>NC_134837.1:100928471-105816440 GCF_004210375.1 Tachypleus tridentatus | reverse complement strand
ATCTAATAGCTATTCTTTACAAACCTTAAAACTATGATCTAATAGCTATCCTTTACAAACCTTAAAACTATGATCTAATAGCTATTCTTTACAAACCTTAAAACTATGATCTAATAGCTATTCTCTACAAACCTTAAAACTATGATCTAATAGCTATTCTTACAAACCTTAAAACTATGATCTAATAGCTATTCTTTACAAACCTTAAAACTATGATCTAATAGCTATTCTTTACAAACCTTAAAACTATGATCTAATAGCTATTCTTTACAAACCTTAAAACTATGATCTAATAGCTATTCTTACAAACCTTAAAACTATGATCTAATAGCTATCCTCTACAAACCTTAAAACTATGATCTAATAGCTATTCTTTACAAACCTTAAAACTATGATCTAATAGCTATTCTTACAAACCTTAAAACTATGATCTAATAGCTATCTTTACAAACCTTAAAACTATGATCTAATAGCTATTACAAACCTTAAAACTATGATCTAATAGCTATTCTTACAAACCTTAAAACTATGATCTAATAGCTATTCTTTACAAACCTTAAAACTATGATCTAATAGCTATTCTTTACAAACCTTAAAACTATGATCTAATAGCTATTCTTTACAAACCTTAAAACTATGATCTAATAGCTATTCTTTACAAACCTTAAAACTATGATCTAATAGCTATTCTTTACAAACCTTAAAACTATGATCTAATAGCTATTCTTTACAAACCTTAAAACTATGATCTAATAGCTATCCTTACAAACCTTAAAACTATGATCTAATAGCTATTCTCTACAAACCTTAAAACTATGATCTAATAGCTATTCTTTACAAACCTTAAAACTATGATCTAATAGCTATTCTTTACAAACCTTAAAACTATGATCTAATAGCTATTCTTTACAAACCTTAAAACTATGATCTAATAGCTATTCTACAAACCTTAAAACTATGATCTAATAGCTATTCTTTACAAACCTTAAAACTATGATCTAATAGCTATTCTTTACAAACCTTAAAACTATGATCTAATAGCTATTCTTTACAAACCTTAACACTATAATCTAATAGCTATTCTTTACAAACCTTAAAACTATGATCTAATAGACATTCTCTACAAACCTTAAAACTATGATCTAATAGCTATTCTGTACAAACCTTAAAACTATGATCTAATAGCTATCCTCTACAAACCTTAAAACTATGATCTAATAGCTATTCTTTACAAACCTTAAAACTATGATCTAATAGCTATTCTTTACAAACCTTAAAACTATGATCTAATAGCTATTCTTTACAAACCTTAAAACTACGATCTAATAGCTATTCTTACAAACCTTAAAACTATGATCTAATAACTATTTCCTACAAACCTTAAAACAATGATCTAATAGCTATTCTTCACAAACCTTAAAACTATGATCTAATAGCTATCCTCTACAAACCTTAAAACTATGATCTAATAGCTATTCTTTACAAACCTTAAAACTATGATCTAATAGCTATTCTTTACAAACCTTAAAACTATGATCTAATAGCTATCCTTTACAAACCTTAAAACTATGATCTAATAGCTATTCTTTACAAACCTTAAAACTATGATCTAATAGCTATCCTCTACAAACCTTAAAACTATGATCTAATAGCTATCCTCTACAAACCTTAAAACTATGATCTAATAGCTATTCTTACAAACCTTAAAACTATGATCTAATAGCTATTCTTTACAAACCTTAAAACTATGATCTAATAGCTATTCTTTACAAACCTTAAAACTATGATCTAATAGCTATTCTTACAAACCTTAAAACTATGATCTAATAGCTATCCTTACAAACCTTAAAACTATGATCTAATAGCTATTCTTACAAACCTTAAAACTATGATCTAATAGCTATTCTTTACAAACCTTAAAACTATGATCTAATAGCTATTCTTTACAAACCTTAAAACTATGATCTAATAGCTATTCTTTACAAACCTTAAAACTATGATCTAATAGCTATTCTTACAAACCTTAAAACTATGATCTAATAGCTATTCTTTACAAACCTTAAAACTATGATCTAATAGCTATTCTTTACAAACCTTAAAACTATGATCTAATAGCTATTCTTTACAAACCTTAAAACTATGATCTAATAGCTATTCTTTACAAACCTTAAAACTATGATCTAATAGCTATTCTTTACAAACCTTAAAACTATGATCTAATAGCTATTCTTACAAACCTTAAAACTATGATCTAATAGCTATTCTTTACAAACCTTAAAACTATGATCTAATAGCTATTCTTTACAAACCTTAAAACTATGATCTAATAGCTATTCTTTACAAACCTTAAAACTATGATCTAATAGCTATTCTTTACAAACCTTAAAACTATGATCTAATAGCTATTCTTACAAACCTTAAAACTATGATCTAATAGCTATTCTTTACAAACCTTAAAACTATGATCTAATAGCTATTCTTTACAAACCTTAAAACTATGATCTAATAGCTATTCTTTACAAACCTTAAAACTATGATCTAATAGCTATTCTTACAAACCTTAAAACTATGATCTAATAGCTATTCTTTACAAACCTTAAAACTATGATCTAATAGCTATTCTTTACAAACCTTAAAACTATGATCTAATAGCTATTCTTTACAAACCTTAAAACTATGATCTAATAGCTATTCTTTACAAACCTTAAAACTATGATCTAATAGCTATTCTTTACAAACCTTAAAACTATGATCTAATAGCTATTCTTTACAAACCTTAAAACTATGATCTAATAGCTATTCTTTACAAACCTTAAAACTATGATCTAATGGCTATCCTTTACAAACCTTAAAACTATGATCTAATAGCTATTCTTAAAACTACAAACCTTAAAACTATGATCTAATAGCTATTCTTACAAACCTTAAAACTATGATCTAATAGCTATTCTTTACAAACCTTAAAACTATGATCTAATAGCTATTCTTTACAAACCTTAAAACTATGATCTAATAGCTATTCTTTACAAACCTTAAAACTATGATCTAATAGCTATTCTTTACAAACCTTAAAACTATGATCTAATAGCTATTCTTACAAACCTTAAAACTATGATCTAATAGCTATTCTTTACAAACCTTAAAACTATGATCTAATAGCTATTCTTTACAAACCTTAAAACTATGATCTAATAGCTATCCTCTACAAACCTTAAAACTATGATCTAATAGCTATTCTTTACAAACCTTAAAACTATGATCTAATAGCTATTCTTTACAAACCTTAAAACTATGATCTAATAGCTATCCTTTACAAACCTTAAAACTATGATCTAATAGCTATTCTTTACAAACCTTAAAACTATGATCTAATAGCTATCCTCAAACCTTAAAACTATGATCTAATAGCTATTCTTACAAACCTTAAAACTATGATCTAATAGCTATTCTTTACAAACCTTAAAACTATGATCTAATAGCTATGATCTAATAGCTTTACAAACCTTAAAACTATGATCTAATAGCTATTCTTTACAAACCTTAAAACTATGATCTAATAGCTATTCTTTACAAACCTTAAAACTATGATCTAATAGCTATTCTTACAAACCTTAAAACTATGATCTAATAGCTATTCTCTACAAACCTTAAAACTATGATCTAATAGCTATTCTTTACAAACCTTAAAACTATGATCTAATAGCTATTCTTTACAAACCTTAAAACTATGATCTAATAGCTATTCTTTACAAACCTTAAAACTATGATCTAATAGCTATTCTTACAAACCTTAAAACTATGATCTAATAGCTATTCTTTACAAACCTTAAAACTATGATCTAATAGCTATTCTTTACAAACCTTAAAACTATGATCTAATAGCTATTCTTTACAAACCTTAAAACTATGATCTAATAGCTATCCTTTACAAACCTTAAAACTATGATCTAATAGCTATCCTCTACAAACCTTAAAACTATGATCTAATAGCTATCCTCTACAAACCTTAAAACTATGATCTAATAGCTATTCTCTACAAACCTTAAAACTATGATCTAATAGCTATTCTTTACAAACCTTAAAACTATGATCTAATAGCTATTCTTACAAACCTTAAAACTATGATCTAATAGCTATTCTTTACAAACCTTAAAACTATGATCTAATAGCTATTCTTACAAACCTTAAAACTATGATCTAATAGCTATTCTTTACAAACCTTAAAACTATGATCTAATAGCTATTCTTTACAAACCTTAAAACTATGATCTAATAGCTATTCTTTACAAACCTTAAAACTATGATCTAATAGCTATTCTTACAAACCTTAAAACTATGATCTAATAGCTATTCTTTACAAACCTTAAAACTATGATCTAATAGCTATTCTTACAAACCTTAAAACTATGATCTAATAGCTATTCTTACAAACCTTAAAACTATGATCTAATAGCTATTCTTTACAAACCTTAAAACTATGATCTAATAGCTATTCTTACAAACCTTAAAACTATGATCTAATAGCTATTCTTACAAACCTTAAAACTATGATCTAATAGCTATTCTTACAAACCTTAAAACTATGATCTAATAGCTATTCTTTACAAACCTTAAAACTATGATCTAATAGCTATTCTTTACAAACCTTAAAACTATGATCTAATAGCTATTCTTACAAACCTTAAAACTATGATCTAATAGCTATTCTTACAAACCTTAAAACTATGATCTAATAGCTATTCTTTACAAACCTTAAAACTATGATCTAATAGCTATTCTCTACAAACCTTAAAACTATGATCTAATAGCTATTCTTTACAAACCTTAAAACTATGATCTAATAGCTATTCTTTACAAACCTTAAAACTATGATCTAATAGCTATTCTTTACAAACCTTAAAACTATGATCTAATAGCTATTCTTTACAAACCTTAAAACTATGATCTAATAGCTATCCTCTACAAACCTTAAAACTATGATCTAATAGCTATTCTTTACAAACCTTAAAACTATGATCTAATAGCTATTCTTACAAACCTTAAAACTATGATCTAATAGCTATTCTTTACAAACCTTAAAACTATGATCTAATAGCTATTCTTACAAACCTTAAAACTATGATCTAATAGCTATTCTCTACAAACCTTAAAACTATGATCTAATAGCTATCCTTACAAACCATAAAACTATGATCTAATAGCTATTCTTTACAAACCTTAAAACTATGATCTAATAGCTATTCTTTACAAACCTTAAAACTATGATCTAATAGCTATTCTTTACAAACCTTAAAACTATGATCTAATAGCTATTCTTACAAACCTTAAAACTATGATCTAATAGCTATTCTTACAAACCTTAAAACTATGATCTAATAGCTATTCTTACAAACCTTAAAACTATGATCTAATAGCTATTCTTACAAACCTTAAAACTATGATCTAATAGCTATTCTTTACAAACCTTAAAACTATGATCTAATAGCTATTCTTTACAAACCTTAAAACTATGATCTAATAGCTATTCTTACAAACCTTAAAACTATGATCTAATAGCTATCCTTACAAACCTTAAAACTATGATCTAATAGCTATTCTTTACAAACCTTAAAACTATGATCTAATAGCTATTCTTACAAACCTTAAAACTATGATCTAATAGCTATTCTCTACAAACCTTAAAACTATGATCTAATAGCTATTCTTTACAAACCTTAAAACTATGATCTAATAGCTATCCTCTACAAACCTTAAAACTATGATCTAATAGCTATCCTCTACAAACCTTAAAACTATGATCTAATAGCTATTCTTTACAAACCTTAAAACTATGATCTAATAGCTATTCTTTACAAACCTTAAAACTATGATCTAATAGCTATTCTTACAAACCTTAAAACTATGATCTAATAGCTATTCTTACAAACCTTAAAACTATGATCTAATAGCTATTCTTACAAACCTTAAAACTATGATCTAATAGCTATTCTTACAAACCTTAAAACTATGATCTAATAGCTATCCTCTACAAACCTTAAAACTATGATCTAATAGCTATCCTTACAAACCTTAAAACTATGATCTAATAGCTATTCTTACAAACCTTAAAACTATGATCTAATAGCTATTCTTTACAAACCTTAAAACTATGATCTAATAGCTATTCTTTACAAACCTTAAAACTATGATCTAATAGCTATTCTTTACAAACCTTAAAACTATGATCTAATAGCTATCCTGTACAAACCTTAAAACTATGATCTAAAAGCTATTCTTTACAAACCTTAACACTATAATCTAATAGCTATTCTTTACAAACCTTAAAACTATGATCTAATAGCTATTCTTTACAAACCTTAAAACTATGATCTAATAGCTATTCTTACAAACCTTAAAACTATGATCTAATAGCTATTCTTACAAACCTTAAAACTATGATCTAATAGCTATTCTCTACAAACCTTAAAACTATGATCTAATAGCTATTCTTTACAAACCTTAAAACTATGATCTAATAGCTATTCCTTACAAACCTTAAAACTATGATCTAATAGCTATTCTTTACAAACCTTAAAACTATGATCTAATAGCTATTCTTTACAAACCTTAAAACTATGATCTAATAGCTATTCTTTACAAACCTTAAAACTATGATCTAATAGCTATTCTTACAAACCTTAAAACTATGATCTAATAGCTATTCTTTACAAACCTTAAAACTATGATCTAATAGCTATTCTTTACAAACCTTAAAACTATGATCTAATAGCTATTCTTTACAAACCTTAAAACTATGATCTAATAGCTATCCTTTACAAACCTTAAAACTATGATCTAATAGCTATTCTTACAAACCTTAAAACTATGATCTAATAGCTATTCTTTACAAACCTTAAAACTATGATCTAATAGCTATTCTTACAAACCTTAAAACTATGATCTAATAGCTATTCTTTACAAACCTTAAAACTATGATCTAATAGCTATTCTTTACAAACCTTAAAACTATGATCTAATAGCTATTCTTACAAACCTTAAAACTATGATCTAATAGCTATTCTTTACAAACCTTAAAACTATGATCTAATAGCTATTCTTTACAAACCTTAAAACTATGATCTAATAGCTATTCTTACAAACCTTAAAACTATGATCTAATAGCTATTCTTTACAAACCTTAAAACTATGATCTAATAGCTATTCTTACAAACCTTAAAACTATGATCTAATAGCTATTCTTTACAAACCTTAAAACTATGATCTAATAGCTATTCTTTACAAACCTTAAAACTATGATCTAATAGCTATTCTTTACAAACCTTAAAACTATGATCTAATAGCTATTCTTACAAACCTTAAAACTATGATCTAATAGCTATTCTACAAACCTTAAAACTATGATCTAATAGCTATTCTTACAAACCTTAAAACTATGATCTAATAGCTATTCTTACAAACCTTAAAACTATGATCTAATAGCTATTCTTTACAAACCTTAAAACTATGATCTAATAGCTATTCTTACAAACCTTAAAACTATGATCTAATAGCTATTCTCTACAAACCTTAAAACTATGATCTAATAGCTATTCTCTACAAACCTTAAAACTATGACAAACCTTAAAACTATGATCTAATAGCTATCCTTACAAACCTTAAAACTATGATCTAATAGCTATTCTTTACAAACCTTAAAACTATGATCTAATAGCTATTCTTTACAAACCTTAAAACTATGATCTAATAGCTATTCTTTACAAACCTTAAAACTATGATCTAATAGCTATTCTTTACAAACCTTAAAACTATGATCTAATAGCTATTCTTTTACAAACCTTAAAACTATGATCTAATAGCTATTCTTACAAACCTTAAAACTATGATCTAATAGCTATTCCTTACAAACCTTAAAACTATGATCTAATAGATCTAATAGCTATCTTTACAAACCTTAAAACTATGATCTAATAGCTATTCTTCTACAAACCTTAAAACTATGATCTAATAGCTATTCTTACAAACCTTAAAACTATGATCTAATAGCTATTCTTTACAAACCTTAAAACTATGATCTAATAGCTATTCTTTACAAACCTTAAAACTATGATCTAATAGCTATCCTCTACAAACCTTAAAACTATGATCTAATAGCTATCCTTTACAAACCTTAAAACTATGATCTAATAGCTATTCTTACAAACCTTAAAACTATGATCTAATAGCTATTCTTTACAAACCTTAAAACTATGATCTAATAGCTATTCTTACAAACCTTAAAACTATGATCTAATAGCTATTCTTTACAAACCTTAAAACTATGATCTAATAGCTATTCTTTACAAACCTTAAAACTATGATCTAATAGCTATTCTTTACAAACCTTAAAACTATGATCTAATAGCTATTCTTTACAAACCTTAAAACTATGATCTAATAGCTATTCTTACAAACTAAAACTATGATCTAATAGCTATTCTTTACAAACCTTAAAACTATGATCTAATAGCTATTCTTTACAAACCTTAAAACTATGATCTAATAGCTATTCTTTACAAACCTTAAAACTATGATCTAATAGCTATTCTTTACAAACCTTAAAACTATGATCTAATAGCTATTCTTACAAACCTTAAAACTATGATCTAATAGCTATCCTTACAAACCTTAAAACTATGATCTAATAGCTATTCTTACAAACCTTAAAACTATGATCTAATAGCTATTCTTTACAAACCTTAAAACTATGATCTAATAGCTATTCTTACAAACCTTAAAACTATGATCTAATAGCTATTCTTTACAAACCTTAAAACTATGATCTAATAGCTATTCTTTACAAACCTTAAAACTATGATCTAATAGCTATTCTTTACAAACCTTAAAACTATGATCTAATAGCTATTCTTTACAAACCTTAAAACTATGATCTAATAGCTATCCTCTACAAACCTTAAAACTATGATCTAATAGCTATTCTTACAAACCTTAAAACTATGATCTAATAGCTATTCTTACAAACCTTAAAACTATGATCTAATAGCTATTCTTTACAAACCTTAAAACTATGATCTAATAGCTATTCTTTACAAACC
Organism: Tachypleus tridentatus; assembly: GCF_004210375.1. Lineage (NCBI taxonomy): Eukaryota > Metazoa > Arthropoda > Merostomata > Xiphosura > Limulidae > Tachypleus > Tachypleus tridentatus. The sequence goes on along the minus strand of NC_134837.1, from coordinate 105,807,348 downwards.
TTAAAACTATGATCTAATAGCTATTCTTTACAAACCTTAAAACTATGATCTAATAGCTATCTTACAAACCTTAAAACTATGATCTAATAGCTATTCTTTACAAACCTTAAAACTATGATCTAATAGCTATTCTCTACAAACCTTAAAACTATGATCTAATAGCTATTCTTTACAAACCTTAAAACTATGATCTAATAGCTATTCTTTACAAACCTTAAAACTATGATCTAATAGCTATTCTTACAAACCTTAAAACTATGATCTAATAGCTATTCTTACAAACCTTAAAACTATGATCTAATAGCTATTCTTTACAAACCTTAAAACTATGATCTAATAGCTATTCTCTACAAACCTTAAAACTATGATCTAATAGCTATTCTTTACAAACCTTAAAACTATGATCTAATAGCTATTCTTTACAAACCTTAAAACTATGATCTAATAGCTATTCTTACAAACCTTAAAACTATGATCTAATAGCTATTCTTTACAAACCTTAAAACTATGATCTAATAGCTATTCTTTACAAACCTTAAAACTATGATCTAATAGCTATTCTCTACAAACCTTAAAACTATGATCTAATAGCTATCCTCTACAAACCTTAAAACTATGATCTAATAGCTATTCTTTACAAACCTTAAAACTATGATCTAATAGCTATTCTTTACAAACCTTAAAACTATGATCTAATAGCTATTCTTTACAAACCTTAAAACTATGATCTAATAGCTATTCTTTACAAACCTTAAAACTATGATCTAATAGCTATTCTTACAAACCTTAAAACTATGATCTAATAGCTATTCTTACAAACCTTAAAACTATGATCTAATAGCTATCCTTTACAAACCTTAAAACTATGATCTAATAGCTATTCTTTACAAACCTTAAAACTATGATCTAATAGCTATTCTTTACAAACCTTAAAACTATGATCTAATAGCTATTCTTTACAAACCTTAAAACTATGATCTAATAGCTATTCTTTACAAACCTTAAAACTATGATCTAATAGCTATTCTTACAAACCTACAAACCTTAAAACTATGATCTAATAGCTATTCTTACAAACCTTAAAACTATGATCTAATAGCTATCCTCTACAAACCTTAAAACTATGATCTAATAGCTATTCTTACAAACCTTAAAACTATGATCTAATAGCTATTCTTAAAACTATGACTACAAACCTTAAAACTATGATCTAATAGCTATTAAAACTATGATCTTAGCTACAAACCTTAAAACTATGATCTAATAGCTATTCTTTACAAACCTTAAAACTATGATCTAATAGCTATTCTTTACAAACCTTAAAACTATGATCTAATAGCTATTCTTTACAAACCTTAAAACTATGATCTAATAGCTATTCTTTACAAACCTTAAAACTATGATCTAATAGCTATTCTTTACAAACCTTAAAACTATGATCTAATAGCTATTCTTACAAACCTTAAAACTATGATCTAATAGCTATTCTTACAAACCTTAAAACTATGATCTAATAGCTATTCTTACAAACCTTAAAACTATGATCTAATAGCTATTCTTTACAAACCTTAAAACTATGATCTAATAGCTATTCTTACAAACCTTAAAACTATGATCTAATAGCTATTCTCTACAAACCTTAAAACTATGATCTAATAGCTATTCTTTACAAACCTTAAAACTATGATCTAATAGCTATCCTCTACAAACCTTAAAACTATGATCTAATAGCTATTCTTACAAACCTTAAAACTATGATCTAATAGCTATTCTTACAAACCTTAAAACTATGATCTAATAGCTATTCTTTACAAACCTTAAAACTATGATCTAATAGCTATTCTTACAAACCTTAAAACTATGATCTAATAGCTATTCTTACAAACCTTAAAACTATGATCTAATAGCTATTCTTTACAAACCTTAAAACTATGATCTAATAGCTATTCTTTACAAACCTTAAAACTATGATCTAATAGCTATTCTTACAAACCTTAAAACTATGATCTAATAGCTATTCTTACAAACCTTAAAACTATGATCTAATAGCTATTCTTACAAACCTTAAAACTATGATCTAATAGCTATTCTTACAAACCTTAAAACTATGATCTAATAGCTATTCTTACAAACCTTAAAACTATGATCTAATAGCTATTCTTACAAACCTTAAAACTATGATCTAATAGCTATCCTATTCTTACAAACCTTAAAACTATGATCTAATAGCTATTCTTTACAAACCTTAAAACTATGATCTAATAGCTATTCTTTACAAACCTTAAAACTATGATCTAATAGCTATCTTTACAAACCTTAAAACTATGATCTAATAGCTATTCTTACAAACCTTAAAACTATGATCTAATAGCTATTCTCTACAAACCTTAAAACTATGATCTAATAGCTATCCTCTACAAACCTTAAAACTATGATCTAATAGCTATTCTTACAAACCTTAAAACTATGATCTAATAGCTATTCTTTACAAACCTTAAAACTATGATCTAATAGCTATTCTTACAAACCTTAAAACTATGATCTAATAGCTATTCTTACAAACCTTAAAACTATGATCTAATAGCTATTCTTTACAAACCTTAAAACTATGATCTAATAGCTATTCTTTACAAACCTTAAAACTATGATCTAATAGCTATTCTTTACAAACCTTAAAACTATGATCTAATAGCTATTCTTTACAAACCTTAAAACTATGATCTAATAGCTATTCTTTACAAACCTTAAAACTATGATCTAATAGCTATTCTTTACAAACCTTAAAACTATGATCTAATAGCTATTCTTACAAACCTTAAAACTATGATCTAATAGCTATTCTTACAAACCTTAAAACTATGATCTAATAGCTATTCTTACAAACCTTAAAACTATGATCTAATAGCTATTCTTACAAACCTTAAAACTATGATCTAATAGCTATTCTTTACAAACCTTAAAACTATGATCTAATAGCTATTCTTACAAACCTTAAAACTATGATCTAATAGCTATCCTCTACAAACCTTAAAACTATGATCTAATAGCTATTCTTTACAAACCTTAAAACTATGATCTAATAGCTATTCTTACAAACCTTAAAACTATGATCTAATAGCTATTCTTTACAAACCTTAAAACTATGATCTAATAGCTATTCTTTACAAACCTTAAAACTATGATCTAATAGCTATTCTTTACAAACCTTAAAACTATGATCTAATAGCTATTCTTTACAAACCTTAAAACTATGATCTAATAGCTATTCTTACAAACCTTAAAACTATGATCTAATAGCTATTCTTTACAAACCTTAAAACTATGATCTAATAGCTATCCTCTACAAACCTTAAAACTATGATCTAATAGCTATTCTTACAAACCTTAAAACTATGATCTAATAGCTATTCTTTACAAACCTTAAAACTATGATCTAATAGCTATTCTTTACAAACCTTAAAACTATGATCTAATAGCTATTCTTTACAAACCTTAAAACTATGATCTAATAGCTATTCTTACAAACCTTAAAACTATGATCTAATAGCTATTCTTTACAAACCTTAAAACTATGATCTAATAGCTATTCTTTACAAACCTTAAAACTATGATCTAATAGCTATTCTTTACAAACCTTAAAACTATGATCTAATAGCTATTCTTTACAAACCTTAAAACTATGATCTAATAGCTATTCTTACAAACCTAAAACTATGATCTAATAGCTATCCTCTACAAACCTTAAAACTATGATCTAATAGCTATTCTTTACAAACCTTAAAACTATGATCTAATAGCTATTCTTTACAAACCTTAAAACTATGATCTAATAGCTATTCTTACAAACCTTAAAACTATGATCTAATAGCTATTCTTACAAACCTTAAAACTATGATCTAATAGCTATTCTTACAAACCTTAAAACTATGATCTAATAGCTATTCTTACAAACCTTAAAACTATGATCTAATAGCTATTCTTACAAACCTTAAAACTATGATCTAATAGCTATTCTTTACAAACCTTAAAACTATGATCTAATAGCTATTCTTACAAACCTTAAAACTATGATCTAATAGCTATTCTTACAAACCTTAAAACTATGATCTAATAGCTATTCTCTACAAACCTTAAAACTATGATCTAATAGCTATTCTTTACAAACCTTAAAACTATGATCTAATAGCTATTCTTTACAAACCTTAAAACTATGATCTAATAGCTATCCTTTACAAACCTTAAAACTATGATCTAATAGCTATTCTTACAAACCTTAAAACTATGATCTAATAGTTATTCTTTACAAACCTTAAAACTATGATCTAATAGCTATTCTTTACAAACCTTAAAACTATGATCTAATAGCTATTCTTTACAAACCTTAAAACTATGATCTAATAGCTATTCTTTACAAACCTTAAAACTATGATCTAATAGCTATCCTCTACAAACCTTAAAACTATGATCTAATAGCTATTCTTTACAAACCTTAAAACTATGATCTAATAGCTATCTTCTACAAACCTTAAAACTATGATCTAATAGCTATCCTCTACAAACTTTAAAACTATGATCTAATAGCTATCTTCTACAAACCTTAAAACTATGATCTAATAGCTATCTTCTACAAACCTTAAAACTATGATCTAATAGCTATCCTCTACAAACCTTAAAACTATGATCTAATAGCTATTCTTTACAAACCTTAAAACTATGATCTAATAGCTATTCTTTACAAACCTTAAAACTATGATCTAATAGCTATTCTTTACAAACCTTAAAACTATGATCTAATAGCTATTCTCTACAAACCTTAAAACTATGATCTAATAGCTATTCTTTACAAACCTTAAAACTATGATCTAATAGCTATCCTCTACAAACCTTAAAACTATGATCTAATAGCTATCCTCTACAAACCTTAAAACTATGATCTAATAGCTATTCTTTACAAACCTTAAAACTATGATCTAATAGACATTCTCTACAAACTTTAAAATTATGATCTAATAGTTATTCTTTACAAACCTTAAAACTATGATCTAATAGCTATCTCTCTACAAACCTTAAAACTATGATCTAATAGCTATTCTTACAAACCTTAAAACTATGATCTAATAGCTATTCTCTACAAACCTTAAAACTATGATCTAATAGCTATTCTTTACAAACCTTAAAACTATGATCTAATAGCTATTCTTTACAAACCTTAAAACTATGATCTAATAGCTATTCTTTACAAACCTTAAAACTACAAACCTTAAAACCTAAAACTATGATCTAATAGCTATTCTTTACAAACCTTAAAACTATGATCTAATAGCTATTCTTACAAACCTTAAAACTATGATCTAATAGCTATTCTTACAAACCTTAAAACTATGATCTAATAGCTATTCTTTACAAACCTTAAAACTATGATCTAATAGCTATTCTTACAAACCTTACAAACCTTAAAACTATGATCTAATAGCTATTCTTACAAACCTTAAAACTATGATCTAATAGCTATTCTTTACAAACCTTAAAACTATGATCTAATAGCTATCTTTACTATGATCTAAAGCTATTCTTACAAACTATGATCTAATAGCTATTCTTACAAACCTTAAAACTATGATCTAATAGCTATTCTAAAACTATGATCTAATAGCTATTCTTAAACCTTAAAACTATGATCTAATAGCTATTCTTACAAACCTTAAAACTATGATCTAATAGCTATTCTTTACAAACCTTAAAACTATGATCTAATAGCTATTCTTTACAAACCTTAAAACTATGATCTAATAGCTATTCTTACAAACCTTAAAACTATGATCTAATAGCTATTCTTACAAACCTTAAAACTATGATCTAATAGCTATTCTTACAAACCTTAAAACTATGATCTAATAGCTATTCTTTACAAACCTTAAAACTATGATCTAATAGCTATTCTTTACAAACCTTAAAACTATGATCTAATAGCTATTCTTTACAAACCTTAAAACTATGATCTAATAGCTATTCTTACAAACCTTAAAACTATGATCTAATAGCTATCCTCTACAAACCTTAAAACTATGATCTAATAGCTATTCTCTACAAACCTTAAAACTATGATCTAATAGCTATTCTTTAAAACTATGATCTAATAGCCTTAAAACTATGATCTAATAGCTATACAAACCTTAAAACTATGATCTAATAGCTATTCTTTACAAACCTTAAAACTATGATCTAATAGCTATTCTTTACAAACCTTAAAACTATGATCTAATAGCTATTCTTACAAACCTTAAAACTATGATCTAATAGCTATTCTTTACAAACCTTAAAACTATGATCTAATAGCTATTCTTACAAACCTTAAAACTATGATCTAATAGCTATTCCTTATGATCTAATAGCTATCCTACAAACCTTAAAACTATGATCTAATAGCTATTCTTTACAAACCTTAAAACTATGATCTAATAGCTATTCTTACAAACCTTAAAACTATGATCTAATAGCTATTCTTTACAAACCTTAAAACTATGATCTAATAGCTATTCTTTACAAACCTTAAAACTATGATCTAATAGCTATTCTTTACAAACCTTAAAACTATGATCTAATAGCTATTCTTACAAACCTTAAAACTATGATCTAATAGCTATTCTTTACAAACCTTAAAACTATGATCTAATAGCTATTATTCTTTACAAACCTTAAAACTATGATCTAATAGCTATTCTCTACAAACCTTAAAACTATGATCTAATAGCTATTCTTTACAAACCTTAAAACTATGATCTAATAGCTATTCTTACAAACCTTAAAACTATGATCTAATAGCTATTCTTTACAAACCTTAAAACTATGATCTAATAGCTATTCTTTACAAACCTTAAAACTATGATCTAATAGCTATTCTTACAAACCTTAAAACTATGATCTAATAGCTATTCTTACAAACCTTAAAACTATGATCTAATAGCTATTCTTTACAAACCTTAAAACTATGATCTAATAGCTATTCTTACAAACCTTAAAACTATGATCTAATAGCTATTCTTTACAAACCTTAAAACTATGATCTAATAGCTATTCTTTACAAACCTTAAAACTATGATCTAATAGCTATTCTTTACAAACCTTAAAACTATGATCTAATAGCTATTCTTTACAAACCTTAAAACTATGATCTAATAGCTATTCTTACAAACCTTAAAACTATGATCTAATAGCTATTCTTTACAAACCTTAAAACTATGATCTAATAGCTATTCTTACAAACCTTAAAACTATGATCTAATAGCTATTCTTACAAACCTTAAAACTATGATCTAATAGCTATTCTTTACAAACCTTAAAACTATGATCTAATAGCTATTCTTACAAACCTTAAAACTATGATCTAATAGCTATTCTTACAAACCTTAAAACTATGATCTAATAGCTATTCTTTACAAACCTTAAAACTATGATCTAATAGCTATTCTTTACAAACCTTAAAACTATGATCTAATAGCTATTCTTTACAAACCTTAAAACTATGATCTAATAGCTATTCTTACAAACCTTAAAACTATGATCTAATAGCTATTCTCTACAAACCTTAAAACTATGATCTAATAGCTATTCTTTACAAACCTTAAAACTATGATCTAATAGCTATTCTTTACAAACCTTAAAACTATGATCTAATAGCTATTCTTTACAAACCTTAAAACTATGATCTAATAGCTATTCTTTACAAACCTTAAAACTATGATCTAATAGCTATTCTTTACAAACCTTAAAACTATGATCTAATAGCTATTCTTACAAACCTTAAAACTATGATCTAATAGCTATCCTTACAAACCTTAAAACTATGATCTAATAGCTATTCTTTTACAAACCTTAAAACTATGATCTAATAGCTATTCTCTACAAACCTTAAAACTATGATCTAATAGCTATCCTTACAAACCTTAAAACTATGATCTAATAGCTATTCTTTACAAACCTTAAAACTATGATCTAATAGCTATTCTTTACAAACCTTAAAACTATGATCTAATAGCTATTCTTACAAACCTTAAAACTATGATCTAATAGCTATTCTTACAAACCTTAAAACTATGATCTAATAGCTATTCTTTACAAACCTTAAAACTATGATCTAATAGCTATTCTTTACAAACCTTAAAACTATGATCTAATAGCTATCCTTACAAACCTTAAAACTATGATCTAATAGCTATTCTTTACAAACCTTAAAACTATGATCTAATAGCTATTCTTTACAAACCTTAAAACTATGATCTAATAGCTATTCTTTACAAACCTTAAAACTATGATCTAATAGCTATATCTTACAAACCTTAAAACTATGATCTAATAGCTATTCTTTACAAACCTTAAAACTATGATCTAATAGCTATTCTTACAAACCTTAAAACTATGATCTAATAGCTATTCTTTACAAACCTTAAAACTATGATCTAATAGCTATTCTTTACAAACCTTAAAACTATGATCTAATAGCTATTCTTTACAAACCTTAAAACTATAATCTAATAGCTATTCTTTACAAACCTTAAAACTATGATCTAATAGACATTCTCTACAAACCTTAAAACTATGATCTAATAGTTATTCTTTACAAACCTTAAAACTACGATCTAATGGCTATCCTTTACAAACCTTAAAACTATGATCTAATAGCTATTCTTTACAAACCTTAAAACTATGATCTAATAGCTATTCTTACAAACCTTAAAACTATGATCTAATAGCTATTCTTTACAAACCTTAAAACTATGATCTAATAGCTATTCTTTACAAACCTTAAAACTATGATCTAATAGCTATTCTTTACAAACCTTAAAACTATGATCTAATAGCTATTCTTTACAAACCTTAAAACTATGATCTAATAGCTATTCTTTACAAACCTTAAAACTATGATCTAATAGCTATTCTTTACAAACCTTAAAACTATGATCTAATAGCTATTCTTACAAACCTTAAAACTATGATCTAATAGCTATTCTTTACAAACCTTAAAACTATGATCTAATAGCTATTCTTACAAACCTTAAAACTATGATCTAATAGCTATTCTTACAAACCTTAAAACTATGATCTAATAGCTATTCTTTACAAACCTTAAAACTATGATCTAATAGCTATCCTTTACAAACCTTAAAACTATGATCTAATAGCTATTCTTTACAAACCTTAAAACTATGATCTAATAGCTATTCTTACAAACCTTAAAACTATGATCTAATAGCTATTCTTACAAACCTTAAAACTATGATCTAATAGCTATTCTTACAAACCTTAAAACTATGATCTAATAGCTATTCTTTACAAACCTTAAAACTATGATCTAATAGCTATTCTTTACAAACCTTAAAACTATGATCTAATAGCTATTCTTTACAAACCTTAAAACTATGATCTAATAGCTATTCTTACAAACCTTAAAACTATGATCTAATAGCTATTCTTACAAACCTTAAAACTATGATCTAATAGCTATGATCTAATAGCTATTCTTTACAAACCTTAAAACTATGATCTAATAGCTATTCTTACAAACCTTAAAACTATGATCTAATAGCTATTCTTTACAAACCTTAAAACTATGATCTAATAGCTATTCTTTACAAACCTTAAAACTATGATCTAATAGCTATTCTTACAAACCTTAAAACTATGATCTAATAGCTATTCTTTACAAACCTTAAAACTATGATCTAATAGCTATTCTTTACAAACCTTAAAACTATGATCTAATAGCTATTCTTACAAACCTTAAAACTATGATCTAATAGCTATTCTTTACAAACCTTAAAACTATGATCTAATAGCTATTCTTTACAAACCTTAAAACTATGATCTAATAGCTATTCTTTACAAACCTTAAAACTATGATCTAATAGCTATTCTTTACAAACCTTAAAACTATGATCTAATAGCTATTCTTTACAAACCTTAAAACTATGATCTAATAGCTATTCTTTACAAACCTTAAAACTATGATCTAATAGCTATTCTTTACAAACCTTAAAACTATGATCTAATAGCTATTCTTCTACAAACCTTAAAACTATGATCTAATAGCTATCCTCTACAAACCTTAAAACTATGATCTAATAGCTATGATCTAATAGCTACTTACAAACCTTAAAACTATGATCTAATAGCTATTCTTTACAAACCTTAAAACTATGATCTAATAGCTATTCTTTACAAACCTTAAAACTATGATCTAATAGCTATTCTTTACAAACCTTAAAACTATGATCTAATAGCTATTCTTTACAAACCTTAAAACTATGATCTAATAGCTATCCTCTACAAACCTTAAAACTATGATCTAATAGCTATTCTTTACAAACCTTAAAACTATGATCTAATAGCTATTCTTTACAAACCTTAAAACTATGATCTAATTCTTTACAAACCTTAAAACTATGATCTAATAGCTATCCTTTACAAACCTTAAAACTATGATCTAATAGCTATTCTTTACAAACCTTAAAACTATGATCTAATAGCTATTCTTTACAAACCTTAAAACTATGATCTAATAGCTATCCTCTACAAACCTTAAAACTATGATCTAATAGCTATTCTTTACAAACCTTAAAACTATGATCTAATAGCTATTCTTTACAAACCTTAAAACTATGATCTAATAGCTATTCTTTACAAACCTTAAAACTATGATCTAATAGCTATCCTTACAAACCTTAAAACTATGATCTAATAGCTATTCTCTACAAACCTTAAAACTATGATCTAATAGCTATTCTTAGCTACAAACCTTAAAACTATGATCTAATAGCTATTCTTTACAAACCTTAAAACTATGATCTAATAGCTATTCTTTACAAACCTTAAAACTATGATCTAATAGCTATTCTTTACAAACCTTAAAACTATGATCTAATAGCTATTCTTTACAAACCTTAAAACTATGATCTAATAGCTATTCTTACAAACCTTAAAACTATGATCTAATAGCTATTCTTTACAAACCTTAAAACTATGATCTAATAGCTATTCTTTACAAACCTTAAAACTATGATCTAATAGCTATTCTTTACAAACCTTAAAACTATGATCTAATAGCTATTCTTTACAAACCTTAAAACTATGATCTAATAGCTATTCTCTACAAACCTTAAAACTATGATCTAATAGCTATTCTTTACAAACCTTAAAACTATGATCTAATAGCTATTCTCTACAAACCTTAAAACTATGATCTAATAGCTATTCTCTACAAACCTTAAAACTATGATCTAATAGCTATTCTTTACAAACCTTAAAACTATGATCTAATAGCTATTCTTACAAACCTTAAAACTATGATCTAATAGCTATTCTTACAAACCTTAAAACTATGATCTAATAGCTATTCTTTACAAACCTTAAAACTATGATCTAATAGCTATTCTTACAAACCTTAAAACTATGATCTAATAGCTATTCTTACAAACCTTAAAACTATGATCTAATAGCTATTCTTTACAAACCTTAAAACTATGATCTAATAGCTATTCTTACAAACCTTAAAACTATGATCTAATAGCTATCCTTTACAAACCTTAAAACTATGATCTAATAGCTATTCTTTACAAACCTTAAAACTATGATCTAATAGCTATTCTTTACAAACCTTAAAACTATGATCTAATAGCTATTCTTTACAAACCTTAAAACTATGATCTAATAGCTATTCTTTACAAACCTTAAAACTATGATCTAATAGCTATCCTTTACAAACCTTAAAACTATGATCTAATAGCTATTCTTTACAAACCTTAAAACTATGATCTAATAGCTATTCTTTACAAACCTTAAAACTATGATCTAATAGCTATTCTTTACAAACCTTAAAACTATGATCTAATAGCTATTCTTACAAACCTTAAAACTATGATCTAATAGCTATTCTTTACAAACCTTAAAACTATGATCTAATAGCTATTCTTTACAAACCTTAAAACTATGATCTAATAGCTATTCTTTACAAACCTTAAAACTATGATCTAATAGCTATTCTTACAAACCTTAAAACTATGATCTAATAGCTATCCTTACAAACCTTAAAACTATGATCTAATAGCTATTCTTTACAAACCTTAAAACTATGATCTAATAGCTATTCTTACAAACCTTAAAACTATGATCTAATAGCTATTCTTTACAAACCTTAAAACTATGATCTAATAGCTATCCTTTACAAACCTTAAAACTATGATCTAATAGCTATTCTTACAAACCTTAAAACTATGATCTAATAGCTATTCTTACAAACCTTAAAACTATGATCTAATAGCTATTCTTACAAACCTTAAAACTATGATCTAATAGCTATTCTTTACAAACCTTAAAACTATGATCTAATAGCTATTCTTTACAAACCTTAAAACTATGATCTAATAGCTATTCTTTACAAACCTTAAAACTATGATCTAATAGCTATTCTTACAAACCTTAAAACTATGATCTAATAGCTATTCTTTACAAACCTTAAAACTATGATCTAATAGCTATTCTTTACAAACCTTAAAACTATGATCTAATAGCTATTCTTTACAAACCTTAAAACTATGATCTAATAGCTATTCTTTACAAACCTTAAAACTATGATCTAATAGCTATTCTTACAAACCTTAAAACTATGATCTAATAGCTATTCTTTACAAACCTTAAAACTATGATCTAATAGCTATTCTTTACAAACCTTAAAACTATGATCTAATAGCTATTCTCTACAAACCTTAAAACTATGATCTAATAGCTATCCTTACAAACCTTAAAACTATGATCTAATAGCTATTCTTTACAAACCTTAAAACTATGATCTAATAGCTATTCTTTACAAACCTTAAAACTATGATCTAATAGCTATTCTTTACAAACCTTAAAACTATGATCTAATAGCTATTCTTACAAACCTTAAAACTATGATCTAATAGCTATTCTTACAAACCTTAAAACTATGATCTAATAGCTATTCTTTACAAACCTTAAAACTATGATCTAATAGCTATACAAACCTTAAAACTACAAACCTTAAAACTATGATCTAATAGCTATTCTTTACAAACCTTAAAACTATGATCTAATAGCTATTCTTTACAAACCTTAAAACTATGATCTAATAGCTATTCTTTACAAACCTTAAAACTATGATCTAATAGCTATTCTTACAAACCTTAAAACTATGATCTAATAGCTATTCTTTACAAACCTTAAAACTATGATCTAATAGCTATTCTTTACAAACCTTAAAACTATGATCTAATAGCTATCCTCTACAAACCTTAAAACTATGATCTAATAGCTATTCTTTACAAACCTTAAAACTATGATCTAATAGCTATTCTTTACAAACCTTAAAACTATGATCTAATAGCTATTCTTACAAACCTTAAAACTATGATCTACAAACCTTAAAACTATGATCTAATAGCTATTCTTTACAAACCTTAAAACTATGATCTAATAGCTATTCTTTACAAACCTTAAAACTATGATCTAATAGCTATTCTTTACAAACCTTAAAACTATGATCTAATAGCTATTCTTTACAAACCTTAAAACTATGATCTAATAGCTATTCTTAAAACTACAAACCTTAAAACTATGATCTAATAGCTATTCTTACAAACCTTAAAACTATGATCTAATAGCTATTCTTTACAAACCTTAAAACTATGATCTAATAGCTATTCTTTACAAACCTTAAAACTATGATCTAATAGCTATTCTCTACAAACCTTAAAACTATGATCTAATAGCTATTCTCTACAAACCTTAAAACTATGATCTAATAGCTATCCTCTACAAACCTTAAAACTATGATCTAATAGCTATTCTCTACAAACCTTAAAACTATGATCTAATAGCTATATCTTTACAAACCTTAAAACTATGATCTAATAGCTATTCTTTACAAACCTTAAAACTATGATCTAATAGCTATTCTTTACAAACCTTAAAACTATGATCTAATAGCTATTCTTACAAACCTTAAAACTATGATCTAATAGCTATTCTTACAAACCTTAAAACTATGATCTAATAGCTATCCTTTACAAACCTTAAAACTATGATCTAATAGCTATTCTTACAAACCTTAAAACTATGATCTAATAGCTATCCTTTACAAACCTTAAAACTATGATCTAATAGCTATTCTTTACAAACCTTAAAACTATGATCTAATAGCTATTCTTTACAAACCTTAAAACTATGATCTAATAGCTATTCTTTACAAACCTTAAAACTATGATCTAATAGCTATTCTTTACAAACCTTAAAACTATGATCTAATAGCTATTCTTTACAAACCTTAAAACTATGATCTAATAGCTATCCTCTACAAACCTTAAAACTATGATCTAATAGCTATTCTTTACAAACCTTAAAACTATGATCTAATAGCTATTCTTTACAAACCTTAAAACTATGATCTAATAGCTATTCTTTACAAACCTTAAAACTATGATCTAATAGCTATTCTTTACAAACCTTAAAACTATGATCTAATAGCTATTCTTTACAAACCTTAAAACTATGATCTAATAGCTATTCTTTACAAACCTTAAAACTATGATCTAATAGCTATTCTTTACAAACCTTAAAACTATGATCTAATAGCTATTCTTTACAAACCTTAAAACTATGATCTAATAGCTATTCTTTACAAACCTTAAAACTATGATCTAATAGCTATTCTTTACAAACCTTAAAACTATGATCTAATAGCTATTCTTTACAAACCTTAACACTATAATCTAATAGCTATTCTTTACAAACCTTAAAACTATGATCTAATAGATATTCTCTACAAACCTTAAAACTATGATCTAATAGTTATTCTTTACAAACCTTAAAACTATGATCTAATAGCTATTCTTTACAAACCTTAAAACTATGATCTAATAGCTATTCTTTACAAACCTTAAAACTATGATCTAATAGCTATCCTCTACAAACCTTAAAACTATGATCTAATAGCTATTCTTTACAAACCTTAAAACTATGATCTAATAGCTATTCTTTACAAACCTTAAAACTATGATCTAATAGCTATTCTTTACAAACCTTAAAACTATGATCTAATAGCTATTCTTTACAAACCTTAAAACTATGATCTAATAGCTATTCTTTACAAACCTTAAAACTATGATCTAATAGCTATTCTTTACAAACCTTAAAACTATGATCTAATAGCTATTCTTTACAAACCTTAAAACTATGATCTAATAGCTATTCTTTACAAACCTTAAAACTATGATCTAATAGCTATTCTTTACAAACCTTAAAACTATGATCTAATAGCTACCCTCTTTACAAACCTTAAAACTATGATCTAATAGCTATTCTTTACAAACCTTAAAACTATGATCTAATAGCTATTCTTTACAAACCTTAAAACTATGATCTAATAGCTATTCTTTACAAACCTTAAAACTATGATCTAATAGCTATTCTTTACAAACCTTAAAACTATGATCTAATAGCTATTCTTTACAAACCTTAAAACTATGATCTAATAGCTATTCTTACAAACCTTAAAACTATGATCTAATAGCTATTCTTTACAAACCTTAAAACTATGATCTAATAGCTATTCTTTACAAACCTTAAAACTATGATCTAATAGCTATTCTTTACAAACCTTAAAACTATGATCTAATAGCTATTCTTTACAAACCTTAAAACTATGATCTAATAGCTATTCTTTACAAACCTTAAAACTATGATCTAATAGCTATCCTCTACAAACCTTAAAACTATGATCTAATAGCTATTCTTTACAAACCTTAAAACTATGATCTAATAGCTATTCTCTACAAACCTTAAAACTATGATCTAATAGCTATTCTTTACAAACCTTAAAACTATGATCTAATAGCTATTCTTTACAAACCTTAAAACTATGATCTAATAGCTATTCTTGATCTAATACAAACCTTAAAACTATGATCTAATAGCTATTCTTTACAAACCTTAAAACTATGATCTAATAGCTATTCTTTACAAACCTTAAAACTATGATCTAATAGCTATTCTGTACAAACCTTAAAACTATGATCTAATAGCTATTCTTTACAAACCTTAAAACTATGATCTAATAGCTATTCTTTACAAACCTTAAAACTATGATCTAATAGCTATTCTTACAAACCTTAAAACTATGATCTAATAGCTATTCTTTACAAACCTTAAAACTATGATCTAATAGCTATCTTACAAACCTTAAAACTATGATCTAATAGCTATTCTTTACAAACCTTAAAACTATGATCTAATAGCTATTCTTTACAAACCTTAAAACTATGATCTAATAGCTATTCTTACAAACCTTAAAACTATGATCTAATAGCTATTCTTTACAAACCTTAAAACTATGATCTAATAGCTATTCTTTACAAACCTTAAAACTATGATCTAATAGCTATTCTTTACAAACCTTAAAACTATGATCTAATAGCTATTCTTTACAAACCTTAAAACTATGATCTAATAGCTATTCTTTACAAACCTTAAAACTATGATCTAATAGCTATTCTTTACAAACCTTAAAACTATGATCTAATAGCTATTCTTTACAAACCTTAAAACTATGATCTAATAGCTATTCTTTACAAACCTACAAACCTTAAAACTATGATCTAATAGCTATTCTTTACAAACCTTAAAACTATGATCTAATAGCTATTCTTTACAAACCTTAAAACTATGATCTAATAGCTATTCTTTACAAACCTTAAAACTATGATCTAATAGCTATCCTTTACAAACCTTAAAACTATGATCTAATAGCTATTCTTTACAAACCTTAAAACTATGATCTAATAGCTATTCTTTACAAACCTTAAAACTATGATCTAATAACTATTCTTTACAAACCTTAAAACTATGATCTAATAGCTATTCTTTACAAACCTTAAAACTATGATCTAATAGCTATTCTTTACAAAAACTATGATCCTTAAAACTATGATCTAATAGCTATTCTTACAAACCTTAAAACTATGATCTAATAGCTATTCTTACAAACCTTAAAACTATGATCTAATAGCTATTCTTTACAAACCTTAAAACTATGATCTAATAGCTATTCTTTACAAACCTTAACACTATAATCTAATAGCTATTCTTTACAAACCTTAAAACTATGATCTAATAGATATTCTCTACAAACCTTAAAACTATGATCTAATAGCTATTCTTTACAAACCTTAAAACTATGATCTAATAGCTATTCTTTACAAACCTTAAAACTATGATCTAATAGCTATTCTTTACAAACCTTAAAACTATGATCTAATAGCTATTCTTTACAAACCTTAAAACTATGATCTAATAGCTATTCTTTACAAACCTTAAAACTATGATCTAATAGCTATTCTTTACAAACCTTAAAACTATGATCTAATAGCTATCCTCTACAAACCTTAAAACTATGATCTAATAGCTATTCTTTACAAACCTTAAAACTATGATCTAATAGCTATTCTTTACAAACCTTAAAACTATGATCTAATAGCTATTCTTTACAAACCTTAAAACTATGATCTAATAGCTATTCTTTACAAACCTTAAAACTATGATCTAATAGCTATTCTTTACAAACCTTAAAACTATGATCTAATAGCTATTCTTTACAAACCTTAAAACTATGATCTAATAGCTATTCTTTACAAACCTTAAAACTATGATCTAATAGCTATTCTTTACAAACCTTAAAACTATGATCTAATAGCTATTCTTTACAAACCTTAAAACTATGATCTAATAGCTATTCTTTACAAACCTTAAAACTATGATCTAATAGCTATTCTTTACAAACCTTAAAACTATGATCTAATAGCTATTCTTTACAAACCTTAAAACTATGATCTAATAGCTATTCTTTACAAACCTTAAAACTATGATCTAATAGCTATCCTCTACAAACCTTAAAACTATGATCTAATAGCTATTCTTTACAAACCTTAAAACTATGATCTAATAGCTATCCTCTACAAACCTTAAAACTATGATCTAATAGCTATTCTTTACAAACCTTAAAACTATGATCTAATAGCTATTCTTTACAAACCTTAAAACTATGATCTAATAGCTATTCTTTACAAACCTTAAAACTATGATCTAATAGATATTCTCTACAAACCTTAAAACTATGATCTAATAGTTATTCTTTACAAACCTTAAAACTACAATCTAATGGCTATCCTTTACAAACCTTAAAACTATGATCTAATAGCTATTCTTTACAAACCTTAAAACTATGATCTAATAGCTATTCTTTACAAACCTTAAAACTATGATCTAATAGCTATTCTTTACAAACCTTAAAACTATGATCTAATAGCTATTCTTTACAAACCTTAAAACTATGATCTAATAGCTATTCTTTACAAACCTTAAAACTATGATCTAATAGCTATTCTTTACAAACCTTAAAACTATGATCTAATAGCTATTCTTTACAAACCTTAAAACTATGATCTAATAGCTATTCTTTACAAACCTTAAAACTATGATCTAATAGCTATTCTTACAAACCTTAAAACTATGATCTAATAGCTATTCTTTACAAACCTTAAAACTATGATCTAATAGCTATTCTTTACAAACCTTAAAACTATGATCTAATAGCTATTCTTTACAAACCTTAAAACTATGATCTAATAGCTATTCTTTACAAACCTTAAAACTATGATCTAATAGCTATCTTCTACAAACCTTAAAACTATGATCTAATAGCTATTCTTTACAAACCTTAAAACTATGATCTAATAGCTATTCTTTACAAACCTTAAAACTATGATCTAATAGCTATTCTTTACAAACCTTAAAACTATGATCTAATAGCTATTCTTTACAAACCTTAAAACTATGATCTAATAGCTATTCTTTACAAACCTTAAAACTATGATCTAATAGCTATTCTTTACAAACCTTAAAACTATGATCTAATAGCTATTCTTTACAAACCTTAAAACTATGATCTAATAGCTATTCTTTACAAACCTTAAAACTATGATCTAATAGCTATTCTTTACAAACCTTAAAACTATGATCTAATAGCTATTCTTTACAAACCTTAAAACTATGATCTAATAGCTATTCTTTACAAACCTTAAAACTATGATCTAATAGCTATCCTCTACAAACCTTAAAACTATGATCTAATAGCTATTCTTTACAAACCTTAAAACTATGATCTAATAGCTATTCTTTACAAACCTTAAAACTATGATCTAATAGCTATTCTTACAAACCTTAAAACTATGATCTAATAGCTATTCTTTACAAACCTTAAAACTATGATCTAATAGCTATTCTTTACAAACCTTAAAACTATGATCTAATAGCTATTCTTTACAAACCTTAAAACTATGATCTAATAGCTATTCTTTACAAACCTTAAAACTATGATCTAATAGCTATCCTCTACAAACCTTAAAACTATGATCTAATAGCTATTCTTTACAAACCTTAAAACTATGATCTAATAGCTATTCTTTACAAACCTTAAAACTATGATCTAATAGCTATTCTTTACAAACCTTAAAACTATGATCTAATAGCTATTCTTTACAAACCTTAAAACTATGATCTAATAGCTATTCTTTACAAACCTTAAAACTATGATCTAATAGCTATTCTTTACAAACCTTAAAACTATGATCTAATAGCTATTCTTTACAAACCTTAAAACTATGATCTAATAGCTATTCTTTACAAACCTTAAAACTATGATCTAATAGCTATTCTTTACAAACCTTAAAACTATGATCTAATAGCTATTCTTTACAAACCTTAAAACTATGATCTAATAGCTATTCTTTACAAACCTTAAAACTATGATCTAATAGCTATTCTTTACAAACCTTAAAACTATGATCTAATAGCTATTCTTTACAAACCTTAAAACTATGATCTAATAGCTATTCTTTACAAACCTTAAAACTATGATCTAATAGCTATTCTTTACAAACCTTAAAACTATGATCTAATAGCTATTCTTTACAAACCTTAAAACTATGATCTAATAGCTATTCTAATAGCTATTTACAAACCTTAAAACTATGATCTAATAGCTATTCTTTACAAACCTTAAAACTATGATCTAATAGCTATTCTTTACAAACCTTAAAACTATGATCTAATAGCTATTCTTTACAAACCTTAAAACTATGATCTAATAGCTATTCTTTACAAACCTTAAAACTATGATCTAATAGCTATTCTTTACAAACCTTAAAACTATGATCTAATAGCTATCCTCTACAAACCTTAAAACTATGATCTAATAGCTATTCTTTACAAACCTTAAAACTATGATCTAATAGCTATTCTTTACAAACCTTAAAACTATGATCTAATAGCTATTCTGTACAAACCTTAACACTATAATCTAATAGCTATTCTTTACAAACCTTAACACTATAATCTAATAGCTATTCTTTACAAACCTTAAAACTATGATCTAATAGCTATTCTCTACAAACCTTAAAACTATGATCTAATAGCTATTCTTTACAAACCTTAAAACTATGATCTAATAGCTATTCTTTACAAACCTTAAAACTATGATCTAATAGCTATTCTTTACAAACCTTAAAACTATGATCTAATAGCTATTCTTTACAAACCTTAAAACTATGATCTAATAGCTATTCTTTACAAACCTTAAAACTATGATCTAATAGCTATTCTTTACAAACCTTAAAACTATGATCTAATAGCTATTCTTTACAAACCTTAAAACTATGATCTAATAGCTATCCTTTACAAACCTTAAAACTATGATCTAATAGCTATTCTTTACAAACCTTAAAACTATGATCTAATAGCTATTCTTTACAAACCTTAAAACTATGATCTAATAGCTATCCTCTACAAACCTTAAAACTATGATCTAATAGCTATTCTTTACAAACCTTAAAACTATGATCTAATAGCTATTCTTTACAAACCTTAAAACTATGATCTAATAGCTATTCTTTACAAACCTTAAAACTATGATCTAATAGCTATTCTTTACAAACCTTAAAACTATGATCTAATAGCTATTCTTTACAAACCTTAAAACTATGATCTAATAGCTATTCTTTACAAACCTTAAAACTATGATCTAATAGCTATCCTCTACAAACCTTAAAACTATGATCTAATAGCTATTCTTTACAAACCTTAAAACTATGATCTAATAGCTATTCTTTACAAACCTTAAAACTATGATCTAATAGCTATTCTTTACAAACCTTAAAACTATGATCTAATAGCTATCCTTTACAAACCTTAAAACTATGATCTAATAGCTATTCTTTACAAACCTTAAAACTATGATCTAATAGCTATTCTTTACAAACCTTAAAACTATGATCTAATAGCTATTCTTTACAAACCTTAAAACTATGATCTAATAGCTATTCTTTACAAACCTTAAAACTATGATCTAATAGCTATTCTTTACAAACCTTAAAACTATGATCTAATAGCTATTCTTACAAACCTTAAAACTATGATCTAATAGCTATTCTCTACAAACCTTAAAACTATGATCTAATAGCTATTCTTTACAAACCTTAACACTATAATCTAATAGCTATTCTTTACAAACCTTAAAACTATGATCTAATAGCTATTCTTTACAAACCTTAAAACTATGATCTAATAGCTATTCTTTACAAACCTTAAAACTATGATCTAATAGCTATTCTTTACAAACCTTAAAACTATGATCTAATAGCTATCCTCTACAAACCTTAAAACTATGATCTAATAGCTATTCTTTACAAACCTTAAAACTATGATCTAATAGCTATTCTTTACAAACCTTAAAACTATGATCTAATAGCTATTCTTTACAAACCTTAAAACTATGATCTAATAGCTATTCTTTACAAACCTTAAAACTATGATCTAATAGCTATTCTTTACAAACCTTAAAACTATGATCTAATAGCTATTCTTTACAAACCTTAAAACTATGATCTAATAGCTATTCTTTACAAACCTTAAAACTATGATCTAATAGCTATTCTTTACAAACCTTAAAACTATGATCTAATAGCTATTCTTTACAAACCTTAAAACTATGATCTAATAGCTATTCTTTACAAACCTTAACACTATAATCTAATAGCTATTCTTTACAAACCTTAAAACTATGATCTAATAGATATTCTCTACAAACCTTAAAACTATGATCTAATAGCTATTCTTTACAAACCTTAAAACTATGATCTAATAGCTATCCTTTACAAACCTTAAAACTATGATCTAATAGCTATTCTTTACAAACCTTAAAACTATGATCTAATAGCTATTCTTTACAAACCTTAAAACTATGATCTAATAGCTATTCTTTACAAACCTTAAAACTATGATCTAATAGCTATTCTTTACAAACCTTAAAACTATGATCTAATAGCTATTCTTTACAAACCTTAAAACTATGATCTAATAGCTATTCTTTACAAACCTTAAAACTATGATCTAATAGCTATTCTTTACAAACCTTAAAACTATGATCTAATAGCTATTCTTTACAAACCTTAAAACTATGATCTAATAGCTATTCTTTACAAACCTTAAAACTATGATCTAATAGCTATTCTTTACAAACCTTAAAACTATGATCTAATAGCTATTCTTTACAAACCTTAAAACTATGATCTAATAGCTATTCTTTACAAACCTTAAAACTATGATCTAATAGCTATTCTTTACAAACCTTAAAACTATGATCTAATAGCTATTCTTTACAAACCTTAAAACTATGATCTAATAGCTATTCTTTACAAACCTTAAAACTATGATCTAATAGCTATTCTTTACAAACCTTAAAACTATGATCTAATAGCTATTCTTACAAACCTTAAAACTATGATCTAATAGCTATTCTTTACAAACCTTAAAACTATGATCTAATAGCTATTCTTTACAAACCTTAAAACTATGATCTAATAGCTATTCTTTACAAACCTTAAAACTATGATCTAATAGCTATTCTTTACAAACCTTAAAACTATGATCTAATAGCTATTCTTTACAAACCTTAAAACTATGATCTAATAGCTATCCTCTACAAACCTTAAAACTATGATCTAATAGCTATTCTTTACAAACCTTAAAACTATGATCTAATAGCTATTCTTTACAAACCTTAAAACTATGATCTAATAGCTATTCTTTACAAACCTTAAAACTATGATCTAATAGCTATTCTTTACAAACCTTAAAACTATGATCTAATAGCTATTCTTTACAAACCTTAAAACTATGATCTAATAGCTATTCTTTACAAACCTTAAAACTATGATCTAATAGCTATTCTTTACAAACCTTAAAACTATGATCTAATAGCTATCCTTTACAAACCTTAAAACTATGATCTAATAGCTATTCTTTACAAACCTTAAAACTATGATCTAATAGCTATTCTTTACAAACCTTAAAACTATGATCTAATAGCTATTCTTTACAAACCTTAAAACTATGATCTAATAGCTATTCTTTACAAACCTTAAAACTATGATCTAATAGCTATTCTTTACAAACCTTAAAACTATGATCTAATAGCTATTCTTTACAAACCTTAAAACTATGATCTAATAGCTATTCTCTACAAACCTTAAAACTATGATCTAATAGCTATTCTTTACAAACCTTAAAACTATGATCTAATAGCTATTCTTTACAAACCTTAAAACTATGATCTAATAGCTATTCTTTACAAACCTTAAAACTATGATCTAATAGCTATTCTTTACAAACCTTAAAACTATGATCTAATAGCTATCCTTTACAAACCTTAAAACTATGATCTAATAGCTATTCTTTACAAACCTTAAAACTATGATCTAATAGCTATTCTTTACAAACCTTAAAACTATGATCTAATAGCTATTCTTTACAAACCTTAAAACTATGATCTAATAGCTATTCTTTACAAACCTTAAAACTATGATCTAATAGCTATTCTTTACAAACCTTAACACTATAATCTAATAGCTATTCTTTACAAACCTTAAAACTATGATCTAATAGCTATTCTCTACAAACCTTAAAACTATGATCTAATAGCTATTCTTTACAAACCTTAAAACTATGATCTAATAGCTATTCTTTACAAACCTTAAAACTATGATCTAATAGCTATTCTTTACAAACCTTAAAACTATGATCTAATAGCTATTCTTTACAAACCTTAAAACTATGATCTAATAGCTATTCTTTACAAACCTTAAAACTATGATCTAATAGCTATCCTCTACAAACCTTAAAACTATGATCTAATAGCTATTCTTTACAAACCTTAAAACTATGATCTAATAGCTATTCTTTACAAACCTTAAAACTATGATCTAATAGCTATTCTTTACAAACCTTAAAACTATGATCTAATAGCTATTCTTTACAAACCTTAAAACTATGATCTAATAGCTATTCTTTACAAACCTTAAAACTATGATCTAATAGCTATTCTTACAAACCTTAAAACTATGATCTAATAGCTATTCTTTTACAAACCTTAAAACTATGATCTAATAGCTATTCTTTACAAACCTTAAAACTATGATCTAATAGCTATTCTTTACAAACCTTAAAACTATGATCTAATAGCTATTCTTTACAAACCTTAAAACTATGATCTAATAGCTATTCTTTACAAACCTTAAAACTATGATCTAATAGCTATTCTACAAACCTTAAAACTATGATCTACAAACCTTAAAACTATGATCTAATAGCTATTCTTTACAAACCTTAAAACTATGATCTAATAGCTATTCTTTACAAACCTTAAAACTATGATCTAATAGCTATTCTTTACAAACCTTAAAACTATGATCTAATAGCTATTCTTTACAAACCTTAAAACTATGATCTAATAGCTATTCTTTACAAACCTTAAAACTATGATCTAATAGCTATTCTTTACAAACCTTAAAACTATGATCTAATAGCTATTCTTTACAAACCTTAAAACTATGATCTAATAGCTATTCTTTACAAACCTTAAAACTATGATCTAATAGCTATTCTTTACAAACCTTAAAACTATGATCTAATAGCTATTCTTTACAAACCTTAAAACTATGATCTAATAGCTATCCTCTACAAACCTTAAAACTATGATCTAATAGCTATTCTTTACAAACCTTAAAACTATGATCTAATAGCTATTCTTTACAAACCTTAAAACTATGATCTAATAGCTATTCTCTACAAACCTTAAAACTATGATCTAATAGCTATTCTTTACAAACCTTAAAACTATGATCTAATAGCTATTCTTTACAAACCTTAAAACTATGATCTAATAGCTATTCTTTACAAACCTTAAAACTATGATCTAATAGCTATTCTTTACAAACCTTAAAACTATGATCTAATAGCTATTCTTTACAAACCTTAAAACTATGATCTAATAGCTATTCTTTACAAACCTTAAAACTATGATCTAATAGCTATTCTTTACAAACCTTAAAACTATGATCTAATAGCTATTCTTTACAAACCTTAAAACTATGATCTAATAGCTATTCTTTACAAACCTTAAAACTATGATCTAATAGCTATTCTTTACAAACCTTAAAACTATGATCTAATAGCTATTCTTTACAAACCTTAAAACTATGATCTAATAGCTATTCTTTACAAACCTTAAAACTATGATCTAATAGCTATTCTTTACAAACCTTAAAACTATGATCTAATAGCTATCCTCTACAAACCTTAAAACTATGATCTAATAGCTATTCTTTACAAACCTTAAAACTATGATCTAATAGCTATTCTTTACAAACCTTAAAACTATGATCTAATAGCTATTCTTTACAAACCTTAAAACTATGATCTAATAGCTATTCTTTACAAACCTTAAAACTATGATCTAATAGCTATTCTTTACAAACCTTAAAACTATGATCTAATAGCTATTCTTTACAAACCTTAAAACTATGATCTAATAGCTATCCTCTACAAACCTTAAAACTATGATCTAATAGCTATTCTTTACAAACCTTAAAACTATGATCTAATAGCTATTCTTTACAAACCTTAAAACTATGATCTAATAGCTATCCTTTACAAACCTTAAAACTATGATCTAATAGCTATTCTTTACAAACCTTAAAACTATGATCTATGATCTACAAACCTTAAAACTATGATCTAATAGCTATTCTACAAACCTTAAAACTATGATCTAATAGCTATTCTTTACAAACCTTAAAACTATGATCTAATAGCTATTCTTTACAAACCTTAAAACTATGATCTAATAGCTATCCTCTACAAACCTTAAAACTATGATCTAATAGCTATCTTCTACAAACCTTAAAACTATGATCTAATAGCTATCCTTTACAAACCTTAAAACTATGATCTAATAGCTATTCTTTACAAACCTTAAAACTATGATCTAATAGCTATTCTTTACAAACCTTAAAACTATGATCTAATAGCTATTCTTTACAAACCTTAAAACTATGATCTAATAGCTATTCTTTACAAACCTTAAAACTATGATCTAATAGCTATTCTTTACAAACCTTAAAACTATGATCTAATAGCTATTCTTTACAAACCTTAAAACTATGATCTAATAGCTATTCTTTACAAACCTTAAAACTATGATCTAATAGCTATTCTTTACAAACCTTAAAACTATGATCTAATAGCTATTCTTTACAAACCTTAAAACTATGATCTAATAGCTATTCTTTACAAACCTTAAAACTATGATCTAATAGCTATTCTTTACAAACCTTCAATCTGTGATCTAATAGCTATTCTTTACAAACCTTAAAACTATGATCTAATAGCTATTCTTTACAAACCTTAAAACTATGATCTAATAGCTATCCTTTACAAACCTTAAAACTATGATCTAATAGCTATTCTTTACAAACCTTAAAACTATGATCTAATAGCTATTCTTTACAAACCTTAAAACTATGATCTAATAGCTATTCTTTACAAACCTTAAAACTATGATCTAATAGCTATTCTTTACAAACCTTAAAACTATGATCTAATAGCTATTCTTTACAAACCTTAAAACTATGATCTAATAGCTATTCTTTACAAACCTTAAAACTATGATCTAATAGCTATTCTTTACAAACCTTAAAACTATGATCTAATGGCTATTCTTTACAAACCTTAAAACTATGATCTAATAGCTATTCTTTACAAACCTTAAAACTATGATCTAATAGCTATTCTTTACAAACCTTAAAACTATGATCTAATAGCTATTCTTTACAAACCTTAAAACTATGATCTAATAGCTATTCTTTACAAACCTTAAAACTATGATCTAATAGCTATTCTTTACAAACCTTAAAACTATGATCTAATAGCTATTCTTTACAAACCTTAAAACTATGATCTAATAGCTATTCTTTACAAACCTTAAAACTATGATCTAATAGCTATTCTTTACAAACCTTAAAACTATGATCTAATAGCTATTCTCTACAAACCTTAAAACTATGATCTAATAGCTATTCTTTACAAACCTTAAAACTATGATCTAATAGCTATTCTTTACAAACCTTAAAACTATGATCTAATAGCTATTCTTTACAAACCTTAAAACTATGATCTAATAGCTATTCTTTACAAACCTTAAAACTATGATCTAATAGCTATTCTTTACAAACCTTAAAACTATGATCTAATAGCTATTCTCTACAAACCTTAAAACTATGATCTAATAGCTATTCTTTACAAACCTTAAAACTATGATCTAATAGCTATTCTTTACAAACCTTAAAACTATGATCTAATAGCTATTCTTTACAAACCTTAAAACTATGATCTAATAGCTATTCTTTACAAACCTTAAAACTATGATCTAATAGCTATTCTTTACAAACCTTAAAACTATGATCTAATAGCTATCCTCTACAAACCTTAAAACTATGATCTAATAGCTATTCTTTACAAACCTTAAAACTATGATCTAATAGCTATCCTTTACAAACCTTAAAACTATGATCTAATAGCTATTCTTTACAAACCTTAAAACTATGATCTAATAGCTATTCTTTACAAACCTTAAAACTATGATCTAATAGCTATTCTTTACAAACCTTAAAACTATGATCTAATAGCTATTCTTTACAAACCTTAAAACTATGATCTAATAGCTATCCTTTACAAACCTTAAAACTATGATCTAATAGCTATTCTTTACAAACCTTAAAACTATGATCTAATAGCTATTCTTTACAAACCTTAAAACTATGATCTAATAGCTATCCTCTACAAACCTTAAAACTATGATCTAATAGCTATTCTTTACAAACCTTAAAACTATGATCTAATAGCTATTCTTTACAAACCTTAAAACTATGATCTAATAGCTATTCTTTACAAACCTTAAAACTATGATCTAATGGCTATCCTTTACAAACCTTAAAACTATGATCTAATAGCTATTCTTTACAAACCTTACAAACCTTAAAACTATGATCTAATAGCTATTCTTTACAAACCTTAAAACTATGATCTAATAGCTATTCTCTACAAACCTTAAAACTATGATCTAATAGCTATTCTTTACAAACCTTAAAACTATGATCTAATAGCTATTCTTTACAAACCTTAAAACTATGATCTAATAGCTATTCTTTACAAACCTTAAAACTATGATCTAATAGCTATTCTTTACAAACCTTAAAACTATGATCTAATGGCTATTCTTTACAAACCTTAAAACTATGATCTAATAGCTATCCTCTACAAACCTTAAAACTATGATCTAATAGCTATTCTTTACAAACCTTAAAACTATGATCTAATAGCTATTCTTTACAAACCTTAAAACTATGATCTAATAGCTATCCTCTACAAACCTTAAAACTATGATCTAATAGCTATTCTTTACAAACCTTAAAACTATGATCTAATAGCTATTCTTTACAAACCTTAAAACTATGATCTAATAGCTATTCTTTACAAACCTTAAAACTATGATCTAATAGCTATCTTTACAAACCTTAAAACTATGATCTAATGGCTATTCTTTACAAACCTTAAAACTATGATCTAATAGCTATTCTTTACAAACCTTAAAACTATGATCTAATAGCTATTCTTTACAAACCTTAAAACTATGATCTAATAGCTATTCTTTACAAACCTTAAAACTATGATCTAATAGCTATTCTTTACAAACCTTAAAACTATGATCTAATAGCTATTCTTTACAAACCTTAAAACTATGATCTAATAGCTATTCTTTACAAACCTTAAAACTATGATCTAATAGCTATTCTTTACAAACCTTAAAACTATGATCTAATAGCTATTCTTTACAAACCTTAAAACTATGATCTAATAGCTATCCTCTACAAACCTTAAAACTATGATCTAATAGCTATTCTTTACAAACCTTAAAACTATGATCTAATAGCTATTCTTTACAAACCTTAAAACTATGATCTAATAGCTATTCTTTACAAACCTTAAAACTATGATCTAATAGCTATTCTTTACAAACCTTAAAACTATGATCTAATAGCTATTCTTTACAAACCTTAAAACTATGATCTAATAGCTATTCTTTACAAACCTTAACACTATAATCTAATAGCTATTCTTTACAAACCTTAAAACTATGATCTAATAGACATTCTCTACAAACCTTAAAACTATGATCTAATAGTTATTCTTTACAAACCTTAAAACTATGATCTAATAGCTATTCTTTACAAACCTTAAAACTATGATCTAATAGCTATTCTTTACAAACCTTAAAACTATGATCTAATAGCTATTCTTTACAAACCTTAAAACTATGATCTAATAGCTATTCTTTACAAACCTTAAAACTATGATCTAATAGCTATTCTTTACAAACCTTAAAACTATGATCTAATGGCTATTCTTTACAAACCTTAAAACTATGATCTAATAGCTATTCTTTACAAACCTTAAAACTATGATCTAATAGCTATTCTTTACAAACCTTAAAACTATGATCTAATAGCCCTCTACAAACCTTAAAACTATGATCTAATAGCTATTCTTTACAAACCTTAAAACTATGATCTAATAGCTATTCTTTACAAACCTTAAAACTATGATCTAATAGCTATTCTTTACAAACCTTAAAACTATGATCTAATAGCTATTCTTTACAAACCTTAAAACTATGATCTAATAGCTATCCTTTACAAACCTTAAAACTATGATCTAATAGCTATTCTTTACAAACCTTAAAACTATGATCTAATAGCTATTCTTTACAAACCTTAAAACTATGATCTAATAGCTATTCTCTACAAACCTTAAAACTATGATCTAATAGCTATTCTCTACAAACCTTAAAACTATGATCTAATAGCTATTCTTTACAAACCTTAAAACTATGATCTAATGGCTATTCTTTACAAACCTTAAAACTATGATCTAATAGCTATTCTTTACAAACCTTAAAACTATGATCTAATAGCTATTCTTTACAAACCTTAAAACTATGATCTAATAGCTATCCTCTACAAACCTTAAAACTATGATCTAATAGCTATTCTTTACAAACCTTAAAACTATGATCTAATAGCTATTCTTTACAAACCTTAAAACTATGATCTAATAGCTATTATTCTTTACAAACCTTAAAACTATGATCTAATAGCTATTCTTTACAAACCTTAAAACTATGATCTAATAGCTATTCTTTACAAACCTTAAAACTATGATCTAATGGCTATTCTTTACAAACCTTAAAACTATGATCTAATAGCTATTCTTTACAAACCTTAAAACTATGATCTAATAGCTATTCTTTACAAACCTTAAAACTATGATCTAATAGCTATTCTTTACAAACCTTAACACTATAATCTAATAGCTATTCTTTACAAACCTTAAAACTATGATCTAATAGATATTCTCTACAAACCTTAAAACTATGATCTAATAGTTATTCTTTACAAACCTTAAAACTATGATCTAATAGCTATTCTTTACAAACCTTAAAACTATGATCTAATAGCTATTCTTTACAAACCTTAAAACTATGATCTAATAGCTATTCTTTACAAACCTTAAAACTATGATCTAATAGCTATTCTTTACAAACCTTAAAACTATGATCTAATAGCTATTCTTTACAAACCTTAAAACTATGATCTAATAGCTATCCTCTACAAACCTTAAAACTATGATCTAATAGCTATTCTTTACAAACCTTAAAACTATGATCTAATAGCTATTCTTTACAAACCTTAAAACTATGATCTAATAGCTATTCTTTACAAACCTTAAAACTATGATCTAATAGCTATTCTTTACAAACCTTAAAACTATGATCTAATAGCTATTCTTTATGACAAACCTTAAAACTATGATCTAATAGCTATTCTTTACAAACCTTAAAACTATGATCTAATAGCTATTCTTTACAAACCTTAAAACTATGATCTAATAGCTATTCTTTACAAACCTTAAAACTATGATCTAATAGCTATTCTTTACAAACCTTAAAACTATGATCTAATGGCTATTCTTTACAAACCTTAAAACTATGATCTAATAGCTATTCTTTACAAACCTTAAAACTATGATCTAATAGCTATTCTTTACAAACCTTAAAACTATGATCTAATAGCTATTCTTTACAAACCTTAAAACTATGATCTAATAGCTATTCTTTACAAACCTTAAAACTATGATCTAATAGCTATTCTTTACAAACCTTAACACTATAATCTAATAGCTATTCTTTACAAACCTTAAAACTATGATCTAATAGATATTCTCTACAAACCTTAAAACTATGATCTAATAGATCTAATTAAAACTATGATCTAATTATTCTTTACAAACCTTAAAACTATGATCTAATAGCTATTCTTTACAAACCTTAAAACTATGATCTAATAGCTATTCTTTACAAACCTTAACACTATAATCTAATAGCTATTCTTTACAAACCTTAAAACTATGATCTAATAGACATTCTCTACAAACCTTAAAACTATGATCTAATAGCTATTCTTTACAAACCTTAAAACTATGATCTAATAGCTATTCTTTACAAACCTTAAAACTATGATCTAATAGCTATTCTTTACAAACCTTAAAACTATGATCTAATAGCTATCCTCTACAAACCTTAAAACTATGATCTAATAGCTATTCTTTACAAACCTTAAAACTATGATCTAATAGCTATTCTTTACAAACCTTAAAACTATGATCTAATAGCTATTCTTTACAAACCTTAAAACTATGATCTAATAGCTATTCTTTACAAACCTTAAAACTATGATCTAATAGCTATTCTTTACAAACCTTAAAACTATGATCTAATAGCTATTCTTTACAAACCTTAAAACTATGATCTAATAGCTATTCTTTACAAACCTTAAAACTATGATCTAATAGCTATTCTTTACAAACCTTAAAACTATGATCTAATAGCTATTCTTTACAAACCTTAAAACTATGATCTAATAGCTATTCTTTACAAACCTTAAAACTATGATCTAATAGCTATCCTCTACAAACCTTAAAACTATGATCTAATAGCTATTCTTTACAAACCTTAAAACTATGATCTAATAGCTATTCTTTACAAACCTTAAAACTATGATCTAATAGCTATTCTTTACAAACCTTAAAACTATGATCTAATGGCTATTCTTTACAAACCTTAAAACTATGATCTAATAGCTATTCTTTACAAACCTTAAAACTATGATCTAATA
Organism: Tachypleus tridentatus; assembly: GCF_004210375.1. Taxonomy (NCBI): domain Eukaryota; kingdom Metazoa; phylum Arthropoda; class Merostomata; order Xiphosura; family Limulidae; genus Tachypleus; species Tachypleus tridentatus. The sequence continues at coordinate 105,774,601 of NC_134837.1, read as the reverse complement.
GCTATTCTCTACAAACCTTAAAACTATGATCTAATAGCTATTCTTTACAAACCTTAAAACTATGATCTAATAGCTATCCTCTACAAACCTTAAAACTATGATCTAATAGCTATTCTTTACAAACCTTAAAACTATGATCTAATAGCTATTCTTTACAAACCTTAAAACTATGATCTAATGGCTATTCTTTACAAACCTTAAAACTATGATCTAATAGCTATTCTTTACAAACCTTAAAACTATGATCTAATAGCTATTCTCTACAAACCTTAAAACTATGATCTAATAGCTATTCTTTACAAACCTTAAAACTATGATCTAATAGCTATCCTCTACAAACCTTAAAACTATGATCTAATGGCTATTCTTTACAAACCTTAAAACTATGATCTAATAGCTATTCTTTACAAACCTTAAAACTATGATCTAATAGCTATTCTTTACAAACCTTAAAACTATGATCTAATGGCTATTCTTTACAAACCTTAAAACTATGATCTAATAGCTATTCTTTACAAACCTTAAAACTATGATCTAATAGCTATTCTTTACAAACCTTAAAACTATGATCTAATAGCTATTCTTTACAAACCTTAAAACTATGATCTAATAGCTATTCTTTACAAACCTTAAAACTATGATCTAATAGCTATTCTCTACAAACCTTAAAACTATGATCTAATAGCTATTCTTTACAAACCTTAAAACTATGATCTAATAGCTATTCTCTACAAACCTTAAAACTATGATCTAATAGCTATTCTTTACAAACCTTAAAACTATGATCTAATAGCTATTCTTTACAAACCTTAAAACTATGATCTAATAGCTATTTTTTATAAACCTTAAAACTATGATCTAATAGCTATTCTTTACAAACCTTAAAACTATGATCTAATAGCTATTCTTTACAAACCTTAAAACTATGATCTAATAGCTATCCTTACAAACCTTAAAACTATGATCTAATAGCTATTCTTTACAAACCTTAAAACTATGATCTAATAGCTATTCTTTACAAACCTTAAAACTATGATCTAATAGCTATTCTTTACAAACCTTAAAACTATGATCTAATAGCTATTCTTTACAAACCTTAAAACTATGATCTAATAGCTATTCTTTACAAACCTTAAAACTATGATCTAATAGCTATTCTCTACAAACCTTAAAACTATGATCTAATAGCTATTCTTTACAAACCTTAAAACTATGATCTAATAGCTATTCTTTACAAACCTTAAAACTATGATCTAATAGCTATTCTTTACAAACCTTAAAACTATGATCTAATAGCTATTCTTTACAAACCTTAAAACTATGATCTAATAGCTATTCTTTACAAACCTTAAAACTATGATCTAATAGCTATTCTTTACAAACCTTAAAACTATGATCTAATAGCTATTCTTTACAAACCTTAAAACTATGATCTAATAGCTATTCTTTACAAACCTTAAAACTATGATCTAATAGCTATTCTTTACAAACCTTAAAACTATGATCTAATAGCTATTCTTTACAAACCTTAAAACTATGATCTAATAGCTATTCTCTACAAACCTTAAAACTATGATCTAATAGCTATTCTTTACAAACCTTAAAACTATGATCTAATAGTTATTCTTTACAAACCTTAAAACTATGATCTAATAGCTATTCTTTACAAACCTTAAAACTATGATCTAATGGCTATTCTTTACAAACCTTAAAACTATGATCTAATAGCTATTCTTTACAAACCTTAAAACTATGATCTAATAGCTATTCTTTACAAACCTTAAAACTATGATCTAATAGCTATTCTTTACAAACCTTAAAACTATGATCTAATAGCTATTCTTTACAAACCTTAAAACTATGATCTAATAGCTATTCTTTACAAACCTTAAAACTATGATCTAATAGTTATTCTTTACAAACCTTAAAACTATGATCTAATAGCTATTCTTTACAAACCTTAAAACTATGATCTAATAGCTATTCTTTACAAACCTTAAAACTATGATCTAATAGCTATTCTTTACAAACCTTAAAACTATGATCTAATAGCTATTCTTTACAAACCTTAAAACTATGATCTAATAGCTATCCTCTACAAACCTTAAAACTATGATCTAATAGCTATCTTCTACAAACCTTAAAACTATGATCTAATAGCTATCCTCTACAAACCTTAAAACTATGATCTAATAGCTATTCTTTACAAACCTTAAAACTATGATCTAATGGCTATTCTTTACAAACCTTAAAACTATGATCTAATAGCTATTCTTTACAAACCTTAAAACTATGATCTAATAGCTATTCTCTACAAACCTTAAAACTATGATCTAATGGCTATTCTTTACAAACCTTAAAACTATGATCTAATAGCTATTCTTTACAAACCTTAAAACTATGATCTAATAGCTATTCTTTACAAACCTTAAAACTATGATCTAATAGCTATTCTTTACAAACCTTAAAACTATGATCTAATAGCTATCCTCTACAAACCTTAAAACTATGATCTAATAGCTATTCTTTACAAACCTTAAAACTATGATCTAATAGCTATTCTTTACAAACCTTAAAACTATGATCTAATAGCTATTCTTTACAAACCTTAAAACTATGATCTAATAGCTATTCTTTACAAACCTTAAAACTATGATCTAATAGCTATTCTTTACAAACCTTAAAACTATGATCTAATAGCTATTCTTTACAAACCTTAAAACTATGATCTAATAGCTATTCTTTACAAACCTTAAAACTATGATCTAATAGCTATTCTTTACAAACCTTAAAACTATGATCTAATAGCTATTCTTTACAAACCTTAAAACTATGATCTAATAGCTATTCTTTACAAACCTTAAAACTATGATCTAATAGCTATTCTTTACAAACCTTAAAACTATGATCTAATAGCTATTCTTTACAAACCTTAAAACTATGATCTAATGGCTATTCTTTACAAACCTTAAAACTATGATCTAATAGCTATTCTTTACAAACCTTAAAACTATGATCTAATAGCTATTCTTTACAAACCTTAAAACTATGATCTAATAGCTATTCTTTACAAACCTTAAAACTATGATCTAATAGCTATTCTTTACAAACCTTAAAACTATGATCTAATAGCTATTCTTTACAAACCTTAAAACTATGATCTAATAGCTATTCTTTACACAAACTATGATCTAATAATTCTTTACACCTTAAAACTATGATCTAATAGCTATTCTTTACAAACCTTAAAACTATGATCTAATAGGCTATTCTTTACAAACCTTAAAACTATGATCTAATAGCTATTCTAACAAACCTTAAAACTATGATCTAATAGCTATTCTTTACAAACCTTAAAACTATGATCTAATAGCTATTCTTTACAAACCTTAAAACTATGATCTAATAGCTATTCTTTACAAACCTTAAAACTATGATCTAATAGCTATTCTTTACAAACCTTAAAACTATGATCTAATAGCTATTCTTTACAAACCTTAAAACTATGATCTAATAGCTATTCTTTACAAACCTTAAAACTATGATCTAATAGCTATTCTTTACAAACCTTAAAACTATGATCTAATAGCTATTCTTTACAAACCTTAAAACTATGATCTAATAGCTATTCTTTACAAACCTTAAAACTATGATCTAATAGCTATTCTTTACAAACCTTAAAACTATGATCTAATAGCTATTCTTTACAAACCTTAAAACTATGATCTAATAGCTATTCTTTACAAACCTTAAAACTATGATCTAATAGCTATTCTTTACAAACCTTAAAACTATGATCTAATAGCTATTCTTTACAAACCTTAAAACTATGATCTAATAGCTATTCTTTACAAACCTTAAAACTATGATCTAATAGCTATTCTTTACAAACCTTAAAACTATGATCTAATAGCTATTCTTTACAAACCTTAAAACTATGATCTAATAGCTATTCTTTACAAACCTTAAAACTATGATCTAATAGCTATTCTTTACAAACCTTAAAACTATGATCTAATAGCTATTCTTTACAAACCTTAAAACTATGATCTAATAGCTATTCTTTACAAACCTTAAAACTATGATCTAATAGCTATTCTTTACAAACCTTAAAACTATGATCTAATGGCTATTCTTTACAAACCTTAAAACTATGATCTAATAGCTATTCTTTACAAACCTTAAAACTATGATCTAATAGCTATTCTTTACAAACCTTAAAACTATGATCTAATAAAACTATTCTTTACAAACCTTAAAACTATGATCTAATAGCTATTCTTTACAAACCTTAAAACTATGATCTAATGGCTATTCTTTACAAACCTTAAAACTATGATCTAATAGCTATTCTTTACAAACCTTAAAACTATGATCTAATAGCTATTCTTTACAAACCTTAAAACTATGATCTAATAGCTATTCTACAAACCTTAAAACTATGATCTACAAACCTTAAAACTATGATCTAATAGCTATTCTTTACAAACCTTAAAACTATGATCTAATAGCTATTCTTTACAAACCTTAAAACTATGATCTAATAGCTATTCTTTACAAACCTTAAAACTATGATCTAATAGCTATTCTTTACAAACCTTAAAACTATGATCTAATAGCTATTCTTTACAAACCTTAAAACTATGATCTAATAGCTATTCTTTACAAACCTTAAAACTATGATCTAATAGCTATTCTTTACAAACCTTAAAACTATGATCTAATAGCTATTCTTTACAAACCTTAAAACTATGATCTAATAGCTATTCTTTACAAACCTTAAAACTATGATCTAATAGCTATTCTTTACAAACCTTAAAACTATGATCTAATAGCTATTCTTTACAAACCTTAAAACTATGATCTAATAGCTATTCTTTACAAACCTTAAAACTATGATCTAATAGCTATTCTTTACAAACCTTAAAACTATGATCTAATAGCTATTCTTTACAAACCTTAAAACTATGATCTAATAGCTATTCTTTACAAACCTTAAAACTATGATCTAATAGCTATTCTTTACAAACCTTAAAACTATGATCTAATAGCTATTCTTTACAAACCTTAAAACTATGATCTAATAGCTATTCTTTACAAACCTTAAAACTATGATCTAATAGCTATCCTCTACAAACCTTAAAACTATGATCTAATAGCTATTCTTTACAAACCTTAAAACTATGATCTAATAGCTATTCTTTACAAACCTTAAAACTATGATCTAATAGCTATTCTTTACAAACCTTAAAACTATGATCTAATAGCTATTCTTTACAAACCTTAAAACTATGATCTAATAGCTATTCTTTACAATACTATTCTTAAAACCTTAAAACTATGATCTAATAGCTATTCTTTACAAACCTTAAAACTATGATCTAATAGCTATCCTCTACAAACCTTAAAACTATGATCTAATAGCTATCCTCTACAAACCTTAAAACTATGATCTAATAGCTATTCTTTACAAACCTTAAAACTATGATCTAATAGCTATTCTTTACAAACCTTAAAACTATGATCTAATAGCTATTCTCTACAAACCTTAAAACTATGATCTAATAGCTATTCTACAAACCTTAAAACTATACAAACCTTAAAACTATGATCTAATAGCTATTCTTTACAAACCTTAAAACTATGATCTAATAGCTATTCTTTACAAACCTTAAAACTATGATCTAATAGCTATTCTTTACAAACCTTAAAACTATGATCTAATAGCTATCCTCTACAAACCTTAAAACTATGATCTAATAGCTATTCTTTACAAACCTTAAAACTATGATCTAATAGCTATTCTTTACAAACCTTAAAACTATGATCTAATAGCTATTCTTTACAAACCTTAAAACTATGATCTAATAGCTATTCTTTACAAACCTTAAAACTATGATCTAATAGCTATCCTCTACAAACCTTAAAACTATGATCTAATAGCTATTCTCTACAAACCTTAAAACTATGATCTAATAGCTATTCTCTACAAACCTTAAAACTATGATCTAATAGCTATTCTTTACAAACCTTAAAACTATGATCTAATAGCTATTCTTTACAAACCTTAAAACTATGATCTAATAGCTATTCTCTACAAACCTTAAAACTATGATCTAATAGCTATTCTTTACAAACCTTAAAACTATGATCTAATAGCTATTCTTTACAAACCTTAAAACTATGATCTAATAGCTATTCTTTACAAACCTTAAAACTATGATCTAATAGCTATTCTTTACAAACCTTAAAACTATGATCTAATAGCTATTCTTTACAAACCTTAAAACTATGATCTAATGGCTATTCTTTACAAACCTTAAAACTATGATCTAATAGCTATTCTTTACAAACCTTAAAACTATGATCTAATAGCTATTCTTTACAAACCTTAAAACTATGATCTAATAGCTATTCTTTACAAACCTTAAAACTATGATCTAATAGCTATTCTTTACAAACCTTAAAACTATGATCTAATAGCTATTCTTTACAAACCTTAAAACTATGATCTAATAGCTATCCTCTACAAACCTTAAAACTATGATCTAATAGCTATTCTTTACAAACCTTAAAACTATGATCTAATAGCTATTCTTTACAAACCTTAAAACTATGATCTAATAGCTATTCTTTACAAACCTTAAAACTATGATCTAATAGCTATTCTTTACAAACCTTAACACTATAATCTAATAGCTATTCTTTACAAACCTTAAAACTATGATCTAATAGACATTCTCTACAAACCTTAAAACTATGATCTAATAGCTATTCTTTACAAACCTTAAAACTATGATCTAATAGCTATTCTTTACAAACCTTAAAACTATGATCTAATAGCTATTCTTTACAAACCTTAAAACTATGACCTAATGGCTATTCTACACAAACCTTAAAACTATGATCTAATAGCTATTCTTTACAAACCTTAAAACTATGATCTAATAGCTATTCTTTACAAACCTTAAAACTATGATCTAATAGCTATTCTTTACAAACCTTAAAACTATGATCTAATGGCTATTCTTTACAAACCTTAAAACTATGATCTAATGGCTATTCTTTACAAACCTTAAAACTATGATCTAATAGCTATTCTTTACAAACCTTAAAACTATGATCTAATAGCTATTCTTTACAAACCTTAAAACTATGATCTAATAGCTATTCTTTACAAACCTTAAAACTATGATCTAATAGCTATTCTTTACAAACCTTAAAACTATGATCTAATAGCTATTCTTTACAAACCTTAAAACTATGATCTAATAGCTATTCTTTACAAACCTTAAAACTATGATCTAATAGCTATTCTTTACAAACCTTAAAACTATGATCTAATAGCTATTCAAACCTTAAAACTATGATCTAATAGCTATTCTCTACAAACCTTAAAACTATGATCTAATAGCTATTCTCTACAAACCTTAAAACTATGATCTAATAGCTATTCTCTACAAACCTTAAAACTATGATCTAATAGCTATTCTTTACAAACCTTAAAACTATGATCTAATAGCTATTCTCTACAAACCTTAAAACTATGATCTAATAGCTATTCTTTACAAACCTTAAAACTATGATCTAATAGCTATTCTTTACAAACCTTAAAACTATGATCTAATAGCTATTCTTTACAAACCTTAAAACTATGATCTAATAGCTATTCTTTACAAACCTTAAAACTATGATCTAATAGCTATTCTTTACAAACCTTAAAACTATGATCTAATAGCTATTCTTTACAAACCTTAAAACTATGATCTAATAGCTATTCTTTACAAACCTTAAAACTATGATCTAATAGCTATCCTCTACAAACCTTAAAACTATGATCTAATAGCTATTCTCTACAAACCTTAAAACTATGATCTAATAGCTATTCTTTACAAACTTAAAACTATGATCTAATAGCTATTCTCTACAAACCTTAAAACTATGATCTAATAGCTATTCTTTACAAACCTTAAAACTATGATCTAATGGCTATTCTTTACAAACCTTAAAACTATGATCTAATAGCTATTCTTTACAAACCTTAAAACTATGATCTAATGGCTATTCTTTACAAACCTTAAAACTACGATCTAATGGCTATTAAAACTTTACAAACCTTAAAACTATGATCTAATAGCTATTCTTTACAAACCTTAAAACTATGATCTAATAGCTATTCTTTACAAACCTTAAAACTATGATCTAATAGCTATTCTTTACAAACCTTAAAACTATGATCTAATAGCTATTCTTTACAAACCTTAAAACTATGATCTAATAGCTATTCTTTACAAACCTTAAAACTATGATCTAATAGCTATTCTTTACAAACCTTAAAACTATGATCTAATAGCTATTCTTTACAAACCTTAAAACTATGATCTAATAGCTATTCTTTACAAACCTTAAAACTATGATCTAATAGCTATTCTTTACAAACCTTAAAACTATGATCTAATAGCTATTCTCTACAAACCTTAAAACTATGATCTAATAGCTATTCTTTACAAACCTTAAAACTATGATCTAATAGTTATTCTTTACAAACCTTAAAACTACGATCTAATGGCTATCCTTTACAAACCTTAAAAGTATGATCTAATGCTATTCTTTATAAACCTTAAAACTATGATCTAATAGCTATTCTTTACAAACCTTAAAACTATGATCTAATAGCTATCCTCTACAAACCTTAAAACTATGATCTAATAGCTATTCTTTACAAACCTTAAAACTATGATCTAATAGCTATTCTTTACAAACCTTAAAACTATGATCTAATAGCTATTCTTTACAAACCTTAAAACTATGATCTAATAGCTATTCTTACAAACTATGATCTAATAGCTATTCTCTACAAACCTTAAAACTATGATCTAATGGCTATTCTTTACAAACCTTAAAACTATGATCTAATAGCTATTCTTTACAAACCTTAAAACTATGATCTAATAGCTATTCTTTACAAACCTTAAAACTATGATCTAATAGCTATCCTCTACAAACCTTAAAACTATGATCTAATAGCTATTCTTTACAAACAAAACCTTAAAACTATGATCTAATATGCTAATTCTTTACAAACCTTAAAACTATGATCTAATAGCTATTCTTTACAAACCTTAAAACTATGATCTAATAGCTATTCTTTACAAACCTTAAAACTATGATCTAATAGCTATTCTTTACAAACCTTAAAACTATGATCTAATAGCTATTCTTTACAAACCTTAAAACTATGATCTAATAGCTATTCTTTACAAACCTTAAAACTATGATCTAATAGCTATTCTTTACAAACCTTAAAACTATGATCTAATAGCTATTCTTTACAAACCTTAAAACTATGATCTAATGCTATCTACAAACCTTAAAACTATGATCTAATAGCTATCCTCTACAAACCTTAAAACTATGATCTAATAGCTATTCTTTACAAACCTTAAAACTATGATCTAATAGCTATCCTCTACAAACCTTAAAACTATGATCTAATAGCTATTCTCTACAAACCTTAAAACTATGATCTAATAGCTATTCTTTACAAACCTTAAAACTATGATCTAATAGCTATTCTCTACAAACCTTAAAACTATGATCTAATAGCTATTCTCTACAAACCTTAAAACTATGATCTAATAGCTATTCTTTACAAACCTTAAAACTATGATCTAATAGCTATTCTTTACAAACCTTAAAACTATGATCTAATAGCTATTCTTTACAAACCTTAAAACTATGATCTAATAGCTATTCTTTACAAACCTTAAAACTATGATCTAATAGCTATTCTTTACAAACCTTAAAACTATGATCTAATAGCTATTCTTTACAAACCTTAAAACTATGATCTAATAGCTATTCTTTACAAACCTTAAAACTATGATCTAATAGCTATTCTTTAAACAAAACTACAAACCTTAAAACTATGATCTAATAGCTATTCTTTACAAACCTTAAAACTATGATCTAATAGCTATTCTTTACAAACCTTAAAACTATGATCTAATAGCTATTCTTTACAAACCTTAAAACTATGATCTAATAGCTATTCTTTACAAACCTTAAAACTATGATCTAATAGCTATCCTCTACAAACTTTAAAACTATGATCTAATAGCTATTCTTTACAAACCTTAAAACTATGATCTAATAGCTATTCTTTACAAACCTTAAAACTATGATCTAATAGCTATTCTTTACAAACCTTAAAACTATGATCTAATAGCTATTCTTTACAAACCTTAAAACTATGATCTAATGGCTATTCTTTACAAACCTTAAAACTATGATCTAATAGCTATTCTTTACAAACCTTAAAACTATGATCTAATAGCTATTCTTTACAAACCTTAAAACTATGATCTAATAGCTATTCTTTACAAACCTTAAAACTATGATCTAATGGCTATTCTTTACAAACCTTAAAACTATGATCTAATAGCTATTCTTTACAAACCTTAAAACTATGATCTAATAGCTATTCTTTACAAACCTTAAAACTATGATCTAATAGCTATCCTCTACAAACCTTAAAACTATGATCTAATAGCTATTCTCTACAAACCTTAAAACTATGATCTAATAGCTATCCTCTACAAACCTTAAAACTATGATCTAATAGCTATTCTCTACAAACCTTAAAACTATGATCTAATAGCTATTCTTTACAAACCTTAAAACTATGATCTAATAGCTATTCTCTACAAACCTTAAAACTATGATCTAATAGCTATTCTCTACAAACCTTAAAACTATGATCTAATAGCTATTCTTTACAAACCTTAAAACTATGATCTAATAGCTATTCTTTACAAACCTTAAAACTATGATCTAATAGCTATTCTTTACAAACCTTAAAACTATGATCTAATAGCTATTCTCTACAAACCTTAAAACTATGATCTAATAGCTATCCTCTACAAACCTTAAAACTATGATCTAATAGCTATTCTTTACAAACCTTAAAACTATGATCTAATAGCTATTCTTTACAAACCTTAAAACTATGATCTAATAGCTATTCTTTACAAACCTTAAAACTATGATCTAATAGCTATTCTTTACAAACAAACCTTAAAACTATGATCTAATAGCTATTCTTTACAAACCTTAAAACTATGATCTAATAGCTATTCTCTACAAACCTTAAAACTATGATCTAATAGCTATTCTTTACAAACCTTAAAACTATGATCTAATAGCTATTCTTTACAAACCTTAAAACTATGATCTAATAGCTATTCTTTACAAACCTTAAAACTATGATCTAATAGCTATTCTTTACAAACCTTAAAACTATGATCTAATGGCTATTCTTTACAAACCTTAAAACTATGATCTAATAGCTATTCTTTACAAACCTTAAAACTATGATCTAATAGCTATTCTCTACAAACCTTAAAACTATGATCTAATAGCTATTCTTTACAAACCTTAAAACTATGATCTAATAGCTATTCTTTACAAACCTTAAAACTATGATCTAATAGCTATTCTTTACAAACCTTAAAACTATGATCTAATAGCTATTCTTTACAAACCTTAAAACTATGATCTAATAGCTATTCTTTACAAACCTTAAAACTATGATCTAATAGCTATTCTCTACAAACCTTAAAACTATGATCTAATAGCTATTCTTTACAAACCTTAAAACTATGATCTAATAGCTATTCTTTACAAACCTTAAAACTATGATCTAATAGCTATCCTCTACAAACCTTAAAACTATGATCTAATAGCTATTCTTTACAAACCTTAAAACTATGATCTAATAGCTATTCTTTACAAACCTTAAAACTATGATCTAATAGCTATTCTTTACAAACCTTAAAACTATGATCTAATGGCTATTCTTTACAAACCTTAAAACTATGATCTAATAGCTATTCTCTACAAACCTTAAAACTATGATCTAATAGCTATTCTTTACAAACCTTAAAACTATGATCTAATAGCTATTCTTTACAAACCTTAAAACTATGATCTAATGGCTATTCTTTACAAACCTTAAAACTATGATCTAATGGCTATTCTTTACAAACCTTAAAACTATGATCTAATAGCTATTCTTTACAAACCTTAAAACTATGATCTAATAGCTATTCTTTACAAACCTTAAAACTATGATCTAATAGCTATTCTCTACAAACCTTAAAACTATGATCTAATAGCTGTCCTCTACAAACCTTAAAACTATGATCTAATAGCTATTCTCTACAAACCTTAAAACTATGATCTAATAGCTATTCTCTACAAACCTTAAAACTATGATCTAATAGCTATTCTTTACAAACCTTAAAACTATGATCTAATAGCTATTCTTTACAAACCTTAAAACTATGATCTAATAGCTATTCTTTACAAACCTTAAAACTATGATCTAATGGCTATTCTTTACAAACCTTAAAACTATGATCTAATAGCTATTCTTTACAAACCTTAAAACTATGATCTAATAGCTATTCTCTACAAACCTTAAAACTATGATCTAATAGCTATTCTTTACAAACCTTAAAACTATGATCTAATAGCTATCCTCTACAAACCTTAAAACTATGATCTAATAGCTATTCTTTACAAACCTTAAAACTATGATCTAATAGCTATTCTTTACAAACCTTAAAACTATGATCTAATAGCTATCCTCTACAAACCTTAAAACTATGATCTAATAGCTATCCTCTACAAACCTTAAAACTATGATCTAATAGCTATCCTCTACAAACCTTAAAACTATGATCTAATAGCTATTCTCTACAAACCTTAAAACTATGATCTAATAGCTATTCTCTACAAACCTTAAAACTATGATCTAATAGCTATTCTTTACAAACCTTAAAACTATGATCTAATGGCTATTCTTTACAAACCTTAAAACTATGATCTAATAGCTATTCTCTACAAACCTTAAAACTATGATCTAATAGCTATCCTCTACAAACCTTAAAACTATGATCTAATAGCTATCCTTTACAAACCTTAAAACTATGATCTAATAGCTATTCTTTACAAACCTTAAAACTATGATCTAATAGCTATTCTTTACAAACCTTAAAACTATGATCTAATAGCTATTCTTTACAAACCTTAAAACTATGATCTAATAGCTATTCTTTACAAACCTTAAAACTATGATCTAATAGCTATTCTTTACAAACCTTAAAACTATGATCTAATAGCTATTCTTTACAAACCTTAAAACTATGATCTAATGGCTATTCTTTACAAACCTTAAAACTATGATCTAATGGCTATTCTTTACAAACCTTAAAACTATGATCTAATAGCTATTCTTTACAAACCTTAAAACTATGATCTAATAGCTATTCTTTACAAACCTTAAAACTATGATCTAATAGCTATTCTTTACAAACCTTAAAACTATGATCTAATAGCTATCCTCTACAAACCTTAAAACTATGATCTAATAGCTATTCTTTACAAACCTTAAAACTATGATCTAATAGCTATTCTTTACAAACCTTAAAACTATGATCTAATAGCTATTCTCTACAAACCTTAAAACTATGATCTAATAGCTATTCTTTACAAACCTTAAAACTATGATCTAATAGCTATTCTCTACAAACCTTAAAACTATGATCTAATAGCTATTCTTTACAAACCTTAAAACTATGATCTAATAGCTATTCTTTACAAACCTTAAAACTACGATCTAATGGCTATCCTTTACAAACCTTAAAACTATGATCTAATGGCTATTCTTTACAAACCTTAAAACTATGATCTAATAGCTATTCTTTACAAACCTTAAAACTATGATCTAATAGCTATTCTTTACAAACCTTAAAACTATGATCTAATAGCTATTCTCTACAAACCTTAAAACTATGATCTAATAGCTATTCTTTACAAACCTTAAAACTATGATCTAATAGCTATCCTCTACAAACCTTAAAACTATGATCTAATAGCTATTCTCTACAAACCTTAAAACTATGATCTAATAGCTATTCTCTACAAACCTTAAAACTATGATCTAATAGCTATTCTCTACAAACCTTAAAACTATGATCTAATAGCTATTCTTACAAACCTTAAAACTATGATCTAATAGCTATTCTTTACAAACCTTAAAACTATGATCTAATGGCTATTCTTTACAAACCTTAAAACTATGATCTAATAGCTATTCTTTACAAACCTTAAAACTATGATCTAATAGCTATCCTCTACAAACCTTAAAACTATGATCTAATAGCTATCCTCTACAAACCTTAAAACTATGATCTAATAGCTATTCTTTACAAACCTTAAAACTATGATCTAATAGCTATTCTTTACAAACCTTAAAACTATGATCTAATAGCTATTCTTTACAAACCTTAAAACTATGATCTAATAGCTATCCTCTACAAACCTTAAAACTATGATCTAATAGCTATTCTCTACAAACCTTAAAACTATGATCTAATAGCTATTCTTTACAAACCTTAAAACTATGATCTAATAGCTATTCTTTACAAACCTTAAAACTATGATCTAATGGCTATTCTTTACAAACCTTAAAACTATGATCTAATAGCTATCCTCTACAAACCTTAAAACTATGATCTAATAGCTATTCTTTACAAACCTTAAAACTATGATCTAATAGCTATTCTTTACAAACCTTAAAACTATGATCTAATGGCTATTCTTTACAAACCTTAAAACTACGATCTAATGGCTATCCTTTACAAACCTTAAAACTATGATCTAATAGCTATTCTTTACAAACCTTAAAACTATGATCTAATAGCTATTCTCTACAAACCTTAAAACTATGATCTAATAGCTATTCTCTACAAACCTTAAAACTATGATCTAATAGCTATTCTCTACAAACCTTAAAACTATGATCTAATAGCTATTCTCTACAAACCTTAAAACTATGATCTAATAGCTATTCTCTACAAACCTTAAAACTATGATCTAAACTATTCTGATCTAATAGCTATTCTCTACAAACCTTAAAACTATGATCTAATAGCTATTCTTTACAAACCTTAAAACTATGATCTAATAGCTATTCTTTACAAACCTTAAAACTATGATCTAATAGCTATTCTTTACAAACCTTAAAACTATGATCTAATAGCTATTCTTTACAAACCTTAAAACTATGATCTAATAGCTATCCTCTACAAACCTTAAAACTATGATCTAATAGCTATTCTCTACAAACCTTAAAACTATGATCTAATAGCTATTCTTTACAAACCTTAAAACTATGATCTAATGGCTATTCTTTACAAACCTTAAAACTATGATCTAATGGCTATCCTTTACAAACCTTAAAACTATGATCTAATAGCTATTCTTTACAAACCTTAAAACTATGATCTAATAGCTATCCTCTACAAACCTTAAAACTATGATCTAATAGCTATTCTTTACAAACCTTAAAACTATGATCTAATAGCTATCCTCTACAAACCTTAAAACTATGATCTAATAGCTATTCTTTACAAACCTTAAAACTATGATCTAATAGCTATTCTTTACAAACCTTAAAACTATGATCTAATGGCTATTCTTTACAAACCTTAAAACTATGATCTAATAGCTATTCTCTACAAACCTTAAAACTATGATCTAATAGCTATTCTCTACAAACCTTAAAACTATGATCTAATAGCTATTCTTTACAAACCTTAAAACTATGATCTAATAGCTATTCTTTACAAACCTTAAAACTATGATCTAATAGCTATTCTCTACAAACCTTAAAACTATGATCTAATAGCTATCTTCTACAAACCTTAAAACTATGATCTAATAGCTATCTTCTACAAACCTTAAAACTATGATCTAATAGCTATCCTTTACAAACCTTAAAACTATGATCTAATAGCTATCTTCTACAAACCTTAAAACTATGATCTAATAGCTATCCTCTACAAACCTTAAAACTATGATCTAATAGCTATTCTTTACAAACATTAAAACTATGATCTAATAGCTATTCTTTACAAACCTTAAAACTATGATCTAATAGCTATCCTCTACAAACCTTAAAACTATGATCTAATAGCTATTCTTTACAAACCTTAAAACTATGATCTAATAGCTATCCTCTACAAACCTTAAAACTATGATCTAATAGCTATCCTCTACAAACCTTAAAACTATGATCTAATGGCTATTCTTTATAAACCTTAAAACTATGGTCTAATGGCTATTCTTTACAAACCTTAAAACTATGATCTAATAGCTATTCTTTACGAACTTTAAAACTATGATCTAATAGCTATCCTCTACAAACCTTAAAACTATGATCTAATAGCTACCCTCTACAAACCTTAAAACTATGATCTAATAGCTATCCTCTACAAACCTTAAAACTATGATCTAATAGCTATTCTTTACAAACCTTAAAACTATGATCTAATGGCTATTCTTTACAAACCTTAAAACTATGATCTAATGGCTATCCTTTACAAACCTTAAAACTATGATCTAATAGCTATTCTTTACAAACCTTAAAACTATGATCTAATAGCTATCCTCTACAAACTTTAAAACTATGATCTAATAGCTATCCTCTACAAACCTTAAAACTATGATCTAATAGCTATCCTTTACAAACCTTAAAACTATGATCTAATAGCTATTCTCTACAAACCTTAAAACTATGATCTAATAGCTATTCTCTACAAACCTTAAAACTATGATCTAATAGCTATTCTCTACAAACCTTAAAACTATGATCTAATAGCTATTCTCTACAAACCTTAAAACTATGATATAATAGCTATTCTTTATAAACCTTAAAACTATGGTCTAATGGCTATTTTTTACAAACCTTAAAACTATGATCTAATAGCTATTTTCTACAAACCTTAAAACTATGATCTAATAGCTATCCTCTACAAACCTTAAAACTATGATCTAATAGCTATCCTCTACAAACCTTAAAACTATGATCTAATAGCTATACTTTACAAACCTTGAAAACTATAATGCGGGACCTTATATATACAAATTTTAAAAACTCTGCTGTCAGACTGTTTTTCTTTAACAACAGATACTCAAAAGTGCCTTCAGTGATATTTTCTTAATAACTTGATGATTATGTTTTAACGATGCCACCTCTGTGGTAAATCATATTTCCAAGAAACGCGTGTTCAATGGAAACAAATATAAACAATGCATGCCACAAGACAGCCATAGAATAAAGCTCAACAGTAACAAAATTAGAATGAACAGCTTTCTTTAGAAACTAGTATTTGAAATGTGTCAAGTGACACTTCTAACACGCGTCATTCTTAGTCAATCTGTAATCACGAGCAGTTTTATAAGATTAGTTATTGTCCCCTTTTCACTGATCAATTCAATTTAAACTACTTCACATACTTAACTACAAAGATATCATCATTCTTTGGAATGTTCTATAAAAAAACTGGTCTACTGTTCTTTTTCAAATCCAGTAATTCGATGTCAGAGGCGTAGCTAGGGTTTTTAGAGCCCGGGGACAAGCTCCATCAGATCATCGAATTACAAAGAAGAGGATTGTTGTTTGCTTTTGAAATTCGCAAAAATCTACACGTGGGCTATCTGCGCTAGCCATTTCTCATTTAGCTAGTCATCACCATTCACCACCAGCTCTCAGGCTACTCTTTTACCAATAAATAATGAGATTGACTGTCACATTATAACGCCCTCACGGCTGAAAGCCCCCTCGCGACAAAATGTAAGCCATAATTCTTACGCCCCCCTCACCCCCGAAGCTGTGCCCGGGGACAGATGTACCCCCTTGCCCCCCTAGCTACACCACTGTTCGATTTGGTAAAATTTTTAATACTACTCAAACTTGCCTTGTAGTGATCTCAGTAATTAACCGTTACATCTTTTCAAGTAAAGAATGGATAAGTTGATAAAGTTGCTTTTATCTTGTGTGGTAGTCTGTGTTCATGTTAAGTAGTTACCTGAAAAAACATTTTCAAGTATTCATACATTTGTCTGCAAACACTATTCGGCGAACTGTAAGTTTGTTTACATTAAAATGGAAACCACGGACGACATAATGGTGTAATCTCATCTTTTTGATAAATTTATATTTTTCAAGAAGGCTATAAGACAGTTTCACATTCGATATATACTATGGTTTTCTTCATTGAATATCGTCCCACGCTGGGACAGAGGATGAGTCTACGGATTTACAACGCTAAAATCAGGGGCTCGATTCCCTTCGGTGGACACAACAGATAGCCTCATGTCGCTTTGCTATAAGAAAACACATACACAAACACTCACCAAATATCATTACATGTTACTGTTTAGATGCTTCGCAATAAAACGTTAGCTTTAAAATTACGTTATGAAAACAACATCAACAGAGTCGGAGAATAAGGGCTTGTTCATTTTTTGGCATTTATCGGACACGATTCAGTTCGTTTGTATAACAGGGTGAACAAAACAGTTCAATTAGCAGGCGAATTTGAGTTACCTGAAGAAGTGGTCTCGGTCGACTTGGCAACTGAACTGTTCTGTTCGCTTGATAAACTTGAATGTGAACAAAGAAAGGATTATTTTCGTTTACAAACATGAAACGAACGACACATTTCATTTAAGCAGGAAATTACATTTGCCCGCATAGTTTCGACAGTACACTCTACATTAGTGCGACAAGTTATATACAGATAACTGGAAACACATCTAGGGAACAATATGGAAAACACGGGAAACAAAAACAATTTCAAACGTTTCGTTGTCTTGTGTTTCTATTCTGAAATATATCATCACTGACCGCCTGCGCTGTTTTCTATCTGCCATTTTAAGGATATGCAACTGCTTCCTGCTGTTTCTATGAATGCTGTGAAGGAGACGAGATTACTCTTCCAGAATAGTTCACACTCTCTTAATGAGCTCTGCGTTATTTGTTTTTCTGCATATAGAAAAGTGATATAATATTGCTGAATAACATACATAAAGAAGTTCTATAATCGCTGTCTTAATATATTAAGATGCAAAGCTGGACAAATTAAACATCCGATGGGTAGGAGGTTAGAGCGCTCGACTCGTAATATGATGGTTGGGGACTCAAATCCCCGTCGCACCAAAAATGCTCGCCCTTTCAGCCGTAAGGGAGCTATAATGGGACAGCCAATTCCACTATTCGTTGGTAAAAGAGTTGGCGATCGGTAGTTATGACTAGCTGCCTTCACTCTAGTCTTACACTGCTAAATTAGGGACGGCTAGCGTAGATAGCGCTTGTGTAGCTTTGCGCAAAATTCAGAACAAACAAACAATATTTGGACCCCACCGGTAGGGAACGGTGTAAAAACAATTTGGTAGTTTGAGGGTTAATTAAAGTTTAGTAACTAGAATGTTAAGAACCTAGAGTTTTAGAATACATACAAAAATACAAGACCATTGAACTTACAACGTCGAGCAATTAATAAGTGTTTTTTTTTCATGTTCTTTGTAGCCCGGCATGGTCAGGTGATTAGGCCATTCGACTCGTAATCTGAGAGTGGCGGGTTCGAATCCCCGTCGCACCAAACTCGTTCGCCATTTCAGTCGTGAGGGCGTTATAATGTGACAGTCAATCCCATTATTCATTGGTAAAAGAGTAGCCTGAGAGCTGGTGGTGGATGGTGATGACTAGCTAAATGAGGGATGGCTAGCGCAGATAGCCCACGTGTAGGTTTTTGCGAATTTCAAAAGCAAACAACAATCCTCTTCTTTGTAATTCGATGATCTGATGGAGCTTCTTCGAAATTTTAATGTTTGTTCATTAATAATTACTTCTTTTTCAAAATAGCAAATATTTTGTTGCTTTGATCAGAAATGACAAAGACCACCCTTTTGCACATGAAGAATCAATGCACAAGTAAAACTTTACTGTAGTAACTATTCTTATGGATAGCTGTAATGTAGCAGTAAGACATTTCATACTTCTACAGTTTCAAAAGAAAGTTAATTAGGAACACAATCATTTTACAAACGTTTGGGAGACCCAATTTCGTATTCTTTTTCGGGTGAAGGAATATTTTCCACTCGAACTAACTATAAAATTATGGATCTTTGTCATCAACAAAAGCTTTTCGAATCATTCGCTTACCTTTTATTATTGCGAATTTATTTGCATACGAGACTCGAACATTGAAAATTTTACAAACAGTTTTCGTAGTGATGTTTGAATTTTTTAATCTTATAGAGATATAGACTCTGAAGCTTTCACGGCAATCCTTTTACTTATTGTTGAAAAGTATGTCCAGAAGACAGGTTTTAAAGCACTTCTAAAACTCTTATAAATCGTATGCGAACAGCTTATTATCTGTTATGAATTCACAACAAAATGGCGCAATTAGGAAATCTTATCTTGGATACACAACTGTCACCGAGAATGAGGTACATTTATCATTTTACATACTTTGTTAACTTGTAAAAATCAGGAAGTACCATTTTGTCACTTTATGAAACGCGTCATTTATCTTTCTACTGTCTTCTGTATTATTAGCCCTATCTCTCCATTTATAATTAGTAGCTCAAAATTTTAATCAAGTGTAGAAAGAATCAATAGATCAGCAGTTTTTATATTTATCTCAAACCAATGGATTAAGAAAGGTTAAAAAATAGTCTTTTATTCAAAGTTTTGCCCATAGCTTTACAAGGATTATATAGTTTTCCCTTGGTTTTTAAAGCATTACTACTAGCAACGTTCATTAGTTTAAGCCTCTTTGTAGCAGCATGAAAAATCATCTTGTTGAATATAAATACTTGGTTTTTTTCTTTTGGTGTAATATTTCAAAGACAGTGTCTCATTCTGTTGTTTGTTTTTTAGCTTTAGTTCATTAAAAGTAAATGAGTAATCATGAATCGTTTACACAGCCTTGTATGCTCTTTAAGCAAGCGCGTGTTTGAGGCTACTAGGTTCTGGTAATTACATAGTTGATCTTTTATTGCATTTGTTTTTCCCAATGGCTACACCTGATGACGCAATACAATAACCTACAGCTACAAGAAAGGTCATTAAGTACTGAAAATTAAAGAGGCAGTTTGACGCGTTAAACTGGCGAGCATGTAATTTCTATCAGAAATGATGTAAAGAAATGTATTGTGAACGAATAAAAAAAAACCACAATGAGATACCAGGTTGTCGATATTGTAAAACCTAGAAATTATTGGCTGATGTACTGAAATAAATCGATATCAGCAACAAATATATGCTTAATTTTATAATATGTTAGTACAAAACACACGCTTTTCCTGAGTATCAATTAGACTAAGACACATACGTGCTTAGGATATATCAGCACCTATCTTATAAATGTTTGAGCGTACATTGGTAGCAAATATGTTTACCCTTAATGCATATTAGTACCAAGCATTATGTAACCTTAGTATATATTAGTATAAAACACATATTTAAGTCTTTAGTTTTCTTATTATTAAACCTATACCTAATCTGAGTGCATATTAATATCAAGCACTCGTTTAATCTTAGTACATATTAGTGGAAGTCTTTATTACTTATTATTATCAAACACGTGCTTAACTTTAGTGTATGTTAACATCATGCACATTCTTAAGCTTACTACAAGTCAGTACTAAATCTGAAAATGCTTATCTGTTAAACACTAGTGTTTGTTTAATATCAGTATAAAGTAGCGAAAGTATTCAACTTCGCTTCAGTCATTAGTATAACAGCGTGGGTCTTCTGTACCAATTTTAGCATAAAAATGTAACCTATATACTTTTGTTGGTAAGCAACATGTCATAAAAACATTATTGGATCGCATTTTTACCAAACCGCATTGGCTATTATTTATAACAGAAATTGGTATGTAAATAAACACGTCTTTTCTATGTGGTTTCTCAATAGCTTGCCTCATTAAAAAGATTTGCACGCACGTGCACATTTATTTCTATGTGCTTTTGCGCAAAGAAAGATGGGAGCACGTATGCCTGCACACATGCAAATAAGTAATTATACCCAGGTGCAAACCCTTATGATCCATTTAGTATGAGAACATTATTTTACGTTTCTAGATTCTTTCTTTTTGGAGCTATGGCAGTCAAACATACACGAGTGCAACTTTCGTTTCTGTTTGTTAGTCTATGATTTCTATTTGTAATATAAAAAATATAAATGACGTGGATAAGATGCATATGGTAATACCTACGTGTATACCCTTAGGTTCCACTTAGTATGGGTGCAAATTTCTAGGTTCTTTCCTCTTGGAATAATAGCGGTCGCATCTTATTTGTATGTAGTTTTTCGGATAAAAAGATGCACACGCACGTAGATAAGTAATAATACTCAGGTTCACACTCTCAGGGTTCACTTACTATGGGTGCAAAATATCAGGTTTCTAAATTCTTTCCTCTTGGAATTGTGGCATCCACACATACACACATACAGACGAGCCTTTTTACTGTTATAGTTTATTTAATTTATGTAGTACATATTGATTTATAGAAGATATTTTAATAATACTAGAAAATCAACAGCATTATTGTACCAAATCGTGTTAGTATTTTAGTGGAACGCTGCTGAAGAAGCTGCAAAGTGAAACGTCGAGTGTTAAAGAAACACAGCAATTCGGTCGTTTATTTCTAGTATTAGTATGCATTACTACTAATCACTGCCGTTTAGCATTTATATATATTACTACTATCTTTTAACGTTTAACATCAGTATATATATTAATACTAAACACTGCCGTTTCTTTAACATTAGTATATGTTACTGCTAGACACTGATGTTCAGCATTATTATATATTACTGCTAGACACTGATGTTCAACATTAGTGTATATTACTATCGAGCAAAAATATTCAATTCTGTAGTGCATATGTGTACCGAAGACATTCTTAACCATAGTATACACATCAGTACTGTACACGTGCTTAACCATAATATACGTATTAGTATCTAACACGTTTAGTAATATTGTACATAGTAGTACTGTATACATGATTAACAGTAGTATACATATTAGTACCATACACATGCTTAACAGTAGCATGTGGTTTATTACTAAATAAAAATGTTTAATATGATGACTAAAGACTTGTTTAACCTTAGTATATATCACTACTAAACACGTTAAACACTAATATATTATTAACGAACACATGTTTAATTTCAGTATACTCATGGTTGTCTAAAATTATATTTCTATTTTGAAATTTAATAATTAAGTAACTAAGAGAATAAAACCATGTAGTTTGAACACCTCGAAGCTCATCTCTAACAATTCTTAATTGGCATGTCAGTATACTTCTACATGCGCGCCATGAGCGGCTCTCAGCATGCCTAACGATATTCAATTGCAGCCTACTGTTTAGTGTAGAAAGTATTATTACTTAATTAATTTTGTGTTTATAATTCAATGATGTCGAGGATATCAAACGTTGTGTTTCCAATCCATTGATGTCGAGACTATAGAGATTACTAGAAGGTTTAAGTGATAGACATATTAAATAACTGAAACGAGCGGAAACAGAAGTAAAAGTAAAGTCATGTGAAAGAGAAGTTCGGTCAGAGAAAAGTTAAGAAACGCAAAATTAACTGTCGTAAAAGCGAATGGCCAAACGGTTGATACGCTAGAGTGAGATAGACGATGATTGGAAGTACGAAGAGAAGATTATTGGAAATTTAAAATACAACTGCGGTAATTCACGCGACTTCGAGAGCGAATTAATTATACACAGATACTATTGTGATAGAAATAGAGAAAAATAGTTTAACTTTTCAAATGAATTCGAAAGCAATTGAACTGGTCTAAGTGGACTTTTGACAACAAGAAGAGAACTGTAAAGTATTTGATACAACTATGATATCCATGGTGCAAATAATTCTTGTACATACATTTGATTTGTTTCAAATATATGGATTATTAAAAATAAAAACAAGTGGAATGTGTGCTCTTCGTTTATTGTCGAATTTATCGCTAACCCAACACACCCACATTAATATGTATACTACTAAAAAGTAGTTTTGTAGTTTCTGACACATGTTCACAGCTACAGTAGCGACAGCATTAGTTATCCTGATCTTTAGCTCCGCGTTGTGTGCTGTAGGTATGCAATAATATCCTAACATACCTACAAACCTTTTTCATCTCTTGCTCTCTGTTAGTAACTTGGCCTTTGCAAGCCAAATGGTGCATTCAGCCTTTTCTTGCACGGTTGTCATTTTAGTGGGTAACACTACTTATGGAATGAACACAACAACACGACAATAAAAATGTTTGAGTTAAGCTCTCTGTTGTTGAAAACTCATTGTTGTATTTTCTTAGTTATTTAATTTTTAAACTTTAAAATAGAGAAGGTAATTTTGCACCATCCTGTATTAATACAAAACTCATACTTAACTCTAGAATACAAAATAAATTTAAAGAAGGAGGCGAGTAATGTGATTATATACTAGTTTGTATATCTTACAATATTCTTGTAAAACTAAAAACTACACAAAAGGCTACCTACGCACATCTGTCCCTAATTTTCTACTTAGAGGGGAGGGAATACAGCTAACAAAATACACCATGCAGAACATGCTGACACTAGGCCACGAACGGCCTCGTACACGTTAGATAAAGCCGCCAATAATTATGTGGACAATGAATGTGGGAGTAATTGGGTTGCTAGTAATGTAAAAATTAATTTAAAGGTAATTCAAAAATGTTGTTTAAGGTCCTCAGCAATGTGAATAGTAATTAGTTGCTAGCTGTAATTTCACGTATCTTCAGTAATTTACCAGTTGTATCTCAGCTTAAATATCACGTAAATACAGCTCACTGAGACACAAAGTGAAAAAACAGCGTTATTTAACGTAAATCATCAGGAGGAAAATAAATATTTGTAAGTAAGGATAATACAACATGAAAACGTGTTATTTGTTTATTTTGAAGTTTTGCGCAAAGCTACTCGAGAGCTATCTCTGCTAACTGTCCCTAATTTAGCAGTGTAAGACTAAAGGAAAGGCAGCTAGTCACCACCACCCACCGCCAATTCTGGGGATACTCTTTTACCAACGAATAGTGGGATTGACGGTAACAATAACGACCCCATGACTGAAAGGGCGAATATCGTTGAGGGGGATTCGAGTCCAGCTCTCTAGCTACCTGGCAATGTTGGGCCAAAGCATATTGCACTGTGGCTTATAATTAGCTAAGGTTGCTCACCTTTATTGCTGGATTAACTTCATGGTTAATCCGGTTTTTATTATGTTTCATCATTCTTTAATTTTATAAACATTTATCATCTGAACTATAAGTAAGTTTTCAAAATAGCGCTGTTTTTGTTGTTGTTGCTGTTGTTCAAACTACTTAACCATAACTGATCATTTCAGTTTTATCATTCTATGGCTTGCGAGGAATTGTTTCATTTTTTCATTATGTTGGTATCTGATGATATCTTAAGGACTGGTGAGTGTATTTCAACGACTTTCTTGGAAAATCAAGTTCAAGAGTAGAAGATAATGGTGTATTACATGTCTTTTTAGCAGGAAATGACATCATTGGTCTTCTTACTCGAAATATAATTAAAGGTGTGTAGAAAGAAAACTGTAATAAAAAGGCCAAATAGTAATGCTTTCTATAAACCTAAAACATACAGAAAACAATAATGATTAACTAATGTTCCAGAAATTTTAACTACAAAACTAGACATGATGGTGCATAAAATGATTGGAGAAAACAATTTTATAACTGATAAAACATAAAGTAACGTGATTTATGTACGTGTGTTTATATATATATATATTTAGTGAGAATTAATACATGTTGATAAAGTTAAGTAAACAAAATCACATGGAAGGACTGCGTTAAAAACAGCAAATTCAAACCTCTGACTAATGATATCAGTTTATTATACTTTAAAAAAAAACAAGCCGAAACAAAAAATAAATTAAACAAAAAACGCTACACTAATTGAAAATATCCCAGAGTACAAGTTATAAAGTGGGATTATGAATAGGTATTCTTGGTTTTGGAGGTGACTGGGAAGTCACCACATTGCGGTGGGGATACACCATTTATCAGTCTTAACCTCCATTCGCCAATCTCGCATAAGAAATAAAAGAGTAGCAATAGAAATAGAAATTAGACAGCTGTGGGAAGATGAATGCTTTCCAAAGTAAAGAAGAAAAAATAATTGAAATAAGGATAAGAAAATAAGGTACGACCATTTGGGTGTAAGTAAGTTGAAAACTTAGCTCATGAAGTTAGTATTACATCTCACCCCCCCCCCCCTACGAATATGTCAAAATATAAAGTTGAATAATTTTATTGTTAACTGAGATAGCAACAAAGTGTTAATATAAAAGCAAGTAGTGGGCTTGTAAGTTTTAACTTTAATAATTAATAGACTTCTACATGTCTTGCATCATTCGCTATAATTAATTTGATTCTAAGTTCAAATTCTGAGAAACATTTTCTAACACAGCACTATGGATGGATAAGATAACATCACTAATCGAATGTTTTAATTCTTCAAGTCTTTTGGTTTGTTACGTTCAACTTTTGTTTTGAAAAAGTCCCAGAGACGAAAATCTAAAGGGCTTTAATCAGACGAACGGGTCAAAGAACAAAGCAAAACTTATAACCTTACTAGCTGTTTTATATTCAATTTTTGTTGTTATCTCAAATAACAATAAAGTTATTCAACTTTATTTTTGGTATATTCATTTTCGGACACCCTGTATGTGTGTGTGTATATATATATTAATAAAACGATAAAAACTCTGTAACCCTTGTAGAGTTTTTGTTTCATATTAGGTCTTCTTAAACCCACTTATTTCCCCGAACTTTATATATATATATATACACATTATTTTTCAGTGTTGATGCTGTAGTGCTTTTGTTAGTAGATAACTGTTTCTTTCTAATATGTTGTACGGATTGTTAGTTTAATCATCTTAGAAGTTTCATCTCTGGTTCACGTCCCGTTGACTTAAAAAAAAACCCTGAAATTTGGGGTCGTGGGTACGCTGTAATAATGATAGAACACTTTTCGATCACACAAAAGTAGGCTAAGTATTCTTAGTGACTACTATTTACTAAATGCTAGTTATTTCGTTTCTCAGCTTAAAATTATGGGTAATTAGCGCAAGTAACATTTGTGTAGCTTTTAGTAAATATTCAGTTCAAATACACATGCAGTGCACTAGTCGTATTTGAAATGTATTTATTTATATCATCTGTTTACAATTTATCAAGAAGAAGACAGAGTATATCACATCACAATATAATTCTTAATAATTTAGATAGTATCTTTTTATAGTGACTTATCTCTAACGGATAATAATGACCCTAAGTTTGAATCCCGTCATCAAATATGCTTGCTCTTTTAGACTTTGGGCGCTACAATATGGCGGCCGTTCCCACTTTTGATTGGTGAAAAACAAGCTCATAGGTTAGCAGTAAGTAGTGTTGACTATGTGTCTTTCCTTGGCCCGGAATGGCCTGGTGGGTTAAGGCGTGCGATTCGTAATCTTAGCGTCATGGGTTCGAATCCTTGTCGCACCAAACATACTCGCCCTTTCAGCCGTGGGGCTTTATAATATGACGGTCAATCCCAAGAGTTGGCGGTGGGTGATGATGACTAGCTGCCTTCTCTCTAGTCTTACACTGCTAAATTATGGACGGCTAGCGCAGATAGCCCTCGTGTAGTTTTGCGCGAAATTCCAAAAACAAAGAAAACAAAACCTATAGTCTATCACGTCTAAAATAGAAACACTAGTGCAAATAACCCTCAAGTAGGTTTTCAAAAATTGCAAAATTTAACAAACCAAACACAAACCGATAGTTTTCACCGACTAAGAAACTATATACTCTAAGTAGAAAAAACTAACAAGACAACATCAGCAAACTAGTAATGCGAGATGTTAGATCATGTGTATTAATAAACACAAAGTTTTAAATACTAAAGCACATTTGTTAATGTTGTTAAAAAAAATCCAACATAAATTAACATTACTCTTAGAAAGTGTTAAGCAAAACTGTGAATCATGTTAGGTCATGCGTAAATCGACACTAAAAATAAGTAAAAAAATACATGAGCTTGAAATATGAGAATTAGATGACCATGAGTGCAAATTATGTTTGAATGCTGTACTTTAAGATTCATTTCTGTGTTGTGAAAAATTAATAAATAAAATAAATTCTGGCGGATAAACCTCAGCTTATAAGAAATAATTCATTATCCAGATGTTTCGACGCTGACGTAACGCGGAAAGTCTAACAAGAAGATAAAGAACATATAGCAAGGACGAAAATATATCATAGTGGAAACGTGACGTCAGCTGAACGGAAACATGGGAATCATCAAAAGAATAGACAAGGTTATTAGTATTGGTTGGAAAAAAAATGATTTTTTTATGCTGGCGACGTTGTAGAAATGTGTGATTTGTATAATACTAGTAATTCTTTTCTACAGATGAACGTGTTTAGTTTGTATTCAAATTTTGTGAAGGCTGTAGTATCTCGTGAGGTCTCCAAGGTTTCATTTAGAATACTGTTTGTTGTTGAATTTCGAAGAAAAATATACAAAGGCTGTTTACGCTAACCGTCTCTCAGGCTCAGCATGGCCAGGTGGGTTAAGGCATTCAACTCGTAATCTGGGGGTCGCGGGTTCGAATTCCGGTCGCACGAAACATGCTCGCCCTTTCAGCTGTGGGGGCGTTATAATGTGATGGTCAATGCCATTATTCGTTGGTAAAAGAGTAGCCCAAGAGTTGGCGGTTGACAGTGATGACTAGCTGCCTTCCCTTTAGTCTTACACTGCTAAATTAGGGACGGTTAGCGCAGATAACCCTCGAGTAGCTTTGCGCGAAATTAAAAAAAACAAAACAAACAAACCATCTCTCATTTCGATGTGATAGTTTTTCTATTAACAACGATATTCTTTTTTCGTTTCGTGGTAAAGAGACACAAACTGTGACGACTCAGACCGACAGTCGAGCACGCTACCCACTTGGTCACGCTTGGCCCTCTTGTAGAAGTTTGATAAACAACGAAGATTCGCAAGTCATTAAGACTGAACCAATATGCCTTATCTGGTCTTTTAAATAATGAAATCGAAGTGGTAAAAACCTAATAATAAATGCATTTTTTAACACTATGGTTAGTAGTCATTTAAACCACCCTTATCTAAAACATATAAACGCAATCTTTGCATAGATTAAGAGATGGTTGGTGTTTAGATAGTGACTTTCCTTTACGGGTTCTTTTTCAAAATTCAGGTTGTGTTACGAAGGGTAAACAGTGAGCTGTGTTCAAGTGGTTCCAACACATTCACGTGATGTAAAACAACTTTGACTATCACGTGATTCCAGCAATTCTGCATGATTATAAAGTGGTCCTCATTTTTCTACTAGATTTAAACTGAATGTGTTTGTAAAGTGGTTTGCGCATTTATACGTAATTTGAATCACGTATGATCGTAGTGTTCTTGGCTCTTTTACGTGATATGAGCCACGAGTAATTGTGCGGTGATCCAAGCACTTTCGCATAATTTGAGTCACATATAATAATAAAGTAGCCATGACACTTTGACATGATTTGAATAATTTTTGACAGTAAAGTTTACTGTCACTTTCGCGTAATAATCGTAACGTGGCTCTGATTCTACATGATTTGAACAACGTATGAGAGTGGAGTGTCCCAATATCTTAGAATTATTTGCTTGTTTGTTTTTTAATTTCGCGCAAAGTTACACGAGGGCTATCTGCGATAGGGGTCCCTAATTTAGCAGTGTAAGTCTAAAGGGAAGGCAGCTAGTCATCACCACCAACCGCCAACTCTTGGGCTACTCTTTTACCAACGAATAGTAGGATTGACCGTCAAATTATAACGCAACCACGGCTAAAAGGGCGAGCATGTTTGGTGTAACGGGGATTCGAACCTGCGATCCTCGGATTACGAGTCGTAGTGCCTTAACCACCTGGTCATGCTGGGCCTTTTTAGAATGATCTTAGAGTGAAGTATCCTTAACATGATGGTTAACATATGGTTAACAAGACTTAAAAATCAGGTTTCAATATCAGCAGTGGACAGAGTACAGATGGTCCATTTTGTAGTGTTGTGCTTAATAGAAAAGAAATTTATGTAAAAAGTAAAAAATATATATAAAAATAGACTACTATTTGTTGGTTTTTACTGAAAGCAGTAAATGATATTTTATTGAGTGAACAACTCATATCTGAAAATATCTGATATAGTTTTCATAATCTGGTTAGTACTTGTTGGCTATAACAAGACGTTGTTTCTATTACAAACGTACGGAGATTGCACAAGTGCATGCTGAGAAAAAGACGGAAAAACGTTCACAATGTGAATACAGAAACACACAGTATCAAAACTGAAACTACAAATGAGATAGAACATAATGAGGTAATCAGAAATATGAAGCACGTTTTAGTGTTTTTAAACAGTTATAATGAAACACCCTAATCTTATTAATCTAAACTGATTTGAATTCAGCTGTTGCAAATTCAAGCGGAGTTTTGTGTACTATCACTTAACATAGAGAGAAATAGGAGTAACGCTGTATTAGTGATTCGTATTAGTAGAAATATTAGAGAGAAATGGGAGTAACGCTGTATTAGGTCAGTAGAAATATATACGGAATAAACAGTGGCCAGTAATAGCAAATACAAAATAATTAGTTTGATCAAGTAGTGTCAAAAGGCCAGCTAGTGGTTAGTATGACTGTATACTAAACATAAAAATTATTGGTTGATATCTGTGTATATGGACTAGGTAGGTAAAGTTTAGATCTCAGTTGGTATTTCTTCATAGTCAGGGGTGGTCAACCCGCGGCTCTTTGACATATAATGTGCGGCTCGCGGAAATATGTTGGCTGAGTTCGTTTTCGCATCACAACGAATATAAAAGGTAAATTAAATATTTTCAAGCTATATAATTATTTACCGGGTATAAACTGGGAGTCCACTGTATTAAAACGTAAGTTTAATGTTCATGGTGAGTAAATTTATTGAATAACTTAAATCCTAATTTTAATGCGTCAGGGATTAAATACATTTCGGATCAACAAGGATTACAAAGGAATTATGCTGGAAAATCAGTAATGATATAAGCCGGTGCTGACAATATTAGTTTTAGTGAACGTGGCTTGCGATCTCGTGATTGTGGCGTGTGTGGTTGTGTTGCTTGCAGTGAAATTAGTGTAGTGTTGGTATGATTCATGGCGCTGTAGAGTTTGGTTACGTTGCGCGTGTTGGAGCTTATTGTTTCTTTTCACTTTAATTTTTTAGGAGCGTCTGTGGAAATTTTGTGAAGGAAGATGGTGTCATCAAATTATAAGAAGCAAAAGTATGAAGATGAAAACAGAAATTTTAAGTTACAGTGGGAGGAAGATTTTGCATTCACCGTTAAAGGAGGTAAACCTTTGTGTCTTATCTGCAATGTGTTACTCAGTCATTACAAAGCCAGTAACTTGAAACGACACTATAAAACAAATCACAAGAACTTTTCGTATGATTATCCACCTAAATCAGAATTACGGAAAAACAAGTTAACTGTGTTAAAATCATCATTAAATAGGCAGCAGGCACTGTTGACAACGTTCAGTGAGGGAGTAGCTACAATGACTGAAGCTAGTTTTGTTATATCATGGAATATTACTCATACTAAACGCCCATATTCTGATAATGAATTTGTTAAGAAAAATATAGCTGAAGTTGTTGCAGTGTTAGATCAAAATAACACAAAACTTCAGCGACTAATAACACAAACACCAGCTTCACGCCATACTACAGAGAGACGTATTTCCCAGATCAGTGCTGATTTTGCAGACAAAATTCAAAATGATTTAAACAATTTCCTTGCATTCAGCTTAGCCCTTGAAGAATCTACAGACATAAAAGACAACCCACAACTGGCGGTATTTGTTCGTTATGTTTCTTCTGATGTAACTGTGAAAGAAGAGATATTGGACTCAGTAGCACTAAAAGAAACAACTCGTGGTGTTGACATTAAAAATGCGCTTGACAGAGCCTTAACAAATGTTGATATTCCACTGGATAAACTCGTCAGTGTTATAACAGATGAAGCACCTTCAATGATGGGGTAAATGTAGGATTAATTGCACTTATGAAAAGGGATCCCAACTTTCCAGAGTTTTTTCCTTGTTCATTGCATTGTTCATCGTTAACACCTGGCAGCCAGATACTTCAAGTATGAAGATGTTATTAAATTTGTTCTTGAAATTGTCAATTTCATACGCTTAAATGAGAAGATCCACCGACAGTTCAAATATTTTATTGAAGAACTGGAGCTTGAAGATAAACCCAGTGATATTTCTTTCTACTGCATTGTGAGGTGGCTGTCAACCAGTAATGTCTTAAATAGGTTTGTGGATCTCAACTGAGAAATTATGGATGGATGCAAGATCTAATGTTCCTTACTAATAAAATGAATCATCTACAAACTCTCAACTTGGCACTCCAGAGGAAGGATAAAATTGTTTCTGATCTTACTCAGACAGTTTTCAAAGACATATATTGTTAACAAAACTTCAATTACTTTTCCAATCTCAAAAGGAGAGTAAATGTATTCCCTGTTATTGGAATAAAAGACCAAAAACTAGAAGAATACAAAGATAAATTACAAGGACTGCTTGATAACTTCCTAGACAGGTTTGAAGACTTGCAGAAGCTGAAGCCTTGCTTTGCCTTTCTTGTAAATCTATTCATGGTCGATGTGATCAATGATGGTTGTTCAATTCTCAAACCTCTGGTTACAGAATCATATGGTGTGAAAATGGAACTAATAGAACTACAGAAGGACCTGGGTCTAAGGATTATCCATAAATCCCATTCTACAATTGAGTTCTGGAAGCAAGTTCCAGAAATAAAATATCCTGAACTGAAGGAAACCAGTGTTTGACTCATCTCAATTTTCAGCACAATATACTTCTGTGAATCACTATACTCTGTAATGAAGTTTGGGAAGTCGAAGCATTATGCAATCCTTACAAATCAACACCTGACGGAGCTAATTCGTACAGCCTTGTCAACATATCAGCCGGAATTTCAACGACTCACAACCAAGATAGAAACTCACAAGACCTCTACTAACAGTAAATAGCCTGATAATTGTACCAGTGTCTGCGTCAGAAAAATATTATGATAAGACTAAAATTTTGTAAGGTGGTATCTGATTCACATATCTCTAACTTTATTGTTTTACGTATTTTCCTCCATGTTTTGACCCGATATTTACTGAAACAAATAAATATCATTAAAATATCTGTTTTTATCCCTTTTATTTTTATTTTTGACAATTTTATTTAATGTTAATGAAATGCAAATTCACATATTTTTCTTGGATGTTTCCGTAGTTCATTACCATATTAATTACGCTCAATGTAATTAAAACAATAATCAGCCAGGATTTTGAAAAATGTGTACTTTGTGGTTATTAAAACTAATACAAAATTAACAGTTTAAAAACTACATACATGAATAAATATTATTACGTACATGCATTTTTTAATATTTATATAAAATATATGTAACCAAATGTGCAAGTAACAATAAAAACGTGTGTGTAATATTTGTTCACGTGTTGCGGCTCTCAAACATCTTATCTTACAGTAAAACTAGCCTACTCTTTTCAGTGAGATGGCTATTTTTAGACAGATATTCGCACAACGTTGTATATAATTTATCTGAGCTAGTCGTCTCTAATTTTTGAACTGATAGATTCGAAATAAACAACTAGTCAGCATCGCTAACCGCCAACTCTTTGGCTACCTCCTGTCTGACCGAATAGTAGCATTTCACCAAAGGCCTTAAAGTGCGAAGCGCTATTTTCTATTTTTGATGGTAAAGGTTGCGAATGTCAACAGTTCTGCACACTAACAGTCTGGGCCACGCTTAACCCCGATAACAGAGGGGAAGGGATACTTTTTATGGCTACGCGATTTTATAAAAGATGACAATAATGTCTATAAAGTATGGTAAACAACCGTGGACACGATTATTCGGCAAATAATAACTTGTTTTTGTTTGTTCTCTGCAAATTGTTTAAAAGGACTTCAGATGCTGAGAATAAAAAAACCCACCAGTTTTTAAACAGTTTCTCAGTTTTTAAATATTTTTTAAGGTTTTACAGTTCATCTTGTTAACTATGTTTATTAAACAAAATAAAGTTGGGGGAATCGGAGGGACAAAGTTATTTTTGAAATCAGTCAAGATAAAAGAAAGTAAAAAAATGAGAACCTTTTATTTTCGCTGTATTCAAATGCTGTGATATGATGAACAATTGTTACTTTTAAATGACGTATTAGTTTACTCTGTGAAAGCTATACAAAAACAGTAAAATTTAAAGACATTACGGAGATACTTGTATTTTAACTAATTATTCTTTTATTTATGCTTTGGCAGATACTTATGAAAAACACAATTTGCTCGTTGTTTTTAGTAAACGTGCTCTTTAAACAAACTACAATCTAATCCTTGTTCAACATATTTTCTTTGGAATACTGTCTTCGTAATTAAGAATTATTAGTTTTAAAAAAAATTGTATCGCGAAAATCTGAATAAAACATTCCAAAAACAACAGACCTTGTTTAATTTCTTAAACTCAAAATGAGTTCCTGTGTTACTTACTTATCTAATAATTCTATTATTTTGTGACTAGCAGAGAAGAACAAAAGAAATAAAAGCTTTGAATAAACGCTATTGTACATAAAATAATTGTGTTCAATAATTTTTATAATGCAACTTACGCGTCAGCTAGCCAATGTATAACCTTACGTGGGGCAAACTGAACATTTCGAAAGGTGTCCACTGGTGAGACAGCGGCGAGTCTTTGAAGTTAAAACGATAAAAATTAGGAGTTCGATTTATCTTGCTGGACACAGCAGAGAGTTCCATGTAGCTTTGCTATAAGAAAACACACATCTCGAAAGAAAGTAAAATGTCCCCAGTGGCACAAAGGGATGTCTGTAGACTTATAACGCTAGAAACTGGGATTCAATATTCGTTGTGAATAGCGCACAGATAGGCCATTAAGTAACTTTAGGCTTAACTACAAACGAATAATCTAAAAAAAAAGAGGTAAGTGTCAGACCTGAAATGCATACATTACTAATATCCTAAACATTTTACCTAAGTAATAACTTTTAGGAATGTTCTTATTTCAGTTTCATTTTGATTTTTGTAGGATACTTGTGGTGAAGCACAAACTAAGCAATAGTTATCTGTACACTAAACACCACGGGTATCGAAACACAAATTTTAGTATTATAACTCTACAGAATAGTCACAGAGCTGCTACCAAAGGAGAGGAGGGCTGTTTAACTGCCTTACTATGTTCAAAGTATTTATTTACTTTTATTTACAAAAACATGATTAAATGTGGCTGATATAAAAAAAACGTAGCCTATAATTAAGTAATTATTATTTTGTGAGGATTCAGTGAATAATTTATCTCTTACTGATTTAAAGTCAATGTTTAACTTATTCTACGTGTCGGTCTTAACAATATGTCAATCTACTATGAATTTAGTAGAGGAGAAAGAGTATTAATTTTTGTTTTGCTTTTGAATTTCGCGCAAAGCTACGAGAGCTATCTGCGCTAGCTGTCCCTAATTTAGTAGTGTAAGACTAGAGGGGAAGCGGCTAGTCATCACCGCCAACCCTTGGGCTACTCTTTTACCAACGAATAGTGGGACTGACCGTAACATATAACGCTCCCACAGCGAAAGAGCGAGCATCTTTGGTGTGACTGGGATTCGAACAGGCGACCCTCAGATTCCGAGTCGAACGCTCTTGAGTAGCTTTGCGCGAAATTTAAAAAAAAATTCCAAAATGCTTTACTATAAACGTCTAAAAACAATATACTATGTAGGGAGATTGTGTGTTTCTTATTACTCCAAATAGAAAAAAAAAATTTTTTGCCTTAAAACAAAAATACACAGATTTTTCCGTAGTTGAGCATTGATATAGAAAGTGTCAATAAACAGAACGAAATAACATAAGGGGAATCTATTTCTTTTAACTCTTTCAATGCCACATTTATAGATAAAAGTTTACTTTTGTATACAAATTAAAATACATATATCATTATTTATCTGAAATTTGAATCTAGTAAAGTTTGAAGGGAGATGCCATTTCTTAATGGTAATACAAATTTTCGAGCTGCCATATCAGTGTTCCGAGGGGAGACATATATACATGTCCATGACAATGAAGGAGTTAAAACTTACAATTTCTTTCGTCTGTTTGATCAGCATGCTTCATATTCTGACTTTTTTTTAAAGATGAGCTTAGCACAGTTAACAGACACGAAAACACGTGTTTTTTAAAGTGATCCTATCTACGACGTTACATTCATAACACATGTGATGGATTAAAACACATGCTACATAACTAACTTCTTTCTTCGAACACGTAAAATGAAACATTTTATTATTAAGCTTCTACGATGAGAAAAATAAATACTTTATTACATTCTTGACAGATTTTAACGTATTTATTGTGTATTCTCATTAAATTTTACGTCCATTTACACTTTAAATCACGAGAAAGATTTTTTGTCATCCCTCATTGGTTACCTTTTTTTTTTTTTCGCTATTTGTTCAGTTTTATTTGCTGCCTTGGGAAACTCTGTGAGGGAAGATTCCTGATTGGAAATGGACTCAGTACACAACCTCTTTAATAGTTTTGATCCGATTATCTCGGCATCTTGACGTTATGTAATTATACGCGTCTTTTTTTTTCGCATGAAAATACTTACAGAATTATGTTCTCGTTTAACAACTGGCATCTGCTTGTATGGTGGTGTTTTCTTCAAGTTGCATGCATTTTCTTGTGTGTGGTTGAACAGATAAGCTATTTCCTGAAGAATAAGGTTTCCTTCCTTTTGAGATTTGAATAGATTCTTCCGTATTTCATAAAATGCTTGCGTTTTGTTTATGAATGCTTTTATTTGTTGAATTTTAACGGTCATTCGTTCCAATTAATTCTCAACTCAAATAGTGAGTTATAACGGCCGTGAATCAATGAATCTAGCCTTACCAATACATGTTTAGTAAATGATGCCAAGTGATCTGTTTGCCAAGTGATTAGCTCTCCATTTAACAATATATAAGTATTACAAAAAGACATACGTTAACAGCGTATCCCACCCTTTAAATAATCATAGTAATTTTTTCTTTCTTCCCATAAACTTGTAACTGTATATTTTATGCGTATAGAGTGAAAGAAAAACATCTTAAGTATAATTTTAAACGATAATGGACGAGATCCGAAGTAACTTTGTCCAGTATAAGGTTTTAGTGTTTCCTTGGTTGCTGTTAAACAAACTTCGTGTTTATCATTTTATTTTCTGGTGGTGGTGTTTGTTATTAAGCTCAAAGCTACACTATCTTTGCTCTGCCCACCACGAATATCTAAACCCGATTTATAGCAGCATAAGTCCACAAACTTGCCGTTGTGCCACTGGAGTGCGTTTTCTGGTGTCAAATTGACAGTAAGTAGCTAGTTAGAAGACAAGATTTTGTACTGTAGATGCCAATTTTTTGTAGGTAAGCGAGTCAAACCTCACTTGTTGTTTGTAGATAAGTATATATCGATTCCATATCCTTGTTTTTATGGATAAATAATTCAGATCTCCGATCTTGATTTCTATTAAATAAATAATTCAGATCCCTGATCTTGATTGTCTATTGATAAATAATTCAGATCCCTGATCTTGATTGTCTATTGATAAATAATTCAGATCCCTGATCTTGATTGTCTATTGATAAATAATTCAGAACCCTGATCTTGATTGTCTATTGATAAATAATTCAGATCTCCGATCTTGATTGTCTATTAAATAAATAATTCAGATCTCTGATCTTGATTGTCTATTGATAAATAATTCCGATTTTTGACCAAGATTATCTATTAATAAATCCTTCGTATTCATTAACTTAATTATTTATTAGCAAATTATCCAAACCCTCAATCTTGACTGTGTTTTGATAAATTATTTAAATTCTCGAATTTTGTTATCTGTTAATAAATTAATCTGGTCCTTGATGTTTGTAAGGTATGTAAGCTTTCTTGTGCTGACGACACTGCTTGGGCACAATCTGTGAATACTGGTCCTAACAGTAAGGACCTACATACCCGGAAGTTTTGTTAACTGTTGAGCGATTTAAGAGCCATGCATCTACATATGTTATTATACGAGTTTGTACGAGCATCGTATCTCATTTGTCTGGTTAATTGTTAAAGTGTCGTTCAACTTGCTTGCTACAAAGCGCTGCTGTCAGCTACATGAGCACTTGACCTGGCTTCAGGCGAAACGTTGGGAGTTGTGTTCACTAAAACAAAAGTTTCTTTGTGCTTATTTTGATATCATAGAATGTAGCAACAACGCAGTGTTTTGTGCATTAAAACAGTGAAATAAACGCACATATTAAGTAGCTTTGAAACTGAAGAACCTACTCTTTGTACGTATGTGTTTTAAAGAGAGGGAATCGTTTTGTTTTTTGCAGTTTTTGTTTTTCAGTCAAGTACTAATTGAAATTATTCATGTAGCTAAGCCACGAGAAAAAATATTAGTACAGTGAATTTTTGGTATTCGAGTTTTTAAGAGGATGAAGCTCACGCATGTGTGTTTAACGATAGACTATTAGATATCAGATAACTATTTTACTAAATCAGTTGTTAAACAGGGAAACATAAATTTTGTAATTTCAAAATTTCACGAATAAGTGAAATCAAAACCTCTAAACAAATTGTGAACACAAAGATAATTAGATTCTTTAGATCTCGAACAAACCTTAGAGTCTGAGATAATTATAGTTCCCAACAAAGCTATTTTATAGTACTTAAATAAATGAGCGAACAACTTAAGTTAGTTTTTTACATCTATGTCTTAGGGACATATCTTCAATGCGGCGAATAAAACACAGCTCAAACAATTGCTTTTCTAAGTTCTGTTGTTCATACATGCAAGAGTTGCTTAAAGATTCGAACCATAATCTACAACACAACTCAAACTTATAAGCACAAACAAATAAAAGAGCAATTTAATATTTCTGCTGCACGTTTTAGCAGAAAAGTTAGGCATATAATTCTGTTTATATGTGTCAAAGTTCTACATTAAAGACTTGCAGTACAGACTGCTGCTTATATGTTTAGTTCGGTAACTGTGTGTACCTAACACTTTACAGTAACCCGAAAGTTCACAAAAATATAAACGACACACCAGAAGCAAACTTACCGAATAGTACCATCAGATATTTAAATTATCAACTATTAATTACTTCTTATCAATTAATAAGCTAAATACATTAATAAAAATAAAACAAAAGTCTCTTATAAATGAGGTCCAACATGGCCATGTGGATTAAGGCGTTCGACTCGTAATCCGAGGGTCACGGGTTCGAATCCCCGTCCCACTAAACATACTGGTCCTTTCAGCCGTGGGGGCGTTATAATGAGACAGTCAATCCCACTATTCGTTGGTAAAAGAGTAGCCCAAGAGTTGACGGTGGGTAGTGATGACTAGCTGCCTTCCCTCTAGTCTTACATTGCTAAATTAGGAACATCTATCGCAGATTGTCGTCGTGTAGCTTTGCGCGAAATTCAGAAACAAAACAAAACTTATAAATGAACGAAGCAAATTTCGTATAACAAACTGACTGGAACTTACCAAAACACTACCTAAGAAATCTGAATATACAATGAATAATAGGAACCTTGAAAAGCGTGACACCAGTGTTCTTCTAAAACGTTACTTATTAATTTAGTAGTTCCAACCTGAAAAGCACCTCATGCACCACATAGGTTAAGCGGCTTGGTCTCAGACGTCAGTGCTCAGGCCAAGCTGTCCGTAGTTTAGAATCATGACAGGAAGGGCAATCATTTAGTAGCTCCGGCTGTCCATAAGACTCCACTCCACTGAATAGCGGGATTTAATATTCTTTTTTTAACGTGCTCACAGTCACAAGAGTGGAACGTATGCAGGGATATCGAAGGATGGAATCTCGAACCTTGCGATTCGCAGCCAAGCATGCAAATTACTACAGCACGCCCTTCCTACTGATTTCGTGTATAGTTTGGAGTCTAGAATCGTTATAGTGATTTTAACATTTCTTTAACACATTTTAATGGTTATTATAGATAACTGCATTACCCTTTTCAAAGAAAAAATCCTTTTTTTTTTCAGAAAGAAAACGAAAGTAAAATTTAAAAGTAATAAATTACGATGTTAAATCATGTTCTGTCTTCACAACTGTAATAACCAATTTATTGAAGACTGGTGTTTGTAGGTTTGTAGATGCGAATTTTACAGTTATGCTTAGATACATAAATAATCGAAGGAGCAAACAGTGTTTACAATGCAGTGCGGTAAAAGTAAAATAAAATTATATCGTATGTAAAGCAAGTGTAACTTTCCGTAAAGTGGAAACTGACAATCTCTACTTATTCTCGTTACACTTTGCTACACGAACGTTTAACAGAAACATATCATACTTATTTCTTTTCCTGATTAATAGCGTAATAGCTGCGTTAAATCGTGAGTGAAGAGGCTTGAATGTTAAACATTTTGTGGTCGAACTCGGGTAAGATTAATATCACGCTTAAAACAGAGAAAATTAACACGCATCTGCGACTTTATGTCAATATGTTTCTGATGGCTCCACTCCAACCATTGAATAATAGACACTATTTATATGCAAAAACGGCTCGTTTCGGTTGAGAAAATATTTTACATAGAAGAGCGAACAAGTTTCGACCTTCTTCGGTCATCGTCAGGTTCACAAAGAAAGAGGTAACTGACCGGAAGCTGACCACATGTTTGAAAGGGGTTGTGTAACTGAGTGTCGGAATGTAGAGGGCGGTATTAGATGTTTGAATATATAATTTTATTTATTTTATTTTATTAATATAGGTATAAAGGCGTTCCTTTATATTGGTTTGTATTGGGTTTAAGTTGTTGTATAAGTAAGGCTTCTTTAATTTTGCGTTTGTTTATGTTTGTTTCTTTATTTAGTATTTAAGTGTTTTCTATGGTTATGTTGTGTTTATTTGACTTGCAGTGTTCGAAAACGTGTGAAGGTGACTTTTTATGTTCTTTGAATCTGGTTTCCATTTTTCTACTTGTTTCTCCAATATAAAAGTCGTGGCAGTTATCACATTGTATTTTATAAATAATGTTGGTGTGGTGTTTGTCAGTGTAGTTTTTACATAGTATAGACCTCAGTTTTGTGCCTGGTTTTTTAATAAATTTGGTATTAACTGGAATGTCATATTTTGTTACTACTTTTTGCCAAATGTTTTTCCAGTTAATACCAAATTTATTAAAAAACCCGGCACAAAACTGAGGTCTATACTATGTAAAAACTACACTGACAAACACCACACCAACATTATTTATAAAATACAATGTGATAACTGCCACGACTTCTATATTGAGAAACAAGTAGAAAATGGAAACCAGATTAAAAGAACATAAAAAGTCACCTTCACACGTTTTCGAACACTGCAAGTCAAATAAACACAACATAACCATAGAAAACACTCAAATACTAAATAAAGAAACAAACATAAACAAACGCAAAATTAAAGAAGCCTTACTTATATAACAACTTAAACCCAAAATAAACTAATATAAAGGAACGCCTTTATACCTATATTAATATAATAAAATAAATAAAATTATATATTCAAACATCTAATACCGCCCTCTACATTCCGACACTCAGTTACACAACCCCTTTCAAACATGTGGTCAGCTTCCGGTCAGTTACCTCTTTCTTTGTGAACCTGACGATGACCGAAGAAGGTCGAAACGTTGTTCGCTCTTCTATGTAAAATATTTTCTCAACCCAAACGAGCCGTTTTTACATATATATTTCTCTGCAAGTGGGTTTCTCGACATCACTGAATAGACACTATGACCATAATGAATTGCTTCAAGTTCTTTCATAGTAAACACTCCAATATTTTATATTCACGATGTCAGAATATTCGTAGGCTCATAAAGTTTTAATATAAAACGATAAAATCTCTATTACCAAGCGCTTTCGAAAGGTGGACTTTTCTTCTTTAATTGGGTCCGGCATGGCCAGGTGGTTAAAGTACTCGACTCGTAATCCAAGGGTAGCGGGTTCGAATTGTCGTCGCACCAAACATGCTCGCCCTTTCAGCCGTGGGGGCGTTATGTGTGAGGGTCATTCACGCTATTCGTTGGTAAAAAAGCAACCCAAGAGTTGACGGTGGGTGGTGATGACTAGCTGCCTTCCTTCTAGTCTTACACTGCAAAATT
Source organism: Tachypleus tridentatus (assembly GCF_004210375.1). Lineage (NCBI taxonomy): Eukaryota > Metazoa > Arthropoda > Merostomata > Xiphosura > Limulidae > Tachypleus > Tachypleus tridentatus. The sequence goes on along the minus strand of NC_134837.1, from coordinate 105,732,341 downwards.
AGGGACGGCTAGCGCAGATAGCCCTCATGAAACTCAAAAACAAACGAAAAACAATCTTCTTTAGTTTGCCCCGACATCGCTCGGGTTATAGGGCTTTTAACGTTTCATAATTTATATGTATAATTTAACCTGCTGTCAGTCTGTCTGGGTTATATCTAGCTTCTGTAAAGTAAATACTCTTTTGTTGAATCATATCTAGTTACTATATAATATGTATAGTCATATCACACGCGAAGGCTTTTTATAAATGGTGATGGTGAGGAATAGTTTGGGAAATTGATTACAGTTATACGTATTTGGAATTACCTGCATAAATTATTTACTTAACATTGATATTTGGGTTATGCTGAATAAATATCGTCACGTTTATTACACTTAGATGATTTATTAAAGGAAACACGTATTTCAAAAATATTGTTATAGAGCTTTATTTATTTTAAATATTTAATCACGTTTAACTGATTTATAACAAACGGCGTAATATGTTACAAAATACTAAGATAAATTCTCTTGCGTTGCTCTGTATACCAAACACATATCAGTATGTATTCAGTTGTATAAAATAATTTTCATATACAGTTCTAAGAGATGTATTCCAGCAGTTATAAATAGAATGATACTTTCGTTAGCAGGGACACTTCAAGTACTGAACTTGACGTATGAGATTTAGGGCTAGCTTCTACAGAGCTGTTACATTACTGAATCCACTTTCCGATGATGAAATATAAGTACAATCATAGGTCAAGAAAGCTGGCTGTTTATATTACATTTAAAAGTCTCTACGAGCATATGTACATTTTGAAATGACAAGAAAATGGAGTGGGGTTAAAAGAGAAAAAACAGAACATTTTATAGCTGGGCTATTGTGTCCCTGAAGAAATCAGGGAAAACATATGTCATAAGTACTTTCATCTGAGTCCAGTTGTTCACCAAGCGTTTGTAACTAGACATAAGTTAAATTCAATAGTAGTAGCAGATGATCTGGGTCACTTACATAACCTCACTTTAGATTGGGTTGTAAGTTATTCTGTTCTGCGAGACTCATTCTTATTCAAGTTATTTCACTGTTAAATCGGATGTTTTTTATTATATACCTATAACATATTATATACCTAAAACAGAGGTCTTATTTATTGTTACTATTAGCTCTATTCTTGCTTAAATTAGATGTTTAATATGGGAATTAAGTTTACTAAAATAAACAGTAAAAGACACTAAGTCGATATCTCTCATAACGAAGAACTGTACGTTTAGCGTAAGTAAAAACACTTATTGTACATATATACATTGTACGAGGCACTAGAGGAATGGTTGTGGTCCAATAACGAGAACACAAACGCCATTTATCGTCTACTACACACAAACCTCCGGTTATTTAACCCGTTCACTCTGTGTGTGTGACACAATATTGATGGCACGAATGAGTCGTTAACCTCGAATTGCTTCTATGCAGCCCATACCATTAGTATAGTTTACCCACATTAAGCTAAAAGTTTTGCTCACTTCTAAGGCCTAAAACACATTCTTCTTTCGCATTTTCGCAGCAACGAATTGCGAAGCATAAATATTCGAATCTGCAGTCTGGGTGCTTGTTTAGGCCCAATACTTGTTTGTAAGGGTACAATATGAAAAATGCTTCAACAGTTTCGTAAACATTTATTTAATCTTTCATTCATAATCATATAATGTACACAAAACAAATAGAAAGTACAGGAAAACGTATAAGCTGATATATCTAACTTTTGTTAAAACTTTTTCCCCGTATAAATTAGTTGATCCGTAATAGTGTAGTTAAGTTTTACGTTAGATTATTTGATACGATGTTGTGTATTTACCTACTGCTAAGACATTCTGTACTCTAAGTTCATTAAAACACAATGGAAGACGTAGAGTTTCCGAAATATGTTTTTCTATGTTGTATTCGAACATACTTGAAAGATATTTGACACGATTTATTCACGTCTCAAAGCTTGACTCAATTCACGTCACTTGTTTGCTAAACGCATCTGATATGATGCTGTGAAGAGAAAAATTTATCATAATAAACTCTCAGTTTTTCACACGGTTTTTCATAAAAGATTATTTCGAAAGAACATTTCGCTTTCCACAACATACTTATCAGAAATGACATATGAACAATTTTCCGATCATTGTATTTGTCTGAATGCTCAGTTGTTCCAACGAGGCAAATGTTAAATATACACACACGAGGAATCAATTATAGGCCTACTTATTTAACATTTTCAGTTTATCTTGTTAGCAAAAGTTTTTGATATGTCATATATCTTGTAATCAGTGGAACGTTTTGCTTGGTGGTATTAATTTCGGGCTAATGCCACTACTGATTGTAGTTGTTGTAACCATGAAGTTCTTATGTACAGATGTAAAAAAACACCATCATGGCTAAACAAAAAAAACTTCATGATGAATGGACAAAATCTATTTCGTGCATAGATGTAAACCTTTATCAGGTATATTTTGAAAATTTTCAGCTTGTACAGACATAAACTTCCATTTGACCGTCACTCTAATAACAGCACGAAAGTGGAGTGAGCTTTCAGTTTGACGCTTTAACCCCTAGGGCATCCTTGATTACAATTGTTACTCAATTTTGTAAAGTTTGAAAAACATCTAACGATATACTCTAAATTGTTTGAACAAATTCTATTTTTGTGTAGAGCATATGTTTGACTTAAAGCAGTTTTAAACGTTTTTTCATCTTATTTCTATTTACTGTGATGGTAAATCATTGTGATCTTTTTATAATGATAGTAATTCGTTGTTTAAGTACTTATTAACTAAGAGAATTGTAGCACTGACGGTACTAATGTGTGTAAATTGGTTATTGTTTGTGCTCTTCAAAGTTAGGTAAGTTTTGTTTTTAACGTTTTATATTTCGCCTTTCTGAAAACTATTCCGTTATATTACAGATAAACAAACCGTGCTATAAAGAACATGAAGACATTTAGACAATGTGAATGTTATTCCAATAACAAAGCGAGAGAGAACACGACCATATTGGAGCAATCTGAACGTGATCTCATGGTAATCCAGAGAGGTAAGACCACGAACTAGAACGTTGAGACATATTTTGATATTCAACTTATTAAAAAGCTGCAAAAATGAAAATTCAACCACAGATTATTTGAATATATTCTAGAACTTCTAAACCTTAGTACTTCTTAATGCATTTCAAAAATTTAGAATTTAAAAACGATGGTTAAAATATTTCAGCATTTCTAAACTTTAGTGAGTAATAGCATAAATATAGGTACACAAGATAGAGCAAATTATTTAACGTCTGAACTAGGATATGGACATTAGAACATCGTAAACAATACCTCAAGTCATCTTGAAATTTTTAAACTGTCTTCGAATACATCCTGAACAAATAGTTCACAGCGAAAGGTGATTCGACGCTTCACTGTTGACAACTTCCAATATCGGTAATCCTGCTTGTTGTTGTTGTTTGTTTTAATTGTTACTACTTAATATTAGGAATAACTAATACAGAGCATAATCTTAACTACTAGAGGCAGGAGAAAGTTAGCATTTCAAGTTTATGCATTGTGTAACAGAAAAGGTTTGATGATTACTTTCACGAATATATCAACAACGATAATTACAGTCAGTTATATTAATGGTGTTGTTGATTGAAATGACTATTGAATCAGTTTTTCTTCTGTTTTGAGTTTAATAAGTTTTGAGTTAGTTTAGTCACATACTGTTATTCTATTAGTTTTAGCCACAACATCACTGTAACCTAATTTTGATCACATTTCCAACTCACTTATTTTCACCTGTACTGTCATTTACACGTTATTAACTGGTTAGCTTATTACAAACACACAGGAATTCTAATTTTATGGAAACCTTTAAGGTACATCCACATCTTTGCTGTTTACAACCACTATTCTTTGCTAACATTTCTGTAGCGCCACCTACGTTTACTAGTTCTCATCTTGTTCAAACGATTAGTTGATTAACGTGTACTTAATTGTTGTGGTTACTAGCGTATACGACCACCGATGTATAATGATTAATTAGTAACTATTTCTTATAACTAGATAATAATTAATACCCAGTTTTGATGGAATTTTTCACTGTCGAAGTCTCGTAAGTTATTCACTCGATTGAGGTCTACCACATTAGAACTTGAATAACTATTTGGATGTTTTTAAGTATGGTTTCCAAATTCTACTGACTTGTGTACCGAGTATATTATCAGTTAGGTTGCTGTTTCTCTCTCCACTGGGCCTTCAGATGGTTTGGTATGTACGAACTGCTGTCATGTTGTGTTGTGACTTCTGAATACTATACTGTCTTTATATTGTTTAATGTTTCAGAGAAACTTCTGACAATGGAATATAACTGTACATTTGTAATTTTCTTCTTGCTTATTCTTGGTGAATGTATATCTTTCATTTTCTTCATATATCCTCTGTAACGGAGGACTGCAGTGATATGTTTTATTTTCTTCGCATATCCACTGTAACGAAGAATTATAGTGATATATTTTTTTTTCCGTATATCCATTGTAACGAAGAATTATAGTTATATATTTTATTTTCTCCGTATATCCATTGTAACGGACGACTGTAGCGATATGTTTTTTTTTCTCTTTGCATATCCGATGTAGCAGAGGATTGTAGTGATATGTTTTATTTTCTCCGTATATCCGCTGTAACGAATGATTGTAGTGACATGTTTTTCTTCCATCTATGCTTTTCAGGTATTAACTTATTCACTGTAAAACTGGACTGCTCATGACTCTTGTCTTTATTTTGTGAGGGTGGTTTGATTTGCAGTTGAGTTTTCACCCCTGTTTCTTGCTAACTTAGAAATAGTCCTTCTCTGGACTTCCCTGAGAAATGCAACAGATTAGCCACCGAAACGTAAGATAAAAGCTAGCTACAAATTAGTATCTAGTTATACAAATAACATTATTATCAATTATTAGCCATACTAAGATGATTGAATAAGATACTAATCATGACAGCAGGTGGTATGTTATTAATCTTTTCTTACGTTTCGTGTTTTCAATAAACAATCTGACCATACTTACATTTTCGTCTGTAATTAGTTTTATACATTTCTCACCACCATTTTCCTTACAATTCTGTTGATATCTAACTTATCTTACACATGCTATTAATATACATTCTCAACCACACTGCTTTCTATATAAAAGCTTTCAGCTCTGTCTTTTTTTTTGTGAAAATCGTGAATATATTCACGTATTTAGCTTCTTTAAGCTGCTCTTCATCTATTCACATTTAATCATCTTGGATAAAAATTACGAAATGTAAATAAAAATATCAAAGACAGATTGTGTTTATTCTGTGTTTTTTAATAGAAATATTCAACTGAATTCTTTGTCGTGAACACCCGCGTTTCCATATTTGTCACAGCTGCTTAATAAGTGCATCAACCAAACGTTATTCTACTAAGTAAGTGGTTTTGTGAAGACATTTGATTGACCAATTAATTATCTATGTCATTATGTCAAGAGAGAAAAAATACACACAAAATTAATCTAATACGCTTCATTTCGTGATAGCACTTTAAAAGCAGTGAGCCCCTGAAGATGTTTTTGATATTTCGAATGAATTTTAACACAGTTTTAGTCGGTGTACATAGGTCATTTTGTATGCGAAACGTAAGAATCTTATTTATATTGAAATGATTGCCAGTATTATACAAATTCACCACTTTTTATCATCAATTAATTATTCGAAAATCTTACTAACTATATCCCCCCTACATGGTTTGAAACACTGCCCATTGAGATGAAGAACGTATTTATACTATTACAAACTATGTGCCGCTACATTTTAGCTACTCAAACTGTCTCAAACCGCACGCAACTGATCTTGTTTGTTTGTTTTGAATTTCGCACAAGCTACACGAGAGCTATCTGCGCTATCCGTCCCTAATTTAGCAGTGTAAGACTAGACGGAAGGCAGCTAGTCATCACCACCCACCGCCGACTGTTGGGCTACTCTTTTACCAACGAATAGTGGGATTGACCGTAACATTATAACGCCCCCGCAGCTGAAAGGGCGAGCATGTTTGGTGTGACCGATATTCGAGCCCGCGACCCTCAAATTACGAGTCGAACGCCTTAACACAGTGGGTCATGCAACTGAACTTCGTTATAATCAGCCTTTCTATCATCCACACCTAATACTAGAGTTAGCCCTTTGACGAAAATATTGTTACTTTTAAACGCCCAGAACTGGGTACACAGTAATTTAGTTCTTAGGTTCATTCATTATTACTTTTCAACTGTTAAAACGATCTTTTATTGAAACATACTAGCTGTTGTGTAGTCTTTTATACCAGTTACTACTGTTTTTTTATTCATACATAGTAAATAATGGGTTAATATTTTTGTTCGTTAGATATGAAAAATTTTCCTTTTAATATCTAAGACCTTTTTCGACGAAGGTTGCAAATTCAGAAAGACGTTATAACATTAGAAAACAGCAATAAATAGTTGTGAGTTACATGCCAATGTTTGTCTGTTTTAGGGAAAAGGCCATCTGCTATATCCACCTCGGGAACTCGAACCGCGGGATTTAATTTTGTAAGTCCGTAAGCTTATTGCTTACGTATGTCAATACAATATGATAATACATTGAAGCTCCACGAAAATTAGTTCTTATCTTGGTATATTTAGAAATGCTTGCTGTAATAAGTATATATATTGATTTGTTCGTTCTATTCACGACTTGTTATGAAATATAAATATCTACATCTTTCAAAACCACAATTATGTATGGTAATGGCAGTGTAAGCACTGAGCAGAAACCACAATTATGTATGGTAATGGCAGTGTAAGCACTGAGCAGTTTGTTGGTTCTGATTTTCCTTTGACTCACGAATGTTTAAAACTGAGAAAATAAACTTTTCAGTATTTACCAACTCAAACAACATTGGGTGAAAAACAGGGTTCCCAACGAATTTTAATAATTATATGGAGATATATATTATTAATACAATATATTAATATTGTATTTTCCTTTGACTCATGAATGTTTAAAACTGAGAAGATAAACTTTTCAGTATTTACCAACTCAAACAACATTGGATGAAAAACAGGATTCCCAACGAATTTTAATAATTATATAGAGATATTTAAAAGCGAAATTTTCAAAATAATTTTTTATCACTTGTCATGTTTTTCATTTGTTTACAAATTAAACGTTTATCGATGAGTAAATAGAGAGAAACGTTATTTATCTACCTAGGTACATACATCAGAAATACTCACTACTTCTCCCCAAATTACATATCAGCCAACAAGGTGTCTGCTTGATCTGAATCTTCAGTTGTCTGATGTCTAGATTTCATGGCCACTGATAAAACTCGTTCGGTTGAATTATCTGATATTTTCTTGTTTCTTGTGTTTATAGCTGTCCAAAAGGTTGTATGTTAAAGCATTGGTCACGAGTGAGGAAGTTGTCACGTTCTGACCGAATCTGAAAAGTGTTTACAAAATATAAATAATGGTAAATATTATATTGGCTTCTTTACAATGACCATGGTCTTGCTTTGTCTTACAGGGTGCCCTATTTACTGTTCTAGTCCTACGCAGCTTCTCCTCAGACTTATTTTATCACTGGATGGGAAGTTAGTACTCGATTTTGTAAGGCTTGATAATTGCCATCTATCGGTACTAATGTGAACTTCGCTTTATAAAACGGAACTACGGAAAGTACATATATATTGTTTGTTTTTATTTATTTATTTTGTAGTTTCTAAGTGCTAACTTGTTTCAGTCTTCAATATTATATCAAATAATTTCAAAAACGAGCAACAAGACTGTAAAATATTAAAACTTTAATGTATTTTAAATATTAAAATTAAAAAACTGAATCACGTTTTTACTGTAGGCGATACTTTTCACGGTTTGAGTAAGCATTTTCAAGGAGAAACTTTTACAAAATTAAAACTTCAGGGTTACAGATAATTAACGCTACACTACAGACTGGCATGGCGTTGTGTTTAGCATGCGTGCTGGAATATAAATTTGAAAGCTTATACTGCTAAAAATCGGGCTTTAATACTCGCGGCGATCAGAGCGTACATAGCTAATCAGTAACTCATTTCTAGTCATTAGAACGCTTTTGTAATTTAATGACGTATGCTAGTGGGTCAGAGATAAGTTTATGAACTTAAAACGTTAAAATGCGGGATTCGATTCCCTATAGTAGGCAAAGCATTAGCAGTTTATTGCGTAGCTTTATACTAAAACAGACAACTGAATGACTAAGTATTTAAACACATGGTAGAAATAGAATGCCAACTCCAGTTGCCTTACAAAATTAATTTTTCAAATTCTAGTTAAACTCTCTATTTCGTTTTTAATAAAATTATAAGAGTTTGTCGGTCAAGAATCTACTTAAACTGGCTAAAATTGATTTCGGGTTCACATTCCATAGGAACATCCCACTTCATTCTTAGGATTCTTAGGATTTTTATTTATTACACGAGAAGGAAACAACAGAAAGAACCTCGAACCAAAACAAAACAAAACAAAACTGCTAACGTGAAAATAAATTTCGAATTCTCTCTCTTTTGTTTTCGTGAAAACAATAACGTCACTGACTTTAAGTCTTTCCATATGTTACGTATTGAAAAGGAAACAGTTAAATACGCTACTTCATTCTGCTAATAATATTATTTCCAAAGCCAAACGAAACTGTTTTTAAACACGCTAACAAGATATTTGTTTATCTAGGTGTAGAAACATACATCAAGCCTTCTTAGTTTTTAAACATCATAAAGGTATATTATGAAAGCACCTTCAGACGTTAGGTGTTAAAACAACATGCTGGTCGTTGGCTGACGTCTTTCTTTTTTGACCGTAATTTTTCTGAATTATCTAACCACAGTGATGAAGATAAAAATTCCCCGAAACTGATCTAACCCACCAGTCAATGATAAATGGAATGTTAACCTAAACTTCACGTTTCTTGCTGAAATTTACAATTTTGGCGACAGGAGAGAGAATAAATATGATGAGTAATTTATAGTAATAAATTAGCAGCATTAATGCTGCATATTTTTTAAATTCCTATAGAATAATGGTTTACTGTAATGAGTAAAGACAACACAAGTACCATGCACATAACCTACAAACCTGGTTTCATTTTTTGAGTTTTTATTTTCAAGGGCTAATGATGAGGAGTGGATTTTTCCGAAACCGGTCTGACTAAGCGATAAGTTTTTTGTCAGAATCCCTCCACGAGTGTATTTTAAGATGTTAAACTCTACACGAGTGTTTTGTAAGAGTGCTTTCAGGTGCGTTATTGGTGTGATTCAAGCACATACAGTTATATCGTACAAGATGGCTGCTATTGATTACTTCGAGAATTATCTCTTAATTAAGTAAATTGAGAATAGAGTCTATTTACGAACGACATAGTAAATAAGCGTAAACCTCTTTGAGTTTTATTGAGTCAACTCACGGTGTGGGAAGAAACTTTGGAACGAAGACGTACAGATTGCCTAAAATTCATATTAGCATAAAACCGTGGGATAGCGTCGACAGAACATCAGGCGTTATTGACTCAAGGATTAGAGCCCAGGTTTCCAACTTAGTTCCAACTCATGAAAGATTCGCTTGTGAAATATATAAATGTTATACAATATTAAACCTTTTTTTTCGGGAGGGGCCTGATAGACATTTGCAATTCGCGGAAGGTTAACGCGTAAATAAAACTCTTTAAGGTTTTTCAGAATCACTAACTAAAGGACCCATCATACACCCCCTCTACTGTATATTAAAGGAAACAATTTATGTTCTAATTTAATTTGTTCTTTGTCTTCTTACGTTGACATTGGACTAAGCAAATTAAACTTTTATTATATGGCGAACATAAAGTACCCCGATGGGACAGTGGTAAGTCTACGGATTTTCAACGCTAAAATTATGGGATCGATTCCCCTTTGTGGACGCAACAGATTGCCTGATGTGGTTTTGTTATAAGAAAAAAATGCACACGAGAACATATAGCGATGGTTAGAATATTTATTTTATGTACTTTTATATTGTATCATTCCCAATTTAGTCATTACCTATAGTATCTTATTACAATGATTATTGTGCATTAATACCTCAGTATGTAGATTTGGGAATAGCCCAAACTTTCCGGACTGGTTGAAGTGATCAATAACAGCCAGGGTTTCCAACCGATGAAACAATGGATTCAGATTATTGTAAGTAATGTAGTTCGATTAGTACCTCTAATTAGCTCATTACAACGAATACAGATTTTTGTGTTTATCTACGTAGTCAGCTTGCTTTGATAAGAAGTTTATATTAATTACGTAACTTTACTAAGACGGGGCTGTGTGTGTGTGTGTGGAGAAACGGATGATGATGGCAAAATTTTCATGCCCCAGGACTTTCATAAGCCCACGCATGCCACTGCATAAGAAAAAAGTAATTTAGATACTTTCCTTGAAGGTGATGCCTTCATACAGTTCGGTTTTAATAAGATTAATATTACTGCTGTACCATGTGAAAAATACTAAAGTTAACATTAGCTATAAAACAATGAGTTGGAAATTTGTGTTAACGTAGACAAAAAAAAAGGTATTGTTTGAAATATGTTTATTAAAAAATAGAATGATTTCCAATAACAAATTGTACATTAGGGCTAATCCCGTTTAACTTGTGCTTTGTTGTGGAATGTGAAAAAAATATTAGAGTAACTCGAATTCGCGGAGCGGTTTGCACAATAATATGTGTATCATATCGTTCCATCGCTAATACTGCGAGAAACTGGTGTTAGAAAAGTAAATGCTAACACATTATCGTTTTAAAAAAAAACATGTATGAATCATCTCAACTAAGTCTACGTCTAATAAAATGTATACAGTTAAAAGAAGGGTAAACAGTTCTTTCAAAGTATTTAACTGTTTTCGGTTGTGAATTTATCATTTTATCTTGAAAGTTTCCAGGTGAGTTTAAACTACCACAGCTGTTTCAAGATAAATCTTAACATACGCACGGGTTCCCGTTATTTCTGCACGCTTTCAGACCCTATATTCCTTCCAAAAGCCAGTTGTAGCAGCAAACTGGAAAGTACTAGGTATTTTACGAACTCATAAAAGCTGCGATCCTGAGAAATATTTACAATAAATTTAAAATGTATTCTTTGCCCCTTTTATCATGTATATTTTTGCATATTCGACGATGATTACAATATAACTTGGGATATTAAATACCTATTAGGTATCTAATATGGTACGACTGGACTGTTTTTAAATATACCTGAGTGAAGATGAAAACAGTAAATAGCACAAAAGTACGACACGTACAAAATAAATCATATCAAATCTTTTCCTTTAAATGAAAGAACAAGAAAGTAGATGGTGAGGAGGGGGGTTCTAGCTACAAACTTTCTCTTTTTAATTAACATTGGTGGTCTTAAGCTCATTAAGCCCCGATACTTATTTACTCATTACTGATCTAATCAACTTAAAAACAAATGAATACTAGGTACTTGATTTCCTTGCACTTACAGAAATAGACAGGAAAACTGTTAATCCCTCCCAATTGTGATAAATATCTTAGTTCTTTTTAGGTTTCTCTACTCAAATTTTTTATTCTTTATGGATATATTATTTTCAAAATGATTGTCAGGCAGGTTTGAGAACAACATGAAAAACGACGTTTAGTGAATTGAGATAAGCTTGTGGATTAGTGTTTGTTTTGTTTGTTTGTTGATTTTCGCGCAAAGCCACACGAGAGCTATTTGCGCTAGCTGTTTCTAATTTAGCAATGTAAGACTAGAGGAAAGGCAGCTAGTCATCACCGTCCACCGCCAACTTTTGGGCTACTCTTTTATCAACGAATAATGGGATTGAACACCACGTTATAAAGCCCCCACTGCTAAAAGGGCTAACATTTTTGGTGCAACGAAGATCCTAGCCCATGACCCTCAGATTACAAGTCGAGTGCCTTAACTATTTAACCATGCGATGCCCGTGGTTTATTGAATTTGGGTAACCAAGTGCATAGTAATGAGGAAACGATTAATTACACTCAAGATATTGATAAAAGTGTTATTACATATGGCCCCTCAAACAGAATGATAAATAACAATTAAACAGGCACGCTAACTGTTTGTGTAGGGGGGGGGCAGGAAGGACAATTGCCTTCAACCTTGAAGAATATTAGAAAAACCTGACAGTAAAATATCACTTTGCGGCTTTTTTGTAAATGTTGCAAAACTAAAGACGCTCCCTTCCAAAAATCTCAGATGGCATTAATACGAATAAGTATATGTAAAAAGGATAGTTTGTCTCAATTGTAATTACATGGCGAACATGTTTAGGTTTAAAATACTTTCATGACTGCTAGATGACAATCAAATATGGCGTTTCGAAAGGAAGAAGTGACATCGACATACACTATATTGACGCACTAATTTAGTCTCCAACAAATACATTACATACTTGTAATGTTTCTACTGATCTAATAAATTTAATTGCTGTGTATGGTATGTTCTTATTTACATCTGTAGGCTGTAGGTCTTTAACATAAGACAAGAGCCACAGGTCTTTTTCTCTTGACATTTTTCGAGTTACAAAACAAATAAAAAGTAAAACAAGGGCGCGAACACTTACTTCCTCATACCATTTCAGCGTGCAAGCCCAGCGGTTCCCTTATGGAGTGACTACACTTCCTCTCAAATGGCGGTAATTACTTTGTGAAATGACTAACGCAGGGTCACTGACGACACAGTGCTTATAAAGCTATTACTCATAATTGCCCATAGAAATAGCATTACTAAGAATTAGTGGGCTCTAAATACTCGTGCCAGATATCTTTTCGACTCAATTTTTTTCTTGAGAACATTATTTATAGCCGGTGGAAGATACTTCCATTTTTAAACCAAGAAAGTGCAAATAATGAAGAACTATCCGTTCATGTCCTTGAACATCCAAGTTTGATTGTTTGAGTGTTGCTGACAGGAGATATCTATGTTAGAAAATTGTGATGAGAAAGTCTCGTCATGTTTGCACATGAAATGGTTGACTTTAAAATGTAATTACCACAGCACAAAGACTACTTTCTCAACGTTTACAAACAACACAGAATGTTCACTAATAATGCAAACTAAATAATTTACGTACGTCTTTTGCATATTTATATCTAAATATCACGTCATGTAATTTATTATTTTTGTTGCTATTTTCATTATGAATGCGAAGTGTTTGTACGGAAAGATATAAAATTATGATAAATGAGCTAATATCTATTCTATATTTTAATTTAGTTCTTAAAGGTCATATCTAAAAAGCTTTCTTGTGAATTCTATAAGAAACTATATTGTGACAGTTTTAAAAGTGATCGAATAAAAACGACAAACATTGCTGGTGTATGCTGGTCGATTTCTTTGTTTTAAGGAACCATAGCGACCAAAGCACCTGCCTCTTTCCATACAGATGAACGTATTGATTCCTAGGGCATTATGGGAATTGTGCGGGCCCTTTGAAATTCACCATAATTTTCTTTTGATACTACACACTCCACATCCATACATACACCCAGCCACTCAGCCAGCTAGCGTAAATGGATTTTCTAACTTTAATCAAATTAGGTTGTCCTCATGCCAAACATACGGTGGCGCTTCTTGTCACAGTGAACGACAGCACACAATTCTCTTAAAACAGCAAACTTATACAAAGTAGATATCCACTTTGTTTTGTTCTCTACTGGAACACGAAAAGTTCGTTCGAAAAACTTTAAATATACATATTATATGTATGCATGTATCCAGTATACGAAATATAGATGTAGAAATGTGTCATATTCAATCATTGATACTAATTAAGCTAAATGGACCCTATATTATCTCTAAGTAAATAAATTATATACATAATAAGTTAACCTAATTAGATAAACTAGCGCCATCGTCTTTGTGTGTAATTTCCAACACTTAAGTTTTTCACTGTTAAGTTCACTTCGGCGCCGTACTGATATAGTGCTATTCTCATTTATTTAAGAAGTATTAAAATGGTATTGATACGGAACTAGTTTGACTTATCTAAGTAGTATTGATGAGGTAGTGTTTTCAATTATCTAACTGCAATTGATAAGTTGATGATAACTCATATATAACTAGTATTGATTATAGTGCTATTTTCATTTATCTAATTAACACTGACAAGGTAATATTTTCACGTATTTAATTAGTATCAATAACGTGGTATTATCACTTACACTGAACAACGAAACATTCTCTACTGGAGAAACCTCAAACGAATCAGGGCAATTTGAGGGTGCTAATTTCAAAAACGTAATCAGAATTTGCTCATAACCTCTAGATTTTTGAGTTGTTTTAAACTCTTAATATTTTATCAGCACTATGTGAAATACCGTGTCATCAAATCGGTAACATTAAGTTTACTTGAACAGTTTAATCATTAAAAGACGTATATTTTTGATAACTTCAAACATTTTCTGTATTGTATTGGTATAAAAATTCCAAATATATATTCATATATTCTATTTGTTTTCGATATAACTGTAGCGAATTGCACTACCTTTGTTTTCAATCTCACGTTCACCTGTTCCACTCGGGAGTCACGAAAACCTCACATGCTCACTTTGCTAGAACATTCGAGAAGTCCCTTGATTGAGCATATGAGAAATGAAGTCAGAAGCCTCACTCTCACTTGCCTTTCACTCACGCAGTTGGTAACTTCGCCTCTGGCCTCGCACAGTTAAAAAAAGTACGATCTCTTTCCTCTCATCATACCTGCAGTATAATCAAATTTCTGCAAAATTTGTTTTTTTTTAATCTTTTAAACTCTAGTTCTGTAAATGTTTTATATTTTCAGAAAATCATTTGAAATGCTGGCTGTTTCCAGTTAATGTCAAAAGTACAAAAAATTACCAAACAATTTTTTTTCCACATTTGTGGAAAATATACTGCAATTTCACGAAGGTGAAACATCACACAAAATAGCTTAATACACAATAACACTATTTTGGGTGTAAAATTGGTGACCAAAAAAACATTGAGCTCCACAATTGTGTTATACAGTTTGCGTATCTAGTTTGCCGCAGTGGCTGAAAAACAAAATTGCAGGTATGCCATTTACCATTCCAATTGTATGACTGAGCTCAAAGATAATCTAACTGACTGTTACTTTTGCATGAATAATGTTTCTGAATATTCAGACAAAATTAAACAATACATTAATATCTGGATATTCCATCTGCAATGAATCCAATACCCCATGAGGATAAATTTCCAGTGCCGCATCCACCAGCGAATGGGGAAACACAAGAGTCATCCTACGAAAAAAGACAATGAATCATTTTCGTCTAGTAATTATATTCCGGTAGCACCTTAATACAAACTGCACATCTATCACACAAGAAGAGCTAAATGATTTGATTCGTGACTTATCTATATCAAACCAACATGGGGGGGGAACTTGTTGGTTCTGTTTTACAACAATATAATCCCCCGGAAAAATGTTGCAGTTTCCCGAAGTTACCATCTGTACAAATGTTGATACAATAATGGAGGAATTAGTTACTCAACATCATCTTTAATAATGGAGACTTTTTATTGATTCATTTGAAGCTACTCTGAAGAAACTGTAATTTTGCACATTAATCCATTGTTTCCTGATGCACATGTTGCGGATATGAAAGAAAATTATCAAAGCATGCACATTATATATTTTTAAATGCAATTTTCAATGAATAAATAAAGTTATTAGGTAAAAAGTTATTTTCACGACATATAAAAATATTTCGAATAAATCTGTCATAATTCAAAAACCAGTGATACTGGTGATTAGTAATTTACAATATGATTTTTGAATGGGTATCGTGAAATTATTTAGAAACAGTCATAATGTATCTGGTAACCAAAAAAATTGTCACTCAGTGTTATCTAATTAGTATTGACCAGATGCTATTTTCACTTAACCCACTAGTACGGCCCGGCATGGCCAGGTGGGTTAAAGCGTTCGACTCGTAATCTGAGGGTCTCGGGTTCGAACCCCGCTTGCACCAAACATACTCACCCTTTCAGCCGTGGTGGCTTTATAATGTGACGGTCAATCCAACTAT
This sequence comes from Tachypleus tridentatus, assembly GCF_004210375.1. NCBI lineage: Eukaryota > Metazoa > Arthropoda > Merostomata > Xiphosura > Limulidae > Tachypleus > Tachypleus tridentatus. Next base: position 105,716,227 of record NC_134837.1, on the reverse strand, counting down.
TCGTTGGTAAAAGAGTAGCCCAAGAGTTGGCGGTGGGTGGTGATGACTAGCTGCCTTCCCTCTAGTCTTACACTGCTAAATTAGGGACGGCTAGCGCAGATAGCCCTCGAGTAGCTTTGTGCGAAATTCCAAAAACAAACAAACTTACTAGTACTGCTAAGATGTTAACACATATCTATATGGACACTAAAACTTGTGCAATTTTCGATATCGGGGGAATACTAAAATTACTAAACATATATTTACCATCAGGATACTTAAATTGCAAGAGGACGCCTGCAACGTGTTAAAACTACAGGAGATGCGTGTATCTACAGTATACTGAAAGAAAGGAAGTGATGAAACCATCAAACACTAGAGAAAGTTGTTTACGTTAGTAAGGTGCTAAAACTACAGTAGGTACAGATAAACTCTTACCGGTTTCTTGAATTGATAGGACATTAAACATAATGGAATATCATCTGATGTCGAGAAGGTACTAAAACTGCTGGAGTTGCTTATATTATTAGGATTACAGGTTCTAATTATAACAGCATAGTAGACATCTATAGAACACAAAACTATCTCGAAAAAGTGCTATTGAGAAAATTCTCAACCTACGAAAGCTAATATGTATAGAATACTAATCTCACTGGAAGGAATAATGTCGCAAAATAATGAAACCAGTAAAAATAACTATATTAGCGGGATATTAAAATTGTTGGAGGTGTTAACACTGACAGGATATAAAACTACGAAAAATACTAGTATGTATAGGATACTAAACCTGTTGGAGATTCTTATATGAGCAAAAGACTCAAGTTATGGATGTTTCTATCTCTGCTTTGTTATTATGCACAAAGCTACAAAAAGACTGTCCTTGCTTTGTCTACCATTGGTATCGAAACCCGGTTTCTAGCAGTATAAGTCCGCAGACGTACCACTGTGCCACTGGATGACATGTTTTTATCTAAAACATATTTAAACCGTTGGAGATTCTCATACATAGAAAATACTAATATAGTGAGTAAGTTCTCGTATCTAATAAAAGATACTAAAACCTCAAGAGATTATCATATATAAAAGATACTAAAACCACAGTAAATATCCATATCTAATAAAAAATACTAAAACCTCAGGAGATTTTCCTATATCAAGTATATAAAAATTGTTAGACTGGTATAAGTAAATCTACTAAACGCATGAAATAACGCTACTGGAAGAAATGACATTGATACTTAACATTTGAATATGAACGATATACTAAAACTACTGAAGTCCCGGTGATAGATATACTATCGTTTTTGCATATGCGGAAAGAAATTTACGCTTAATGTAATTATATTTAAGGTATACTAAAACTACTACCGGTGTATATACTAATCAGACAGTGAAACTTAATATTTCAGATAATTTTAAAAATAGTACTGATATGACAGTAAATCTCTAGTTTCCGAATCAGAATTTGAATATTTATAGTTTCGTGCAAATTTTAAATAGTTTTTCTACATGTTTAATTTTTATGGTTTATTTTACAAACTAACAGAATAAAAGATTACGAAGTCTCAAGATTTCTATGAAAGAAGAAAAAGTTGGAGAACTCGAGAAAACTTTAAACTTTAAAGTTTTTTATTCTGGTGACCGGCGTTTCAGATACAGTTCTTATTCTGTTCCCTATGTTATGTTATGCTAGCATTAAGCTGGAATGGTGCCTGCAGTAAAATCGGGCCTGTAACGTGGTATTTCTCTGAGGCTCTCATGCTGAGTAATTGGGGTCATACGAAGTAAGCAGTTTTCCAGGGGCCAATCGATTGGATTAAAGAACAAAGAAAAGGAACAACTTGCGCAATGAATACAAAGCAAGAATGAGTTATATCCTCACAAATGTCGTGGGCTCGCATAATTTACAGTTCAGAAAAAAAATCCAACAAAAATGCTCATCTGTTGTGCAAGACAGCAAACTTTGTGAGTGGAAATTCCCGTATCACAATAAATAACTTTTTTACACGGAAACCTTAATGAATTCGTTTTCAAATTATTAATTAGATCTAATATTCTAAAGCGAAATAACAGAGAAATATTACTTAAAAATGAGATAGTAAGTAGTAAAGAAATAAAACGACTTATTTTTATTTCAAAACAGCTTGCATACATACAGAACGTTAGGGATTTAAAATATTCAAATAAGAGTTGAATCTTTTTCGTGTGTTGAATGAAGTCTTTTCTTGTGATTTCTTTATGAATGGCGCGTCAGAAAATCATTTTTAAAGCTCAAAATAAATCGAACTTGATTTTAAGAGAAACTTTCAGAGGAAGGCTTTCATTCAATCAAATTATTTTTTAAATTCTGTGTCTGATGTGTGTATATATGTATGTATATACTCATATATATATATATATATTGTACGAATGAATATCTCTCTTTACAACGGAATTCTACATAAAAAAATAATCTGCTCAAATCCGATTTATTCGAGTACTATTCAAATAGCGCTTTTCAGAATATAAGGGTTCAATTTATTCAAAAATGTGATAAAATCTAAGAATACATTGAAAGAGTAAGTTTACAGAAGAGTTAAACATGTTTTATCTAAAGAAAGTTAAAGTGATGAGTTCAGTTTTACACGTCTTATTTTGTCTTACTTCAATTCTCACAACTTCAATATCCCCACAACCATCACTGTTGTGTTTATTCTCCTAATTAATTTGTTTTACTTTATTAGTAAATCTTCTAAATGTTTAATACTGTTTTAATCAAGTAGGGAATTATTTCCAATTTTCAAACTGGAAACTCCATGTCACTGTCGTTTCATTTTAAGAAAGTTCAGTTTTAAGACAGTTGAATCTTGAATTTTAAAACTACTTTCTGTTAAACTTGTAATAACTTTTAAGCGAAACTTTCATCTTCTTACCTGTATTCAGGAGCTGTGATAATATACGATCTATCTAATCGAGGGTTTCCTGTTTTAGCTGCTATAATTGAGCTCTCTTTTTTTGAAATAACGAATTTCTCTTTCTGGGGTATTGCTACTTCTTCATGAAGATAACGCTAAATCAATTGTAAATGCTTAACCACTTATTAAAATGCTTCAAATTCTGAACTTTTTTTATTCATCATATTGGATTCATAACTGTGAAACTAAGTAAAATTTCATTTACTTTTTCAGTTTCTTTAATAGTTTTACTTGAGTAAAACGAATTCCAGTCCAAGTGGAGAATATTAATTATTATAAAACTTAATGTGAATTTGAAGTTGTAGACGCTACAAAGTATAAAGCAGTGGAAGTGAAGTAATTATAATTTAATGCAAATGTTAGTGTGAATGAGGGTTAAGATAATGTTGATTAATAAGTTGAAATATATTAGTAAAACAATGGAGAAGAAGAAAGTTTACAAAACTACATAAACCACCAACTGGTAGCAGAACACTTGCAACTGTTTAGAAGGAAAGACAAACTTCAATTATGAAAAAAATATCGACATTCTGTGCATGTAATATAATCGCAAGAAAAACCAATATGGAGTCTTCCATGAATGGGCGTAGACACTAATATAGTGTTACGTATTACTGATGTTCATCTAGTCATATTCCATCACAGACACCGCTTTAAATACATTTAAAGCAAACCTACAATATGTGGCATTAAAAACCATGTAATGACGAATATTTTAATAAACTAAACATCGCTATGCAAAAATAAAAACGTTTAACAAGTGTAACTAATTGGTGGCCCGACATGGCCAGGTGAGTAAGGTACTCAACTCGTAGTCCGAGGGTTACGGGTTCGAATCTCTGTTAAACCAAATATGCTCGCCCTTTAAGCCGTTGGGATGTCATAGTGTGATGGTCAATATCACTATTCTTTGGTAAAAGATTAACCCAAGAGTTGGCAGTGGGCGGTAATGATTAGCTGCCTCTCGTTTTACAATGCTAAATTAGGGACAGCTACCGCAGATAGCCTTCGTGTAGTTTTGCGCAAAATTCAAAACAAACAAACAAAAACTATGTAATGATGAATATTTTTATGTAATAAACTAAACATTACTAAGCAAAAGTAAAAACGGTGAGCATGTTTAAATACATGGTTTCCATGTGAATCTTACCAATAATGAACAGTATACAAAAATTTGAAGGTTTATATTGTGTGAGAGTATTCATCATCTAATCGCTTACAATATACAGTTATTTAATTTATCTTGACTTTCAGCCAACTTGGGCTTGCACTGAAATTAACTTTATTTCACAAGAACGATCTGCTCTTTGGAACTGCTTCGTATTGTTGATCGTTTTCATTCTGAGGGGGTCTGGGATGGCCAGGTGGGTTAAGGCGTTCGACTCGTAATTTGAGGGTCACAGATTCGAATTCTCATCACACCAAACATGTTCGCCCTTTCAGCCGTGGGGGCGTTATAAAGTAACGATCAATCCCACTATTCTTTAGTAAAAGAGTAGCCCAAGCGTTGGCGGTGGGTGGTGATGACTAGCTGCCTTCCCTCTAGTCTTACACTGCTAAATTAGGGACGGCTAGCACAGATAACCCTCATGTAGCTTTGCGTGAAATTCAAAACAACAACAATTATCTTTATCATTTATAAATATTGTAAAATTCTAGAGAGAAATTATGGGAAGAATTACTAAAAGGTTAAAAAGTAATTATTCAGAAAAGAGTGTCTTTTGTGTATGTTGGCAAATTTTTGTATCTTTGAATATTTTCATTCCTCTTTTTGTCAGACTTAGTTTTTTTATGTTTTTAGCATAGTTATGGTTGAAGCTTGATATAGGCCACTTTTACCACAGAAGGTTTTATGGTTTATACACAGAAATGAAGGTTTCATAAGTTCACTGTCACACATTTTAACATATAAACACATGGACACACATATATATTATGTATATACTGAATGAAACATCGTTGAACAATAGTGAGTTTGTAGCGCATGCGTTCCTTACCGGTGAGTCAGTTTGTTTATGAAATATGTCTCTTTGTTACTCAATTAAAATATCAATCCTTTACAATCTTATTCACAAGTTTATTTTAATCATTGTCATATTATCCCATGTTACACGTTGTTAACTAAATAGTACGATGTATCCTCTCGATATCACATATTTTGGTCAACCTGAATTAATCGATAGCTTTTTGCTCTTAAAATCTGTAATCCATACAAAGTAATTATATATATATATATATATGAAGAAAAACTAATATTATGGTTGCAATAAATCGTTAGTGATACTCTGAGATATTAACAACTGGCAAGGAGTAATTTTTACTGTTTTCAGAATATACCTTTAGCAGCTGGAAGGATTTTAGCGTTACCTGAATAATATCTCTTTATCAGACGAAAACATTTTACCGTTACTTGAAGAGCATGTTTTTGTCATCCGAAATTATTTTACCTTTATCTGAATAATACACTTTTATCAGTCTATCTAGGAATGTTTAGTGGTTAGAAGTTTAGATTATAATTGATAAACGATATTTTATTGTGTTATTGATTTCAAGTGTTCAACTTAGAATCTTATTAACAAGTGCTTTTACGGTGACTTAACCTTTTCACCAGACAGGATCGATCCGTGTTCTTTAGATCCAACACTTGAAGCGACGGATCTGTCATCTGAGTGAAAGGGTTAATCCTCTAAATAGTATTAGTAAACTGATTTTCAACAGCTCTCCTTTCATCTTTTTTTGTTACAAATAAAGCTCTCGGGCTTAACCTCCGGGTAGTTCAACTTTTGCGCAACTTGGGATTGAACCTACTGCTTCTCACCTGCCAAGTGAGGACTCAAGGGTAATCACCCAGCAAATATTAATAACGTGTTTTTTTTTGGTTTTTTTTTCACAGTTTATGTTATTTGGTTACCACATCAACATCACTTTCATACTGGCGTGATAGAATAAAAATATTAAGTTAAACTCGGATTGAGATTTACTCTTTGAAAAAACAGCCCCTTGATTAGCGAACTTAACTGGTTCCTCCTGGAAGTATCAGTTATGAACTCATATGATCGTGACAGGCTTAATTTGAATTCAGTTTAAACCTGATCCATAAGGCATAACCCATTTCTCTTTTTAAAATATTCTTTTGGTGACTGGTGAATAAAATTTTCTAGTTGGTCAGTGGTAAGTTTACTAACTTATGGGGAAATATTTGTGGTTCAATTCCTTGTGGTGAGCAGCTTGTAAACAGCCCCTTGTATTTCTTGCCATTAAGAGAATCAACAATAAGAATTAGAGGATATAATATAATTAAGTTTTAAAAGGTTTAAAAATTAACTATTAGTGAAATTGCAGGTTTTTAAAAAATTACGAAAAAGTGAAAGTAAAACAAAAAAACAACAGTTTTTTGTTTGTCTGTAACTTTTTCTTTTCGGCCCGGCAAGGCCAGGTGGTTAGGACGCTCGACTAACAACCTGATGGTCGCGAGTTTGGATCCACGTCCCACCAAACGTGCTTGCCCATTTAGCCGTGAGGGCGTTATAATGTAACGGTTAGTCCCACTACTCGTTGGTAAAAGTGTAGCCCAAGAGTTGGCGATGGGTGGTGATGATTAGCTGCCTTCCCTCTTATTTTACACTGCTAAATTAGGAACGAATAGCGCAGATAGCCCTCGTGTATCTTTATGCGAAATTCAAAAAACACAGACAACATTTATTTGTTGTGATTAGCTGCTGACTTCTTGTGTGTGTTTAGGTATAACTCTAATTCAAATATACTACCGACAGAAAACATCTTCAATTAACAATAGAATGTATGGTATTTTAACAGTTCTAAGAAGTTTTATATCATTAATATTATATATATATATACATGTATAATTGCTTTGTGTGTGGTAAATAATAAGCTAAATTACTTAATGAAAGATATAATTATACACTTAAATATTATATGTTTATGTAACTGATGAAATAGAGCTATATTTCTTCCCTTCTATTTTATTTTTTCAGTATAGTGCTTTACTAATGTCGTATCCTCAGATATTAAAGGTAGTATCGTATTACAATAGTATGATTATTTATATAAGCAAATACTCTTCTTGAAACTACAGATATTTCTTTGGATATCTTATCTAGAATAGACAAGCTATATAATATAATAATATTATTCGGCACACTTTGTTTCAAACACTTATTTTTCTCCAACTTTCACAAATTGCCCCTCGGTGTGGATTCCTGTAAGTGGTGAGGGGACCTCCGAGGGAAGGTTATGTTCTTTCAGTTTACTTCCTCTGAGATCTAAACTTCCACCCACGTGCTTGCCGTGCGTGGCAACCCGTGAAGGGGAGGAGAGGAACTTGGTGGTTGAGGGGTCCAACCCTAACACACCACTTTGGCCTTGAATTCCTGCAGATGTGTGGCCTAGGGGTTGTCCCCCTTGGGTCAATCGGCTAGTCCACTTGGGCTAGAGTCAACCAAGTACCAGTGTTGGAAGTTCTCAACGGGTGTTGTGGATATTGTGCCTGGTGCTGGTGTTTGGGTATAGTGCTCACGAAACCTTGGCGTTGCTGCATTGTCCTTGCATGACATTGTAGTGCGTCCCCTCGTAGGGCTCCATGGTGGGTGGGGTCAGTGGGTACCGAAATTTTTCTTTTTTATTATGGATAATTCAATTAAAAATCTTAATAAAATAGTGAAAAATCAGTCTATAGGTAAACGATTACGTCTTGAAGACCCTGAGTAGCAATCCTCACCATCCGTACCACCTGTTGTATCCCATTTTATTATCCTACATTCTCTTTCAGAAGGGCTTGCTGGCTCTCCAAAGTCAGTAAAGAAGCTTCGACCTGGTGACATATTGTTGGAAACATCCATATCTCAATACAGTGAACTCCTGTTGCATTCAAAGGCAATTGAGGATATACCTGTTGAGGTTACACCTCATGCTGCTTTGAATTCATCACGAGGAGTTACTGTTGAGAGGGATTTGAAGAACATCCCAGAGTCAAAGATTCTCGCTGATTTCCCCACTCAAGGAGTTTCTGCAGTGAGGCGTATCTCCACTCGCAAAGATGGAATTATGATGCTGACCAATATCCTCATTCTGACATTTACATCTCCATGTCCCCCTGCCACAATCAAGGCAGGTTATCTTAATTGCGGAGTATGGACATACAATCCAAACCCTCTCCAATGTTTCCAGTGTCAGCGGTTTGGTCACTCAAAGACGTCATGTAGTGGTTCCACGACGTGTGCTTGTTGCGATGGCAAGGACCATGATGCCTGTGAGTGTGAAACGGGCCCTCATTAAGTCAATTGCAAAGGCTCTCACCCATCTTACTTTCATTCTTTCTCTAAATGGTTGGAAGAAAGAAAGGTGCAGCGTTTGAAAACGATTCACAACATTACCCTGAGGCTTTAAAATTGCTGTCTACCGCCTCATTTCGGATGTATGCCGCTGCACTTCGTTCCACAACTACTGTGGGAGTGCAGACAAATCACTTTGTGCCTCCTAAACAACCTTTTGACCTCCATGGTTTAAAAAGTGGATGAATCAACTTCACCACCTATCTCTGTCCCTTATATACATTTTACCAAACCCCAAGATCCACATCCTTTGGTTCCAGGTACAAGCATTTCCTCGGATCCATCTTTCTCTCTCACCCCAATATACAAAACAATCATTCCTTCACGTCCTCAGTCTCTGGAATCCCCTTCCAACAGCAAAGACCTGCCCAATCGACCCAGGGCAGGATTCATGGAAGTCAACAGACCTTTCTCGAATAAGGAAAGTAAGGAAAAAAAGACGTAGTCGTAAACAGAAGGGCTCTCCACCCAATTCGTCTAAACGTAAATAAAAATATCCACCCTGATACAATGGAACTGTCGAGGTTTATGTTCTAATCTGGATGACATCAAAACACTGATTGCTTCCTACCATCCTGTGTGTCTTTCCTTGCAGGAAACATTTCTAAAACCTAACGATACAGTCACCTTTTGGTGGTTTTCTTTATACAGAAATGACAGGCTGTGTGATGGACGAGTGCATGGAGGGGTGACATTATTGATTGATCAGTATGTGCTCACCCTGTCTTTGCCACTCGACACACCCTTGGGTCGTACCATTACTATTTGTTCTCTCTACCTTTGCCTGGAGAGACGTATGATCTATCAGAACTTGATGCTCTCATTGAACAGTTGCCGTCTTTCTTTTTCATCCTGGGGGACTTTAATGGACATCATCCCCTCTGGAGAAGTGCTGATATTGATAAGAGAGGTCGCTCTGTAGAGTATATGCTCTCTGATCACAACCTTTCTCTTTTCAATACTGGTTCTTCTACTTATTTTCATGTATCTAGTCAGTTCTTTACTGCTATTGATCTCTCGATTTGCTCCCCTTCATTATTTTCCCATTTTTCATGGAGAGTTGACAATAATCCACGAGGCAGTGATCATTTTTCTATAATCTTGAGAGAGACTGGCCGTGATCGATGCCACCCGACCCGCGTGCCCCGGTGAAAGCTGATCAGGCAAACTGTCCCTCTTTCACTGCTCTCGTAGAACTTGATCCTGCCATTGTCTGTAAGCCATCAACAGACGACTGTGTGGCAGCAGTAATTGACTGTATTATACAAGCAGCTGCACAATGTATTTCTAAACGTTTGACATGTTTTCCATGATATCTTTATCCGTAGTGGAATCCTGCCTGCCAGATGGCACGGAGGGCTTAAAAACAGACCTGGGATACTTTTTGTAGATGTCCCACACTCTTGAACCACATCGCTTTCGAGCGGGCCCGTGCATATGCTCGATGGGTAAAACGTCAAAGCCAGAAGGAATCTTGGATTAAGTTCACAACCAGTTCCAAAGTCATATGGGACGAGATTCGAAAGGTCAGTGAGCAATATAACTCTTTCCCTTTTTCTATCTTGCTTTCTGATGGCCAGGAAGTGGCTGATACCCAGAGCATCGCCGATACTCAAGGTAAAATCTTTCACCGGGTATCTAGCACTTCTGCTTCTTCTTCCACCTTCTTAGCCATCAAAACTCAGACACAGTAATCACCTTTTTCCTATCGAGCTGATTGTCTCTGTGACTATAATCGTCCCTTTACACGGGTGGAACTCAAACTGGCACTTCATCGGTCTGGCAATACATTGGTTAGACCTGATGATTTACACTATGAGATGTTGCGCCATCTATCTCATGCTTCTCTTGCTATCCTTCTGATTATTTTTAACTGGATCTGGCACGAGAATGTTTTTTCTGATGCCTGGCACCAGGCTATTGTCCTACCTTTCTCCAAGCCTGGGAAGGATCCTAAGATTCCTTCAAACTACCATCCAATTGCTTTGACGAGCTGTCTCTGTAAGAACTTAGAGAGGATAGTTAATGCTCGTCTTGTTTGGTTTCTCGAATCAAACAACCTCTTCTCACCCACCCAGTGTGGGTTCCGACGACAGCACTCCACCATGGACCACCAAATTCGACTTGAAACCTCAATAAGAGAAACCTTTCTCAAACTACAACATGTTGTATCAATATTCTTTGGCATTGAGAAGGCTTATGATACAACATGGAGGTTTGGCATTTTGCGAGACCTCCATATATATGGGTAACGTGGCCATAAAAAATTTAAAAATTTTAATGGACAGGAGATTTCGAGTTCGTGTGGGTTCAACACTTTCCCGTTCTTTTCCACAGGAACTTAGAGCCCCTCAGGGTTGTGTTCTGAGTGTCACACTTTTCAGTATAAAAATTAATGCCATCACTGAACAACTCCATCTCGCTTTGCAAACAGGTTCAATGTCGACGACTTTCACATCTCATGTCAGTCGTTGAACATGAGGTATATTGAGCAGCAGCTATAGACTGCCCTAGTGGGCTAACAACCTACTCACTTAAATACTTGTTGAAGAATCCGCAAGCGATTGCGGCCCTATGTTCCTAGATGGAATCTAATGGTGATAACTAACTAACTAACTATATACTGCCCTCAATTGTTTACTAAAGTGGATTACAGCAAACGGCTTTACCTTCTCTCTCACTAAAACCGTTTGCATGCACTTTTGCCGCCAACGGGGTATTCACCCTGATCCTGAACTCCATATCGGTGAAGTTGTGCTGCCTGTGGTCTCTGATATTAACTTATTGGGGCTTATCTTTGACCGTAAGCTGACATTTATACTACACATCAAGCAGCTACGAGTCAAATGTACAAGAGCACTGAAATCCTCCGTGTCCTCTCTTTCACCACTTCGGGAGTGGATTGACGTTCTATGCTAAAGATATATCGTGCTCTTATTCGATCAAAACTTGATTATGGATCTCTGGTCTATGGCTCTGCCTGACCATCGGCCTTAAAGATGCTGGACCCTATTCATCATCAATGACTTCGGTTCTGCACTGGGGCTTTCCGCACTTCCCCAGTTTAGAGCTTATACATAGAGTCTCATAAACCTTCTTTGCACCTCCGCTGTTTGCAACTGTTTTTATTATGTGCTTTGAAACTTCATTCCTTACCAAACTATGTGTTTTCCTTCCTCGATGGGTCATGCTTTTTCAGACCAGATTGTCTGCCATTGCTCCTTTTGGCCTTCGTATCCAGGCGCAGTTGGATGAATTGGGTCTGTCCTGGATAACATTGTTGTATACACTGGTCAGCCCATCCCACCATAGCTTCTTACAGTCCCCAATTGTGACCTATCTTTAAGTCATCTGAGAAAAGTAGACACTCCTGATTGGAAATACTGTCTGCTATTTGCTGAACATATTTCGAACCATCCTTCCATTCCTATTTACATAAATGGTTCGAAATCAGGTGACTCTGTGGGCTCTGCCATGGCTTGTTGTGGTTTGGTGGTTGCGCACAGAATCCCCTCTACAGCTTCTGTGTTCACTGCTGAACTGTATGCCATTTCTCTTGCCCTGTATCACATAGAAGCTAAACAGTACTCAAACTACAGTATTTATACTGACCCACTTAGTTCACTGCTGGCCCTGGAATTGCTTCATGTTGGTTCACACCCTTTCTCGCCGATATTCAAAACTTACTGGCCAATTTATCTTTAACATCTACTTCTATCCAGTTTTCTGGATACGGGGCCACGTTGGGATTTGTGGGAACAAGCTCGCCGACACAGCAGTTAAGTCTATCTGTTCTGGCAATATCACTGCTGTGCCTGTTCCCCACATGGACTATGGTCCTGTATTCAGGGCTCAGCTCCGTGCCAGCTGGAAGTTGACTTGAAGTGAGCAACGCGAAAACAAGCTTTTCCAAATAAAAACCTGTATTGAACTTTGACCATCTTGTTACCGTAATGATCGGAAAGAGGAAGTTGTTCTAACTAGATTACGCATTGGTCACAATTTTTTGACTCGTTGTTTTCTTTTATCTGGAACTGATGCACCAATGTGTTGTCTGTATAACACTCAGATTACAATGAGCCACATTTTACTTTCTTGTCATCGTTACGATTCTCAACGACGGCACCATTTTAAGCATGTTCTGTCTCAAGGTTTGTCCATTACGTTGGACAGTGTTATTAGTGATGGTGACACTGTCCACCTTGGTAATGTTTTAGTTTTTTAAAGGCCATTAATCTTTTTATGCCATTTAAGTTTTTTTTAAATATATACATTACACTTTTTTAATGTGGCACCCTTTTTAAAATTACAGTTCATCTAGTTCGATTTGAAATTAGAAACTGGCCGTAGCATTAAGTAACTTGAAACCAGGACTGGAAAGGTCAACTTCAGGTGACTGACGGTGGTTTTTGTACTTACCTGTTAGTTATGATTTGTGATTTGCGAGTTGTGATTATTACAGTTATGCTACAGAAAGTCCTTTACAACTTGAATTACTGTAGTTTTTTTTCTTAACGTTGTAGACTAGATGTAAACATTGGTTTTATGCTATTTATGTTTTTTTTAAACCTTGTTTTGTTTTACCTTAATTTCCTTTTATGAATTTTACTAAATTTACTTTAACTTTTTACCGGACGTTTGGCGCAGATAGCCTAGCTGCTTTGTGTCATAAAACACTAAATCAACCAACCAACTAACCAATACACAAATTGCAATTTATGGAAGGAAGAAACAGTTAATAATTGTCTACGTGAAACATTTGTAGTAAACAGGCGGGTTTTAACCACAAGTGGAATAAACAAATACGGAATTTGTACTAGTTCCTTTTACGTAAGAAAATGGGGATGAAAATCACACTGAAATAGATTACTTTAAAGATATAATAAAAACAAAAAAATAGGTCACTGTGTAAGGCAGGATTTTTATCACAATTTTAAATGTGATATTTGGCATTTCAGCAAGACAGTGCTATAAATATTAATTTATAAATATACTAATGTTAGAATTATACGTTCCCCTTTTTGGTCTGTTTTCTTTGTAACTAGGCTATCAGAAATATAAATAAATTGGCAAACATCATATAATTTGCCACCAGACGTCCATGGTGTATCAAAACTTGTAAAACGAACTCTTTGTTTTTCAACCCTGCTTGATTTATTGCTAGCTGTGCCTGAAATATAGTCAAAATGAGAACGAAATTATCAGTTGATAAGAAAAAACAATTAGCAGACATATTTGTCTTACAAGTACATTTAACTGCATAGGCTGTATTTAAAAAAATCATCTAGTTAACATTTACTATTTAGTAAATTAAAAAAATGTATTGAGTTACTCTCTCTTTAAAGCACTGAATTCTTTTTTCTTATTTTTGCTCACAGCTAAAGTCTCACCTCAGTGGTTAAGCAGTAAGCCTGTAAGTTTACGGAGTTACAAAGCAAAAATCCAATTTTCGATTACCTGAGGTTGATAGAGTGCAGATATTTCATTATTTAGCACTAAGAAAACAACAAGAACAACGTCCAAATCATATAATAAGAACAAAGTCCAAAACATATAACAACATTGAGGTAAATATTGGAAATTTCAATTATTTTACAAACAAGTAAGTAGCTTCCAGTTATTTTACAAACAAGTAAGTAGCTTCCGTTTACTCGTTACTTTTTGTGACATTCTAAACTTTCTACAGTAATGTTGCAGTAAGGATAGATTTTATAGTTGTGAATACACTTCATGAAAATTTTCTGTAAAAGTAATCGCTTTGTTTGCATGTTTAAGATAATCTTATCATTGCATAATTTATCCAAGTGATTTAGCTTTGTCACCTGAATTAATAAATTACTAACACGACATTTGTAGTGCTATTAACAATATACTGATGTATTTTGTAAAAGTGATTAACACATTCATTTTCAATAAATTCGTATATTCGCTAACAATATTTTAGTGCATATATCTATTTAGATGTAATAGTACTTTGCAAGGTGTCCAAGGATCTACATCAAAACTGCTATGGAGGTTCATTAGTTTATGCAGAGATACAAATTTTCAGTTTTGCTTTTGGCGGTTTCTACGAACGTTTTTAACTACTAGTTCTCCCCCTGTAGATGGATACTCACCAAATTTGGTATAGAGGTTTAATGGGTCATTGGGGAGATACACGAAAATTACGGTTTAACGTTTTGTGTTTTGTAGTTTTTATGTGTGTTTGTTTCAATTACATTTAAGAGAAACAACTTTCATGTTTTAAAATAACCTTTCATTAATAATGAATATACGTAACTTCCGTCCTGAAGACGGGCACTCCAGCTAGTTATGAAAATTTTAGTTGATCTAGTAACATTATATCAACACAAGTTCTAAGAAGACGTTAATAAATTATAAACACTACGTTAGTACATTCACTAACAAGATATTGGTAAATCGACTGAATTTATCCCATACCAATCCATTAGTACATTCATTTACAAATCATTAATATATTAGCTGGCACGATATTAGTGTGTCTTGTCTTAAATGATGTAAGTAGAACTATAAATCTTAAAGTAATACCTTTACTAGCTTGAAGAAACATAAGCTTACTTCACGTGAAAAATCTTATAGTCAGGTTCATGTCTTTAACAATGTGTATCTATCTATCTATATATATATATATATATAAAGAGAGACTATAATATTGCCTTTTTGGAGTTTCCAATGCACTATAAATACACGTTTTTCATACTTCAGCCTTCTCTTTTCTCTTAAAAGAGTACTTCGTGCTGTTTACTCAGATGTGATCATAACCATAACGGCAGATGTCTGTTTATGGTTCACATGTGGTATTCAATGGATCCCATCATTATGTGGACACTTACGATAAGATGGGCTTCAACGTGTGATGGTAATAACGCTATAGAGTTTATGTGGTCTTCGACTAGTCATCATAAAGTTAATCTGTTTGACTAGCGTATGGAGGGAAGGACGAAATAACCAGCACCTAGAGGAGTGATAAATAACTAAAAGAAACTTGAGTATGTTTGAAAGAAATAAAGCTGTGACAAGTCATTATTTTAAAATGAAGTAAAGAAAAACTGTTGGTGAAATTTTATAATAACAGGTATCTATTATCAAACTGACAGGATGAACACGAAATATTTTGTTACTTTTTAAGATATTCAAACACATTACGTTTGCAATCGTTTTGAGAGATTATTTTATGCGGATTAATTTGTAACATTAGTACTTTAGAAAAAAAAATCGAAGTTATAAAACGAAATATTTTCTTATTAATCATTTCGTAGCTTAGCAAGAGTTTATCAGTACCACTCCACGGAAAAATATTTTTAGTATTGTATAAGCTTAAAACTTACATTATCATTGAAGTCGTACTTTGTGAACCAACCCTGTCTCTACGTCATTGATTGACAATGATGTCTCCTGTCGGTGGTTCATCTTGTTACCTGGGATACAGTTCTAATTATACACCAACAGCCCCAAAGCCACTGCAATCATACGCAGAGCAGTTAGACCTTATTACGAACCCTTAAGCACGCCATCAAGCAGGTCAGATAATAGAAGCTTCTGTCAAATAAAGAAGTGCTGTAGTGCATAACAAGCATGTAAGTTCCTGTACGATCGTGTCAGCAGAACAAAGAAATTATGATTGATAAATAATAAGATTAATTAAGAAGCCACGTGCGTGTGCATGTTGCCAAATGAATAGACGATCGTTTTGAAAGGCGTTACCGAGATTTTATACGTCAATAATTTAAGTATTTTACAGCCCAATTTCAATGAAAAGCGAGTGTGGTTAAACCTAACGCATTCTATCTTATATACATGGTGAAAATTATAACTTTATTTGTTTCAAGACAGTTAAAGATGTTTTGTTTCATTAGCTTTTGTCTTTCTGTTTGTCGTCCAGCAACTCGCAGTTTTAGGGTCGCGAGCTCAACCTCGTTTCAATAAACCTGCTTGCCCTTTCAACCGTGAGGACATTATAATATGGCGGTCAATTTCACTATTAAGGAGAATCAGCTTACATAGCTCTCGTATAGCTTTGCACGAAATATAAACCAAACCTTCTGTTGCATTTTGGCTGTGAGGGTATTTTATCGAGAAAGGTTTGGAACCAAAAGCATCTGATATTTATGTTTTGTGTGATCGTTTTGAAAGAAACGTAGCTGAAAAAATACAACTAAACGCTGGTAACTTTAAAAACAATATTAATGTTTTATGTACATTTTTGTTGTATTTCTACAGTGATGTTAACGGATTCATCTACTTACCTGCTGTGTGCTTGCATAGACTATCTCTCCATTCACCCTTCTGTTTAACTGAAGGACTATAGTCTTGTATAGTAAAACAGCATGATCATTGCTTAAACGGAATGTTAACGTGTTGTATTCTTTGCATAACTTCGACTACAACATCGAAATAACAACCGTTGTACGTCACTATACCAAAGTTTCCACGAACCTCGGAAGTTATGAATATTTATTTGTTTAATATTACATCGGGGCCTGGCATGGCCAAGCGCGTAAGGCGTGCGACTCGTAATCCGAGGGTCGCGGGTTCGCGCCCGCATCGCGTTAAACATGCTCGCCTTCCCAGCCGTGGGGGCGTATAATGTGACGGTCAATCCCACTATTCGTTGGTAAAAGAGTAGCCCAAGAGTTGGCGGTGGGTGGTGATGACTTCCCTCTAGTCTTACACTACTAAATTAGGGACAGCTAGCACAGATAGCCCTCGAGTAGCTTTGTGCGAAATTTCACAACAAACCAAACCAATATTACATCGTGAATATATTTGTAATATATAAACAACTTTAACATTCACCTGCTAGCTTGTTAACATTTACGGCAGAACTCAGCATTTCTAGACATTATAACTTTTAAGTTGGTGACGCACGACACGGCAGTAGATATGGTGTGACATTATAGTAATACTAATAACAGTTTAGTCATGACATGCTTTACTGACGCAGAAAGGGTATGTAGAGTGCATAATGGCATTTTAGCGATACCTCATCATGTTTATAATGCTCTCAATGAGGACGTTTTCTTGATACCAAGTTAATCACGTTGCGTCTACTATGACATTCGAAATGTTAGTTTTTTATTTTTTCCTTTTGCCATTCCATTCCATTCCTAGAAACTGGTGGTCCACTAGAGAGTTAAAATCTTTTTTCGTCCAAGAGATAAATAAAAACCGAAGCAAAAAAAGATATATATGATTGGCAAGAAGACTTGGAAAACGATACGACAGTGAGAGTATTAGGGACTAGGGCATGTCATTGTGAAAGAGGTAACTGGATGAAATAATCCAATAATAATGAGTGACGTAAAGGACCAGAATATTAATCCATCATTCCTCTGGATAAGTGTATCTGGGTAAATTCGTGCGAGAAGACTCGTTATAACCGGGATAATTAGGTGCAAACGATACCAGGCAGACGTTCTATAAAAGGTAAAGTGAGGATGTCGGGCAGGCGTGGATAACAGATTAACAAATATGATATTTCAACGAAGAAAAACGGTGGAAAAAAACTGTTACTGGAAAGGATTATTACAGGAGTGGTTTTAGGATACCCACTTATGTCAGAGGGGTTGCTAGGTGCTAAAACAATTCGGAAGTCGGGTCAATATAGGCAAGACGTTTCCCTGTTTGAATGTGATGTCGACCAAGGTTTCTTACTCTGATCTTTCAAGACAACAACTGGGAGTTCGTGACAATGCCTCTGATTCATGTGGTGTTATAATGTCTAAACTTATTGTAACATAAAAACGAAGAGTGCTGTTCTGTTTAAAGTATCCATCAGTATAATGCTCTCAATGAGGACTTTCTTTCGACACCAGAGTTAATCACGTCGCGCCTACGATGGCAATCAAAGTGTTAGTTTTCCATTTTTTCCTTTTGCCATCCCATTCCATCCATTTCCCCCGCTATTACACCGGTAAGTCTACGGATTTAGAACGCTAAAATCAGGGGTTCGATTCTCCTCGGTAGACTTATCAGATAGTTCGATGTGGCTTTACTATAAGAAAACACACACACACTTCATTTCATCTCTAGAAACTAGAAAATGTATGTCTGCAAATTTACAATGCTAGAAACCGGATTTAGATACCTGTGATAGGCAGGGCGCACACATCCCATTGTGTAGCCTCGTGCTCAACTTAAACTGTTTAAAGTAAATACTTTCTACACTGCACTAGTATTTTGTATCTGTTGTGTTACGTATTATACTTCATTTCGGATAAGTCTCCGATTTATAATGATACGCTCGTTACTTATTACTATTTCAAATTTGAATTTAGTAGCTCATTAAATGTTAATATGTATTAAATGTATGCTCTTTGCCAACAACATCGATAACGCAATATTCATTTTTAACACCAATATATTTTAATATATAATACAATTTAAAATGACGGTTTATATTTTGTTTGTTTGTTTGTTTGTTTTGAATTTCACACAAAGCTACACGGAGGCTATCTGCGCTAGCCGTCCGTAATTTAGCAGTGTAAGACTAGAGGGAAGGCAGCTAGTCATCACCACCCACCGACAACTCTTGGGCTACTTCTATACCTACGAATAGTGGGATTGACCGTCACATTATAACGCCCCCCACGGTTGAAAGGGCGAGCATGTTTGGTTGCGACGGGGATTCGAACCCGCGACCCTTAGATTACGAGTCGAACGCCTTAACCCACCTGGCCATGCCGGGCCGTGACGGTTTATATATTAGAATTTTATAAACTTATAAACTATACTGAAGCGTCTATTTGGTCTAGAACTGAATATTTTATCAACGATCTAGGTCCACGACGAACAAATTAATTCTAAGTTGACAATGTCACACCTCGCTGAAGCAAGTTAGGTTGATTGGCCTCACCCGGCTGACTTTTACCAATGACGATATTTAATTTGCTTGTAGATATTCTAACGTCCGAAGTCGTTCACTGAAGTTGAACGGCTTGTAATGTTCGAAATCTATAAAAGTTCCTGGTCAAATTTTGTAGTTTTTTTATATTAACAGTTTAATCACAATTATAGCTTTCTAGACCTATAGCAGACTGACTGTAGATGTCCGATAATATTTTCCACTTTCTTTTATCGCTTGTCGTGTCGATTTATTAACGTTTTTAAGATGTTTTTGATAGTTCACTTGACAACAATACTGTCAATCATTAGTATTATTATATACACACCTAGTACATTGTTGATTTTTACGTTCAAGACCCTTCTACAAATTTCGAGAACAAGCAGGACTTGCGCAATACTCATCAAGAATAAATGTCACGTGCAAAAACAAAAGAAAAGCTATACAGAAACAAGCAAATCTGTAACAGCTGTTTTATATTTTCCGTGACAATGCATTGCTCTACTGATAAATTAACTATTTAGTTGTAAATATTTATTTTGAATGTCACGTGTATATGTTCTATAATTGTCTTCAATACAGTATATATATATATATATATATATATATATATATATAAATTGCTTCCATAGTTTTTAAAAGTGAATTTTTTACCTAAAAGTCTAATATGTTTATTTTATCACCTTCACATTTTCTACTTTCTGACACAGTGGAATGTCTGTGGACTTACAACGCTATAATCATCTTTATGATTAATAGTATGGTATATAAAGCAAATATTCACTATTGCGTATATAGCGCTAGAATGAAATGTTAGACTATTATCGGCGCGGATTCACGCCAGAGACTGAAATCCAACGTAAACAATATTTGCCCGCTGTTTTATCCTTCTTTGAAATAACTTACGGCAAGTAAGAGGGCAGATACTTTAAGGTCTATGAAGTTATCAAAATATGTGTGGGCGATTTGAATTAAAGCATTAAACCAGTACTTTTCTCTTGCCGTCTTCAAATCGGTACAGAGATTTATATATGAACTATCTTTTCCTTCAGAGAAAGAAGTTACCAATGAAAAGTAATAATTATTTCAGTTGTAAATCACATACAAGTTACAAAGAAGTTACCAATGAAAAGTAATAATTGTTTCAGGTGTAAATCATAGAAAAGTTACAAAGAAGTTACCAATGAAAAGTAATAATTATTTCAATTGTAAATCACATACAAGTTACAAAAAGTTATCAATGAAAGGTAATAATTATTTCAGTTGTAAATCACATACAAGTTACAAAGAAGTTATCAATGAAAAGTAATAATTATTTCAGTTGTAAATCACATACAAGTTAAAAAGAAGTTATCAATGAAAAGTAATAATTATTTCAGTTGTAAATCACATACAAGTTACAAAGGGGCTCCTACGTATTTAGCATTTTTTCGGAACCTTCATTTTCCTCTTTTCAGTTTTCTATCTTATTTATGTGATTCACTCTAACACATTGCTGCTAACGGTATATTTGAATTTGTAGCCTTTATATAGAAAACATACGAATTACGTTTTTGTACAACGTATAACAATTTTGCTTGTCTCGTATACCATGTAACACTTACATGCGTGTTGATAATCGAATTTTACAGACTCAACATTCATTCCTTATATATATATTGAACATATAATTGTTAGCACAAAAGTAAGGATATATATAGAAAGAAAGAGAGACTATGACAGCTATGCATGTTTCATTCTATGAGTGTGACTGAAAAAAAATTGTCTCTCTTTAATAATTCTCTTTGTGTAACGCATAAGAGTTTTATTTCTACAAACTGCAATGCAAAGAACATTATGGCTGTCACACTCGAAATTAAAATATTTACAACACTTTGTTTACGCATAAAATTAAGAGTAATTCAAATTTAGAGAAATCCAACTGCTTACCACGAAATTTGTGTTTTCAGTATGTTTAAAAGACACTATTTGTTAAGTAGCACATCAGACATAAGTTATAACTTCCGTTAGTTAAACAGTTCAACATAACTCCAAATTTAAATCTTAATATCCACCATTAGGAACAGTTAAACATCACTCCAGGTTTAAGTTATAACGTCCTTCATTTGAAAGAGTTCATCATAACTCCAGATTTAAAATATAGCGCCACTCATAAGGAGCACATAAACATAGTCCAGATTGAAGTCATAACATTCTTCATTAGCAACAGTTAAACATGGTCTAGGTTTAAATTATAATGCTAGGTATAGTTTGGTTTGTTTTGAATTTCATGCAGAGCTACTCGAGGGCTATCTGCGCTAGCTGTCCCTAATTTAGCAATGTAAGACTAGAGGGAAGGCAGTTAGTCATCATCTCCCACCGCCAACTCTTGGGCTACTCTTTTACCAAAGAATAGTGAAGCTGACTATCACATTATAGCGCCCCCATGGCTTAAAGTGCAATGGGGATTCGAACCCGCGACCCTGGGATTACGAGTCAAGCACCTTAACCATCTGGCCATGCCGGGCCCTAGGTATAATTAAGCTTAAATTCAAATTTAAATTACTACTTTCATCATTAGCGATACTAAAGAGTAACTTGGTCAGTTTGCAAAAATACTGCAATAAAATCTTTCATTTTTTCAACTAAACTTCTTATTCGTTCAATGAGGATTTATTTTATTTTGAATACCGCACTAAACTGCACGAGAGTTATTTGTACTAGCCGTACCTTATTTAGTAGTAATGTGCTAGAGAAAAGGCAGCTGGTCAACACCACCCACCGCCAACTCAATAGTGGGATTGACTGTCAAATTATAAACTCCCCACGGCTCAAAGGGTGAGCAAGTTAGGTGCAACGGGGATTCAAACCTGTTACCTGCAGATTGCAATTCAGTCGCCCCTCTCATAAATGTTTATGTTACGCGTATGTATTTTTCTTATTAATAATTTCTTACTTCATTCTTTTATGATTTTTCTTGTTATTTATTTTATGACTAATTTATTCATGTTTTTATTGATATCAATAGTTCTTTGAACTGTTCATTTAATCTTCGTGTTACATTTCTACTATTTTTATCAACATATATCGAGTAAGTTTTGCTAAATCGATTTGGCATATTTACCACTTCGTTTCAGTTCATTTCATCGTATCTGCTTCTACTTTATCTGACAACTGTGCATGTCAATAATAACCCCCCAGCACTGTTTTCATTGCAGAAGTCCTGACGTGAGACAGTCATGCCCAAAACACACCACATGCGTACTCTCCATAATCCACCTAACGAACGAGAACGTCGTTTACCTAGCACCCGTTTCAACAGCCATCCGATCACACAGAATCCTGTAGGTGATTTAATCGATATCTGGTTTCGTTCTCCATCTGCTTGAAGTGTGAGACAGTCGAACGGAGAATATAATTGGAAGTTTTATTTTCGTATACCAATGCCCTGTTGACACAGTTGGACGCTGTTGCTTAGAGTACATGAACAGTGTCACCACTGACCTTTGTGTTCGTGGATTCTCACCTATTACGAGACTTGGATTTTGGAAATATTATTGGCGTAAAACCTGTAGCAGCAGGTGATGATCCGTGTTCCCCTGTTTTTTATTCCCGTTAAATATAAGTGGATATCTGACTCTTGAAATTTCGAAATCCCTAATCTGAACTCAGTTTTATGATATGAGTGTATGAGTGTTTTGTGTCGGAAAGGATATTACACATCCTCCCTAAAAACGATCAGTTTTGATGACACCACACTAGCTACGAACACCAAAAATTGTCAAAATGTAGTTAAATGTCCTTCCACCTCGACTTTATATTGACTTTGACAGTCAAGTGACTTGCTGATTTTGTTATTCAGAATGGTTTAAGTTTAATGTTCGCAACAATGTATAAGCAGACATGTTTTATAAATGACTTCTTTTCTGGAAGACTATTTCAATTTTTTAAAGCAAGTTGAAATATAATTTATTTTGTTTTCAATTTCTTTAGGTGAACACTAGCGAAAATCAATGGTGATGTACGAGTCTTTTGAGGTACCCATGTTTTGGATGATGTCGTTTACTGTTTGCTAGTTAATGTAGTTGTGTATGTTCTATCTATGCATTTTTATGCTTAAGATGTTGTTAAGGCGGTTGATATTCGGATTTAGAAAGTTTATAGTTGCGTCTCTTTCGTTGTCGATTGAAAATTCTATGTTAGGATGGGTGGAGTTAATGTGTTGAATTAAGTTCCATTCAGCTTGGTTATTAAAACTACATAATACATAACCAAAGTGCATGGGGAAAGAAAGACTTTGTAGTGCTTTTCTATCGCCAGACGCCAGGCATGGCCAGGTGGGTAAGGCGCTCAACTTATAATCCGAGGGTCGCAGGTTCGAATCCCCGTCACCCCAAACATGTTTGCCCTTTCAGCCGTGGGGACGTTATAATGTGACGGTCAATCTCACTATTCGTTGGTAAAAGAGTAGCTCAAGAGTTGGCGGTGGGTGGTAATGACTAGCTACTTTCCCTCTAGTCTTACACTGCTAAATTAGGGACGGCTAGAGCAGATAGCCCTCGTGTAGCGATGCGCGAAATTCAAAAACAAAGAAACAAATTTTGTTATCGAAGTCCCGGATGGGTTTATGAATGAGTGGCTATAGAGAGCTCATATTAAAGTCCATTCAGTATGTTTGTTTTGAAGTTAAGCGCAAAGCTACACAAGGGGATATTTGTGTTCTGCTAACCAAGGGGTATCAAAACCTTATTTCTGGAGTTGTAAGTATCCAGACATTGGGAGCCATTTAACGTAAAATATTGTTCTATGAGTCAAAAACAGTTGATTACTAGAAAATCAAACAGTTTTAACTCTGCTGAATTAAGATCAATGGTAAGGTTTTGAGTTACTCTCTCTACCGGTATGTCAATAGCCTGTGCGATCAGTATTAATGAATTATGTCGAAACTACACATTTATAATGTTGGATTATTGTAGTTTCGTTGTGAGTTCGTAGAATCTCTCACGATTATGTTTGACGTGTTTGATAAATATGACAACAGCCGAGTTAGAGATTCGTGTATTGTATAGACAGTTGGTTTAGCGCTAATCTTAGTGGATTTTGTGTGTATTTAAACTGTCATGAAATTCTGGTGTTCTAGCTTTCGTGTTTCATTAATATTTTGTTTTATCTGTGTATTTTTGAAAATAGATTATTCAGTTTGTTTTTATATATCAGGGTATTACAGTAGTCTTTAAAACATTTTGTAATATCAAACACAAGTGTTTTTAGAAGTGTAATTCTGCTGGTATTCAACGGTACTGAGTATCAAAACTTATTTTGTAGGCGGTAGTAGTATCGGGATTTATTTAAGGTACTTTTTTATTTTTTTCTGGTACATGTATTTTTATTTTACAAAGACAGGTATACTTCACCCAGCCTAGCTTCTCTCTTCTTTTTCTTTTTTTACATAGAATTACAGTTCCATCGTCTTTATCTGCTTTAGCTATTAAGATGTCTTTACGTTTATTGAATGTTTTCAGTGCGGAACTCTTACGTTTTGTTCGGTTGATTTCAAAAAATAAAGTTTCTTTTTTCAACTATTCTTAAAGTTCTTGAATTGGTTTTTGAGTAAGAAGTAAGTTGTTTTAAAGTTGATGACTTTAGTTATTTAGATCGTTTGTTGTTTTTATTGGTTATTAATTTTATATCCAAGTCTTCAAAACCTGTTTTGAGTTCTGTGGTTGGTATTTTGATGGGAAATAGCAAAGTTCAAACCTTGGCTTAAGATATCTTTCTGCTCTTTTGTTATACTTGACAAATAAAGTATTTTTATATCTGTTGTTCTTTAGAGTACCGGTCTAATAATGTTAGGAATGTTTATGTTTGTATGTTTCATTTGTTTTTATTTTAATTTAAAATTGACTTGGAACTACCTGAAGAAATAAAAACTCGTTTGTAGCTAAAGATATTGTTTGTTTGTTTTCTGAACGTAATACATTAAAAGTGCAATAGAATACATAAAGGTACCAATACTGAAGAGAAAGACATTTTCTTTACATGATTTCTAACCATAGTCGTCACATACTTCATTCTAATGCTGAGAGATATATAACATATATAAATTAGGTGTGAGCTTAAATAGGGGTGTCTAGCTGCCACATGACCTCGTTTATGTTATATTGTGTCACTGTGTCGCTGACTGATAAAGAAGCGTGGAAACGTATGAGGAAAAGATACACGCGCATACTGACGTTTATTTATATAGATTAAGGTTTGTAGCATTCTGGTTTATGTGTATTGGTTAGCGAATTCTGACAACTAAATCGTTTTTGTTTGATTTGTTTTTTTTTAAATTTCGCGCGAAGCTACAAGACATATCTGCGCTAGCTGTTCCTAATTTAGCAGTGTAAGATTAGAGATCAGGCAGCTAGTCACCACCACCCACTGCTAACTCTTGGGCTATTCTTTTACCAACAAACAGTGGGGTTGACTTCACATTATAATGTCCCCACTGCTGAAAGGAAAGCATTTTTGCCGCGACACGGATTCAAACCTGTGATCCTCAGGTTGCGAGTCGTGCACTCTAACCATCATGCTGGTCCTGTTTAGTTTGGATAATTCTGTGTGCCGTTGTTTAATGATGAATTTTAGTATTTCATTTCGCGCAGTATAAAATGCATAGGGCGTGGGCGGAAGGTTGTCCGGTATGAATGTGGTTGTTTCTATCAAAGGTACCGATATTTTAAACTCTTTGTCGAAGTTCACATTCTACGGCATTGTTCACTGAGTATATATGGTCAGCTTAATGAATACATAATTTAATATCTCATGGATTCTGCATGCAAAATGAAATAATTTGCAAGATTTAAGAAGTAGTGTGTGAGGAATCATCCATCATAACTTGCTTACTGTTTACGATGTTTTGTTGAAAATGTCTTCCGCTTGCTGGTGAAACATATTAAACACAGAATTGGTTGATATATTGCTTTACCAAGCTGGTATTAGTGGTCATGTAGACTGTGATTATCGTTCTGGTCCATTAGAAACAATTTAGTTTGTTGCTGCTAGTCAGTTAAGGAACATTGAAGGTCAATAGTTATCGTGATGATTGCTAGTTTAGTACTTAACGTACGTGGTCAGTTTTGTTCAGACCGTAGTGGCCAAGTCAAGGACTGCTCGAATTATACTCTTCATTAGAGGTGATTCAGTGAAACGTACTGACCGGTTTTTGTATTTATATCTAATATAGGAGATGAGAAACCTGTTGCATTGGAAGACCAACTGCAGTGGTGTTAACTGAAATGGTTAGGAGTTATATAAAGTTTATTTTATTTGAGTTCAGATCAGATTTCTATGACTCCTTTATGTTTTTTGCAAAAACATTAAGTATTGCATACATTAAGCACAAAATCAGCAGAAATGCTAAAACAATAATAACAATACGTTAGCAAAATTTACATGAAACCGACCATTTTACTGTGTCTAATAATTAAAAGTGTAACAGTATGCTTATGAATTGTGGTCATTACACAAGATAAGGTTGATTCACTAAAAGCCTAAAAAGTTTGCTCGGATATTTGGAATTTTATACTAAACCATATAAAGTTGAAAATTGAATGCAACAGTTCCAACCATCGTAAAATTTTCCCAATAAATCATTTGTATAGTTTTGATACAAAATTCTGATCTCTTGAGCCGTGACATTATAATACTTCTCTCTGTTCCATAATACTAAAGGATCTGTAGTCAGTACCAACACACTCAGGGATGTTCCAATAGACAAAGTACACAAAAATAAGTAAAATAAACTTGGAGGTTTTAACATTTGTCGACAAAAGGTTGATACCTTCACTGCTGAAGGTTTGAAATAGTTTTTCCTAGTATTATGTACTATTTTTAAAGGATTTATTTTATAAATAGTAAATCTTTCATTATTTATGCGGTCTACGCGAGATCCAGTGATTAGTGTGCTGAACTATGATTCAAGGTTCGCACCTCATTACCGCAGTGGAAAACGAAAAGCACTTCGTACTTTGATATGCGTTATAAGAGTGATAGTCAAATCTTACTCTACAATTATAGTAGCCTACGAGTTGAAGGGAGTTTGTGGTCTGTCGCTTCTAAATTAGGGACGGTTAGCCCAAGTATTTCTTTGTGTATTTTTTCGAAAATCTGAAGGAAGTATACCCACAATTCTGGACCACTTGACACGTACAAGATACAGGCATTGAAAATGTATAGATACTATTTGTAGTGATGCTCGAAATTATTAAAACCGAATCGTTTGATATGGATGTTTTACAGACAGTATTTGTGCAGACGGTCGTAAAAATAGATCCATGTGTAACTTTGCGCAAAATTTCTAAAAAGAATCAAACAAAGTGATATTTATATAAAAACAACAAAAACACGAGAGTTTACAATTTAACTATACCACGAATGTGGCAGCTTCACAGTAAGCACCTTACAAAATATGTTTTGTTTTTAAACTAAAAGGAAAGGTGTTAGCCTTTTCATGTGTCAGGAAAATTCAATCTAGTTTCAAAGCATAATAATTGAAAATGTTTGGTACTTTTCGAGTGTGAAGTTATCAATCATACATGACAAGGGGAAAAGACTTACTGGTAGTGTTGCATAATTTATTTATACTTGGTGCTATAAGAAGCGAATATTTGTTGTAATAAAGTTTACGATAATTTGGATTCAAGCCTCCGAGCTTACGAAGTTGTATGATTTATTAAAGACACAGATCTAGCAATAGGAAAGAATAGAGCTACTTGTTTCTGTAGTCTAATCTGAGGATATGCACGACTAGCGTATCAAGAAAAAAAATAATTTATATATATAGGTTTGTATTGAATTTCGCACAAAGCTATAGAGGGCTATCTGCGCTAGCCATCCATAACTTCTCTGTGAAAGATTAGAGGGAAGGTAGCTAGTCATCATCACCCACTACTAACTCTTGGGTTACTCTTTTAACAGGGAGTAGTAGAACAGATCAAACCATGTAATGAATCCAGGGTTATAAAGGCGAGCATGTTTGGTGTGACTGGGAATGAAGCACCTTAAACCACCTGGCCATGTTGGGCCACACACACACACACACTAATTTATTAAAGTGCTGGGAGGAAAATGTATTTAACAAGATAAGATTGCAATTATCTTAAATTTATCATTGTGTTTGGGTTCAAATCAGTTGACTAAGTGTAAGGAATTCGTTTGATTATACTCTCTTCCCCTACATGTCTGAAGGTTTATGACTAAAAATCGACTTTCGTTACCCGTGGTGACCAGAGTACAGATAACCCACTGTTTGTGATGATATTGCTGGTATGTAGATCAAATCTGAATTATTGAAGTAACTTCTCTGGATTATATGATTACTAAAGTCACAGGAATGGTATTTCGACTGAAGTTTTGGGGCTGGTAGTACGATTATTAGAGTCACAATGTCAGTACTTTAACTGGAGTATTATTATATATACATATAATTTAAAAATGTCAACTATCTGTTGGTCCATCTAAGCGGTCCCGTCTATTAAATTCAACTGTAAATTTAAAATAAAGCACTCAAAGCAGCCTTTATCACTCAAGTGTTTATCAAATTTCTCTCAAACTTTTTTAAATTGATTGCATATACTACATCTGAAGGCAACAAATTCCAAAAGCCAACTACATTGTTAGCAAAATAAGCATGTCCTAGCTTAAGATGACCTATACCCTACAAAATTTATATTTGGTGTTCTCTAGTCTTATCGTATTCACCGTTAAGTATGAAACAATCATATCTCTCATAATCCTTTTTTTTTTTTCAAGAAAAACAATTTAAGCCCCCTAGTGGCACAGCAGAATGTCTGTGAACTCACAACACTAAAAACTGGATTTCGATAACCTGGGTGAGCATAACACAGATTGCAATTGTGTCGATTTGTGCTTAACTTCAAACAAACAAAACTATTTTGTAGATTTAAGTAGATTTAACATCAATTGTCTTAGTCTAACGCATTCCATCTGTGATACTAGAATGTAGCCTTCCTCTGAACTTTTTCCAACAATTCAGCGTTCTTCCTAAAGTAAAGGCATAAAACCTAAAACCCTATTTGCCCTGCAATTAGCAACTGCACATTGTTTGAATGGCTTATGGCTTGAGAAACTGATAAACCAAAAAATACCAAGACCCGTTTCTTCCATAACATTGTTAGACATTTTCTATCAAAATTATTAACTCAAACTGTGTTGTTTTACATGTACTACCTTTTATTTATCATAATTAAAAGCAGTCTACCATTTATTTGCTCAACTCGCCAAATAATCTAACTCATTTTGTAAAGCAGCATCATATTCTTCACAGCCTTAATACCCAAAACCTAAATGTTATCAGCAAATTTGAATAATTTATTAACCATTCCTTTAACTATGCCATTGATGTAATTCAAAAAAAAAAGGTTATGATATCGAGCTGTGAAATAACCTAACTTGTGACTGTAAACCAGTTTGCATGAATTTCATTTTACCAACTGTTTACATCAATCCAGCCAGTCATCCTTCTGTCTAATGAGCCAACACATCTCCACTACTCCTACAAAGATAAAGTTTAACAACCTTGCATCCGACATCTTGTCAACTGGTTTTGAAAACCAGGATGTATCAAATCGATACTTTTACCCTCATCTACATAAGTAGTAACCTTTTCAAAGAATATCAAATGGCAAGTAAAGCAAGATTTTCTCCTAATGAAACCATTGTCACAAAAAGTAAAATGAAATATATTAAACGGCTTTACCAAGCACACTTCTTCAGAATTTCAAAAAACGTTTTCCATCACTAATGTAAGACTAATAGGTCTATAGTTATTGAAAAAAATTCATTACTGTCCTATGAAGAAGGTGTAAGATTTACCAACTTCCAATCTTTTACCACCTGTCCACTAGTTAAGACTTAAAAAAATATTAGTAAGTGGCTCACATATATAATTCTTATCTTCGTTCAAAACCATTGGGTAAATGTTATGTGATGCAGGTGTTATATATATATATATATATGTTAACTTTCCAATTCTTTTTTTTAAGCTCGAAATAATGTGATCATTCTGTTAGATTTTGTTTCCATTTAGCAACTCTTGAAGATGAAAAACATCACGTTTTCATTAGAAAAAAATTAAAGAACAAATTTTAGTATTTAATAATCTACCCATCTTACAATAATCAGATATGAATCATTCCTCTTACTCCTATTTTCCATGGTTGTTATTTAGGTAAGGTAATTTAACAACCAAATATTTAATTCGAGTCAATAAACCAGATGTAGCAAGAAATCATCCGATCTCCCTTCTCCTCGCTGACGCGTTTCAATTTTGTTGAAATGATTTCGTTATATGAAAAAAATGTTTATTTTGGCGATACGTTTTATTAATAAGCGATAGTAGAGAAAACCTAAAATACGGTCGTGTTATCCTGTTGGTGTACCAGCTCAAAATAGATACAAGCGTTTAATTTAATGAAGGAAGTTTCCAAATAGGACAGCGGTAAGTCTACGGATTTACAACGCTAAAATCAGGAGTTTGATTCCCCTCGATAGACACAGCAGATAGTCCGATGTGGCTTTGCTATAAGAAAAACACACACTTGAGGGAGATAAATGATAAAAATATGAATTATTATTAATATATCGTAGGATCCTATATTCTAATACTTTAAAGCAGTGGTTCCCAACCTTTTTTATGCCCCGCACCCCTAAAAAAATTTAATATGTTCTCGCACCCCTCACAGTAATTATTTATTGAAGAATAAAGGTGAAGGTGGCCAAAACAAATTTTTATAATGTTATCTTGCACCCCCTGAAACGCTATCTCGTACCCCCAAGCACCCCTGGTTGGGAACCACTGCTTTAAAGAATCTTACAGATTTAAGGACTTATGAGTTTGAAAGTTTTTAAGTGACCTCAGTACACGATGACCAGGATCCAAAAATCAAATGTCATAACAGTAACAGTGGATTTTCTCAAAACTTCTCTGACATTTTACTAACTCTTGAAATATTTAAAGAAATCCTTACTATTAATTTATACATTTTCACTCAACCTTTTTTTAACGTAATCCTTTCGTTTCTCAGTTTACCGTTTGAACATCTCATGCCATTCAATTTACTCTTTTTAAGTTTATTATGCTTTACTCTGAATTTATCCTTTATGTACTTTATAAGCTAACCTGAGTTTTTTACATGGTTACTCTTTCTTTTCTTATAAGGAACAGGTTTATTTTAAGTGTTTTAAAACTTATTCTATAAAGTTTTTTTACATTTGATTAGTATTTTCGATAACTTCAGTTGCTCAGTTCATAACAGATAATTCTTGTCCTTCCTGCAAAATTTGTTTTTTTGAAATATGAAGCCCAAAATCTCATCATTTCTTATGTCCATATGCAAGAAATAAAATCAAACCTAACTTAACAATGATCACTTGCCCACAGATGTTCCCCAATCTCCATCGTATAATCATATCTATATTAAGAGTTAACAATAGATCTAAACCATCAATGTTCCTAGTAGCCTTTCTGACATGTTGGGTAAAAAAAAAAACCCGAAAAACATCGCTAACAGTTTATAAAATCCGTCTCTTTTGTGTTTTGTCTTTAACATTTTCCAGTCTATGTGACTGAAATTAAAATATCCCATCATTATAACTTCATTGATTGTTGACGCCTTTACCTCACTGCGTAGTTTTTAGTAATTTCATCGCTTCATGAGGTGTACTATTACAAATTTTGACTGAAATACTTTTTTCCTTATAACCGTTAAGAGGAACTCAAAGAAACTGACTTTATTAGTAATAGTTTTGATCTTCTCAACTTTAACTCATATCTGACATATAAAGCCACTCCTCCTGTTATTAGTAAGCTATTCCTATTGGTTAGGATCGGCATACTCAGGTGGGTTAAGGCATTTGACTCGTAATCTGTGGGTCGTGGATTCGAATCCCCGTCGCACTATACATGCTCGCCCTTTAAGCCGTGGGAATGTTACAATGTAACAGTCAATCCCTCTATTCGTTAGTAAAAGTGTAGCCCAAGAGTTGACGGTGTGTGATGATGACTAGCTGCCTTCCGTCTAATCTTACACTGGTAAATTAGGGACGACTGGTGCAGATAGTCCTCGAGTAGCTTTGCGCGAAATTCATAAAACAAACAAATCTATTGGATAACCCATAATTCCATATTTCAAAGAAATTTCAGACGTCAAAAGTATGTACATTTAATCACCTTTCAATTATTTCCATTACATCAAATTCCCCCGTCCCTTCTAAGTGCTGTTTTAAGTCACCCACTTTTCTTTTTGTATCTCTAGGATTACAATGATGACAGTTTAGGTTACCATTAAAACGATGTCTGTAGTTTGTTACTACGCTATATTTTTTCTTCATTATTCTGGCCTTCGCCAATGCCTAGTCCTAATTATAGTTGCCCTTACAATTGAGTTAATAGCCCTTGCAAACAAGCCAACCGATCTTACTTAAGTTTAAACGTTCCATTTAAAAAACTCCCTTTTTCCTCTCAACGGACTCCACAAATCCAACCGGTTAATTCGCTCGTCCTTACATATTAACTTTGGCGTAAATATGGACCTTAGCGACCTACTTATAATTTCATCCCGAAAGCTACATCTTCTCAGCATCCCTGAAAGAATTAAGTCACTATAGCCTTTATTCTTTAAATGTCTTTTATAGTTTCCTTTACTCAGCAGTAAGCCCCTCTAACTTACCCTTCCTTACATTATAAGATCCCATGTGTACTACAAAGACTGCATCACTGCTATTACTCTTTACTATATCATTTGCTCTGTCAGTTATTTTATCCTCTCCTCTGGATAACATAATCTAATTCTTTTCTCCTTATTTACCCTACAAATTATTCACGTGCTGCACTGAAAAATCACCAATATCTTCCTTATGATTTTCATTTCCATCCCGATCTGTTTTCTTCCCTCACCTAGTTCTTCATCTGCACGAGCGAACTGTTACTTAATATAACTTGTTCTTTGTTATTAAATTAATCATTTCCAGATCTATTAATACTGTCTCTAGCTTCCTGAATGTCATTACTAGTCACTTTATCCTCTGAATGCAAAAGTGTAATTTTATCTTAAAAAGATTCTATTTCCAGCAGTTTACTGTTTTCTTATCCATTGCCTTTACTCTATTTGGAAAAGCTTCAAATTTATTTATTTTCCAACCTGCAAAGTCTAAAAACAAATCGCATATTTCCACTACTAATGTCTTTGGCCCGGCTTAGCCAGGTGGAAAAGGCACTCGGCTCATAATCTGAGGGTTACGAGTTTAAATTCCTGTCACAACAAACATATTCGCTCTTTCAGCCGTGAGGACGTTATAATGTGACGGTCAATCGTTGATAAAAGAGTAGCCAAAGAGTTGGCGGTGGGTGGTGATGCCTTCCCTATAGTCTTACACTGCAAGATTAGGAACGGCGAGCACAAATAGCCCTCGTGTAGTTTTGCGCGAAATTCAAAACAAACCCAACAAACTAATTTCTTAAAAGTACATGCCAGTTCCTAGTTCACCAATAAAATCTACTCTTTGCACCTCACAAACTGTAAGCGCGTAACACATTCACTACTTGATTATTGATGGCGAGAAACTCTGAAGATGCCCTAGGAAAAGTCGAAATGTTGTTCTCTGCTTTATTAGTAAAAGTGATAACACCTATACCAGCCATTCTGAGATACATTTACTACTTGTAACGATTGTAGCCTCGTAATGAATAACCAACACTAAATACAAGTAGTCTATTAACAGCACTCTTAAACCTAATGTTACGGTTAACTATTTATTAGCGGCTTGTAGAAATCTTCCTACTATCCCATGCGCAAAGATTCGCGATTTTTTTTTGCTGCGGGTCATTTAAAATATTTCGCCCAAAATACTTGGATCATATGATATTAACCGCTGTTGAAGGGTTAAATATATTATACTATTTTATCTTCTCACTAATTTAAGTATGTGCATCTTTAAAGTAAGAAGTGGCAAGTAATTAGTCTTTAGATTATATTTATGCGGTAATGTAATGCATTTAACCTGTTTTAGAGTGGCAGAAAAATGTATTGCATCATATAGTTTTTCACATTTTTCATCGGAATTATCGTCTGTTTTGAAGAACCTGCAAGATGTAGGTGCAAATATATTTTACGTATGATGCAATACTGTTTAATTATTACATCAGCAGCTTTATAGGCTGTCTCAGTATTGCATCAACCATTGTTTGGCCATAGGAAGGTTTCACTGAGAGTCGATTTAGAAACCTATCTGTTACAACATGTGTGCTATGTTACCATGCTAAGGGTTTAAATTAATTCCCCAGAAAAAAGCAGTCATTGTTTATTTGAACAAAGAGGGATTTTTTACAAGGTAGACTGCTAGAATAACTAAACTTAACCAGTATTCTGTGAGCCCTTGGTCAAGAGGTATGGAGAAATTGGTTGTGTGGAGACGTGGAAGGGAATGGGTAGGGAGAAAGCTTCTACAGCAGCTGACGATCGTGCTCTGAAATGACGAGTTTGCGGAATGTGTCTTATGTCAAAATACCATGGCAGAAAACTTTAGGGATTACTGTCACTGTGCGTAACATCCGATCTTTCCTATGTTCAGCTGTTCGCCCAACAAGACAGCCCTCCCCACGAACAAGAAGATACTCAACTGAGCCAAAAGAGTATGCTGATTAGACCGAAGCAATGTGGAGCAAACTGATCTTCTGAGACGAATTTATGTTCAGCCTGCATGGGTTTCATGGGAGGAACTTCATGCGACGTCGATGTTTATAAGGGTTTTATCCTGTATGTTTAAATGCAACTGTTAAGCATCCGCAGCGCCAGGTGATATGGGGGCGCATCTCTGCCCAGGATGTAGGATGTGTGCATTTTGAGAAAAACATTATTAATGTTGACAAATACATCGAGATCCTGGAGTCCTGGTTGAGAACAACAGCTCGGGATCATTTTGGTAGAGCTGACCAGTGCACATTCAAGGATGATTCCGTTCCGTACCAGAGGGATGAAAAGGTTTGTGGTCTTCATACACTCTGTGAATTAGATGTGAAATAAAGAGGAATTTTCACTCTACGTTATACTGAAAAGGCATTTTAGATTTCATTTCATTGCGTCAGATGAAGGACTATCTCAAAAGGGAGAGTGTAAAGTCAATACGTTGGCCAGGTAACAGTCCAGATCTCGACCATATCGAAAACTGCTCTGAAATGCAATGGGTAACAAAGTGTAAGAGAAGAGACCAAGAAGCACCCTGGAACTGCAGGAAGTCCTAATTCGCATGAGTTCACCCCTGCTTGTATTCAGTCCCTCGGCCATTTTGTGCCACAACGTTTCAAGCAGTTACCAAGGCGAGAGGGAGCATAACTAAGTACTAAAACAAGTAACGGACTCTATGACCACTTCTGTCAAGTACATTAGTGACATTATCGTGAAATCTTGGTTTTTCTACTTAGAAATCCATTTGAAATAAAATTGTATTATAATAATGGCTGGCATGCAATAAAAACTTTAAAACAAAGTACAGAACAACATTTCGACCTTTTCAGGTCATCTTCAGGCTAACAAAGAGAGTTTACAACTGACCATTGCTGGACCCATGTCTTAGGGACGAGAGTATGAACGGTTTATTTTTTTGTTTTTGAATTTCGCGCAAAACTACACGAGGACTATCTGGGCTATCTGTCCCTAATTTAGCAGCGTAAGGCTAGAGGGAAGGCAGCTAGTCATCACCACTCGCCGCCAACTCTTGGGCTACTCTTTTACCAACGAATAGTGAGATTGACCGTCACATTATAACACTCCCACGGCTGAAAGGGCGAGCATGTTTGGTGCGACTGGGATTCGAACCCGTGACCCTCAGATTACGAGTCAAGTGCCTTAACCACCTGGCCATGTCGGGCCAAGAGTGTGAACGGACACAAATTTGTAGCAAATCAAATAAGCACAACGTAACCCATAGATAACACCAACGTATTAAGTAGGGAAAAAATACAAACGAACGCAAAATCAAAGAAACCCTACTATACAGGATCTCAAACCTAAATTAAGCCAATATAAAGGAACACCATTATACCTATATTAATTAATAACCTAATATCTCACTGCAACGCCCCCTACGATCTCGTATCCATTTACACTATTGTCCCTAAGACGTGTGCCTAGTAACGGTCAATTGCAAACTTTCTTTGTTAATCTGAAGACTACCTGAGAAAGTTGGAACGTTGTTCTGTACTTTATTTTAATTAAAGTTTTAATTCGCATACCAACAATCTATGAAATACACTTTCTTATTTGTTGATCATTTGCTGTAATATATTTGTCATTGTTGGTTTGTTAATAGTTACGCCTATGTGGATTTGGATGACTGAAATATTAGCTAAGTTACACCACACAATGCCCATAACCGTTTTAAACTAGTTCTGACACTTACACATGCACAATCACGTAAACAAACAATAGGAATCAAGAAAATCTAAAAAAACAACAACATTGGGTGATACAATATTTTTTTTCATCACTGTATAGCTTTATATAAGTTTGTAAAGTACAATAGGATTGCTTACACTACAAGATTAGTGACTGTTACTCGGGAGATCCATTACAATTAACAAAGCTACAAGATCAGTATTTTAACTCCATTATAATTAACAAAGCTACAAGATTGGTGTTTTAACTGCAGTATGGGTTTTAAAGACACATTATTAGTATTTCAACTGTAGTCGATGTTTGTTGGAAAAATCAGAAATATCGCTGAAGAAACGAAATCTGAGACCGGGTGATGCTCGAACCCACGACTCTTTGAGAAGATGCTTCAGTTAATTATTTACCTTGTATTTTAAGTGAAGCCTCTTATATTACTCATCTGTGTTGTAGTACGGATATCAGAAAGTTAAACGTACTCGCTTGAGACTAATTGTACTGCATTCAAATAATCTTAATCGGTACAAAGATTTAAATATTTAAGATGTCGCAATTGCAGTCATGTATTAAGGGACTTTAAACCACTTAACAAAAGCTAATATTATGCTGTAGTACTTTTTATTGCGAGAAGGGGAGATATGTTACCTGACACTTCACTGCAGCACATGTACAACAGTGCATTAGCTAATTGGTTTATAAAAGACATAGGACATTATACGAAGAATGTTCCATCACTCCCGTCGCAGACACTGGCACAAAAGTCCGCTCTTGATTCCACTGAGCTTTCTAACCGAATTAAAGAATGCCCAAACAGACATTATAGGCCCCATTTTCTCTATGTCCTGTACGTGAACTACGATAAGCCTGCAAGCCATATCAGTTCTGACTTAGAAACATTTCAAACAACTATGGTGATTAGTTTACTGAAGTTCCACATTTTATACTCTTGGAAACACCCATTTCTCGATTGATTTGTAACTGCAACAGCAGCTTAACTATAATTTAGAAACATACATATTTTTTTCTTTGACAGAAGAGAGAAGTTTTTTTGTGTGCAAACTATTGTATTTGTTTTGTAATTAGGATTACCAGACTGTTATGGTTCCCTAAGGACTTAGTTGAAATATAAGGTCATACTAAAATGTTTTGGTCACGTATTCCTTAACGAAAAGAAAATCACGAAGCAGATTTAAAAGTGTAAAGAAATACCATTCACGTTTTCATTCTCGAAATAAAAGCGACAGCAAAAGAATTTTTTTTTAAAAAGTTTCATTGCAGTTAAGATTAGGCCTAGTGTGAATTAGAAAACGGATTGTATACAATATTTTGAATCTTCAGATGATAGATTGATTATTTTTGTACAGACAACATTGCTGTTGCTGATTAGAATAGAATGCGCTACAATTGAAGATTCATTCGCTGATATTCTGCACCATGTAGTTCATTAAGTAAAACAACAATATTGTGGCTTGATTAAATCTCAATGGGTCAATAAACTACAAAATGATAAACTGGAAAATAAAACAGCAGATAAAGAGAAATGATGTAAGTCAAGTACATTTTACAATGCACCAAAACCGTAATTTATCAATGCATTATAGAAAGACGAGCTATATGTAAGATGAATTCGATTAAAGTCAGTTTAACAATCTTTCTACTTTCTGCAACTTTATAAGCTGAAATGTATTTTTAGTAAAGCAAGTATGACTTATAGAGTTAAAACAGCAATTATCTATTACTTTATTTTAACTGTGGGACAACTTTTGTTAGTAAGAATAACCTCAATTATTATTTAATCTAAGCGGACTTTAAAACTCACCAATGGCACAGCCGTATGTCTGTGGACTCAAACCGCTAGAATCTAGATTTCGAAACCCGTGGTGATCAGAGCATAGATAGCTCATTGTGCAGTTTGTACTTAATTCTAAACAAACAAAAAAACTCCTTTTGAATATCACTCCTTCCTGTTAGGTGAGTACTTTTTTTAACTTCCTTATTTTGAAAATAGTTATGGTTAGGTTTAATTTGTTTGTTAGTCGAGTTCAACGATAGAAATTCCTTGTGCCAGTAAGAAGTGTAACATATTAGTAAAGCGACTAATAAAATCATTCATTATTTCTCGGTCTTTGTCACGTAGACCGTTGTACTAACATACCGGTTGAATAAGTTGGTTCTATAGTAGAGCTTTGGATTTCGAAGCTGACAATACAATAAAATATACCTTGCATTTCAAGCTATGGATGCGTTAGAATTGTGACAGTCAATCCATTAGCGTCGGTAGGGAGGGTGGGTAGAATGTTGATGATTCGCTCACTTACCTTTGGCCAGCATTTCAAAATTAGGACAGCGGAATAGCCTTATTAGCTTTGTCATAATAATAAAAGAATAAATACATACTAACATAGCAAGGCACGTTAATAACGTTTTATAACACTATCTATACCAAAAGTAACATCCTACCTGTATATTCTAACACACCATATTAAAATGGACAAAAATAGTTAAAGCAAAATGTAGTTAGTACAAACAGGCAAGTGAGTTAAAATTATGAAACATATTTTTGTATGTAAATAAATATTACTTGGCCCTATATGTTAATGAGTGTGTATACATGTATGTATACCTTCATTATTATTGGTAATAAACATATATTATACGTATGTAATAAAAACAGTAGCGGTAATGAGAACGTTTATCAAATTGAATGATAACTTGGTATGAGATATATACTTGAAATAAAATGTCTAATTGTCTTTTAAAGTTGTACATTTTTTGGTATTAATATGTTTAGCCTTTGTTTCGCAAACCTACAAAAGATAAGCTCTATGCGTGATTTCGGCCATGGAAGTTTGTTATACGTATTTACTGAAGAAATTACACGTTCTTTCCAGCGAGTGAACTTAATAAATCACCGCTTGCTGTTTGTATTATCTGTCCAGAATATTGTATAAATTACATGATACAACAGAATGAGCATACTTGGTTTGTTTGGAGTGAGATGAGGGTGTAGCATCTATTCGGCTGTGTAGAGAGCTTTAGGCAAGTTTAATAGATAATAACATTTAATCGGGAAACTTACCTTATGAGAGCGACTTATTTGGCGAGCAGATAGACCACTGGAGCTGCTCTGCGATTAGTGAAGCGGATCTGTCGCGAGAACCACCGTTCATGTAGAAACTGATGATCAAATCAGCACTCTTCGTACCGACATCCGAGTGGTCTGTCAGGAGCTTTCGTGCACGGAGCCGATGCAAACACGAGATGGCGTGTAAACCCTCAGCGCGTTGCACACGTTCTGCAAGAGGGTTCCGTACGCACGCAGGACGGGCACCAGACGAGTTATATGGAATCGGAAAAAATCGATGCATACCAAGCAGGAGCGGTAGTAATTTGACAAAGGAGACCGGAAACGGACCGACGGACGAGAGAAATTCTAATATATTCTGGTGGCTCAAATAACATTTTCAACTATCCACGAACTTGGAAGACTGGCCACTGTACTGAGGAAACAGAAATGTTAGTTTTTCTTCAGATGTTCGCTGTTTCTCCAATGAATGATGATCCAGCATGGCCAGGTGGTTAGGGAGCTCGACTCGTAATCTGAGGGTCGCGGGTTCAAATCCCTATCACCCCAAAGATGCTCGCCCTTTCAGTCATGGGAGTGTTATATAGTGCAATCAGTCCCACTATTTGTTGGTAAAAGAGTAGCCCAAAAGTTGGTGGTTGGTGGTGATTGCTAGCTATCTTTCCTCTAGTCTTACACTGCTAAAGTAGGGATGGCTCGTGCAAATAGCCTTCGTATATCTTTGCGTGAAATTAAAAAAAAACAACTAATGAATGACGTAACAAGCATATTTCTGGCAATGAGTTTTCACTTTATTCAACTCACATTAAAGGCGATCCTCTTTTATCCTGCATGTACATTATACACACGTTTTAAACGTCTGGCTTAAAGCTCAAAACCGTACATCGCGGAAAAACGAATCGGGAAATTTCACAAATCGACTTATTTCGATCACAGTTTGTCCAATTACAGTCGATTCTTTGAAACGATAAACTTGTACGGTTTCTTTTGGATTTCATAGTTTCGTGACAAGTTATCAGTAAGTATCTTTACACTTCTACACTTGAGTTTACACTTTGTAATTTGATATCGCTCTTGAATATTTTGAAAGATATGCATTTTCTTGATTTTCGCGAGGAGCTACACGAAGGCTGTGTGTGCTGTGTCTCTAATCTAGTAACAATGAACGAGTGAGAAGGCAACTAGTAAACACCACCTACCGGTAACTCTTACGCCACTTATTTTACCAACGAAAGTTGGAATTGACAGTACCATTATAATGCATCTACTGCTGAACGAGAAAGAGAGAGAGCATGTTTGGTGAGACGGAGAATCGAACCATGGATTCATTTCGCTAGGGTAGCTCCTTGGTTAATTAAAATATCATTTGGCTTTCGAATTAAAACATAAAGAACTTATCTTGCTTATGATTTATACTGATCATGTGTTTGGCTCACCAGTGGATCAGCTTTAAGGACTTGTATGCTAAAAGTCGAGGATAGATACCAGTGGTGAACGCATAGCAGGTAGTCCGTATGTACTGTGTCAAAGTACGTCGTTTGAGGTGACTAGACTTCGTGATTCTGTTCCTAATTGCGTTTGAACGTAGGCAATATATATATATATATATATACACACGTTCATTGTAAGTATATGGTCACACGAAATAAATGAAATAATCTTAGAATGTAAGAAACCTTTGTATAATCATAAAAGTAGTTAGAGGTAATTTTCTTGTGACTAGCTGTATAGATATCTAACATAAAGTTTAGTACCTTAAAGCTTTACTACCCTAAAGTATAGGTGAATGGCTAAACAACGAGAACATCATTTTCTATTGTCAATTATTGTAGGCCCGGAATCGCCAGATGGTTAAGGCACTCGATTCGTAATCTGAGGGTCGCGGGTTCGAATCCCCGACCCACCAAACATGCTCGCCCTTTCAGCCGTGGGGGCGTTATAATGGTACGGTCAATCGTTGGTAAAAGAGTAGCCCAAGAGTTGGCGGTGGGTGGTGATGACTTGCTGCCTTTCCCCTAGTCTTACAGTGCTAAATTAGGAACGTCTAGCGCAGATAGCGCTGGTGTAGCTTTGTGCGAAATTCAAAACAAACAAACAATTATAGTATCCTCAACTTATAAGATTAAATGTCTGGACGGCCCGGCATAGCCAAGCGTGTTAAGGCGTGCGACTCGTAATCTGAGGGTCGCGGGTTTGAATCCCCGTCGCACCAAACATACTCGCCCTTTCAGCTGTGAAGGCGTTATAAAGTACGATCAATTCCACTATTCATTGGTGAAAGAGTAGCCTAAGATTTGGCGGTGGGTGGTGATGACTAGCTGCCTTCCCTCTAGCCTTACACTGCTAAATTAGGAACGGTTAGCACAGATAGCCCTCGAGTAGCTTTGTGCGAAATTAAAAAAACAAACAAACAAACAAATGTCTGGACATGTCATTAAATTGTTAAATCTCGCTATCGGTTATATAATACCTCAAAGTCACTGATCGTAATATTCTTAGTTATCGATAAACAGATGAACAGCAGGTATATAATAATAATAATACATTACTTTACACAAGTCAAAAGAGTAAACTCAACATTGTTTATGAACCTTGTCGGGATAGGAGAAATTTCAACATAGCTTTATACTGAAGCAAAGGTTCCATAACAACGTTAGGTCGGATTCGCTAAAGAGTCACACGTGGATCTAAGATATAATATCTTGTGTAGCTAAACGTCTGATGTTTTCTTTCATCGTGGAATAACGATGAACCTCTTTTGCAGTCTTGTTCACGGAAACACAATCCGTTAATGTTTTAAAATAACCATTCGTCGTGAAGACTTAATCTATATTCTTTGGCTCTACTGTTTTAAAATCTTCTCACGTAT
Organism: Tachypleus tridentatus; assembly: GCF_004210375.1. Classification (NCBI taxonomy): domain Eukaryota; kingdom Metazoa; phylum Arthropoda; class Merostomata; order Xiphosura; family Limulidae; genus Tachypleus; species Tachypleus tridentatus. The sequence continues at coordinate 105,673,693 of NC_134837.1, read as the reverse complement.
TTTTTGAGCAGCTAGCACCACGGAAGGTAAAGACCTGTATACTTATGAGAGTTAGGCTTACTTAATTATGTTCATCTATAATACATTTCATTCTTTGTTTTTTCTTGCATCTGCTGGCGTTTGATTAAACTAGATATCGCGTGCACCGAAATAAAAACAGAGAAAAAATATAACATTTAAATCCTTAATAAATAAGCCCTCGAATGATTGCAAAATAAAACACTTCACGATGCAGTTAAAGAAGTGGGGGATTAATAAATAATTGATCAATTAATTAGATTAATAAAGAATTAATTGAGGTTTAATTATTTATTTAAATTTATGCAACTATCTACGATTGAAATGTTTGTCGAAAAAAATTGCAATTTAATATTAAAACTACACACGTTGGAAGTTGCAGAAGACAATAAATATACGAGTACACGTGCAGGAATTTCTGATTGTTTCTCTCTAATCTCTTGAAAAAAATGTTTGAAATAATTTTATTCGAAACATTTTATGGGTATTAACAGATTAAAACTAGTACGAAAGTACATACAAAATGAAACTAAACTCAATTTTTCATGCACGTCATAATGACATAAGTAGCTGGCTTACTGTCACTGATAATTTATATAAAATTCTTGCATATTTTAGTAAAGGCTATTTATTGTACTTTCTTACCACGTGGTTAAATCATTATTTGATTTGAACATTTGTACAAAGCTATAGAAGGATTATCTGCGCTAACCGTTTCTAATTTTGAACTGATAGACTAGAGGAAAAGCAACCTGGTCAACATCATCCACGGTTCCAAAGTACGGAGAGCAATTTTGAGTATACAGAACACGAATCATGGATTCACAGTTCTGTACGTTAACCACTAAGCTAGTAACTTGTTTGTTTTGGAATTTCGCACAAAGCTACTCGAGGGCTATCTGTGCTAGCCGTCCCTAATTTAGCAGTGTAAGACTAGAGGGAAGTCATCACCACCCACCGCCAACTCTTGGGCTACTCTTTTACCAACGAATAGTGAGATTGACCGTCACATTATAACTCCCCCACGGCTGAGAGGGCGAGCATGTTTGGCGCGACGGGGATGCGAACCCGCGACCCTCAGATTACTAGTCGCACGCCTTAACACGCTTGGCCATGCCGGTCCTGCTAGTGGCGAAATGAACTACATTCTCATAGAAAGTAAATAATATAGTTCACTTACAGGTACTCATAGAACCTATTTCTAACTAATTATTATCATTTTCATTAAACCTAAAATAGTTTGCTTAACATTAGCTATGTAACTTACTTTTCTCATTTTACCAATTTTTTATTTGTGTAAACTATCTGTAGGTGAATATCAATTAGAGCTAGAGACAACACTTAGTAACCCATTAATGTTTTGAAACTTCGCGTTGTTGTAACTATCTCAATAACAAACTTTTTTGTATCTCACAATATCCACAGCAATGTCAGTCTCATTTGAAAGAGTTAGAACAATTACATTTCTCTGGGTAATCACAGAATGTGATGGATAGCGCTTACTTCTTGTGAAGTGAATAAAACTTTGGACATTTTTTGATCAATCAGAAGCCTGAAGCAAGTTACTCTAATTTTAGATCAAGATAGATAGCCCAGTTTTTTATCTATCTGCTTAAGTTTATTCTGTCTCTTTGTCCATTTTATTCTGACCATTTTCTTTGCCCATCTCTTTATTATTAAATATTCTTATAATTCATATATTACATCATAAGAAAGTTATTAAGATCACTTATTTTATTTTATTTGTAAACAAACTAAGACCATTATCAGCACCGCTTATATAAAATGAACAGTATGGTAACTGAGGTTTTCTGAAATATTTGTTGGCGAGTACACTGTAAAAAATGTCAGCCATGCCGCTTCCTTTCCTCGCTTTGTCTCTCACAGACGTATATCTCATACATTTCTTAACACCGTCCATGAATTTTAGAAAAGAATTACCAATGAGAGGATCCTGGCATTTGGAATTGAAGCGAAAGTATGGAAGAGAAAAACACGAAAAAGATTTGATAAAGGAAAATTATCAGTGTTTGTTTTGAATTTCGCACAAAGCTACACGAGGGCTCTCTGTACTAGTTGTCCCTAATTTAGCAGTGTAAGACTGGAGGGAAGGCAGCTAGTCATCACCACCCACCGCTAACTTTTGGGCTACTCTTTTACCAACGAATAGTGGGATTGACCGTAACATTATAACGTCCCCACGGCTGAAAGGGCGAGCATGTTTAGTGCGACAGGGAGATTATCAGTGACACGTGTGCTTAGTGATCGATTAGGAACTTACTTTCTCAGTGGGCCGAAATAAACCTACCAAACCCTTATTTGTCGTTTGCAATCCCACTACTAAAACTTTTTTGGGGACAGTTAGTGTAGACATTTTATTTGTTTCAACGAATAAATATCTAATAAGATAGTAAATACTAAAATTCAATTTCCCTTTCCGATTGTCTTGATTGTTAAACAGAACCATTCAGCTTTGGTGCCAATTTTTCTTTTTCTTCTCTCTACTCTTCCCGGTGTGTGACTTTTTGGTCATTATAATTAAGTGGCTTTAGGCAAAATATGGTTAGGAACCACGTACTTACGGTATAGTTGTGGCTATCTGATATCAATCTGTTATGGTTTGTAGCCAGTCAGACCATTCAAGTATAATACAATTGCAGTTAGTACACGCCAAACTACCCAAAAACCCAACTGAAAAGGAAAACCCTACTTACAATACACTAGACACAGTGAAAAAACAACGAAAATTAGAAATCGGGAAAATAATAGACATAGAAGACGTGGTAATACTGATCGGTCTCCAATAGTACAACATGCAAGAGAAGACCGTAAGATAAACTAGAATAATAACACTGATAGTTTAGGAGAAAAATAAACATAAAAAAGCCTTCTAGATACATGTAACTGATAACAATTCTTAGTAAACCAAATGCAGACGTTGGCAAAATCTGGATACCTTTTTTTAAAAGACATTAAAATAGTTAAGATTTAGGGGATTTTGAGTTCATTTTTACTTTCACTCTGTAGGCGTTTGAACACTATTTTGACATTAAGCTCAATTTATTATACGTTACGAAGCGTACAAACTGTTTAATTGGCCTATATGTATGTTACTTCTTTTTCCTTTTTCACTAAAGGAGAAATTGAAAGTATTATGTATCGGATTTACTGTTGTACATTTATTTTAATATCTATGTTTGTTTCAGTTAAATATATATTTAGAAATGTATGTAAATTTTCCCCTACTGGCAGAGCAGTATATCTGCCGACTCACAACGCTAAAAACTGGGTTTCGATATATGTGGTGGGCAGAGCACAGATAGCTTATTGCTCACTTTTTTGCTTAATTCTAAAAACAAACAAAATAATATGAAACTTATATTGTTAAATGTGTATTGCGCAAGTCACCCCTGTTTCCTAAATGTTTTGAATATTCTCGAGTGTAAGAATCAACAATATATGTTTTATAAAAGCACTAGCTTCTAATGTTGTTGCCAAATAAATTTTCTAGAATCTCACCTGATGAGTATAAGAGGTAACTATCACAAGACGCAGGAAGATCGTTCGATATTGTTGGTCAGCTACGCTCAGTATACTATAAGCTTCGGAAGCTATAATTTTCACTAATGCTTATTAATCGAAAAACTACAAAATTTGACCAGAGACATTTATAGATTTCGAATATCACACACCTCGGCGGGGATTCCTGTTCGTGGTGAGGGGATCTTGCAGAGAACGTTCTGTATTTTCATTTTACCTCCTCTGGAATTTAAACATCCACCCACGTGTTTACCGTGTGTGGCGACACGTGAAGGGGAGAAGAAAATCCTGGTAGTTGAGAGGTCTTCTTCTAACACACCATTTTACTTTGAATTCCTGTAGGCTTTGGAGTGGCCAGGGTCAATCGGCTGTGCTATTTGGGTTAGAGTCAACTAAGTATGAGTGTTGGGTGTTCTCAACGGGCGTTGTGAGCATCGTGTCTGATGCTGATGTTTGGATATTTATTTTGTGGTATTACATTACTTATGAGTTAAATCTTTAGGGCAAATGTGTTCCTTTTTTATTCAGAAGGGACTAGAGGAGCTTGCTGGCTCTCCAAAGTCAGTAAAATACTACATTGTGGGAATATCCTGGTGGAAACATCCACTCCAAAGCACAGTGAACTCCTCTTGCATTCTAAGGTCATCGGAGATATACCCATTGAGATTATTCCCCGTGCTACTCTGAATTCATCACGAGGAGTTATTGTTGAGAGGGGTTTGAAGAACATCCCCGACTCAGAGATCCTCGCTTGTTTCTCCACCTAAAAAGTTTCTGCAAAGGTGAAATTATGCTGCCGACCAGTCCTAATTTTGACGTTTACATTTACATCACTACGACCACCTGAGTATGAGGGCTTTCAACACTTCTTCAATCCAGAGTTTGTACACTGAGTGTCATAAAACACCTCTACACGTCTGCCGTTTACAACTGTCTTTACTGTATACATCAAAATATCGAATCTTACCACAATATCTCACCTGGGGTTGTGTTTTTTCCTCTGTGGGTCATGCCTTTCCAGAACAGATGATCTGCTATTGTTCCTTCTGGCTTTTGTGTCCAGGTGCAGTTGGATGAATTGGGTCTGTCCTTGAATGACGTTGCTGTCTCCACTGATCAGTCCATCCCACCATGGCTTATTGCCATCCCCAAATGTAGCCTTCCTTTGAGTCATCTGAAGAAGATAGATAATCCCGATTGAAAGTACCGTCTTCTATTTGCTGAACAACTTTTAAACCGTCTTTTCATTCCCATTTATACAGATGATTTGAGATCAGGTAACTCTGTGGACTCTGCCATGGTTTATTATGATTTGGTGGTTGCACAGAAGATTCCCTCTACAGTTTCTGTGTTCACTGCCAAATTGTACGCCATTTCTCTCGCCCTGGATCACGTACAAGCTATGTAATGCAAGAACTGTACTATTTATACTGATTCGCTTAGCTCTCTACTGGCTCTGGAATCGCTTCAGGATAGTTATTACCCTGTTCTCGTCAATACTCAAAACTGAATGGTCCATTTTATCATCCATTTCTATCCAGTTCTTCTGGATACTGGGACACGTCACTATTCGTGTTAACGAGCTCGCTGACACTGCAGCTAAGTCCGTCTGCCGTGTCTGTATCGTACATGAACTCCACTCCATTTAGCAGTCGACTTGGAATGAGAAACGTGATAGTAAGCTTTTCGAGATAAGACTTTCTGTTGCTCTTTGGCCATCTTGCTTCCATATGGATTGGAAGGAGGAGGTTGTCCTGGCTTGGCTATGCATTGGTCACAGTTTTTAACTCATTGTTTTCTTTCATTCGGTACTGATGCACCATTGTATGGTATGTGTGACACTCAAATCACAATAGTCCACATTTTGCTGTCGTGCCGTCGTTATGACCGTAAGCGATGGAACCATTTTAGACATCTTTTTACCATGGGTTCACCCTTCACGTTGTGTTTTTAAAGTTTTAAGAGTCATCGGCTTTTTCAATTCTATTTAAGTTTTTAATTCGAAAGTTGGACTTTGTTTCAACATTATTCCTTTTTTAATTATTTTGATAATTTTACCTTTATTTTTAATTTTTACTGATTGTTTGACGCAGGTAGCCTAGTTGTTTTATGCCAATAAATGCCAAACAACTAACCAATCAACTGAACTTTGAAAACGTCAGTGAATTAACTTCGGACGTTAATATTTCTAAGAAGATATTAGATATCTTCCTCGGTAAAATGTCAGCTTGTAAGTGGCTTGAGGCCAGCCAATAATACACAGCTATTTAGCTTAAGCGAAGTGTAACAATATGAGCTCAGAATTAATTTTACTGTCGTGGACAGAAACGTTCGATTAAATATTTAGTTCCAGATCAGATAGAAGACTGAATATTGTTTTGAATTTATAAAATATTTGTACATAAATCATTATTTGTAATAACTATTATCATAAATTATATTGTTGTTTCTATATTAAAATATATTTGTGTAAATATGTATGTGTGTATTAATATTGTCGGCAAATATAAATTTGATACATGTTGCCATTTAATCAACCAATTTAATTAAAATTAAAATATATGGCTATTTGAAGTCGTAATACGTACTGGACGTAAGATAAAAAATCGAAAAGTTGTCTAAGATAAATTATAATAGGTAACAGTCATCTGTGATGTGGAGCTTTAATGTGTTTCGTGATTGACCTACCCTCGTATGTGGAATGTGATTTCGTTTATTCAGAGCTCATCAGCAAAGCTTAGATCAGTAAACCAAAAAAATAAATTTAGGCCTCTTATATAATATATATAGGAGTTAGGAGATTATCAATCTTTTTTTTCAGGTTTTTTTTTCCAGATGTAACATACAACAGAATTGTTAAACAATTTGTTCGCCTTTTCTGTTGAATAAGAAATTTCAGCTCCTGGTTTTTGAAAACGAGAAACTATTAGAGTGAAGAAAAACAGAAGTCAGGGAAGGATGTTAATAATAAGGAGGTTATAATAATAGGTAATTACATGACAAGTTATGTGAATAGAATAGTCTGAGTGTTAAACATGGAGAAAAAGTAGGTTATTGAAAGTTATTAGAAATTGTTCAAAATGGCTTTACCCATTAGTCAAGGAACGTACTAGAAATCATGATATTTTAGATTTGCTGTTAACTTCAACTACAGAAATTATTAATAGGGTTGAAATTTGGAAACATCTATCTGCAAATTATCATTGCTTTATTAGGTTCAATGTTATGCTGCATATGGAGATAATTAGAAGGTTATAGTTATAGATAATTGCTTGACAGGGTATGTGGATAAAATAGTCTGAGTGTGAAACAGGGAGAAAATAATCAGATAATGCTACCCAGGAGCATAGGTTGAGAATATAACTGATGGAATAGAAGATACAAGAAATGGAGCATGCAGGAATGCAGTTTTTGATGTGCAGTAGGGTCTAATGACGTAGGGGAACGTAAATCAGAGGAGATAATTAATAACTACAAGGGGTTGATAAAAGCATTTTAAGAAAAGGGTCATAACTTAATTGTGTCAGAGATACTGCTAAGAATTAACTGTAGGGATGAAGTCATAAGTTCGTTACTAGGGCTAGATGCTAGGCTTAGGTTAGTATGTAATAACGAGCATATTGGCTTGTTGGACGTGTGGGATCAGCTCAGTGGAAGAAGAAACTTGTAAGTAAGATAACGGATGGTTTCTTTGTTACCGCTATTAACTCAGCTATAAGTAATAATTTAAATTAATACTAGACGGTGGTGAGGGCCGGGAAAATTAAATGCAATAAGAATAAGAGGTAGAGTAATATTTATCATAGGGAATAATCACAGAATTGGTTATAAAGTTGTAAGTAGTTTTAATTGTTATTACTGTTATGCTAGGAATATAAGAAATAAAAGAGATGATTTTAGAGTACTGGTACAAGTAGATAAAATGGAAATAAGTGAAACATGGTTAAACGTAAATTGTTTTGATGTCAGATTTTTTAAAAATACGATGTTACAGGTTATATAGTAAGGATAGAGTACTAAAGAAAGAGAGAGAGTAGTAGCTCTGTATGTAAAATGTGAGTTACTTTCTGAATTGAGGATATTATAATATTAAGGAGATTGAATCCATTTGTGTTTCTATTACTTAATGTAAAGGGAAAAGGCTCTTTGTAGGAACTTGTTACAGACCACCAGATGAAGCTAATGAAATTAATGAGGGCCTTTAGAATGATATTAATAATTCAGCTATTATTGAGCTTATAATTATAGGTGATTTTAATTTCAGGCGTATAAATTGGGAAATGCTAGAATCGAACCATGAGAGATATAGGTTTTTGGAAATTGATCAAAATGGCTTTCTTCACCAAATACTCAAGAAATCTAGTAGAAATCATACAGCACCCCGCTAGTACAGCGGTATGTCTCCGGACTTACAACGCTAAACTCAGGGGTTCGATTCCCCTCGGTGGGCTGAGCAGATAGCCCTTTGTGGTTTTGCTATACGAAAAACACACACACAGAGATCATATTATTTTAGATTTGTTGTTAATTTCAAATATAGAAATTATTGATAGGGTGGAATTTGGAGATCATCTTGTTGCAAATGATCATTGCTATATTAGGTTCAATATTATGCTGCATGTGGTTAAAATTTTCAAAATAGCACACTTTGAAGGGAAGCGACAAGAACTGTCTGTTGCAAATCGGGTTGCTGAATTATTTGGAGACATTGATTAGCTGATGCAAATGTTTAAGATACATTTGTAAATATTCAAGGTGAACAATAGTAGTTAAAAGTAAAAACCAGGTTGACATAATAAATTTAAAAAAATTATATTGGCAGCTATGGCAGGAGATTTAGAAGATTACAGAAGATCATGAAATTTGATGAAACAGAAGATAATGATGTCAAAAAGGATGTAGGCTGACAGCTGACAGTGTAAAAACTAAGAGTGGAGATTTCTTTAAATACAATAAGGATAAACAAAATGTTACAATGAGGGTAAGATCCCTGAGGGATGAAAAGTAAGTTTCATATCTGATGATTATAAGAGACAACTGGGTTATTAAATTTTGCCTTTCCTTCGACTTTTACTATCGAAGGTTTAAACAGTACTCAACATATTTAACAGTTGGTAGATAGAAACAGATCGAACAAGATGGGTACATTAATTCTGAATGGGTTAATAAAAACTTGAGAAATTTGAAGAACGATAAGGCTCGTGGGTGTGATAATATTTTCCCAACGATTTTGAAGGAGGTTAAAGATTGTATATGTGAGAATTTACTATTATTTTTTTAAGTTCTAGAATAGTAGACAGGTATCACATCATAGGAAGTTAGCTGATGTAACTCCTCCTTTCAAGGGAGGTGATAAAAAGAAATGATAGACCCATTAGTTTTACAACAATTGTGAGAAAATATTTGGAAAGTCTGATAAAAATGCTTTGCAAAGTCATTTAACAAAGTTTAGAAATTTATTGGATGGTCAAATGGTTTCAATGAGGGAAAATCTTATCTTACAAATTTTTTTGAAATTCTTTGAAAAGATTACTGCTTACGTGGATGAGAACAAGAGTGTATATTTGGTGTATACGGATTTTTAGAAAGGTTTTGACAATGTACCACATAATAGGCTTTTAAAAATCATTTCTATATGTGTGGAGAACAAATTAGCAAAGTGGATAGAAAAGTAGATGAATGAAGCTCAGTTAAACTGGATTAATGTCACTCTTGGGGTACCTCAGGGCTCAATCTTAGAACCTTTGCTCTATTTGATTTACATCAGTGACATAGACAAAGGAATGATTAATAAATTACCTAAATTGTCATATAATATTAAAGTCCTGGGTGTTATTACCTGTAAAGAGGTCGCTACTGATTTAGAGATCATTCAGACCATTTAGTGAGTTGGGTAAATAAATGATAGCTGGGTTTTATTTATAATAAATGTAAGGTAATGTATGTAGGTTATAATAATTTGAATTATAAATATAATGTGGAAGGAAATAACTTTAACAGTGTCATCCCTGCCACACCAAACATGCTCGTCCTTTTAGCCGTGGGGGCGTTATAATACGACAGTCAATCCCACTATTCGTTGGTAAAAGAGTAACTCAAAAGTTGGCGGTGGGTGATGATGGATAGCTGCCTTCCATCTGGTCTTATGCTACTAAATTAGGGACGAATGGCGCAGACAAACCTAGTGTAGCTTTTCGCGAAAATCAGAACAAACCAAACTGTAAAGCCGTCCAAGCAGTGTGCTATTGATAGTGGTAAGGCAAACAGTATTTTAAGTTGTATCTATAGAAATACTGGATACAAGAATAAAGAGGTTATAATTTTGTTATGACGATCACTGGTCAGGCCATATTTGGAATACTGTATTCAGAAGATCACTGGTCAGGCCTGACTTGGAATACTGTATTCATTCGTAATCTTCTTACCTTAAGAAAAACATCGAATTGTTGGCAAGGATTCAGAGAAGGGTTATTGGATTTGTGTCTGCGATAGAGATGCTTTCATACGAGAAGAGATTAAAATATCTCAAACTGTTTTATCTTGGGAAAAAGAAGAGGTATGAGGAATCTGATTTGAGGTATTGCAAATGAATATTATAGGGTTGATACTTCATATTTTTCATACTTAACAGTGAGAATAGTAGTATTAGCGTCTTATCTTGTCCCAAAACCTTATGCTAAGTTAATATAGAATAACAAATTAGACGTAGTGCTATGATATTATTTAAACATCTAAACTGCTTTACGTTACCATATGGTGAATTAAAAAAGAACTAAAAGCCTCCTTAAATATAGGTACAAAAATTACATTTGTGAAATGTGCTATTGTGCTCATTGTATGTATTATCCCCAGCATTGTCACACAGGACTGTTACCTTATGTTACAATTTACTCGTCATTAAATATTAGTACTAAACCTCTTATATTTTTAATGTTACATTATGTTTTGAGAGTTTTAGACATTTTGAAGAAATGAAAGATTGTATTACAACCATACTATGATCACCTCATCCTTTGACAACAAAATGATTATCTTAATCCACTACTCATTAGTTCGAGTGAGACACAACAAACACAGTAGTTTTCTGATACCATTTGTCACAATAATAATTATTATGGTGTGAACGCCTTTTTGTAGTTGGCATAGAATGATTATTATTAATTCACTTGTCATTAATCATTAGTATTAGGCTTATTGTATTTTTAAGACTCTCTTCGTTCCCCGCTGGTTACAACGCAAATATAAGGATTCGATTCCTCTCAGCATACAAAGCAGGTAGTTCGACGTGCTTCATATAAGAAAAAACACATTCATACAAATGCTCTTTTGTGTATCTGGTCCCTTTGGAAATGTGCTTGTTGCGTCACACCTGACTTGATGAGCTGTGTATTTAGTAGAACGTGTCGTCGGTAACTGATGCTGCGAACATGGTATGGTTGAAATACTATTATTATAAACTCTTCTCATTCTTGAATTATAATTTACTATAGAATCAGTGTAGGTTTATCTCACGTTAGTTATTTGCACGAGAGTGTTATTGATCTCAAAACATTTCTTAAGCCTGGAGATATAAAAGGAATACAATGTTACTTTGCATAACCTCGTTCTCAGAAATGAACTTTTGTTTTTCAGGTTTGTATTTTTGACGTACCTTTGGTTGTATTCTCAAAAGTTGTATAGATTCTTTTACATGTTTAGGTGGTAGAGGTGTTTTAAAAAGTACTTTGTTCAGAAGGAAACAGATGTTTCAGGGTTCGTAAAAACTAGTTCACTAACCTATTTCTTCCTTGTCACGCGCCCTGCTGAAAAATTTACATTAATCTTCGTACTAAAATAAACGAATTACCTGAACATCTTCCTGAAAATACTACTGTGAGCACATGTTATGAAACACCAAAGACGTTAATATCACTAATTTTAGGTTAACGCAAGATATTTCATTTTTCCTACTTTTCGGTTTTCACAAAACGAGTGGTAAAAGCCCTATTTTTTTGTTTTTCATTTGGGTAAACAGATTTTTCGTGTTTTTTTCACCAATCACCATTTGATTTTAACCCTTTTTAGCATTATTTGGTATATTCAATAACTACCACGTAATTTTGTATATCACAACAGCAACTTGTTAGGTAATCACTGGTTACTTTTCTGCTTTGCCTACTCATGTACCTCACGCCTATTCAATTAAGCACGTTGTTCCTTGATAATAAAAACTATTATCAATAATATGAACATAAAACCAAAAGTTATGTATAGTAACGTGTTAAGTTCACTATGAAATAAATCCACTTTTCAGACAGTTCTGTTGTGACCTAAAAATGAGAGAAAGCTAATGGAAACATAACAATTAAAGAAGTCAAGCATGATTATCGTTAGGTTGATACACAACTGGGTACATGTGGAATCAAAAAGAATTGGTACGAAAGACATAATATATGGTCAACATTTTACCGTTCATTTTGGATAGTGAGAAATAAATTGATAGTTGAATGAAACAAAATTCATGATACGTGTTCCACACATCAGGTTTGACAGGTTGAAACCAATATCCGAATAAAACAAAATACTGATATATGAGGTTAATTTTTTATACACGAGATGTAAAAAAAATCAAATCCAGAGACCAGTGAAACCCAACGCATAGTTGGTTACACATATAACTGTCATAAATGACATGTAGACCTAGCGCATGAATTAAAAATTAAACAAACAAATTGTCAAATATTTTGCTAGTTGTTAAGTTATTACTCGAGAACTATTAATGAATGTAAAATGTATCATCTTTTTCAGGCCAAGTCCAACATTATAAACTGCTAATATGGAAGTGCCACGCTCCCTGGGTTTAATCGTGTCTGCGGCAATACTGAGGTTGAGTGTTAATGAAAAATAATTTATCAGGGATCTCAAATTATTCACTTATACCTCAATAGCTGATCTGTCCACTCCGGCAGACTCGTTATAATCAAAGCCAGAAGCTGGTATAAGATGTTTCTATAGGGTTGTAGTCCATTCTCCCTCCATAGTCCAAGGAGGACATTTATAATAAATGAACCGGGCGAGAATTATCGAAATATCGGTTAGTTATTTGAAGCAATCTGTCCTCAATAAAAATAAGTTAAAATCATTTATTACCGAGGCAACCAAAGTATGATACATATATATATACATAAACTGGACGCATAGAATAAAATAACAAGATGATAGTAAAGTAATATTCAAAATCATCAGAAGGAGATAACATATGTCCCAAGGCGTCAGAAACTGCTCTGAGAAAACAAATATCAAAATTAAAATCAATGCAAATAGCAAGAAGAACAACTGATGCTGGACGTATTGTAGGATGTCCCTAGTTACTTGTTATAAAAACAAACAAGAACTGTGTCATCGTCAAGATTCCAAGTATTTCTAATGTCAGGCAGACGAAGTGCGCTCTTAATTAAGTTTCCGTTAGTATAATATAAACTGTTGGTTTAATGTTCGGTTAAGCTATATCTCTAACGAATAATGAATATATACTTTACGGAATTCAAACTTTCAATGTCCTCGACCAATCATAACACGATTTCGACTAGCCAGTTAACTTATTCTTTATTGAGTAACTTAAGTGCATTTCAGAACGTCAAGACAAGCTAGCTGATGATGACAAAAGCAACAAGAACAAAACATGTCTTCTATGAAGAGACATTTCTTCAGAAAATAAAAATAAAAATTTATAACAGAACTCCTTAAAATGAATATATTCGGGTAAACATTCGATCTCTATCGTCAGTTTATAAAGCTTGTTTCTTATACCTTCATTGTGAGCTGACACGTAATCTGAGGGTCGCGGGTTCGAACCCCTGTCACACCGACCATGCTCGCCCTTTCAGGCGTTCGGCCGTTATAATGTTTCGGTCAATCCTACTATTCGTTGGTAAAAGAGTAGCTCAAGAATTGGCGGTGGGTGGTGATGACTAGCTGCCTTCCCTCTAGTCTTACACTGCTAAATTAGGAATGGCTAGCGCAGATAGTCTTCGTGAAGCTTTGCGCGAATTTCAAAAACAAAACAAACATTGTGAGTTGTACAAATGTATTTTCAGAAATCTAATAGATTTAACAAGGTAATTCTGATTATTTTAGCTGGGAGTGATAACTAAACTGTTATAACGTGATACAGCTACATTTTAAAGCATTAGGTAATTAGAAGAACTGAACGAAATAACATGATAATCGTAACCCTATATACTGGATGAATAGAATGAAATGATATAACAATTCTAAACCGGTTTGTTAAGTAAATGATGTGCAAAAGAAAACGGTTACAAGATGATATACTGAACAAAAAATAATCATAATGTGATATAATAATTGAAAAGAATGAAATAATTATGTTTAAATCGTATTCATAACGAATAGAATGATATAAACAATAACATCAGTAGAAGGAGATACACAACGACAGAAACATGATATATTGGACGAATAGAACGAGATAAATAACTACCACATAATATACAGTACTAACAGACGAATATGCACAACAGAAACATGACATATTGGACGAATAGAACGAGATAAAATCCAGAAGACGATACACTGCACTTATTGAATGATATACACAACAAATGTTGGACGAATATAATGGTATCAACGTTATAACCATCATATGACGTACTGCTTTTAACAGAATAATAAAATTTTATTCTCAGAAGTTTATGTTCTGGATAGTGAAGGGTGTATTTCATTATCCTATATATTTTATCCTACATTATAGAAAAACAGAAATGTGTTTTATATATATGTATATGTAAAGTTATTATGGAAAATGATTATTTTATCCAATAACTGCTTTCAAAATCGCAACTATTATCATAAATTACTCATTCGTGATGTCATATACAATCATTGAGTTGAATAACTTTCAAAAAGAACTTAAATTATCTATAAAACGATAGGCACGTATTCATGTGTATTTGAGTGTTTACATTTATATATATAGTAAATCTATGTTGATTGTAGTTGATAGTGAAATACCCAGAATTTCGGTCTTTTGAAAGCACAGAAAGTGCGTTTAAAACTTATAATAAATCATCAGCTAATTTTTTATACGTTATAAATAAACTGCATAGCTATGATCTCAACGTTTATATATAAGAAACGTTAGCGCCGTATTTGAGTAAACTAACGCAAGATCTACGACTAACATTAATTAGTCAGTCTAGTTAATGATGACTGGGATGTTTAATATACTAATTTTTATTATTTAAAATTTATTATTGTATGTTTCTAATAATGGCCATTTTTTAATTATCACATTAGTATACGGATTTATAAATAATCTAAGTCTCCTTAAGCTAGCCAAACCTCGAGGATATTTACTGAGCCTTCTAACCTTTAGAACTAAGAACAGTATTTGTTATTATGCTCATTACGTAGTTAATTTTTAGGGTGAGCTAAGTAATTTACTTTAAATTATTTTCACAAGATATGCAGCTAACGCAATCACCAGTCTCAGAATGTCTACGAAGTATGAGCTACCATACTCATTAGCTGAGAGTTGTTTGTTCAGCCCGCACGACATCGCCATCTTTGTTGGAAGATCTGTTCAACTGAAGTAGAATTATTGGGTAAACATTTGTCTACAAAGGATAGCAGAAAGACATACTTCCAACAGTCAAACATACTGCAATGTTGAAGTTGTGCTTGAAAAATCTGAAGCGTTCTTTAACGTCAAACAGGAAATAAAAGTAAAGGGAAAACAGCAAGCGGGGTTCAAAATTCGAGAAAATAACTTGTTAAAATACTATTAACTTTCGTATTATCGTGAATGTTTCATTCGTGTACACTTTATATTCTTAAGAATTTATAAATCAGAGCTACAGCCTTTCTTGTTTTATTTCGTCTTTGCCGTTGTTTATAGAGCCATCCACTCATGTTCCATGGTATCTCTGATGGCTTGTAACGTAAAAAATCACGTTTTGATACCCACGGACTAGCAGAATACAGATAGTCCACTGTGTAGCTTTCGCTCAGCAACAGAGAAATATCCACTCAGCAGGTCATATGTATCAAAATTACAGTTTGTGTAAGTGTACATTATTTTTCCATTAGAGAAATTGAATGTGATAACGAGTAGAAATTTAAACAAGGTGGAATCTTCAATAGCCGCGGCATTTGAAGTTCTTTTAGGCAGGATTAGAGTAAATTAATCTATGAGATGTTTTGTAAGGTCAAATAATAAATCGAGATAGTTTGATCCCTGATTCCAAAACTGTAATTAAATATCAAATCGGTCAAGGGATAACAGAGCTATAAATAAAAAGTTTGTACTTGGAAAAACTGGGAGCCAGTCTATAAGTCGCTATGCCGCAATTAAAAATATAGAATTTTTTTTTACCTTGTCTATTATCAGAGAAAACAACAGCCGAATTATTAATATTCCCATGATTGATATAATATTTGTAATATGATTCGTTTAAATAAGCTTCTTGTAATTTGTTTTGTATATCATTAGTAGTACCATGCTACCTAGACATTGTATGTGTATAGAAGTTTCGACTCAGTTTTCACATTTGTAATTTAATAGAACACTGCTGTAAATTAATAGAGTACAGCTGGCGAACTCGAAATTTACAATAATGCCTTGAGAGAACGCCTCCGGTGTAACCAGCTATATTTAAGAACATAATCAGTTAAACATTTTGAATTATGTTATCACATGTTTGATTATTCATCGTATGCTCGCATCACAAACAGCACATTTAATAAAAGTTAGTTGTATACTGAATCATTCAGTATGTTGTGTGCAGGTAATGGTCGAATGGAATGCCAAAATCCTTAAACAATAAGTTAATGATGAGATACAAGAGTTTAAACTGAATTTGTAATATCAAATAAAAAACTTAAGAGAAAAAATATGTCAAACTAACGTATCGGAATATGAAAAAAACAGGACATTATTTAACAAAGTTAAAAAATATCTTCAATAGAAAGGAATTAAAAATGTTTTTTTTCTTATTGTTTTAAATTATACACCACTTATGTTTATTTTCAATTCAATATACAAATATTAAAAATAAAACTACTCTAAATTTTCTTTCTGATTTGTATCCCGTGCTTTTACTTTTCGTTGTGTGATTTAAAAAGAAAAATCCATCGGATCACTTCTGTAGTTAAGAGTATATCTAACATTCCGCACGTTCTAATCAGAAAAAAAAGATTTAATTTTGACCAAATAAGACTTTGTTGTTGGTTTTTCTTTACGAAATCCACTGAAGTCAGCAACATATATAATTTGTCATATCGTGTACGTTATTGAGTTGGATTACGTTTCTTATAAAAAACCATTTTGAAATATTTACACGTTTATGATACCTTATGCACGCTTAGTAACCCGTTACATACGTTTACATACACAGTACAGATTTACCTTTTAGCAAAGTGCGTTTATTGTGTGTATATACATGGTGACCCCAAAATACATCGTTTATTATTGATTATATAACGTACAAGGAACAGACAGTTGCTACAGTTCCAATAGTACTGTACGAGATAAAAGTCCTTTCTCTAGAGTCAGTTGGTATGGTATGGTCTGCTGTTGCTCAATCTCTGCTTCAAAGAAAAGTGAAAAAAACACATCAAGTCATTGTCAAAGTTGAAACGCTTTAAACATACATCTCTTCCACAATATATGTCCATAGTTCGTACATATACTAACATAATGTGTACGTTCGTTATATGTGTACTACAATGATTGAAATGTCAAAGTTCAGAGTTCTAATTCCTGTGGTCGATAGAGCGCAGATAGTCTACTAGGTAGCTTTCTGCTTACAAGATAGCAACAATTACATGTGTATTCCTAAACAAATATAAAACAGATATACTTTTTTAAAATCAATTAATGCGATCCAACATGGCCAACTAGTTAGGGGCGCTCGACTCCTAATTTGAGGGTCTCGGGCTTAAATCCCCGTCACACCAAAAATGCTCGCCGCGGGATATTATAATATGACAGCCAATCGCAATTTTAGTTGGTGAAACAGTTGTTCAAGAGATAGTGGTGAGTAGTGATGACTAGTTGCCTTCCCACTAGTCTTACACTGCTAAATTATGGGCGGTTAGCGCAGATAGCCCTCGAGTTGCTTTGCACTAAATAAAAAAAATCCCTCTAGTTTTACAAACAAACAAACAAATTAAATAATACGTAGACGAACCAATCGTAGTAGGAAACAACATGACGCGAATGGATACATAAGTTTAGTTTTAAATTGTTAAAATCTGATGATTTTTCAAACCATCGTCGTCGTTTGCTCAAGGTAAATTATTAGTCAGGGTGATTACCATGGCATGGGATTTCTTTTGAAAATAGAGAACTGGTGAGCCTTTTAAACTCTAACATTTCGTAGTTTTTTTTACAAGTATTTCGTCATATGCAAAATAAAATCAGCAGTAAAGTCCAGAACAATGCAATCGAAGTAAGTCAAAATACTATAGTGTCATACTATTTATATATATTTTTTAAATTAAAACCAAAATAATATACCCTGTAGTCAAATGCTTACTGCATTGTGAGGGCCTCTTCACAACAAACGTCACAATAACTTACAGGTTATTTTCATTCTGGATATTAACTTTCTGAAAATGTAACATTACAATTCTTGGGTCCGGCATGGCCAAGCGTGTTAAGGCGTTCGACACGTAATCCGAGGATCGCGGGTTCGAATCAACGTCGCACCAAACATGCTCGCCCTTTCAGCCGTGGGGGCGTTATAATGTAACGGTCAATCTCACTATTCTTTGGTAAAAGAGTAGCCTAACAGTTGGCGGTGGGTGGTGATGACTAGCTGTCTTCCATCTAGTCTTACACTGCTAAATTAGGGACGGCTAGTGCAGATAGTTCTTGAGTAGCTTTGCGCGAAATTCAAAACAGACAAACAAACATTATAATTCTTATTTGGTTTTAGGTAATAATTGATGGACAAAGAATAAAGAAGAGGTTTGGTCCGAGGGTCTCTGTCTCGGTGGTTCTGGTGCACGTGTATTAACAAAATCGATCCTTTATATACGTAAAAAACGGCTGGTGTGGGTTGAAAAAATTTTTTATGTAGAGGAGCGAACAACGTTTCGACCTTCCTCGGTCATCGTCAGGTTCACAAAGAAAGAAAGCGGTGGCTGACCGATAGCTGATCACATGTTTGAAAGGGGTTGTGTAATTGAGTGTAGGAAATTTTCTCAACCCATACCAGCCGTTAACAACTAAAATTTATTCTAAAACTGCAGACTTCATTTACACTGTCCAGTATCCGTCAGCTGTTGGAAATGTGCCCACTGTATGGTAGTTTTGTGTCATTCGAGCAATAAGAAAGACATACAAACACTACCTGTCCGCAGATGGGAAAATTCTCACACTACGTTGCTAGGAGACTAATGTCAACAGTACTGTGTCCTATGTCCTTCCTATCACGTACGGCCTGACAACTGGCGATGTCCGATGGAACAACAACAAAAGTTAGGCTTTAGTATTTACACCATATACAAATTGTTTCTTTTTATCTCTGTATTACAAGACTGTCGGAATTTTATTTCGGAGGGGTACAAATAAGTATCCTGCTTGATCAAAAGTATATATATAGCCTTTAAGTGTGCGATTTTGATAACCTGGTATGATCTGCTAGGGAACTTGATGGCTATAAATACAAAAACACGCCCATAAGCAAGATACTAATTCTAAGTATATGCAACAATAACACAAACACGTCAGATAGGTAGGCTAGTAATTCCAAATGCATGCAACAAATACAGAAACACAACAGGTAGGTAGGCTAAAATTCCAAGTGTGTGCAACAAACCAAAACTTCAAAATTATAGAAGCCGGAAATTTGTGAAACTGTTATACGAAAAAGGCCTAGTGCTTGTTCACCCATCATTTATTAAACATTAGGTCATTTAATAATATTAGGATCTCGTTAGTGTAATATCTCCAAAAATGATTGTCACTAGAAAGTACTGTCAAAGGTTTTCAAGTGATCACTTATTAGAATTGTAAAAGACACACTCAAACATCATGTTAACAATAAATGCACAGTAACTGAAAGGTAATGTGTTAGCAGACATTGTTTGTGGGGAACGTCCAAGGCGTGTGCCCTCCATCACTGCAGGTATTCTGAACAGGTTGGGATGAGTGAACATTCATTACTTTGTTGATACTCTACAGTTGTTTTGGTGATATTTAGTCTGCTAGCTGTAGAACCTTCACGATTAGTTGATAATGTTCCTCTTACTGTAATGGAGATATCACTTGTTTGTTTGTTTGTTTTTGAAATTCGCACAAAGCTACTCGAGGGCTATCTGTGCTAGCCGCCCCTAATTTAGCATTGTAAGACTAGAGGGAAGGCAGTTAGTCATCACCACCCACCGCCAACTCTTGGGCTACTCTTTTACCAACCAATAGTGGGATTGACCGTCACATTATAATGCCCCACGGCTGAAAGGGCGAGCATGTTTGGCGCGACGGGGATGCGAACCCGCGACCCTCAGATTACGAGTCGCACGCCTTAACACGCTTGGCTATGCCGGGCTCGGACATATCGCGTATATATATATCTATGTATGCGATCGAAATAATAAATACAATGTGATGCCTTCAATCGAATGGCACCACAAACAGTAATTCGTAAATAATTTTACGTTGTTGGTATTCAAGATTTAGCCAGTTAGAAAAATAACTCCGGCAAATATAAAAACCATTTATTTAAAACCGAACACAAATTTAAGTAAAAGTATTCTCCTCACAACAAGAAGGCAACGTTCACTTAAACTGTGGGTGAGGGTTTGATTATATTTGCTAGTTGTCTACTTTTAAAGTTATAGTCATCTACGAGTAAGGAAACAGGCAAGTTAACAAGTTCAGTGCGATTGTGTTGTTCTAACGGCGAAGATTCACAATACGGATGTTACAACCTGAGCTTTATTCATTGAGTGTATATATGAAGTGTTTCCATGTTTAATGCTTTTTTTTTATTAAGATTACTCAAACGAGCGTGTTCCAAGGACTATGAAGAAGTTTTGGTACGCATAATAATATTCCAACAAACAAATATGATCAAACAGGTCTCAGATTTTAATTCATAGAACTATTTTTGAACCTCTTTAAGGGATTAATTCATAAATGTAGACCCCAACTTTCCAGATATTAGTAAGTGACCGAAGTTTGAAAAGAAGTATAGATGCAATTTGTAGTATGTTTTTGTTGGAACGTAAATACTATCAAATGTAACCACTTACCACACTAGTCATGCTGAATAGAGATGATATGTACGAGGGTAACTCCTCTAAATAGTCATACTGAGTATAAGCATACTCTCTTCTTATTGTTACTAATGTGGTGAGTGGTTTGGTAGTAAACGTTTATGCAGTATGATCAGAGTGGCGACTAGGTCCTCTGGACATCTTATTTATATATTATTACTAGAATGGGACAATTTTTACTAGGACCACTTACCACTCTAGTTATACTGAATAGAAATTATGCCTACCAGCAATACTTGCCACTATAACAGTAATGAATAGAGACAATGCTCACCAGAAATACTTACCACAACAGGTGTAGTAAATAGTGACGACGTTTACAAAAACAGCTCACCATACTAATCATATTCAATAGAAACGAAGCCTACATGAACCGCTCAACACAGTTCAGAAACTGAGTAGAACTGATGTCTTTCAAGACCACACACACACACACTCCACAATGATTATTTTACGTAGATACAATATTTATTGAATCATTCATTACATTACAAATAGCGAACAGAAAAGGTGTCTACCAAGAACACAGACCACATTGGCCTTAATAAATAGAAACAATACATACTAGGACCATTCACTACATAGCAAATACTGAATACATACTATTCCAACTAAAATAAAATAAACACACTAATCGCAATGAATAAAGTTTATTGTCTGCCAGAACCACTCAACACAGTTGTTGTACTAGGTAGAAATGATACAGAATTATTCACCACACTAGTAATGGCAACAGAGACGAAATTTACCAGAACCACTCAACACAGTTGTTGTACTAGGTAGAAATGATACTTGACAGAATTATTCACCACACTAGTAATGGCAACAGAGACGAAATTTACCAGAACTACTCAATACACTACGATCGAGAGCTACGATGACGTCCCCCAGTGAAACAGTGGTACCTCTATGGTCTTGCACCAATAGAAACCGGGTTTTGGTATCCGTGGTGGGCAGGACACAGAGAGCTCATTGTGTAACTTTGTGCTTATCTTACAAACAAATAAGTTACAATTACTACTAATGATAATTAATAAATAACCAGTCGTTACATTACCCTTACTGAATATAACATGTTTACGAGAACTGTTTACCACACTAGTCGTGATGTTTGACTATTAGCACTGGTCATAATAAATACAAACAGTACTTACTAGGACCACTCACCTCGCTAGCCACACTGAACATAGACGACAAGTTATACTGAATATAGACAACGCCTTTCAGTACCACTTGCCAAACAAGCTGTATTGAATACAAACAACGTCTTTCAAGATCACTTTCCACTATAGTCACACTGAATATAGATGACGCCTTCCAGGGCCACTTACCAAACAAGTTATGTTCAATACAGACAATAATAAGCAAGACCATTCATCACACTAATCATCCTGTTTAGGAGCAATGCCTATCAGGACTACTTGCCAGTCTATTTCTATTGAATATGATAACTTATATTCATGTTCTTTTACAAGGCTGTACATCCCACTAGGTATATTGCTTAAAGGCGATATTTTCCAGGACTAGTTACTAATATAATTATTCAAAATAATTATGGTATCTTTCAAAACGATAAACTTCAGGTTTATCATCCTTTACGTTAATGCAGTATTGGACAAAACTGATTACCGGGGCTACATTTCTAAATGACAAATTTCTGTCATTTCTTAAATTTGATCTGTGTGAACGACATGAAGGACAAGCAAACACTCAGAACCCTGTAGCAAATCTTTATCTATAGAGGAAGAATATACTGAGAGACACACAAATGTAAGATCTACCAAAGTTCGAAAAATGATGTTCACAAATAAAGGGTTTTAGGAAAAGAAGTGCCTGGCACAACCAAGATACAAAATAACGTTTCATAACTTGACGTCGACATCAGGATGTAATTAATAACGTATATGTATACTGAACGAAACTGCTGTTTTGTGCAACATATAATATTTGTCTCACTAATTAATTATTTTCCAGGACGCCTAATTAGTGAACATCTAAGGTGATTACGTATAATGATAGTATTTGTCGGCCATATTCTGATGAATGGTGTTACACTTTATCATTTGGCACACCAATCTATAATCAAACTACATCATCAATTCTTTACACAGGAGGAAAAATTTGAAGAAAATAAACAAAAGTAATTGAATTCGCCCAGTGTGTTGTCACTGATTGAAAATAAACTTGTTTTTTGTTCTAATTAGCAGCCGTCTTTTTGGATATAATCTCTGTGTTAGGAGCTGCTTTATTTCATGCGCATGAATAGAGGTTAAAAGTCATATTTTTTTTTAACTTAGCACCAGCGTTGCCGGTCCTTTGGTGGGACAGCGGTATATCTTCGGATTTATAACGTTAAAATCAGGGGTTCGATTTCTCTCGGTGGACACATCAGATGGCCCGATAAGGCTTTGCTATAGGAAAACACACACGCCTGTATTGGCCTGTATTATGTTATTTCAGTTGGTGGAGAGAATTCTATGGATGGGAATCTTACCAAGATGTATTTTATATTTAATATTTTAGATGCTTGTTTTCATACGACACGAACATTGAGGAGTACAAATTAAATTTATACTATATTAGTAGATTATTCGCTTCTTATTGTAAACTGTTCATATGCATCATTCCGTATAAGCGTATGCTTGTCTACTGTTTTTCTCATGCGAATGAGATAATTTTTCTGGAATCTGTTCTTTTTCTTCAGTCCAAGTAACAAAAGTATATTGTAGAAATTACATTACTTCCAAGGCCCTGCTTGAGTTTTACTTTGTCGATATGAAAATCGTCCTTGCATCCTGTATCGAATAGGTACTTCGGATAATTTTTTGTTATTACTTATGGCTAACTTGTATAAATACTGAACTATTTCTCTTACTTTGTAAATTGTGGAACGTATTTTTGTATATGTTTATACATACACGTGCACCACTAATCTATTAAAACTTTTCTATTTATTAAAAGTATGGCGATCAGTTAACATTTTCTCGTTTTTGTATTAGATAAAACATTGTAAACTTCTTATCTTACAGCTGTTAGAAGTAAAAATAACGATCCCTTTTTCACAAGTTTTATTCGACCCAACGAACACACGCGTATAACATGTAATGCTGTAACATATTTATTAGGCATTTATTTACTTATTTGTAAGTTATTTGTTGTAAGTATAAAATTCACTGTATTTGAAGACTTCCATTTTTATGTTCAAACGAAAATTGTGACGTATTTTAGCAAGAAGCGTTAGCTAGCTATTTGATTTATAGTTGTGAAGAGGAAGTCTTAATTAATTGAGATTTAACACAACTGTGCTACCAATATTTTGTTACATAATTCCTAGGACATTTATCGATTTTCTACAAAATGTGTTCCTATTTTCTAGTTTTGATATACTATAATATTTATAGAATAAATTTACGAAATTTTTGGAAGTTTAAAAATTCTAGAACCATTAACAATCATTCCAGAAAGAAATTCAATGAAATTACCAAGTGGTTTGATGAAACGTTTACAAAGCATTTGTAGAAATCATTAGTAATTTTATGTAAATGTTAATAATGAAGAAGCATATAGATATTGTCTATGATGTAACAACAGTTGAAACATATGGCAGTAGGTTGTTGTTTTAGTTCAGTGTAACAGCTGTTCACATGGTACCAGTTGAAGCAGACGGTACTTGGTTGGTGATTTTGTCATTACAAATACAAAATGTGCTGTTGTTACACCTTACTTAGAGAGAATATGTTATGTATCCTGCTGTTTATGTTGCTCTCATTGTAAAACCACTAAATTTCCGGTTATTTTGATAAACAGAATGTATTAAGTTGATAATTTGTTGCATTTGTATCAGACACAGATATATAAATATGTGCACATAATACTTATGCTAAATAAATATATATACGACATAGTTTGATTTTCAGAAGAAATTCCTCTCAGGTCCCAATCACAAAACTGAAATAGTCGCTTGTATGGGATACATTTCTTACAGTATTCTAGTAAACAGTGAATAGTCACTTGTTTTGGATTTATATATTACACTCTCTTGGCAAACACTTTCAATTTTAATTTAGAGGTTAATTGAACCTCGATATGTATTACATTTATGATTTATGCCAATAATATTGATACACACAATTTTACAGATATATTTTAATATACAAATAATAACACAATTTTAATAATAGTTATTACAAACAATTATTTATATACAAAAGTTTTACAGACTTACAAATAATAGTGGAACTGAATTTTTTATCGACGGTTCATGATGAGCAAATTATTCTGTGTTGAAACACAAGTAAGCTTCACTTGAAGGGAAGCAAGTTAGCTTCTTTACACGTGACTTTTTTCCCGACGAAAGTATCTGATAACCTCGTTGAAATACTAACGTCCGAAGTTAATCCACTGAAGTAACCCGGTCTGTAATGTTCTAATTCTAGAAACGTTCCTTGTCAAATAGCTGCAGTTTCCCAATTGATAAGCGTTATCACAGTTATAGCTTCAAGATTTATAATATACTCACTGTAGCAAACCAACAACAATATACTATCTCATGGCACGTTGAATTTTATAGACTTTTAGGGTGAGGTTCTCGAAAGTTCAGTTGGCTAAAATATTCGAAGATACGCTAGTGCTTTCGTAAATAATATGTTGTTGATTCTTACACTCGAGAATCTACTATACGTTTAGAGAATAGGCGGAACTTTCGAAATACACATTTAACAATATAAGTTACATGCATTTCTAAACATATATTAAACTGAAACAAATATGGATATTAAAATAAATATACAATAGTAAATCAGTTACACAGTAAACAGTGACTTTTCTGGAGTACGAATCTTACACTCTTTTGATAAACAATAAATAGTCACTTGTCTGGGATACATATGTTACACTCTTTAGCAAGCAGTAAGTTTATTGCAATCGTTAGTACAAGTACACACGAGTATATGTATTCATACAGTTTTATTCTTCATTTAGCTTTTACAATAACATCACGAAGGAATAAAAATATAATAACACTAAATTTATCACATGACATAATTCATTATTCGTCGGAACGTGCTTGTCATATCTTCTTTTCGATTAATGCGAGTCCTAGATAATGGTAATTAATATAAAATATATAAGTACAACGTTATTCTAAATTTTGCAATATACATCCCGTATTGATAAATTGTATATTCTGGATATTTTACTTTTATTGGGCAGACTGATTCCAGATAATAAATAATTTATTATATCAACGTTTCAGCTTAAGTCTTCATTTGGATATACAATCTGTATTTCAAACTCAAGAAAACTCGTGTAGACTTGTAGACGCTATTCTGCAGTTTTCATTTATATATTTCTTCTCTATTCCGCTTTCTTTATATTTGTACCGAAATGTAGATGAATTACCACACTATTTTATATCTTTGTGTCGTGTTTTATTTATGTTTATACCGATATGTAGATGAATTACCACACTATTTTATATCTTTGTGTCGTGTTTTCTTTATGTTTGTACCGATATGTAGATGAATTACCACACTATTTTATATCTTTGTGTCGTGTTTTCTTTATGTTTGTACCGATATGTAGATGGATTCACAGACTATTTTATATCTTTGTGTCATGTTTTCCTTATGCTTGTACCGATGTAAATCGATTCGCTGACTATTTTTCTAATAAACGTATGGCTGAAGGAATTAGAAAAATTTGAAACTTGTAAAGTTTGATAAATTATTTTACAAAGTTTTGCTTACTTTAGATATTCAGAAGAAATTAGTAAAATGCATTTAAACATTAGACGTTTTGCTTCCTAATAGTAGATAACGCAGTTGTGAATTCATAGAAAAACCTGAACAGAAAATGTCTCGGATATAAGAAATACTTTTTTGAAAACAATAGATTATTTATCATGTGAACATTTCTAACTAAGCCTTTTTCATTATGTATATTTTCACACAATCCGAAGGGAAGGGAATATTTTATATTATATTTCCACTGTATAAAAGTTATCTGTCAATTAGAAAATAATAGAAAATCTACTACTTACCGATTTATGTACTCAAAATAAATTACAACAAAAAAGGTATTAATTAAACACGTTTTAATAGCATTCGGGAAGAATATTAAGTAAGTAGAAAATTATGTAAACTATTTTCTTATTCTTTAGATTTGAATATCTGTTTAAATCAAACAAATAATAGCCTGGGAATATATCTTTCTGTTTTTATATTTTCTGTTTATCCACCTATCTTTCTATTGGTGCAAAATTAAGATAGCAAAATACGAGAAAATTATATAGAAAGGAGGTAAAAAAATATCTTTGGATATTTGAGGACTTACGATATAAGAGTATTTTGGGATCTGTAAAGGCTTACGAAGTTACTGTGATTAATGACATGACATTTACTGCAGAGGTCGACAAGAACAACTATTTGGTCCTTCCCAATGTCATGTGGCCTAAAGAAACATTCCATACAAGCAAACCTTGAACATATATATATATATATTATTTAACCATACACATAGAATTACATTAGGGCTAGCCATTTATCTTCAAACTGTTAAAATCACTTTCAGAATGTGTTGTTATACGTCACAGTTATTTGACATATATTTCTGATTACAACGATTTAATAACAATTTTATTTCCACTTTTGCGTGTCATCTAATGACATTGTAATATACTTTACTCAGTAAGGTATGGGTATGATAATAAAATTCTTCTAATGAAGAAAACATGAAAACATTTTAAGGAAAAGTTAAAATGTTAATTGTAACTTCCTGTAGTTACGAGCAAGATTAAATGTTTAAAGAATGTGTTTTTCATTGAGAAAGAGTGAAATCTTCTCTGTCGTGGTACTTTATAAGTTGAAAATTATCAATGATAAACTTTTCTTGTACTTCAAAAGCCATGAAATATCAGCAAAGAAACTACTGTCTTGGTACTTAACAAAGAAGTTATTTTCTTTGTAAATAGTATGTGGAATCTGTAGAGGAGCCGTTCCTTGGTACTCCTACAAACTATGTGGTGTCAAGATAGGAGCTAATGTCTTGGTAACCCTACAAACTATGCGGTGTAAAGATACGAGTTAATGTTTTGGTAACCCTACAAACTATGCGGTGTAAAGATACGATAGCACATTGTGTAGTTTTGTGCTTAATTCCAAAATACATGATCATTATTAGAATTATGTAGCAATAACAGTACACTAACTATTTCTACATTTAGGTTGTGTTTTCAGCTGAAGTAATGAATGAATTTTTTTTTCACTAATATGTACCTCATGTCACACGACTGGTCCTTGATATGGTAACAATATTATTTTTAAAGCAATGCTAATCAAAGTATTACTGATTAACATGCACGCAAATAAAGGCACTTTCAAACAGTGTTTGCGCTGTATTATTTTCTGTTAAATAACATTTTTGTCGTCTTAGATAAAACTATTGTTAGACGATTCGTGCAAGGTACGATAATTATTAATTAAAGTAGATTTTTCCATATTTGCTAGACATAAACGGTTAGTCGAAAAGCAGTTACCTTATACACAACTTTTTCTAGCTTTATCTTGGAACAAGCGTTTATTAAAGCCTATAAGCTCCGAATAAACCTTTTTTATTGTCACAAAATAATTTTATTAAAATAAGAGAACTGTACACAAATATTGAATAACAATAATTTTAACCTCCAGCTAGTTTAAGAAACAGAGTTAATTAATCCTAATACTATACAAGTTATATATGAATAATATATTCCAAATAAATTGCGTATACGCGTAAACCGTATTTTTCCTAACCCATGACAATACACAAGCAGGATAGGATTACTGTAACCTGACACTTACGGTGAAGGATGGTTGGTTAAAATATCTTCAAGTTAAGCTGTCGCCTCCAGGCTGTGGATATGAGGTTCACTAATTCTTGTTCTGTACTCCTATACAAAGAGAATAAAAAACAACAACAAGTGTGTTATGTACTTTGAGATAATAGGAGAGTGACAATTAAATCTAAGTATTCAGTGTGACGAGAGTTGCTCAAGTAGAGGTGGATTGCTGCCTTTCCTCAATTCTATCACTTAAAATTATGGATGGCTACAGAGAGCTTAATAAGAAACAAACATTTCGAATTACAAGATTATTCAAATAGTTTAAGCTACATTCTCACGCTGTCAGACCAATTTAAATAATGAACGTATACACACACACGCACACCAAGACTGTCGAACATGCATAAGTGTTAAAATTACGAATAAACAAAAATATTCCATTTCTGATAGGAAGATATGTTATATGTTATTCTTTCCTCTTCTTGTCAAAAAGGCAGCAAACATAATGTTTTCATTCCATCTTTTAACAGAAACATCAGATAACACAGTACCCTTTCTAAGTCAGAATGAAATACACGTAACATAATATACTTTCTACCTCAGAATAAAATACAGATAACGCATGTACTTTCTACCTCAAAATGAAACACAGGTAACACCGTGTGCTTTCTACTCTTAATTGAAATAATAGGTAATATAATGTCCGTTACTCCTAGAAATTAAACAGCGAGTATAACAATCCTATTTTCATTTCTGTTTTCAAAAGAAGACGGCTTTATTTTGTATTTCTCTCTATTTTCTGTTTAAATAGTAAGTAGCACAATGTACTTTCAATCTTAAATTGAAATAACAGGTAAAACATAATTATGATCTTTCCTTTTCATTAAAAAGCATAGCAGAACTAAAATACAAACATATATAAAATGAAACACAATTGATTTAAAATAAGTCAATAAATATGTCAAAGTGTAAATATCAGCCATCAGTGGCTCAGCGATAAGTGTGACTGTTTATAACGCTCAAAATTGGATTTTGATGCTTGTTGGTAAAGCATAAGTAGCTGATTGTGTAACTTTGTGCTTAACTACAAAAAATATCATTTTCGTAAGTTCAAAATATTCTTCAATTTCCGTAACAAAACACTTTTCCTACATGCCATGATTTAACAAGATCTATACGAGAATGATGCTATACTAGCAGAGTAACTGGCATTCTTTGGATGAGAACAGCTGAGCTGTTTTGATTGAGTAAACGATCTTAATTGTGACCTTTTGCAAAACATCAAACCTATTTATTCACCGATTAATAGCCCTCTTGATCACACATTACCAAAAACAATCCTGTCTTTTCAATGGTCTGGCATGCCCAGGTACTTAGGGCGCTTGACTCGCAATCTTGAGGATAGAAAGTTCGATTCTCTATCCTACCAAAAATATTCACAATTTCAAATTTTGCTTCAAAACGATCTATGAAACTACAGCCACATAGACCTTATTACTTTCCGCAGAAATTTGTATCTGAACCACGAATTTGGAGCTTTAAAGATGTGGCCGTGGATAAGGAATAGACCCAAAGAGAGAGAGATTTGCGCTTACACACACACACACACATATATAATTTTTTCCACGCCATTACGTTATAGGGACATCCTCGTCTTGGAAATTTTAAATTTCCATCTAAACATATCTCTATGATTCGAGTCTATGACTATTTTACGTTGGAAAGGGCTATTACAAACCCTTCCCAAAAGCGATCAAATTTTTATTTCTGATGACACCATACTGCCTGTGAAACTCCAAATAATTCCAAAGTGTAGTTCTCATACACTCCTTTTTATCACGGCATTATATTGTATCCGATTTTTGTTTTGATATAGCGTATTTAATCACGTATTTCTTGTTACTGTTGTAACTCATGTGTACAAAATTGATGATAACTATGAGATAGTAACTGTCCATGGTTCTAATACCAATTAAATTTTTGTTATAAATACGAAACTTATGTCTGGGCGCAAAACTTTCGTTCTTGGAACGACCAATAAACATAGCAATGTTAATGTCATGAAACAAAACATTAAACGGCAAAACTGTCGTTATAAGCAATTGAACTTCGAAATATATGACAATTTAAGGTTTTGACAATGGCAATCATTTGGAATGAGAAAATATCTTACCTAGAACCGAGTTTAAATTAGAATAAAAAATAGAAAAGTAGGTTATAGAAGTTAGTTAAAATTTGATACAAAGCGTTTACTATCCAGTGGGTCAGCAGCAAGTTTGAAGGCTTATAACGCTGAAAATTGGGTTTTGATATTCGAGGTGATCACAGCAAAAATTGCAAAGTGTACAGTTTTGTGCTTAAGAACAACAACAATCAAACTTAATAAAAGAGAAAAGAACTGTACGTCAGCAACATGATAACAGAAAACGCTCTCTCTCTCTCTTACACACACACACACATATTACATCGGAAGAACGGTCCCTGCACTGCGGCCCCAAATAAAGGTAAAAGGCGGCCCATGCCCCCATTTATAATATTACCTTTTGTTATTCCTTAGATTACTGAACACCTTTACTTGTGTATATTGTAATTCGAAGTTACGGTTACTCATTATAATTTAAAACGTTTTTTTTCTGTCACCAAGCTTGTTGAGACGTATTTCATATTTTAAAAAACAACAATACTTCATTAACTCTTTACTCTAAAACTGCCCCATAGTGGCACAGTGGTTTCTTCGGAATTACAAAGATAGAAACCGAGTTTCGATACCTTTGGTGGACATAACACAGCTCATTGTTGAGCTTTGTGCTTAATTCCAAACAAACAAACTATATTTTTTTAATCGTTTGCCAAAGCACAAGATAAGTGGGCAAAAAAAAAAGTGGGGTTTGCATTTTGCGCAAAGCTACTCAAGGGCTATCTGCGCTGGCCATCCCTAATTTAGCAGTGTAGTCTATCAATGGTAAATCATGGACAACTAACGCATATAGGCTTCGTTTAGCTTTGTGCGAAATTAAAAACAAACTATATCTAGTTAGTATACCGAAAGGAAGTTCCAGTCGCAGTTCGTAATGAATAGCATAGATGACTAGTTGTTTGTTACGCTTGTCAGGCTAATTATTTTAAAACCCTGGCAAGGTAAAGACTTTCATGTTGAGCATATTCCAGGAACGTGAGTTGAGTAATAATTGTTACTACTTCATACTGAGTTTAAATAATATGATTTTATACAGCTAATTATAATGGCTTCCCTTTTGATTCTGATTAGCATGTTGTGAATCCATAAGGCGTCTTCTCTGTAAGATATCCGATTGTCTTTCTCTTGCGTGTTTCTTATCGTGAAGCTAACTATGTGTGTCGTAACACATTCAAGAATAAATTAAAAAAAAAGTTTAATTATGTATTGAAACTTGATTGAAGCTGGCTACTTCAAACCTGAATATAAAAAAATATACAAAAAGAACTCGAGATGATATAAAATTTTACTATTTTTCCTAGCAGTTGAAGTAACCCTTGAAATAAATAAAACTGTGATTGGTATGTGCCACTCCCTAAAAATCAATATACAGAAATGTATCCGAAGTGTTATATAGATACTGTTAAAACATACGCTTGATTTATTCATATTTGTTGTTTCTGTGCTACGTGAAACTAGGCCAGTACTTACTCTATTACAACGTAAGTAAGACTTGTTTATATGTGTATTCTTAGGGAACCATATGTCAGTATCTTCGTACTTTTTTAAACTGCGTTAAATGTTTCCTTGGTGATTTTTGTTGTTTCATTACAGATGGTTTTCTATAAACTCGAAGAATAGACGAAAATAATAACCAATAAAATGTATTTATTAGAATACAATGCAGACATTTCAAATAGTTGTTTGTTTAGAGTTTCACGTAAAGATACTCAAGGACTACTTGCGCTAGCCGTCCCTAATTTTAAAATGATAGAAAAGATGGTCGAAACTAGTGAACACCGCTCACCGTCAATTTTGAGCTACTGTTTAAACGAATGATGGAACTGATAGTCACATTATAACTTCCCCATGAGTGAAAGGGGAGAACATGAGCATGTTAGAGGACGCTATTCAAACCCGTAACTCTCAGCTTGCGATTCAAGTGCCCTTACCACTAGGCCACACTTTACAGAGAATTGTAGAAGTATGCAACACCGAGAAATAGACTGCAAAATGCAAACTAGTGTTTAGACATAGCAAATAATAGCGGTAACAAAACAGAAGCTGGACCTCAGTATTGTCTGTCTAAGTTGTGAAAGAACAAATCATGGAGACATGAATATCTTTTTATCAAAGTATTTCTTAAATAGACAGTATAGAGTAATATTTACGATCGAAAAGTAAAAGTAAATGCAGAATTTTGTATTACAGAAACATAAGAATAATGGAAGTCAGATTATTTTATTTACATTGATTATAAGGGTTAAAACAGGGAAATGGGAGCTGCTTTCAACTGTGTTTTATTTCAAAGTTTTGCATTGTCCTGTTAATAGTACTTTAGCAGTTTCGCCTCATATATCCATCTCTGAAGAGTTATTTCACGCCTCACTGAAAAACAGAAACTAACTACCAAACAATTGTCCATCATTATTCCAATAGGTACAAAAAATAGAAATTACTTAAAATGTGTGATGAGGCATTGTATCTTATTTCAACAAATTAAAATGTAATAAAATTTCCTCCCATGACTCTAGGGGGCGCTAGGTCATTCCATAAGTAATGTCCGAAATTTTAATATAGAAAGTGCATCATCATTTCTGTCTTTGTAGAAGACTTTAATGACTAAAATATGTAGTAAGACGTGTAGAAACTACACACACCAAACATTCAAGGTGTTTATGGTGCGGAATCTCTCAATGAAATAAAATGTCGAAGGTGATTTCAGAAGTTCAGATCAGGTGACTACAGCTTAAGTGATGCGTCAGGTTCAGGTTGTCATGTTGAGTTTAATGTTGACTTACTACTGGCTGCAGTTGATGAATATTGTGCTGTAACAGTTGAAGAACTAACACAGAATCTAAACTGAATCCATTCAACAGTTCGTTGGTATCTGCAACAGCTTGGAAAGGTGTCAAAACTTGGAAAATAGGTTCTCCATGATTTGACAGAAGCCAACCTTAGAGCAAGAGTGGACATTTGCACTTCTCTGCACTCTCGTGAACGTAACTCACCTTTTTGGACAGGTTAGTGATTGGAGATGAAAAATGGATATGTTATAAAAATGTTAAGCTCCACAGACAATGGCTCAGTGCAGGTAAATTAGTTAAAGCACCACCGAAAATGAACCTCTTCCGTAGAAAAGTCTTGTTAAGTGTTTGGTGAGATATTGTTGGTGGGATTTACTTTGCATTGCTCATTGTAACGATTACGTCAGACTTCTAATGTCAACAGTTAGAACGCTTAAATGTTGCACTAAAAGAAAAGAGGCCTACTTTGATCAATCGCAAAAGGTGTTGTGTTACACTAAGATAATGCACGGCCCCGTACAGCAAGGAATCACATCTGCAAAGATTGAAGAGCTAAACTGGAAAAAAAACTTCCACATTCTCTTTATTCTAGATCTTGCCCCATCTGATTATCATCTATTCTAAAGTTTGCAGAACTATCTTGATGGAAAAGAGCTTGGAACACATGAAGATGTCAAACTACCCTCTCTACATTCTATTCCTCCAAACGCCAAGAATATTATAGAAGTGGCATTCAGAAGCTCGTGAATCGTTGGCAGGAAGTAATTAATAGTAATGGAACATGCGTTATTGATTAGATAACATTAAAAGTGTTTGAAATCCTTTCTCTTTTTCTGAACCTAAAATCGGATATTACTTAAGGGATGACCTGATATTTTTAAATCACTAATTAATCTGGTTAACTGAAAATCTTTGTATTTCTAAATGATAAATTGTTTAACTCTAAGTTTATCATTCACCACAAAATGGGCCCGGCATGACCAGGTGGTTAGGGCACTCTACTCGTAATCTGAGAGTCGCAGGTTCGAATCCCCGTCAAACCAAACATGCTCGCCCTTTTAGCTGTGGTATTGTTATAATGTGACGATCAATCCCACTAATCTTTGGTTAAAGAGTAGCCTAAGAGTTGACGATGTGTGGTGATGCCTAGTCGCCTTCTCTCTAGTCTTAAACTGCTAAATTAGGGACTGCTAGCCCAAGTAGCCCTCCTGTAGCTTTGCACGAAATTAGAAAACAAACAATCACCACGAAATGAGGCCACTATTTTAAATATCTGAAAACATCCACAAACGTATTCTGGGAGCTTATACAATACTTTAAATAAAAATAATAATACTTCTGTAACTCTAATGAAATTCTATAATATAATCCTTTGTTCATTTTTAAACAATTTAACTGAAATAGATGATCATTTTACACAGAGGCGTAAAACGTTTTTCAATGTTCCAAAGATATATCCTGATACCTGCACATTCAGGCATTCAGTTTGAAAATTTAATACCTTTAATATGTAAGTAAGTGAAAACAATTGCTAGTTTATGTTTTTATGCCATATATACTGTACAAACGAATCAACGTGTTCCACGTGTTTTTATGCTATATAAATAGGGTATAATAAATCTGCATTTGTGTGTATATATCTTTATAATTTTTTTTAAAAAGCCAAACCATATTTATATATATCAAATAAAGCATTGACAACAAAGACAAAAATAAAATAACGAGTGGTTATAAAGTGACTAGAAAATTCATGTTCTAATTTGAAAAGGAAAATGTCAACAACAGCAGCTTACAAAATCAATGATGATATATCATCCATCAGATACATCTACTGCGGTCACTTTTTCTCCATTGACAAGTTCTATAATATATCATTGGCGTTTCGTATTTGTTTTCATTACAGTCGGATTTTGCATTTCAATTTGGTTTCGTTTCTCGCATTCGTCCATTACAGTTATATAGTGCTATAACATAAAATATACTATTGACATAAAAACATAAGTTGGTTATCTACACACACACTGGCACATACATATTCTAACTGACGTACTGTTCAACGTATCGAGAAGACTCAGGGATTAGCATAGGGTCCTAATGTTATATGTCAAGCTAAGTAACAATCGGCCCAACGGTTTGCCAGTTATTAGCAGACACATACACACCGACGTTTGCCAAATGATGGTTTAGATATACTGCATACATTTGCATACATATATTAATTTGTTATGAGTTCTTCCTGTAACAACAGACTTACAACAGAGGAGCACAATAGTCATGTCCTGAAAATATTACTAAAGACGAGAATAAAATAACGAGCCAGTTTAAAATAGACATTGACACAAATAAAACAATGCTATGTTTATGAACAGGCTAAGAAAATATTTGTTTTCACTTGGTCGAAGTTTATTAAAACATTACTATGAAACATGTTATTGAATATTATCGTCATGTTCCATTTATAACTAACTTACTATAGTTCAATATAATTGTATAAGATATAATTATAAATTGTATGTTTCTCATGTTTTAAACATTTTATGGAACATACATGAAATGTGATACGATCACAATGTATATATGCTGCTCTGTGTAACAAGTTATTTATTATTATATTATTTACCATAACTAATGTCCCTCTTTTAAAAGAAACTGTTATAAACCAAAGGACACGTTATATATTAAAGTGAAAATTATAACTTAACGTTGTTTAGAAACTACACGTTTCCAAAAACATCGTTACAACATTTTACATTTTACAATGTTGTATTACAATATTTTACATCTTACAATGTTGTATTACAATATTTTACATTTTACAATGTTGTATTATTTATTGCTTTTTGCTACAAGTTTAAGATTTTTAAGAATTTCTATTTGTACTTCATTATATATATCAGAGAAAAAAATTAGCCAAATTTTATTAAATTATTTGTATTATTTACTGTTTTACTTTTTAAAAAAAATTAGGTTTTATAATAACGCTTAGTGGTTACAGTTTTTCTCTGAATGTACCCCGCTGGTAAAGCGCTAACTCTGCGGATTTACAACGCTAAAATCAAGAGTTCGATTTTCCTTCATAGCCTGATGGGGCTTTGCTATAACAAAACACGCACACTTACTGTGAATTACTAGTCAAAGAAAATGACAGTTTGAACATTTCTCAAAACTTAACTGAACTGTGATGATTATTAAAACAAAAAAGAAATATTCGTTGTTGGTTGAAATCTATAATATTACGTATGCCTGCGATGGTTTTGTTGTTTTGAAATGTTTACATATTCTACATTAATTCCTGTACCAATGATATAATTTTTTGTCCAAATTTGTATAAATTTTTCACAAAACGCCATATATGTATTTTTACATAAACAATAATTTTCATTTAAATCGAGTCACATTTTAATATGATTAAAATGTTGACAACCGCTGGCTATAGATCTCTATAGACAAATTTTTACGTGAAAGTATTATCAATCGCTCTAGAACTCACGAAAAATACACTGCAATCGTATGCCGTGTTATGTTTAGATAGTATTTGTTTGTGCGTGCAATTTGATATTGCTATTATTTTTAGTATTAGGTATTCGCTGCAATGACAGCAAGAAGTTGTGTAAATGACCCAAACATATTTTGTTATTAGTTAGTTATCACCATTAGATTCCATCAAGGAACATAGGGCCGCAATCGCTTGCGGATTCTTCAACAGGTATTTAAGTGAGTAGGTTGTTAGCCCACTGCACCGAGCCGTCCCTAGTTTAGTAGTGTAAGACTAGAGGGAAGGCAGTTAGTCATCATCACCCACCGCCAACTATTGGGCTACTCTTTTACCAACGAATAGTGGGATTGACCGCAACATTATAACGCCCCCACGGCTGGGAGGGCGAGCATGTTTGGCGCGACGCGGGCGCGAACGCGCGACCCTCGGATTACGAGTCGCACGCCTTACGCACTTGGCCATGCTAGGCCATATATTTTGTTATATTTGTGATAAATTTGTTGTAAAGTAATCTAAGTAAGAAATTGTCTTCTCAATTTGTAGAAAAATTATTACGTGATAGAGAAAATGAATATTATTTTCAAAATCTGCGTAGCTGAATTACGGTAAATCGGTTATTAAATCAAAACAACTTCTATGAAGTTTAAATCAGTAGGCCTCCACTATTCAAGTGAATCCCGTGGTAAGTCAGCGGTAAGTTTGCGGATTTGCAACATTGCGGACTATGCTCATATGCAATTTAGAACATTCAGATTAATAAGTCAGATAACAGTTATTGCGGAGTTAATGTTGCGGTGGAACGGTATGTACAAGAACTACTCTTTTATTATTTGTCATTTCATATGTAGAATGATGCGACTCAAAATTGATCGTTTTAAGAAAGGAATATCACAAACCTTTCTCACGAAAAATAATGTTACACACAAAACATAAGGATATGCTGAAACTGAGGATTTAGAATTCAAAGAAATGGGCAATCACTTGTTCTCAATGACACTGGAAAATAAAGTAATGTGAACCAACTTGGGATCAGGACGATTCAGAAAGAGACTTGCAACAAGTTATAGTATAACTGTAATAAGCAAAGTACGACGTCTCGTAAAATGTAAGAATTTATAGTCGCAAAAGTCGTCCACATACCCCATGCAATAATACGCAACGTAATTAAGAAAATTCTCCTTATGGAAACGAGACCAACAGGATATGAGTTCACAAAGATAAAGTTCATTCATACCTCCCATTGAATCATCGCATACTTCAAGTAGCTGGAGAATGAAACAGGTATTTATGAAATTCCATACGAATAAATACAGGACAAGTATTAAGACACAGAGCCTGTGTGTTTCTATGCAATTAAATTATTGAAACGTGCGTTAGGAGACCTTCATTCCTATTCATGTGAGCTAGGTAGATTACTGAATACAGGCCCGGCATGGCCTAGCGCGTAAGGCGTGCGACTCGTAATCCGAGGATCGCGGGTTCGCGCCCGCGTCGCGCTAAACATGCTCGCCCTCCCAGCCGTGAGGGTGTATAATGTGACGGTCAATCCCACTATTCGTTGGTAAAGAGTAGCCCAAGAGTTGGCGGTGGGTGGTGATGACTAGCTGCCTTCCCTCTAGTCTTACACTGCTAAATTAGGGACGGCTAGCACAGATAGCCCTCGAGTAGCTTTGTGCGAAATTTCCAAACAAACAAACAAAAGATTACTGAAGGCCTGCAGGGAAGAGTGGTGTGTTATGAACATGACAGTTTTACGATATGCATATTGTAAGAATGACAAAGTTGCAGGGATGTTGTTAAAAAGTTCAGTTGTCAAGATCATCATGAACTGATATTGCAACATGGACAGTAACGACAAAATGAGGCTTAAGACTCGTTTTAATATAAGATATTAATTGTCTGTAACACAGATAAGAATATAAACATTTATACTATTCAAGGGAAGAACTGATTTGGCTCTAATACTAAATTTGGTCTTATCATATATTAGATTTACAAATATTTATAGATTAGTTGGTAAGCTTCATTGGCACTCAGTGATAATGACTTATATGAAATCAATGTAATAAAGCTAGTGTTTCATAGGATTATATACTACAGAAGTAGTTTTTGCTTGTTAATAGTAATAAAACAGATTTAAGTATTTGCATATATGCCATACTGTAAGTTAAAAGAAAGACCTCACTCAACATGGATAAATTATTTTTATTTCTACTACAGATGTTTTAGGCTAGGATGTTCCTGGATAGTATGTGTTTTTTCTTAATTGCTTATGTTGTAAAAGTACAGAAAATGGCCATTATTCCCTTAGAACTTTGCTTTTGTGACCTGGATAATGAAATTTAGAAATTAATCTCTTTCTATGTAAAAACTGGCATATTTTCATTTACATAAGATCTGAATAAAACAACATATGAATCAATATTTACATGTATTTATACTAAAATTATACAAAAATATTTAGAAGTGAGTAATTTCTCGAGATTTGCGACTATATTGTAAATCACTTTCACGTATCAGCCCCCAAATTTAGTCTCCCATCATGTTTTCCGTTATACGCTCCCAGGTCACAAAAGCAAAGTTTGAAGAGAAAAATAGGTTTTTTTCCATTTACTTTAGGCATAAACAATTGGGAAATAACACTTTCTGCCCAGGAACAATAACAAATAAAAATCTTGTTGCATAGTGTATAGTTTGCATACACTGCTTAAAACAAAGTTCTCTGCACTTGATCGTAGGTGTACTCTAGTGGGCATCTCCCAGTGGAATGTCTCCGGACATGTACAGTTAGAAATCGGGTTTCATTTTGTCACCAAAAAACTGATTTATTGTTTTCTAGGTTTTAGATGTACTTTAAATAAGAATATTCGTACAAAGTTATATATTCACATACAAATATATAAGGTATATCCATCTTCACGTATGGGAATATTTTATTACTTATATATATTTGTGGTATTACGTCCGAAAATACGTGGAGACTTGAGGATAGAAATCATTGTTAAAAACACGAACACAAACTCCAGAAAGAGATTTTGCTATTGTCCAAACGAACTCAGCTTACGGCTTTCTCAAAGGCTAAGTGTTTAGCAGCATCTGGTCAAAGAACGCTCGCTACACAACAGTACGTTATACTGAAATTGTCTCAACGTGAGGGCTGGTCATATCATCATGATTAGCGTGCCAGAACGTGAATCCAGGAGAAAAATGAACACCAGGTTTCAGAAGTATCTTAAAGGATCCTCGTGTGTTTATGAGCATCTAAATAAAATAACAGTATCGAAATGAAATTAGTAAGCCCAAACATCAACAAATGAAAACCAGTTGAATCATCATTACTGATAGAAGTAATCAAAGCCACTCTAAATAATATGCAAAATTCCCCCTTTATTTTTATCATCCTCATTTTACTAGAAAGCTACACGAGGTCTTTTTGTGCTAGCCGTCCCTAGTTTAGCAGTGTAAAACTAGCGAGAAGGCAGCTATTCATCACCACCCACCGCCAACTCTTGATATATTCTTTTACCAACGAATAGTGGGATTGACCGTAACATTATAACGCCTCCACGATTGAAAGGACGAGCATATTTGTTGCGATGGGGATTTGAACCCGCGATCCTCAGATTACGAGTCGAGAGCCATAACCACGTGGCCATGCCGGACCCGCTCTTGAAGTTATATAACTGTTATCTGACGGTGATCCGATATTACGTGTTTAAATGTTGTAATCATTAAAACTATAAGTTCCCTGTTATAAAAGTTGCTGTTACTGTAATTTTGTATCACTAGCAAAGTGTATAGTAACCTATATATATCCTCTTCAAATAGAATGGAAGAACAGAGAAACAATGTGAATCAAATAGATCCATAAATAATAATAAAGCAAACTTGTTCCAATATTTTGAGAAAACAAGGTGTTTCATAAAGGCGTGGAGGTCCTTTATCCGAGAGAGGTTTTACAATTTGTTTAAGTAGCCATGATAATGGAGCAAGTGGCAAGATATAAGTTGAAATAACAGAATGAAAAGAAATGTCATACTTTCGTGTCTTGGGTATTCCAAATTGTTCCGGAGCTTTAGCATGTAACAGCTTTAGGTTATCAAATAGAATCGGGTAGAAAAGTTGAACATGCTTCTTTTCTTTAAGTTCCTTAAGCGTCCGTTTTATGTTTAGTGGGCTCTTCATTGAGGTGCATATACGAAAGAATAACATTATCTTAAAAGTCTGGCCTAACTTTTGTTAGTGATTTGTTAAACTTTTATCACAAGACTATGTTAATCTAATAATTGTAGGATTAAACTTTGCTTCAATAATGGTTAATATTGGATATTGTATCTTACTTTATGGAAGGTTTTCGTAATATTAAATGGCTTGATTATGTTACTTCTAGTCTTGTTCGTAATATTACTATTAATAATGGTAATGACCTATTAAAAACAGTTAAATATTAGTGCTCATATTGTTAATAACATTATGTGTGTGTTTTATAGCATAATTACATCTGACTACCTGCTGTGTCCACAAAGGGGAATCGAATCCCTAACTTTAGCGTTGTAAATCTGTGGACTTACCACTTACCACCAGAGGGGAGTGGACATAACAGTATCAATACCAAACAGATGTTTAACGATAAACCGTCTATCAACTGATATCCTATTCTATTTAATTTTACAAACACATTTCTCAAAGAGCTGATAACATTGCTGAAGGCCCGGCATGGCCAAGTGGTTAAGGCATTCGACTCGTAATCCGAGGGTCGCGGGCTCGAATCCCCGTCGCACCAAACATGCTCGCTCTTTCAGCCGTGGAGGGAGTTATAATGTGACGATCAATTCCACTATTCGTTGGTAAAAGGGTAGCCTAAGAGTTGGCGGTGGGTGGTGATGACTAACTGCCTTCCCTCTAGTCTTACACTGCTAAATTAGGGACGGCTAGCACAGATAGCCATCGTGTAGCTTTGTGCGAAATTTAAAAAAAAACAAAGAAGTATTGCTCAAAGAAAGTTTGAGAAATTAAGACTGAGAGATATTAATGTAGTAACAAATAACGAGGTAGGAGAAATAATTCACACATGAAGAGCTATGAATAACAAAGATGTTATTGTGAAGCTAGTAATAAAAGTGAAGCGTGGATACCACGCAAACGGCTTCAAAAACTCAGAAGGTTGAAATTATAGTAAAACGTTTTCTTATAAACACAAGAAACGAAATTTAAACACACACACATAAACTTGAGAGAGAAATAAAAAAATGTTCAAGCAGCATTGAAAAAAATCACAATTTGAAGACTTTTGCTGGACAATATAGTAAAATTGTACGCACCCAA
Organism: Tachypleus tridentatus; assembly: GCF_004210375.1. Lineage (NCBI taxonomy): Eukaryota > Metazoa > Arthropoda > Merostomata > Xiphosura > Limulidae > Tachypleus > Tachypleus tridentatus. The sequence continues at coordinate 105,631,229 of NC_134837.1, read as the reverse complement.
ACTGATTGAACTGTACGCATAAGAGTCAAACGCACGACACCCCTTTTACGTCTGGTTGCCACTTACAAGAGAAATTACAGACTGTTATATTCTGAACAAAGGTTATTTTTTTTTAAATTGAATTGAATAGGCTTGCATTATACTTTGTTTAATACCTTGCCTGGCTTCTTTATGTTTATGGCTTTTCCAATTGTCTTTTGGTCGCCACAGCGAATCTATGTTTATATCATTTTGAAGAGTATGTTATATTTGTACTGCTAATTCATATTTCTGAATTACTCAGCATGTAAGTGTATATATACATATTTTTATTTCGAATAGGAATCTTTGTTCCAGAGGTTATCAGTTAATATAATTTTCTGTTTTACCCCTGTAATTCTCATTTCTTCTTCTTACACTGGTGTGCCATTACCATCACGTATGTGCATATGTATATATTATTTTGTGTTATTCTCTTTAACTTATTTTTTTTCTATTTTCGATATGACATTGCACTCTTAAACCTCTGTTTCAGAATTTGTGGATGTATATTTGGATAATATAATTAATAATTTAAAATATTTACCAAATAGCATTTTGAAATTTAAGCTATTTCAAATAATTTGCTTTATCAAAGGTGATTCTGTAATATTTAGCTTCAATTAACTTATTCTACAATAATGTAATGTTTCACTAGGTAGAATAGTTTAAAATATTCTTAAATGTGTCTTTATATGTCTATCTTCTCTCGACAGTAGCTCCTGTCTAGTTTTACACGTTAATGAAGCCTGATTGTTTGGAATTAAATAAAAAGCTACACAAAAGGCTGTCTGTGCTCTGCCCACTACGGGCATCGAAACCTCATTTCTAGTGGTGTGAGTCCGCAGATATGCCGTTATGCCGCCAGGGGGCAATACATTCTGAAAATCATAGTAAGTAATCCTTAGTCTTTCTTTGTCCAAAACGCAAGGCTTTAGAAATATGGAAACACCATCTGAACTTATTGTTAAAATATTTGTTTGCTTTTTTAATGTCGCGCAAACCTACATTAGAGTTATCTGTACTAGCCATCCTTAATTTAGCAGTGGTGTAAGACTAAAGGGAAGGCAGCTGTTCAACACCACCCACTGCCAAATCTTGGGGTACTTTTTTTAACAATGAATAGTGGGATTGATCGTAACATCGTAGCGCCCCCACGACTGAAAGGGCGAGCATGTTTAGTGTGACGGATAGTCGATCCCGCGACCCTCAAATTGCAAGTCCACTGTTGTAACCAGCGTGCCTGTGTTGAAAGCAAACGTTAATATTTATGTGTTTATTTAAGCACACGTTGGTTTCTTACTCGCCCAAAAAGGTTTTGTGTCTCGGAAAAACGTTTCTTAGACCATAGAATTTACCAAACTGGTTAGAAAACCAAACTAAATCTCAACTTCGTTCCTTCTTCCTTCACTTCCAAATGTAAAAAAACCAAAACAACAACCAATAACACACATTTGTTATGGTGATGAAATTTGTGTGTTCACTGGAACCATAAATAAAGTACTATATGCAAACTTCTCTGACTGTTTTCTTGAAGGATATAACTCAAAATTGTGATTGAACAACAAAATATCTGATGCACTTGAGAGCTTAATCACCAGCAGTAATTTTCTTCAGATCGTTATAGCAACAAGAATGTTCTGCTCTCATAAGAAATCCAACTTGAAAGACATTTATTTCTGAATAATTTATTATTTTGAACCTATACAACATGATAAACTCTAAAGTGATTAATAATCCTTCTGCAAGCTTCATTTTAAGCCATCCTTACTTACCATTCCACTACAATGATAATTCATCGATGTGACACTTTTGAATCCATGAAGAGCGATGCCATCATTACTTCGTCAGAAACGTGATATCTCTGCTGTAAACAGCGTTAACTGTGGATAGATAATGTATAAAACATAAGAACAGATCAAGTACAAAAAACTACAAAAACTAGAGACTATTATTAACAGCCACGACTGTAAAAAATTATACACTTTTTAAACCTTCGAGTCAAATTTTATACATATAGAAATCACTAACACAAGAGAAATAAATAAACGATCTGGAACGTACCATAAAGAATCTCCTGTTATTACATAGGAATCTCCAAAGATAAGAAAAATTACATAAAAGTTTCAGATGATCTATTTATCATCCCTCCTCCCTATGTTCATTTGGAATCGTACAATTGTGCTTAAATACCTTTTAGACTGTATAAATAAATTGACGATTTTAAAAACTAATCTCTGAGAATAAAACATTAAACTTGTTGAAATTAATCTCACGTCGACATAGTTTATTCAAAGGAAAAATAAAATAAAAAACTGTGTATGCCCTTTAATCTCATCTACTCGTATAAAAAAGATTTCTGACATTTGATCTGAAAATCTTTAAGAAGGAAAAAAAGGCAGTACTATTGACCAGATACATTTTTTTCATTCTGTAACAAAAGTTATATAAACACAGAAGAATACATTGGGTGTTTTTTATTTTTTGAGTAACAAGATTTCAAAATAGATTTTGTTTCTTTTTATATGTCAGGCTCGACTCGTAATCTGAGAATCGCGGGCTCGAATCCCCGTCGCACCAAGCATGCTCGCTCTTTCAGCCGTGGAGGGAGTTATAATGTGACGATCAATTCCACTATTCGTTGGTAAAAGGGTAGCCTAAGAGTTGGCGGTGGGTAGTGATGACTAGCTGCCTTCTCTTAGTCTTACACTGCTAAATTAAGGTTGGCTAGCGCAGATAGCCCTCGTGTAGCTTTGCGCGAAATTCAAAAACAAACAAACAATATGTCAGGCTGCCTGCTGAACTTTTTTATTTGCCTATGAGTCCGCTTATTTTCTGTTTAACGTTAAAGAGCAACGAATATATGTAATAATTTGTTTATCTCTCAGAAGGCTTAAACTTTGTTCTCTGTTCATTATGTGATTTTATTCCTTCTCTTTTTTTCTTTCTGTATTACTTACTGTTTTGCAATATGTTTATCTCTTTGAATATGTGTTAGAAACAGAATATACCAATTACAACACAAAACGAGCTACACAGCCAGTTAAGAAACATCCTTCAGGTATAGCTATACTTAATTTTAAGATACTGATCAGAAGGAATTAAGTCAGTCAGCAGTACTCGGCTTCATAAGCACTTTTGTCGGCTATTTTAAATGAATGATGGAATCGGTTGTCACTTTTATAACGCGCTCACTTGTAGGCGTGTTGAGCGTATTCGGTGGCATAACGGCTTAAACCGATATGCTAACCACGTATGAACTCACGAAGTGCAAATACATTTCTAACATTATAAAAAAATAACCACTGGGTAAATTTAAAATTATTAATAGACTGCTAATAAAATGAAAACCAAACGATTTTTTTTAGCTTGTTAACAGGAACAAGGAGCACAATTATAGAATTATATTAATTTAAGATACCAAGCAGAATAAAATTCTACTAGAATTAAATGTAATTACTAGAGAACTTTCCTAGATAGGTCCGGCATGATCAGGTGCCTAAGGCACTCGACTCGTAATCTGAGGGTTGCGGGCTCGAATCCCCTTCACACCAAACATGCCTATTTAGCTGTGGAGGCATTATAATGTAACGGTCAATCCTACTATTCGTTGGTAAAAGAGTAAACCAAGAGTTGGCGATGGGTGATAATGACTAGCTGCCTTCCCTGTTGTCTCACACTGCTAAAATAGGGAAAGCTAGCGTAAAAATTCAAACCAAACTTTTCTAGATAGTTATGGACTTGATAAGTCAGCAGTGGTTTTACAGAGTTGCAGCACCTAGAAAATGAGGGTTCAAAGAATAGGTTTATAGTTCGTTGTGTTACTTTGCTTTAAAATAAGCAATACAACTGAAGCTTGCAAAACAAGCTTTGAATTATTCAACGTTTCACTCTGACGATGTTTTTCAAGAACACATTGGTGCAGAGAATACAAAAGTATATTCTCATACAAGCTATACGTGGATGTAGTGGTGGCAACAAACTAGCAAACTAGGATTATTTCACTAAATCTTAATTTGTTGGTTGCAAGTCCAAATTATCATCATCAAGTATTATGTGACGGTCAATCCCACTATTCGATAGTAAAAAAAGTATCCCAATATTTGGTGCTAAGTTGTGTTGACTAGTTGCCTTCCTTCTAGTCTGTCACTACTAAATTAGGGCCAGCTAGCTCAGATAGCCCTCGTTTAGCTGTGCTCGAAATTCCAAATAAACAAACCAGTTATTAGTATAAGCGAATAATATCTTCTAGATAACATAAATCGAAAACCCACTGAACATTTGGTACATGGATATCAAACAGTTAGAATTAGACTCTGTTTACTGTTGTGTCTGTTATAGACCTGCTTCACCAGGGCGAATAACATTTTGCTATTCGAAGTGTTAATAAATACGACGATAGCTCGAATCACTCCAGTTTTTTAATGAAAAAATATATGTAATTCGTAGACAGCGTACGACGGTTTTATATGTTTAAGAATTTCTGCTCAAATTTGAAAGTTTATTCAAAGCTCGTAAACCCTAAACTTCATTCTGGTTACATTAATAGATCGATATCATAAGCGCAATTTTCAAGCTAATAACTGTTTGAAACTGAAAATAATGTGTATCAGTATAACAAATTTTCGGTTATAATTTATAAAGGTACATATTCATCTCTGGAAACGTAATTTCAACTAGAGAAATAGCCCAGCGTGGCCAGGTAGTTAGAGCGCTCGACTCGCAATCGGAAGGTCGCAGGTTTGAATTTGCGTTACACCAAACATGCTCGTCCATTCAGCTGAGGGGTAGTTATAATATAACGTAACAGTTAATCCCACTATTGATTGATAAAGAAAAAGCCCAAGAATTTACGGTGGATGGTGATGACTATTTGCTTTCGCTCTAGTTTTACACTGTTACAGTAGGAAGGGCTAGCGAAGATAGTCCTCGTGCAGCTTTTCCTTAAATTAAAAACTGAATGTGATAAATGTATGCTATTAAACTTCCTGAGTATATATTTAATTTTTGAGTCTTCTAAACACAGCAAACTTTAAAATATCCTCATTGCCTCAACTGTAAAATTGTGCTTGAAATGTGCCAAATATTTAATTTATTTCTTTTAGATGTGAATGCTCATTTCGTTTTGAATTTCAAGGTCTACCTGTATGTTCCAATGTTCTTTTTAAGATATTACATATAATGTCTACTCGCTGACTCACTGATACATTAAGGAATATTACCTATAAATAAAAAATACGGGTTCCTTCTCCAGTTCGTTTGACTGTGAAAGCAGTATACGAAATAAACTATCGGAAATAACGTTATAAAACGCACATTTTAAGGTGTAGTTCTGGCACATTTGTTCGCACGAGAAGGTTATGAATTTCATGCTTGAACAATTAGATGGTTTTGAAACTGAAGTTAAAATATTATTTAGAAATGTATTGTGACTAAATAAGAAACAAAATAACAATAAACAGAATAAAGTTTTAAAGTTTTGTAGTGCTTTGTGAGAGTGTGGTCTGTTTGTTTTTGAATTTCGCGTAAAGCTACACCAGGGCTATCTATGCTAACTGTCCCTAATTTAGCAGTGTAAGACTAGAGGGAAGGCAGCTAGTCATCACCACCCACAGCCAACTCTTGGGCTATTCTTTCACCAACGAATAGTGGGATTGACCGTAATTTTATAACGCCCCACGGCTGAAAGGGCGAGCATGTTTGGCGCGACGGGGATTCGAACGTGTGGCCCTGAGATTACGAGTCAAATATTATTTAGAAATGTATTGCGACTAAATAAAAAACAAAATAATAATAAACGGAATGAAGTTTTAAGGTTTTGCGAGAGCGTGGAAATCAGAATATGAAATTTAAGAAAGAAAACTAGAGATAAAAGATACAAATATAGCAAAAATGTGAAATATACGTTATAAACTTTTGTTCTCAGCTATCATAGAATACTTTGAAACTACCTTTCACACAATTTGAGACTTTTATTTCTTATGTTAATGAAGTAACGTGTTTAAATGCACCGCTGGTTGATATAGCACTAACTTGGATTATGTTGTCGTTCAATAGAGTATCAGAGACTGGTCAGTGCTTATACCCTTTCATCTTTCTGTGATTTATAGTTATAGCTTAAGGGTTTCTCCATTAGGAAGCTTATATTTCTCTCTGTCCCTCTCAGTAACAATGGTAGGAAGAGCAACGGGATTAATATCCACTTTATTAGCTTTATGAAAGTGACTTCACTTTCCTTTTGTTACTCGGGAAGATCGTGCGATCAGGAATACATAACGAAAAACTTACGCTAACTAATCACCATGGTTACATTTAAGCTGAGAGATGCAAATAGTTGATCATCCCAGTTAATGCGCTGCAATAATAAAAGTTTATTGCTACCATTTTCAAATGATTTCCATTGCTGAATTTTAGTAGGAACCAATAGCAGTAGAAATGCGTGCGTCATGTTTTACTACAGAATATTTTATGACCAAACATTTCGCTCATACATCTTTATTAAGAATCTATAGAACAGTGAAAACAATCTGTTGTATAGTCTTTTTATATGCCAGAGTTTTACCACTGTTATCACTTTGTACGGTCTCTTAATAGATAGTTTACCAGAATCATGACTTGTATTTTCTCTTGGTAGACAGTTATATAAAATTTCTCACTTTATTGAACAGTATGTTTATAAAGAAGTATAACAATATCCTTTAAATACCAAAAAATCTGGATCGCTCTTTTTTTAACAAGTATCAAAAATGTAAGTGAAGAATTATGAATGGTAGTACAATGAAAAGTAAGGAACAAGATAGAAATGTGAGGAATAACGTTACTACACTTGGTGATTTGGACACGGTTCAAGTTCAAAGTGGGTGTAACTATTGTTCCGCCCATTTCTAGTTCATGCGTTTTTGTGACTTGTTAATTGTTCAAACCAAATGAAAGATGTGTATAGATAAATTTTCCAGTTTTAAACACTGTTTCAGCAACCAAGTACAGATACATGTAAGTAATGAAGTTACGTGACCCTAAAAATGCATAATATTATAAGTGGGTGTTTGATGTTGGAAGTGAGACAAGAATTTTCATCAATCATATCTTGCCACAGGGAAGATATTATAACTATGTGTCTGGCAGGAGGTGGGGCAAAAATGGTGTAGAAACCATCGATTTTTGAAATTTAAAAATTTGATGAGTCTTGAGAAAGAATTAGGTACTGATAAACTTAATTCAAGTGTGCAATCGGATCAAAAATTGAAATCAAACACGAAATAGGGATGGGCGGAACGATGACCACACCCACTTTTGGGTTACACTGTGTCAAAAACCACAAAGTTTGGTAAAATTATTTCACTCATTCCTATATTATTTCCTTTTTGGTACTTCCATTCCTACTTCCAAATTTTTATTTAAAATTTTTACACTTGTCTCGTAGTTTTTTTGTTTGGTACTAAATTTTGAGATTGACTGGATTTTATGCCTGTTCTTCACGTAGCTTTTATCACCAATCTTTCTTGTAGCTATTTCTAGAGTATTTATCAATATCTTCTAGCTTTTGCTACAGTTTTTGTTTCAGTTAGCTAGGTTGCCAATCTTTTCTTTGGCTGGATTTATGGCTTAGGGTTGTTTCACATATTCAGCATTACTATATCTAGCATTATCTGTATTACTGCAGCAGTGCTCTCTTTGTTGAGACAAAGACTTTTCAAGTTATCAGTCCAAAGTGTTTGAACGAAGCTGCGTTAGACTTGGCAGTGGTAGCATTTGTTCTCAAGTTCGAGACTCACGCCTTAGTCACTGACTATTACCATAGAATTGTTTTGTCAAATACAGAACTCTGGAGTCAGATGTATAGAACCGAAAACTTTGCTTTAAAAGGTTAGATCATAGTTAGAACCTAAATCTAGAAAACATGTGTATTTCTTTTTTTTTTTTTGTAGCTGATTTAACTGCAGACTAATCACGTAGCGCATCCGCATAAGCAGTTGTGTACTCGCATGTGATATTAAGACGCTTTGTTACTTGGCAACTCACAGAGCGTGCTCGAATCATAGAATATGGCTACAAGTGCACTATAGCTCGTTAGTTGTGTTGCCAAATGATTATTGTTAGTACTTGTTATTACTAAAACTAAGAAAAACTATTTTAGCCAAGGTATAGTGATTCAGTCATGAACATTTAGATTTGCATAAGGTGAAGCCAGGAGAGAATTGTGTATTTCTAACAACGTTACTTAGTCGGTCTGTCAGATTGAGAAATTAATGGCTTTGAGAAGTTTCTGTTTTATTTTACCGATTTTCTTGAGTACTTTGATGGCTTCTATGTCTGCAGTTGGTTTACTTAATGTTCAACGGTGTGTATATAGTCCTTATAAAGATTTGTGCAGTATGCAGGAGATTTTAATTTGTGTTGAGTATTTTACCCATTCGTACTGATATGTCCAATCGTTTCCAGTCAGCACTATGTTTAAACTAATAGAAGTGTACAATAAACTAAGCAATAAGAGATCCTTATTCCTTTTACCATTGTCATGTCTTGAATGCATGTCACATTAATTTGAAATTATTTTAAATAGTGTAGTGAATGCTATGTAAATATATATATATATATATTACTGTCCCAACATTTAGAAATGTATCTTTAGAAACAATGAACTTAAAACTTCTGATGAACAAATTTTGCAAACATTTCTGTGTAGATTGGGTTCGCCATCCATCGTCACATTAGTTGCTTCCTGGTGGAGAAGAGGTAAGTCTTGGGGTGTATAACATTAAAAATGGAGTTTCGACACTAGCAATGGGCACAATACAGATAGATAGATCATTGTGCAGCTTCGTATATTAAAAACATAACAAATATTCGAGTATCTGTCATCAGCCAAGGTTATATCAGTACTTGATATTAATTATAATGTGTAGTTTTACTTGGAGGTCAAGGTTATCTACTCGTTTTAGATTATTTAAAAAATAAATTTCAAGATCAGTTTTTTACCCTCTATAGATCAATAAAAGGTTAACATTAAGGTAAAATTAATCAAATGTTTTAGATAACAGATAAACATTCCCACCTAAAGGTCAAACTTAAGAACTTACTTTAACAAATCTAACAAGAATTAAAGTTACCTAAAATGTATAATTTCGAATGTAAAGTGTAATTTTTATTTATAGAATGTTACAAATATTAAAATTTGTGGTTAAAAAAACTTTTTAGAGGAGTAAGCTGTTCCTATGTTAATGGTAAAGACTATTTAACCTCATTAAGAAACGGCCCGGCATGGCCAAGCGTGTTAAGGCGTGCGACTCGTAATCTGAGGGTCGCGGGTTCGCATCCCGGTCGCGCTAAACATGCTCGCCCTTTCAGCCGTGGGGGCGATATAAAGTGACGATCAATCCCACTATTCGTTGGTAAAAGAGTAGCCCAAGAGTTGGCGGTGGGTGGTGATGACTAGCTTCCTTCCCTCTAGTCTTACACTGCTAAATTAGGGACGGCTAGCACAGATAGCCCTCGAGTAGCTTTGTGCAAAATTCCAAACAAACAAACAATAGTTACATGGATTAAGAAAGTTCTGTTATCAGAAATTTAGTTAGAAGAAAACGTTAAGATCACTTAGAGATTTCACAGCAAATAATTAAATTCAATAAAAATGTTATAGCTACATAAAAAACTAGACGTACTGCCATAAGACTTTATATTACACCTAGAAGACAGCATGATATTTGTGGGTACATATCCTGGAATAGATTTTGCTGTTGAATATCTACATAAACATCCACATTTTCTCGTTTACAGTTTGAAGGTAGAGTCATAGAAGGTGTTTGAAGTATCTCCCACCAACTTCTTTGAAGACTCGTATTTCACAAAGTAGCCAACCGCTGCTACTGTGCAATGTTAAACGAGCTATACGATCTATCAGTTTTGTTACACTTCTGTACCCCTTATCCTGGCTACTATGTGTTATTTCTTAATTGTTTATGTTGTAGAAGTACAGAAAATGGCCATTATTCCCTACAAACCTTGCTTTTGTGACCTGGATAATGAAATTTAGAAATTAACCTATTTTCTATGTAAAAACGGGAAAATTTGCACATTTTCATTTACATAAGGTCTGAATAAAACAACATATGAATCAATATTTACATGTATTTATACTAAAGTTATACAAAATTGTTTAGAAGTGAGTAGTTTTTCGAAGTTTGCGACTGTAATGTAAATCACTTTCACGTATCAGCCCCCAAATATAGTCTCCCATCATATTTTCGTTATACGCTTCTTCGTAGCGGCGTTCAAAGTCCAGTGTATCTTGGTGGAAGCGCTCGCCTTGCCCCTCTGAATATGCTTCCATGTTTTCCTTGAATTTATCAAGATGAGCGTCAAGGATATGGATCTTCAGAGACGTCCTGCAGCCCATTTTACCGTTGTTCTTCACTAGAACCTCAACAAATTCCACATAATTTTCGGCCTTTTGATTGCCCAAGAAGCCCCAAACCATTGCGACAAAGCTGCACCAAGCTTTTTTCCTTCCCACTGAGCTTCTTGTGGAATTTTGTGCAGCCCAGGATCTTCTTTATTTGTGGTCCAACGAAGACACCAGCTTTGACCTTTGCCTCAGACAGCTTAGGGAAGAAGACTCGAAGGTACTTGAAGGCTGCAGACTCCTTATCAAGAGCTGTGACAAATTGTTTCGTAAGACCCAATTTTATGTGCAATGGTGGGAACAACACCATCTGGAGGTTCACTAGTAGCTCACACTTGACATTGTGCCTCTCCACAGAGAATTCGGTCCGTTATGGCCAGTGCTTCTTGTTATAGTGCGCTGCGGTGTTCCTGCTGTCCCAAAGGCAAAGATAACAGGAAAACAGGGTAAAGCCTCCTTGGAGACCCATTAGGAATGCCACCATTTTGAAGTATCCGATAACCTCCCAGCCATACTAATCATACTTCAAGGTTTTGACGCTGTTGTATTCCTCTTTAAGGTGCACCGAATGAGCCAGGGGAAGAGACGGATACTTATTTCCGTTATAGTGCATCACAGCTTTGAAGCTTCTACAACATTCTAGAAAGTTCTTTAAAACTCTCTATCAGCTACTCATCACTGAATCTACCTAGAATGTTGCGGAAAACGGGTAAATTTAAAAATTTCATTACCCAGGTTACTAAAGCAACGTTTAAAGAGAAAAATAGGTCTTTTCCATTTACTTTAGGCATAAGAAATCGGGAAATAACACTTTCTGCTCAGGAAGAAGGAAAAGTAAAACTTTTGTTACATATTATAATATGCATATTTATATACACTTTTAATTCCAGTACTAAAATCATGACATTCTACGGTGTCTTGGGTCTTAATTTCAGATTTCTTGAAAGTTTTAGAAGAAATTCTATTGACATTTGATTAAATTACTTATGAACTTTCTGATTTAAGATTTTGCGCACATGGTGACAAAACAGTAAATCCATGCTTTACCAACATAACTGAAACAGCAATATGGGGGGGGGGATTTTAAAACTTCATTAAACTGCAAAAATGAAATTGTGAGTGGGAAGTAACGTCACCATAGTAATATGCATTACAAAGGAACAATATTTGGGAGATGGACATGTCGTACTTTAGAGCCACATATCTGAAGGCAGAGTTTATGTGTTAAGATTTTGTGAGTGAATTTGTTAACTTACGTATAAAAATTAGAGTTCCGCTACCGTCACATTATTTAGTAGAGACCTGGTAGCAATGTCACGTTAGTTTTAATACTGTTACCGATACCCAGGTTTTGTGACCTGGTAACAATATCACGTGAGTTAATATTTGCTCCCTATATCCAAGTTTTGAACGCATCCCTCAGTATGGTGTCTTTTACGACATAAGTCGATACGTTTTTCATTTTTTTATTAGACTCAAAATGTGCTCTGTACTAGAGATGTTTCGTGTATATCACATATTTTGGAATATGTTTAACGTCGCAGTCATGGAGACGCCTCACACGACCATCAGGTTAGTTCAGAACTCTACGTGCATAAATACACACGTGACTTGTTTAGGCGAGTTACGTAACTGTTTAATTACTTTAGATACAGGACACTGCCTTTACATTTTATAAACTTTGTGCATTTAAATACAAATTACCACGTCCGGCATGGCCAGGTGGTTAAGGCACTTGACACGTAATCCGAGGGTCGCAGGTTCAAATCTCAGTCGCACCAAATATGCTCGCCCTTTCAGCCGTGAAAGCATTATAACGTGACGATCAATCCTACTATTCGTTGGTAAAAGAGTAGCCCAAGAGTTGGCGGTGAGTGGTGATGACTAGCTGCCTTCCCTCTAGCCTTACAGTGCTAAATTAGGGACGGCGCGAAATTTAAAAGAAACCAAACAAATTACCACAACTAAAAAGTGTTTCGTACCTGAAGAACGAATTCCAGTCTTAATTTGGTATTAAAGTATTACTGAGCTTAAGAGAGACCAGCTATTACTGTATCTCTATTACTTTTTGAGACGTACCGGCTATTGCTGTATCTCTATTACTTCTTAAGACCGATCGGCAATTGCTGTATCTCTATCACTTCTTAAGACGGACCGGCTATTGCTGTATCTCTATCACTTTTTGAGACCGACCGGCTATTGCTGCATCTCTGTCATTTCTTAAGACCGATTAGCAATTCCTGTATCTCGATCACTTCTTAAGACGGTCCGGCTATTGCTGCATCTCTATCACTTCTTGAGCGTTTTCGCTTGCCAGCAGTAAGAGATAATAGCTGCAGTAGAAAGCAACGAAAGATACAGAAAGCTGGATCGATTATATTAGGCGTCAGGATGGCGAGCCGCTTTTTAATGCAAGTAGGATATGCAGAGAAAGCAATCACTGGAAAAGATCAAAGGAAAACTCAAGATGTAATACATAACGAGACAAATGACCCAAGATACGTGCTTTTCACACAATAGATAACATTATTATTAGAAGGAAAGTTCTCGTTTTCTCGTGTCCATGTTACTATTTAGGTCTTGATTCCCTTTTCTCCCCGTTTATTTGAAGTACTCTATTTTTCGATTATTTTTAAATATGTAACATTAAAACCTTACAGCCTGTCTTTTCATTGACGATTCCAAAACGTTATTAAGTTACATTTCTAAGAAATACAACATTATGGTAAACAATGCCGTCTACCGGTGAGACGATCATTAGCGTCACTGATAATAATTTTAATACTGTAAAATAATGTTACATGTATAATCGCTTTTACATTTCTTACAGCTATATTGTACAGTGCTGAGCTACGCTTGAGGTCTTATATTGATAAAGTCATGGGTTTAAACCCTGTTCTAGGCACACCCCAGATAGCTCATTGTGTTTCTTTGAGCTTGAGCCAAAAAAATAAATAGCTAAATTAACTATCACATTCTAAAATCATTGAACAAACACAATGATGAAAAAAATCAGGAGGTTTTATATCACGTCATTCTTACATTACCTTTTAATGATATAGGATGTGATTTAACACCACTCTTTAAATGCAGGCAAAGGAAGAAATGTAACAATCGTATGATTTGAAGAAAAGCTCTACATCGTTAGCAGCAAATACTTTAAATTGATGATTCAAGATACTCTAGCTGGTTTTAGGTTTTTCATCTATTGATTTTTAGTACGGAGCGTTGGTTGACAGTTTATTAAGCAAAATAACTTTTGTCAATATTTGTATACGTCTCTTTAAACTATTTTAGTTCTTTTGATGTGATAAGCTTATTTTTTTTATCAGACATTCCAAATTTAAGTAGCAATTATATGTTCTCTGTGTATTATTCTCTGAGTTGCTTCAAATAACACCTGCCCCTCGCTAGTACAGCGGTAAGTCTACGGATTTACAACGCTAAAATCAGGGGTTCGATTCCCGTCGGTGGGCACAGCAGATAGCCTGAGGTGGCTTTGCTATAAGAAAAACACACACTCAAATAACACCAAAAGTGTTTTTTATTTCTTGGAATAGATACAGACAATGTATGCTTTAATGTTTAGTGTAGAAACTAGGAAGATATTTTGAGCTAGTACGTAAAAATGAATATATATATGCTAAGTTTAAATAAGTGGTTGAAGACATACATTAACTCCAGTTAATATGTCCAGCAGCTAGTTAATTTATTATTCGGTTCTTCTGCGTTTGCTCCTGCCTGTTTCTTTTGTATTTGTCTTCGATATCGGTAAAAACGTGACTGGGCCATCATATAATAGTAAAGAGAACTATGAGTGCTGGTAGAAATATTATTACTTGATATTTTCCACTTGAGTAACCGTCTTTCTAATAAGATGGCGCTAAAACAAAGAGCCATTATAAAACGTGTTTTATCAGAAACTGATCTATGGCTTTAGAAGATACTAATCATTCTTGTATTCTGTTATCGCATCAAACTAAACTTTCAAACAATTAACAATTGTTAACCAAGTAAAGTTTTAGATGGTGGTGCATCCAGACTGTTATTTATCAATTATATGTTACTCATTAGCGCACAGTCAAAGTAATGTTTACATTTTCAATTATTTTAATGTGTTTATGTTGTAATAAATATAAATAAATAAAACCTTACTACCTGTGGCATACTTCCAACTTGAATGCAACTTTCTACAAGGGCTAAAAAGGCAAACCAGAGAACCCACCCTAATTTTGAAATACTGGCCAGAGAAAAGGTCATCAGTGAGAAAAACCTGCTGCCTATAAAGCTAATCTTAATTACTGTGTTCTACACTGTTTGTGAAATACTACTAAAATATCTTGACGGGATAATTCTGTGTCCAAACACTACTACAATAACAAAGGAAAAATCCATTTTAGATAAATAAAATGCCTGTTGTATTATAACTCAAGATATGAATGATTTCGTGAGACCTGATATAAAAAAAAAGGTGTAATGATTTATATAAGAAAAACTAGATTTTTACAACTTAGTACCAGTGAAACTATAGGTCAAGGTTTGCATCCCATTGCCACAAAATCACGCTCCGAACTCCTGGGCTTTGAGTGCATTACAAGTGTGGTGGAAACATATCAGTACCCCGTTAAATTCTTGTCTATCGGTGAAACACAAGGGAAAAATAAGGAAGATAACCACTGTGTAGCTTTGAATGTCCAGAAAAACAAAAAACTTTTAATTAAGAGTAAAAGTACCATTAAGAAATATTCCATTTTTCTGGCTCGACACTATTGAAATAAAGCAAGCTTTGCTGTGGTACTGATAACATATACGCGGTCAAGTGTGATAATGAAACGAACATAAACACAATCAGACCACCTCTGCTGTAATTCATCATTCCAACCTCTTCCTTTCCCTGCTGGTGTTTTGTAATAAGAACGCAGATATTTCTCCCAGTGGCAGAGTCTTGGTGATGAAGCATCACACTTCCGTTCAAACTAAGGATTAGTTGGACTCATTCCTCTTTCCTCGGGGACCATCTTGAAATTCGAATAACGCGTGTTTTTACAACCTTTATGTAAGTTGTTTAAATCTCACATCCAAAAAGAAGAACTAGAAACACAAGCATTTCTCCAGCAGCAAATACTAACAGACAGTGAACTTCATCCCAGGGCAGACTCACAGAGTTGTTTCAGTTTTCTGTCTTATGAAAACGTCGGAACGTGCTATGAATATATCAGGTAGGGTAAACACATGCCAGCTAAGAAATAAACCTTACAGAAAGTAACAAAGAATTTTCAGTTAGATCAAAAACGTGCGAAAGAGACGGGCCTCGTTTTCCCTACAGCGTAAGTACGCAGAATGACAATGACATTCGAGTGATTTTTATACTTTTTGTCTTTTTAGTGTATTTTAAATCCGAATAATATATGTACATATATTTAAATTTCGCGTATTTACATTTTAGCTTTTGTTTTATCGTTTTTAAAAGATCGATTGCAACGTGGTTTTGTGTGCAGTTTTGTTTTTATTAAACAACCACGACCGCATGAGTTTTAAATTATTGATCAAAAATTAAATTAATTTGTTTTACTATGTCGTGTGGACACCTTAACTGTTTCTTTGAGAGCATGTTCTTATACTACTATGAACTATTAAATTAAGCATTACATGCGTATTGTTCACTACGTCTGTAGTAAGGTGTTAGATAATATAGATGAAATCAAGAAGTTAACAAAATCAGTTGTATAATCATAGCAATAAATACTGTGTACCTGATAGCATGCTGTTTAAAAAGAGTGTGTGTTTGTGTGTTTTTGAATTTCGCACAAAGCTACTCGAGAGCTATCTGTGCTAGCCGTCCCTAATTTAGCAGTGTAAGACTAGAGGGAAGGCAGCTAGTCATCACCACCCACCGCCAACTCTTGGGCTATTCTTTTACCAACGAATAGTGGGATTGACCGTCACATTATAACGCCCCCACGGCTGAAAGGGCGAGCATGTTTGGCGCGACGGGGATGCGAACCCGCGATCCTCAGATTTCGAGTCGCACGCCTTAATACGCTTAGCCATGCCGGGCCTCTTTTAAAAAGAATACGAACGTTTATTAAAAAGCAGATATTAATTGCAACATATCTTGTTATTAGTAGACTTGTATATTGTGAAAATGAAAATGAAAGTTTCTTAAATGAATTAAGATAAGATTTTAAGCATGTTTTCATACGTTGAGCTTGCATTGACAACAACACATCATCAGAAGACCCAGTAAATATTGTTTCTAACTTTTAACTGTAAATAGGGATTTACTTGAGATTATTATTCTCAATAGCTTATTTCGTAGTCGTCAAGTTCAAAGTTTATCCTTAAGGCTGTGGCTCGGCATGACAGGGTGGATAGGGCGCTCAACTAGAAATCTGAGGGTCGCAGGTTCGAATTCTCGTCCCACCAATCGTGTTGGCTCTTTCAGCCGTAGAGACATTACAATGTGAATGTCAATCCCAGTATTCGCTGACGGTAGGTAGTGATGGTCAACTCCCTTCCCTCTATTCTTACGCTGCCAAATTAGGGACGGTTGGCAGAGATAGCCCTCATGTAACTTTGCAGAAATAATCCTTAAGGCTATCTTGTATTCAAAAGATAGATAATGTGAACAATGTGCAGGCGTACGCTTTCAGTTTAAAATTATAGGTATGTTAGGAGGTATGTCTTTTGGGAAGGTAAGTAAGAAATTTCATATTTTCTTGTACTCGTTAAAAACCCAGATATCTTAAAAAGGTGAGAACAGTTTTAACTAGTAAACCTAACATAGAAACTATGAAAAGCTTTATGTAAAGTTTTTTTTAGAAATTTATATTTTTCATTTTACACTCAAATATTTTAAAACTAAAAGCACCGAAGAAAACTGAAACCTACGTTTATAATCCAACGACAAATTTGAAAACACTCATTTTTAGTATCAGCCTTAATTTAATACACACTATTTGACTGTACTTGTGTAAGAAAAAGTTGTACATGCTGAGTATATGAGGTTGTAAAAGTGCCCATCGAAAACTCTTTACATACCAATCTTAAGGGCTACGTTTTTCGTAGATAATGAAAATGTCCTAAGAGTCCATTCTTGTCGTTTCAAAAGCAGAGATTTCCAGACGAGATATCGTCAAACATTCATCAACTGTCGCGCATACAGTGAGGCTCGGCTGTAATCTATCTTCTTCACGCTTATTGGTTCTTTCATGGCAAGACAAAAGTCTTCCGACAGATGGCACTTCTCAAGAGAAAAAAAGGCCATTCGACTTCAGTTGTGGACAAAAATTAAATGTATAGATTTTTTTTAAAAATATTTTTCACGACTAACGACTTTAGAATCAATTAACTCGTTTATCTGAGCTCTTAGAAAATAGAAGTCCTAAATTTAATTACACATTTATTTTTCTCTCATGGGAGAAGAAAACAGCTCAGCACATTACAAGGCACTAACAGCACTAACTCAGAATCTTAATTATTTATAACGTATAACAATTTCTTAGCTTCTTAAGAGAAAAGTAGGGGCTTCAAATTGTCCTAGTGCCACAAAGTCTGATCTACATATTATTGCGAGGCAGACAGATATAAATATAATGGTTTTGATCTCTCAGATCACGATAATGAATTTTTGTAAGACAGCAAAAACAAAAAAAGGATATGAGAAATTACATTTTTATACCGTTAAATAAAGGAACTAATTCCGTGAGTTACAGGTTTGATACATGGCATCATTCTACTTATATCCCTACGTGCAGCCTTCCCACTGTTATAGTTGTTATTACGATTTTTAAATTAAACGATGATTGTTTCAAGTGTTCTTGTTCGGCTTCTTAGTTATTTGAATCACTGCCAGACATTGAAACTATCCGATTTCCATCTAATGAGATTTGTATCATTTGTCTGACACGTCCTTTTTGTCTTGCTTTCCAATTACATTCAAGTAGCTAGGGACTTGTTGTTATTCCTCCTGTTTGGGTTCTAAGCCTTAACTATCATCATAAATATAGAGCGAATTTTTTTTTCAATTTAGTGCATTCTTTCTATTTAAAAGTAGATTTGCTATTCCTTGAGAAACTGGATTGAAAAACATAGAAATATATGTGAAGTAATTTGCTACTTATTTAAAAATCTTCCCAGACTTATAGGTTTTATCAACTAATACACGTTTCAATGATGTTGCAGTAACAGATGTCACCTGACTACATTTACGTCTTTTGATGTGTAATAACATTAATTGCAGCTGGGATATATATACTCACCAGGTGTTTGTACGAGAGAAGCTGTAATTGAAGGTTTTTTCATAATTTTGTTTAACTCATAAAGTTGTATTTTTCACGTCTGTTAGCTTCAACAAAACATCTTAATTACAAATCTAAAAGTAATTATTAAGATAAATTAGGAAGAAACGATAATTTTGTAATTTCTTCGAGTGAAAGCAGAAATCATCATATTAATACCATTTTTATCAAGTTTAAATTTCAAAATTACTTAGCTTTGGTAGTTTCTCGAACTTTTAACGAAACTTTATAAATCATTAGTGTGTATTGACCAATTCCACCCTTTTATTATAATTGTCAAATGACAGGCAAAATGTGCAAATGTGATATATAGTGCACACTTTTAGCGAAGAAAATAAAGTATAGTTTAGATTGATTGCACTATTTAAGAATACCTTCGAAATTTCGAATATATAATTTTAGAAACATAAATTATTGTTTGTCTCAAGCGGGCCCAGCATGGCCAGGTGGTTAGGGCGCTCGACTCGTAATCCGAGGGTCGCGGGTTTGAATCCCCGTAACACCAAACAGCCGTGGGGGTGTTATAATGTGACGGTCAATCCCACTATTCGTTGGTAAAAGAGTAGCCCAAGAGTAGGCAGTGGGTGGTGATGACTAGCTGTCTTCCTTCTAGTCTTATACTGCTAAATTAGAGACGGCTATCGCAGATAGCCCTCGAGTATCTTTGCGCGAAATTCAAAACAAACCAAACCAGTCTCGAGCGACAGCTCCCCACTTGGAGTATTTCTATGTACTGTGTGCAGTATTCACTTAATACATGAACGAAGTGAAGTATGACACCTGTGAATAACACGTGAACTGAAAATTAAGTAATATGAAAACCAGTAGTTTACGATAAAGTTGGAAATTTTTCCATTTATGTTTTGTAATGAATTACTTCAAATAGGTATTCTAAGCCATCAAACTGCATTACGAAACAGTTATGGATAAACTAACTGAACTAAAACAAGGAACCGACGTGGTTCCACATTTTTTCTCAATATCGTTAACTTGGACTTCCTCGCTAAGAAACCAAACAATAAATGAATTAAAATGCTTTTGACTAATTAATGTGGCTGTCCTTTTCTGTAGTTTAGAGTAAGACTCAGCAAATGATACGATCAATTTTTTACTTAGCGTTTTTTATCTTACTACAATACTTATTATTTTATTAACTAACGTAACCGTTACACATAAAGAGAAGACAACGGATCTCCGTAAGGATGACATAGGGTGGTTAGATAAGAACGTCAATCTTTCCTCTTCTAGTGTTGTTCCCAGGGGACCCTAAGGATACATGCCAGATTTATAGCAATCAATCAAATCGTTCGCCAATTATAGGTGGACACAAACACGTACCCGCAGGCTTTTATCAAATAATGGAATATATGTATAAATTAAAGTAAATCCCGTGAAATTAAAAATGTACAGAAAAGTTTTTGTCACATTATCACAAACATTAACATTTAGAGTTAGGATTAATATTTATAACGCAGGTTTCTTGTAAACTGTATTTGTTTACGAGAATTTAATAAAGCATAATTGAAACTACTAATTCCAGGTAATTGGACCCTGGACGAAAGTTATGCAAATTCATAATTAATGAAAGGTTACCTTAAAACATGAAAAGTTATTTCCTTTATATATGACATTCTTTTAAGAATCCACAACGCCCATAAAAACAGCAAAACACAAAATGTGAATCCGTAAATTTGTATGTATCTTCTCATGGATCCAACAAACCATGGCACTTTTGGAAAAGATCCATCAACAGAGGAGAAAGAGTGAAAAAAAACCTCTCAAAATGCAAAATTCCCTACAAATTTCGAGAACAGGCAGGTACAATATATAGTCAACAATAAACGTCACAGGCAAAAAAAAAAACTATACACAAAAAAGTGTTGGCACTAAAAATATGTACAATGGTAAATTCGTTACACTATGCTCTGGTAAAAGAGAAAAGTGACTGGAAGCCTTATATTGTGGAACACTTACATTGTTGGTCTCGTTCCCAGACGAAAATACTTCTTGAATTACCTGTGCTCTGCCCACCATGGGTATCAACACCCAGATTCCAGGCATGCCGCTGTGCCACTGGGGTATCGTTGGTAAAAGGGTAGCCAAGAGTTGGCGGTGGGTTGTGTTTACTAGAAGCCTTCCTAAACTGGAGATGGTTAGCGCAGATAGCCATTGAGTATCTTTACGCAAAATGTAATACAAACTTACTGTGTACAATATGTATAGTCCGTTTAATTTATCTTTTATCTTTTACATACACATTGATTTTATTTCGTTTCATATAAGTATATAAAGTTTGAGACTACAAATAATTGTTTGTTTTGTTTGTTTGAAGTTAAGCTCAAAGCTACACAAGAGAAAATCTGTTCTTTGCCCACCACGAGTGTCGAAACGCGGTATCTAGCGGTATAAGTCTGGAGACATACTGCTGTGCCAATGGGGGTTTGATCCTACAGAAATATATATTTAAAAAAAAAAAACTAGAGACGATTACCGCAGATTGGCATCGAGTGTATTTACGCGAAATTTAATACAAACTTACTATATAATATATGTATAGAACATTGCACAAGTCTTTTTAATTTGTTTTATCTTTTGTGCCTACAATGACTTCTTTTGTTTCAAGTAAATATATGAGGTTTGATCTAGCAATAAGATATATATGTAAGAAAATATTATTTAAATTTTCATTTGTCTGTTGTTACTCTACAATAAGATATTTTTCCAGTTATTTCAGTATGAGCTAAAGTAAAGAAAATGTAAAATTGAGGATGAATAAAAATTTTTGGCTGTTAACGTAAAACTTACAGATAGTGTTGAAATGCTGTTAACATAAAAAATGCAGTTGGTGTTGAAATGGTGTTAACGTCAAAATTGCAGATAGTGTTGAAATACTGTTAACATAAAAATTGCAGATAGTGTTGAAATGGAAACTCCTGGGGTTGGTATAGGTTTTTTTACCTTGCTATTAATCAAGTAAGGCTGATAGTGTCTGGAAGGTGAAATGCTTAAGGGACCAAGTTTGCAATTAAAGCTTTAAATATAAAATAAGTAATTCACTTTTGTAGGAACCTATAATGCTTTAAACACTTAATTTGACAGTAATTACGGTAGAATAACACTGATAAGACCAGCTGATGGACAGTTCTGAATGTTCGTTAATTGACAAAATTAATGATGATATTTATGTTAGAACTTAGTAGTAAAAGCTCTATACACCGTATACTGGTTGTTTTTATCTATTCACTGCTATTAAGCATTTTGCACAACAATAAGAGTTCACACCAATGTATCATAACTTATACTCAATTTACGCAGGGCAGAATACATATATATATAAATATATTGGTATAATATGGAAGATTGTTATCTTACCATCTTTTAGTTCTACACCTTAGTTTAACTAAGGTTTTCACACACAGCACTCTATGTACTAGTTCAATAATTTCACTTACTTGCTAACTCTCCTTTCACAGAATTATACGAGTTGTTTCTTATTCTTTCGTTTGAACACAAACTAATTAATCAGAATACTGAACTACAATTTACTAACAAAATCAACCAAAAAGTATCTTATTTTGTCAGACTCAATACAACTATTCAACAAGTAATTTTGTAAATGTAAAATGATGTAAGGACGGCAGTGCCAAAAAAGAATGCAAACAAGAATATAGGTATGATGCAGCTATGCATAGATAATCCGCACACATCTTTCAATATTAGAGTTTAACGTTACATTGTAAAGTTCATGACTACAAAATGGTTACGAGGTTGGCACATTCTATCGACCTTCTATCAAAAGTCTGTTATAATCTGTGACAATCAAGACATGTTTTAACACCAGTTACTTGTCTTTGTACGAAAGTTTTAGAATCTTAGTTACACTTCACTGACGCTTACGCTGATATTACCATGACATTGTGATAAACAAACATACCAACAATTAAGAAAATATAACCTCCAACTGCGGTAATATGAAAGTCAAGTATGCATTTTACAGTGTAACATAAAGTTTTGATATTGGAAATAATGCCGGTATGATCTATGTACAGCTGTATAATTTCTATATTATAATTTGCATTCTTTTCGGCACTACCATTTTTACATCATTTTACATCCACAAAATGTTTTTTTTTATTTCATGTTTTGTTACATGTATTCCCCTGGCTGAAAGTTAATGTACTCTAAGGACATGCTCGCCTTTTCAGCCGTGTGGGCGTTGTAGTATGACGTTAAATCCCACTATTCGTTGATAAAAGAGTAGACCAAGAGTTGACGGTGGGCAGTGATGACTAGCAGCCTTCCCTCTAGTCTTACACTACTAAATTAGGGACGACTAGCGTAGATAGCCCTCGTGTAACTTTGCGCGAAATTCAAAACAAACCAAATCTACTGAAACAAAAAGAAAAGTCACAAATAGCTTGGTTGTTTGGTCACTTTCTGATTTGGTATCTTAGCAAAGGTTTCTTGCCTTGTTTTGGGCTTTCTAGACAAAGAAATAAATGAAAATTAGTGGCTGTCATCTTTTAAATTAAAACTCTCTGTCACTGTTTTACTGGCGTGTATGTTTGTATTATGCCTCTTGGATACCTTGGCTATCTCTACACATCGAGTCTACCGACTCTACAATAATCATCAACTTTTTACTAATTCGCATTTTTATCCCAAAACTTTAAGGAAGAACCTTTACACTAAGCCACGTCTGCCACGATATTTCATACATTCTTCTAACCAAACAACAATAAAACTTATAAATTTAAAAACATAATTTGTATTAATATGAAGATCGTTCTTCACGTATTAAAATATACATGCATTTATTGAAGGCAGTAAAGCTCTGTTATTAACAAAATACCTATTTTGTAATAATCCTGTTCGTAGTTCTCTGTTAGAAACTAATCGTCTAATTCTGTTCCTGTTCTTTCAACACGACTGACAGTCCTAATATCGTGTTTACTTTTCCAACCAAATGTAGACGAAATACTTTCCCTGTGGATTAAACGCTAGAAGTATTAATTTCTTACGCATTTATAATTATTTATTAAGTTTCTTATATATTTAAATGCACTTAGTTTATCAAGAGCAGCAGTGTTACGGGAACAGTAAAGCTACGTTACTGGTAAAATATTGATGCTATATTCTACCTGTAATTAGAACCCTTAATCATATACCCCTGGTCTTTCTATTCTGTTGATAGGTCTAATAACATAATGCTTTGTTTACTTAGTAGGCCTAATGTAGTCGAATCTGTTTTCTCAGATTCGTGGTTAAATATAGTAATAAATTGCGTATAAATATATAATCGTATGCGTGGTTAAAACTCCTCTGGATTAAACACATAACTAATTACATAAATTGATAAGAATGTGTACGTGTATTTTTACGTCACACTGGCACGGCATGGCCAGGTGATTCGAGAGCTCGACTCGTAATCTGAGGGTCGCGGGTTTGAATTCACGTCACACCAATCATGCTCGTCCTTTCAGCTGTGTGGATGTTATAACGCAACTGTCAACCCCACCACTCGTTGCTAAAAGAATAGACCAAGAGTTAGTGGTGGTGACTAGGTACCTTCCCTTTGGTCTTACACTGCTAAATTAGGGATGGGTAGTGTAGTTAGCCCTCGTGTAGCTTCGCACAAAAATTCAAAGCAAACAAAGAAAATAATCATACAATTTGTTGTTGTGTTTTTTTATTGGAAAGGTTCTCATGAATCATTACAGTAAAGTATTTTCTTACATTTAAATAAGCATTAGGAAGGAGTAAATTTGATTATAGAATAAATCACGTTGTATTAAGCCTAATAATGACCATAACGTCTCAAATAGAAAAACATTACATTTGAAAATAATATGTTTGTATATAATTAAAACAATATCATTATTACTTACCAGGCAAATAAATGTTATAATTCCGTTTCTAACATAATCTGTTTTCGATCGTGTAGCCCCCCGCTAGTACAGCGGTATGTCTCCGGATTTACAACGCTAAAATCAGGGGTTCGATTCCCCTCGGTGGGCTGAGCAGATAGCCATTGTGGCTTTGCTGAAAGAAAAACACAAACACATTCGATCATGTATATTTTCCTACACTCGGATATCGTATATAAGCCAACAGTGGTAGCAAACAAAATGTGCTTGTTGAGCATGTAACCGGCTCATTGTGAGCCTTGCGTGTTGTCAAATAATTAAGTCCAAATTGCACAGCTCAGCTATTGACGAGCCTCAGAGCTCGTAATTTCCAGTGGATTTTACAATATGGCCTGGCATGGCCAGGCGGATAAGGCGATCGACTCGTAATCCGAGGGTCGCTGGTTCGAATCCCCGTCACACCAAACATGCTCGCCTTTTCAGCCGTGGGGGCGTTATAAAGTTTACGATTAATCCTATTTTTCGTTGGTAAAAGAGTAGCCCAAGAGTTGGCGACAGGTGATGATGACTAGCTGCTTTCCCTCTGGTGTAACTGCTAAATTAGGGACGGCTAGCGCAGATAGCCCTCATGTAGCTTTGCGCGAAATTCACAACAAACCATAATCCGTGATGACTAGAAGACCCACTTGTTGAGAAAATTATATATTTAAAAATGGCTGGTATGGTTAGAGAAAACACTGGTAGTTGTTCGCTCATTTACTTGTGCTTTCTCTACCCATACCAGTCGTTTTTAAATATATAATTTTCAAAACAAACCAAATGAATTTTACAATATATAATTTTTTAAATGTTCTATCTGTTTTATTTTAAAAGAAAAAGAAATAAAAATGATGTTATGCATGATTTACTTCAAACACTTATAGAATAACATTAAGGTTGACTGGTAAGTGCATAAACTTCACTAGAAAGTTCTATCCAATGTTATTGTAACCGTATATATGTAAAAATCCAAAATTCCAGACTGTCGTGTTAATTCAAAAAGTATAAAAAAGCTATGATTGTAGATACAGAAGTTGAGTATATTAAAATGTACTCATGTCGTCAAGTCTAGTCATGCTCCTATCTGAAAGTTGTCATGTCTGAAATACGCATACACACACACATTTGTTTTCTGCACGCTTTCAATAAAGCCTCCTAATACACGATTGTGAAGGTTTTTCAGCGCCCCCTTTTCATCAATCCGATCATATATAAGTCCATAGACACTGCGTCTGGCGACTTGACAGGTGTGATTTAGTATGTAAGAACATGAATACTTATTAAATTTCTCATCTGCTTGAAGTATGCAATGTTGAACTCAGTGGAAGCAAGTTGTTTACCGGTGACTTGAGTTGTTTTTTAAGACGGAGAACCTTTTATGTTACATACTGTTTCGTAAAAGGTTTTTGCTACTATCTTTTGTGTTTGTAAATTATCTCCTGTTCCAAAGTGTCACATTTTTTGTTTATTACTGCTAGAGTGTGACTTGTTGCAGATCTTAATCTGAATGATCCTGATAGCCAAAGCTGATCCATATTCGTTTGTTTGCGAATGTAGTTGATTTCAAATGTTATTCTCTTCTTGGAAATTCTAAGTTGCCAATCTGAGCACGTTTTTATGATCTAAGAATATGAATGTTTTTCGTCTAAAGGGATTGTTATTAACCTGTTAAAGTTAACTGTAAACCTTTGTGGAAAATAATTCATAAGAAGATCTTCTCTTTTCTACACACTACAAAGCACTTATATAAACTACCACGTCTTTCAACGAAGAGTTGTCTTCAATAACTCACTTCTTTGATATTTAAATAAGGTAATTTAACACTACGTTCTACAGCTATGAGAATAATTATTACTGTCCTGTGTGTATTTCATAAGTAGGCCAAACAATCAAAATACGAAGCTACTAAAGGAAGTGAAATCACCACGCACCCTAAAACAGTTTGTGAGAATTAACTTAGTAATAATGGAATTTGTACTCAACCACCTTACAGATAAGTCACAAAAAGTTATATTTGATCTTTGACAAACAGAAACTTCAAAAATTGAAAATATATTTTAAATATTTAATTTTTTGTTTTTGAAAATCAAAGCTCTTCTCTAGTGTTTCGATACTTGTAGCGAATGGACACAGCGCAAATAATCCGTTCTATAGTTTTATCCTTAATAACAAAGATACAAGAAAATCAAAGAAATGAGAGAGAAGTAAGTATACGGTAAGGTGTCGAGATTACAAAACTATGTGTGTAAAACATTTGTCAAAACTTCCATAACTATGTGTGTGAAACATCTGTCAAAACTTCCATAACTATGTGTGTGAAACATCTGTCAAAACTTCCATAACTGTGTGTGTGAAACATCTGTCTTAAGTGAAACTCTTTAAAAAATTAGACACAGTGTTGAACATTTAAACATGCTAAATTGAAGATTTTTACATTTATATAAAACAATAATGTTATTTCAATAACAATAATGAAATATAACAACAGCATTTTATTTCCTTTTGGTCGACATATCCATTTAATGTTCGCAATTATCTTTACAAATTACAAAAAAAAGATATTGACAAGTTTAACGCACTTTTTTATTGTATCCCATTCCTCTGGTCTTCAGAAAACACTATCCCTCGTCAGTAACCCTAGACAAGATAAATTATGTTCTTCACACCAGCTGCTGATAAGAAAAAGAGATGTTAATAGGTTTGATCTGTCTTTTGTTTTGGCTGCTTCTCTAGGGTTGAACGGTTATTTGGAATACCATTTATCGTCAGCAACTTTGGTTAGGTTATCTAACTGGAGAAAAAAAATTAAAACTATCATAATTCACGTGAATTAAAACCATCTCTTCACTCTTCATTAACGACTCTCACTTGGACTTCATCAACACTTTCGAGGCGTGACAGAAACAAAATATAATTTTTCTTACCAGGAATTGGTATATACATATATAATGTTAGTTTAGGTTTCTACGTTTTGAATTGTTATCAGTTAGTTATTTCTGTTAGTAAAATATAACTATTCGGTACAGCTTTTATCCTTGAATAACACTGCAAGAGGACAAAAATAGTCTCGTTTGTTACAACTATACAGTTTTTGTTTAAATAGTTTACCAAACTCTGTTATTTGTTTGTTGTTTTTTGAAGTTTTTGCGATATATTGAGATGTATATTTTCTTTTCTATCGGACAATGGAAAGCTTACAAAATTATGGTTTCCTAACAAACGTGGAAGATTATTATTGTAGGATATATTTTTCCACACGTGCATCGTTCCATTTCTATCAGGTTAAGGTCATCTCATTTATTCTTCCTAATAAGTCGCAGATTGATCCATTGGATTAATCATAAGCTTTGTTTACAGAATCGACTTGTATATGAAACCTTGTCGAAAACGTACTCGTAAAACCAGTTGCGTGCACGCGCAAACTTCATGCTTGTCTGACAATTTGCTCGTTTTGGGCTGGGCGTAGCCTAGTGGCTAGCGTGTTGATATACTGTTCGATAATCCATGATGCGCTTCTCTCTATACTTTGGGTCCGTGAAAACGTTATAAGAGTGATGGTCAAGTCCCACTATTTGACAATAGTGTCCCCAGAACTGGACGTGGGTGCTGTTGAGTACCTGCCTTCACTCTATTTTATGAATTCAAATTCAGCAGTGGCTAACACATATAACTCTCATGTGGCTTTGTGCACAAATTTCCGAAACGAATAAACGTACAGTTAGCTCTCTGTGGGGAAACTAAAAAAAAAAAAAACATTGGATAGAATTAGTAAAAAACAAAACAAAAACATGCCTAACACAAGATCATAAATCCAGTTGCGTGCACGTGCAGAATTTATGCTTGTTTAATCATTTGTTCCTTGTAGGGGAATTAAAGAAGGTTGGAAGGAAATTACAAAACAACACTTACTTAAGTCAAACTCTCTATACGTGAACTGTAAAATTATTTCATTTTCTGTCTAACCTTTAAAGCTTAATGCTAGGAATATATACTGGGAATAGAAAATAAGTTATTTGTTAAGTATGTATTCGGTAATTTTCTAAACAGAAAGTAAATATGACTGCGGAAAGACGTCATTGCACTTTAATGTCTTCCTTTTCTTGAACGCGAGAAAACCTGAGAATATTGTTTATATAAAATTCGTTTGAACTTAATATTACTTCAGGATTTGATACCTTATTTTACTCTGTGCAAATATTGCTGTCACGTTTCTAGTGTAATGATTTCCTTTCTGTAATGTTAAATTTCTAATTCTAACGTACCATATGTGTTCAGTTTGCTTGAGTATGATGTAATATTTCATGTCTAAGAAACTTAACACATGACTACTTCTGTAGATTAAGCAACGTGACTAATTTCCATTGCAAATGTTATCAAAACTTTTCAGATATTGTTTCTAGTTGATGACAACTTGATTTATATATAGCCTTCATAAAAGGTTAATGTTTCCGATCACTGTAATCGTTATTAGCTTCTGTCAGTTTTTTTTTAGTTATTATATTTAAATTTTGAATCTATTCTGCGTAATACTTTATGAAGCATTTGCTGAAATATATAGACTATTATAGAATATTATTAGTGATATTTTACTCCAAACACGTAATGAAAGACAGTTTGATTTTATTCCAAGCCCATACAAACAACCGTATGGTATTAACCTAGATAAATTTGAGCAACGGTGGGGTTTTATCTTTAATACATTAACATCGGTGTAGTTTTATTTGAATGACGCGTGATTTGATCCAAAACATGCATAGAGGATGGTATAGATTTCACTTAAACTTTTATGAATAGCAATATGATTATATCCTAAACAAATAAACAACATGTGGTTTTATTTTAGACACACTTCAATGATACCATTTCATCCTTAACACGTGTTCTTTAAAACAACACGATTTTACGCCAGATACATGTAGAAAATAACATATCTCTAACATTTGTAAACAACAGAAAAGTGTTAAGGTGTTATCTTTGGTTTGTGCATGGAAATACTGGATTTTATTTCAGACATAAATGAACTGCAGCATTGTTTTTTCCCAAGAAACAATCCTATAGTTATATTATTTGTATATATTTGTGCAGTCTTCAGAAGTAACGCTTGTAAGGCGGAAGAATAAACAGTACAATTCTGCCCGACATATATAAACGATGGTGTGGTTTCATCCCACGGCGCATCTGAACAACAATGTAGTGTTATCCTTAACGCGTAAACGACGGCGTATTTTTTATTACTTACACTAATAAACGACAGCGTAATTTTATCTCAGACACTGTTTTGTTTGTTTTGTTTTGTTTTTTAATTTTGCGCAAAGCTACTCGAGGGCTATCTGCGCTAGCCGTCCGTAATTTCTTTTGAGGGAAGGCAGCTAGTCATCACCACCAACCGCCAACTCTTGGAATACTCTTTTACCAACGAATAGTGGGATGACCGTCACATTATAACGCCCCATGGCTGAAAGGGCGAGCATGTTTGGTGCGACCGGGATGCGAACCCGCGACCCTCAGATTACGTGTCGCACGCCCTAACCCACCTGGCCATGCCGGGCCTTATTTCAGACACACATGAAAGTCTGTAACACAACTCTGTGTTTATGTATCTTATTTTCGTGCTTCATTTGGCTCGCATATAAAACTATTTTCAAAAGTAACAGAAAAAAACAAATTTTCTTTTATAAGATATATGAATTTAGTCTAAGTAGAAGATACTACTACAATAGTTTAGTTAAGATTTGAAATAATTCGGATTATATGATTCTGTTCTACCAACGCTATATAACATACAATCTAATCATTGGTTAATGCGTGCCATTCAGGAATTATTTGTTTCTTTGCTTTGTCTGTTCGCTCGAAGCTATCCAAGACATAACCACCGCAGCCACATCTAACTTTGAGTTGATGTAACAAAGCAAAGTCGGTAGGATTACATACGTTATATGACTTTAAGTTTGTTTTTATGTAATACATCAATAATAATTTACACGAGAATATTACATGTACAGTATACACACATGTATAGGTTTTATGGGGTGTGGGGAAAGCAGTATTGAATAGTTTGCATACCACTGGACTCGCGGGAACAACAGTCACCGCTAACTCGTGTATTATTGTATACAAATAGTGGGATTTGGCTGTCACTCTTATAATACAACCATGGTCCAAACATTTAGAATACGATTTTGGGCAGACGATATATGATTCATAAGCCATCTGAATTATAAACCAGCATGATAACCTTAAGGATATTACCGAACCATTTAACGTTAACAATAATTAAGGAGTACATAAAACAAGTGATATATCTATGACAAAAACAGCATTAATGTGTGATAAGAGTAGTTTTAAGAATGTACACATTTTATTGATTCAGTGGAAAGTTAATACACTAAGCAAAGTGCGGTGACTTAGGACTAAATGAGCAAGTTAAAATGGATAGCAAAAACAGTTATTTATCTGCCAGTCTAAACGAATAGATTAACTAGGAAATAAATAACAAAATGGACATAATCGTGTCAAAAATTTATATTTAAAATAATATAAAGATTGTTTTAGTTGTGGAAGAAATCGATGGTAATATTTTTGTTAAATGGTGAACAAGGAAAGAAGAAAAATTAATACAGAAATTAAGTATGTTAAAAGAAATTTCACCACAATCTTACGACCATGTTCGATCATGCATACTGGCAATAACCCTATAACGTATTTTCCATTGCAGAAGCTTCCGTGGTGAGGCTGTCTTGTACAAAACACACCACTCCTTCCTGTCTAGCTTCCATAATCCATTTAGTAAATGAGAACAATAGTTTCTTATTGCCCGTTTAAAGAGTACAATCTTAAAGAAACCCACATGCGCTGCTTTCATCTGGAATATCATAGCTACATGTTTCATTCTCTAATTGCTTTAGATATGTGACAGGTGAAAGAGAAACGTGACTGGAAGCTTCATATCGGGGAACATTTACAATGTTGGTCTCGTTCCCAGACGAAAATACTTCTTGGTTTGTTTGTTTAGTTAAGCACAATGGGTTATCTGTGCTCTGCCCACCATGGGTATTGAAACCCGGTTTCTAACGTTGTAAGTCTCCGCAGACATGCCGCAGTGCCACAGGTGGGGGTATCACCTTGGTTATGTTGCATGGAACACATGGACGATTTTTAACACTAATCTTTTTATTCGTGGATTCCCACCTTTTGTGCTACGTCTATCAGAACTGAGGAAAAACATGTTGCACTTTCTGGATGGTTCTAGTGACCAAGTTGATCTATCTTCCTTTATGATCTGAGTGTATAAATATTTTCCGCCGGAAAAAAACAAATTATTAGATACCCTTCCGAAAAAGGATCGATTTTAAGTGACATCACGTTACCTAAGAAACGCTAAACAATGCCACTTAATGTAGTTCTGATACATCAGATTTCGTGTTACGTGATTTGTTGATTTCCAAATTCAAATTTGTTTCGATACAACATACTCGACCCTCTCTATAATCGGTAATGAAAAATAGTATAAAAGTGACAAACAAGATATAATCATGAAAAGTGCAAACGAGAACCAAATTAATAAATAAATAAAGAACCATGCAGTTCTATTGAAAATCTGTTAAGAATTTCAGGCAAGAAACGATACAAAATTCTTGATTTTGAGATTTCCAAACACTAACTAATTTTGTTCTGTTTGATCCTTTTCGTTTGTGACACGCAAAACGCCCTCTTTGCAAAGCTGAATACTGAAAAATCAGTGGGTTGATACAGAATAAAATTTGTGCGAAGCTCAGTAAATACGAATATCTTCGGTTATGTCTGTTTTTATAAAATATTTCTCCTTTATCATACACGTCTCTAAACATTATATTTTTAACTGTACGTTTGTTCTTCTATCTGCTTAATACCTCAGTCTTTATCTGTCTGATTAACTGGTATACCTATCTGTGCTCTTCCTCTTCACCTGAGAATTCGGATATGTTTTTGTTACCTAACTAAGTACGTGTATGTTTAAATGTCTGAATACTTACCTATTGTTCGTCTTACTGCCTGAATAGTATATATTTCTTTGTCTTTCTGTCTAATTATACATTTTAATGTTTTTATAATTATCTAGGTGTTTTGTGTTTTCTATCTGTTTCTTAACCTAATTATCTACTTCTTTCTCTAATGACTTTTCTGCCTGAAAGCTATTTTTTTATCTAATTATTTGCTCCTGTGTCTCATTACCCTTCCCTTTGTGTTCTACTGTAGAAACAATTTCTTAATTAGAATGTATTATAATTTTGTACTTGTATTTGTAAATCAGAATAGTTAAGAAAAATATAAATACAAAAAATGGATTAGCACAAAATTTAAAGTAGTATTGATTGAGAAGGAGCCCAACCTATGGTAACTGAATGTGGTTCAGCTAAGTCAGAGTTGTTTCTGTCGAGTATTTAATAATGAACAACATTGGGATTATAAAAGAAAACTGAAATAAAAGCACATCCACAATAAAAAATAATCGATGGATCTCAAGGCAAAAGAAGGCAAAAGAAAAAGTTTTCAAAGAAAGCATAATTTTTCAGATATCGGAGTTATTTTTGTTATCTGTATTTTTTGTCATATATTTAATAATGAAACACATTGAAACAGAAAGCAGATACGTGACAAGAAATATCAGTGAATCCTGAGGCAAAAGTATCACAGAAAGAGCTTCGAAACAGGTACTTCAACTGCCGAAACTTATTGGATGTTTAAGGTGGACTAAAATATAGATTTATTGATGTATAAAATTTTCATTCGTAAAGTAAGCAAAAGTTTAGCTACCGTTCGCTCTCTGTGAAAGTGTCTGCGAATAAAAGATTTGTGTTGGTGTTTAGACATGTTTATATATTGCGTGTGCTAGCATATCGCAGCTGCTGGTAGTACCAGTTCGCCTCACATTACCTCAAGTTTTTCTCATGTTTGTTGTTCTATTTACATATCTGCCCATCTTCCCAGTTCTCTGTTTGTGTGTGAGCCCGTAGATAAGTCCATTTGTCTATCTGTCTGCTATTCCGAAGGTCTGCACAATCTATAAGTGTACATATTTTTTTCATACATATATCAGTTCAGTTAGCGATCTGTGTTTATATATATATATATATATATACATATACTTATAACGAAAAATCTTGTAAGTAAATCGCGATCTGGTTGATTTAATATGCTCGGGATTTGCATGGTGGTCGTTACGTTTAATTATCGTCCCGTCCCTGAAATCCAGTCTAACACTGAAGAAATCCATGTATTGATCCAGTTTAACACTGAAGTAATCCATGTATTGATCCAGTCTAACACTGAAGTAATCCATGTATTGTAGCATCTTTCCAACTTTTGGCAATGCAGAGAATCTCAGAGGATCTCTGAATTGTCACCTAATTAAAATCCATGTTTTAGGATACATGACGAAGAACATGAGATTAACAATATTGTGTGCACGAGTTGCTGCTGTGAGTAAAGGACTTATTTAATTCACTGTTGTTTAACTTCCAGGAAGCAAGAATACATTACTGAACTACTCACTTACCCTTGTAAAGTTATCAAAAAATGACAGCCTGTAAGTACCGCCTAATAAAATATCCGATTTCAAATATAAGGGATTATTTCTATATTACAAAGTATCATATATACCTTTTTAGGAAACTCGAAAGAACATATAAAAGAAAAGGAAAATTTACTTCAAAAATATTGTAATTAGAGTATTGTAGTGAATGATGCGAAAGCAGTGGGTAATCATAAAACAAACATCAGACAGAAGTAAATGTTTGAAAAAGCTGCAAAAATTAATAGAGAAGAGTTTAGACTGGGGAACGAAATAATGCAGCTTAAAATGTTTAAAACTTAGAAAATAAAGCTTGAGAAAATATCACGACAGCAACGAAAGTTAAGTAAATAATTGATGAAATAATGAAAAAAAAAGTGTAGAAATGAAAAAACATGAGAGTAAAATTAAAAAGTGAATCCGAGTTTTGCTGATTTGTTTTTGTAAGTTTAATAGGTAGTCCTATAGCCAGTTATTTTTTTCCTGTTTTTTATTATAAAATATTACTTGTATGTTTCTGATACGTCACATTTTTCAGTTCATTATGGTTTGGTAACTTGCATATACGGCCGCCAGATGTCGTTGTATAATACAAGATATGTAGTTAATTCGAAACTTGAGCAGGAAAGTCGGAATGATAATTTGATGTAACAAGCAAAGACAAGACTTTATTTTTATATCCATATAAGGAAAGCAGAGAAATGGAAGACGAAGGATGTTGATATATGATGTTTCAAATGAATCTGAATATTTTATATCAACTGACAGAGGTATCATTAGTTTAGAGTCAAATGTTTATTTAGACGAGTCATGAAGAGGAAGATATAGTGGTCTCGGCAAGTTTAAGAGATATCACGCTAGGTAAGACGGTGATGGATTGTATGGTTTAAAAAAGTTCTCTCATATAATTTTCCTTATAATAACAACATGAACGACTGGCTAAATATGACGATAGAAAGGATTAGGAGGTAATAAAGGAAAAAAATCACACGAAGAAATTGTGGCTTCGCTCAGCTCTTGTTGCCGTTTACATTAGATAAGATGTTCTCATTATTATAATTTAGTCTTAAATGTTTTCCAGACCATTTATATTAAAATCATCAAACATGCTTTTGAACTATTGGTTAGTTTTCTATGAGAAATGTATTTATTGAAAGAAGTATGTATTTTGTCATTCATTTTTACTGTTACTTTGTACATCATATGTTCAAGTATTTCATTAAATATCTATCTGTGATCTAATAATGCAATATAAGTTAAAATACTGTGGAAAATAGGATGTTTCTTAAGTTAGCAGTTATAACATATTTCAACACTGCTACCCCGAAAATTTTTTTTTTTTTTTTGTGGTGAGAGAAATATAGCGCCATTTTTAAATTTTATAAACCTACTAATATACTTGTGAAAAATTAATTACTAAGTTTAATTAATAACAAAAAACTTTCACCGAATGTATATGATTTATGTTGTTTTCAGGTACAAATGTACTCTATATCCTCTAGGAGCAAACTTATCTTTTAATACATCAATTTGAAAAATTCAAAAAAGAGCCTAAAGTGTCAAACTTCAAGACTACATAATGAAATATTTACGAAACGTTCGAAATCAGTCTCTACTTGTAGCTAGCTCAACGTGTGTGCCGAAAATAAAACTTTCAATGACAAAATAGCGTATGCGAACTTAAACTTCATAAAAGTTGTTTTGATTTTATTAAATGGTTTCTCATAATTCAGCTAAGCATATTTCGAAAATAATATCAGTATGTTTTTATGACGTAAGGATTTTTTTACAAGTCGGGAAGAAAAAACTTTTACTTAGATTAAATTATTATTTCGTTTACCACAATGAACATTTTTTTATTATTACATTTGGTAACAAAAACACAAACAAACTGAAGAAAAAGGAAAGAACAATGATGTCAAACGAATAATGTATCCTCATTCATCATCTCTTTTTGTGTGAAATCTGCGTCTTCCAGTCACAAATATGTATTGTGGTCTTTTGTTTTATGTACTGTGAAAAAAATTTACGAGATGGGGAAACATGGACATCATTTTCGGATTCAACATACAGGAATCACTTTACAACATCTAAATATTTCAAGAGAATAAAATAATCCGAAGCATGTGTTATTTGTTTTTAATTTAATGCACAGCTACTCGAGGATTATTTGCGCTAGCCGTCCCTAATTATGAAGTGATAGATTAGAGAGAAGGCAGCTATTCAGCACCTCTCATAGCCAACTCTTGAACTGCTCTTTACCAATAAATAGTGGAATTGATCGTCACATTATTACGCCCCATGACTGTAAGGACTATCATGTTCGGTAAAGGGAATCGAACAAATGACCTGCATGTTGCGTGTTGGGTACCCTAAACTCAATCCATTCCTAGTCAGATGGCAATACAGCTCTAAAAATTACATTGGAAATTAATGTTTCTTAGAAATATGGCGTATATGTTCCACCTCCACCGAAGATAAACGGAGGTTATGTTTTCACCTCTCTGTCTTTGTCAGCATGATTTCTCAAAAACAGCTGAGTATATTTTGATGAAAGTTGGTACACATTTGTACTGTCACCCAACTTAAAACTAATCAGTCTTTGGAGTTCAATGTGACAGCGAGGTTACGAAATTACAAAAAAATCTCTATATGCTAATATGAGAGCCGATTTTTCACAGTTTTTGCTCTATAACTCAATCCAAAATGATAAGATTTTGATGAAACTTGGTGGATGTGTAGAATATTATTGCCCATTGTCCTGATAAAAACGGACCGTTTCAGTTGATAACGATATACATTACGGACACATTGTCTTATATTTGTTAGAGCTGAATAGGAGTGACGCTGTGTGACGGTGTATGAACTCTATGTATATATATATACCTAGGTATAAGGAAAAAGTGAATGTTATTTTCTTTGTGAACATCAAGTGTTTAAAACTCGTCTAGTTGCTATTCCCATTTACAGCTATTGAACAATAATTGTTTTTTTTTTGTTTACAAAAACAGCAATAAGTACTGTGGACAATAAAGGCTATAGAGTAGAAGGTCGAGTTTGAAACAGTGATATGCCACAGAACACTCTCCCTACACTTTTAGCTATGAAGGAAATACGATCGATCTGTTTCATCTCATTATATGGTTGACAGAAGCTTTCCTTCTTATCAGTAATTATAAACGTCCGTTAGTTACTTTAAAAAGTACATGGAGTCAAAACGTAAGGTAATTAAAAGAGAAAATATTAAAACCATAAACTTTCGGAAGGTGGACTTTATTCTTTAGAATTAAATATTTAACTGAAGAGTTTGTTTGTTTTTTGGAATTTTGCGCAAATATACACGAGGGCTATCAGCGCTAGCCGTCCCTAATTTAACAGTTTAAAACTAGAGTGAAAAGCAGCTAGTCATCACCACCCACCAACAATTATTGGGCTACTCTTTTACCAACGAATAGTGGGATTGACTGTTACATTATAACTCCCCCACGGCTGAAAGGGCGAATATGTTTGGTGTTACGGAGATTCGAACCCACGACTCTCATATTACGAGTCGAACGCTTTAACCTACCTGGCCATGCCGGTCCCAAATGAAGAGGAAAGATCCACCTTCGTTTTTCTTTGTAGTTCTATATTTTAATGGCAGATA
The DNA here is from genome assembly GCF_004210375.1 of Tachypleus tridentatus. NCBI lineage: Eukaryota > Metazoa > Arthropoda > Merostomata > Xiphosura > Limulidae > Tachypleus > Tachypleus tridentatus. The sequence goes on along the minus strand of NC_134837.1, from coordinate 105,593,407 downwards.
TGCCATAATCTTGCTGGTTTTCACTTTAACACTTTAAACCACACGTCACTTAAGACACCAGACAGTTTTAAAGTACCAACTACTATGTGATATTTTATTTTTAAAGCAACGTTTCTTATGTAGAACAGCACTAAAGTTTTGGTGGCGTGTAGTCTAAGGTAAATAGTCAAACACTTAATCAAAATCGTAGAGGAGAAAACTTTTTGTTTTAGCTGTATTCATTGACTATCACTAAACATTCCAACACTTCTGTAGAGCTGGTTTGGATAGTGGTTAGCGTGAAGTGTTGAGTACTGAAAGATCCGGAGTTTGAGACATAAATTTCGCGCAAAGCTACTCGAGAACTAACTGTGCTAGCCGTCCCTAATTTAGCAGTGTAAGACTAGGTGGGAGGCAGCTAGTCATCACCACCCACCGCCAACTCTTGGGCTACTCTTTTACCAACGAATAGCCCATTAAAGCTCTCTTAAGGTATCCAAATGCCTCGTCATCTAATTAGTGACGCGCATGAATGGATTAACGAGATTCTCACTGTCCCTATCTACTATCTAGCGAAACCACAGCAAAGAGAACTGGCTTGGAGAAATCAAAAGGGACAGAAAGGGCGAGCATGTTTGGTGCGACGGGGATTCGAAGTCATGATCCTCAGATTACGATTCGAACATCTTAACCCACCTGGCCATGCCGGGCCACCCGCTTTATGTAAGGGACTGTCAATCACGTCGCTCATTTCGAAGAGGCAAACAGAGTTCTTGCGGCTGTGGGTGTTCTGGATGGGGGGTCTTACCCTCTGGTAGGAGTAGCTATAATCGAATCCTAAATGTATCTGATCTGACTGTTTAGCCCAAATGCGCGTAAGTTGCACTTAGTTTGATAATTCTTATTTTAGCTCAACAATTTTTATTTTTCAAAATTTGTCGTGATATTTGTAGTTACGACCTTGACCTGTTAGTTTAAGTTATAAAACTGAATTGAAACGTAGACATAAGAATTAAACGTAACAAACTTTAAATAACGCTCCTTCTCGCTTGCTTACAATGGACAAAAATGCTCATCAACTACACAGTGAACATTATTTCTTAATATCGACGTAAGTTGTATGGACTTGTCATATGTAAAGCTTTTATGCTTTCGTTTTCATATAATGTTTAGTGTTGTTAAACTATATAATCGCCTTTTTTGTAAACAAAATGTTTTTTCTATAAAGCAGAATGACATATTTTGAAATGTGTATATTTATCTAAAGACAGCAGGTATACTCACACACATATATGTAGTTAAAACGACCAATGTGTTTTTCGTGGAACATCGTTTCAGAGAACTTGATATTTAACGTCTTTCAGCCTTTGTCTGAATATCGAAGATTAATTATTCAAGTAGTTTGTTGGTCATAACATAGCGTGAGGAGAAACTACCTGTTAAAGATAGTATAGGACAAATCTTAACTAATGTTGTTTAACCACGCTAGCCTGTAATTGTTTCTGTCCTTAAATTCTCTTAAATGAGTAGATGGTAATAATAGACGAGAAACTTTACTGATAAATAATATACAAGTAAAAAAAAAAAAATTGAAAAAGTAAATAAACCTAATTAACGTAGAATACATTCATAGAAAGACAGAGGGAGATGGGGAAAATCAATAGATTAATGAAGAATAGTCAGAGCAGAAACACGGGTAACATACTCATGGAATAATTGGAAATAATAAAATAGGCCTAGGTTGTGTGATAAGCTAAGTAAAAAGTACTAAAGTAAGAGACAACAATGAATGTAATTTCGCAAAACAGGAGAGAGATTGAGAAACAAAAGTTGTCAGTGTAAACGTAATGGAAAAATAAGTCCAAATAGAGACAGTTTAACAAAAAATAAATGAAATGAAAAGAAACGTTGCAGAGAAACGAGACGAAGGGTATACAAGAAAAGGAAATGATTCACAGAAAATAGGATTGTGGAAAGCATACGGTTGAAATGTTAAGAAACAAAATATAAAATAAACGTTTGACAAAATATATGAGAGATTCGAATGTAAAATAGATAAAAAGAAATGAAGGAAAGAACGTGTAATAGATTATTTCTTTATTTAATAACACCTGTGCTGCAACTCCATTACAATGCAAAACTAATGATAACTAAATTATTAGTTTTGGTTAAGTTGTTGGATTAAATAACTAATCAAACAGAAATATCAAATAAATCGAACAGGTCAAAGGTGGTGCGAGTTTCTTTATTTATATTTTATTCTATCTAATCAAAAATACCTTATGTGTGGGTTCCGGCATGGCCAGGTGATTAATCCGAGGGTCGCGAGTTTGAATCCCCATTCAACCAAACGTGCTCGCCCTTTCAGCTGTGAGGTCATTTTAATGTTACGGTAAATCCCACTATTCGTTAGTAAAAGAGTAGCCCATGAGTTGACTATCTGCTTTCCCTCTAATATTATACTGCTAAATTAGGGACGTCTAGCGCAGATAGCTCTCGTGAAGATTTGCGCAAAATTCAAAACAAAACAAAACTTTATGTGTGAAAAAGAGGTTTGTCAAAAAATGAATTGTTTGTGGGACTTAAAGGAAATAAATCAAAGTTTGTGTCCAAACTAGTAGCTACACTAAGAGTGTTGATAGGAATTTTACAGCAATTATTCATTCATTAGTTGACAATGTATAATGAATAACAACCGTCCACCCGTATGATTCCTATGAAAGCGTGACCTGGAGACTGATATTTTAGTTTGCATGACCTTATGTATCTGCACATCCTTTCATCCTGTAGTTTTGCTGCTTTAAATCAGCCGTCTTTAATCCGAATAAAGAAAGCAACTAATAGATCCACTTTTATTTTATACTGATAGTTCCTGTGACTTTTTTACAGATGTGCGCAAAAAGTTTGGTCAAGTTACAGCGGTTTCAGTTGAATAACTTTGCAACTGCTTATATTTAGACCAAATCTAAGAACTAATTCTGAACTGTAAAGTTTATGAATGTACCAAAATTGCAACAAATCCATAAAAGGCAAATACGGCTTTCTATCAAATAGTTTCTGTGCTTTTGGCGCGAAGAAAAAATAAATCAAAATTGGATATTTTATATCTCATGTATTTTTTAGTAGATTGCCTTGAAATTTGGTATATGAATTAAGAATCTAATAAAGTATATCCCCTAAAAGTATGTGGTACTTTGGGTTACTACAGTCCGGGGTAAAGAAGGTATAATATTGACAAACTATCACTCCTGTCAGTAACACACTGTTTCCTGCAGATTGTATCGGTTTCACAATACATTACCATGTGAGTAATACACTGTTTCCTGCAGTTTGTATCGGTCTCACAATACATTACCATGTATTTTGATAAATTGATAATGAACTAAACGAAGTTCACAATGATTGGTCAATGCCAAATATTTAAAATAGTCCTCCACATATATACCTTATATTTTATTTCTCTCTGCTGTTAAAATTATGAAAAATGATCTTTTCTCATTCACTAAACCGATCTGGAAAAATAAAGAAATACGTTTGGGTCAAATATCGGTTTCACTTCAGAAAAGTGAAATCCATTACAGTTGTTCTTTTTTACATTGAAAAAAAAAAACAACCAAAAATATAATCTGTTAAAATGGTTAGTCATCTGTTGGTTTGTAGTCTAGAAAACTGTCCAGTTGGGCATTGGACCTTTGGACAGTGACGAATTTAAGGTTGTGTGGGCCCAGGAGCTAATAATGTTTGTAGGCCCCACATTCCCTGTAATTTGACATAGAATAAAATTGTCAATTGGCCTTAATTAAGACAATGTGCTCTTGGGCTTGGCCCCCTCTAGCCTATACCTAAATACACCACTGTTTTCGGATGCCGCAATCTCCAAATTATAGATTGTTTATGAGGTGCAGTTTTGGACATCACAACCCGCATCTTTGAGAAAGCGTCTTCTACTAATTGCTTGTTGATACAAATTCAGTAGTTCTGATAGTCTAAGTAAGTGAAAAATAAACCTGGTATATAAATACAGACATGTTTACTTAGGTAAAGTAACACTTTCTGGTTTTAATTATGATATATTTACAAAGAGCAACATAAATAAGTCATCTTAGTTACGTATACTCTTTCAAATGTCTTTTTTCTCTCGTTGCACTTAATTTGTTCATTTTGGTTTCAAAATGAAAGGTGTGTAAAAATATCATTTTAGGTCAAAATTTTGTTTCCTTTAAGTAATGCCTAAGAAGACTTTCATCTAATACTATATAACTCGTCATTTGGAATGGACGCTGACTGCCTTCGGTTCTTTTGAATTTCACGCAATCCTACTCGAGGGCTATCTGCGCTAGCCGTTCCTAATATAGCAGTGTAAGACTAGATGGAAGGCAGCGAATAGTGGGATTAACCGTTACATTATAACATACTCACGGCTGAAAGGGCGAGCATGTTTGGTGTGATGGAGATTCAAACACGTGACCCTCAACTTACGAGTCGAACGCCTTAACCACCTGGCCATGCCGGACCTTTCATCACAGAGTTTGCTCCTTCAACAACAGAGAGAAAACGACACGTTATAAGTTTTTAATTTATTTCAAATAGGTTTTTGTAATACAACTATAAATTGTTCAGAAAGATTGGAAAAAGGGATTTCTAGTGTCTGAAATAACTGTGTCGATTCTCCAGTAAGTTCAGTACTTTACATTATCTCAGAGTATTTTTCTTCAGCCAGTGGACTAAATGTTTCTGTACATTATACCTTTCTGCAGCTTAGTTCAAAACACCACCATATTTCATGTTTCATTTGCAGCAAATTAACATTATAATCAACAGTTGTTAACGAGATATGTAACAAATACTTGTTGCGTTCCAGAAACGCTCAACTTGTGAGTAGTTTCAACTAGCTAGATATTATTTCAGGTGTGCAACAACGAAGATCGCTGTGGAACATCTGGTTGCTATTTGTTTGATTAATATTCGTGCAAAGATAGTCGAAGTAATAGACTAGAGAGAAAATAGCTAGCAACACCACCAGCTCTTGGGTTACTCTTTAGCAACGAATATCTGATATAATAACGCTATCGTGACAGAAAGGACGAGTTGTTTGGTGACAGGTTTCAATCTTACGACTTGTGTTTTGTGAGTTAAGTTCAGTGACATACAAAATCCTTTATTCATTGTCAAAGTTCAAGAATAGTGAACACATAGCTTGTTTTGGTTGTAAAGTATGCTCTGTAATGATAGATAGTAAGCATGTTGTAAAATGTAAAAGAAAAGAGACGTCTTTTGTCGTAAGAAACAACAAACAGAAATATTTTTTCAAGAACGTTTAAATCTTGTCACACTAAATTCACAGATTTTGTTTGTTATTTAAAGGTAAGTTACATGCAGAATATTTTGTTAAAGCAATGTTTGGTGAGTTATATTTGTTTGCTTGTTTTGAATTTTGTGCAAAACTACACGAGGACTATCTGCGCTAGCCGTCCCTAATTTAGCAGCGTAAGACTAGAGAGAAGACAGCTAGTCATCTCCACCCACCGTCAACTATTGGGCTACTCTTTTACCAACGAATAGTAGGATTGACCGTCACATTATAATGCCCCCATGACTGAAAGGAACGAATATGTTTAGTGTGACAAGGATTCGATCCCGCGAACCACAGATTGCGAGTCCAACGTACTAACCAATCGACCATGCCAAGTCTTGAATAACTGATATTACATATTACACTTATACACGATTGAGCCTACAATTAGTGACAATAACTCGTGTTTTAAATTATAGTTATACTACAGTTTGCTGTGTTATGATTAATAAACTGTACCCCCTACCATATGCCTTAGGGTAGTGACGTCACGTCCGTGGTTAGGGTTTCTCCTTAACTACTTATGTAATTTCATAATCAAATAAGTCATGTTCTCATTATAATAAGCTACGAGGTTGCATTATAGTTTCATGTTTCATTATTATAAGCTGCATTGTTTTATTATTTTGAGTCTTGTTTTCATTAAAATTAACCTCACAGTTCTACATTTCTGAGTAATAAAAGAGTCACAGTAACAAACCATATATCAGAAAGTTTTCATCAGATCCTATTCACTTATTTTAAACCCTTGTTTAGGAAGACTTGATTGGTATATCAAAATATCTCCAAATCAAGCTCAATATTAGAAGATTTAGTTTGTTAAAACTCTTCTCCATATAAACCTTCCAAAAACTAACGAATCATTTCTTTTGTTTGTTTATTTTTTACATTAGGTCATGAAGTCAAATAACACTGGTAGTTCATTAACTAACTATTTCATAAAAGCCTCAAATAATAATATACAAAAAAACTTCTTGCTATTTACAATTGACTGTTGATGATGTGGAAACAGTAAACCCTACCTTCAAGGTATATTTGATATATCACTCTTGTAACAAACAAAATATCTGTCTATAAATGAACACTTTTCTCTTATCCACGCACCTAATGAAATCTGTGATAATAAGTTAAATTATGAAAATCTGTTTATCTATCTATCGCATGTCTGCTCGAATATTTATTTCCTTACTGCCAGGTTATCTATCTTTCTATCTATTTGAGTATCCGCCTGTTTGTTCACCTGTCTATTCGCTGATCCATATATTTGCCTATCAATCAAACTTAATACATATTTTTATCTAACTGAAAGCTAGCTTCTGAAAGACAACCAAGTACTGAAGGCCTCTCAGTCTAGCCTCTGTCCAATTACCTTGGAGAAACATTTTAGAGATAAAATTCAAGGATCCGTTTAGAGTGTACTACAACTTTATCAGATTACTCTAGTGATTGAAACCTTGTTTTTATTGTTTGGATTTACACAAATAAAGGAAAAAATCTTACATACGCCAGTCAGGTCGTAGAAATCACAGTACCAAAGCATAAGAAAGCACTATACAGAATAAATGCATTTTAGCTAAAAGATTTGCATTATAATGCCATAAAAACTTAAATATAATAGAAGTACTAATATTTCACAGATTCTGACATTCAAATTGGTACACTGTAATATGATTTCGCAGATTATAACACTGCATTAATCAACTAGGTAATTAATTAAATTGGTAAACTGTAACATGATTTCACAAATTATAGCTCTGCGTTGATCAACTGGGTAATTAATTAAATTGGTAAACTGTAACATGATTTCACAGATTATAGCTCTGCGTTGATAAACTGGGTAATTAATTAAATTGGTAAACTGTAAAATGATTTCACAGATTATAACTCTGCATTGATCAACTGGGTAATTAATTAAATTGGTAAGCTGTAACATGATTTCACATATTATAGCTCTGCATTGACCAACTGGGTAATTAATTAAATTGGTAAACTGTAACATGATTTCACAGATTATAGCTCTGCATTAATCAACTGAGCAATTAGTCTAGGGACTTAAATGGGTTAAAGACTCTTTATTTCAGAGGGAGGTTCTACCGACTTAGAATACCCTTTGTTTCAAATACTTTAATATTCAAATATTATAGTTTGTTTTTTGTAGTTCATGCAAAAATGAACAAAAATGAGCTATCTGTGGGGTGTCGAAACCCAGTTTCTAGCTTTGTAAGTCTGAACACATATTGCTGTGCCACTTGGGGGGCGGAAGTATAAAGGAGTATGCTATTATGTTACAGGCTTTAATATACTTAAATAGAATGGCTTTAGAATATACCTCCTGTTTCAGTGTTTTTATTATTTAAAGAGAACAGACTTATAATTAATCTCCATAGTTCAGTAATTATCAGTGTTTAGGCGATATTTTGCAGAATTTTACTTATTAGTATTAGTTCTAATCTAATAAATAGCGTCAAATAAATAGTCCCAATATAGTATGAATAACAAGTTTTTCGAATAAGTCAGAACTTTCGAAAAATATCGTTATGTTTATTACTCCACAATTTCTTCAAGAAAGTGCTAGAAATATAAAAAAAACAACAAAGGATCCTTCCAAACATACATGGGCCTGGCATGGCCAGGTGGTTAAGGCACTCACTCGTTATCCGAGGGTCGCGGGTACAAATCCCCGTCGTACCAAACATGCCTGCCCTTTCAGCTGTGGGGGCGTTATAATGTGAAGGTCAATCCCGTTATTCGTTAGTAAAAGAGAAGCCCAAGATTTGGTGGTGGATGGTGATGAATAGCTGTTTTTCCTCTAGCCTTACGCTACTAAATTAGGGACGGCTAGCTCAGATAGCCTTCGTGTAGCTTTGCGCGAAGTTCAAAACAAGCCAAACTAAGCGTAAAATACAAGTATCTAGTGATCATTTTATCAGTAAGGAAAGTTACCTGTGGCAGGAAGGACAATGGTAGACGCTTCTTGATAATATTCACTGGAATTCACAAACCTGTAGAAAACTTTCGAGAAAGAAAATTTAGCCTTAAATTAAATAAGATCTCATGTTTTAACAAGTGAAGAAAAACTTTTCAAACACGGAAATAAATAGAGGGACAACTAATATCAATTATTCAGTGTAGTAAAATATTAACATACGAAAAGTAGAAAAATTAAACTCGATTGTAATTGAATAGTTTTGTGTATATATATATATATTGCTATATGTTAATTCTTGCCTGTATTATTACGCAGAAACGATGTAAATGCTATCCCTACTGTCTTTTTTTCATTGTTACTGAAAGATTGATATTAGCCATCCCTGTATTTACTTCATTTTTTTAAACGTTTGTTGCGTACTTGTTTCCTTGCTTTTTAGCCGCGGCATAACGGCTCATAAAATGTCTGAGTTCTTTTCAGTAGGAATCTTTAACTCATAGTTTCATCATCTCTCAACCGATTTGAGATATAATTAGAGATATGGACTCAAGAGATTAAATCCTTTTGATTGATGTATTTTTTACTACACTCAGGGTCTCATAAATTAGTTTACTCTAATTTTACCTAAAAATTTTAAATTTGAGGGTAGGCTGGTAAGGATCCTGATGAGTAATAAAATCGAAACACACTCCACTCTTAGTATCGCTGGCACATAAAAATATATCTAATTAAAAAGGAAAACTAAATATATCATAAATTAATTTGCTGTAATCTTGCCTTAAAAAATTTTAAGTACCGCGACCATTGACATTTCCCTTTTATTTTTAATGAGTGTTTAAACAGACATAGGAAAGTTGTATTTAAAGCCGAGTTCTAAATACAATGAGGTATGAGGTCCAAACTGTAATATTTATTGTTTATCTATTTATTGGCTTGTAATTCCTGTTTCACCCTATTCTTTATCTTTTTAAACGAACAACACATTTCTGTAAGAAACCTAACTTCAGGGGTAATAATAACATCGTTTAAAATCAGAATTGTGATTTTTAAGATTACTATTAGTTAATAACACTTATGTTACATCAGTGAAACTGGTTGACACCATTGTTTTGGTTTTTGATTTATGTAATAAAATAGAAGCAGGAGAAAGAAGAACAAGAAATTCAAACACCTGATATTTACAGATATCTTCAGAACTTCAGACATAGATATTGTTATAAAAGGAAACAATGTGTAGTATTCTAAATTCTGATGGACAATCTGAGTCCTCCTTGTAGAGGTGGCGCTACCGTCTACCTGATAAGTTGAACTTCTCAGATGCACACAGATCTCTGCAGACTGCGGATGTTGAGATCTAGTTACTGTACTGAGCGATGAACATCTGACTTAAACAATTAATTCCACAGTGTTACTATAAACATTGGTAAATATACACATCCGTCAGATATTGTTATTCAGAGACAGTTGTAGCTGTTACGATTAACATTTTAATTAAATAACCTAACACACTCTAATTAAATACCCTAATACACTCTAATAAATTGCGTGCATTTGTGATTGTATAGAAATGAACAGATCTTTAAGCATAATAGTTATCAACTAGATTTTGTCATTTGCTACCTACCTGGTACTAAAATCAACATGCATCAGATTAAAACTGTATTATCAAACTGTGGTTCTTCAAGTGCTAAAAGAAACATTGGCTGGAGGGCAAAAAATGTGCTAAGAAAACACTACAAACCTACCATTTGTGTCCACAATAAGTGAGAACATGCTAACTAGCTTATCACCGAAGTACAATTTTAAATTTTGCACCGAACACAACCTATCAGTATTATGTAAGTTTGTAAAAGTGTAAAACATTTAGTAACACTCCAGCTGTGTACAACTTTATTGCTGTTGATACCATTTAATCTTACTTATTTACAGTTTTGTAAGTATTTACACACTTTCCCAACATACACATTTTGTATACATTTGATATCGTTTATATTGTTCTCCAATATACAAATCGCATACAATTTTTTATATTGTTTATATCATCCGCCAACTTACCTATCGTGTGCAAGTTTATTATTGTTTATATAATTCTATTTCTAAAAACTGTGAACAAGTTTGTTATTGTTTATACCACTCACTGACCTATTAACTGTGTACAAGTTTGTTTTCGACAGCAGAAACGATACCATTAACCAAACTACCAACTTTTTACAAGTTTTCAGATTTTATACTACTTATTAACCTTCCAACTGAGTACAAGTTTGGATAAAAATATTTTTATTTCAGGCCTGGTAATTAGGGTGCTCGACTCTCGGTTTGAAAGTCTTGACATAAAAGCCGGTCGCTGAACATATTTTTCCTTTCAGCTATAAGGGCGTTACAATATGATATGAATCGCATTATTTATTGGGAAATTTTAGCCCAAGAGCTGGTGGTGGATGGTGTTTAGTAGCTATTATTCCTCTCCTCTTGACTTTAGAATTATGGACGAGTGTATGTTTTCTTATAGCAAAGCCACATTTGGCCATCTGTTGTGTCCACCAAGGGGATTATGGACGATTAATGGAAATAACACTCAAGTTGTTCTTGAAGTTTTTGTGGATACACTTTTCACAGTATTTACACCAATCCTCTAAAGAGTTAAGGCTGAGAATCCTATACATGTATCCTCTTGCCTTTCTTCAGGGTCTTCTTAACTTCATATTTAGATTATGGAGAACTGTGGAAATCCTAAATAAATTCGTAGCTTATATCTATCGATATTTTCACTTTTTAATATAACAATTCTACTGATAAACTTCAGCGCTTTGTATAGTGAATAGTGTTTTTACGAACAGAGATACAGTTTTAGCGAAAACAAAAAGTGGAACTTCTAGAGTACCATAAGTGTATCACCACATTATCAAAACCAAAAGGCTGTGACGATTATAGAGAAGCCAGCTAGACAACAGCACCCATCACCAAATCTTGGGCTACTTGTGTTCGATAGAATAGTGAAATTTGGTGTTTATTCTTATGGCGCACCCACGATCTGAAAATGCGGAACGGTTTTTATACAGTAAGTTGCGAACCATGAGTCTTTTGTTTCACCGTCTGGACTTACAAGATCACACCCATTCCACTTTTATTGATACATAGCTGCAGTAATAACGCCCAAAATAATTGTTTCGAGCATCCTGTGTCATCAGTTTTTCTAGACGGAAGTAAGGGGTGGGGTGTAAGGCACATATGCTTAAATATACAATTGTTAAGCCCACTAATGGTATAATTCATATCTACGTCAAATTGAGAATGTCATTCCATGTTATCAGATGTAATTACAGAGATATTATAGTACAAATAGTTGTAATTATTATATTTTATAAATACCATATTTACTCCCATATGAGAAGAGCTTCTCTTCTCTTAATATTTTGAATCATTATTGTTCTTCAATGTTACACTAACTAGTTCACAGCAGTATATCATTACATATAAGTTTTGTTATTCTTGTTGTTGAAAAACAGATAAAATTTAAAATTGAAACATTTAAAAAAACAGAATAGTCTTCGGTTATGAAAGAAGGAGATTTAATAAATCCTGATGCTAGAAAGTTGTTGTGGTCTCTGAAGAATTATTACTATCTTAGAAAACAAAATGATAGCTCAAAACGTTAGCTGAATTTAGGTTATTACGTAACTTGCGTTGGTAATTATTTCTTCTCAAATATATTATTATGAGAAAACTAAAAATACAACCATTTCGAAACAGTGATTGTTGAGCACAAAGCTGCACAATGAGCTATCTGTGCTCTGCCCACCACAATGTTTAGCATTATGAGCCTTTAGACTGAGCACATTGGGACAATCTAAGTAGTGAAAGAAAGTCCTGTGAATATTAAAATCAATTAAAATTCAGTTTTCTTAACTATATTATAAATTTAAAACATCCATATTAAAATAATTTCTTGAGCTTTACTATTGTAGTTTTCCAATTACTTTGTAGTTTTGAAATATATTGATATTTTACCAGCTAATATTAGTTTTCAGAACTAAATGAACAAGATTTCACTCATCATCTTGTTTTATCACATGCAAGCCCAACCTTGAATATATTGTTGATGTGAATGTGCTTTGTAGTCACTATGAGAAAAACCTACACACTGGACAGGTGAGGTGCAGCTAAAGTATCATTGGCCACTATTCAGTTCTTCGCATTATGTATCCACAGAATAAGATGTATAATAAATAAATTTAGTGCTCCTAAAATTATTAAATCTTAAAATTTAAGTTCAAGGGAGGTCCAGCTCAATCTACAGTTTGATCAACGTATGTTACTGGGTTATATTAGTATCGGAAATACCATTTCTCATCAGTAACCCTGAACATAAGTTCCCCACACAGACCTGCTGTAAACTTAGACTTCGAGATTAAACAATTTTCGAAATACTAAGATTATTTATTTCTCCCAACTTCAATAAATGGACGTTCGTGAACGAAAAAAATAACAATATTAATAAAACGAAATTTATTATTTTAAAGTTCGTAAATTTTTTAAACGCATTGAAACAAACTTAAAATTTATTTTGAGGCTACACTTTCTTCAGACTTAACGCGACCGTCAGAATTTTTTTCAGATATTTTATTCAACTGTTCATGACGAAAATCAGGAACTCCTCTTTGACAAAAATGAAAGACGTTCACGTTTCTGCTTGACGATAATTTATTTCTTATATTTTTCTCTACAGATTATTAAATACTTTTACAGTCTTACTTTGCCCAATAAACCACATGGCCCTGAATATTCTACCAATCATCGTTCGAAATGCATTTAATTTCTTTCTGATGTTAAAAATAGAATACCGTACTTGAAATTATATCCACCAATCTATCATGGATATGATAAGTTAGTACTTTCTCCTATAATGCATTGTATATATAAATAGCAAAATTCGCAACTAAAGCAGTTATTCATGACATTTTCAGTTTTATGAACTTATCAAAATTAAAAATCAAAAAACACTAGCCAATAAAGTACAAAAGGTATATTTTTTAAAGGAAATATCTCTGGTAATGGCACCCTAAAGCACTGGGAATAAGCAGACATAATAAAAAAGACACAAATCAATATCAGTAATGTGATTTTATATCTGCGAAATAATAATAAATATATATATATGTAAATCTTAACAAACAAGATGGTAAAAATTAATTTCAACTAGAGTATGTCAGCCGAGTAAAATAGTTTTCAAAGCTCAGCTGACTCAGTGCCTGATTATTTTTTCATATATATACTTTCGTGTATTTCTAAACAGCATTGTAACTTCTTGACGCTAACACGAAATGAAATGTTTCCCAAATATTTTATGTTATTACGCTCTCGTGCAAAATTACCAGGATTCGAAACCGACAGATATTTCTATTTCTTAACTAATTACCGGTCTCCTCCCTGCTTGAAACCATTACTGAGAAGAACACCTTATTGGTTCGTCCTCTTCAAATTAGATTAGAGCATTTGGGAATAGACTACCCATCAGCCTGGCTTCTAGACGAATATGTTGTACACGAAAAAAAAAACAGACAAATGCGATGTGACAGAAAGACGAAATCAGATTTCTTGGCTACGGCACTACGTTAAATCAAGTAAAAAAGACAATTTTGTTCCTCGATAAGCTTGTCTTTCTGTCTTGTAAACGCTAATGTTATATTCACTCAGACTGGAGTTTTATTTTCTAAAGATAGATAGGAGACATGTATTTTTCGTTCTTCGTTCAAAACAATATTGAATCATTGATTTAAAACTCATCCATACAGTTATTCCTGTAGGCACCAAACCTGATACAAGTTTGTGCTCAAGGTTAGGTGAGCTGTACATTCGTTTTACCGTAGAATCTAAATCAATGTGTGCTTTTATGTGTGTTTGTGTGTTTCGTTCGATAACATCAACCTCGGAACTTTCTGAAAATCAATCAATCTAAGCTACCGCCATCTCTTGGTACAATTTAACATAGTAAAAACATTCAAGGAAAACGTTCTTTCGATTTTACCATTTACACGGATGTTAAATAAAAAGCTAAGACTAATTTAAGACAAAACTATTAACAAGAAATGCTACCAACATTAGTTTTGGATTGTTAAATTTTTAATTCATATAATACTTATTTTTAGCATTTTACTTGTGTTCAAGAGTTTTAAAGCTCTACCAATAAGCTGCCTTCATTAAAAAAAATATACAATTATTTTCAAAATATTTAATTGTTTAGTGTAACATTTCTTACATCACTTGCATTCGTGGCAATCAGAAATTATACAGACTCGAACAGAACAGTACAAAGAAAGAAAAGTTCGTGTTTTCAGGCACGGAACTTTTGGCGAAAGCTCGAATTTTCTATCAAAATATATTGCACCGAACTTTTCTATTTTTAAAACTTATTCCTTAGAAGTGATCTAACCAATTATCTTCTTTGGAACATGTTTAAATCTTGAAGACAGTTATTATTGCTACTTCCATTTTTTTGTTTAATTTCTTTTGTGTATGTTTTTTTTAGAACAATTCCACAGAATAAGGTGTCTCGCTTTTTCCATCGCACGAAATCGATTTCCAGATTATAGCGCTGTTAGTTCTCAAACTTACCGCTAACACAAGAAGACATTCGACGTACAAAGTTATCTTATGTCACGTTTGCATGAGAAATTAAATGTAATTAATGCATTAATACTTTATAGTACCAACATTATATTATTCATGACAAGAACAATATAATTATTTAAATATAAATCTTTGTAGAGAGCCTCCTAGTACCATTGCAAGATTCATTACTCAGTTCCGTTTGCCTCTTTTTCTATAAAGTCACTTCGAACTTCGATGGTTTAGGCTATATTTCAGATAGTCTGCAGATAAATTCGCTGTGTTAAATATCTTTCCCAGTTAAAATAAAATCAAAGTTCTTGTGAACGTACAGTCACTGTTTATTTTGTTTTTCAAGATATAGCGCAATAAAAAGCAAATAAAACACTAAAATTGAGTTACTTACTTACACGTTATCTTGAAACTTTGAGGTCAAGGAATAGTTCGGAATTACTCTGGATGGTTAAGACTTGTGAACTAACGTAAGTTTCCTGCTCATGACCATGTAATGAAATAACACTTCAAATGATAAACAAATATTCGAAAACAAACAACTCACCAAAAAAGTGTTTAATATTATCAACTATCAACATGATGACGTTTCTAGTAACCGCTCTCCGTCAAATCGAAATAAAAAGGGGCCGGCATGGCCAAGTGGTTAGAGTGCTCGACTCGCAATCTCAGAGTCGCGGGTTTGAAACCCTATCACACCAAACATGCTCGCCTTTTACTGTCGTGGGGGCGTTATAATGTTACTGTCAATTCCATTATTCGTTCATAAAAGAGTATTCTAAAAGTTGGCGACGGGTGGTGATGACTAGCTGTCTTCCCTCTAGTCTTACATTACTACATTAGAGACGGCTAGCGCAGATAACCCCTGTGTAGTTCCGCGCGAAATTCCAAACAAATAAACATCGAAATAAAAATTTATTATAATAACAACTGTAATTCAGTTATTAGTAATGATAAAACGTTTTTTAATTCTATTTTTATTGTTGTAAATATGTACAGGCACGTAATTATATGCACATATACATTAAGAAACTATGTTCGGCTCAGTGCTGAGGAATAATTATATAGAAAAAAAACGTTCTTTTGTCCTACGTAAATGTGACTTTTCTTGTATAATATAATCCATACTTTAAGTAGTGTTACTTTTGATGACGTTTAGCATGTAACTCTACCAGCTTAAGACATGCTTCGCATTGTAATTATTCAGAAAGGGAAGTTCAAAAATATAATTAAAAAAGTGTACACTGTACTGGTTTTCTTATATTGTGGATTGAAGTACCTCATTGACCCGTCACTAATTAAATCAAAACTAAGACTTAACAGTAACTTTGCATAAAACAAACATTAAAAACAAAGTAAAAACCAATTTTGCCAATGTTTGATAGATATGATACACAATAACGTGGCATATGGTGAATAAGTATGGCTGCATTTCTGCCCATGCGTCTCTATTGAGACAGTCATCTAAGTATCACTCTCGAAAAATTGCCCCATGCAAATGATTTTCTTAACAAGGGAAACGAAATTAAAATATTGTTTGTTTTTTGAATTTCGCACAAAGCTACTCGAGGGCTACCCCTAATTTAGCAGTGTAAGACTAGGAGGAAGGCAGCTAGTCATCACCACCCACCGCTAATTCTTGGGCTACTCTTTTACTAACGAATAGTGGGATTGACCGTCACATAATAACTTCCCGACGGCTGAAAGGGCGAGCATGTTAGGCTCGACGGGGATGCGAACCCGCGACCCTCATATTACGAGTCGCACGCCTTAACACGCTTGGCCATGCCGGGCAACAAATTAAAATAAATTTTAACTATGCGAACGATGTTCTTTTAGTTCGCCCTCAGTTGGAATAGTGGTCTAACAAGTTAAGAAACTAGTGTGAGAAAAATAATATTTTTCTATGCAACTTTTGTTTTATTATATACATAAGCAGAAGGGCGATGCTTATTACTTCGCGTAGCGATATCTTAGAGACATATTGTTAATCTTGAGAACTAAATGAAATAGATTATCTTATGTAGGAAGTAAGGTCTTTCGACATTGAGAAAGAAAAACAGGCTCAAAGTACTGACATCTATCACTCGTGTCCAGGAGTTCCCGTGAGTCCTCGAATAAGAAAAGCGATAAGAAATAGCACCTCGTACCTTTTATGTTGTCCGAAATGATAACATTTATTGTGTAAGTAGTTTGGGCACTTTTCCTTAAGTTATTTTCCAATGGGAGTCATGGCAAGACTTTATTTCTGGGAAAGTAGCCAGAGCCCTTTAGATAAGCGCTAACATGTTTGGTCTTTTGTTCTATTCAACAATGGATTAAAGTACTTCACAGAAACGTGATGAATAAATACTGATTGAAAATACTTCAGTAAACATTAATTACTTCTAGCTTCTTGTAATCTCTTTAGTGCCAATTCACGAGTTCTTTAGACTGAACCTTTTATCTTATTCAAAGATGAGCATTCATAGAAGCTCATGTTTTTGTTGTTATTTATTGTTTTATTAAACGTACACTCGTTTGTTATCTTAATACTTATCCAGAAATTTATGGATCACAATTGAAACAATCTTAAATTCAAATCAAACAGTATTTGTTCTCTGCAGAAGTAATAATAATAATAAAAAAGAATTGGTTATTGAATCAAATGATGAACCTCAAATTTATGTTATCTCGAATTACAGACGATAATGTTCAAGACAATTACCCACTAATATATTGGACATCTTTTACTATCGAGTCTGTGAGCATGAGTAAAAAAGAAAAAAGATCACAAAAGTGTAGAATTCTTTGATTTCCCATGTCTTATGAAAGCTCTTTATTGACTCAGAGGCAAGTCTGAAGGCTCACGTCGCCCAAAACTGGTTTCAATACTCGTGGTGAGCACAGCACAGAGATTTAGTTGTATAGATTTGTCTTAACCACAAAACAAAGAAGTTTTTTTTTAAAGTTTTTGTTTACTACTTGTTTAAACATTATCTACCAGATTGTGATAAACTGAAGTAATAAGCTTAAAAGTGTTTCTATCGACTGATTTCACGTCTACAACATATTATTTTGTCAGATATTTTATTATATATCTGACGGTTGAAGACAAAATGGTTATCCTTTATAGCAAGTTTAAGTGGGTGGCGTGGCAATGGGTTAATCTTTAGAGCCGACCCTTGCTAACATGTTTTTTGCCACTATGAGTTTTCTTGACTAGACACATGTCCTGCTGAATATATACCGGTTATTTTGATAATTGATTGTATTCTTAGGATACAATTTTACTCTTTCAAAGATCTTCTTCACTTCGAAACACACTAACAGTAATTTTACTAGTGTAACTTAAAACAAACGTTAAATCACCCTTTCTTGATATCCAAATCAACAGATTAGATAACCGTGTCTTCCTCCTTCTTCATAAATTATGATCTCTTTCCACAAAAGTTCTATTTCTTTTCATATTTTATTCTCAGTCAACTTCTGATACAGATATGCATGTAGAATTCTTCTGTTTTTCACTCTGTTCCCTGTTTTTCTGTCACGGCGTCCTGTACTCTCTCTCACCACTTCCAATATTCCATCTTTGTTTCTTATGCATAGTTTTTATTCACTATATTTTTGTTGCATCTGTTTTCCAATGGAGTTCTTTATTTTTCTATTTTTTAATTGTTTGTTTTCTTTTTATGTATGTTATCTAAATAATATAAAACCTTAGATAAACAAACAGGCTAATTTCCTTAATGAAAATGCTTTGTCTTAAAGAAGTGTCCTAAATGTCGTCTCCATTGGCGTGTGTGAAATCCCTTTTGCACAACAAATCATGGAAGGCAGTGAAGTGTGCAAGACAAAAGCCACAAAAATAAAGTAAGTATATGTCTGCACGCGAACACGTGTCACGCAGTGTTGACATTCGACACCCAACTAATCCACCAGGCTTGAGCCTAAACACTAGGACTAAGCAAATCGGGTTATTTCGCGCCACTTGTTTCACGCTTGAGGAGAAAAAATCTTTCGTCAGGGTTTTGTTTTCTTCTTTGAAAACCACCTTATGTCTGCATGCCTAAGACTTTCACCACAATCTGCTGAGCTGACTAATGCTGTGTATAAGAGATTACTCAAGAGATTTATTGCAATGTTTGCTAGCAATACTTCAAATTCGATTCTTTACACATGTTCTTTATAATGTTATTTAGCACGTCAAACACCTGCATATACACTGTGTAATTAAATATATACATAAATTAAAACATTAAACAATACTATCTTAGAGTATACTTTTTGTTTTTGTGTTTTATTTTGGATTTCACAGAAAGGTTACTAGGGACTATATGCGTTAGCTGTCTTTAATTTGGGAGTAATAAACCAGAGGGAAGATAGCTAGTTAATACAACTTACCACCAACTCTGGGGCTACTCTTTACCAGCTAATAGTTAATCGGGTCAATTATAACGTCCCTACGGTTGTAAGGGCGAACACGTTACGAAAAAAAAAACAGAATGTCCTAACCGCCAGGCCCACAAATATATATTTCACAAACAATTTTGTTTTATTTCTTAATTATCGTTGGTTTATGTTTATAGAAATTCTTTGTTGATAACTTTCAATGTCAGAAAGTTTTAACGCCTGCGAAAAAAATTAATTTATCATTAAAAGAAACGACAAATGCATCATAATAACATAAGTTGTAGTCGCTATCAAGAGTCAAACAGGGAGGGTATAAATTTATATAACTCACGTCTCCAATTAATTCAATCAAATAGACCTTTCATTCCATTGTATACTGTTCAAGTACCTATCGAAGAAACCTCATTTCATCTCCTCTTTAAACATTAATTATCTTAAAGAAGATTTCCGGACTTGTTGTACACCTACTGCTGAAATTAAAAATAAGAACCTAAGTGGAGTAAGTTCTTTGACTTTCATAAGACAGAGAAAACCGGCTTTATCTCTTATTAGGCCCGGCATGACCAAGTGGGTTAAGGTGTTCGACTTGTAATCTGAGGGCCACGGGTTCGAATCCTTATCACACCAAACATGCTCGCCCTTTCAGCCGTGGAGGCGTTATAATGTTACGATCAATCCTACTATTCATTGGTAAAAGAGTAGCCCAAGAGTTGGCGGTGGGTGGTGATGACTGGCTGACTTCCCTCTAGTCTTACATTACTAAATTAGGGACTGCTAGCGCAAATAGACCTCGAGTAGCTTTGCGCAAAATTAAAAAATAAAACAAAACAAATCATCTCTTATTCATTTATTGGTGGTTCAACGTTTAAAGAGACTTCTCACCAGGTGGCCCTCACTTGGAGGTTCATTTTAATTAAAATGTCAAAACCACACGGATGCATTTAAACTCTCTGAATACATTATACAGCGGAAGTTCATTTCCGCAGCTTTATTTTAGTTGTTCCTAAAGAAGATTTAAAGTAAAACTCAAAGGAAGGCTCCCAATTACAAAAGCTTAAAACAAAATGTTTGTACGATTTTGTGATATCCTAACTTGTTTATTCATATTGATATACATATCACAATAGAAGTCAAATAACACTTACTCAGAAGGGTCGTGTTGTACATAGAAATTTGTATAACGTATTGTTTCATGTATTCTGTATGAAGCTGCACATTGGGCCTCTGTAAATATCTAAACATATTTCAAGATATGTTTTGAAGAATTGATATTAATCATCCCAGCATTTACTTCCTTTTTGAAAAGTTTTTTCTTGCTTTGTTTTTTATATTTCAACAGATATAGAAAACTTGTATTTGTAACCAAGTTCTAAATACAATAATATTTCAAATGTAGTGTTTGTTGTTTATCTATTACTGGTTGGTAATCCCTGTTTCATCTTGTACTTAAACGTACTAAATAAACATCAAATTTTTGTGAGAAAATTAACTTCAAGAAATAATGATAAAAAAACATGTAATAAGGTATGTAATAAACATAATTTACATTAGAATAATGATTTTTAAAATTACTACTAATTAATAAATACTTAGAAAAGCGGATACTGCGTTTAAAACTACGTCACCTCAGTGAAACTGGTTCACACCATTGTTTTGTCATATCACGTAATAATACAAAAAGTAGAACAAGAAATTCAAACTTTTTGCTGTGATATTTACAGAGTTCCCAAAATTTGTGACAGAGATATAATTATAAAAGAAAACACTGTTTCGTAATGTAAAGTTTAGATGACCTATTGAGGAGATATTTAAAATACCATTTTAATAACAAAAAAGCCGAGTCAATCCTACATAGGCAGTCTGCATGATAAACGGCTCAATGCATTTTGCCATGAAATACTCTCGTTCTAAGCCTTTGGCATTTATTGTTTTCCCCGCTGGTTAGTCAGCGATAACACATGTCTGCGGTGGTTTTATAGTCTTAATTTTTTTTTACGTTCTACAGTAATTCCTGTACGCTGAGTCTGAAAATGATATTTATATATCTCCATCGGGTAAAGATTTTTCACAAACGTCATACGTACTTTTACATAAACAAACCATTTTTACTGAAATCGAGTCACATTTCTTAAGGCTTAAAATGCTGGCAACCACTGGCTATAGAATTTTCTAGAGCAATCTCGACGTGAAAGTCTTATCGATCGTTCTAGAACCCACGAGAAACACACCACTGGTATATAAACGTTTAACAGGCCCTAAGACGTGTCGTTTCCGAATGGTATTTCTTTGTGCGTGAACTTTTACAGTACCTTTTCTTTTCAGTATTAGTTATTCATTGCTATGGCAACAAGAGGTTGTGCACCTGACTATAACATATTCTGTTATATTTGTGGCAATTTTTTTGTAAAGAAACAAAAGCAAAACATCACATAATTCAAATCATCAGCACCGCACAAAGTTTGCATCTTTTGTGTCGATGTGTGGATTGGGTTGTTTGTTTTGAATTTCGCGCAAAGCTACTCGAGAGCTATCTGTACTAGCCGTCCCTAATTTAGCAGTGTAAGACTAGAGGGAAGGCAGCTAGTCATCACCACCCACCGCCAACTCTTGGGCTACTCTTTTACCAACGAATAGTGGGATTGGCCGTCACATTATAAAGCCCTTACGACTTAAAGGACGAGTATGTTTTGTGTGAATGGGATTCGAACCCGCGACCCTCAGATTACCAGTCGAACGCCTTAACCCACCTGGCCATGCCGGGCCCGATGAGTGGAGACAATGGACTAACGGAAAGAAAAAAGTCTTTGCATTTTGTAATTCCAATGGTCTGGCGTGTTCTTATAAACTACGGAGATTACTGCTATTTTTGCCCGTGTAACGTGCGAGCCTACAGGAATAAAAAGGAAATTATTTTTACCAAACCATCAACCGGCTACAAACCTGTTACTCATGAATATGGTACACTTGTACCTACATCACCGGAAACAATCGATACAGTTTCATCTGATATCAATAGAAACAGTGATAGATATTGTTTTCAACCTGAAACGTCTTGAAAGGTTTGATCAAGACATCAGGGAAATGGAGAGGAGGTACCAGGGAATGTGGAACGTCAGGACAATGGCTGATTACTGTTGGTCATTGAATCAAAATGCTCCAGACGCAATACATAAAATAACACAACACATAGTTTGGAGACAAATGGATGTAAATTTCATACGCTAAAAAATCTTATGAATGAGGATATACATATTCGTTTGACATCAATGTACTCGAGGACTATCAGCGCTAGCCTCCCTAATTTAGCAGTGTAAGACCAGAAGGAAGACAGCTAGTCATCACCACCCACCGGCTACCCTATTACCAACGAATAGTGGGATTGACCGTGAGATTATAACGCCTCAACAGCTGAAAGGGCGAGCATGTTTAGTACGACCAGGATTCGAACCCGCAACCCTCAGATTACGAGTCGAATGCCTTAATCCACCTGAGCATGCCGAGTTTAGAAGCGTTAATACCCATACCAGCCGTTCTGAGATACGTTTTCATTTCAAGTGGGTTTCTCGTCATCAAGAATAACGTCTAATATTATCCTAAAGCTGCAATGTGAAATTTTTAATAAATTAACTTTATTGTTTACATACTCTATAACGACAAGTATGCTTCCCCTTTCAATAATTTCATTAGTAACAAACAAACAAAATATTTAGTGTTGTGTACAAATGCGTCCCTTTTCCTCTTGCAATCTTCCCGGTAAATTATAATTCAAACTGTGGTGTGCCGTAAAGTCAATGTAACGTAAAGTCATGAATCTACATTGGATATTGATCTAGAAAAAGTCCACAATATATGGGCTTCAAGTAATCATTATGTTCGTATTAGACTCATCTAATAGCATGCTCAACTATCAAACCTGTTTCTGCTGTAATTACTGTTAAGGATTTTAATACTAATTATTCACACGTTTTTTTAAGAGTATTCTAGGAAATGTAAGCATAACAAAGACTGGATTAAAATGGACTGTTTCTGTCTGTCTCCCGAGTGGGAAGACAAAACAATAGAAACAGGCAGTGTCAGTCCATTTATAGTCAGATTATATTTTTCATTCATACGTTTCACCGAAATGTTTTGTTTCGTCGCTGCGTTTTAATAATGTGAGACTCAAATTAATTGATTTTTAACAAATGTTACTTTCTTCATTGCTCATGTGAAACCCAATCACAATAAGAACAAATCAGCTCCTTGAGTGTACATCTGTAACTTTATGGACTCACCGCGCTAAAATTCCGTGGTTCAAAGCAGAGTTCAGATAACCCAATCTGTAACTTCGAAGTAAGAAAATAACAATAACAGCTGCTTTAGAAAAAGTAGTTTGACCCCCTTTGGGTCACTGATACATTTACAGACTTACATTGACAATATACGGGATTCAATTCATCGCGTTGATAGATAATAAATAACCTATTTGGGGGCTTTGCACTGAAACAAACAAACACGCAACCAAATACCTTGAAGTAAATAAGAAAGTTATGTCGTTTATTGAATTAATATAAATAATGGACGATGCTACCTCCACTACACTGCAGGTCAACAACCTATAGGTTGTTTTTCATCATTACCACATTATAGCTCGGACTCTATTTTTGTATATAGATATTTTTGTCGTCTCTTTGTATGTTTTTTCATCGTTAGCTTACTTGAATGAATTTAATCTTACATGTATAAACACACGCACACATACGTATATGCATACACATGTTAGTATGTAAACATGAGTAGTCCTGTGCCATATTTTCAGTGAGCGACGATCTGCTATGGCTTTTAATAAGGATTTTAGCAAATGAAGATATAATAAATAAACTAATAGCATAAATCATCCTTAAACACGTTAATGAAGCTAGTCATGTTCTTCCAGAACAAGTAAATACGTCATAAATATCTAAAGCCACAGGGAATAACAATATATTTAATTAATATGACGTGAAGACTTGTTTCAAACTTACGTGGTTATACAACTGTAAACAAGCACGTAAATGAGTTGTGTGTATAGTGAGAGTGGAATTTAAATTTTCAAGCTTCAGGGTTTTCGATACCACGGTTGGGTTCCAAATGTCTCCAGTTGTGTGAAAGGTACATTAGTCGTAAAAGAAATGAAAGCAGCCACAACCTGCAGCGTAGCTTTAGTTGATCTGAGGCAACGGACGCAATGAAGTAGAATTATAATACTCTCATCCTGTCTGTCTACTTAACACCAAATGTGGCATTTCTTCCCATCTTGCTGAATGTACTTTATCCCTGAAGAATACAGATCACGGGAAGTGACACGAAGTTACAGATCCGTTCAGAAGAAGACTGACAGTTTAGAAAAGTAATTTGGTTTCCTTTGTTTGCCAAACCCTAATTCAGCGAGTTTGTGATGAATTAAGATCAAGGTAATGTTTATTCAACAAAAGGTTTAATATCTTTCACATCTTATCAGTGCGGATTGAATCAGACTTTACGCCTTCCGAAAGTATTCAGTTTGTCCATCTTTTTTGGGGGGAGAGGGGATTTTGAGCTGATCAAGCATAATTAAACGTAAGAAAGACTATGCAACTTATTTATTATTTAAATTAAACTATCTTTAAAATTTGCAGTTTTAAAATTCTTTTAAAAGAAAACAACGCTTTCAAATAAACTATTACATTTCCGTGGTTTTAAAATCTTCCAACTTAAGAAAAAGTACCATTATTTCTAATTGATTTGACTAAATGTAACTGGCTAAAGAACATTTCATAATGATATTTCAACTAATTTATCAATCCATTTAAGGTAGCATATAACTTTTAAATGTCAAAAAATATTAGTTTTATTTTTGCACATTTTGAATCCTTAGCCTGTTTACTTTCCAATGTTCAATGCAAAAAAGTCGTAGCTCAACTGAAAACTCTTTAAGAGTATGAAAAATAAAAGATTTTTTCTATTAAAGTGCAATTAAAAAATTGTTCTTAAAATCTGAAAAATTGGCATTCTCATGGTAGTTTTAACCCATAACTTCAAATCTGTTGATGTTTTAGAATTCGCAGGTGTTACAAATGCCAATTATTAGAATATTTATAATATGTACGAATGTAAAGTTAACAATAGGTTTAATTTTTATTAAATGACAATTAACGATTCACTCTAGCATGTCTTATTTGGAGCGTGTGTGTGGTTTCTTTTTTTAGGAAAGCCACATCTGGTTATCTCCCGAGTCTACCGAGGGGAATCGAAGCGCTGATTTTAGCGTGGTAAATCGGTAGACTTGCCGCTGTACCAACAGTAGACATTTTGAGCGTACTCATTAGTGCTGTGAATCGATGTTGAATTATTTTTCAGGGTTTTCCTTAATTCAGAATAATACTTCACATCCAATTACAAATCTGGACCCATTTTCAGAAGCATCCAGTCATGTTTACAGAAGTTATCAGGAACGTAAGACATTTATTTTATATTTCTTTATTTTTATAATAAAAAATTAGCCACAGCCATGATGTTACACAACATGTGCCAGAATGTCTTTGTACCAATTTCAATATATTTTCACACAAAAGCATGGCATGGAAATGGTTTTGTTTCTTCTGGTAAAAAGGCCAAACCTAGATAACACTATATAAAGCGTATGTGAAACAAAATCCATTGAAAATAAAAGCTTAGTTAGATCAGTACAGTAAAGCATGATGAAGCACCTTTTAAGATCGCTAATGGAAATAATATATATGTATTTGGTTTGTTTCGAATTTTGCGCAAAGCTACATGAGGGCTATCTGCGCTAGCCATCCCTAATTTAGCTGTGTAAAACTAGAGGGAATGCAGCTAGTCATCACCACCCACCGCCAACTCTTGGGCTACTCTTTTATCAACAAATAGTGGAATTGATCATCAGATTATAACACCCCCACGGCTGAAAGGGCGAGCATGTTTGGTACGAGAGGGATTCGAATCCGCGACCCTCGGATTACGAGTCGAGGTGCCTTAACCACCTGGACACTGGTGTGTGTGTGTGTACCTTTTCCTTTTTTTTTTCTTATACATAAAAAAAAATACATATTAGCCGTTTTGTTTTGTTTTTTCGTTTTAAGAATATTACGAATTTCTATTATATGAATTTAGTAAATACTTTCAAATAAAGCAAATTTGTTCCCCGTTGGTACAGCGGTAAGTCTAACGATTTACAATGCTAAAATCAGGGGCTCAGTTTCCCTCGGTGGGCTCAGCGGACAGCCCGATGTGGCTTTGCTATAAGAAAACACACACATATCAAAGCAAGTTTCGATGCTAAGGAACAGGAGATAAATTTTATAAAATGATAATTTGTTGTTTAGACTACTTGTTATCAAGAACTAAATTTCTTCAGATATGAATTTACTTATTTTTATAAAGTATTTTAGGCCATAAAGATCAGTTTTCTTCTTCTGAAACGTATAGAAAAATTAACAATATTATATCTCGTGCGATATATTGATACCCTGCAAGGCCTGCTAGAGAGAATTTTTTTTGGTACTTGGTACTTGATAAGGTTTACTAAAGATGCTGATTCTTCAGTGTTCAGAGACGTTTGTTAGAGGTTGTAACTTTTTTTAGCACTAACGAGACTCGCTAGAGTTGGTAACTTGCTCTAGTATTGACAAGGGAAGCTAAAATTCTTAATGTTCATTAGTATCAATAAGGCATGCTAAAGTTTGTAACTTTCTTTAGTATTGATGAGACTTGCGAGGATTGGTAATTTTCTATTGTAAAGGCAGGGCACAATAGATTTGGTAACTTTCTTTAGTATTAACAAGGCATGCAAGGGGTGGTAACTTTCGTTACTAGAGACGAAACTTACTAGAGTTGGTAAATTTCTTTAGTACTGTCGAGAGTTTCTAGAGCTGGTAACTTTCTTTAGTATTGACAAAGCATGGAAGAGTTTGTAACTGTCTTTAGTTCGTTCGTTCGTTCGTCATTGAGCACAAAACTAAACAAAGGGCTATCTGTGTTCTGCCAACCACTTGTATCGAAACCTGGTTTCTAGCAGTATACTTCCGCAGACATGGTGCTGTGCCTTTGCGGAGGGACCGCTTTCTTTATTACTGACGAAACTTGCTAAACTCTGTTTGTTTATTTGTTTTGAATGTTCCAAGACACGCTGGGCTATATAACTTTCTTTAATATTGGCAACGCATGATAGAATTGGTAACTTTTTTTTTAATATTAACAAGAGATCTTAGGGTTAGTAGCTTTCTTCAATATTGACAAAGCATGCTGGAAATGGTATCTTTATTTAGTTTTGATAATGCACGCTTGAGTTGGTAATTTTTTGTTGAATCAACGCTAGACGTTAAATTTATTTAGTGTTGCGAATGTACGCTAGGCTTAGCAACTTTCTTTAGTATTGACAAGGCATGCTATAGTTTGTAATGTCTTTTAGTATCGACAAGGCATGTTAAAGTTTGTAACGTTCTTTAGTATTTAGTACTGACAAGACTTATAAGAGTTGGTAATTTTATTTACTACTGAGGAAGTACTAATGAGATCTGTAAGGCCGTACGTTATGCATCAGGAATTGACACTGCACTTCAGTAAGACAATTCAAGAGTAACCTTTATATCCATTGTAACTATTTGTTTGTGTCCCCTTAGTGAACCCCATTTCAGAGTTTATAAAGTAATGATACAAATAATAAAAATGCTTTTCAAGTTAACATGTTAACTACGAGACATTTTACTCGATAATTACCAAAAGTGAACGCTTTACAGTGTTATGATTTTTTAAAAAGAAGCAAAGATACTTTACAAGGTTGTGACTTCAAAGACAATGGCTTTAAACTGTGATGTTTTGGAAGATGAAGTGGAGGTAATGGTTCTTTACAGGGAAATGAATAACGTTCAAACACGTTTCAAGTTAATTATTTCAAGAGCAAAGTATTACTGATTGTTATAAACATGCTATAGGATAACTTGAGCAAACCCGTTTAAAGACGATTATTTCGAAGGCAAAGTAATTTCATAATGCTACTAACAAAGAGGAAAATACCCTTTAAAAGGATAGAGACATTAAAAAATAACAATTTTCATAAATAACGTCATTTTATAGGGAAGTTATTTTATTTTAATGGGTTAAGATACTGACTTTAAAGTACAAAAAGACATTTACAATACGATAGCTTGTAATTATAAAGTTTATATGGGGCTTTGATTTTAAAGGCTGAAGACATTATGCATAGTACAGAAGAGTGAAGTGAGACGGTTGATACCCTGAAGTAAAACTGCTCCTGATGTAGATCATCAGTCATAACATACTGCCCGGAATGGCCAGGTGGGTTAAGATGTTCGACTCGTAATCTCTAGTCTTACACTGCTAAATTAGGGACGACTAGCGCAGATAGCCCTCATGTAGTTTTGCGCAAAATTCAAAAAACAAACAAACATAACATACTGCCATCTAGAGTAAATTACATGTAACTATTATTCACGTGACTCGTGCATAAACACACTGGATAACTATTTCTTTTCTCTTTCTGTTTTTTTTTTTTTTTGCTATGGCAAATAGAATGGCTTTATTAATTTTTAAATACAAACTTTCATCACATATTTCCGTCATATATTGACTGATTTGGGATCTAATTACAGTTTTTGAGTTGGGAGGTCAAATTGTTTCGATTGATTACTTGATCACGCCCAACATCTCATAAATTAATATATTCTAATTCTGTCCGAAGGAATTTTGATTTAAGGGTAAGCTAGTTATTATCTTGATGAGAAATAAAATCGAATAGTATACACGTTTGGTGTTCCGCCAGCAATACCAAAATACAGCTAATAAAAATGAATAAAAATGTCTCTTAGAATTTTTTACTCTTATCCTGCCTAAAATAATTTAAATGCCGCAGTTATTGGGCCGACATGGCCAGGTGGTTAAGGCACTAGACTCGTAATCCGAGAATAGCGGATTCGAAACCATATCATACCAAACATGCTCGCCCTTTCAATTCCACTATTCGTTAGTGAAAGAGTAACCAAGAGTTGGCGGTGGGTGGTGATGACTAGCTGCCTTCCTTTTAGTCTTACACTGCTAAATTAGGGACGGCTAGCGCAGACAGCCCTCGAGTAGCTTTGCGCGAAATTCAAAACAAACCAAAGTCGCGTCTGTTGAGGATTCCCTCTTGTTTCTAACTTCTTCGATCTGAGGTAAGCACTTTGAAATTTTTTATTGTTACGAAATAGATATTTCGCGAAATTTCACTGTGTTGCTTTTAAACAATAAATAATTATTTATAGCCGAATGTACCGTAAAAGAAACATGGTTCAAGTTCAATGATTTATAATTACTTGCAAACGCTTTACGGTGAGTAGTTACGGTAAGTAAGACGTAGTCCAAACGACGTTATTTCCACGGTGAGTAGCTTACGTTCTTTTGCGTTTAAATAATGTCGAACCTGCGCCTGTGCACGAACTTCCCCATCTCTACCGGGAGCATTTAAGTTATAATCTTATAATTTAATGATAGTTTACAACAATTTTAAATTGCAGCGATCATTCTAAAAACTTTCATTCTGTGTTTGACCGCACAATAATAATATGAATCAATACGACATCATTCTAAAACTTTCATTCTGAACAATAATAATATGAATCAATACGACATTTAAAACTTGAACTATTACCTTAATTAATGGCGTATATTGACATATTTAATAAGTAGTTGAATTTGCGAGATAAATATCTGATAATACTAGTATTTAATGCTTTTTAATATCAATATCTGAATAAGGTTGTTAAATTATATGCCAGTTACATATGTATCTATTTTATTTTCTGGCTAAAGAATATTTAACCCTTAAACAGCGGGAATGTTGTAGGTAGCAGCATCAGTTGATGATGGTCATCGTTTAAAGGTTAAACAGTGAAAGTAATTAGAATTTTAATGACTTGTTCTAAAATTGTATAGTTGATCATAACTGATTAAAATAATACTGCTCCCTAGCGGCACATTGGTATGTCTGCTGACTTATACTGCTGAAAACCAATTTCAACACAGTTAATCACAGTCTCTATATATTCAACACACCTACCGCTTGAAAGTGAAATTGTTCTTGGTTTCGAAAGAACCCTTATCATCAACATTGTAAGGTTTCTCAGCGAGTTGTGGGAGCCGGAGAGGATATCTGTTACCAACTTGCAAGATGAACTGCTACAGATATCCTATTTATATTATTTTATAGAAAGATCAGTTAGATATATATAAATTTTCCGACTAAAAGCGAACGTAACAGTGTTAAGTTAAATTCTGAGGAAAAACAGACTCCGTGTTTAATATCTGAAACGCTGAAACAAAACACACAAAAATAAAAAAACGATAATTGAAAACTAGTGATCTGTATTGAAAAAACAAACAATAAAATAACCCAATGTGACTTTTGAGTGACATGTCTTTTAATTAATTTTACGATATTCTATTTTTTGAACATGAACTGCGCGTGAACAAGTGATTAGCGTGTAGACTTGTCTATCAGAGTCCAGAGTCCAGATTGGACTCTTAATAGTCAAACTCTTAACACACTCCATGCTTTCATCTATTATTTCCGTGTTGTGGTTGCGCGTGTTGCCGATAGTTGTCTTTCCAATGGCCAGTATTTCAAAATTAGAGCTGATCACTTTACTCACGAATGCACAAGATGTTTTTCTGGTTGAAAAATTCTAGCTCCAACTATCCAAACACTTACTCTTTCTAAAAATATGAAAAGTCTCTACTAAGTTTACATATATTTTTCATCAACGCTGTTAAAAACTCTAGTTGAAGTACAGATATATTTATCTTGCTCTACTAATATGATCTACCCTGATTTTTGTAATTGTTTTATTATTAAGTTTCGAAAAATAAATAAATGAATAAAAATATGTCAGAAAAAGCGCTAAAAATCCAGTTGTAAACAGTTATAAAACCTTCAGAACTCTTTTGTCTGTCTTGTCTATATGATTTCAAAATAATGAAACATGCTATACACTCAGATACGAAGTAGCAGTTTTGAAACTCTGAATTATAAAACTTTACGAATCGTGAAAATACTTATTAAGATTGCTAATGCCAAATTAGAACTAGTTAGCTGTATTACTGTAAAAGAAAGAATATTCTGAATAAAACACAGATAACACCTAATCTTCCAATATATCTCCCAAATACTAGATACGTTTTGTTCAACCTAGCCACTATTAGAATAGAAAACTACGTGAAGAAATTAACTTTAAATAGCATTAACTAACCTATTTTTCCAACTTATTTGATATTCTTAAAACCTAACAAACTTCTCAGTGTCATTTGATCTTCTATATCTGTTTACCTGTTCTTTCCACTTTTTTATTCTATAAATATAAACATATTTTAACTCCATGTTTAAAAGCAATGAATGAACAAAAATAGTCACACAACTCCACGAAACATTTATTTACCGCCTGTGGTATTGTAACTTAATCAAGGTATGAATGCTATAAACAAATACTTCTAACCAACCGAAATAGCTAGGCTTAACTATCCCTATATTAAAGCGAAAAATAGTTTTAATAACAACAATTCTCTCTTTATCCCATTTGTTTTTGCTGTCTCTCTGAATATCTTTAGTACACATCGAGACTTTATTCACAACTATGAAATAAAACAAAATGTCTATAGAATCAGTATTACTTAGTTTCTCAGTCTTCTATTTTTTCCGTCTTTACTTTTTCAATTAGAGTCATCCATGTTGACTGTGTGCTTTCTTTTATAGTTAATTATGAGACTCGAGCAACAAAAGGCAAAATAACAAAAAGAGGAGACAAGGAAGATGAACAAAAATGAAAATAGAGACTCAGGACTAGATTGAGGCCTTCCTCATAACGTTCCTAATCTTTCCTCATGTTTTTTCTCCTCGAGTTTAATCTGCTCAGCTTGGACTGTTAGGTAATGACACGAGGTTTTGCCTTTCAGTGTCTCTCTTACCAATTGATCCCATAGGAACATATTGAACATATTGTTGTCACCCTTCACCGAATTTTCTTCTTATTGTGTTGACCAGAGCAGAAAATTAACACTAAATCAGATACTGATTAACTGAGTCCCATTTGCCTATTCACTAAAGAGCTGTGAAAATGGAGGCACAGTTTTTTCTCTGTAATACTGCCAAGTAAGATTATTTTCTAAGTCTCCAGGGTGAAACAACTGTGGTAGTAATTGAAGTGATGAAAGGTGCTCTTTTATTTCCGGGATATGGAAGAGTTCCAATGGAATGTGCTTATTAAGCAGTGTTTAGGTATAGTCAAAATTAAAATCTTAATTGTACGAATTATTTTTGTACGTTATTACCTATAGTTTGTGATGGTTGTTTCCGTGTAGGTGTTTAAACAACATAATTCTATTTTTTGTAGATGGCGCTATACATAATCAGTGTTAAACCGTACAGGTGTACGGGCTTTTATTATCGTGGAATTAATTCTTTAAAATACATAAATGTTCGGTAGTCAATGAAAAGATATATATATAACCACACATGATAAGAGCATAGTTAATTTTGTACGAAATCCATGTATGCATGATTAATATGTGTGCATATGCATATACACTGCTGGCCAAAATCTTGAGGCTAATGAACATAAATAAAAAAATATGCATTTTGCGTTGTTAGACTCAACCATTTATTTGAGTAGAGCTTCGAAAGATGAAAATAAGAAAGGGGAAAATAAAACTAAAAACTTTTTTAGCATTTAATAGGGAAAATGTGAACACTATGAAATTAGCCTAAATACTAGCTGGTCAAAAGTTTAAGACCACACTGAAACGAAGCGTTAATCGGTAAACACGTAACGAAATGTAATCATTTGTGTTCAAGAATTAGCGTTGTCAACATCTCCCACTGACATCTCCTGTGTTACATTGGGTAAAATCATGGCAAAGGCTAAAAAATTGACAGAATTTGAACGTGACAGAATAGTCGAGCTGTAAAAGCAAGATCTCTCTCAACGTGCCATCGCTGGTGAAATTGGGCGTAGTAAAACTGCTGTTGCAAATTTCTTAAAAGACCCTGAGGGATATGGAACGAGAATTTGAAGTGGTCGGCCCAAGAAAATTTCGCTGGTGTTGAGTATGAAGATTCGACGGGTCGTCTGGCAAGACACCAGCCTATCGTCGAACCAGAATAAGGCCCTTACGGACGCAGAATGCAGCTCAAGAACAATAAGACGGCATCTACGAGAAAAAGGCTTTAAAAACCGTACACGTCTTCAAAGGCCACGCCTCCTTCCACACCATGAAACAGCTCAGTTAAACTTTGCTGAGAAGCACCAAACATGGGATGTAGAAAAGTAGACGAAGGTTTTGTTCTCTGATGTAAAAAATTTAACCTGGATGGTCCAGATGGCTTCCAACATTACTGGCACGATAAGGACATTCGACCGGAGGCATTTTCTACGCGACACAGTGGAGGAGGTTCCATCATGATTTGGGGTGCTTTCTCCTTCCATGGAACAATGGAGCTTTATGTTATACAGTGGCGTCACACAGCAGCTGGCTACATTGGTATGTTGGAGAGAGCATCCTTATTCACTGACGGCCCTCACTTGTGTAGAAATGATTGGATCTTTCAGCAGAACAACGTTGCAATCCACAATACCCACAGGACAAAGGACTTTTTCTTGGCGAATAACGTGATTCTTTTAGACCATCCAGCGTGTTCGCCCGAACGGAACCCCGTTGAAAATGTTTGGGGGTGGATGGCAAGCGAAGTCCATAGAAATGGACGTCAATTCCAAACAGTGCATGATCTTCGTGAAGCCATCTTCATCACTTGGAATAACATTCCAGCCAGCCTTCTGCAAATGCTTATATTGACCATGCCAAAGCGAATGTTTGCAGTTATTCGCAACGACGGCCGTGCAACTCACTACTGAGACCTCTTATTGGGCATTTCCTACCCTGTTTAGGACTTCTTTTTGGTATGGTCTTAAACTTTTGACCAGCTAGTATTCAGGCGACTTTCATAGTGTTCACATTTTCCCCAATAAATGCTGAAAAAGTGTTTATTTTTATTTTCCCTTTTTTACTTTCATCTTTCGAAGCTTTACT
Organism: Tachypleus tridentatus; assembly: GCF_004210375.1. Classification (NCBI taxonomy): domain Eukaryota; kingdom Metazoa; phylum Arthropoda; class Merostomata; order Xiphosura; family Limulidae; genus Tachypleus; species Tachypleus tridentatus. The sequence continues at coordinate 105,559,046 of NC_134837.1, read as the reverse complement.
CAAGTAAGTGGTTGAGTCTAGAAACGCAAAATGCATATTTTTTTCTTTATGTTCATTGTCCTTACGATTTTGGCCAGCAGTAAAAATTTTAATTCAACTTGCATTGAATAATTATGATCGGTCCGGCATGGCCAGGTGGGTTAAGGCGTTCGACTCTAAGCTGAGAGTCGTGGGTTTGAATCCCCGTCGCACCAAACATGCTCGCCCTTTCAGCCGTGGGGGCACTATAATGTGACGGTCAATCCCACTATTCGTTGGTAAAAGAGTATCCCAAGAATTGACGATGGGTAGTGATGACTAGCTGCCTTCCTTCTGGTCTTAAACTGCTAAATAGCCCTCGTGTAGCTTTGCTCGAAATTCGAAAACAAACAAACAAATCATTATAATAAACAAATCTCAATGACAACTCACGTTTAACGAAGTACATAACAAAATTAAATGAAACACAGAAACAAAACACTTAGATTCAGTTGTTACAAATACTACCTTCTCTCTCTCTGTTGGGCCATGTGTGGTCCATAGATTAGCCTGATGGACGGTGAATCAGCGAGCCCATGGGTCGTGCCCCATTGTAACAAAACTTCGCTTTGCCCTTTGGGATCGTAGGGTCGTTATAGAATGACTATCAAATTCCACTACACTATTAGAGAAGCTTAAAAATTAGTTATTAGATCTGTCAATCATCTGTTTCCTTTAAAGTCTATCAGTTCAAATTAAATTAGAGACGGTTAACGCAGATAGCTTTTGTGCAGCACTACTTTCTGAAAAAACGGTAATTCTAAAGTAACTTCTAACGCATTAATGTTTTGTCCTAACATCTTGTTGACAAATAAATTAAAAAAAGAGTTGTTGTTTTTTTAACTATTTTTTCGCTTTAACTTAGGGATATTCAAGCCTAGTTGTTTTAGTTTGTCAGAAGCATTAGTCTGGAGCATTCGTACTCTGGTTAAGTTATAATAGCAAAATGTTACTACATAAATGTTTCATGGAGTAGTGTGGTGGTTTTTGTTTATTATTTTTAATATACGGTTAAAACAAATTTATAATTATAAAATAAAAATACATATATTTTTAAAGATAATTTGTTTGTTTTGTTTTTGTGAATTTCGCGCAAAGCTACTCGAGGGTTACCTGCGCTAGCCGTTCCTAATTTAGCAGTGAAAGAATAGAGGGAAGGCAGCTAGTCATCACCACCCACGGCCAACTCTTGGGCTACTCTTTTACCAACGAATAGTGGGATTGACCGTCACATTATAACGCCTCCACGGCTGGGAGGGCGAGCATGTTTGGTGTGACCGGGATTTGAAACCGCGATCAAACGCCTTAACACGCCAAGCCATGCCGGGCCCTTTTCAAGATAAACTTCGTCATATTGGATTTTAAATAAGAATATTCTGGATTTGTTTTAATGGCATTAAATAATGAGAAGTAATTTGCTTTTTGTCTGTTTTTTTCAGTAATCACTAACCGAGTGATCTGTATACTACTTAAGGAATGAAAAACTGCACAGTTTCAATAAGAACCAGATCTCCATGTTGTCAATCAACCAACCTACTTTAAATTATTATCGTTTCAAATGCTTTAACTAATTTTCTGAAGTGGTTTAATTTGAATTTTATTTGATAAGTTTAAAATTGGGTTATTAACTTATCTTAACTGAGTAGAAATAACCAACACAACTTAAAAAAAAAGAATAGATGTTAGGCTTGGGTAACTTTCTGTTTAAACATCTACATGTATATTTACATTCCAAAAGCGTTAGTTGTCTAACTTACGAAATCTCAATCTTTTGGTTTTGTAAATGTAACTAATATACAATAACCTGGGCCAAATGGTTAGGGCGCTCGACTCGCAATTTCACGGTTGCGTGTTTGATTCCCCGTCACGTCAAACATGCTCTCCTTTTCAACCATAGGAGCGTTATAATTTGACCGTCAATCTTACTATTCATTGGTCAAAGTGTAGCCTAAGATTTGGCGGTGGATGGTGATGATTAGCTGCCTCTTCTATGGTCTTACACTCCTAAATTATGAATGGCTAACCAGATAGCCCTTGTGTAGCTCTGTGCGAAATTCGAAACAAAACAAACCACAACCACGTGGTTCTTATATTTTGAATATTTTAAAGGTGTTCTAACCAGCCTGGTTCTATCGATCATAACAAAACTAATTCACATCCACCTGAATGCGTGGTTAGATAAATTGTAACAATTATATAGGTTTATACAACTGTAAAAGGAGCGGTCTGAAGTTTTGTTTAGCTTTTTTATGTTTACTACAGCAAGCCAAAAACTGGACAACATCTGGGAAAAAATGAATGAAAGGTGTATGATTACACTAAGTTAGCACCATTTGCATTTAACTGTTACACCTAGATGTGTAAAAAAACCTACTAAGGTATAAATGTTTCTCATCACTTATAACGTATGTGCACATGGTAAGCAACATGTGCCCATCGTAAGGGGCGCCAAAACTGACATAGCGATTAGTAATTTGTGCAGTGAATGAGTTCGAGATGTAGTCTAATGAGGGTTCTAAATACATAGTTAGCATTTTACAGTTAAGCTATTAAGATTACGGGAAAAACTTTCTATTAATGTGCAGGTTCTTCAACAATTTGACGTATACAAATTAAGCTCGTAATTTTTAAGTTTTATTTTTAGCTTCTTTTTGTCTCAGCATTCTGGAAGCAAGTTCCCAACTTTTTAGACCCCAAGATATCCCCTTCTTCTGATACGGTCTTAGTTGTAAGGCTTACAAGTATTTTTACATTAAGCCTAAATATTATATTCGATGTGGATATACACAAATATTCATCAGTTTTATTTTTGTTGCCTTCTTTATATTTTTAACCAGTTATTTAATAGACGTTATTATAAAAAATACCAACACTTACTAATTTATGTATTAAAAATCGTTTCATGTATTCCAAAACACAAAGAGATTATTTGGCAAATAGATACTCATATGAAAACCTCATGAATCTTGCATGAAAATATTGATTTTCTAATAATGTTTACAGACTTTCCAGGTTTCCAAGGGACACGAATACTACTACAAACTATAGTGCAGCTTTACTCAGAGCTGTTATTAGTGGTATATAGTTTCTGAATTGTTAGGGCCCTACGTAAAATATCTGTCTAGTTAATGATCAGGAACAAATAGATGACGTCGAACACTTCGTGCTTAATTACGATAACAGAACTAACTTGTAATTATGTAATATCCGTTGTGCAAGTACACACAAACATGTACGTTTTTATATGTATAGTTACAGAAGAATGTGTGAGACTGTACATTAATCACGTTTCAAGGTACGATCAAAGTAGTTTAATAATTTACGTCTCTTCCCCATATCTTATGAGTACGGCAGCATTTTTATATCACTTGTTTGTCATGCTTTATTTTAGATAAATATTTGAAAATAAGGTAATGTATGGATACTATAATTACTATCTAGGAAAGCCCTAGATACAAACAATATTTTTGGCCCAAATTTCTAAAATTGCAATTTTTACAATTGTAATATAGCTAATTTTCAGACAAAAATTTGATAGAAATGGATCTGAGAAACAAAATTACTTTTTCACAATTTAGGTGTGTAACAGGCCTAACAACGGAAGTTACCAGGGGATCTAAGGGTTAGCTTTTTTTTATTCGTTTGTTTTAAAGTAAAGCCGCATTTGGCTATCTGCCATGTTCATCGCGAGAGATCGAACCACATATTTTAGTGATGTAAGTCCGTAGATTTACCGCTGTCCCGCCGGGTGCCTGTAAGATTTATCATTTACTATGTGGTCCTCCGCTGGGATAGCGGTAAGTCTTCGAATTTACAACACTAAAATCAGGGGCTCGATTCCCATCGGTGGAAACAGCAGATAGCCTGATGTGGCTTTGCTTTAAGAAAACACACACACACACTTACTATGTTGATCAGAATTGCCGCCAGAATTTTCGAGTAAGTTCCAATCATCTCTGAACTTTAACACAGGGATTATGATTGAAATCATTTGGTTTAACTCTACGATTCGAGTTTATATATGGAAAAATATGTGGACTTAAATAAAGAACGTAATACATTCCTTGTGTGAACAGTGAATAAGAAAATTGTGAAAAATCTTTAGTATGAATTATCCTGCAAAAACTAAATACATAAATCAAACAAACTTTATCTGTTAGTAAAGTCCAAGAGGACTAAGAAATGCTCTTATGCAACTGCAAATGTTATCAAATTAACCGTTGTATGTACACACATATGGTTAATACAAAGGTAAAACTCAACACCTTAAGATAGATGAGTTTCTGAAACATCGGTTTGTATTCGACATTTTCATAAATAGATCGAAATATCAGAGATAGCTATCAGTTTTAGGATATTAAGGCCTAGGATATTTTTATTTTGTCCGTTCCTTTATAACATCATGAGAGATAAAGCCTAGAACAATCCCATCGGGTTTTACTGAGTATAAACAGCAGTAGTCGGTCTTAAGGATGTTGATCCGAGTAGCAAAACGACAGGTGAGTCACACCGTAAGCTTGTGAAATATCCATATGTTATTCCAATATCTCAGTAGTCACTGAAAGCAATAAAGGAAAAATCAGCAAACACATATTAATTTATTTTGGTCATGTCTATGGAATTCTTATTTATATAGAGAATATTATTTTGGCAGAGTCTTATATCTGATAGTAAATGGTTTTATCATCAATTTGAACCACATAGTATTATGACTATATTGGCTTAAGTTATTGGAAAAAAAATATTTTATTACTGGTTATATCGTTAGGCTCTACCCAAACAACTTTCTCTAAAGGGGTTATAGAGTTAGCTAAAGTTAGTAGAACTGGTAATGGTTACACTACAAAACTCTTTTAAAACACCAATCTCTTGTAGAATGTGTATGAATAAATTAAAGTTTTCGATAAAACTACATCTGGTTACACTACAAAACTTCTAAAACAGCATTCTCTTGTAGAATGTGTATGAATAAACTAAAGTTTTCGATAAAACTACATCTGGTTACACTACAAAACTCTTCCAAAACAGCGGTCTTTTGTAGAATGTTTATAAATAAACGAAAATTTTCGATAAAACTACGTCTGGCTACACTATAAAACTTTCTCAAACCAGCAGTCTCCTATAAGCGTCATACAAGTTAGCTGAAGTTGTTGATGAAACTAAAGCTGATTAGATCACGAAACTCTCCTGAAACATTGGCCTTTTTAAGAGTTATAAAGTCACTCTTTTAAAATAGAAGTCTCTTATAGGAGAGATACAACTAACTCTTTTACAGTAGACGTCTTTTATTAGGTTACACAAGTTAGCTAAAATTGTTGGAAAATTTTATATCCGAAATTAGATTGTTCACATATTACACAAAACATTATGACGCATAGTCTCTACACCATATTGTTCTCTCAAAAACAACTTGAGCGTATTATATATTATAGACCTCCAGTAGATAGAGTTCTTAATCAGAAGAAATAAATACTTTTACTATTCTTAATGAATAAGCAATTTTTTTAAATAACGCGACTTTTTTGGTGTTTTAGGATAATTGCTTAATTAATATGGAATACTTTGGAAAAAGTCATAACTTAGAAAAAACACGTGATACTCTAACTATACGTTTTAATCAAAAAAAGTATGGGTTGTGTTGTGTGTTGTGTTTTTCGTATAGCAAAGCCACAAAGGGCTATCTGCTCAGCCCACCGAGGGGAATCGAACCCCTGATTTTAGCGTTGTAAATCCGGAGACATACCGCTGTACTAGCGGGGGGCCCCTCAGATTACAAAGCGCACACCTTAACGCGCTAGGCCATGCCAGGCCTAAAAGTATGGGACTCTAATTATAATTACACGTTTTAACCAATAAAACTATGGGACTCTGACGATACGTTTTAATCAATAAAACAATGGGACTCTGTCTATATAATTGGTCAAGAAGGATAATATTAATCATTTTTATTTTCATTTTCAACGCACTGCATAAAGAGTTTCAGACGTATTCTTTTTCCAAAGTTCCATATAAGTTTCTTTTAGTCGCAGAATAGCAGCTCGTAGACTGGTTCTGTTTTTAAGTACAAACTTGTACTCCCCTGGTACAGCGGTAAGTCTTTGGATTTACAACGCTAAAATCAAGGGTTTGATTCCCCTCGGTGGACTCAGCAGATAGTTCAATGTGGCTTTTCTGTAAAAAAACACACACACAAACTTGTAGCTCATAGCTCCATTTCTTAGCCAATTTGAGATTTTATTACAGCTGTGGTAATTGAGGACTCCCTCTTATTTCCAAATGCAGTTAGCACCACGTATATCAGCTAGGCTCCTTTGTTTTTAACAAAGTCAACTACAAATTATAGTTTCATAAATATGAAGAGAAGTGAAGTTTAGCGCTGCGAAAAATATAAGAGATCTTGAAAGATAATTCGAAAATAAAATATCAGAATTTTAAATAATTCATGTAATATCAATATTTTATATAAATAAAAGCTGTTGTAATATAATTAGGCTAAATTAACTTTTCTGCACAAAAATCCTAATTTTTGTTTGGTAACCATGGCCTTACAACTGGGTTTAGAAGCATTAAAATTATTAACTTAGTGCACTCTTTTCTTTGTGGAAGAGATACAAAGCATTATTCAAGCTTGTTCACAAACAATACTGCCTCCTGGTGTCTTAGCAGTGAGCTTGAGGACTTATAACACTCAAGATCTGAATTAGGTTCTGTAGTGGTCTCGACGCAGATAGCCCATTATGCAGTAAAAAGTTATTATGTTCACAGAAACACATCATAAAAAGCATAAAACGTTATTATGTTCACAGAAACACATTATGAAAAGCATAAAACGTTATTATGTTCATACAGACATAAACAACACAATTTAGGATCATCACAACCGTTATTATGTACACAGCCACACATAAAATACGCTGTGGCGAGTATGACTGATGTTATTGTGTTCGGAGAAGTACAAGAGTCACACTGTAGCGAACCATATAACTACAGGGCTTCATTTGTGTTTCTAGATTTTTTGCTCTTAATGTTAGTGAGTTTGTGTGTGCGTTCATATCTCAAATTTCCCGTTTTACTTCTGAACATTCCTTTAGATGCACATGGCCCCCCGCTAGCCCAGCGGTAAATCTATAGATTTACAACCCTAAAATCAAGGGTTTGATTCCCCTCGGTGGGCTCAGCAGATAGCCCGACGTGGCTTTGCTATAAGAAAAACACACACACACTTAGATGCACATGATACGTGTGTGTAGAATTTTTCGTGTTGAACTTGAAGAAAATGATCGCTCAAATTCCATTTGACAATTTCAGTCAATATTGATACAAAAGTATGCGAGTAATCAATCAAGTCTTTACACACGTGTAGGGAACGTAACAAGATCCTTGTGCCCAACCAAGAACGTTCCCATAGTTAACATATAACTTAACTATTAGCACTGTGTCTGTAGGGTATACTGTGGCAGAGGTTTGCGTGAAAATAATACTCGTATAAAGATCTCAGACTAAATTTGTTATTGTGTTCCAGGCTGTCAAAGGTAAACCTTTTCATGGTTGTTCCTCTCAAGAATTTTAAATGAATTGTGATGTAATGCTCTTTATACTTGAGTTGTTATTTAATCCAATTCTATACCAAAAACAACCAGGTGGCTGCAAACACATACAACAAAATGTAAACTTTATGGCCAGTATTCTCAAATAATGTTGCGTATTACAATTTATTTCGGACGAATTTCGGATTTATTATATTACGTACGTTATATTACTATCGCAAATAACCGAAAATCCGAATTTCAATTTGGAAGTTAATTAAATATTAATATGTATCAGATTTATGAAATTTTCCAATTTTCTTTCTTAACACAAATGTATTTTAACATACAAACAACAACATAATTTGTAATAACAGTTATTGAAATAATTATTTCTAGTAATAATTTGTATACAACAGTTTTGCAAACTTACAGACAACATTGGCTCTTATATCCGGACTGTGTGTGTTTTCTTATAGCAAAGCCACCTCGAGCCATCTGCTGAGTCCACGAAGGGTAAATGAGCTATATCCGGACTAGAAATGCTTGTCTGTTTTTGAATTTTGCGCAAAGCTACACGAGGACTATCTGCGCTAGCCCTCCATAATTTTGCAGCGTAAAACTAGAGGGAAGGCAACTAGTCATCACCACCGACCACCAACTCTTGGGCTACTCTTTTACAAACAAATAGTGGGATTGATCGTCACATTATAACGCCCCCACAGCTGAAAGGGCAAGCATGCTTGATGCGATGGAGATTCGAACCCGCGACCATCGGATTATGAGTCGAACGCCTTAACCCATCTGGCTATGTCTGGCCTGACTAGAACTGAAGATATAGGTCACGACAAGCAAATTAATTCTGAGTTGATACTTTCGCGCCTTGCATAAACTAGCTAACTCGGTTGGCTTAATGTCAGCTTATAAGTGACATATAGTTTTCCGATTAATAAGCGTTGATCACAATGACAGCTTCCGAAACTGTAGCTAACAAATAATATACAACTGTCTTTTTGCGCGTTGGTTTATATAGTTTAAAGCGAGATTCTAGAACGATCAACAGTGTTCAAAAACACGCTAGCGCTTTCGTGAAACAAATATTGTTCATTTTTACAATTTAGCCAACAGGTGTGACTTTGGCAATACACATCCAACAATATACATCACATGCATCAAACTGAAAAACATGTAGGTAATAAAATAAACTTATAACTGTAAATCAGTTACACTATGCTCTCAGTGAGCGTAGTTTAACAATACTTCAAAGTTAAATTAAGATTCTTGCGGCTCAGCATGACAAGGTGGTAGTTGTTGTTTTTTAAATAACAGACCTAAATATCAAATTTTATGAATAATGTAGTACGTTGAATGCAGCATTGGTCCAAGTTAGATGTTTTTGAAGTCAAAATTGTTCGTCCATAGTTCCATACGAATTAGGAACACAAGTTACCGGTATTGATAAGCTGGAATACATGGAATAAGAATCTTTTTTTATACCCTGTGATATTAGTTATGCTGAATCAAATACCTCTTTCCAGTTTTGGAAACGGTCTCTTGCATACCCTTAATCCAATATGTGGCACGTAAATAATGAACTGAAAGCCCCGAATGTCCCTACAGTCGCTTTCTCAGCCATTTTATAGTTCTTGGAAGCCATCTCGTTCTTTCTAACCAAGATTTCATGCAGGTAGGTTATATCTTTAGCCTACTCGTAATTACCTATTTTTTAAACAAAATGCAGCTTATTTGTTGAGATTAGTCAATTATTCTGAAATTCTATGATACCTATATAGTTATTTATGATTTTTGGACATGTCAAATGCATATATAAAGCCTAAAAATTATTTCTTTTCACATTCTCCACGTGGAAAATTTGAAAAGGTTTAGCAACCTACGGCAAGCAAAGAACAAGTACAAAGGTCATTGTAACTAGAATATGTAATTGTTTCTACACTTATCTATTTATTGTTTTATGTTTCAGGAAAAATAAGTTTAATAACCTATTTGTAAATGGTAATAATCTAAATACATATATAATGTATACTAATTAAAATGTGACTCTATTTTACTAAATAATATTAGTATTATTAGTCCACTAAAGCATAATCAAGACAGGTCGCTCTGTAGACTAACTGGCATGGCCGAGCGCGTTAAGGCGTGCGCTTCGTAATCTGAGGGTCGAGGGTTCGCGCCCGAGTCGCGCCAAAAATGCTCGCCCTCCCAGCCGTGGGGGCGTTATAATGTTACGGTCAATCCCACTATTCGTTAGTAAAAGAGTAGGCCAAGAGTTGGCGTTGGTTGGTGATGACTAGCTGCCTTCCCTTTACTCTTACACTATTAAATTAGGGACGGCTTGCACAGATAGCTCTCGAGTAGCTTTGTGCGAAATTCCAAAACAAACTGTAGACTAAAAATAAGTTTTATATTATTGGATATGGTAACATGAGTATGCGTGCGTTGCGTCAGTGCAATTTCTGTAGTGTTAGTTAGATTCGACTGAAAGGTTAATGTAACAAATATGTATAATGTTACGAGATTTGAATTATTTAAACAAAATATTTGCATTTTCGTGTTATAATCTGTAGTGATTCTATAAAGAAATAGATTCGATATTTGCACAATAAATCTTTAGTAAAAAATAATTCATTAAAAATTTGATTTTTTGAGTGCATAAAACTTGCAACATTTACCAAAAGCCTATCAAATGTACGTAACTGCATCAAAAGTTACAACATAAGTACTTACTGTAACTTGTGTATATTATACCGAGCCCTTCGCGAAAGACATTTAATTAATTTAAGATTTTTGCCACTTGTCATAATCATATGATCAGGGAGCTTGAGTTGCAGTATAAGGATCGCGGGTTCGAATCCCCATCCTACCAAACATGCTCGTCCTCCCAGTCATGAGGCGTTATAAATTTATCGTTAGTTATACTATTTGTTGATAAAAGAGTTACCTAAGAGCTGGGGATGAGTGGTGATGACTAGCTGCCTTTTCTCTATTCTTACGCTAATAAATTAGAACGGCTAATGCAGATAGCCCTCGTGTAACTTTGCGCGAGATTCAAACAAACATGATCCCACGAGAGAAAGCGATGGAAATACATTACGTATATAGAAGATACTTCTAGTCTTGTTTAATTAAGGTCACAACTCAATGAAATAGATTAGGCAATTAATATTCAATTCAATTTATTCACTTTATTGATAATATAATGAGTTGTAAATAATTAATAATTTTAACTACAATTAACCTAGTGCATGAGAAGGAGTTACGAAACGTAAATAAAGAAATGTTCAAGTATGTCGCTTTAAAAGAGAAAAAACACAATCAGTTTAAAAAAGGAAAATCTCTATAAATTAAAAAAAATAATATATATATTAGATAACTCTAACTGATAACATACTGTAATTAATTTTCCAATTAAATATAAAAATAACAAAGGAAATCATAAATCGTTTTTGAAGGTTGTTTCTAAGGTATGAATTTCGTGCAAAGCTACATGAGAGCTATCTGCGCTAGGCGTCCCTAATTTAGCAGTGTAAAGCAATTAGTCATCACAACCCACCGCCAACTCTTGGACTACTCTTTTACCAACGAATTGGTTGTCACATTATAACGCCCCGAAGGCTGATAGGGTGAGCATATTTGGTGCGACGGGGATTCGAACCCGCGATCCTGGGTTTACGAATCGAACGCCTTAAACCACTTGGTTGTGCCGGGCTTTTGAAGATTGACTATATTAAGTAATTTTTATAGTAATAATAATAATTTCTTTCAGAACTACTTAATATTGTGTTTTTATGAAATAAACAGAATCTCGATAGGTTAAACCCAAAACTACTGTCATAATGTTTTGTGTTTTTTGTTTTACTTTGTTTTTGTGAAGCAGCAGCAAGGATTTATATCCTATTCTAATAAACTTCTCCAACAGATATTTACATATATGTTCTCTCGTGGGTCAGCAGTAAATTTTTGGACTTACAACACTACAATCCTGGGTTTGATCCCTGACGGTGAACAAAGCACGGGTATTCTATTTTGTTTATTTTTAGTTAAGCAAAAGTTAGCTGTGCTGTGCTTACCGCGGCTATCGAAACCCGGTTGTTAGGGTTATAAACTTTCAGACAAATCGCTGTGCCACTAGGGGCACCTTTTGTATAGCTTCAAGATAGAAAACCTGTTAATTAAATGTGTGTAAATAAAAGTAGAATACAAAGTTATTCACGTTTTCTTTTATTTTTCATTATATATATATTTTTTGCAAGAAACCCCTAGTGGATCAGCGATGGACTTGTAATGTTAAATCCCCGGATCGACAAAGTACGGATACCACAGTGCGTGTCATGCTAAAAAAAAACAACAAAAGCTCAAACTAAAAAGTGCTAAGAGAACGACAGTCTTAGAACATTCTTTGATAGATTGTTGAGGTGTTTACAATGAGTACACTGGAATGGGCGGCAACTGCCTGTTGTAGACAAAACACAATTGTAAAGTGTATTCCAAGGTTCTCAGTCTTAGAACAAATTTTCTACTAATTCTCGTGTTCTTAGACCAATTTAATTGATCGTTACTTATCACAAAAGTTTTCTGATAAACAAATTGAAAGCATTAATCCTTTCTTACACATATTTACTTCTTTAACATTAGTGTTTTTATTTTTATTGTAAAAAGTATAAATCTAAAAAGTCAAAATTGACAAAGAAATTATTATCACTAAGCCAATAATTCAAACTAGTTAAAGATAACCATTTTAACTAAAGGCCCTACGATCTTATAATAAAATATAATTTTAGTATCTTTTGTAAATAAACTCTGTTTTACATAAAGTAATAAATCTACTATATCTATATAATAATACTGTCTATTGTTTCTCCATGTAACTACTGCGGAGAACGTGCGTGGACCCTCACAAAAATTAATGAGAAGGTTGATAGAGTGCAGGCCCTACATGGCCAGGTGGTTAAGGCACTCGATTCGTTATCCGAAGGTCGCGGGTTCGAATCCACATCAAACATGCTCGTCTTTTCAGCCATGGGGGCGTTATAAGTTACAGTCAATCCCACTATTCATCGGTAAAAGAGTAACCCAAGAGTTGACGGTGGGTGATGATGACTAGCTGCCTTCCCTCTAGTCTTACACTTCTAAATTAGGGACATGTACCTTTGCGCAAAACTGAAAATATGAACATGTATTTCTCCATGCACTCAATGATTTGTTTGTTTTTTGATAGATCTTTACCAAATTTGACACGAAGGTTTGTTGTATTCTTACGGAGAGTTTGAGGTTTTTACGGGCGTTTTTGTGATTTTCATAACTTAATGACTTAGGTAAGTAACAATACTGCTTTCACAAATTGAATTTTCTCCATATTTTCAATAATAAGGATATCTATTCTGATATTAGAAAATACATTAAATTCCTTAACAGAATTCCATCAAAATATAGCATAAGATGACTTTTCCAATATTTTAACAATATATTCAATATAGCTATTGGTAATAATTACCCTCTGTTCTACTAAATATTGGTGATATTTTGCTTTTTTTTTCAAAGAATCTGGAAATATTTTTACTAACAGTTAAACCAGACATATCTAGTTCAAACTTCATAATAAGTTTAATTCTATCATAAAGTGATTACAGAGACTCCAATAGTTCTATCAGTCATTACAAAACATTTTAAACGACTGAGAGGGTAATGGACCTTGACAGATCTAACCCATATCAGTTATTGCTATTTAGGATAACAAACGAGATTTTGTTTCAACGTTAATAAGCAAAAGTAGAATTTCTAAAAGCCTCACTGGTTTACAAACTAAAAATAGAAACAGTTCCTTGTAGGCTCTTGTGTGTGTGTATATATATATATATTTGAACATATTTACAATGTACTTAAAGTCCAACACCTTGTGTGAATGAACTTGTTAGGAAGTAAAGATATTTTGCTGAAATAACGAGCTTTATACGACTCGCCGTATCTAAAAAAAAATATGTTTTAAAAATCTTAGTCTGTTTAAGCATCTTACGTGAGATATTAGTGCTTATTAATAATGGGTTTATTAAAACAACTATACTAATTGCATTTTGAATTTTGACTTGAATAATAATTATATGCATAGCAAACGCGATTTTCTAATGATAATTAATAACAAAGTTTTTTTCATGTGACTTTAAAAAGAAAAGAAGCACGTGTTTTAAAGCCCTCGGTGGACGCGGCAGATAGCCCGACGTGGCTTTGCTGTAAGAAAACATACACACACACGCACTCGTGTTTTAAAAACTCAGACCGAGTGCGATCCAGTAGTTGGTGTTCTAGACTGTAGGTACGTTATAAGATTGACTGTAATATTCAACTGTTCGATTAGAGTAGCCCAACGTGTTGGCGATGGGCAGTGTTGTCTATCTGCATTCACCCTAATCTATAACTTCAAAATTAGGGACTGCTAGCGCTGATAGCTCTTAAATAGCTTTGCACGGAATTCAGTGATTCCAAACACTTAATCACATTACGAGTACTGCCATCTAACGAGAGTTTTGTGTAACAATTTTCCTTTAAATTGGAAGATCGTGATCTTATAAACTTTACATATTTGTAAAGCGGGTCAACTGAGATAATGATATCACTGGCTTCATTTTTATGCAAAATAAGTATCTTGTGAACATTCATGTGACCTGACCCAGTGCGTATATTTAAAAGTTCATACAAGTGAAGAAAACGAGACATGTTTTATTCGTCATTTGAAAAATAATAAAAATGTGTAGAGTGGCTCAAACTAATAAATAAGCACGACGCTCTGAAATTTTCGTTGTGTAGAAAACAATAGCTTGGTTAGAAGATGGTCAAAGAAAAACAGTAGTGGTAAAATGACGAAAGGTCTCGCAAATTGTTGTTAACAGAGTTGGGAGTCGCGTTCAGACCACCAGTACAGTTACCTTCAGACCTCACTAGAGGTCACCAATTTATTAAGACGATGTTTTGTAATAAAGTGAACTCGATACACTTTACAGTCTTTAGCTTTTCATCTAGATAAAAAAATCAAAGCAGCAACTGGATGACAAGTCAGCATTCAAATCGTCAAAAACAGACTTCAAAAAGTTAATTTTTATGTCAGGCAATCAGTGTTGTCCATTCCTCCGACCCATTTCTACAAAGAATTGTGTTTCCAGTGGTTTAAAAAAAAACATACGTACTGTTCAAGCTGCAGCTACGTAAGAAAATGTACACACCAGGAAAGTGTCCTGAAAGGCAACATGTGGAATTAATTTGATACTGGCCTGGATAGGTATCAGGTATGATTGTCTTCGAATTGGAAGAGTGTTAATTCTACATGCTGTCATATATTTGTTACGACATAGCATTTCAACTGGCACAAAGCTTTATCTTACTAATAGGATTGAAAGCCTCATGATGTAAAACATTCATGCCACATGTTGGGGACAATATGCCGAAAGAGTTAGCAATCTAATTTTTGTACTGCCATGGCTAGGAGTCCAGAAAAAAATTCGATTATGAGAAGTAGCAGAGAAAATTAGGCCAGTTGTTTCAAAATATTGAAGATAATTGTGTGGTAACTTATATTAAACAGTTACAGTAGAGTTAAGCGAGTCAGTATAAACATATAATTAATGTAATGCTTAGTTTCTTGTGATCTCTGTCAAGTAAAATTGCACACGCAGTTCGAGTTCAATTTCGATTTGAGTTTTCTAATCGCCAAAGTTTCTTTTATTCTAATATTTTGTTCGATCAGTAGACCAATCATACTTCTAATTCAAATGTCTGTAAATGTTTTACGAACTGCCAACACTAGGCTTCAATTACCCTTTTATGCATCATTATAAGTGACGTGTGGCTACTCCTGCATGATCTCTTCTACATCGAGAGCAAACATATTGATAAACAAGGTAGTAGTGTTGAAGTTTCTCAGTTCTGTTCTTTATCTTAAAAAATGCGCAATTATCAATTCTCATTTTAGGCTATACACACATCGACATTTATGGGTAATTTGATTTCAAGATATTCTTTCTATTCCTCGTCACATCTGATTTTACTCTTTAATGAAAGAGTGACATAAAATTCCAATTCCGGTACATCAAAAGTTACTTTACGAGGAGTGTATGCTTCATCCAAAAGACGTATTAAAATACTGTCAACTAATAAAAACATACTTTTAAAAGGGGATCCCATGGGCAACTACAGAACCGCAGCAAACCATAGCAGAACCCAAAGAACCACCATATTTTGAGCCGATTATAAGAAGCTGAAAGCTAATGTGAAACTTGTTAATTAAAGAACTTTATACTTCCAGCCAGGTACAATCAACTTCCTTAGGTAACTCATCAAAACATCACATTAGGGTGATTAAAGGGTTGATCATCGGACACAACAATGTCATCCAATAATAAATTCATCTCATTCAACTTTGCCTCTATTTGAGAGCCAAAATTTGGGATAGCAGACAAACTAGTTGCAAAAAGCATAGCCTATTGAGGCATTGAGCCACATTTCCAAGTGAAATAATATAGTAGAGATAAGAATTTTGTTGTACACTTCAATAAAGAAATAAATGTCAGAGATAGAGTGGATATTTATAGGACATTAAAATCTCTAGATGAAAAATTTTGTGAGAAGCCACGGATGATGCACAGGACCCAATATCTTCAATGCAGAGTTCCTGGCTAAAACGTACACTATAATCTAATATTCCTGCTTATATGGAACTAAGGCATTGTGAAAATTAACATGACACTTACTTGCTTCTTAAAAGACGAAAAAGAGGTTGAAAATGATGTTCATTATCCTTATATACTTGATTTTAAGCTGCTTATTGTAGAAAAGAAAAACCAGTTTATTGTTAAAATAAGCCATTAATACTTTGTCTCAGACATCACAAAAATATGTACACCACTACGATGGAGTTTGTAATTAGCATGTAATCACTGTTGATGACAAAAAGGCAGAAAAGTAGCATAGATTATGAAAATTTAAAATTGTTTTCAGTAGTTTATTCATGTGGTTTATGTAAACAGTTTGTAGCTGCCATTCAGTGGAGTTCATATTCAATGACCAGAAAAAAGTCTGAAAGTCATAGCTGATGCTTGTAAATATTGAAGTAAGTAGTTCAATTGTGGCATTTATTTTACTGTTAAAAAGTATGGCACACAATCCAGAAGCACGGTGACCTCCTATATGACGAATTGGAAGAGTGTTGATTCCACATCAATTTAGAATGACTTCCCTTCTTGTATATTACATATAAAATGGGTTTATAGTCGTGGAACCATAAGAATAGAGATTTTGTAACATATCAATCTTTCACTTGTTATTTTAAGCCTTCTCAACAGAAAACAAGAGAAAGGTTTCATGATATACATTTCAAGGTGAAACATGTTGCAAGAGCCACACTAGTTGGTGGAAATAAAATTGATTGATGCAAGGAACAAAACAAGATGAGCATCAACCATCCTCTCCAGAACACTACAAAGACAGCTAGTCAAAGTAATATGTTTATAATTACATATGATATTTTGGCCATAATTGAGAATTTACACTAGCCCATTCAGCTTTCTACAAAATATTTTTAAAAACCAGAATATTAAGAGATGTAGGAGGGAAATGCAGCAATGCACATCATATGATCTGACTGGAGTAGTGACAGAGTAATGAAGAGCAAGTTTAAGCTTCACCTAAGTAAGTTATTAACTACAGTCATACAGACATTAAAGCCAAAACGGTGGAATCTTTTCGCTTACACCTTCATGGTCAAAAAGGAAATTTTTAAATGAAATACATATACACTTAGTGCTGTCAAACTGAGAAATGCATACCATATTAAGCATTTGCATATGTAATTTGCATAATAATACAGATTCTATGAGCAATGTGGATGATTTGTTAAAATAGTAAGAAAAGTTTTCAGACACCTGTAGAAAGACGTGTAATTTAGTTTTTCACATATCCCGATAAAATCTCACCCAAGTATTTATAATGAGAAAACATAGCATCACATTATTACAAATTGTGTTTATAACCTTATGTCAGTTAAATTTATATAATCGGTACTTAGTTTGTCCTTCTCATTCTCTAATAATCTATGCAAGGTGACGTAGCATGTTGTCAATTAGGTTATTGATGCAGTACACCATGATTTCATTCTATTTTATCACTAAAAATTCTGTAACTCGTCTACAGTAGATAGTTTATGGTTAGCAATTTTATGTCTCTTTTCCGCCCAACAGTTCTCAATGGAATCACAGTATGGAGAAGATAGTGGCCATGGCAATCTTGTAACGTACCCCTGGTCAATGTAACCTTGTACAATACGTGCAATGTAGGCAGTGGTATTGTCAGCTTGAAACACAAAGTTATTACCAAACATTATCTTAGCATATGGCAGAAATATCCTTTTCATATGATGCCCGTAAGAAGCGCCTCTGACTAGGAGTACCCAACTGTTTTGGCAATTTCCATTTACTTCATACTCCTATTAGACAGTTAAATAATTTGACGACCTACAAACTCTGGAACATAACGAAGCATGACTCTACACTAAGTACAGAGAAACTGTCTGAACAACGCCATCATGTTTCGAAAAAGATGAAACCGAAAGTACATCCTTTTGTACAAAACGTATGTATGTGTGTTCTAACTTAATCAAACCATAATAATATGCTCTTCATGTTTTTCTGATCATATGCTACATTCTCTGTTACTGCTCGGAAATTTGCTCAATAACTACTCCATGTACGTAAATAACGCCATCAACATACAAAAGTATGCAAACATTTTCCCCAAGACTGTTATGGCCAAGCTGTACATCTTAAGTAACTTACTCCATTGAGGTGGTATGATGATGTGAAACTCAAAGTAGCACCTTAGATGAAACATATATTCCATCCATATCAGTGAACGTTTGTTCCTTGACTGGAGAGTTCAGTGGAAGAAGATTCTTCTTAAAAATGGCTCCACTTGATAAGATCACAGTATAACGATGTGTATTTCCCCAATGACATTCAAATTTCAAAATTAGTTCACTACCCTGTGATTTTGATGTTTCAACCAGTAGGTCCTCAGATCATAATTCTTCAACTGACTTTGAAGAGCTGGTGAACCATTCTAATATACACTGTATAAAGAAAGTAGATACAAGTTTTGAAGATGGTGATTTTAGTCAATGCACAGATGTTTACTCCTTAACTAGTCCTTACGCAGAGCAATACAGAGATACAACAGTACCACTGAACTATCAGAATCATCATCTCCCCATCACAGGTCGTCACACAAATAAACACGTGAGTAGATGTTTGAATTCCACAGAAGATGAACTATACAGCCAGTATCTTTCCCAGAAGATCTCCTCATCATATGCAGGATTCCCCATCAACGAGCATCAATGTTAAAATTATGAAATTTCAATTAAGGTAATTTGTACAAAATGTAAAATAAATAAAGGGAACAACGTTTAGAAAATGTACAATAAAACTATATTTGGCCGATGGCTAACGCTAAAAGACAAAAATGAAACTGCCAATACTATAGAATTTAGATATCACAATTTATTATCACACTAGCAGTGTCACCTGGCATTACCCGAATTTTCGAAAAATAAATCTCTCGCTGTTTTCCCATTCCATATTTCAACACGTAAAAAGTATTTTGTGAATGTATTAGATAAACATAGTTTGATTTTTGAAAATGAACTAAACCTGTTTTAAGTCACGACTTTCTTATGGGCGATAATGTGTGTTTTGTTGTTGTTATTGTTTTTCCTTCACTGGCAAGGATGAATAGGCCCTTATGAAGTTTATTTATATTATCTTAAGTACGTATGAGTATTCTTTCTGGTGAACAGTTTGTTTGTTTGTTTTGGAATTTCGCACAAAGCTATTTGAGGGCTATCTGTGCTAGCCGTCCCTAATTTAGCAATGTAAGACTAGAGGGAAGGCAGCTAGTCATCACCACCCACCGCCAACTCTTGGGCTACTCTTTTACCAACGAATAGTGGGATTGACCGTCACATTATAACGCCCCCACGGCTGGGAGGGCGAGCATGTTTGGCGCGACTCGGGCGCGAACCCGCGACCCTCAGATTACGAAGCGAACGCCTTAACGCGCTAGGCCATGCCAGGCTCCTGGTGAACAGGATAAGCCTAGTTCTATTTCCCATTATCCTTCCTCAAATATTAAAATTTCAAATATAAATATGTATCTAATATTGTGTTCAATTTGCTTTAAGGTAAGGCCCAGCATGGCTAGGTGGTTAAGGCACCTCGACTCGTAATCTGAGGGTCGCGGGTTTAAATCCTTGTCACACCGACCATGCTCGCCCTTTCAGTCGTTAGTAAAAGAATAGCCTCAGAGTTGGTGGTCGGTGGTGATGGCTAGCTGCCTTCCCTCTAGTCTTACACTGCAAAATTAGGAACGGCTAGCGCAGATAGCTCTCGTGTAGCTTATGCGCGAAATTTAAAACAAACCAAACCTAGAGAAAAAAAAAAGTAAAATAAAATACAGATGCTGACTTGACCTTAATCTCATTTTACACAGTACGTATTATAATTTAAGCCTTTCTCTTTTCATGTATTTTATGTCCGCCGGCATAATTTTATTTTATAAGCGACGCCTAATGTTTGATTTTTTCACATAAAACTTTCTAATTTTGCATACAGAGAGATTATGAGTTTTATATGTAAATAATTAAGCTTATAACGTTATGTTGGCGATTTTGTTACAAAGCTGCTATTATTTCTCGTTATATCTTGAATATTGATATATTTTTTAAACTTTAACACGTACTGTTTTACGGATCGTCTAATATTATAATTTCTAATGACAATAGTTTCTCTAAATGTACCCCGCTGGGACAGCTTTAAGTCTAGGGATTTACAACACTAATATCCGGGATTCAATTCCCCTTGGTAGACACAACACATAACCCGATATAGCTTTGCTATAAGAAAAACACACACACATTCTTCCAAATCACCCCGTTTCATTCATTAAAAAAAAAGCAAACCTGGTTACAGCAATTTAAGAGTAAATTATTAGCACGCGCATGCAAAACAACTTTACTTCTACTTTCAGAATATTAATTTCCGTATGTCATTTCTATAATTAATTCTTAATGGGCCAGTTGACGTTGTTTCCGTTTGTTGAAGGTTACTGTAGAAACGCAAAATTAATTAGTTGGGTAATCGAACAGATGAAAATATAAAAAAGTAGCGAAATAGGTGCACTTCTTATTACGCTTACTTATGCTGCCATGAAAAATTATTTTCTGTTTTAATTTGTATTTATTTTATTATTAAAATATTTTTTAGGTAATCAGTTTCTTGGGTTTTACATTATAACTTTTTTACAGTTAGACATTTTTTTACGAATTATTCTGTATTTTTATTTTATCTACATTGTAGCTACATGTTTTGTCTGAGTATTAAAATCAAAGTACTTGTTTGTTCGTTTGCTGATAATGACAACGTTACAAATACGTTATCTGTTCTCTAGCCACCAGACATCAAAACTTCATGTTTAACACCGAAAGCCCTCAGATGATCAATATGTTATTTCTACTATACCCGACTGTGTTTATATGGTACCTGTAGTCACTCTTCTAATTCTTTCATCCACTTCCTTCCTTTTACCACTTGTTATTATTTTTAATTACTCTCTTTCATTTCCTTCTTCCGCGTCTTGTTTATCTTTCTCTGTTTGCTTATGTGTTTTCATTATTCTGTTCATTTAAAGACTGTTTATTTATCATTGAAGTAACAAGGATCTCAATGTTTTGTTTTTTATTCTTTTCGAAACAACTAGGATGTGAGATTTAATTTGTTACAAACAACTGATTCAATCTCTCATATAAAAAAAACAGCTCGAAAACATTTATAGAGTGAAGCAGTTGATTCTGTTCCATTTTCAGTAGGATGTAGAACATCATAGAGTGAAGCAATATATTCTGTTCTATTATCAGCATGATGTAGTAACATTATATGGTAAAAAAATTGATTACTTTCTATTATCAGTATGATGTACTAGCATTATGCGACAAAACAGTCGATTTTGTTCCATTATCAGCATGATGTATTAACATTACAGGATACAGTATATTAATACGAAATTAAAATGGTAATTTTCACCCATGTGTACGAATGGTTTCGAGTACAGCTGTCCTTGGTTTTGAGTGCTGACTGACAGGAAGGTGGCAAAGAGGCAATATATTCTGCTGCTAGCGATTTATATGGAATGAGCTCTGGCTTTTTAACGTGCCCACAGAAGAAAATACGAAACGTATTCGGTAGTATTGTATCTCAAATCCTATTGAGATACCTTGTATGTTAACTATTAGACCACGCCCGGTATGTTAATATCGAAAATATTATATTTTGATCGTACAGTAAATAGGATATTGTTTCGTACAAAGGTAAAAGAAGAAAACATAAAATCATGACGGCCTACCACTATGAAATTAATTTTGACGCTTATCAGTAAATAAAGAGGTAATAAATAAAAATAATATTATATTTCCATTTCCTTACAAATAATCATGAAGCCTGTGTTTTCTTATGAACTCCTGCTCCCTTTTAGTATGTTTTTAAGGCAACGTTTTTCTCGATCGGATGGTCGGTATAGACAAAATGTTGCTCAGAATAGGCTTAGTTTAGGGTTAACACAGTCCGCCATAGGCGTACATTTGGTATCGTCAGGTTTTCTGTCCACCCTTTGGGACTATTGGTATAAATAGTCCTTAAACCAGTTGCGCTTATTAATCGTTCTTAAATTATTCAAATATTTCAATTTTTATTAATGTGAAGAACATGACAGACCCATACTGGTTCAAGCGTTGTTCACGTAAATGTATTTTTGTTTACTTTCAACTAGTGATAAAATGGATTTATATTAATGCATAAATTTAGATGATATATTTTACTGAAAATGAAGTTGACAGTCTAAGTAAAAACCACTGAAGGTATTTTTGGCTATTAATACAGTATCACATCAAATATTATTAGATAAAATGGAAATTTTAGGAATAAGAGTCATTGGATTAAAACGTTTTAAATATTGGCTGTATAAAAAAGCATAGATTAAAAATAATTTCAGTGGTGTGAATATGATAAAGTATGGCATTCCACAAGATTCTGTACTTGGACCCATTTCAGTATGATATATAAGAATGATTTATGTGATAAAAATTTAAATCGTAAAATTACCATGTTTGTGATAACACAGACGTTCAAAAATAAGAAATTAGTTTTCGAAAACATATTGCACAGGCTTACGATGATTTTTTATTGACTAGAAATTTGTACATGTTTTACAGTAATTCATGTAGACTGAATCCAAAAATGATATCCTTTTTTAATTTTATTGAAATCAGGTCACATTTTATGCTTAAAATATTGACAATTGCTGGATATAAGTTTCTCTAGACCAATCGCGGCGTAAGAGTGTTATTGTTATCTATCGTTCTAGAACCCACGAGAAACATACCGCTAGTATATAAACGGTTAACATGCCGCAAAACATCATTTCTACACAGTATTTCTTTGTGCATAAACTTTGACATTATTTTTTCTTTTCAATATTATTTATTCATCGCTATGGCAACAAGGGGTTGTATAAATGATTCAGTCATATTCTGTTATATCTGTGGTAAATTTAGTGTAAGCTGATCTAAGTAAGATATTTTTTTTACTTACAGATTAGTAAAAAAAATACGTGATAGAAAGAAACTGAATATAGTTTTCGAAATCTGAGAAGATGAATTTTGGAAAATTCGAAGGCCTGTGTTTTATCTATTAATGCAACTGAAGCAAAATGCATACAACTTTAAATAAAGAATGGAATGATTATAAATTAAAACTATTTTAAATTGTATATTCATAATAATGCGTGTATAAATATAAGAAAGTATAAATGTTTGCATATTTAAAGATTGGGTATTATATTCAGGGTTACAAATTAATAAAACTTTAAGCTGAAAACAACATGTTAAGGATTTGGCAAAATAACTAAGTTTTATGTTCATTAAAATCTACTATTTGAAAATAATTATTAAGCGTCTGGATATTAAAGTTCTTTAATTTTCATTAAATCGAATTCAAAACAAAGAAAACAATTCGTATGTAAATAATATTTATCAATCAGATAGCTGATACTGCTAAAAATTAAGAAATAATAATTACTAATTATGAAAACTAATCTTTCAAGTTTTGTTTTGCCGTTTTTCAACGGCAGAGAATTGTGTGCCTTGTTAAACGTTCCTTAAGTTTCAGTGGTCAAAGATTTTCTTTGCTATTGTTTGTTATAATTATTTTCTATATTTAAGTCAGAGGGTGTTGGGGAAGAAACGAAAGTGTAAGCCAAAAGCAGACTTATGTTTACGAAATAGCAAGGCCAGTTCGCGAGCTCTTTATTTCCCTTTATTGAGTTTTTTTTTTTTCACGTGCTCATATGTTTTGCAATAGTGCGCTAATACCACATCCGAACGAATAGCTCGCCGAAATCGGAGTACGAGTACAAAAGTATAGCCACTGCACTTATTAAGTATTTATAAATATAGTTGACACAGCACACTCGTGTAATACAAATAAAGAGAAGGTTGGTTGCGGTTAAAAGTAAAGTAGTTTTCATAAACTAGTTTGTTTTGAATTTCGTGCAAAGCTACTCGAGGGCTGTCTGCGCTATATATAAACTAGTTCAAAAAATCAACATGTTGGAATAATTTCAAGGTACACAAAGAAAGAAAGCCTTTTTAAGATTTGATTGGTCCGGCATGGTCAAGTGGGTTAAAGCGTTCGACTGGTAATCAGAGGCTTGGGAAACATTTGGTCACTTTTGCTCAATTGTGCTGTTAATTGAGGAGATGCACATCCCAGTCAGTTCACTCAGGGTTCACAACCTTGAAAAGCATGTACCTACTCTAGAATCTGTATCACTCATTCAGTAAAACCATCAAACTAAAGGTGATATGATGGTAAGTATGACTTTATCACACCAAACAAAATAATAAAACTTGGCTGTTCAAAGTCGCTCTTTGTTCTATGTGGATTTCTTCGGGTACTGTGAAGTTTGTTTTATATTGTTAAGCCAACATATCAGTGATGGACCACACTAACATATCGACTAAAGGATATATTCTGGTTCATTAACTTGGTGAAGTACTATATAACAATAGGTTCAGCCTGATCACCATTATCTATGTATAAGGCATGAGCCTAGAATAAAAAGATTCACTTTAAACCATTGAAATATTTATGCTGTTTACGAAGATGGTGATGGTATATAGTTAATATTATATTGAATTTATCTAATGAGTACTCATACATTCTGGATTTTCAAAGTCTACCAGTCCTTTCAGATATTGTATTTCCTATCATAAAAGTAGTGACAGTAAAATATATGTAAAACGGCTGGTTTGGGTTGAGAAAATTTTTTATGCAGAGGAGCGAACAACGTTTCGACCTTCTTCGGCCATCGTCAGGTTCACTAAGAAAGAAAGAGGTAACTGACCGATAGCTGACCACTGAGTGTAGGAATGTAGAGGGCGTGCTGGACTATACATTCCTTGGGACTCAGCACATGAAACAAAACAAAAACTCAACATACTAAGAAACCAAATAAACACAGCCATAAAACACAGCTCGCCAGATAAAATTAACGACGAATTAGACAAAATAAAACAATACATCATCAACATCAATAAGTTTCCTCCACAAACCGCAGAAAGCATACGCACACATCTAGATGAAAAGCAAAATCAACTAACAAAAGTAAATACATCCCACGAATTAAAAAAATTACGAAACAATATACTGCCGCATACCATTTATTCCCGACATCAGCAGAAAAATAACCAGCATTTGGCAAAAACTAGTAACAAAATATGACATTCCAGTTAATACCAATTTTATTCAAAAACCGGGCACAAAACTAAGGTTTATACTATGTAAAAACTACACTGACAAACACCACACCAACATTATTTATAAAATACAATGTGATAACTGCCACGACTTCTATATTGGAGAAACAAGTAGAAAAATGGAAACCAGATTCAAAGAACATAAAACGTCATCTTCACACGTTTTCGATAATTGCAAATCAAATAAACACAAGATAACCATAGAAAACACCCAAATACTAAATAAAGAAATAGACATGAACAAATGCAAAATTAAAGAAGCCTTACTTATACAACAACGCAAGCCTAAAATAAACCAATTCAAAGGAACACCTTTATACCTCTATTAATAAATCTAGAAGAAGGTCGAAACGTTGTTCGCTCCTCTGCATAAAAAATTTTTCTCAACCCAAACCAGTCGTTTTTACATATATATTTTTTCTCTACAAGTCGGTTTTCTTGTCATCACTGATTATTAGTGACAGTAATGTTCGACAAATACCTCAACTAATGATTTTCCTCCTTTGTTTTATATTATCAACAGCTAGGAAATGATAGCATATACCTCGAATATGAAATGATACAACACCATATTCAATACTAGCCATTATTTGGGGAAAACACTCCAAATACATTATAATTGGCATCAGAATCGAGAATTAATGGTCAGTTCTAAAGGGGTAATCCAGTACTGGTGCTCTGTACAAAACATGCTCAAGGAACGAGAAAGCTTGCTCACATATGTGGGTTCACTCAAAGTAAATAACAACCTTCGTTGATGTAAATATTAATGTGGACTCTTTAAAAAACTGTACTTTTGGTCGCATTTGCTGATGGAAAACTAGAGAAACCATGAATAATAGGTAAAATTGAAAATCCGTGTTGTTTCAAAAGTTTAAGGAAGAATCAACTTCCTGTGGAATGAAAAGCGAATAATAAAGCATAGATGACAAGTGTTATATTCGAGAAATTTTTGAACAAATTAAACAAAAAAATGTAACAAGAATATAGTAATATTCTAGTTTTTCTAGATAATGCAACTCGTCACCCAAAAGTTCAACTTTCAAATTTTCGTTTCGTCTTTCTACCTCCATGTACAACATCAGTACTACAGCCACTAGATAATGGAATTATACAGTGTATACAATTGAAATACAGAAAATTGATGCTTCAGCATATTATTGTAAACAAGGACGACTGTAAGAGAGCATCTGAAAAGTGACGTATTAGATGCAGTTGCAATTTAAGTCATTCAATCAAATGCGTAAAAGATGAATGCGTAATAAAGTGCTTTCGAAACTGTGGATTTATTCTTGATAATGGCGGAGTTTGTGGAGAAATTGTTTGTTATAACGATTCTAGTGAAATCCAAACTCTGATTGAGATGATTGATGCAGATGATTCTGTGAATGTTGACAAGAATGTTTTAACAGAAACTGATGAAACTGAGTTCAAATCTATAATAGAATTGCAAGATGGTAAAAGTGTGAGAGATTCAGAACATGAACGAAATGGAAAAGATAGTGAGGAAATAGAAATTTCTACTACATCACAAGTGTTAGGTTATATAAACACTATTAAATTGTATGTAAACATGAAGGGGAAAATGAACTTCATGAAAAGGCCGTAAAATTGGCTTCTCTTTTAACCGCATGAGAAAGTCCATTAAAAAAATGAAACAGTTGAAATTGGACACTTTCTTCAAATAAATTTGATTAACATTTTGTGTACTTATGTATATTTTGAATGTCTATTTTTGTTCTTATTCTAATAAATATAACATAAACAGTATAATAGCTTTATTCACAAACGTCTAACTTCCCTTGGTTCAAGCACGTATAACGTATACGTTATATATACGAAATAAGACACGTATTATTTCTAAACTCAATAATAGGTCTTGACTTCTTTCGACTAATTCCGTCTTAAACATATAGAAAATGTACAGATAAAAATAAGGTGCCAAGATTCACAACTGCTTTATCCTTCAAGCCATAAGATGTTATCTTGATGAATGATATAGAACAGAAAAAATATATTTTTAAGCGTTTTGCTACAGAATATACTGTTTTTCAACAGTTTTACAACGAAAACAAAAATTATAGGTATTAATATCAAAATATAAATATATATTTTTAAATATTCCTGCTCTGAAGAGTCCCTACTGAGTTTTACACTCCTTGAATACGTATAATGGAAATAATCCTTGGCATAGGTAACCTAGGATTGTGAGATACCACACCAGCATGTTGTTTCTGTCAAACTTAACAGTGCTGTGTTATCAGCTATTAAAGAAGTGTCTCGAATATATTCTTTTCTCGATTATTTAGAATCTAAACTGTTCAAGTTAGCTTTTGTTCTTCCATGTCCGATTTATCATCTGTAAAATATTTCCTGAATTTGCTCCTTATTGAGGATCTGGATACTCACCCGTTGGAGATCACTAGACTTGAATACCACAGAAACTGCGATTCGCATTCGTTATCAGTTTTTATCGACTTCGATTGACTGTTTTCAATATCACTAAAGATAAATCAACGTTCAATGAATACACTTAGTGTTGTGACAATATATATCTAAACATTCAGAGCAAAATTACATGATATAAATATCTATCAAAACAGTAGTTTCTTGTTCGGAAATAAGCTCGTATATTTCATTTCCTTTATCCATCGTATTTTGTTGTTCTTATCCTTAAGCTCTCTTTGAATCGTGTGCCAGATTAGGATTTGGCAAGGTTCCAGTGACTGAGTGCTTTTCAGACACTCGCTCCGAAGTGAGCAGTAATTTGATCACGAGTTAGCCTTATAATATTAACTTAAAGCCTACTCTGTTAATGAGTTTTTAATTTAGTGACTCGGTACGTGAAGCACGAAACTTCTATTACAAACGTCACTTATGTATAATTTTGTGTGCAATATACATATATACAATATAGTATGTTTGAATGACGGTCACTGACTATGTTTTATGTTTCTCTCTAAACTTACTTTGCACCAGCGAAGTTTTCAACAAATAAAATGCCAGTATAACTTGTGCACATTGAAATAACCTCCGTTTAATGTTCAGATCAGCGCTACTATTTAATAACACTATGTAACACAAATTTTGTTCCTGGATTGTATGTGTTATTTCTTAATTGCTTATGTTGTAAAAGTACAGAAAATGGCCATTATTCCCTTAAAACTTTGCTTTTGTGACCTGGATAATGAAATTTAGAAATTAACCTATTTTCTGTGTAAAAACGGGCAAATTTGCACATTTTCATTTACATAAGGTCTGAATAAAACAACATATAAATCAAGATTTACATGTATTTATACTAAAGTTATACAAAAATGTTTAGAAGTGGGTAGTTTTTTGAGATTTGTGACTGTAATGTAAATCACTTTCATGTATCAGCCCCCAAATATAGCCTCCCATCATGTTTTCCGTTATACGCTCCCAGGTCACAAAAGCAAAGTTTGAAGAGAAAAATAGGTCTTTTTCCATTTACTTTAGGCATAAACAATTGGGAAATAACACTTTCTGCCCAGGAACAAGAAAAAGTAAAAACAAATTTTACACAGTGTAATATATAAGATCGTGCACTCTACAGAAAAGAAAATACTACAACTCTACTGCAATCTTCTGACTCAGAAATTCGCCATGCAAGTCACAGTTCCTTTTCAGAAACGTTCGATTTTTTTAAAAGATTTCATCGAGTATAATTTTTAACACGGTCAGTTCAATATTTTCACAGCGGACTTGTGGGTTTTTCGCGTAAGAAATAACGGTACTATACATCTAGTTCTGTTTTACTTTATTTTTATATAGTGCACACAGAATGAAAAATTAAAACTCTTAATAAACATGCTGGTATGCCTTTCAAAATCTATAAGTACGTTTTATGCAATTCGCAATATTGCATATGTCAAGTTACATCCATGAGCATCAAGAGCAAAGAGTGGTTCACTTGTTTGTCTACAACCGTATCAAGAGCGAATTGTTAAAATGTGCAAGTACATATATATATATATATATATATATATAACGTAATGTTTAACTGTTCCATTGTTATAGCTTCTCCATAGTTTACATGAAAGTATATCTAAGTGCTTCTAAAGTCCCTTTTGGCCCGGCATGGCTAGGTGGTTAAAGAACATGAGTCGTAATCTGAGGGTTGTGAGCTCGAATCCCCGTCACACCAAACATGCTCGCCTTTTCAGCCGTGTGAGCGTTATAATGTCAAGGTCAATCTCACTATTCGTTGGTAAAAGAGTAGCCCAAGAGTTGGCAGTGGGTGGTAATGACTAGCTGCCTTCCCTCTAGTCTTACACTGCTAAATTAGGGACGGCTAGTGCAGATAGTCCTCGAGTAGTGTTGCGCGAAATTCAAAAGAAACAGACTATCCGCGCTAGCATGTTTGGTGCGACAGGGATTCGAACCCGCGACCCTCAGATTACGAGTCGAACGCCTTAACACGCTTTGTCATGTCGGGCCTGCGCGGATAGTCCTCGTGTAGCTTTGCGCGAAATTCAAAACAAACAAAGCCAAACTAAAAGACCTCTTACACATCTACTCTACGTATACCGAAGAGTTATTTAATCTTGGATTTTAGTTTAGCTACACACCAAACAAGAGAGAGTGATCAATAGCTGCGGCATTGAAATTATTTTAAGCAGAATTAGAGTAAATTGATCTATGAGACTTTACGTATGGTCAAATATATTAAACGAAAGGGTCTGATCTCCTGAGTCCAGAAAAGTAATTCGATTTCAAATTGGTCAAGAGGTGGCGTAACTATGAGTTAAAACTTTGTACTTAAAAAACCTAGAGCCATTCTATTAGCTGCTATGCTGCGACTAAAAATCGTCTGCAACGTATCGGTAATTCTTTAGAACATAAAGACACTAAAGCTTACTGGTCACTATGCGACGTAAGAGAAACTAGCAGTGCTGAAGTAATCTTGAAGCGGACCACACCGGAATGGCGTTCCAGCCCTTTAAGGAACTTTACTGACAATAAATAAAAATCTTTTTACAACAAATTATGTTTACAAATAACCATACACGTGTGAAAATATACCAAAAACCATTGGATGTGATAGAGGCAAATAAATAGATAAATAATTTTATTTTCCATATGAGCTAACACACATCGTTGGTGAAGTGAATGACAACTTCTTACTTTATATGTTCCCCGCTGGGATAGCAGTAAGTCTACAGACTTACAACGCCCAAAATCAGGGGTTTGGTTCCCCTCGGTGTTATCTATAGCCAGGAACTAAATATAGGTTAGAATGTAATGCATTAACAAGGACCAATGATTAGGAAAATGGCCACCAAGTAAACTTTGCCCTTTCAGACAATGATGATGTCGTCCATAAAATATTAATTCATTCCCTGTTTGAAGGAAAATAGTTTTCATACACAATTTTATGTACCCAAGAGTTGGGTTGAACGCTTTATGAATTAGGGAAAAAAAAGTGCGTTTTTCACTTTGTTTAGAACCCATACTAGCATCTGGTATCATTTAACTACTGACTGTTAACACCAAAACATATTCATCGATAGCTGTAGCAGTTCAATTGTGCATCATCCTGCGCTAAAGTTTCTGAAATGTAGTTAAATGATTCTAAGAATTTATAAGTAAAAGTAGGGAAGAATATTCTGTATTATGTCAAACACACTACATCTACCATATTCAATGTCAAAGGCGTCGCTAGACTCTGGCACACGGAGACCATGCTCTGATTCCATTTGACAGTGCTCGAATCCCCAGTCTGGGTTGTGAAATATCAGAATAGAATACTATAACCGTTGTCATATTATAACGTTGAAAACTCCAACATCTATGGTCTCGATTCCCGAATATTTTAAGCGTCTAATGATACCTGTCCTGTACCGACGAAGACTTTTCAATACCAGGGTTCATCATGGCGACTGAGATACGGCACAACATAATATTGATCCAGGCAACATTTATATCAATTGTGTTTTGTACAAAACGTTTACTCTGTGAATTATATCAAGTAAGTAAATTGTAATTATTGAGAATTTTATTTAAGTCATTCCAAAATGAACATTTTTTGGGAAAGGATTAATAACATAATATATTTTATCTATCTTATTTCCAAACAACTATTATTTATTTTATTATAGGTGACCTATTTTAAAACTTTACTATCATTCTGAACAGTGGCAACCAGGTAAACTAACTTCAGATTTCAGGTTGAAAGATGGAATTTGGAAGTGACCGGATCATACCGTGGTGGTAATTAGTGGGTCTAAGGTAATTCGAATTAAATTTTTCCTTTCTGTTAATTATCCTAGTTTTATCACCAGATCTCGCTTAGCTTCTTGCTTTTATAAAGAATATAATAATTTTTTTTCCTTTAAAATGTACATATTATATCCATTATCTTAGACTTAAGACTTGCCATGGGCATGAGACAGAAAAATAAAACAAAACAAAAGCATGTAGGTGAGTAGAAAATGTCATGTGGCAGTTTAATAGAGCTTACTGCTCTCTTTCCTCCATGAAACGGTAACAACTCTAATAGTAATAGAATGCAGAAATAAAGAACTAGCTTTGCTTCTTTCCGTATGATTGCTAGAACTACTGCTTCTAAGCCTTACGACAAGGCACGTGACTTAATATAAGAAGTTTCTACTCAGTTCTCAAGATGCGAAGCCTATGGCTGTGAAAACTAGATTAAATAAATTCTAGAGACTAAGTGACTTTACTTTGTTCTCTAAGTAAAGATTCAGGAAATACGTAACGAAAAACTACAACTAGCAAGCATGTTAAGAAGATTTAGGTAGAAAATGAGTTGTTTTGTTAAAGGAAGAAGATTGAAAACGCTCAGATTTTATGTAGCTCTCTTTTATGCGTTATCTAAACCCATAAGCGTAACGTAAGTTTTCGAAATAAAAAATGCTAGACGCGAAAGAGTAACGAATATGCAAATCTTGAACCTGAAAAATTAACTAATGTCTTCCAGTTAAACACAATGCAGAACTTTTCTTAAATGCATGAACAAATATATTCTGATATATCTGTGTAAACAGATCGTCTTGTTTAAGTTCAGATGTTTTCGTTCATTGTTGTTGTTATCCATGTAACAAAAGAATAATAAGAGTTATTTTAATCAGCAGTAATTTTGTTTATGTTACTGAATATCGGGTATTACTTCAATACAAAGTCACTTATTTTCACCAAAATGTAAAATAAAAAATAAGTAAATTAAACAGATATTTTACAAGCATAGCCTTTATGTAATTTTCTAATATTTGAATAATTATACAATAATTTACATTATTGCGTTACATAATTTCGTATTAAGTAGTTTTAAAAACACATCACTATATCAAACAAAATTTTACAAACTTTTCCGTGTGTTAGTATATTCCTCTGTGTTAAAATTATTTTATTTAAAATATACTGAAGCTGGCTTTTGTTTATTAATTTATATTTTAATTCATGAAAATATTAAACATTAAACTTAGATTTCGTTTCACATTTTTACTTCGACCCACCGCTAGTACAGCGGTATGTCTACGGATTTACAACGCTAAAATCATGGATTCCATTCCTCTCGATGGGCTCAGCAGAAAACACATACATTTTTACTTGATTTATTATTTGTTTTTTAGCGACTGCTTTGCCATCTATTGGGCTAGTGTGATACAAATCATAAAAATGTTTGTGCTTCAACAGGAGAGCATTGTTGTTGATAACGTCCTTTTGCTACTGTGTTAACTAAAAACAATATTTGAACACAAGTCAGACAGCTTTAAACCTGTACTAATACTAGGTTTAA
Organism: Tachypleus tridentatus; assembly: GCF_004210375.1. Lineage (NCBI taxonomy): Eukaryota > Metazoa > Arthropoda > Merostomata > Xiphosura > Limulidae > Tachypleus > Tachypleus tridentatus. The sequence goes on along the minus strand of NC_134837.1, from coordinate 105,525,796 downwards.
ACAGTTTTTACTATTACACTGTCTGAAAATTTCAGTTTGTTTTATTATATACTGAGCAAATCTTAATAGTTCTGTTCGAAATAAACATTAAATTAGTTCTGAGATATTGTAGTGATTTAACGACAAATAATTTGGGTCTTCATACGTTTAACTAAAAATATTTCAAATTTAATAACGTAAAATATAATGTTTAAGGACAACAATGGACCCGTTGATCCGTCTCGCTATCCCATTTTCTAAACTAATCTCTTATGAATCTTTAAAAATCTTAAATCCAGCTTTTGTCATTCATATATTACAGTTACCAAGCCTTCTTTAAACTAACTTAAGTTTACTACCTGCACAACATCCGAAGATAATATATTCCAAAGACTCCACCAACGGCAGAGCGGGATGTCTGCGGATTCACACCACTAGAAACCTGGTTTCGATACTCATGGTAAGCAGAATACAGATAGCCCATTGTGTAGCTTTGCGATTAATTCCAAACAAAATAAAACGTTCCAAAAGCCAAATACTATGTTAGAAAAATAAAACTTTTAACTGAAGATGACTTCTACTCTGCAAAATTTATATTATTCTCACTGTTAAGTATGAAAAACATATTATGCATCAACGCTATTAGTTTCTTTTATAATCTTATACACCTCAAGAGAAAACAATTTGAGGGATTTCAATCCCTTTATCCCACGTATCATTTAATAACACCTTCCCTCAACCCTTGCCAACAGTCCATGCCTTTCTTAAAGTAATGAGCGCAAGACTGAACGCAGTGTTCCAAATGTAGCATAACCAGTAACCTGACAATAAAATAACATCTTTAAATTTGTAAAATATCGTTGGAGATATAACTTAAAATCCTCCTTGTCCTACCACTAGCTAGGGCGACTTTAGAGACTGATCAACTATTACACCAAGAACCCTTTTTATCATAACACTGTTAAAATAATTCCCATTCAAATTGAACTTTATAATTCAAATTATGATAATCCACGCGGATTATTTTGTATTTATTATAATTAAAACTCGTCTGTCATTTATCTGCCCAACTCCTTAAATGAACTAAATCAATTTGTAAAGCAGCAGTATCCTCTTCACAGCTAGCACCATTGATATCATTTTCATGTCTAAGTAACTTATTGACCTCTACGTCACTGATGTGAACTAAAAGAGCAGAGGTCTAAAGACTGAGTCTTTAGGGTGCTTAGTTGTGACGTTAATCCATTTATAACAGCCCTCCATATTCTTCTATCCAGCCATTATTATATCCAATCAGCTAACTTGTCCTCCATATCTAGGGAAATAATTTTATAAGGTTTTATGTGGCACATACTCAAATAGTTTCTGAAAATTCAGATACACCAAATTTACACTCTTACCCTCATCTACATATGTGTCAAAAGATTTGTAAGGTAAGATTTTCCCTTAGTGAAACCATGTTGACTGTACAACAAAATTATAAATTTCGTTGAAAGACTTTGTAAAGCATCTTTTATCAGACTTTCCAAAACGTTTCCCAAAACTGATATAAGGCATAGGCCTATAACTACTAGAACAATTTTTATTACTTACTTTGAAGTCAGGAGCGACTTTAGCCAACTTACAGTCCTATTGTAAGTGAAAATACCTGATCATTATTCAAAGACTTGCAAAAAAATAGTAGCTTACCCATCTTATATCACTTAATGATTTTTCAGTCACATTCGAGACATGACGTTTCAGAACCCCCTCCCCAACCAAATAAAAAATCCTGTTCCATTGCAAGAGGCGAACAGTGCTGGCGGGTTAATATCCAATATTCTCTATGTACACCATTTTCTTTTTATTTTATGTTGCTTCTATTATCATAAGACTTGATCACGTTTTCACCAATAATGGCATCTTCTGTAACTCATAAAAAATGGTGTCTGTCATACCAGCACCAATTGTGTCCTTAAATGACACAAATAAAAAAAATGTTTTTTTGGCGCGAGATTAGTTCGCAGTTATCAGTGTCTGAAGATATGCCCACAAATCAAAGAATCATAGTCATTTATTCAAGATGGTTTATAATCAAGGTTTATAGTTCTTTGCAGCATGAGTAGATACTAATATTTATTTTTTTAATCGCACTGACTAAGAGCTGAACCAGTTCACTTTGTATATCATTCCTAAGGTAGTGTACATACCAGTCAATTTAAATTTCTTTGCCTTGTAATGATTATTTTTATTTTATATCATACCTTTTTTAAACCAACCTGAATAAATGTATTTCATTTTTGATAAACTAACCATGCAAAGTAGACTGAAAACCTGTAGATATCACGATTTATATTTTTATAGATCCACAGTACCCCAGATATAATACAACTGTTCAAGAGAAATCACTTTCATTTATTTCTTTTTCAGGCCTGAGTAAGATATATAATCATATGATGTGATTTTGACATGTATGAATAGATTATATTTATCAAATTGTTTTGTTGCATTTGTAATAGGTGGGTATATCGTACGTTCTCTTCCTGTTGCAGTGATACATAGATTTTTTAAAAATATGATTGTATGGTTCAGTGTTGTAATGGCAGAAACGTGTGGTCCAGAACAACATTACATTTTCTTTGTTCTAGTTGCTTTGTTTCTTTATTCTTTACTATCCAACTTCGCTTGAGATATTAGGATGATATATTCTAGATGACTATGCCAGTGTGTGTGTGTGTGTGTTCAGAACCTATTGTAGCATCCAACATATGAATATAGTCTTCAACTTGGAGCTTCTTTTGGTTTATTCAAAGGAATTGCAACCTTTCTGTTTCAATTTTGACATACCTTACGATTTCTACTCTTTACCAACGAATGTGGGACACAGGCTGGGAGGGCAGCATGGGGCCGTGAAACCTTGTAAGTGTGGAGTATGTTGGTGTGACGATTTCAAAGAACAGAGTGTGAGATAACCTAGCCTAAAGCTAAGTGTATAAAATTGATAATGAAAGTCAAAATATTGATTCAATTTTAAAGTTAAATCGTTTCTGATTAAGGTATTTTCTGTTGTATCACCAATGTTTTCGATAAAAAAAAACTTCTTGAATCAATGGAGTTTTGTTGTTTATACCTTTCATTTTATACTTTCATACATAGACTAACAAGAATATTAAGTTATACTTTTGTTATTAAGCAATTATGACATAAAAATCATTGCCTAAATATGTTGTTACCAAAAATCACTGGCTTTTCTACATATTAGAAGTTGTTAATCTAACTGATATATTACGGTTATACTATGTGATGGTAGTGCTTGCCTCATCATTTACGATGGGCTGTATGCTATATTAAAAGAGCGTATCTGCTTGTATATGATTTCTATTTGTAATATAAGTAACCACTTCTTTTCTATGTGTTTTTTTTTTCTATAGCTTACTCCCATACATTTGGATAAGTAATAATACCCATGTGCAAACCTTCAGGGTCCACTTAGTATGAGTGCAGAATTTCAGTTTTGTAGATTTTTTTCTCTTTGAATTATAGCAGTAACACACACACACAAGTGTGCCATTTTATTATTATAGATACTTGGAAATCCTAACAAAGTGTGTCATTTACAGTCAGTGTAGGAACAATAGTCATCAAACCTGAATGAATCCAATCCAAAGGTTAGCATCGTTTCCCTGGAGAGCGTTATGCACCAACAACGAATTTCATAAAACTAAACTGTTTCAAACAGGATAGTCCTGTTGCTCAAATTTATGTTTACAATGGACACAAAACCAGAGAAACAAGATCATTAAAATTTGTTCATTTAAAAAGGTGGAACAGGAATATTCAAAAATTTATAAATAAAATAATAAGTTTAAAGTGAAAATGTAATCGCCAAAAAGCAAACAGTGTTTGAGACATAGTGTTGAAAACTTGGAATTATCTTCTCAAGCTAAAAATCTATATCTTTACTGATACGTTCTGCATATTATTGGTTTACAATGCTTCGGAATAAACAGTATTTGTTGTAAAGATTCCAATGATTCTTGATTTTCCTTGGTACCTTCTGTTAGTTTTTCTGTTGATCAGTCTTCTAACCATAAAAAATGTGATGTATAGTTGGGTGTGAGTAAATACAGGTTCCAACAAGTACAGTCTAATTTTTTCAAAAGATTGTTCTTGTGCCCTGTTTATTTATTGTCATGGCAAAGTCTGGTCGAATTTAAAACTAGCGTTATATTATTGTAATCAGCATTGTGGGGTTGGATGGTTGCAGCTCTATTCTTGAAATAAATATTTTTTCTTTAACTTCCCACTTAGTGTTTATATATCTAAAGTGTTGTTCAAAATGCAGATAAGGAAACATCACTATTTACCAGTCCTTGCCTTAAATGCAACAATATTCCTATTTTTCAAGTTAGTTAAATGGTGAGGGTTTAGATGGAGTCAATTTGTTAATATACTCCTCTGAGAAGTTGTTTACCTCTGTTTGGTCATCAGACACAATGCAGTCAACATTCAGATATGTCTGCATTTCTATTCTAAAATGTTTTCGATAATTTTATTGAAAATCTGAATCCATTTATCATTTTGATGGCATAAAATTGGGTGTAAGGCTGAATTGATCACTATCATCAACATACATAAACCAGTATAGTGGTGGGTATACTGGTACAGGTATGTTGATGATACAACTGCTGGATTCACATCTACAGAACACGCTTTTTTCGATCACGTTAACTCGATATACCCCAACATTAAGTTCACCTGTGAAAGAAAAAAACTGACCAAATAGTATTTCTTAACCTCAAAATCACTAGAACTGATACACAATTCAAAACAGAAATCCACAGAAAATTCACTCACACTGGATTGTACATTCCCTGGGACTCAGCACATGAAACAAAACAAAAACTCAACATATTACGAAACTAAATAAGCACAGCCACAAAACTATGCTCACCTGATAAGATTAATGATGAAATCAACAAGATAAAACAACACTTCATCAACATCAACAAATTTCCTCAAAAAACCATGGAAAAATACGCACACACCTAGACCAACAACAAACAAACAACAGTAAATCCCAAGACACAACAAACTACAAAACCTTATATTGCTGCATACCATATATTCCCGACATCAGCGAAATAATAACCAATATTTGTAAAAAAACTTATAACAAAACAAAACATTCCAGTAAACACCAAATTTATTGAAAACCAACTACAAAACTAAAGTCCATACTATGTAAAAACTAAAATGACAAACACAACACCAACATAATTTATAAAATACAATGCAACAACTGCCACGACTTCTATATTGGAGAAACAAGTAGAGAAACGGAAACTAGACTCAGGGGAAGAAAAAAAAACACCTTCAAACGTTTTTGAATAATGCAAATCAAATAAACACAGCATTACCATATAAAACACCCAGATACTAAGTAGGAAAACAAATATAAACAAACGCAAAATCAAAGAAGCCCTACTTATACAGCAATTAAAACCAAAATTAAACCAATATGAAGGAACACCTTTATACCTATACTAATTAATAACCTAACATCCACTTGCAACGCCCCCTACAATCCCGTACTCGTTTATACTCTCGTCCAGTTGACGTGTCCGTCAACTGTCACATTCAAACTCTCTCTTTCTTAACCTGAAGATGACCTAGGAAGGTCGAAACGTTGTTCTCTCCTTTTCAATAAAAGTGTTAATACCCATACCAGCCATTCTGAGATACAAACATTAATTTGGTTTTGTATCAGGCACTTGTAAATATGAGTCTTGCTTGTTGCTCCTGAACTGTCTTTGAAGACAACTTTTAGACCATACTATTTTGAGAATCAAATATTTTAGTAAGCTATGATGATTTTGAGATTTTCCCTCTCTACGTTTTACAAGCTAATCACGAAATGGTCTTTAGTCTTCTTTAAAATATGATACAGACTGTATGGCATGATCCTGGAAATATTAAGATGACCTTCAACTCCCCTAACAGCTGGCTTGGTCAGTCTGCCATCATTTCTTCGTTTGTAAACTTAGTAGCCATTGACGATGGGAGTTCGCATGTTTTGAGTCAGTTTTACTTTTTAACAGATGGCTATAATCTTGATAATTATACTGAAGCTTCACTTATAGCTCTCTTTGATCTACGCCTGACAAAGGGTAAAGTTACCTGAAATATCATTGCTAAACAGTGTTTTTCTTTTAGCAAAGCCACAAAGGCTATCTGCTCAGCCCACCGAGGGGAATCGAACCCCTGATTTTAGCGTTGTAAATCCGGAGACATACCGCTGTACTAGCGGGGGGGACATCTCGACAGGGATCCATAACTGATAGGTATTTGGTACCTTCATTTTTAGAATGAATTACTAACTCTTTATGTCTGAAGGTAAATTGCAGTGATGCCAGAGAACTTCGGCTCATTAACATTGACACATATCAAGTTAAGTAAGGGCTTTTAACAAAAACCATTGTTACGTGCTATATCTCTTTTCTATCGTTGTTGATTTATTTGATTTCCTTTCATTCTAATTTCTTTCATCGTTTTAAAAGAATGAGCAAAAATGCTCTAATCCATTGGATTTAGGAGTTTATGAAAAACATTTGAAATATAATTTGGACACCTGCCTAACTTCAAATGAAACTAACTGACACGACTTCTTCTGTCAACACCTTGTTTAGAACGTCATTATGGTGTGAAATTAAAGTGCTTCAGTTTTCTCTATGTATTACATCTGTAAGATGAAAGTATTTAAAAGTGATATGCAAAATCTTGATAAATTTACGAAAAACCACTTTCCTTGAATGTAATGCGAAGAAAATTAAAAATTGGTTTTATTTATTCAACCAATAAAAAATTGCCAAACGTTATCCGCCTCTGCTTAAGGTTTATGCAACAATTGTCTAAAAGTCCATTTACAACCATATTTTGTCATTTCATGCACTATTTAGATAAGAAAATTGCATTGTGTTTGTTTTAAAGCAAAGGAAATCAACTGCAGTGCATTATTAATAAAATTATTTGTTTTTGTATGCAATGAATGCCATCATTTCTTCTCATTTGACTGAATGCAGAAAAAGATTGCTATTGAAGAGATCGATTTTTGAAAATTATCATTTCTATTAGAAGTGTCGAAGGAGCGATATTAAATTCAAATCAATGTATTCAACATCGTACAATAAACTCATGCAAGTACAAAATACCAATATGAAATATATGTACATAAACCGAACAAAAACAAACGTACTCAAAATTGTATCTTTGTGTTTTGTGTATTCATTTCCCTATTTTTGAAATACTTCTTTAAGTCCATCAGTGGAGAAAGTCCCATTTCTTAAAGAAATTCGGTTACAAAAAATTTTTTTTGCTTTTAATATCTTCTTTTATCTTAGGTTGACCATTCGGCACATATGAAAACTAATGTATTGGTATTGATATCATTATGAACATTTAGGAATTCCAAAATATTAATATTCCTGTAATATACTCTTGAAAATAAGCATTTTGATACTTCCTACAATTAACTGTTCAGGAGATGAAGTGACCAGACAAGACATTTAGCTATTAAATATATATAGCTTGTCAATTATTTCTTAGTTTTGCCCTATTCTGTTCTGACATGAAGTCTACGGACTATTCTAGTTTAATCGTTCTTGTTATTCTGCTCTGGTTTTTTGCTAGCACATGACTCTGGATTCTATTCACTTTGTTGCTTAAACCTGGCAATGATGAAGGGCTAAAGTTGGAATTTCTGGGTGTTATTGTGATCACGACAATGGTGCCAGATGTGAAATGGTTGCTGCAGCATTTAAGATGGTTGCAGCAGGAGTCTGTCATTGAATGTTTTCCCAAAGTTTCTTTGATAGTTTTTGAATACATAAGCTCCAGTAAGTCTTTTGTGGATTCAGGTTTGTTTTGATACGAGATTAAATTGCACACCTGGAGTATTGCTGTTTGGCTTTATATGAAACCCTCATATTCAGAGATCTTGATATGCAATCCCAGAATTGTACAAGAGATATTAAGAGTGATTCATTATGAATCCTGAACTTTACACACATGAAACATTGCCAAAATTTCAATTGATATTAAACCCAAGTATTGCAAATATGAATGTAGCCATAGTTTTCATATATAAGAAATGCCAAAATTGGACACCTGAAATATCATGAAGGTTTTATTTTATCATAAGACACCAAAAATGACACAGTTGGATATTACACCAAGATTTGATATGAAACCCCTGAATTTCATATCTAAGAATTGTTAATACTTACCTTCATATAGTTACTAGACCTTTAATAAATAATTTAAGGCTATGATTTATCTTTTTCTTTTTTCATTATTGGTTATGAAGATGTGTTAATTTCTCTAATTAAGAACTAGGTACAAAAGCTCAATTGTGTTTATTGATTTTGATTCTTGTTACATTTGTGGTGAAATACACAATTAAGGACAACCATCATTTATGTGTATCTCCAATTTATAAGCCACTACCTGTCACACTGCAATAGTTTATTGAAACATATAAACAGTTCTGAGTTTTTATTTATTTGCCATTTTTTTTAATTACCAGTTAATATGAAGTGTTCTGAGGATTAATTCTGTTTTCTAAGCATTACTCCTAAGTAAAGGATAGACTGAACTTTTTAAAAGTTCATGTTAAATATGACTGGATTATATTTCCACTTTCATATTTTTAAACTGAATTAATACCAAAATACGGTACTGAACTAATATAAAGAAACTTAAACAAATATGATTATGTTGTCAAATTACTGAAAGAAATTTGAAATAAGTAACCACTGGTGTTTTCCATATAAGGATACTCTGTGTGAATTTCTCAATGAATTTTTGGGAAGAATACTGGGATAGAAAAGTTGCAATATGAGGACAGAGTAAGATCTTAGAACTCGTTTTCTCTTGAAAAAAATAGAAGTTAGATGTGATATGTTTTAGGTGTTTGTTAGCTGAATTGACAATGCATGTACCTTGCTTTCTTGATACTTAATGGTGAGAATGGTAAGACTAAGGGACATAAGTATAAATATTGGTGGAACAGGAACCATCTTCAGCAAAGAAAGCTTTATTTTTCTAAAATAATGACTAGCCTTTGGAACAGGATGCTTTAAGATATAGTTGTAACAGTTTGTTTATTTAGTAGATATTATAGGTAAAGCTTAGTAAGCATTTGAATGATAAGAACTACCTTTGAATTTTTCAGTTTAATTTAGTGGAACAGGATGAGTTAGATACATCAAAAGGTCCCTTGTTTTCCATTATTGTTATAGTACATTATCTTATGGCCCACCAATTAAAAATCCTCTAAACCCATGATTCTTCATTGATGTGCTATTAGATGATCAGTTACAGAATGCCCCAGACTGGTAAAACTGTGACTGCCCTAAACTAATAAGACATCAACTTCATATGTGGAACTTGAGATCTAAAATGTTGAGAAACACTGCTTTAAGCAACCTGACCTTTTCTGATTAAAAAGGTACCTCACCAATAAATAAATGTAGCTGAGTAACCATTAATTGTCTTAAATTAATCTGCACAAAAAAAAAATATTATTTAATCATAATCTGACATGTAATGAAAATTCTTTACTCTTAAAATACTTGTAGCTTATATTGTACTTTCTCTATTGATACATCAACACCTAAAAATATTATTTTGAGTTTAAATTCAGAAGTTATTAATAATAGGTGGTTGTATAAAACGCATAACTAGTGTACTTTTTATAATCCCACATTGTAGCTTGTATCCTGGGATGTTTTCAGTTGATCAATGTTTGTTTCAGCTTGTTTCTAAAATGACAAACAACATTTTTTATGTTCAGTGCATACTATATCTGAGTCAAAATGTTTGTGGTTTTGAAAAACATTTAAAAATATTGCACTAAGTTTTACAAAATTTTATTTGTTGGACAAAGTTGGATTTACAGCATTGCTTCCTGCTTGTCATATAAAATACATGACCAATCTTTTTAGTGATTTTGGCATATATTTTACAAAATTCAACTATTTTTTAAATAGAATTTCGCTAAACGTACAACATTTCTGTGGTTAGATGTTCACAATAAACGTCGAGTCAAAACTGATAATCATTAGTTATCCTGTTAAAATTTCTATATATAAAAAATTAACTTTAAGCTTATTCCAACTATTTCCTGGATAAATAATTGTATAAATAATATTTTTTCTTCTCCAAATTAAACTCTAATTTCAATGTCTTGTGCACTGAATAGGATACAGAAAAAATTTAATCAATTTGATAAAAAAAAAACTTCAAGCACAGACATTATCCTTTTGATGAGATCAACAAAACATAACTTCTAACTAAATCATGGACAAAATAGTAATTTCAGGAAATGTTTTAGTTATTTTATGCAACAGTTTGTTTTAATCAGTAGTAACTGTTTTCTACCCTGTAGAAAATTATTTATTCTGACAAGATTTTCCTCTTTAAACCCATAATTTTTTAGTGTAAAATATTAGTCTTAATTAAGGACAACAAATTCATTAAATAACATGACAATCTCTTTGAGAAGTAAAAGATATTTAAACTTAGCTAGGCTTTCTGATTCTATTTGGGTATTTATATACAGCTATTTACAGCTATCAGACAGGACTTAGGTGGAGCATATTACTATCTTGTTTATGAACACTCTGTGAAATTGAATTGTTGATCCCCTCTATAGACAGATGCTTGCCATGAGGACCGTGGTCGAGATTCCTCAATAATCATCTCCTCGGCTAACGACCTCCTTACATGTGGGCCGTAGCAGGATTGTGTGCTCAAATTGAGCAGTGTAACAACCCTTGATATCGCATAATGGTGGGTATGGAACAACAATCCCTTTGTCACACAGATCTTTCAATGCCAATAAATACTTTGTTTGTCCCAGTCTGTCCAACCATCGTCGGCAAAATGCTAATGTTCCAAAATTTTGATTTATAACATTGAGCAACTGTTTGGATCGACCCAGTCTGTAAATGAAATTTAACTAATTGATTTACAAATTTTGAAGTACAATAATTTCTAAAAGACAACTCTGATTCATTAGTTTTTTATAATAAAATATTATTTTTTACACAAAATACTGACTGACTTTAATTTCAACTTGCAACACTTAATCCATCTTTAACTTTTATTTGTAATTAGTTTAAAATGTTAACTCTCTCTGACACTAGTTGTAGTATAATATTAGAAAATTATTTTATTTATCTAAAAAAACTAGCAAGTGATATAATCTAAAAAATTGTTGTGAACTACAAATAAGCATTCTAATACATATCACTGTTTTACTTACGACTCTTCATTTCATGATATAAGTCCAGCTAGGCCATTTACCTCATTAAACAAATGGACCATGTACACTTAATTATGTAGTTTCCTTAATTGTTTTGGCACAATTTAATGAAATTTTATACCTGAAGAAATGTGTATAATCATAAATTATTTTGAAGGAAAACTATCCTAAAATAACTATATATATATACTTTTTTTTTTAGTTATTGAAGCTTAGATCTTATATTAGTTACCTTAATGGAACATGACCAACATCATAGTCCTTCATATAATGTGAAACCTCCATGTCATCATGAACATAGCCTTTTCCTGTGCTACCAAAAGTCTCAATAGCATAAAATTCCCCTTCCTGCATGAGAATAAACTTAACAGTTTCAGCATAGGACCAACATCACTATCATTTTCCAAGTTTAGTTTTACTAAGTGGAATTGTATATGGTCAACAAACTTAATATGGTAAAGCTACAAATCAGTTGATCAACTAATATGTTACTAAAAATATTAATGTTCAGGATTCATATTTATATAATTATTTACCATGACATTACTAGTACAAGAAAGCTCTTGTAATTCTCTCTTCTGTTCCTAAGAATACTTAATGACTGGGATATAATAAATTACTATTTTAATATTATGAAGTATTACATACAAGCCAAGGATATTGTTCAGTATTATGTAAAGTTCATTATGAACAAAACTAGTTGATTTCAACATTCTTAACTAGTAAACTGACAGTGAGACACTAATTAGACATAAATTTGAATACAAACAGATACAAGCTAAATTGTAGTATTATTTATGTATAATTTAATTAAACTGTTGTTCTTCTTATTTAAAACCTTTAAGCTTGAATTACTTTGTAAACTTTTAAGACCTTTTGCACTGAAAATCTACAACTTTAGAAACTTCCAATGTAATCCCCACAACAGTGTGTTGTAGAGAGAAGCCTTGAATAATAGCTTCTACATAAAAAAGTAAACTGTTTGAACTGCTTAAAAATTCCTTGAATACCAAAATATTATTCAACACAGAAATTAAGATCCCTTTTCCTATTGAAAAAGATGTTAAACTGACTGAAATCATTTTAGTATTAGAAATTATAAAACCAAACATAAATTAATGAAATGGTTCAACTTTGTATATAATTCTGCTTTCAGATTGGACAATGTAAGTTTACCATTGTCTTTCACAACAACAAAATAAAATAAAAGGCATCCTATCAGCAGCTACAAGCTCTGACATAAATTCTAAATATTTTTTTTTACCATCATGTGCTGTTTTAAAGTAGTTCCAACTTACCTCCATACGTGTGGCTTCACCACCTTTTACAATTGGAACTGTCTTGCCTGCATGAATCCGATAAGGACCTATTGAATGGCCATTAAGATTTCTAATAGATTTAACTAGGGAAAGAAAGATTTTAAAAGAAATTACAATTTTTGTATTATTATCTAAAAATTCAGAACATTCTAATTTATATAAAAGATGGCTTAAAATTTGTTGGTCAAAATATGGGATATTTTCTGAATTATGTTAAATTTTTAGAAACCCATTACTGAATCCAAACTCAGTTTATCTTCAACCACATTCCATAATCTTATTTTCATTATTCTAATCTACTAGTGTTTCAATAAAAGTCATATTTACTGATTATTTCATACCTTTATTTTTAAAAATTATCACAAAAAGTTCCATTTTACATTTTTAATCAGCTTACATAAATAAATAAAACTTAATTATTCACCATATCTTGTAATGCACACAACCTTTTTTGAATAAAAATGTAAATAAAAACAGTTGTATGTGAAAAATATACATAAAGAAAATATAGCAAGTAAAATTGGAAAGATCATCAAAAACTTGATAAATCTAACACAGAACAAATATTTTTTCTGAGGTTTCCTGAAAATAATGCTTCATTACACTAGTATCTCTTAATCTTGAACCAAATGTAAGATGTAACAATATTACCACATTTGATATCTCAAAATTAACAAAATTAAAATAAATTTGTATAAATCTTACATTTACTAGAAAAAAAGAATTTTTTGAGATACAAGAACTTCAACCTGTGCTCATGAAATTTGGTACAATAATACTAAGCATTATAAGTCTTTTTATTAAAGATTTGTTTGTAATGATACAAAACCCTTTTTATGTCAGTCTAAGAGAATGAAAATACTTATTTTTATTTTACAATTTTCACATTTCATTTACGAAACTTCTAGGACATCATATAAGAATATCAATGTTATTTTTCTGAAAAACTTGGAATTGATGAAATAAAGTGAATAATAAATACCACTTTACTCTTCTGAATATTTAATTTGTTACCAATCTTCAATTTATTTATCTTTACAGTTTTAGCTGTTAACACTTTCACAACTAATTTATTTTAATATAATTGCTTTATTACCAAATTTTGTTCCAAAAAAAATCTGTTTATTACTTCATGAAAAGCAACAACTGAAAGCAAAAACTTGTATACTTATACCATAGATAAACAAACCGTTCAACTTACACAGATTTTAATCTTTCAAGCTGAAGCAAGTTCAAATTCACAAGCTCAAATTTTAAATTATTTTATTTTAGTTACTAGCCTAGAAAGGTTTTAATTTTTGAAATTTTGTATCTTTTGTTAAAAACAACTGGGAAATTTGTTTTTAAATGTTGTTTCCACTTTTTCGTGCACTTTTTTCATATGAGGTGATATGATCTTATGCATCATTCATTCATGTGTATATCCTGTATGACATCATTGGTGTGTATGTGTGGCATGCATTCTCTTCACATATGGTATGTGTGCTGTACATGTGATGTCACATGATATAATATGCAACATAATTTGGATGTTATGTGAGTTGTGGTTGTGTGCATATACTAACAGATGATAAATTAGTTAACTTTTATTTGTAGAAAAACACTGGCATGTGGTCCCTATGCTATAGTTATATTTGGTGTACCCATAACTAGGGTAAGTCTGTTTGTAATACAGCTAAAACCATTTAACAATATCATTCAATCAATGAGATTGAGAAATCTCTGTTTTTTGTAGATTTTCTGTATTTGCTCTTTTGATTTTCTCAAGTGGTTCCGAACTTGTAATTTTGTACATGGTTTGTTTATAACACAAGAATGTCTCCAATACTCTTGAAGATTTATTATATGGTTGTAGATGGCGTATAAGAATAAAGATTGTACTGCATGTATTCACTTAATTCTTATAAGTACTTATAATAATATAAGTAATAATAATATAATTATATAATAATAATAATAATAAACTCAAAATAGACATAAAAACAAAGAAATAAGCATTTGACTTAGATATTAAAGCCAATTTGTACTCAGATGTCATTTTTCAGTAACCCTACTTTTTCCTCACTATGTTGCTTGTCTAAACAATAATTCATATAGCTTTAGAAGGCACACAAAAAATATCAGGCACTAAAACAGAATATCACAAATCAACTTTAATTTAACTGGCTTTCTAACCGAACTACAAATAGGTTAATAAAATTCCACCAGGTACTTTAAGCTTGCAACAACAATTGCAAATAATCTGAAACAAACTTTATATGTAAGCCTGTCAAAAAGAAATAACCACGACAACATAGTTTTTAGGTGGGGGATTTTTTTGTTGTTTTTTGTTATTGGTTATAAACATGTTGATTAAATAATTACATGTGGTTTATATAAGCACCTTGAAACCTATGATGAATAACCTCTCTGGTAAGTCTGACAAATTTGTTGATATCACAGCAAACTGAGGTTTTATAATTTTATATTTTTGCCTGCAACTATGTATAGTTAATGTTACTAATTGTTACAACACCCTCAGAGTATAATGGAAGAAAGAAATTACATAATGGAGAACCCAGAGTGTAAAATGCATCAAGCGACACACAGAAGAGCAGATTAGAACTAGGAAATCAATGGTATTTTTTGATTATTTAACTCATTACATTTGATTAATTGGTTAGTACAGTATTCCTCAAACCATGGTATATACAAATAATTTTTAAAAAAATCTTTATGCTGCCAAAACAAGTTGCCTTCCTTTGAATTGCCAAAGCTGAACAAACTTGAAGTGAAAAAAATTATAAAGTTAAATTTGAGCAAAGCACAAATAAGCTCACTACATAATCTTGTGCTTAATGACAAATATAAATGCAATATTTCTATAATTGGATAGTTAGAATAATAAAAAAATCATAATAGGAAACCCTAACTTCAACTAGTTAATTATGTGATAATTTATGTAATCAGAATTTCAATTAATTGAGTGTTGGAATAAAGAAAAACTAATAAATGGAAATACTAATTTACATAGGGTGATTGATTAAATTTATAACAATCTGTTCATAGTCTTGAGTAATCACCTGTTTGAATAACTGAAGAGAGTAACAGTTAAAAACACTAATTTTGATTAATTACAATTTCAACTGAACTTTACATGACACTAATTTATATAATCACTTCTCACAAGTAATCAGTTATGTTGATTAAATTATCAAGCTCTAATGAATACTGAAAATTTATTTAAATATTTTCTTATGAAAGTTAGAAATTAAAGTGTGAATATAAAATTTGAAATATAAACTATGTATCCATATATTACAGATGTATGAAGATAAAAAAGTTGTTTCAAGTAAATGTTGAATGTAATTCCGTAGAAAAGATTATAACATGCACTCATATGCAAAGAGTGAAGAATGTAATTCCGTAGAAAAGATTATAGCGTGCACTCATATGCAAAGAGTGAAGTTTATTAATATATATCAGATATCAGACTTAAAACCACTTATCTTTTCAAAGTTGACTTAAATAACAGGTTACTGATGCATAAGATTAAAGATATGATTTTCTACTGGTAAACTGAAACAGAAATAAAACTAAGCAATAATTTGATTATATGTGATTAAAGCAACTTTAAGAAGAATTCTTGTATTTCATACTTTCAGAAAACTAGAAACATTGGAGGTAATTTGGTTGAGAGTAAATGAAGAAACCTCAGGAGAAATATGATCAGAATTATCCATAAATTAATCCAAGACTGACAAACTGATTACAGGTGGTCAAAGTAGCTGCAACTGGATGCTTGATTCATAAAACATAGTAAACTAACAATTCTACTTCATGTATAATCAATTAAAAATACTTAAAAATCACAAACTCTTTACTTGGGTAGTTTTTCCCATCTAATTCTACTTCATATGACTCCATAACTTCCTGAATGGCTCCTCCAATATCACAAAGACGAACATCAATACCAGCCTCCTGTAATATTCATACACATTAGCTCCTGTTGAAAATTATACTCCATGTCCAACAAAAAAATTCTTTAAATTTTGATATAAAACAACAAGCTTTCTGTGTTCTATTTCCAAACAATGAATCACTACTATAGCTAATTATGACACATTCAAGCCTTTTTGTCTACATGTACCCAAGTTCACAAACATATTCTACTGACACTGAAAATAAACTATAACAAATCATAGCTTGGAACCAAGTGATTTTTAAAAGGAAATATGCCAACACTGAGCTTTAAACAAAATTATTTCCCATATTACTCCTCAAATCCACTATGGAATAAAATTACAAGTAAAAGACTTAGAAATTTTTTGCCATATAAACTTTATCATCATTTGTTTTGGCTAAAGCAAAAACTTAAGAAAATCCAAACTTCTAATGATAACTTTGACTTTTGACTACTACTTGTAAGCTTTATTTGAAGGATATAAATATTTGAAATGTTCACCTGTGCACATAAAGATGTCAACATATCAATCAAAACTTCAAATCCATAGTAATCGAACATATTTGTTGTTTATTTCTAGCTGAAACAATTTGAAACCAGTGACTATTCAGTCTTACAACAGGATACGTCTTGAAATGAGCTTAGAGAATAGCACAGGATCTTTTCAAAAAACAGTTTTAGATAATTTCTAAAAAAAGGTATTGGCCTATTTTTAGAAATAAGATATGGTAAGAAAAATATTGCTTGTATAGTTTTATCAATACATAAATACACGACACTTCGCTTGTTTCGCTGTAAGGTGTCTTTCAGCAAAGTATTTAGTGTATTATAAGACATCTGACTATATTGGAGAGAGCACTAGCACTCTGTATACAGGAATGGCATGTATGCCTGTATCAAAACAATACAAAAGTCATCTGTATTTTTCCTCATAAAATGTTATTTTATTGTAGAATAGTCATAAACCTAGTAATCTAAAAGAAAAGTTTATAAAATGATGAAAGCTAAGATTCTATCCAAAGACCAAACTTTTGATAGACAAAGTGAAGAAGCCAGTAATGTAGGGATTTTATTCTCCATGTAAAGGAAAATCAGCTTAATCTGCTATGTGATCATTAGCCAGATCAAGTGATACATCCACTTTCATCCTTAATTTGTTGGTTCCTTTTTGTTTTTCTTCAAGTTCAGTAGTCAATCCTACAAAGCTATTTTATTTAACAATACGTTCTTTCCTAATACTTTTTACTACCAAAAAACATGCATGAAACTTGGCTCAACTCAGGTCAACAGTTGAGAATATTGCATAATGGCATAGCACATAGTTATAAATAAATTGTTTTTCTTTCATTATAAATTATAAATTTGCCAAATTGAATAAAGTTTAGAAAAGTTCAAAAGTTATCATGTTATATTTCATATATGATTATGTGTAAAATTTATTAACTTTTATGAATACAGAAATGACAGTATACAACTGAAAAGAATTAAAGTTTAGCTTGACCATGACTTACCAAAAGTAAGACTACAAGTAAATTTATGACTGCATTATGAAAACATTCTTATTTACAAATATCATTTTACCAATATATCTCATTTAATTGTAACATCATGTAACTCCATCAGTATTTTAATACAGCATGAACTATTTATTACATTCTTAAGCAGTGGTACTAAGGCCTATTTTTCAAACATTTAACTTTAGCTTTTCAAATTGAAACAAAACATTTGCAGTTCACAAAATCTAAATTCAAAGCATTTACATGGCTTGCAGTTAACACATGGGAGAAATTAATTTGAATTTAAAAATAAACTGAATTACACCTTAATTCCAGTATTAGTAGCATCTCGCACAGCCTCTAACAACTTGTCATATTTTGTGTTGTAGGCCAACGTAAAGGCACAATCAATGATACGACCTGAAATATTAAAACAAAATATCAAATTCTAAGTGTTAGAGCCTTAACAAAGTCTTAAAATACATAAAAAAATGTTCTGATTTGATATAAACACTCAACACAATTAGTTCCAGCTCATTCACGTCATAAAGTGTGATAAAAATATTAACATTAACAATATCTTTGCTTTTTTATAAATGATCAAATGAAACTTCAAAAACTGAATATTTATGTTTATAACTACAGAGTATTTGAAATGGTTTAAATATGATAAGTCACTTCTAACAAACTATATGTTAAAACTGAAATAAAATATTAGGGCTAACATTAAATTGAACAAATAAGTCTATCTTTATAGCCAAGTATGTCCAGTTGCACTTTTTTTTCAAACACACAGTTAATACATTTCATATAAAAGTATGCTGTCTAATCCTCACCACATTTCTTACAAATGACATGGCACTCACCATTGATGTGTGTTCCAAAGTCAATCTTACACACATCATCTTCTTGCAGCACAGTTTCGTCTCCAGCATTAGGAGTGTAGTGTGCAGCACAATTGTTCAGGGAGCAGCCAGTTGGGAAGGCCAAACCAGCTTGTAACCCATTTTCACCAATAAGTTTTCTGGCTATATTTTCCAACTGTTCACTGTCATATTTAACCATAAATAATTAATAAAATTCCTCATAAATACATACCTTAAAATATGCAACTATTTTTGAGTTCAAGGAGACACCTAAAAACTGATTTTTTTTCAAAGATAATGCTAATCAGAAGTGGAAAAAAAAAGAAAATATCTTTGATATGTTACCAAAAATGTAGTCAATTTTACCAAAAAAAAAAAAAGAAACAGCTTTCCTCACATATTGTATAAAAAGATTTAACAATGAGTTATACCAGTTTCAATGCACTTTATTAATTTTTCTAGAAAATGGTTGGAAATAAACAAAAGCCTCTTATCATGCTTAAATAGTGTACAGTACAAAACTATTATTTCATTGTATATAAATAAAAAGGAGCATGTGTACTGAAGTAAACTGTGTGAAGCAAGCACAAGAATCACAAAATTCACAACATCAAAGTTTATTTTAATCAGTGACTTCAAAAAACCCACTTTCAGAGAAATATATACATGTAAAAACAGCTCATTTGGGTTGAGAAATTTTTTTACATAGAGGATTGAACAATGTTCCAACCTTCTTCTTTGTGAACCTGACGATAACCAAAGAAGGTGAAACAATGTTCGATCCTCTACGTAAAAAATGTTTTCATCCCAAACGAGCAGTTTTTACAAATATATTTAGCAGTTTATTTTGAAAAAGTTGAAAAACATAATAAAACAATCACATTTTTCAAGGTATGTCAATTTCAAAAAGTGTATCATGTGCAGGTGTAATGAAACATAAATATACAACCTAATCCATGGTTCCACAGGGTAATGGAGAAAAAACAAAAAACTTTCCCTTTTTTTATACTTAAAAATATCAGCTAGAGCTTTAAAGTACATTATCAATATGTTAAAATTACAAAGTGCAAACAAAGTTTAGTTCGGATAGAGTAAGATAAACAGCATTAGCTTGAAGAGCAAAAAATAAATCAGGCTTTTTATAATCTAATTAGTGATTTTAAAATGTCAAATAATAGCATATTCACGTTTCAAGAAAAAGTTATGAAACTGTTAAAAAATTAGCATTCTTAACAATCTTTTTGTATTTCTGTCACCACTTCAATTTTCTTTTTATTCAGATACCATCAAAATCAGTTACATTTGAAGATTCATTCTCACTTAAATGATCTTCCAGATTATTCTGAAGCCTTTTCAGTTTTCTTCTGAAAATCATGTGCTTCCACACTTATAATTTTCCTATAATGAAAATGTGTTTCTGAATCTCTCTATACACCTCTTTTAAACAATCACTTCCAAGTATGGAAGAAAATGGTAATATGTGAGGAGGAAATATAAGAAGAGTGAGAGAACAGAAGTACTTATCAAAAATAAATTTTTAGCATAAAAAAATTATAACTCCCAATACAGTACCTTTCCTCCAGACATAACCACCAAAAGTGTCAAAAGGATACTTCTGTAGGTAAGAGATTCATATTTGAAGACTCAAAGAGAAAAACTGCACAACTTCTGATACAGGTATACTCTACACCTATTTGTGTAATGTGTAAGAAATCAGGGCAGAAAATGAGGAGCATATCCAAGTGGGAGAGACTGCAGTACAAAAATGATCCTAACCAGAGAAAGATAAAGAAATGCAATCACATAATTAGAAAAATGGATAAACAAGGATACGTCCTATGGTGTTGAGTGGCTTTGATAGGGTGGCCTGTACTTTGTAAGTCAGCTACATCCAAAACCTCCTTGCAGGGTACTAACATCTATGTTGACATCAGGTATCTAAAACAAGTCTATTGCACATAATTATCTCCCAACACAATGAAACAGGTTGGAACCATACAAAGAGCAATAACATTCATGTAATAAGAAAAAACAAGGGAGAGGCAAAGACAGAACCAGAGCAATCCCATGTATCCACACTGTGGCATGCAATATAGGAAGAAGACAGACAACAGAAAACTTGTATGAAAAATTATGTTAATTGGTTCACTCTAAATCCAAAACTAGCCTATAGGGTACTGACATTCATGTGAGAGTAGGACAAGGGCTCCCAATTGAAGGGGTAAACTGCACTCTGACATTTCACTCTGGAGTGTGGTTAATCACAAATTGGAGGACATTACATTGCCTACATCAGCAGAACACCACCATCTTAATTTGAACTGAATGGTTACAGTCATCTTATGTAAAATCCATCCAGCAGGGTGCCTCCATGGTCAACCACCCCAGTGGCTTGGAACTGGTAAGTGTTAAGGACTCTTAAACTTCACTACAAGAAAAAATGGGCTGAGAATGCATTGGAGAGCCTGGAAAAATATTGACATTTCATACAGTGCAATGGGTTATCCCAAAACCCTATTTTGAAAAGCAGACCATACTGAGTTATTCAACTGAAGAATGACAGAAATGGGCAACTATCCCCTTTTGCTTTGCCCAAGAAGTCTATGGGTGGAACAGTCTGGAATGGGCCAATTTATGAAGCAAATAATGCATGATTATTCATCTACAAGTGATCTTGTGAAACACCCCATCTCAAAGGTGAAACCATGGAATCCTTTCCAAGTGCTAGTCAACATAGCATACAGTCAAGATTTTGAGTTAAAAAATATCTGCTCAAGCACTACTTACAACAGAGCAGGATTCATGTATTCAAGGATGAAGAAAAAGCCCCTGAAAGAAAATAAAGCATTAATAAAGATACCCATTGTCAGAATCACATCAAATTCTAAAGTACATCCACAGGTGGAAAGCAAAAATCAGAAGAAGCTGAAACTGTGAGATAAGTAATAGGAGTTGAACATGTTACGACTGTACTCGTACCTACTTGTAGAATTTCCTCCAAAGGCCAACAAAGATGAAAAGCAAGGAAAAAAGTGAGGTGTCAAATTTGATGGGAGGTTACACAAAACAAAGTACAGTGTGAAAAGGACAAGAAAAAATAAGCCAACTGGATCAAACAACAAACCAACTGGTAAGGGTAAGGGTAAAAGGGGAGAGATCTCTAAACAAAGAGAGTTGCCATGTGATAAAGAGACAGAAACCATAGAAGGAAGCTGTGCAGACAATATAACAATGAAAGGCATCCATAGGGCATAGAGGTCTAACTGGATCAGGACTGGGGTAGAGATGAGAAATAGAAGGAGGGAAAATAGACAGAGTAAAAAAAAAAGAATATACTCATGAACTGACAAGGTTTTGGGAAGGAATGAACAATTCAGATAAAGGAAAAGATAGGTTTAGTGGTAAAGTATGCATGTAATATTTATGGTGAACAAATCACCAAAAAAAGAAAACATGCCTTAAAGGACAGGTGAAACAGGTTCCAATGGAGGTAAAGTAAGGGAATGGAGGACCTCATTAATATTTCAACAAGAAATATAGTACTTACTTGGATCTTTTCTGTTGTTGACTGTTGATGAAATTGAACCCTACTTTTCTATACTAATAGTACTACTGCACTAATTTTTTTATTTAATTAAATTATGAATCAAGGAACATAGGATAATAACACACAAAATGCAGACAGCATCCTGTAACCACCACAATTCTTCTGACTTTCTAACTATGTAACAAGAGCTGTTAAAAATTCAACTAAGCTGATTGATACATTTTTCTTGGAAATAAAGTTTGAACTGGAAGCAAAATAAAAAAAATTATCTGTACAAAAAACAATATAAGATACCAACTGATAGATTCAAACCTTGGTTTTCTATTAGTTATAAACAATGTCAGAGAATTACTAGCAAGTTGTGAAAGAGAGGATGTAACAAGTGGGCATGGCATGAGGGAGTCTGATTTTCTAGTTTATGGCTCTGTAACCAAGTAAGACTGATGACAACATTATAATGAGTAATTTACATCAAATATCATACTTCATGGAAGGGTGGTAAATAAATTAGAGAAGAGAAGATGCCTAGAGAGCTAATGTCACAATTCTCACACTAGGAAAAACTGAGGATTTTTTTTTTTTTTTAAATATTGCCTTATAAAAGTAAAAACTAAAATCTTATATAATACTAAAGCTTGGATTACTAGCAAAATTTTGATATCAAGTTTATTCATATATCATTATAATAATGTACATTAATTAAATTTTGAATGTAACTCACTAAAACCTCATGAAATGAGAACACTCAGTTTTTACTGGGATTTCTTAGAGATGAGATTTTGTTAAATGATAACAAAGAACTACTAAAATCTTATGTAAAGGGAAAATCTTTATTTTTAATGCTTCTTGTTAGTTTATAATACAAAAATAATTCAAAATAAGTATACCTGTTTTAAATTTCATCAGTAAAGAAATTAATTTTACTTAGCAATGAAAAAATACTTACCAAATATCAATCATCTTCATTCCTGGTTTAATGACTTTTTGCATGTGCTGTCTTGTCTAAGTGTATAAATAGAAAATTTATACAAAATACAGTTTCAATGAATTCTTAACAAATTTTGGTTTTTTTAGTTAACCATTAATAACTTTGAATAAATATGAAAGAAATATGATTTCAATATTAAAATAACATTGTAATGAGCATACTATATGGCAGCAGTGATTGATCTGATCTAAACTTTTTAAATTTACATCAATACTGTGTTTTAAAAATGAAAAAACAACAGCTAAGGTAACTTGCTTCAATAATATCACTGTTTGTATTTAACATTTAACAAGAATTTAAAGTTTTAGAATAAAACAGTTTCAAAAAGCAAGAGAAGCACTTTTCTCATGAATCACTGCTTTAGAAAATCTCAGTGGAGTCTTGAAATGTATTAGAAACTATTAGTGTAATTAAATAACACATTTATTGAATAATTCTAGAATAGGTTAAATCAGAATGGGACTGACCTCAATCATTGTGTGCTAGTTTTTTATGCTATAACTTTTAAATTAGTAAGTGTAGTTTCATGAAATTTGGCAAATTATCAGTAAACATTACATAGTTTTGTACACAAAATATCAGATTTGTTTATTTAAATTCAATGACTTTTACAGCAGTGTTTATCTCATGCCATTTTTCTTTTCACACATTGACTATCCAACACTCAAAGTAATTTTAAGACTAAAATTACTTTTCAGTATCAGAAAATTTTGAAATTATACATGCAAAATCTTTATAATCTACATATAACTATTAAATATTTTAAAGAAAAAAAACATTATCTTATATTTTTACCAATGAAACTCTGCACAGGTTTGCTAGATTTGACCAATCTCGTAACCATAATAAAAAAAACAAGAAATTAATATAAAGTGTTTTGTTCATTTTAGATTGAGTACAAATTACAGCAGGAAAACAAAACAAAAATGTTTACAATAAATAGCTTAAATCTCATAGCATTGCACATCAATGTATCAAATATTTATTATTTTTATTATATTGATTTTTTAGCCACACCTGGCTAAAATTACAGAAGTTGGAATGATGTGGCACACATGCACTCATGTTACCACATCTAAGAATAAAAAACTGACATTTACAAATTGACCTGTTTCAGTGGACTAGTATTTTGTAAAATACAGTCACATTTCAGTTATAATACATGATATATGTGTATATATATGTTATTACTATTTACAAGAGTTCCTAAAGTTATTTTTCTTAAAATATGAAACAGTAAATAAAGAATCATTGCAAACAATTATATCTTCCAGTTATGAAGTTAATGCTCTTGCTGATTGTCATAGGTTGTTAAGCCTTATCTAAATTTGCATGTGTAGGATGTGAAATAAAATTTTTTAGGCTTTATATATACATAAAAACGTCTTGAAATCACCAAGTCATACACTACTACACATATTCCATACAATTCCACTATAATTTATTAAACTTAGTAACTAAGCAATATTTGAGCCTTAAAAAATATGAAACTTCTAGTTCACCAAAATTTCACCTTTTTTAAATCTAAGGTTTAGAATAATTAGGCCTGAATACTTCAATTACACTGAGAAGGCCACAAGGGAGACATTATTAGCTTTCAAGTGGTTATTCACATGTTGTAAACAGAAGTACCTGTACAGAAGCAAGTCTTTCAAAAAATGGAAAGAGATGGGAAGGGTAACTGTGTTTGACTCAATAAATGTAGCAATATCTTATCAAACAGAAAACATAAGTGGTTCTTATTTGATATTACACCTAATCAATTTTGAAAATTTAACTTCATATTTTGTAAGAAATTACAGATTTTGTGTATGGACATCAAAAGCACCTAATCTGACCCAATGCTGCATTTAATATACCACGTGACACACAAAAAATCAATAATTAGATGTGATTTTTAAATATTTATGTTTCACCCTTTCACAATGGATCATGGGTCAAAAGCCATGCCATTACATGGAAGACATGTTTAAGGTCAAGTACAGTAAACCAAGAAACAAACTTTGTATTTAGTACTCTTACCTGTCTGTGGGCTTCAGCAGCTAATCTCAGTTCCTTATAAACATCTTGCTGCATGTTTTCTATTGTTTTTTTCTCCTCATTTGTATACCTGTCCTTGGCACTGCGACTATAGTACAGACACCAGGTGATACATTAACTTAAAGTAAACTTCTTTATTTATTGTTTATGATTTTAGAGAAAAGATACATTTAATATCTACCATGTGTTGGCCAATAAGGTTATAATGCATTACCAGGGTGGTTAATTAGCCAATAACTCAAGGAAGATACCAATAAAACTTATTGTTAAATATAAATAGCACTGATACTGAAGAAGAGTAGAAAAAAAAAAGTTTATCTTTTATGTATAATTAATCATTAAATATTCAAAACAAATGTTATTCAATGTTTCCACAAAATCAGTTGCATCATTTCATGTTCTAATAAGTATTCTTCCTAGCATATGTTATGAACAGTTATATGTACAAAAGCAGAACACCATTTAGTTAGGAGAAAAAACTTTCAAAACCATAAAAAAAATTAAGTTTTAGAAGGAAAAATCCCATATTTCGTGAGCATATAATTTTTAGTCCGCGAAAAAAATACCTACCCATCTTGTGGTATAGGGTATTCCATTTCTTCTCCAACAGGAAAGTTACCATCTGCATACAATTCAGTGATAGGTATGGATGGAGGATCAGTTTGCTGTTTATGACCAGCCCCTAAATTCAGAAGGATTATAAATAATTATTTTTATTGAAAATTACTTCTTGCTTATAAATTTCTTTAGAATTTTACAATAAAGTTGTAACATGAAAATATCAATTTCATGTTTGATGAGGAATTCTCTTTCTCACTAATGATCCAACATCTACTGCAAAGGATGAATAAATTAAGAAGCTTGGCCTGCTATATTATAAACACACACACACGTAAATTCTGTACTAATATCAGTAGTTTTATATTTACAGATATTTTATTTCCAACTTCCTATAAGCTAACTTGATTATAGAAATTAATAATTAATTATATTCTACTAAAAATCACAACCCTTCACTCATAAGTGAATATGTTTTCAATTTCAAACTATAAAAAACAACCACTCTACAGACTTAAACCAGCATTATCAACATATTGGAAGATCACAATAAAAGCAATACACTGAAAAGTTTAGGGTAAAAATATATGGATACATACTACTGAATGAATTACATCAATTTTTTTTTTGCTTAATATAATAATGTATAAAAACTAAAAGGCTTAATATTTTGATGTATTATCAAAAAAATCAATAAAGAATTTTAACACTTGAATTTTGGTTACGAACAAAATACCTTGGTTTTACTGCCACTACATATTGAGAACACAGTTTTGTAGCTCATACATATTTGACATAAGAAAACAACTATAAATCTGACCTTTCCCCTTCTTCTTTTTCTTCTTTTTGGATGCTCCATCTTCTTCGTTCTTATTTTCTATTTCTAAACATGTAAAAATACAGAATATGTACAACATTCAGAAAGAAACATTTACACATTTCAAAAAATAAAAACTTTCTATTCTGTAAACAAATAATATTCTAGCTAACTCTAGAGTAAAAAAACACTAAAGAACCCACTTATGTTAAAGGGCAATGAAGAAGTTAATTTTATAGTTAACATTTTAATCAAAATTTGCTTATTTATATTATACAGAAGCAATGAAAATTGCAGTAATATGTCATTCATTAATAACACTAGCCAATTACCCATGGCACCAGTACTCTCTTGGGGTGCCAGCAATCGGTAGGGATGGCAGTGCATGGTGTGGTGGCTATGAGCAACTTGCAGCCTTGTATAGTAACCTCTGTTGAATTTTTTTTTTTTCTTGTCCAAAGACAAAAGAAATTTAATGAACTATTGGTGAGCAAGGTGCATAGGCAACAAGCTAATTAATAGAAATGACACTAGTCATTATTATGTAACACTGTAATTCATGTAAAACAACTACATCTGCATATGACCTATTCATGACACCATATCTGCACCCTGCATGTCTAAATACAAATAGCACCACTTCAAGAACATTTTTACAATGTTTCCTCAGCTTATGGCTACAAATGACAGTTTCTCAATTGAATACTTAGTAAATACTTGAAAAACTGATAATAAAGAACTGCTTTATAACTCTGTAAACATCGAATCTGTGTGTGACCACTTTACCTTCATTTTGCTCCACTACGTACAGCAAATTCAGCTGCCTAAATTTTCTGTATGTTCAAATGAAGAAAAAAAATTTTGTGATGGGAAACAGAAGCAAACCGAGAAAATCAGGATCCCTACTGCTAATTTACATAAACACAAGATAAAAATTTTGTGAAGTTAAAAGTCACACATTGCATAATAATAGTTTAACCAGTCATACATACAAGCAAAAGTTTCATTATTCTATGATAAAACAAGTATCATATTCTGATGATCACAAATAACTAGTTTACATATTACCCCAACAGTCCTTCAAAAACACAGTACTAAACCAAACATACCTAGAACAACATTCAAGATTCATAACAATAAGTCAAGTAGATAATATCCCTCCTTAGGCTACACCGAATGTAGATTCATCAGTTGTTTAATATACACTCCACAAAAATAACTGATACTGCATTCAGTTGGAGTTCATTTCAAATTCAGCAATGCACAGCTGTTCCCAAATCTTTCACACTTTATTGTAAATCTCATTCTCATACTGATAAGTAGGGGTGTAGCAATACAAGTATCATATCATCAAGAAGTGATACAACTGTACTAATGCATCAACTGGTATGATTTTTGCATATTCACAAAATCTGACAAGTTTTCAGTAAACATTGTAAGTCTTTTGTACAGAAAAAAATCATAATTCTTAATAAAGTATTTTTTGCTAAAAAATGTTTTCATACAAGAAGTCAAAGTAGCCCCTGCTTTGAGTGTAAAAAATATATTTATTTTAAGATTAAAAATACTTTCCTCTGTCTAAATTTAACAAATTTCTTTTGTATATTCTATGAAACATCCAAAATTCATTTCCAGGTTTTTTTCAATAAATGTTCATATTTTATCTGCTATATCCATTACCCTAGTTTCATGTGAAGTCTGTAATTTTGGTCAGTTTCATAACCACCATAAAAACAAAAATAAAAATTATCCTTTACTTTCTTTCTGCAATTATTTCAAACTGTAGCAAAAAAATACATTTGCTTACACTAAATAACTTAAAGCCCTCAACTTTATACATCTGTTTCTAATTCAATTTTATTAATCTTTAAGCCTTTTTTTAAATTCCCACCAAAAGTTATGCAACACTTATCTAAATATGTACTGTATCACAGCACCAATGTCTAGATTCATATTGTATCAGTCCTACTGATAAGCAACTGAAACTCCTAACAGAATATCTGTTAATATTCAATACATTAAAAACAACTAAATTCAGAATGTTTTTTCATCATTTTCTTTAATGCTAATTTAAATATATTTTAAGCTTTTATTTTCTATGAAACATAGTTTACTCCAATGTTATAAAGTTGGCATATTCCTTGCCTAAAAACATATTTCCGATAAATATTCAACTCTCTTCACACAGTGAAGCATGATATGAAAATGTTTGCCAAATAACACCTGACCACTTGAAATGAAATGAATGCAAAAGGTGATCAGGGTCAGTATGATCATAGAGCCTTGGTCAGTGGAAGAGACATGAAAAAAAAGGTATGAACTCCCTTAAGAGCCACCAAGTCTTAGAAAGAAATAGGCAATAATGAAATGAAATTAAGGAAAACCTGTGAAACAAAGTTTAGGAAGCATCTAATGTATAGAGGTCATATATGTGACAACTAGAAAACTAGCAAGAAGGAGAAGGGAATAGGTTTTAGCAAGAAGATGATATAAGAAACAAAGTAGCCAAGGGTTCAAACAAAGTTTGGATTAGAATATGTAGAACTACATCAAGGTTTCAGTCAAGCAAAGGCACCAGAAAAGGGGAAAATTAATTACGAAGGACTGTAATGAAGTGGAAAGTACATGGGAGGAAAAGACAGAATCATAATGAAAAAGGTGAAAAGTAGACAAAAAGGTAGCCTAACAGCCTGTGCTGGAAGAAATCAACAATCCTTGGTCAAAGAGCTAGACAATAAAGGCTGAAAAATGGTCAAAAATAAGGCTTGGTAGTGGAGAATGATGGAGAGACCAGTGGCAAAAATCTCCCACTTTTGCTAATAAACAGAGAGTAAAAAGAAGACAAACAGGAATAAAAAAAAAAAAAAAACAGGCTGGCAAATAAAAACTGGACAAATATGTGTGAAGAAGCACAACAATCCCTAAAAGTGATAGAGCTCTTGCACAGAAAACATAGGGGAGCTAAGATTCTAAGTAACTACATTTCAGTATTCTGCAAACAAATGGAAAATGGTGAGCCAAAGTAAGTCAAGAATTGAAAAAACTCCCAAGTTGAACCAAATACAAAATTGAAATCAGTAACGACTTGTAAATCAACCAGCTAATCCAGGTGAACTGCCTCTTGGAGAAGTGACAAAGCTAACAAGGAAGCTTCCTCGGAAGAAAAGCCAGTCATCCATGTAATAATGGAAAACCTAAGACTGTAAAAATAACAATGAAGTTGAATGAAATTACATTAGAATAAGACAATCAGAATATGGAAAAAGATGACCAAGAGTTGATCATAATAATCTACAGTCCAAAGAAAAATGACAACAAAGAGGAAGAAAGCCCTCCATCCTAAACCAAGGAACCACCAAACAGTGCTTGAGAGGGGAAAGCTTCATGAAAAAACACTAGTGTCTAGTCTTTTGGGGACAAAAAAAAAAAAAGACAATAAAACCCAAAAAGGAGAAACAACCATCTTAATGACTATCACCCAAAAGCTCTGATACCACAGCCTCAAGATCCAGAAGACACAACTGAGAAGGAGGAGGAGGAACAGAAACAGATGACAGAGAAGGAAGATATAAGAAGTGAAGGAAAAGACTATAAGTAAAAACCTGAATGACCTACTGGTTAGTCACAAAAGAGATCCATAAATCTGCATACAAAAACAGACATACCTGTACATAGCCTGAATTGACAGAGTACAAAGAGAAGGATTAGTAGATGGTACATGCAATGGCCAACCTAACAGAAAGACAGATAGAAAATGGGAAAAGAGAAAGAGATGAAGGGATTGTAGGGTTGAAGGAAAATATCCCCTGAAGCTATTAGATGCAAAATACCAAGGAAAAAAAGGGAGAACAACAAACTACAAAACTTTACACTATGCATACCATATATCCCCAATATCAGCAAAAAATAACTAAAGTTTTGAAAAACTTGTAACAAAACACAATGTTTCAGTAAACACCAAATTTATTCAAAAACCACGTAGAAAACTGAAGTCCATACTATGTAAAAGCTATCCTGACAAACACAACACCAACATTATTTATAAAATAGAATGCAACAACTGCCACGACTTCTATACTGGAGAAATAAGTAGAAAAATGGAAACTAGATTCAAAGAACACAAAAAAATACTATCACACATTTTTGAACACAGCAAATCAAATAAACACAACATAACCATAGAAGACAGATACTAAGTGGGAAAACAAACAAACAAATGCAAAATCAAAGAAGTTACTTATACAACAACTCAAACCAAAATTAAACCAATATAATGGAACACCTTTATACCTATACTAATTAATAACCTAACATATACTGCAATGCCCTCTACAATCTCATACCCATTTACACTCTCATCTTTAAAACATGTGCCTGGGAACGGTCAGTTGCAAATTCTCTTTATTAACCTGAAGGTAACCTAAGAAGGTCATAACATTGTTCTCTACTTTATTTTAATAGAAGTTTTAATACCCATACCAGCCGTCTTGAGATACATTTTACTTTAAGTGGGTATCTTGTCATCACAGATCATCCAAGAAGTTATCAACATGAACCTGTTTGTCTGAAGAAGGAAGAGGAGCCAAATAACCCTTAATGTGAGAGTCATGTAGTAAAGAATTGAAAACATGTAGAAAAGAATCAACAAAACATAGGAAAAAAGACAAAGTAAAGAGTAAACTTAAGTAATCAAATTCAAAAAAGGATTTGAAGAAAGCTGTCCTTAACTAAAAAGGTAAGACAGACATAAAAAAATCCATGACATGATAACTAGGGCAATAATTAATGTCTTCCACAGTCAACAAGCCTG
Source organism: Tachypleus tridentatus (assembly GCF_004210375.1). NCBI lineage: Eukaryota > Metazoa > Arthropoda > Merostomata > Xiphosura > Limulidae > Tachypleus > Tachypleus tridentatus. The sequence goes on along the minus strand of NC_134837.1, from coordinate 105,494,128 downwards.
TAGAAGCCATAGGTTAACCCTATGGGTCACGGCTCAAAAGTCATATCATAATGCATTTGTTGACTTCCATTTTTTGAAAGTCCATTTTATACTGTTACTAGTATATGACATGTAAATAACAATTCAACAACTCAGAATGTCCCAAGAGAATCTTTCTCAGCCATTTTAATATGTAAAAAGGTTACCACATTCTTTCAATCCAAGTTATGTCTTTAGTCTGCTCAAAGTTTCATATTTTTTAAGATCTGAATACATCTTAGTTACTAAGCTTAATAAATTATAGTGGAATTCTATAATATCAGTGTAATTATTTATGATTTTTTCTTTATTTAACTGAAATATATAAAACCTACAAAAATTGTTTGATATCTTCCACATCCAAAATTTTAAAAGCCTTAGCAACCTATATCCAGCAGTAACCAAGTACAGAAGGTCATAGCAAGAGATAATTGTTTGCTTTACTTCTTGATTTATTATCCTATATTTTAAGAAAAATAAGTTTAATAATTAATTTTGAATAGTGATAATCTATATACATATCATAATGTATAATAATTGAAATGTGCCTGTGCATCACAAAAAACTAGTCCACTAAAATACAGCCAAAGGAGGGAAGACTAAAGATCAGATTTATATTACTAGATACATAACACAAGAACATGTGCACCACATAAATGCAAATTATGTAGTATTAGCTGGGCACGACTGGAATGTCAATATAATAAAAAATAATAAATATATATGTAAATATATAGTGTTATGAGACTTAAGCTACTTAGACTTAAACATTTGATTTTTACGTTACAATACAGTCATTTTAGCATGAAAAAATGCATAATTTATATTTATTTCTTTTTGTTTTTACGATGATTGAGAGATTGGTTGAGTGACAGACTCCACACAGTTAGAGTATAAAAAATATAATCTTACTGAAAACAAATGTTTCAAATGTATTTGGGTGGTTTTAGAGATTGCACAAATATTTGAAATTTTTGGATGAAGAACAGTTTTTAATCATAACATGAAATAACTTCGAAATCAGACTAGTAGAAAAACAGACTATTTTTCACAAAATCTTTGTTAAAAATATTTTATTAAATATCCAATTTTTTTTATACAAAATACTTGTAATCTTTACTGAAAGTCTACCAAATTTTGTGAAGATACACATGCTGTATCAAAAGTTTGCAAATACTTAATATGTTCAAATGTGTAGATGAACTTGTGTATATTATACCAAGCCTGTAGTGAAAGAGTTAATCATTATCTAAAGCAAATGGACAGCACTTGAAAGTGGGACAAATTTTGATTATAATAATACTAACTATTACCAGAGAAAGCTATATACTGATGATAAAACTAAAAATAAACTTAGAAATAAGTATAGCTAATTAAATATTCTTTTAAGTTTCTAAAGACTAAAATGCATATTTCATCAGTTACAACAATTTTCAGCTCTTCAATATGATTTCACTACCTACTAAACAAATTAACAGTTAAAGCATACTAGTTTTTATACCTAATATGCAAACACTTGGAGTGCATATTAAAAACAAAATGTTTAAACTCTTAACCCTTATTCTTAAATGCTCCAACACTTAAGGAGGTGTATTTTAAAGACATTATTTTTGCTACACACACACACACATCTACATTTTATTATAAAGCATCCAAATTGAAAACAGATGAATACTACAAAATTATTATTCTAACAAGTACAATGTACTATTTGACTGCAAATCAGTGACAAAATTTAAAGACATACCTATCTTATTTTCTTCTTTTATTTCTATTTGCTTCAACTCTCCACTCAGTTTTACAATCTCATTGATTCCATCTTCAGCAGCTGAAAGAATACAAATAATCTATAAACACATAAAAGTGGACTTTCCCAATCTCTGAACAATTATAATGGTTTATATTTGTAATTTAAATGAAAATTAAATTACAGTAGTATTCCAAAACACAAAAGATTACACCACTTTAAATGAGGAACTGCAATTTAGTTCTGGAACATCTAATATTATATTTCCCAAGGAAAGTGTTTTATTGTTTTGGAATATCAAGAATCCTGTTGTTTTATGATGATTTAGGAATTCAAACAGATAACATCTGCCAGTATTTCAATACAACTCAATTATATGTTTAGACATTTTTCACAAACAAAAAGAGAAAAATTAACTTTTAGCTCTTCACTGGTTTACAAATAGAAGATAATAATAAAAAAAAAACATCTGGAAATTCACAGTCAAATATGGAACTTGAAAACTGTTTCCCAGCTTTGTATTCTATTTACATTTTTGCTTCTCTATTTCCAAAATGTGTATACAGGTATGTAAAAAAAGTTGATTATATTGTTTATATTGCCAATTATGTATCAGTTTTGAGAAAAACTTTGTTAGCTTTTGCTTACATTACAACCTTTAACTGTCTCATAATAGGTCAGAATGTGGTACTTCATAATTCTTTTTATTAAACATATGAACTTGTATATGTAAAAAAAGTACACTAAAAAAAAAGGCAGAAGTAGAATTTCTACATAATATTTACTCTAATCAATTATAGATTTATATTTATTTTTCATATATTAATATGTAATAGTCCTTTACTATGATCTATACTTATAGATAATGCATAATTATTAATGACTATTTCAATGAATAATTGGTGCAGGTACCACTCAAAATGTGTTCACAAAATTATCCACTATGACTTCATTACAGCAAAACCTAAATTTCACCCTCCAATGAAATTGTTTGTTCTTACATAAGAGTTCACAAGCAAAGATTTATTACATATAAACCTAGAGCCCTATACAATGAAACCACTAGGTAGCTAAAAACTGTAAAAGACACACAAAAAACTGAGTATGAATTGATAAATTTTGCAAAATAAATTCCAAAATAAAATACTCTGATATATTCACCTAGATCATGTAAAATTTAGTATTCTTCAATTCCAGTAACTGTGTATAAAAATCTGTACAACTCTTATGTACTTTTTATAAATTACATGTATTAAGTATAATGTTAAATATTCTAAAAATTAGAGCACTAAACACAAAATATTTACTTAAATGCATGCTTACTGACACACACTGTGTAAAATACTTTTTCTCTACAACTATTACAATTTTCTCATTTTACTACGTTCACACATCTGATATGTAATTAGTTTTAACAATTATATCCACTAATTTAAGAATGCTGCTAGAGAGCATAATAATAAGTCTTAGCTAAAGTTTATTATATTTTTTTTAATGTTTTGCTAGAATTACCTAGTGCTATCAGATAAGTTAACAAGCTTGTTCCACAGTACATTTCAAGTGTGTTTCTTACCCATAATTCATACTCCAACAAATTAGTTGAAATTTATCATTGAACAATTTTATCTTCTTTGCTCAAGCATTTACAGCATGCTTTCCAACATGTTAACAAATTACATGTACAAAATTATGTATTTTTCTGTATTTAAGTCTTTTAATCACATAAGATTTATTTAAGTTTTCTTTGCTATAATGATACAGAATAATACCAAAGTGACTACACAGTTACTATATTTAGAACAGAATTAAATTTCTAATTATCACCCTGAAAAAAAAAAAAAATCAAATGGGTCATCCATGTCAAATCATCCAGATTTTGGAAAATTATCCACATGACCCCCACAGAATGCCTTGAAAAATTCACATGTGCTCATCTACCCATATAATGAAAAATTGCCAAATATTAGATCAATATCTCTAATAGTTTCTGATTTACAGCCCTGTAAAACTGAATTAATTTTTTTTATTTCTGGCAAATTCATTTTTGGGCAACTTTGGCTGCTTAAAGCTGCAAGAGTAATGGTGGTAGAAGGCTGAAATTCACTACACTGACTGAATTAATCCCACAGAATTCAAAAATGGTCTCAAACCAAGTTTTTCTCTCTTAGGATTTTCATAGTGAGGCCGTAAACTCACCTGAAAATCCAAAATCGTAAAAAACATTGGTTTATTCAATAAGCCATAGCTCTAAGACTTAATATGATACAAAGCTGAATTTTTTTTTCAAATGTCCTATAACATATCATTTGATAAATCAGCAATTATTGTAATTAAAAGTCTGTTAGATCTCCTGTAAAAGAAATTTAGTTGCATGAAACTTTTTATGATTTAGCTAAAAATAGCCCTAGTTCATGTCACCAGTTATTCAGCCTTTTCAGATTTTTACCATATGTTTTTACATCTCTGAATATGATCTACAATAAAAATCAAGATGGTGTTCAACCTACTTTTTGAGTTATAATTTTTTAAAGTATCCTCTGACCATACATTTTTTACTTGAAAAAAAAAATTCAGTTCAGGTGTGTCACCTGCAGCCCCCTGGATGATTTGACATGGAATGACCCAAATTGGTTTCAACTGTCTTAATAACATTTTCTTCAGTAATAACTGCATAGTAACATCTGCTCCTTCTTGTATATTATAGTCAACTGAATCTTTTTATACACACCACAAATTTATATGCAGTGTTCTGTTCAAACACTTGGTCATAAACTTATGACCATACATGCACTTTGCCAAATTAATCACAAAATTTATTAGACAGAAATATTGTCCAACAAAAACTTCCACGCAATTTAACATGTTAAACTATGGTCTTAGTGTAGATGATTTATATATATATTTTTTAATGCAAAGCAAAACCTCATAGTGTAATCAAACACTGACTTGTATAGCAGTGCCAATAAATAATTTGTCAGACCATGATCATTATGCAGTTAATGGTGCTTAGCCTAAAATCAAGCCTATTTAAAGTTTAACATAACACTTTAACAAGAAATATCACAGAGCAAAGGATATTAAAATGGGTTAAGAATCACACAAGTAAGCCCCTTACTAAAGTTTTCTGTGGGTCTTTGAGTAATGGAGGTGACAAGAAATGTCAAAAAAATTGTTCTATAATTAGTTTCAGTTTTGTAGTTATAAATGTTTTGGCAAGACTGATTAAAAATACTTTCAAAACCACCAGAAAAAATTTACATGTTGGACAGTCGACATGGTTTACAGGTAAAAATTGAAAGTCTTGTCTAACAAATCTTTTGACTTTTTTTTTTCTTAAGATGTCACTGCTTACACTGATGAGGGCAAAGGTAACAACTTGATAATGGGTATTTTTGGAAGGTTTTAACAAAGTACAATGTAAAATAGTAAAGAAAATTATTTCTGTTGTTATGAAAGATAAATTAGCATGTAAATAGTATTAGAAGATATGTAATTATGCTAGCAAGATAATGCACGTGGTCTACCTTAATTTAAACTAAGTTCCACTTTATTGTAAATCAACATAATAGTGTGACAAGGGAAAAGTATGTTAGTAATTTATAAAGGATGTTAGTGTCTGGTCAATCAGTTTCTTAAGCCTTGTACTATTCCAGAGTTATACTTTTATGCTATACTTTTAAGAAGTTATCATTTCCCTGTAAGGATGATTCAGTGTGCTGTATTTAGTCTTACAAAGGGTTCAATATTGGGTTACTCCTGCTACTACTTAGAGAAGTACAATTTACAAAGATGATTCGTGGGATGGAACTTTCAAGTCAAAGTCGTCTCTCAAATATTAAGCCTTAAAATTTTAAATGCTATTTAACCATAAACGTCTTGCAGTTCTAATCTCCAGAACTACTACTAACACAGAATTCATACTTAAAATTATACACGCGTTTGTAAGCTATTTATAAACGTATCGTATGCCTAAAATTTAGCCTACATATATTAAATACTAGAACTAAATTTCATAAACCTAAACGTACAAAAAAAAACAAAATCAAGCCCGGGTTAGACCCTCGATTACAAACCTGTGTTTTTCTTCTTCTTTTTTTTGTTTTTTTCCTTTTTAACAGCAACATCACTAGGAATTTCATCCTGTACAAATTCATTAGATTCTTCAATTTCGTCATTATTTTCTCCGTTTTGTTTTTCAGCTACCGCCTCGTGATCCCGCAAAACCGCCGCCATAGTGAAAGTAATACTTACCTCATTTATTCTAAACATAGGTAGTTTAGTAACAACAAATAAACCTTAATATTGATAATTTTAAAGAAATATTAAATAAATAAAGCCATAAATAAGAATAAAAAATGAAACGTGAAGTCGTCTAAGTACATAAATATCTTATAGGATAATGATTTATATTTATTTTAAATTATACCTTTTAATTCTTATTTTGTTTAAACACAAAACTGCACAATGTGCTTGCTATCTGTGCTTTGCCTATAACGGGTATCGAAATCCAAACTTTAGCGTTGTAACTCGTAAAACATCTCGCTGAGCCACCGAGAGGTTCTTTTTTAAGAAATTTGTACGATATCTTCCGTTGTTGTGGTGTATTGCTAGTATCTTATAACTATGTAATTAGAATCAGTGATCTGGCTAAGAAATGAAATAAAAAAAATACGATATGGTCAGAGTTACCAGATTTGACAGACGGGGAGCAGAAACTGAATAAGGACTTCATGCTAAAAATGAATAAATGTATCCTCTCCAGTGATATACTTTGAGGCCCGGCATGGCCTAGCGCGTAAGGCGTGCGACTCATAATCCGAGGGTCGCGGGTTCGCGCCCGCGTCGCGCTAAACATGCTCGCCCTCCCACCCGGGTGGGCGTTATAATGTGACGGTTAATCCCACTATTCGTTAATTAAAGAGTAGCCCAAGAGTTGGCGGTGGGTGGTGATGACTAGCTGCCTTCCCTCTAGTCTTACACTGCTAAATTAGGGACGGCTAGCACAGATAGCCCTCGAGTAGCTTTGTGCGAAATTTCCAAACAAACAAACAAAGATATACTTTGAAAGATCCCATATTGTTCTCATGACTTACCATATTAATAGACAACTTTGCCAACAAATAGGGCATACCATTTTCCTTAAAATAGTGCCTTACACTCTATTCCTCTTCCTTCCAAAATTAAATATAACATAAAACTGTAGTAGGTAATACATGTATGTGATATGAAACTTTTGTGTAGTTCATGATTGGCTGAAAATAATTCAGCTAAAACAGAAAAACTGAGCACATTACTTTAAAAATAATAAATCAGTGACCCTGTGTTTATAAGCAACATGTCCATAGTCTCATTTCACCTTTCTGGAATTGTAGCTTAAATACACGCCTTTACGAGATTAAAGTTCAACAAGTGTCGGTCGAAGATCTGTACTCCACTTACCTGTAGGTCCACCAAGGTGCTTGTAAATTTATGACTTGCGTCATTGTGATCCAAAACATGTCCTAACCTTTCACGAAATCCCTTTTAGTTCCAAGCAGCATGAGAACTTCCCAATCCCTATGCTTCAATAGGCCTCAGAATGACCACTAGCTCTAGCTGTACTGCCCTCTGTTTTCACTACTGGACAAGTGACAACACTACTTACTCTGTATCCTGTCTCCGTTCTTTTTACTTCCAACTGGGTATCGCATAGTGAAAGAAAGAATGAATGGGAATAGAAACTACATACTAGTTCCTATATACAAGAGCGGTTATAACTTGTATTAGTCATTGCATTTATTATCAATTTGACTATTCAATTTGAATAATTGTTACATTTTTACGTGTATAAAGGTTTACCTTCTGGGTAGTGTCATCCTCTTTGTTTGTGATTGGTTTCCTTTTTATAACCCTTAAAGGCTGCTTAAGATATTTGGGAACTGTAGGAAGAGAGATTAAATCTATATGTATTACTTCTCTCACCCCTCCTGGCGGCACAGTGAAATATTTGTAGGCTTATAATGAAAAAAAAAAGGGTTTTGTTATATGCAGTGGGCAGAGCTTTACAACAAACAAATAAAGTCGTAGTTGTGGAAAATTTTTTAGACATTGTGTGAGATTGATGTTTTTTTGGAATTTGTTGGCAGTATAGGTAAGAATAGATTGGATAATTTTTGTTCCTCAGTATCAGAAATAATACTTTAAAATTGTCATACAAACTACTTTGTCAGATTCATCGAGGAGAATCCTTATAGATAGTTTGGATAAGCATGTTATGTACAGTTTTAAGTATAAAATCGATCAAAAGTGTCATTTACTTTTCTGCATACATAATGTAGTAGGCTAACGGTTTCTTTAGTGACAATGGACTCTTACACAGAGTTGCTTTGGTTTGGCTTGAATATCGCACAAATTTACAGAGATCTACTTCGCTAGCCATCCCTAATTTAATAGTAATAAAGTAGAGAGAAAGTAATTAGTCAACACCACCCATCGCCAACTCTTGGACTACTCTTTTACCAATGAATAATGGGATTGATCGTACATTATAACACCACAAAAACTGAAAAGGCGAGAATGTTCGGTGAAGGAGCTGACACAGGGTCCATTCGTGCAAGACTGTAAATATTTGAAATCTTAACATATTTCTCAATTAATAATAAAATGTCCATTGACTTGTGATGTTAATGACATTTTATATAAATATTATGCTTTTCACTTGTAAACCAGAGTGAACAGAGAAAGGTGAGAAATGACTGCTTTCCATGAGGCTTTCATTGATGATTAGATTAGATCTTTCACAATGAAGGAGTATTAAGCATATTGTGAATCCTTACTTTGTAAAAAATTTCAAAGAAAACAAAATCCAGAAACATTTATCTTTTAGTAAACTAAAAGGCAAAAAGTTAAAGTGGAGTCAATGTTATTTCGTCTTGGAGATACATCTCCAAGATAGTTTTTAGGTTCTATATGTCTACATGTGAGTGATCTTATTCCACCTTATTTTAAGTACACAAAGATATGAAATGAGAGACACGAGTAACCATTATAATCGTTTGCTCGTGAAAGACATGTTTCTTTATATAATAAAAGACTATTCCAGCTATTTTCATAGTCCCTTATCAGAGTGAAGTCCTTGAATGAATAAAACAGTTGTCATGCAAACCAACTCAATCTTTGGAATGTTTGTTCATTGCTAAGCATAAAGCTACACGATGGGCTATCTATAGTATGTCAATCATGAATATTGAAACTCAGTTTTTAGTATTATAAGTCTTCAGACTTACCGATGAGCCACTTGTGGTGGAATGGAGAGCTCTTTTGAATGCCATTTAGGCAAGTAACCTAATTTATAATTTAATGAAGCAAAGTTGAATCTTTAAAGGACAAGCAAAAGTGTTTAACGAAATGTAAATCTTCTCAGGAGTATCATTTTATATTGTGCTATTCAGCACTTAAACGTTTCGGGGCTGATTATTTTTAATATATTAAACTTAATTAGGAACTTATCACTGAAAATATCCAATCTACTATTAAAGATTACCATTACTGCTCCTCAAGTTGCTTTTTCTGGAAGAATGTTGTGTATAAAATATCCTACCTCTTATATTGTCTACTGGAACTGTTTTGTCTCTGGATCTGCTTCAGTTAAAAATATATTATTATTTCGTGAAAGGTAAAGACAGAAATAGTCTCCTGTCTATTTTTGCACTACTAAGTTTATAGGGAACAGAATCTTGAACAAATATGCAGTTTTTAAAACAGCTCTTGCAGTGAAATGTTTGGCTCAGGATAGTCACTCAAGTCAATTTGTACATCACTCTTTCTTGGATTTAGGTTTCTATGTTTAGGGTAAACTTTCCAGAAATATTCCTACTTGCTCAGATCCTACCTACTAGTATTTCTAAAGCATTTCAATAATTAAACAGTATTCAAAAGATGATTACGAATTTAACATTACATCAGCTATTTCACAATCTCAGAACCAGTTTTGGTACCAAACTAGCCATATGGGGCAGTGTTAAGGTTCAGTTACTTTAAGTAGAATAGAACAGGACTTGTAGGCTCTATATTAGAATGTTGTTCAAAATGTGTTATCAGAGTACAAGCATTTGTATCTCAGACAGATCGGTGCCATTGAATCTTGCCCCATCAATTATGAATCACTTAAATCTATTTTTTATCTTTTGTATACTGTCCTTTTTTTCAGTACAAACAAGGTAATTCATTTTAATCTTCCTTGTTACCACTCTCTTTTATTTCGTATAACCATATTCTTTAACCTGAATCCATCCCTGTACCTAAGAAACTTATGTTTTCATTTATGTATTATTTGACTTATCTTAAACACTTTATTTGTCTAATTTGTATATATGTTATTTTGAAATATCCACTCATAATTTTATAAATATTTTGCTTTAAATCTATTATTATCTCCGTCTAAGACTAAAAATAAACTAGAAATGCTTAGAACACAAATGCTTTACTAAACATTGGCAGACGGATTTATCACCCGTTTTCTATTACTGATGGTAAACTAACAGTGTATTTTCTATTTCCTTTCTGTTCCCCGCTGGTAGAGCAATAAGTCTACGGATTTACAACGCTAAAATCAGGGGTTGGTTTCCCCTCGATGGACTCAGCAAAAAGCCCCATGTGGCTTTGCTATAAGAAAACACCTACCCACTCTTTCTTTTCCCTTAAGTATAAGGGTAACAGTTTCCTAATTTGCTATGCAAAATGTGCTCTTTTCGTAATATTTAAACACTATCTTCTAGTTTACCTGTGTCCGTCTCATAAGTGCCCGTAACTATCAATATATCTTGATTCATAATTACTAAAGTCATCAATATTTGCTTTATTTTTAACTGTATAACTTTTATTGTTTCACCTAAATTTTATTTTATGTATCCGATGTAATATTCTTGTACTTATTTTATCAAAATTTTACAATACTTTGATGACCATATGGTTTTATCCTAGGCCCGGCATGGCCAGGTGGTTAAAGCACCTATTGAGAAAATAGTAGCTCAAGAGTTAACAGTGGGTGGTGATGACTTCCCTCTAGTTTTACACTGCTAAATTAGGGACGGCTAGCGCAGATAAGCCCTTGTGTAGCTCTGCATAAAATTCAAAACAAACAAACAAACAATGGTTTTCTCCTATTAACCGCTGAAGTCATGGTACTGACCTGAGTCATTTATGTATTATTTGACTTATCTGCCTGAAAAATGTACAGGCAGTAAATTAGTATGAAGACGAAAAAATTAGAGCTGTAACGAAACTCTCTTAACATTTCTACATATCTGAGGAATATCTTAACTGTTCACCCTTTATTTCTCTCACTTGTTTTTCAGTGAATTTGATATTTTAATAATAGATTTTTTCCATTAACTAAGGTTTAATTATTTGTAATTAAACACAAATCTATACAATGGGATATCTGTACTGTGCTCAGCACTTGTATCGAAACTCAATTTTGAGCGCCCTTAGCTCACAAAGTTAATGCTGAGCCACTAGGAAACATTAACTAAAGGGGCGAAGTCCTATAAAGTCCAGACAATAAGAAACCTGAAACATCATCGAACTATTGAAAACACTGTTCCAAGAAAATCTACAGGAAGACGCCGAAAACAACTGCCCGAGATCATCTTTTTTATCAGATTAACACTTCAAGATCGAAGGAATTCACCGTCCTCAGTGTGTTACTTGAAAAAGACAGATAACTAACTTACAATTAAGACACTAGCGATATCTCATCTTTATAAAGGAATCCTATTTCTGGAATGTTAAAGGTGATTGTTGGATTCCTGTTGACCGTTTGTCTGGAGAATAGGCGAGGAAAGACTATCTTTCCTTTAGGGAACACACAAGAGAATGTGCAGTACCTGTTTGAGCACCTAGTTTGGGAAGAAAATTATTTAAAGCTCCAGATTTAACTGTAGTAATCATGAATTAAAACTAATAAAATATAAAATACAAATAACTTTTACGAAATAAACATCTAACTTCTTAGAAAACATATTCGCGAAAATCAAAATCGACAGTACAATCTCCCAGTCCCTCATTTTCAACACAGGTCAACACAGGGGTCAATTCTTATCTCACTACTTTACACGCTGTTCGGTGACGATATAAGCATCACTGACAATCACACTTTTGAACCAGACATCACAATATCTAGATGACACAAAGATATGGAGCAACTCATGAGACCCCATCACCTAGCTGCCACCAAAGTTCAAAAAACCCTAAATAAAATCATAACATGGTGTAATAAATGGAAAATAATACTTCACCATAACAAGACTCACGCAGTTATTTTATAACGTAAATTAAACAATAAACTAAAGAGAACCAAACATACCAGGCTTAAAATATATGTTTCTTTCATCACGTTTTCCAAAACAGCAAAATTTCTTGGTATTACAATTAATCCCTAACCAGTTTGGCACACACATTTCACAGAAATCATAAAAACTTATAACCAGAATAGCTTACCTTCAAAACATAAGCTATCACCGTCATGGATGCAGACCACAAATAATAATATACATCTACAATACATTCATCAGAACCATAATGGACAATGACTTCATTATAACCTGAAGCATTAAACCATCTCACCTCCTTACATTACAAAAGCTGCAAAATCGAGTCACACGTTTAGCCTATTGCCTCCCAAACTATACACCAGCAAGTTATTTAAAAAAGAAACATGTTACCCTATTAATAGTACATATAGCAAGTACATGTAATAGTATATATAATTTTATCCATGATAACAACCCATTACCATGACCCCAGGTTTTTATACGTTAACTCTGTTTATTTTAGTAACTTTCAGGTTCTCAAGTTTTCAACCTTCACCAAACCTCCACCTAGACACTAGTAGAGCTTTGTTCGGTCCCGATTAGTAAAAGTAGGTTTTCTCGAGGTGTCAAAATTTTAGACATTAGACCTGTAGATTTTAGCCACGGAATTTGTACTTACAGATCACTGCCAGGCCCTGATAAGGTCCGTTTCATGGTGTAGTATGTCTGAGTTCATTTCTCTTCTTCTCCATCACCACTACACGACCCAATGTCACCTATCTTCATTTCTGGTATCTTCACGGCTTGTTAAGTTAGCTAGGATTCTTTGCTTGTTTGTTTTTTAATCACTATAAATTCTATAATCTAAATCAGCCTATAAAAGCCGAATTCACGTGCTGAATTCAAATTTCACCATTCTCGAGCAGGGCGAAGAAAAAGTGTTTAATCTTCGAAACCCCTAATGACAAATTATTTCTCTAGAAATTATTTTTCATCCAAAATTACTACCAAAATGATGATGATGATATGGTAACCAACAATTATATTGGTGATTTTAAAATGTGTATCACAGCCTTGTATTGTGCTAACAGTGCAGAGGAAAATAATTTGTCGTGTCAAATGGTGTTCTAATGTAAAGTAAATAAGCCCCGTATATGTGGACTTGACGAAAAAGATACAATTATTGAAAGCTTTGGATACAGCAATAATAACAAATAATGTAACAGTTTTTTTTTCTAAATACGTTTATTTGTTTTTAATATATCATTTTAAAACAAGCGGCTGTCCGTTTATTGTTAAAAACTATCGCCAACAAGTCAAAGACATCGATTTGTAAAAAACGTTGGCCCATTCAGACTTAACAAAACTGACACTATATTACCTGAGTCACTGTTGTTGTTTATTGTTTATTTTTAAGCAAAAAACTACACAAAGGGTCATCTGTACTCTGCTTACCACGGATATCGAAACCAGGTGTTTAGCAGTATAAGTTCGCAGACATATCACTGTGCCTCTGGGTGGACTTAAGTCACTGACCATTCCAAGTAGCACATTCTGTTTCATGCTAATTTTTACAAGTGTTTGTGTTACCACCTTGAGAAAGGCTCTTTCCCTTCTTTACCAAATAGACGGACAAAGTAAAACTGGTATAAGCTTCGATAAAATAGCCATTTTCATAAGTAAAATTTATCTCAGTAAAATAAATAATGCATGTTTAAGACCTTTCTTCCTCCAATTAACAAGATTCTCCAAATTACATGCAGCGCATCTACACGAATATTTAGGAAGAATTATCCGAATATACGTCAATAATGAAGTTTTCTAAACCAAATTTTTAAAGGGTGTGATTAGTAACTAGTTCAGATACAACAACGACCATCCCTCATGTTAGGGGCTTTCTACACCTGAATATTAAAATTTAAATATTACTGGCTAAATAGTGTAGTGAATAAGACGCCATGATATCTACATAAAGGCAACAAAGAGATCACACAAATATTCCAATAACACTATGTAACACAAATTTTGTTCGTGGACAGTATGTGTTATTTCTTAGTTGCTTATGTTGTAAAAGTACAGAAAATGGCCATTATTCCCTTCAAACTTTGCTTTTGTGACCTGGATAATGAAATTTAGAAATTAACCTATTTTCTATGTAAAAACGGGCAAACTTGCACATTTTCATTTACATAAGGTCTGAATAAAACAACATATGAATCAAGATTTACAAAAACGAACAAAAATGTTTAGAAGTGAGTAGTTTTTCGAGATTTGAGTCTGTAATGTAAATCACTTTCACGTATCAGTCCCCAAATATAGTTTCCTATCACGTTTTTGTTATACGCTCCCAGGTCACAAAAGCAAAGTTTGAAGAGAAAAATGGGTCTTTTCCATTTACTTTAGGCATAAGCAATTGGGAAATAACACTTTCTGCTCAGGAACAAGAAAAAGTAAAAATTTTGTTACATAGTGTAATAGTTAAAAAAAAAGATTCATAATTTATTTTGTATATAGTTATTTTGGATTTTATATCGTGATTTTGTTGATTATATTTTATATGTTGTCAGTTATGAGTCTGATGTATTATTTTGAATGTATTTACTCTTATTTCGAGTTTGTTTATTTTAATTTATTTCGAGTATCTTTATTTTAATGTATTTTAATTTTCATTTTAAAATATAACAATTATCAGTAAAATAGGATGTGTGTTGGCTTCTCCATAGGTATGGATTTTGGAGCTAGTGAAGCGAGTTAAAATCCGTGCAACACCAATAATATTTCCTGCACTTTAAACTATGCGGAAGTTATAAGAGTGAGAGTTATTCTCTTAATGTGGATGTTGTGACTGGTTGTGAACTGCTAATTAGCTGCCTTTTCTCTCATAACTTTTCAAACTTAGCTCCAGTATATTTACCTTAAATACAAACTACAAATATAAAATAAAACTGAATTACAATTGATAATACAGAATTAATAAAATCGAAATAGTCATAAAATTAAATTACTGTAACCAGCTACTTATTACACAAATAGAACATGCCAAAAAATACATTTAACATCAATGCTAATAACATATAGCACACGTGTTATTCTGCAGCAAGCTATCTGTGTGTGGGCGTTTCCCTTAGTTCTAGTTCTTACTGCGAGGAACTATTCCCGGGAATTTTTGGAATCAAGAATAGTACATAACTTCCCATCATTTGTTAAAGTAGACATTTGAACGATTCGTGTTCAAGGAATCTCTTTCGAGCCAACTATTCGAAACCTTGCAGTCTGTTGGGCAGTTCATCATAGACTTCTCGTAAGTTCAATGCACTGTAAGACAATTCAGAGTCAGGTTTGATAGGACTGAAGTTCAACTGATAATGGAAACATCACGAACAGTTAGGCTACGATTCGACCTTTTCCAAGAAAAGGTCGTCTGGATATTACAGCTGCAGCGGGGCGTGCCGAGTTTTTTGTCATTCATGACAAATGCACTTTCCACTCTCATGTAAGAATACGTTTGTTCCAAACAGTTATAGCAAAATATAACCATTATTATATTTCTGGTTCCCCTAATAACTTAAATACCAAGCTAAAGAGGAGAAATATTATACAAGAATTACTTTGCTTTATCTCAGTATAATCGTATATCTCGTGACTAATTAGAATTACTACATATAGAGATTTTGGTTAGGACGATTTTAAAAGTTGTTAAACGGAAAACGTGTGTCCCTTCTCACAAAAGGACTTCATTTATCATATACTGATTTTCAACATCACACACACTGGGCGTACTGAAAGCGGTTGTTCTTACTGCTTTGTATATGTTAGTCTACTTCAAACAGTGATATTAACATCCAACAACAGAAAGCGAAAATTCTTTACTTGAAAAGAAACGCAATAGCCCAAGAGATTTTAGAAAGCGGACTCGGATTATTGGGTGTTTTTTTTCCCATTACTAACGTGCTTTGGAATACTATGAGGGGCTGCTTTAACTTGATGTCTACAAATATGGTCACTCCTTGAGAAAATTACTATTTGTAGATGCAAGGAGTGTTTGTGTATGTTTAAAATTAAGCACAGAGCTACACAAGTCCGGTTTCTAACGTTGTTAGTCCACAAATGTATCGCTGTACCACTGGGGAGTAGATACAACAACGACCATATCTAGAAAAAAAAAACATAACTGGTAGATATGATGATGAACAAACCTCGACACGCTACACTTTATAAGTAGAAAAAAAACATCTCGAGATAGTACACTTCATAAACACAGCAATGATCACACCTCGAGACACTCTATTTGATAGGTATAACAGCGAGCATACTACGTGATAGTACATCTGAGACGTATAACAATAAACATAATTGGACTCCATACTTGGTAGGTACGGCAGAGATCATATCCTGAGGCAGTAATACTTGACAGATGGATTAAACAATAAATGTACTTCGAGACAGTGAACTTGATATGTACAACAGTGAACATACTTCAAAAAGCATAGCTGATAGAAACGTACTGGTATAAATAACAGTGAATTATACCTCTAGGCAATGCACTTGACAGACAGAACGTGAACACACCTTAAATAGCACAGATGATAAAAAACAACTATGAACATACATCAGTAGGTACGACAGTGAGCATAGCTCGAGTCGAGATAAACTAACGTTTAAAGAGTTGATCATTGTTTGAAAAGATACACTTGGGCCACATATTTACAGTCTGATACTTCACTAATATAAGATGTAGTACGCATACTTAAATTCCAACTGTGCACCTCTGTATTACTTTGTGTGCCGTGTTCTAAAGAAAGAAAATATTCTCTACAACACGTAGCAGCTACACGTTAACATTTTTAAGTATCATTTACATTTCTTATATTCATGAGACATTTCAATTACTTTATTGTAACTGACTAAGTGAGTTTAAGTAAAAAGGATAGAGTGACAAAGATATATGGCTACACAATGGGATAGCTGTGCTCTGTCCATCACGTGTATCGAAACCCTGTTTTTAGCGTTTAAGTCAGCAGACATACGACTGGTCCACTGGGGCTATATAGCTTCAGAGAGCAAAGTGTACATTGTAGGAAACGTTCCACGATTTTTTTTAACAGTGCGCGTACTTTGTCGCAGTAATTGTTGGTAAAACATCAGGATGAATCCCATTCACGCACGACTTAAATAACGTTTCTACGTTGATCCGTTTATGAGGCATGTAACAGCCAGGATATGTCATAACTATGGTCACATCCTGATGAAATAAGAAACCCTGGCAGAGCTCGCTTTATTGATCTAAATCACCTATCATTTCGTCATAGTCTTTGGCCTGAACTACCACGTTACGAGCAATACCAGTTTAATCTACTCACATCGTGGTTTCTCTAATACGTCATCCAAAATTACTCCCTTACTTTAGCAAAATATAGCTTAATCCTTACTAAAAGTAGAACTGTGCAAGTCTTTCAAATGAACACGTTGGTGCTACTGTACTGATTAGACCGTTCCGTTATTGCATTATATGAAATATAGCTTTGCTCAGATTCGCAAAATATATGGTGGTTATCGTACCGTGTGATAGAAAAATCTAGCACTGTGGGCCAAACGTTGAATGCTAGGTATAGACTCGTAATAAAAGTAGCGACTTATTTGAAACATTACACTATTGAACATTTGAATTTTGCCTGACCGAAATCATTATGATTTTCCTAAACTATATCAAAAACGAAGTAATTTTTTGGGACTAAAGTGACCGAATTACAACACGTTATTGATTATTAAATGGTGTTTTACTTTCTCACTTGATGAAATCCACCTTAGATGCATTAAAACATGATTATCACAAAGGGTGTGTGGGTGTTTTTCTCATAGCAAAGCTACATAGGGCTATCTGCTGAGTTTACCAAGGGGAATCGAACCCCTGATTTTAGCGATGTAAATAAGTAGACTTACTGCTGTACTAACGGGGGCTACCACAAAGGGATGTTTTACTTCAAACAAACTGAAAACCCAAGAATGCTAAAACAAGATATTATACACCCTTGTGCAAATTAATTGAAACAAGACGGAAAATTACGATTTTTTTCGATATTTTGCGTTTTATTTTTGAGAGTCCAAAATTACTCACAAATTAATACATGATATAACCGCCTTTATTTTTCAGAAGATCATTAATCCGCTTTGGCATCGAGTCCACAAGTTGACTGCATTCTTTACTAATTTTTGGATCGCGGTACCACACCTCAATTATGGCCTCAATTAGATTATCTTTCGTACTATAGTCTTTTCCCTGAAGCCTTTCTTTACAAATCGCCCAAAGATTTTCAATAGGATTTACGTCCGAAGAGTTTCCAGGCCAGTCCAGCACCTTTATTCGCGTTGTAGTCATAAAATTCTTCACAAGTTTCGATGTGTGGCACGAAGCCAGATCTTTCTGAAAAATGCCAGATCCATCTGGAAATCTCTTTTTCAATTCTGGAACGATTCTTTTCTGCAAAACATCGATGTACTGTGGTCATTGCATCACATCTTCTACGATATGTAAGCCTTCGACGCCATAGTAGCTGAAAAAGCCCCAAAACATATTCTTCAAGGGATGTTTTACAAACTGATTGATGTGATATTCTCGAAGTTTCTCACCAGGAGATCTGCGAACATGCAGACTTCTTTGACCCTGTACGAAGAAATTAGTCTTGTCACTGAATAACACCTTCCTCCATCGTTCTTGCGTCCAGTTCTTGTATTTCATACACCATTGGTTCCCTTTTTTTCTTCATTGAGTTGGTAAGAAGTTGTTTTTTGACTGGTCTCCTTGTCCTTCTAACACAATTTCGAATGACGTAATATTCCTCAAAATTTCGTCATATATCCCAAAAATAGATCTATCCTACTGTGTGAAAAGATGACTATTAAAGAAAATAAGCGGGTCCAGCGAGCCTACACCGGCCGCCATGTTGAAAATTTTGTAAAATGACCATTTGTTTCAATTAATTTGCACAAGGGTGTATTATCTGTTTTCATGTGTTAAACAACATTAATGTTGTGCTGATTTTAAACAGATGTTTTTATTTTTTCGTGTCTACAGAGCGATGCGTTAAGTTTTCTAAATTCCCTGTAACCTTAATTTTTATTTTAAAAGATAACAATAATTGAAATATTTGATGTATTCTATACCTTTTTGTTTCCAATATTTAAGCAGATAGGAATATTATATTATTTTGTGTATATTATTTTAAATAGGGCGTTACATTTTGTTTGTTTTGAATTTCGCGCAAAGCTACACGAGGGCTATCTGTGCTAGCCGTCCCTAATTAAGCAGTGTAAGACTAGAGGGAAGGCAGCTAGTCATCACCACCCATCGCCAACTCTTGGGCTACTTTTTTACCAACGAATAGTGGGATTGACCGTCACATTATAACGCCCCCACGGCTGGTAGGGCAAGGATGTTTGGCGCGACGGTGATGTGAACCCGCGACCCTCAGATTACGAGTCGCACGCCTTAACACACTTGGCCATGCCGGGCCGAGGGCGTTGTATTTACGTTGATAAAACTTCAGGACCAAATGAAAATTACATAAAAAGTATATACCTTTTTTTTCTTTACTTTACAGTGGGTCAACGGTAAGTTTAAAGATTTACAACACTTTGATGTGGGATTCGATTCCCCGAAGTATACACAGCTTGTCGTGCAGCTTTACGGTAAAAAAATCATTTATAGTAAATATACGTAAATCCCATAAACATGGGTAAATATAAATTTCAAATTAAAACAATATTATTTTCTTATTCCTCAGCCCCTCGCTACCACAGCGGTAAGTTTACGGATTTACAATGCTAAAATCAGGGATTCGATTCCCCTCGGTGGGCTCAGCCGATAGCTTTGTTTGTTTGTTTTGGAATTTCGCACAAAGCTACTCGAGGGCTATCTGTGCTAGCCGTCCCTAATTTAGCAGTGTAAGACTAGAGGGAAGGCAGCTAGTCATCACCACCCACCGCCAACTCTTGGGCTACTCTTTAATTAACGAATAGTGGGATTAACCGTCACATTATAACGCCCCCACGGCTGGGAGGGCGAGCATGTTTAGCGCGACGCGGGCGCGAACCCGCAACCTTCGGATTACGAGTCGCACGCCTTACGCGCTTGGCCATGCCAGGCCCAGCCGATAGCCCGATGTGGCTTTGCTATGAGAAAACACACACACTTTTATTCCTCAAGCTCTTCATGGTTCATACTGGAAAAACTGACTTCTTTTTCCACTTCACTGATGTATTATAATAGAGCGTATAACTTTTAGCAGAGAAACACGACATTAATTTTATAATTTCTATGAAAGTTTTGTTGAATTTATTGGTTCTTCAATGTCGTTCTATTCAATGCACGGGAAGAGTTAGCCGAGATGCCGTAACAATTCATATTGGTTCAGACTGCGAGCTGCGAGAGCTCAGCCAATGACAAATGACTCATCAGTTCGCTGCCACCCTTTGCGCATCACTAAAAGCTAGGGCTGGGCGTCAATTACATAGTGTTCGCTATATTATCCCACCAAGCATCGTTCGTCACCAAATTGTACTTTCTCTCTCTTTTCATGAAGAAAACTGTGAAGATAAAGAAACAAGCTAGAGATTAATATCTTAAATTGTAATAATTTTAGTATGTAAAGACTCATACTATCTGTAGATTACTCACACCACCTACTTTTATCTGACAAAATTACAAAAGGAACTGGGTCTTGTTATCCCTGACCACAGCCATATACATAAAGAACAAAGAAGCATTCAAATAGTGCTCACGTAGTACTGGATGGATGCTTTCGTTAGAATCAAGGTAAGTTCTGTTTTGTAGTTAACACACTAAAATACGTTTTTTACACTGTAAAGCTGGAATTGATTTGTTTAAGAATCATATTCTAATATTATTTTTTATTAAGATTAGAAGCGAATTAAGGATATTTTAAAGACGCACTACGTGAGTTCTATAGAGAGAAGTGTCTGCAAGCTATGGAGAACTGAAGTTTCTTGTAACGTTTCTCCGATTTTTTCTCTTTCATGACCTGACTTTATAAGTCAAAAGAGTCTAGTCAAAATAGTATTACAAAACTAACATCTTTGAAAACTAAGAAAACGAAAGAAAACAACAAAATTATTGCTTAGTTCACTAGACTGAAATGATCTCAGATTTTACCTTTAAAAGTTTGAAGGTGCCAGTTTGTGAATTACTAATTTATTATTTGATATTACCAATAATTAGCAGGATCCTGTTAAATTGTTTACTAAAACAAGGCCTATTATAACATAATTAAATGTGTAATGACAATTTCATTGCAAGGCCTACTATACCATGATTAAATGCATATTGAGAATTTCATTACAAAGCCTACCATAACATTATTAAGTGCATATTGACAATTTCATTACTGGTTTGAAAGGGTATATCTTATAAACTTTATATGGAGTACCATCGTATATTTAATAATCAGTTTAATTCTACTGTTGTATATACGTGACATATGACTTCATTATGAGCTTAAGTCTTTTACATAATAATCAATTTCAACATTGTATCTCTAAGAGATGTTGTACTCTTCTTATCCAAAGGCGGTTTTTACCTAACAGTATATTTTAACATTGTGTCTAGAGAATCTAACGCATGGTTTTCTTACCAAGGCACTTTTGCACAGAAAAAGTGTATTTTAACATCACATCTACAGATCCTACCGTGAAATATTACTACATAAAAACATTTATGTAACAGTTAATTTTAGTACCGGTCTACAGGATACACCATGTCAAAGCCATAACAAAATGTAAATAACAGCTTATTAAGCTACCAGGAGAGGAAATCATTTATATCATGTCGACTAGCAGGAGAAGCGTCAATTTGATAACTTTTTAGTCTCATGAAAGATTGATTAATTTGTCGAAGTGTCAACAATAAAGATAAAACTGAATTAATAAATCATAGAAATTAATGGGTTAACAAACATACTAAACTTACAGTAGCAAAATCAAATTGATAACGTATTAGACTCATAAGAGGAGAGATTACTTCTGATTTGTTTGTTTTGGTATTTCGCACAAAGCTACTCGAGGGCTATCTCGAGGGCCAAACATGCTCGCCCTCCCAGCCGTGGGGGCGTTATAATGTGACGGTCAATCTCACTTTTCGTTGGTAAAAGAGTAGCCCAAGAGTTGGCGGTTGGTGGGGATGACTAGCTGCCTTCCCTCTAGTCTTACACTGCTAAATTAGGAACGGCTAGCACAGATAGCCCTCGAGTAGCTTTGTGCGAAATTTCAAAACAGACAAACAAACAAATCCTTCCCTCTAAAAAAGCGCTCACTCACAGGTCCGTTCGCGTCTTGTCGTTATCCCTTTTTGATCAACTCTGGATCCTCCACTGACTTTGTACAGTTATCCCATGAGTAACTTTGGCTGAAAATTTTAAACAAAAAACGTAAACATTGTATCAGTTCCATGAAAATGTTCACTACAGCGTTACTGAAAGAATATTTTGCAACATTTTGGCTTTACGCTCACTTCAGGAAAAGAATGAACTAATTTGATTAACTTTGGTTAGAGCATTCAACTCGTAATCTCAGGATCACGGGCACGACTCCCAGTCCCACCAAACATGCTTCCCCTTTCAGCTCTGACGACATTATAATGTGACAGTCAATGCCATTAATCGTTGGTACAAATGTAGCCCAAGAGCTGCTGTAAGTAGTAATGATTAATTATCTTCCCTCTATCCTTTCCCTGCTCAATTAGAGAAGACTAGCGCAGACATCCCTCGTGTAACATTGCACAAAATTCAAACCAACTCATTTTTCAACATACTCAGTTGTATTTTGTCCGTTTCCCGAAGTAAGCCTAAGGACGTAACGTTGCAAGAAAAAATTCATTTAATAAGAATGTAGAATTAATTTTTATTTACTTTTTTGTGCCTTCCCATCCAGTGGCGCATGGATATGTCTGCGGACTCAAACCTCTTGATACAGGGTTTTGATACCTGTGGTGGGCAGAGCACAGATAGCCAATTGTGTAGCTTTGCGCTTAATTTTAAATAACATTTCTTTTTTGTTGTTCAGTGTTGTCAAAGGTAATTTTCTTAATCTCAAAAGCGCAGACAAATATTATGCACAACGAAGCAAGAATAATTCTGCGATGAATAAAAGTTAGCATCTGAAACTAGGTTAAATTGATAAATATTTGCATATTTATGCGGACAAAAGGTACGATATTTACAATTAATATCGTTTCATTTTGCCATCATTCCTAATATATTTGTTTTTCTATTTTAGTGTAAATAAATATGTATATAAGCTCACGCTTCAGTTAAAGTTATCCGAGTTTAAAAGTAGCTTACAGCAAAATAATGACATTGACACAACTTGTAAAATATAAAACAACATAAAATAAAGAAATTACTTTAAAATAGTTTAATCAAGGCCCAAGGTGGTTAAGGCACTCAACTCGTAATCCGAGGGTCGCAGACTCTAATCCCGTCGCGCCAAACATGCTCGCCCTTTCAGCCGTGGGGGCGTTATAATGTGATGGTCAATCCCACTATTCGTTGGTAAAAGAGTAGCCCAAGAGTTGGCGGTGGGTGGTGATGGCTAGCTGCCTTCCCTCTTGTCTTACACTACTAAATTAGGGATGGCTAGTGCAAATAGCCCTCGAGTAGCTTTGCTCGAAATTCAAAACAAACAAATAAGTTTAATCACAAAGAAAAATATGGCTTTATCAATGAAAGTTTCCATAAAATGTAGATTAATAAAAATTTCCAGAAAAGCAAATTATAAAATATTTATCTGGAGTACTAAATAAATGTATTATGTTCCCCACCCATGTTTATATTAACAAGTGTCTAATCCATAAATGAATGTTGTTCTGTGAATTCAAGTATTTAAATATCTTACTTTCTACATTTCTCCTTCCATTTTGATGGGGATAGAATTAGAGGTAGGGGCGTGGTCTAACGGTTAGTATACCCAATCTGTGCGTCCGAGGTTCCTTGTATGTGTCTCCCTCCCGTGTCACAACGATATGTCTGCGGACTCACACCGCTGGAAACCGGGTTTTGATACCCGTGGTGGGCAGAGCACAGATAGCAGCTTTGTGCTTAATTGCAAACAAACCAAACAAATTGTTGCTTACAAAAATTCATTTTATCCTTTGGAGAAGGAGTGAATAATAAAAAATAGAACAAAACATTTTGGCCAGACAAGAGCAGGCCAAAAATAATTATTTCAAACACACTAATTCTATCCATTGAATATTCAGCCATGTTTTATTGTAAAATTCAGTGTGAAAAATATCATAAGTGTGAATATTTATAATTTCAAGTAAAGAATGCAGTAATAACTCCTTGAGTTTCTTTATTTTGGTTTGTTAAAATAATAAATATTTAGCCCCTAATTTTTTTTGGTTGCGACTTTTTTCTCTTTTCATTTAGAGCTAATCTTTTGGTGTTTAAAGAAAGGAAGCAACATGTCCAGGAGCAGCAGATTGTTTTCCAGATTCAAATTTTTAAGTTTGAATATTTCTCTTGTGTTCACAGCAATGTGGGCTATTGGAGAACCTCACAAATGCCCTGACAGAAGCAAAATTAGTCCATGTGTTTGTATCCAGAAATCTCAAGGAGTGGAAGTGACGTGTGAAGGGGTTAGTAGTGCTCAACTTAGGGAAGCTTTAGAAAATTTCCATCAGAATCTGTTTTATCTAATACTGAAAAATAACAGTCTTTCCAACATCCCATCTTTCTTACTAGAAGGGTTAAAAGTGCACAATTTTTATTCTCACTATGGGAATACCTCCACAGTTGATGAAGATGCATTTTCTTCACTAGTTGGAAGCATAGAAACGATAGATCTTTCCCATAACTCCTTTCAACGTGTACCCTCTGAAGCTCTCGAGGCCCTTGATACCCTTGTGCACTTGACCTTGAATTACAATAATATAGAAATGCTTCACTCAGAAGCGTTTCGAGGACTGCGCTCCCTTGAAAGAATGTCTTTGTTTGGCAACAAAATCAAACATGTCGATAGCCTGGCATTTTCTAGCATGGGAAACAACCTCAAACAGCTAAACCTTGGAAGAAATCAACTTACTACTATCCCCATTGAGCCACTGAAACAATTGCCAGGCCTCAAGAACTTAAAACTTTCCGAAAACATGATCGATTCGATTATACCTGACCAATTCAAAGAAATGGGAGGACATCTAGACTCTATAGTTATGGCTGGAAACTACATAAATGAACTTCCTCAGAAAGCGTTTGCTCATCTTTTAGCGTTGAGCTCAATAAATCTTGAACGTAACCGATTAAAAGAAATTCATCCTGAAGCATTTCTTGGAGTTGAAGGTGAGCTCAAACTGATAACACTATTTAAAAAATTTACTTTTTCTTGTTCCAGGGCAGAAAGTGTTATTCCCCAATTGCTTATGCCTAAAGTAAATGGAAAAGACCCATTTTTCTCTTCAAACTTTGCTTTTGTGACCTGGAAGCGTATGACAAAAACGTGATAGGAAACTATATTTTGGGGTTGATACGTGAAAGTGATTTACATTACAGTCGCAAATCTCGAAAAAATACTCACTTCTAAACATGTTTGTTCGTTTTTGTAAAACTTTAGTATAATCTTGATCCATATGTTGCTTTATTCAGACCTTATGTAAATAAAAATGTGTAAATTTGCCCGCTTTTACATAGAAAATAGTTTAATTTCTAAATTTCATTATCCAGGTCACAAAAGCAAAGTTCTAAGGGAATAATAAGAAATTTCACATACTATCCAGAAACAAAATTTGTGTTACATAGTATAATACTTTTACAGTTCAATACATACTAAAGATAAAGGAAGTAACTTCGTGATTAAGGAATTAGAATTTAAACATTAACACAAAATAAACAAATGAATATAGAATAACTTAGTCAATTACAAAATACCCTCTTTTAAAAACTTACTTTGGCGATTGATTGGAATATGGTTGCAACATTAATATCACATCTGGTAAAAAAGTTGTAATGTGAAACACTAAACGTTTTGCAGAAGAAATACATGAAACTTATGAGGAAGATTAGAAATGCATGTTATTTTTACGCATTTCTTGCGTCAATAATACACTCTTTTAAAAGTTTGACTCCAGAGCATAGTTCTTCATCTGGGCAACACCAGAATTACTTATGAGAATTCTAAAGTAATTAGATGTATTTACCACAATGTTATTTCATTGGCAGGATACGATTTAGCATCTAGATTTTCAATAACATCTGGCTTTCGAAAAAATGAAGACAAAATAGAAAAAAAAAATCCTTCTTCTATAACTTTGATTTTGACTTACGTGCAGCCCGAGTCCGTATAACAAGAATAGATAAAAAGTTACCTTAACAGTAAATTTCAGAAAGAGATAAATTATTGTCGCTAATTCAAACCATTGAGTAATATTTGTCATTAATCAACTTTTCTGCCATTTTGAACATCAAGTCTATTTTTACATAATGAAACAATATGGAAATATTATATGGGTAATAATACTAAAATATAACCACACATAATGCGAAATTCTCTTTTTTAACTTTTATAATAAGTTACCTTATGCTTTCCCTGTGATTTTTTCCTACTTAAAAAAACCCCGGTGGAATTTAGGATGGTGGTTATAGACGTGTATTTCGTAGCTAAGTTTACGTAAATCTAGAAACGAAACGTTTTATTAAATACGCATTAAAGAAAGTAGAGTAGCTTAAACTTGTTTGGCCCTACACAGCCAGATGGCAAAGGCACTCGTCTTGTAATCGGAGGGTCGCGAGTTCGAATCCCCATCACACCAAACATGCTCGTTCTTTCAGCCGTGAGGGCGTTATAATGTGACGGCCAATCCCACTATTCGTTGGTAAAAGACTAGCTTAAGAGTTGGCGGTGGGTGGTAATGACTAGCTGCTTTCTCTCTAGTTTTACATTGTTAAATTAGGGACGGCTAGCGCAGATAGCCCTTGAGTAGCTTTGCGCGAAATTCAAACCAAACCAAAAATTTGTCTACAGAGAAAGACGAAGAGGATATAGAAGTAAGTATCGGAATAACTGGGAAGAAAATCACAAAGAAAAGACAGGTTATATTAACTTTTTAAATTTTACAGATTAAAGAGATGCATTACTCGTTACCATTTTACAGAAGAAATAGGAAGGAGACACATAGAAGTAGATTATCTACCTCTTAACTTTTAAAAATAAAGAGGAAAACGGCTACCAAGATTTAGAATATATCATTTCTTAATTATTTCTAGTTAGGTAGAAAAAATTAACGAAGTGCTTAAAAATTAACTATCCATTTGTATTAAATTATATTGTATTATATTATATTGTATCTTAGCTTAAAAAATAATGTGGAAGAAGTTTACAAGGACTTTCTTTATACTATTCCTTAATTTTTACGGAAAGTATAAAGATCAGTCTTATATTGTCCCTTAACTTTTATTATGAAAAAGGAAAGGTTGTCAAGACTTAATTTTTTAAATTGTGTTTAAAACTTGCTGTTGCCTTACCTTTAGGCAATCAAGAATTATTACGTTTTAAATGGATTTTTATATACAACACATGTTGAGCTGCTGAACAACATGTTGTCATAAGTTCTCGATAGACTGACCAGCAATTATTACTATGTGGCTATTAGTTTACTTGTTTTTTTTTGTGGGGAGGAGATGTGATAGGGGATGACTGTGAATATCACATTTCTTGATCGTTTAACTTCCTTATTTACATGCACTATTATTATACTAAATCTAATTACAGTTTTACTTAAGATTGTTTAAAATTTCGTGTTAATCGGAAGAAGAAACAAAATACAATGATGTTGTTGACTATAGTACTAATTTTCAACTTAACAAAACCTAATCTCAATTTTATTTCAGGCGTGGCATGGCCAGGTGGTTAAGGCGCTCTACTAGTAATCTGATGGTCGCGGGTTCAAATCCTCGTTACACCAAATATGCTTGCCCTTTCAGCCGTAGAGGCGTTATAATGTGATGGTCAATCGCACTATTCTTTGATGAAAGAGTATTTCAGTAGTTGGTGATGATGGTGCCTTCTCTTTAGTCTTACACTGCGAAATTAGGAACTGCTAGCACAGATAGCCCTCATGTAACTTAGAGCGAAATTAAAAACAAACAAACACTTTTCTTTCAATATATGTTACAGGTACAACCTGCCAATTCAACAAGAAAGTGACACGAAGTCTAAGTTATTTGTTGTTTTTAAACTGCATTCAATTATTAGATAGGTTTTGTCTTCATAAACGTTATTCAATAGTTTATAATACAAGAGCGGAGCAAGCTTATAAAAAAATGTGAAAACATTTTATACTTTTTCCATAACTAAGAAATTCTGATCCACAGATATGATAGTAATATTTATTTATTTCAGTTTTTGTTCTGTTGTATTTTTCTTTTTGTTGTTTTTGATCAGATACTTTATCTTGGTTGAAACTTGGGCACAATCGTTTGGAATCTTTTCCTGTTGAAGCTCTTAAACATCTCAAGACACTACGAGAACTTGATCTCAGAAACAACAGCATATCAATAATAGAAAGGAATGCTTTCTACCCTTATGGAATTCACCTAAAGTACATATTTCTCCAAAACAACATGTAAGTTGAATACAACTCCATCGTTTGAAGGTTTATTTATATTTTATGTCATTCGCATCTGTGCAATTTAGGTTTTCTCGTATTCTTAAAACAAATGTAGAATATTGACTAAAGACGTTTAGAGGAGTAAAATAAATAATTTTTTTCCAAATATTTTTTTAACATTATCTGTATGTTTTCGTTATAGCAAAGCCACATTGGTTGTGTCCGCCGAAAGGAATCGAACTCTTAATTTTAGCAACGTAAATACATAAAATTACAATATTATCTGTAGCATATATTTTGAAAAATACATCAGTCATTTATTACAAATATTTTTAAATACCATTTAATAAATAGTTACAGAGTGATCCTGGAATGAACTTGTAAATAAGAATAGGCTCTGGTTGGATGACATTATCCCATACTCTCTATTTGTAGGATACTATACAATTCCTGTTTTTATTTCATCTTTGGGAACCGATATGGCCACGTGTTTAGGGCGTTTGACTCAAATCTGAGATTGAAGGGTTCGAATACGGCTATGATAGCCCTCGTGCAGGTTTGCGCGAAATTCAAACTGTTTCGTCAAAGTATAACATCTAAACTTTAAAGTCCGGCATGGCCAAGCGTGTTAAGGCGTGCGACTCGTAATCTGAGGGTCGCGGGTTCGCATCCCCGTCGCGCCAAACATGCTCGCCCTTTCAGCAGTGGGGGCGTTATAATGTTACGGTCAATCCCACTATTCGTTGGTAAAAGAGTAGCCCAAGAGTTGGCGGTGGGTGGTGATGACTAGCTGCCTTCCCTCTAGTCTTACATTGCTAAATTAGAGACGGCTAGCACAGATAGCCCTCGAGTAGCTTTGTGCAAAATTCAAAACAAAACAAACTAAACTTTAAATTATTACCCCAGCCAATAAATGATCACTTCTTAGCATTAAAATACAAATTGCTGTTAAAGTAAGCTGAAGGTATCATAATGTATTAATTGTAATAATAAATAAACTTTACTCTTTCGTTCACTTTTATTGTTTGTGTTTTAATTATTTAACACATGTTGCATGATTGTTGAAAATCTGTTTGAACAGGATCGCTAAGATCGATGAACAAGCCTTGGATAATCTTAACAGTACCCTACGATGGCTTTACCTACAATCTAATAAACTTCGAACTATTGATGAAGCTACATTCGAAAAAATCCGACACACTATTGAAATTCTGGACATGCACGGTGAGTTAATATTATATTCTGTAGCTTATTGTTGGAATACTTTCGCGGAATGAAACAAATCCAATAAAAATTGTGCGTTATATCCATATAGACACGCATGATAGCAAGAGTTTGATTGATGTTCATTTTGTTTGTGCAATGGCCCATGTTTTTAGATATATGAACACGGGTAGTAATTTTATATCCCAAAACACAGTTATTTACAATGTTTGGTGCAATGAGGGGTTTAGGGAATGATGGCCAGTGTTGTATACACTCAATCGTGAACAACAAGCAGTTTTCGAAACTAACAAAAAATATCAAGTTCTTGAAAACATCTTTTACTAGTCATGGTGATATAGTTTTGGATGAAGATGGAAAGGTTCATGTCAAAGAATACTCTTACTTCTCATCAATTGCATTAATTCAATTACAGCCAGATGTGGTGGAAACTCAAAGGAATGGAATTCTAAAATGAAGGCGAAGAAGAACTGGAGAATTAGAAAATGGTCAACTTTCAACTCCTATACGTTTCCCAGATTTTTTTTTTTACAAATATCATCAACGATATTCTTGACGAAAATGAAAACATTGCACCAAAGGTATGTTATGTAGTGGTTCTGCAATGATGTGAAATGATAAATGAGGCAAAGCCCATTGAAAAATTCCTTGATGAGAAGAAAATAAGAAGCAATATCAGTTAAATCAAACAGAAAAAGAAGAAAGAAAGGCAAGCAGCTGAAAGAAGAGTCCAAGAAGGTTTTTCATATGAATTCTGTACTTGTTTAAAGGTCAGCATAAGTATTCATCTAAAAACATTTATTTGAATTTTTTCGCGAAAAAAAGAAGGAAAAAGCAAAATAACAAGAAAATAAAAAAACGGGCTGAAAAAGTGTGGACTTCTAGAAAACGTAGTTGGAGTTGGAATTTTCAAACGACCATAATTTTTTTTATTATTATACCTTAAAAATAAGAAACTCTTGAAAACATTTTCGCTTCTCTTTCTAAAACTAAATTCTCTATTTCAATGTTCAAATCCCACAGTTAACGTCCTACAGAAATCGACAATATATCAAGAAATTTTCTTCCTGTAGATATGCATTACGTGTTAAGATTTTTGAAAATGAGGTACATGGTTTATGATATATAATTATTTCAAACAGTTATATGTACTTTATAAAATTTAATATTTAAAACATTAAGAATATTCAAAGCATAAACAAATACAAGAATTAAAACCTTTAATTATTATAATACATTAAATAAAATCAGGTTTATAATCTTGATAATTAGCAGTATTTTCGAGCATAATCATAATAATATACTACAAGGTTCAACCAAGTTAACTTAAGATTCTTAGATTAGTTCTAATTCATGTAATAAGCTTACAATTTAGAATTATCTTCCTGAGCGTAGAATTAATTATAGCACTAAAACATCTGAGCTTTCACACATAATCAAAACTAAAGAGGCCATCATGTGTGAGCGAATACAACTTGTTTCCACCACTCAATCCCAACATGGCCAATTTTAACAGCAAAAACGTTGAAAACTGTCTACATCACTGCTTTGAACCTGCAAGAAGGTATCTTTGTGCCAAATCCCAAGTAAAATGGCTGACATGCACATGAAAAGATTCCAAAAAACACACATTGTGCTTTCTTTGCTGAGAAATTTGCTAAAACACAAAATTTCAAAATTGCTGGTATCTCTGTTTGCAATCTGCCAAGAGAACCTTTTTACAAAATCCCACGTAAATTATTAGAAATATGGCTAAGTTACTGACCAAATCCTCTAAAATTATTGGTTTATTTAACCCTTTTACCCCCTAAAATAACCAAAAAAGGACATTTTCTGTCTTTGTACCAAATCCCATGTAAGTTGGCCGAAATACAACAAAATATTTGTCAAAAAAATTTCTACTTTACCTTGCGTGCCGACTCCTGTATAATTAATATCAATGAGCAAGTACACCATTTCTGTTTGTCAATGTGTGTAAACTGTAAAAAGAAAAAAGGAATATTATACTAAATACTATGTACATATGCCAAAATACAGCCAAGTAATTGACCAAAACCAAATAAATATACTTATGACTTTAAAAAAAGTCTTAGAATAAACAAATCTAATTTTGTGTGTAAAAGTGATGGACGCATAAAAACTGATATTTGTGCCAATTTTTATCTTGATTGCTGCAAATATGATCGTATAGGCCTAAAAGATACATTTTTAGGTTGTTTTACTTTTGACCCCATAAAATCCTTAAAAAAAGCCTTTACAACTAAATAAAATAACTGACTAGGCATATTGAGCCAAAGTATAATCCTATCAAGTGTCAAATCAATCTACTAAGAAATCAAAGAACGAGTGTCAACTGACAAGTGTTTGAAAGAAGGAGTAAAAAGGAAAAAGGAACAATAGAAAAAGTGTATATCACTCTGCGGAAACATAATTAAAATAATATTCACAATATTGCTAATTATTAATTAAGCTAATTTTAAAATAGTAAAATGTCATATTTTCTTTTAAAAAAGCGTAAAATCCTTTTTTTTTTTGCTTCTAAGATTTATAGAGTTCACGAACGCAGTATTTGAATACGTTAATATGCGTTCGAATACTTGCAATGGCATACATGCAACTCCAAAATCTGATCAGAAATAAATAAAGGATAAATTCATAAACAAAATAATAATAACCACCTATAGAATAATTATAACAATATTCTATGACTGATTACCTCGGACAGCATGATGCTATGTAATTTTTACAAATAATCGAGTGACCAGTTGAAATTGATTTATTGACCTCGATAATGTAACTTTAATGAGCGTGATATCAAAAATAAATCGTTTTAATCTCGTGTTATTTTTCAGCTAGAGTTAGCAGCGGGGAGACGCAGAAGATAAAGTAACAACAAATATAATATTGTATGTTAATACCAGTTTCCAGTCAGAGCTATATACCTACTTAGAGTAAAACTGATAATTATATATAATCAGCCTCGTAATGAGCATTGTTAACTAAGTATGCTTTTATTACTATGTTACTTATGACGATTAGAATGCATTGTTTCATCAATTAGGTATCCTTGTTGTAAAAGATATTTTCAGTCATATACGAAAAGTAACAAATAAGCGAATAAGTTATTTCAAAAAATAAGCTTAATAAATTGTAAAAATGCAAATCCCATTGTTTAATTAATTAAATCAATACAATGAAGAAAGTCAGGACTGTATTTGGAGAGTGGAGAAGTCAAATGACCATCCCAATATTCTAAACATCTAAAAGATCCACTGTCTTTCGATTTTCCAAAATAAACACTTGACTTTCTTGTGTGTCACTTAAATTATTTGTGTAGAAGAAAAGGTCCACATTTTTAACTAGAAAAGTATTCCCCACACTCTATAGTTACGGCTACATCCCTGAAAAGAACTTCCATAGCTTAATTTGAGTAGCACTTATACACAACTTATCAGATCCCAAGGCCATACTTTTCATAAACACGCACACGATCAAGTCACTGGAAGTAATAAATTAAATAATGCTCAACAGTCAGAACTAGAGGAAATGGCCAGAATGTCAAGTTGGTTTATAGATCATGATCAATCAGCAATGATAGATACTACAGCTAATCATGTTAGAAATTTTAATGTTATCGAATGAGTAATGTCAATGTAATGTAGTTAAAGAAGACGTGTTTTTTTTAAAGGTTGAGGTATCCTGTACAATTTTATATCCTTAAGTAGCAACCAAAAGATGGTTTAATTTCATTTAAAAGTGAATAAACTTGGTAATCAAAATGAGGCAGAAAACAACAATGAATTTTTAAATTCTCTCCGTGAAAGTTTGTAATGTCGAATGAATTATATGATACTTAATCATTTGTGCATGATAAACACAGTAGTGCAGATTACACTGTGTAACACAAATTTTGTTCCTGGATAGTATGTGTTATTTCTTAATTGTTTATATTGTAAAAAACAGAAAACAGCCATTATTCCCTTCAAACTTTGATTTTGTGACCTGGATAATGAAATTTAGAAATTAACTTATTTTCTACGTAAATATGGGCAAATTTGTACATTTTCATTCACATAAAGTTTGAATAAAACAACACATGAATCAAGATTTACATGTATTTATACTAAAGTTATTCAAAAATGTTTAGAAGTGGGTAGTTTTTCGAGATTTGCGACTGCAATGTAAATCACTTTCACGTATCAGCCCTCAAATGTAGTCTTCCATAATGTTTTCGTCATACGCTCCTTGGTAGCGGCGTTGAAAGCCCAGTATATCTTGGTGGAAACAATCGCCTTGCTCCTATGAGTACATTCTCCTTGAATTTATCAAAATGAGCGTCAAGGATATAGACTTTCAGGAACATCCTGCAGCCCATTTTACCATAGTTCTCACCATAGCCTCAACCAGTTCCACATAATTTTCGACCGTGTGATTGCCCAAGAAGCCCCGAACCACTGCGACAAAGTTGCTCCAAGCTTTTTTTTCCTTCCTGCTAAACTTCTTGTGGAATTCTGTGCACTCCAGGATCTTCTTTATTTGTGGTCCAACGAAGACACCAACTTTGACCTTTGCCTCAGACAGCTTAGGGAAGAAGTATCGAAGGTACTTGAAGGCTACAAACTCCTTATCAAAATATATGACAAATTGTTTCATAAGACCCAATTTTATGTGCAAAGGTGGAAACAACACATTCTGGAGGTCCACTAGTGGTTCACACTTTACATTGTGCCTCTCCACAGAGAACTTGGTCCATTGTGGCCAGTGCTTCCTGTTGCAATGCGCTGCGGTGTCCCTGCTGTCCCAAAGGCAAAAATAACAGGGAAACTCGGTAAAGCCTCCTTGGAGACCCATCAGGAATGCCATCATTTTGAAGTCTCCGATAACTTTACAGCCATACTCATCATACTTCAAAGTCTTGACGTTGTTGTATACCTCTTTGAGGTGCACCGAATGAGCCAGGGGAAATGTTCTACAACATTTTTGGAAATTTTTGAAAATTCTTGTTAGTTCTACAACATCCTAGAAAGTTCTTGAAAATTATTGTAAGTTCGAGAAAATTCTCTATCAGCTACTCAGCACTGAATCTACCTGGAATGTTCTGGAAAATGGGTAAATTTGAAAATTTTATTATCTAGATTACAAAAGCAAAGTTTGAAGGGAAAAATAAGTCTTTTTTTTCCATTTACTTTAGGCATAAGCAATTGGGAAATAACACTTTCTGCCCAGGAACAAGAAAAAGTAAAAATTTTGTAATATAGTGTTATATATAGAGAACGTTTCGTGAGATGAGGTTATCACCCATGGGTTTTCCCTCTATGGTATTTGATCTTCGAAAAGAAACAAAATGTTAAACAGCAGGTTACGTTATGATGTATTATAAAACATATTATAAAGCACATTTTTTTATTTATTTGTAGAATATTCCACAAAGATAAGTAAAAGTAAAACAGCTAACCAGTGTTATTGTTTCTTCTATCATTTTTTTAAAGATAACCCTTTTGATTGTACTTGTGACGTGATTTGGTTTCGAGAGTGGATGCAAGAAAGTGAAAAAAGCGTTGTGAGTATGCCCAGTGACACCCAATGTTATACACCGGAGGAGCTACGTGGTGTGTCCCTCCATGACATCTCAAGTTCTATGTTACGATGCCCTTCAAGTTCATCTGGCCTCGAAGTCTACTCCACCATTAATATGGTTTTTATCATTTGCCTATTAAACTCGCTTATCACAGTCAAGCACTAGGCTTAAACGTAATATCCTATGTTTTATCTCTAATCAGGAAAACCATGGACTCTTGTTCCTCTTTATAATGGCAAATATGAGTCGTATATATTTCCAAACCAATACAATGTGACTATAATATTTAGTTAAGTAACTCATGAGCCTAGAGAATTGTTATCCAACTACATTGATCTCAAAGGATTTCAGAACCCTGATAATATTTCTATTTTATAAAAGGAACATAAAACAGTAGACAGCTTTTCTCTAATTCTTTCTTTTGCTTCTCTGAGTGTTTATTTCAGTGACGTTTTGACAAAACAAATTCATTTTCCAACAAAACAAACTTCCTAAAAGACAACGCGTCTGGTTGAAAATATCAACCGTCATGACTTTTGTTACTAAAGTCTTACTCTTCATGATTCTTTTTTATAATAATCCATAACCATAGGTTAAAAGTAGAAATGTGTATTTTCACCTGACATTCGTGAAAATTTGCATCTTCTTTTGGCACTTGATTATTTAATTCCAAACATATTATTTAAAGGCTTAAGCACTGGATCCATAGTCGCTTGTTTAATTCTAAGTCAAGTAGTCAATAATTCTGGAAGTCTTTCTGACTAAATATCAAAATGTTGGTATTGTAAATGAAATGGCTTCATCCTAATGTATTTTTCTTAAGCCAGTTGACCACATGTCTCTAATTAATTAATTTTGTGACACTTTTCATGTACTTGTGATTTTGCATCGCTACATCGTTGTTTAGATATAATTTACAATCACTTCTATATTGTTCTTAATGTTAAAATTTTAAAGGTATAGAGTCATGTAATTTTTAATCGTAAGTCACATAATTACCATTATTTTTCAAACTCCCTTTTTCCAACGCTTCAAACATTCTGCGATTGATTGAAAAAGTTATTTAAGACAAATCTGCAGCCAATTCCAAGTTTTATATTTTCATTAGTGGCATGTATGTCTTTTCATGTTTTACTTTTAAGTTCTACTATACTAAAAATAAACAAGTGTTTGTGAACTTGGTATATTTCATTTATTAAAAATAATCAAAACCTATTCTACAAATAACACTTACATATTCACAGGGTGCTATTAATTTCACTTTATCAACTTTTCTGTTTTTGTTTTTCTTTAGTCTTACAAAATCATTTCTAGAGAAAAGCACAAATAAAACGTCCATGCTTGCAGTACAAGTTTTAGAAACAAACGTTTAATGTTGTGTATATTTCTATAGAACGTAATTGGTGGGAATAGCTGAAAGAAAATAATGGAGGTTTAAGGTTCGAAAAGATTAAGGACAATGGTTATGAAACAAAAAGGTTTATTGCAAAAATTAAATTAAATCTTATACACTACTAAGGTTTACTTAACCTAACACTTTCTCATTATTATTGTGATTATGTTCAATATTTTGAGGAAGTGGGAAATACTCTTTGTTATTAGGAAATCAACAGTTCGTAAATAAAAAAGTTCAAATATATAAGACATTTATTTTTAGTGGAAAACAAAATCTTAAATGTTCTGTTGTTCAAAGAGAAAAAACCAACCTAAAGTGGAACAACCAAAAGAAAGTACTTTTTCTGAAATGTTATTTCAAAAAAGTAAACATCTTTGTGGCTTGAGACGTTTAGCTTGGCAGAAACTGAACCAAAATGGGATATTAAGATAATGAGCTGTTGAAATTGTTTACATGTATTTGTATTTTTCCTACTATTTCATTGGATCGTTAAAATTTCAAATAGAAGTAATGCCTAGTGAATGGAAAGCTTTGTGGATTTTGTTGGTAAAATAACTGAAAGGGTGTGCCTATTTTTTATTTAAATAAATGGCTAAGAACACTCCGATTAAAGAAAGAAAAACTCTGAAACTTTCTGCAAAAAAATAAATCGTGTATGAATTTAGAAATCAAAAGATGTTTTTTCTTAAACATAACTATCACCTTTATATGTATAACAATAAAAATGTTTATCTCTTTGT
Source organism: Tachypleus tridentatus (assembly GCF_004210375.1). Classification (NCBI taxonomy): domain Eukaryota; kingdom Metazoa; phylum Arthropoda; class Merostomata; order Xiphosura; family Limulidae; genus Tachypleus; species Tachypleus tridentatus. Next base: position 105,456,521 of record NC_134837.1, on the reverse strand, counting down.
ATCTGTGACCGTTATAGCTCCAAAAGAAAAAAATCTAAAATTCTGATACCTTGCACCCACATTAAGTGGACACTTAGAATGTGCACCTGGGTAATACTACTTTTCTTATCCTTGTGCATGCGCACCCCGTAGTGTTCCTTGTAGTTCATGAGTTAGATTAACAACGTCTAATCTATAGAAAAGCTAGTGCATTTTGGTAACAATGAGTTTCAACAATGGCTTAGCAATAAAAGTGTAATTTAAATTGTTGTTAATCTATGTACTGCGAGTAGAACATCAAATGTATAAACTACAAAACGGGAATCACATTTGTTGATTTCTTAATTTAGAGTCTTCGTTGATAAAGAAGTTTGTTTTTATTAAAACGTTGTTGATATATCAGAAAATATCTTAATTTAGAAAAGATTTAGATTTAAAATTGGATCGACATTTTTATAATAAATTTTATGCACTTGCTGCAATATATCAACCTAATAACTCATGTAAAACCGGGTATTTTTGCTAATTTATGTATATTTTGCAACCGTTCTTCCCTTTTTTTTTTCTTCTCCAAAACTAGCAACGGCCACAGCTTACAAGCAGTATTTTGTTTAACAAACTGTTTGTAGATATCTGGTACATAGGATAAGATAGAAAAAAACAAACTTTCCTTTTAAGATATTTCTTTCATCTCCATCAACTATATTTCTATTCAAATAAGCAAGTGAACATACTTCGGAGGATAAAAAAGTTTCTCTTCAGCTCTTTAATGAATAAAACTGTCTTTTATAACGCCCCCGCGGAAAAGGACGAGGGTGTTTTGTGGAACCCGCGACCCTCAGATTGTGAGTCTAGCGCCCTAACCACTTGGCCAGCCCGGGACAGCTAATAACTAAAATTTCTTAGAGTAACATTTACTTGGATAATCATTCTATAATTAGCATGTTTAATGAAATCATGGTTCAGATCAAAAGACTGAATTAATTTAAAATATCAAAATAATATTTTCAAGAAATTCAGTAATTACACTTAAAACCAAACGTTTCGAAATAATATAATATTAAGAAAACGAGAAGCGATTTTGTTTCAACGTTAATAAGCAAAAGAAAAATTTCCAAAAGTCTTATTGGTTTATAAAGTAAAACAAAACCAGTTTCTTATAGATTCAAGTATATATATGTTTGAATATCTTTACAAATCCACTTATAGTTCTAACACCTCGTGCCCAGGAGAAGCTACCTCAGCTATTACTTGCAGTAGCGTACGTATAATATCGCAAATTGATCAAAAATGTTAAAATAGGTTAAACTCATAACAAAATAATACCAGAATTACAACAATGTTCTTTGACTGATTTCATAGGAAAGTGTCTTGCTATGTGATTCTTACAAATAATCGAGTGACCAAATTGATTTATTGACCTCGACAGTGTAACTTTAATGAGCTTGAGATTAAAAATATATTGCTTTAAACCTCATATTATTATTCAGCTAAAGTTAGTATCAGGAAGTTGCGGAAATAAAATAAAAAACAAAAATACTATATTGTTTATTAATACTAGCTTCTCTTCAGAGCAATATACCTATTTAGGGTAAAACTGATAATCAGCCTCGTAATGAGTGTTGCTAACTAAATATACTTTTATTACTCTCTTACTTATGAATATTAGGATGCATTGTTTCACAAGTTGAGTATCCTTGTTGTAAACGAAATGTTCAGCCGTGAATAAGTTATGGAAGAATAAGCTTAATAAATGGTAAAACTGTAAGTAACATTATTTAATTAATTAAACAAATGCATTAAAAATCAGGGTAAATGACCACCTCGAATATTCTAAACATCTAAAAGATCCACTATCTTTCTATTTTTCAAACTAAACACTTGACTTTCATATGTATCACTTAAATTATTTTGTTTAAGAAAAGGTCTACATTTTTAGTAAGAAAAATATCCTCCAACACTATAAGTACTGGCTACACCCCTGTAAAGAAGTTCCATAACTTACTGCGAGTAGCACATAAAAATAACTTATCAGGTAAGTTTGATTTGTTTCGAATTTTGCGCAAAGCTACACGAGGGATATCGGCGCTAGCCGTTCCTAATTTAGCAGTGTAAGACTAGAGGGAATACAGCTAGTCATCACCACCCATCACCATCTCTTGGACTACTCTTTTATTAACGAATAGTGAGATTAATCGTCACATTATAACGCCCTCCCCCGACTGAAAGGGCGAGCGTATTTGGTATATCAGATTCCAAGGTCGTATTTTACACACAGATATAATCAAGTTAATCATTAGATAACTGGAAGTACTAAATTAACTAGAGTTCTACCTTCGTAATTAGAGGGAAGGGTTGTAATGTTAAGTTGACTTAATAGATCATGATCAATCATCAATGATAAATACTACAACTAACACTATTAGAAATATGAATGTTTATTTCTAGTAAAGCACATAGTTGCATAAAGAGCTATCTGTACTCTGCCAACCACGGGTATCGAAACTCTGTCTCTTACATTGTTAACTCCAGAGACTTATTGTTGTGCCATTGGGGAGTTAATGTTATGGAATTAATCATGTACTATAAAATCAGCTATATCTAGTACAATATAATTCTAAGAGACGTCTGAACTACTAGTTAATAACTAATTTTAAAAATTTAAAAACATGCAGACGTTTTTAAAAAGTCGAGGTATCCTGCACAAGTTTTATCTCCTTAAGTTGTAACCAGATGAGGGTTTGATTTACTACAACAGTGAATAAAGTTGGTATTCAAATTGAAGTGTGACCTCGTTTGTGAAAAACAATAATAAATTTATAGGCTCCGTTCTTGAAATATCGAATAAATTATATAATCGTATTGATGAAATTCGTTATATTTTTAAATTGCAGTAACACTTTTATAGTATTTGTGCAAATAAAGTGAAGCTAGCTTTGAGAACAACTAGTCTTAAGTTAAATTTTAATATTTCACTTAAGAAATGTTTAGGGTACAAACTACAGTTTCGTGTTTGGACTTTAGAAAATATCAGAACCTATCCTAATTTATATGGATATCCTAAAACATTCAGATAAGACATAATTACAAACTCTACCATAACCACTTTTGTTTTTCGTAATCTTCGGATATCCCGACGACATGAGCAGTAAAAGCTATTCTACGCTTGCTAACCATGATTTCGATTTTACAGGCAGTGGTAATTGATAGAATTTAATAATTTCATTTAAACTAAGTGCTACGTCAAAAAAGGATTGTCATTTACCACTTAATAAAGAAATGAAAATTAAGCTGTTTTCAGATAAATTTTCCCTAGATAACAACTGCACAAGAGGTTTTCGATATGATAACATTCTGTAAGATGTATTTTCGATTTTTAAATAAGTATTATTTTGAAAACTAAATTAATTTGGGCTAACAGCGGTTTTAAGTTCAATACGTATTTGAACAATTAAACCTGTGTTTCTCTCCTTGAGTACACATTTCATCACAAACGTAAAAACGAAATAAAAGCTTTGTTTGTTTGTTTTAGAGAAAATCCACATTAAGCTATTTGCTGTGTCTACCACGAGAAATAAAGCACTGGAGGACAAACATAAAAGCAACAGTATGTATGTGTATATATACTCACATGATGTAATTACTATGATACGGTTAAAAGAATACGCATATTTAAAGCATCTCTGAAAACGGTGTGGCACAGACTGAAGTAATAGTAAAACTTAAATATAAGTACACATCTCCTATTCAAATGAAAAATTTAAACCTGAGTGGATACACAAAGATTCACTTGCAGTAAATAAATTGTTCAAATTGTTTCAACACTCCTTCCTCTAAAGACCAACAAATGTTAACTTTTAGATGGAGTCGTGATTTTAACTGTAAGTCTTCGTATTTAATAAACTAAATATCTACAGTAGTATGCAAACATGTTAGGACAAGAGAATATTTTGTCATTCTTTCCATTTCATGGGACCAATTCTTCCATACCATTACAGAACGTAAAAGCTGCTAGAATCATTCAAAGGATGCAATGGTCTCCACACAGCCCAGATCTCAATCGAATTGTGCAGATCAAACACTTGACAAATCAAAAGTTATTTTTGATGATAAGAACCCCATTTGAAATAAAGATGTATCTTAGAACGGCTGGTATGGGTATTAACACTTTTACTGATCGTTCTCTACTTATCAATAAAAATTTGTAGCCCGGCATGGCCGGGTGGTTAAGGCACTCGACTCGTACTCCGAGGGTCGCGTGTTCGAATCCCCGTCACACCAAACATGCTCGTCCTTTCAGCCGTGGAGGCGTTATAATGTACGGTCAATTCCACTATTCGTTGGTAAAAGGGTAGCCCAAGAGTTGGCGGTGGGTGGTGATGACTAGCTGCCTTCCCTCTAGTCTTACACTGCTAAATTAGGGACGGCTAGCGCAGATAGCCCTCGTGTAGCTTTGCGCGAAATTCAAATCAAACCAATAAAAGTTTAGTCCTGTGAGCGCCAAAGGCTCTTACCGTACATCTCGGGGTTTAGGTCATACTCTCTTTATGTTTTACGGCCCGGCATAGCCAGGTGGGTTAAGGCATACGACTCGTAATCTGAAGGTCGTGGGTTCACAGCCCCGCCGCACCAAACATGCTCGCCTTTTCAGCCGCGGGGGCGTTATAATATGACGGTCAATCCCACCATTCGTTGGTAAAAGAGTAGCTCAAGAGTTAACGGTGGGTGGTGATGACTAGCTTCCTTCCTTCTAGTCTTACACTACTAAATTAGGGACGACTAGCGCAGATAGCCCTCGAGTAGCTTTGCGCGAAATTCAAAAACAAAAACGAAAATCTCTTTATGTTTATATTTATATTATTATTTATGAAATTAAAATGGTGAAATCAGATGTATGTTCTAGATCAATGTGATTCTGAATTTGACATTCGATCCAGTTATTCAAACAACCAAAACGTATTTTAAAGGGTTGCGGCCTTGACCAAAGGACGTTTTCTTTATTGTTCTTTTACTGATAGGTGAGAAAAGTATATATGTAAAAACAGCTGGTATGAATTGAGAAAATGTTTTATGTAGAAGAGCGAAACAAGGTCAAAACGTTGTTCGCTCCTCCGCATAAAAAATTTTCTCAACCCATACCAGCCGTTTTTACATATATATTTTCTCTACAAGTGGGTTTTCTTCTTATCACGGATTATTATTTCGTCAGGTGAGAAAATGCCTATGTACGTGATTATTGATTGCTCCGTATTGTAGTGCAAACGGTTTTACAATCTGTGGTTTCATAAAGATAATGAGATGTTTTAAAACACTTATAAATAAATTATTTTTGAAGCTCTTCAATGATAAAAGTGTTCTGAATGTTACTTTTTATTTTATATAGTTGTGTCTGTATACATAGTAATAATACTTGACACAGTTCAACTGTAAGAAAAGCTGGTGTTGTAATTTTTATGGCTCTTGAAAATATGCAGAGGTCATGGAAAGTCTAGGAAGAAAATGTTGAGAATTTCGAATAATTATTCTTAAAATTATTTGTTTAAAAATGTTATAAAATAAAACCAATTATCTCTTTCTTACTTCTTATTTTTCCGTTGTATATCTAAAGTATCTACCACATTTTTTTATTCTTCGTTGGTGAAGTTCTTCAGTATCAAATACCACGTGTGTGTGTACAATTTGTGTTAGGTTGTGAAATTTCAATTCAGATTTAATAAAAGTAGTATTAGTGAAAATGGCAAGGAAACCTAAAAAGAAGGTGAGAACAGTTTTATTTACTATTAAATAAAAATTTCATGCGTAGTTGTATTACATCAGAATTGTTTATTTCACACTAAGTATGTTACAAACCTTTTTATTTTGAAAAACAGTACGTAATTGATATTTTGAAATGCATTTTCTTATTATTAAGCCTAACTCAACTGTAACTTGTATAAATATAAAAGCGTATATTGTAATATTCCTAATATCATTAGTTTTATCAGTTACTGGCCCAATATTTGGCCTGCTACAGAAGTGAACCTGCAGAGGCAGCTGAGCCTATTGCATACTCCAACAAATCATTTGAAATTTATTACATTTTAACTTTTTACCTCTGAAGAAATGTGTTGTACACACTCCATAGTTTCAGTTTAACGATATACGTTGCCAAATAAGGAGTGATAAATTATATTGCTTTTTAATATTCAAAAAAATACGTTTTGGGATTTTTACTTTTATAATTGTAAGTAAAATTTCATAAATGTTAATTCTCGATGCTGTAGTCTAGCAGTTAGAATTTTATTCTTTTAATAATAACTGGTGACTTTTTCACTGTTGGAACTTGAATAACATCACCTCTCAGCTTACATTGGTCGTGACGTCAAACTAAAAACATAATTTATATTCAAATTTTAACCAAGTTTTTAATTTTTAATATAATAAAAGCTCTGTTTCTTGGCATCTTCATATTCAGAAATTTCTTGCAACCAGAAATTTCAGTATCTCCAAATGTTCATAGCGACTTAGTAGTGCTGTTATATATATATATAACTTATATATATATATATAAGTTGAAGGTTTCATCCCAAAGAACAAAACAGACTTCTTTAAGTGCCTTGAAATGCAATATGGTTTTCTGGATTATGACCCCAAACATGAGAGTTCAGAATCTGAAAGGACTATAAGTTGGAAATTCAAGACTTGAGTGTGGTAACAACTCTGAGGAATATAATGGTATCATAACAAAGAAGAGAAACAATTCTCTTTCAGTTTCAAGCTGTACAGGATTTTAGAAGACTGTTTCCTAACAGCAAAAGGGAAGAAATGAACCTTTCTAAGTTTGTAGAGTTTTGTATGGAAAAATCATATAAATGCATACTCAACTTTGGATCTTGCCTCTATGTCCATTTATATAACATCTTATGTAACATAAGAAATGTAGTGTTGTTAACATGCAAATTTATTATATTGACATTATATTTTTTATTTGGTCACTTTCAAATGATTATTTATTGTTTTCCCTTTTGAACATCACCTGTACAAAATTAGATAAAAAGTACCCTCAAATATAAACAAAATAGTTTAATCTGAGAAATTTTCATGGCTCAGTTAGGTTTCACATATATTACCAATTATTTAAAAGTGTATGTGGAATAGATTGAGATAAATGATTACAACATTCTTGATGCGGCATTGATGTCTCTGGTAGTGTTGTCCATAATGGTGACCATCCTCCACTTGCTGATTGCCAACCCCATTTCTCAGGGCAAGGTAGCTTCTGCCTAGCTGTGTACAGACATATGCAGCCTGATTAGCTGCTACATGTCTGTGTGTTTTACAAAGAAAAATTCATTTGTGAGTATATTATCAATACTCCTTTTGCCTTTTTCAAACAGTGTGCAATTATCTTGGTTTACTTTGTTTTTTGGATGTGTGCAAATGTACATAAGGATCATAAATTTTCTGTTCATTATGCATCCTCTTTGCTGAATTTTTCTGGCTGAGTGAAAATATTACAAAAAAGTAGTTGTTACATCTGAACAAACTAAGGACAAGATATATCACATCTAGTGAAAGCATGGAAAAAAGTAAAGCCTTGCATTTATCTTATCCTAGATGGCAAGCATTGGTGTGGACTGAAATATATCAATGGTTTCCATGTCCCATATGAAATCCATATCTCCTGAGTGTTCATTTTGTTTGCATTTGCTATTGCAAGGATTACCACATCAGTATTAACAGTTATCTTTATTCATGAATAGCCATTTCTAGCTGCGTAGGAAGCGTGAAGGATGAGCTTTGTGTTTACTTCTTCATAGTTGCATAATATAGTACCCAATCTATCCATTTGGTGTAAGCCAGTAACATTCTTATTGTATGTACTGATGAAGACTGTGCCTTCCTGCATTGTGATTGCCTCAGTTTGTTTTGCCAGAAAAATGAACAACTCAGTTTTGTTTTTACTATTGAGTAAAAATACTTGCTAGTTTGATGTACTACGTGTTACATGCATTCTAATTCCCTGACATCTAAGTTATTTGGTGCTGTTTTAACCCTATCATTACACGTCACTGATCGAAGATCATGTCATTGTGCTTATTGACTCAAATTCAAATTTTTTTAAACTACTATTTTGTGAATTTATGTCAATAAATTTGGTATCAAACTGTATACTATAATTGAAATTACATTATTCAATTTCTTAATTTAAAAGTAAGTGCTAAAAACATAATAATTGACTTTGGTATGTCACATGGTATGTTGAATGCAGCATATTAGATGTTTCTAATGTCAAAATACAAAGTCTGTGGTTTCCTGTGAACTAGGAACTCAAATTACCAATATTAACAGACTAGAATATAAAATAACCTATCTTTTGTGTTTACCAACATATCACTCATACTGAATCAAACACAGTGGCCCTGCTCACTTCTTTCAGTTTTTTGAAACAGTCTTTGTATACACTTATGTATGTATATGGCATGCAAATAACCAATTAAAAGCTCAGAATGTCTCTCTTGTGGCATTAACAGCTACTTTCATGTGTTAGGATGCTGTCTGATTCTTTTGAAACATGATATCTTAGAAGTGAGTCTGTTCAAAATTTCAGTTTATTTAAACCAGAATACATTTTAATTACTAAACTTGATAAATTATAATGGAATTCTGTGGTATTGATAGAATAATTTATGATTTTTTTAGTTATTCATTGTTGCATATTTATATTAAAAAAATCATATCCTACACTAGCAAACTCTATTTTTCATTTCACATCCTCCATTGGCAAAATCTCTTAAGGCTTAGCAAGCTATGAGAAGCAGTGACCAGGTATGAAGGTTGAACAAGAATAGATCATTTTTTTTTGCTTTACTTCTTCATTTACTGTTCTATGTTTTAAGAAAAGTAAGTTTAAGAACTTGTTTGTAAATAATAATAATCTACATGTGTGTGTATGTGTATAATAATTGAAATGTAATTGTGGTTTACAAAAGACTTAAGTTCAGTTTTATATTATTGAATACAGTGATACAACTGCACATGTGACATGTCATTGTAACTTCTGTATTGTTAACCAAGAATGACTGAAAGGTGAATATAATAAAAGTAATAAATTTATATATATAGAAATGCTATGGCATTTAGGCTATATAGACTAAACATTTGTGTTTTCATGTTATAATTTGTTGGTATTCTAGAATGAAAAAGTATAATTTATATTTCCAAATATTTTGGTGGTCATGAGGTTGTTCAAATTAACAAACTTCCTATAGTTAGGATAGAGAAAATAACAGAGTAAATATAGTTTTTCTGAAAACAAATGTTTGAAATGCATTTAGGGGGTTTTAGAATTGCACAAATAATATTTGTGATTTTTGAGATGAATAGTAGTTTTTAATAATGACATGAAAATCACTATGTACTCACACTAGTAATAAAACAAACTCAATATTTTCCAGAGATGCCAACCATTACGACTTTTCGCTCATACAGACAAATATTACAACTTGTTGCAACTTCCAAATTATTATATATTATATAGGCCCATACAATAAAGAGATAAATTATTCTCCCAGGGCTTAAAAGGGATGAAAAGAAAATTTCTAGTGAGATAAAAATAAATTTTGATAATAGGTAAAAGACATAATCCAAATGGCTACTTGCGATCATCATGTTTGTGCTTATATATATATATAAAAAACGTCTCGTTTGGGTTGAGAAAATGTTTTTACATAGATGAGCGAACAAATTTCAACCTTAAAATGAGATGGGTAATGAAAACAATCCTTCACTTGAACTTGTGATTATTTTGATTAATGTTATGAAAATAATCAACTAATAGCTGTAAAAGTCTTGTACTTCTAATACTCACCTTATCGAGATATAGTGATCTAAAAATATGAATTTATTAATGTGTATTCATCTAATGTGAGTTATTATTAAAAACTGATGTAACAAACTATATGATAAATTTTTATGAAGTGATGTGTAATGTAATGAATGCTAAGAGAAGCCTGTATATGAAAGAAGCTGCTAGATTAATTTATCAACAGAGCCTCATCTATCAAAAGTGCTGTTTTTATTAAGATTTGTTTAATGTGATTACAAATCTTTTTTGGTCTAACATGCTCTTTACTATCAGGTGCTCATAAGGAAAATACTACTCATCTAACTTTTAATAATTTTGTGATAAAGCACTTAACCCCAGTTTTTCTTCCAAGTTATTATCAAGTTGCTCTTTTTGCAGGGAGAAAGTGGAGCAGCAACAACATACATTTCTAGAAAGCAGGCTCTGAAAAAACTCCAGTTGTCTCTGAAGGATTTCAGGTACTATTGAAATAATAAAAACTGATTAGTTGCACATTCCACACTGGAGACCTCAGTTTTGCTACTTTTTGTATTTTTGTTTAGTATGTGTTTGTGCATATTTGCATATTTTATTTTTGCACACCTTTGTAACATGTTCTTGAGATGTATATTTTAGGTTCAAAGATAGTTTTATTTTTATTCTCAAAATTTCTACATAACACTTGTGTTGCATTACATGAATCCTCACCACCATCATAATTATTGTTACTACATCTGAGGACGCCAGTCTAATTTTATGTTTTAAGTAATGTGTAATAGTTATGTTATACATTTGTATGGTTTCATAACATCTTTGACTAATCTGCAAAACAAAATCAAGGTTATTTCTCTTTTGTTATACTGATCAAATACCACCAAGGAAGAATTTTTTTTCTACTGAACTGACATTCACTATAAGGATTTCTTTCATTATACTGATTAAATAACAACAAAGAAGATTTTTGTTGAATTGACATTCACTATAAAAGTAGAATATATATGAAGAATTTTGGTTTTTCCCCTTCAAAATACTATGATGTGTAGACAGTATGTATTAATTCTGTTTGTATTTTCAAATGGATTTCCCTAAACTTTGTGCAGTGGAGCTCCATTATTTCTCGTAGGAGTATAGCCTACCCCACTTTTTTTTTGTTATAAACTACTATATATAGCCTAAGATTACTCTACTATGTAGTTGTCAAAATCAAAGAAATTAAACATGTTATTCAAAGCAAGTTATGAATACTAAGTCTTACTTATTGCTTAAGTAGTAATAAAGAACATACAAAATTGAAGTTAATTTTAGTGGCCAAATTAAGGGCTTTGGGATCTTAGACACACAGTAAAATCAGGATGAACTAAAAGATTATTAGTGTTGTTTGCTACTTTATTGACATGGTTTTCACATTACAGACTTAACCAACCATTCATAGGCAGGTGTATAAACTTTTGTTTTGAAGTACTAAGTAAGATATAAAATTCCTTGATTAGCAGTAAATGCCAATTCTAGTTAATAGTCTAGTGATTTTATGAACAGTTCATTATCAATAATCATCAGATTAATCTTCATCATTTTCAGCACCATACATTTATCATAAGTTTTAGTAAGACTCATTAACCAATGGTTTTTATTAAAACATCTTGAAAAAAAATATTGGGTTATGAGAAATACTATTTCAGGAACACATTAGAACTGCACAAAATAAGATTTCTAAAATGACCAGATGTGTTTTATTTACTTTTGGGGGATTTCTTATTTCCATTCACAGGAGGCTGTGCATATTGAAGGGAATCTATCCAGTTGAACCCCACAATAAAAAAGCTGTAAACAAAGGTAGCTCTATTCCTAGGACTTTTTACTATTTGAAAGACATCCAGTTTCTGGCACATGAACCGGTGATCCAAAAGTTTCGAGATTTCAAGGCAAGTTCGCTTTCATATCATCTTTGAAATCTTTGAAGTAATAATAATGGGTCCCAAACTGTTGTCAGTATTAAAACTGTAGTAAATATTTGTTAAATTTGTCAACATATAGTTCTTAAATTGTTTAAACATTTTGTTCCCACTACTGTAAAATTTGAAGGTTGTTGTTTTGCACTGCTTGTTTTTTCTTACAATGAATTCAGGTTCTTTGTTGAATCATTATTATTCTTATTTTTATGAAGGAAGCTAGATGGTAATGATGTGTTAGTGCATGTTTACATAACTTTGAAAAAGAATTGATCTCTATTTTGAAAGATTTTTCCTCTTAAATTATTTTGTAACTGATCCAATCAATCATACAAGTGATAAAATTAAACTTTCACCTTTTAAGGATGATATTAAAGTGATCAATGAATAGGAATGAATATCTCATGTATATAATTTAGGAATATCAGTTGGACTGTAATCAGAACAATTTATTCTTATAAGACATAGAAACTCACAAGATAACTTGTATAATGTTTTAACTGAAAATGTTTAATAATTAATTTGAATGAATAATGCTGCATTTGTGTTTCTTTGTGTTGAAAGTATCACAAACCTAAACTTGTATCTCTGTTTATGAATATGTTGATAAGCATGATATTCATTATTGTAGTAAATTACATGATTTTTCTTTTGTTATTTAGGTATTCATTAAAAAACTGAGGAAGGCTATTTCAAAAAATGATCCTGACACTGCACAAAAACTACGAAACAACCAGCCCTTGTATAAGCTTGACCACATTGTTAAGGAAAGGTTAGGTATTGAGTAGTTTTTTTCATTTTGATACATTTTCTTGATTTAGTAAAATATTCAGTTCAATCTTTTTATTGTAATTTATTTTGTTCTCTAACAGAAGGCATAAATAAGGCATTCAGCACAAAATCCCTCAAATACTGCAAATGCTGTGTATATGAAGTGTAGAATTCATATTTTTACAAACCTGATTTAGAATGCACGTTATTGACACTTAACAAAATTTATGTTGCTATAATTTTCTAACAGTTGTTTACTTGTGATACTTGACAAATGTGGATTTTGTGTTTAGTTTGACTATTTAGTGGTTACATATAACCATGTTACATTTAATCTCACATAAAGTGTAGAGCCTTTTGCTATTATTACATTATTATGTGATATTTCTCTTCCTTGTCTGGTATAAACTGAAAGCCTGAGCAGGATGTTGTAAAGTTAGGAAACTTGAATTACAGAGCAAGCTCTTTGGTAGCTGAATGTTATGTTTTGAACTGGGCAATTAGTGGAATTTTCTTACTGATTAATTATCAAACCTGTTAATCAATACATTCAACTAATGGATTTGTCTCATAAAAAATTGAATAGTTGGAATAATCAAAAGTAATAACTGGAAAACAAATTTCTAATAGTTCATAATTTCTATGAATTGTGATACTAGTGGATCAAGTTAAAAGCAAGGTATTAAACAAAAATTGTAATTAGAAATCTTGATGGCAGTATCTTAATTACTTGGATAATTAAAATATTCAAAAGTTGTAGTAATTGGAAAAAATAATTTTGATTAGTTTGTTATTTATGACACTAATCGATGTTACTGATGCTCACAGGTAATAGTTAACTGCCCAGCTCTTTGTTTTTGCCCAGTTTTTTGTTGTTCTTGTTTTTCTGCCATTAATTATGTATTTGCCACTAAATAATTTCAACCATAAAGAATTACTTTTTGTTTCATTATTACAGTTTTGAAATCAACCTCAGTTTAACCTTTTTCATGTAGCTATAGGTGATATATACTGTTATTGATATTTATATATTCTGTATACAATTATAGCTTGCTAAATGGGAGGAGAAAGCTTCTTGATAGCTTTCAAATATTTATTGAATTATTTCTCTTTGGTTTTACTAGTTGTTACATTTTCATTTAATGATAATGATCACACAAGTATGTGCTTAGTATTTGGACATTTTATGGTAAGTTTATTTGAATTGGTTTCATTATGGAAAAGAAAAAAAAAAACACAAGTATGCCACCTGGAAAAATTTAATTTTGTATCACAAATATAATAAAAGTATAATAACAATGTTTGATAAGATACTTTGTTATACTTATTATTCATGGTATTATCTGTGTTTTAAAATGTAATGCTGGACAATATCTGGTGTTAGTGGGCAAAAGTAAAAAGACTTACAAAAATCTTCAAATCAGCCCACATTTTAAAATTCAACATTAACAGTTATGGTGCACAGGATTGTATAATTACTCCTGTGCTTTTACCCAAAATTTGTGGTCTGAATATTGCAAGTTGAACTTTATTTTAATACCAGGAGATCACCAAGTTGGTAAGTTTATAAAATGTGATAAGGAAGGGAAAAAAGATATGCAATTTGTTTCTCCAAAAGTAGAATTTGTGTTATACAGATAAATAATATAATTGAATTTCATCTCATTAACATTTCAATTAGATTTGCACTAGTTATTTTTTAATAAAGTTATATTTTAAATTCCTGTAAAAATGAGTACATTATTTTTCTAGTCAGTATTTACTGTAATTGGTTAAGTAATTATTATTATTATTTGCTAACAGTTTATATATACTATTTGTTATGTTCTGTACTTTATTGTAGGTATCCAACATTTGTTGATGCAATACGAGATCTTGATGACGCTATTTCAATGTGCTTTTTATTTGCAACTTTTCCCAAGAGTCAGATCATACACGTTGAACTTGTTCATTTATGCAAAAGACTTACTGGTAAGTTACAAGAAATAGTAGTTAATCTTTTTACCACAAAATAATAAAATAGTTACTGTTCCAAGCATTAAGTTTTTTAGCATTTGATCCCACCTACTTTATTGTTTAGGAATTAAAATCAACACTTAACTGAATAATTTGAATAATTAAAGAAAAAGGGTTGAAATATTTGCTTCTATATTAACTCCAGAGTAACTTGCATTTCTTTAAGTTGTATATTCATTAGTCCTTTAACTAAAAATTCACGTTTCCTATGGTCTCATTGATGTATCCAACCAAAATTATTGCTTTGACAAATAGTATTAACTTAACCTTTTTGCCACTGGTTTGGTATAATATACAGGAACTCATCTACTTGCACTATAAAGTTTGATACAGCATGAATATCTTCACAAACTTTTGCAGACTTGTAGTAAAGATTACAAATATTTCAATGCAAAAACGTAGATGTTTTATTGAAATATTTTTACTGGAGATTTGTTTGTGAAATTAGTGTTTCGTTACTAGCCTGAGTGTAAAGTGATTTCATGTTATGATTTCAAAAACTTTTCTTTATCCTAAAAATCTCAAATATTATTCACATAAAATCTAAAACCACTTAAATATATTTCAAATGTTTGTTTCCAGCAAAACTTTATTTTCTGTACCCTAACTATGTGGAGTCTGTCACTTGACCAGCCTCATATCCATTATAAAAGAATTACAAAATAAATATAAATTATGCTTTTTTTCATGCCAAAATGACTACATATTATAAAACAAAAATACAGGTGTTTAGTCTAAGTAGCTTAAGTTTCATAATTCTAATATCATATATACATTATTTTTTACTATATTGACTTTCCATTCATGCCTAGCTAACATTAGATAAATTGCAGTGAAGAGGCATACATGCATTCAAGTCACATACACAGTAATATAAAACAGACCTTTAGTCTTCCCTGTCTTGGCTGTATTTTAGTGGACTAGTATTTTGTAATATACAATCACATTTTAATTATTAAAGCTATTTTTCTTAACATATAGCACAACAAATCAAGAAGTAAAGCAAACATTTATCTCTTCTTACTACAACCTTTGTACTTGGTTGCTAGACATTGGTTGCTAAGCCTTTTATAATTTCACACATGGAAGATATTAAAAAAAAGAGTTTTTTAGGTCTTATTTATGTACAGTTTATTAGCCAAAAAAATCATAAATAACTACACTGATACCATAGAATTCCTCTAATTTATATTAAGCATGCTAACTAAGATTTTTTTTAGATTTTATGAATATGAAACTTCAAACAGACTAAAGATAACACTTACCTCATTGAAATCTTGGATTAAAAGAATGTTGTAGTATTTTCAAAGATTAAAATGGTTGGGAAAACTACTCTGTGGACATTCTAAACTAATGATTGGATATTCTACTGTCAAAAATTGAAGTGTATACAAAGGACCATTTCAAAAAACTGAGAGATTTTAGTGGCACCACTGTGTATGATTCAGTACACAAGCCATATCTCAATAAAATACAAAGATGAAGTTCTAATTTTGCATTCTAGCTCAGTGGTTTCCAAACTGTGCCCTACGGAATATTTCAAATATTCGAGGGAAACACAGCTATATCAACATTTGTCAGACACCACACAAACTACTAGCTTGAGATAGTTCACAGTTTTAACATTAGAAGCACTACATTCCTTTAAGTGACATTATTGAATGTTTAAGATATATTTTTGTTTACTTGTACTTTGGACTATGCCAGTAACTTCAAACTTTCTTCTTTCTTAGATTTTGTATATAAATACCTGTCAACTCTTCAGGTCTATCAGTAATTGAAATAACTGAAGGGTGTTGTCATCAAATGTCTGTGAGGTCTAGTGAAGTTCAATGAATTATTTTGTTGATTTTTAATCCTTGTGCATAAAAATGGGAAGATTTTTGAACATTAATATGAATTCTGGAAGTGAAGAAAAGGATAGTGAACCAAGATCAGTAGAACAATTGTGAAGAAACAGAAATATCGGAAATATGACGGTAGTTATCTAGATTTTGGTTGATGTCAATCATGAAGAGTGTCTGCAATGTTTATTATGTCTAAAAGATTTGGCTCCAAAGTGCATGCTTCCACATAAATTTAAATGTCACTTATAGACCAATCATCTTAACGTGGCTAGTAAATCTCATGATTATTTTACTAGAAAGTTAAAAAAATTGAAAAAACAAAGGCACATTTTTGAAATAAGCATCAATACCAAGCAATGCTTTGCTAGCATCCTACAAGGAGGCATATAGAGTCATGAAATGTAAAAAGCTTCATACCATCCTAAAACTGATTTTACCAGCTGCATTGGATATGGTGAACATTATGGTTGGGGAATCAGCAGGAAGACTGCCTACAAAGGTGCCTATATCCAGCGATATTATCAGTTGTATAATGCAACACATGGCCAAAGACCTCAACGATCAGCTTAATGAAAAAAGTGAAAGGGAAGGAATTCAGGTTATAGCTCGATGAAGAGATGATAATAACAAGGATGCTCATTTGATTTGCTACATGTGATTCGTGGATGGTGACAAAATTGTGGAAGACCTTCTCTTTTATAAAAGTATCATTGCAGGTACAAAAGCTCAAGACTTGTTTGAGATCCTTGACACTTTTATGCATGAAAACAACTTAAACTGGACTAAGAACGTTAGCGTCTGGACCAATGGTGGTTGCACTATGTCCAGCTGTTATGGAGTATAGCAGGCACTTGTACAAAGCAAAATTTTTGATGCACTGTGGACTCATTGTATAACCCACAGGGAGGCCCTTGTGTCAAAGCACCTGAGTCCTCCACTGAACCTAGTCCTGGAAAGTATGTTGAAAGTGATGAACTTGCCCACAGAAGGCAAGGTTTTTTAAAAAACTGTATGAGGATATGAGATTTGAGCACACATCTTTGTTGTACTATTGTAGCTCAAGATGGCTCTCCTGTGAGAATTTACTGTCCCATGTGTTCAAATTACGACAGGAACTCTTATGTTGAAGAAATAACTTCTTAGATACCAATTTTTTGTTAAAATTTAACATACCTGTGTGATCTCTTCAAAAAACTGAATGCATTGAATCTCTTTTTGCAGGGAAGCAACACGCAGATAAGGTCCCAACCTTTTGTTTTTAACTTTTTTATAAACCATTGACCTTTTTAATTTTATTCAAATCTTTTATCCAAATTTTAAACATTATTTCATTTTAATGTGATTTATTTTTACATTTTATAATAATCTTACTTTTTTATTGGTTGTTTGGTGCCGATAGTCTCGTTGCTTTGCATTAGAAAACACCAAACAACCAGTCAACTGTGACAATGTTTAGTATTTTTAATCTTAACAAGAAAATCATTTTGAATGCTGAGAAGACTTCATTTATTCAAAGACAGTTTTAGTAAAAAATATGAAATTAAAAAAACTTGTTTCCTGAAAGCTTGCCAAATTTCATGAAGACACACAAAACATTGAAAGCTGTAGTATGGAAAGTGGTGGTTATTTTGGGGTTAGAAGATCAGTGTAATCTCCAGGTCCTTGATAAGAGGCTTAATGGAGGATTTATACTTTGAAATCTTCTGTTTTCTGTAACCATTATCTCTTTACTAGTTAGTGGTGGTATTGAGTTTGCATTATTTCAAAGTAATGATTAGAAAATGGATTCTAACACTTTAGCATCCATTCTACTGCCAAAAATAGTAGGAGAGCCACACAACATTTCTGTGTAATGAAATACTTAAAATGTGCAGCTAAGGTTATCTAAAACATTATATTTTGGAGAAGAACCCAGTATAGTCAAGTGTTTAGGGCGCTTCGTAATATGAGGTTCTCAGGTTCGAATCCTTGCCCCATCAAGTGTGCCCATCGTTTCAGCCATGGGGGGATTATAAAGTGTCAACTGTCAATTCCATTGTGTGTTGGTAAAAGAGTAGCCCAAGATTTGGTGGTGGTGTGGTGATAACTTAATGAAAGAAGCACTTTCACGTGTTTAAGAGATTTTTCAAACTACTGAATACATCTTGCTTGGGTCAAGTTATTAATGATTCTGTATTTCATAGTTCATAAGTTTTCTTAAATCAATTATTTCTTTCAACTCAACCATAAAATGTTGACTGGATTTCTTTATTAACAGTTCAGTGATTTCTTTATGACAGGAACTTAGTGAATTTAGTCTTCAGTTAACAATTTTTAAATTGATTATAAACTTCTTTTAAATATATTCTAGTGGAATTCATGCATTACGTGATCCAGTCCAAATCTCTACGGAAAGTGTTCATTTCCATCAAAGGTTACTATTATCAGGCTGAAATAATGGGAGAGCTAGTAACATGGATTGTACCCCACCCATTAAGCTACTGTGTAAGTTTGCAAATGTGTTAGTACCTTTTAGAAAAATAAATATATTTGACATTTTCTCATTCAGATACACTTATTTAAAGAAGCAACCTGTTCTCTTATCTTAAAATCACTGTAATATATTTGATATCCAAAATCAGTTTTTCATCAAATAGATTTTCTTGACTAATAAAATAATGAAACCATTACAGGAGTATTAACCCTTAAACAGCAGGACTGTTGTAGGTAGCAGCATTAGTTGATTATGGTTGCTGTTTAAGGGTTAATAAAGAAGTTCAAAGGGTTGTGTACCAACAAAAGAAAGAATGATGAAGATGTGTGTAAATTCTTTTACTGATCAATAGTAATTAATAGTGGATATAGAGTGATACAAGATGTGTATCATATAGTTACTCTAATTTATTTATTCACCTTGAACTATGTCAACAGTAGTATGCTGGATAGTCTAAGTTAATTTTTTGATGTATACATTTCAGAATATTAAAAGTAGTTCTGTATTTTTGTTCAACATAACTTTGCTTATGAAAAATATAAGTCAAACATATCTTTTAAACAGACATATATATATGTTTTTGTAGCGTCCATCAGATGTGGATTTCAAAATCATGATTACTTTCACAGAGTTTTATACCACAATGCTTGGTTTTGTCAATTTCAAACTCTTCCATTCACTAAACCTCTATTACCCTCCAAAGGTAAGAATATTGTACCACTGAGTAAACTCCGTCTTCTTAAGCTATAGCTGTAGAGTTTTCTGAATGTCTGAACCTTAGATTTCAGTATGTAAGTTATTAATTTAAATGGAACGTGTATAGTAACACTCAGATGAAATTTGAGGAAATATTTGGTTCAACTAGAAACCTTTTGAACTGAACTCAGTCTGTTCAGTCATAAGCTTATTCATAACAATTAGCTGTTCTATATAATGAAAAATTGTATCTAATACCTTCCACTCAATTCTGTAATTGTAACTAAACCATTATCAGTATAACAATTTAAAATATTGTCTTTTTATTTAGTCTGTTATGCTAAGCTAGTAGTGTTCACAAAAGTTACTTAATAAGTGTAAGTCTGTCAGGCACAAAGAAGTTATTTGTCTGTTTGAGTCAGTACTTGTGTATCCCATTTTATAATTACTCAAATGACTTAAAATTTGTTTCCTGCAACATATTTAAACTACAAATTTGTTTATTGTCCAGTTACAAGAAGATTTAGACTTGGAGGCTGACTCAGAACTCTTTGATAGAGATGACCTAATGTCTGAGGTTGGTAATAGTTTTATAACAAAATACTTGTGTTTTAATCAAAACTGGTTAAACTATCTAAATGACTGTAGTGAAATTATTGATCTGCTTGAAAGTGAAAATCTTAATTTTAAGATTAGTAGTACATACATATTTTTATAAAGTTAAAAACAAAGTTTCAAAATTTGGGTGACCATTAATTTTATTTGTTGAACATAACTAAGCTTAAAAACAATTTTCTTTTATCAAGTTTTTGCTGTTGTTGTTGTTTTTTTGCAAGATTTTCTAATGGTGGTGGAAAATTGAAATGACTAAATGAGTGTGCATGCTCAGTGTATGATATATATAAACACAGTTTTTATAAATATATAATAAGTAATTTGGGTCTTACTAATTTTTCACTAATTTAATTATTCTCTTTACTAAGGCTGTATTTATAATTGTTTGTTTTTCTTAATATGTCAATAATACTATCAAAACTGTCAATTTGAAACAGGTAGGTTGAGAAGGAAAACTTAGTTTTAATTTGATTACTGATGTGTTACTCATAAAAATAAAGCAGTGGATCTAAACTCTTAACTTCAGTGTGATCGTCTAACTGTATGGACAAGAGAGTACGAGAAAGGGGTACACTCAGAGACAGTTTGAATTTTATTTTCTGTTTGCCTTTGTTAGAAAATTAGAGAGTGATCTTCATGTGGGTTTCATGGCAAAGCTCTGTACTGAAGGTATATACCCTGATCGTGGAATAATTGGAATATTCTGAATAAAATCTTTGACTGTTGTTAAACAATGTCACTGGTACCCCTGAGCTAACTTTTTATACATAACAAAGTTTCATTGTCTAGTTATGTTATCTCTTGTTCAGTGTTGACTATTGAAGTCCATGTTCAGAATTGTAAATTTGGTTTTTACACACTTTGCAGCGTAACAAGTAATAAGAAAATATTTGTTAGTAAATTATACTAACAATGTGAAGTTATACTTACTATGATACTGAAAATTACAATAAATATTATACTGTCAATGAAAATAACTTTAAAGGAAAGGATGTGGTGAAACTAAGTTACTGTTGTTGCTGGAAAATAAATGGTACTTGCTGTCCCTAAATGTTTGCTAAGATTCAGAAAACTACCCACGTTAATAACAGCATCTTCATTAGCAGGATACTTGTCACTGTCAGTCATTCCATCATAAAATAAATGAAAGAAGTTACATGTTCCATACATTACCTGCTCTTCTAGTTGTGAGAATTCCACTTCTACATGATAGATTGTATAAAATGCTAACGAAATACTAGTGGATTGCTCCAGAACACCAAGCAAGTACAATGAAAGGAGAATAGTGAACCTATTTGAACAACCCACTATTGTCAAAACTGTACTATAAGTAATAATATTAGAGAGTTTGCTTTGCACTAATGATATTATAATATTTAGAAAAGGAAGTAACAAATTAGTGAAAACAAGTAATTAGGGGATCCTAATGTAATTAAACTAATGATGAAATATCACACAATCCTATAGTGTGAAACTTAAATAGTGGGAGGTAAAACTGATATTAGGTGATATATTATATTAGTTCTTTATTACCATAAATGATTAGTTGAACAATTAATTTGTGAACATGGTATTTTGAAAGAGTTGAGATTTTGTAAAACATGGAAGCCTATAAATAGAAGTAAGAAGATTTTGATAAATTTATAAATTTTATAAATTTCCCACAAATATGAATGAATTTGCATTGTCAAAATTCGAGTGAGCTTGTTAGTTCTGTCCACAAAATTTCATAATGTTGGAAAACTTCTAACATGTTAAGCTGTGAATAGTAAGCATTGTAACAAAACTTTGGAATATTTGTATTTGGAAATTGAAAGTTTATAACATCAAAATTACAAATGACTCTTTTATCAAAAACTTAAATGCTTTATTGGCAATGTTGATATTCAAATTCAGGTATTTTGCTTTATTATTAACCAGATTGTTTTTTGTTTGTTTTTTGCTTTACTGAAATATGCATAACAGCCTAGGATATTAGAAAACTTCATTTATGTATTTATTGTTTATACTAAAATGTGCTTGTATGTTAGCAAGTTTATGTTTGATGGTAATTTGTTTGAAATATAGTGTGAACATAGTTTGTGGTTGTAATTAGTAATGCAACTTGTGAACATAGTTTGTGGTTGTAATTAGTAATGCAACTTTTCTCAAAGTTCACTGTCCACACACTTCTTTAATAAATATACTTTTTTGCATGAATTCCTCTGCCCTGTTTTGCTTAAATAAGTGAAGTGGCATTAAGTTATGACATATAATACATGGATAAACATTAAAATGTCATATGTTGTATAATTACTTATTATTTTCATTAACAAAAAAATATATTAAAATTTTTTATTTTGTATTATTGTGCAGTTGACTACCCTAATTGCTTGCACCCTCCTGAAAGGGTGTGCTTCACCATTTCAGAAAGTGCAGATTTAGTGAAATTTGAGACACGTGAAAGTGAACATATAATTTGTGCTTGGATTTTGCAATTGTTCTTTGTTGTAAACATTAGAATTATCAAAACGTAGGATTTTTTCAAAACAACAATTCTTATAATTTGTTATTAATTTTGAATGGAAAAATTCAACTAAAATTGTTGTAGATATACAATACAAAAATTAAACCTGTCTTATTTTATTATGTAGACAGTAGCTGCTTTGAATCATAGTTTAAAGTCTGTAGTGAAGGACAGTGAAGAAGAAGAACCACAATTTGATGAATTTCCACAAGTAAGGTTCTCTTTGGACATATTTTTAAAATTGTGCTTTTAAGAATTAATATGTACTTCAAATTAAAATAATTTGAATAAAAGAACACATTCTGAATCAGATTTGAGTTGATGCAACATCATGGAAGTATAAGTCTTCTAAATGATGAGTTTTTGATACACATCTAATGATTTTTGGTTAGAAGTGTTAACCATTATTTATTAAATATACTTAAATGCACAGAACAATTATGAAACCACATGCTACAAGACACAAAGGCAACTATCACAACCACTCAGTGTGGATTCCTGTACGTGGTGAACCTTCCCTCCCAGGGAAGGTTCTCTTCTGTCTGGTTACCTCCTCTGGGATCTTAACATCCACCCATGTGTTTGCCATGCGTGGCGACCCGTGAAGGGGAGGAGAGGATCCTGGTGGTTGAGGGGTCCAACCCTAACATACCACTTTGGCCTTGAATTCCTGTAGACGAGCAGCCTTTAGGTGGCCCCCCTTGGGTCAGTCGGCTGGTCCACTTGGGCTAAAGTCAACCAAGTACCAGTGTTGGAAGTTCTCAACGGGTGTTGTGGACATTGTGTCTGATGCTGGTGTTTGGGTGTAGTGCTCATGAAACCCTGGCGTTGCTGCATTGTTCTTGCATGACATTGTAGTGCGTCCCCTCGTAGGGCTCCATGGTGGGTGGGGTCAGTGGGTACCAAAATTTTCCTTTTTTCCTATGGATCCTCCTACGAAAAATTTAAATAAAATAGTGGAAAAACAGTCAATAGGTAAACGACCACGTCTTGAAGACTCTGAGCAGTAATCTTCAACATCTGTAACACACCTACCTCATTTTCTTATATTACATTCTCTTTCAGAAAACCTTTAGGGCAAATGTTCCCCTTTTTTATTCAGAAGAGACTAGAGGGACTTGCTGGCTCTCCAAAGTCAGTAAAGAAGCTTCGATCTGGATACATATTGGTTGAAACATCCACATCCCAACACAGTGAACTCCTCTTGAATTCAAAGGCCATTGGGGATGTACCTATTGAGGTTACCCCTCATGCTACCTTGAATTCATCATGAGGAGTTATTGTTGAGAGAGATTTGAAGAACGTTCCCAAGTCCGAAATTCTCTCTGGTTTCTCCACTCAAAGAGAAACACTTTCACATCTCGTGTCAGTCATTGAACATGAGATATATTGAGTGGCAACTACAAACTGCCCTCAATCATGCACTGAAGTGGACCACAGCGAACGGCTTTAATTTCTCTCTCTCTAAAACCGTTTCCATGCACTTTTGCCACCAACAGTGTATTCACTTTGATCCTGAACTCCGTATCGGAATCCACTGGTCAGCCCATCCTACCATGGCTTATTACAATCCCCAAATGTGACCTTTCTTTAAGTCATCTGAGAAAGGCAGATACTCCTGATTGGAAGTACCGTCTTTTATGTACTGAACATCTTTTGAACAATCTTTCCATTCCAATTTATACAGATGGTTCCAAATCAGGTAACTCTGTGGGCTCTGCCATGGTTTGTTGCAGTTCGGTGGTTGCGTGCAGAATTCCCTCTTCAGCTTCTGTGTTCACTACTGAACTGTATGCCATATCTCTTGCCCTAGATCATATTTGCAGCTAAGCAGTACTTCAACTGCACTATTTATACTGACTCACTTAGTTCTCTACTGGCCCTGAAATTGCTTCGCGATGGCTCATACCCTGTTTTCGCTGATATTCAAAACCGACTGGCCCATTTCTCATTAACATCTACTTCTGTCCAGTTTTTCTGGATACCAGGCCATGTTGGTATTCGTGGGAACGAGCTTGCAGACACGGCAGCTAAATCTATCTGCTCAGGCACTATCACCACTGTGCCTATTCCGTACATAGATTATGGTCCTGTATTCAAGGCTCGGCTCCATGCCAACTGGCAGTCAACTTGGAGTGAGCAACGTGACAACAAGGTTTTCCAAATACAACCCTATATTGGACTTTGGCCATCTAGCTTCCGTAAGGTTCAGAAGGAGGAAGTTGTTCTAACTAGACTACGCATTGGTCACAGTTTTTTAATTTATCATTTTCTTTTATCTGGAACTGTTGCATCAGTCTGTCGTTTGTGTAACACTCAAATCATTTTACTTTCTTGCCATCGTTACGATTCTCAACGACGGCACTATTTTAAACATGTTTTTTCCCAGGGTTTATCTGTAACATTGGACAGTGTTATTGGTGATGGTAACACTGTCCACCTTGATAAAGTTTTTAGTTTTTTAATGGCCATCAATCTTTTTAATGTCATTTAATTGTTTGATATTTGTTCATTACACCTTTTTAATTGTGGTTTCCTTTTAAGAGTCTCAATCTCTCTAGTTCAATTTGAAATTGGAAAATGGCCATAACATTAAATAACTCGACACCAGGACTGGAAAGGCCAACTTCAGGTGACTAATGCTGCTGTTTGAACTACCTGTTTGTCATCCTGGC
The DNA here is from genome assembly GCF_004210375.1 of Tachypleus tridentatus. Lineage (NCBI taxonomy): Eukaryota > Metazoa > Arthropoda > Merostomata > Xiphosura > Limulidae > Tachypleus > Tachypleus tridentatus. The sequence continues at coordinate 105,431,168 of NC_134837.1, read as the reverse complement.
AAATTATTATTATAATTTTGCTACATGTCTTTTAAAACTTTTATTACTTTATCTTTTGATAATGGCTGTTATGACACATAACCCAGAACCAGGACTGGAAAGGCCAACTTCAGGTGATTGACAGCGGGTCTTGTACTTACCTGTTAGTCTTCCTGGCAGGTTATGATCATTACTATTATGCTAGAGAAAGTCCTTTACAACTTCTCTTACTCTGCTTTCTCTCTTTAACATTGTAGACTAGGTGTCAACATTGGTTTTATGCTTCTTCTGTTTTTCAGTGCTGTTTTGTTTTACCTTCATTTCCTTTTATGTATTTTACTACATTTAATTTATTTTAACCTTTTAACCGGACGTTTGGCACAGATAGCCTAGCTGCTTTGTGCCATAAAACACTAAATCAACCAACCAACCATCACAAAGTTACTAACTATTACAACATTTACTTCCTCTTCATGTGGATTCCTGTATGTGGTGAGAGGCTCTCCCAGAGAAGGTTCTGTACTATCAGTTTACATACTCTGGGATCCAAAGAATCACTTATGTGTTTGCCAGGATTCCAACCCAAACATAACACTTTGACCTTGAATTCCTGTAGATGGGTGACCATAGGTTGCTCCCTTTCCCCAGGGTCCATTGGTTGGTCCTCTAAGCTAGGGTCAATTGAATACCAGTGTTAGACATTCTAAACAGGTGTTGTGGACGTCGTGTCTGATGCTGGTGTTTGGGTTTGATGCTCACAAAACCCTGGCATTGCTGCAGTGTCCTTCTTTGGTATTGTAGTGCTTCTCCTTGTAAGGCTACATGTGAGTGGGGTCAGTGAGCACTGAAATTTAGTGTATTTAATATGGACATCCCAATCCATGAGAAAAAAAAAACAACAGATTGTTGAGAAACGGCCATGCATAGACAATTGTTGCACAGTCACATTCACAATTGTATTCTGCACCTAGATTTTTCATTCTTTATTCATTATCTGAGAAGTCCTTAGGGCAGATGTCTCCCATTTTTATTAAAAAGGGTTTAGAGGGGCTTGCTGGCTCCCCCAAGTCAGTAAGAAAGTTGCACTCTGGAGATATTTTGGTGGAAACACCTACACCACAACACACCTCCCTCCCCTGAAATCTGATGCCATTGAGTACATACCCATCAAAGTTACTCCTCATGCTAATTTGAATTCCTCAAGAAGAGTTATTATTGAGAGGGATTTAAAGAACATTCATGAGCTAGAGATCCTTGCTGTTTTTCCAGCCAACATGTTTCTGCAGTTCATCGTATCTCCACTCATAAGGATTGAATAGTGCTACATACAGATGTTCTTATTCAGACGTTTAAGTTGCCAACTCTTCCTGCCACTATCAAGGTAGGTTACTTTAATGTGTACTCATTGTGATGGCAAAGACCATGACACCTATGAGAGCAAACTGGAATCTTAATGTGTTAACTGTAGTGGTTCACACCAATCTTACTCTCCTTTTTGCCCTAAATGAGTGGAGGAGAGAGGTCCAACATTTCAAAAAATGGTGAACAATATTTTCTATCCATAAGCTCAGAAGTTACTGCCCCCCATTCCAACTGGGACATGTGCTTCTGCACTATATTTTATTGCTACAATGGAAGTGAAGACAGATTTCAAACCTATAAAAGTAACAAGAAATTCTGCCGTATAAACTTTTAGATAAATCATTAAAACAGTTATTGAAAAGGTCTTTAGGATAGTTACCAAACAATCAATATATTAATTAATATTAGTTACTGATAGATTAGTGAATATTAGAGTAATTATTGACACTTCTTAAGAAGTCAGAAGAGATGTACTGTTGATTGACATTCAAAATATAAACAAGAGAGAAAGTTAAGTAATAATACTTTTATTGCCTGTGTTTAGTTAACATGCTGCTGAAATGAAAATATAGCATTCTTAGTTCACTAGCTGAAAGAAATTGTGTTATTGTCCATTGTTTAACTGTCATAAAAATTATTAATAAAATCCAGGTGGTGGAATATAAAAGAGCACAGAATGAAGTCAAATAAAATATAATTGTAGTTCTTAGCAGTTTGCCCAGCTTTGTTTTTGGAAATATCTGAAAGTGTTATATTGTATTTAAGTAGAACTTTAATGATATTACAACATTTTCAGCAAGAAGATCAAGAAAAAATGGATTTGGCTCAAAAGGAACAAGCAAAAACTCAAAAACTTCAAAAGCTCTTTAAGGGACTGAGATTCTTTTTGAATAGAGAAGTTCCTCGAGAGTCATTAGTTTTTATCATAAGGTAAGTTTTACAGTATATTGGTCAAATGGATTAAGAGAAACTTAAGTAAAGCTTGGAAATTTCTTTATTACCTCAGTATGATTGTGTTTCTGTCTTTATCCAGATGAAAATTAAAAATTAGTGCTTAAAGATTTTTTTTCAGGATTCTGTGTACAGATATTTGTAAAAAGATAATTCTCACTTTGTTTGAACTCAAAATTAGTTCAACTTTTATTGGTTCTTTAATGTCCTTAAAGTTCAATAAAGAAACTATCATGTATCATAAAAGAAATCACATTTTGAAATATTATATACACATAATTCAGTAGTGTTTAGCTAATTTTGTACAGAACATTCTTTACTTTTTTCAGAGCGTTTGATGGAGAAGTATCTTGGGATAAAACTCTGTACGTGGGAGCAACTTATGATGAGTCTGATGAAACAATAACCCATCAAATTGTAGATAGACCTAATGTTAACAAGCAGTATATAAACAGGTTTGCTGTTTTTTAATATAGTTAACTTAGTAAATTGCAAAGTAAGCATTAAACAGCAAGTTTTATCAAAATTTTATTTAATCTGTTTTTTATTTAAAAAAAAGTTATTTGGTTTAGATCTTCCTCATATATCATTTCAGTTCACAGTCTTGTATAAAGATTGCACAATACCATCTGATCTTTATATAGACTTCTACTTTCTGTATTTTGTGTATTTCATTATTAAGTAATATGAAGATATGGGTCAGTTTAAACTTTGATTTTTCATCATGATTTTCTCAAAATGTGTTTGATTCAGGCATTCTATTCTTTGAAGTGTTGTGTGTTGACAGTGAAACTTATTGTGTCCCTAAGAAGCTCAGTAGTATATAGACTTGCAATGCTAAAATTTGAGGCTTGATTATCTGAATTATTAGTGAATATAACCTATTATATAGCCTTATGCTAAAATGAAAACTTTGTTTGTAGACTGTTGAATTTTCATTTTATGAATTTAATTTTAAAATTTCTGTGTATTCTCTAATTTATGGATACAAATATTACACTTTCAGTGGACAAAATATCTTGGTTCGTATTGCAAGTTGTGAATCACGTTCCTTTTTGTTTAGTATAATGTGTAAATCATTCCTTACTCCTTTGTGTTGTACTTGAGATCTCCAACAAAGCAAAAGTACTGTAATGTTTCAGTTTGACATACCAAAATCAAAGCTGATGTAAGATTCTGGGAAATTCCTGACAAACAGTGTATACGGTACTTTCACACTTTGTCGTGTGCATATCAATTACACTTTGTAGTAGTCTGTTTAGAATGCATCTGTTTGGCTTCTGCAGGCTAAACTACTTGTGTATAGTACGTGTACTACACATTTAGCATTGAGCTGGTTACGAATTCACTCAGTATAGACTTGATAGTATTGAATGTAAGAGAGAACTGTTGATAAATCCTGAAAGAGGATGTGACAGGTGGATAATGCAAGAAGGGTATAATTTTCTGTTTGATGGTTGTGTAACCAAACAAAACTGAAGACTTAGTTTCTGCTAATCACATCCACCAAATTATTTTGTCCCCTCCTATTGAAGGTTTAAGGATTTTACAAATATGTATCTTTTGATATGATCTATAGCATAATACTTAATGTGAACTGTATAATCTAGACACAAGAATGATCTAATAATTGTTGATTAACTTCCCATAACTTTATTAAATAGTAAACTAATGAATACCCTTTTGAGATTGCATTTTTAATAATTCAATAGATGTTGTTTAAGATTTTCTTAAACAAAATTTCTAAATGTGAAATTTTAGCTTAGTTAATAATACATAATTCTGTTTGTTGTATGTATCATATCAGCTGTTAGATTGAGTTTAAAAAGATGTACACAAATTTCTTAACTTACAAAATCAAAGAATTTTCTTCAAAGTTAAATTTTACTTTAAGGCTTATTTATCAGCTTCAGAGGATGTACATTCAAATGAAGTATTACTTTCTCACATGTATATTAACTATGAAGTACATTCAACTTTTGTAGTAGCTATCTCACATCATTATTACTGTTGTGTATATGGGTGTAAGCTAGTAATTACTTAAGTAAAATTTATAATACAAAGTAATAATCTTAATATATCACATAGGTACTACATCCAGCCCCAGTGGGTTTATGATAGTATCAATGCTTGCATGTTGTTGCCAGTGGAAGACTACTTCCCTGGAGAAATTCTGCCTCCCCACTTGTCTCCATTTGTGGAAGAAAAAGCAGGAGATTATATTCCTCCAGAAAAACAGGCTCTTTTGGATCTGCAAAAAGGATTAAAGAAAGGTACTTGAGAAGAATAGAATCACAGTTCTTAATTAGAATCATATTTTGAAGAAAGGTACATGAGAAGAATATAATTACAGTTCTTAATTAGAATCATTTCTTAATGAAAGGTACATTAGAAGAATAGAATTATGGTTATTAATTATAATTGTATTTTAAAGAGGTGTGCATGAGAAGTATATAATTACACTTACAGTTCAGATAAACACAATATTAAAATATTAATATTGAAAGAATTAAAAGAATGTTTTTCTTGTGCAATAAATGGTTACTAAAAACAAGGGCTTGCCCTAAAAAGACTACATACATTTCGATTCTTATGACACAGTCTTCAGAAGACTATTTATTATGTAGGATTTTAACATTCTATTTCTTTTAATTGTAGATAGATGCTTTACACAAATATAGTTGTTAAATTATTTAGATATAATTACAGTTTACAACTAAAATATTGTATTGTAAAGAAAGGTGCATGAGAAGGTTAGTTACAGTTCTCAAGTAAAAATCTTTATATTTTTGTGTTTAATACTTTACTGTTGTGTTTAGATTATACTGTTGAAATAGCTATTGAAGCATCCATTTGTTTTGATTGTTGATATAGTAAAATATATAGTGGACAAGTTTATTTGTAGACTAAGTAAATTTTCCTTAAAACAAGAATATGTTGTTGTACTTTCCCAGGAATGTTTGAGCTTCTCTCTTTAATTATATTCAGTTTTGTCCATGCTTTTTATATGATATTGTTTTTAATTTTTGTGTAAATATTAACATGTAATCTTAAGAGAGGCTTCATTGTTTTTAAACTATACTTTTTTTTTCAGAATTTCTTGTGTAACATTACTTTAGGGTATTAAAGTAATTTTGTTTTCCTTTGGAGGGGGTGATGGTATGATTTTGTTTACACATTCTTTTCCAAGCTTTATTTTAAGAATTGCATTGTTTGTAGATTTATTATTACAATTTATTTCTTCTTAGATATCACCCAGAATCAGATAGACAGTGAAAATGAGGAGGAAAAATCAGATGAAGAAAAAGAGAGTAGTGAGGAGATCAGTAAAGGTTTTGTTTTTTACATAAATAATCTTTATTATGATTATTATATTTGATAATAAGCATTTACTTAGTCACTTGAAGTATTAAAATCTTTTGAAATTATTTTTGATTTGGAAAATGATTAACAAAATTAACCACACAAAAATGTAGGAGTAACAAAACGTTTGGTCCATAAAATTAAAACTTTGACCAAATTAAACTTTAATCTAAACAAAGCCAACATGGAGTGTTAACAAGACCTTTTAGATACAGAAGTGATGTCAACATTATAATTTAACTCTAGTCCATTGACAAGGGGTGAGAATATCTTTAGAAAATAGCCCAGTGTGTCTTAAGTGGTTCACTTAGACTTTATTATTGGCTGGAACTTGGCCAAGTTATGATATTGTCGTTATAGTCCATTTTTAAATTTCATCCTTGCATCACTCACTTGTGTTCTACTAATCTCATCAAAATTAGACATATTACTAATTGTATTTTGAAATTCTGAACACTACATGAGACTATTTAATTGTGTGTACAACTGGGATACTGCATTTTTTTTATCAATAATTTGAACTGTTATCGTCTTTTTACAATTCATTAAACCAGTTATACATATTAGTAATTTTTAATCACCACTATTTTAACAGGTTTAATGAATTGTAAAAAGATGGTAGCAGTTAAAGTTATTGGAAAGAAAAATTGCAGTATCCCAGTTGTACACAACATTAAATAGTCGCATGTAGTGTTCAGAATTTCAAAATACAATTAGTAATATGTCTAATTTTGATGAGTTTAGTAGAACACAATTGAGTGGTGTGAGGATAAAATTTAAAACTTTCTGACTGAACAAAGTGACATGTGAACATGGTATAGTAACTGCAGAAAGATAAATCCAGTAATAATTTCCATGAAATCTTAGTGTTTAAAGGAATTTTTCTGGAAATTTTCTCTGAAAACACAATATTGTTTTTCAAACCTTTAGAACATTTTTGAATGCTTCTGCAGGTAATATTGTTTGAAACGTGTTAATTGTTACAGTAATTTTTGTTATATTTTTAACACTAAAAACGTCTTTATGATTTATATATATTGTTACAGAATATGAACAACTGACCTTATTACTGAAGAAACTTGTAAAATAATTATGTGATTTTTGTCTGCAGGGAAGATGTGTTTGTTGTATCTGATTTATATGCTTTATATTAGAAGATAATGAAGAACTGACTAAAACTGAGAAGAGGAAATCTAGTTCAGTGATCACTGGTCAAGAAGCCAGGAAAAAACCTAAAATGATGGTAAAGGCTGGACAGTTTGAACCTGAAGATGTTAATGCTGCTGAACGTCAGGGTCGAGAGGAAAGAAAACTGGTAGAAATGATGATACCAAAAAAGAAGAAAAGACTGTATGATAAAATCATGTATGGCCAAAGGCGAAAATCTCGAGAGGTGATTGTTTCTCATCAGAATTTCATTACTAATGTTTAATTTTCTTCAAACTGGCATTCCAGTTTGGCTTTAAATATATGTTAGTTAAGTGTAGTTTTTAGTTAGTACTCTACCAATCTTTTGCGTGATACGATAGAATTATTAATTTAATTACCTGTTTTCTTAAACACAAAAGCAGCTTTAATAAGATACATGACTGTAGAATATTACATAGTGTAGATTTATAACAGAGAATGTTCAAATGCAGCAAAGCATTTAATTTTGTTGTTCAAAAAATGCATATTTATATTCACACAGCTTTGTACTTCAAAATACATTTTATTCACATGGGTGGTTTGGCTTTACTTATGTGAGTATCTGCTTAGCTGAAAGTTTATGGAACTTGATAGCTACTCTGCAATCACAAGATGCTTTGATTTCATCCTTATAACTCCCTAGGTGTCTTATCAATTAGGGGAATTGATTTTACTAGTATAGTAAACATTCATATGCACACTAACGATGCCCGACTTCTTATCATTTCATGTCTATATTACCTATCTATTCCTCAAGCTCATAATATTCTTTACTCCGAAATAATATGCAAAGTGCATTTAATTACATTTTCAGAGTTGAAGAAACATATGGATACTTTTTCTTTTAAACTGGCTGTTAAATTATCACTTTTTCTTGTCATTTGTTCTATGAAAAACAAATGCAAACATTTCTAAATTTAATTTTTTTTTATAAATGTTGATATGTTTAAAACTTAGTTACTTATTAGCAACATTTTTTCTGGCATTAAATACAACATTATTTTACAGGCTGAAAATCTGAAGTTCAAGCGAGCAGAATTTGATTGGAATCAGAAGTTGGAGAAAAGACTTACCAGAGGCAAATAGAGCATACAAGATTTTGGTGTTATTTTACATCTGTATAACTATTTGTTTTTTGTTGTTGTACATAACACAAAATAGTAGTAAAAAATATCTTATTTTTAAAAAAAACTTTTATTATTTTCTTAAACAGATAAAACATTCTTTAATAATTGTAGTGAATGAAACTTGATGCATCAATCACTCTGTAGGTTTACTACATGCAAACATTTCAAAGCACACAGAAACCCTGTAACTGATTTTATTTTTCAATTCAGTACATTGGGAAAAGCTGCAAGTGATAATGTAATACCATTACAGTATTTCTAGATGTGAATATTTAACCAATTATGTTTTTTCAAATACTACTTAATTTCATTTGACTGGGGAAAACAAAATGCTAATTTAATTACACATTCCAAAACAGTGGTATGAGAGAGACAACTAGGGTCCTTAACATTAAGCATACAGGTTAAAGTGCACCTGTCATGAAGTTTTACATTTACACAGTTACATTCCATAGTTAACTTTATAATTTATTTATTTTATTGGATTTGTCATCAAAATTTAATATTATACAAGTTCTACTTACTTGGTTTTGAAAAAAAAAAATTTAAATCTTCACTTGTATGTTTCAGAATTATGTTTTTCTATGAATTGCCTATTTAAACAATTTTTCCACCCTTATTTAAGCTTCTATTTAATTGCAATTACAATCACAGTTGTATAGATATTTGCAGACATAAACTAATATTAGAACTTCTAATCCTATTAATTCATACAGATGAAAACTTGGAAATAAAGTACATATGTCATACACTCCTTTTAAATACCGTATTTCAAAAAAATATCAAATTCTCTCTGAAGTTTGCTATTCCATTATTTACAACAAATATATAGATGTTATTTTAATTTACTGAATTAGATGTGAAGTTAGTTTTTTATCATAGCTCTTGAATTATTCAGTTTAAAGACTCAAAAGCTGCTATCGCCAACTTCGCACCAAACATGATAAGGGAATTATTTTACCACAATTATTAACTTACATACAAAGCCAGTTAAATTATAAAAGTTACAGGGCATTGTATTCTTTGTGTGTTTTAAATTGAATATTTGAAATAAATACAAATAGTAACATTATTAAAACTTCAAATGCAAAAGAAGTACAAGACCAAAAGGCCCAGCATGGCCAAGTGGTTAAAGCACTTGACTAGCAATCTGAGAGTCGCAGGTTTGAATCCCTGTCGCACCAAACATGCTCGTCCTTTCAGCCATGGGGGCATTATAACGTGACGATCAAACCCTCTGTTTGTTGGTAAAAGAGTAACCCAAGAGTTGGCATGACTAGCTGCTTTCCCTCTGGTCTTACACTGCAAAATTAGGGATGACTAGTGCAGGTAGCCCTCATGTAGCTTTGCATGAAATTAAAAAACAGCTTGTCAAGGTTTCTTGTAGCACAGATTTCCTATCTCTTCAAGAGACACTAAAATTATTAGAATATTTATAATCTCAAAATTCAAAATAAATTTAAAAAAAAACAAGACCAAAATACAAGGAGTTAATTTCTTGTTTTATATGTATATTTTTTATTTATTGTTATAAAAGTAACTAAAAATATAGAAATTGAAAACATGTAAATTAATAAGAAAATTAAGTGAAAATGTTCTTGATGAGGTATGCATGGAAGCTGCATATGCATCATATAAATCAGTATAGGTTGTTCACTATAACCTGAATTGTTTTCTTGCCAGGTGATTTGTAATTTTTTTTTAAACATCTTGCAGCTTTGGTAGTTAGGCATAGGTCAAAGAACAATAAAATGAAACGTAAATGGATGTAAATTGTTACAAACTTGAAATTGTTTTGGGTAGCTAATTGTAATTTTCATCTACAACTGGGTGATTCTTAAAGTTAACACTTTACGAAAAGTGGAGCCTAATAGGCCCCAGAGCAACTTGAAAGGTTATTAATATTAGGCTAATAATTTTGTATTTAAATGAAATTGCCATTTAAATCCATTAATGAATGGATTAACGAGATTCCCACTGTCCCTATCTACTATCTAGCGAAACCACAGCCAGGGGAACGGGCTTGGAGAAATCAGGACTAGAAACGTCTTTTCGTAGGAGTGTTAAAAATGGATAACTTTGATTTATTTATGTGGTTACAAGTACAGTCAAATTAATCAAGCCTGTATAATGTTAGGGTAGATAAAATAACGAATAGAATGTAAAAGATTACTGAGAAAACTTGATATTTATTTAGAAGATCATAGACGTAATTTAAATGAACTGCGAAAATTGTAAAGTGAAAAGAAATATTATTATCAACAAGAAAATCACTTTACACTCAGACTAGTCAGAGTCTGACTTAATAAAGTAAATTCAAAGACAATATTTAGTAAAAATACTTTGTTAAAAATTCTGGTTTTATATACAACATAATATTTACTAAAAGCCTGCCAAATGTTGTGAAGATATATAAATGTCAATAAGAAATTGCAGAATTGATAGTAAACATTATTTCTCTAATACAGGCTCAGTTCAGTGTGGACTTGACCCCCTGTATGTATGATTAAGGTTTTGTCACTTATGAATTTCATCTTCTGTGGTTTTGTTTTTTAGTATTCTTTTCTTTGCCTTTCTATTTCACTTCACTTTCATATGCAATACGTTTCTCAGGGCTTGTCCTTTTTTTTCATGAACGAGCTGGGACCCCAAAATGCCTTTTTTTAGGGGCCAATCCTAAAGTTCATTGTAAATGCCCTTTATAGTGAAGGTTATTGGAAAAATCACTGAATTAAATAGTGAAGATTGCATAAATTAAAATTTTTGTGAACTTTATTGCTTGAAGAAAACCAAGTCAAACCAGATGATTTTTTAAGGACACTTATGATTTTTATTTCATATATAATCTTTATATTCTCTAACCATGGTATGACTAACATTTTGTTCTCCTTTAAAGTAATGTTTCTTAATAATCAAAGTAAATAATGAAAGAAAACTTTTGCATCACTATCAATCTAATATATTCTTGTTCTCATGTAACCCATTACCATCGAGCTGATACATCTGTCGATAAAATGTCAAACACTTTTTTTATAAGCTATTCAACATAAGCCCCCTGCCAGTACAACGGTAAATCTACGGATTTACAACGCTAAAATCAGGGGTTAGATTCCCCTCGGTGGGCTCAACAGATAGCCCGATATGGCTTTGTTATAAGAAAGACACACACTATTCAACATAAATATCCTTAACACGTTGGCTCCCAAGCCTGTTTTATCGATACTTTCCAGATTCCCATTGGTCATTTTACAATCACTTTTTAGGAAGAGTGTATATGTAGCCATTGTGTCCCAGCCAATAACTGGCCCTTTAAAAAGACTATCACAATCACGACTCACCGGTGGGTTGTGTGGTAACCAACGTGTTAAGTTTGTAGTTGTCCTCTCATATTGGCAATTCAGTAAATGAAATTTAGAATAGAAATAACCCCTAGTGGCTCAGCTTCAATCTTGAGACCTTATAACACTTTAGTAAGGAAGTACATTACGTTTATACAGAAGTAAATTAACAAAACGATATGTAAGCACAATTATATTTACTGCATAAAACGTACTAAATAATATAACAATATCTTGGCCTTTGCTCCTGATGGCTCACTGTTAAGTCTACATTTTATAATAGTAAAACTCAGGTTTCGGTACGTGTAGTGGGCATTATGTAGTTTTGGTCTTTCTTTTAGAAGGTAGTGACGAAATGTAGTATGTTTTATGTTTTCCACAATAAACATAATGGTGATTACAACTTATTTTCTTAAGTTATTGCATATAACATTGAAATTCGGAATCAAAAGAAATATATAACATGTCGCGAGCAAACGTCGGCGTCTCAACCATCCGACAAGTCAAAACCATAAGATTCGTGTGCATTTTCTTATAGCAGAACCACGTTAGACTATCTGCTGTGTCCACTGAGAGGAATCGAACCCTTAATTTTTATCGTTGTAAATCCGAAGACTTACCGCTGTCCCAGCGGGGAGACACCGCTAGACTGATGCTGCCCCCAAACAAAGATTGGTACTACAGAAACTCAAAATCCCGAAAAATATTCATAGTTCTTTTAGTAAAATAGAAAATTCAGTAACACAGATAAGTATACTTGGCTCTTAACATGTCATTACAATTATAGCAACTCACGAAGCGATGTACAAAAAACGTAAGCATCTCGTTCATAAACTGGATATAATTGAAACTGTCTTGAAATACACACGTTCACAAACAACAACATAAAAAAATATAGTAACAACCATTTAAGGTATACCATAGAAATGTTTAACTTATTTGGATGAAGACAAACAAACGTAGAATCTTTACAATGAACTGGAATAAATATATTGTTATTTCTTTTTTTTTTGTTCTGAAAATGTTATGCTTTTACAATATGTACGTGTGTATTGCATTTAATACAACTAATACCTTTTCACAATATAATTTAGGTAGTGTTCACATATTCTACACTTGTATACTTTAGAATATATACTTCTAAAATGTATATATATACATCATACAAAAATGATCAGTAGTGGGCAGAGCAGAGATAGCTCATTTGTATAGCTTTGTGCTTAATTACAAACCAGGCAAAAATGTTTTCCTGATATATTTACATCGATGATAAATGGAAGCTGCCACTCTGTATGGATTCCTGTACGTGGTGAGGGGACCTCCGAGGGAAGGTTCTATTCTTTCAGTTTACCTCCTTTGGCATTTAAACATCCACCCATGTGTTTGCCGTGCAGGGGAGGAGAGGATCTAGGTGGTTGAGGGTCCAACCCTAACACACCTCTTTGGCCTTAAATTCCTGTAGACGGGTGGCCCCCCTAGGGTCAATCGGTTGGTCCACTGGGTTAGGGTCAATCAAGTTCCAGTGTTGGATGTTCTCAACAGGTGTTGTGGACAATGTATCTGATGCTGGTGTTTGGGTATAGTGCTCACAAAACACTGGCGTTGCTGCTGTTTACTTTGTTAGTGCGTCCTCTCGTAGGGCTCCATGATGGGTGGGGTCAGTGGAAAATATTTGTTGTCGAAGAAAGAAGTTCTGCTTACCGAAGATCTTGGATTATAGACTGTTTGTTTTTTTAATTTTGCGCAAAGCTACACGAGGGCTATCTGCGCTCGCTGTCCCTCATTTAGCAATCTAAGATTAGAGAGAAGGCAGCTAGTCATCACCACCCACTGTCAATTCTTGGAATACTCTTTTACCAACGAATAGTGGGACTGACCACACGTTATAACATCCCAACGGCTGAAAAGACTAACATGTTTGATGTGACGAGGATTTGAACCCATGACCCTCAGATTCCGAGACGAGCGCCTTAACCGCCGGGCCATGACTTATCGAATTTACTATATTGTTACTTTAAAATTTTAAAAATTAACAAGTTTTGTTGTTTTTTCAAAACCAAAACAGCTTAATATTAGTCTCATGTTTTTAAAAATCGATGTTTTCTACTCAGGGAGAGAAGTCTTTCTTCATTGCTTACAAGATAACTTCATGTAAGTTAAATGCATTTCCAGATCATCAATTATTTTTTAATTATGTCACTTTCCCACGCTACCGGCATCAAAGGTATCTATCTTACTGTTAGTAAGATGTAACATTCATCAGCATGCAGATTGTGTAATCACTATTCTTAATCATAGCAGAATTTACAATATTTGCGTCACACAAAATGTAAACACATATACACTGCTGGCGAAAATCTTAAGACCAATAAAAACAAAGAAAAAATATGCATTTTGCGTTGTAAGACTCAACCACTTATTTGAGTAGAGCTTCGAAAAATGAAAATAAGAAAAGGGGAAAAAAACATTTTTAGCATTTAATAGTGTTTAATAATAACACTATGAAATTAGCCTAAATATTAGCTGGTCAAAAGTTTAAGATCATACCAAAAAGAAGTCCTAAACAGGGTAGGAAATGCCCAACAAGATGTCTCAGTAGTGAGTTGCACGGCCATCATTGCGAATAACTTCAAACATTCGTTTTGGCATGGTCGATATAAGCGTTGTAGAAGGCTGGCTGGAATGTTATTCTAAGTGGTGAAGATGGCTTCACAAAGATCATGCACTGTTTGGAATTAAAGTCCATTTCTATAGATTTCCCAAACATTTTCAATGGGGTTCAGTTTGGACGAACTCGCTGGATGTTCCAAAATAATCACGTTATTCGCCATAAAAAAGTCCTTTGTCCTGCAGGCATTGTGGATTGCAGCGTTGTCCTGCTGAAAGATCCAGTCATTTCCACACAAGCGAGGGTCTTCAGTCAAAAAGGATGCTCTCTCCAACATGCCAATGTAGTCAGCTGCTGTTTGACGCATCTGTATAATCTGAAGCTCCATTGTTTCATGGAAGGAGAAAGCATCCCAGATCATGATGGAGTATCCTCCACTGTGTCGTGTAGAAAATATCTCCGATGGGATATCCTTATCGTGCCAGTAACGTTTAAAGCCATCTGGACCATATAGGTTAAATTGTTTACTTAATCAGAGAACAAAACCTTCTTCCACGTTTGGTGCTTCACAGCAAAGTTTAACCAAGCTGTTTCGTGGTTAGGAAGAAGGCGTGGCCTTTGAAGACGTTGACGTTTTTTAAAGCCTTTCTCTTGTAGATGTAGTCTTATTGTTCTTGAGCTGCATTCTGCGTCCGTAAGGGCCTTAATCTGGTTCGACGATCGGCTGGTGCCTTACTGGACAATCCGTCGAATCCTCCTGCTCAACGCTGACGAAATTGTCTTGGAACGACCACTTTAAATTCTCGTTCCATATCCCTCAGGGTCTTTTAAGAAATTTACAACAGCAGTTTTACTACGCCCAATCTCACCAGCGATGGCACGTTGAGAGAGACCTTGCTTTTGCAGCTCGACAATTCTGCCACGTTCAAACTCTGTCAACATTTTAGCCTTTGCCATGTTTTTACCCAATGTAACACAGGAGATGCCAGTGGAAGATGTTGACAACACCTATATTTGAACACAAATGACTAAATTTCGTTACGTGTTTACCGATTAACGCTTCGTTTCAGTCTGGTTTTAAACTTTTGACCAGCTAGTATTTAGGCTAATTTCATAGTGTTCACATATTCCCTATTAAATGCTAAAAAAAAATTTTTATTTTTATTTCCCCCTTTCTTATTTTCATCTTTCGAAGCTCTACTCAAATAAGTGGTTGTGTCTAACAATGCAAAATACATATGTTCATTGGCCTTAAGATTTTGACCAGCAGTGTATTACCGACATTGAAATTAGCTCTTATTAATAACTGTTGAATGTATTTTACAAAGAAATTGGGTAATTTCATCAAATGTTTGGTCACTTTTTACATTGATTATTGTAACAGACAAAAACAAAAAATAAGGAATGTCTGACCTCTCATCAGTAGTAAGAAAACATAAAATTAAATCGGTAACTTGAAAATTTAAGCACATACATGGCCAGGTGGTTACGGCGTTTGACTCGCAATCTGATAATTGTGGATTTGAATCCCCGTCTCACCAAACAAGTTCGCCCTTTCAGTCATGGGGGCGTTATAAAGTGTCGGCCAATCCCACTATTTGTTGGTATAAGAGCAGCCCAAGAGTTAACGATGGGTGGTGATGACTAGCTGCCTTTCCTTCACTGTTAACTTACGAATAGCTTTTCACGAAATTTAAAACAAACCAAACAAAATACTTCAACAAGAGCGAAATGATCTAAGATACTTCAACGCTATTCCTACTTGAAATACAACCACTTATAAATTATCTCTGTAATTACACTAGACAATCAACAAGATAAAGTTTTTGCTAATGTCTTATAATCTGTATTTAAATTAAACGAACGTTCATTTATTACAAATCTTCTATTTCCGTCTTTAAACATTTGAGTAATAATTTAATCACATATGATCTAAATTTACCAGATCGAACACAAATATCCAACAACCAATAGCAGGTCTTCAAGAAAACGGCGAAATACGTATGCTAGAATTCAGTTGGAAAATCAATGAAGGTTTTCAACTACTCGAAAGAACGTAAAGAATTATATATAATAAAATGAACCTCCGTAGGAAAAACAAATCTTGTCTCCTGTGTTAGGGCCCTCTCGTGATTCTTACCAAACCCAGTATTTTTACTATATAAATCAGAATGATGCTGAAATAAGATATTAGCAAAGCTGCTTTTTAAAATTCTCAACCTAGATCAATCAATCAAAATTTTTTAATTTATTTTATGAAACGAATATTTTGACAGAGGACAACAACCGTATATGTGATTTTAGAATCGCACTGTCAGTATGTTACAAATCCAAGATTTCCGTATCCGTTTCTGAATCGTATAGTTTTTGCTTTTAACATAAAGGTCACTAAGCTACTATATAACTTTCTCGCTAGTCAACAAACTACAAAGCTTGTTTCTTAAAGCGCCTAGCTCGAGCCCTACGACAGAAAAAAGAAACCATAGGTGACTGACAAACAACGTTTTTTAAGTGAGCACAGGACCAGCTTTTAACACTAACACATTCTGTATGCCTTGTAATACATAATACAACAACAGGACTCAATAATACTTTATTCTTAAAATTCCGATAGCAAGGATTTTGTTTAACACTTTCAGCATAATGCAAAAAAAAAAAAAGGCAAAACATGATGAGTTTGAGAAAATCATCCTTTTTCGAAATCTTCAGGTACCAAGGATAACAAATTGTGAATCAAACTTTTATCAATTGATGACTGTCCTTTTCGAGAGGCCCGGCATGGGCAGGTATTTAAGGTATTCAACTCGTAATCTGAGGGTCGTGGGTTCGAATCCCCGTCGCACCGAACATGCTGGCCATTTCAGCCGTGGGAGCGTTATAATGTTCCGGTCAATCCCACTATTCGTTGATAAAAGAGTATCCTAAGAGTTAGCGGTAAGTGGTGATTACTAGCTGCCTTCACTCTAGTCATACATTATTAAATTAGGAATGTCTAGCGTAGATGGCCCTCGAGTAGCTTTGCGCGAAATTCAAAACAAACAAAACCTTTTTGAGAAGCTTTGTTTGAAAAGCACAAATTCAGTCATTTCCATGAAAACAACTCAATTAACAAAAAATAATTAAAAAAGAAAGGAACGCACTTCGACTAGAGTCTCTAGATGCATGAACAATTAATTTGTCTAAATATTTAGGAACAACGTAGTTTAAACTACCAACAAAAAACATTAAACCCATGGCACAAATAAGTATAATTATTCAATCATTCAAAAACGAATTTGGTCACGTATGTTATATCCGACACCACACAAATATTCAACAAATTTGGTTACGTATGTTATATCAAACATCACACAAATATTCAACAAATTTGGTTACGTATGTTATGTTAGACACCACACAAATATTCTCCAAGAACAACTAGAAAACATCATAATTTAATTTAATTGTCTAAGGTGAAAAAAGAACCACAGAGAAATGACGCTATTTATTATGGTCAATAGTGGATCTTAAAGCTGAAATTTTGGAAGAAAAGAGATTAATTTAGGATTATCAAGCACCAACCAAAATCTAGCTACTTAAAAGTAACGATAATTTATTAATAGTCAGGTTTCACCAACAGCAAGCACCGAATTATTGCTCGAAATATTTTGCACATTATAAGCATCAGGGATAATTGTACGTCGAGGAACTATGTATAAATTTCTCAGTCACCCGCCAAGGAGTTAAAGGGGAAGAGGCATGATGAAAAGGATAGATTAACAATGGACAATCTTTGTAAAGACGCTGTTTGCTCAAAGAAAGATGAATTTACTTTTTATGAAATTCATGCTTTGAACAAATAAGCAAGCCTCTTTCTTGGAGATAAAATACATGACAAAAGAGTAGTAGTGCAATCAAAAGACGCAAGTGCATTGAATAATTTGGTCACGTTTCCAGACAGTTCTACTTTTAGCAACACAGTGGTATTCGCTCAGTTTGAATAATAAAGCGAAACGTTACTGTTAATAGTTGGCCCTGAGCCAACATGCTACTGACATCTTTAGGTAAAACAAAATCATCTAATATTTTCCCGTTGACGAAGCAATAGCTATAGCTGATAAATTTTCTTAATTATTATAAAATGAATGAATATCATCTTTGTTGTTTACTTGTTCTGTTTTAACAGAAAAATATTTCTGTTGGTTACACATCAACATCAGTGATTCCTTTCTTAACATCGGTCATGTCATCCCAATGGTCTGCCGTTACGGTAGATACCATAGTAAGACAAAACTATCAGAAAAAAGAAACAAAATAATTTCATGTAACAAAAAAATCTAACGCACACTACAATAGTGTAAAAGTATTTCCCAACACGATTAGATAGATCAAACATTGAAATCTCTAATATTCCTTAGAACTCTCCAAAGTAATATCCGACTTTGTAAGCCCTGAACTTTACCACAGAGCTACTATATAAGTTGTTTTTTTATAGAATTTCGTGCAAAGGTATGAATCTGAGAAAAGGCAGCTAGCCAACACCAACTACTGGTGGATTACTCTTTTATCATCGAAAATGACTGATCGTGACATTGTAATAAACTCACGGTCGAATATATTCACTAAAGCGATTCTAATTTACGATCCGAAGCGTGAATGTCGAGTGCTATAACCACTAAGTCAGAAGTTTGATAAAAATATTGTGTTCATACAAGAATGGTTCATTGTTCCTTGAAGGGTAATATTGGATGATCCAGATGAGATGACTTTGAAATTCTTTATCAAGATCATCGGATTATCTGTGGTGTCAACAAAGTGGAATCGAACCCCTGATTTTAACGTTGTAAATCCAAAAACTTACCGCGGTCTTAGCGGGACACGTGATGTTTGAAAACGATACCTCTAATGAAATAAACATTAAATCTTAATATTGGTATCTCTTTATTTTATTATCTAGTTGTGTGTATGTATACGTCTGTATTATATACATATATCGTAAACCAAATATATTTTTCTTGAGGAAATCATTAATAAAATGGAACAACATAAAAATGTTCAAAATATTTTAAACACTATTATTGTTAATTACAAAAAAATTAAACGAAAACACACGTACATAAAATAATAACTACTGGTTCCCTATCTTCCGAAATATTCTCCAGTTTCTAGAGTAAGACACAGTCTGATAAGTTTGGTTTGATTTGTTTATAATTTCGCGCAAAGCTACACGAGAGCTATCTGCGCTAACCGTCCCTAATTTAGGAGCGTAGGACTAGAAGAAAAGCAGTTAGTCATCACCACCTACACCGCCATTTCTTGGGTTACTCTTTTACCAACGAGCCCGGCATGGCCAAGCGCATTAAGGCGTGCGACTCGTAATCTGAGGGTCGCGGGTTCGCATCCCCGTCGCGCCAAACATGCTCGCCCTCCCAGCCGTGGGGGCGTTATAATGTTACAGTCAATTTCACTATTCGTTGGTAAAAGAGTAGCCCAACAGTTGGCAGTGGGTGGTGATGACTAGCTGCCTTCTCTCTAGTCTTACACTGCTAAATTAGGGACGGCTAGCACAGATAGCCCTCGAGTAGCTTTGTGCGAAATTCAAAAAACAAACAAACAAAACTTTTACCAACGAACAATGGGATTGACCGTCACTTTATAATGCCCCAACGGGCGAGCATGTTTGATGCAACGGAGATTCAAACTCGCGACCCTCAGATTACGAGTCGAGCGCCGTAAGCACCTGGCCATGCCGGGTCCTGTCTGATAAGACTTACTGAACAATGAAAAAACGCTCAGTGTTTTTACTTACTGATTTATATATACGTTTAAAACTCCCTCTATCTGTTCAACTATGTAACATTTAACTTCCTTTGAATTTATTATCAAAATAACTTTCATAAAATAATCTCTTATTTTGTCACAATAATACCAAAATTAAAATAATTGAAAAAGTAAGTTTTTTGTAAAATAAAACAAAGAAAACTGTTGAAATATTTTCCTCTACAATAAACCAAATTACTATATTTGTGCGAAAGGTTATATTACTTACACTAATTCTAAATTTATCTGTAATTCACATGATGTTACTTTTATATTATCTTGCAAGCAAATATATGTTACAGAAACAAAATTTACGTTTAAGAACAAATTTACACAAATGCAAGTAATTGCCTGTTACCTGTTTGATTTGTTTTGAATTTCTCGTAAAGCTACTCGAGGGCTATCTGCGCTAGCCGTCCCTAATTTAGCAGTGTAAGACTAGAGGGAAGGCAGCTAGTCATCACCACCCACTGCCAACTATTGGGCTACTCTTTTACCAAAGAATAGTGGGATTGACCGTCACATTATAACGCCCTCACGTCTGAAAGGGCGAGCATGTTTGGCGCGAAGGGGATGCGAACCCGCGACCCTCAGATTACGAGTTGCACGCCTTAAATTGGCCATGCCAGGCCCGAGCTTTACGAAGAGAAGAAAAAATATTTTTTTTAGACACTTGCATTTCGTTTAAAATTATCAAAACATTTTAAATATTGCTAAAACAGAGCAAAACATCTGAAAGATCTATACAATATACACATTTTCACCAGCGTTTGTTGGTTACTATTTTGTTTTTCACAACACTTTTTATATATTTAACTGAGAATATTAATTTCAGTTATCAGCTTGTGAATGAGTAAATTTTCTTTTATACTGAGACTTTGTAGCTCATTGAACCCTGGCCAAAATCTTAACCAAATGGGATAAAATAATAATGCCACATTCGCGTAGTACGTACTCAAATATATTTGAATTAGTGGGAGTTCTCACATTGGCATGTTCTTTCACATGTTAGAAATTTTCTTTTCCCTCAACCAAAATAGTCTTACTGCTGTCGTTCTAGTGTTCATCATCAAACTTACTTGTTCTCACTGTCAGTTTGCTGAAGATGGAATATAAATATCTCGATAAACGGGGATTTGTTTTTTTGTTTTGAATTTTGCGCAAGGCTACATGAGGGTTATCCGCGCTAGCTGTCCCTAATTTGTATATTAAGTAGCCAGCTGTTGAAATTCTTAAAATGAAACCCTATTCGTATGTTTCGCCTCTCAACTATTTAAAACCTGCATTATTCCTGGAACTTTATATATGTAGTGCTTTGTATATCTTGCGAAATCAACATTTTAAATGAGACTGGTTTTAAAGTTACACCTGTGTTGAAAAAAGAAAATTATTTGAACAATTTATTAACTGAACACAGCTGAGCTCTGTAATTCGGTACAATACACAATCAAAATAACAGAAATGTGGAAAGCATACAAGGTTTTACGTTATTATAAGAAGAATCATTCTAAAGTATATAAAATTAAGTTTTGTGAAACGAAACATTTTATTGCTTTTTCAGTGCGAGTTTGTGGAAAGGATCAAGAAAAGAAATTACCTTAGGGATAAAAACGTACAGAAATTTGATTCTTAAACATAAAAATTAACAGTTTCTTTCACTTTATGAAACTTCCCGCAGTAACGCATTACTGAACTTGAAAGTTTTTAACCCTAAAATACTCGATACTCACGGCGGACGTAATACAATGCACACATCTTGTAACTGCGCGCTTAGAAACAAACAGTTTATTTATAAACCAACATTTTTTTTTTCATATTTCAGTGGGACGGTCGATTAAACATGTCTCCTGTGCAGTTTATCACCCTGTTTTAAGGTTTACAGAGAAAAAGACCAAAATAGATATTCGTACAACAACGTACGTGTTTTAATAATTACTACTCTTAGACTTATAGTATCGGACTATCATCAGGTAAAACTTACATTCGTAACGGCTTTTTGCCTGATGATGACCCGATAATATGGGTCGAAATACTGTAATAACGGCCCGGCATGGTCAAGCGTGTTAAGGCGTGCGACTCGCAATCTGAGGGTCGCGGGTTCGCATCCCCGTCGCGCCAAACATGCTCGCCCTTTCAGCCGTGGGGGCGTTATAATGTGACGGTCAATCCCACTATTCGTTGGTAAAAGAGTAGCCCAAGAGTTGGCGGTGGGTGGTGATGACTAGCTGCCTTCCCTCTAGTCTTACACTGCTAAATTAGGGACGGCTATTACAGATAGCCCTCGAGTAGCTTTGTGCGAAATTCAAAAAACAAACAAAAACAATACTGTAATAACTAAAATCAAGACATGCCACGATGGGTCGAAATATTGTAATAATTAAAATCAGAACATGCCTAATGTAAAAGCCGATATTTTCTATCTTCTATTTAATTATTTAGTCCAGTATTGTTTGTTTTGAATTTTGCGCAAGGCTACATGAGGGTTATCTGCGCTAGCTGTCCCTAATTTACCAGTGTAAGACTAGAGGGAAGGCAATTAGTCATTACCACCCACCGCCAACTCTTGTGGGATTGACTCTCACATTATAACGCTCCCACGACTGAAAGGGCAGGCATGTTTGGTATTTCGGGGGTTCGAACTAATGGCCCTCATATTATCAGTCCAGCGCCCTAACCACTTTGCTACGCTGGGCCTGATCAAGGTAAGATATTAGGCATAACAATTTGCAAAGTTCGAGTATTTTATAGAAAGTAATTAAAATAAAGAACAAAAGGATGAAGTAAATTAAAAGGCAAACAAATAAACATGAAATAATAGAACAGTGCAACAATTATAACAACAATATACAAGTGTTCAGAACTGTAGTGAAGCTGTGTTATTATTTAAAGTTGGGAATTCATTTATAATACATAAACTTTCTTTAATAACAAGTTCAATATTGGATGATAAAGATGAGGTGACTTTGAAATTCGTAATCAAGAAGAGATGCTTGGTGTTTTCACTATGGGCGCAAATTGTGGAGCCTGGTAAGTCTGATAGCTTTTTTATCAGTTCTGCTCGATACTCCCATATGTTCACGACCTCTCAGTTGTAACTAACATATAGTTTTGACAATGTAAGTAGCATTACGGCCAACGCGTGCGTATTTGTATTCGCACAGGCGATCTATTGGTAAACTGGGCAATTGCCTGGGGCCTCGCACATGGAAAGATCCCAGATGCTAAGCCTTTTAATCTGCTTCTGAGTTTTCTTGTCATTGTGGGGTCCCATTTACTGAGTTCTTCTCTGGGATGCATAATGACTAACACTACCCATTTATATATAATCGTAGAGCGCATAGGGATAGATAATAGGTCTCTAGCTCTGAATATATTTTATGTTTTGAAAATTAAATTTGTGGATGAAACGTTTTAATTATTCTTAAAATTTGTGACTTAACTATGAAACGTCGCTTATCTAAAAAAGGGACGATCTCTCTTTATGGGTACTTCAACAATGTATGCTTTTTCTGGGGGTAACTTTGTGAAAAAGAAATTTACGTCCCTGGACTTGAATAAAATACGACACATAGCTGTTTATTAGTATCCTCTTTAATATGGCGATTTTGATATGAAGAGAGAAGTAGTTAGAACAAATGTTATATGCCATATTGAGAAGTCTGAGTATAAGGTAACATTTTAAAAAATTCCAATTTAAACTGTCGAATCGAGTATGTAGATCTGTATATGTTGTTGCTTTTTTACAATAAACAATTATTAGGAAATGGTCATCTAATCTGCTGAGTTTGATAGCAAGAAAAAAAGTAATTTATCCTTTTTTCTGTTTTTTTTTTCTTCTCTTCTTTCAGTTCCACACGTAAAATTAATGTTAGATGTTGTACCATCTTTTGCCTACCTATTCTTATGTGTTTTTACGGAACATAATATTTGGAAACTTGCTCGCAACAGTTCAAACAGCTCTACTATTGCAAGTACGTCGATGATACTTTTACTGTCTTCAAAAATTTGGATCAAATTTCCAAGTTCCTACAATATTTGAACAATATATACAGTAATAACAAGTTTACAGTAGAACGTCAGCAGGATCATGAATTTCCGTTTCGTCGGGGTATACCCTCAAATACAACTAAAATGTGTATTCATACCTAATTGTCGCCTTAGATCAAGGGTCGGTAACCTACGGCCCATGCCCCGGATCCGGCCGTCAGTCCCCAAACGAAATATCACATCCACCCGGCCCGTAGTGGTCCTAACAAAAAATTCAAGTTTGTAACTTAATGTGGCCCTCCATCCACTCACAGACATGGCCTCTAGCCCCTGTGTGGAAACAGATTGCCTGCCTCTGTCTTAGATTTTCTTTAAATTTACGGACTAAATTCGGTTTTTATTATTATCTTTTGTAATTTACAGATTTATTTGTTCTCACTGTCAACGAGACGTTATTGGTTTTTATCAAAAGACAATTACTAATACGTGTGAAAGAACACGCTATCCTAAAATCACCCACTAATTCAAGTATACTTGAGCGCCCCTAGTTCCGAATAAACTAGAGTTTGTACATTCATAAGTTGTGGTCCAGTATTAAAGACTTTAGTTCAGCAAGTATAGGTTTGATTGAAATCATGTTGGGTAAAGGACGGCAAAACGTGTGATTTAACTAATTTATCTCACTTTAGATGTTTTATTGAAGCAGTTTATATTCATTCCTTAACCGGAAGTATAATATATATTATGTTTCGAAGCTGACTACTGCTTTTAAACAATATTTTCTTCATAAGAAGTTTCAATCTAAACGGCATCTTATGTTTACATGACTAAACGGCCTTGTTAGAGACCCCCTACAATTCGTGTATATCTGTTTCTAATATTTAACTAGTTATTAGAAAAAAGACAACCTCACAAGGGCTTTGTCTGGCCCTTTGAACCAAATAGCACAATTAACTGCCACTTCTAAATGCGCCAATAATTAAAGTACAGATCGCATCAGGAACCCCTTGTTCTTCCGATACGCAGCCTGAGATATAATACTAACCACTAAACCGCGTCCGGCCTATTTCCAAATGACAAATTAAATGTACATAAAATGACGTTTATTATAAATACGTAGCTATCAATATTTACATTGTCCTAAATTACAGCTGTGTTGTTGATGGCGCCTGTAAACTGTTTCACAGTTAAATATTTACACGAAATATGAAGAGACATAACGTTTGTTACACCTAGATCGGAAAATAAATATTTCAAAATCAGGACAATTTGACGAGGACAATAATACACACAGAAAAAACAACATGACATAAGTTTTCTCTATTTATTCCTTGCAATTTCTGAGTAACTTCACAATACCCGTAAATAGGTTAAGAACAATTGTGACGTAAACTTTAAAAAAATCATGTACTTTGAAAGTAAAAATATCAAAATATAATTATCGTATTATGAATAATTTTAATAGAAGCCCACTAAAGCTACCAAATCGTTAAAGAAAATTTAAAACAAAACAGTCATGATAAACTATCGAACTAGCTTTTATATGTTCATGAAATGCAGAATTGTCCAACAAATGATAAAATAATCAAACATTCGAACTTCATTTTAAATTGACTAATATATAATCTCTTTCCATTACTCCAATAAGTTTTATTCTATCTAGTCCGGTAGCTTAAATAAATTTTTACTTTTTATAAAATAACCTTTATACTAATTTGAGTTGCAATCTGTTACAGATACAGTCCTGCTCAACGATCAGAAATATCTGAAAGATGTTAACAAGTTATTTCTCCTTCTTTTCAACATGGCCTAGCGCGTAAGACGTGCGACTCGTAATCCGAGGGTCGTGGGTTCGCGCCCGCGTCGCGCTAAACATGCTCGCCCTCCCAGCCGTGGGGGTGTATAATTTGACGGTCAATCCCACTATTCGTGGGTAAAAGAGTAGCCCAAGAGTTGGCAGTGGGTGGTGATGACTAGCTGCCTTCCCTCTAGTCTTACACTGCTAAATTAGGGACGGCTAGCACAGATAGCCCTCGAGTAGCTTTGTGCGAAATTCCAAAACAAACAAACAAACAATTCTTTTCAACAGGAAGCTAAGAACAGTCTCATCACATTTTCATGATGTAAAGAAGACTCGCTATTACAGAACACAGCAAAAAAAAAACATTCACAAAATATTCGTAGTATAAGGTTGATTCATCTGTCACAACTCTAAAAAACACAACAGAAAATTTTCGTGGTATAAGTGCCTAACAAGCTCAACAAAAAACCAAAAACATCCATGATACAAGTGAATTCAGTCATCACAAAGCTAAAACATTCATAGGAAATGTTAACTGTGTAATATAGTGAATTCACCACTTAGTCATAAAGATGATGTTCACAGAAAACATTAATAGGAAATGTTTATTATATAAAGTAGTCTTACTTGTTTGTAACAAAGCTAACAACATTCACGGGAAATGTTATTGATGTAAAGTTGGTTTGTTTTGAATTTCGCGCAAAGCTACACGAGGGCTATCTACGCTAGCCGTCCCTAATTCAGCAGTGTAAGACTATAGGGAAGACAGTCAGTCATCACCACCCACCGCCAACTCTTGGGCTACTCTTTTACCAACGAATAGTGGGATTGACCGTCACAATATAACGCCCCCACCGCTATAAGAGTGTTTGGTGTGACAGCTCGATTCGAGCCCTCGGATTACGAGTCGAGTGCCTTAACCACCTGGCCATTTCGAGCCTTGATGTAAAGTGAACTTATTACCTCAACACAAAGATAACCCTTATAAGAAATGTTTTTGATGTAGAGTGGTCTCACTACTTTTGCAAAAAGCTAACAACATTCACAGGAAATGTTTATGGTATAAACTAGACTTACTAGTTCAACACAGAATTAGCAACAGTTATATACCATTATAATTAGAGAGTAAAATATTAAGATATTGCTCACCATTGTTTTAATACAGGGCTTCAAGTTATCGCTATGATAGCATTAACTTAATGCTTGGGCTCTAACGTACTTTTATGCTGCTAAACATTGTTATTATAACATTAGTCAGATACTTAGAATGCTTTCAGTTTTGGGTTAATTTTATTCTGCTAAACATAATTTTACTCAGACTCCTAAGATGTTGATTAGCTTTAGTTAAATTATATAATGCTAAACACTATTGTAATATTAATAACATACTAAGGATGACTCTTAACTCTGGGTTAATTTTGTTACTATTCAGAGTTACCTATACATAATAATTTGATAGCTTACAATATAGCACAGTAGCGTTCATTGTGAACTTGTCCTGTCTCTTTACTTGATTTTTATTCGATGTTACGGGTTATCGTTAGAGAACGTAAAACTGTTCGAAATCAAAATGAAAACAAAGTTTGAAAATAGCACAGCATAAATATTGGATACAATGATTTAACTTGTAAAATGTTGTAGAAATAATTTAGTTTGATTCTGTTATGTATAATTTTTGAAGCAAAATACTTTAAATAGTTTATTCCACTGAAAGTGTTAAGCATACGCCTTATAGATCACTAGATGTCACTTCTACAATGAATTGAAGCATTTTACGAAAAACACTAACTCTCTTTGATGATACGTGCACCTTACCTGTTCTAAATATGAAGTTTGTGGAGTAATATGAAGTTTTACTGTTATTGCTTTGATATTTTCAAGCATGGGATTCTTTGTTCACATAGTTTATGTTAAGAGTTGTCTGGGTAAGTATAAATCTTAAAGTTTACAAAACAGGAAAAAATTAAAAACTGCTTCTCAAATCAAGCTCTCCCCCCTTGATCACCGTATATTTAATCACTCCAAACGTAATATTTATTTTCTAAGAAAATCAATATTTGTAGAGCTGTCTGGTGATTATTTTATTTATTGTAGAAAATTATAATTTATAATTTAACTCAAGTAGTAAAACGGTATGGTTATGCCCAAATTATGAGTGGATTATTGTTTCGAGCGTAATACACAAAAAATAATAACAACCATATAAAAGCCTATTAAGTAAAGATAAACCATAAGATATTCGATCATAAAATACTGTCCAACAAATAAGTGAAAAACTACACTGCAAACAAACGTATCGGATTACAACTGATGAGATGTGATGGCTTGTACAAAGAAACGGTTCACACACCACTGGCGTTGTGACAAAAAAAAAACGGCTGATACTTTAGACTTGCTTTTAG
Source organism: Tachypleus tridentatus (assembly GCF_004210375.1). Classification (NCBI taxonomy): domain Eukaryota; kingdom Metazoa; phylum Arthropoda; class Merostomata; order Xiphosura; family Limulidae; genus Tachypleus; species Tachypleus tridentatus. The sequence continues at coordinate 105,403,263 of NC_134837.1, read as the reverse complement.
TAGTTGGTAACATCGATAATAACACTTAGTATCATCCACACGTTAATCGGTCACAACACATATTATCACCACAAATTGCCCAGCACGTTAATCTGTCATAACACATTATCACAACAAAGGTAACAAACACATCAATTGGTAACAGCATAATTATCATCACAAAATGACCAAATACGTTAGAGATTTCAAAATACAGTTGTCAAAAACTGAAATAAAGTTCGCTCACAGATTCGAATTCGCTGCTTGTACAGTCGTGTCAGAAAAATACACAGAAGAAAACAAAACAGAAATTGGAGTATTTGTTTTTCTGTTTGTTCATTCTTTAAATTAGATATACTCTAGACAAGGGAGTAAGCAATGGGCTATCACTTTAACCACAAGAGGTCGCCTTTAACCGCTCAACGTCACTAAAATTCTCCGAGCCATTGAAGCCACTTTTACATACCTTCATGTGTGCAGCAGCAATATTCACTTAACAATCAGTCTGCATCTATTCATAAGAAAATAAAATATTATGGTTTTTCTATCTTGTGATGAAATAATAAAACAATTTCAAGTTATTGATATTTCGTATTCATATTATGTTTTACTTAAACTTTAACTTGATAAAAGCCAATAAAATACTTCAAAGCACATTCCATCTACAACATTACTCCGGAAAAAAGACAAATACCACGCTATACACATTCACATGTCTTTCCAGGAACAAGTAACTGTACCTGTTTACAGTACAACAATGCACCTTATTCACAACATTCTCCAGAAAACATAACTTTTTCTTATTAACAATATTCTAGAGAAAAATCTACAGTTCAACTCATTCACAACATTCTTCAGAAAACACGAGAGTAAACCTCATTTACAACATTCTTCAGAAAACACTACAGTAAACCTCATTCACAACATTCTCCATAAAACACTACAGTAAACCTCATTCACTACATTTTTCAGGAAAAATCACTTCAACTCATTCACAACATTTTTCAAGAAACACTACAGTAAACCTCATTCACAACATTCTCCAGAAAACACGAAGTAAACCTCATTCATAACATTCTCCATAAACACTACAGTAAGCCTCACTCACAACATTCTTCAGGAAACATAACTTTATCTTATTCACAATATTCTAGAGAAAAATCTGCAGAAGAACTCATTCACAACATTCTTCAAAAAACACTACAGTAAACCTCATTCACAACATTCTCCAGAAAACACTACATTAAACCTTATTCACAACATTCTCCAGAAAACACTACAGTAAATCTCATTCATAACATTCTCCATAAACACTACAGTAAGCCTCACTCACAACATTCCTCAGGAAACACAACTTTATCTTATTCACAATATTCTAGAGAAAAATCTACAGTTCAACTCATTCACAACATTCTTCAAGAAAACCTAGAGTAAACCTCATTCACAACATTCTCCACAAAACACTACAGTAAACCTCATTCACTACATTTTTCAGGAAACATCACTTCAACTCATTCATAACATTTTTCAAGAAACACTACAGTAAACCCCATTCACAACATTTTCCAAAAAACACTACAGTAAACCTCATTCACGACATTCTCCAGAAAACACTACAGTAAACCTCATTCACAATATTCTCCAGAAAACACTACAGTAAACCTCATTCACAACATTCTCCAGAAAACACTACAGTAAGGCTCACTCACAGCATTCTTCAGGAAACATAACTTTATCTTATTCACAATATTCTAGAGAAAAATCTGCAGTTGAACTCATTCACAACATTCTTCAAGAAACACTACAGTAAACCTCATTCACAACATTCTCTAGAAAACACTACATTAAACCTCATTCACAACATTCTCCAGAAAACACTACAGTAAACCTCATTTACAACATTCTTCAGAAAACACCACAGTAAACCTCATTCACAACATTCTCCAGAAAACACTACAATAGACCTCATTCACAACATTCTCAAGAAAACACTACATTAAACCTCATTCATAACATTCTCCATAAACACTACAGTAAGCCTCACTCACAACATTCTTCAGGAAACATAACTTTATCTTATTCACAATATTCTAGAGAAAAATCTGCAGTTGAACTCATTCACAACATTCTTCAAGAAACACTACAGTAAACCTCATTCACAACATTCTACAGAAAACACTACATTAAACCTCATTCACAACATTCTCCAGAAAACACTACAGTAAATCTCATTCATAACATTCTCCATAAACACTACAGTAAGCCTCACTCACAACATTCTTCAGGAAACACAACTTTATCTTATTCACAATATTCTAGAGAAAAATCTACAGTTCAACTCATTCACAACATTCTTCAAGAGAAACTACAGTAAACCTCATTCACAACATTCTCCATAAAACACTACAGTAAACCTCATTCACTACATTTTTAGGAAACATCACTTCAACTCATTCACAACATTTTTCAAGAAACACTACAGTAAACCTCATTCACTACATTTTTAGGAAACATCACTTCAACTCATTCACAACATTTTTCAAGAAACACTACAGTAAACCTCATTCACAACATTCTCCATAAAACACTACAGTAAACCTCATTCACTACATTTTTAGGAAACATCACTTCAACTCATTCACAACATTTTTCAAGAAACACTACAGTAAACCTCATTCACAACATTCTCCAGAAAACACTACAGTAAACTTCATTTACAACATTCTTCAGAAAACACCACAGTGAACCTCATTCACAACATTCTCCAGAAAACACTACAGTAAACCTAATTCACAACATTCTTCAAGAAACACCACTTCAACTCATTCACAACATTCTTCAGAAAACACTACAGTAAACCTCATTTACATCATTCTTCAGAAAACACCACAGTAAACCTCATTTACAACATTCTCCAGAAAACACTACAGTAAACCTCATTCACAACATTCTTCAGGAAACATAGCTTTATCTTATTCACAATATTCTAGAGAAAAATCTACAGTTCAACTCATTCACAATATTCTTCAAGAAAAACTACCGTAAACCTCATTCACAACATTCTCCATAAAACACTACAGTAAACCTCATTCACGACATTTTTCAGGAAACATCACTTCAACTCATTCACTACATTTTTCAGGAAGCATCACTTCAACTCATTCACAACATTTTTCAAGAAACACTACAGTAAACCTCATTCACAACATTCTCCAGAAAACACTACAGTAAACCTCATTTACAACATTCTTCAGAAAACACCACAGTGAACCTCATTCACAACATTCTCCAGAAAACACTACAGTAAATCTCATTCACAACATTCTTCAGGAAACACAACTTTATCTTATTCACAATATTCTAAGAAAAATCTACACTTCAACTCATTCACAACATTCTTCAAGAAAAACTACAGTAAACCTCATTTACAACATTCTTTAGAAAACACCACAGTGAACCTCATTCACAACATTCTTCAGGAAACATCACTTCAACTCATTCACAACATTCTTCAGAAAACACTACAGTAAACCTCATTTACATCATTCTTCAGAAAACACTACAATAAACCTCATTCATAACATTCTCCAGAAAACACTACAGTGAGCCTCACTAACAACATTCTTCAAGAAACATAACTTTATCTTATTCACAATATTCTAGAGAAAAAATACAATTCAACTCATTCACAACATTCTTCAAGAAACACTACAGTGAACCTCATTCACAACATTTTCCAGAAAACACTACAGTAAACCTCATTCACAACATTCTCCAGAAAACACTAGAGTAAACCTAATTCATAATATTCTTCAGGAAAGATCACTTCAACTCATTCACAACATTTTTCAAGAAACACTACAGTAATCTCATTTACAACATTCTCTAGAAAACAGTCTTGAGCTACTCTTTTACCAACGAATAGTTGGATTAACCGTCAGGTAATTACGCTCCCACAGCTGAAACGGCGAGCATGTTGGTGTGATCGGGGTATTCTTCCCGCGAGTAGAAACACCATTCTCTACACGACTATTGCGACCTCGTATTCATAACCTATTCGAGAGACGTATTATAGTATTTTTTGTAACAACATTCTTCAAAAAATACTGTATCAAAGAATATTTAAATAGTAACTTACCCATCAATTCGAAACTTGTTATCACTCATTCATAGTGGTAGCCATTTACGAAAGGAGTTGGTATTACAGAACCCTATAGAGAAATAGTATACAGCTTTGATAAGGACTTGATATATGAGATATGCCTCTAAATGATTAGACGATATGAAAATAATTTGAGTTTCTCCAGCATACGCAAACTATTCTATGGTGCATCATTACCAAAAGCAAAACATCATTGTACATGTACAAAAACTATGGATTTAAAGATCGAGAAAACCCCAAAAATCCTAAAATGAATGGAAATATTCCTATTAAAACAAATATATTCTTAACACATGAAAATAAGCATCACTTGTACTTGAATGTAGTAATTAATATGCAGAAATAAATCACAGCTCGCTCTTTGGAGCAGGGGTCAGGGGTGTGTTATGAAAGTGACAGTCAAATACCAATATTAGATTAGGGCAGCCCAAAAGTTGGTAGTGGGTGCTGTTGGCTAGCTCCCCATACTTTAGCTTATCAGTTCAATTTTAAAGAAGGCTGTCGTATATTGCAGTTGCTTAGCATTGTGCAAATATACAAATGAAAAGCAAAATACAAAACCAAGAAAGAAAATACTAAACTATTTTTAACATGGGAATGGTAGTTATACGAACATAAATGAGCTGAAGATATATCTCTCAAGGCCGAACAGACTTAATTTAAATTTAACAATAAACAGAGTGGTATTTATTGAATAAATATTAATTATGAACAAATGGTGTCACGTCTTTTAGAAGTTGTGATTAGGTAATAACTTTCCTGTAGTTCCCGAGTGAAAATAGCAACAACTACATTGTTGAAGATATCTTTAACTTGATTAAAAACTGTGATTAAATAATAACTTAGATAGAACTCTACTATGTTTCCTGTCTCAGTGACAATAACTATAGCACGTATTTTGCTCAAGGTAACCCCATATTGATTAAAAGTTGTGACTAGAAAACTTTAGGAGAACTTTGCTACAATTTACCTACAAGTGATAATAACAACATTTACATTGCTCAAGATATCTTCTGGTTGATTAGAAGCTGTGATTAGGTGATAACTTAGAGAGAACTCTAACAAAGTTTCTGTCTTAGTGACAACAACACAGCCACGTACGTCACTCAATGTAACTAACTACAGGTTTGTTTGCCTTTTTCAGAATTGCAAACATCTTCAGTTACTTAACTTAGATTATCTAACTTGTATGATTATTTAAAACGTTTTTTGTTGTGTCTCTACTTTATGACTTTTTAACGTTAAAGACGCATCGGTTTATCTCAGTAAATGCCTTACTTCTGATATGAAAACTAGCGAACCTACACACTAATGAACAAGTGTTATCAATCACAAGTGTAGCAGTCCACGTGTTTAATGAATCCTTAGTGGGTATTTTCTTTTTTTAAATTCTTTATGATGTCACTGTACCTCATGTTAAGAAACGAAACAAATCCTTAACTGTAAAATGCTGAAATTCGTAACAACTATTAAACCTACAGGTATGTAAGGTTTTACGCACAGAATATCGATTAGATAATATTAACGAATATAAATAACACGAATGTAATTTCACATGTACATTTATATTAATTAAGTGCAACACCATCTAGTGAATTAAACTGAAAATGAATAAATTAAAAAGTTTATTTTAATTCCACTGTATGTCAATTCACCATTATTCGAAACACGAAATATAATAATGCATATGAAATTATGTTGCATTTAATACAAAATATAGCAGGCTATATGAAACTGCCGTAAATTCTTAAAACAAAATAAATATATACAACTGCCGTAAATAACTTGAAACACAAGTATCTATATAATAGTGCCGAAGTACTTAAAACACGGTATTATATGCAACTACCATTAACGTTTAATATAAAACACAGGGAACTATATGAAACTGCCGCAAATATTTAAAACAAACACGGGAGACAAAATGAAACTGTCGTTAATACTTAATACGAAACGTATAAGTCTTATGAAATGACCCGAGGCGTATGGATTCGTAATCTGTGTACATCACTTACACTGTCGTGACTGGAATTGTAAATTTCAATAGCGCCTGAACTATTAGTGGCAGGCCATCCACAGTTGTTGACTGGAGAAGAGGGGGAGTTGATTCCTTGAGTCTCGTAGCTGTTTATTACTGTTAAAAAAGAAAATTAAACGAAAAATATACCAGTTTATTGGATGCTCACATAATCAATTATAATTTTGTGAGAGGTATAGGAGTTTAATTGATTAATAAAACTACGAACGTCACGAAATGCATTACTAAAAAAAAAGTCACTAAAATAATATTTTTGTTTTTGAATTCCGCTAGCCGTCCCTAATTTAGCAGTGTAGAGGAAAAGCAGCTAGTCATCCACCGTCAACTCTTTTACCAATGAATAGTGGAATTGATCGTAAAATTATCGTAAAAAACACCCTGACGACTGAAGGGACTATTAGTATGACTTAAACTAAATTATGAGTCAAACCCCTTAACCCATCTGGTTATGCCGGGGCACGCAAAAATAATAATAAATAATTAAATAAATATGAAAATTTAAGATATAAACTACCTCGTGCAGTTTGTGTTACAAATCTTTCTTTAATGTAATGCAACATAAATTGTTTAGCAATAGATCATGCTTCGCCAATATCATGTAATATATACACCAAGGTAGCTGATATGTTGTGAATTACTTGTATAAATGACGTCTCGACTGTTGTATTTCTTGGAGGAGCTTTGGTATCGAGCGGATGTCCTTTGGCAGTAATGTATGGATAAAATGCTATTATGTTATTCTTTTTTGGAAAATTTGTGTATAGTGCAGGGAAAGTAAAGAAAGGTTTATAAAAAAATATTATTATTATTGCTGTGATGCTGTTTGTACTAACTATAGACCAATTACAAAAGTATACGGAATTCTCTATTTCTTTTTAAACACTTCATTAAGAAAATTTAGATAAATAATTTCGATGATCAAATATCTTTAATATACATCACTTCAAGTTGGAAAAAGCCATGAAAGTTTCATGAGTGAAAAATTAACTAATTTGGATACGAATGAAGATAAATATTAAAAAATAGGTTTTTAAATATAAAATTGATTGGTGACAATAACACTGTGTAACAAAATTTTTACTTTTTCTTGTTCCTGGGCAGAAGTTGTTATTTCCCAATTACTTATGCCTAAAGTAAATAGAAAATACCTTTTTTTTCTCTTCAAACTTTGTTTTTGTGACCCAGAAACGTATAACGAAAACGTGATAGGAAACTATTTGGGGACTGATACGTGAAAATCTCGAAAAACTACTCACTTCTAAACATTTTTGTATAGCTTTAGTATAAATACATGTAAATCTTGATTCATATGTAAATGAAAATGTGCAAATTTGCCCATTTTTACATAGAAAATAGTTTAATTTCTAAATTTCATTATCCAGGTCACAAAAGCAAAGTTTGAAAGGAATAATGACCATTTTCTGCACTTTTACAACATAAGACATTAAATAACATACTATCCAGGAACAAAATTTGTGTTACATAGTGTAATAAAAAATGGATAATAGATCGTAAATTGTATAATCATTTGGGTACCATTTTATAAACTTCATAATGCTAGAGGGGAGAGGATGTCTAAGCTTGTATTATGATGTGCCAAAGAGGGGTAAGGAGTTTCGGATGCATTCTTGAGATAAAATTCACCAATCACAAACAATAGTTATAAACGAAACCTTTCTTAGCGATGTAACGGTAGCCTGAATGTCATAACGAAATGTTTTTCGAGACAAAAAGTCTGTCATAAGCTGTCCGTAACGAAATATCTCAGACAGAAAAAACGCATACACGAAGCGTAAATTCTAGAAACAAATAATAAGCGAAGCATAATATTTGGCTTTACTTCAAATAAAGCTTATTAGTGGTAAAAACGGGTTGCAAGTTGTAAAATATCTTAAACCAGATCTGTTATTTTGATGATCTGACAGAACAAATATAAGATTTTGAAGGATTCGTTATTAATTAATTATTTCAATCATAATGTAGTTGTTATCACAGATGTTCTGAAAGGATAAAAATGAAACGATGGCTACTTCAGAGGTTGCCTGAGAGCGAGAGATGATTCTTGTAACCTATTTCACGCTTGGAACTAAAGAACGCCCAAGATTTTACCGGAAAGTTAATAGTAAACTTCGAGTACGATGGTGCTAGTAACAATTACGTATGTGGACTCAGGTCAAGTGCCTTTAGAAAGAATACGACTCACCGTGGTAGGTCGTTTGGGGATGCTCAGCTGTGGCTGTGGAATGAGCCGTGAAATAACTGAATCCGTGAAAGCCTGTGAAAAATGGTAGGAAAACAATTTCAGTATAATTAGCTGTGACTGAGGTAGTAAGGACGAGTTTGAAATATAAATAATTTACCTGTTAATACAGTTAAAAATTGTTATTTAAATAGACAGCCTGACTGGTGAATTAAGTTTTTGTTCTAACAACAATCTTTAGAAACATAGTTGTCTTTACCTAAGGTAAAAACAAGACTTACAGATAGTAGTGAAGCATAATTAGGGGTACACTGTATACCACCTGATGGTTAAAATTCAAAATCAGTTAAAACTAAACCAGCAATAAATCTTCCTACACCTTCTAAAATTTAGACAAAAACTAAATTACTAAAAGAAATTCAGAAAAGTTCGTGTAACAAGTTTGAAAACTCACAACAAAACTCACTCGTAAATTTCAACTCTTTAACTTTGATATTTACGAAATAAGATTCTCCGTAAACTGCCACCTGCTGGTCTTATTTGTAACAACCCTGATCCCACTAATGTAGTAATTATATACAGAATCCTGTTACATCTGAATTAACATTACAGCAGTCACTGGTATAATTTAGTTAGATGAGCTAGCATGGTTTATATTGTGCTACAAAATATAATTATGTAACAATGAGTCAGAAGAGGCCTAGCAAAGCAAGAAAGGGATGGAAGTTGAAATAAAACATACAAAGCACTTTTCAACAAGCATGACCCAAAGAAATTTCGATATATAGATAAAGCTATATGATGTTCAGCTCACCATACATAAAAGAATTCTAAAAATAAGAGACATTATAACACCAAAACTTAGTTTGTTTTTATTTCTTTAATTTGTATTTAGCTGAACAATTCAGTAAAAACAAAACTAAATATGGTGTGATATATTTATCTACCTATGGTGTGAAGAATAAACTGCAAATTCATTATGTAACTATGTAACAATCAGTAGTTAGAAAGATCATTGAAATTTCAGATTGGCTGTTAACAAAATGTTACAGTTACATAGGTTTAACATTTAAAAAACGTTGTTTTACGCAGCAAAATAGAAATACCTATCTCATTTTGTTTACAAGGAGAGACATAAAATACATATATCAAACTAAATTCGGATACTAATATCCCTCCTCAAACACTTAGTAACGACGATGTATTTTTTTTTTTAGCTAGCCCTGACATTCGTAAGTTTGTGAAACATCACGACAAACTCACTACTAAACTAGTTCTGTACAACACATGACTGAAGCTTGTAACTTTAAAAAAAAAAACTATTTTTATACCTTCCATAAATATTGGATCTACCTGGAAAAATCACACTATGAATATTCATAAGAAAATGTAGACCAAAGAAAATTGCCTTGAAAAGTATTCCAGTGAATACTTTTTTGTATGTCCGCTCTACAAATGATATCCTAAAAATTTTCAACCAGCTTACGATAAGCCTATATGGGCTTCTCGAGACTCACCACACCATGAAAAATATCCAAAACTTTTAAGACTCTCTCCTATGCGCCACATCATGTTCCTACAAATTATTTAATCCACACGTACACAGTGTTGATTATGTTATATTAAAACGCACTTGTATTTGTATATTGTATTCATGCAAAACTACAATGGCCAGGCAACAGCGCCTTAATACCCACCATTCATACTAAAGGATTGCCTTTTACTCTTATGATGTACCCCCAGTTTAAATTGCAAATTCTCAAATATCCCGAACTCTACCAGAAGGCAGGCCCATATTACAATGAGTTTGGAGCCTCAACACGACTTTTCAATGTTTATGGCAACAGCGTTTCTTAAATATGGCCCTGCAGCGTAGTTTCCATAACAGAAGGTTCCGTCATAAAGCTGTCTTTTCCAAAGCTCGACGCTTATTCCTGTATACTGTACAAGGACGACGGTTGTCCAGCGCTCGTTTCAACAGCTCAATGACATAAACATTTGTGAGCGAGTTGAACGACGTTTCTTATTGAAAAGTGTAAATACGCCTTTCATTCTCCAGCTGCTTGAGGTATGTGGTGAACGAATAGTAGTTGTGGAAGTCTTATCTAGATTAACCTGTTGACCTCACTTCGAGATGGAGTTTCTTTTAAATCATGTTGTGTATTGTTATCCCAGACATTTTTGCCATTGGCCTTTGTGTTCGTGGATTCTCCCACGTTACAAGACGTGGTATTTAGTTCACTGTGACTGGGGTACGACTTCTTGTAACTCTCTTTCTGGATGATCTTGGGTCCCTAGGTTGATCCATTGGACATCTCAAGATTCTAAATTTTAAGGTCCCGGCATGGCCAGGTGGAGTAAGGAGTTCGGCTCGTAATCCGAGGGTTGCGGGTTCGAATCCCGGTCGCACCAAACATGCTAGCCCTTTCAGACGTGGGGGAGTTATAATGTAACGGTCCTTCTTACTGTTCGTTGGTAAAAGAGTAGCCCAAGAGTTGGCGGTGGGCGGTGATGACTAGCTGCCTTCCCTCTAGTCTTACACTGCAAAATTAGAGACGGCTAGCGCAGATAGCCCTCGTGTAGCTTTGCGCGAAATTCAAAAACAAAACAAACAAATCTAAATTTTAAATCCCAAATTTTACCATATCTTTATTATCTTAGTGTATAAACACGTTGTACAGAAGAAAATGTTACATATAATTCCCAAAAGCAATCAATTTTCGGTGAACTCGCACTACTTACGAAACGTCAAACCATATCAAAATGTTGTTCTGATGCATGACATGTCATTGTGACTTTATATTAGCTGTACTTGTCACGCGACTTGCTGATTTGCGTATATACACTTGTTTTAGTGTTAATGTAACATGCTTAATCCTGTACAGAACCTTTATTCATATCAGAGGGCATAAACAGCAAGCCTGAAATTTAATAAATGTCACGTGAAAAAGAATTTACAAAAAAATACATGAAACAAATATTAGTATAAATATTTAACTTATTCACTTTAATATTTTATGAAACTAATCTGTCAATATCAATACAGCCTTTCCGAAAAGTTCAATTGTCATCAGTTTGTAATTAATCTAATACCACTTTCAATTATATAACAACCTCCAAGCTCATATAGCTCCCCTTCACACAAAGACACACACTCACACAAAATATCTTAAATCCGTAACAATCGATTGTAACTCAAACACCCACAAACCAGAACTAAAGGACAATGACGTAACAAACTGGTGACAGGAGTAAAGGTCTTTGACCTAACTAGACCATTAAAGTGAGAAACTTGAAAAGTAATTAACTAGAAAATAATAAAGAAATAGAAAATTACTGGTTACGGTATAATTAGAATTTGAAGAGACTGAGATAATGAGAATATAAAAAGTAGTTACAGTTAAATTATAACTTAAAGGGATCAAGAATTAGAAACTGTTTTAGTTACGATACACACACTGGAACTTTCCAATACTAACTAGTGACAAACTTTTGGAACCCGCCTAGAAACAAAATTTAGAAAGCTGTCTATACTGAAAACTTTTCGAATACTATCTACTGGCAGATTTCCGATAAACAGTCCGGCAAAAAGCTTAAAAATAGTAAACTAGTATTAAGATGTTCATCGATTACTTAACAAAAGACGAAATAAAATTTTTAAAATAACAAAAACTTAAGAAAAAATGCAAAACAAAATTATATAAAGTTATGATTTTGAGTCTAAACCGCGCAAGTGAGCTGACTGCAAGGCCAGATGTCCCTGGATTAGTACACTGGAGACTCTTAGTGAAAATACATAAAAATATTATTGTTAATTGCTCTGAAAGCTATGAGTAAGCAACAGTGTTAAATTCTAAGTAAAAAATATAACTAAGTTGTTTCGCGAGCAGTTAATAGTAAAAAACGTGACTACTAGACGTACTTCCGTAAGTTCTGTTTCAATGGTAAATAAAACCAAAATTAAGAGTAACAATTATACTTATTTCTTGCTTTTGAAGGTCGTATGTCATATTGTGTTGTAGTCTACAGAGTGCATAATTCTTCACGTGATTCATGACATGCACATGTTTTACTGACATCACAATAGTACTAATTGCAACGTTACGGATCTTTTATGTGACGTCATTTTAGTGTCTACCGACCGACTGACAGGCAAAACGCTGCTATATAGTGGTGCAAATAATTAAAACAGATGACCCCTCCAGACTGCTTTCGACCTCCTTTTGGAGAAATTAATTATCATAATAACAACTCTTCGTAAGACATATAGCTGATACAGTTAACTTATCACTTTAGTTATGGAAAACTAAAATCGCAGTATTACATAGAATAACGTGAAAATGTATTAAAAAACCTCTGCTGCATCAGATTTGACTTGTATCTGTGAAACAAAACCATTGTAATATACAATGCTGGAAGAAGCATTAAAATAATAAATGCGTTACACATTTGATTAATTTGAAACTGAAATAGTAAAACAAAAAAAAATCCTGCAAAAGTGTTGTAAGTGTTTTAAAAGTTATTCAAGATGCCTAATTTAAATACAAGTGGTTCAGTATTGTCACACATGTGCACCTTTAGTTTTTGTACAAGTCATCATTGACAAAAATTTGAAACTTTCACATTTGAATTTATCATCCAGCTACATTTAGGTATGAAGATTATTCTGATTCACAAAATATGGCTAGCTAGTATATCGTTGACATTAAAATATCAAAACAGAGGTAATTAACACCTTTTGATATAGTTAAGAGTGAAATCTTTACAAGATGTTGGTTGGAGTTTAAGAAAGGTTGCAAAAACCTTAGCCATTCACTTAGTGCTATGAAGTACACGTTGAAGATATAGTAGTCTTATAATGAAAAAAAAACGAAGAAAACAGCCCACTAAAAAGAGATGTTAAACACCAAACAAGAGAGACTCCTCAATAGAGACCTTGGGAGTGGCCAAATACATCAATCAAATATGTTTGCCTCATGCGTCCAAAACTGTAACTAGTTCTGAAATAGACCAAAAACTGGAGCTATGAGCTGAAGCTTTGTACTTAAAAAAAAAAACGACAACAAATCAGAGTCGTTTTATGAGTCGCTATGCCGCGGCTAAAAACTAATGCGCTAAGAAAAATACGAAGAAAACTTACCACAGACCTTGTTCACAATATTAAAAAGTTATGTACAAACAAAGTTTTCATAAGTAAAGCCTCAACAACCAAGCGTCGATATATCCATTAGAGAATAGTAGTTGCAAGAAAGTCCTTACTGCGCGAAGGAAAAGTTGCAAAGGGCTAAAACCAACGTGTAATTTTGTCTTTGAAACAGTGACACAAACTGTTTTAAACAACCGTATCTATATTTCACTTGTTTAGTTCCAATCAACGATGGAAAAGGAATGTCTTTTGCCAATCAAAAGTCAAGCACACAGAAAGGGTCATGGTTGCTGGAGGCACAATACATACACATGATGTTAACCATTTAAGAAAGTGATGGAACCATGGATGAAGATGAATACCATAGTGCTATCTGTAAGGAAAGCGAATGAGGAGAATTTCATATTGAAAGAATATAATGACCTTCAAAAGTCAAAATTAGAGATGTATGCAGGAGAAATATTATATTTAGTTGCTTTCTGGAAATACGAGCATAACTGTTGTTTGGAATAGAGTCTCGACCATCTGTAATATGTACTAGTTAAGAATAGCCATAAAGAGTGGTTTATTCCAAGATATTATGTTCTTTTTTAAATCTACCACATGTCTTTGAATAATCTCTTTTCAAGTATTCTATCCTTCTCCGTAGCCTATCACTGAACAACGCTTGACATAACATAATTCCAGGGGTCACTTCAGGATCATGATTCTAACAGTCAGTTTCGTAAATGAAGGAAAATATCTTATTGACTGTAACAAAATATATTCGTCATTTAAATTCCTTCAATGCTGACTTACCAATGGTATGCAGCACCAAAAAATAAATGAAAAATGTCAGAAATTGGATTTAGAAAGATTTCAAACTTAAAATCTTCAGTTTTTCAGAGAAGGGCAAATCCCCCTCTCAGACTTTCTGATATCCGGTTATTTCGACGCTCCTTTTTTAAATACCTTGGATTCGCTCTTTACTATAGGATATGTAGATTTTTATGTTTTCCTTCCGTGTATCAAAAATTATGTCGGTCTTACTTTTGCAGTTTTGCTCAGTTTGATTACGATCATTTATCAAACTTTGCATATTTTCCAATGTGAACACTTGTTTGTCATTATGAAGTATAATGGCCTTGTATGGCCAGATGATTAGGGCGCTCGACTCGTCATCCGAGGGTGGCGGGTTCGAATCCCCATAACGCCAAACATGCTTGCCCTTTCGGACGTGGGGGCTCTATAATGTGACGGACAATCCCACTATTCTTTGGCAAAAGAGTAACCCAAGAGTTGGCGGTGGGTGGTGATAACTAGCTGCCTTCTCCCTAGTATTACACTGCTTAATTAGGAACGGCTAGCGCAAATAGTCCTCGTATAGCTTTACGTAAAATTTAAAACAAACAAAATAAAGTATGATAACTATTAAAAGATGATGTTCTTTAAATACAGCTCTGAATATTTGTCTTAAAATCAATTGTTTTTATCATATTTTGAAATGTTTAGACTTGGTGATGCAAATATACAACAAGCGGTATGTAACTTCTGAATAATTCCGTAATAATGTTATGTATATCCTACATATCAAGCAATGAAACTACAACTTGCTTAGCCCTAATCAATCACATGGATGCACATTAGAAATTTAATGTACCTGAGAAACTTTTGTGATAATGTGATCAATAATATTTGCCAGACTTCTTAATGAGTGATTTATAAAGCACACTAAACTTATGTTAACATGACATCCTTCACTCATAACAATAGAATAAAGATGTATTTTATGCCGTGTAAACTGTGTACCTGAATGAAGAGATGCACATCAGTAATACGTAATGATGCACTAAGAAATACCTTTTTAAACAGAAAAGAAAACTTCTTTCGATAATTGTACTTTTTGCACAAAATGTCATCTCCAATAGTAGTGTTATTTATAATGCCAAATATCCGATGTTCCGACTCCAGATGACAGTGAAATTATCAGCACACAATCAAGCTACGATTTTTCTCCACATCACTATTCTAATGCATCACCAAATAAACCACACTGTCCTTACTGGTTAAGACTGAATATTAAGTCAACAAGCCCTAATGTGTTATGTAACCAAAATGTACTTATTTTTACATCATTGAAGCATAAACCTAAATATTTATTATGTGTAATGCTGTCGTCGTTCTGTATCTCAGTGCTCAAAACATCAGCAGAACAGAAACCCGTTTGTGGCCGACTTATGCTAGATAATAGATATAAAAATAAAAGACCATGCTTGTGATAATAAAGTGGGTGTGATGGACCTGTTAGAAACCACTTGCAACAGGAAGAAAAAAAGCTTCCTAGTGGAATAAACTTCGACAAAAGTCACAAGGTAACTGAAGGCAAATGCCTTAATTTGGCTGGATGGCTCGTTTACTAAGATTATATCTTTGAGGAACATTATCCTGTTTGGGAGTTATCCTTATTAAAGACTGTGCTGGATTATCCAGTATAATTTTGTTTATAGCTTTAGGTTTGAAAAATACTTTTACTACGAAGATAATAGTAAATTAGGCTCTTTCTATTTTGTTGGAAAATTATATTTCACGGTATTTCTTATTTAGATTTGTGATATCTAACCATAAAATCTCTCTTTAACAATATCTTTTAGCAGAAAACAATAATTTAACAATTCTAGTTACAGATGACATATATATATCATTTATGCCTTCAAGAAGTGATGTTACTATATCCATAAGAAGATGCTACTTGTCCAACTAATGATAGTTGTATCCACTGATGAGTACACTGTCTCAGTCTTGGTAGAAATGATGATAAAAACAATCACATACCACATGATGTGGCTGTTGCCAAAAGAGGACTTAGAGATGTATTGTATTTTCTTCATCGTATCTGGTATAATCACCCACTTTCCATTCTTTCTGCAAAAGGGGTTCAATTAACAACCTATAGAGAAATCCAATCTAAATCGCGCAGTAATTGGTATGGGCAATGTGTCACTGCATAAAAACAATGGAAGCTACTGAGCATGATTATTTAAGAATCTACAAATTCATTTTATCGAGAATTACCCGAGAACCATCACTGTTTTTCTGTCTTTGTTTTTGAAACTGCTATAGGTCTGCTCTCATACAAAAGACAAAAGATGGTTCTGCAGTCTCATAACACGTGCTTGAACTTCAACATATTGTAGAGTTCGGAGGTTTAACTGAAAGAGGTCAACATGTAAAAAGATATAAGAAAGTGATGTGAGTTTGAAACTTCCATAGTTGTCTGAAGAATGACTGTGATCACTGATATTGAGTGTACCTCAGCTGAAGTAGGCAGCATCATACACATCATAGCATTCACCAAATAAACCACACTGTCCTTACTGGTTAAGACTGAATATTAAGTCAACAAGCCACAGTTATGCCCTAATGTGTTATGTAACCATCAATTGTGGTGAATGATTGTATGACATAGAGGTCATTAGTGAAAGAAACAATCTTCTTGCAAAGATTCAGTTCCATCATGTTTCAAGTAAAATATCTCATTCTGCTCATATGCTCATTCTGGATTCAATAGGACAGTCAGAATGACCGACCTATACGAACCTGGCGTTTCTTATATTATGCAGGTATAAGAGTAATAAGGTGCTGTGAATACATGCACCAGTAATTTGACGTCTGGGAACCAAAGACTTAAGAAATATAGGTTCAAGAACCAGCTTCTTTATCTGATCCTGTGAAAATTATCGAAGGCCTTTCCGAGGAATAGGACAATGACCGAAAGGCGGAATGTAGGCATTTTGTATATCCGCGTAACATTTGTGAATAGCGTGAACACAATAGATGTAATAAGGAAACTTGAAGAGTGAACCAATTCCCACATTACAAAGCATAAAGACTTACCCTTTAGAGATGACAAAAAGTTTGTTGCAACATTGAAAACGGTTAACTAAATCAATTTAAACAGTTAGAAAAAATTGATTTTCATTAAAAACTATTTTTTTATTTCTAGTTTTGTAATTCTGTTAATACTTTAGTTTACAAATGATGTGGAATATGAAGAAAATTATGAAAAAATTCAACTTTCATTGACATTTCGTTTAATGAACATGATGTCGTGTTTTATGTTATTGTCTTTAAATTGTTTTCAATTATTATTTTGTTATTAATTTTGGAATTTATTTTAAAAGTTTAAAAACTAACTAAACTAAATAAACTAACGTGGCAAGGGTTCAGTTTAGAGAGAGAGAAATCAGAAAAAAATTCAGGAACTTTGTAGTTCCTCTTCGTCCCCTTTCGTGGAATTAAGATTAAGTGGTGGTTTTTTTTATTATTATTTTAATAAATTAATTATCGTTATTATTTTTGACTTTATGGGTGGAGAATATCTCACTAAATGTTCTTTTGGGTGGAGGCAAAGGCAGCAGTGGAAAGAAAGGCCGGGACCTGTCCCGAAAGGAAAAGTTGGGCGATTTGAATGTAATTCATTCAAATTCAGATCAAATCAAACGGCCCGATTCGTATGGCAAAAGGTTGCCTGGGCTGGGATCTAGAAATTGCCTGAAGATTTTGATGTGGGGAAACTGCCCGAGAAAACCACTTTCAAATTTTGCCTGTCGTTGTACCTGAAAAAAAGGAATTCATGTTAATAACATAGATTTTATTTATTTAGATTCTTTGTTGAGTGGATTGTGATTCTTGAAATATTTGTAATATGTATTTTGTTGGTGCACTTGAAAGTTTGTAGTGATGCCGTTAGTTTGTTTCTATTTTCTGCTTTTAGATAATATTTGAGAGAAAGTTCTGTTATTCTATCTCTTATAGTTGGTAAATTACTAATTTGGTGTAGATAATTTGTTGGCGTAAAAGATGGTAAACTGAATGCGGATTTTAATATTTTGTTTCGTTGCACTTGGATTTTTTGGAGTGTGTTGTTTGACATATTGTATGTTACTTGACATCCGTACTCTATTAGTGGACGGATGTAAGCCTTGTATATTTGTATAATGGTGTTCGGCGCGCATTTCGATTGTTTACCAGTTATAGTCTTTAGATATGAAATCCTTTTTCTTATTGATGAGTGTATATTGTTTATGTGTTTTTTCCATGTTAGTTTTGTGTCGAAAGTGACGCCAAGGAATGTGATGTTTTGCTCATGTTAATGGTTGTGTTTCCAAGTGATAGTTTTATTTTTCTAGATTTTTCTTTGCTTCTTTAGTTTTCTATAGAAGGTGATTGCTTGTGTTTTTGTCGGATTTAACACGACCCTCCACTTGTTGCTCCATGTTGAGACGTTGTTTAGTGATTCTTGTACGCGAGACGTGGCCATTACTGGGTTTCTGGAGGTGCTCCAGATTGCGATGTCGTCTGCGTATTGTGAATTGTGTGTGTATGTTAGATTTGGAAAAGGTATGTCACTGACGAAAATTATGTATAGAAGTGGAGAGAGGACTGATCCTTGGGGCACTCCTGCCGTTATATTAAATAATTTGGATATGGTTTTATTGACTTTTACTTGTGCTGTTCTATTGGTTAAAAAATTTGAAATCCATTTGACTATCGTAGGATTTATTTGTAGGTGATTTAGTTTGTATATGATGGCGTTGTGCCAAACGCTGTCGAATGCTTTTTTGACATCTAGGAATACCCCGATGGTTACTTGATTGTTGTTGTAAGCTTTGTAGATTGATTCGGTGAGTCGTGTGAGGTGATCTGTTGTTTGTCTATTTTTCTGGAGGCATTTTGAGATTCTGGAAGGATGTTGTTTGATTCGCAAAAATGGAGGAGACAGTTGGAGATAATTCTCTCCATCAGTTTGCCAAGGCAGCTTAACAGACTGATGGGGCGGAAATTATCTGGATTTGTTATGTTAGTTTGTTTCTTGGGGATTGTTGTTATGATGGCTTTTTTCCACGTGTCAGGGTAATACCCGGTCGCTAGTGAAATGTTCATGATGTTTGTGAGGTGTTGTAGTAGGAGAGTGGAACGTTTTTTGAGAATAATATTTGGTATTTGGTCATGTCCGGGGGAAGTGTTCTTCAAGTTTTTGATATTAATCTTTAGTTCGGATATGGTTATTTTTCTATTGATTGAATTTGAGTATGCTTCTAGTGTCTCTCCGGGAAATCCTGGTGAGAATGAAGCTTGGTTTGTATTTATGTAGTTGTTGACAAAGTTTAAAATTTACATTATAGCACTTTTATACATTTTATTGGGTTTTATTATATATATCATGTCTCCTGATGGAGCAGCGTTAAGTTTACGGACTTACAATGCTAAATTTTGGGTTTTGATTCCTATGGTGAATACAACGAATAACTTAATGTGGTTTTTCTTTAAAACAAGGAAACAAGCTATTTATTACTTTGTAAATTCTAAAATTAGGTAGCAGTAGAATGTCACAGTAGATGCGCCATTCCAATTTCAAACTTAAAATAGGAATATTCAAAATCATGTTACTCTTATGCATATTGAAATACAGTATTTTAAATAAATAAGAAATAGTGAATACAACTGAAAAATGAAACCATCATAATTATGGAAGTTTACCTCTGTTGTATAAAAATAAATTGCACCAGAGTACACTCTTCTGCTGCTAGTTTACGCCATAGTTAGACATCTAACTAGTCAGTGTCATACTAACATAATGCTTATAAAAATACAAACCATCATACTATTATCAGTGTGGTGAATGCACTCATGGTTTCAAAGATAGATATGCAACATGACAAGATGTAGAAATATAAGTCTTGTCTGGTGAATGTTACAGCAGTTTATGTTACAGTAGGAGCTGTACGTGAACTATTATCTGATAATGGAAGTGATCTAGATAGAAACATCAAACTTTACAAAAGTGATGCTAAGTAATTCAAGATATGCTTTTTATATTATTGGCACACGACAATCCAATAGATTTAGTGTCTGATATTCTGTATTTCTGACAAAGCTCCTAAGGCTGTCTGCTGACGTTCCTAATGTTGAACTACTAACCAGATGGCAGGCAGCCAATCAACATCTATAACCCATCATTCATGCTAACGAATTGACTATTACTCTTATTTGTACTTGCAGCTTAAATCAAGAAGAATGTTTTGTGGTATCACACAAAGTTAAAGTTGGATTGCTAGTTCCAAAATTCAGAACTTTACCACTTAACGTAGCTGTAAGTATAGGTTTTACATTTATCTTCAGAGTAGTAAAATACACAATAGAAAGAAGTGACTCTTATGGAAGAGCAACTTATAAAAATTACCGCTTTAGAGAGATAACCCGACTAAAAGGCTGAAATGACATCAAACTTCAAGCAATCAGGTGAACAAAGATAAAAGAGGGTTCTCTTTACAGATGAATCCAAACTCATATTATCTGACAACAATCATCGATAGCTTGTTCGATGGCAAAGATGAGACTGATATCAGAGTCAACGTACAAAATCTACAGCAAAGAATGTTGAGAACTCAATATAAGTGTTGGCCATATTTTAGACAATGATGTTGGAGTCCTTCACCAAAACTAATTACACCCGCGCTTTCGAGAGGAAGCAGATTTATATCCATCACATCATTTCCTTAGAGGTTGCCTGTTGAACATGATTCATTTTCAAGCAAGACAGTGGTCTCAAGCAAATAGAAAACGATATATAACGATACCTGAAAAGAATAAATGGCCTATGAAACACTTATAACCAAGGGTTGGATTACACTTAATCCTGAAATGAATATTATTAAGGCTGTAATAAGGGTTTATATGGAATATTAGAAGGTCAAATAAACATTAAGCCACTTGACTTTACTGTGAACACATTTAAAACAGTATTTCACAAATGTACATTAATAATTGTGTGAGAGCCAAAAAAAAAGTGTCTTCATTTTTAATGCACATGCGAAATACTAGTGCACTACACAAATTATGCAATTTTATTTCGCGTTTTCTGAGGTAATGTCTTGTACTTGTGATATATTAACCTCTTTGTTAGTTATTCTTTAATACTACTGTACTAGAATCATCTGATAGTTTTCGCGTAAGTATTTTTAATACTTTACATAAATATATTTTTCTCAACAGTTTCTGGAAATTAAAGGAAACAAATGTTCATACTATCATTATCAAACATATCAAATTAAAGGTAACAAATGTTCATACTATCATTATCAAACATATCAAATTAAAGGTAACAAATGTTCATACTATCATTATCAAACATATCAAATTTACATCTTTCTTTAACATATCTTTATCAGCTTGTAAGTAATAAGTAAACTAACGATTATTCTAAACATTTCAGAAGCTCGGAAATGTAGTAATTCAGTCTGACTTTCATTTAATTTATAAAACTCTTACTGCTGATAACACCTGAAAAGAGTTATATCTAACTATCTCTATCATGGGTTAATAGAAACAAAAAATATACACTCTCTCTTTTTATAATGTTTGTTCTTGTATTATTAAGCTTTTCAAGTACATGGAGCTTACTTCCAGTCGTAGCGTCAAGCAACGAATATGGTTTCAAACAATTCCATGAACCATACTTTTAAAGTTTTGAACGGTATTCATAGAACAAGTTTGGATGAACATGTATGAGTCGTTGGTGTTTGAAATACGGACTACTTTAAAAACCGAGACTCATTTTAATGCAAATTATATATTTTTATGATGCTAACCCGAGAGATAAGAAAAATTGGTTTGGTTTGTTTTGAATTTCACGCAAAGCTACTCGAGGGCTATCTGCGCAAGCCGTCTTAATTTAGCAGTAAGACTATAGGGAAGGAAGCTAGTCATCACCACCCACCGCCAACTCTTGGGCTACTCTTTTACCAACGAATAGTGGGATTGACCGTCACATTATAACGCCTCCATGGCCGATAGGGCGAGCGTGTTTGATGCGACGGGGATTCAAATCCGCAACTATCAGATTACGAGTCGAATGCCTTAACCACCTGGCCATGCCGAGTCAAAGTGTATGTTTGTGTTTTCTTATAGCAAAGCCACATCAGGTTATCTGCTGTGTCAACCGATGGGAATCGAACCCATAATTTTAGTGTTGTAAATCTGAAAACGTACTGCTGTCCCAGCAGGGGACGATAAGGAAGAAACAATGTAAAGACTTCTGAATATTTGTTACGGTTATGGAACACATTAAACTAATTGTAAAGACCTCATCTTTCTTAGTGAGAATATTGCTTTGTTAGAGATATAAATCAGTTTCATGACGCGGATTATATGTATAGTAATTCTTAAATTCATGTATTTATATTTACTAGATTTTAAATCCCCTCAATGTTTACCAGAGCTACTTGAAACTTTGCAAAGAGGCTCCTAACTCCCATCCACGTTATACACAGAGCATATTAACGAGAAAAATGGAAAGAGTCGAGAAGAGGCTTAAAAAATAAAGGATGGAAAAATGTTTTGGGTCCACCTAGGTTCAAAAGCGCTGATGTATTTGCATATAGGTATGAGCATAAAAGAGCTGATCATACATTGATCTCAGTTCTTATTTTTGCAGATTGAGCCGCCTTGCTTGATTTAATACTGTTCGGAGTTTTCTTAGAACTGGGTCCACGGATTTATATTTACATTGGCAATAACATGTTAGATGTCGTTAAAAATAAGTATTTATGTTTAGGTATTGAAATTTTCATTTTGGGCTTACTGATGGAGTATGTTTGTTTGTTTTAAATTTCGCGCAAAGTTACACGAGAACTATCTGCGCTAGCCGTCCTTAACTTAGCAATGTAAAACTAGAGGGAAGGCAGCTAGTCATCACCACCAATTGCTAACTCTTGGGCTATTCTTTTATCAACGAATAGTGGGATTGACCGTCACATTATAATACCCCCACGGCTATAAAGGCGAGCATGATTGGTGCGACGGGGATTCAAAGACGCGACCCTCAGAATTCGAGTCGAACGCTTTAACACACCTGGTCATGCCGGGCGATGCTAATGGAGTATCAAGGATGTTTGGGGGCACTCAGTACTGGCTGTAGGAGTTACTTGAAAATTCAAATGACGGTATACGTGGTCGTTGAAAACAAGGGATATAAAATATTCTGTGGATTTTCACAGGTGATTTATTAGACGTATATAATTGTAACAATAATGAATCAAATTATATATCGACCAGAAGCTGTCACTGAATTATTACTAATGTGACTAAATTGATAAACCTTTACATCTTCAAACTATAGAAACTCGAGTGGGACAGAAGGTACGGATTACAGTTCTTTAAGTTTATACCTGTAAACGGATAATTAAACCCAGCGTAGCCGGAATAGCCTCCGTGTCCGTAGGTGTATGCCGGAAAACCTATTGGAATAAAAATAAAAGCAGTTTTATGAAGAGCTCAAAGTAAGGTAAGTTACCAGTACACTTGATTATGTATTTCTAACCCACTCAATAACAAAATGTAAACCAACACCGACCTGAGCAACTTTACCATGTTCTAATTAACAGTGTGGCCAATTAAAAATAATTTAACTTGACAATGTGAATAATAAAAAATTAGTCTAATTTTTCTGCGTCACAGTGTTCAAATTCACGAATACTTTATATTTTAAGAACACAGCTTTTTAAATGTTAATAACCCAATGTGCATGAGATCGGTCCATTGGATCGACTCAAACTGAAGAAGAAATACTGATTGCTATTCCGAAATTACTATGGATATCTACATTAAATGTTGCGAGCTCTTATTAAAATGTACAAGACTGGATAAATGATAAAGCTAATTCATACACGATAAGCACGAAGTTTTGCAGTTGATATAAAATTCCTACCTACAGCGTAGTAGCTGTAGCTTACCGCAGAATGAGAACGTCTTCCAGGAAGCAGTTTGATTGTTTGATGCATCATTTATGACGTACGAAGCGCTTGTTGCGCCATAATTAAACTAACAGTCAAACCGTTGCAGTCGAGAATGAAATTTAAGTATGAACTTCTCAGTGCTCGAGTTCAATGAAAACCATCGATTGTTTTGGAAGGTTTCGGAGAGTCTCTATAGTAGCTTTTATTGACTGATGTGTTGGACTTGCTTGTAAAATCCCAAGAAAGTGTAATGTGTTTCAAAAACACCTCGGCACACAGGTTGAGAATCACTGGCATATACAGTTCATTCAAATAAAATGCGAGTGTTCCTCATTTAAACCAAGAACGATCGAAATATAATTTTCCATCAATTCATACGTAAATTCATATTGTAATCAACTGTATAATTCATATCACTTTCCTTGTATGTTTGATGACGGCACTTGGTTTATACAAAAACTATCAAACTCCAAGAATTATTCATAAATATCTAAATCATAAACACCTTTCTTATGTCGCCCGGTAACAAACACCATATATAAAATTGCTAAGTAACAATCACTACACTTACTTTCTGTTAAGGTTCCAAACGGCCAGACAAGATCTGAAACAAAATTAAGCGCATATACTTTTACTTCGGTAACAAAACATGGAAGCGTGATAGTATGTTTTCTCAGGTTTTTTTTTTCTTATGTATTAGTGTTATTTAATAACAACACATAAAATAATCAGAACATTTATTAGCGACGGTGAAATTTCAGAAGTACATAAAATATGTTATGGATATATATATATAAAATATTTCAAAATTATCAAATGTAGAATATACCTAAATTCATAGGTATTTAGTTGAGACTTCAATTCACGAATGGAGAACATAAAATGATTTATGTTAAAAATACCATTCTCAGTTATTTTACCTTTACCCTGCAGGATTATACACTATCTATATATAGTACATACACATCTATATAAAAAAATACATTAATATTTAAATATACTTGTGGCGCTCATTTTACATATACTTATGTATGTTTACATATAAAATACATCTTATCATCAAAAACATAATACATATAAAAGCCGATCACCAATATATATATATATTATACAAATATGTGCGATTATCTAAGTACAAAAGATAGAAAATCTCATAATATTTATAAAATATATATGAAAGTCTATGTTCAATACAACCCAGATACAAAACTTCATCACACAAATATATGCGCTTATCTATGTGTAACAAACATACAAAAGCTTATTACATAAATACACGATACTAACGCATACGTTTATCTGCATGTAACTCACATACAAAAGCCATCATCTATGTGAAATATACATCAAATTCACCATATCCTGCATACAGAAAGAGGTTCACTGTAAACATGGCCGTGACTTGTTGTCGGCTATGGGTGCCTCTCTACAGGGTGCGCACACCAAAGGGTGCCGAATACAGATCACAATTATACCTGGGGTTGTTCTTATCATTAATATTAAGTATACATAAAAGCGCATTAGATGTATATCAAACAAACACATGCATTAATATAAATATAAGGTCATACAAAAGCATATCATCACTAGTTAATACACCAAAATATCATTGTTAATTAATAAACAATACATGAAAAGCCTTTATAACGCCCCCACGGCTGGGAGGGCGAGTATGTTTGGCACAACGCGGATGCGAACCCGTGACCCTCAGATTAGGAATGGTCGCACGCCTTAATGCGCTTGGCCATGCCGGGCCGCCATTATATGTATTATATATAAATTAATAATAGTAATTTGGTGTATTAAATAGTGATAATAAGCTTTTCTGTAAACAATCAACAATTCAAAACACACGCAACTGCCTTTCCTGTGTAAAAATAAATATACAAAAATCTATCATCTATATATAATGTATATATATATATACACAAGCCTATCATTTATATCTAATATATACATGCGTATTTGTATAAATATAATACAAACACCTTCTCGCCATTTCATCAACTTATTATACATGAAATGCGTTATTTTGTATGTAGAATAGATATTCAAGTTTACATAAAACGCGACAGAAAGCTATTATTTTAACAGCCAATTATTTTGTTCGAAGAAATCGCAAGAACCCACGCGTACAAACGTTGCACACAAACGTTTCTCGTGTTAGAAAGTAGTTAGTTTTTTGGTTTTTTATTAAACAGATGTTTGTAAGAATTAATACATTTGCCGAGTTTGGTAATCCTACGATTTATTTCATTATACGTATTATTCGATATAAACAATATCTGAACATACGTTACTGTCTGACGCCTGAAAATATTTCTGTCGTATCAAACACAATCATTATACAATCTTCATACGCCTATTGTAACTAAGCTACAATTTAGTAAATATACAACTAAAACCATGTAGCAAACTTCCTTCAGCTGTAAAATAAATATAATTTAGTAAGAAACCCACCATAAGCCCCTGGAACAGCGCCTCTACTGCGAAGTACATTATTTGACACCAACATCGCCTTTGGTTGGGCTTTCTTGCACTCCACCTATTCATCGGATGAAAGACATCATCATAAACTCGCTGGGTTCTAGAGTATTAAATAACTATACACTTCCACACATCATGTTAAAAATTTTACCCACTGTATCACAGTACTTGTTAAACAGATTACTCATTGTATACCAGCACGTGATAAATATATTGCCTACTGTAATATACTGAGTAATTTATTTATCACTTGCTGAAATACAGTGGGTAATGTTTAACACGTACTGTGATATAGTGGGTAATTTGATTACTCACTCTGTCTTTGTTGTTGGTGCTTTACAGCACAACCACATTAGACTGTGTGCTGGGTCCGTCGCGGGAAATCGAGCCCAGGATTCTGCGTTGTAGACTTACCGCTATCCCACCGGGAGACATCACTTTGTCACAGCATGCGTTGAAAAGATCACCCATTGTATCACAATACATGTTAAATAGATTATCCTTTGTATTTCAGCAAGCGATAAATAAATTACTTAATATATCATAGTAGGTCTTAAACAGGTCATCTGCTGTATCATAGCGCAAGTAATTAACCACAAAATCACAGCATGTGTTAAATAGATTAACCACTGTATCATAGCACGTACAAAATATATTATACACTGTAATTATCGGAAAGCGTCCTATGTTACAGTAGGTAATCTACGTAATCTTGTGTTCAACCAACAAAACATCAGACATTTAATCAAAAATACGAGTATTTTCAAACAGGATAGTTAGACATCAATAGTACAGAACCAGTGATTATGCAGACTGGAGGGTAAGACAAACGAATCTGGTGCAATATCATATCAATTAATAACAGTAATTATGAGAAAACTGTTTGAGCAATCAATAATACAAACTTTCTTTATTTCTAAATATTTGTTAAGCCTTCTTTAAATTCATGTTTACTTCTCATTTCTAACAGCGACTCAGTAACGTTTATTCGTATGTGGTCGGGTAAATTAAATTGCCTTAAAATGCAAAAACAAAAGGTTTTTTTTTTATTTTCAGAGACGAGTTATATTCACTCTTTCTAGTCCAATCGTTTACGGTTAGATTACAATAGCTGCTTGTTACTGTTTTTGTTTTCTTTTCGTAATTTGCTAAGCTACAAATAAGGCTATCTGTGCTCACAGTTCCCGTTTTCAAACAGCTAATAGCTAAGAGGCCCGGCATGGCCAAGCGTATTAAGGCGTGTGACTCGTGATCTGAGGGTCGCGGGTTCGCATCACCGTCGCGCCAAACATGCTCGCCCTTTCAGCCGTGGAAGCGTTATAATTAACGGTCAATCACACTATTCGTTGGTAAAAGAGTAGTCCGAGCGTTGGCGGTGGGTGGTGATGACTAGCTGCCTTCCCTCTAGTCTTACACTGCTAAATTATGGACGACTAGCACAGGTAGCCCTCGAGTAGCTTTGTGCGAATTTCAAAAACAAACAAACAATAGCTTAGAGGAAAGATAGTTGTTCAACATTATCCACCACCAACTCTTGCACTACTGTAATCGAATGGTGGAATTTAACCATAATTAACATAATGCTCCTATTGTCATTTTTGCAATGACGGTAATTTGGTAGTCAATAAGAACGTATTCATAAGTCGGTAAAAGTAGCTTTAAAATTAATTCTTTTTTTTGTTGTTGTATTAACATGACTGTTGTTTTTTTTCCTGTAAATCATTAACATCCTTTTACCACTGAAGTTCATTAGCTGGTGAAACAAGTGTAGATAATATGTGGAAGATAGTACTCAAGGCTAACGTGTTACTTTTAATTTTAGAAGTTAGTTTGTTTTTTTAATTTCGCGCAAAGCTACTCAAGAGCTATCTGCGCTAGCCATCCCTAATTTAGCAGTGTAAAACTAGAGGGAGGGCAACTAGTCATCACCATCCACCGCCAACTCTTAGGTTACTCTTTTACCAAAGAACAGTGGGATTGACCGTAACATTATAACACCCACACGGCTGAAGAGACGAGCATGTTTGGTGCGACTGGGATTCGAACCCGCGACCCTCAGATTACGAGTCGAACGCCTTCACCCACCTGGCTATGCCGGGCCATCTTAGAAGCACTGAATGTTTTAAACTGTTCAATCATACTGTAACAAGTTGAGTGTTTAAAACGCGCACATTAATCTTTAACATTAACTCTACTAGTATGAATTAATGTATTTATTTTATCGTAATTACGTATTAATAAAATTGTTACAAGACTTTACGATCATTTTAAAATATGTTTATCATAAATGGCATCATTTACTAACACGTGAAAATTAAAACTCTATCCACAGAAATTAAGTTACTTCTGTTACTGTTATGAAAATTACACAAGTTCTGAATTATTATTTTTCCTTATTTTTATTTAATTTAGTCTCTCAAAATTCTATGGTATGGAAGTTGAAGCGAGTAGAATTTTACTATTATAATACTGATCTAATATTTTATCTTTCTATGTTTATATTAACAGAATCTTGTAAGTTTCCACGTTATTGTTTTCGCAATTTAGTGACTATTTAAATTTATTTTAAAGTGATAATTTTTGTATTTGTTTGATAATGTGTCAAAGTTTATAACGACTAGGAAATGAAATGAAATATGTATATATTTATATGTCTATCCATTCACTAATTTACAATTTTCTATCTACCTATATATTTGTCAGCCAAGATATCTGTAATACTTTATCCCTAAGCTTCATTAATTAATTGCTGTAAGTTGTTAACAATAACAGTTACTTTGTTTTATTTTTAGACAGAGTCTTTTGTAACGACTAGAGTCAGTTTGGTAAACAGTTTTCAGTACAATTCTATACAATTGGCTATCTACGTTCTGTTCATATTTAAGCCCGAATTTTAGCTCTGTATGTTGGCAGTCTTATTGCTGACCTCCAAAGTATGCCCGCCGTAGTACAGTGGAATGTCCGTGGGCTTATACCGATAGCCGTGTTTCGATACCCGTGTTAGGCAGAGCACACATAGCCCTTTGTGTAGCTTTGCGTTTGGTAACAAACAACAATCCACAAGGTAATAACACGTTCTGCAACCATAAATACACAGAAGTTCAGTGCAACAATGGTCACAAAATAGGAACATGAACATAAAATCCACTTATTTATAGTTATTTCATGTAAATACATTAATGATACTCCCCAGATAGGGTCAAGAGAGCTATCAAGGCTTATAACCGGAACCCTAGTTTTGATATAACTGGTAAGTAGAGCACATATAGCCCATTGTGAAGTTTTGGGGTTTAGTCACAAAAAAACAACAAATCGTTAGTGTTGTCCAAGCTTCCTCCAAAAACAAGCATAAAAATTATAATAGTCATAATACATAGCTTAAAAAACACAAAATAAAACAATCTAGACAGAGACATGGAGAGAAGAATTCCTAATTTAATCCGCAACGAAAACTTCGGTGTCTAAGTCAATAATTACTTACGATTAGAAGAAAAAATATTGGATTTATACTTGAAATTCTAAAAACTTAATAAACTCCCTTCCGCTTCTTTGAACTGTATGCTACTAAAGTGTTTGTACAGAGTTATTACTAAACTCAAATGATAATCATTGCTGTTTATGGGGATATGTGACTATTACAGGGGCTGGAATACCAACTTCAAGAGATAAGTGTTTGCTCATCACTTCCAGTGGTCTATCTGTGACAACTTGTCTGATATATTTTCTCTGTTATTTATGTTTTTCTCTTTCATAATGAATACTAAACTGTTTGTAGATAGTGAATGAGAGTTTTAAGATTTAGAGATAGGATATTTTGAATCTAAACAGCTACATCTTTTTTTTTTTTAATTTTGTTACAGGTGTGAAGCTTGCGATAAACCCAGTAGAATCTCCTTACCGCTGTGTAAGTTCTCTTTAAATATTTATCTTATGAGCGTACGGTTTATCATTTAGCTGTTTCAGTTCTAGTTTTAACTATCTCTGCTTTTTGTACAACAAAACTTTTTGTACACTTAGTGTAAGGACGTGATATTTTTGTATTAGCTCCCATTCCTTCAAATGTTAAAATTAAAAATAACTGTTTTGTTACATTAATATTTCTATATATGCTTACTATAATATTGTAGAGTACGAAAATATTAAGTTACATTTAAATCCAGTAAAGTAACAAATGTAACAATTGTCGCTAGGCTTGTTAAATTTGAAATTAACTATTTTTAAATCTAGAACTAGAACCGAATTCTACATTTACCACGTAAATGATTAGTATCCAAACAACTTTAATACAGGAACAGTCGTAAAATAGTAGTGAAAACACATTATTGTATAGAAAAAATTAACTTGACAGTTACTTAATTGTTGAGTTACATACAATTAATATTAGTTCTTAGTCCTTTATCAGGTCACCAAATATTAATTTTATATATTCTTGGTATACATAAGGATACCAAAGGTTTTACACATTTTTAATATAGATCACGTCCTGTTATTTACAAGCAAATATTTAAAGTTATCAGTTGCTTGGTGAAATAAAGCATTATTTATGCTTTGTCTAAGCTTACTGTTAACAGCTAAGGTCTCATCTCCCAGATCCCCCGCTGGGACAAACAATAAGTCTACAGATTTACAACACTAAAATCAGGGGTTTGGTTCCCCTCGGCGGACACAGCAGACGGTGGCTTTGCTATAAGAAAACACACACGCAAACAAACGCATCTCCTAGAACTGTTTGACACATAATGGCTTCAGAAAATTATTTTGAGATTATCTGTTACCAAGATAATGAGTTCTCTACGTGATAGGCTTTGCTCTTTGTTGAATTTTTAAGTTGACATGGTATTAGAATAACTTTAAATTGTATATAAATTAATGAAAAAGAACTATTTAATTGCACATTATTGTGTTTTGTTATTTTATATATATGTATACATAAGCATTAAGTATCAACAACCTATAAATAAAACTTTTTAACAAAAGGTAGAAGAAATAATGTTCATTGATACAGTTTGAATTAAAAGAGTTAATCAAATGAAAACTATAAATAAAAGCTTACCATTTTCTTGTTGATTTCATGGAAGTGAATTTCACATACTTTGTCCACGACATCTTCGTTTTCAAACGTTACAAAACCAAAACCTAGAGACCATTAAAAACAGTAACAAAACTAAAACCTCAAACTAACATATGATAAAAATTAATATACAAAACATATTTCAACAATATATATATATATACAATAAAAAACCGTCTATAGTTATAGAGTCGAGAAACAAAATATAACCAAACTATTATCAAGCAAATGCATATAATAACCTATCATACGCCTGAATGAGTTTTTATTTTCACCACTGATTCGGTTATCACCGGATTTTATTTTACGCTGTCGAATAATTAATGCGTTTCAATGAATGGAGCCATTCACGAAAAAATAATCTGAATCAAACATAAAACAAAAGAACGATCTGGTACGAAAACTAAGAACACCTTAACCTCGGAGAACAATCCTCTGATAAATTGAGTGTATAGCTTTGTGCTGAAAACAAACATGTTAATGATATATACAAGAACAACCAAGCATTTTAAGTAATTTTACTCTCACATAACCACCTCAGGAAGTGTCGGAAAATACGTTTGCCACTAACATCAACTGATGGGTTGCTCTTTAAATGGGCACATTTTTCTGGATAGTCCTGAGGTAATTTACTTTCGTTTAATTCGATGACTTACTTAAAACGAAATGTTGGTCTTAGCCCATCTAAGGATGAGGGGGGAATTGTTAAGTAATATCAACCAAATAGTTAATCATTCTTTTCTATGCTACCACAGCGTGTTAAACAAACACGAATTCTCAGACACATTAGGTGTACTGTTACTATCATTATATAGTAATAATTATTTATATACATATATGTAAGCATTAAACGTTCACAAACTAACACTCGTTCTTTTTAACACCATCAAGAACTTACTTGTGAATTTATTCCAGAACTTAATAAACATTGTTCACCATTAAATTAAAGTAACAAAGTGTTTTAATTACTAGATATATTACACCAACTAACAAGTATTTTATTGTTTGTTGTTTCTATCTCAATAGAATAATCACAATTATATTTAATTTTCTAACTCGCTGTTCTAATACTAGATATATTTGTGTTATACCGTTCTGATGCAAGAATAATTAACTGTGTAAAACGGTTGAACAATTAGAAGTATTATTGTTTGCTGTTCTATACAAAATACATTACCGTCCTGATATCAGAACATCCATTGTGTTTTACACTTGATAGGGTGAAAGCAAAACTGACAATGCAGTTGTTTAATTTATAACACAGTTTGATTTTTAACATCTTACTCTGAAACAAACAATAAACTGATTTCAGTTGTTTTCGTAATAGTTAGTATTAAATGTATAATAGCCTTTGCTCCTCATGCATTATCCAGGCGTATTAATGTATTTGTTGTAAAAGCTGTATAGCAGTACAACATATTAATTTAATATTCTAACACTGTAGATAACATTAAAAAGTGACATTGATCCAGTAACCTTATGTGTTGTGTAGCGATCGCTAATAAATAATCGAGAATTCAACAATTTCACATTGTATATAACAGTACAAATAATACTGATCCAACAATATCACTTTGTACATAACGGTACAAATAATACTGATCCAACAATTTCCAGCAGATAGCCCGAGGTGGCTTTGCTATAACAAAAAAACACACTCCAACAATTTCACTTTATATATAACGGTACAAAAAATACTAATCCAACAATATCACTTTGTATATAACGGTACAAATAATACTGATCCAACAATTTCACATTATATAGCCAAATAATATTAATCCAACAATTTCACATTGTATATAACGGTACAAATAATACTGATTCAACAATTTCACATTATATATAACAGTACAAATAATAATTGTCTAATAATTTCACATTGTATATAACGGTACAAATAATACTAATCCAACAATTTCACATTATATATAACGGTACAAATAATACTAATCCAACAATTTCACATTGTATATAACGGTACAAATAATACTGATTCAAAAATTTCACATTATATATAACAGTACAAATAATAATAGTCTAATAATTTCACATTGTATATAACGGTACAAATAACATTTATCCAACAACTTCACATGATATATAACAGTACAAATAATATTTATCCAACAATTTCCTGTCACACATAACTGTAAAACCATTATATCTAATCAACAACTTCACGTTCTATGTAATAGTAAAATGGTAATTTTGAACCAGTAAGTTCCCTTAAGATATAACAGTATAAACTAATGTTGGTCTAGTAGCTTTTCGAGGTATATGATGGTAACAAATAACTCCGAACAAGTAGCTAGTTTCAGGTTTTACATAACGGTAAAAAATAATCTAATACTGATCCAACAGCTAAACGTTGTACATTGCAGTGGAATATTATATCGTTCCCAGAGACATTGAAGTGTATACAGTAAGAGATCTTAAGATTGTGATCTTAAACTAATTTCAACTTATAAAATGCCTCAGTTGGTACGAAAATAACAGCTAGTAAATTGCTTTTAAGACATCAAACGAACTCTGGTTCTCTTATAAGTTATTATAGCCAGAATGAAAAATATTTTAAGGTAGAGATACAGTAAAACATAAAACTCTTTATCAAGGCAAGTTTAAAAATTTTAATCACACTATAAACATTAGAAGAAAAATGTATAAAACTCTCAAAATTGGAAGTGAATCAAACTTGTAAAAAGCGTGCATGCCAAAGGTAGGTAAAACAAGAAGTTTTCATGGACTTTACCCCGAAATTATTTTCACTTATTGTGACAATTTGAGATTATTTTGACGTAGAAAATGCTAATGTATGATTTAAATACAAGGGTGAAAGTGACGTAAAAAATTAAATGACAAATTTGCACTACCTTCTAATTCATGGCTTAATATCTTTTTCTCACCTTTTCGCCCCCTAGTGGCACAGCGTTATGCCTGTAGACTTAAAACGCTACAAACCGGGTTTTCGATACCCGTGGTGGACAAAATCCAGCTTTGTGCTTAACTATAAACAAATAAATTTATATTTTTGACTTTTTGTCTTCAACTACTGAATTAAGTTTAAAATATACTAGTTTATTGTAAATCGTTATTTTGAACCAAAAATTCATATTAATGTGGTAAACCAATCAACGAACTTTTTTCTTACACGCATCAATATGAAAACATATTGCTCAGTAAAGTCACAATTATAGGAACCGGCACAAAATAAGTCCGACCGAAACTTCTAATGACTGTAACGACAAACGCTATTTGTTCTATTTGTTAAAAAGTTTTGAATAGTTATTATACCAAATAATTCATTTTGAACTAAATTATTGTTATAATGATGATGACTATATTACATGACTAAAAGATAACACAGATGCATAACTTGAAAAGAGGAATCTTGTGCACAAAACTACGAACTTTAAACTAAAAGGAATACGATTACAGAATATTCACATGAACTGCTGTAACACCTAGTTAAATTACATGATTATACTATCCTTGATCACTTCACACTGATACATATTTCTCTGCCTCTTTCCCACGCTAACGCACAAGCAATTAACCCACGGAAGTATAATTACATGAATTGTCGGTAAAACCAACTGAGAAGGATTACGTCTAAATGGTGATGTTGATTACTTTTCATCGTGCCAAAATAGTGGTGTATAAACTTAAAATGGCAGTATTAAACAAAATGTGGAATTGGAACATTTAATCTGAGCGGCACTTTTGCTCAGGTGAAATAGACTAGTATATCATAGTCTTCTGAAATTCAAGTACATTTGTCACTGATTTTGAGCTACTATTGTAACTAGACGCACAAGTAACACCAATATTTTTGAAAATATATATAAAGAGAAAATCGCATTGTTAGTGAGACGAATTATTGTGAAGGCGGCCCAGCATGGCCAGGTGGGTTAAGGCGATCCACTCGTCATCTGATGATCGTAGGTTCGAATCCTCGTCGCACCAAACATTCTCGCCCTTTAAGCGGTGGGGTCATTATAATGTGACGGTCAATCCCACTATTCGTTGGTAAAAGAGTAGCCCGAGCGTTGGTGGTGGGTGATGATGACTAGCTGCCTTCCCTCTAGTCTTACACTGCTAAATTAGGGACGGCTAACGCAGATAGCCTTCGTGTAGCTTTGCGAGAAATTCAAAAAACAAAATAAAAATTATTCTGGAGGCTCCGAGGGTTTTATATTTTATACTAAAATTATCTGGAATTTTATCAAAAGTAAGTTTATTGGTAGTCAGTTAATATTTTTTATTTATTTACTTTTTTCAGGTTGGACCTACATATAAATCCGTATTCTTAGTCTTATCTGCATTGGATAAGGTATCTCTGAGAGCCAGCAATACCCGCTAACACAATAGTTTTGGACGGTTCTTTGAGCTAAATAACAGAATTGACTGTCCTTTTTATAACATTTACACAGATAATAATGCATCGTCATCACTTCTCAAATCCTGGGCTTTTCGACCTGCAATCCAACACGGTAAAAACTAAGTCACAAGCGTAAAAGAGATTCATATCTTTATATGAATTATACGCTACGTCTACTAGAAATTACAGCTCCCTATCAATTATGAAAAAAATCAAACAGACAAACAGCACTAAGTATCCTATTCTGTCTATTATTGTTTAGGAAAAGTAAAACAATTACAGGCTAGAGACTGGTATTAGAGAATAAAAAATGTTTATCCAACCTGATTGTCTTAATATTTTGTTCAAGTACGAATACACACACTGATACATACGTAAAAGACGTTTGCTATCCCTTCAGGAATTTGTAGAAATAGTAGTTAAAACAGTTATAAGATAAATACCTTCAACATTCACCAGAGGGAAGAACCAGTTAAAGAAGCACTTATTTAAAAATCACATTGTACGATATTTTAAAGAGCAAGTGGGCCAGGTGGTTAAGGCGCTCGAATCTCAATCTCAGGATCGCGGATTCGAATCCCTTACTCACCACACATGCTCGCCCTATCAGCTATGAGGGCATTATGCTGTTACGGTCAATCCCACTATACGTTGGTAAAAGAATAGCCCAAAAGGCGGCGGTGGGTGGTGAAATTAAGGACGGCTAGTGTAAATAGCTCTTGGATACCATTATGCGAATTTTAAAAACAAACTGATTAAACACTTCAACAAGAATAAAATGGTTTAAGGTACTTCAACGTTATCCCTACTTAGAATACAAGCAGTTTGATCCTGATAAATTAGCTCTGTAATTATGTTAGACAACCGATAAGATGAAGTATTTGCTAGTATCTTTTAATTTGTATTTAAAGCAAAATGAACCTTCATTTATCATAAATATCCTATGAAAAAGTAATACAGGTAACCCTCACATACTTTTGTTTTGCTTAACAACAAACAAACAAAAACTATATATACAACCCAGGATTTGTTACTACTTAACATGGCTGATATTATATTTCAACTAAATTTCCTGAGGTCAGTAAATATTTTTAAGTGTAGTTTGTGAATGCTATATTTATAAGAACATTTAATTTTCAACCTTCATTAAAAATGACACAACCTAAGTTTTGTAACATATTTTTTTAAAAACTAAATATTTTTAAACACCCCTCAAAATGAGTGGTTTTTAGACAACTTTGCCCTCTCCTGTGACTCAGCGGTAAGCTTATCACGCTAAAGATTCGGGAAACCTCAAAAACCGCGACACTTGAATTTATATCAAGCAAGATTAGAGCAAATTAATCTATGATACTTTTATTTTTCCTTTTCGTTATCTGTACTTTTGTGTGCTAACAACAGCGAGTGTGAAGCGCGTGTATACCCGATTCAGTTTTATTTATCATCAGGACCTCTGCTAATCTATCCTCAAATTGAAATTATGTTAGGCAGGATTAGAACGAATTAATCTACGAGACTTTGGGTGTGGTCAACTAAATTAAGCAAATGGCTTAACTTCCCGAGCCCAAAATCGGTCAATAGATGACGGAGCCATGAGCTAAATGTTTGTACATGAAGAAATCATAGACATTCTATGAGCTGCTATGTTGCAGCTAAAAATCATCGACACCCGCTACTCTCAGAGCACAATAAGCCCATTGTGTATCTTTGGATCAACTATCAATTAAACTAACACTAACTTCAATTTACCCTCCTTTTCCTGTGACATGAATAGCTTTTAATGTATTATTACTCAGGAAAAACATAACATAAAAATCATACTTGTGTTGAAGAATCGCTTCATAGATAGATAGCTGGACAAAAGACAATCAGCTGGTAAAAGAGTGGTTTAGATACTTATACATAAATTTATGGACGGATGACAAGATAGGTAACACAGGACGACGATGTTCTACAATAATTCCTGTACGCTAATAATGATATCTCCTTTATCAGGTAGAGATTTTTCACAAAATTTCATATGTACTTTTACATAAGTGAATCATTTTAATTGAAATCTGGTTACATTTTGTGGTGTTTAAAATGTTGACAACCACTGGCTATAGATTTCTCTAGACCAATCACAACGTGAGAGTCTTATCGATCGTTCCAAAACCCAAACATAATAATTGTGATGAACGAAATAACAATGTGATCTAAGTAAGAGGGTTTTTTTTCTTTCAGATTTGTAAAAACTTCTTATGTGATACAAAAATTTAATATTATTTTCGAAATCTGCGTAACTGTATTATGAAAAATCCGTTACTAAAACAAAAACAACTTCTATGATATTTAAATTTGCGGGCATGTGTAATCTATTGATATTGAAAAAAACAGAAACGATACTAGTTGCCTGTCTTGTTGTTCTATCTTCTAGGTAAAGTAAGAGAGACTATTTTCATCTGCTAATATTTGTTTGTTTTGAATTTCACGCAAAGCTATACAAGGAATACCTGCGTTAGCCATTCCTAATTTAGCAGTCAAAAACTAGAAGGAAGGCAGCTAGTCATCACCATTCACCGCCAACTTTTGAGTTACTTTTTCAACAATGAGTAATGAGATAGATGGGTACATTATAATTCCCCTACTGCTGAAAAGGCGATCATGTTTGGTAGGATGGAGATTCGAATTCTCGACCCTCATATCTCGATTTAAGCACCCTAACCAGCTAGTCATGCCAGGCCTACTGTTAATGCTTGAACTGCTGTGGAAAAATATAGTTGATGTCGCTTCTTGAAAATGAGTATTGAAATTATTACCTCGTTCAATATTTTGTTGTATTTTATTTTGTGCATACATTATAGTCTGTCAGGCTGGTTAACTCTTTCCACGCATAAAGTAGAACGTTTTGTTTCTTGTTAGAAGTATAGCAAGAGAGGAACATAAGTTAGTTTAGTCACATTTGGAATCAAAGAGCAGAAGACATCGTCCAGCTAAATAAGAAAAGACTGGAATTATTTGGCAACTGTTCATAGAAGAAACAACAGTTTTGTTATTCGCTCACTTAACTAACGTCAGAGTTAACTTCAACGATCCACCCGTTACACAGGCAGCTGTTGATCTTTGTTTTCGTATTTATTTTTAATTTTTTCCTTTAAAACTATTTTATTCTATGTGTATGTATGCGGTAGCTGAATGGAACCACTTACCACAGACCACTTAGAGTTTAAAAAATATGAGAACATTTAAACAAGAATGATACTTG
Source organism: Tachypleus tridentatus (assembly GCF_004210375.1). NCBI lineage: Eukaryota > Metazoa > Arthropoda > Merostomata > Xiphosura > Limulidae > Tachypleus > Tachypleus tridentatus. The sequence goes on along the minus strand of NC_134837.1, from coordinate 105,363,780 downwards.
TGGTGAGCACTGGTGAAATCCTCCAAGCCATGTATGATATTCACTTGAAACCCTACTTTAATATAATTCTAAACAGAGAGAAAATATTGAGCTTAAATAAAGAATATAAAAGTCCTCTTTGACGTCGTACACTCGACTCGTAATATGAGGGTCGCGGGTTCGAATCCCCGTAACACCAATCATGATCGCCCTTTCAGTCGTGGTGATGTTATAATGTGACGGTCAATCCAACTGTTCGTTGATAAAAGAGTAGCCCAAGAGTTGGCGATGGGTGGTGATGACTAGCTGCCTTTTCTTTAGTCTTACACTGCTAAATTATAGACGGCTAGCACAGATAGCCCTCGTGTAGCTTTGCGCGAAATTCAAAACAAAACAAACAACGAAAACCGTGTATTTGTAACGGTAACTGTTGAAGGAACTGGTTTAATTTCAACAGATAACATCCAAAGTAAACGACATGGCGATATTTGATGCAATATTTGTCTTTTACGAGCGACATTTCTTATATCTTCCACTTTGATGTTTCCGCAACCTTTCCTTTTTTCAATTATAACAAACACATCTTTAAATTTGAACATACATATACAATCCTTCACAACATAATTTTCTTTACATGCCATGTTTCAACATCAGTATAATCCTCTAACATGATTCACAAAGACAGATACTTAGGTTAATATAAAAACCAACAGACAAATATTTAGCTCAAAATAGAAAAAATAGAAAACCGGTATGTTAATGTGTGTTTTTCCTACAGCAAAGCCACATCGGGCCATCTGCCGAGCCCACCGTGGGGAATCAAACCCCTGATTTCAGCATTGTAAATCCGTAGACTTACCGCTGTACTAGGAGGGGGGCCGGTATGTTAATATGGAAACCAATAGGCAGATAAGTAGATTAATATAGAAAACAATGGACAGATAGACAGGTTAATATAAAAACCAACAGGCAAATAGGTAGTTTAATATAAAAACCAGAAGAGAAATAGGTAGGTTGATATAGAAAACAATGGACAGATAGATAGGTTAATATAAAAACCAACAGGCAAATAGGTAGTTTAATATAAAAACCAGAAGAGAAATAGGTAGGTTGATATAGAAAACAATGGACAGATAGATAGGTTAATATAAAAACCAACAGGCAAATAGGTAGTTTAATATAAAAACCAGAAGAGAAATAGGTAGGTTGATATAGAAAACAATGGACAGATAGATAGGTTAATATAAAAACCAACAGGCAAATAGGTAGTTTAATATAAAAACCAGAAGAGAAATAGGTAGGTTGATATAGAAAACAATGGACAGATAGATAGGTTAATATAAAAACCAACAGGCAAATAGGTAGTTTAATATAAAAACCAGAAGAGAAATAGGTAGATTGATATAGAAAACAATGGACAGATAGATAGGTTAATATAAAAACCAACAAGCAAATAGGTAGTTTAATATAAAAACCAGAAGAGAAATAGGTAGGTTGATATAGAAAACAATGGACAGATAGATAGGTTAATATAAAACCAACAGGCAAATAGGTAGTTTAATATAAAAACCAGAAGAGAAATAGGTAGGTTGATATAGAAAACAATGGACAGATAGATAGGTTAATATAAAAACCAACAGGCAAATAGGTAGTTTAATATAAAAACCAGAAGAGAAATAGGTAGGTTGATATAGAAAACAATGGACAGATAGATAGGTTAATATAAAACCAACAGGCAAATAGGTAGTTTAATATAAAAACCAGAAGAGAAATAGGTAGGTTGATATAGAAAATAATGGACAGATAGATAGGTTAATATAAAAACCAACAAGCAAATAGGTAGTTTAATATAAAAACCAGAAGAGAAATAGGAAGGTTGATATAGAAAACAATGGACAGATAGATAGGTTAATATAGGAACTAATAGGCAGATAGGTAGGTTAATATAGAAACCATTAAGCAAATAGTTAGGTTAATGTAGAAATGAATAGACAGATAGATAGGTTAATATAGAAACCAATAGGCAAGTAGGTATGTTTGTACAGAAAACAATAGACAGATAGGTAGATTAATATAGAAACCAATAGGGAAATAGGTACGTTAATATAGAAACCAATAGGCAAATAAGTAAGTTAATATAAAAAAAAAAGTAGGCAGCTAGGTATCTTAATATAGAAACCAACAGACAAATGATACGTTAATATAGAAACCAATAGACAGAGAGACAGGTTAATATAGAAACCAATAGCGAGATAGGTACGTTAACACAGAAACCAATAGGCAAATAGGTAGGTTAATACAGAAACCAGTAGACAGATAGGTAGGTTAATATAGAAACTAATAGGCAGATGGGAAGGTTAGTATAGAAAGAAACAGACAGTTAAATACGTTAATAAAGAAACCAACAGTCAGATAAATAGTTTAATATAGAAACCAATAGACAGATAGTTAACTCAATATAGAAACCAATGGGCAAATAGGTAGGTCAATATAAAAACTAATAAACAGATAGGTAAGTTAATACAGAAACAGATAAACAGATAGGTAGGTTATTATAGAAACTAGTAGACAGATAGGTAGGTTCATACAGAAACTAATAGGCAGATAAGTAGATTAGTATAGAAACAAACAGATAGTTAGGTACGTTAATAAAGAAACCAACAATCACATAGATAGTTTAATATAAAACCAATAGACAGATAAGTAACTCAATATAGAAACCAATGGGCAAATAGGTAGGTTAATATAGAGACCATTAAGCAAGTAGTTAGGTTAATGTAGAAATGAATAGACAGATAAATATGTTAATATAGAAACCAATAGACAAATAGATAGGTTAATATAGAAACCAATATGCAAGTAGAAAGGTTAATGTGGAAACCAATAAACATATAGGTAAGTTAATATAGAAACCAATAGAAAGATAGGTAGGTTGGTGCAGGAACAGATAGACAGATAGGTAGGTTGATAGAGAAATGGGTAGATAGACAAATAGGTTAACATTGAAACCAACAGACAGATAGGTAGGTTGTTGCAGTAACAGGTAGACAAACAAATAGTGGTAGAGAAACAGATATGTAAGTTGATGTAGCAACAGATTGAGGTAAAAAAGTTACCTGTAAATAGTTAAATTAATTAACAATATCCAAAGAATACAATTATAATGCTTTATCAGCTATATACAGTACGAATTACTTGATGCAACTCTGAGTTTAACAACATACATACAGACTATTGCTTTTCTATTTATTTTAGTGATTATATTCCTTGTAAAGAGGAAGTGTGGATATAATAAATTCCAGCAAATGTTTGACCTGCGAATGTAGTGTTTCCATGAGAGTATTTTGCATTAGATCTATTAAAGTTTACCGAGGTCTTACCATCTTAAAATACACAGTAAAATAAACTGGTATAGTCAGACTATGGTTAGTATATTTAATAGTAAAATACACAATAACAGAAATTACTTATAGTTATGATATTTTGTTATTATGTTGTACAACTTACTCAAAGCTAAGCATAGTCGCCCATCATTTTGAAGTGATGGACTAGAGGAAAGACAACAGTACAGACTAATGACTCATAGACTGCTCCTATTGACCAAGTAGTAGGACTTGATCGCTACTCTCAGAATATACCCACTCAAAGTCCAGAACAAGTTTCTGAGACAAAGAGACGTGAACTATGATTTTAAAATTCGCAGTCTGAGCACACTACGCACTAGGTCGTACATTATTATAAAAGAGGTAGTATTTTGTTTTGTTCACAATACCGTGTCAAATGACAAGTGAAACTCACGAAATTTATAAAATGTACTTGGAATAGGAATAACGTTTTTCATAATTTGAACATCCGATCTTATGTGTTGACAGGGTTAACTACAAAAGTAGTCTAGCTTTCAAATACAAATGCATATTTTGGGAGTTAGTTAAAAGATTGCTTCAATAAGCAGATATAATGCTGGCATTTATTATGGGCAATCAGAAAAAAAGAAAGAAAAATATCTCAATAAATATTTTCCTTGCTATAGTTAGCAGACGAGAATTTGTAATTATCATGATACACTGTTAAGTAGAGCTGGTGACGTTCAATATCCTATGAAATAAGCTAGCCAATAAGAGTGATAGTATTTCATAATTGAGTCTATATCAACAGCAAAGTTAACAACACAGGGTGTTAAGTTTAACTACGAACCTAGATAGTCTTCTTTCTTTGTTCCTGTAAATCTATTCTACACCAATAGATGTAAACGTATTATTTATGTATAACACGAAGTTATGAAATACTGAAGAAAGATTCGTTTATGCGGTTTTTGAACTAGGTTACATATATTATGCTTTAGTAATTTCACAGCTTGACTACCAAGTGAAAACATTAGCTAAAACATCTGCCTTTACCATTTTTAGATCTACCAGAAAAACACACACACTTTTGTTTTTATTTTAAAATGTAACTTATATAAAAAACAAATTTTACTCCAATAAAATAAATATCAAATAGCTTATGACTGTGTTTGTTTCAAATGTTCGCGCAAAGCTACATAAGGGCAAACTTCTCTAACTGAGCACCTAATTTTGAACTGATTGCCTGGAGGGCAATAAACTTGTTAAGAGCATCTCCCCCTCCCAAAAAAAACAACAGTGACAACAAATAATGTTTAGTTTACTCTTTTCTAATTATATAGTGAGACTTTACTGTCAATTTTACAGTGTATCTAATGCCTCTAAGTGCAGAGCTCGTTTCTGAAAAAAACATAGAACTATACACCCTTTGATTCACAGTCGCAACATGCTGAACACTAAGACCACTTCTAACTCAAAATATTTTCTGTTTTAAAATATTGTTTTATATTTAAGCGTATGTAGTCCTTGGCGTGTTTTCTATTTACTAAAAGTTTGGCTATATCTTATAATAATGTATATCTCCCGTTAGACCTCCGAAACTGTTCCAATCTAATGTAAAACAACTTACTACATAATACAAATGCAGTAATGAATTCCATTAATTGTGCAGCTTTCTATTGTTATACGCCCAGCTAAAACCTCCTTCTACAGCAGTTACATTTACTATTACAAAACGATGTTGTAGTTAGAATACCAAGATATATATGTATTACACATATATATATATAGAACCGTACAAAAGTGTTAGGACAAGAGAATATATTTTCATTCTTTCCATTTTATGGGTTAAATTCTTCCAAGACATTACATAAGGTAAATTTCAAACATTATGGTAATGCTTCATTGATCCGTTTTCAAAACTGAATGAGCCAGGAGGAGAATATTTATATTATTTAGAATTCCCACCTACTTGTACAAAGGGCGTGTCATAAGAGTTCTGCTTGAATGAACATACTGATCAAATTTAGGGTTTGGAAAAACTGTCATGGTACCACGTACAGAGTCTTAACTATATAAAAAGAAGCTAGCATATGCTAGAATAAACCAATTTCATAGCACTCCAGAAATGAACCTTGATAAAAACAGTACTTTAAACTATATATTATGTTTTGTTGTCAAGCCACGGTAAAAAAAAAAGCACAGATATTTGTCACTAGAGCAGAGAGTTCTTACTAAATATTTATGTGATGCTGAATGGATTCTCTGACAAACTGCTGCAGACTTGAAATGCTCCCCAAACACTATGAACTACACTCTAGATCGTGAGACCAAGACAGGTAAATTTGAAAATAGGAAAGAAACTCAATGACACTGACGAAAAGTGTGTTCGTTTATGCAGCCTTTAGATGAGGAGAGAGACTGTTACTGATCTCAAGCATGAGATAAACAACCATCTACCAAATAATAGAAAAGTGTGTAGATCTACAGTATCAAGAATACAAAACCAGAATGGAGTGTTTGGTTGTGTAGCAATTAAAAAACTTTTACTTTGATCTCCAAGTACTGTCAAAATATTGGAATTTGCTAAAAAGTACAAATTCATTGATTATTTCAATTAAGCACAAAGCTTCACAATAGGGGCTATCTCTACTCTGCCCACCACGGGTATCGAAACCCGGTTTTTAGCAGTGTGAGTCCGTAGATATAAGCTGTGCCACTGAGGAGCAGTAAAAAGTAAATAATTGGACTGTTCATCATTCAAAAAGGTTTTTATGGACGGATGGGCTCAAGTTTATAATATTTAATTCATACCTTGGGTTGTACTTCGGGCAGAAGAAAGATGAAAGATACTTACTTCATTGCATATCACCCACCATGAAGCACAAGGGAGGTAGTGTGATAACTTGGAGATGTTTTTCTGCAACAGAACTCCAATCTTAACCGAATTTAGCAGATCTAGGATTTAATAGATTAGAAACTTGACAAATCAAAAGTTACTTCCAATGAAAGTTTATGGGAGTGCCTTAGAGACATTTGGAGTAAAAATACCAAAAGACGTTTTGATCAAATATGTTGCAACAATGTTTGAGAGACTGTATGCAGTCATCATAGAGAAAGAAGAGCACATAAAATATTAAGTGTTTGCTGAACTTAAACACTTCCAGTGAGTTTCTGTTATATAAAATTTGGAGATTAATAAAATTTTGATGTTTCGCCTATAATTTACTTTCCATTTTTCTTTCAAAGTAGCCTGAAAACTCATTTTTGACTTTGTCCTAACACTTTTGCACAGTCATGTAGTTCTGAAGAAAATCCCTTCCTGACAAGTGAATTATGGTTTGATAGGTTCAGGAAGTGCTTTAACTTTCACACTTGCACAACATAAAACTAAGTATTGATGTAGAAGCTGCACGAAGATACCCTAGTGAACTCAAGGAAATTATTGATGAAGGGGTTACAGTCAAGAACATATCTTCAATGTGGACGAAACGGGCTGTTTTGGAAACGTATACCAAATAGAATATTTATTCTTAGGAAAGAAAAAGTCTGCATGAGAGTTCAAGGCTTCGAAAAAATCGCCTGACGCTACTTGTGGGTGGCGGTGCTGGTGGAGGTTTTGCTCTAAATAACATACAGTTTCAAAACTCAAAGGGCTGTAAAGGGATATGCCATGCCTAATTCACCACTGATATGACGCTCAAAGAAGAATGCTTGGAAGAGTATAAGTATTGTTCAAGACTGGTCCATCAATTTTGTTAGTCTGTACTGTGCCAAATGCAATATTACTAACAAAACATTGCTAATCTCAGACAATGCACCAAACCACCCAGTGAACTTGAAAGACATTTTTCATAAAGTAAAAGTTGAGTATATTCCCAAGAACACAACTGTATTACTGTAGCGAATGGATGAAGTTGTTATCTCCAGTTTCAAGAGATATTACTTACGGAAAACTCTAAAACAGCTAATTAAAGCTACTGAAGGGAAGGATAAGTATACAGTTCATGACTTCTGGAAAAACATAACATTTAGGATGCAATATACAACATCACCGAGTCGTGAGATGAAGTAAAGGAGTCAACTGTAAATAGTGTGTGGAAAACATATATTCAGGGTGTACCAGTGACTTTACAGGGTCCCACAAACAGAAGGTGCTTGGAAAGTTCACGAAAACATTGTGGTCCTTGCAAGATATCGTAGGAGATGATGTAGTACAATTATTAAGGTCCCATGGAGAATTACGTGTTGAATGAGGATCTGATAATGTTGGAACAAGATCGAACTGTAGAAGAGAAGAACGTTATTCAAACATCACACAACTTCAGTTGATTACCAACTATTTATCTCAATTCTTAACCCTTATATAAGGTTATTCAAACACCACATAACTTCAGTTGACTACCAACTATTTATCTCAATTCTTAACCTTTATATAAGGTTATTCAAATACCACACAACTTCAGTTGACTACCAACTATTTATCTCAAGAAATTTCTTTATATAAGAAATCATGCAAATCTTTGTGCTAATGATCCCAGCTGTGAACGCAACCTGAAAGTTACAAGAGAACTAACTACATGATGCCGTGCACTGCTATAAAGAGCTGTACAAGGACAAGATGCGACAGAAACAGTAAATAACTCTCGACGCTTCTTTATAAAAAGAACTGAGGCTTCACCACATCAACATGATGATTTACAAGATGAAACAGACACCAGTATCAGTACTGAGTAGCCATCTCAGTGTGAAAATTTTAATTAATTTTATATACCTACTATTATTGTTGGTGAGTAGAACTATTAAACTATGTCAGTTGAACTTATTATGTGTTTTACAATATTTTCTTACATTCATATGTGTGTTTTTATTACTTTTGTGGATCAAATGGGAGTCAACGGGAAAATAAGGTTCGAGTTAAGTTACGGAAGTTCGTAACACATGCCCCTTGCTAGTACAGCGATATGTCTCCGGATTTACAACGCTAAAATCAGGCGTTCGATTCTCCTCGGTGGGCTGAGCCGGTAGCCCGATGTGGCTTTGCTATAAGAAAAACACACACAAAACACTTGTAACACATCTCTTCCGTAACGTGAGGATCGAATGTACTCATACGGAATGGTTATGGTAAAGAAAAGCGAAAAATCAATTTTTCTTTATTCGTTATGGATAACCGACGTACTAAACATTAAACGTACAGTTATAATAGTGTACAGATAATGTATATATAGCTTGAAGTCTCAATACTTGTTCAAGCCAAGATTAATAATAAACAAGATTAAAAAAAATACCTAGATGGTATTTTTTTAAAAATCATCTTGTTTTACTTTCATAATTAGGATTCGGCATTTTAAAACCTTTTCTGGAATAGAGTGTGTGTAATTTATTACATTATTGTTACACTCAGAAAGTTATTCAAATAAAATTAATCAAACATGACAACAACGTTTGTTAAGGGACTTCTCCGTTTGATGTACACCAATAGATCGTTTTGAAAATAACACCAACTATGCAGAAAAATAAATTACTTGAATGAATAATTTATTTATCGAATATTGTTTGACATTAAACAGTAAAATAAAATATTATGATATTTATTTAGTGAATATTGTTTGATATTAAACAGTAAAATAAAATATTATGGCATTTATTTAGTGAATACTGTTTGATATCGCAGAATTCGCTAAATAAAGGTCATAATATTTTTATCAATTATTTTATTTGACTGTCTCACTTGTGTCATTTTCAAAACGATATGTTGTTGGACACCAAACAGAAAATATCCTTTATTACTTGCAAATTAATTTATTTCGAAAGTTTAAAAAATATGAGTTAAAATATTTTTGTTTATTTTGAATTTCGCGACAAAGCTACACAAGGGCTATCTGCGCTAGCCGTCCATAAGTTAGCAGTGTAAGACTAGAGGGAAGGCAGCTAGCCAGCATCACCCACCGCCAACTCTCGAGGTACTCTTTTACCAACGAATAGTGTGATTGACGATACCTCATAATACACCCACGGTTGAAAGGACGAGCATGCTCAGTGTCACAGGGATTCGAACCCGTGACCTTCAGATTGCAAAATTTAAAGAATTCTACATCTTTCGGTGGAAATAATTCCATCATCTTCAGGAAAATAAACCACAAAGTATCATATATATAAAGTTTCCTATGTTTATGTACAATTATCACATATTTACAGAGGTTCCATTTACAACAAGGATTTCCAAAAATGTACTTCCATGCCTCAATTTATATAAATCTCTATTTATACTGATTTTGTTTTCAACTATTTCTAAAAATTCTCTTATGTTTGGTTCATCTTTTTTCCGTTATATGTTTACGTATTTTTACATTATCCTAGTCTATAGGATATGCATAATTCGCCCCATGTTCCGCCAAAGGCACTTCAGCTGTTTTTATTTATTTATTATTTTTCACTTATATTTATTAAACTTTATGAATACGTTATTGTGCAAGTAATAAACGTTGTCTCGTTTGATTAGTTTTAATTAAAAATTCTTTGTACAAGAACTGTCTGTTATACTTATTGAAATTATTCAAGGTTATCTTATTTAATTACAGACTTATGCACACGAAAAACATGTTACAAGCAGAAAAGTCACAGAATATTTCCAGCGCTGTATGTTCAATACATGCCTTATGAAGTTCAAATTATTTTTATTCAAATTATATTTTTATTTATTTACTAGAAGTGAAGTAACGTACTACTATTTCTGTTTGTTTGTTCACTAGAAGTGGAGTAACGTACTACTCTTCCTGTTTGTTTGTTCACTAGAAGTGGAGTAACGTACTATTCTTTCTGTTTGTTTGTTCTCTAGAAGTGAAATAACGTACTACTCTTCCTGTTTGTTTGTTCACTAGAAGTGAAGTAACGTACTACTCTTCCTGTTTGTTTGTTCACTAAAAGTGAGGTAACGTACTACTCTTCCTGTTTGTTTGTTTACTAAAAGTGAAGTAACGTACTACTCTTCCTGTTTGTTTGTTTACTAAAAGTGAAGTAAAGTACTACTCTTCCTGTTTGTTTGTTCACTAAAAGTGAAGTAACGTACTACTCTTCCTGTTTGTTTGTTCTCTAGAAATGAAGTAAAGTACTACTCTTCCTGTTTGTTTGTTCACTAGAAGTGAAGTAACGTACTACTCTTCCTGTTTGTTTGTTCACTAGAAGTGAAGTAACGTACTACTCTTCCTGTTTGTTCTCTAGAAGTGAAGTAACGTACTACTCTTCCTGTTTGTTTATTCACTAGAAGTGAAGTAACGTACTACTCTTCCTGTTTGTTTATTCACTAGAAATGAAGTAAAGTACTACTCTTCCTGTTTGTTTGTTCACTAGAAGTGAAGTAACGTACTACTCTTCCTGTTTGTTTGTTCTCAAGAAGTGAAGTAACGTACTACTCTTCCTGTTTGTGTGTTCACTAGAAGTGGAGTAACGTACTACTCTTCCTCTTTGTTTGTTTACTAAAAGTGAAGTAAAGTACTACTCTTCCTGTTTGTTTGTTCACTAAAAGTGAAGTAACGTACTACTCTTCCTGTTTGTTTGTTCTCTAGAAATGAAGTAAAGTACTACTCTTCCTGTTTGTTTGTTCACTAGAAGTGAAGTAACGTACTACTCTTCCTGTTTGTTTATTCACTAGAAGTGAAGTAACGTACTACTCTTCCTGTTTGTTTATTCACTAGAAGTGAAGTAACATACTACTTTTCCTGTTTGTTTGTTGTCGTTTCAGCGCAAAGTTACACAATAAGTTATTTACGCTCTGTCCTGCGCGAAGTATCGAATCCTAGATTTTAGGGTTGTAAATTTGTAAAAGTACCTCTGACCAACTATTCTGTGTTATACAACCTGTCAAAGAAAATAAAGGTGTTCAGTTTCGTTTTAAAAATGACTGAGGTTGCAGTTACAGATTGTATTTTTTTTACGTTGTTGGCAAAATGTCAACGAGAAAAATGAAATTTTTGGAAAAATAATTTCTTTCACGGCAGTAGATAAATGATTATTCGCTCTGTAAATGTATCAAAGTTTTCTACTAAATGGAAGAGGAAACTTCACACTTGAGATAATAAATAAGAATATATATATCCTTTATATCTCAAAATAAAATCTGAATCCAACAAAATAAAAAACATGTTATTTTGATGCATATGAAAATTTTCTTGTATTAGATAAAAAAACTGACATTTTCTAATCAAAGCATAACCTATGTGTACCACAGTCACGAAGATATTATTATGCAAGTACTGACTTCTTGTCCCCGGTGAGTCACCAGTAAGTTTATAGCTTTATAAAACTAAAACCCGATGTTCGATTTCCTACTGTGTAGCTTTGCACTAAGAAAATAACAACGAGTTCGTATGTCCAAGCCACGTATACATATATATATTATCGATGGTTCAGTATGCCCAAACCAATTGTTTCAAACAAAGAAATGTCGAGAGAAGATGTAGTACTCATATAGGCCAAGTTATAGAAAAAATGGTGAGGGAAAACTATTAGTAACTCTATACAGCATGGATAGTTTTGCTGCTTTGGGGGCATATGTGTAATTAATATCTGTCATACAGTAATAGAAATAAATAACCAAAATAAAGTAAAAAAATTCTGCTGTGTTTTCCAAAAGAGATTTAGTGACATTTGAAACATCGTATTTATATTACACAGTATCCAAACTTCTACACCGTTACATTTGTTTGCAACAACAAAATAAACCGGGGAATGTGTCTACTGTGACGTTTGTATCGTTTATATTTTTTTATACACGAATAAACAATTTAAGTGTAGCCTTGTGATTAACTTTACAGCATAACATACGTAGCGATACAGTTTCGATTCCGTGATATGGTTTTGTTTTGAAAAAAGAAACAAAAAACTGAAAATCAGCCCTTTCCGAAAAAGGGAACAGTAAAACACTAAATATGTTCTATCATTGACTAATCTAAGGTTTAACACGGAGTAGCCAAAACCGATGACAATGAAAGCACAGTAGTTACTATGCACATGAATGAAGAAGTGGTTTCTTTAACAAAAATATCGTCAATATTAAAAAATGTGAAGTCGTGAAATGAGAGTCCAACCATATAAAGTGTAAATATCAGACACACATGCAAAGTTAGAAGAGACAACGGGGACAGCCTTGGCTTTTCACCTTTTACAATTGTGCATATTTGCTTGATGTTGGCCAAGGTTGTTTCGATGCTTCATAATACTAATAATGAAAGAAAGAGTAGATTATAAAAATTCTTCAGTTGTTTTTTATAACACGGTTTGTGTGTTTGACATCTCTACTTTATATAGCTGGTCTCTCATTATAACATACATTTTTTTCACGGGAATAATGTGTTGTTTATTTTTGTTATATATGGCAATCACAAGACAAAAACACATCGTCAGTTATTTAGTTCTTGTTTTAAAGCTTCCGCGACACAAAAAATAAAACTGTTTCTGTAAAATGTTCTTGTGCATTACTCTTCAGTAGGGTTATCTCATTTGAACAGTTTGTCTTTGTATTATAAGTTTGATTACTTACAATACTTCCTTCCACTTTAAAAAAAAAAGGCCCGGCACGGCCAGGTGGGTTAAGGCGTTCGACTCGTAATATGAGGGTCGAGGGTTCGAATGCTCTTCGCACCATACATGCTCGCCCGTTCAGCCGTGGGGGCGTTATAATGTGCGTTCAATCCGTAATCTTACACTACTAAATTAGGGACGACTAGCGCAGATAGCCCTCGTGTAGCTTTGCGCGACATTCAAAAAAAGATAAAAGTTATTACATCATTAGTAAATCCGCCAGTTTTGTGAGATTGTCACAGCGATGGACTTCTTCTAAAGTAAGATATTATAAAAACTTAATTTTCCGATCTACGAGTCAAAGCCAGGAAACAACATTTAGTTTTACGACAGTTTGAGAAATGAGTTAAAAGCCACAGTCGCAGTCTGTATACAAATAAACATAAGACATAAATAGCATGCACTACACGGATCTTTTAAAACCAGTAAAGCAAATATGAAAATTGAAACATACTTATAAATTACAACAGTGAAAATTCTATATAACTTTGTTATAAAATACTTCCAAGGAATGTAAACAAGTTCGATTTTTCTTGAGTTTCTCGCGGACTTATAAATGACCGATAGAGGTGTCATGAACGTTAAACTACTGCCTTTTAAATAATAGTAAAATTATAGAATTATACCTGATCCATTCAATGCTCATTAAGGTGAATACAACTGAATACGATATGCATGTTTTTACCTACTTTAACTATAAACTACTGTAAACACATGGACAGCAGGTTCCCAGAAAGGAAAGCTACCAATGTTGTGACGTTTGTATAAGTTACTACTTCACATTTGGCGAGAAGATTCCATGTTATGGGCTCTGATATTTTACTGAAACCAAAGTCTACGGAATCACTATATCATAGTAAATTTCCAAAAATTTCTTCGACGTTTTTTCTCGATTTCCAGAGTAAATAAACAAAAATCATACAATCTAATATCTGATATTACATGTTCTATATTATTATATTCGTTAAGCATAGTATCTTTAAAATAATTTAGGCTACTATGGTGTAATGGTTTTACATGGAATTTCCCATTATTGTAAATCTGGTGATTTTATAAAGCATTTTTACTTATTGTGATTCGGTGACCCTAAAAGGAATTTTTATTACTGTACATCCGGTGGTTTCGTAAGAAACTTTATCCTAATGTTCGGTTTTATTAAGTTTCTACATGACCGTGATCCGGTGGTTTTATAAAGAATTTTCTTCTTTTGTGACCTAGTGACAACGGAATAGTCCCCCGCTGTTACAGCGGTAAGTCTACGGATTTACAACGCTAAACTCAGGGTTCGATTCCTCTCGGTGGACTCAGCAAATAGCCCGATGTGGCTTTGCAAAAAAAAAACATAAAAACACACAGGCAACGAAATAACATTTCTGTCCTGGCAGAAAGTGAAAAATAAAGGAAAAACACTTTATTTGAAGGATACAACAAAAACAAATTTTAACACATTTGGTAAAATTCTTGTTTCATCTGATAAGTAATTTTTTCTGCAAACTTCTGTGATATGCAGATATATCATATGTTTTATATCTGCTTTATTGACGTAAAGCTATTTTTTAATATTTTAGGTTATTTATATTCCGTATTGCAGTGGTATCAACATGTGTCCCAAAGGTCGTTAAGATTAACTTGTTCTAATCGTTGTTGTATTTCTAAGTTATCCACAGTAAGGTGATGTCGTATCAACCAAAGGGAGCATTGTAGCAACATATAGCACCTGTATTAAAATAATTGGCACTTGAAATCCTTTTCTGGCCGATTACGACTTTGACTAAACGTAATTGTCAACTAATGCTGTGAAGAAACAACTTCACTTTGACTGGACAAAGAAAGCGAGTTCACTTTGTTGAATGTAGGCGCGCCTTTTTTTTTAACGAATATCACTTTGAAGAAAAATGTGTTTTAGTTCTACAGAAATTAATCCTGAGAAAGAGAATGCTGTAGAACTAAACAAACCATAGTATTTTTCGTTTACTTCCTATATTAAAAATATCGTTTATTTAAGCATATTTGTCCACACTCGTTAAATTACACAATAAGAAAATCAGTGAAGTAACCCATTACACAACGCCCCTCTTATTTCTTGATCAAATCTGTTGTTATTTGCGGGTTTGCCTATCTGATGCTTGTTGGGAAATTTATTTTATTTGAAGATACTACATTTAAACATTAACAGTTAAGCACATCTGATTAAGATATCTATCTACAAGAGTACTTGTAGATTTATTTAGTTTCTGCGTCTTGCTGTAAACGCTGGAAGTAAACCGCAGAAAATAAATAAATCTCCTAATATCTTACAAACTCTTTCGTGAATAGTTAATATATTTGTAGTAGGCAATAAAGAAAAATTTCATCAAACTGTTCAGGGTCTAACAAAAAAAAGAAGGGAACTGGTTTACCTAAGGGTAAGTGCACGTGAGATTTTTTTAACAAATTCAAAGTGACCCATAAACAAGTCCGGCGTTAGCAGGTATGCGAGATACGTAACTACCTAGGACGATAAAATCAAGAAACGTTTTATATTAATTTTCCTTTTAATAGAATAACTTCCTCGTGCTTACTTTATATACCTGGGACTACGTACATTAGTACAAACATTGTACATTAATCAAGCTGAATATAAAACAAACATATATTAAATTCAAGAAATACTTTAAAGAAATACATCACAATTTTGTAGCTATAGAACAAAAAGTGAGGAAATCAAATTATTCTAAATATAGTTTGTTTGTTTTTGAATTTCGCGCAAAACTACACGAGGGCCATCCGCACAAGCCGTCCCTAATTTAGCAGTGTAAGACTATAGGGAAGATAGCTAGTCATCACTATCCACTGCCAACTCTAGCGCTACGCTACTCTTTTACCAACGAACAGTAGGATTGAGCGTTACATAATAACGCCATATAGGTGAAAGGGCGATCATATTTGGTGTGACGAGTATTCGAACCCGCAACCTTCAGGTTACGAATTGAGGGCTCTAACCGAACTAGAAATTTTCAGTAATGCTTTACTTGTGGTTAATTTTTTGGAGACATAAAAAACTAGCTGTGATAATATAACAAATCACTAGTAATGTTTTATACTGTTGGCTTTCTGTATTGGAAACTGCAAACAAGATAGCTGTCACAGAGTGACAGGCAATGGTGATGGCTTTTAGTACTTGTGTATAAATTGAGTAGATAAAACTGTGAATTTTAATAAACAATCAACAAATGAAATAAAAAGTTGTCCAAGCCTACAAAATGGTTTTACGAAATTCCGAAAGGTAATGAACAATTAACAGATGCATTAACAATGGAATGTTATTGTAGAGCTTTTTAAAGCGGTTTCAAGTGAATATTGTTGGCGGTATGTATTTTGTTTAGGGTCAAAGTCACTTACTCGAGATTAGAATTTTCTGATTATTTGTTTGTTTTGAACTTCGCTCAAAGCTACAAGAGAGTTATCTGCTCTAGCCGTCTTTATTTTAGGAATGAAAGACTGAGGGAAGGCACCTGCCGCCTACTCTTGGACTACTCTTTTACCAACAAACAGTAGGATTGACAGCTCATTATAATAGCACCACGGCTGAACCCGCGGCTTACATATTGCAAGTCGAGAGACCTGGACGTGCCGGTCCTCCTGATTAGATACAGTCAGTTAGGTTATGAACAGAAAATCTTATACAAGCTGAGTTCATTACGTGCATTACTTACTAGCAAAAAGACCCCCAGTGGCACAGCGGCAAGTCTGCGGGCTCACATCGCTAGAAACCGGGTTTCGATACCCATGGTGAGCAGAGCAGAGATAGCCCATTGTGTGGCTTTGTGCTTAATCTCAAACAAACAAACAAAAAAAAATTAACTGAAAGAACAACGGTCTTACCTCTGTGCCGATTGGTCTGTTTGTCAAACATAAGCATTCCGCCCTCTACCTGAAAAACGAGAAAACATCAAGGTTGACAAACTGCGATTTAATGTCAAACATCAAAGTTACATCACATCATGATTATGTGCGTCTTGTTTACGAAGCAGGCATCGAAAGATTTAAAGCTCTATACATAATGAGAGATATAGAAAGTAAAATACAGAGAACAGTGGACAGACACAAGGAAGCAAATGACTGAAAAACAAATAAATTCGTTAATGTTTAGTGAGGAGCTTACGGGACTAAAGGGCCCAGCATGGCCAGGTGGGTTAAGGCATTCGACTTGTAATGTGAGGGTTGTGGGTTCGAATCCCCTTCACACCAAACATGCTCGCCCTTTCAGCCGTGGGGGCACTATAATATGACGGTCAATCCAACTATTCGTTGGTAAAAGAGTAGCCCAAGAGTTGGCGGTGAGTGGTAATGACTAGCTGCCTTCCCTCTAGTCTTACGTTATTAAATTAGGGACGGCAGATAGCTCTCGAGTAGCTTTGCGCGAAATTCAAAACAAACAAACAATACTAGACTAAATAATTAAATAGAAGATACAAAATATCAGCTTTTACATTAGGCATGTTGTGGTTTTAATTATTACAATGTTTTGACCCATAGTGACATGTTGTGAATTTAATATTACAATATTTCGACCCATATTATCGGGTCATCGTCAGGAAAAAAAGGCCTTTACGGATGTAAGTTTTACCTGATGACAGTCCGATACTATAAGTCTAAGAGTAGTAATTATTAAAACAAGAACTTCCTTACTGTAAAAGTTGATGTTATTATATTTTTGCACACGTACGTTGTTGTACGAATATCTATTTTGGTTTTTTTCTCTGTAATCCTTAAAACAGGGTGATAAACTGCACAGGAGACACGTTTAATCGACCGTCCCACTGAAATATGAAAAAAAAATGTTGGTTTATAAATAAACTGTTTGTTTCTAAGCGCGCAATTACAAGATGTGTGCATTGCATTACGTCCGCCATGAGTATCGGATATTTTAGGGTTAAAAACTTTCAAGCTCACTAATGCGTTACTGCGGGAAGTTTCATAAAGTGAAAGAAACTGTTAATTTTTATGTTTAATAATCAAATTTCTGTACGTTTTTATCCCTAAGGTAATTTCTTTTCTTGATCCTTTCCACAAACTCGGACTTAAAAAGCAATAAAATGTTTCGTTTCACAAAACTTAATATTATATACTTTAGAATGATTCTTCTTATAATAAAGTAAAACCTTGTATACTTTCCACATTTCTGTTATTTTGATTGTGTATTGTACCGAATTACAGAGCTCAGCTGTGTTCAGTTAATAAATTGTTCAAATAACTTTCTTTTTTCAACACAGGTGTAACTTTAAAACCAGTCTCATTTAAAATGTTGATTTCGCAAGATATACAAAGCACTAGAAATATAAAGTTCCAGGAATAATGCAGGTTTTAAATAGTTGAGAGGCGAAACATACGAATAGGGTTTCATTTTAAAAATTTCAACAGCTGGCTACTTAAAATACAAATGCCTTTTAGCCACATTGAAAATGGAAATATAAACTTTTACTTAATCTTCTAGAGTTTTAAGAAAATTGCTATATAAAATTGGTATCATAACATACAATTACACAGTCTCACTTTATTTACAGGATCAAATTAACAAAACCAATATAATCAGTTGACAGATGTATTACCCCACATCTATTCAGGAAACAAAACGTAATTTTTATGAAAGCTACTCTTGCACAGACGCAGAAGCTTGCTAAAAATAAGTACTTCTAAGCTTTATTAATACATACCATGTTTACGAAAATTTCTAATTTTTTGTCTCTTGTCACTCACGCTAGCACACTCTACACAAAATAATATACACATATACTAGTATAAAAGCCTCTCAAAAACGGCAGGAACCATTGATGAATGATTAACAAAAATTGTAGAATTTAACTAAAACGAATATCTGTACGTTCAAAATGCACCTACTTTTCACTTATTTCATCAGCTTCAAAGCAATTATTCAATCGCCATATTTTAAATAAAAACTACGCAGAAAAATTAAATTTTATCGTGAATAAATGGACGTGTGTGCTTTGAATGAGATTTAAATAGCACTCTTGAACCTTTTCACTGTGTCCTAAGTCAGGAAGCAAAAAACATAGTGCGTACATTTCGAAACATTTTCAACTCTTTCGACTGTACAAAAGATAAATATTTGGTAGCAATCAACGTTGTTTTTTTATGTTTGAAGGCCAAGTAGGTAATATATATGTTAAAGAATGAAACTAATATTTATTAGTTAACATTTATTCACCACTTAAAACGTTTTAAACACTGACTCTATAACGTAAGTAATAGTAGGCATATTTGTAGTTTAATTTAAGCATTAAGCCTAACACATAAACGTAACGTAAGGCGTAACTGAAACACAACTTCGTAAATTTTAATTTGCTTTTGGCTACAATGTAGTGTCATAAAACTTTTGTTGTATCACCGCATTTAACACAGAAATAAAAAATAAAAGCAAACATTTTTAACAAATCAACGTGAATATTAAGCATTCAACATAAGTACCATAGTTGGCCTAAAAACAATCAGGTGGTGATATTGTTGCTAAGCGACAATTTATATTCTTGAGCATTACCCAGAAAAGGAATGTGAAAGCGTTCTTGACAGAGCGACAAAGGGAATGAGTCTTTTGTTGTTAGTTGTATATATATTTCATTGATTTGAGTAAAACTTCTCACAAGGAAGATTTGATTAATTATTCATATCTTGTTGACTTCTCACAAGTTAATAAGATTACTATAAGACTTTGTTTAAATACTTGTATATTTTATTGATTTCATGAATTTGTTTGCTGAATTTCGTGCAAAGCTACACGAGAGCTATCTGAGCTAGCCGTCCCTTTTTCTGAAGCGACAGACTATAAGGATCACTGCTATAGTAAGAATCATCCACCGCTATATCTTCGGCTGCACTTGGCTGAGAACACCCATGCACAGTCACACAGAGATACGGGAAGAGGTCTACACACTGGCACATCGAACACTGAACCGCGTTCGGCCAGATGTTATCAAAACTAGCAAGTTCATTGCAAAACAAAGTTATGTAATAATTATATTTAATTAGTTTGAGCCAAACCAGTAGAGTTATTACAAAACTGGTGTGTAATTAAATTAATTTATTTTTGTTTTATTCAGATTTACAAACTCTTGTGGTTTAAGTCAAACAGAGAGTTTTATCACAAAATACGTTTGTGAAATAATTCACATTCTAATGGTGTAAGACAAATAAATGGTTTTAACACAAAGCAAATTTGTGAAATTATTCATATTCTGGTGATTTAAGCCAAACACACAATTTTATCAAAAGCACATTTGTGTAATTATACAGTCTAGCTAGAGACTTTTACACTTGGTACGTTTGTTTCATTATTAACTAAAAGCGATACCAGCCATAAACAAACAAATTTGTGTATTTGTCAATATATCCTTCGTATCAGCCATCAGCCAAACGACAAGATAAATCGCAGGTTTATTTTTCATCCGTTAAGAAGAACATACTGACTGTTTGCCTCGAAAAAACACTCGTAGTTTTGGTGAAAATAGTTTCGTGAGAAAAAGTCTTCAATTTACTCTATAAATTTACTTTTCAAAACTATTTTCTTCTTTCTTAGACAAGATGGTTCTGTAGATCTAATTCACTATGAAATTAAACGACATTCCTCTACAATCTCCAGGTATCCCATTCAGTTAAGCTGGTAACTTGTATATTATTTTCGCAACGAGGACTCTTTCCTTTTATAAATTCGACATTCGTCTGTAATTCGGAAGACAGATACAAGCAATACGTGATAGAAAAATAACATAGAAACCTAAGAACCTATATTTGGCTTTAATCTATATTGGTTTTAGATTTTCAAAACAATTAATTACTTTGGCAAATAATGTTACGTTTCACAACTGAGAAAATAAAATGAAATGCAGATGTCTTAATTTGAAAGCGAGGATTTTCTTCTAACACGCGTTTCTAACATTAAACTACTTCGTTGCAAAATGACAAGGATATGTACAAATTTTTAAAAGGAACAATAACGTAATCAGGAATCAAAATACGTTTTTTTTTTTGAACTTCGCGTAAAGCGACACGAGGGCTATCTGCGCTAGCCGTCCCTAATTTAGAAGTGTAAGAATAGAGGGAAGGCAGCTAGTCATCACCACTCACCGCCAACTCTTGGGCTACTCTTTTATCAACGAATAGTGGGATTGACCGTCACATTGCAACGACCCCACGGCTGGAAGATTGAGCATGTTCGGTGCGACGGGGATTCGAACTCATGACCCGCAGATTACGAGTCGAACGCCTTAACCAACCAGGCCATGCCGGGCCTATCAAAATACGAAATATATCTTCAGTGATCAATTGTATCTTTTGTATCTATGTGTCAGTTTGCTGCTCCCAAAGAAGAATGAAAGGTTTTTGTTTGTTGTTAAGCCTAGAGGTTTTATGCTATAAGCCTTCAGACCTACTGCTGTTACACCTGGTGGTGGTAAAAGCTAGAACATCTGTATGTGTATGCTGTATTTGAATAAAGCTAAAAGTTGAGATGTTAAAGAAATGACAAGAAAGCTTATTTTAAAAGGTCTAAAGGTGGTTAGTGTGTGTGGACTCGTTCCCATTTCGAAGTCATGGATGAGTTTTAACATTAAACACCAACGTCTACTATTCAGCCAGACAAAAGTATCTCAAAAGTTCACTGTGAGTCATGTTGACTAGCTGCCCTCTGTGTAATATATCAGCTCAAAATTAGGGGCGACTATGAGTATATAGCCCTTTTATGTAGATTTGCACGAATATCAATCTTCCATAACAATATCATTTTTGTTTATGGTGTAGATTGTGTTATTTAACTTATATCAAAGCCAGCGTTTGTCAAATCATATCATGTCACGCTTGATTTCTCGAAATAGGAGGAGTCATAAAAGCCAAAAGCCCTTTCAGCCATGGGGGCGTTATTATGTGATGGTCTATTCCACTAGTCGTTGGTAAAAGAGGAGCCCAAGAGTTGGCGGTAGGCGGTGATAACTAGCTGGCTTTCCTTTAGTCTTACACTGCTAAATTAGGGACGGTTAGTTCAGACAGCCCTCGTGTAGCTTTGCCCGAAATTCAAAAACAAGCATACAAACAAAAGCCAAAATACATTTATTCGGATAGAATACTTCTATTATTGAATACGGAAGTGCAAGGGGCCAGTGAGGAGTGTGTGTGCCATGTAACCTTATAAGTGTAGTGAGTGTTGGTATAATAAGCCTAAAGTAAAGAGTGTGAAATCACCTAACTTAGAGCCAAGTGCATAAAATTTATCGTTTCAACTTTAAACTTAAATCGTTTCTGAATTAAGCTATTTTCTGTTATGTATCAACATTTTTAATTAAAAAATTGAATCAAAGGAGACTTGTAACGGATTTACTAATGTATATTTAATTTTAATGTAGATGTTTGTTTTGGTTAAATATGTATTTAGAAATGTATGTTCAATGTATATTTTGAAAGTATTGCCTGTTCTCTAAATTTGTAGAAGATTCTCGAGCGTAAGAATCAACAATTTTAGATGTATGTATGTAAAATATCAGTATTGTTGCATGGGCTGAAATTTCTAGAAAATATCCTCTCAAGCGTATGAAATGTAATCAACGCAACACGTAAAGAAACAGTTTAATAATATTGTTGGTTCGCTGCAGTCAGTATACTATAAACCTCGGAAGTTATAATTATGATATACGCTGATTAACAGGAAAACTATAGATATTTAACCAGGGAATTTTATAGATTTTAATATTACAAACCGTTCAATTTCAGAGAATTACCTTCGGACGTGAGTATTTCTAAGAGAAAATTAGATATTGCTTGTTTCTCTTATAGCATTCTCATAGAATCCGCGACTCTCAGATTACGAGTTGAGTGCCTTAACCATCTGGCCAAGTGTGTGTTTGCGTTTTCTTATAGCAAAGCCACATCAGGTTATCTGCTGTGTTCACCAAGGAGAATCGATCCATGATTTAATGTTGTAAATCCGAAGAGTTAGCGCTGTCCTAGCGGGGGACTCGTCGGTGAAAAACTTATAAGTGTGCTCAGTGAAGCAGTTAGCTAGCTCGCCGTCAATAGAAGTGTACCTGCGTATCAACATAGAATTAATTCGCACTCCGTGCACCGTCGATAAAAGTTTCAGTTCCAGATTATAAATAAGACACATTATTGTTTGTGACTTTGTAACATTTTTGTATATAAATCATTATTTGTAATAACCGTTATTATAAGTTATATTGATGTATGTATACTAAAATATATTTGTGTTAATAGAGAAAATTGTGTTTATTAATATTATTGGTAAATATCATGAATTTGACACATATTAAGATTCAATTAACTTCTAAATTAAAATTTCAGGTTATTTGAAATCGCAATACTTTAACATACATAACATAATAAATCAGAGACTCATCCGAGATAAATTATAATACACAACAGACTAAATTAAGAAGTCAATAAATATTTTCCTGTTTTGTTGTCGCAATACATTAGCGAACATAAGATAATAAATCAGAGACTCATGCGAGATCAATTATAATACGCAACAGACTAAATTAAGAAATCAACAAATATTTTCCGAGTTTTTTTCTGTACATGTTATTTTATACTTTCTGTACATAGACTAACAACAATATTAGGTTACTAGCTGGAATGACCGTTCCCTGGTCAGAAGGTATGTGAATCAATAATTAATGAAAGATTATCTTGGGACATGAAAAGTTGCTTCCCTTTTATGGAATTGTATAAAACGCAAATCACCCATAAAAACCGTTAATGTGAGTGTATCTCCGCACGGAGTAGCAAACCATCGTTGTAAATTCGGTGAAGATCCATCAACAGGAGCTAAGTTGTGGTAAAAAACGCACATAAAAACCGTTAATGTGCGTGTATGTCTGCAGGTACATAGCAAACCCACATGGCAAATTTGATGAAGATCCATCAACAGGGGCTAAATTGTGGTAAAAAACGCAAAAGCTCCAATGTAAAACTGAAGATTTCTATGTATCTCCTCCCGGACACACTGAACCTCTATAGTCAGTTTGGTAAAGATCATCTAAATGGGACGAAAATGTGCAAAAAACACAAGAAAACAACACAAAAACACCCCTAAAACTTGGAAATTTGTATGTTTACACGAGCATGAACCTAATGTACTTCCATATGAAATTTGATAAAGATTCATCTACAAGGGCGATATATTTGGTTGGTTTAGAATTTCGCGCAAAGCTATATGAGAACTACTTGCGCTAGCCGTCCCTAATTTAGTAGTGAAAGACCATATGAATGGCAGGTAATTTGCTTGTTTGTTTTTGTATTTCGCGCAAAGCCACACGAGGGCTATCTGCCTAGCCGCTCCTAATTTAGCAGTGTAAGACTAGATGGAAAGCAGCTAGTCATTACGACCCACTGCCAGATCTTGGGCTACTCTTTTACCAACGAATAGCGGGATTGACCGTCACGTCATAATGCCCCACGGCTGAAAAGGCGAGCATGTTTGGTGTGACGAGGATTCGAACCCGCAACCCTCAGATTACGAGTGGAGTGCCTTATCCACATGGCCATGCCGGGCCTAGCGGTGTAGCCTCTTAAAGTTAAATCTGATGAGTTAGATTAGATATCCTTACGGCCTAAGTATATCGGTTTATACCTCTGAGCTACTGAATTGAAAGAAAGATGCTAGCTACCCCGCAGCGTCTGCCATCACTGGAGCTTTACTCGTCTGTTTGAAATAAAAAAGGAAGTTAGCTTTTACTTTCATAGTCTACTCACATCTGAAAGAGTAAAACGTCTTAGCTGCATCAAATCTATAACCTTGAACTCTTTGATACGCAGCCCTATAAACTGGCTTTAAGAGACACCCAATGTCATAATGATACAGTATCGTGTAATTACTTTTCTTTATCCTATTTTTTCCAGGCAATATTGATTTGTTTCTATTGATCAAGTCTTTATTTTTAGGAACTTATGGAGACAACTTAAATAAGAAAACAACTTCCCAAGAATTTTGTTTCTAAAATCTATTCTGTATAAAAGTTAATTTGCATTTTATTACATTCAACTGATTTGATACTTGTCATATATTGTGTGAAACATTATCGGTAAGTAGTCACTCTGCCTTTGTTAGTTAGTGTCGGTAACGACTAGCAATAAATAACAATTCACTGGTTAGGCTATACCGTTAAAATACTTGTTTGTTTGAAGTTAAGCACAAAGCTCCACAAAAGACTATCCGTGATCTGTCCACACGGGTGACGAAACCAAGTTGCTAGCGTTTTCAGTCCGGTGATATACTGCAATGACACTGTTGGGCGTTAAAAGATATTTTTCAGGAGAATTATTCTCAACATTGCATCAAATACGTAATTGACGCTCTTCCTTGTATCTAATAACAGAAAATGTTGACATGAAAAATACGGAAATTACCAACTGCATAACGACTACAACGATTTTAAAAACTTGTTATTAGGAATTGTTTTTGTGTTTCGTCTGGTTTCCAAACATAGAGTTATTTTAGTTTTGAGATGTTGATATCGTTTAAAGCAAATTTTATTTTATTTTTTTCTTTTTCTTACAGTTTCTCTACTAATATCTTATCGTTATTTTGAGTCAGTTTATTTTATGGTAACTTATTATTAAAGTAGCTTTATACTAATTAGACATTAAAATGTCCAAATGAAGTGTAATAAAGCTCAGAGTTTTTCAAGTTTCGAGCTATTATAAACGGTAATGAAGTGGTGAAAATATGATATTTTAAGAAATTTAAAAGTTCAAAGTCAGAGCTAATCTTCATCTCAGCTTTGAACAAATGTTGCTCGACAAAATTGTACATTCGTGTGCTGTACCTGCATCAGAACAACAACAAAAAAAGAACTGAGTTCTCAAACTTAAAGCTGTTTTATAAAAAAGATTCAGAGTTTCGAAAATGCGTCAAGGGCCCGACATTGTTAGGTGGGTTAAGACGTTCGACTCGTAATCCGAGGATCGCGGTTTCGAATCCCCGTCGCACCAAACATGCTCGCCCTTTAGCAGTAACGGCGTTATAATGTGACGGTCAATCCCACTATTCGTTGGTAAAAGAGTAGCCCAAGAGTTAGCAGTGGGTGGTGATGACTACCTGCCTTCCCTCTAGTCTTACACTGTTAAATTAGGGACGGCTAGCGCAGATAGCCCTCGTGTAGCTTTGAGCGAAATTCAAAAGCAAACAATCAAACAAGATGCGAAAAGGTCTGGGAAAGCTGGTGTTAGGTTTACCACAGTAATTTTTCAGAGAACTGAAACTAGGCTGAAGATTTTATTTTGGTCCAATTGAGAAAGGTATAACATTTAAAATATTAACTCACCGTTGACGTACCTTTCACCAAAGCAATTATTTTTTGTCTCTGCGTGTAAATTAATCACGCAAAGGACTCTTTAAATGTAAAGTCTGAAAAGTGAGGCACGATATGACACGCGAAGGCGTTTTAAATAAAATATGTGTAATGTTGAAAATATTTAAAAACACTTTAAATATCTAACTTGGCGCTTTCCAAACAAACTTTATAACACGAAGTGGGGTTCCAGTGGCACAGCTGCATGTCTGTTGACTTACAGCGCTAGAAGATAGGTTTTGTTGCTTTCTGCTTAACTTCAAACAATACACGAACTGATGACCTTGTAAGTTTTCGAATGCCCTGTAGTTAAAAACAACTATAAAATTAATCCTGTTGAAAAATATTTTCAATCACAATTTCACTGCATTTATATCATTAGTCTTTCGATTCAAGGTAGACTTTCGGTTCAGCATATTCAATATCTGAAAAATGCAATGATTTATTTTTTGGCTAGAAAAATTATACCGAAATGTTGTGATATAGAGATTACTTCATATTCGACAAAAACATATGTTGCTTTAAATAAGGTAACACATTTTCAAATTAGAGACATTTTCAAGTCATTACACCGACAACTTTAACTTCGTGGTTTAGTTTCTTGCAGAATTTTAAATGTTAGCAAATTTAATTAATATATTCATTGTAATATAATCTAATTTAACTATGAAAGTGAATTTATTTGGTTTATGACACAGTGGTATATCAAAATACATCATTGAAACCTCCATTGAGGGTCTGTCATTATCCCGCTCGCTGACAAAGATAGCTGTGTCGTTGTTGCAGATAAGGCTTGTTTTAAATTTCGCGCAAAGCTACGCTAGCCGTCCCTACTTCAACAGTGTAAGACTGGAGGGAAGGCAGCTAGTCATCACCATCTACCGCCAACTCTTGGGCTACTCTTTTACCAATCAATAGTGGAATTGATCGTCACTTTATAACACCCCAACGGCTGAAAGGTCGAGCATGTTTGGTACGACGGAGATTCGAACCTGCGACTCTCAGATTACGAGTCGAGTGCCTCAACCATCTGGCCATGCCGGGCCTATAGATAAGGAAGATCACAAGAAGAAAAGTAAAGGTATTTTGGGTGATAGTTCCATTTGTTAAATAATTAAATATCATCCCACTATATATACACCTTAATTAAATCGCTGTATGACCAAATACTGATTACTAAAAGAGCTGTACAAATGTATACAATCCAGTAACAATTCTCTCATCTCACTTCTCTTTAGACTCTCAAAAAATACAAAGAACGATATACCATTAAATCCTATCGTATATTTTTTCAGTATATATATGTGAGAAAATACAGGAAATGAAATACTCAATCATAAGTTTTATACAAACAACTAGAATGTGCTGGGATCTCTACTGTCGTACTGGACAGGCTTTGAGCTCGTACTGTGGAATCTTACAGTAGTGGACAGGCTCTGAGATTGTACTGAACATCGTATTTTTGAAGAAATAAACCGAGAACAAACCACGATGTAAAAAATGGTGAACTATGAAAAGTTTCACACAGATTTGTAAAAACTTTTAAACTCGCGTTTGCGCAATTAATATATATACAAAATGATATTGTGATACTTCTACTATTAATACTCTACACGTAACCGTTACACGACATTTCACCTCAGCCTGCGCTTAATACAGTATCTCACAACTATATCTTATATATTTTGTGTCAAGGACGGCAATGACACAGATACATGGCTAAACAAGTATAAGCCCTATAATTTAAATATGAACTTAAAGTATCACATAGAAAAGAAATTAATGTGAATGAAACTCTTAATACGTTATATAAGAAACAACTTAATATCAGTTTACGACTATATATATATATATCCTGTTTCTAAATACGTTAGATAGCTGCAAAACAACTGATCAAGGAATTTTTAAGTATATAAAAGGATATAATTGTAGAAACGTACATTATTATATAGTTGTAGAGGGGTAATAATCTACTCTTCATCTGCTACAAAAGAAACACGCTCTCTATTGATATCTTAAAGTTCTATAAAAAGGAAAGTCAGCAACTTATACTTCAAAATGTTGTTTTAGAAAGAAGTTAGTATCAACTAGTAGTTTTCAATATATATATGAGGGAAGTTAATGGTGTTTTATATATATAAGACTGTCTGTAAATTTTAAAATGACAATAACAGATAATTTTGAAATTATAAATGGAAAAAAGTCGATAATAATCACAGAAGCAAATATTTTAAAATTTCCAATGGAATGTTAACATTATAATAATTCATACTCCAATTTATTGAAAGCAAATACGAACAAATTTTTTTCTTGTATAATAAAGGATGACCTTGATAAATAAATGCCTTTTGCACATAGTTTCCTTAAGAACTTTTATTATTTGATTTCCTGCTTCGAGAGCACCTCAACAAAAACGTAGCAATACTTTGAAGGTATAATTTAGAAAACGAATAAACAGGAAGCGGTACCACAAAGTCAGTTATGTTTGTCTAAAACTCGTCAAATTGCAAGTTTAAGCTTCGTAAAAAACTTTATTTTGCTATTAAATGAATTACAAACGACTACATCAATTGATAATGCTACATCAGCACGTGGAAAAGGCGTGGTCCAGAATACAACATGTAAATTGTGTCGCTTTCTTTTCTACTATAAGATTGTGAAAGAAGTAAAAAGTTAAGTTCGTCTTCTGGATGTCACTTTTTGTAGATTCAGTTGACTAACTTGTCCACCATCACAATGTCAAATGTGAGATAATGCATCCAATAAATAATAAAATATCCAGTTAGATGTATGAGATATTTACACCAGTACATTATGAATACCGTTTTGTATTGTTCCAATGTAATCATACGTAAATTAATAATAATTTGGTCGAAAACGTACCACTTCTTTTCAATTCTAAACGCAGTGGCAAATTTTAAAAATTGTTCTATTTATGCAGAATAGCTGATGTAAAAGAAATTGACTCTATTTAGTAATGTATTCTTAATCTTCTTGAAACAAATTATGTGTGGAGTCCTGGTGTATATCGGCCTAAAATCTATATGAATAATAACTATTACAACTATGTAAGGCTATTCAATTATCATTTTAAATACCACCAGCAACATTAGCAGCAATAAATAAACAGAAGTTTTACCGAAAGTTAAACGGAGTCAACCTCATTTGCAACGATAATATAAAGGGAAAGCAACTACAGAATACCCGCCGCTAACTCTTAGGCTACTCTTCTGAGACAATTAATGGGATTTCACTGTCACTCTTACAATGAACCCAGTGGCCCAAAATACGGAGTTTTTCTCTTTTTTTGAGGGGGATAAAACATGCATACAACGAACTGTTGTTATATCATGTCTTATCACATCTTATTGTAATTTATCGTACAATTTTTTGTTTCTAACATTAATATTGCATTAAAGGGAATTCATTTTTTTAAAGAAATAGTTTCTAGAATAACGCCATACTCTAATACATTATCATACTTAACTTCACATATGAATGTTGTGTTTAGCAGTAACAATGGTGTTTAAATGAAGGATACTACGGACGTTCGATCTAACATTGTAAATAGGAATAAAAATTATCATATCTACGCTATCAATATTAGTAAAGTGTTCTCCATTTGATACTACAGAGCATAAATGTTCCTGATCCGGCTCTGATTATAAATAACAAATATAATTGCTCTAAAACTGAATTTATTGTTAAAGCGTATTCAATCAGATGTTAAATATAGTGACTAGACACGTTCTACCTAACAATTAAATTTTCTTGCTGAGCGCAAGACTGTACACTGAATGTATGTACTGTACTAGCCACAAGGATTGAACCCCTTATAAGCTCTCGAGCTTATCGGAAGGGCATTGGATGCTAAGAAAACAATAAAACATACATTTTACCATCGCATATCAGCTCAAAAAATGTAACAGTTTCATTTACGAATTGTTTTTCATTAAGTATTGATTCTTTGTTTGTAGTTAAACACACAAAGCTACACAATAGGATATCTATGCTTTGTCCACCATGGGTATCAAAACCAGGTTTCTAACATTGTAAGTTAGCAGATATACCACTGCACCACTGGCTGGCAGATATTAACAGAAGAAAATCCTGTCTGGTTACGTTCAACGCAAACAGAAATAATTGATGTTTAAAACTAGAAATCTGTCTATTTCTTCAAGCTTAGGAAATTACCGAAATTATTTACTGTAAAGGAATGTAAGTTTGAATGGAATTAGTTTCGTAGTTTAATTAATTTCTCATGCCATTCCTTGTCGATTTTGTTTGCTTTGTTGTTTTTTTATCATTTTCTAACCTTCAAATTAACTAACGACTATTAATGAAAATTATAATATTTTCCCCAAATTTCTTTCTTGAAACGTCGTGTAAATTACAGCCACTATTGCCGGTGATGTCTTTAACGTTAATGAGAAATCGTTCGATATGTCATTTAAATACAATCCCAAGTAAAATAATTCGAAGTATTCATTAGGTTGTTTTCATTCTTTAGCGCTTTAAGTACCGAATATGTCAGTTGTAGGTGTCGTTGTAATTCATCAAAAAGTGAACTACTCGTATAATGCCAAAACTTTAAATGCAACGGATACAAATTAATAAGTTACGCCAAATAATGCAATATTAAAGCAGTATCATTAGTTATGTATATACTATTTGGTCAGGACGTGTTCTATATCGTTCGTTCATATGACAATGATGTACACCATCCGTTCATGACATTTTCTATACGATTCCCTTCCTCATGATATATTATTTGCTTTTCGCTAATGGCGTATTCTCTGTCCTTTGGTCTATACAACTCGCTCATGACGCGTTATTATCTAAAGTGGATACTCTTAACCAAAAGCAGAATTCATTGTCACTTTTACAACGCACCTACAACTGAAAGCGAGAAGCGTATTTGAACGCAATGTTTCTAAACTGACACCCAATCCAATTTTCTAACCATTAGCTCAGGCTTAGGCCTTTAAATAATCAATTATATATCAGGAGTTACCTAGTGGAGATACCAGAAACGACGTTTGTTTCTACCGTTCTGCAGTGAAAAATAACAATGTACTTTAAAGTATATTATGATGATTCTGAAATGTATATTTTATTTCACAATAATTACTGAACATTTCTTGGTATTCGATGCAGGAAACAAACACTGTTTCACTGTCTGATACTTTCATGTTTCTTTAAATACCAAAGTGTTATTGATGCTTCTGTAAACACAAAGATAGAACGGAAGCTGTTCTGATAAATCTAAACATATAGATCGCTTCACGTTAATAATTTCATAACAAATCCAGCTACTTCTATATTGAATTTCTTTGTAATTCTACGTCAAAAACAATATAAAAGTTTCCAGGTTTCCATAAAACTTTCAGAACGTATAACGTTTCACTACAGCCTAAGAAATTAAAACATATTTTTTGTTTCTGTTGAAAGAAAACACTTGCGACTAAATGATGAAATTAGACAAAATTTACTAGTCATATAACAGTGACAACTGTGGAACAGCATGGTCAGAATATATGTGTATAGTTAACGAGACAGTGACAACTATCGAACAACGTGGTCAGGATATATGTGTATAGTGCACGATACGGTAAATAACTATCGAACAACACTGTCAGGATATCTGTGTATAGTTGACGAGACAGCGACAACTGTGGAACAACATTGTCAAGATATCTGTGTATAGTTGACGAGACAGCGACAACTGTAGAACAACATGGTTAGGAAATATGTATATAGTGCACGAGACGATAAATAACTATCGAACAACACTGTTAGAATATTTGTGTATTGTTGACAAGACGGTGACGACTTTGAAACAACATGGTCAGGATACGCGTGTACAGTACACAAGAGAATGAATATAAGAAACATAGACTACATTTTTATTTGTTGTTGTTTGATATTAAGCACGAAGCTACACACTGAGCGATACGTGCTCTGCCCACCATGGATATCAAAACCCGGTTTCTAGTGGTATAAGTTCGCAGACATACTACTGTGCCACTGGTGGGCATATTTTTAGACAAAACAGTAATAACTGTCGAAGCACATGGTCAGGGTGTATGTGGACAACAGACGACAAGATGAATCACCATCGAAAGCAACATCGTCAGGATACGTAGTGTTAGATAATGTGATAACAACGAGTCAGGATGCACGTGAATATTAGACGAGATGGTAAATAACTGTGAGAAACACAGTCAAAATACATTTTACAGCAGACAGAACAGTAATAACTGTCGAACAATATGGTCAGAAGGTGTGTGAATAATAGACGAGACAGTGATAACTTTCGAACGAAATCATCAGGATACATGTAGAGATAAGAAAAATTCAAAAGTTGTCTTAAAACTCAAATGTTTATATCTCTGTACTCAAACATTTACATCACTTGATATTGAATCTCATATATGATGTTTTTGTAATTAGATATACATATCGATTTGTATAAATCAATAAGGCGTATGGAATGGTTAGCAGCGACAGTCGAAGGTTATCAAGGATATCAGTAAGCACAGCACCCTAAGAATGGTGTGTTTTGTACTGCTGTAAGTGGTGTTTTCCTCGCATGTGCGAGTGGGGAGTGTGTTTCTATCCTCTAGTGATCAATAAACGCACTACTTACCAGTCCATACTGCTCGAAGTAGTTTCTGAGATCTTCAAGAGTCGTCGGCGCTGATAGACCTCCAACAAACACCTTCTTTGTTCGAGTTGCAATCTGTAACAAAATATCGAGTGGTTAATGAGGTGATAGGGAGGTCTCGTGGAATCCATTTATATTCAATATTCGTGTGTTTATTATACTTCTCTATAATTCGCTGATAAACCTATTTAAAATGTAATGACAACTCATGGAAAAAATATTAAAAAGATTAAAGCAAAATTCAAAACTGAATATTAAAAATATATCTTCTTACGTTGCAATGATCATTAACCTGTTCTTGTTGTTAAATATCTGTTATCATTGTCTTCATTATTGAACTTTCTCTGAAGAAATATCTAACAGAGCGAACCATCCACTAATTAAACCCAACCGTTCATCCATTCGTGCACGTTCTGAAACTACAGGCTATAATATTTCAATCAACAATTTGTTTATCATCACCAGAGAATCTTCAAACCGTGACACAGCCCGGCGTGGCCAGGTGGTTAAGGTACTCGCCTCGTAATCCAAAAGTTGCGGGTTCGAATCCCTATAAAAGCGTTACAATGTTACGGTCAATCCCACTATTCGTTTGTAACCCAAGAGTTGGCGGTGGGCGATGATGACTGGCTGCCTTCCCTGTAGTCTTACATTGCTAAATTAGGGACGGCTAGGGTAGATAGCCCTAGTGTAGCTTTGCGCGAAATTCAAAACAAGCCAGCCCTTGACCTCTACATTAAAGAAAGTCTACTTATAGTTAAAAAAAACCGCCCGACCCTTAACGATTCACAAAACTCTGTAGATCTAAAATTATTCTAAATTTTCACACTCAGATCAGCCGTTGTATTATAAATATATACATACATATAGATAAACATTGTTCCATTCGTCCTTTTCACGCCCTTTTTTAATAACTAAGTAAATTAATGATTATGTTATACTGTATTATAATCTCAGTAATAATTATCTTTATAGCACAATTTTAAGATGAAATAAGTTATTTCGAAACTCTCCAATCTTGTAAATAAACTTTTATGTTTTATCAACCGTTTCGTCTTCATAATAAATATTTTTTCATCAATACAATACCGTGGTTTACAGACGCGCTCTCCCAACATAATAACTGCTCGTCAGTCTTGAATAAGACCTTAATTCTACTAAAAGTATTACTAATATCAGAGCATGTAATACATTAATTTATAGAAATATCATATTTAAACCAATTTAACTCTACGTTTAAAACAATTCCACATTTAAAACGACATCGATAAATACGAGGTATATGCAGTAAACCACATTTCAGACATAAACGTGTTTTTTAAAAAACTTTAATTTATTAGTGCATAAAAAATTCATGTAATAATGACTGTTCTCTTTCCACGTAAACGAATAAGTGCTCCTATAGCTTGCCATTAAACCTTCTATTACAGTTATAAATGTGCTCAAAAGATGTATTTGTATGAATACCATAAAAGTTGATCGTGTAAAACAAAAAACCGTTTGAACAGCAGGAATTTACCATAACATAGCCAACCTTCCTTAAGTATAGTTGAAATCAAGGCAGCCTTCCTTGAATACAAGAAGCATCTACCATGACAGCCGCGCAGTCTCAATTGCGATAATATACAACAGTACTTAAACATAGCCTCTCATCCATTCGTGCATGTTCTGGAACCACAAGTCACAATATTTCATTTAACGATTTCTCTATCATCACCACAGAATCTTCCGACCTTAACCTCTACATTAAAGAAAGTCTACTCATAACTAAAGACCGCCAGATCCTTAACGATTCACAAAGATCTTAATACCTAAAAATTGGTCTAAGTGTTCACACTTAACTGAGCTATTGTGTAATATAAATATATATAAAAAATATTTTACCGCTTTTCTTAATAACTACTTTACCTGAAGGAAGTATCGTCATTCAGGTACTTAAACACTGAGCTATGCAGCTTTCTTTAACTACAACTGAAACTGTCACTCAACTGTTTATACGTACTTAGATAGCCAATGTTACTTAACTACAACACGAACAGCTACTTAAGTGGTCAGCATTCTTTAGGAAGACAAGAATTATTACTTCGACAGTTAGCACTTCTTAACCACAACACCAGATCGCACTTAAGTGGCCAGCTTTCCCTAACCACAACACAAGTCCTCACTGAGGTGGCCAACTTTTTTTAATCACAACACTCCTAACTTAGGCGATTAGTTTTCTTTAACCACAGCATGAATTCTCACTTTGGTGAGCAGCTTTATGTAACTGCATCATGAATCTCCACTTAAGTGGACAGCTGGCTTTAACTTCAGTATGAATTATCACTCAAGTGGACAGTTTTTCTTTAACTGCATCATGAATCGTTACTTGGGTGGACAGTTTTCTTTAATTGAAGCATGAATCCTCATTTAGGTGGGCAGTTTGCTTTAACTGTGATATGAATCCTCACTTAGGTGGACACTTTTCTTTAACTGCAGCATGAATAGCTTGGTGGATAGCTTTCTCTAACTGCAATCCGAATCCTAACTTAGGTTACCAGCTTTCCCGAACCACAATATGAATACTCAGCTTAACAGCCAGATTTTCCTTAACTCTACTTCACTTTCCTTTATAAAGTTGCACTACATCAGCTATATTAATGCTAATTTAAGAATCTGAGAAGCTGCTAAATCTTTCTAATTATAAACAGTTTCAAGGATCTACATATAACTTTCAATGTTTCATGTTAATAGTTATAGAATACTTCAAATTAGGGGTAAATGTATCATGTCCTTATCCGTGAATATAAATAATCGCGAGTTCACAGATAATCAATTTTACGAACTTATTTCAGCCTCTACTTGTCTCTAATTAAACAGAGTATGCTATTATCTACTCACGTACATACTAAATATTACTGTTAATAAACATATCTTCTCTTGTCAGTTAAATGTCAATGTTAACAAACATATCTTCTCTTGTCAGTTAAATGTCAATGTTAACAAACATATCTTCTCTTGTCAGTTAAATGTCAATGTTAACAAACATGTCTTCTCTTGTCAGTTAAATTTCAATGTTAACAAACATATCTTCTCTTGCCTGTGAAGTGTTAATATTACTAAACGTGCTTTTACTAGCCAATTAATTGTTCTTTCTACTAAGTACCAAATTAGCAGCCCGGCATGGCCAGGTGGTTAAGGCATTCGCCTCGTAATCCGAGGGTCGCGGGTTCGCGGGCGCTATAGAGTGACGCTCAATTCCACTATTCGTTGGTAAAGAGTAGCCCAAGAGTTGGCGGTGGGTAGTGATGACTAGCTGCCTTCTCTCTACTTTTACACCACAAAATTAGGGACGGCTAACGCAGATAGTTCTCGAGTAGCTTTGCGCGAAATTCAAAAAAATCAAAACCAAACTGCTCCTGTGTGCAAACGTACTTGTATTTGGGTGTTTTCAGCATCTCCTTTGCCGGATCTTCTCTGACATATTTCACATCTAACGTTTTGAACAACTACTGTGCCATCGTCACCGCACGTGCACCTGCCACACCTCGGACATTTACTTGTTAGCTTTTAATTGGACCTCTTTTCCATTTCGACAAAAATAAGCACTCAAAGGTTCTGGCTCGTTGCCTTTGTAGTTTTTCATAGGTTTTACAAAGAAATTGAGAATGGTGAATATTTCACAGATAACTTAAAACAACAATATCATGACTATTGTCTGAATGATAGTAAAAATCACCGAACTCTACTAAATAAATAATCATAACTTCTTTGGATGTTATCCAATTATTAAGTGGAGTACCCTTCTATTTTAATTATAAAATAATACATGTTTTTGTTGATTGAAAAAAAACAAGCAGAGATTAAATGCCAAATATGGTTCCTATAAAGTGGTCTAATATTTCTGCTTTCGTTTATTAAGAAATTACTTGTTAAAAAGAAAACAAGGAAATAGGCCCACAAACAGACATTATTCAAGTATTCCAGTAGTTACGCCATATTGTTTCCACACACTATCATTCTTAGCACGTGACTTAGTTCTTCTATCAACATTATTTAATACTTGATAGTTCCAGAATGCAATATAATGAATATTATATTAATGAATGTTTTTTTTTAATTGAGAAAACAAGATAAAAAGATATTACAGCCATCGGATTAATAAAATATTGATACCAAGTCAATCAGCAAAAGTTTTTAAGTATTGTTTGTTCGTTTGTTGCTAAGCGCAAAATTACACAACTGGTTATCTATGTTATGCCTACCAAAGATGTTGAAACTCCATGTTTAGCTTTATAAGCTTTCAGAGTTACTTCTAATCCACCAAAGAATTTTATCAGTTTTGTAGCCCATATTAATTTACGTTGTATCTTTTCTTGTACGTTTGTCTGTAAACTCCTTCAAAAGTTCGAAGCTCACATGACCAAGATTGGCAAGTGGAATAAGGATGTCCTTGTCTATGTAGTAACAAGGAGGCTCAAACGTACTCGAATGGCCACTCAGGTATGATGAGGGTATGACAATAAGTATTTGAGGTTTTTAAACCAGTTCAGCCTACTTCAGGAGCCAGGAAGCGCTATGTCTGAATCTGTATCCATATCCCCACTTAAGACCATACGGCACCAAATGTGTCACACTTATTCTAATAGGTTGTTATTGCCATAGAAACATAGTGGAGAAGTGTGATCTGCACACTGGAACCTCTGAGAATGATAAGGAGATCATGAACTACATAGCAGAGCGCGAGTATTTCATGCCAGTTACACATAATTTGTATATAGTTTATTCAAGACGCTTGAGACATTTTGTTACGTGAATCTGAGATTACAATAATATTCCAAAAAAAAAAAAGGAAATGAAAAAACAAAATTACTGTAGTCTTTTGAATTTACTTCGTTTACTCATTATGTATGAAATATACATGTTTATTACTCTTTTTCCAGAATTAAAAATGCAAATGTTTTGCTTTATCCTGAACATTATACACCTCTGGTAAAGGTCTGCAAAATTTAATTTACTGATTTTTCCTACTTTTGATTCCAAAAAATTACAAAATTGTTTCTACCTTCAATCTTTGTACACCAATAACACTATGTAAATTTTTTTTTACTTTTTCTTGTTTCTAGGCAGAAAGTGTTATTTCTCAATTGCTTATGCCTAAAGTAAATGGAAAATCCCTGTTTTTCTCTTCAAACTTTGGTTTTGTTACCAGGGTAATGAAATTTTTAAATTTACCCATTTTCCAGAACATTCAAGATGGATTCACTGCTGAGTAGCTGATGGAGAATTTTCTCGAACTTACAATAATTTTCAAGAACGTTCTAGAATTTTGTGGAACTTGCAATAATTTTCTAGAATTTTGTAGAACTTCCTTGAATTTTCAAAAACCTTTTAGAATTTTCTAGAACTTTCCATTGTAACACATATAGGGGCTCACCACTCACTACTTCAATTTAGTTCTAGCTGCCTAACTGAACACATAGACCTATCTAATTTTATCAGATATGGCATCAAGAAGCTGCAAGCATTTTCCAGACGCATTCTGCTATGTTTGTGGCCAATGTATCAAAACAAGAGCGAAAAGTACTCTGTGACAACATCTGCCAAAATGTGTGAAGCCTACATAGTGGGCCTCCAGAAGGTGTTGTTTCCATCATTGCACATAACATTAGGGCTTATGAAACAATTTGTCACAGCTCTTGATAAGGAGACTGCAGCCTTCAAGTACCTTCGAGACTTCTTCCCTAAGCTGTCTGAGGCAAAGGTCAAAGCTGGTGTCTACGTTGGACCACAAATAAAGAAGATCCTGGAGCGCTCAGAATTCCCCAAGGAACTCAGTTGGAAGAGAAAAGAGCTTGGGGCAGCCTTGTCGCAGTGGTTTGGGGATTCTTGGGCAATCACAAGGCCGAAAATTATGTGGAACTGGTTGAGACTTTGGTGAAGAACTACGGCAAAATGAGCTGCAGGATGTCCCTGAAAGTCCATATCCTTGACGCTCATTTTGACAAATTCAAGGAGAACATGGGAGCATACTCAGAGGAACAAGGCGAGTGTTTCCACCAAGATATTCTGGACTTTCAACGCCGTTACCAAGGAGCGTGTAACGAAAACATGATGGAAGACTATATTTGGGGGCTGATACGTGAAAGTGGTTTACATTACAGTCGAAAGTCTCGAGAAACTACTCACTTCTAAACACTTTTGTTCGTTATTGTACAACTTTAATATAAATACATGTAAATCTTGATTCATATGTTGTTTTATTCAGACCTTATATGCAAATGAAAATGTGCAAATTTGCCCGTTTTTACATAGAAAATAGGTTAATTTCTAAATTTCATTATCCAGGTCACAAAAGCAAAGTTTGAAGGGAATAATGGTAATTTTCTGTACTTTTACAACATAAGCAACTAAGAAATAACACATACTATCCAGGAACAAAATTTGTGTTACATAGTGTTATATGATGATTCAAGTATTCGCAGTTATGTGAATGTGAAGAACAAGTCCCCACTTTTGCAGAGTCTTAATGTGAAAAGTGTACAATATATATTTTAAAAGGTTTTTTCAAAATAACCTACAATATAAGACAAATAAATGAACAGCTCCAAAAAGTAAATACACCAAGTGAAACGCGGAATTCTGGACTAAGCACTTGCAACACGTGCACGTCGTAATTATGACCAGAAGAACTTGATCTCACATAAACTTTGCAATATATATATATATAACGTTAATGGCATGAAGAAATGAATTCCATAGTTGAGGCAATTATCTACTTTTATTTCCTTATAAGCACATTTATTTTTGAAGGCATGTCATATAAGCATGAACTGAAAAGAACTTCGATTAATTAAAAATACCCTCCTCCCCTTCGTGTGGTCACTCTCTTCCCAGGGGTTAATTTTTCGTATCTCAGCTCAATACGAGAGTGTCGGTGAGTGTAACTGCTGCTTCCGGCTCTTTCTCACACGTTTTTATCTTTAAAGGTAACAAACCTTCCAATCCGACATAATCTACTTCATAGTGTATGTAATACTAGCAAAATCCTGATCTGCACATGACTTCCCTGTATAAGTTGTTTCCTTATAATCACAGCATTTGTATCTTGTAAATACGCAACATACAAGGATACCATCCAAAAATCTTTGAGCGAAAAAAATAAAAGCCAAACTCCTGACTTTGTTCAAACAGTGTAGGTGATATCTCCTGAATACAGGAAAACGAAGCAACTCTAAGTTACTCACATTGCACAGGTTTATTCGTGTGCTATAAAACTGGCTTTTAATTCACCAACGTGTTATCGCTAGATCACTTTGAGAAAACACTATATGGATTGGTTTGGTTTGTTTTGAATTTTGCGCAAAGCTACACCAAGGATATCTGGGCTAGCTGTCCCTAATTTAACAGTGTAAGACTAGAGGGAAGGTAGTTAGTCATCACCACCCACCCCCAACTCTTGGGCTATTCTTTTACCAACGAATAGTGGGATTGGCCGTTACATTATAACGTCCCCACGGTTGAAAGGACGAGCATGTTTGGTGTGTCGGAAATTCGAATCCGCGACCCTCGGATTACGAATCGAGTGCCTTAACCACCTTGTCATGCTATATGGAGAATTACAAGCTAAGCATAATGCAAATTTTTGCATTAATTAAAACACAGTTAATAGACTCAAGCTTGGTAAATGCCTTTAACTACAGGCTCAAAATCTTAACTCTAACATGGTTCTTAGTCCTACGTATCCTTGAGTAAAGCATCAAATACTCGTAGATATCTCTCTCTTGTGCGGCTTTGAACGCATGCGGAATTTTTTTTAAAGCAGGATATAGTTACTCTCAGTACAATAATGATCGGTTCTACCACATGGCTTTTGCTTAATTTTTCTCAGATAATAAAAGCATGAGCGATTTTTAGCTGGTAGATAATCTGTTAGAAAGCTAAAATTTATTTATCCTCTGTATTGAAACCTTCGGATAAGAAGCCATAACCTGGAGATATTCAAATTTCCCCAAGTCACTTTGTCACATCTAGTCGGTGATCAATTACAAGGGCCTTTACGATGCAATACTCCTGCTATTGTGTCAGTAAATCCTACAACTTTAGCAGACAAAACAGGTACCAGCTCAAAAAGGAACTCATTCAACTGGAAAGTGATGAGACGAGACAATGCACCCTTATCAATACCTTGCTTAGGTGAAACAAAAATAGATAAAAGTCATAAACATGTTGTTTCGTTTACAGCAGTGACTTCAACACGGAAGTATATAAACATCGTAAAAACGTTATGTCGTTTATAGCAGTCGCTTGAAACAGTAAAATGCATGAACAATGGCTTCAACAATATAACACAATACACACGAAGTATCTTGTTATCGCTCAATACTGTTAAATATTTATCAATATAAACTCTCTATAAATACCACTAATTAAATATAGCACGATTGAAACTATAACTAAATTCCAAAGCGTTATTTTTAAGAACAAACTTATCGATAATATTTTGCTTCTCGAATAAAAATACACTTGATTTAAAGGAGTTTTATTGTGAACGCCTTCCCTCAAAACAATTCTTTCTTAATTATTTTTTTTGCATTTCTAGGTATTAAACCTAAATATTCTACTTCATAACTGACGGCTTTATAAAAATAATATTATCGATTATTCCGAATATACGTGGTTAATATGATATACTACCAGCGATTTGCTTTTGTGGCAAATTCGGTAAAGCATGCACAATAACATACATTAACCTTAATTTGCAAGAATACACTGCATGTTTTGTTCTCCTTACGTATATAATTTCTATCAGAACTCCTTAATAATTTAAACCTTGATAAAACACATTTAAAAACAAGTATTTTAATTTTTACCCATTACTTACTCAGCTCCATTGTGAATAATCCGCCTTGGTGTGTATGAACACACATGTACAGTTGGAATCCTGCTAGAAACAACTAAGAGAGACCCTTGAAAATTTGGCCCTTGCCACGCCTATTTTTTTTTTTTAATCTAGTCCAGGTTGTTTTTTGCCTGACCAGCCGCATTAAGTATGCCACTGTTATTGCAAGAATCAAAATGAAATCACGCGAACGTTACGAGGACGAAATTATTTCGTCATTCTGAATATATTTATGCGTTTCGACGGAAATATTTAAGTTCTAGAGACTGAATGATAGTTAATGATATCCTTCCGCAGCTCTTCTATAGATCTATCTAGTGGGAAGGATTGATTATTCACACCACTGCATCAATATCACACACTGTTTAACGACACCTACCACAACATCTTATATAACTTTCCGCCATTAATTGATTAGCTTATAGATTTTCCGTCACAATTTAAATAATGATATAAAAGTAAACATCTATCGCGGTGTCAGTTGTCCTAAGTAAGATAGTGAACCAACCAATCGAAACATTAAGACATCATTGTCAAGCAAATCAAATAAACAACCTTAAACGTTTCTTGTGGCAAACAGTGAACAAAAATGAAATACAAACTATTTTATCTGACTTCTTAGAAACATAATAAGAAGTATTATCTCGTCTTCTCCGAAACTTCAAAGAAAGCTTCATCTCCAAAGAAACTGTGCGACTCGTAATCCGAGGGTCGCGGGTTCGCGCCCGCATCGCGCTAAACATGCTCGCCCTCTCAGCCGTGAGGGTGTACAATGTTACGGTCAATCCCACTATTCGTTGGTAAAAGAGTAGCCCAAGAGTTGGCGGTGGGTGGTGATGACTAGCTGCCTTCCCTCTAGTCTTACACTGCTAAATTAGGGACGGCTAGCACAGATAGCCCTCGAGTAGCTTTGTGCGAATTTCCAAAACAAACAAACAAAACAATCCAAAGAAACTGACATCATACTGTTAAAAAGAAGAACAAAGAAATCATGTTAAGAATAACGTAAAATAAATCACCATCTCAAGGCTTAGAAGAACATGAAACAAACAATTATCTCATTGTTTAACACAACAACAAACAAATCGCTATCTCACTGTTTAAAAGAGCAACAAACAAAACATCATCTCACTGTTTAAAAGAACAACAAAGAAATCGCCATCTCACTTTTAAAACAACAAAGAAATCATAATCTCGCTGTTTAAAGGAATAGCAATTTGTTTGTTTGTGAATTTCGCGCCAAACTACACGCGAGCTATCTGTCCTTAATTTAGCAATGTAAGACTAGATGAAGGACAGTTAGTTATCACCACCCACCGCCAACTCTTGGGCCACCAACGAGTAGTGGAATTAACCGTAACATTATAACGGCTTAAATGGAGACTATGTTTGATGCGACGGAGATTCGAAACCGCGACCCTCGAATTACGAGTCAAACGCCTTAACACACCTCGCCATACCGGGCACTAGGAACAGCAAAGAAATCACCATATCACTGTTTAAAAGGATATCGAAGAAATCGCTGCTTCATACTTCTCAGAAACACCAAGAGCATCTTCATAACACAATTATCAAAAGCACTTAAAAGTATCTATGCCACTCGTCTTAGGAACACTAAAGGAGCTGAGCTATCGTAAAACTTAACTTATCATTGGAATTACAGTGAGACAGTATTCCAGAACAGCGAAATGGATATACTCTTTTTCTCAAAATGAAACAAATGGATTGTGAAATTTTGTAATAATGTAAAAACATTGAAATATCAGCCAAAGGTCTTGCAAAAGCGAATTTCTTTTTTTATGCTTTTATTTACTTTATCAAGATCAAGAAACCGTGTTACTATTATATGCATGCATGAGTCACTTTCTTTCGGTTAATAAATCATGAAAGAACAGGTTAACAGTGACTACGATTCACCACTGTGATAGCAATCTCACTTCCAGAAAGACAGTATTATTGATATCATAAACGAAAAGTATTGCCGTAGATAGGATAACAGTATTTTTTTATATCAGAGATGTTAAATGCTGCTATAGAGAACACTTCCTTGTTATTAGACGTTAGGTATACTGTTATAAGTAATGGAACAGTTTCCTTATGATTATGGAAACTGGGTAATGTGATGTAGGAACTGTAGTGATTTCTTTGTAATTACAGGCGGTATATGTATTGGCGAAGGAAATTTACGACTTCATTGTTATTATTACTGTCACGTATGGGTGAAGGATATGGAATATTTCAATGTTGCTGTAATAATCACGTATTCACGTAGGGAATGTAAGTTGTTTATTCTTTTTCAATAAGTTTAAAAACATCCTTCATTTATTGCTGAAGGTTTTTCAAAGTCAGAAACATCATGTCTATCAACACATTGTT
Organism: Tachypleus tridentatus; assembly: GCF_004210375.1. Lineage (NCBI taxonomy): Eukaryota > Metazoa > Arthropoda > Merostomata > Xiphosura > Limulidae > Tachypleus > Tachypleus tridentatus. Next base: position 105,319,599 of record NC_134837.1, on the reverse strand, counting down.
CCGGTTTTGGTTTTTAATTTCAAGTAAAGCTATCTGCGTTAGTGGTCCCTAATTTAACAGTTATAGACTTGAGGAAAAGCAGTTAGTCAACACTACACACTGCCAGCTCTTGGGCTTTTACTAACGAAGAGTGGGATTAACTGTAAACTTATGACGCTCTCAAGGATGAAAGAACGAGAATGTTCGGTTACGAGGATTAGAGAGCGCCCCCCCCCATATTGTAAGTGAAGCGCCTTACCCATCAAACCATTCTAGATTGTTATGGATAGATAACTTCTTGTATATGTAATGACTGAGATATACAACTTGCTTCAAAAAGTTGCTTTAAATAATCATAATAAGATAGAATATTAAATTATGACTTGGATATTTAAACACTTAAATATCTAAGTTTAGTTTTAATTCAATTATTATCAAGTATTAATCAATTTATAGAATATATTCAACAGGTGTGTTAAGGCGTTCGACTCGTAATCTGAGGGTCCCGAGTTCGAATCCCGTTACACCAAACATGTTTGCTCTTTCAGCCGTGAAGGGCGTTATAATTTAACGGTCAATCCCACTATTCGGTGATACAAAAGTAGCCCAAAAGGTGGCTGTGGGTGGTGATGACTAACTGCCTTTCCTCTAGTCTTGCACTACTAAATTAGGGACGGCTAGCGCAGATAGCTCTCGTGTAGCTTTGTGTGAAATTCAGAAAAACAAACAAAAAGGTACGGAAAAGGGTAATAATTTTTCTCAAACAAAACGATAAAGAACTGTATATATATATATATATATCCGCTTATCTTTAATGAGTTATTCGTAGAAATACGAAATAAACGCGTCGTTTAAGTGTTCCTTAGGTAAAGTTATTCAGAGAATACATAATTTTAGATCTTAAAGATTTTTATAGGAAATTATCTTACATATTCAAATCTAATACGCTATTTTACTAAACGGTACATTAAATAATTCCCATTAATAAAATTTTGATGTGCTTAAATGTATATTTCTAATTAGTAATGCCTGCTTAGTCTGATTGTTTAACTTCATAATTTCTATACTGAATGTGTCAGATTAATAGTGGTATTCTATTAGCATTTATAAGTTTCAGTTTTCTGTCCCGAGTGAAACGTATCAAAGTTTTAATACCAACATATGAAGAATGAGTGCAAGTTTATTGAGTTATTGCTTAAGTTACACATTTTCTCTTCATGACTTATATCTTTTAACGTATTGATCTCATCTGGTCTGAATATGTTTAAGTACTTTATCTTAGTGAAAAAATAGGCATGATACCTTGTGTGATATTGATCCATTCTCAGTTCATATTCGACGTTATTGATACATTATCAGCTGATAGTAATATTTTGAAACGTTATTGTTAAGATTATTTTAACAATTATCACATTAAAAAATTTTATTTTGAGGTCAGATCTTTCAGAAAAGATGACCCATCTTTCGTTCAGATCTACTAGTTGTAAAAATGTTAATACAGTTTGAGTTCCGGTCTACCAATATTTATAAACCGTTATTGTTTTAGATAGTTCAGTTTGAGTTCAGATTTATTAGTTTGTAAATACCTGATTCTTTAAAAAGACCAGATGGAGAAGTTTCTAGAAAGTTGGCTCATTTTGAGTATAAAGCTACTTATTTCTAAAAATTAAATTTAACTTGAGTTCACATTTATTCTATAATAATAGTAATGACCTCTAATTCAGGGGTTGGGAGTCATCTGATAAGTATAGGTTTAGTTATGCACCGCTTGACAACGTTAGCTGGCTCAGGTTTTAACGATTTTATTGGTTTATGCGAACAAGATGATTAAAATCATGTTATCAATAAGACTTGATTATGCGAGTTGATTAATAAAATATATTCGAAGTATTGGTATCTCAAAACTAATTTTAACCAGTACAAATTATTGTTTTTGTAAATTATCTAAATCCACAGTTTGGAAAAATCAAATAGAAAATTTCGATATTTTTTTTAAATTCTAAGTTCAACATCTAAGAGTTTCGGATTAGTACTTCATCTACTGGCTAGCTAAGTGTGTGATATCTACACTAGGTAATTCCTGAAGCCCCAAACTATTTGTACAACAATGTCTAAGCAAAAGTTTTAAGTAAAATCTGAATAAGTGACTTTATTTTATAAATTTTGCACAAAGCTATAAAAGGTGTTACCTGCATATAACTGTCTCTAATTTTGAACAGATTGATTAGAGGAAAAACCACTAGTTGGTCAACAGCACTCAATGCCGTTTCTTAGGCTGTCACTCTTATGGTGCATTGATAACTCTAAGGTGAGAAGCTGCTTTGTACGGCAAAGGGCTGCGAAACCTTAGATTCGTAGTCTGGGCACGCTAAGGAACAGGGCTACGCCCAGCCCATAACAAGTAGTTAATTACCCATGATGATGTTTGATAAATTGTGCGGTTTGGAAAAACAAATGATCTTTTGGTCGAAGACAAAGAAAATAATTGCATTTACCGAAAAGACATCACCTTTTCACGTATCTTGTGAAATGTATAAACATTAATAAATTACTGTAAATATAACTTTTTTATAAACACAAAAAATATCGAAAGCAAAATCGTTTACTTAAAAATATTTTTAACTTTTTTTTCTCCAGAGCGAATATCGTACCGTACATCTTTCTTTTCAATACCTTTCAAGCTACTAACCCTAACTTTAATTACTAATTCTTACATCTTGAGTTTCACTGCAAAAAAAAACAGTATTATCGAGAAAATGTGGCAGCCAAGTGGACTTCCATACTTTATGCATAAGCTTGGTTAGCAGGTGTGTGGAGTTCATGCACTTGTAAGCTGTACTACCAATCGAAGACATTACCTAAACTCAAGTAGACTGACTTATAATACTTTATAAGTAACGAGTAAGTACTTACTCATGCGTGTCTTTCATGATTCTAGTTCTCTAACACCACTCGTCAATTTGTTTTCAACTCACAAAGTGATGGTTATTTACATATTAATGCTATAGAATTATCACAAATCGTGGCGTGTAATAAAATTTCGCCTTTAACAATTACTCATTTATATGCAGTATTTATTGACTTTTCAATAATACTTCTTATACTAAACAACAGCCGCGACGTCTGAACTTTTTTAAAGACAGAACCAGAGTAAAGTACTCTATGAGACATGTTTTCCCTTCTTATTAGCTGTATTTATATGCACCAGCAATACCAAGCGTGGCGCTTTCGTATATCTGATTCAATTTTGTTAATCATCAGGATTTCTACAAGCCTACTGTCAAATAGAAATTAATTTAGGTACGATTAGAGTAAATTAATCTATGAGACTTTGAGTGTAGCCAAATACATCAATCGAAAGGGTTCAATCTTCAGAGTCCAAAATTGTAATTAGATCTCAAATCGGTTAAGAGATAACTGAGCTATGAGCCAAAAATTTTTAGTTGAAAGAATAAGAGCCGTTGTACGAACCGTTATGCTGCGATTAAAAATACCACACACAGGAGTATTTTGTTTTCTGTTTGTTTCTGAATTTCGCGCAAAACTACACAAGGGCTATCTTCACTAGCCGTCCTTAATTTAGCAGTGTAAGACTAGAGGGAAAGCAGCTAATTATCACCACCTTCCCCCAACTATGGGCTACTCTTTTACCAACGAATAGTGGGATTGACCGTTACATTATAACGGCCTCACGGCTGAAAGGGCGAGCATGTTTGGTGCGACGGGGATTCGAACCTGCGACCGTCAGATTACGAGTCGAATGCCATAACCCGCCTGGCCATGCAGGGCCGCGCACCTTTTCAGCTGAACTCTCCAACCTTTTTCTGCACTAAACAATAAGTTACTTATCATCCATGAGGTGCGGCATGGCCAGGTGGGTTAAGGGGTTCGACTCGTAATCTGAGGGTCGCGGGTTAGAATCCCCGTCGCACCAAACATGTTCGCCCTTTCACTCGTGGAGGCGTTATAATGTAACGGTCGATCCCACTATTCGTTGGTAAAAGAGTAGCCCAAGAGTGGATGGTGATGACTAACTGCCTTCCCTCTAGTCTTACACTACTAAATTAGGGTCTGCTAGCGCAAATAGTCTTCGTGTAGCGTTGCGCGAAATTCAAAACAAACCAAACCAATCATCCATGATGAAATCTTTCAATGATATTTGGGTCCGAGATTAATAAAACGTGTTTTATAGTGCAGCAAATTCTAGCTCGAAAACGTACAGAACCGAATTATACAATGATCTTCTCACCTCTTTGCTCCCCTTCCACAAAGATCCATTAAAAACTAAAGTTATCATTTGATTTTATATTAGCGTTTCACGAATTTCGTTTCTCGTGACTGACACATCTGTTGCGTGAGACTCGTTGAGAAGAGGTAACTCACTTTTAGTACAAAAATACTAGCCATGCGAGTCAACTGAAGAAAAACTGGAAACACTTGGTCTACTCAATTGTGTTCTAATATAACTGTCTATTGCTTCGGATTCGTTAAGAAGAATAGCTCACTCCTGGAACAATCACATTCATGTAAGTCAGATTAAAAACTAAAAACACGTGTTTACTCAACTGTGTTATAATCCATTGAATTTCAAAGTAATTCGTAATGCGTTGCTTAGAATGAATACAATTAAACATTTTTTCCTAATTTTTGTTTCATATTTCATGATATTCTTTCATGAGATTACTGTAGATTTAAAAAGTTAAGCAAATAAGAAAAATTACTTACGGTAAGGAAACGTCTGTTATTCCCTAATGTTTAAAACTCATTACGTTAATGCAGAAGTATGTTTGAACACTGTACACGAACTTTTCGTAGAACTTAATTATTTTTATTAATTAATTAATATATATCAAGTTATATTAAATAACTTATGTTTCAATATTTCATTTTATCAAAGCACCTTATACACACTTGGACTAATTGACTGAGTCAGAGAGAGACCTAAACTCAGATAGAACCATCTGTAATTCTTAATTATTGACCAGAAGAAAGGCAGTTGGTCAACAGTATTCGCCATGACAAAGGCTTTTCCTTGTTCCTGAAACCGATAACGGGCCTAATGGCCACTTCTATAAAGCGGTCATAGATGAAAATACAAAGATAGTTCAGAGACGAAGCGGCTTCAACCTTGGATCTTTCGATCCGCAGCAAATTGTGCTAATCAGTCCGGTATTGCTCAACCTCAAGCCATAAGGACAGTCGTGTAAACAGTACACATCATGTTTTCCCAAACCAGAATTCGCATTATAGTTGATAATATTCCTATTAATTCATGCCCGTAAAACACAGCGGGAAATGTTACCGCCAGATGGCAGTTCCTTAAACAATAGAAGTCGTAGACCTTTCTTATTTACAGAACATTACGTAATAAGCATAAACGTAGTTTGTTTGTTTTTTCATAGTTATTGAGCCGGGAAATTAAATACCTTAAACAAGTAAATAACCTACTATAACCTCTCAAAGATACTTCAGACCTAAGATAGCAAACAATAGCAAAAGGAGAAATAAGATAGAGAGTTTAATTAAGAGAAAAGACATGTCATTGTACAGGTACAAACAACTTTCGCTACTTTATATGTAAATGCTTACTTTTAAATAAACATTAGGTTACTTGTAAGTAATCATAACGACTCAATGAATTATAAAACAATAAGACATTTGTTATTCAATTATAAGAAACTTAAGTTCAATAACTGCTAGGTAGTTTAAGTACTTGAAAAGTGTTTAAGCACCGGTAGCTAATGTAAGTTTAGTTCACACTCTCGTTTGTTTGTTTTTTTTGTAATCTTAAGTTACATTCAGGATTGAACCATGGAAATATTAATACTAAAGTTATAGCTTTAAAGGTTGTACCATAGAAATTAAAGATAATCAAACTATCCAATTAGGATCAAACATTTATCGTTTTGGAAGCATATCGAATGTCTTGTAAGTATTCCAACAAAAATAGACGACAATGGCAGAAATAAACATTAGTTTATATAATTTAGAGTAAATTATTTGTACATGCGTTAAATTGTAATTGAAGGTATGTTTGAAATAACAAGAATAATGATAACAAAAATAACTATGAATAAATGTTCTCATTACAACACATGTGGGAAAAAGAAATTCACAATTGAAACAAAAACTTGATCTTAAAATTATTAATACCTAATAACAACAACCCTTGTCACGAACAAAATAGAGCAAAAAAGTTTAGACAAACCAATAACAACACTTCAGAAATGTAAGTACTTCGTGTTCAAATGGTTGATGTGAGCGTTAATGCAACTGGCTGGCACTTCTGGTTATACAAGTAGAGTACGTTAGGTAAAATGATTTTGAATACTATAACGGATTTATTATTATATATTTATTTCAACATCTATCTTTCTTTCAGTTTAATATATATTTAGAAATGGATGTAACTCATGTTGTCAAATGTGTATTGCGTAATTCCCGCCTATTCTCTAAATTTTAGAAGATTATTGAGCGTAAGAATCAAAAATATATGTTTTACGAAAGCACCAGAGTATTTTCAAATATTGTTGGGCCAATTGAACTTTCTAGAAATTCGCTTAAATATTATAAATCGACGCGTAAGACAGTTATATAGGATATCGTTTGATTGCTACAGATAGTATACTACAAGCGTCGGATGCTATAATTGTCACAAATGCTTATTATTCAAAAAACTACAGATATTTGACCAGAAACGTTCTAGATTTCGAACATTAAAAATTTCAGACTTTGGTGTTTCTACAATGATATTAGATATTTTCGTCGGGAATAAAAACTCACGTGAAAATAGAGCTAACTAGCATTCCAATCAAGTGAAATGTATCTGTGTATCAACATAAAAGTAATATACGCCTTGTGAACCATCGACAAAGTATTCACTACTAAGATGGATAGATAACTTAATATTGTTTCTAATACTTTTGCATATAAACTACAATTAATTTGCTATCCCTGAAGCGTCGCTAAAAGATTCTGTTCCAGACCGGATAGAAAATTAAGTATTGTTTGTAAGTTTGTAAACCTCTTGTATATAAACCATTATTTGTAAAGACCGTTATTACCAATTGTATTATAATTTGTATGATAAAATATATTTGTGTTAAGACAGAAAATTGTTTGCATCAACCTGGTTGGTAAATATCATAAATTTGATACATGTTGACATTCAATTACCGTATAAATTAAAATTAAAATTTCCGGTTATTTGAAACAGTAATATGTAACTATGTAACATAATAAATCGGAAACTCGTACGAGATAAATTATAACACGTAACATGATAAAATGGGGGATCGTCTGAGATCTGAATCACGGATAAAATTCGATCTAAATTAAAATTCATTATACAATCTATATTTATCAGAGCCAACAAGATGTGATCATGTATGATTATCAAGTTTTTCTTGAATCACCCTCCATAGAACAACTAAAAAGTTAAAACACAAATGAACTGTTCGAATTGGTCAAAATTTTAAAATTAGAAGTTAAAAAATCAATGAGAAAAAAGTGAACTAAAAGAGTATTATTGAAATAATAATAAAGGTAATATGCGCCTTGTAAACCGTCGACAAAGTATTCACACCCAGACTGGATAGGAGACTCAATATTTTTTCTAAAACTTTTGCATATAAACTACAATTCGCTAACCCTGAAGCGTCACTAAAAGATTCAGTTTCAGACCAGATAAAAGACTAAGTATTGTTTGTAAGTTTGTAATCCTCTTGTATATAAACCAGTATTTGTAATAACCGTTATTATCAACTGTATTATTATTTAAATACTGAAATATATTTGTGTTAAGAAATGAAATTGCGTGTATCAGTCTTGTTGGAAAATATCATACAATTTATATATGCTGACATTCGATTTACTTATAAATTAAAAGTTCTAGCTATTTCAAATCTTAATACATAACGTATATAACATAAATCGATGACTTGTCTGAGATAAATTATAAGTAATAATACTAAAACAAATAAGTCAAGTGACAACCACCGCCTATTTAAAGTCGCAGTAGAGCAGAATGTATAGGAACTACATTTTGACATTGATTAATTTTTTGTAGGTGGTGTAATGCCACCGTAAAAGCCCTTTACGATGTAAAATAACCATCCACTCAGATCATAAAGATATTTTCAGATTGGGGATTTCGATTCTCCAAGACGAGGATAGTCCTCATACCTGATTAGATTGGTAAATAAAGGAATATACCTACAACAATTCATACCTCATAGTAACTAAAAGGTAACGTCTTGCAACAGATGCATATCATAAACTCAAGGAACTCAAGCAAGATCATTAATATAATAAAATGATAGTTCCGTCTGGAAGGCCCCCGCTAGTGCAGCGGTATGTCTCCGTATTTACAACGCTAAAATCAAAGGTTCGATTCCCCTCGGTGGGCTGAGCAGATAGCCCGATGTGGCTTTGCTACAAGAAAAACACAAAACACACCTTCTGGAAGTGAGTCGAGGAGACTATGGGCTCACACATATAAGGCCTTCAGTGAAACCTTCTGTTTAACTGCCATAAATCTCAATCAGCTAAGGAATGAAACATTTAATGATGCTATTCTATAAAAAAAAATATATCAAACAAATTACTGAGCTCATCATCAATGGGCTGCTGTGCAGTCGATCTCTTTAAAACTGTCGCTGAGAAATCATCGCCCTTGTACAGTGAATGGATTATGGAAAGCATTGAGGGAAGAACTGTGTGATTTGAAAATCTCAGTATTACATTGGAATATTTTGCAACCAAAGCTATGCTGCAGAACTATTACCAAAATGCACGGTCATCAGATATAACATCACGGACATGAGTTATAATAATGTAGTGATGTTCTAAAATCATTTTAATGTATCATACTCTTCCCTTCGTAATGCTAGTGATGGTAGTTACTGTATTAATCATGGAATATACTCTTGTGCTTCAGTCAATACAGTGACAAGTGTATAAAACCCTTTATTTGTAAGAGTTAATGCAAAGGTAGATCAATCTTAACATGGATCCAAATAAAAATGCGAGTTGAACTATTCTTACGTTACAGAAAGTTTATCCTAGATTTTCTTACACGTGTCAGTGAAATCATTGTCATAAAACAGTAACTTTTACCTGGATTTTTGTATGGGTGTAAGTGACAACACTGTTGTATTGCAGTAAGCTTATCCTGTACTGATGCGAGTCAACCTTCATAAAAGGACGCCAACTTTATCCTGAATATTGCTAGAATTTTTTTTCACTTTTCGTCAACCGTGCAATACAGCCGTTTTCTTTATCAATGTGTTCTCGCACCTATAGTTTTTACCTCCATTGTACTATCAGAGTTCGTATCGTGAACACTGAAGCAAAAAAAAAACACAACAACATTGGTTTAGACTAATGTTAAGAAAACTGAACCACAGTGGAGTTATAAAGGAGAAGCTTTACGAATATTTCTATTTTAATGGAACTATCAGTCTTATGATCTCAGAAAACTACAATGTTTGGAGATCACCTAAACTCCCGACCGCAGAGTAATGGATTCCATTCTTTAATGCCTTCATTAACCTTAACAAATAAGAAATATAAAGCACACTTTAACAAACAGTTAAAAACTTGATGTTTCTGAGAAACACGGAACAAACACTAAAATAATCCCCGGCATGGCCAGATGGGTTAAAGCGTTCGACTCGTAATCTGAGGATCACGGGTTCGAATTCCCATCGCACCAAACATGCTCATCCTTTCAGCCATGGAGACTTTATAATTATGTGACGGTCAATTCCACTATTCATTGGTAAAAGAGTAACCCAAGAGTTGGCGGTGGGTGGTGATGACTAGCTGCCTTCCCTCTAGTCTTACACTGCTAAATTAGAGAGAGCTAGCACAGATAGCCTTCGCGTATCTTTGCGCGAAATTCAAAAACAAACAAACACTCAAAACAACTTCAGTAACGTAGAATACAGTATTTTATGAAGCATTGTAGGTGAATGTCTTTTCCAAGGAAAATAGTGCTTTCATTCTCTGCTTAAACTAAATTCCATTATGCAGTCTTCCTCTCCCTATAACAGCTACTTTATAACATTTATTATTCAAATTATAATGGATATTTAGCGCACATATTTACCTTGCATAATGAGATGATTGAGGTGTTGGTGGATAAAATGTTAATATGAGAATAAATCGAGAAAATAAAGAAAAGAGAGGTGTGAAGCTCACAATTAAGCCTTTTCATTTTACATTTTATAACTGTAAATATCAACTTGGTTTTAAAAAACTAAATTAATTTTAAATAAAACGGATAAGCTGAAGGTAGCTCAGCTGTAAATCTGAGGGCAAATAATACTAAAAATTCGTGTCGCTAAATTAAAAACAAACAAATGAACAGAAAAGCCAATAAATAAGATGCGGCTGATGTTAAATTAAAAATGAAAGATAAACTGAAGTTACACATTCGGGAAATGATCTTTTATGTAAATATATATTTAGAGTGATATTGGACACAATACCCCTGTCCTATGAAACAGATAATAACGACCTTGATCGATTTAAGCCTTAAAGAATAAGATTTAGGCCTAGATTAGTATATGACCTACAATTAGATTTCTGTGGTTCTCAACTAAATAGAACCTTCACCACAATGTTCAAATGTTTTTTGCTGAACTATAAATAAACTGTAACAGAAGAGGATAGTCGAGATCTGAATACCATATGTCTCTCTGCACATCTAATTGATATATATAAATGTGTGTGTATGTGTGCCTGAAATAATTTAGTTATACATCTGCTTGAAAGTACTTTACTATACGGTTTTGTATTTACCCACTAAACATACATAAACAAATCGATGAGTTTCTATTCGTAGCAAATATTTTTTCTCGTTAACTTGGTGATACTTCACTCTCAAAGCTCGTAATCACCTTTTAAACAATGAAATAACTACGAAAATCTCGTATGCTGTTATACAGTGCACGTTTTTTGATATTTTTATCGCTAGTAATAGAAAAAAATTAATGTTTGTGTTTACTAATTTGCTATTCATGTGATTTCGTCATTCAATTATCTTACATCGCTATTTATGTGGATAACGTTTCACACAAATAGATGAGAGATAAGCTGATTTTACTGTACTTAGGTCGAACTCAGGTATAGACAGGTACGTCCAGATGGTATAGACAGGTACGTCCAGATGGTATAGACAGGTACGTCCAGATGGTATAGACAGGTACGTCCAGATGAGATCTTTCTCATTTATGTTTAACATAATCTTATTAAATTTTCATAATTAATAACTTTATTCGATAAAAAATTAGATTTACGATAGAAAATGACAAACATGAAACAAACCACTAGTATTCCGTTACTAACACATACTCTATTTATTTTTTATTTTTTCCCCATTAACAATATTGTTTAATGTACCTATTTCTATTGTTTAGTTTTATTACTATTCTATTTTTAGCATAAAGTTCATTTTGCATTGTTAACTCAGTATATATTACTTGGGACTGATCTCCTCAGAAATTGTTAATATTACAACTGAAAATAACACAAACAGTTAAAGTACCCAACTGATGAAACAATGCATTCTGATCTTCTAATTTTTGAATAAGCATTTTTTTGTTATTGTTTTGTTTGACTGTTCCATAGTCTATACGAAAACACAGAACAAATAATAACGAATGAAAATTACTTTTCAGAAAACTAACTTGTTTCACTGTCGTCTTCCTGTTTATCTTTTTAGGAAAGTGATTCTACATTTAGCACATTTCTGTTTAGCTAAAATCAAAAGAACAGAAGTACATGTGTATTTCTTAAAGCTTTCTAGTTAAAACAAACTTAACTTGAGACAACATTTCTGCGGGAACAAAAACCCTTTGTACCTAACTTTCCTTAATTAAAGCTTTCCTAATAAAATAATCTTGAACGAAGGTTCTGTTAAAACAATTTTTTTTATAAATTAAATGTCTTTTAAGAAACTTTAAAAAATATACAAACAAACGCTTTTAGTACTTTTACTCTTTTACAAATTAAAAGGATTCAACCAATAACACTCAAGAGATTGTTAATATGAATATATCTCGCAATGCCATCTTTCGCTAAAACTTAAATGTTTTCCCAGAATTTCTGAAATTTAACCTTTGATCGACGTATAAATATTGGACATAAAAGCAGTAGATACATCGTAGTAAGTCATTATTCAGACACACATACGAATCGGAGGCATATAGTTCACCAAAGATAGTTGGAATATTTTGCTTCACAGTATACGCTGTGTATTTCTAGCATAATTAATAGAACGTTTGTTAACTTAGTAGCTTATTAGCACAGGACATTTTAATTAGTTCGAGCGGATGTATTTTCTGTATTCCGCTCATAAAAGGAACCGCTTTTCGCTTTCAGACTTAGCGTTCCATAAATCACTAATAAGATAGTAATGTGGTTTAAAAACGTAACCTCTTGTGCTTTAGCTGGTCCTCCTAGTTATTTTGACAGACACGTAAATCTACAATGCCGTGTTTGAGCACTGTAATCAATTTTGGATAACTAAACAGGGCTGGCGCAACACAAGTTTGATGATTATAAACGCAGGGATGACAGGAAAACCGTACATTCTACAACTTTTACAGTGCTAGAGGAGTATAAGATTATAAGTGAAATAAACTTCTCAAGAAAAACTATCATAGGCGGCGCTAAAAGATAATAATATTGAAATACAGTAAAATTCGTTTCATTTTAATAATATGATCGTTCAACTGAAATTAAATAATACTTTCAATATGGCCTCTGTCCATTTTAACAACACATCAATAGACTCCAGACGTGGTAGGGCTTGATATTAAAAACAGCAGTTATAAAACACATCGACAGTAGCCTGTGTAGCGTAAGGCTGTTTATAACCTTTGACCCAGATGTTAACATTAGATAATTATAACAGTCCTACTTATCGATACGTGAATGAATAAGCTGTGAGACGGCTTTAATATGTCGTGACGACAAACAGTAAATCAAGTGGAAAACAACTTTAGTAAATGGTAAAAATGACGAATGCGTAACTAGAACGACAATTTTTAAAACGTAGTAAGAAAAACGAACATGCCATGCAGAAGAACACCTTTGACATCTTGTAAGAACGACGAGAAAACTAGATAGAAAAAACACATTTTAACGTATGATAAGAATAACGAAATTAAAATAAAAAACAACCAATAAGTTACCTTGAAAAATAGCTTTCATGTACAAGCTGCATGGCCAGGTGGTTAAAGCACTCGACTCGTAATCCACGGGTTCGAATCACCGTCGCACCAAACATGCTCGCCCTTTCAACCGTGGGGGTGTTATAATGTGACAGTCAATCCAGCTATTTGTTGGTAAAAGAGTAGCCCAAGAGTTGGCGGTGGGTGGTGATGACTAGCTGCCTTCCCTCTAGTCTTACACTGCAAAATTTGGGGCAGCTAGCACAGATAGTCCTCGTGTAGCTTTGCTCGAAATTCAAAACCAAACAATAAGATTGTTTATTTTTTACTTTAGTATAAGGCTATATAAATAACGAGATATCCGTGCTCTGTTCATTCAATTTTAAGCGTTATAAGTCCTCCGAATTACCACTGAGCCACTGATGTATATGTGTGGAAAACTATGTACTTTTGATAGATTAATAGAAAAAAAAAATTGTTGAAGTAGAAAATATTAAACAAAAACCAGTATTTGTACATTTTGGACCATAGGGTTTTAAAATATCATTTGAAAAACTGAATTAAGTTGCACATTAGATAAACCCGATACTGACGAAAGTAAACACTGTCTAGTTCAAAATGTTGTGTACTTCCTCAGGCTGCGTGTTTGTTTGTTATGCAACTCGACATCTGGTGTAGAACTATTTCAAATATCGTTGCATCTATAGCTTTAATTTTGAGATTTAACTGACTTGAGGAACTGTGGTACAGAGTTAGCAACGGCCTACAAAGACATTAATGCATGGAAAGCTAAAAATTTCCATACTTCGTTTTGTTGTTGTTGTTTTTACAATAAATAGTGATAAATATATATCACTATTGTTTTGTTTTGTTAAGTGATAACTCAACGATATATTGATTAGATTAGTTACAAAACGAATTACGAACACACTCAGTTTGTTTTACCGATAATTTAACATTGCTAATTTTGATTAGCAACCCCGTCAGTACAGTAGCCCTCGTTTAAACTTTTTTGTTAGTCTTGTTAAGGTAAGCGCGATGTCACACACTGGGTTATATGTGCTTTGCCCATGAGTAGTATCAAAACCTAGTTTCTAGCATTGTAAGTCCGCAGACACACTGCTATACCACTAGGGTAACCTAGTTTAAAGAGAGAACCTGGTAGTCTCTATTCGAAACAGAATTATTGACAGATTAATTTCCAACACCTTGTTAATATCACATAGAATAAGTTACTATTTCGACCCATGGTTATCAATGTCACAAATAATGTGCTCGTCAAACATGAACGTGTAAAATGTAAATACTAAACAATTAAACTAGTGTTTAGAGCTTGTTTTTTGTCAAGCAGAAACCTAACAAAATTGTCTGTTTGTGCTATGCACGTCACGGATATTCAAACCCGGATTTTTGCGTTATAAGCATTCATAATTACCAATACTCCACTAGTGGAGGGGGAAGTTCAACCAACATATCGAAATGCATTCTAAGCCTTCAGGCTTAATGCTAAGCCAGTGGGGAGGGGAGCTAAACTAGGGTTATGATGTATTGGTAAAACCAAAACATATGTATGTTTTTTTTAATTTCGCGCAAAGCTACTCGAGGGTTATCTGCGCTAGCCGTCCCTAATTTAGCAGTGTAAGACTAGAGGGAAGACAGCTAGTCATCACCACCCACCGCCAACTCTTGGGCTACTCTTTTTCCAACTAATAGTGGGATTGACCGTCAAATTGTAACGCCCCCGCGGCTGAAAGGGCGAGCATGTTTGATGCGACCGGGATTCGAACCCGCGACCCTCGGATTACGAGTCGAACGCCTTAACACGCTTGGCCATGCCGGGCCAAATCATATGTA
The DNA here is from genome assembly GCF_004210375.1 of Tachypleus tridentatus. Classification (NCBI taxonomy): domain Eukaryota; kingdom Metazoa; phylum Arthropoda; class Merostomata; order Xiphosura; family Limulidae; genus Tachypleus; species Tachypleus tridentatus. The sequence continues at coordinate 105,304,585 of NC_134837.1, read as the reverse complement.
ATACAAGTATTATACAATTAAAGTGCAGTAACGATGTGTTGTCATGCTAAAACATCAAGTTTAAGTATCATGTAACTAAACTGTGGTAGTCAAGTCGAAACGTGGATAAGTTTTATGGGCTATCATTGAACTGTGACAATGGACTGTTGGTCAAGTTAAAAACGTATAAAGATTTTGTATGACGTCATCGAAGTGAGCTGATGATACATTGGTCGAAACAAAATGTATAAAGTGTTAATAGTACCCCACTGAACTGGGGTAATTAGTCGAACTATAATCTGTAAAATTATTATGTATCAACATCAAACTGAGATAGTGACATTTTATTAGTCAAGTCATATGGTAAGAAAATATTAGTATCATATCATCTGGCATAATTACTTCTGTTTGTCGAGTCAATGTTTAATATTATATAATTGAAGTAAGTTTTAGTTTTTTGTCTTAGTATCGTAACATTTATTTTTAATAAATTTTGAATCGGCTTATTTTTTATTTTATTCTACAATTAAATCCCCTTAATAAATCAGTAAAGAACGTTTTTACAATCAGGGTTGAAATGTAGATTTGAGACTACTTATCAACTTTGTTACACGTGCATATCTTATACTACGCAACCAAAACTGTTACACAGTTCACTGAGGCAAAGCATTACTTTTCGGTCATAATATGGTACAAGGCTCTGATGACGTAATACTTATTCTAGTATACAGAACAATTAATTTTTAATGACGTAATTTGGTATTCACCAAACGGCAGGCTGACTTCAACTTAAGTTAGTTTACTTAAAATGTACTAGTTCCGTGCATTAACCTCTTTGGTTGACAACGAGATACCTACCTGCACGAGGACAATGACCTCATGCTGGCTATAGTTAATTTGGATTTTGTTTTAAAACGTACTGTTTGATGGCAGGAAAAACATGAATCTCTTTTTTGTTCTACCATCACACACACACACAAATATTGTTAATCTGAACCGATCGCTGTGAGTTTGTTTTGTTTTTGTTTTTTGTTAATTTCACGCAAAGCAACTTGAGGGCTATCTGCACTAGCCGTCCCTAATTTAGCAGTGTAAGACTAGAGGGAAGGCAGCTAGTCATTACCACCCACCGCTAACTCTTGGACTACTCTTTTACTAACGAAAGTGGTATTGACCTTCACATTATAACGCCCCCACGGCTGAAAGGGCGAGCATGTTTGGTGTGACGGGGATTCGAACTCGTGACCCTCAGAGTCGAACGCCTTAACACACTTGGTCATGCCGGGCCGTCGCTGTGAGATAGCATTGATACCCACCTCAAACAGTTTGATATCATGAAAAAATGCACGAGTAGTTTTGAGAATGTGTTAAAAAATTAAGTTGAATCTTCACAGAACATTAAGAGCCAGAAACATCTTGCATCGTTAATTAGAAATAACGCAATAAGTTTCTTTCACGAAACTTACTTTTTATTAAATCATTGACTGCCACTTTTATACGTAATCAATTCTTCTAGTTTTTGGTTTGTATTTAGATACACAATAAAAGATATGTGCGTTTTAATATTTCACTAATTATCTGAAACTTGAAACTTTACGAAGTTTCAACGATGAATGCCTTTTTCGATGATACACAGTATTCTAGAGAAGGACCTATGTAACACTGAACGTGGATCAAATAAATTCAGCTATTACAAAATCATCAATTTTCTAACTCATCGCTGTGGTAGGGCATGGCATGATAGACAGCAGTTCACCTACAGGAGAATGCATAGCATAAGGATAAGCGTACCTTTCACCTAAGTGCATGTCTTGTGATATTGTTCTCAGTTGCAGGATTTACGATTGTGTGGGCTCAGAGGCTAATATTTTTGTGGGCCTAAATCCCATGTAATTTTATATAGAATAAAATGATTAATGGGCCCCATTAATACCATACACCATGGAGCTGAGCCCCATCTAGCCCTTATCTAAATACGCAAATGACTGTTCTCACGTTTTTTCGCGACGATACACCAATACAATACATTTTTGTTGGTTTTTTTTCTGTTTCACGGTACCAGAGTTTAGTTATCAAACGACTTTAATATATTATAATTACTGACAATCATGCACAAATATTCTTTGATAGATGCTGAAATTGGTGGATGAAAATACAATACAGAAACAACAGGATTACAGCAAAGTAATGAAAAAAAAATCCTGAGAAATAAAAAAGGGCAAACGTTTAGATTAGTAACTATTATTCATGACGAGTTTTTTGGATTATTATAAGCGAAAAGAATTAGCGTGTTTCATAGCATTACACGTATTCTCAGACTATTTTAAAATGATTGATTTTCTAGCACAAACCGGAACTGCATAGCACAATGTTACATGTCAAAAGATCAGGTTTCTTGTTTGACGTACGTTGTCATGTAAGGACATTATAGTTGACTCAAAGAGACATCCACCTCTTAAGGACTCAGACGTATCTGCTACAGTAAAAAAGATAAGGTAAAACACGTGTCCTATTCACATGGTTCCATGAATATGTTGCAATACGAAGTCTTTCGCTGACTGTTAAACATTTTAATACTTTCTGAGAAATGAAAAAAAGAAATCAAATGATACTGTGATATTACTAATGATAAATGGCCTAGCATTTGTGGTTGAAAACTACGGCGTGCATTGACCCGAATGTTTTAGAAAATAACAAAACATTTCGCCATTTAAAATACACTTGTAAAGCACAAAATATTGGTGGTTTAAAACTGCACTGTAAATTAGCGTGTGTATTACGCTGTGGCCTTTATGAACCTTAATTCACCCCAGAAAACAAAGTGCACTTCCGTAAATACTTGGAACGATGTTTGTTTCAAAATTTCATTCTAAGCTCACAAGGGTTATTTGCAAGCAGTCATGCAACTCTAATTTTTAAGCTGATATGTTAGAAAGACAACTAATCAAAAGCATTCGCGACTAACTCTTCGGACAGATTTGTCTAAACGTGGACAGTCGGGTATAAAAAGATAGTTTCACATACAATGGAATCTACGTATACTTTATTAGCTTTATTCTAGAAAATTTCAAAGCAAATTTAGTAAAATTTACAGTTTATTGTGCTCATAAATTTGTTAATAGTACCATTTGGCTATTACAACGAGATCTGGATAGCCCAAAATCACTTTTGAAAAATAATACGTTTTCAAGACATTTTATCAAATAGGAGCATTTTTCTACTCCCACAAACCTGATTTTTGACAATTAACTTCGTAGGTAACTCGAGCACTAAAATTAAATGAAGACATATCGTAAAGTTCCATATATTTTGTTGTTGTTATATTCAGATAGAATTTGTCATATACAATGATCACATTTAGTTTATGAATTTTATTGTCAGCGTGTGATGGCGCTCCTATCGATGCCAAGATAAAAGGTTTGGAGAAGTATATTACAGCCATCCCAGGTGGACACGCATTGATTGCTTGTGATGTGAAGATGTCTTCTGCCATATTAAAAAATATGTGTGTTTTTGTGTTGTTTTTGTTGTGAAGTACAAATGGACAATACGTGTTGTACTTACAGCGACTATGTCAACCAGATGCTTAGTGTAATAAGTCTTAAGACTTATTTATCGCTTGAGCCCCTTGGTGGCTCAAGCGTATAGAAAAGGCAGAGACTGAGTTGGTACTACGAAAAAATAGGCTTTCCTTATTCTTCAAAAGCAAGTACTATAAAATTTTAATTAGTGGTCTAAAGTATTTCCGTATATTATTAAAAACAACTGAGAAAAATAAAAATAAACTAGTTTTTACTTTGTTCTTGTCGATAACTCTAGTATGTGAAAACGCTGTTCACTTAAAAATACAAAGTCAGATGTCTTTTTTGAACAATATAATTCGAATCAGACGGCGTGCATGATGCTGGCACATAAAGCTATATACTTTCGCTCATAGCACCTTAGTAACCAATTAAATGATGCACAGTTCACTTAACATTCCCACTGTGTTCATAATTTTGGTAAGTCTGTTAATTTTCGGGTTATATTGAGCAGATCTAATTTCAGACAAGTTTAAATGGAATTTACTATTTTATACTTCATAATATAATAAATTATGTAGTGTTATAACAAACTCAGAGGCATATTTATTCCATCACGACATGATAGAAACAAGTGTTAGTCAGATAGACCCGAAACATAATAAGGAGTTAAGCTCATTTTCTATAGGTGTTTGTAGTTGCTGGCATTTTATGATTTCATAATTAAAATCAGTACACATCTGTGGCGACTATTTCCCCTGGTGGCTCAGAGGAAAGTATGTAGGCTTAAAAATCGTGTTTCGATTAACGCCGTGGGCAAAGCACAGATTGCAATTCGTGTAGTATTGCGTTTAACAACAAACAAACAAAATATAGCGACTGCAGTGAAAACGTATGTATACTTTGTTGTACATGTTAGGTGTGCATGTAGAGGTACATAAAATTTATACATCATATTTTTGTAATTTATGGATTTATATGCAATATTTTATAATTAACATATTTTCAGCCTTACCTTCGGATGTGTTTGTTTGGGAAATGCAACCTTTGGATCAATCTGAAATAAAACCATGTAAAGAGTTAGAAAACAATATTAAACAAATAAGTAAGAGCCAATGTTGTAATAGATCTACAGTCCTTTCTATTAACATTTCTTTCTCTGTACTGGTAAACATTATATATATATACCTATACAAAAACCTTAACAGTGTACCTAATCTACAAAACTGAGCTAGTAATAAGCTTACGCTCTTAAGCTTAAATGTAGGCTTACGAAACACGTAAAGGTAAAACAATAGCTATCATTGTTTCTGAAAAACTGTTTGTTTGTTTGAAATTTCGCGCAAAGCTACACGAGGGCTATCTGCGCTAGCCGTCACTAATTTAGCAGTGTAAGACTAGAGGAAAGGCAGCTAGTCATCACCACCCACCGCCAACTTTTGGGCTACTCTTTTACCAACGAATAGTGGGATTGGCCGGAACATTATAACTCCCCAATGACTGAAAGGGCGAGCATGTTTTGGTGCGACGGGGATTCGAATTCTGAAAAATAATGTATATATATATATATCTGCAGTGCTTTATCCTCATGAAAGAGACATATGAAAATGCTGAATTTTGAAAGGTGTATTTGAATCCATCTAGTTCGTTTAGCAACAGATTGAAAAGTATCTGTTAAAGCACGTTTACTTCTTTGTTGCCTTGGTAACACAAAGACAAGTATTTCTATAAGGGAATCTCCGGAAGACAAGTATTTCCGTGAACAAATTTACGTTGTTTTTTTTTATTTTCTTGATAACGAATAGACGAGCATTTTTTGATGCGAATTTATTCGCTTGTTTATTTGGTAATGGACCAAAATCTGTCTCTGTGTCTATGTATATTTATATATGTGTGTGTTAGCGTGTACGAACGTATGTATGTGTATAAAAGCGTATTTGCTTATTAACATATATAAAATCCAAGTGTCGGTCAATCGTGATCGATTTCTCTGAATTTCATGAGTCCAATTCTACATTTTAACCATTACTACTTCCTCTTTTGATTGCCCTTTCTACTTTTGGCAAAATTTAATAACTAACATAGGCCTAAATATCTCCTAAGTATCGACACTTTTTCTGCCTGTCAAGGAAAGAGTTATCGGAACCAGATCAGGCATGACGTTGTATGTGTGGCATCACATCAGTATGACGTCAAACTAGGTAGGAACAATTTATGAAAGCTGAGAAGACTCACGTGATCGAAGGCACAGAAGTACATTAACACCCTATCAACACCTGTAAAAAATAAGTCAGAAATTAGCGCAAGTCTATGCTTGGGAAGTATTAGAAAAAAAACCTATGTTAAAACAGGTCGAAGATATCAATTATCTGTAGGGAACAGGACAGTTTTTCCTCAAAAGGAGAATAGTTGCGTATGCAATCACATGGTCATCGTATGTTTAATCTTTTATTCCGATGCACCTGTATGTAGCATGTTTGCTCCGTTCTATGTAGTGCAGCCGGGAATAGTATAAAGCATGTTCTTGGGAAAGGAAATCTTATATTTCTTTTGTATATTGCCAATTTATTTCTGAATAGTTCCATTGTGTTCCCATCTTTTTTTGACGGGCTTCTACATTAGTTTATTAAATAATAAACTTACCTTCTTCCCGTCTAATTCGTGAGGTCCATTTGCTAAGACTTTGTCTATACTATTTGGGTCAGCAAATGTAACGAAACCAAAGCCACTGTGAGAAAAAACAACAAACAGAAATTAAGTAAATGATTTTCACACTATCTCAAGACAATCAAGCACACACACACGTGTAAAGTAAAAGATCAATTTTCGGCCATAACAATGTTTTTCTCATAGAAGAGTTATTCTAATTTTTAGAAAGTAATATCTCTCACTACTCTTATCTTGACTACATGCTGTTACCTGGAATTCCATCTGGTGGAGACAAAATAGAAAGTTTTAGTTTGAACAGATAACATATACAGTATGTCCAGCTTTGTTTTCTTACTTTATCTCTATTTGCTGGTTTGTAAATTCCCAACTTTTATTTACATTGTTAACTGGAATTAACTTTATACATTGTAATGATAACAAACATAGATGATTTTATGTAAGTATTGACTATCTGACTGCATTATTTCGAGATGTAAATATATCAAACTACAACTGAAAATTTGCGTGAAAACATAGTGAGCATTTATGGTTTCTGTATAAATAAATTCTCTCTCTATATATATATATAATGTACAGCAATAGACAAATATATACCTAGACTAATACACAGCCCCACTAAATGCGAAAACTTATTTACCAGTAGAAAAGCAGCCTTTTCAAATAAAACACATTTTCTAAAACATCGTTTAAAATAAATATTCCTGTATTTTAAAATAATTATTATACGAATATTTGTAATAAAATTTAATATTATATATATTAATTTTATTTTACTCCTTCACTTCGTACATGATACATGGTGTGGGTCCCTAAAAACACCAGTTGTATAGTGTACAAAGCATTAAGTATCTACATGTTAGAGACATCTAATGTTTATCTATTATTCCTGTTTCACCCTGTACTTAAGGTTGTTGTGTTTTGTTTTTTAAGGAACAAGAGATATCTGTAAAAAAGTTAAGTTGAAGGGGTAATTATAACGTCGTTTACATGTTTTGTTAATGTAATGTTTTTTTGCTCACGTAAAATATAAAATAAACACTTAACTTTTCACTACGCCTATGACCATCGTAGTAACTTATTTAGTATTCTTAAAGTTTTGGTGCAATATACCAAGTCATTTTTTGTTGTAGACTGGCAAGAAGAAAAACTAATATGCTTGTATGTGTGTGTGTGTGTGCATTTTTACACGTGTACAGCCTTAACAACCAATAGTAAAGGTTTAAAGTGTTGCTTTAGCTGAATCTTTACTATTCAAGATGTTTTTTCTGCCCAAACGTTCTTTTTCGATTGTGTACAGTTCTTTATAATCCTTATTATGAACCATTATAATGGTTCACAATAAAGAGCAGTCGTTTTAACGTTGTTTAACTGTAAACTTCAATATCTAAAATAGGAAGGAAAGAGCTTTCTTCAAGATTTATGATGAGTATATAACATAAAATATATTTTATAACATAAGCAATTTTTTACATTATCTTAATTCACATATGCTTCATAATTCAATATTCAAAGAATACCTTGCCTGATTTTAGATTGTATTTCAAGGTTTCTGATAAAAAGAACTGCTTCTTGGATAGCCCTGTTTACTGTAAAACAAACGTAATGTTTCAATGATATCTTGTTATGAACACACACACGACTACTTTGTGGCTAACTTTCGTGACACGAATGTGCAACTAAAGTCCTTTTACGTGTAACAAAATAAAGCAAGTTATTAGAACAATATGATACCAACATTTAAGCTAGCAAGCAGAATGTTGCAAAATTTTCATTAACAGGTGTACACAAAAATGATGCTTTTGCGTGTAATGTACGTGCATTGAAACTTTCTAAATACACAGTAATAATAGTACTTGGATGTTTATCTATTTACAACAAAGAAGCTTACAGCAGAATTGGATGTTGTTGAATCAGTTTAAACAACTTTGTTGTTGGAAATAAAGTTTTCTGAGAATTAACAGAGACGATGTTTGAACAATAATTAAACGAACTCGCCTAAAGTTTATCATAACTAGAAGTAGATGAAAACTTTCTATAAGGTTATCAAACTGCAGTAATTTATAAGCTGGATTATTCTGGTTAATATTCAGCTTCACCTTATATAAGATCTTGATACCTCCTTCAGATGGCTTGGAGGAATGTATAACGGTTTATAACTGTACCCGCGGTGAGTATGGCACCGATAGCCCAACGTGTAGCTTAGTATTTATAATAACAGAAAGAGACGACTACGTCACACTTCGTTAGTGTGTGTGTGCTCCAACACACTGGATTTATTCTGCATTCTTTTATATTGTTGTTTGTTAGAGCAACGGCCCGGCATGGCCAAGTGGATTAAGGCGTTCGACTCGTATTCTGAGGGTCGCGGCTTTGAATCCCCGTCGCGCCAAACATGCTCGCCCTTTCAGCCGTGGGGGCGTTATGATGTGACGGTCATTTCCACTATTCGTTGATGAAAGAGTAGCCCAAGAGTTGGCGGTGGGTGGTGATGACTAGCTGCCTTCCCTCTAGTCTTACACTGCTAAACTAGGGACGGCTAGCGCAGATAGCCCTCGAATAGCTTTGCGCGAAAACACAAACACAATTGTTAGAGGAAAACTACATTGGGCTATCTGTTGTACTCACCTCGGGGAATCAATCTCCTGATTTTAACGTTGTAAGTGTTCTTAAATATGAACTTTATTATTTTTTTCATCTATTTTGCTAGCATCAGCAGATTATTTGTAGTGGAAATGATTTAGCTTTGCTTCCAACAAGAACTAGTACATTGGGGAGATACATGTGATGTTTCACTGGAAAAATACGATCTTTATATCTGAAAAAAAAATGCTGTTCGCGACACCCTTTTATGAAAATACATCTAGATTATACATGGGGATACATTCTACATAAAAGGGTGCGTATTTTATTTTTAATACGTAAAGAATATTTACTTATATCTATATATTAAGATTATACAGACTGGTTATTTAAGAACTTCATATGTTAATAGTTTACTCATATTTTGTCCGTTAAAATTGTTTGGAGCTTATCAATCAATTAAATAAATAAGGAAATCAATCATTTTTTTGTCAAAGTCTTTATGCAAAAGTTCACAAATGCTTGAATTTTATATGCGCGATGAACTAAAACCTTTTCAATTTTTTCTTTAAACAAAGTTCTCAAACAACTTGTAAAATTAAAAAAACTATAATTGACACTACAGCAACTAAGCACTTTAAATAGGTGCTAAAAGACCCAAAATAGGTTTCGTTTGTTTGGTTTTGTTCTGAATTTCGCGCAAAGCTACTCAAAGGCTATCTGCACTAGCCGTCACTAATTTAGCGGTGTAAGATTAGAGGGAAGGCAGCTAGTCATCACCACCCACAGCCAACTCTTGGGCTGCTCTTTTACCAACAAATAGTGGAATTGACAGCCACATTATAACGCCCCCACGGCTGAAAAGATGAGCATGTTTGGTGTAACGGCGATTTGAACCCGCGACCCTCAGATTACGAGCCGAGTCCTTATACACTTGGCCATGCTGGGCCTATACAAAATAGAATTTCCCAATTGAATATTAATATTTCATTACACAATAACAGATTCTGATTGCCTTTACCCTTTAATGAGGCAAACCTCTGTGATCATGCAGAATCCTATGAGTAGCGGAAGCAAAATTCATGGGAAAATATGCCAAAATCTTTACAATCTTTATAAACTTTCACATTCATGGAGAACTTTAGAATTGTTTTGCAATTCTTTGGAGCACATCATTTTTTAATATTTTAATAATAATGGCTTATTATAAAATTTATATATAGTAGACATGACTACATCAAACAACTCATGAATAAAATACTTTCAATTTAATTTTTCAAGCATGTTGTCAGTAAAATAAAAAAATACAGAAATTTAGTTTATCCATACATTAAAAATACTATAAGAATAACATACATTAACAAATTACTAAAAGTACTTTAGTCTTATGGGTTACTCCACTTGGAAGTTTGTTCAAAGCTACACGAGGGTTATCTGCGCTAGCTATACTTAATTTATCAGTGTAAAACTAGAGGGAAGGCAGCTGGACATCACTACCCATCGCCAACTCTTGGGTTACTCTTTTACCAACGAATAATAGGATTGATCGTCACTATATAACGCCTCCACTGCTTAAAGGGCGGGTATGTTTGGTGTGACCAGGATTGGAATCCTCATTTAACATATTACGTATCAAGCAACTTAAACACCAGGCAAAATCGGGTTCTTAATTCAAGAAAAAGTCATATTTGGTAGTCAACTCCAATTGTTTTCATTCTGTTGTTTGAAGAAGCCTTTTTTCGATGAGTCGTTGAAAGAAAAAAATCCAATTCAGATGTTATTTAGGTTTTACATTTAAAAACCGTCCCCAGGTAAATCTATCAACTTACAACGTTAGAATACAGAGTTCGATTTCTCGTTGCAGGTAAGGCAGATAGTTCAATGTGGTTTTGCTCTATGTTACATATTATAACATACAAGAAGGTTCTTGTGTTTCTACTTACGTAATAAATGTAAATAACATTTGTTTTGAGTTCATAACCTTCACATTCTTTGTCATGGCGAGTGTCAGGTAATCGTAATGATGTTTATGGATTTACCTATTTAGTCTAAAAAGTTATTTTTGGAAGATCAATTCTACTATTTCGTAAATAGAGAGATTATTATTAATTGCTCTGGCGCCAATGAATTACATCTATGTGTGACGTATTCATGATGTCATATTTGCACCTTGAGAATGAAGAAAAATAAGGTTCTCCGTGACGGGAAACAGAGGAGAAACAAGAAAATTGTGACACCTATTGCAAATCTACATGCAGACAAGATAAAAATTTCGTGAAGTTAGGCGTTGCGCTTTGCGCAATAAAAAAGTTTTTCCGGTATCATATAAGTCCCAGATATATTATGTTACGTACTTTGCGTACTACTATTCCAAATAACCGGAAATTTGAATTTCAGTTTAGAAGTTAATTAAATGTTATTCTGTATGAAATTTGTGATATTTCTCAACAATATTGATACACAGAATTTTCTTTTTTAACACAAACATATTTTAATATACAAAAACAATACAATTTATAATAACGGTTATTACTAATAGTTATTACAAATGATGATTAGTATACAATAATTGTAGAGACATACAAATAATACTGGATCTCATATCCAGTCTAGAACTGAATATTCTATCAACGATCCAGGTCAACAACGAGCAAACTAATTATGAATTGACATTGTCATCCATCGCTTAAAATAGCTAGCTTGATTGGTCTCACAACCTTACAAGTTGACTTTTACCAGCGAAGATATTTAATGTCCTCGTAGAAGAATTAAGCAGATATAATAATTGCAACATACATTAAAGTTATATCAAAAACGAAGTTTTTTTAAATAAATGAAAAAGAAAATAATACATTCACTGTCTTAATAAGCTCCGCATCAAAGTTTTGTTTGTTTAGAATTATTCATAATGGACTATCTGTGCTCTGCCCACCACGGGTATCGAAACCAGGTTTTTAGCGGTGTGAGACCACAGACATCATGTGTCTAAAACGTAGGTCTAAGATCTTGATGATGTTTAACAGTAATTCTATACTGGCTATTTAACAGACACTATAAAAATTGGGAAATATTATCTATATCCTTGAAAACAGTAAAAGTACAATCCATATTACCAATAATACAGTATTTAAAAGATGATATCGAACCATTGCTTTTCATGAAAATAGAAAGTATCAGCAAAAAAAGGAGCGAATCTGGAACCAGTAGCTACACCAGCAGTATGATAATGTAATGTATTTATTATTAGATAGTTATTTTAATATTGATATTTGATTTACTTAAATATATATATTTAGAAATATATGTAACTTATATTGTTTAATGCTTATTGTAAAAGTCCCATCTATTCTCTAAATTTATATAAAATTCTCCAGCGTAAGAACCAACAATGTATGTATTTACGTAATTACCAGTACTGTTGGACACTGAACTTTTTAGAACCTCGCCTTTAAGTTTATAGATCATAACACGCGGGGAGACAGTTTTAATAATAATATAGGTTCGCTATAGTCAGTGTACTGTAAACCTCGGAAACTATAATTGTGATAAACGCTTATTAATCGGAAAACTACAGATACTTGGCCAGGAAAGTTTGTAAATTAGAACATTATAAACAGTTTAAATTCAGAGAGTTAACTTCGGACATTAAATACCTTTCTCGGTAAAGAGGGAGCTTATAAACCGCATGAGACCAACCAAGAATAGATATAGCTAGCTTTCCCATCAAGTGCATCTGTGTATCAACATAGAATTAATTCACTCTCCGTGAACTGTCAATAAAATATTCAGTTCCTGGTCAGATAAAAGAATCAGTATTGTTTGTAAGTTTGTAAAATTTTTGTAAATAAATTATTATTCATAATAGCTATTTATGGCGATCATTATTATAAAATGTATTGTTGTTCAGACATTAAAATATATTTGTCTTGAGAAAAAAAAAATGTGTATATCAATCTTGTTGGCAAACATCATAAACATAATATTTTATTAACATTCAATTAACATATAAATTAAAACTTCTGGCTATCTGATATCGTAATATGTATGTAACATAATAAATCGGAGACTCGTCCGGGATTAATCATAATATGTAACAGATAAAAAGATTAACATCAAACACACTATCTTTCTTTAGTTTCAAAATGACATCTTCGCCATTTTATTACTCTCTTCATAAATTTCCTTAAACAACTCGAGATGTTTTCAAATTCACTTAATTATTCAATTTTATCCAGAATAACTAAAGTATTTCTTTTATCAGATTTATTAATAACAATACTGTTGTTGCTACTAAGAGTTTGTTGCTCTATCACGTATTTCATACTTACATTTAATATTTAGATACTATAATTAGAAATATATTGAGTTGTTATATTGCCAAAAGATTAGTTAGTTAAATTGATTGTTTAAACAATAAATAAAAAAAAAGGCTAACAGACATTAGATATTAGTTTTTAGATGTAATTAAACAAATTCACCCACAAGTTTTCTGATAATTAACCGACATTACATTTCAGTTTTTAAAGTGAAATTAAACGCACACTCCCTAAAGTTTTCTGATGGTTAACAGTCGTTTGCCATATTAGTTTTTTTTTAATATAAAGAAATAAACTCGTCCACAAGATTTTTTATAATTAACATGCATTAGTAATTATCTGTCGGTATTTGGTGAAACTCCAGGATTACAGAATTGAGGAAGTAAAAGAAAATACACGTTTCACAAATGTTTGTGAAATGTATGAGTTGTCTATGTTTCTCTCTCTCTCTCTCTCTCTCTCTCTCTAGGTGTTTGGGTATATAAATTTGTATACCCAGGAGGTCAGGTACACTAGACCTCATCCACCTTTCATTACATTGTTTGAGTGGACTTATTAATACATTTAAAGTAAATACAGAGGCCCAGAGTGATAAGGATAACTCTAACTCATGTCCATGTATATTGTTCTTTCATTTTTTTATTTTATTATTGTTTTAATAAGTCCAGAACCTAGGTGGTCTGTTTTATATTAGCAATAGTTTTTATTATTATTATTATATGTATACTTTTATTTGTTATATTTTTAAGTTGTTTTTATTTATTTTTTATTTTATTTTTATTTATTTATTTTTTAACTTGATTTTAGCTTAAAGATCAAATGTACAAGTTTAACGGGAAGAGATGTTTAGGTCTCTCTTCATCATATATGCAATAGCTGTCATTTTTTCGCCAATTTTTATCAAAATATTTTATTGTACTATGTAGAAGTCAATCTGGTATTTTTGTGTATTTGAGTATTTGTGCATGAACTTTAAGGAAGTGGTTTTAGGTACTCTATATGCTGTTGTAATTAATGTATTCTGTAATGTTTGGAGTTTGGTTTGCAATTGTTTTTCACTTACGTTAATCCATGCAGGTATAATGTATGTCTTGTATATTTTAATTATGTTTTCAGGTTTTGTTCCATAATTTTTACCAGTTAGACTCCTAATATAGTTTATTCTTCGCCAAATTTTAGTTTTTATGTTATTTACACGTTTAATCCAGGTAACTTTAGAATCATATGTTTGCTCTAAAAATTTTGCAGATGTAGCAGTCTGGAGAAGCTCTCTGTTCATGAAAATCTGGGGTTGAACTTTTTGATGTTTCGTTGATTTTGAAAATATCACTAATTGTGTCTTTGCTGTGTTTATTTTAATTCTGTATTTTTGGCAGTATTCACATAATCTGTTTATTTGAGGTTGTAAGTTAGTGGCTGCTATTTCTGGTAAAGGGACACTTTTCCAAATTGCTACATCATCAACGAACTGTGACGTGCATCCACTAACCACCTCTCATTGAGGGACACCAGCTTTTGGGGTGAAGAGCTCCAAGAAAGTTCCCTCTACGTTTATTCTACATTTTCTATTTTCCAAAAAGTTAGATAACCAGTGAATAATTCCACGCGGTAGTCCCATTTCGTACATACGGAACCGAAGACCATTGTGCCATTTCTATGTTTCCTTAATTCTGTTTTTTATTTTTGAATTTCGCGCAAAGCCATACAAGGGCTATCTGAGCTACCGTCCCTAATTTCGCAGTATGAGGCTAGATGGAAGGCAACTAGTCATTACCACCCACCGCCAACTCTTGGGCTACTCTTTTACCAATGAATAGTGGGATTGACCGTTACATTATAACGTCCCTACTGCTGAGAGGACTAGCATGTTTACGCGACTGGGATTCAAACTTAAAAGCCGAGCATGGCTCGGTGTTATGGCGTTCGCCTCGCAATCTGATGGTCGCAGGTTCGAGTCCCTGTCCCACCAAATACGCTCGCCCTTTCAGTCATGAGAGTGTTATAATGTGACGGTTAATCCCATTCGTTAGTAAAAAGTAGCCCAAATGATGGTGGTAGGTGGTGATGACTATCTGCCTTCCCTCTAGTTTTACACTGAACGAAATTCAAACAAACAATTAAAAAGGAAACCAGCATCTAATGAAAACTTAGATTTTCACTCGATAACAAAATTGTAAACAGTTAAATCATTTCTGTGATCAAGATCACCTTACTTTTTGGTATTAAGGATAAATGACTAGGAGTTAGGTGCTCTAATACATAAGGCAACATATCAAATAACAGTGAAGCGAGATAGCAGTTTTACTGTGCATTTTTAGCTGCGGCGGGATAGCTCATACAACAGCTCTGCGTTTTTCAAGTACAAACTTTGAGTTCATAGCTTCGTCATCTCTTGACCAATTTCAGATTCATTCACAGTGTTGGACTCAGGAAGTAATACAATTTCGATTGGCGTATTTGATCACGCTAACGGCCTCATAGATTAATTTACTCTAATCCTCCGTAAAATAATTTCAATTTGAAGGTAGGCTTGTTGAAGTTCTGTAGATTAATCAAACACAACCTGGTATACGCGCACCCCATGCTTGACATTGATGACGCATAAAAATATAACTAAGAAAAAGTGGTGGGGATGGTCTCAGAGATTAATGTATTCTAAAGTCCTGCGACTATTGAGGATTCCTCTTGCTCATATAATACAGAGACAACGAGTTAAAAAATAAGTCACATAATTATTATTTATCATTTACAACACAGCCTAAGGGTAAAAATTCGCAAAATAAATTTTAAATTATCAGATGTGTCAAAAAAGTATATAATCATCCGATTAAACAAAATAGATTAAATTACACAGGGAAGAAGAAAGCTGACCTTACCGTGACCTCCTAGTGCAAGGATCTTTCATTACCATCACTTCCCTGATGTCGCCGTACTTGTTAAAGTATTCTCTCAGTTTCTCTGTATGTGAAAATACGGAATGCAGGTCACTGATATGAGTAATATGATAACTACCATATTTACAACTAGAGCACGTTGAACAATATGATAACTAGAGCACGTTGAACAATATGATAACTAGAGCACATTGTACAGTATGATAACTACAGTGTCTACAACTAGAGCTTATTGAATAATATGATAACTACAGTATCTTCAACTAAAACACCTTGAACAATACGATAACAACAATATCTACAATTATAGCGCATTGAACAATATGATAACTACAATATTTACAACTAGAGCACATTGTACAGTATGATAACTACAGTATCTACAACTAGAACTTATTGAATAATATGATAACTACAGTATCTTCAACTAAAACACCTTGAACAATACGATAACAACAATATCTACAATTATAGCGCATTAAACAATATGATAACTACAATATTTACAACTAGAGCGCACTGAACAATATGATAATCACAATGTCTACAACTACAGCACTTTGAACAATATTATAACTACAGTATGTATAACTAGAGCGCATTGAACAATATGATAACTGCAATATCTACTACTGGAGCACATTGAACAATATGATAATCACAATGTTTACAACTACAGCACATTGAACAATACGATAACTACAATAACTACAACTTGAGCACATTAAATAATACTATAGCTACAGCCTCTAAAATTGCATCATATGAAAAATATAATAACTACAATATCTATAACTAGAGCGCATTGAACAATATGATAACTGCAATATCTACTACTGGAGCACATTGAACAATATGATAATCACAATGTGTACAATTACAGCAGATTGAACAATGTGATAACAACAACATCAACAATAAGTGCATGGTGAACAATATGATAACTGCAGTATCTTCAACTAGACCACATTCTACAATACGATAACACCAATATTTACAATTATAACACATAGAACAATTTGATAACTACAGCATCTACCACTACAACACTTTGAACAATATGATAACTACAGTATATAAAACTAGACCACATTGAGCAATACGATAACAAAAATATCTACAACTAGAGCTTATTGAACAATATGATAACTACAGTATCTTCAACTAGAACGAACACCTTGAACAATACGATAACAACAATATCTACAATTATAGCTCATTGAACAATATGATAACTTCAATATCTACAAATTGAGCACATCGAACAATACGATAAATACAGTATCTACAACTAGAGCTTATTGAACAATATGATAACTACAGTATCTTCAACTAGAACGAACACCTTGAACAATACGATAACAACAATATCTACAATTATAGCTCATTGAACAATATGATAACTACAATATTTACAACTATAGCACATTGAACAATATGATAACAACAGTATCTACAACTAGAGCTTATTGAACAATATGATAACTACAGTATCTTCAACTAGAACGAACACCTTGAACAATACGATAACAACAATATCTACAATTATAGCTCATTGAACAATATGATAACTACAATATTTACAACTATAGCACATTGAACAATATGATAACAACAGTGTCTACAACTAGAGCTTATTGAACAATATGATAACTACAGTATCTTCAACTAGAACGAACACCTTGAACAATACGATAACAACAATATCTACAATTATAGCTCATTGAACAATATGATAACTACAACATTTACAACTATAGCACATTGAACAATATGATAACAACAGTATCTACAACTAGAGCGCATTGAAGAATACGATAACAAAAATATCTACAACTTGAGCGCATCGAACAATACGATGACAACAATATCTACAACTAGAATGCATTTCGCAATATGATAACTACAGTATCTACAACTAGAGCACATTGAACAATATGATAACTACAGTATTTTCAACTAGAGCACATTGAACGATACTCTAACTATAGTATCTACAACTGCAGCACATCGAACAATACGATAACAATATCTACAACTATAGCACCTTGAACAATACGATGACAACAATATCTACAACTAGAGCACTTTGAACAATATGGTGCCGACAGTATCTACAACTAGTGCACATTGAACAATATGATAACCACAATACCTACAACCATATCATATTTAAAACATACAGGTTCATGGAAGAAGAGCCACTAACCTGAAGCTGTTTGCCAACTTAGACCACCGATAAACATTTTCCTGAAAAAAAAAGGAAGTGATGAAGGATTAAGTGACAACTTTACATTCTTTTAACATATTAGGTTTAACACCTCACCATATGAGTTTGTGCAACTACACACAAATATACTTATTTTAGGAGAGATTAGAACCTACCCAGGATCGTGTGATAAGGTCTTGGTGCTAACTGAGGTGCTCTGTTCCCTCTCTGTTTCCATGCTACTTACAGCGGTTCTTCTACCCAAGGATACTTTTATTTCAGCCCAACACGTGGAGTCTTGCAAGTAATAGGCATGCGTTGAGACTAAGGATCATTGTAGAAGACATCTGCTCTCCATACAGCAGACAACAGCATGCCGGTTGATTGGTGATGACCCGTGGAACCGCATTGGTCGACCTGATGACGTCATTACTGATTATTCCTTCCTAATGACGTCATTTTGAGATCATCGTTCTTCTCAAGTTTCTCTCGAGGCAGGGAACTAGACGACACTAGCGCCATTAATCGAGTTTTATTTTAATTATAGATTTTTAAACCTATGGATATTAACCAAGTACGATGTCAAAATACAGGATAAGTTACAGCATTTCCTACGATAATATGAACTGTTGCATAAGTAAATTTTGTTATATTAACATTTCTATAGGAATCCGTAAATAAACCTTAAGTTCTAGCATAACAATGAAATTTTGCATCACACATTTTACTCTTTAACAAAGAAAGACCTGTCTTTAATTATGAAAACGGAATGTACGCAGTAAGAAAAAGCAGATGTTCTAAGACAGTTACACGTGTAATATTCTAAGTTGTTCATATTATAAGAAGTTTGCCAAGACTAACAATGATAATGAAATATAACAGCTACGAAAGCATTTATTTATAGAAGCATACAAAGCAGAAGAGGTAGAAATCAATAACATTTAATAAAAGCAGTAGGAATTATACCATGGTAACGATACATGAAACATCAGTACTGCTAGCAAATGAGCATCAAACAGAAACACAATGATCTAAAATTTGCTGCTTTTTTATTGACATAGTATGAACACACAAATAAATTTATTTCATAATACAGGTCGTTCGAAAAATCTCTGGTGACCTTTTCGGCTGAAAAAAAAAAGCCACTCGAAAACAACATTATAAGAAATAAGAATGTTCTTTAATAATCTCTAGATTAGCACCAGTTAGAAAACAGTGAATTTAAAATAAACAAAACACAACTGCGCTTCAAATAAGAGTGAGCTATGTAATAAGAACTAAAGATATGCCTAACTAAAATAATCTTGCCTCAAAGAAGGACTATTTTACGAAACGCTTCGGTGTGTTTATTTGCTTGGAAGTAAACACTAAGCTACACAATGGACTATCTGTGTTCTGCCCACTACGGGTATCAAAACCCGTTTTCTAATGATGTGAGTCTACAGATATACCGTTCTGATACTAGGGAGCAACACTTCAGTCTGGTCAGGACTGAGTAAAGGAAAAGAGACTGTTATGAAGACTTTACAACACAACGTTTCAAACAAAATATTAAAAAATTTCAAAAGCCGCTTTACTGACTTAATATTTCAGTATGGACGTAACTGAGTCGAGAAAACAGCCATAGGCAACTTTACTCACTTTAGTGGTACACGGTTAAATCAAACAAATATAACGGGTGTGAGACATTTCACCAAACAGAAATGCTTCAACGCTGTCAGAATTGAATAAAAACCTGTCATGATTGGCTTCACTGAACTTAAGACTTCAACACTTGGTACTAAACAAAGACTACCACGATCCACTTTATTTAACCAATACTTTAAAACACGCAAATTTTTTATTTCAGCTCAGACAAGTGATTATTTCTCTAAATATTTTCAAAATATTTCACATTTTCATAAGTTTGAGCATGCACTTGAAGTTTAGAAAAAATATTATAGGATATAGTTAACTTGCTGGTGTCCTAAACACACAGTGACATAGTCATTACTCCTTTGGTGTTGTTGCTATGTCCCATGGAATGTATCACTGGAGAACTACATGATTTAGTGATATGTTTGTATTCAGATTGATTGTTTTATGAGTTTAATTACATCTGGAGACTGTAAACACTTCATTTTTGTTTCTGGAATGTTACGTATTGCAATTTATTTCAGATAAGCTTCCAATTTGAATTTTGAATTTAAAAGTTAATTAAATGTCGATATGTATTAAATTTATGATATTTACCAACAAGATTGATACACACAGTTTTCTTTCTTAACACAAATATATTTTTATATACAAACAGCAATATACTTTATAATTACGGTTATTACAATAGTTATTACAAATAATGATTTATATAGAAAAGTTTTACAAACCTGTAAACAATACCAAGTCTTCTATCTGGCCTGTAACTGAATTTTTTATCAACGGTTCACGATGACCGAATTAATTCTATGTTGATATTGTTACACGTCGCTTAATGCTCAGTCTCACGTTATTTACAAACTGACTTTTCTCCGACGAATATATCTAATGTCCTTATAGAATTACTAACGTCCGAAGTTAATTCTCGAAAATCTTCTACAAATTTAGAGAACAAGCGAGGCTTTCACAATACACATTTAACAGGATACTTTACACGCATTTCTAAATAATTATTAAACTGAAATAAACATGGATATTAAAATAAATATACAATAGGAAATCCGTTACAGGAACGACTAAATAACTTGAGTCATAAATGCACTATTAAAATGGACGAGGCAACCCCATTGTGATACCTATACAGTAGATGTTTAGCCTTTTTGAGATTTTTGTTTAATTGGGAGCTTTTAATATTGTAGAATAACGATAATAGCGTAGAATTATCGAAGTAAATGTTAAGAGAGTGACGTTTTTTAAAAAACTTCAATTTACATTTTTATTCGATTTGTTTGTGCATATGTTGACTTTAGTTTTGTATTAAAACAATACGGAATTATAATTTACAACAAGTCTTTTATGTTATTCTAGGATAAATAATTTCTAATCAAATATTTATAAGATGTCAACGTAACGATTCCCAACAAGATTCCCAAACATCAACATTGTACAATGCATAATTTCGAAATCTCTAAGTGATAATAAAAAGTTAAAGTTGTTTATATGATATGCGTTAACACACTGTGAAACTTTATTTAGATCCGGTGGTATGTTTAAGAAAAAAACTTTTGCGGTAAAAATACAATAATCAAGTACTCATCATTTCATAAGCCTCAAAGTGATTTTTTTGCTATTTCTCCAAATTACTGTTTCCATTTAAAAAGAGTTCTCCGTAAATGTTATTCGACTGAAATTGTTAAATAGCATATATCAATAACCAAATTTTTATTATATTATCACGCACCAGGTAACAGTTACTTTTTCTGACCTCACTTTGATTCTGAGGTAAGTTTCTAAAAATAATGTACTCAGTATTCAGTTGACTTTTAATACATGCTTTATCACACAGCCTAGAGATAAATTATTCTAAGAAAATAAACGAATAATCATGAACCTGTTAGGAATAAAAAGGTTTATGATATGTATAATACTCTATATCCACCAGGTAGTTCTAATTTACATATACAACCTCGAATATACCGGTCTCATAATGTCTACTAGCCTGGCATGGCCAAGCGCGTAAGACGTGCGACTCGTAATCCAAGGGTCGCGTGTTCGCGCCCGCGTCGCGCCCCGTGTGGACGTTATAATGTGACGATCAATCCCACTATTCGTTGGTAAAAGAGTAGCCCAAGAGTTGGCGGTGGGTGGTGATGACTAGCTGCCTTCCCTCTAGTCTTACATTGCTAAATTAGGGACGGCTTGGTGCAGTGGGCTAACAACCTACTCACTTAAATACTTGTTGAAGAATCCGCAAGCGATTGCGGCCCTATGTGCCTAGTTGGAATCTGATGGTGATAACTAATGTCTACTGCTATTATCTCATCAAGTTTCATTTGTTTATAGCTTTGCACAAAACCAGCTGGACACTTCTGATCAAATTTAGTGGTTTGACAAATATGATAACACATAATTTTAACGTCCTTTCTCATACCAAACTAATAACCCAGTATGGATACTTTCCCCATTGCTTTTGTACATCTAGATGACCAGTCATGGAAAGATCATACAGTTAAATTAATGTCATCAATCTCAATGTTTTGGGAATAACTGGTCTGAATTCATCATTGCCAACAAATCTTTTTGTATAATGAAGAACATTGTCATTCAAGACATAGCGTTTGGATTTTCTTTAAAATTCTTCAATCATAGTAGAATATAAAAAGATATTATTCACGTTTTCTTGGAAGTTGTAAGACATGGGATTCACATAAAGTCTGCTTTAATTTCTGGAATACATCCTCACAGTGATGTAAAGATTCATCAACTGTAGCAAAGTTTGGAATATATGGATTGTACCAGTAACACATACCCAAGAATGTGATTAAATCTTTGGAGTTGGAAATCTGTAACAACTTTCACTTTGTCATCATTTGTACGTGTTCCTTCAGAAGAGTTCAAGTCCTAAATCTCATACTTCTGATAAGCAAAACATGCTTTTAGAAACTTTTATATAAGACTAGCAGTGCGTAGCTTGTAGAAAACTAATTCAAGGTATTTCAAGTGTTGTTCAAACGTAGTTGAAAACTATGTAATATTATCATTAATTGATAGAACGTTGTTCCTGCTGAAGTCTTATCCA
Source organism: Tachypleus tridentatus (assembly GCF_004210375.1). Classification (NCBI taxonomy): domain Eukaryota; kingdom Metazoa; phylum Arthropoda; class Merostomata; order Xiphosura; family Limulidae; genus Tachypleus; species Tachypleus tridentatus. The sequence goes on along the minus strand of NC_134837.1, from coordinate 105,281,702 downwards.
TAAGTTTTATGTCGATCTTCCATCTTAATAGCTATTTACTGATATCCACTTGTTAAGTCTAACGTACTGATACAGGTTGTTCTTGAAAAGCATTCAAAATATCACTTATAATAAGACAACAGATAACAATCAGATCCTCAGACTTGAGTTAACTTCATGTAGTCAACATAGAACCTAAAATCATTAGTCTTTGTCTTGACAGCAACTACTGGAGATAACCAAGAACACTTAGAGTGTTCAATTAACCAAACACGAAGCATTTCACCAACTTGATCATGTAGCACTTTTAATTTAATGGAAGAATAATGATAACATTTGCTTTTCTGTCGTGGTTACAGTACAACGCTCAGATAAGTCTGTAAGACCAGATTTATGGTTTAAAATATCGATATATATCAACACAAATTGCTTTAATTGTTTACATTCTTTACTCTTAAATTTGGACATTGTACTTCGTAAATCAATAACTTTTCAGTCTCAAAGTCAAACAGATAGCACATTTAATTCGAAAGCATTTGTAAAGAAGTTAAGGGTTGCGTCGTTTTGCTGAATGAAGTCTAATCCAATAAGACAAGATACATCCACATTTTTCATGACAATAAAACACTGGCCCACAATGCTATTCCTTGATAAGAGTTTTACTTAAAAGTAGCCTAATGGTTACAGTTCGTCATTTCATGTGGAAGATTTTAGTTGAAGTGTTGGATCATTTCTCTTGGTTTGTTGTCACATATTTTCATGTAGTACTAATTAATCTGACCCAATATCTATACAATATTTCACACCATTAAAGTTTAGGGTTAGGATGAAGGTTCTATTTTAGTTTGTGTTAGATAGTTAATGGACGGTTTTACATTCACAAGACTAAAAACCTCCTCCTTTGATCCTCACTCTTGTTTACAGACCGCTTTCCTTCGTTTACATATTTTATTTTATTGGGACAATGCACAGATAAGCAACTTATTTGATTACAAGTATAACATTGTACAGTGCTACTACAATGCCAGTTTTTAATCACTTTGCTTTTAAAGGGTTCTTATTTATTGTTATAGTGATGCTCGTATTGTTTAGTAAATTTAAGTACATCAGTAACAGATATAACAAAGTTTAATTCCAAGTATTTTCGTAAAGAAACGTTCAGTTGTAATTATACATTTCACGTTTTCTCTTTATGTGGTTTCAGTGTTCCATAACTTATAAATTATCAGTCTTTCAAATTAAAGTCACAACTCGCTCCCCCTACATTAGCGTAGTACTTTCTACTAAATAATTCATTGGCCAATTCGCTAAGGTCTCACACTTCTGGGTACAAATTATTCAATGTTTCTTTAAATTCTCCCTAGTATTCGAAAGCCGTTTCTGATCTGAAACCCTTGAATCATTCTGGTGGCCATCCACTCAAACAAGAAGCCGAACTATGAATTCATTCATTCTCAGATACTCGATACATATCAAAATGTTTTTATAAACAATTAAGAAACTCAAAAACATTGAAATCCTACTTACTATAGAACGTTTTCACGATAGACACAATCATAAAAATATGTCATCTCACACGTGGCTCTAGTTTAAATTTACGACCTAGAATATTTTAAAATAAACAACCAGGCAGGACTACACTAAATATAAAATTCTAAATATATTAAATATAAAAAAACTGAAAACATGCAGGCTGTGCAGGAGATATAAATATTACTAACAAAGGACATTATATTTAAAACTAGTAACATAAGGCAATGCACCAGATTTAAAACTAACAGTATAAAGCAGTAAGTACATTAGATTTGTAACTAACACCATGAAGCAGTAGACTAGATATAAGTAATAAGAGTATAAAGCAGTACAACAGGTGCGGTGATTCATTTAAATAATAAAGACACATCTAGCTTTGTTGTAGTGCTCTTTCCTTCATTTAAATAAATCGAGACGTAGTTAGTTCTATCGAAATATTATTTGTCAATTACAATAGCCGAATAACACCTAGTTTTCTTCAAATAATATCCCCTTCATTGTACTGCTTTGTTAAAATAATATTCTCCATAACAATACAATAATTGATAGATATTTACCTCTGTTGAAGTAATATGCTCCTTCATTTACATAGGTCGAAAGACACCAAGCTTTGTCGAAATTGGTCCACCGCTGGGACAGGGATAAGCCTTCGGGTTTACACTGCTCAAATTAGGGCTTCGATTCTCTTCGGTAGACACAGAAGATAGCCTGATGTTGATAGCATTGTGAGACACCCACCTTTATTAAAATAATATTCTTTTTCAATTCCAGCTGACGAGTGACACCAATCTTCGTTTAAATAATGTTATTGTCCGTTTACAGTAGTCAAGAGACACTTTGCTTTGTTTAAATATTATCCTTCATTTATAGGAGTGTCCCCTAGTGTCACAGTAGCAAATCTGACAGCTTATAAAGCAAAACACCGAGTTTCTATACCTGTAGTGATACAATACAGCTAGTCCGATGTGTAGGTTTGTGCTTAACTTCAAACAGATACTTTACAAAAGTCGAAATACATCCAACTTTATTATAATATTATTATTCTCCATCTTTAAAAATTGTCGAAACACGCTTACCTTCATACTTTAAGCTGAGTGTTTTGTTTTTAAACAAGTTTAATAGATTAATCGAAAACAAATTGAGTTACATAACTTAAAATGTTCCCCTTAGATTATGAAGCTACAACTACTGGTCATAAACATACCAGCAAAATGGTTTTATTTCATAATTTTGTATTAATAGCTTTTTTCAGTGTTTTATACTGACTTGCCTTTAACTTTTAATGTGTCTTAATTTCACTTTTGTCGGTGACGATAATTTTAGTAATATTTTAAAATACGCCGAGCTAAAGATAATTTATTTTAAATTCTTCAACCGTAAAAATTAGGCGAAGTGTTTGTTTGTTTTTTGAATTTCGCACAAAGCAACTCGAGGGCTATCTGCGCTAGCCGTCCCTAATTTAGCAGTGTAAGATTAGAGGGAAGGCAGCTAGTCATCACCACCCACCACCAACTCTTTGGCTACTCTTTTTACCAACGGATAGTGGGACTGACCATAACATTATAACGCCTTCACGGGTGAAAGGGCGAGCATGTTGGGTGCGACCGGAATTAGACCCCGCGACCCTCAGATTACGAGTCGAACGCCTTAACCCACCTGGCCATGCCGGGCCGTAGGCGAAGTGAAGTTATTCGTCATTACAATTGCTTTGAATAGTAAATCGGAAAACGGGGACCACTGAAACGATTCTTGCTGAGAGCTAGTAGGTTATTCAGTTCTGAAAATCTAACGTTAAAGAACAGGAGAGGTTAAAATGGGAGGTAAGCAGAGAAGAGTGACCTCGAGTACCTCCTCTCCCACCCGATCTAGTTGGAGGCCCTTCGCTGTGACATAACTTATGTACTTGTGTTAATTTGGCCTGACCAGAATATTTCTCAGAAACCGCCATCCCTATCACCCTCTATTAATAATAAAATAGTGTACATTATTATTTAAACAATGCGGTTTATTAACTGATTTGTGTTTTGTTTAACTAAATAATATTTGTTTTAATTAAACTGTGTTATTCTTAACCATTATAGATGCTACTTAGAAAAAGAGTAAGAAAATAAACAGATAGATGGGGTGACGTCATAACGAAACATTTGCTGATAACGTAACTTAAACCATTTAATTTTGTTGTTGTTCTCAATTGCTGTACTTGAAAAGGTGAGACAGGCTGAAGATAAAGGATTGAAAACAACTGCCAATCTCCAAAGAAAAAACTTAAAATATCAATTGGTAGTTGTTAAAAATAGTTGCATCGTATTTTTAGCATCCAGTCATGTTTAATGATCTTTTTTTAAATAAAATAATCGATTTTTCAACAGCGTACTTACTTTTATGTGTGACTACAAAAGTTAAAATGACTTATAGTTCGTGAAATATGTGATCCAAGCTTATTAAACCATCTTCCTCAGCACAAATTAACAAGCCACTGTAGATATTAAGTCGCAATGAAATGAAGTGTATGAGAAATGCATTTTGTGATATATTTTAGGTAGTTTGTTTGTTTGTTTTTTGAATTTCACACAAAGCTCCTCGAGGGCTATCTGTGTTAGCCATCCCTAATTTAGCAGTGTAATACTAGAGGGAAGGCAGCTAGTCGTCACCACCCACCACCAACCCTTGGGCTACTCTTTTACCAACGAATAGTGGGATTGACTGTCACATTATAACACCCCCACGACTGAAAGAGCGAGCATGTTTGGCGTAACGGGGATGCGAACCCGCGACCCTCAGATTACGAGTCGCACGCCTTAACATGCTTGGCCATGCCGGGCTTAGGTAGTTTGATACCACCAAAAATTGGTCGTAACAACTCTTTCCGTCGCAAGGTACTCATACACTGAAACAAGGCCGGCGATATGGAGTGGTGGAGGCTTAGGGAAGCTTGACTATCCGGTTAAGAACGTATCCGCAACACTTCCACAGTTTCGGATTCCACATTATATAAAACTTTGTGACAAAATACAAATCAAGAATTAAACAAAATAAATTATAGCTAAATATAATAGCAAGCAATATAAATGTAAACCTAGTTGTATAAGTAGCTTAAATGCCTTCACAACAATATCAATAATTTTTAAAATATCCATTTAAACTATATTGAAGCGAATGTTTCATAATAAAGTACTGTTATATGCTTTACAACTTAACGTTCAACGATGTATAACAGTAGGGAATACAAGTTAGTTCCTTATTGTTTCCTTTACCAGAATTTCCTTTCTAAGTAAGTGTATGACCGCATAGTACATATGCTACCACCTGGACGGCATTCAGATCACGGGAGTTTAAAGTTTCCGAAATGATGATATGTGTTGTATCTAATGACATCGGAAACAAAAGAAAGTGGATCATCTTGGGGTTCCAGGACCAATCAGGAAGAGTCCTGTATTAAGTCGTATCCCAAGTGTGGTAAGTCAAGTGCAACGTGTTGTGACAGATGAGATTCTACGTACACAAATGTCGGTGACGAACGCTGTCTACGTGCCCCAAACAATAGTACTAAACATAATTAAGAAGATCCTTAGTCTGGAAAAGCAACATGAAATATTTATTGAATTGTCGCATTCCTTAACCAGCGAAAAAATTCCATATGAAGACATACCGGTCAAATAGCTGTACACAACACCTGGAGATTTCTAAGCGATTATACAGTTGAAACAGACTACTGAAAAGTAACAAGGGAAAGGAGTAGCTTTATAGATGACAATGAAAACTACGTTGGAAATATTATCAAGATTCATAACCATCAGATAGATGCGTAACCGAATGTCGTATTGTTGAGTGTAACGTCATGGTGAGGCTTCAAATTCAACTTAAAACGTACTAAACCTCTGCACTAACATGACTGTAAAAAAAAAACAAATTAGAATACAGACGCTTTGTGTAGCTAACAGTATAATTTTTATAAAAAATAGTTTGACTCTTAGTGTTTTAGCCCCCTAATGGTACAGTGGTATGCTTGCGGAATTATACCTCTAAAACCGGGTTTCGATACCTATGAATACAAATAACCGTTTGTGCAGCTTTATGCTTAATGCAAAAGAACAGAGTTCTGTTTTTAAAAAAATGAAAGAAATGTAATACATCTCATATTAAACTTTAGAAGTCATGAAACAAAGACTTTAAAGAGCAAAATTGTCACACATATCTACTTATTGTTTTCAACTATAAGACTTTCTTCTTTACAAATAGATATATGGCATAAAATGATGCTTCGACCTTTTTTAAACTTAGCGCAGCACATGTCCGTAGAATAAGTTTATCGCTTCCAAAAATACTTAGCTGAAAATCAATATCGCTGGGCGACATAGACAGTTAAACTTTTTTTGACGTTGTTTGTTTGTTTGTTTGTTTTGTAATTTCGCGCAAAGCTACACGAGGGCTATCTGCGCTAGTCGTTCTTAATTTAGCAGTGTAAGATTGCAGGAAAGGCAGCTAGTCATCACCACCCACGCCAACTCTTGGGTTACTCTTTTACCAAAGAATATTGGGATTCACCGTCTCATTATACCGCCCCAACGACTGAAAGGGGAAGTATGTTTGGTGCGACGGGGATTCGAACCCGCGACCCTCAGATTACGAGACGAACGTCTTAATCCACCTGGCCATGCCGGGCACTTTTTTAACATATCATTCAAGATTTTTCTCTCTGCGAAATAAACTCCCTATCTTTATTCTGAAGCATTCGTTATCCCGAAATATCATTATTAAGATAATTCAAACGTGCTGTTACGTAATATAAAGCAACCTATTGTGAGAGTTCTTAATAGCAACTTTTTTCTTCATAAACAATCAGAACCTCAAAGTAAGATCAAAACTTAAACATGGTTCATTCCTAACACATTTTAATCCAGATACATAAACTGGTACTTAGTGCAAAACGAATATCACATATAACAACGCCTACACTAGTGTGGGGACATTTGTGATTAAAGTTATATTTGACTGCAAATATTTTCTTACCAAACTCCTCTGTGTTGGACTATTGAAGATTCTAAATCAGAGATTTGGGAAATAGCAGTTCAGGCCTATTTATTGTTTGACACAAGCCATTCTCAGTACTAGAGGTCATCATCTGGGCTGGATCTATGAGAAATATCTTAACTTATATTTGCATCCAGCATAACTGTTCGTTTGTTGGATTTTGAGAAAACCTACTTTAGGGCTACCTCTGCTAACCGTACCTTGTTCCCAAACTGTATTCCGCGGAACAAAATCAAAAATGGTAGATAGGTTATATACAGTTGTTCAGTATTGATCAAGGCACTGCAACTAGTTCTATTAAAATGTATGGTATAACTTTAACACGCATCACTCCTCCTCTGTGAAGGAAAACAAGCACCGGCAGAAGTGTCATTCTTTTAAATAGTATTTCATGAATCATTTTTTATTATGTGCCGTGTAAAATAATTCTATAATAAAATGATAGAATATATATATGTGATGAAATAAAAACTTTATAACCCTAGTGCTTTCGAAAGGTGGATCTTTCTTCTTCAGAGGCAAACTGGGAGTGGTGGTGTGATTGAACGAGTGATATATATATATAGAGAGTGGATGTTTAGTGACATCATGAAAGTCATCCGGTTTTCCGAGAATTGTTCATTTCTCTGTATACTGTTGTGAGCATCTCATTTCCGGTGCAACGTAGCCGATGGCGAGAGCTTGTGTGAAAAGAGGTTTGTGATATTTTAATGTTGAAATGGCTAAATGTATGTGTATTTTTAATATGCTTAGGTGTTTAAGTAAAATAAAATAAAGATAACACCTGGAGGTTGATTGAAAAAGGTATAATATAGTGATCAATATTTAAAAAATCAGCTTTGACATTTTATAAAAAATAAGTGAAGAAAGAAGTTATTTTTCTTACAGAGATGAAACTAGTGACCAGAGATCACTGATTCCTGGATCTGGATTAATTTCGAAAGGTTGAACAGTGTTTAGCTTAGCAATCCAATATGCTTCTGTGTCCCAGAAAGTCTAGTATGGCTATTAACACTTTTATTGATAAGGAAAGAACAACGTTTTGACCTTCCTAGTTCATCTTTGGATTAAGAAAGAATTACTTTCCCAATATGCTTCTTTTACTTTTCTGTCTGCTTTAGTTCTGAATCCTGTTTCAATGTCAGAGAGAGTAGCATCGTTAATAGAGTGACTGTGTTGGTTGACGTGTTGAGCGACAGGAAGATATTTTTCGGTTTTAATAAAAGATTTGTTGTTGTTAAAACGTTTTCTAACAGTTGTTTGTTTTTTACACTGTATAAAATAAATGGTGTTTTGTTCCACAAGTGATTTCTTTAGATATTTTAAAATGTCTTTGATTGTGCTCGTTGGAAAAAGAGTGAGTGGTTTTTATGAATTTACAGGTTTGACAATGGACTTTATTTCATGGACGACAACCATTTTGGATGGGGGGATGCAATTTATTTTTGTGTGAACAAAAATATATTTTAGAGTTCTGCTGTTTCGGAAGGAGACAACGAGAACTTCAGAAAATATCTGTTTGAGCTGTAGTAGATAAAACTGTTTTTTTTCAGAATTCGTGAAACATTTTTGAGTTTAAACTGATAGGTAATAACAAGAGGAATTATATTTGAAAGTTTAGTATTACTCTAATTTAGAATATTTTTACACTGAGTGTTTTTAGCCTTCTCAACTTGCTTGTCGATTTCTGTATCTTTATACCCTCTTTGTAACATGGTTTGTTTTAGATCCTTAGTGTGTTTCCTGCAATCTGTTTCTTTCGAACATATTTTCTTTATTCTAAGAGCTTGACCACCCACCGCCAACTCTTGGGCTACACTTTTACCAACGAATAGTGGGATTGATCATAATATTATAATGCCCCCACGGCTGAAAGGGTGAGCATGTTTGGTGTGACCGGGATTCGAACCCGCGACCTTCGAAGTACAAGTCTAACGCCTTAACACACTTGGTCAGCTATTTTGGAGCAAGCTGCTTATTCATGAAATGTCTCATTTTTGAAGAACTTGTTTAAAACCACGTAGCTGTAAAATATCTCACGTCTAGAGTTCTAAGTTGTTAACACCCACACGTTTGTTCTTTGACACATTTGAAGGAATTACGTTGATAAAAGTCACTTTTGTTATTATGACACCTTTAAAGTACTTATCTTGTTAAAATCCATTTTACGAGGATCTAAAAGTGTACATTTAAAGGATCTAAAGTGTACAATTCTAATTATTTTGAAAAACATGGAAATATCTTTTTCTGTTTTTCAAACTAACACCCGCTAACAAGTAGTACAAATCCTGAGATATTTCTCTTCTTAAAGAATAAATTTTATGTGCACGGAGAAAATGAGGAGAACAGCTTGTTACTATTATTCTTCAAAAAAAAAAAACAGTAAAACCAGCAAAAGTATGTTCACCAAAGTCCATGAATTGTATATACTATTATGTGTTCTTAGTTTTGTGAGTTTCCTTACTGCTAATCTGTTCCACTAATGAAACCTGAAGATTACAGCGGCAACATTTACAGTGAGAAGAACTTGACATAATCTATACCTACCTGTCAATGTTGAGCTAAGAGAACATCTAATTTTGAACCATAAGCAGTTTCGTGGTTGTCTTACTCCAAATGGTTAGCTGTCGATGGGATTTTTACAAGACTTCAAAGCAGCCACGAAATTGATTACACAACATGTGTTCCTGTTAGCTCCCAATCTTCTGAAAACAGTCAGGTAGAGAGTTTAGTGGTCGTCTGATAATAGATTTGCAAAACTTCAACTACAATTCAACCTATATGAAACAAGCCACTTGCATGAAGCTGTTTATGAGACATATGAACTACATTGATGGATGAAAAGGTCGGCTGTGCGTTGATGAAAACACATCCTCTCTTGGTTAATTAAACCACGCTATATAAACAGATTATCCAGGTGCAAACTCTTGTTTCGTTGTTACTTTTAATCTTTTATCTTTAAATTGTGCATGAATAGTGTTCTCTATTATATTACATTATCTTGACGAAATTCGGACTGATGTAATAAATAACAAGTTCCGTTTGAAGAAACAGATCATAAGAATATTCTACTACAGTCAATGTGCATGTATGTACGTTTATTTCACTTTAATAAACAGTTTTCTGTTTATCAGAGCAATGAGTGTGCTTCAGTGCAAATCCTTATGTTTATCACTACTACAAAACCCTGTACTGGTAAGTAACACAGCTACATTTTTACATATATATATATTTACATAATAATCTCATACATTTCAAGAATAATACTTTTAACAAAATTTTAGAAAATTAATTAGCTCGTAATTTCTTTAAGAATAACTATAACTCAAAATAGTTGGAATTTCATAATATTTCCATCTGTTCTTGTTGTTATTTAAATTACACGATTCCTTCTGTAGCCTCTATTGTTTAACCAATTAGTTTTGTGTTCATCAACATGAACTGTTCCACTAATGTTCACTTATTCAATTTGCAATATTTACGATAAGCTACATGGTCTCCCAGTGAAATCCAAGTGATTATTTCGCATACTATCCCTATGCTTATCTAAACAACTTTCTTGTGAACTGCGCGTTATCAATACGCAATCTTTATGTTGTTAAACACAGTTTTTCTTCTGGGTATGTGGCATAAGCAATATTTGTGTTCATCAGCATGGTTTACCTAGTGACCACACATTGTTCAATGCGATATTGTTGTAAACAAAATTTTAATGTACTTTAATACAATTACATTAACGCGACATTAATATTTTTCAATCATTTCTTTTATCAATGCTAACTTTCAAATTCCTTTAGGATTCAACATTAGGCTCTGAAAATGAAACTTGATGACGACTTCTAAAGAGTTCCGAAAAGCTGGTTAGAATAAAAAGATAACATGACGTAACCACACCTTTTATAAAAAATGTTTTGAATTTCATTTGTCTCTCAAGTTATACAATGATGATTCTTAAAGCCTAATATATGTTTGTTTTCTTATGGCAAAACCACATCGGGCTATCTACTGAGTCTACCGACGGGAATTGAACCACTGTTTTTAACCTTATAAAGCCGTAGACTTCCCGCTGTGCCAGTCGGGAATCCTAAGTAAGTTGTCTATCAGATTAGTTTTCGGTGCAGTTAATCAGATTATGTTTTATTCACTGATTTATCTAGTCGTTTTGTTGAATACGCATTCTTGGTCTCTCATGTCAGTATGGTCAGTTGACCAAATGATGATTTCGTATACTATCTTTGTATTTATCCAAATGGTTTCCCAGATCATCATTTATTAAAGACTAGTAACCAGTGTCCACTACTTCTTATTGGCCAAAACAATAACAGGTATTCTTTGGTAAATTGTTTAGGCAGAGTATTCATGATGAAACTTTGTAGAATGGATGGCAACTGCCTCTTGTGGAGACACAAGTGTAGAGGACGACGTTTCGAAAGTCTTCCACCTTTTGTTTCAATAACAGGTACTTGCGTTAATCACGTGTTGGTTAAGGTGCTAGATTTGCAATGTGCTGGTACAGGTTCAAATTCCCGCCACCGAACGTGCTCGCCCTTTCAGCCGTTGGGGTGTTATAATGTTACAATCACTCCCCGCTACTGTTTGGTAAAAGAATAACCTAAGGGTTGGCTGTGAATGGTATTCAGTAACTGCCTTCCCTCTAGTCTATGACTGCTAAATTAAGGACGACTGGCATAAATAGCCTTCGAATAGTTTTGAGCGAAATGAATTCAAAACAAACTAAGGTTTATGTACTTGTATATTTCATTACATTTATATATATATTACTGAATGTACACGAATATTACTTTAGAGCATGCACGCGTATTTTCTTGCACATTCGTAAGTATTATATTGTACACACATGTTGATGTAACTTCATTATTTTAATACATGGGCACATTTTTAAAATAAATGTGTATTATAATATGTGTGTTATGCACGTATTTTATTGTACATGCTTCTATTTTGCTCAAAGTAAATGTATTTTATTGTGTGTATTCGTACGCTGTAATACAAATACGCACTATGCGCGTATTTGTGTACTGTATATTTATGTATTGAATTTAACATTCTTGTCTAAACCAAGCATTTGTTTTGTATCGTTCTGAGTTTCATAATAAAACAAAATACAAAACAAACAAGGACTTTATCTACTTCATTAAACAAATAATAAAACCTGGTCAATAAATAGCTAAGGTAATTAATGGTATTATTTAATTTCAGCCTGGAATAAAACAAAGATAGAAAACGTTTTGTGCAGAGTTTAAGGTTTCTAAAACTTGTTGTAAATAGCACGTGAGCTTCTATAAAAGGTTAACGATCCACATAATACTTATCTGCGTTCTCACCAAACCAAACTTTCTTGCCTATAAAAAGAGGACGATCGTATTTCAGAAAGAACAGTGAGCTCCTTCACCTTCAGTTGCTTGCTCTCACTGTTTCTGAAATACGATCCCATTTAAAGTTTTCGTAACTTCTCTATTCTCTCTTAATGCTCATCTGACATTTATGTGGGATTTAATGGTCCAGAGCCAGCGTTTTCACTGACAACTTCTCCATAATGTTGCTGGGGTAAAATAAAGATGAAAACCTAAAACAGCTGTCGGTTTTTATATGAATAATTACAAGTAAATTAACGTGACAAATAGTTTCCTTTTATAGTTATATTTCGTTGCTGTTTACACATAAAATGTTATCTAAATATATATAAAACAAGATACAACCAAATAGGCAGACTAGAATAAACAAACTGATGAGGAGCTACATATGTATATAAACTGTGTAATACATAGATATGTATATAATACATGTATGTGTATATTGTATGAGAGTTTCATTAAGGAACGAATATATTCACGTTTCATTAATGCAAAACAAGATATAATGAGTACGCACCTGTAACTGAAACAATTATATTTTACGAAGTAAATAAGTCTTCATATACTTGCAACAGTTACGGTACGATACGTTTAACACACGTGTTAACCAAAAGATGTTTTTAAAACTAATATTTTTATCTTTTAAATGTATTCATGATTGAGGTCTGAAGCTAGTTTTAAGTACTCGACAATAAAACAAATAAATGTTAAACAGAAACATTGAACCACAAAACAAGTTGAAATCGCAATTTACACATATTCTTTAAAACGCTTAGTAAGTGAGACATAATTAATTTTTATGAGAACAATTTGCATATGCTAAATGAAGGCTCGGCAAGGCCAGGTGGGCTAAGACGTTCGACTAGTAATCTATGGATCGCGGGTTCGAATCCCCGTCGCACCATACATGCTCGCCCTTTAGCCGCGGGGTTATTATAATGTGACGGTCAATCCCATTATTCGTTGGTAAAAGAGTAGCCCAAGAGTTGGCAATGGATGGTGATGACAAGCTACCTTCCCTCTAGTCTTACACTGTTAAATTAGGGACGGCTAACGCAGATAGCCCTCGTGTGCCTTTGCGCGAAATTTAAAAAAAAAACATTGCGTGTGCTAATATTAGAGAGTCGTCACGGACGACATCTGTAGCACCTACATATTTGTTCACAAAAGTTTATCGACTATTCAATCTATAGTACTATCGAATATAACTTTGAATGACAAAGAATATCACATTCCTTTGCGATAAAATATACTTGTACAACGTTATTATTAATTGATGTAGATCCTATGCAGGATATCTATTTCAACATTCGCAATAGAAACAGAAACATTAGCACACTAAAGCGTTTAGGACAGCAACGATAAATACAACCACATCTCACACCAAGCTGGATCAACGTCTTCATTCACAAAGCGAAAAGTACAGTTACGAAAGAAAACCTTCCAACCCAAATACATAATGCCATAAAATTTGGTATATCTCCTGATACAGTTTAACAATATAAAACAACAAGGATTTAAAGTTGGCGAAGGCTCACAAGCTTCTAGTAACAATTCGAAATCAAATACTTTTTTTTTCAGAGATCTAATTCCAATTAAAAATGAACGTGGTAATTGGAAGCTAACTTTTATCAAAAAACATTGTTTAGACGTAACTGTGATGTCTAACTGATTGCGCTATCTTTCGCAGAAGCTTCTTAAAGTAAAAATTACTGAGTCAGACAATAGTGGTAATAGTGGCTATTTGATTAAGTACGATCGATAACAGATGAAGCAGTACCGAGAGCAATATGAAACCCAGCGTTCGTATAACATACGATTTATCCATATTATATGAAATTAAGACAGTCCAAACCCTATACGACAAATATCTCGTAGAAAATAGATATATGTCATTAAATGCCTAGTACCAAGATTAATATTATTTGATTGTTTAGGAGTAAAGCCTCATGAGGCCATCTGCTGTGTTCATCGCGGGAATCGAATCCTGAATTTTTTTCATTGTAAGTTCATAAATTTACCGCTGTCCCACAGGGGTACAGTTGATAACATATGCCAATACAATAAAATAGAAGCAGTGCCTATGAGAAACATTAAATATAAGTTTAGTTTGGTGTTGAATTTTCTGTTGATTGTTCTAGTTTAAAATTATATTCAAACTCCATATAGAGATTAATTGAGACATATGTCTTAAGACAACAACATCGTTCAATATCTTAAGACACTGTCGTTGCGTTGTACCCCAACTACCTTTTACATATTCGAAATTAAATTTTTGTTTCGATTTGCTTCGTGTCCTCATGCCAACAAGACTAATATCTGCAGCTAAGTAAAAAAAATTATGTTATAAATTTAACAATAACGTTCATGTGTTTGACAGCACACACGAGAAGTTAAGGAACAAATTAGAAACTTAAAGAATATATTTTTGAGCTTCTTGCTAATAATACAAGATCTATCTTTTTTCAAATGACATCATTAACATGAAATATTAATTAATCATTGAAATATAATTACCAGATGTCGTAGTAAATCTTTAAAAGTTTTAATCATGTGTTCATGTATAAAGAGAAAATATAGATTAGATGGAATTAGAATATTAGTAGTGTCTCTTATGATAAATTAGATGACATTAGACTTCAATCATAGTCCAACACCGTTTGAAAATGTTTCAATCTAGCTGTTCTTCTGTCCCATATTATTTTAAAGCGCATTTCTAAGCATTTGTAACATTCTCGCGTAGCATTTTAATTCTAATCTTGATGCGATATAAACCGGTTAAAGACTGCTTGTAAGGACTGAATTTATCTTGCAATGGATGATATTAATTGTTTTGTAGTGTATGGCACTAACTGCGATTCTAGTAATGAAGTTGTATTCAGTGGCGCCACGTGTCATTTTACTGTTATTCATTACATTACACATTTGTTTTGTTTGATTCGTTTTGAATTTCGCGCAAAGCTACACGAGGACTATCTGCGCTAGCCGTCCTTAATTTAGCAGTGTAAGATTGCAGGAAAGGCAGTTAGTCGTCACCACTCACCATTAACTCTTGACCTACTCTTTTACTAACGAATAGTGGGATTGACAGTAACATTATAACGCCCCAACAGCTGAAAGCGCGAGTATGTTTGGTGTGACGGGGATTTGAACTACATTACACGTATACAACTCAACTAACCATTTTTTATTGAGCATTACTATGGTATCATGAATCATGCACCAAATAAAGTTGTTTATCGATAATTTTGGACCATTGTTATTATTATTTCAACAGGGCACTATTTTTTCAACATCGGAACCGTATTTAAAAATTTATTAATGTACAGGGTGTCCCAAAAACATGTATACACACTTTGAATGCTTATAACTCACTCAAACTTTCTTCTTTTACAGGTGCAACTGATCTGAACTTATGGCTTATAACTCACTCAAACTTTCTTCTTTTACAGGTGCAATTGATCTGAACAAGACTAAGCTTTGAGAAAAGGAAATTTATCTTAAAGTGTTACTGGAAGTGTGAGAACGTAGCTGAAGTGTAAATACGGTTTAGAAGGAAATTTCAAACAGATCCACCACCGTGACTCACCATTACTCTCATCATGGATAAGTTTAAAACAAACGTAACTGTTCGAGACGTCCTTAAAGAGCTATCTGGAATACCGCGGTCGTCCACCAGTCCCACACGAAAAGCAGAGCTGTTAAAAAGTCTCCACCGATCTCTAAAAAATCTGTTCAGCAAACAGCGCGTGAAACAGGAATCCTAAAATCGATCGTACATCGCATATTGAAGCGCGTTCTTTGGAAAGGTTTTATTCCGGCATTAGTCCACGCCCTCAATGAAAATGATCCTGACCGGAGTGTTGAATTTTGTGAGTGGTACCTGGTAAAAGTTACAGATGATGTACATTTTATAAACAAGGTTGTCTGGAGCGATGAGGCCATATTTATGTTAAATGGCTCAGTTAATAGCCACAGTTGCACCTATTGGGCACCTCAGAACCTGCATGTTACGGTTGAACACCACGTAAACATACCAGGGGTTACAGTGTGGTGTACATTATCAGCTTTGGGCATAATTGGACCATTCTTTTTTGAAAACACATTAACCGGTCTCGTTTATCTGAACTTGCCGCAAGAATCTGTCGTGTCACGCATTCGAGAACAATTTGGAGACGAGGAGTTATATTTCCAGCAAGATGGAGCACCTCCCCACTACCATCGTAATGTGAGGGCCTATCTTGACGAAAACTTGTCGAACAGATAGATTGAGCAAAGAGATAGCACTGAATTTTCCCTACGCTCACCAGACCTCACACTTCTGGACTTTTTTTATGGGGATACGTGAAAGATAAGGTTTATAGCACAAAACCTGCAACAATCAATAAACTGAGAGCAGCAATTGAAAGAGAATGTACCCAGATACCAAATGAAATGATTCGTGAAGTTTGCAATTCCATCTGTCCGCGTTATCAGCAGTGCCTGGATCAGAATGGTCATCAGTTCGAACACCTGCGATAACTCAAAAGATTCTACACTTGTCTTCTTAAACTTGGATTATAAAACCTAGATATATCTTAACAAACATTATATTTATAATCATTCAAAGTGTGTATACATTTTTGGGACACTGTGTATTTAATAAAGCATAAATAATAATAAATTATACATAGATGAGTGATGTGTTGCACGAAAATAAACCTACAGTAATTTACCAAAAAAATTTGTTAAATATGACGATTACATTACTCCAGACATAAAAACACACAAATGCATATCGTTACAACTGGCAGCTGTTTGTTAGATAAAAAACATAGACTGTTTTTTCTCTAGAAACAAAATAATCAGGATTTTAAAACAAGAAACAAATTGGTTGTGCGTAGATTGTGACTTATAGATAGAATAGTTTGCGTAGCAAGTGTCGAGTGGTTGGATTTATTTAATATTCCAACCACAGAAGCATATTTGTAAGGTTGAAGTCTTAATAAAGCACAGTCCATCACAGAAAGAGAAACTAAAAAGATGGAAGCTTCTCCGACAATATGGAAAGGATGTTTTAACGCGCTGAAAAAGATCCTTCATGTCCACTCAAACAATAGTTGCTATTTGTCAATAAATAAATCTGTAGTTGAAGGCGATACTAAAACCCAGCGTTTCTTTGATAAAATTGTTGAAACAGTCGTGACAAGTTACGACACTCAGATCAAAAACGGTTTAATTTGGTAACTAGTTATAATATGAAAAGCTTGTGATCCATAATGTTTCACACACTGTTACCGTTAGTTTAAAATTAACAAACAGATAAGTGTATAAACAATTCAATTTCGTACTTTCGTATTTAAATTAAAATATGCTATATTATTTTTATTTCAAGAAATTAAGAGGTGTTTTAAAAATTCAAAGCAGTATAACTGCATTTTTCTTGTGTCTATAGAGCACGTGCCAAAAAAGAAAACCATTTTATAGTATCTAATTTTAATTCTGCCCACTTTTGCTCGATTTTGTTTTATTTATTTTCACACATTTTACCTGAATAATTTTATGAAGCTCTGTGATGTATTTCTTAAAAACCACAAGAGGAAATCCTCAATAGCCGCGACAGTAATTAAATCTGAAATTGGTTAAGAAATGTGGCTACAAACTAAGAGTTTGTACTTGAATAAAAAACAAAAAACTCAGTGTTATTCTGTGAGTCGCTATACCGCTGCTAAAAGCTATACTATTTACAGAGCGATAACAAGTAGCTATTTATTTAAAAATATGTGTACTTTTTCGTCGTCAATCAACAAGCATATAAAGTTTTAGTCCGTTTATCCCCACACTGAATTTGAGTGTGTAAATAAATTCTAATTCTAAAAATGTTTGCCATTTTAAGTTATCGAACAAATGATTGGCATATCATATTATTTTTCTTCTTCTACATGATTGTATGTACAACAGTTACGTATTATTGAGCCTAGACTAAACGAAAATTGTACTTTATCACTTTGTTTATTTACTACTAGTATTACTATGCGGGAGTGGTGGATCCATTTAAAGAAACACCTCTGACACATTACCAAAAAGTTATGCATTTACGATGACTTACTCTACAAATTCTGGCATATTACTCGAAAAAAAATTAATTTTAAAATTGAAATTTAGCGCCCCAACTGTTCAGAGTTTATGATAATAAAACCTCAGCTACAAGATATAGAACCTAATAAACAGTTTTCTATACAAGTAACCCGCTTATTTACTTTTCTCCGTACATATTTGATTGTGGCAGCCGAGCATTAGAGGATTATTGTACCTACGAACAGCATCTAATATAAAATAATTAAACAAGCTACTTATACTATGTGCTTAGGACACTCAAAAGTTCAAAACTCCACATGTATACTTCCCTTTAAGAAAATGAGACCACTTCTAATAATACTATATATGTTGTTACACTCACACAACGAAAATATTTTCTTAACTTCACGTATAAGTTTTACGCATCTTTCAGAACACAAAACTTTAGTTGTTGCGACACTGTTTATTAAATGTTAATCAGGATCAATACAAATATCAGTTCTAATTAACTACTATAAATTATGTTATTTACCCCCAGTGGCAGAGCGGTATGTCTGCGAACTCACACCGCTAGAAACCGGACTTCGATACGAGTAGTGGGCAGAGCCAAGATAACCCATTGTGTAGCTTTGTGATTAATTACAAACAATTGATCTTAAGTTACTTGATGAGAGAGTACTCACTCAAATGTATTTTATGTGCATAAGTTAAATATGATTTATGTACGTGTCGGCCCGGCATGACCAGATAGTTAAGGGGAGCTCGACTTGTAATCTGAGTGCTACGGATTCGGATCACAGTCGCACCGAACATGCTTGCCCTTTCAGCCGCGGGGATGTTATAACGTAATGATCAATCCCATTATTCGTTAGTAAAAAAGTAGAAAAAGAGTTGGCGGTGGGTGCTGATAACTAGCTGTCTTCCCTCTAGTCTTGCTAAATTAGGGACGGCTAGCGTACTTAGCCCTTGTGTAGCTTTGCGCGAAATTCAAAAACAAACAAAAGTATGTGTGTATGCATGTACTATATAGCGACTTTTAATTTCATTAAAACCTCTTGATTATTTTACTCTTGAAATAAATCGATAGTAAAACACGTATTCTACAAAGACTTTTATAAAAAATTATTTCACATAATAAAGCAACCAGCTAATTCTTAAAGTATTCATCGTTAAACACAGGACTTGGCTCACAAATTTCCTGAACGTAGTTTAACTTCTATACCACATCTCGGAGCTTTCAAAGCACAACAATATTTCTATATATTCTGTTAGAAATCTACTGTTGCCAAGCAACATAAATCTTTCATTTTCTTTATGGAGAAAATTTGATGGGCTTGCATAAGTACAGTTGAAACGAAAAAAAAATGATAACGTCACAGATGCTTTATTCTTTTTATTAATAGGGGCGAGCATGTTTGGTGTGACGGGAATTCGAACCCGCGACCCTCGGGTTACGAGTCAAACGCCTTAACCCACCTGGCCATGCTGGGCTAGAGAGAAGGCAGCTATTCATCACCACCCACCGCCAACTCTTGGGCTACTCTTTTACCAACGAATAGTGGGATTGACTGTGACATTATAACGCCCGCCCCCTAGTCTTTCACTGCTAAATTAGGGACGACTAGCACAGATAGCTCTCGAGTAGCTTTGTGCAAAATTCAAAACAAACAAACAAAAGTCACAGTACAGTATTATCCTTTTTTTTTTTACTATATAAACATCATTTTACAGTTGCTTATAAAATATGTAAAAATAGAATATTTTCTTGTCTGAAGGCTTTTTTTAAAAAACATACAAATTAAAAGCAATGTATTCATGACTCCTTGTGCTATGCTTGTGGAAAGTCTAAACTGCGAAGTAGTTCTTTATCCGTTTGAAGTAATGTGTGTAGGTTTTTTTTAGATTGATTGGAATTAAGCACAAAGCTGCATAATGTACAACTTATGCTCTGCCCATCACAGGTCTTTAGCGGTGTGAGTCCGCAGGCTTTCCGCTGTGCCACTGGTGCGTGTTGCTGATTGTTTTTTTTAAGAGTAAAAGCTACATTAGGCAAACTGCTGTGTTTACCGAGAGAAATCGAACCCCTGATTTTAACATAATAAATCCAAAGACTTACGGCTGTCCCACAGGAAGAGCTGTTTGATATAAGGAACATCAAACATATTGTAAACAAAAGTAGATAGAAAGTCGACGATAGCTTGTCGTATTTATAATAAAATGTACCAAAATCATTTTGATGAATCCAAAATTATTGCCGAACCAAAATCTTATAAACAACGCAATATTCATGAATTTACCTAAACGAAAAAAGAGGATGTGAATGATTATAATAAATGAAGAATGAAAGAAAAGAATTTATAGCAATACACTGCTGATCAAAATTTTAAAGCAAATGAACATAAAGAAAAAATATGCATTTTGCGTTGTTAGACTCAACCACTTATTTGAGTAGAGCTTCGAAAGATGGAAATAAGAAAAGGGAATTTAAAGATAAAAAATTGTTTTAGCATTTAATAGGGAAAATGTGAACACTATGAAATTAGCCTAAATACTAGCTGGTCAAAAGTTTAAGACCATACTGAAACGAAGCGTTAATCGGTAAACACGTAACGAAATTTAGTCACTTTTGTTGAAGCATTAGCATTGTCAACATCTTTCACTCACATCTCCTGTATTGCATTGGTTAAAAACATGGCAAAGGCTGAAAAGTTGAACGTGGAAGAATTATCGAACTCCAAAAGCAAGGTCTCTCTCAACGTGCCATCCCTGGTGAGATTGGGCGTAGTAAAACTGCTGTTGCAAATTTCTTAAAAGACCCTGAGGGGTACGAAACTAGAATTTCAAGTGGTCGTCCCAAGAAACTTTCGCCGGCGTTGAGCAGAAGGATTCGACGGACTGTCCGACAAGACACCAGCCGATCGTCAAACCAGATTAAGGCCCTTACGGACGCAGAATGCAGCTCAAGAACAATAAGACCGCAACTACGAGAGAAAGGCTTTAAAAACCGTAAACATCTTTAAAGGCCACGCCTCCTTCCACACCACGAAATAGCTCCGTTAAACTTTGCTGAGAAGAACCAAACATAGGATGTAGAAAAGTGGACGAAGGTTCTATTCTCTGATGAGAAACAATTTAACCTGGATGGTCCAGATGGCTTCCAACGTTACTGGCACGATAAGGATCTCCTACCTGAGACATTTTCTACACGACACAGTGGAGGAGATTCCATCATGATCTGGGATGCTTTCTCCTTCCATGGAACAATGGAGCTTTAGGTTATACAGGGGCATCAAACAGCAGCTGGCTACATTGGCATATTGGAGAGAGCATCCTTATTGACTGAAGGCCCTCACTTGTGTGGAAATGACTGGATCTTTCAACAGGACAACACTGCAATCCACAATGCCCGCAAGACAAAGGACTTTTTCTGACGAATAACGTGATTTTTTTGGACCATCCAGCGTGCTCGCCCGAAGTGAACCCCATTGAAAATGTTTGGGTGTTGATGGCAAGGAAAGCCTATTGAAATGGACGTCAATTCCAAACAATGCATGTCTTCGTGAAGTCATCTTCACCACTTGGAATAACATTCCAGCCAGCCTTCTGCAAATGCTTATATTGACCATGCCAAAGCGAATGTTTGCAGTTACTCACAATGACGGCCGTGCAACTCACTACTGAGACCTCTTGTTGGGCATTTCCTAACCTGTTTAGGACTTCTTTTTGGTATGGTCTTAAACTTTTGACCAGCTAGTATTTAGGCTAATTTCAGTGTTCACATTTTCCCTATTAAATGCTAAAAGTTTTTATTTTTATTTTCCCTTTTCTTATTTTCATCTTTCGAAGCTCTACCCAAATAAATGGTTGAGTCTAACAACGCAAAATGCATATTTTTTCTTTATGTTCATTGGCCTTAAGATTTTGGCCAGCAGTGTATGTCAGCTACACAGTATCTGCCATATCCAGTGCGGACAAAGTTTACGCATAGTGTTTGGAAATCATTTTTTTACTCTTACTCCTACCTCAGGCAGTTAATGAAAAATCTATACTTTTCATGTCTTACTCTTGCGTATTGATTCTATAACTTTATCATATGTAAAAGTAGAACAGTGAATATTGTACATTTTGTTTGTTTGTTGTTTCCAATACAAAGATACAGAACGGTTTGGCTTGGTTTGAATTTCGCACATAGCTACACGAGGGCTATCTGCGCTAGCCGTCCCTAGTTTAGCAGTGTAAGACTAGTGGGAAGGCAGCTAGTCATCACCACCCACCGCTAACTCTTGGGTTACTCTTTTACCAACGAATAGTGGAATTAACTATCCCATTATAACGCCCCCACGGCTGAAAGGGCGAGCGTATTTGGTGTGACGGAGATTCGAACCCGCGACTCTTAGATTACGAGTCGAGTTCCTTAACCATATGGCCATGCCGAGCCCGATACAGAATGGACTATATGTATGTGTTTTCTTATAGTAAAGACACATCGGGCAATCTGCTGAGCCCACCGAGGGGAATCGAACCCCTGATGTTAGCGTGTAAATCTATCGTGGACATACCGCTGTATTAACGGAGGGCCTGAATGGACTATATCTGCTGTGCTTGCCACAAGTTTTGAAAATAGGTTTCTGGTAATGCGATCCTTCATACTTACTGCTGAGCGAATATTACAGAACCGCATTATTATGATAATGACGGCTGCCTGTCAAAATATGTTTTTATTTATTTTTAATTGTTTACTTACATTTTTAATAATGTAAATATGTGGATTTTTAATTGATCCTGCTGTTTTTACGATGCACTTTATTTTCATGACAATTAAGTTTCTAAAACATAGATAAGTGAATGTATAATCAGTGATGTCGAGAAACCCACTTGTTGAGAAATATATATGCAAAAACGGCTCGTTTGGGTTGAGAAAATATTTTACGTAGAGGAGTGAACAACGTTTCGACCTTCTTCGGTCATCGTCAGGTCGAAACGTTGTTTGCTCTTCTATGTAAAATATTTTCTCAACCCAAATGAGCCGTTTTTGCATATATAAGTGAATGTATATATAATATACATGCAATAATAAATTAACATATCAAACAATATTTTGTACTTTAGATCTCTGTTTTTTCGCTTGTTTTTGAGCCCAAAGTTACATAATGGGCTGATTATGTTTTGTCAACTGTGGATATCGAAACGAGATTTCTAGCTTTATGTGCCTTCTGACTTGCCACTGAGCCACTTGAACCTTGAATATCGTGATCATATATGCAGCCAACTGCATAATCTATGTACGGTGTGTATCAGCTATGACTTAGTTATTGAGTTGAAAATACTAAAAAAAATAAAAACTAGCAAATGTTAGATGGCAGTACTTTACTGGGAACCGTAGAAAGTTTTGACGATAAGTCTTGAAAACAAAATTTGATCTGTTAATTAACATTGTATATAGTTATTTAGAGAAGAAATTCAATATAGGCTTCATTTTGTAAGTCTGGGTACTGTGTAATTTTCTATGCAACTGTAAAGTGAAATGTCATCTCAGAAGTCGGAAAGCGTTAGGCCTAATGTTAAGGGCAGATGCAGTAATGCTAATAATAATAGAGTTAATAGTGCTAAAGGCAGGCCTAAACGAACTTGTCATGTTGAGAAAGCAGATACGAGGGAAACAACTTTAGGTTCTGGTATGGTTCCATTAGAAGTTGAGATAGTAGAAGGTAAAGTTAATAAGAATCCCGGCTTTCCCGCAGAAGTTAAGAACAAAACCGAAGAAAATAAGAGAGAAACGCGACAACGAAATAAACCAGTTTACTATTATTATGAGGAGGAAGATTCGGAGAAATCAGAAAAATCCCTTATTTCAAAGAATAAAAATGGAAAGTCTCGAGATCATACTTGTGTTCATTGTGGTAAAAGCTATATGAGCAATTACCATTTGCAGCAACATGAAAAAATACACACAAAAGTACCAATTGAATGTAATATATGTGGAAAGAAATTAGCCACAAAACTGTCCTTGAAATATCACATTTTGCACATTCATAATGATACTGGAGAGCGACCATTTCACTGCAAGGTGTGTGAGAAACAGTTCAAGAGAAAAGGTAGTCTAGTCACCCATCTAAGGATACACGCTGATGAAAGACCTTTCTCTTGTGAAACATGTGGACAAGCATTTCGTACGAAACTTCATTTGCAGCAGCATGAAACTATCCATACTGGCATCAGGCCATATCTTTGTGATGTTTGTGCCCAAGGCTTTGTAAAGAAAACAGCATTTGATGACCATCTTCTAGTCCACACTGGTGAGCGACCACATAAATGTGGATATTGTGATAGCTGTTTCCGGACAAAGGCAAGACTGAAAACTCATGAACGAATTCACACGGGAGAAAAGCCATACAAGTGCAAGTATTGTGGAAAAGCATTTCGTGTTTCCAATTATCTTAAAGCACATATTAATAGCCATGAAAATAACCAGGCATACAAATGTAAAGTGTGTGGGCGTGGTTTCTGTTCATTTCCAAATATGCTGAAGCATTCTCGGAGGCACTCTGATGAGAGACCATTTGTATGCCATGTTTGTGGAAAGGCTTTTCCAGTGAAATCAGACCTGAAATTGCACATAAAGAAACATGATCAGGACCTTCAGTCAGAACAGTTTCATTATGGATTTGAAAATACTTCTTCTTATAGTGAAGAAGTTAACTGTAATATATTTGAGCAGAAAATGTGATTCTTATTTTTATCGAGGAATTGCCCAGGATTTTATAAATAGTTGTTTGGTTAAAACATTCCCTTTCATTAACCAAACTCAGTGTTTGAGTGTGTGAGACATGTTCTGGCTGTGCTTTTCAAAATTTTATGTTCAAGATCAATTTTTATGTGTGAAAAAGTCTGTAACATAGTTTGTATGTAACCAGATATTAGCCACTTATCAAAGTTGCTGTAGTCTGAAAGATAAAATACTATAGTTTCACCAGAAATCTAGAGGTTATACAAAAAATCCTAATTGCTGCTTTGCAGTAGATATTGAACCATGGTTTTGTGTGATTGCATGTATTTAGGAGCACACAATCATGAATTAGATAGTTGTGAGATTTGATAAGTCTTGATAGCTTGCAGACTCAGTTCAGAATCAAAGTTGTGTTTTTGATTGTATATACTCCCTGGAAAAAGAAGTCAAAGGTCAGTGTGAGATTTCAAGATCACAGTGTAAATGTGGGATTTTTTAAGTGCAGGTGCAATTAGTAAACTTTTGAATCAAGAAATGCTAGCCATCATGAAGGCTTAGCACAATCAAGCAATGATGAACCAGTTATGTTCTTAGGTAGAAATAATTGTGAGAAAAATATAGGTAACTGAATAATTTGTCTATACATGGAGTAATTGTAAATATTTTAAAAATTGTCAAAAATCTGAAGTCAATTTGATATTTTGTGAAAATTAAGTCAGTTTTAAATGTGATATATATTTTTTGAAAAACAAAATAAAAACATTATTATTATGGTAGTAACTCACATTTTCAAAAAAATACCGTGAATCTGTATTATAAATGTTTCAGATCACCTGTTAAAAGGAGAGAGCACCAAATCATTTTACCTGGTGCTTTTTCTGTAATATCTTAAAATATTTTCACGTGTAGTTTATACAAAAATTTTACGTAAAAATTCCAAAATAGTAGAAAGAGAATCTTTCAACTAAATCTGTATGTTTTAATGTTGGTAACTTCCGTTTAGAGGGACAGATGACAGTGAAACAAGAAATAATATTGATGTAAACTTCTAACAACATTTAGCATGTTCATAAAGCCTGAGGTATTTAACAAACATAAAACCACTGTTTATATTTATATAGGTTTAACTATAAATCTCTTTATATAATTTGACTAAAGTTGCTGAACCATATATATATTTCTAGTAAGTTCAAATACAACAGTGAAATAATACATTAACTTTTTTTTCATCTGCAACTGGCAAAATATGTTATTTTTTTAATCATAAAGCTTTTCAATGACACTTAACTGAAAACACCTGAATTTTAGAGTTGTGATATGTAGGTTAAGGCCACTACCTTTTAGCCAGGCAGTCTGAATGTATGTTAGATAGCATTTATAGTTATGAAGGTTTCTTAATAAAGTCATAAGACCTTTAACGTGGTTAGTAACAGTTATAAATTATATGGGAAGAGAAAACTTCATGGTTTAGCATTAAAACATTTATTTTTAAAAAGTGAGGAACCTAAACCTGTGTCTCAAATCATTTGAAATTTGCTATTCATTGGTTCAGCTAAATCTATGAGAATGCATAATACATCCTCTGACAGCTTTTGGAAATTATTAGTGTAGTATTGTACTTGGTCATGTACTACTTTCTGTGCTATACCCATTTATATTTAAACATCTATTGTGTATTTGATACATTATAATTGTATGTATAATTTGACAGAGTTGTTGAAGAGTATCCAATACATTTTTAACAGAGATAAAAACTATGAAGTAGTAAATTATAAATATTTTCTTTTTAGCTAAGTGCTATGCTGTTTCAATTTGTGATTTTATAGGTTTTTTTTAAGATTCTTAGATGGAAACCCTAGAATCATAAGTGACTACATTTGCTTTTGGGATTAGTAGCACAACTGCAAATATGTACTGTTGCTAGAATGGATCTATAGTCCTATGTAGGTTTTTTTGTTCTTAATTTACTAAAATTAAGCAAAAAGTTCAGAAAATATCATAAATCACTTGTCTCAAAGCAGTTTGTCTATAGAATTTATTGCTATGACACATTGTTTTATTTTAAAACTACAAGAATGCATGTAGAACATGAAAAAAGAAAAAGATAGAATTTTCTGTTGAGAAGTGACTGAGATACTAACCAAGGCACCGTGATAGACAGTATGAGTTGTTTTTTATACTTTTTATAAAGAGTGTTTTTATTCAATAAAATTTTCAAAATGTGTTTTCACATGTTTGTATACAACCTCCACAGCTTAGCACTTTTTGAACAAAAACTCATATTAATGTTATTAGGATAAAATTTAAAGAATTTTTAACAACACTGAACCCAACACTAATCCATTTCTGATTACCATGAGTGACCAAAAAATTAGAAACCAAACTTCTTTTATTGCAAAATAATTTTAATATCAGCTTCATCACTATTAATGACATCTTTAATATGGTGTATGTATTTAAACAAATTACAGTGATTTTTTTATGAGAAATAATGGGCCAGACAAAATTGTAGTTGTAACTTACTAATAGGTAAAATCAATACCACAGAAGTAAATTTTCAAAAAATCAAACTTCAGCTTAATCTACTTGCATTTACTAAATGGAATTCACCATTCCAATT
Source organism: Tachypleus tridentatus (assembly GCF_004210375.1). NCBI lineage: Eukaryota > Metazoa > Arthropoda > Merostomata > Xiphosura > Limulidae > Tachypleus > Tachypleus tridentatus. The sequence continues at coordinate 105,254,380 of NC_134837.1, read as the reverse complement.
GATTTTCCATTTATAAATCATACCAACTTACATTTGTTTCAAAGAAAGTAATATGTTTTATGTGAATTATCTTCTGTAAAAGATTATTCTCAGGTGTTATCTTGTATGAATGGTCCTTTTATTGTTAGAGGTACAGCATAATTTATTAACTGAGGTGTTGTCTTTGATAATAAAGTAGTATGGAGTGGATTTACCATGTATTCAACATGTTATGAATTTCTGAACCTGGTGATTTTAATGCCAAAATAAGTACAAGCTTGGCTGTAAAAGATAAAACTTTAATTTTATGAAACTGTAAAGTTATTGAAGTTAAGATTTAGATTTTGTTATAAATTTATTATCATTTCATTTCTCAAATAAATTGTTACATCTATCAGAACAAATGTTTTGAAAAAGTTACATAAAACACAGTGCAAACTATAAGTTGGAGTATGAAAAGCATCCCAAAGTAGCGACATGAAGGTCGTTCAAAAGTTAGAAGTAACTTTTTAATTTCCTTCTTATTGATTGCACTGCTATAGATGTTGCTTAAAAGTGTTGTATAAGTGAACTAATAATGTGATGTACAGTATTCATCAGATGTGTAATTTTAATGTCTTATTCAGCATGTAATAAAATACATGTAGTACTAACTTCCCCATCTTACCTGTTTAATTTAGCATAAGCTACAATTTTATAATTGCATGTATTTGTGTCCACAGAAATGTTATTTTGCAACATGTCATCAGTTTACTTTCTGTAGCTTCTTGAAAATGAATAAATGAGATGTTTTGCAAGCATTTAGAAATTGATAGATTTCTAAATGTTTTTCAGCATTTTTAAATAACTGTCTTGTAATTAAAGCCATTATAATGAAAAAATATATAGTTTAATATTTATCTAAAGTTATGTAGGAGGAAATGCTTTGTGTATTTTAGTTATATATATATATATATATATACAAGACATTTTGTGTGTACAACTAACATATTTTTCTGCTTTATTATACCTTTATTTTTTATTATGGTGAGATGTTACAGTAAAAACCTTAGAAATAATTTTTTTTAAATATATTTATATAATTCAAGTTACTATCATGCAGTGTTGTTTCTTTTATAAAATCATGTTTGTTTTTTTAAGTGTCCATTTCATGTTATGGGTCTAAGTAAGTAAAAAGTGTAGAAGGTGTTTATTTCCTAAACTAAACAAATTTATTACATCTGATTTATTAGAAAGATCCCATGTAATGTGTGAATAAATGGTAAAAATGACCCCAGATCTGTAAGCTTATGCAGCAGTAAATTTTTGTGTTACTATTCCTTGGTATATATGGTATTACTGGCAACTTTTCCTTATGATACAAGACACTGGATATGTATTTTGCACAGATTCAGGGTACTCAGCAGCTTTCATATCAATAAATCAAGCATTCAGGAAACTGACAAGTGTCCATGTATCAACAAGTGTTAAAATATGTTTGTATGTCATGCATTTAGATAGATTTAGGCTTACCAGTAAAAAAACAAAAAATACTGAGTAATATTGTGACATTACGTATGAAACAACAGTCAAATGATGTTATAGATTTGAACAATACGTGTAAGGTTATAGTAAGTTACTTCTATGATTAATATAGGTGTTCCTAAACTCTAATATCAAGTCATGTAAAAGAAAAAAAAAAGATTTGGTTCACATAAAGCTTATGTATAATAAAGTATATAATCTTTGATTAAGCAATTTTATCACTGCATTGTGAGTAACTGAAGTAATTATGAAAAATATTTAAAGACACATCATATAAATCTGCAATTTGGAACTGTGTGCATGTTGCAAAAATTTTTAAAAATCCTTAAAAAAATTTAGGTAAAATTCTCCCATGTTTGAAAATTAAGCATAGTCATATATAATACAATAATATTAACAAATTGTGAATTTCAGGTGGTAACTAAGTACCTTTTATGTATAAATTAATTTGTGGAAGGTATGTCAAAATATACAATGAGTGATTGTGAAATAACAGAAACAGTTTCTGTCACTATTAAAGTGACCATCCTTTATTCATTGGTTGGCTTAAATCTTGAATGAAACATATTTCTTTGAATTTTTTACCACTGAATATAATATTGTGTAGTCATGAATCTTGATTTGGAAATTGAATTATTTATAAGGTTTGTGTTCTTTACCAAGTGTTATGTAATATATATGTAAAAACGGCTCGTTTAGGTTGAGAAAATTTTTTACATGGAGGAGTGAACAACGTTTCGACCTTCTTTGGTCATCGTCAGGTCGAAACGTTCACTCCTCTACGTAAAATATTTTCTCAACCCAAATGAGCCGTTTTTACACACATATTTCTCTAGAAGTGGGTTTTCTTGACATCACTGGTTATGTAATATTGTTGATATTCAAGTTATTAATTTCAAACATTATTGGACACATACTTCTAAAACACATCCTATTTCTCAGCATAATTTTGGAGACAAACAATGCATTTCAGCTCATACATTGTATTTTTATTTTAACAAAAGTCTAATCAACATTTGAGTATATTGCATTTTATGTCATTACATTGTTTAGGAGGATTAAATAAGGATATGACTGAAGTGTATTAGAGGGACTTATCTTGTTTCTCAGTAGGGTGAAGGTTAAGACCAGATATCTTGATGACTTTTTAGTTTGTGGGATTACAAATCTTTTTTTTTAAGTTGGAAGTTGTTTCTTTTTTAAAAAAATTCAATTTGATGGTTTCATGAGGATGTTAGTACTTTTATATAATCACATTAAAGTATACATATCCCTAAGAATGTGAACACAGTTAATTTTAATTAAGGGCATGAAAAGCTGCAGGATTATTTAAAAATATTAAGTTAACTTGAGTATATTTGACATTTTATATTTATGACAAATACAAAGAAAAATTATTCATATCATATAATATTTTCATAGATACAGTTATGTACCTTTAAAATTGTAGTGAACAGAATAACCTTTTCAACATATGTACAAGATTTTTTCAGTATGGTATCATTACATAGGAACATTAATCCCATCTTAGTTATAATTTTATGTTTTTTGGAACCTTTTTTTTAATTTCATTGTAATGTGTATTCATTAGTTAGACTTCAGATTCTTTGTGAGTAATCATTGTTGGGTGTGTGTGTGATCACAAAGTGTGAGATTAATATTCATCATGCTTTTCTCTTTATACATACAATGTATTTACTAAATAGAGGTCAAAATTCATAAGTTTGTCTCTCACTATGGAGTGTAATTTATTACACAAAATGTTAAGTACATCATTCTTGTCTTTTGTTTTAGTTTATAGTTTTGTTGTAGTTAGAGACTTCAAGTGTCATAATTTTTATCTCAGTGTAGTGTTTACTCATTAGGTAAAGGGCTAAAGTTCATAATTTTGTCTCTCAGTGTGATGTATATTCACTAGTCAGAGGCTTGAAGTTGATGATTTTGTCTCTTGCTGTAGTAAGTATTCCTAGGTGTCTCAAGTTCATCAAATTTTTAAATATCCCTCTTTAATACATATATATATATCATTGACTTTTGAAAAATGTATTTTGATTGGTCTAGCTAATTCAGATAAATTAAGCTGTGCATATGGCAGTGTTTTGGTTATTTGTTAAAGCTCTACATTAATTTATTAGAATCATATTTAAAGGCTATGTAACATTTAAACTTTATGTTATGGTTTGTAGTAAATTTTGTAAGTAAATATGTATTTTATTGAACTCCAAGCACCTAGTAGAAATTCTCATTTACAGGATGAAGTAAGCCTGTATATAGGAAAGTAATGTATGTTTGGAAAGTAATCTTGAAAAAATATAGATATAATTAAAGTTTCCAAAACTTGAAATGTAAGTTTACTTAGAAATCATTTTTTTAATTAAAGATTTTTAATTGAAGTTTTTGTAACTCCTAATAACTTACAAAGTCTTAATTAGTTACCTCTTCTGCAGTTTGTTAATTTTCATAGCGGAATGTGAGTGATAGAGGTAGTTACTGCTGACCATCAACAAATAAAAACTTGATACTTCTACAGTTGTATAAATGTGATACAATTTTTGTGAACTAGTGCATTCCTCAGTTTTGAATAAAAGATACTTAAAAGTATGAGCAAATATTTCACTTTGTGAGTTATACAGAGGTAAATAACACAAAAATAATTTTATAAATATAAAGTGAAATGCTTAAAAACAAATGATTCATTGTAGGCTTAAGAGGTTTTATTTTTTAAATTTGTGTTCATTACAACATGCATTTTAAGATACCAAATGATTAAACCATGAAAATTGTGACAAAGCACTAAACCTACTTTTCCATCTCTCACAAAGTTTAATTATTTCTGTGGCTTATATTTTCAAAATCTTGTCAAGTAAATAAAGTCTAAACTCTTTAATTATAAGTTAAGATTTGTATAAACAGACCTAAAGAGAAGCTGTTTTGAGCTAATTTAACCAGAATATTTATTATAAGATTTGTTCAATCTAGGAGTTAAAGTACAAGATTGTGTGATACATACAAGATGTCCTAGAAGTCTTGAACAATAAAGAAAATAGACATTATATTCTTGGTACTAAAACACATTTCTAATTACAGTTGTATATACTTCAGGAAAGTAAATACCATGATGGCAAAATATACCAAGAATTGATACATTATGGCTGTTAATGGTATGCAGTTTGAGTAGTAAATAAGATTAAATTATATATTTTTCACTATGGGTCTGGACTTCTGAGATACCCTGTATAATGGCTTACTGGTATAGAAATGAAATTCCAGCCATTAGGAAATTACATGTAATTTTTAAATTTAGTATATTAACTTTATACTGTTTAAAAGTTAAAAAACTGATGGGTGATAAGATTCGTATTGATGAGTTACAGACCAGGTTTTTGTAACTTGAATGTTGAGTGGTTCATAATTAACTCAGATGTTGTTAGAAATTAAAAAAAAAAATTTTTTTTTAGTGCCTTAAGGCTTCCTGCTAAATATTCTATTCCTATTCCTACTTTTGAAGAAGGTGGTACATGTATGTCAGGAGTCATTCAGTTATAAGTCTGTATTGCCAGTAATTATTGTTTAATTCATGGAATAAACAAATCTTGTAATAAATATTCATGTTAAATTAGCTCAAAGTAAGTTCTCTTTAGATTTGTTGATACAAATCTTAACGTATAATTAAAAATTTAGACTTCATTTTTTGACAAGATTTTGAATGTATAAGCCACTTGAATATTTAAGTATTCCAGCAGTCTTGTTTAATGAAGGAAATAATAAAGTTCACTATGTGTGAGAGAGCACACTAACAAAAATTAACCATAAATTCTATGTGGCATAGTTGCTATGTTTGTTAATGTTGTTGGAAAATTAGTGATGACTGATGGAAGACAATAGACCATTAGAGTTCCAAATGTACATGTCTTTAAAAACCATTGTCCATGAACAGAAGTAATAACACACAGCTAAGCACTCTTTTAAAAGTAGAAATATATTTGTTTCAATAGATTTTGTGTATATTCTCACTGTTGTACACACTTTCCCTATGAAACAATTAGTTTGAATAATATCATTCTAACTAGCTTAAATATTAAGTTATGTAAAGAAATAATGTTTGCCCAATACCATGCAGTTTTCAATATTGTTCGGTACAATGAAGCTAGGTAAAGTAGAAAAACTAGCAGTGTTTAAGTAACGAATCTGTTGTTTTAACTCGTGATAAAAACTTGTCTTTTTATGTCATATTTGCATATGCAATCATTTCTGGAACTTCTTTCACCTTGTTTTAGTTTTTACATTTTGTTCAGATTTTTTGTTACTTATTGTAGTTTTCAGTTCACTATATACAGATTAGCTTTATATTTTATTATGAAATTACAAAATAAAGTTTGTTAGCCTCTGGTAGTCGTGTTAAATGTAGAACACAGTACCCAAGTGATTCTTATATACTAAGTGTATGCAACTTGTTATTTGTTATTCAGAATAGTTTTATGTAAACATTTTCACAAACTCTCTTTATTATATCTGGATAGAGTGCAGTATCCAATATATGTAATAAATACAAACATTGGAGTACAACTAATTCCAATAAGTTACAATACTTTAACATCTCTCACTGTACCATTAACATCATGAAACACTTTTTGAAACCTTGTGAAGCTGTCATTTTTATATCTTGTTAGATTATGATAGGAAAAAAAACTTCTAATAATTCCAAACTGTAGTAAAGTTTTAATTGCTGGACTAGTTGAAAGATACAATATAAATGTTATGTTGTTCCACAAACTATGGTTATCTTGCAAGATTAAATTGAGAAAAAAAAGAAACATTTTGTAATGGTTTTCTTATGAACAGATAGATAAGGTTTTTTATAAATAACTGAAATGTGAAGCTAGATGAGTGCTTTGCAGTATCTCTAATGTGCAGTTAAATGAGAAACTGGTGGATTTGTTGAAAGGTAATTTTTTGAAGGATTTGATGATCTACAAAACTGATTAACCTGTCGTATAATTATATTCTAGTTGTAAAAAAATGTGATATTAGTTTGCAAAGTTGTAACATACTTCCATGTTTTGGCATGTTTTTGCTTAGCATTGCAGCTTCTTGAGAAAATAAAGAAATTTAAAAATTAGTTTGAGTCATGATTTTAACTTAAAATTAGTGAAGACACTAAAATACATTATTTCTCTAACAAACAGAAACATTAAAAAAAGAAACAATTATCAATTCGAATTTATCATAAACTGAGTTCTTTGGTTTGTGAGGTCTGTGTATTACTGTTATCTCCTAAATTTCTTCTTATCAATGAGAATAACTCATAAATTGATTTCTTCATTTTCAGTACCAATGAGAATCTTGCAAGCTAATTATATGATTTAGCTTTTTAATAATAATGTCTCACCAGCTCGTTAATGACAATTTTTCAAAAAATTATTTTATTAATGGCAATATTTCAATGTCTCTTATTCACCTTTTTAATGATACCTTTGGAATTGGATGTCTTAATTTTATAAGATAGGAGTTGAACAATACACAAAAGTTATTCTATTTTTTTAACTCGGGTACTAGAAGTTTTAGAATTTTACATCCAGTGCAATCATTATTATTTCTCTTAACAAAGTACCTGATTCACAGAACAGCACCTGTCTCATTTTGTTTTTTAAAGAAATTTTAAATTGCAAGAATTATCGTATATAGAAACTTATTCCATCATACTGTCAACCAAAATTATTACAAATTATAATGAACATCTGCACAAGTGTTGCTTGTATATAACTAGCTTTGAAATTGAAATGAAGCAACCTTATTCTTGTACAAGTTATGCTGTCTAGAGTCATTCCTGCTTTGTTTTTTCTAACATGTTTAGAAATATCTTAAGACTTTTAATCCCCTATTTTACTTAATGGTGTGTAATTTACCTCTTTTGGATATTTGATTTTACTCAAAGAAACATATAATGTTTGATTCTCTCGGTCTTTTCCAGATTTTTTTCATGAACATCTCTTATCATTTAAAGAAAAATGTAATGATCCTTTGTTTGATACACATGCTTGTCGTATTTTGTGCTTTCAAGAGACAAAGGTCTTTGTAAATGAGTGATATTATACTTGTCATTTACATGATGCTTTATCATGTTCAAATTCATAAGTATATCTTTGTAAAGTGAAACTTCTGTCCAGTCTCATTCCTAGATTTTTTTAGGTCAGAATTTAGTAACTTCTTGATAGAGCAGTTAATATTTCTGTCTGTAAGTTATCAGTGTATCTGTGAATACCAAAGAGTAAGGTTAAAAATGACATTGTGACTATATATATTTTTGGCAGGTGTATCTTTCTGTACTATATTGTACCTTCATAGAACATAAGTTTGAACATTTTCAGAAAATTTGAGATTTTTTAGCACAACTTCAAATGTGCAATCAGCATTTTGTGAGAAAATTATTTAGCACTGACCATATTGAATCTGAGAACAGTTGATAGTATGAATGCATGTTGCTGCAATAATAGAAGTAATGCATAAGGTGTTTTCTGTCCAGAATGCAGGCTGAACTTGTTCAAACAGTTATATATCCAAGTGATGGTACAGTCCAAATACTAATCTGTAACTATGAGTAACTGGCTTTTAAACTTCCCATTGGCATGAGAAATGAAATAGAAGTGACTGGAACTAGTTGTACAAGTGAAGTTGCTTCCTTCACATATCTATGAATTGAATGCATGGTTGTCAAAATCTGAAATTGCTGGTTGAGGATTGTACAAGCAATTTGGACTCACGGCACCAATAATTTTGTTCTTGTTAAATATGTTTTTATATGTAAGATCAGATGTCCATTTGAGTCGGACAATAGTAAAAGGCCATCACCAATATACGAGTAACAAACATTACGTTTGACAACTGCTATCCCTGTTTCCTTTAACAACTGAATTATGAGATGTTTTATAATGGAGTAACAGATTCTTCAGAGTGCTTGTTTAGAAAAATATATATATATAAAAACAGCTCGTTTGGGTTGAGAAAATTTTTTACATAGAGGAGCGAACAATGTTTCGACCTTCTTCAGGTTCCCAATCAAGGAAGAGGTAGCTGACCACAGTTACCTCTTCCTTTCTTTGTGAACCTGACGATAACCAAAGAAGGTCGAAACGTTCACTCCTCTACATAAAAAATTTTCTCCACCCATACAAGATACAAGCTATTTTTACATGTATATTTTTCTCTAGAAGTGGGTTTTCTCGACATCACTGAGAGTGCTTGTTTGTCCCCAATAGTGTTTTTAGAAAAATAATAAGATATACAAAGATCTTGTGTGAATTCTAAGAAATTGAAAGCATTTTCTGCATCGATGATTTTCACTGTTATTTGCATATTAATATTTGGACACATTGGTAGGTTCCTGTTGATTCAGCACATAAGACTTGGTTTCTACATACTGGAAAAATCTAAGTGGATGATAAGAGCAAATCTAATAGTAGTTTCAGCACTCATCGTGTCTTCTTTGAATTTCATATCATTCTATTCAGCCAGTTTAATACACCTGTCACTTTCAGGTGTCCAATGAAGCTTACACTAAGGAGAGAGCTGCATTTTGTCTGCTTCAAATATCTAGAAAGATTAGCAACATTAATTTTAGTGAGTAAAGCACACACTAAAGGAGCCTCTTAAGTTAATATATCTGCTGCAAGATGGTACATTCCTACTGGACACTGATGCCAGTAATAAAGGAATTGAAGCAGTATTATCACTGCATAAGAATAATGGTGTATGCCAGTCATATGCTGACAGCTCCAAATGACATAAACTGTACATTGAAGAAAAACTGTTTGCAAGTATAGTACTTGTCGAGCATTATCACCACTTCTTGTTGTTGATAAGTGTTTATTCATTGTGAGCATATGTACAGAAAAACAATATTCCTAACTACAGGTGGCAGCACTTATCTCAATATTCTTAACACTCCCACTTAATTTTAAGTTTCATATAAACTTACAATTACTATCAATGATTTAACCATACACAGCCATTCTTTTCATCCTGAACAACACTGAGTCCAAGGATGTAATGGAGCTTTTAAAGGTCTTTCATGTGGAATTTTTCCTTCAGTGCTTCCTTTATAGTGATTATTTCATCATCACTATCAGCAACCAAAATAATATCATCCACATATACTGCAACTATTGCTAGCTTTTCACCCATATGTAAATACATGGATCTGCTGAACTCTGAACAAATTCCAGTTCCATCATCTGTTTATTAAATGATTTGTTCCAACAGTGTGGTGACTGTTTTAATCCATACAGTGATTTTTTTCAGTTTACACACAAAGTTGTCCTTCCCTGGAACAGTGTAACCTTCTGGTTGTTCCATGTATATCTCTTCATCCAGATTTCCATTCAGAAATGCAGTTATGACATCCATTTGGTGAATTTTCAAGTTATTCTGCACAGCAAATGCAATCAAGGAGCAAATTGATGCATAGTGCACCACTGGGGAGAAGGTTTCCTCATAATCAAGACCATAATTCTGTGAGTAACCTTTGGCCACCAGCCTACTCTTGAACCTCTCTACATTTCCAGTATTTCCATACTTAACTTTGAATACCCACTTGCAATCTATAGGTTTTCTTCCAGCTGGTAATTCCACCATATCCCAGGTGTCACTTTCTTGTAAAGATTCAAATTCCAGATCTGTGGCTGACTTCCACTCCTTTGCATTGTCACTTGACATTGCTTCACTTCATATGCTTGGCTCTAACATACTGTATAAGTTTGCAATGTGACAAATTGATTCATTTGCTGCTGCTATATCAGCATACTCATCACATCCATAGTGGATGGGGGGTTTCCTATTTCTTGCTGGTCATTCAGCTTCATCTTTAGCTTTAACTTCTGTTTCTTGGTCCACTATCTGTTCACTTGATGAGATATACTCATTTGTCACAGACTCTTGACCAAATTCTGTTTCATTAAAGATAACCTCTTGCTGTATGAAAATCTTCCTGGATTTTTCATCACACAGTCAATATCCCTTGGTGCAATTATCATATCCAATAAAACGTACCTTCATAGCCTTTATGTCTAATTTCTGTCTTGATGCATCTGGCACATGTGCATATGCAAGACATCCAAACACTTTCATGTGTTCTACATCTGGTTTCTTCCCATACCATCTCTCATATGGCGTACTACCATCTTTTATTACCGATGTGGATACTCTGTTACCCACATACGCTGCATTAGCTACAGCTTCTGCCCAGTACATTCTTGGTAACTTAGCATGTGACAGCACCCTTCTTGCTGATTCCACAAGAGTTCTGTTCCTTCTCTCAGCAACACCATTTTGTTCTGGACAATATGCTACTGACATCTCATGATAAATGTTTCTTGACTTCGAATATTGCTGGAACTCATTTGACATATATTCTCCACCATTATCTGTGTGCAGGATTTTTAAGCGCTCTCCAGATTTATTTGAGCACAACTTCTTAAATTCCTTGAATTTCTCAAAGACTTCTGACTTCTGTTTCAAGAAATACACTCTGCAGCATCTTGAGTAATCATCAATAAATATAACAAAGTACTTACTACCTCCAATAGATGGAGTTTGCATAGGACCACAAACATCACTGTGTACCAGTTGCAGTCTCAATTTTGGTGTGATTTCTCCCACTGACTTAAATGGCTTCCTGTGCATTTTACCTTCAGTGCATCCCTCACAGAAACTGGCTTCATCAGACTTCTGGAATTTGATTCCACTTCTGACAAGGTTCTGTAACTGTGAAACACTGATATGCCCTAGTCGTTGATGCCATATATCCAAGCCATTCATGCTGCTGTTTGAGGCTACTGAGGCATTCTCAGTAACACTGGTCTTACAGTCCAGTTGGTATAGAACATCATTCTTTCTCGTACCCATGCCATGAAGTTGTCCTTATTTACTTCTGATGTTACAGCGATTAACTCCAAACTGCACAGTATTTCCTTTTCCAGTAGCAGCTCCTACTGAAAATAGATTGCTAGCTAATTTTGGTATATGAAGGACACTCTGCATTGTGACATGCTTTGAATTACTGACTTTAAATGTGATTTCTAGTTTACAGTTTCCAACTCCAAGAGCTTCAACAGTTCTTCCATCACCAATCCTAACTTGCTGAGGTGTGCTAAACTTGTGATAATTTGATGACATGTTCCTCTGGTGTGTCCTATGCCTAGATGCACCAGAATCCACCAAACATTCCCCATTTCCTATTCCTTTATCCTGGTTTGTTACAAAGGTAACACCATTGTTTCCATCAGTATAATCTTCCGCCACATTAATATCCACATTCTTAGCTTTGTGGACCATTTCCTTCAGTGTTGGACAATTGCATTTTATATGTCCCTCTCTGCCACACTTGTAACACTTAAAGCTGTTAGCCCATTTCTTTGTTTCTTGTGTTCCATGTGGTTTAAGTTGTTGCGAGTGGCTAATGCAGTTGATGATGTTTCATGCGATGTGGTCTTTTTCTTCTTTTGTTCTTCATTAATCAGTGCCTGTTGCACAAATTCTAATGAGATGTCATCAATTTTGATTTCCAGGACTGTTCAAATTGTATCATAGCTAGCTGGCAGACTACCAAGTAAGGTAACAATCTGATCCTCTTCTGCTATTTCCACTCCAACCGCAGCAAGCTGATCCGTTAATTCCTTCATTTGTTTCAAATGTTCCTGGACCGTCATGCTTTCTTTCATCTCACATTGAAAATACTTCTTTTTCAGGAATAGTTTATTGGCTTGTGTGTTCCTATTAAAGTGAGCACGCAGTACATTCCATGCTTCCTTAGGAGTTGTGCATGAGGTGACAAGATAAGAGTGGTGCACTTTGAATATTCAGAACAATTGTTGAAAAATTTCTTTCCCTTTTCCTGTTGAAATCTGCCCTTGTTTGATTATTGGCTGTCTCTGCCAATACTTCTGTTTCAGTCACATGGCCCCATAGGCCTTTTCCTCTCAATAAATGTTCCATTTGAAATTTCCATATGGCCCAATTATTTTCTCCCAACTTATCAAATGATATTTTATCTTCCATTGTCAAACTATTTCAACCACAACTGTAATATTCCTTACTTGATTTAGATCAATTTCTCCCTTTATATGACTTGAGAAAATAGAATGTCAATCAATATTTTACTTACAGTTTATCTTAGTATTTCACAATGGCTTCCAGACAAAGGAAACGAATCATCTAGCACTTGTAAAGTATCCATGTAAATCCTGTGCCATCCAACAAAAATTGTCATCCAAAATTGTTCTACAGTAATCCTCAGTATCTCCTGGATTACTTGTACTAACAATTTTAAAACAATTTCATCTGTTTAAGCACTATTAGAGCATTCCTGGGCCCATAACCTGTTCATACATGTTTATTCATTGAGAGCACATGTACAGAAGAAAAAATATTCCTAATTACAGGTGGCAGCACTTATCTCAATATTCTTAAGACTTGTTAGGTAGAAAGTTTATCTTTTTGTGGATTGTACCTCACTGAAATTTTTTATGAACTTCAACTATCTGAAAAGGTTAGCGGCATGGATGGGTTGTCTCACAAGATGACAATGAGAGTTTCTCACTTCATGAAGATCCTGAATCATGGAAACTGCAGATGTGAAAGCTATTGTAGTAGCAGTGACTAGCCACAAATTATACAGTATTTCATAATTTCACTAATGGATGGACACCATAATACTTCTAGAGTGACTGAAGAACCTGGATATAACTTGGGGGCTGCAAAAACTGTGAAGTGGACATGACTTTTACAGAAAGAGGAATACAGTACAGATTTGGATAACTGTGGAATCTATAAGGGCAAGTTCAAGTGCAGAAAGGTGTGCTATACCACTGAACTACTGTGCTTGAACTGAAATTCAGACAGTGATCTCCAGAGTTCCTAGGTAGGAGGTACTTTTGTATTTGCATAATGCAAGGACTAGAGACTGCTAGGGTGTTTCCTGCTATTGTGCTGATATGTATTGTTTTCAAACTTAATTTACTTTGAGGGATAGTGAAAATACTCTATTATGTGCAATGCTCAGAGCAACAATGAGATGCACCAAGGAAAGCTTAAGTGGAGAGTTATTGGTTATTCACTGCAGAGAATGCCCCAAGATGTAGGTGGTCGTTCCCTGACAACTAAACAAGATAATCAATATATGCTGGTTGTTATTAATTACTTCAAGTGGGTCAACATTTATTTCATGGTTCATATAATTGTGCAATTTGTTGCTAATGTGTTAGATGAACAGTTGGCATCATGATTTGAAATAATTGAACAAATCCACATGGAGTTAACTTAAACAGCTAGTTCTTTTGATTGCACTTAAGGAGTAAGTACGGTAAATATGTTGCACATTTCCTTTAGTGGTTTAGCAGATTTGATATTAAAGACCATCAAGCATATTTTTGCAAACTTTGGTAATCCTAATCAAACTTACTGGGATGAACACTTTCCACACATCGTAATGGCATATCGTGCAACAGTGCAAAGATTGACAGGTTGTCAAATATTCTGATGTCTGGCAAAGTAATACTGCTCCTAGTAAATGTAATGTATAATATTTTCCAGTAAATAAATGCTATAGTATCCACAGGAATATTGAAAAAAGTGAGGCCTGTATTGTGCAATGCACTTGTATTTACATATCAGCTGTGATAAGAAGCCACTGCATCAGAGTATTTATGACAAGACAGTGAAAAAATGAAAATTTAAACATGGATACTAGATATGACTTAGGTACATGTCTGCTGCACAGAAGAATCTTAGTTGTTACTGGACTAGTCCTTATCTCATTTTATGACAGCTTAATCCATCAAATTACAGCTGAAAAGATAACATTATATGCAAAAGTATGTTGACAAGTTATCAGTGGTTGCAGTACTCAGCTGAGTGTAGTATGATAAGGTAGTGTAACTGATCTAATGATTATCTAAGATGATGACTTCCACCTTAGAATTACTGCCTGACCAGCATTTAGGTTAGTTAGTTGAATGATAGAATAGTGAACAAAATGAAGTGGGCTTCCTTATTTTCTGAACTATCATGATGTTTCACAAATAGGATATCTACAGGATGTTTTGAGATAGGCATCTTATAATAATACACTTAGGGTAACTGATGTTATTAGATAGAATGCCTAAAACACAAACAGTAAGAATAGCTGGACATGATTGCAAGGAATTTACTGCATCTGTAAACTCAAATAACTTTACAATTCTTGCTCTCTGGGCATTAAAGTGTTGTGATTAACATTGCCAAAATAGTTACACTGCAAATCTCCTGAGAACACCTGTACATGTGCAAAGGCAAAATTAAGTATTATTTATACATTGTTCATTACTTTCAGAAAGAGTTATGCTTTTATTCACACAAAAAGTGGATCAAGCTATGATAAATTATTATGTCAAAGTTTTCACATTATTTTGTCTCTATTGGTTTTCCTTGAATACTGATTGGAAGTGGACTGATTAGCCAGTAGATGACAATACAATATGGTAATAGTGTGATATGCAGGGTTGCTGTACTTCCTACCCCCAGAGTTAATATATATTTCTCAGAATTGTTGCACATATTATTTAATTGTTTTTAATGTAGAAAGTTATTTGTGGAATGAGGTCAGTCAAGCATGATGTTATATGCACTCTCTCATGGGAAAGATTATTGTAATATAAGACACTTTACAGAAGTTGACATTTTTTTCTACTGGCAAGTCAAATGATGCTTTAGAGCAGGGGTTCCCAACCGGTGAGTGGCGACCCCCCAGGGGAGTCGCGAAGCCTTGGCAGGGGAATCGCGTAGCCTTATTAGAAGTAGCTTGGGATAACATTAATTTTATTTCATCAATTACATTTTCATGCTCTTACATTTTTTTTGTTTCGGTGCAAAGCAAAACGTATGCTACGTTAGTTTAATGTCATTAGGTGATATTATGGGTGTATGTATACGTGCCTGTGTGAATGTGTATATGTCTGCAACTGTATGTGTGTGTGTACTAGTGAGTAGCGAGTATGGCAGGGGAATCGCGTAGCCTTATTAGAAGTAGCTTGGGATAACATTAATTTTATTTCATCAATTACATTTTCATGCTCTTACATTTTTTTTGTTTCGGTGCAAAGCAAAACGTATGCTACGTTAGTTTAATGTCATTAGGTGATATTATGGGTGTATGTATACGTGCCTGTGTGAATGTGTATGTGTCTGCAACTGTATGTGTGTGTGTACTAGTGAGTAGCGAGTATGTGAGTGCACGCGCATGTACGTATGCTGTGTGTCTGTTTAGCTGTGATTAAGTGTGTGCGTGCTCGCTGTCGACACGTGAGTCACATGTCCGTTGCTGATTGGTGGATGACGAATCGCGCGACTGGCCGCGCTCCCTTCCCTCCCAATACTTACCCCATCATTACTCTACTTGCACCCTACAGAAGTAGTCAGTGTAAGATCTACAGTTGCCAAAGCGTTCATTATTCAACAGTTTTATTTTATTTTAACAAGGAGATAAGTAAGCAGTAGAGGTGAGTTGTGTCCATGGCTAAACGGCGCAGATACTCAGAATGCTACCTAAAGTGGCTTCACCACTGTGCTCGCCAACGACGGCATCGAGAAACCACAGTGTGTTTTGTGCCATGCTGTCCTGAGTGCATAGTCAATGAAACCATCAAAACTCAAGCGTCTGGATCTAAGGAACGACTCTTCAGCTCGTGATCTCTTCAAGGTGAAATCCGTGACTCAGTTCTAGTGCACTATGTATCAGTCATACTCCAAAGTCAGCATGATAGCTTTATGTGTCCTTGTTCCATTTGCTTCTACCTACTTGTATGAGGCAGGATTTACCACTCTTGTCAATATAAAAACAAAGAATAGGAACAGATTGGATGTTGGAGATGACATGAGACTGGCTCTAACAAACGCTCGGCCACGAATTTCAAAGCTTGCTGCTGAAATGCAACATCAGGCATCTCACTAGCTGGGTTGGATAGCTGTTCAAACCTATGTTAATATTATTTTAAGAAATATATGTTCTTTTTGTGAATTCAGGTTGGACCAATGTGATTTAATTTGCTAATAAATAATTACAGAATTTTTAAATATTTTTTTTAGATGTTTCTTTCCCTCTCCTTCACAGAAAATAAAAGAAAAATTAAGCTGCTGATAGTAAGCCCTAAGTAGGGGGTCACATGGGTTTCAAACTTTTAGGTAAGGGGTCACAAGTGCCAAAAGGTTGAGAACCCCTGACCAAAAGATACAACGTCTTTAACTTTGATTGTATATGTTTTGAAATAAAATTGTTTCACTGTGTTTAACTTTTATCTACTCTTTTATTTGTGTTAAATTCATTCAAGATTATGATGTTTAAGGTGTCTGTTCTGCAATAGGTTTTCTAGTAAGCCTGCCATTATTTTGCAGTTCCTACCCAATTATTTAACAGAAAATCAGTGAGCTTGAGAATTCCACAGAGTAGTTAGGAAGAATAATATCTAGTGAGTTGTTTTTTTCCTCTGGATGAGTATATTTTCCAGTGTTTTACTGAGCTTTTGCCCTATTCAAATAAAGATTTGTACCTGATAAAAAGCATTTTTCAAAGGTTAAAGAACTTGTTACCAAAAAGGAGAATTAGATACTGTGAGTCCCCCAAGTGGCTCAGCGGTATGTCTAGGGACTTACAATGCTAAAAACCGAGTTTTGATACCCACGGTGGGCAAAGCACAGATATCCCATTGTGAAGCTTTGTGCTTAATTCAAAACAACAACAACAAAGATACTGAGAGTGAATTGCTGCCAGAAAGAGAAATATAAAGTGTAGTTGTCTTCTCCTACACATCAAACTGATCTAATTTTTTATTGATTCTGCATAGGTCCATGATGTCTTTCTTACTGGAACTATAAACTTGGTAAGGAGAACTGCCAAAATCTGGTGCATCCAAAATGGCTGATGAAGTTCTCTTCCTGAGGTTTAACTTCAGCACAAAAGAGGTGAGATGACTGATGATCATCATATTTGTTCATGATCTAGGGAGTCTGAGACTGCAAGACTCCCATATATTTGTCCAACTCCATCTCTTATAAATAATAAATGTGACTGGCTGTGAGAGGTTGAATTTGCTGCTAATGGATGACATCCACTAGAAGGTGATATAATTATCACAAACTAGAGAAGGTGTTTTTTGTTTAGCAGTGGTGAGTCTTTGTGATGGAGGTATGTTTCCAGTGACCAGGATGCTTGGTATCATACAAAATCAATGAGGAAACTATATTTAGTAACTCTGTTCTGTGACTTGAAAGCAGGGAGTTCACACTCATCCAAATGTAGGAATTTCTACATTAGCCAATTTCTTTTGGTGTTGACTGAAAGTATATAGTTGAGAGGTTTGCACTAAATTAAAGGTGGTTATGATACAGGGAAAGAAGACCACACCTCAAGTGCACTTGGGTAAAGCTCATGTGTAGGACTGTAATACAGTTGTAGCTAAATTGCAGTGACATTTTGACTTAGCAGACAACCAAACTGCCCTTCAGGTTAAGGTCATGGCTCAAAACTGGGTTCCTCTGGGAACTTAAATGCTTTCTGCGTGATTTGTATTAATTGCATAGGAAGACAAACTCTGCTATAGATTCAGCAGATATTGGGTTTATCCTTGTAGAAAAGTTTGCTTATGAGGCATCACATGAGTATTAAAGATACTCTCACATTAATAAAGGCAGTTTTTGTGGCAATGAGTTTTGAAATCGTAACTTTGAACAGATTCTAAGAGAAAAAATAACACAATAGTGGCTGTGCATAAAATACACTATCCTACTCAAGTGATTTCTTTACATTAATCTTGAGCTTTGCTGCAGCCTGCTCATTATGATGCTTCAACACAATCCCATAGGCTCCAGGAGAATAAGAAGAGCTTCCTTTATCCTCCAAAATTGTTTGTGCTGATGATTCCTCCACCCACAAATTGCTTCAGAAAAGAGAACCAAAGCTTATACTTTAGTTAATGTTTATAAAAGTTATGTATGTATTGACAAAATATTTTTATTATAAAAAGTTGGGCAAAAGAACCACTAAGTTCTTCTCACCCTAGTTACTCCCATAAATAGGTCAGTCAACTAGGGTATCACATGTGCCTTTTATTTTTAAAATAAAGAATATTTCAATGTATTTTAAGTGTTCATTTTTTCTTTACATCAAACTCAGGGACAATTAAAAGGATTCAGATTTCTGCTCTGAAATACAATGCTTTGCAAAAGTGTTAGAACAAAAAATATGTTGTCGTTCCTTCCATTTCATGGGGATAAATTCTTCCATGTAAATTTCAACACTATTGTAATGCTTCACTAATACCTGTTAGCAACTGAATGAGCCAGGGTAAGAATGCTTATAATTCTTTAGAATTTCCATATACTGATACCAACAGCATATCATAAGTGTTCTGCTTGAATGAACATACTGATCAAATTTAGGGTGTGAAATAATTGTCATTGTACCCCATGTAGTGTCTAAACTATACAGAAAGAAGCTGGCACATGGTATTGGTGTATGCTAGAAGAATTCAATTTAATAGCATGCCACAAGTGAACCTTGATAAAAATGGTGTTTAATACTGTATATCAAATTTTGTTGTAATGTCAACCCAAAAGGCATACAGAATTGTGAGTGGAACAGAGAGTTTCTTTAAAAGCTTTACATGATGCTGGTGGACTCTCCAACAAATTGCTGAAGATCTGAAATGTTACCCAAATACTGTCAACTACACCCAAGACCATGAGATTGAGACAGGTAAATTTGAAAATTGGAAAGAAAGAGGCAAAACACTTAAACTTAACGATACTAATATTAAGTATGTTTGTTTATACAGTCTTCAGTACAGAAGGAAGATTGCCACTGATCTTAAGCATGAGGTAAACAACCATGTACCAAATGACAGAAAATCATCCAGATCTTCAGTATTAAGAAGACTCACTATGAATGGAACATGTGGTCATATAGCAATTAAGAAACTACTTCAATCTCCAAATGTTGTCAAGAAACTGAAATTTGCTGGAAAAGTAAAAAACTGAATTGTTGATGATTGGAAAAATGTGTTGTGGATGAATGAGTCCAAGTTTGAAATATCTGGTTCAAAGCATATGTTGTACATCCAGCAGAAGAAAGGTGACAAATACTTATCTCATTGCACAGCACCTACCATGAAACATGGAAAAGGCAGTGTAATGGTTTGGGGGTGTTGTTCACTGACAGGAGATATTTGCAAAATAGGTAGAATAATGGACCAGTGCAAGTACCATTAGATACTGATCTGCCATGGTATACTCAGTGGTTTGCATATTATTGGTAAAAGATTCTACTATCAAGAAGATAATGAACCTAAATGCTCATTCAACCTATGCAGAAATTACTTAGCTAAGAAAGAAGCTGCTGGAGTCATTCAAATGATGCAGTAGCTCCCACAGAGTCCAAGCCCCAACCAAGCTGAGCAGATCTGGGATTTGGTAGATTAAACACCTGACAGATCTAAAGTTACTTCCAAAGAAACTTTATGGGAGTGTATTACAGGCATTTGGAGTAAAATCCCAACGGATATTTTGATTAGATATGTTGCAACAATATCTGAAAGACTCTGCAGCTATTATGCAAAAGGGGGAACACATAAAATATTAACTTGCTGAACTCAAGCACTTCCACTGAGTTTCTGTTGTACAAAATATGAAAATACACCTGTGATTTGCCTTCTACTGTTCTTTGGAACTAAACTGAATTGTACTTTTTGACATTTTCCTATCACTTTTGCACAGTAATGTACATTTCTTGCAAGATATTTATTATTCTGTTGTTTCTATCCAGTTACTTGACAGAAATTCAGTTTACTTGTGAATACCACAATAGATTATTTGTTGGTGTTTGTGTTATACATTAAATCCGTCAAGCTGGGTTCTGAGTACGTATAGTGTATATTATAATAATCTGCAAAAATGTGGATCCATAATGCATGCTTTCACTGAATATTTTATATGGCTATATATTTCGTAATGCCAATAATAAGTTACATTTATAGGCGTATAGATGGCAGGACAGTAACAATACACTCAATGTTGAATTTGTATACGTATGTTTTATTGCATGTGTGAATAAAATACACTATGATCAGTCAATAAAAAAATATATTGATCAAAATATTAAAGTGTCGAGAAATGAATTTATAACTGTCATTACTAATTTGTTCCATATAAAATTAAGACAAGGTATACCAGTGTTTTCATTGAGTTCATGGCAGAACTTGTGTTTTGAAGTGAAATATTCATGAGCATGTGGATTTTTCACTAAAAATATGAAAGTCAGCACTCAGTTTATACTACCCTAAAGGGGTCGGTGGTGTTACCTGGTGTTCTCCTTTTAGTCAGTAAAAGAATTGTTTCATTTTGCAAGTTAATTTATCTATAGAAAAGTTTAAACTTTCATGATTACGAGAAACTTACACGAAGTTTTTGAGATACATGTTGAGGCTAATGATGCAAAAAAGTTGGATCTGAGGAGCTTATTGATAACTATGAAAGATTTATAACGATGTTTAAGGAAAGGGGGTCACAGCTTGATTTTATCAGGGATATTGCCAAACATAACTTGTGGAGATGAGATACCAAATAGGTCACTAGAATTGAATGCCAGGCTTAAATGAATATTTAGGAATGAGCAAGTAGGTTGGTTGGATTTGTGAAATAATTTTAGTGGGAAAGTTAATCGTTGTGGAAATCATGACTGACTCTTAAAGAAGGCAAGAGCCTAGTATGTTAGGAAGGGCTATTAACTCGGCTGTAGTGGTTGATTTAAACTAAAGCTGGACAGAGATGAGGGCTATGATATTAATAGTATAGGAAATATAACTGACAACAGAACATGTTCAGTAGGCATAAAACTAAAACAAGAACATAATTTAAAGTTTATACTTAATTGTTACTATTATAATGATAGGAGTATTAGAAATAAAATTGATATTTCAAAACAATTGTGGAAAGTTAGAATTTTGATATTATGAGCATCACTGAAAATTTTAATGAGAGAATTGTTTTTGAAATACCAGGCTACATATTATTTACTAGGAACAGACTTGAAAAAATGGGGAGAAGTAACTATATGTGAAGGGTGAATCGCATCCTGTTGAGTTAGGGCATAATAAAGAAAACAGCACTAAGGTTGAGTCAGTTTTAGTTAGTGTTAGTGAATATAAAGGGAAGGGTTTTTCAGATGTGATTTGTTATAGACCACCAGGTCAGAATATAGAAGTTAATGAGAAACTGTATAATGAGATCAGAATATTAGCTGAGATTTTAATTTCAGGGGTATTGACTGGTAAAATTTTGAGTCTGGCAGTGAAGGGGATAGGTTTGGGATTTTGCATAAAATCATAAAATAGGTTGTCAAAGTTCACAAAGACTGTTTTGCTCTATAAAACAATAATAAAATTATAGTTACTACTTGAAATAGATAGGTGCTAGGCCTGTTGAAGAAAGCTGATGATGGATGAAAATAAGTAGTCTCAGTTTTGGCTCTTTTACCTGTTTTCAGCTTTCAGACATTCTAGTTAGCTGAAAAGCAGCATGTACACTAGAAAGACTATACCAGATATCTCTTCATATCTGGCTGCTAATGTCCTATAGAGAAAATTCATCCCTCCATACACAGTGCTAGTGCACACTCTGATAATATTAAACCAAATATATTGTTTTTTAACAACTGTTGTCTAAAACACTCTTATACAATATATTTTGGCTCTAACTGTTTAGTTATAACACCCAACCACAGAATAGCAGTTGAATGTTTGAACAGTTAGAAACCAAGTTAACTAAGCATTCTCAATCCTGACTGACTATATAGGACCAAACTATTGAATCCTCTAGTTATTACAGTTTTCACTAAATTACTAGAAATCTTAATTTGTGCCTGAATTTTCCTCTACAATTCACAATGAAAAACCAGTTTACTTTTGATGACTTGAATGATTATGCCAAAGTGTGCAAAACCTTGAGAGTTTTAACCAGACTTTATCTCACCTAAAAGGAGCTGAGATATGAGTATTTTTTATTGTGGGATCTTCCAAAATACATTTTGTTTTTCAGAGGCTGCTGACAGTCTTTCCATAGAGTATAGAGACTAAACTTCTGACCATCCAGCATTATGACCAACCAAAATAATTATCATTCCCAAACCATGTCTGTCTGCAGCACAACTCATTATGCCCACCACAAAATCTATGGCTCTACAGAGCTGATTAGAGAATAGAAGCTTTAACACTGGTAAACTATATCATCAAAGAATGTTCTGAGTTGTAAAACTACTAGAACACTGGGGGTTAATGAGATTACAAGATCATCAAATCAAGAAAAATCTTCCATAAAAACCATCAGAAGATCCTAGCAACATTTCATCAATAGACTGCCACTGCCATGTACAGCAATGAAGCCACTACATATGTTTTGGTATCTGTGGCATCCTCACAACCTTATAAATACCAAAGGGTCCAGAAATGCTGTTTAGAAGTCAGTCCCAGCATATGTCCTGTAAACTGCGTAACTAAATCCCCACTGCCAGGATTAAACAACGTGGTGGATAAATGCTTGGACCACATGCTAGTAAAAAAGACAAGTGAAGAGACCAAAGCTCACATGACCAGTCTAGGAAAACCTGAGAACTCTACCAAGTCTATGCAGAGCTCACTAAAATGAATAAGGACCTGGTGAAAGCAAATAATTCAGAAACCAACGTTGTCAAATAACTAATCTATAAACACCCCACAGAGCCAACTGTTGGAGATGTACTGACATCACAATTCAGGTCTTAATTTTCAGTTTAAATTTAAGTGTTTATTTGTTAGAGAACATTTTTATTACATTGTGTTGCTCTATGAAATTGATGTTAAAGACTTTTGTTGGTTTGTCCCCTTCATTAATCTTGCCATGAAGCATGTTTGTTACAAGAGAAATATACCATAACTTCACAACTGGAGATTTATAATTTTGTTGGTTTTATAGTTTGAAGTTAGGTATGTCTGGTATATTCCAAACATAAAAGGAAAGATAAATGTGATAGTGAAACATACTAAGTATTTCTTTTCTAGTTTGTTTAGAAATATAAATATTTCTTGTTCTCTAAAACTTTGCACTTTGGCACATGCACAAATATATAGTGTGCAGATAATTAGTTTGGAAATGCAGCAACCTTATTCTTGTTCTTGTCACACACCATCATAGTTCATTTCCTCTTTGGTATTTCTAATCCTTCCCACAGAAATTGTCTCTGTAAGAAAATATTAAACTTGTACTAACATGTTTTATAGTTTCACCAGTCATGTAGAGGTTTTAAAATGCATGAGAACTGTCTCTCCAGTTTTACTTTAACAGGAATGACCAGATTATGTGGCTGGCAAGTGCTTTCTGCGAGCTATGATTTCACTTAAAGAAGTACATAATGGTTCATTTTCTTTTTTTTTTTAGATTTTTATTATGGCATACATCTCATCAGGTTTTAGAGAGAAAAGCAATCATTCATTGTAAAATGAGCTTTTCCTCTTACTGAATTAAATTTTCTTGTGGTATACAAAAAACAAAGTTTTTTTTGTTGACTGTGAAAATTTTAGAGTTTTTTCCTTAATCCAGTTTTCGTTTTAACTTTGTAATACATTTTCTCTTGAATATTTTGTTAGGGTAGTTAATGCTCTTATCTCTAAGTTATCATTAGTTCTGAGAATATCATTCTTATTTATGCCTAGTGACTCAAAGGTAAGTCTACAAAACACTAAAAACTTATGGTGGGCATAGCACAGAGAGCCTATAGCATACTTTTGTGCTTAATTTTCTTTTTTAATTTTGCACAAAGCTGCTTGAGGGCTATCTGCGCTAGCCATTCCTAATTTAGCAGTGTAAGACTAGAGAGAGGGCAGCTAGTCATCACCACCCACTGCCAACACTTGGACTACTCTTTTGCCAACAAATAGTGGGATTGACCATCACATTATAACACCCCACAACTGAAAGGGTGAGCATTAGGGTGCGTCAGCGGATAAAGGATAAAAATTAAAATGTCCCAATTTTTTTGCTCAGTTGTGCCACTGCATGAGAAAAGAACATAGACAAAGTTTCATTTCAATCGCGAAGTATTTAGGGGTCGCGCATCCCTCGCAAAGTTCACTATTTTCCTTATATTTACCCTACATTACATTGTTAATGGTAATTAAATTATTTAAAGAAATTATTTAATATTTATTGATTATACAATTAGCAAAAACATAAAAACTTGAAAGAAAAATTTATTTCATTAAAGTTTTATCTTGCCTGCCCCATTCGCATTACGTTCGCCGATGTTCTTCTGCCACCTGAATCATATACTGAAATTAATCTTCGTTCTTGGTGCGGCTCTTTGCCGTAAACTGTTGAATTAAAGCTACTCCTCTTTCAGCTGCGTCATTTGTCACAAAAAGTTTCTTTACTCTTTCCTTTCCTTGTTTGTACTCTTCGGAGGCGCTCCACACTTTCGGTGGTAATGATAAAAATGCGCTACTAATGTCCAGATGGTAGAAAATTTTCTTCGTTGCCGAAGTAAAAAAATCTGGAAGTTTTCTGGAAACAGCACTGCTTGCAGCATCAACTGTTAAACGTGGAGTTGGCCTAGGACAGGGGTGTGCAACAGGCGGCCCGCGGGCCACAACCCGGCCCGCCAAGCCATTTAGTGTGGCCCTAGTTGTTGTAATCTAACCATGTGGCCTGATCTGTAATCCAACGCAAATGGAATATTTTTAAAAGCATCGATCCTACGGGATTCCCAGGCTTCGACTCGACAAACTTCTAAAATTATCTTTGCTGGAGAGGAGCAGGCCGAATTCGATTGGTCGGCCTCCTTAGGGCATGAATAGGTGACGTGCACTAGCACTATTGTCTACGACTCAACGTCATGTCCTGAACCTCGCCTTCGCACGCTGGCGACAATTTTCCCTAACCTCTGCTGTCCGTCATTCATTATTGGTGAAAATTTTATTACCTTTTACAGTTACTACAAGAGATTGAAGGTAAATTGATTATTATTTAGCATATTTTTGTGACTTTACTGAATTTATTAAAATTTTTGCTTTCAGATGCATCTGATTCTATGTACAGTGTGACCTCGTTATTCGCGGGGGTTACGTTCTTTACCCTCCCGCGAATAGCGAAAAACCGCGAATATTGGACGTAGTTTTAAAACGTATATGTATGCGATTATATACTATATGAAATGCTTCCCAAACACTAATGATACTTATACTCATTGATGCAGTAATAATGTAGCAATATTGCATACTGTTATGTATTTCACTAAATTGTACCGTGCGTTACCGGGCTGTGCTTTGCCGTTTGCGTTGTTGGGGAAGCTGAGGCAGTCAGCCAATAGCAGTCCAATCTTGTTTGGTGAAGACGACAATTGATAAAACGGCTTGATTGAGTAAATACAACAGAAATCTCCTCGAAAAGCCCTTTCAGTCTCTGTGACCTACAAAAACGCAGTTCGCGCATAACCCGCGAATATGCGGGGCCGCGAATGGCGAACCGCGAATAGGCGAGGTCACACTGTATTTTGCTATTCTCAATTAATTTAAGTACCGGAAGGCTATGATCGGGATGCCAATTTAGAAACATGTGTTTCTGTCCATAAGAGGTTCCATGTGTAAATAAATTCTATGTTTTTTCTACTTTGCTATTTTCGTGAGAATAATTTTGTTTTGATTTCAGGGCTAGTAAAATGTCAGCAGTTAAGAAACGAAAAATTGATGATGAGGGAAGGTTATTCAACAGTGAATGGTGCACAAAATATCTTGTTGTCCCACATAATCAAGGTGTTGTCTGCCTCGTCTGTCAAACTACAATTGCAGTCATGAAAGAGTACAATATTAAGCGACATTACGCAACTAAGCACTCCTCCCAGTTTGATGAAATTGTTGGTCAGGCACGAAAGGACAAAATTGAACATTTAAAACATCCATTGAAAAGCAACAAGGTGTTTTACCACTTTCAAGAAAAATTCAGAACTGGTGACAAAACTGAGTTTTAAGCTTTGTGAATGTATGGCAGAAAAGGAAAGCCTTTCAGTGATGGAGAATTTATTAAAAATTGTTTAACAATATTCACAGAATATGTATGTCCAGAGAAAAAATATTTGGTGGAGCAAACTAGCCTTTCCCGCTTTACTGTCTCACGCAGGACAAAAGATCTTTCAGAGGACATCAAAGAAACTTTGAAAGAGAGATTGAATTCGTGTGAAGCTTTCAGTCTGGCTTTGGATGAAAGCACTGATATCAATGACACATCCCAACTTGTCATTTTCATCAGAGCTGTTACTGCAGGCTTTGATGTTTTCGAAGAGTTTTTAGATATGGCAAGCCTTTCCTCCACAACCACAGGACAGGATATTTGTGAACAAGTGCTTAAGGTTGTAGAAAAGTTTGAACTGAATCCTTATAAATTATGTGGTGTTACAACAAATGGTGCTTCTTCCATGACAGGTAGGACAAATGGATTCACCAAGAAATTTCTAACTGCAATTGGAGCACAAGACGTAGTTGTAAGCCATTGCATTATTCACCAAGAGAGCTTATGCACCAAAGTTCTGGATTTTGCAGAAGTCATGAAAAATGTCGTCCAATGCGTAAATTATATTCGAACACGAGGATTAAATCATCGACAATTTAAAACTTTTTTAGATGAGCTGGACAGTGAGTATTCAGATGTTTTGTACTTCTCTGCTCTACGTTGGCTTAGTAGAGCTGCTACTTTGAAGAGATTCTGGAATCTGCGAGAGGAGATTAAGTTCTTCATGGAGAGCAAACGTCAGAATGTGGACTTCTTGAGCAATGAGAACTGGCTGAATGACTTAGCATTCCTCACAGACATTACACAGCATCTGTCTGATTTAAACTTAAAACTACAAGGGAAAAGTCAACTTGTGAATAAGTTGTTTGAGCATATTTGTGCTTTTGAGAAGAAATTGGAACTTTTCCAGGTTCAGTTGAGAAGAGCCATATTGACCCATTTTACATGTCTTGCAACCAGGAAACTGGAATTTTCTAATCTGGATAGCACCAAATATGGAACCAGTGTACAAAAGCTGCGTGATGAGTTTGCAAACAGATTTCCAGATTTCAGACAAACTGAAATTAGATTGAAATTGTTCGCTCAACCTTTTGATTTGGCAGTGGAAGACAGTCCTGATGATTGCCAAATGGAACTCATTGAACTGCAGGCTGACATGGACACTAAAAGGAAATTCTCTGAAAACAGTTTGCTAGACTTTTACAAACTCTGTGTACGTGAAAAGTTTCCCAATTTGTCCCGTCATGCACAAAGAATTGCCTCCCTTTTTTGGTAGCACCTACTGCTGTGAGCAATTTTTCTCCAAAATGAAGCTCATCAAAACCAAATGTAGAAGTCAGCTGACTGATGAACATTTGACCAGTCAGTTAAGAGTGGCAACCACTTCTGTCAAAGCTGATATTGACAAGCTCTGCAAGGACTCTAAATTTCAAGTGTCGCACTAAAATGATCACTCATGCAAAAATATAAAATATTATTGCTTGCATTTTGAGAATTTTTTTTAATTTATTGTGCATGTACACGAATAAGCTTGTTTTTTAAGTGGCCCCGCTTGATTGATGAAGTTGGTTATATGGCCCACCGACGAAAAATGTTGCACACCCCTGGCCTAGGGAGATCCTTTCACGGTATTCATATTTGAGACCATCTTGAGTTTGTCGCTATTTGTTACACCGTCATCAAAGAGCGCAAGCCCAACTGCAACCTCAGATAAATACCATAAATGCCGATTCATTGCCTTTGTACCAACTTCCTTAATCATATGATTTTCATGCAATGCAAGTTCCTTGAGTAGTGTAAGGTCCCTTCGAGCTGCCACGGAAGCATCCTTAGCTGTAAACCATGAGAGCAAGTAATGTTTAGTTATAAAGACACACAAATCGCCAAGTTTGCTGCAGAAATGTGCGTCAAATGAAACACGAGATGAAGCAGGCCGTGGTTGCAGTCTACCAAACTCCTCTTGGAACATCCAAATTTTTAGAGAATATATTGCTCGAGCCATCCATCGTGCACGATGTACAGCACCAGAAGTACGGAAAGAAACTGAAGAACGTCCGTGTGGAAGAGATCCAAGAAAAATGACAGCTAATTCCAAGAGCTCTTTATAATCGTCCCGTGGTTGATGAGATTGA
This sequence comes from Tachypleus tridentatus, assembly GCF_004210375.1. NCBI lineage: Eukaryota > Metazoa > Arthropoda > Merostomata > Xiphosura > Limulidae > Tachypleus > Tachypleus tridentatus. The sequence goes on along the minus strand of NC_134837.1, from coordinate 105,225,635 downwards.
AGGAGATTCTGACAAAATTGAATAATATCATCCTTTTAAGGCTGTATTCGGAGTGGCATTGCTTCTACTGCTGTTATGTACTTAGTTTTATTAATTTTAGGCCAACAATCTCTAAAGTTTAAAAACAAAGTAATATCTGGACTTTTTGATGTCTCTATCACGAGAGTAGAGAATACAGCGCTCAGAAGAATCTCCAAAATGTGATGTCTACAGGCAATGTGCAAGAGCTCACGTTCAAGTAACATTTCAATCCTCAGACAGACGCCAGATTTGGATCCTGTATTGGTCGCCGTGGTGTCAAAGCAAAGCGATTTAATTCCGTCTTTTACATTCCATTCTACTAAAACTGATCCGATCTTAGAAGCTACTGAATTTGCATCCCCACTATCAATCTTGGGCACTGAAAGAATCTTTTCTACACCTTCACCTGAAACTAAAATTGCCAAACGTTCGATCTTCTCTCTGCCAATCAAGTCAGGCATCAGCTTACCATCCCAATAAAATGTCAAAGGAACGTTTGGAGAATTTTTCTCCTTCAATTCAGCTGCTAGAAGAGTACAGTTAGTAATTCGTTTCCTCCTTATGGAACTTGGGCTAATGGCAAGATTCTCGATATTATGTCCAATATGAGCTGCAAAAGGAAGCAAAATTTGCGCGGCTTTTCGGTCACTGATCTGGGTTCTGTCTAAAGCCGAAACTAGCCTTTCACTAATGCCAACTTTTCGTTTGGTTCCGGAAGCATGTTGTTATTTTGTGCGCATTGTGCAACCCCTAAATATTAATGTATTGGATTGATTTTTACGCTAGCATATTTTTTTCATTGAATGGAATCAAATTATAAGCGAGCGACTGAGTGTCACAACTTTTTGTTTTTTGACGCACCCTAGTGAGCATGTTTGGTGCGATGGGGATTCAAACCTGCTACCCTCAGATTATGAGTCGAATGCTTTAATCCACCTGGCCAAGCTGTGCCATTCTTTTGTACTTCAATGTTTTATTTAGAAAAAAAAAATGTGTTTGATTCTGTTGTAACTTGTTAGAATAAAAACAGTTATTACTTTTAACATAAGATGATTTTATTCAATTATTAGATCTCGTACTATTATCCATTTATTACTATATCTCAGTTATATAAGGCAGATTTGTAGATTAGGCTGTCTGCTGTTAAAATTTGTTGTGAGGAAGTAGCTGAATCAGTTTCAAAGAAATTTGGTAGATGAACCTCGATAGACCCCAAAGATCGAGTTTAAGTAGATGAGCAATCAATTAAGTAAACTGCATCTATTTCATTTTAACCTCCCTAATGCCTCACGGTGATGTAGGTAGCAAAGTACGTGTGGTTGGACACTGAACGAAAGTGACATTTAATACTGCTCGTATCATTGGTATTTTTTTTTTTTTTTTTTGTTTGTTTTTAATTTCGCACAAAGCTGCTCGAGGGCTATCTGTGCTAGCCGTCCCTAATTTAGCAGTGTAAGACTAGAGGGAAGGCAGCTAGTCATCACCACCCACCGCCAACTCTTGGGCTACTCTTTTACCAACGAATAGTGGGATGGATCGTCACTTTATATCGCCCCCACGGCTGAAAGGGCGAGCATGTTTGGTGCGACCGGAATTCGAACCCGCGACCCTCAGATTATGAGTCGAATGCCTTAACTCACCTGGCCATGCCTAGCCTGTATCATTGGTACCTTTGCATCGGACGAAAGATTTGTATGCTATAGTTCAAAATAAGGGAAGCCAAGTAAAATGAAAATCAAATTCGTAGGAGGTATTCCGATTTAACACTTTGCGCCTCAGAAAGAAACGCAAAGCAGTTGATAGCGCTCAGAAGGGACCTTCTCTTTGCCCTACTCATGAAGTTAAATTTTGCTAGGCTAGTTATTAAGAGCTAAACCGAAAGAATTTTTAGTATACCAGATTATACTGCATGCTGATGGCAAATGTCCGATGGTAGTCTGTGAGAGGTTAAATATTGCCCCCCCCCCCAAAGCAACAAAAGAAAAAGAGGATAGGGATCTGTAAATCCAAAAGCATCAGAATTTGCTGTGGGGGGAAAAAGGTGAGTACCCCAAAAAAAGTTGCTTTTCACGATCAGGGCGCCGAATAATCTACGCTAACTGTGCCCAGAAGATGCTGAAAAGGAAATCATGGTTAATAAAGCTTTAAGGGGAAAAAAAATGCACACATACACACACACACACAACGACAAAACATATGAATTAAAGGAACAATGGATCATTAGACCGATCTAAGGCACCAAGAGGATATAGATAGGCCGTTCGTGGAATTAAAACTGAGTGATCGATGAGTCGTTTTATTTCTGTCTGGGACGATTTGTGTCTTCTTACTGAACGTGATGTGGATGTCTGTTGAGACTGACGTGTCTGTGATCTTAACGTGAGTTGAGTCTGGCTTGTGGCTGTATTCTTCGGATTAGGTCGTTATTGAAGATTAACGTCAACGTTGATCAGAGTATTCTTGTCTTTCTTCTTAGAATTGAGTGTAGATATGCTGCTGGCAGCAGAGATAGTAGGCATAAATGGAGTTGAAAAGCTTACTGGACGATGGGTACTCTGACTGACAGACTTGACATGTTGGAGTTGGTCGAAGCTGGGGACGTTCGACACTAAAATGAAAATAATGTAGGTTGCATCCGTGGTTCAGTATATAATCAGCTACCTGTTTATGCTGAGTCACGACTTTTACAAAATGAGCTGGTAGACCTGTGGTCTTGGAGTGGATTCTGTGGGCTGCATGGAGTTTCAAGGAAGTGGTCGTTTCCATAGAATGTTGTATTTCAACTGGAGTTATAGAAAGGTGAACATTCTTAATGAATACTGAGATAGGCTACTGGAACATTTTGTGGGAGAGCACTGGACGTTGATATTTTCATTCCACGGTTTACATATGTAAGCGTGGTCCTGAAATGTTGAAGGCTGCAGAAGTACAAGGTAGCCCGTAAGTCTCTACCCATCCATATATCTTATGTATCCAGTGTATCTGTGTGCTGTCCCTCATTCTCATTGCGCTCATGTACCCACTTACTTGTCACAATATGCTCTTCAAGTGTAAATGGACTTACTTCGGCCATATTTCCCTGAAAAAAAGAAACAAATTTATAATGCATGCGTAATTGAATATAACATATGGATAGGTAGGGACTTATGGGCCACCCTGTATACCTTCTCGACGAAGAATTTTGTTTTCCTAGGATCAACTGAGACGTGTTTGTACTGGTCGGTAATCTGTCAAGAATTATCGGGGGTACTGATGATGTTGGCGTAGAAGGAAGTTTGTACGATAAAGGCAACATGACAGCGATGAGTTCACACGTCTGAACAATTCAGCGACGAGTCAAGGAAAAAACAGAATAATGGAAACCAGTCTCCAACACTTCGATTTATAACATTACCCTTTAAAACCCGGTACTGGTAAATACCAAAACCTGGCTTTTTTTTTTTTTCTGGCCAACTCTACACTAATAAAGTTCAATTAAAAAAAAAAGAGTACATTATATTAAGATTAAGCCAATTAGTGGTAATTCGTAAAAAATTCTTTGTGAATTTTGCTGCATAATTTGTATTAATGTTCAATTCAAGCCAATCCTTCATGAAAGTATTAAAAACAAACTAATTTGTTGATGTAGCCTTAACGATTATTTTTGTTTAATGAATACAAAATCTTGTCTTAATTTAATCGTATAAAAATCTTACTAAACAAACGATAAAATTGGTCCGAGATTTTGATAACGTCCAGTAATAATTATAGTTACCTCAGTAATAACTAGTAAGGCTATGTTAGTTGTTATAACTGTGAGTAAACGAACATAAATGATTAAAAAGTTTTCTTCTAAATTATTTTCGGTGTCAACGGTTTGTTTTTTGAATTTCGCACAAAGCTACTCGAGGGCTATCTGTGCTAGCCGTCCCTAATTTAGAAGTGTAAGACTAGAGGGAAGGCAGCCCTAGGAAAAGCTAGTCATCACCACCCACCGCCAACTCTTGGGCTACTCTTTTACCAACGAATAGTGGGATTGACCGTCACATTATAACGCATCCACGGCTGAAAGGACGAGCACGTTTGGCGCGACGGGGATGCGAACCCGCGACCCTCAGATTACGAGTCTCACGCCTTTACACGCTTGGCCATGCCTGGCCGGGTGTCATTGGAGGTACATTATTAGTCTGACAAATTCACTACTTGAGTATTGGTATTCAAAATGCGCGTTATTAAAGCAAGCCAATTACACATATGTGACTCGATTATAAAAATATAAAATTGTGTAAGAACTTATAATGGCGTTCAAGGTTTATATAGTTCAATTATCAAATTTACGTCGAAGAGGGCGCTTTATGTGTATGACGTGTAAGTATACTGATCTTGAATTAAACGTGAGCGGTAGAGTTCGGTTGTTAATTTCTGTATCTGAGTTTCGGATATAATATCAGTAGGTCTAGAAGAAGGGTTACGTTTGGAATTACCGAAGACAAACGAGCATTAATCGTTGTCAAAGATGACATTATCAAAAGAAGTTATTCACAGTAAGGACAATATTCTTCAGGAAATTGATCAGGAGATTCAAGTGGCGTATGAATATTATTTAAAAAATGGTTATACCCAAGAAGAAATTCAAAAAGCTGCGAAACCTCTTTTGGAACCTCTTCGTTTGGAAAGATACAAAAAGCGTCTCGCTTTCATCGTTAGAGTTATATTAGTTTTGTTTATTGTTTATATGCTGTTTACTGCGGATCCTGTTTACCGAAGACTTTGTATGTATGGTAGATTGTTTTTGTTTCAGGTAAGTAGTAGCTTAATTTATTACTCAAATGTTCTGAAGTATTTTCAACTACAAGTTAAACACTTCATTTTAAAGCAATTATCGATATCATATCACTAGTGGAAAAGTTGATGCTCTAATCAAGCCACTGGAAAACTTTTACCAATTTTAGGTCAAACCAGAAAAACCAGTCTGAGAGCTGTTTTCCTGATTTTCTGAAGAGTTGTATGCATGTTTTCCACTGGCCCAGGAAACGTATAGGTACATATAATTTTCCCCTGGGCATGTTAAAGTTGATGAATATTATTTCGGTGCTGAAAAACTGGAGAAAATCCGGAAAAAAATACTTAATAAACTAAAACTCGTGGCAGCTACGAACGAATATAAAGTGGTATTTTCAACACCGAATTTTTATCAGGAGCCTTTAATTTGTAAGTAGGTAGAAAAGTTGTTCATTTTTTGCAAAGCAACTTTAATTAAATTTAAAAACAAAATACAATTTGTTTTCTATTTTTCAAATTTTGGTTAGGTTCAACATTTTCACGATCTTGAATCAAGTGAATTAATCAGGGTGTGTGATAATCTGTAGATTATGATTTTGCTTCTTAATAATATTTTGGTTAATATTTTTTATTGTTTTTGACTGTATTTGTTGCTTTGTGTGTATAAAGGTTTTGTAATTTTCACTCTCTTGCTTTTTGCAAGACGATAAAAAAGTTTAAATATGGCAATGTTACGAGCGTCAGCGAAGCGTTTCTATTAATTCTAGAGTTTGATAATGCAACCGGGTCTGGTATAATTGAACATTATAATCACGGAAATAGTTCGAATATTGCAACATCGTTTGCAAACATACGTTGACTAGTTGCATCATGAGTAAAACTTTCTTTTTTCGCAATGTTTTCTTAACCGTCTGGCCTTGCTGGGCCTTTTCGAAATGTATCATAAGTAATATACAGTGCAGTGTATGAGAAACTTGTCAATGTTTACGTGGAAAAATTAATAGACAGGTTTTCTGACAAAAAAGAAATATCACTATTTCATAAATTAAAGTTTTAATTTTCCTAGTCATTCTGTGTTGATGTTATAATACACTCGTTGATAGAGCTGAACCAGGAGAAAAACAACAAGATAGAAAAAAGTTTTATTTCTGAAAATGAAATACTACCTCGATGTAAACATCATCGTCATTGATCAAACCTTTTCTTCAAGAATTAAAAAAAAATGTTTTAAAGTTATAAATATGATAATACAAAAATCCAAAAGAAAATATCCTGTCAGTTACACCTATGAGAATACATTAGACTTGATAGAAGTTTTGGGAAATGTTTAGAGCGAGTTAGAATGCTAACATTTCGACTTTTGACTAAGGCTTCAGCAAATCACACAACGTTGTTTGTTATTTTTACGTTAACATAATTTTAACTAAAGTTTTCCGTTTGCAATTTTGAAACTTTTCCACAATCCTTAATAAATATATTATGGATCATTATTTTTAAAAATTACATAATAATTTTGTAAGTTATGTTTTTGATTTAGATATTAGCTTGGAAGCTGACCTTATAGCACCGTTACGACATTAATATTTTTTGTACATAAAATATTGACACGGGTTTAAAATTTAAATTTCCTCTTGACTCCTTGTAGCTTATTTATAATAAACGAAGATTTAAATCGCGACCTATAACATCACTCATCAGTTTCTACCGGCATGGCCAGATGGTTAAGGCACTCGACTTGTAATCCGAGGGTCATTGGTTCGAATCTCCGTCGCACCAGACATGCTCGCCCTTTCAGAAATTAGGACGTTATAATGTTACGGTCAATCCCACTATTCGTTGATAAACGAGCAGCCCAAGAGTTGGCAGTGGATGATGAAATAAAACTTCATGCAAAGAAAAAAGTTTTCCATGGACCTGGATTTTTGGAGAGCTGTGACTACTTCGCATGTACATGAAATGTAATTTTCAAGACTAGAGGTAATAAAGGAAATACTGGATTAAAAAAACGGACAGGTTAAATTCATTAAAGGAAAAAATATCACAACTCTTACCTATGAATTAAAAAATATTTTAAAACATACCATACGTATCTAGTGTTTAGTTACATATTAATAGAAAAAAGCTTTTCTTAATCTAATTTCTCTTAACAAAGGACAAAACGGAAAAAAATTCAATAGACGCAGTGGATTGTCGAAAATAATTATTTAAAAGTTCAGAGTTGGCATATGTTCAGTTCCTCTTTTTCTTTGATTAACTTAATACCTGAACGTTATGCATGAATTGTTAAATTTAGGTATCGATGAGCTTCAAAAGGTCTGGAATTTTGTCTACTAAAAGTGTGTGACCCACCTGTATAGCGTTTAGGTCCAGGAAACCTCAGTATAAGGAATTGAATGGTCACACTATAAATACCAACCTTTTCAAATATTTTGAATTATATTGTAAGGGTAGTTTGTAATAAGTAAATAAGAAAAATAAGATTGATTACATCGTAGGATTCATATTTTAGTTTAAATTTAGATTTTTTTCACCGAGTAGAACATCTCATGATTATTTTAATATTATGGTGTGATGTAATACTACTTCATCATTTATATAATTTTATGGGTTAAACTGTTATTTAGAATGCTAGTACTTTTAAAGTTGAATGAATTTAAATATTAAATTACTAAGTTTCATTTGTGAAAGTTTTTCCATCTCGCTCCTTTGGGCAGACCCCATGGTGGACTCAGCAGATGGCCCGATGTGGCTTTACTATAAGAAAACACAAACACACCCTCTCGGCAGGACTGGATGCCTCCATTCGTTGATAAGCTATCTACTCCTCCAACAACTGTCTATTTTTCTTGCACGAGGCTTCACCGTCTCACCCACTAGTGAAACAGCATTTGTTGGTGGATCTCAGCCAACGTAGAGACCTCATTTCACGGAAAAGCTCCTTGCTATCTCACTGATTCCCAATTTCATCGACAAGTGTTTGCTGGCTAAACAATTCGTGTTGATGCAGTTTATCCATCACTGGCACTTCTGTTCTCTCTCGATCAGAGGCGTGATTCTGATTTAGAGGTTTTATACAGACCATCTCACGCAGTTTCTCAGTGACAGTTAATGGAATGTTGATGAGAGTGTTAACCTCTCAAGGATGCTACAGAAAAACCTGGATTATGATATTCTGATTACAGCATAATATTTTACCTAATCATTTACTTCGTTGTTTTTCTAACTCATGAACATACCTCAGAGTAGTCAGTCAGTGTTACCTAAGAGAAGTCTCGAGAATACTGAGCAACAAAATAAGCTTCCCTCTGAATTTGAACTCAGTTCGTTGTACAAAGACAAATTACTGATGAACAGTTGAAAGAAAAAATATTTATTGTACAATAAAACAATACAATGCCAAATGAAACGCAAATAATGGGACAAATATACGTCACGGATATGTACAAGTGGTACACGTGGATGTCAGTAGAAAGTCTTCCAGGGGTAAGAGGCAAAGTCAAAATCAAGGGACGATGGACTTTCCATTCAAATTTAGTCATTACACTCCAGAGAATCAGCAAGTTCTCACAGGTTAAATATTTATAAGATTAAGTCACGGTACAGACTTGCAGCTTCATATGTTCCATGACAGTACACTTTAGTTTACCACTACCATGCTATTTCATTGGATTGTCTGTAGAATTGTGTCAGTCTCTTCGATAACCTGCTTCCGGTTGCAAGGGGCAATAGGTTGGCTCCTACCACACTGTGTTAGGGCTTAAGAAATGTCGGCAAGACTGTTTTAGTATCTGAGCAGAGTGAGAATTACCATATCCAGTAACAAGAAGTCGCTGTGGTACCGACGTTTGTTTTCAATATACAGCTACAGGATTGGTATATATAAATTTTAAGTAAAGCTGCTGACAAACCTGGCAGCGTTTATTGGAACTGAAACATCAATGTAAGAATTAACGTAAAATTGTGAAGTGAATAAAAAAATTGTAAATTCTTATATATATGCTGAATGAATAAAGAAAAAGTTTCTCTTTGGGGGGGAGGTGCAAATCTGGTCTTACATATGACAACATTAATATTAAATAAACTAAAACTTGTAAACGTCTCCACGTTTAACAAGCAATCCGTGTGTTCATAGCATAAGATGTGCAAAAGGCATGGCAGCCACTAACTATCATCCGACTCGCCAACATCAAAATCAATTGTTTTTCTCATAATATTTATAAGTTATTTTTCTAGCAGGAGGACAAGATGAAAACCAAAAGTGAATACACGTGCTATGTGCACTAGGTAAAGGAATAATTGAGTAACTCGCTTGGATGTCTGTGCGCTAGCGAATTGTAAAGTTGAGTAACTTGCTTGGATACCTGTGAACTAATGAAAGGAGAAATTGAATAACTCACAGGGTATCTATAAGCTAGCGAAAGGGGAAGTTGAGTAACTTGGGCTCCTTACTGTATTAAAATTGTGAATGACGGAAAATGTGATAATTGTTTTAAAAATTCGTATTACCCAAGGAAGATCTAAAGTACAGTACGACGCCATACTACACATTTCCTTCCAGGCCGATCCAGTTGTCGATAATTTTAAAACAGCGAGAAAAAAAGACTCGGCTTAAATCGTATGTTGCTCAAGAAATTGAAATAACTCATCCCAACAAAACCACTTGCTATTTAAAACTTAAAAGCGGAAAAACGACAACACAATACAATACGTAAAGAGGGAGTAGTGTAATAAACTGCTCATACAAATATAAAAAACCAAGCAAAACATACATGAAAATGTCCCTTAATATAATAAACTACATCATATAAAACCTTCTAACATATAACTATCCATTTCAAATGATTACAACTAAGAATAATTCTCACTTTTTTTAGCCATACAATAAAACAGAACCAATAATATATAAAACTGTGAATCTCAAACATAAAACTCTTGTACAAAATCTATCCTCTTTAAAACGGGAAAGTTAACATACTACACACATAAAACACAAAACGAAACGGAAATTTATTGTCGTAAAACCCCTAAACTTTACAATAATTTAACCTGGACAGTAAAACTACAACCGTACACTACATAACAATTATCTTAGAACCACGCATAATAGATACAAATATATACATTTAACAAAACAGAATAATATCTTTAGCACTGGGCATGATTTACAACTCAAAATTTACATATAATCCAGAGAAACGTATATGAAAATGCCAAAATTAATTGTATGTATATCAGGTCGTCTCATAAGTGATGTCCGGAAATTTAATATAGAAAGTGCATCATCATTTCTGTCTTTTAAAAGGTTTTAATGACTAAAATATGTAGTAGAACTTGTATAGAAATGTTCAGACAAATAAAAGAATGGCCAGGTGGGTTAAGGCGTTCGACTCGTAATTCGAGAGTCGCGAGTTCGAATTCCCGTCGTACTAAACATGCTCTCCCTTTCAACTGTAGGGACGTTATAATGTACAGTCAATTCCACTATTCGTTGGTAAAAGAGTAGCTCAAGAGTTAGCGGTGGGTGGTGATGTTTAGCTGCCTTTCCTCTAGTCTTACACTGCTAAATTAGGGACGGCTAGCGCAGATAGCCCTCGAGTAGCTTTGTGCGAAATTTAAAAAAAAAAAACTAAAAGAAACTAACCCAGCTCCACTGTTTCAGGTCATTAACAAAATAAAGCTTTGTGAAGATGGATGTATCTGAGGAGCACATTAGGTGTATAATGCTTTATGAGTTTAAAAGATACAATAGTGCAGCAGGAACTACACGAAATGTTCAAGGTGTTTATGGTGCGGAGTGTCTCTGAAAGAAAATATCGAAAATAGTTTCTGAAGTTCAGATCAGGTGACTATAGCTTAAAATTAAATGACGCGCCATGTTCAGATCGTCCTGTTGAGTTTAATGATGACTTGTTGCTGGCTGCACTTGATGAAGATTGTGCTGTAACAACTAAAGAACTAGCACAGAAGCTTACTTTAACCCATTCAACAGTTCACCGTCATCTGCAACGCTTGGAAAGGTGTCAAAACTCAGAAAATGGATCCCCCATGATTTGACAGAAGCCAACCTTAGAACAAAAGTGAACATTTGCACTCTCTTGAACGTAACTCACGTTGTTTGGACAGGTTGGTGACTGGAGATGAAAAATGAATATTTTATAAAAATGTTAAGCGCCTCACACAATAGCTAAGTGCAGGTAAACTGGCTAAAGCACAGCCCAAAATCGACCTCCACCCTAGGAAAGTCTTGTTTAGCGTTTGGTGGGATATTGTTGGTATGATCCACTTTTTGAGTTGCTGCCACTTGAGTGTTGCACATAAAGAGAAGAGGCCTACTTTGATCAGTCGTAAAGGTGTTGTGTTACACCAGGATAATGTACGGTCCCATAAACAAAGGATCACGTCTGCAAAGACTGAAGAACTAGACTGGGCAAAACTTCTACATCCTCCTTATTCTCCAGACCTTGCATCATCCGATTATCATCTATTCCGAAGTTTGCAGAACTATCTTGATGGAAAAAAAAGCTTGGAACACATGGTGTCAAAACTAATTTCTCCACATTCTTTTCCTCAAAACCCTAAGAATTTTACAGAAGAGGCATTCAGGAGCTTGTGAATCGTTGACAGGAAGTAATTAATAATAATGGAAAATACATTATTGATTAAATAACATTAAATTAAAAGCATTTGAAAAGCTTTCTCTTTTTGTAAACCTAAAATCGGGCATTACTTAAGGGATGACCTGATATATTCGATCACTAATACAAATAAGCGTCTGAAACACTGAAAATACTGGACTACAACTAGCACAATAAAAATTAAGATATTCAGAAGGGTTAAGAAATTTATCGTAAAAAAGAAAATATTGAAAGTATAATGCCAAAATAATTCCCTTTAACAAAAATAACTCGTTGCAAAACTTAGATTACATTACAGTTACAAAAATACTTCATCGTCGACTAAGTGTGAAAAGTCAAAATAAACCTATGGTATAAGTTTACAAGTAAAGCACAATTCCCACTACTTAAGGGAGAAAGTTGATATTGGCATCTTAAGGCCTTGAGTTTTATCTAAGTTTCAGCTACACTCCGTGAGGTTATAAGGGGCGTGACAGTGATCTACAGCATGAGGTGCTCCACATATTTATTGAACAAAAAAAAAACTGCTCCGATACTACATCTTTTTTAAATCTTATACCTAAATAATCAATTGTCCAAAGTGTTAGGAAGCAAAGGTAACCAATATCTACGTGGGATTTCTTATTAAGTAAAAACAAAATAACCTTTACAATGTTTATTGAAATCTACATAGATTTATGATACATATAATTATTACTATTAAAGAAAACTGGAAAAATATGTAAAGAACTTTTGAGTAGTAAAATATGTGTGTGTGTGTGTGTGTTTTGTTATAACAAAGCCACATTCGGATATCTGCTGAATCCACCGAGGGTAATCGAACAGTGAAGTATGAAACATTGTGGCTTACACATAACTTATATGCAAGTTTTGATAATGTATTATAATCGAGTATTCAGTTTTTGAGCATTAAGTCTCTACTCAGTGCATATCATACATTTTGTATTTCCATGTGAAAGTATGGTCAGATAGGGTTCAATTGTTTTTGTCTCTTGTGATACAGGAGAGCATTAGTGTTAGCTACTCCCTTAGTTAATATGTAATTTTGTTTCGAATTTCTTTTCAGCTTAGTTTGGATGCAGAAGACCACACATTTAATGCATTCACTTTTCTGAACATTAAACTAGTTCACTAATTAGCCATTAGGTGTTCTGTCTTACAGAAAAGATGGCTGTTGCTTCACTGTGATAGCTTGGGATGGTTGACTATCTTCTTTGTCAGCAAATTGGGTTATATCTTAGATTTTCCACACCTATATGCTTGCACACACAGCTTTAGGTTACGTGTGCGAGAAATGTGGCAAGAACATCTTGGCTCTGTTATTGTTAATTGTATTTAAAACCAGGTTTCTTCTGTTAACCATATTTTGTACAGATTTGGTGGAGGCTTGAATTTTACAAGATCTAACTCTTACCAGATCTCTGTGAGAGTATAACTAAATGTTTTCTTTCCTTGTTTTAAATTTAACTTCTTTCATTTTACTTTAACTTAAGATAGTTTTTTACGTGACATTTATACCATTTTTGTTTGTTTAACTTACTAGAGGATTCACACTTGGCTGGTGAGAGAGAGCCAGTAAGGGTTTCTTTTCTGCACCTCTCTCTTGCTGGTTCAACGCGCACACACCAAGGACTTGCCCTTGTTTTGTATCTCTGTGTTTGTAGTTTATTTTCTCTGATTGTGTGTGTGCGTGTGTGTTTGAATAAAAACCGTCATTCTTTACACCATGTATTTTGCCTCTTTCTTATTTTATGAACTCGGTTAAAGTCTGGAGAAAGAAACAAACAAACTCTGTAGCATACTGTCTTTTGAACCTCCTTTTAACGGACCAAAATTGACTGCACTATGTGAAACCCATGCACTGGAATATGCCATTCTTTAAATTATGTGGTTTCTGTTTTTGTTGTGCCATTTAATTCTTAAGTATAGGAACATCAAAGGGGTTTATCTTTGAATTATGAAGTTTTAGCTTTTTGTGTCATTTGCCTGTTCAACATGTAAACATCAAATATTTGCAAACCTAAATACATGTGTGATATAAAGGTATATCATGCACATTTTATCTTCTATAGTTACATAAAAGTATAATTTCCGATTATTTAGTTTCTGCACTATCATTGTCGCTACACGTGGTTTAGGAAGTTGTTACCTTTACTTTGTTCTAGTTGCTCCATTTCTTTGTTTTTAGTAGGTGACATATTTTCTGTTTTCAATGATATTTCAGTATTGTATGTTGAGCGAATTGGAAAGGACTAGCTCTGAAATATTCTTGGCTGATTATGACTGACTTAAAGTTACAACCGACCAATGCTGTCAAGGAACATCAGTCAAGAGGTGATGCATCCACTGGACAAATAAATTGGGTTAACATTCCAGATTTAAGTGTGTTTACCTTGTTCAGTTCTGTGCTTTTTTATTGTAACAAATTCGGCAGAGATTCATCTTGACAGATGGAAAATGATATGTTATTCACTGATCTAGAAGAGGCAATCGCTCACTTGTCTACCGAAGTATGCACAATGTGTCCAATAAAACTTATCTTCATTGTCCTCTAAATGTGTCCAACCTGTTTGTTTTTCATGCAATTTAAAATTCAGTCAAGGTATCGACTACAGAACACCTGCCTTATTTCTTATTCGAATCCGCTTTTATTGTGGATGTACTTTCCTGTTACTTTTCGGGAAGTTATTTTTATCCAAAACATGCAAAAAAATAATTGTTATTTGCGAAAAATGTTTAAAATAGGAAAAATAAAAAAACTTAAAATTGTACGTGCTGCATACCATGCATTACTTATGTTTCACTGCAGACTTGTATCGATTTTTTTAACTTTTATTAGCTGGAAGAGTGGGAACATGAATAAGTTTTCACGACAGTGATGTTGTCAACTTGTTTTAGTATTCATATATTGGTTGAGGATAGGGTAAGGTGGATACGGACAATGCATATATGGGACAATGACCCGTATGTAAAACGCATGAACTTATATCGACAAATTTACTGTCACATGTTCAAAGTTAGGTTAATTATTATTCGCTGTTTCCTCATGGCTAATGGATTGTGTGATTTTTCTTTCTCAAGGTATTTTTGGTGTAGTTTCAAAGTCAAATAACCGTAATAAGGTGGCAGCAAAAGCCTCCTTTTGATACCTTTATTAACACATAATATTAATATTATATTCATAAAAATACATATCAAAATATACTTTTACTTGCAGCTGAAACTAAAGTAATAAGTATACTTGACTCATTATTTTTCAAAACCTCGAACAAACAGATCTTGCTCTTAGTACGGTAACCGATATGTAGACAAATTGTATTATGCTCACAAACAAATATAATTTTACCTACTGGTGAAAGTCAAAGAAGCAACTGCTTCCTATGTACATAATAAATTCGAAAGTTTGTGAATGTTTACAAATTCAGGAACAGCATGATATGTACAAACAGCTAACATGTGGGGTTTCAGATACGTTACGCGTAACAGCAATAGTACAGAGAGGTTTTGTTTTGTAACACTGTGGATTTAAGTAGCATCAGTGTTGGTATAAGATTACTTCTTTTTGTTCACATGGCAGTTAATCATTGTGCCATTAGATGTCTGAAGATCAAACACATCAGAAACTTAATTCTAATCCTCAAACTTCAAGGAACACCCTTGTCACTTTAAATCCTCTTATCACACCAGAGCATTCTTGGTTGTTCCCATAGCAACAAGGATTACTGGTCCATTTGGCTGAATTTATTTACTCTTAGGCTGAGATCAGAACAATGTGTTGGACGATGAAAGAACAAAAGAAGAGCAGTAATGAATTACATTCTATAACTTTTTATTATATCATAACATCTTTGCTTGATCAGATTTATGTGGACACCATGAAAATTAAGTGTTGCACATGAGGAATGTATCTCTGCAAACAAACAGTTTTTGTTACCCTGTACAATTCTTTCATCAAAACTTGTGCATAATTGAAATTTGTTGTTTTTTTTATTATCAGCAAGAGTTTTTAAATCATTTGGGAATCATCTCATTTGTTAAGTGGCTTTCAATATACATCATAAATAAATACTGTAGAAATATAATATTTACCTTATAAAAATTAGAGGTAGATGCATATGGTAATTTAAATATTCATTACTATGCCTTATAACAACTTTGATATTTTAATAAATTTATAGTGTGCATTTTACCTTTTTTTCACATATGAAAATGGCATAAAGATGAAAAATACATTTATTATTGTAACATCATTCATTCATGTAGAACAAAAAAAAACTTGAAATTATTTGAAAACAACAAAAGCAATGAATGAAAATTAGCGTGTACAGTAACATATGTATCCATACTAGCTCTAATACATCTATTTATCTTCATTTTTTACTTTAAGTATATTTTTTGATGGATTAATTTCTAAATAGAACTGTATAAAGAGTACCTTTCTAACACTTTATGATTGTTGTCTGAGAATGTTCTCTTATCAATGTAAACATACTGCTGCATGTCCAGATACCCATGGCACACACTTGCTACATGTAAAACCTTTTCAGAGGGAGAACTTTATTATTTGGCTACCCATGGCAACAAATAAGATATGAGAAAACAAAACAAAACTGGTTCAGTATATTCAAACTGAAATAACATGAAATCAAAGTAAGTGTCATCCAGCTTTATTTTAAGATGCATAATACATTTTTAAATTAAATTATTATTTGAGTTAAAAACAATGAGCAGTCTTCTTTTACCAGTATTTATAGTATGAACTGGTTTCAGAACAGTCAAGCTCAATGTTGAAATTTCTTTGACTGTTTCATTTCTGTTACAGATAATTCATAAAAGGGATTATTGTTTAATCAAATCAATTTTTATTAAAATAATACAAATAATTGAAGAACACTACACCAAGTAACAGTATACCAAGCATAATTTTGCTTATCAATAACAAATTAGCTTCCTGAGTCAGTAAATAATGTACATGCAGAAATTAATACCATGTACCAGTGATTCATGTATATACAAATTTGTAAGTTTTGACTCATAATTTACCATTACAAGCTACTGCTACTTCATTAGTTAAGATTGTGATTATATTATATATGTATATTTTATAAACACATATCTGAGTATCCACATGATACTGAATTTATCTTGAACAACTGAGTTTTACTAATGTTTGTATTCCCAGTTTCGTTCAATTAAATTGTCATTTTATAGTTTTAACATCATTCTAAATGCCTAGTAAAATAAATGATACATAACTCCCTCATATATTTTTATAATATAAAATACAGTGAAGATCTAAAACAAGTATAATGATCTTAACACCACCTAAATATTTACTGTTAGGTGCAGGGACGACAACTTACAGGATCTACCCATTCATTTATGAATATAGGTAGTTCATAAAACCTCATTGGTTTTTAAAAATGAAAATCATTAACATGGTTTTTTCACAGTTTTGTACCTAAACTGTGTGTATGTGTGTGTATATATATAGTTTTTTATAAATATTTAAAATGATTGTAAAGTAATTTCTTATTGTTTTAAGAAGAAAGCAATTTGATTTTCACTTTTTTGTCATAATTTAGAATCATGTCTGATCTTGTTACAGATTCTACCTTTTTGGGATTGGACAGAAGTTTATTACTCCTCCTGCTTTATTTATAACCCTTTCTTTTCTAAAAACATGATTACAGAAACAGACTGTCAGGTAACTGTTTTTATGTGTGTGACTTTTTCAAGAATAGAACATCTTTAATTCTCTTTAAAAATAACTGAATATTTTAGTATCATATTGTTGTGGTAATCAGTTTACGTAGATAAAAAAAATTGCTTTATTGGCAGAAGCTAAAGGTTTGAAAGCATTGGTGTAAGTATTGTGAAATTCTTCTTTACTATATCTTGTTTCCTCTTGAGGTCACTGATCATTACAAAGGTAAGTTCACGAAGATAGAAATAAGAAAGTATTGAAAAAATCTTTATGTATTCAATCTCTTCATAAGCTTGTGCTACATGCAAATTTTTTAGCTCAGTTTGTCGTGAGAACATATCATTTTTTCAACAATTTACTTGTGATCCAAAATATTCAACTCTTTTGTACAAAGGTACCTGCACAATAGTTATAAAGATTTTGTAGCAGTGAGCTGATTTGGCAGTGTTTACGACAGTATTTGTGATGTAATGTATTTTATTACATGCATGTAAACCTTTTTCTGTTTAGTATTTTAGACCTTTTAAAATCTTTGTAACATTATGAATTTTAATTGTATGTAAATTCCTATTTTTAAATACATCCATTGAATATAAAGCAATTTCTGATTGTTCTGATTATCTTGCATGTATAGTGTGTTGGCAATCATTCTAATAATGAAGCAAGCTTCCTTGAAGTAATATTAATTTGGATGAAACAATGGACTTCCTTTTAGTAAAAAAAAAATGTTGAAACCAACATAATTCATTCAGCACAGAAAATGTAATGCAAGTGTCACAATCATTAATCATAGCATATCACACATAAGAACATTGCCTTGTTAATGATTTACTGTGGTATGGTCATTTATTTTGATATAGACCAGATCACATACACTGCTGGCCAAAATCTTAAGGCCAACGAACATAAAGAAAAAATATGCATTTTGCATTGTTAGAGTTGAGTAGAGCTTCAAAAGATGGCAATAAGAAAAGGGAAAATAAAAATAAAAAAAATTTTTTTAGCATTTAATAGGGAAAATGTGAACACTGTGAAATTAGCCTAAATACTAGCTGGTGAAAAGGTTAAGGCTATACCAAAAAGAAGTCCTAAATAGGGTAGGAAATGCCCAACAAGAAGTCTCAGTAGTGAGTTAAAGCAAATAAAATGAAACATTGTTATTAAAATTTGTCAATTAGAAACTGACTAATTCTTCTCATCTCTTGCAGGTGAAAAATTGTTAATACCCTGTGATTGTTTAAATGTGCCCACTTTGCATGTACTCTTTATGGTGACGGCAACTGACGAACTTATAAAATTAAGTTAAATGTGTATCTCCCCCATTGGTTCAGCATTAAGCTGACAACTGATATATTGCATATAGCCCCTTTTTTAATTTTGAGCTAAAGTGAATGTTCATTCAGTTGTAACAGTTTTGGTTGTAATAAAAACTTGCAAGTTTTTGCAGGTGTGTGAAGATATTACAGAAATTGAAAGATTCAATGGAACATCACCTGATAAAGTGGCTGAGCACCTGTTAAAGAATGACATACCTTTAATTGTTATGGATGGCACCAACAACTGGCCAATCATGGAGGAAACATTTAGTCTTGCTAATTTGAGTGAGGTTAGTAATACTTTTATATATTAGTTATCTGTGATTATACTTATACATGTTGAATAATAGCTTGTCTAGAATAAACAAACATAATTTTAATAGGCCAACACCAATGCTTCAATTAATAGTAAGCAATCTTAAGTGAAATTAATTTACTAATTTTAAATATTTAATAACTTTTCATAATTAATATATAGCCTAGCATGATGTTTTTAATTAACTATTTAACAAAATCATTGCAAGAAAGCTGAGAAATTATCACACTTAAATATTTTTTTTAATAAATTGTTTTCATTTTCATCTTCTTTTATTACAAAACCTATTGTAAAAAAAATTATGTACATAACAAATCAGGAATTTTATAAATATTACCTTTTCATATAAGTGTGTGAATCTCAAACTAATTTTGTTCTTCTGTTTCCAGAAGATTAAAAATTATTATGTACATAACAAATCAGGAATTTTATAAGTATTACCTTTTCATATATGTGTGTGAATCTCAAACTAATTTTGTTCTTCTGTTTCCAGGGCTATCTTGATGACCCTCGAATAAATAGTGTAGATGTCTGCATGTTCCAAACTAACTTGCGATTTCATACACCACAGGGATTTCTACGAAAATTAAAAGAAAATCCTCAGATGGACAGGTGGTATGTTCATTGGTAAGTGAGCACTATTAGATATATATATTTTTTTTATAACACTTTATAAATATAGGGATTTAGTACAATCAGGGGAAACATACAATAATTATTCAAAATATAATTTTGGAAGAACACTATTTCCATTCAATAAAAGCACAATAATTTTAACTGGATATGATCAGACCAATCTGCAAATCAATTAAGCACTATACTAAATAAGTAAAATTGAATAGTAAAAAGAAGGAATTAGAGTTGTAGTTATTTACCAGTGTATTCCCATTTGTGAAAGGAAAGAATGTCTCAACAAGATATAAGTAGTATTTTAACTGTTTTTCCTATTATTTATGTTATGTTAATAATGCACCCAAATTGTACATATACAGGTATTGTTGTGAACGCACAATGCTAGAATGCTAGAAACTGGGTTTGGATACTGGTGGTGGGCCGAGCACAGATAGTACTGTGTAGCTTTGTGCTTAAACACGTTATTAATTGTCATTTATTGCTCTTAAACATTGTTTTGTGTTTTTATTTCATTGTCTTAGTTTTGACTACAATATAATTTTAATTGTTGGCTTTTTCATTCACATATTATAAAGTATTGATATGATTTAATGAAATTTTTGTTATGGAAGGAAAAATATATCTGATTAAATACAGGGAGAATTGTGAAAAGCCTACAGAAAAGTTTCTACGAACATTTTATCGAAGACCCTACTTTATACCTCCTATGTTGGAGATGATACAGTCAAATTGGATCATGATGTCATTTAACTACAAAGGACGATTTTTCAAGAAGGTAAGAAATATTACTGTTGTAACATTCAGATAAGTCTCAAAATGTTTGTAGTGTTCAATATGAATATTTCAATGGTCAGTATGTCCAACACAAAGCACCCACCATCTTTCATGATTGACTTTCTTTTAACTTTTGCATTGGTAACTCTATCACACTTTTCTTGTGTCCTAGACTAATACCAAGGTAATAAAAAGCAACCACTTTTTAACAATAAACCAAAATATGTGCAAGCAATGTATGCCTGACTCTTATTCATGTTGCTTCTTCTTTGCAACAAAAGACTCTCTGGAGCTGCATCTTGTCTTCTTGAACCCGAAACATATGTAAATTCATTTGCTACATTTAATGTCCTCATCCTTGACCTCTTTTTTACTTCCATATATTTTACCATGATTTCTTCTTGTATGATAGGACATGCCCCAACCTTACATTGTTTTTCACTTTACACCTTATATATAGAGTTCGTTAAAACTGAACAGATATTGCAAATAGTGAAGTGAAAAGGGACACAGAATTATTTTGCATCAGGTTTTTGAGATATGGAACAATTGCTTTTAGCATTTTAAAATATTTGTAAATCTTGGTTGTGAGAAATTCAGTATAATTCTTGAATTTTGATAATGAATAGGTTCATAATATTAATCAACAATATCCATTAATCTTGTTAAAATTCATTTTGTAAATGTCATAAACTCAAAATGAGCAGTATTGCATCCTTATTTTTCTACATTGATTTCAACATAAAACTAATTTTCTTTCAAAACCTATGATGAGTTCCTCTGATCATGCAAAGAGAAATAGTGAATAAAATGATTCATAAATAGATGTATAACATTAAGCAATTTTATTCCATATTATAAATGGTTGGCTACATGAGGCATAAGCCAATGGAATATAACTTTTCTGTTGAATTTAGATCAAATAAAACAAAGATATATCTGAGATACATGTAAATATTTTTATTTTTGTGGCAGTGTGTTTATATGCTTCTTATGCAATACAAAATATTTGTTGATATTCATCTAGGAATAATGTCATCTAAAATGTTGCCCTACATGACACAACCATTTCTGGCCCTTTTTATGTTGCTATTAGCTATTGGTCAATAACTGATGGCTATTTTAATCACTAATATCATAAGGTAAACGATAGTACAATTTGTTTGAAGTTGCATCTTAGAGGAACACCTAATTTCTCGAACACAACTAGTCAACCAAAGGGAAACATCAGCAATGAAAGAAGTAGCAATATTTTCGTAATGATCTGCTGAAAATGTAGCTTGACTATAGCTGTATCAACACCATCCTATAGTGAAAAACATGAACAAAATTCAAAATTAAGACTGACATTCAAATTAACACCTTTGTAAATTTTGTTGTTTAATTGCAAATAGTTTTGTCAGTGTAAAGGGGACAAAATAAGAAAATAACTTACAAAATTATTTCTTGTCATGCAGATTGAACCATCTACTAGTACTACAGTAATGTGGCTAGCTCAGGTGCGTGGCTACCATTACATTAGACTGAAGCCTAAGAAACCATGTAACAATTTATGTGAAAATCTAGAGGATGTTCTTCAAGAAGGAGATGTTTGTAAGTTTGTCTACTTAGCAGTTAATAAAATTGATTATAATTGACAATTTTATGGCCCAATGTTTAATTAATGTTAATAAATTGAACAAGTATGACAGTTTTTTATGTTAGCCACTGACTGTGGAAAAGTACATTCTTGTGTTCATGGTATTTGCATGTGTGGAGAGGAAATTCAACATTTCCTGTAGATTTAAATGCAGCTTATATAATGCTTGGGGTGTATATCTGTATAATAGTTACCATGAACTCCTGAGACGTTGTAAAAATTAATGTGGTGGTGCAAAGTTAACAAAACTAAAAGTAACTTGTAAAATCAAAATAGGCAAATGTGTGTTGCAGATATTGTTATATTCAAACATTTTGAACATGAGCTTAAGAAAGTCTAGATGGAAAAGACCAAACAGCCGAAAGAAAATCAATTCCATGTTATTCTAGGGTCACAGTAAGACTAACAGTACTTTAAACACATACACATAAATATCCACTACAGGAGAAAAATATATAATGACACTTAATACTGTGGAATTGGGTTGTATAACTTTGCTGGCTTCATGAGGTCTGGTAGTAACAGAAGACTTTTCAGTGTAATTGATTGCTGTGACATACTCACTTTAGTGGAAATCTGAACTAGGCTCATTAAAAAGCATGTGTTTGTTAATCTTCAGTCAACTCATGCACAACCAACTTATTCCACATTTTTTGTCTTTCCAATCACACCCAGGCAGTTGGCTATGCTTAACTTGCTTGTGCCTAGCTTTTCTGTTTTATCATGTACTGTTGTATGGTGGTTTGTTTCAACTGCTTCCCTTAATGTGTTTTCATTTAAGGATAGCTTCCTTCCACAACCTTTGTGGTCTTCAAGACTTTCATCTCCATGTCAAAACCTTTGGAACCAATGCTGAACTGTACTATCAGTAAAATATCCAAGGCCGAATGCATGGTTGATGTTCCATGTAATTTCAGTAGCTTTTCATCCAAGTATGAAGTTGTAAAGGAAAATCAGACAAAGATCCTTCTTGTCCATGCTGTCTTGGGGGTTTCAAAACTTACTCTGAATAGAATTGAAACAGCAAACAGTTAAGATGCCTTGTAAAAGATAAACATTGGATTAAACCAACCAACCACCCAATGATAAATTACTCAATATTCAGCTTCTAAATGTCCTCACGAGAATTCCAACATTTATTTCTGGACAACCTAATATTTTCAATTATTTCAGTCTTTTACTTTTTTATAAAAAAAAAGAATAATTATTATACATTTTACAGTAAGTTTCTTGCACAGTATTTCATGTATTTAATAAACACATCATAAAGCAACAGTTTTTGTCATTTAATTACATGATGACGTTTGTAGCAAGCATTCTTCATCAGTTCGAAGTAGAAAGTTGTTAAATAAGTTAACAGCAGAAACACACAGTTCATGTGTAGTATCAGAGATCACAACTGTTTCAATATCTTCAAAAAGTGTTAACGAGAGAAAGATACTGCTGTAGTACTCAAGTAACATTCATATTAACTGAAGCTGATTGGGTGGATCAGTTATCAAAATATATGTTATCCACTTCATTCAATATTTAGTTCATCTGGGAGTGTTTTTCAACTTGCATCTAAGTTAAACTCAGCTTTCTCCTCTTCAGCTGCAATCCAAGAAATTTTTAGTTCAGAGTTCACTATCAGCACATCCCTCTGGGCCATACTTACCTGCATTCCTTGAAGTAAATAATAAAAGTTCATTAGCATCTCATCAGGGACTCTGGATTTACAGATATCTCTTCCTGAATACCTTTAGTTCAACTTCTTTGTTTGGTTTGGCAATGACAACATGACAGTGTGGGGTACCTATTCATTTTACCTGTATGGATATGCATGTCTTCACAGGTGTCACATTGTCAGTATGGGGTGCGTGCTGCATTACTCTTGTGGCACTTTTTCTGGCTACTTCAGCTGTGGTTTCCATCTCTGTACCTTCTATAGAAATAACCTTTATTAACTCTCTCCTGGTCTTTCCACTGACAACCTCACACAGTGGGTCTTCATCTCTCTATTCCCACACTCTGCTTCATGTGTAGCTTATGTCTTGTCTTCTGTGAGGGGGTCAGGACTATCTACATATGTAACATCCTATTGTTTCTCACTGTTCATTTCTCATCCATGTATGTATCAATGTAACGAGAATATTCCATCATTACTTTATCTGGCAAGTATTCTCCCCTCCTCTTTTTCAGGTGTCAGTTTTTACTTTGTACATGGTTTTTTTGACAGAGATTTGCCCTTTTGAACCATGGTGGGCTGTAGGGCAGCCCTGTCATCTCCATTTTGTTATCCTGTTTTGCAACATGTTTTCCTCTCTAGTTATTTTACTTTCTTCTGTATTCAATATTTACTTTCATTTTAATCCAATAATCTCTTGTCCAGTCCATGCTTTACAGTATTGCATGTTGCTCACAGCACTCTTCCATAACTCTCACTCCCATTTGTTTATCTATTGGAATCCATCTGTTTCACATGATATTCTTCTATCACCCTTGCCAGATGGGTTCATCAAATTATCTGTGTTGCATATTCCTCCTTTTCTCCTGAATCTTGCTAGTTGTTCTGTGTATCATCTCAACTGTCACCTCCCAGTGCCCTTGGCTACTTATTTCTGTCATTCTTTGAAGGATATTATTTCTGCTAGTATACAGACCTCTTTCTACACCTTTATGTTACACTACTTGAACATTCTGTTGGTTTCCTGCTCAGCTGGATATATTCTTCCCCCGACAGCTATTCTCCATATGCTGGTACAACTTTTTTTCAATAGTCTATTTCACATGTTATGGATCCAGCAGTATGGTGAGTGGTGCCTATCCAGTTATACTGATATCCAAAATCCATACTGCAGGATCTATCAAGTCTATCACACTCACTGCAGTGATGGAGTGTTCCATAACATCACTCGCATGCTCTTCTTTATGGTTTATTGTGTTATAAATATGCTTATACTGGACTGTACACTCATGGGCTAATATGAGTAAAGCAGAGAGAGATTGCTTCTCATCTCTAATGTTCCTTAGATTGTGAGAATCCGGAATAGTCTGCTTTTCAAATTAAGGTTTTGTGATTACCTACTTCTCTTTCTCCAGTGTTGCATTCTTTAGACTCTCCAATATATTTCTTTTCCCCTTCTTTCCAGTAGAGTATGGGAGTCCTTACTGCTTTCTAGCTCCTATCCACTGGGGTAGTGGATTATGGAAGTACCCTTCTGAGTGTACACAATTCCAGTCAGTCTTATTCCAGATGCCACTGGATATAAAGCTAGAGCAAATAGTACATTTGGACCAGATGCACTGTAGTCTCCTACAGGTGTGTTTCCTTTGCATAGATGTGTCACACTCTCTGGGTGGTCTTCAGACACTTTTGAAGGGTACTCCAATTGCTCTATGTGGAATTCTAGCTGTTATTGTAAAGGGAGGTAAGTTCTCTTATTGGATGTTAATATTTTACTGTGCTGTAAATATGTTTCCAGTAAATACCTACCTCTTCTCATATTTCCTACTTATTTCCTCACTTCTGGTATTTTTTGTAACTAATCTCAAAGCAATGATTGAATTCATCTGCATAAAGGAAGATAGTTGTGATAAAAAGGGTGTATCACATTCACATTCCTATTGGTGGAGGATTGTTAGATGTTAATTTGTTTGGTTAAACATAGATGAACCAAATTGTATACAAGTGAAATTAGATGGGAATTCAAGGCTAGTACTAAGTGAAAATTTGTGCACCCAGTCAAATTGAGAATAGCTTTAATTTAAATGCTTATCATAAATATATTTTCAGTGTAGAAAATTTTAACTTTATTCACAAATTGTTTTACTGTATTACTGTTTTTGTTTTCACATTTATATTTGTTATTTTCTGAATTTTTTGTTAACTGTTGGCAGGCTACTAGGGTGGCCTTTGCAGGTCAGATGTATGTGAGCCATATATTTTTCACAGATTAAGTACACATTATGTAAAAATTACTTTATTGAAACTTAACTGTGATGAATTCTCATATTGTGTTTTTAACTTTGACAGCTAACTTTAAATAGTATGATATGACATATTTTTATATAATACACTGTACTGTTATAGTGTTATTCCCTGTCACCCTGTGGATGTTGGAGTACTTACCTGGCGAGAAATCAGAAAATTTGGCAATTGGTGCAGGAGGGTTTTTTCAGTAATCAAGGAAAGAAAGCATAGTGTGTTAATGTTGTGATAAATATTCTTGTATCTGTTCTACAGCTGATTTTTGTCATTTGAAACCTGTACTTGTTACAGTAAGTAGAAAAGTATTTAGTTACTTCTGGTGTTTTTAATAACCATAGATTAAAAGTGAAATAGCCTGTTATGATAATTACTGGTATATTTTGGTGGTTTTGGCTGTCTGAACAGGAAAGTTAAATACCTGTATTTTAAATAAATGTATACGTTAATGAATTAAGATGGTTTTTCAAATTTCTTGTAACATTACTCTATTTTAGAAGTATGAAGATCTTCAGATAATATCATAAAGTTTTATATATATATATATGTATATTGTATACTCTTTGTTTATTTTTTAAATCTTATTTTTGTTAGAATTTTTTATTAGTTACACCAATAAATAAATTTATAAAATACTGTTCACTGGCATTAATTTTAATGCCACTTATAATCTTGAATTGTCTTTTAATGTAATGTATGGTGTTTTTTAATTGTTTTTAATATAAATTTAAAATGTATGGAAGATGCTACAGTAACAAGGAATGAATGTTTTTCCACATACAAACTTGTTTAAGATGTTACAGGATCTTTTGATATTTAGTGACTCATATAAACTATATACCTTCATAAAAAGTACCCTTTGGCCCACACCTGCAGACACTCATGTGCACTTAACTTTTAATGAATTTTTATATTGTGAAAAATAAATAAAAGGTGTAAATTTTAGTTTTAAACATGACTAAAGATTATGATTACATTTGAAATGAAAAACCTACAAGTAGAAATAGATTAAAGAAATAAGTTTGGTGTGATTGTTTGAAGTGGTAATAAAGAAATATTAATCATTGTTGACTACAGATACTTACAATTATTTCACAGAAATAAATAGGAGTTTTAATGAGACACTAACATTTTATTTCCCCAAGTTTAAGATATCACAAACATATCTTAAATAATTTTTGTCTTTTCTAAAAAAAAATGTTATTTTGATGTTGGAAATTGATTGTGTTGTATGTGGGCCCAAAACTTTGACTAGGGTGAATATATGGACATATAGAAAATTTTTATCTGTAAATATATGTATGATTAAATAAATATAGCATGAAGCCTTTTTAATTCTTATATCTACTAAACAGATCTACATGACAATATTTAACTCTTACTACAGAGTAATTGTATATTTTAAAATAATATTGAGTATAAATTATGATTTCACTTCTCATATGTGAGTGAACAGTTAACTAATTTTATAAATTAATAACCTAAAATATAAAGTAATGGGTGAGAAATGCAGTGGATTGTGTTTGCCAGTTTTATTGAACTGAGTACCACTTAAAAATATTTTATAAAAAAATAGTGTATATGAATTCACAATGTCAGTAAATTAAAAAAGCAAAATATTAAAAAACAATTTGCCTGTGTTGTATTTAAAATGGCCATTAACTTTGTTTACAAAGTTGTTAAAATTATAATTTTGTTTCAATTGACACAAAATATATGTATTATTTAATTTTCTTTGATTGATATGTGTTTCTTTAAGTTTGAAAATATAAAGTGGAAGTAACTAAATTTTCCCAGTATTAGTTTGTAAAAAACGAAAAAACTTACCTGCAGTAAGGAAGTATTTTATAACATTTATTATTTTGTAGTTGGAATGTTATATTTAACATGTTGATGTTTAAACTCATGAATTTATTGCAGGACCTATATATCTATTTCCTGTTTCTTCAAAGAAATAAAGTTCTTCTAGCAGTCTACCAACATTCCCTGTCACTGACTGTTAATAGAACTTACCAATTCACAATGCATGTGTACAATAAATTTAAATAATTTCTTCTCTTCAACAGATTTGGCAACTTTAACTGTGCTAATTAAATACAGAAGAATAACAATATGAAAGAGAGACACTTTAATTGTGAAAACCCTACAAAGAATGTGCACATTAACTGAAGATTAATAAAATAAATCATGGGGCACCAGAGCTGTAGGTTTTGGTGGAATATCTAATGAAAGAAGAACAGATGGTTAATCTGTCCCATCAGGAGAACGGTGTTCAAATTCAAAACATGAAATGTTAAAATTCTGTTTTTAATAAAGGTCCTCTATGACTAAATTGATGACACTGTAGTAGTGATCTTTATGTCCAACAAATGCTAATGTTTTTATCTACCATCATGAACAAATGGATAAATAGCCATTGTTTTGGATGTTCAGATGAACTGTTGGTAAATGCAACATCAGTTACAGTTATTTTTGTATGATTTTCTTCAAATTTTAAACCTAAAAGTAATATTTATTTAGCATGAAATAAATAGTTCTTGAAAGTTGAGCCATCTATATTCATCTGTTTGAATGTAACAGTAATTGTAATAATTCTTCCACACAGTCAACTTATATACTGAAATATAATTAAGAAACTTAAAAGTACTAATAAGCCACAAGTAATGTCAGTGAATTTTGTACTTCAGATACTATACAAGTAAGTGACTAGCTTTCTAACAAAGAATAATACAATAAAAGATACATACGCAATCGTAGGTAAACATAACATTTAATAAAACTGCTGACTTCATAATGGAAATGGTATACAGTAGATGAAACTATACTTAAGTTTAGAAATATAACATGTAGACTGGTGTAAGAGTAGTGCATTGGCAATATTTTTTTTATTGTATCACTGTAGACTTTAAATATTTTAGTTCTATTGTTTTGATTAGTTTAGCAAGTGTTTTTTTCAATGCTCAACTCGTTTTTGTTTGTTATCAAACAAAGAGCTACACAGTGAGCCATTTGTACTGTATACACATTTCAAGTACCCAAACTTGGCTTTTACCATTATAAGTCATCAAAGTTATTGCTGAGTCAGTAGAAAGACAGTGTACATAAAAAGATTGAAGTATTCGTAAATGTTAGGAGGTGAAACGTTATAACATAAATGTTTTTTTGTGTGTTATACAATTGTGAAAAAGAAAGAAAGTATGTTAATGCAACTTTAGTATTCTATAATTCAAAGTTCATTTGCTTCCTATTAATATTTTTATTGTATGTAAGTGGTTTTTGTGCATCATTTCAAAATTTGTTGATCAGTGTAATGAAATATGAATACAGTGATAAAAGAAGAATTTATATTTAAATTGTTATCTTAACAAATTAACAACATAACTAAAGTTTATAAGTACCACCTTTTCACTAAACAGAATTGAATTATCCATTTCAATGATGATGTAGTACAGCTAAATCTCGCACAGTATATATTTTTTTTAAATTCAATGGTGAGATTCATAGTTTGACCAGATCAGCTTGTTTGAAAATTACATTTGTGCATCAAACATCAAGTACATCCTATTTTTTTTATCCCTCGTTAGGATGATGATAATTCTATACATTTACAGTGCTAAAATCAGTGCTCTTTGGTGGATACTGTAGATAAGCTGGTACAGCTATGCTATAAAATAAAATATATACACACACACACACTGTTTGTTTCTTGTTCAAGCTCATATAGTTTCAAATAAATTCAACATTACTTTGTAATATATCTTGCTCAACCACAAGTTATAAACATGGAATAAAAACAAATTTAAAGATGTGTCAACACAAGATCAACATATAAGATAAAAGGAACATGCACAAAAACACAGAACTTTACCAAAACTACTAGTATGGTGTATAGGTATATGTGTTACCTTCTCATTTCATACAAACTTTTCATTTATCTAGGTATATGTAGTTTCCATATAGTATATTGTCCAAGAAAATCATCAATTTACCTGCACTCTAGCTACCTCTTGTCCTGTGCCATTTAACTAAGCTATCACTTGTCTTCCCATGTGAAAGGTTTCTGTAAAGATGTACATGTGATATGTGAAAGAAAACAGTCACCTTTTCCAATAGCTTGTCAGCTAATATCTAGAGGCTATGGCTTCCCCTTTGCTTCAATGGAAATTATCAACTCTTATGGTAGGAAAAGTGCCTAGGGAGAGTATAGCATTGTTGTTTTATGTATATGCAATTGTTGGGTAGTAATGTGTGAAAGAACATATGGACTACATTTTGTGATGATTACTCAGCAATCAATAGTTAGGACAACAACATTATGGACTGAAAAGAAGTGGTGTTCTGTTCTCTCCAAACTTTAAGGTGATGCATACTCTGTATGTGTATCATTATGTGGTTCCTGCCTGCTTATGAAAGTTAGGACAGTTATTTGGTTAAGAAACTAATGACTGAAAGGGATTTGCAACCTTTACTTTCTGTGCTGGTGATTGATATTGTATGATGCATATTGCTTTGCAGAATTATCATTTGTCAAAAGTCAGAACCGCATATTATTTAAACATAAGTGGTAAAAATGGCATTTTAAACCCTGCTTTTTGAGTCGTAAGTGAATTTTATTATTGAAAATAGTATAAGTTTTTGAGTAAATCATTCCCATAGTCTAGCTGAATAGTGAGAGCTCTATAGAGCATGGTGCCTCTACTAGCTAAATATTTATATCTATTTACTTAGATAGTATACAGGTTCTACAAGGAAGTTTTATTACCTATGTAAAGCATAATACAAGAGGCATACAAACAAAGGTTTTAATCTCAATAGTAAGAATTGATGATTATCTGGTTAACTGTGATAATTGACCAGGACAGAATTATAGAAAAATGCAACTCATTAGTTATTTTCACTAATACCAATAAAAAAAATTTTTTTGATGTTGAAATATTTGACATATGAAAAATTTTCATAGAAGAGATCAAAGTGTTGGAGGCTCACACTATTGTTAGGAAGGAAAAAGTACAGCTTTATCTCAGAATTTCCAAATCATATTTTTACATGGTTGTTCTTTCAACAAGATTTTTTTTTTTTTTTTTTTTTTGTAGGATAGTGAAACAAAAATCGATTTGATTGAACTGAAATATTCATGAACAAATGAAATTATTAATAGTGTGAGAAATTTGCAAATAATGGTTTTGTTATCATAAGAAGCATATACTCATGGCATATCTAGTATTTTATTTGGTCAGATAGAAATGTTTTTAATCATACAGATTGAAATATTTTTAACAAGTAAACAGTTTTACTGATGTTTCTTAATCTTGTTTCTTTACAAGATACAGTATTAAGGTTGTACATGTACTAGGATGAAATTAAAAGTTATTTGAAAGAGAAAAAAGAGCAGCATGGCCCCAGGCAGTTGAAAAAGCAGAGAATCGTAAAAACTTGAGGATTAGTAACTCCTCATTTTCTTGAGATATGTGTCTGTGGGTGAGAGAGGGTGTGAATACATGTAAAATCTATAGATATGTTTTTAAGTTAATATCTGTCACCTGGGAGTAACTATACTTAATATAGCCTGCATACCAGTGAAATTCACCTAACTTTATAATGGAACCCCAATTTCTGTGAAAGAATTGAATACTAGAAGTATCTGGTTATCTTGTTCTTGAACTATTCAGCAGATCCATTCCTTGTTGCTGAGTGTTCCTGAAGTTTTTTTTCCATCGGTTCATAGATTGCTAATATAACTGAAGACCTTTACAAAGAGATGCGAGATTGACTAAAGATGTCAAACAGAAAAGTCAGTTAAGGGTCTGCCTTTCTGCTACCCAAAGTCGGGAGAGTCATTCCAAGTGCTCTTGTACACACTCTGCTACTAGTAAGCTTCAGTACTGTATGACATCCTAGTGAATCATGTTAACACACCAGGCCTGTACACAGGATGTGTGAAAGGGGTTTTAATTTGTAAGATCAAAAACCAACATATATTATGGAAAGTTCAATCGGTATGCAAAGCATACTATTGCTATGAAGGTCTGGAGGCACATCCCTAAGAAATTTTCTAAAAAATAAAAAAAGGTGCTATGAAATAAAATCTGGAAGTAATTTTGCATGAAATATAGCTTAAACACCTGCATGACTCTTCACATAAAATCCACAAACATCCAATGAAAAGACTTAAATTTGCATTAATATGTAAGTTTTATTATAGTGAATTACTGTGCTATCTGCATGCAGAGTAGTTATTGTTAAATTATATTATTAATTTGAACAGCTCTGTATATCAAGAGTATATTAACTATTTCAATAACTGGCCATCGTGCATGTATGCACTACTGATATAACATGTTAGCATGATCTATTCTTCTGGGGTGCTTTTCCATAAATAGCGTATGTACGACTTCAATATTGATAGCAGTTTTGTAATGACTATGTATTAACGCTAGAGAATTCAGTCTTTCTTTAGTTTATGTACACCTCAGGTAATTATTAAACTGTTAGAGAGCAGATGCTGAATGCTCACATGAACATGAATTTAGTGGCTGTGTGAAGAAGTTTCAATAACATAGACATTTCGTACACTGAAGCACGCTGTTAAGCAGTCAGCCAATAGCTGGAGCTGATCTGTAGAGGTAGAGAAAGCCATCTTGTCTTTCTTCATCAGAAGAATGGAGACTTTGTAGAAAACTGTAAATACCATAAGCAGCTGCCCTGTAAATATATAAACATAATATTGCTACATTACAAAACTTGGGTGTTTCGACGAGCCACTCCTGCGTGGTGCTTGCGTACGTGTGCATATGTACATATATTGTAAATTATGTTATTTATTTATTTATTCTGTTCTTGTTATTAAGTTCAGTGTACAAAAGTAGATATTTGGATAGAACTTATTGATGTATTTATCTATGTGTAGTTGTTTAAAATTATTATATTTGTCTTTAATTTTGCGCAAAGCTATTCGAGAGCTATTCGTGCTAGACATCCCTAATTTAGCAATGTAAGACTAGAGAGAAAGCAACTAGTCATCACCACCCACCGCTAACTCTTGGCTTCTCTTTTACCAACGAATAGTGGGATTAAACGTCCCATTATAATGCTCCCACGGCTGAAAGGGCAAGCATGTGATGGGGATTCGAACCCGCGACTCCTAGATTACGAGTCGAGCGCTTTAACCACCTGGTCATGCCGGGCCGTTTTGAATAGGATTTGTTATCTCCTTGTGTAAAAGTTTCATTTCGAAATTATTTGATTTGCCATTTATTAATACCCCGCTGGTACAGTGGTTAGTCTACGGATTTAAAATGCTGAAATCAGGGGTTCGATTCCTCCCAGTGGATTCAGCAGATAACCTGATGTGGCTTTGCTATAAGAAAAAACACACTCACACGCCATTTATTGTGTAATGGGTTGTGTTAAGGTGCTTATGTGAAGAGTGGTTTATATTCAACCGGTCATATTTATATGTATATATACATGTTTTAATTAATATAAATGGGTATCATCTTTATAAATTATATTTTCATATTTATTCGGTAAATAATTTTCGCTTTATTTATTTTAGGTGCATGTGTAGTCTGTTAGAATACCCCTTGTAAAGGAGTTAGATATTTATTACTGATGTCATTAATTTTATAAAGGTTGTCTTTGTCATGTAAGTGTGTGCTCATACATTGCTTTTCAATTTTTAAAGGGCATTTCACATGTTAATTTGTTAAACAGTCTTAACATTTTATATTTGCTGCATAAGGCTAATTTTGCGTTATATATTTCAGTGTTAAAGAGTATTTCTTTTTGTATTACACAGGATTAAATTTCGAAAGGATTTAGTTATCTTTTTTTCTAATATAGTGACGAAAGCTTATTTGTACCCCTGCAGTAGGATAAATTTAATTTGAGATATGCTTAAATGATTTGATTTTATTATTATGTCATATTATTGTAAATCATCATTAAATGACTTAATTTTATATTTTATGATTAAGTATGATTCACTATTAAGTGGTCGTGTTATCCATGTGACTTGTGCATGCTCCTGGGAACAAAGGAAACTTGTATTGACTTCCAATCAAAACAAAAAGCGAAGTTAATAAACTTTTCTTGTGTTTCTACTTATAAAGGTTAGAATGCGTCGTTTCAACAGCAAGGGTAGTCAAATGATATTTCGTATTTTCAGCCATAATTCCAAAATTACTTGCTCCTTGGCTATAGCACAAATTTAAAGTTCATTTGTTTTTAATTTCATTTGTCAGCTTGAGAACAAGTCTGGAGTAAAGGAAGGGAAAATGTGATATAAAAGCATATCAGATATTTTTCTATCTGCTTGTAACAATATAGAAATATTCAAAATTTCTCATTTAGTTAGTTTCTATCTAGTTTTTGAATAAACATGAGATCCAGAAAATATAAGCGGGGCGCTAGACTCGTAATATAAGGGTCGCGGGTTCAAATGCCTGTCACACCAATCATGCTCGCCCTTTCAGCCGCAGAGGCATCATAAAGTTATGGCCAATCCTACTATTCGATGGTAAAGGAGTAGCCAAAGAGTTGGCGGTAAGTAGTATGACTAGCTGTTTTCTCTCTAGTCTTACACTGATAAATTTGGGACGGCTATCGCAGAGAGTCCTCATGTAACTTTGCGCAAAATTAAAAAACAAATGTTTGTGCGAGGATAATTTCTCCTGAAAATAGCATATATATGTCCATTATAAAGTGCGATTAATTCTTTATAATTAGTTAAGTGTTTGTTTTTACGGATGTCACGTTAATGAGCAATTTTTGCTTGAAATTCTACTTGATTTCTGTTTCAAATATAAATCATGTTCTTTTCTGATTTTTTGGAATCCATTATACTAATCTCTTTGATATATTTCATAATAAATGCTCCTACCAAAGTCATGCCAAATTTATTATCACGATAAATATGAAAATTAAAGATTTCATTTCATTATATCTTGATCCTTTAAAGCAAATTTTCTCAACCTTTTCCAATATAATTCATCCCTGTAATTTTTCCATAACAGCTCACTCACATTAGTTCGAAAAAGAGACAAAAAGTCCAAAGTTAAAATGTAAAATTCTTAATTATGACTTAAATATACATTAAACTACAACTAGAACGAATACAAAATGAAATAAACATATTTATCAAACTAAAATTAGATTAATAATAATACTGACTTTCCCTCTTAAATATATTGTGTAAGACAAATCATTCTCCATGCCATATTCACCTCATTATTTTCATTTACCCTGATTCTTATTTCATTAGCTTCTGAGTGAATCATCCACCCAGTTGAGAAGCATAATCAAAAACTGCTTTTGTTAATAATCACCAGACTGGTGTTGTATAAAATATTAATAAACAATAGATATAGTAAAAGAAACAAAAGGTTTTGTTTGTTTGTTTTGAATTTCGCACAAAGCTACTCGAGGGCTATCTGTGCTAGCCGTTCCTAATTTTGCAGTGTAAGACTAGAGGGAAGGCAGGTAGTCATCACCCACCGCCAACTCTTGGGCTACTCTTTTACCAACGAATAGTGGGATTGACCGTAACATTATACGCCCTCACGGCTGGGAGGGCGAGCATGTTTGGCGCGACTCGGGCGCGAACCCGCGACCCTCAGATTACGAAGCGCACGCCTTAACGCGCTAGGCCATGCCAGGCGCAAACAAAAGGTAAAACGTTAGTTTTCGACAGTTAGGTTTGTGTTCTTGAGGAATATTCTGTCGGTGGCTCACGGTATGCTTGAAGCTTTTAACACAAAAAAAATCGAGGTTTGATGACCACAGTGGAAAAAGTTCAGATATCCCCCTTCGCGTTAAACCACATACAAAGAAAAATATTCAAGTATAAAAACTGCGGTGAGAGAGCAATACTGTTTTAATATTATAAGCTTTTAATGTGATGTTCTAACTTTTTGTACTAGTACGTGTTTCTTTTAATTATGTTGAACACGGTTGCAACAACCTATCTTGATGGCTGAATCACACCCACCCAGGCGATTAGACACTGTAACAATAATTAACAGAAATGACTTAAAAGATACATTCTACTTTTCTCTCAATGGCTCCTTAATTAAGTGAGATCCAGTTGTGCCACTATTTGTAAGTGATAGATAATATAAGTGTCAAACAATTCCAATATATCATGAATAATAATAACTGAAAGTTCGTCAGTATTTCTGATTCTTGAAATATTATATGAAGTTAAACGTTCTCCTTGTAGCTTATAGTCAATTCCTATCTGGATTTTCTACTTTTTTATTACATATTTATTTAGTTTCTAAACAGAAGTCCCATGTTCTGGAAAACGTTATTTATTGACTCGAAAAGTCAACTTCACGCCGTTTACAATGGCGGCTGAAACGGATGGACGAACGATGAGTGAGACAGTTAAAGGTCAAATTTTTGAAGTTGGTCCGCGCTATACAGAATTAGTATACATTGGAGAAGGAGCATATGGAATGGTTGTGTATGTAGATTGTGTTTTCTTTTTGTTTCAAAGAACCTCATAATTCCGATTTAATTTATCTATCTTGGTTTTGACTCTTGATTATGATTCCAGCGCATTCGGGTCGTAGGCTTTGGTTACTTCTGAAAATTTCTAATTAAAGTTAAACTTATTTGACTCATTTGTATTAAATTATTATTAATTTTAAATTTTAAAGTGAAGGCGGTTGTTTCATTGTAAGTTTCGTTGTTGGTTTTATGTTGCTCATTTCTGATGTAATGTTAGTAATCCAGGAAAAATTGTGTTGGTATGTTCACGATTAGGCTTTGTAAACTATTACTAGTTAAATGCTGAAAAACTAGACAATGTTTTATTTTCAGTACATCTCCTAGGCTTTGAAATAATTGTATTTGATAATAAGAATAATGTAGCGATGACTGAAGAACGTAATTTTACATATAGCCCATTATGATGTCGATATTTATCAGTTGAACAAGTATATCGCAAAGTAAAACAAAATCCACATCATGAAACATTGTGTTTGATAATTCGAATAACCTCCAGTTATTCAACTGCATATGGTAAACATATTTAAGACTACTTTTAACTCTAGTTGTACCATCTTATCTCTTTTGTAATGACTCAAGTTTGACATAAGTTTAATTATAAATGAATATCATGTTTTTGGTATATTTACACAGCCTATCCTTTCATAAAAATATCAGTGATAATATACATGTTCTAGATCACTAAGTAATTTGTCAGTGTGTAAAGTTAAATGAGAAAAAAACATAGGGTTGCATGATGATTGTTGTATTAAAGAAAAGTCAAAAGAAAATATGTACAGATATTATATTTACAATATAAATTTTGTATCTTGTATTAATTTTAATATTGTTTCTAGTTGTATGAAGATATGTTAAGGTCTTATATTTTGCTTGTGAAAGAGTAGTAAGAAGTGATCGTTTTTTAAGTTTTCAAGATAGTCTGAAGGATTTATTGGTTAAAGGCCTTTGTTTTTTCCTGCTGTATTCTGAAAATGATAGGATGAGAGGACACAATTTTCATTTTTTGTAAAATACAGATTAAATTCTATTAAAAAGTTTTCTTTTTTAACATGGTGGTTGGTTTGTGGAATGAGATTGCCACTTCATAAGTAAAGAGAGGAATTGATATTTTGTGAAAAATTAAGATTGATATAAAGTTGTACATTACTTAAAGGTGAGTGTTTAAAAACAGTTTGGAAATGGGCCATTTGTAATTTATAGATTATGTTAATTCAAACTTCTTTTCAAGTGCAAGCTACCTATTCTGGTGCTAATATCATCTTCTGATGGTATCTTTCTATATTTCACTTGTTTCAGTCTTTACACTTTACATGCACAAGCTAGCACTATATTCTAACTTACAAAAATAAAATTGCTTGTTTTTCTATTTTGCATTTTTTTTAGTCGTTTATTACTTTGTAATTTCCAAAAGTGTTTTCAATATTGTTATGATTTAACTTTATTTATTATAGTTATACATATATGCTATTATTATTGTATATTTTAATAATTAAGATAGTTTAGTGAAAATGAATAAGAAAAGTGAAGATTTAGTTGCAATTCTCTGAGTTCTTGGAGTGATCACACTGTAAAACAAACTTACTATTTGATGTCTCTTGTAAATTACATTATTAGTATTTTTCTTATGATTAATTATTTAATTAATATAATATAATATAACCATATTATAAGTAATATAACCATATGTGAATGTTAGTTATAATGATTGTAACAGTTGCATATTACTCTTAAATATATATCTATATTTGTTAACAGTAAGAAAATGAAGAATTTTCTTATTAGACATATGAAAAAAAAAGGATTTAATAATCAAATTTAAGTGCTTTTTTAATTAAAAATAGTTGACCTGAATCTTTACAGGTCAGCAATTGATAATGTAACAAAGACCAGGATGGCTATCAAGAAGATTTCTCCCTTTGAACACCAGACTTATTGCCAGAGAACATTAAGAGAGATTAAGATCCTCACAAGGTTCAAACATGAGAATGTAAGTTTTAGAACAATAAGAAATATTAAAATCCTGAGAAAGTTTTAAGGTGAGATTGCTAGTTCAAGTTTGTGATTATTAATTATTATTGTTATCCCTTTACTAAAGTTATATGAATTTTCAAGCTTCTTTTTTTTTATTAATTCTTTTGTTCATTATTTAAACAAAAGTACTGTTAGCATGTTTGATATGCTTTAACATTTCATACTAAATGTTTCAAAAGATTAGATCCAGGGTTTTTCTCCAGCAGAAATAGTCTCAGCTTTAGGGATTTCTTTCATACTAGATAGTTGAAGTTTTAGATAATTGAAACTGTTGTATTGAGAAGTACTAATCGTAGCATTTTTTTAAGTATACACAAATCTCTGGAATGTATTTCTACATGACTTTCAGAAGCGAATGAATGTAAGGAAACTGTATTTCTAGTTTATTCTCACACTGTATGATTAGTAAAGTAATTAATAATTGTTCACAGAAATTCAAAACTGTTTTGATTATGTACAGTGCTTTAATATTTTATTTTAAGAATGTTTGTAACTGGTTATCACAATAAAAGAATGAATGATCTCAGAAAGAAATACTGAAGAGAGTAAAGGGAGTTGAGGAAACTACAATTATGGAGAAGTATGCTAGGTCATTTATATAAAGACTTTAATCATTGTTGGGCTCAAAACAGGGATAAGAGTTGACAGAACAAAACTATAGAGATGATCTGATGGGTTCAGACAAAGTTATCATGTTTTTTTTCCACCTTCTAAACACTGCTGAAGACATTTTCATATCAGCATGTCAATCTATGCACCCCACCAATTTTGTGTCACTGTTAAACATGTACATAACTTGTGACTACTATCCACCAATAGTATTGGGCTGCCTGTATTGGGACAATTAGCTCCTTCTGCTATTCCCTCTCAATCCTCACTTTCTTGGTTGGCAAAGCATTGTTTAGACGTTTAACGAGTTTTTGTTCGTGGTTTTAGTTTAAGATTGTGTTTCTTTGCCATTTCAAATTTTCCCAGCAGTTTTATTTTGTGTTTTGTTTCTGGTGTTTTGACAATTTATTTTTGCATTTGTTTTTTTGGTACCAAATTATTGGAGGTCTTAGTATAACTTTGTGATTCAATCTATTGACTCCCAAAATTTTTGTTACAATTGAAAACACTACTGGTATGACATACTAGGTACTGGATTTGATTTTATCTGCAGAAGAGTTACAGGTCTTAATTTACAGGGAGCAAGATTCATATGTTAAGTTGGCATTTTCTTTTTATTTTCAACTTGACAATGTTTTTGAAGAATAATACAATCAAGGAGAAAACTATTTGGATTTTCCGGTACTTATTTCAGTCTGTTGCACTCTACACTTCTCCTGGAGCTTTCTCTCCCCCCCCCCTTTCTTTTTTTTTTACAGCTAATCAGGTTGTCAGTTGACACATATTTTGGTTTTGCTGTACATTCGAGATGTAGGTAGTTTTCCCAGTTTTCATTTTCCTGCTCCAGTTGTCATGCTGCCATGTCATTGTTTTTGGTACAGATTTGTTCTTATCCTTTTTTCTTCATATTGGTTCCAGTTCTCCCAGTGGTTTTGTGGTAAGTTTTTTCATATGTGGTGGATATATCCATGGTAGGCATGGCTAAAATACCCTTTGTGATGTTTTGCCTTTCTTTACACACATGAGATTTAAGTATTTCACATCATCAGTGCTTGAATTTTGTTTTGCACATTTGTTAATATTATGTATCTTGTAGACTTGGTATGTTTCAAGGGTTTGTTTAGTTGATATTATTAAGTACTTTAACTAGGTATGTTTGGGTAGTTTGTAAGTTACATATCATTATTACTAGTCACATCTGATTCATTGTTCTAACTGACTCATTTCTTCTTGCTGTTGTTAAATATGTGCACTATAATCCTACTTTTCATCAGTGTGGGATGTAATTTTATTTCATTTGCTACCTTAATAATGTATGTTTCTTTCTCATTTCTAGGGCTGATGTTTATTTCATCTCATTTTTCTACATTTGTTACATTTTATGGTATACTCCAACAACTATACAGTGGTCACATATATCATCAAGTTAGGGTGAACCAGTTCCAGGTCTCTGTGCCTTGAGATCCTGGATCTCCTCTTTTGGGCTCAGTTTTCACAGTGTTGTCATAACCTGCCATGTTATTAGCACCCTGAATCTGTTTGCAGATCAGTTATCTCATTCAAACAGAATTCTCCACACAGAGTAGTCCCTTGATCCACAGATCTTTCGGTTGATGAGTTTCCAGCTGGAAATGCCCTATATCTGCTTTTGCCACCCACTGGTACAACAAATTATCTTCCTTTTTGTTTCATATTCCAGACCATCTAGTTTTGGAGGTTGATACATTCAATCGCAATTGGAGGGATCTTGACATCTATGCTTGCTCTCCTATTTTACTCTTTTCCAGAATTCTGTCTATAATCCAACCCACTCTATGTATAGTCTTACTAGTGGCTCTGTATTGGCCACTGCAACCATAGTTTTAGCTGCTCCAACCTTTAATTGTACAACCTTCTCTACCCTCAATTTCTTCTTCACCAACCTGTATTAGATGTTGGCCATCCATCCACTACACTCTATCTTCAAACATGGGTTTTTTGTCAGATCCATTGTTTCTCACCTTTGACTGATTCTACATATTGCATCTTTTCTTTCCTGTTCCATCAGAATTTCATCCATGTCCATGTAACAAATGTGATGGTCTATCTTCAGTCTTTGGTTTCTTTGATGTATTTGTTTTTTCCACCCTTACCTTTCTCATCTTTCCCCATTCTTCACTCGCTTGTTAGACAAAGACTTGTCCATTTTGACTCTTTCTAGTTTTCTGATGATCTTGTTGGGTACCTGCTGTTTCTTTTAGTTTTGTAGGTTTTTATCATTTCCCTCCTTTTCCACTCTTTTCAAGGCATATGTCCTCCATGTTCCTTTGATTTATCTGATTGGGATCTCATTATGCCCTTTTCCATCTTTTTTTTGAACCTCTATTTGCATGTTCTTTGTACCTTCTTTCCCTCAATACCTGTTTCCATTTCCTCCTTGCTTTAGACATTATTGATCCAATATTTATGCCACATTAATGTTACCCACATCCTCTTCTGTTCCTCTGAAGTCATCCTATATCCCGAACAGTTTTCCTCCTTCCATCTCCTTGGGATGCTTTTTCCAGGTGGACAACTGTCAGTTATAGCAGGACTAGCCTAAACAGGAACCTCCTTGTAATACTGAGTTGAGGATGAAATTGCCCTGTTCTTACGGTTGTGTGCAGTAGATGCCCCTCTTCTCATTAATTCTGATTACAAGAGGCTCTTTCCTTTCTTCTGTGGTTGAGTTTGGGGCACCTCATTTTTCTCATAATACTGACAACAGGATGTATTTACACTGTTCCTATAATTGAGCAAATGATCCATTTCCTTCTCGTAATTCTGGATACAGGATGTCTGTTCCTTACATTTACAGTCGGGTGAGATATTATTTCTACTCTAAAGGCTGGTTACAGATATTGTCTTGTTTTTATGATTGAGTGGGAGCAATGTCACAACCCTATAATGCTGGCTTCAGTTTGTTGTACTTCTTGTTTTTATGGTGGTTTGAGGAGTTTGTCTTGTTTTGGCCAACTGCAATCTTCCTCTTTGTAATTTTGGTCGTTTAATGTATGACACACTGTTCACTTACCATTGGGACTGATGAGGATATGTAACATGATGCACATGCTCTAGCCACTATGTTTATATTACACTATATTTG
This sequence comes from Tachypleus tridentatus, assembly GCF_004210375.1. Classification (NCBI taxonomy): domain Eukaryota; kingdom Metazoa; phylum Arthropoda; class Merostomata; order Xiphosura; family Limulidae; genus Tachypleus; species Tachypleus tridentatus. Next base: position 105,183,590 of record NC_134837.1, on the reverse strand, counting down.
TTTTTGAATGTTTTGATTCTCTAGGATGAATTATAGAATCTCAACTGTCAGGTTAAGGTTGGGTATCTACATAGTTTATTCAGATACAAAGTGCATACAAATTGCACTTCTGTATATCCTTTCTTTTTCTGCCCATATCACATTAATTTCCTGCTTCAATGGCAAATAACATACCTGTTGCATGTATGGTGCAGTATCCAACATGTGTGCTTCTGTTTCATCTAGGAGCACACCCTTTTGTTCTGGGTGATCACTTTTCACTTGGTTTTAATGTTGAGCACCTGTAAAGACCTCTTCAATTTTACAGTATGTGAAAGGAGGTAAGACTGTATTAGGAGTTAATATTATCTTACACTGAAGATATATTAATGATAGGTATTTACCTCCTGTCACACACTTCCAACCCTTCATCTCCTCTGTCAGTGTTCTTCCTTTAGAGCCTGCCATTTCTCAAAAGTGAGAATTGAGCAAGAAAGTAGAGAGAGTTAGATGCAGTGATACAGGTAGAAAATAATCGCATGCTATGTACACATTCAGTAGTGGTGTACAATTGAAGGGGTGTATAGTCTGGTGTGTTAAATGGGAAAATTTTGTTCACCAGTGCTTAGAGGGAAGAAAGAATATCAGAAAAGCTTTGTTTGAGGGAGTTAAGTACCCCTCAGAAATACAATTTCAGTGTAAGAAAACATCAACTTTTAATAATAGTTTGATAGTTTTTAAATAATGTTTATATTAATATCAATATTTTTAAGTCTTGATTTTATAAGTCTTTCTTCTACACAGAAAAACCATAAGTAAAATGTTAGTGCAAATCAGTAAAAATATTTTAATATATCTGCTTCTTGTGTGGTATACGTATCTTAATACTTATCAAACACATTTAAAATTTATTTGTTTTGGAAATCCTCTGATGGGTCAGTGGTAAGTTTCTGGTTGTGTGGTGCTAATATCTGCAGTTTGATTTCTCATGATGAACAGTGTGTTGCTTTCTTAGCTTTCTGCTAAGAAAAACTACCACCACCATATGAATCATAAACACTTGAAGCTGTTTCTCAGATAGTTTTCATAACAGATGAAACCAGACTATGTTATTGGTAAAAAATATATATATATATATTTTTAAGATGAAAAGCTGATTAGATTTCTGCTATAAAATGTTTCATGCAATGGATTGTTGGTCAGCTAGAAGTGTATTATATATACTATACTTTCTGAATTTACAATATAACAGTTTGTTTTTTTACATACAAAATATAAGTCTTAAAGTTAGTTTGAAATATATCTTAATTACTCTGTATTGTAGTAATGTTTGTTAACAGAGATTGAAAAATATCATAATTAAGATACTAGTGAAAACTGAAATTAAATCATGTTTTTGGTGTTGAATAAAAATTCAGAACCTTCTGAATCAGTCAGTTTCACAGTAATAGGTTTCTGTAGGTTAGTAGTCATTTTGTGATTTAATAACTAATTTTTTACTTTCAGCATAAATGTTTTTCCTCTTTAACTTGTTATAGAAAAATGTATCAAAATTGTATTAAAACATTTATCTAATAAATTATCTTAAGTGCCAAATGAGCATAGTCATTGTGCATTTATTTTACATGTGCACAAAAAAATAAGTTATCTGTATGATAGTAAGATTTATTGCACTGTATTTAAAACTTGAAATATTCTTATGTGATTTATCATTCAGATTAGTTTCCAAGTTGTTTAAACATGAAACTTAAAATATTAAAGGTGTAAGCTATGCATACCAAATAAATACTTGATAGATAAGCAGAATAACGGTGTGCGAGGGATAATTGAATATTACAAGCAGAAGGCAGTGAAAGTGTTTTTGCTATCTACATTTAAATTGAAAACTATATATAAATAGTATTGATAATGTATACACAACATGTTACTAGCTCAACAACTGATATAGCTGTAATATTCACATGACTGAAGTATCAGTATACAGAGGAACAGAAATGAATTATAAATTGCTGTGATACTTTATTATTAGGAATACTTATGAAGATTTTTTTTCTACAAGTACATGAACTTAATCTTGTAATTTTCAATTTTGTGCCTGTTGAAATTAACCCTAGTTAACACTCCTACGAAAAGTGGGGCCTAATAGGCCCCAGAGCAACTTGAAAGGTTATTAATATTAGGCTAATAATTTTGTATTTAAATGAAATTGCCATTTAAATCCATTAATGAATGGATTAACGAGATTCCCACTGTCCCTATCTACTATCTAGCGAAACCACAGCCAGGGGAACGGGCTTGGAGAAATCAGGACTAGAAACGTCTTTTCGTAGGAGTGTTAAAAGTATTCTGTTGATGTTAAACTCTGAAGCAGGCAGTGAGATAAAAAAAATATTACTAAAGCAACATTGTAGTATTTGACTTTTACATCTTTGTAGATGTGTTGTTTCACACTGATCTATAATGTGCCATTATCACCAGAAAATAATGAACATGATTTTTTAATTTTAATGCATAGTAGTTTGTATTATAATTCTTTGTGCATGTTTTAAGGTTTCTTAACATTTAAATTATATATATTTATTCTACAGATCATCGATATCAAAGACATTCTTCGAGCCCCCTCCATAGAACTTATGAAAGATGTGTATCCTTAATGTTGAATAGCAATTATATGAAATAACATATAATCTATTCTATGAAAATTCAAAAAATTCTCTCATAGCATGTAACTAGTCAATTTTGGTGGAACCAAACTTTTGTCCTTGATTTTTCTCTAACAGTAGATGTTAAATAAAGAAAAATGATATAGGATTGATTACTTTAATGTACATTGTAGCAAAAATTAAATTTTTATAATTTTAAAAAAAATAATTGTTACCATTCCATGCCATAGTCTGTTACATTTACTATTATTTACATAGCTATATTGTTCAAACTCTGATGGAGACTGACCTGTACAAGCTACTGAAAACTCAGCGGTTAAGTAATGACCATATCTGTTACTTCCTGTATCAGATCTTGCGTGGGCTTAAATATATCCATTCAGCTAATGTACTCCATCGTGATCTAAAGCCTAGTAACCTTCTACTCAATGCTTCCTGTGACTTAAAGGTAAATAATTTTAAATTTTCTTCAAACAAGATTAAAATCTGGTAATATTCACATCTCATTGGCTTTATGTGACATAAAAGATAAATAAAATTCTAATTATTCTTCCACCAAGAGTTCAGTTTAATAATAATCTTCTCAATATTTTCCATGACTTAAATGTAAATAAAAATTTATTACTTATTCCATCAAAATTTAAACTTAGTTATGTGATTTTCATGATTATGAATAAAATTCTATTTATTCTTTCAACCAAAATTTAAACCTTGTAATCTCGGTACTTCTTATGACTTTAAGGTGTGTATTTATTTGTTCTTTATTTTGCCATCAAACCATAAGCCTTGTAATGAATGAAACATTAATTGCTCTTCAATAGTACATGTGATCTGTTCTACAACATGAGTAGTAAACAATATTTAATGTAGTACAAATGATTTCAGAGGAACTTGTAACAATTTTTTATTGTAAAAATAGGTTGGTAGTTGTATTTATTATATTATGTACACATAGTTTATAATGAACAAATATTATTTGCAAAATTCACTTTACCAATTTCAACAGTTTTTTTTCCTGTTTTTTTTTTTCACCTGTTTATTTTAAGTGCATAAAACTTGTATAAGTACTTTTATAGATTGTTGGGAATTACTCTAGAATTGTTACAACATTAGTTTTTCATGTAAGGCCCATATTTCCCTGTCTTGTTTTTCAAAGATGCCTATCTAAAAAATCTCCAAAGAAAAACAGAGATTTTAATGTCTGCTTTACTGTTGCGTGTTGTTATCTTTAAGTGATGCATACGTGAGAATATATTTTGATGTATCACATTTTGTGCTTCATTGTCCATCTGCAAGATGTGTACACTAAAACTAGGTGTGATAAGTGTAAATTATTGTACACACATTTTATCTCTCAACAGATTTGTGACTTTGGCCTGGCTCGTGTTGCTGATCCAGATCATGATCACACAGGATTTCTAACAGAGTATGTTGCCACCAGATGGTATCGTGCTCCAGAGATCATGCTAAATAGTAAAGGCTATACAAAGTCGAGTATCCTTTAGCATAAGGAATCTTTGTGTATTCAAAAGCTTTGTTGGAGTGGTTATGCATTTCAAGACATAAACGTTAGATTTGTGAATCTTAACATGAATGTATGATCGCATATATAATACTCATTATAATCATGATGAATATGATTACAAGTTCACATGTGAGTTGGATGTGGCCAAGTTGTTATCTGTTGGGACACTGAAATTTTATTGTTTGGTCATACAAGCATAATCCAATAGCTGCCAGAGAATATTCTTAAATAGTCTACTTCCCTCTAGTTTGTTAGTTTAGAATTAGGGATAAACATGCATAGATTATTTTGCCATGTAATAAATTACCTTAAGTGCTAATTAAGCACAATAATTGTGCAAATCTTTTACATATGTACAAAAAATTAAAAAGTTCTTTGATGGTATGATTCATTTGACTGGATTTAAATACTTTGAGTGAACATAATCAGTGATGTTGAGAAAACCCACTTGTAGAGAAATATATATGTAAAAACAGCTTGTTTGGGTTGAGTGAACATAATTTATGATTACACATCAATATAAACTGAAGTAGTTAGAAATATTTGATATTCCATTTGTTTTAGTAATTATCCAAAAAATAGGTAATAATTCCTATATCATTGTATAAGACTTTCTGGCATGCTCTTGGGCAGGATATGAATATGTAACCATTCATTTTAAATAAAACCAGATTCATTGCAATTTTGTTTAAAAACTGTTTAACTTGAACTCATTGAGATTGTTTGTGTATTTTATATATGTTGTGATTGTTTTGTATAATTTGTTTTGTCTAAATTTTTGTTTTCATTAAAGCTGAATTTAATGGAATTATCTTTAGACCAATTAGCTATTCCACCAATTATCTTAGAGAATAAGTTACTATTACCTTCTACACAGGTTAGTATTAAGCATTTAACACAAATCTTCTTTTCTTTAGCACTGTGATATACTTTGTGCAACACCTAATATTGTGCTGTTCTAGTGCAAATGTACATATTATATATGTTTGTTGATAAATATCATGAAGTTTTTTTACATCCATAATCAAATATAATGCTGGTTTTACTCCTTAATATATAAATTTAGTTGATATATGGGCTGTTGGATGCATCCTTGCTGAAATGATATCTAATAAAGCTATTTTTCCAGGGAAACATTGTAAGTTTAACTTCAGATTATTAATTAAAATATTATTATTATCATATATTTTTAAAAGTTTGTATTATGCTTTCAGCTGTATGGTTAATATGTCTTGCTAAGGAAAATGCTAACTGCTGGAAATACGTTTATTGTAATTAAATATCATAGTGTTATATACATTTGTTGTACTGAGGTATTTTAATGTTACATCTCTCAGTATTGGTAGGAAGGATAAATACACTAGCTGTCAAACACAACAAAATGAGTAAAATTGTTTTTTAATACATAGTAATTGTTAATGAAAACTTAAAATTGGCCTACTTAAACCACTGGTTCATTTTTTCCTGCTATGAATGGTTTTTCAGTACTTCCACAGTACTTTTTTTACAATAGCACTTAGCTTTATGTTTGATAATTTCATAGCAAATGTGTGAAACATCTGAATTCTTAACAGTATGCAGGCTTTCTAGTACATCATATCTTCATGCTTTTTGGGGCTCCCCATTTTTCTGTTATTTTAAGGGAAAATTCCTATATTTCCCAGCTTTTTTAAACTAAATTTTTATTTAGCTCAACTTGAAATAGAAAATTGTTACCAAAAAAAGTTTTATTTTGAGCATAGTATATCTGCTCCCATTATTAACTTAAGACAGCCAAATGTATCAGAATCTGTTGGTTTACACAAATATTGTCTCTTTGGTGGTATCAAAAAGAGATTCTTTCATTCACAAGATGAGTAAATTGTCTTCTCTGTTTTCTGGTAAGTGGTTTTAGAGTGAACATAACCTCCATCCAAGTGAAGAATAAGTAAAGAATGTTTCTTTAGCTCAGTATATTTTTGAGTTTTCAAGTTCAAGCACATGCACCAGCTTTTGTGAAATTAGACTTTTTGTAATGGCTACCATTTACAAGTGTTAGCTGCACATTATTTTATTTTCATGTGGGACATTATGCATGTCTCTGTTAGTCATATGCTGAAATAGCTATATTCTGATCATCTTAATAGGTATTATTAATTTTATGCGAATTTAACATACATGTGCTTGGTGTTGTATTGCATGTGCAGTTTGTCCTTGTGGTAGTGATGCTTGAGGTAGAATATTTAACAAGTTTATGTATTCAAAATAATGTAGAAGACTGAAATATATAAAAGAAGTACAGTTCCAGTTGGTTAATGTGTGTGAACAATAATGGTCATGAACTTTCATGTTTGTGTCAGGCATTGCCAAATAACCAATTTAAGTATTTTTGTAGTACTTGTCCAAAGGCAAAAGTTTGTGATAACTGTAGCAAACAGCATCTTTTGAAATATGCACAGGGAGATAAATGCAAAAGAACTGGGTAAAGTAAAATTTAGTTCTAATCAACAAAAAAAGAGAGAATAATCTAGCAGGATTGCACTTTCAGTCATCAATACTGCACTTTCTTCTAGTACTTGCTCATCTAATACAGTGATTCTTCTATGTTATTTCAAAATCTTGGTCTAAATTACCCCTAATTTCACTATAGAAGTCCTTACTTTTCCTGAGGGGGTTGTTGGAAGGTTTGATTATACAGTTAAAAGTATTATTAAAATTTATCAAGATACATAGTAATAACAAACTGAGCTGAAAAAATAACCACTGTGATAAAGTCACTTAAAAGTAAAAGTAGATCCAGCTTTTCTTTCTGTAAAGAGCAGAAGTGATGATGTTTTAAGAAGTGATCAGAAATGTCCTTCTCAAGTAGTCAGGTGCTAATCTCCTGTAAGGATAAAAAAACTTTATTGGAAACATTTGTGTAGATAGGCTTTACCACAGTGGTATAAGATTATATGTTTTTTTAGCACTTCAGTATTTTATTTAAGAGGTACTTGGTGACAAATTTATAATATCAGTATCTGCTAGCATTTGTGGTTGTGTTACAAATCTTTTCTGTTTTGTTGTGTTTGGTATTAGAATTTTAAGATCCATTTTAAGTGGTTTTTGATAATGTACTTTCACTTTCCACATTAATGTACATATAAACATAGCTCATCTAGTTGATCAATATGATCTTTCCATTTTAGACTTAGATCAATTAAACCTAATCCTTGGGATTCTTGGTTCTCCATCTCAAGAAGACTTTAATTGTATAATCAACGAAAAGGTAACAAAGCTGCTTGTTTTGGGAAAAAAAAATGTTTCATGTTATTGAAAACATATTTGTTTTTTACTGCACAAAATGTATAATTTTGCAGACACATTACTCTAATCCTACCCCCAATAGGAATTACTAAAAATATCAATATTTTAAAAAAGTAATTTGTTTTGTAGGTATATTTAATAATTAATTTTTTTCAAAGTTGAAGTAAATCTTGGAGTTTAACTTTTGTAGTGCTAATTGAGGTAGGTGCGATTTAAGTAGAAAAAATATTAACTTCAACATTTTAATTAACAGCTTTTTCAAGAGCATTTTATGCAAGCTTTAAACCTAATTGACATCATTTTTAACTTAGATTGATTTAAAAAAATCAGAATATTTGTGAGGCAGTTGTAATGCAATATATGATTATTAGGCATTATATTGTTGTTGTTCTCTTTTAGAAAATGTAATTATATAATAAAGACCACACTCTATTCAGAATGCTTTCTTTGTTGGTAACACTTGACTTTCTGTTAGTAATGTTCAAATTGGAACAGTGGTTTGTTTCATGTGGAAATCCGAAGTTCAAATTCTATCGAAGTGAAAGTACACAATGACATGTTACCTTATGGATTTTAATTATTTGTTGCTGTTCAGTTACAAAGACTTGTTGTCACAGTTATTATAGTGCTCCACTATTATGTGGAAGTTCCAAGTTCAGTCCCAGTCAAGTCAGGATTTTGTTGGTTTAATATATTTTTTATGTATTTATCATCATATTTACAACAAGCTCTTTGAATATTTCTAAAAATAGAAATACAATTATAAATTAAAGAGGGATGATATCATATTACATAATAAAAATGAGTGACACTATGTGTCAAAAACAAATGTCTTCAATGTAACAGATGGTTCTACAATACATTATTATTGATATTTTTCACACTGGGTAAGAGATTTTTTTATATTTTTATTGAAAAGATTGTTAAAGAAAAATGTTCTCAATTTTTTTACTATAAAATTAAATGCTTTTGTCATCACAGTTAATGATTTGCAAGTTCAGACATTTAACAATGTGGGAAAATTTCTGAGAATCCATTTCTTCACACATTTCAAAATATAAAGATTTATCAAGAAAAACATGGGAAGAGAACATAAAAATATGCATAAGTAAAACCTGTATTCAAGGACAACATATAGTAGATGACTGAATTACATAAAGAAGTTGTTTTTGTGAAATATTAGAAAGAGGGTACACATTACCCATACATATATTGTTACAACAATATAATTCGTTTTTAAAAATCTCTTTTCAACACTGGTTCTTCTACTTATTTTCATGCACCTAATCAGTTCTTTACTGCTATTGATCTCTAAATTTTGCTCCCCTTCATTATTTTCTCATTTTTCACGGAGGGTTGACAATAATCCACGAGGCAATGATCATTTTCCTATAATCTTGAGAGAGACTGGCCATGGTCAATGCCACCGGACCCACATGCCCAGGTGGAAGCTGAATCAAGCAAACTGACCCTCTTTCACTGCTCTTGCAGAACTTGATCCTAACATTGTCAATAAGCCATCAATAGACGTCTGTGTGGTAGCAGTAACTGACTGTATTATACTGTATTCCTACTTATTACATTTTCCACTATATCCGCCTCCATGGTGGAATCCTGCCTGCCACATGGCGTGGAAGGGTCAAAAACAAGTCTGGGATGCTTTCCATAGATATTCCACACTCTCAAACCACATCGCTTTCCAGCGGGCCCGTGCACATGCTTGATGGGTAAAACGTCAAAGCCAGAAGGAATCTTGGATAAAGTTCACAACCAGCATATTTTCTACCACCAGTTCCAAAGTCATATGGGACAAGATTCAAAAGGTCAGTAGGCAATATAACTCTGTCCCTTTCTCTCGGTCTTGCTCTCTGATGGCCAGGAAGTGGCTGATACCCAGAGCATTGACAATACTCAAGGTGAAAGCTTTTGCCAGGTATCTGGCACCTCTGCTTCTTCTTCCACCTTCTTAGCCATCAAGACTTGGGCAGAGCAATCACCTCTTTCCTTTTGAGCTGATTGTCTCTATAACTATAATCATCCCTTTACACTGGTGATACTCAAATTGGCTTTTCATCGGTCTGGCTGTACATCCATTGGACCTGATGATATACACTATGATATGCTGTGCCATCTGTCTCCTGCTTCTCTTGCTATTCTTCTGATTATTTTTAACTGTATCTGGCAAGGAGAATGTTTTTCCTGATGCCTGTCGCCAGGCTATTGTCCTATCTTTCTCCAAGCCTGGGAAGGATCCCAAGATTCCTTCAAACTACCATCCAATTGGTTTGATGAGCTGTATCTGTAAGACCTTAGAGGGGATGGTTAATGCTCATCTTGTTTGGTTCCTTGAATCAAACAACCTCCTCTCGCCCACCCAATGTGGGTTCCGACAACAGCACTCCACCATGGAACCACCTGATTCCACTTGAAACATCAATCAGAGAAGTCTTTCTCAAACAACAACATCTTGTATCAATATTCTTTGACTTTGAGAAGGCTTATGATACAACATGAAGGTATGGCATTTTGTGAGACCTCCATATACATGGGTTACGTGGCCATTTGCCCATTTTTATTAAAAATTTTTAATAGAAAGAGATTTCGAGTTTGTGTGGGTTTCAACACTTTCCCGTTCCTATATATAGGAACTTGGAGTCCCTCAGGGCTATGTTCTGAGTGTCACACTTTTCAGTATAAAAATTAATGCCATCACTAAACAACTCCCTCTCATTGTTGCAAATGGGCTCAATGTTGACGACTTCCACATCTCATGTCAGTCATCGAACATGAGGTGTATTGAGTGGAAGCTACAGACTGCCTCAATTATTTACTGAAGTGGACCACAGCAAATGGCTTTAACTTCTCTCTCTTTCTCTAAAACCGTTTGCATGTACTTTTGCCTCTAATGGGGTATTCACCCTGATCCTGAACTCCGTATTGGTGAAGTTGTGCTGCCTGTGGTCCCTGAGACTAAGTTCTTGGGGCTTATATTTGACCGTAAGCTGACCTTTTATACCACACATCAAGCAGCTATGGTTCAAATGTACAAGAGCACTGAACATCCTCCATGTCCTCTCTTCCACCACTTTGGGAGCAGATCAACGTTCTATGTTAAAGATATATCGTGCTCTTATTTGATTGAAACTCAACTATGTATCACTGGTCTGTTGCTCTGCCAGATCATCAGCCTTAAAGATTCTGGATCCTATTCATTATAAAGGGCTTCAGCTCTGCACTGGGGCTTTCCACACCTCCCCAGTTCAGAGTTTATACATAGAGTTTCATGAATCTTCTTTGCACCTCCGGCATTTGCAACTGTCTTTACTGTATGCTTCAAAACTTCATTCCTTACCAAAGCATCCCACCTGGGGAGATGTTTTCTTTCTTTGATGGAACTTGCTTTTTCAGACCAGACAGTCTGCCATTGCTCCTTTTGGCCTTCATATCCATACGCAGTTGGATGAATTGGGTCTGTCCTGGATAACATTGTTGTATCCACTGGTCAGCCCATCCCACCTTGGCTTCTTACAGTCCCCAGTTGTGACCTCTCTTTAAGCCATCTGAGAAAAGTAGACACTCCTGATTGGAAATACTGTTTGCTATTTGATGAACATCTTTCGAACCATCCTTCCATTCCTATTTATACAGATAGTTCAAAATCAGGTGACTGTGTGGGCTCTGCCATGGTGTGTTGTGGTTCGGTGGTTGCGCGCAAAATCCCCTCTACAGCTTCTGTGTTCATTGCTGAACTGTATGCCATTTCTCTTGCCCTGGATCACGTAGAAGCAAAGTAGTACTCACACTGCATGATTTATATTGACTCGCTTAGTTCTCTACTGGACTTGGAATCGCTTCACATTGTTTCACACCCTGTTCTTGCTGATATTCAAACCAACTGCCCCATTTCTCTTTAACATCTACTTCTATCCAGTTTTTCTAAATACCGGGCCACGTTAGTATTCGTGGGAATGAGCTTGCCGACACTGCAGCTAAGCCTATCTGTTCTGACACTATCACCGCTGTACCTGTCCCATACATGGACTATGGTCCTGTATTCATAGCTCGGCTCCGTGCCAGCTAGCAGTCGACTTGGAGTGAGAAACACAAAAACAAGCTTTTCCAAATAAAAACTTGTATTGGACTGTGGCCATCTTGTTACCGTAAGGATTGGAAAGAGGAAGTTGTTTTAACTAGACTACGCATTGGTTAAAATTTTGTAACCCATCGTTTTCTTTTATCTGGAACTGATGCACCAGTGTGTAGTTTGTGTAACACTCGTATCACAATAAGCCACATTTTACTTTCTTGTCATCGTTACAATTCTCAACGATGACACTATTTTAAGCATGTTCTGTTCCAAGGTTTGTCCATAACGTTAAACAGTGTTATTAGTGATGGTGACACTGTCCACCTTGGTAATGTGTTTAGTTTTTTGAAGGCCATTAATCTTTTTATGCCATTTTAAGTTTTTTAATTTACACATCACACCTTTTTAATGTGGCACCCTTTTAAAAATCACAGTTCATCTCGTTCGATTTGAAATTAGAAACTGGCTTTAAATAACTTGAAAACTGGAATGGCCAACTTAAGGTGACTGACGGTGGTTTTTGTACTCGCCTGTTAGTCTTCCTGGTGAGTTATGATTATTACAGTTATGCTACAGAAAGTTCTATACAACTTGTATTACTGTAATTTTTCTCTTAACGTTGTAGACTAGATGTAAACATTGGTTTTATGCTATTTATGTTTTTTTTTAAACTTTGTTTCTTTTACCTTAATTTCCTTTATTGAATTTTACTAAATTTAATTTAACTTTTTACCGGACGTTTAGCGCAGATAGCTTAGCTGCATTGTGCCATAAAACACTAAATCAACCAACCATTTTTAAAATACTTGGTCATAAAGCATTTGTTTCCTAATGTCACAGCAGCATGCCTGTGGACTCACAGAAACCAAGTTTTGTAACCTGTGGTGGACAGAATGCAGATAGCCCATTGTGTAGCTCTGTGCTTAATTCCAAACAAACCAAATATTTATTTAGACTTAATTTTCAGTAGAAAAACTAATTACTATTTACTGTTACATGACAAGATCCAGCTACTTAATAAACACATAGTTATCAGTATACAAAGTTTAGAACTGAGGATCACAAAGGTCTTACCAAATATTCTCAACTAAAATATTATTACATACTTTAAATTATACAGAATATACAAGAGTGTACATAGACAAGAATAGAACAAAGGACATTTGTTGAAACAATAGTTCAATATAGAAGGATGGTTGTCTTTCTTGAAACGGAGCTGTAGTCATCAGATATTTTCTAGTTAAAATAAAATTTTTTCATGGAAAGGGATACATACATTTTGTTGTTTTTTTTAGAGTTGAAATGCTGTGATTGGTGAAAAAATGATCTACTGGGACTTTTTATTCTTTCTTTAGTTGTTGTTATAGAGCATCTGTATATTTTCCTCTTTTAATACACGGGATTATCATTGTGAACTTAGCTCATCCTTACGAAGACTAACATATATTTTTTAGTGATCAAACAAGAATATGGATATTCATTTCAGGAGTGTATTATGGCAAAATTTTCTGATTTTTGTAAATTATTCAAAGCCTAATTCTGTCAGCTAAGGCTGAGAATTTGTATAGAATACCTTCATATTAGTTATAAAGCAAAATGTTGAGTGAATTCCATATTTTCTGTAGAATTATCCTGGTCATTTTCTTTCTACCTGTTGGGCTTCAATTTATTTATCAGAATATTTTTTTCTCTCAGAAGAATATTTCTAATTATTCATGTATCTTTATCATTCAACAGGGTTTTGGGCTACAAGATAAAAATTTGAAAAATGAATTTATTTTCAAACATTAATAAATATGGCAACAAAATTCAAATTTTGTTTTTTACATTCTAGTGTATTGAGATTAAAACAAATTCTAATGTTTGAAATTTCTGCACACAGTCTGAATTTCATTCTTTATGTATCATTTGCATAACATTATTATTAATATGTTTTGCACCTGTAGCACATTTAGTTTAAAATTTCATTGAGTTATTTAAAACCTATAGCTTGGAGACCTGAGTTACAAAGTCCGTAAATTAAGTTTCTGATCATTTAGTATTACACTGAAGTTTTTGTACTTGAGTTATTATGTACTCAAGAAAATCTAGAATAGGTTGTACTGCTATACTAGTACATTCGTTGTTTTAAAACTGTTCATTATAATTCTTTCCAAAATTTGATTATTAAATTGATTAAACCTATATGGAATTCTTTTTTCATCTCCATTACAAACTGATATATATGCACAGAAAGCAATTTTAGTTATAAGCTGAATGCAACTTTAATGATGTATCAATACTCCTAGGCTCGGAGTTACCTCCAGTCTCTTCCATCTAAACCTAAAGTTCCATGGGAAAAATTATATTCAGGAGCTAATCCTCAAGGTAGTAGGTGCTACTACTAAGTTATGTGTACTTATAAAATTAAGTTTTTATACATTTAAGATTTTCACTGCATAAAATAACACTGTAAATATCTAACTTCAGTATACCATATTAATGTTTTCAACTTTTCACTTACAGGTTAGTTTATATGACTCAAACTAGCAACACATATCACCTACAGAAAATGAGTAGATGAGTGATTGTTTTTAATAAATTAAATATTTTCTTTTCAATCAAAACATCTTTATCACTGATACATTGCATAATTAAATGAGAGCTTTGAAAGCAATTCAAGAATTTCAGGAAAGCTATACATGATTTAGTGGTAAGTTGATGAGCATGGTACTTGATGACAATGTTTTTCCACAATTCATTCTAGAACTCCAAAATTTGTCTTGAAAATTATTTGCATGAATGTTCAGTTGACTATTTTTGTAGTAATTATTTAAACTTTAACTCACAGTTCTTTAAACTAAGTATATTACTTATTTTAAAATTCATTTTTAAAATTGATTTGAAATTAGAGCCTTACAGAACAGGGAGATATTTTTTACAATACTTCTTGTAACTTAACAAACTCCTCAGAAAAGTTAGAAAACTTTATATCCACAAATTACCTCTTTGTATCCTTATCTTAGTTTTTTTAATATTAAAAATGTGGTGTTGGTAGTTGTTATGCATTAGAGGTAAGTTACAATAGTATAATGTTTAAATTTTCTCTAAGCATATGTCAGGTAATATTTGAACAGTTAGCTATGTCTTATACTCTTGTAGAAATAATTAAAATATAAATATTAAAATGTTTTGTTCATATTACATCTCCTGTGCAAAGAAAAACAACTTCAAGACAAATCACTTGTTTAAATACGTACAAATTTATCTTTCTTTTCTAGCTATTGATCTTTTGGATAGGATGTTGACATTTAATCCCCACAAAAGAATCACTCTAGAGGATGCTTTGGGTCATCCTTATCTTCAGCAGTATTATGATCCTGATGATGAGGTGATAATTATAATTTGTGTTCAAAATATGTCAACATTTTGTTAATTCATGCACTTTTTATAATTTGCTTGTTTCATTTCATAGTTTGTGTTTAGACATTTATTATAGTTTTTTTGCGATTCATGCACTAGTTTCTTGCTAATAACAATGTGTTTGATATTCAAATTATATTTTCTCCATATTATTTATGTAAAATTTTAAGTATTTTGTTTGCATGGAATATAGTTTCTCTTTGGAATATAGTTTGTTGATTTATTTAGTGTAAACACTATTGTATGAACATAATATTTAAGCCTAATTATTGAACAGTTCGATATTTAGGTTTTAAAATTGTTGGATTAAGTGTATTTGTAAGAGTTACCTAAGAATTATGTAGTTTTAATATTCCTGAAATATGTAGGAATAGTATAATTGTGAAAGTTGTTTCAGTACACAGTACACACACACACACACACACACACACACACACAGTTACATAAAAAGGAGGTAGAGAATCTTTGATATGTGAAATGTGTGAAGATATTAATTAACAAGTTTTCTTATGTAGCCTGTTGCCGAAGAACCATTCCGTTTTGAAATGGAACTAGATGACCTGCCAAAAGAACAACTTAAAGAACTAATTTTTGAGGAAACAGTGTTGTTTAAAGAAAAAATTGTACAATAATTGCCTTGATTGAAGTAAAAGGTAAGGTTCATGTATTTTAAATGTGCAGTTTTGTGCATCTTGGAGATCAGTATGTTGGATACTTTGTGCTGTTTAACTTTGTTTTTGAGTGGTATTATCAGTCAAGAATGTGAAAAAAAAACCTGTAATGAACTGTTAAAAGAAAATATATTGGAAAATTTGGTATATGGGAGACAAATCCTAACACTGATACACATTAGATACAGTAGAATAGCAAATTTAGGCAAATGTCTTCACAATTTCCAATAGAGCTAGGTAACTAACCAAATTAGTTTGATTAACTAAGGTTATGATTAAACTGATTAATGTAATGGAAATAATCAACTAGTGGTTTCAGTTATTACAGTTGTTGAGTTTTCCAACTACCTAATAATGGAAATTATCAAGTCAATAAATGTCATAAAACTAATCAACTAATTTAAATTAGTGTTGTTTTTATTCCAACTATTCAATTATTTAAATACTGTCTTACTGAGTCTTGGTAACAATTCATAAAATTTAATTGGAGAAGATTTTGATGACCAATTCTCTGGGAATATTTTAATAAACAAAATAATTAAGTTATTGCATTTTAATTGAAAATGGAAATATTTTAAGAAAATATTATGGATTGAAAATCTAAATATTAGACTTTTTAAAAAAAGTATAAAACAAATTATACATTAAGGCCTTGAAATAAGTGCCTCTATGACTGTAGTTGTATGAAAACCCTGCATCATGTTGCTAAACCACAATTAGAGGTATATTTATTTAAATATTACTCATGATGCTGAATATTTTGAGTTTAGTGTAACATTAGCCATTTTATTGTTTGTTTGAAAATAATCATACAAGTAGGTAATTTTTATAGAAATAGATGTAGTTCAGCAAAGTATGACAAAAGCCTAAAGATGCTAAAGTTATTTAAGATTATAAACATCATTCCCTAATTAAATTAAACTAGTTTTAAGATTCATGAAAATTAATAACTTTTTTTTACAGTTAACTGTTGTGGTAATAAAAGTAAATAGATACCAGGTAAAGCAAGATGTTCTGAAGTTAGTGAATTATTGTATTGCTATTACATACTATTATTTTAATATCCAAGTACCATTAGTTTTTGTTTTTTTACTTTAGTTTCAGGAAAATGTACAATCAGCTTCTCTTTGTTTGACCCTTCATCTGTTTGCCAAATATATTCCATAGTTTTCCACATGAAGCTTCATACTGGAAGCTGCAATCCTTCGTTTTATCTCTGTGTACAGGGTATTCTTTCTTGGCTTTTATCACATTCATGTTACAGCTTGTGATTAAACACTGATATTTCACATGTGTTTCATTGTTTGAAGTTGTTGAACATGATAACTGTCTTTAGAGTGCACTAAATTAAAACTTTCTGCTAAAGACGCCAACAGTTACATTTGTAATTATTTTTCAGTCAATTTGGTGTCACACTTATTCTTAAGTATTATTAAAGTGTCTTCATGTTATGTCTCTCTTACATACTCAGTAGTTTTGTGTAACTGTGGTTTGATATTTTGATAGCAGCAGCTTTCTTCTAGCATGCATAAATTTTATATAAATAAAAATTTGGAATTATGTAATTTGTTATTAGTTTATTACCGTATGAATATAAAATGGAATGAATAATTCAAGTTTAACTGAATACTCATTGTTATGTTATTTTATTATTATCACATGGATATAGTTTATTAAAGGTTTAATTGACTACACTTTGTTACTGGATGAACATTTTATAACAATGGAATGGAGGAATATTGTTCAAACTTTTTAATAAATGTGTAATGTTACACTCGTTATAATAATGTTTCATTGATTAAATGAAGTATGAGGTGCATTCATATTGAGGTTATAACAATATTTAACTGTTCTAAGGCAATTTGTTTTATTGATTACATTTAGTTATATATTATTATTCAAAGTTTAAAACAAATAATTACATAATGATAATAGTAACTGGCTAGTTTAGTAGTTGCTTCATAAATAATTTCAGATTTTGTTATATAAAATGTATCTACACATCAAAACCCATTGTTACAGGTGAGTTTAGTTAATAGATAATTTGTTGGCATTAAATAATCAAAATATTTCTAACCAAGTTTATGATTATTCATGGGTACTTACTCTTGCTAGTGTTTCTTTTTGCTATCTTTAAATTAAATGTTGCATGCTTATGGACTGTGAATATGACTTAATTATTTATTAGTTGTTGGTAGAAAACATTTAATAAATGTTTAACTGCATATTGACATTCACTGCTTTTGATTTACTACATGTTAATATTGACTTTATGATTAATTACATACTGATATTTGTTGTTTCTCTATTTTCTGTTTACTATTGAAAGTTTTTTTTTAGTTATTTTAATTTTTTTTTCTGGTAATGAGAACTTCTAAAATTTATGCTTGTGATGTGACTGTATTTTTTAATTGGTGACTGATTAGAAAGTTATCTGTAAATAAGTATTAGTTTTACTGGAACAACTTAAAATGTGTAGCAGAAAAAATCTACAATTTGTGCAAAAAAAAAGTACCACATTAGTTGCAAATTCCAATTCTATTTATTTTAAGGATGAGTGTATTATCATTGCAGGGCAAGTGTATTTGTATTATGAATGTTAATGGTACTAAATTAGATTATTAACAGTGTTATGCATTTAATTATTTGCATGAATGTACATCTAAAAATATGAAATCTGCCATTATTGTGAAAACATATCAAAAACATATTGTGTTTAATCCTTATTGCTAATCAGACCCGATTTCTTACTTCTAATGTACAGGTGTTTTAAATAAGAAAAAATAATGTTATATAAAGTTTGTTGTGTGTATCCCACGTTACTAATCAGACTAGATTTTGTACTTGTATATGTGTTTTAAATAAGGAAGAACAATGCTTTCTAGAGCCTGCTGTATGTGTCCCACATTGCTAATCAGATTTCATATTTCTGATGTGTGTTTCTTAAATGAGGAATACTGTGTTTTTGTTTTCTCCTAATCCTATATTGATAGCTAGAAACCTTTCATTCCATCTAAATGTGTATATAACTGTTAGTTATAAGTATAATAAAGATTTATCATATATTATTGTCAAGGTTAGGTTTACTTTATGTGAAACCAAAGCAGTTTGTTGTACCTAATTTATTCTAGTTTATTCTGGGATAATCATGCTTCTGTTAAAATGTATATATGTTTTTTTGTCTAAGAACCCAAAGCAACACACGAAGTATATAAATGTAAGTTCGTGTTCTTCTCCTGAATAATAGTAATATTTTATATCAAGCATGTGTTTGGTTAATTTACTTGTATTTCAGTAATTTGTGAATGAACTAAGAACTGGACATGGACACTCAAAGGGTATAGTAACATATCTAAAAGCCTTCATAGTTTTCTAAATAAAACATTATGGTATGAGGTATTGCTAAATTTGAAGTAGTTGTAAACAGAATATATATATTGGTAGAACTGATAGGATTGTAAATTCTAATGATAGTGTTGAAAGTAATACTTTATGAAAACATAAACTTCTAGGGCTTGTATTTAGAAATATAGGTTTGCAAAACTTATATTTGAAACTGAATTATTCATATGTAAGATATGTATTTGTTCCTGCAACTATAGATCTGGAAGTTTTGTGCTTGGACCTGAAAGTTTTGTGGTTGAACATGTAAGTAGAGGTGTATACAGATATATATACATGTACACACACACACACAAACATTTCTACATCTTTAAAGCTGATATTTACATGTATATCTGTAAGTCTTATATTTTATCTTGAAACAATATAAATGTAATACCAGTATTTCAATGTTATAATCAAAACTGATTTTGGGATAAATATAAGATCTGTATTTGGGTATATAATTATATAGATGTAAGACCAGTATTGGGGTATATAATTACATAGATGTTAGACTTGTATTTGGATATATAATTATACAAATGTAAAACCTGTATTTTGATGTATAATTATATAAATGTACAACTGTTTGATAAATATAAGATCAGTATTAGGGTATGTAGTTATATAGATGTTAGACCTGTGTTTCAATTTATAATTATACAAATGTAAAACTTCTATTTGAGCGTTTAATCATATAAATATACAACTGAGTTTGGGATAAATATAATACCTGTATTTGGATATATAATTATATAAATGTAAGACCAGTATTGTGGTATATAATTATATAGAGCGTAGAACTGTTTTTGGATACATAATTATATAAATGTAAGACTCATATTTATATATATATAATCATACAAATGTAAAGCCTTTATTTAAATATATAATTGAGTAAATGTAAGACCAATATCAGGATATATAATTATGTACAGGGGTGGACAAAAAGGTGCTCCCCCATGAAAAATATTGTTAATTTGTTGTATCTTTTATTAGATAATAGAAGAATAAGTGAAACTATATGTTTTTAAAACACACTATAAGAGATCTGTTCAAATATGATCTCAAATAATAAATTTTAATACTGGCTTTTGTAAATACCTAAACTTTTCATGATTTTTAGTTACATATTCTCATGAAAAGTATTGCACACCTGCTGTAGTTTCTTTGATGTTATTATTCCAGTTAACTTCAAAATAATCAAACAAGTTTCTCTACAATAATTAAATGTAAAAATGAAATTTGAAATAACACAAATCAGTTTCACAAGTTAATATTCAGTTACCATTCCCTTGGATTTCATTAGTGTTTCACATTGAAGTGGCATGCTTTCAGTGAGTTTATGCAGATGTTCTTGAGTGATTGACTGCCATCCCTCTTTGACTACTTCAGAAAAGTTCATTTTCTATGTTTGGTTTGCAATCATCTTTAATCAGTTTAACTCAGCTCATAAATTTTTCATTGTATTGATATCAGGTGATTAACCTAGCCATTCCATAACATCATTTCTCTTATTTTTAAAATATCGTTTAATGACTCCACAATTGCAGAGATTTGTAAAGGCTACACTTGGATGTATAACCATTAATTTATATTAAAATATAGTATATTTTTAATTCTATGGAGCATATTTAAAAAGACTGGTGCACAAAAATAAAAACAATTTGCACAAATATTTTTCTTGTGCCTTAAGAGTTAAATTTGACAGTTTTTGTTCCTTTTGTACTTAATGAAGAATATTCTTTAGTCTCTAAAGTTAATAAACATGTAAGCTTTTGAGCTTTATACAAAAAATTAAGGTGTATGGCTGTGATCAGATTTTAATATCCAATGGAGTACAAGTTAAAAAAAAAAAGTCTTGAAGCTAAAAGTTACAAGGTTCATGTATTTCATTTATATTATAAACCCTTATGCTCCTAGTTACAAATAGACTAAAACTGGTATCACTGTTAAGCTATATTTTACCAACACAATTCATAATGTTAAACTTTGCACTGATAACCATTCATATTATATCTGATTAGTATGAACCATCTGTTTGGGACAAAATTATTTGCATTAATGCAGCATTAAGGTCATCATAAAAATATTGTAATATTTCCATTGTAAACAAACTGTAATTAATTGATATACCTTTAGGTGAAGTTTAAAATTATTTGAATTCTTAAGCAATTTGCATGTAAGAAGTGGTATTATTATAAAGTAGCTAGGTTTCTTGACATTGGAATAATTTTCATAACATTCTGTACCTGTAAAGTTTGTATGAATTTTAAGCTGTAGTTTATATTGATAACTTATCTGTTTGTTACTGTTTTGTATATATGTTTTATGTATGGCAACACCTTTTATCAGTGTATTTATAACTTGTAATCAAACAAAATGTGATTTTCAATCTGAGGAATGTCAACTGTATTTTGTTTTTAAATAGGTCATTGATCTCTTCTGTTAATAGTATTTTTTTCATTTACTTTTAATATATATATTTTTTCTCATACACTTTTCTTAATGCACATATTTTCATACACATTTTCATTAAATAAGTTACTTTTCAGTTAGCAAATTGCCAAAGTAGGGATGTCATCATAGTAGTTAATATTCATACTAAGTGGGTTGTTTTAATATAATCATTATAGCAAGTTGAAAGTGTACCTACATCGAAATCAGTGTTTTCATTGTTAAAAAATGTTGTACAAGTATTTAAACATATCTTGTATTTGTTATATATAGTTAAAAGATTTAAGAATAATTATACATTAAGATAGAACTTACTACCAAAGAATGTTTTTAGAGGGCATTAATTTTATTCCCATTTTGTGATTGTTGTATTTGTTCATAGAAGAAATAATATGCAGGAGCAGTTAGGTTATCTTTGGTAGCACTCTAACTAATGAAACTGCTTGTGTTATAGTTAATGAATGTATTCTTATAGAAAGTTTTAATATTTATTATACTGAAGGTCTGTTAAAATTATTTTATTAAAATAGTTTGTTATTCTTTCTCTGTGTTCATGAGTACTGCAGTTTTTCTTTTGGATTCATATCTGTTCGTAGTGCATATTTAACAATTTTAAAATGAGCTTGATAATTGAAGTTTGTGTGTGTAAATTGCTCGTTAATAACTGTTTTCATTTTATCATATAATACAACATACTGTCACTTTCTTCATTTAAATAAACTTACTCTGAGGAAGACAAATGTAAACAAAGTGCCACAAAGTTCTGGAAATAAGGATTTATTGTGGTCAGAGAGTGACTCTATAGTATGGTGTTTGGTAAATACTGAGTAGAATGATGTGGTACTTGCCCATTCACACTGCATGGAGAAATGAGATTGCTGACCATTAGGTATGTTAGAAATAAATAAGTCTTGTTTCCCTACAACTAGCATTGGTGGTTTATTAAATTGTTTATTGGAAGTGCAAACCAAACCTCTGTTATTTTGACTAACTTCACAACATGGTTTGCAATTAGAGAAAAGCATTTCAAATGTTTTTTTATCAACTTTACATATACCTACATGATAAATGGTATTTCAGTAAGATAGGGGTAAGGAATGCTATCATAATTTGGTCAAAGATAATTATTTGGAGAATTTATCAATTGCTATGTTGTAGGAGTTAAAACATTCATCCAAGTTTGTATAAAAAACATCTACATTCTTGAGTTGGCGGCTCATAACTACAGGTAACAGTTGTATGTCAATAGTAGTATTATAATTATTAGAACATCTAGGTATGGAATGCTTAATATATTCTATTAAATGCTGTATTTGAAATAATTTGAATTATATTTGTAATTTTTTCATTTGTTTATTAATGAAATAGTTCATTGAATAACGTTTTTTCCAGTTTATAACTATTTTTTTTTATTTGTCACCATGATGTATATTATAAGGTGAAGAATATGATTTTCTATATAAAAAGAAAAGAAATTATAAACTGTAAATTTCATTCATATTTTATAACTGCTTGTTAATTTAATTATCTTTATAGTTACATTGGCATTGTGATTTTATGTGATAAATATTCTTTGCTCCAGTCATGTATATTGTTAGTATTAAACAATTAAATATTTCTTATCTCGTTTAATAAAATGTTTTATTGGATAAGTTATGTCAGTTTTACTGAGAAATTATACTGTAAACAGTGCAACATAGAAGTAACACTTCACTGGACATACATACACAAAAATAACAGATCTGAAGCGTGGATGAACATGCACTACAGAATTGTGTTTCTCCAAATATGATACCTACCTATTTTATAACTCACTTAAGGCATTTAATATTTTTTCTGAACAAGATGCTATATACTTTCATCACTTCTTAATTTTTTTATAAATGTATTTCAGAATAATTTCTAACTATTCTGTAAATAGTACACATTTTATATGGATAGTAATGATTGGAAGCATGTTAATTTCTCTCTTCAAAGGAATCAGAGCCAATGTTTAATACTGTAAAAAGAACAAGGAACTCAAAACAACTCCATTTTATTATTAATTTTTCATGAAAACAACTTTCAGAACTTTACAATACGAGCACTCACTTCCACACACAGAAGATTTACGTTCCATTACTTGAACGATCTAATTCCTCCTGTTACTTTCTCCTTTCACCTGATCAGTTCATGCATCATGGGAGCCTGTCTTTCCAAGTTTGCTTACTTCTGGGCTCCTTTTCCTGTAGGCAGATAGGTCATTCATCCTTACACATAGTCTCTCCCTTCACCATTCTTCCACACCTTTTTCTCACATCCAGCCTACCTTTGGCTTCTGGAAGCAACAGTTTCAGACATTTTGGAGAAGCAAGTTATAGAAGAGAGTTCTAAACCCTTCTCTGGCTTAGTATTCTAGCCTATTCATTGTCCCCAAAAAGACTGGCACCACATTATTGACCTCCTCAATCAACTATTTTGTTTTGTTATGAATAATTTCTCTCCAGCCAGACCTTTAGATGACCAAGAAATATGTGTCAGATACATCTGCCTCTTGAATTACATCAAGTTCATCCATGAGAATCTAGCCCTGCAATTCTATGTCCTTCCATTTCGCATTACAAAAGCCTCATATGTTTTCAGTCATATTATGAGGGCTTTTACTCATCATTTACATTGTTTGTGACAACAGTTTACTCTTTTACTTGGACCCCTGGCTTCTCAATTGCATCCAAATCTTGCTATTATTTACCACATTTTGAGAACCTTGTCATCAAAGTTTGTGCCTGTTTCTTTCCACCTACATAGGAGAATCTCTCTCTCTTTTTTTTTTTGGGGGGGGGATGATGATTCTCTAAAACCTCTTATGTAACTTGTTTAGGGATCCACTGTCCTTGTAGGTTATTCTTTTGGAGAGTTACCTCCTTCCAATCTCAACCTGTTCACTGACCCATCTCTTACAGGGTGTGGCAACTTTCTCACTTTAGAAAATTGGTTCTCAGTAGAGAGCATTCTCCATATCATTATCCTGGAGTTACGGTCCAGAGGACCTGTTCCCATTCTCTTCCCCTTTTGATAGATTGTTTGATTAGGATCCACTAGGACAATTTCAAGTAATGGCTCCTATTAAGGAAGTGTCTGTTCCAACACCAATGAAGTGAATCTAATTGCCTGTCATGTTCTGGGCACTTTGAACATAGTTGCAGACTGTCTTTCAAGATGGGACTGGATCCTACCAATGGAATGGTCCCTTCACCCTTAAATTTTCTATCGAGTCTATTTATGTATTTCCTGCTTTACATTTTCAGTTTCCACGATGTGGCTATTGTTGCTTCCCATACCTGAAATCTGCATTGTGCCAGAATAACTGAAAGCATTCGGACCATCCACCCTGGTTTAATAGTGCACACTGTGAGACTGGGTCTTCTGCAAGACCACTATAATTTTACTTGTGGTAATACTATAATTTGTTAGATAGTCCAATCTTGACTGTACCCATTCCATAGATCATCAGGGAAAAAGCTAGCACTAGATTTTTGCATATGCCTGTTGTTTTGACTTGTGCTTGCCAGCTTTTCAAAATATGGTCCTGCACTCACCCATTGTGCTGTTACTAGCAAAAGACCTTTCTGGCAACCACCTGATGAGCTCTAGGTACATATTCTAGCTTTTGTCTATGCAAATTTTTCCTCCCTTAGAGTTGAGGACAGGAAATGCTGGCTGTGTACTAGCTCTGGGATGGTAGTTAAGGAAAATCCTCACTGTTTGGGACCTAAATGCCAAAACAGCAGATATAATACGAGTCCCTCTACAGTAAAAGGTGGGGGAGGGTTCTGGAGTGCAGAATAGATCACCCCATTGCATACTGTTACCTCACAATCTCCAAATGGAAATTGAATACACCTCACTCTCTCATCCTTGTGCATGTCTGTTTTTATCATACTTCCTATTTCCAAAATGGCCTGAATCCTCTGTATCTGATGGCAAAATAGATATTTCATATCTAACTGTGATATGTCACTCGCACACCCTTCTCCCACAGCATGCAAGGAACCTATAGTGTCTGATAGTAAAGGAGCTGTACACAGATACGTGTCACAAATTCCCTTTTCCCAAAGCTGGTTTTGACCCATTGGGACTGATAGTTGAGGAGGTTGTGCATTTTATGTGCGAGTATTTGGACAATCATGTGCCTATGCTGCCTGTCCTTGCAATACCTCAAGCCTTTTGCACATTATGGTCTTGCTTGGGCCAGAGTATACCCTGGATGAGATGTAATCTCCCATAGATCTGCCCCTGTTATATGGTGTCACATCCTATGGGTTTACTTTAATCGCTTGCTTATTAGAGATTATCTAGATAAATTTTGCACTGGCCTTTCCCCATATCACTGCAGGATTCTAGTTTGCTGTATATGGAAATGAGTGACAACATGGGAAATTAACATTTTCCTCGCTTAAAATGAATTACAGATAGATACATCCATAAACATTCCCCACCCATCCTCCCCAATTTCCTGGTGCACCTTTCTCTATGGCATTGTCAAAGAATGATGTATTTCCATGCAATTGGGGGGGGGGAGAGGTGTTTGAGCAAGATGTGTCACACTCCTGTTGGTGGAGGGATATGAAGCATGATGCATCATGCCATAGTGCAATTTCACATCATTCACAAGGCTGGTGACATGCAAGTCTCTTAAGCAGATAGTGTATTGAGGGAAGTATCAATCAAAATAAATTTCAGTGAGGAAAGATGTTAACTTTAGACTTGGACTTTTGTGTATTAAATTTCTGGCTTGATAAACACCGAAGATTGGTATATATTCTTTTGCTCTTCATTTATAACCCTTTCAAGAAACACATTTTTTCTTAACTTTCCTTAGTAATAAAAAATCTTTGTTACTTTTGTAAATAATTTTTTCTGAACATTGACAAAATCCTTTGGTTGTTAAATGTTTTGTTTTTTAAATATAATGAAAAGATAATATCTTTACAATTTTTTCAACTTCTTCAGTTTTAAACCACAAAGAAATATCCACAGCATATTTCCATTACCTTCCTGAGTCTATGGATTTGAAATTACCCTGAATTCCACTTGATTCCCTCATGAAATAGTGATGGCACATACATTGTGTTAATAAACAGTTTTACAACATATTACATATAAATTATCTCTACTTCACGAAGTACCTGTTTTTTGTGCTCAAGCTTGAAACACACTTCCTTTATGATTTCAAGACTTTTAATAAAATAAAGCTTGTTAATGTAACTTGCCATAAGAGGTCATCCTAATAGAGATTGCCCTCCATAAGTATTCTAAAATACATTTTGCCATTTCTTTCCAGCAGAAGGTACCACAGCTTCTAATGTAAGTTTTGTTTATTAATTTTGTCAGTGTAAATCTTTCTAAAGATTTTGTAATTTCCTTTTATTTACAAAAACACAGATGTGTGAAACATACATATTTTTTTAATTTTAAACATTCACAAAAGATGCTCATACTCACAGGAAGTAGGCTGCCATTGTTTTAAAGCTGTCAAGAAATGAAAACAAAGAGCAGTAGTAATGGAAGATCAATGAAACAGCATTTTAAAAAATTGACTGGAAAGTTGTGCAAGAACTCAAATGGTGAAACCAGATTGATGTCTTACATTTGACATCTTTCCTATCTTAGTATTATGCTTTCCAATGCAGGATATATTGTTTTAATTATCCTGCTACTGGGTTATCAATGGAAGATGGAAGTTGTAAATAATACTCAGTTTTATCTTAATTACCCTGCCACCAATTTATCAATTGAAAAATAGCTTCCTAAGGCAGCCATTACCAATAAAAGTTGGAAAGTCAGTAATTTACCCTAGGACTGGTGTTCTCACCTGATGCTGGATTACTAATTGAAAGTGGTTTCTCATTGTTTACCCATTGAAGATTTCCTTTGACATCAGGTTACCAATGGAAGGTTTCTTTTCAGGAGATGAAGTCATATAGTAGTGAAAAAAAATAGGATAATTAAGAATATTTGACAGATTTGTTTAATGAACCAGCAATATGTTTGTTTATTTAATATAATTTTAAAACTTGTGAAATTAATTTTACATTGTCAGTCCAGTATATGGATTTAATATCTGCACAAATCTTAAGCTTATCACACAGATGTATTACTAATCTTCCCAGTAATCAATCACAAATAAGCTACACACATTACAGAATGTTTACACAATCTAAAATGTAACTGGTGTTTCAAAGTTGTTTTTCTATATCATTTCAAGGTTGGTTCATTTCTGATGTATCATCTTGGAAAATTAATTATATATGCTTGTAGACAGATAATAAACAAAACTAATAACAGTAATTTTTGTGCAAAAAAAATTTCATAATTAAAAATAGTTATATATTTTGAATTTGGAATTTATATTATGAATATAAAATAAGGTATAACGTGAACAGCACTTCAGTTTACAATCAAAGAAATAACATACTTTACTGTATTCTAACAGCAAGTAAGCTGTAATTCACCATACAAAACCAATGTTATTAAACAAAAAGTGTCATCACATATGTTACAACACAGTATTTTGTTTACAGTAATGTACATTCATCAATGCTGTATGTAATGACAACTACTGCTAGTAACATCTTATACACTAATGACACATACATCATAATACAAGACTGGAATATTAGAAGAGCAGAATATATCATTCTTCAAGATTTATAAAACAAAATCAAATTGTACAATAAAAGCTTTATTGAAAAATATTTTTAAAAATATTTTTTCTTTTCTTAAAAATTAAATACACAAGTCATCACACCAGCATTTATTTGCATCCAGATCTTTTGACATCATAGTCACCACTGCAGTAAAAAATATTAAAAATTTAGTTCTTGGAAATAACAAAATAAGATTCATCTTAGGATCTACGACTTAAATGAATGGCAATAAAGTAGATTTAGATAACTTTCTTTTAAGATTAATATTGCACTTCAAGTGCCACTATTTGTAACTGTTTCATTAAAAAGTATAATATATCATTAGAGTGTGAACTAAAATAACTTGTACATTTACCTATGCATCTGTATTACTGGAGATAAAAACAGTTATGAACTTGTAAAAACTAACTAGCTTCTCACAAAACTACTACAACTGCAGACGAGAGTGTATAACTATTACAGTTGATACAAGGTACAGTTTGTTTCTTTCAAATTATAAGATAAAATAAATTGTTTGCACCATCTCATATCCAGTACATTTTTGTAAACGATCATTTTATATTAGTTTTATACTGTACCAGATGCTATTTAACCCTCTGTTTTTAGTAGTATTTACTTTAATTTTAAAGTTACAATTTATTAATTGTATGCAGGATTTAAACTAAAAATATAATAGACCAGCATATTAGTAGTTTTTTTGTAAGGCAGTTTTGACAGCTAATTACACTTAAAGTAGTTGCTACTCCAGTTTTTTTCTAACAGAATCAACAGTCTTCATTAAGACACTTCTGGTATTTAATCAAATCATTCTGAGAATCTAAAGCCATGTCAAAATGTATTTATCACAAAATCTACATACTAAGGATTTTTTTGTGGGGGTCATGACAAAATTAAAATGTAGATACACCTAGTATCATGTCATGCTAGATTTTTTTTGTACAGGTAAAAGAAGTCTAAAAGGCCATAGCAAAGTTTCTAGTGACATGTCTCGAGCTTCTACAACAGAATACAGATACTCTTCAAACTTGTTTAAATACTTGCATAATGCTTGTGCAACAGTTAGGTCATCAGTTCGAACTAAAAGTTCCTCAGAAGATGGTTCAAACCCCACACACTGGGTAATCACTCTCTGCACCAAATGTTCCTGGGAGTTGTTGCTGGCACCAGTATCTTGCAGAAGGAATAACATTTGGTCTATTTTATACAAGTGATAATATGAAGTTATTAAATTCTGTACCAGATTAACATACTTCACACATTCCGATACACACAACTTTTCTGCACATGACTTGTGAAGCTGCATAATGGTGTTGATTTCTTGAAACCTGGGCATTTGGTTTTCTGCTGCCAATAACACCTCTTCCATCTCTTTGGAAGTTGCATAGTCCAAAGGAGTGTGCCCCTCATGTGTTTTAAGCTGTAAAAGTTGTGCTCCTAGAAAAACAAACATACTCAAGAAAAGAAAATTATTACTTATACCCTTTTGCTTCTTCAGCCATTTTTAAATTCTTTTCTGCACTGGTACTGCATTAATTCAAAGTTTAGTTGGATCCCCTTACTAATGGTGTATTTTAGTGAAATTATTATTATGTACAATTTAAACTTATTTATATTATCTAAATTGTATTCATTTAATTTAAAAAAAAACTAAAATGAGCAGCTTTTACTGTCACATGATATGCTTTGATACAATTCATAACTTTTAAGAACTTGTACAAACTGTAAGTAGCTAACATACTGTTATGTTGAACAGTTATAATCCACTGACAAGGACTAATTTATCACTGCTTGGAAATTTTGAAACATGTTCTTCCCCTGACAAACTATGGTAAATTCTTTCCTGTGTTATTAGACTGTTTTGTACAACTGTAATACAATACCCTTGAGAGCAATAATGTAAGTGTGAGCAAAGCAGTAAAATGCTATACATGTCCTTGATGAGAGAAGACAATATTGGACTAAGTGGCTTATGTTCTCTACAACACTCCAAAAGCAATTTCAAGGTAATAAAATTGTAATCAGAACATGTGAAAACATTTATTATACAGTTCAGAGTCGGGTTGGTCCAGTAAACATTCTAACTTTTGACCCAGGCTAATTCAATTACATCACAGGTGTTTCAGTACTGCTGGTCATCTTTTTCATCTCTGTGGAATTTTGCAGCAAAAGTGTACAAAGGTGTTATTTCAGCCATTTGTCCACAATATTATTTCATGTCATTTGCAAAATATTTTATTTTTCTAGACGTTATGAATAAACTTGTTTTAAAGTTGTCAAGTTTCAAATGTGGTATAATTTTGTGTGGACAATTAGAATGACACAAATTACAGTGATATTTCAGTTACCATATGTTATATGCATATATAAGTGTACACATACATTACTATTTACTTATAAATGTTTAAATTTTATTTATATTTCTTAAAACATTAAAAAGTAAATGAGAATTACATTGAAAAACATTGATTTCCAGTAAGTAACCACGTTATAAGATGTTACGCTCATGCATTAAATGCGAGCCTCATTTAGTCTTGTGGGTGGATGGTGTAGAGATGATTTTTGTAGGCTCCAAACATTAAGTTTTGAAACACAAAAATTGTCAAATTACTGTATTAATGTCCTTAAAATCTTTGTAGTTTAGTAGGGTCTCTAAGTCGAGTATATGTGGGTTGAAAAAAATCCCTTTCCTATTCACAGAAACTACTTGTTCACACTTCAACAGTTTGGGCAAAATTACATTCTCAGGAGAAGGGACTTCAAGCTACTTTGTCAAACTACATAGTGGGGAAAATACTCTTTCTATTGGTTATAAACTTTAGCTAATTAGTAGTAGGTGGCATATTTGCTAAATATGTTGCTATCTCAGCAAATCATAAAGATGGGAGGTTCTTATTTCTTATCTAATTCTACATGTTGTATGGTGGATGTAATAAATAGAAACTGGACAATAAGATGACTGGACATGTTATGTCACACAAAAATCAATACTTAATATTGTTTCATTACATTTCCTTTTATATTAAGATATTAAAACACATAATATTAAAATTTAAATTATAACCTATGTTTTAATGCCAAACTCTTTGATGTAAGTAATAAATATGTCAATTAATGAAATTTTGAAAACAATGCTCCAAAATGTCATGACACTTGCAACTTACCACGGTAAAAGGGCTAAATAAACTTATCATACACAGTAGGAAAAATAAATTATATTAAATATTTATATTATACTACAATTTTTTAGGAATATTCTTGGCAAATTTTAAACAATTTCATTGACTAGTTTTGTTTTTGGAATGAAAAATAATGATAGAGATGTAATATGCTATGAATCCTGGCACACAACTTTTTGACACCCAACTGCATTAAAAGAAAATCAGTACCTAAATACAAATTACATAACTAACTAAAGTAACAAACCTCCATAATCCAAAAGAAGTGTTGCTATCTCCAACTGATTGACTAACACAGCATCATGAAGAGGAGTTACGCCATCTTGACTTTTTGCAAAAATGTTGACCTTCATTTGACTAGAATTTTCTAGATTAACAAAAAAATATACATACATTAATACTGAACTTTGCTTGTTAGCTGTAACTGACACAGATTTACAACATATAAAGTTTTATTCCTTCAGTTATGTCACTTTCATGCCACCTCAAACTTGTATCACTGTACAATATAACACAATTTTCCAATTATCTTGTGCCTGTTATAATGTATGTCATGCAATCCTTTGAAGAAACATGTCAAAAATAAGTAAAACACCTAGTTTATTATCTAACTTTTATTACTATTGTAATGTATAAAATAAATTCCTTACAGAACTGTATCATAGTCAATAAAAAACAGCTAATCCTTTATTTAATGTATTTTTTGGTGTATAAGATGCACTTTTTCCAAAGAAAAGGGGGTCTCCAAACCCCCCCTGCATCCCATACACTGAAGGTCAAACATTTTATGTCTTCATAGGCACACTGTACCGTTGTACAGCAAAATACTAGAAACTAGTATGATAAACCTTTACAATTCCCTGGGCTTGTTTTCTTTCTCTCATAGGCTAAAGAAAATGGGTTATCATGGGAAACGACTGTAGAACAGTGTAACGTTAAGATCATTCTTTAACTTAAATTAGACAATGTACTAACAATACTAGAGACATATCCATGAAGAACACAAAAATATATAAGTTTGGAAACTGATAGTAATTGTGAGCACAAAAATCTACACTGGCAGCTAACACAAGTTCAAAATATGAGGAGAGTGTACACACTAAGATGGCTGCCAGGTGAGGCTCGCTGGCATCACCCATCAACACAGAGCGAGATAGGGGATGTGCGCCATAGTATATATCTCTGTAGCTTCAGGTCAGAGTGAACATAAACAAGCATACACTGCCTCCTCTTGTACATCCTTTTTGGGTGATGCCATCCATTGGCTAATGGTGGAATATGAGGCATTTAGAATACAATAAGTGAACCATGACAACCTGAAGGTAAGCACGCTAATTGGTGGAAATTCGGGTGTGAGGAACATCACACCTGCTCATTGACTAGCAGGTTCATCCTTTGTGTTGTGAAAAGGCTGGGGACACACTGAGTTTTTATAATGAATGAATGTTTTTGCATTGAATGTATGGAACAACCTTGTTTTATTTCCTTTTTAATACTACTTTTAAAGACTGAAAGCAAGCAGTTATTTTTTGTTCCCTTAATGTTCAAGTAGAAAATGTGGAAACTGTAATAAATGCATTTAAAAAATGTAACATGAACAATTTCCTTAATGGCACCAAAGATGATATTGTTTGAGGACAAGTGAAAGCAAACTTTCAGAACTTACTTTCTGTGAATTCAGTGATCCAAAAGACGATTTTGAAAGTTTTCGTAATGAATGAACTATGCTTTGATGCAAGTGTATGAAACAACCTTATTTTATTATGGACACAACTTCTGAATTATTCTAAAGAATAATAAAAGATTATGCTGATATTGAAAAAACAGATAAAATAATAACTGTGAAAAATATTTTTTTCCATGAAGACAGCCTTGAAAATAATGGTGCATCTCATACACTAAAAAATACAGTAACTTGTATCAATGTTGTCATATTCCTTTTACAGTGACAAATAAGTAAAAACAGCTAGTTTTTTATCTAACTTTTATTACCATTGTGTGTTGCAAGTTTCTTTACATAATATTACAAAGGTCAATATAAGCCTCTAGTTTTTATCTTTTATCATTATTATGATTGTGCTTCATGAGATTCTTCATAAAACTGTACCTCAGGTCAGTACAGCCAGCTTCCTACTGAAGTTGTACCACTGTCAAACAATCCTTTAGATAACCTTTATGAACATTGTTTTTTATCCATCTTAAGAGATATCAATGACCAGTTTAAAAAAAAAAACAAGTGTTTATATATGTATCTGTGGTTACCTCAAGTCAGTTTTACTTAATCTAGAAATAATTTACTCATTTATGTTTTGAACTTTTCTATATAAAGAGACAACACAAGCATCAACTATTGCATACCTGAGGAGTCAGAACTGGTTATCAATTTTTTGGGCTTCCAGCTCAAGAGTTCTTTCACACAATTCACATGACCGTGAATACAAGCTTCATGTAGTGGAGTCCACCCAGCGTTATCCTGAGCATTGACTATAATCCCTGGAACTGCCAAGAGTTTTTTAAGTTTGTCATATTTGTTGTATATACATGCAGTGTGAAGAGGGGTTTCACCTGTCAGTGTAAAAAAAAAAAAAAGGAAAGAAGCAGAATACTAATATAATTTTTGTAAATTTATTACCAGAATAATAAATAGAAAAGTCTATGCAAACTTGAAAAAATACTTACAGATAAACTATGTGTTAACAGAACAATAAGAGATAAAGATATAACACTGTACTAAACATGGTGCTTAATGCAGTACTAAGTAATAGTCCAAACTACACAGAGTAACAAGTAACAGACAGTACAAAACCACATTAAACTTAATTGAACAATAAGTGAAAAAATTCATTAACTTAATCCTTTTCCAACCAGTGGATGATGAGGTTATTTCAATTGCACACTTATAAATCAATTTTAATAAGACTGAATCCTCAATGGCCACAGCACTTCAAATTCTTTGAGGCAGAATTAAAGTAACTTAATCCATGTAATTTCCCTATGCCATCCTGTATCACTGTATTAAGTTTGGTGCTGAATGATCAAGAAATGTGAAAATAATATAAGGAACAAATACACACACAGAGACATTTATTTATAAAGATTAGATGGGAATCCAGCACAACCCTCTTACCCTTCCTTATATTATCCTGTATTACTGTGTTAAGTTGTCCCAATTGATGTGGAAATGTATAATGTGCACACACACACACACACATTGATGTTTATTTATATACATTGGTTAACACCCTCTTGACTTTCCTTGTCATTCTGTACCACCATGTTAAGTTGTATTAATCAAGTAATGTGGAAATCTCCAATGAAGAGATAAACACACACACATTGATGTTTATTGATATAGAAAAGAATACTCAATTAGTTGAAAGTAACTGATTAATGAGCCTGATGATCAGGTGAGCAGCAAGTCCTTTACCAACACAGATACAGAAAGTACCACATAAAAGCAACACTAAAATGAACATATTACAAAAGTGACAGCCAAGAAAAAACAATAGTAACTAAATAAAAAATTAATAACAACAAAACATTGAATTTTGGTATATTTTCATGGATTTGTTGAGCTTGGCATCAAATTTACCAGTCTGAAAGCAGCAAATCCATGGTGAGGAACTAGAACATGATTTGGCAACTATCTCCAAAATTCATCAAAGGTGCATACCAAATTTAATAAAACAGAAGAAGATAGACAATTTACATTACACTGAACAGAGTAATAGGAGATAGAAAAACATCATATAAAAGTCAATCTAGTAATAAGTAATCTAGTAACAACACTAAAACTCTGTTCAACTTTATATATCTTTTTATTTATTTATTTTTTTTATAAGGGCAAATGATATCAACTTTAAAAAAGGCATCTCTCACACCACATACAAAACTAAGCAAATAGTTCAAACTAAGAGTTTCATTTTGACAAATAGTTTATTCCCATTTGTTTTGGATAAACAAAAATATAAACTGTTAACCTTAATTTAAAGTTTTGGTATCCACAACTATAATTTTTAATTTAAAAGTAGATATAATCAAACTTGACAAAAGTTCAGCTAAACTTTTATGTTACACATATCAAATCTAAGGTTTTTCTACAGTTGTTTACATATGTGGTGAATTGTGAAAGATGGTGATGCTAAAAACTGTCAAGTTCAACCAAGTGTATATTTGTTTTACAACTTAGAATCTTATGAAGCTAATAAACTAACTTCTGACAGCTGGGTTTATTTTCTTCCTTTCAACCTTTATTCTGTACACTTTTCCTTTCTTACACAGATTGTAAATTCCTAAACTCAAGTTAAAAGCCTTCCTTGGTTACATGCTTTCAAAATAATCTAAATACATCATTTTTTTGCATGTGGCATAAATTAATTATTTTTTTACCAGTTACCCTGCTTGTTTATTTATTTTGTTAAAGTTATTACTTTGGCAATTTTTCTTTTTTTCAAAACCTTCTACTTGTAATTTGAAACTATAAACTGTCCTGGAATAAATTTAGAGATTAACTCTGATTAGGGGCAAGTGTATTTCACCTACTACATTACTACCAAAGTAACTATGAGATCAGTAATTTTATAGTTTAATAATGTATGAACATCTTCATGAAGTTTCATGGACTAACAGTGAATATTACAAGACTTTTAGTTATGTACTTTAATTAAAGATTTACTTGTGAATCTTTGCTTTTGAAATTTTGACAATCCAACATGTAAAGTAATTTTGATTTTGATATTAAAAATACTTTTCTTCATCTGCCAATTATCAAATTTGACTTGTGTAATTTCTAAATCTTTCTAAATATTTTCTTTGTTTGAAAAACTATTTTATCTGTTATTTCCTCTATCCTAACTATATGAAGTTTGTCAATTTGATCAACTTCATAACTATTAAAAATTAAAAGCTCTAACCTTTTTTTCTTTTTAGAATAACTGCAAATTGTAACATGACACTACAATTGTTTATTCTAAACAGCTTAAATCTTATAACAATATACAACAAATTATATATATTTTTTTATTTTATTGACTTTTGAACTATGTTTAACTAGCATTCATGCCACAAAAGTTGCCAATCAAGTTGCATATGTGCAGCTCATGTTACCATACTGAATAACATAGATGTGGACTAAAAATAAATGTTTTGTTCTTTTTAATCTTAGTACTAGCATTCCAGCATGTTGAAAAGTACAGCAACATTCAAGTTATTATACATATATTATTACTATTTACAAATAAATTCTTAACTTTTGGTTATTTTTCTTAAAGCATAGAACAGTAAATAAAAATATATATAGAAATAGGGTCTCTATTACTTACATTGTTACAAAGTTTTGTGTACTTATGCATTGTACTAGCTAAGCCTTGTCAACTTACTCTTGGTGAGGATGTAAAACATTACTTTTTGCAGACTTTATATATGCATTTTGGAATAATAAAAGATTATATATTAATATACCAATGCCAAACAAAATCCACTGTAATTTATAAGGCTTCTAAATTAAACTGTATTTGGGTTTTAAAAATCTCATTTCTTATCAGAATATTGCCCTGATCACACTTCAAACTCTTCAATGTTCATAACAGCTTTATCTAAATAGATGCTCTAGGAAGACAAAAGATTACACATTTCAAAATGAGAAATTAATTGGCTTTAAACAAGTACTTAAAATGAAATAGTGGGTGTAGCCACTGTGGTGAGTTCGCTAAATACAAATATCTTGGTAAATACACTGCTGGCCAAAATCTTAAGGCTGATGAACATAAAGAAAAAATATGCATTTTGTGTTGTTAGACTCAACCACTTATTTGAGTAGAGCTTCAAAAGATGAAAATAATAAAAGGGAAAATACAAAAAATTTACACATTTAATATGGAAAATGGGAACACTATCAAATTAGCCTAAATACTAGCTGGTCAAAAGTTTAAGGCTGTACCAAAAAGAAGTCCTAAACAGGGTAGGAAATGCCCAGCAATAGGTCTCAGTAACGAGTTGCACAGCCGTCATTGCGAGTAACTGCAAACGTTCGCTTTGGCATGGTCAATA
Source organism: Tachypleus tridentatus (assembly GCF_004210375.1). Classification (NCBI taxonomy): domain Eukaryota; kingdom Metazoa; phylum Arthropoda; class Merostomata; order Xiphosura; family Limulidae; genus Tachypleus; species Tachypleus tridentatus. The sequence continues at coordinate 105,146,224 of NC_134837.1, read as the reverse complement.
TACGTGTTTGCAGAAGACTGGCTGGAATGTTATTCCAAGTGGTGAAGATGGCTTCACGAAGATCATGCATTGTTTGGAATTGACGTCCATTTCTATAGACTTCCCTTGCCATCCACCCTTAAACATTTTCAATAGGGTTCAGTTCGGGCAAAAACACTGGATGGTCCAAAAGAATCACGTTATTTGTCAGGAAAAAGTCCTTTGTCCTGCGGGACATTGTGGATTGCAGCATTGTCCTGCTGAAAGATCCAGCCATTTCCACACAGGCGAGAACCTTCATTCAATAAGGATGCTCTCTAACATGCCAATGTAGTCAGCTGCTGTTTGATGCCCCTGTATAACCTGACTCCATTGTTCCATGGAAGGAGAAAGCACCCCAGATCATAATGGAATTTCTTCCACTGTGTCATGTAAAAAAATGTCTCTGGTGGAATATCCTTATCGTGCCAGTAACATTAGAAGCCATCTGGACCATCCAGGCTAAATTTTTTCTCACCAGAGAACAAAACCTTCATCCACTTTTCTACGTCCTATGTTTGGTGCTTCTCAGCAAAGTTTAACTGAGATGTTTTGAACATGTTTACAGTTTTTTAAGCCTTTCTCTCGTAGATGCCGTCGTATTGTTCTTGAGCTGCATTCTGTGTCCATAAAGGCCTTAACCTGGTTCGACAATCGGCTGATGTCTTGCCAGACAACACATCAAATCCTCCTGCTCAACGCCGGTGACATTTTATTGGGCTGATTACTTCAAATTATCATTCTGTTTCCCTTTTAAGAAATTTGCAACAGCAGTTTTACTACGTCCAATCTCACCAGGGATGGCACGTTGAAAGAGACTTTGCTTTTGCAGCTTGACAATTCTGCCACGTTCAAACTGTCAACTTTTCAGCCTTTGTTATGTTTTTACCCAATGTAACACAGGAGTTGTCAGTGGGAGATGTTGACAATGCTAATGCTTGAACACAAATGACTAAATTTCGTTACATGTTTACCAATTAAAGCTTCTTTCAGTATGGTCTTAAACTTTTGACCAGCTACTACTTAGGCTAATTTATTAGTGTTCACATTTTCCCTATTAAATGCTAAAAAAGTTTTTTATATTTATTTTCCCTTTTCTTATTTCCATCTTTCAAAGCTCTAATCAAATAAGTGGTTGAGTCTAACAATGTATAATGCATATTTTTTCATGTTCAATGGCCTCAAGATTTTAGCCAGCAGTGGATAAAAAGTAGCAAGTTTTTGTATTTTAGCTTTTTAACAATGGTAATTTGAGTTTCTAATTCATTAAAAAGTGTATCCTTCACATTTTACGATGCCCACAACACAATTTAAGGATATGCAGAAGACAATGTACCATATGACACATACAAAAGAATTAATATTTAGAAATTTGTTCTGAACATTTACTTTAAAACCAACAAGTAATATATAATACTAAAGTTTCAATTACAAAATACAGTTTTGTTCTAAATTTATGGACATAAATTCATAAAATGTAATAAAATGCCATCTGCCCCTAACCAAATAGAAAAAGCCAACAAGTAGTCTTTTTGAAATAGATGTACAGAATTTATAAAGAGAAAACTTTTTACAGTAAGGTATAAAACAAATACTGTTTATTTTTATTATTTTTAAAACATGAAAGGTATCTTAAACAAAATTTATTTTGCTAAAATGGGCTAACATGAGAGCATTAAGCCTATGATGATTGTGTTACTGCTAATAGAGGTGTGTATAATTTGACCTTAAGGTAATTAGCTATGGGTGTATTGCAATGGAATATATTAAACAGTCATATTACATATCAATTTTTATCATTATAAATAATTTACCAAAACTTTCTAACTTTTGTTCAAAAGCATTCAACAACTGTCATCTTGTTAGTGTCTGTGTTTCAGATGTAGTCTTATTCACGAGTTATTAATTTATGTGATAGTAAATCTAGAATTAATTTCACTGACTGGAGAAAATTTAACAAATATTTGGCAGACAAGAGATAAAATTTAACATTAAATAATAGGCATGGTTCCCATGCCAAAATATATTATTTCACCTATGCTTATATATAACTAAATTATTACCTACAATTGCAAAACACCATTCATGTATTGTTTCATAAATGGTAAGCCAGGTTGCATGTTAAGAGTCAGTTTACTTAATTGTTACCTTACTAAATTTCAATATTATTGGTCATGCTATTCACAGATTATTGAATATATACAAAAAACATTATTTAACCATTTGTCTCTAGCAGGGGTTGGCAACTTATTTTTTTATGGTGGCCACAACTGTGGCTAATGAAAACAATGTTGGCCACACTATAAAAAAAATTGAAATATGTTAGTTTAATCAAAATAATTGCATTTCAACTAGCCTTCAATGTGAAAATTGATGGGGGTTTTCATCAACAAGTTTTGTGAAACTTGGCTTAATATCTATGCTCTGCCTCTAAATTTATGTCAGTTAGCTAAGATCTGTATCTAGACTTGAGAAAATCTAGCAGAGAAAATGTTGACTCACACATCCATGTGGATCTAAACATGGAAAATAATTTTGAAATTGCTATCTTTAAATTTGGAAGACTCTCATTTATCAGAATAGTGAGCCATATCGCTCTGATAGAACAGAGATGCGTGTTTTACACTTTGCAGGGTAAGCATCTCATCTTCAAATTCACACTTATCCAAAGACAAAAAAGATGTAATTTCCTTACTGAAACTTCCTAAGGCAAATTGAAATGGATCATGCAAAAATTCAAATATCCATTTTAAATTTTTAAATTCGGAGAAACGTGATTCAAATTTTTGACAGATTTTTGATCCAGTTTCCATAGAAATCATCTTTAGCATCAGAGAAATCATAATCCTTATTATTTTCTAGAAAACTATTCAACTTTGCAAAATGTGTCAAATCATTCTTTTGTAACTGTTCCACAAGAAGGTTTAGCTTTAATTGAAATTCATGAATAGACTGTGATTGCTCACTTATTATTTTACCTCTTCCCTGAAGCTTTGTATTAAAATTATTCAAGTGAGCCATCATATCACACTGTCATGACAAAGTTTCAATTTCAGAGAAATTTTCAATCTTACCTTTTTCAACAACACTCTTTTATTTGAGGAAATGCAGAAGTAAATCATTCCAGATACTTTTCCTCTACTTAACCATCTTACATTTGCAAAATCAGTAAGATCATCAAAAGAACAGTCACTGCTTTTCTTCAAAGACTCAACAAACTGTCGATGATGAGAGAGCTTCCTCTTTAATATAATTCACAAGTTTTACAACAATGTCCATCAAATTTTTCAATACATCACTTTTAGACATCTGAACACAAATTTTCCTGATGCAAAATGCAATGGAAAGATGGCAACATGGACTTAACATTATTTTTAATTAAATGCTGCTTCAAAATAGAAACAAATCCTAATTTCACCCCAAGTCATGGCAGGAGAACTGTCTGTTGTGACAGAAACCAGTTTTTTCTAAAATCCAGATTAAATTTTTTTGACATTTCAATAAATTTTTTCCACCTGTTCAATTGCATAATCCAGAAAGGCCAAGCATTTCTTCCCTCACTTGAAGACCTGAAATTACACATCAAATCCAAACTATCAACTGTGCAGTGTCACAAACATCTGTTGACTCATCTAGTGATAAAGAAAAATACAAAGTCTTTTAGCTGTTCAAGAAACTGATTTTCTATGTCTTTCACTAACTCTAGCATTCTGTGGTGCATTGTTCTTTGACTTAGTTGCAAATTATTTACCTATTGAAGAATATCTTTTATTTTTGAATCATAATTCTCCAACAAAGTTTCAATGATGACAATCAATATTTCTTTTACTAGTTCAGCATCAGAAAATGATTTTTTTTTTGAGCTTGAATCCAAGCTACTTCATAGCTAGCTAATATAACTAGTTTTATTGATGATAAAAATCTTTTTCAACCTTCCTTTTGTTCATGAAGTTGTCCTTTCAGATGGCTAATTTCATTCACACAATTTCTGCTATTAACTGGAAATTTTACATCAAATTCGTTGTGAAAATTAAGTGTTGCTTAAGGTTGCATACTTTATTATTCCTAAAAACTTTGTTATACAAAAGACACACTGGCTTATTATTTGCTTTAATCACTGTAAATTTCAACTCCCAACTTTCATCAAATTCTGGTTTCCTGTTTTTCCAGTCACATGGCATTCTCTTTTTGACAATAATTCCAGAATAAGTTAAATTGTCTTTATTTTCTGAGTGTTCACCATCATCTGGATTCTTTCATTTTTGTATTTTCTACTTATCCATATTATGGGATTAAAAACAAAATATATTTAAACACTTGAAAGTTACAGAATAAAAATATGTTTGCAATCACATGCAAAACAATGCACACTCGATAACAAACACCTAAACCAGACTGATGTTACAAAATGGGCAGAATCTGTAGCAGTGATGAAGTGCACGACATTAGCAATGAAGTGAGGCAGTAAAGTTGCTGATTACCAAATTTGCAATAAAAAAATAAATGATGAAAAAAGTTGATTCCCAAACTCAAGCTGGCCATGGAATTGCCCACCCCTGGTCTATACTATTGCATATAAAACATTTTTTTAAAATTTTAATGCAAGTAATATTGAAGCATAACCAACACTAGATTTTTACAGTTACTGTTATTAAGTTTTGATCACACAAAAGAAACATGTTTGCTTTTATAAAATTATATATTTCTTCACGTGTACACTTCTCATAGGTCTATTGTGTGTGTGAAATGTGTCTTCCAGATACGTGGTTATAAATGTGTTACATAACAGCATAGTAAATACTCATATCACACAAGTTTTTATTGCATTACAAAAGTTAGTAAATTTTATATTTTTTACAAGCCTGGAAAACACCAATCATTTCTGATAATTAATAAAATAATCACAAGTACAGATATAAAACAAAGAGTTCATATTGCCAATCCTTAACTGAAGTAAAATGTTCATTTCTTTTTGACATTTTTCCAATCTTTCCTGTGACTGCTGACATGACGACTGGTTTTATTAAAGCAACAAAATGTGTAAGATCAAAATAAAAGTAATAACTTTAAAGGCTTTTACACTTTAATAAAATGATCTTTCATCCTAGTTTTAGGAAGATGAAGCCTTTGTACTGTTTAGATTGAAACTAATAATGTTTATGTAATATATTATATCTGCCTTTGTACTCCATAATAATTTAAGGCAAATAAAAGGATTAATAAATATACAATATTTTTGACAAAAAAAAATAATACTGATATGCAAAATGCACCTGAATTCCTCAGTATGCAATTTTAAGACATTAATGAAATTGTTTTTTGAGATTTATGTTCTACAAGTATCCACTGAATCACATGGAATTCGCTAAAGTTTTCTCTTTTTTATCTGTAAAGTGAAATCCCCCAATATTTTCCAGGCTTCAAACAAAAAATACAAAATTCACTAGCTTTTCAGTTTCCCTAAACCCATGGGAATCATTTACACACACAAGATGATAGGCAATTAGTCACATACAGTTTGAGGTACGACTTATATCAGTCTTGTACAGTTTAATTATGACTCAAACAAACAACACAATAAAAATTGGGACCAACCTTTATCATTTCTTCTGTTAACCTTTGATAGGGTTGAAAGAGATCCATCCTTTCTAGTAATATTTGGCTGCCTAGAAAAGCTCCTAAAAGAAGTATAAAAATTAGTTCTATTAACTAGTAAACAAAGTGAATAAATTTGTGAGAATGTAAAGCACATGGAAAAAAATAATTTACCTTCCTCTTTCTTTATTTTCCTTCTTGGCTGCCACTATTGTGTCAGACTCATCTAACATCTCACAGTATTTTGAAGGAATCATGAAAAAGTAACAAGTGACCTGAAACACAACAGAAAATGATATTTAGCTTCAAAATAGAGAAAATATAAAAAATATAGAATATAGAAACTTAAAATATTTTTCAGAAAATGAAATCATATTACCATAATTAAAAATCCTGAATCTGTTAAAGTATTACAAATCTGATACAAAAGAAAATAATATATTAACATATGTGCTGCATACCATTTTTGTTAATAAACATTAGAATCAATTTTTGACCCAATACCTCTATGTTGTAGAAAACATTCAAGAAAAAATATTCCTGTCATAATTGATAGCTGGAACACAAATTATTTACCATAGCAAAGTAAGCGGATGTTATATATTACAAACCAATATTTTTACTTTGTTCTGTACTTTGCACTATCAAATAGAATGAATGAAAATCCCTAGAAATATAAGTAAACTGAAAACAAACCAGAACAAATGAAAAACAAGCAAAAACATATCTTGCCAATTAACAAAACACCATAGAAATGTGTTCACTAGGTATTTATCAACAACAGATTTACTCTATTAATTATATCAATACACAGCTTGGATACACACACTTGCACAAAGTATGTACAAATGTCTCACTACATTTTCACTTTCAAGATACTACTATTTAATTATAATGAAAATAAGTATTAACAAATAATCAAAACTAGAATTGGGTATAAGATACAATCCATAATATTGATTAAAAGATACAAACAAAAGAATGTGAAATAATAGTTGTATTTGGCAAGTTATTGATAAAACACTGAAAACAGAATATAATTTAGGGAAGTTTATATTCTGTAGATTTTCCTGTAAAAAACAAAAGTTTGAATGAAATATACTTGGTTGAAACTTTGGTTAAAATTAAACTAACTACATGTTAAATGTTTTAACAATATAACTCAAATACTGTGAAAGAAGGTTTAAAAGTATCTACAGCACAAGTTTTTCACGAGTAATGTTATTAATTTACATATAGGCCACTATATGGTGATAATTTGTTGGTAAAAGACAGTGCCACGTTTACAACATTCAAAGTTACAAATCACAACTGTAGTATTCATTTTACTATCCAAGCCTATACTCACTATTTTTCTTAAAGATAACGAACTTTTAAGGTTCCCCATTACAAACACAAACTTTTGACTATTCTGTAGTAAAGCCTCACAGACATAAAGTTTCAGCCACAATGGTTGGATACTTGACAAAAAAACCTGTAGTATGCCCACATCTTCTAACACTGCAGAACAACTGGATACTAAGGATGACACAAAGTGAAGACACTGGGGACCAATACTGAAGCTCTTTTGAGAAGGCTTTCTCTCAGCAAAATGCACACACTCAGCAACAATACCAACAAGTTCATGTATTAACAGCAAAGGTTTCATCTGGTGAGATTTAAAATATTTCAGTTAACTTCTAGGAAGAAGACAAAACATAGTGATGAAAAACACTTTTAAGTAAAATTTATAAGAAAATCAAAGTCAGATTTTATTAAAACATAACTTTTCAGAAAATTTCCCATTTGTTTTTGATTATTCCTCATAAAATATGAACTTAATACCCAATATATCAAATTAAAATCAAAAGATCAAGAAAAAGGAAAAATACATTCTAGCTTTACTTCAAAATACTATTTTACTAAAGTGAAAACAAACTGATATATTCTTAGCTGAACTCCACAGTGATAATGCGCATTCTAAGCTACAGTCAAAATACAAAGGACTTAAAATTATTCAAGACCCTTCTTGCACCTGGAAAGCTAAAAGAGTGAATGTAATGTGAATACAAGAACAAACTGTAACTTAAGTAGGCTTTAATCAAAAACCAATACTTTAGTAACATATACACAAGAATGTGAGAAAAATTACATACACCTGTTTATGGATTCATGGAATTTTTTCTACTTTTATTTAATACTTATTTAAAGAAAATTGTTTGTCATCATTTCACAACTGAATTTTCTTTAATATTTATAACTAATGAGAACAATTAGCAAGAAGAATTTTTTAAGTAAGTAATTTTGCACATGTGAATTTTGGTGCATATGCTTATTAAAGAAACAAACGGACCACACCTGTCTGTCACCTTTTTCTTTACTCAACAAACTGGCAGCCAATAAGGAGAAGAGTTCCCTACAAACAGCATTCACACTTCCAACAAACTGAAGCCCACCAGACCAAATAATCTTGGCAATAAGAGGTTGCTTTTTATGAATAGTGATGTCTTTATGGGGATCAATGGACCTAGAATTCACATAAGCCAGTGAAATTTACAAGAGCCATTAAAAACAAAAAAAGTAAGTAAAAGAAAAAAAAAAGGCTAAAAATTAGCCAAAAGAAGTTGTGTAGAATACTGTCAAAACAAGAAAAAAAACTTTAAAGAAATGAACAAACAAAACAAAAGAACCAACAAAATGTAACAGGAAAAGAATAAATGAGATTTAGTGGAAAAATGTATTATGGAAACAAGACAAAGATGTTTAGTTGTCAAAAAAGTACAATATAAAGGACTTCAGTGGAATAAAATTATTGAAAGATGAAAGCTGGAAAACATGAGAAAACAGCAAATGCAAAAACGTTGTAGGAACAAAACAAAGGATCTAGTGAAAAGAAAAAAATGACAGAAACAATAAAAAGACAATGGAAGAAAACAGAGGAGCCAGTAGAAGAAACATGAAAAAAACAAGATAAAGAAACTAACAGAAAAAAAGCAGAAACAAAATAAGAATCAGTGAGAAAAAAAGAAAATACTGAAGAAAAAAGATTATGAGTAGAATGAAACTATAAAAATGAGACAGAGGAACAAGTGAATAAAACTAGAAAAACTAAAACAGAGGAACAAGTGAATAAAACTAGAAAAACTAAACAGAGGAACAAGTCCAAAAAACAGCAAAAACACAACTAGAAAAAAAACTAAAAAGAACACAAAGCTGCAAGTGGAAACATGTAGAAAAGAGACAAATGAACCTTTGGAAGATGCCCGAAGAAATAAGACACGGTAACTATTGGAAGAAAACTGCAGACAAAACAAACAAGCCTTTTGACAAAAATAAAGATCAGTGTTCCACTGCAGAAATAAAGGTATTTTTAAAAGTTCCTTTTTTCCAAAAAATATATGGAATATTGTGGTTTTGCCAACAACAATAGTCTAAATATAAGTGTGGAAATTTTTTGGACTAAATCCATTATTTTTTATGTTATGACAGAGACCATGCCATGAAGTTCTCATAATGAAGTGCAAATTATTCTCCTACATCAAAAATTCTGCAAAAATCACACACCGACATATGTATATATAGTATACATATTATGACTACAGTATAAAACATTTTGAAACAATGCTTTTGGTGAAAACACAAGTTACTTTCAGATTTATAGGGTTTTTATTTATTTTGGGCAAGTAATAGAAGAAGGAATAGGATAAAAAATGAAGATTTTTGTAAGATTTCTGTTTCACCATAAGACCTGACACTTTACAAACAAGATAAAATAATAAACAGAAAAAACTAAGAAACGAGCAGAAGAAAACCGTAAAAAAAAAAAAGATCCGAAGTGTAAGAAAACTAAAATAAAATTGCAAGACAAAAAACTTGTTTGTTTGCTTTAGAGATTGCTATAGCCACCTGCTGCTGTAAATGATTTGGAACTGCCAATCACACAAAAGACAACTAACTGGCAGAACCCTCAATTAACTCTTGGGACTTCATGCTATCACTGAATAGTGGGATTGGCCATCACATTACAACACACTCATAAATGAAAGGGTAAGCATGCTCAGTGCAAGATTTTCAATCCCATGACTCACAAACTGCAAGTTGAGCCCAACAGACTAAAGCTGGACAAGCAATGCAGATAAAGGCTATAGAATGAAAAAAAAGGAACCAATGAAAAACAAAAAAACTGTAGCTCAAAAACAAAGGAATCAACAATGAAAATATGCAGGAAAAAAACGTAAATTAACATAAAGGAACTGAAGTCATAGATTTAAAGGTTACAATTCATTTTAATACCAATACACATTATACTATATAAAGTGTCAGAACAACAATTAATACTTTTGATTTTCAAAGCAATAAACAAATGATTGTGTCTCATCACTTATTTTCAAATATAATAAAAATTGTTACATGAATTTCTTTGTTCCAAATATTTGTGCAGTCACACAAGAGTTTTTCTGACCATCCCCAGTTTGAAACTGATAGATCAGTTAACAAAGCCCACTACCAACATTTGGGCTACTCTTAACATAAAAGTGAAAATAACCATAACTCTTATAATTCACCCACAACTCCAAAGTGTAAACCATGATGTTATGATATCTGGACACAAAACTTGGACCCTCAAATTCACAGTTAGGCATATATAAACAACTTGGCAATCCTGACCCATGATATAAAAGGGGTATTAAATATTATCTGTACTCATTTCAAACTATGTAATTAAGAATCATAATCTACTGGTACCTTTAAACATAAAAAAATCACTTCCAATTATTGTTATGAGCACCACACAAAGTTAATGTAAATAAATTATACAAATAGCATATAATTTAAATTGAGATTTTCATATTTTTAGCACCACTAATTTCATTCAAATAACTGATAAATTAAAATTTAACAAATTACAATTCATACAAGGAAGAAAAAAAATACCTTTTTACATATGCATCAAAGTTTTTCCGAATGAGTTCCATCCATACAGTAAAGAGAAGACAGTTATTAAACTGTTCTATACAAGAGTCAACACTTCCATCTTGCAAAGCACAGCTTATAAAATAAATAAAAAATAATTATTTATTCTTGAAATAATTTAAATAAAAAATGTTTTTTCCACAAACATTTTAATTTATTATGCATTACAAATAATGGCTTAATGTTATCAAAATTCAAAATGGTGATGATTTGTTAGCTAATACATTTATAAATTCTTTTAAACACTCAGTTACGATGAGAAAAATGTTTCAGAATTATTAGTGAAAGGTTTTTATTTGTTTCTCTTAAATACTCATGTAAAAGACATTGATACTTAATAAACAGTGTGTTAATTCTTATGGTATAAGTTAAGCATGGAAGATAAGTTTGGATCTATTAGTTTGAATGTACAGACGAAAATAAGAACAATATACTGAAGAGTTTGTGAACTTCCCTGGCTCATATTTGCTCATGGCATAAGATAAATAACACATAACTAATTAACTAATTATCTGACAAGACTGTGCATGTGTTTCTGCTTGTAACTACCAAACCAAATAACCATTAGTAACCAAAACCTAGTATATACCCTTAGGACTCCTTACATCTTTCCCAATGTACTGAGTGAGCACTTTAGCGAGTAATCAATTAATTACTTTAAAATACAATGCTGATAAACATCTACCCTGAGCACAAAAGATTTATACCTAGAAGGAGGTACATAAAGGGGAAAAAAAAGTCAGGCAGTGTTGAGTGGAGCTTAACAATCATGGCCAATCACTGACAAAAATGTTTCTCAAGGGATTATTTTATGTAACTTTGATAGAAAAAGGGAGATTATTGAAACAGGAAAAAAGAACCATTATACAACAAACATTGTTTCTGGACAGATTGCTAAACTGTTTAGAATTTCACACATGGAGGATATCAAAAAAAAAATTTTTTTTTTAGGTTTTATATGTACAGTTGAACAACCAAAAAAATCATAACTTCACTGATACCATAGAATTCCACTAACTTTATTAACCTTAGAAACTAAGCTGCATTTAGGTTTAAAAAAATATGAAACTTCAATCAGACTAAATACACAACCTACTTTTATGAAATCTTGGTTAGAAAGAATGTAGAAGCCTTTTGTTGGTGCAAAGTAAAACAAAGTAGTGGTATAAAATGGTTAGAAACTCAAAACTCTTAACATGTTGATGGGCCCAAAGCTTATAAATATTGGTGCGAGAAAGGGATTCCTGAGGAGAAAAAGAAGTCTGAAAGACAAAGTTACTCAAATATAATACTTCAGGTTTTATGATATATCTATGAAAAGATCAAAATATGGATAAAAGTGGAAAAAAACCAAAAAACCTATACTGGTAAACATTTTTGATTGAGCCACACTTTAAAACGTAGCCAGAAGAAATGGAAAACCTCAGAGACAACAAGTCTGATTACAGAGTTCACTGAACTTCAAGATGTCTCATATGTGCACAACTCAAGAGAAAAAAACTTATAGAAGTCATCATCACTAACTCAGATAAGACACACTGGCAGATGGAAGCAAAGAGAGAGAGGCACACCCAAGATGCCATGAATTGCACAGCCAAAGAAGACATGTAAATAATTCCTTGAAAAATGTATACTCAAAATCTCAGAGTCAAATATTGAATAAGAACAAATTGAGAATTAGATTCATGAGTGATCCACCTCAGAAATGAAGTTAACTGAATGGTTAATCACTTTAGTACAAGTCAATAACTGAAGTGAAAACAGAAAGAGAATAATCCTATTGGCCATGGGGAGGGAGGTGTGTGTGTGTGTGTGTCGCAAATATTTTGTCTACACGCATGAAGATCTAATATGCTGAAGCCAGCCTGATATTAAATACAGTGAACTGATGATCATCTCCCCAATGGTGAAAATTAAAAAAAATTACTGAGAAGACTGATGGTTTGTAGCATGTAAATAAATGTCTCTGATATCACCTTTTATTATCCAAAAATCTTACAAATGAATTTTAATAACATTCTTATAGTTTCCATCTTAAAGCTTAGAATGTCCAGATAACAATAAACAGGAAAGATGTAATACAAGTCTTCAATTTCCCGATTTCTTTCTTTGGCAGTATGAAAAAACAAAAACAAACACCTTAAAAAATATGTTAAATGTCCCAACCCAAAATTTTAATACAAATTAGGTTGTACATATAAAAATGATAGTAGACGATCATGACAAAATATTCAGGAAAATTAAATTGGAGAATGTGATGAATCCAAAGGTCCCACAGATGAAGAAAGGATATTAGATGGCTCCCAAAAATACTTCAGAAAGAATATTCAGGGAAGGGAAAAAGGTAAGTGTGTAGGTCAGAAAGGTTCATCCCACTTGCTTCCATGTCATAAAACTTAAAAGGAGCAAAATGAGTAAGAAAATTTCCAAGCAGAAAACTGGTCATACCAGAAGTAGCAGCAGATAATGCAGAAGGATGGTTATGCCTAACTGGATGTCAAAAATTAGGATGATGACCTGAAGTAATGTATAAACCAGAGCCAAGATCAACTGCTGACAAGCTTTTCCCTGATTGAGAAGTAAATTCAGAAGATATACTGTTAAAAATAAAAAGGTACAAGAAAGAGGCCCTTTGGAAGTCACCATAACTATTAGGGGAAAGGTGAAACATTTAGAAAAATACCTCTATGAGCTAGTAACTCATAAAACCAAGCAAGTTATACGGTAACAAAGATCAGGTCAGTGAATGCTGTGAAAAAACAAACACGTCATGCAGTCATTTGCACCTGAGTAAAAGAAGCTAAAGAAAGGAAATAGCTAACAGCTAATAACTGAGCTGAGAGTTGTAAAATGAGTCATTAACCAAAGTTAAAAATATTGATCTAACACACATGGCAGAAGACCATGTGGGCAGTTACCTTGAAAAGAAAATCTGGAGATTATAAACTTTACAATAAAAACTGAGCAGACCAAAAAAGTGATAAATGTATGGCAAATGGGGTTTTTGGAAATTGCCTTTATTTCTAGATGCATCAACCATAAAATTGGAAGAGGGGGAAATAAAAATTATAAAAATAACAAAACACTAAACCCCTCAATGTAACAAATAGGTTCAAGATGTAATATGTTCAGTAGAAGCTTCATCTTGCTAATAAAAACTGATAATGCAGCTACAGGGCCTTTTACACACCAGAACTGCTGAAATAAAACTTCGAAATAACCAGAAGGTTTCTATTATTTTGTGTGTGTGTGTGTGTGTGTGTGTGTGTGTGTGTGTGTGTGTGTTCAGAAAGCAAAGCCACATTGGGCTATCTGCCAAGACCAGTGAGGCAAATCGAACCCCTGATTTTAGCATTGTAAATCTGTAGACTTACTTTTGTACCAGCAAGGGATGTTTCTATCATTAACAGAAGTATTAGAAATAAAATAAACTTCAAAATTCATCATGAAAAAAACTGCATAGGATGAACAATAACAATAAATCAGAATTACACTTGAAAGTAGAGCTTATTTAAGATCCCATGATGCATGCACATTTAATAATGTGGAAGGTGGAAGAGTGAAGAATTGTGTAAATGATGCATTCTTTGCAATGCAAGAAGAGTAGTCAGATTATTTGAATGTCATATTTTGCTGCCTGCATGAATGCAAATATACAGGAAAAGAACTGCATTATTTTAGAGATAAGACTTACCAATTTCAGCTTAGTAATTAATATTCTTAGTTCTTAGGTTAAGATTATCTACCTTTGTGGTTAAATTTAATATGCAAGAATTAAGCTTTTATTCAGCTACTCAGTTTTCTCTACTTTCTGATGACAAAATTCTTAATAATCACAGTTAAAGAGCATTTCTAGTAATATAAGAAAATAGTAAAGTTTCTATGTAATTTATTCTACATTACTTTTAGCCTCAGGTTAAAATTTTCCTTTAACTCCATTAGAAGTTTGAGAAACTAACCTCACAATTGCAAACAGCTGTTTCCATGGTGACTCCTCTTGATGATCTCTTAGAGAGAAAGCTTTAAAGTAATAGGAAGACATTGTGTCAGTGACAGGAGGATGGAGAAAGAGCAGTTCTGACAACATCTGATATGCTAAAATTGCAATCTTTCTTTCTGTGGTTACCTATTTATAAAGAGATTATTTTAAAATCCAACATACAAATGTTTTATATGCTTATGCATTTACAAGTGTTTTTGTTTGAACACCTGAAGTTATGATGAATTTTTTATGAACTAATAAAAGATTCTTTATTTCTCTAGGAACAAACTCATACAAGGATATGCAGATGCCTCATAAATCTAATGTGTTAACCCTTATTACACCACTTGTTGTGATCAAAAGTTCATATTAACTATATAAAAATGCCTTACATAAACAAAAGAAAGTCAAATCTAATGGCTTAGAAGACAGCAAGTAAATAATCCAAAAACCACAACAATGATTTCCTTTGTAAGCAATCTGTCTTTCTGAAAGCATTATCTTTCACAAAATGTACATAACACTTAATAAGATTACTTCATACACATGTACACTCAGTTACATGTGCATAAACTCTTCACCTGCTGCACTTTTTGTTATATAGTTTAATAATATACACTGTTTTATACCACAAGTTCCCATATTTAAATAGTCACAGTAAACAAGTATATTTTCCATCCTGAAAATTAAGGGACCTATCAGATAGCAATAAAACAAGTTTTATACCATATACAACTAGAAATTACCTGCAAGATATACAAAATCATGCTAATGCTCTGCAGCTGTGGATACTTCTTTTCTGATACAACAGACTTCATAAAATTCAAAGCTTTCATAAACTCATTTTCCTCAACACAAGATTCAAATATAGCAGTATAGTGTCCTGATAATTCACTACAAGAGGACCTTGAGACCTAAAATATTTTAAGAAAATGTTTTAAAGACCATTATTATATCAACACAAACCTATCAGTAACCTTAATATTGCTAAGTAGTCACCAAAAATTAAATTCAATAATCCCTCAATTATGAGAAAATAAACACAAGAGTAAGATCAAGCAATTATGAGGAAAAAATTATCTTAACTATTTTGGGTAGTTTATAGAACTAGTTGCTTAACTTGATTTATCAATTACTAATTGTTTAACCAAAATTACCAATAAAATGATTAATATTGCAAAAATCAACTG
Source organism: Tachypleus tridentatus (assembly GCF_004210375.1). NCBI lineage: Eukaryota > Metazoa > Arthropoda > Merostomata > Xiphosura > Limulidae > Tachypleus > Tachypleus tridentatus. The sequence goes on along the minus strand of NC_134837.1, from coordinate 105,130,486 downwards.
GTCACATTTTCTTTCAAATTACTCCAGCTATTCACATAATTAAAAGAGTGGAATTATAATTTTTCATTATTATTTTACTTAATTCATGTTTGTTAAGCTTAACTTATTAAACATCACAATAACAATGAATTAAATTGAACAAACTTGAATTAATCAAAAATTATAATGCAAATAATTCTATTACAGGATAGATGAAATAAATGTCAAAAGTAACAACCAGTAACAATAATTATAATTAATTATTTTCTTAATCACAATTTTAACATGTTGGCTCCAAAGCCTATTTTGTTGATAGTTTTCAGGGTCCCCCTAGTCATTTTACTTTTTTTTTTTTTATTTGAGGAAGAGTGTATATGTAGTCATTGTGTCCCAGTCAACAAGTTGTCATTAAAAAGAAATCAGAGCAAGACTCACTGGTGGGTTGTGTGGGAGCCAATATGTTACTTACTGGATAATTGGAATAACTGAACATAGTAATTTCAAATTGATTGAACAAGTTAACTATCCAACTTTATATATAACAATATAAAATCAGTATTTTTATACACCTCCAACAATAAAGAATTATGATTTGAGATTTAGAAACAACACAGTGTAAAAGGACATTTAATTATTTATCAATAAATGGAAATGCTAATTTTTTTTTTTTTTTTTTTTTTATATATACAAGTCATGACTAGTGATTAAGTTGCACAAACTTGAATTAATAATAATAATAATGACAAATCATAGTGGTAATATTTCAATTACTTGACTAGTTAGAATAACTGTAAATATAAGGTTCAGTTTTATATTATTTGAAGAATACAAACTATTGGTGTTTGAAAACAAAATTGTTAGGCATACTACAGTATTTTTTTTTAAAAGAGCATTATTTGACTGACTTTCTGTGGAAGTTTATCATTATTTGAGTTTGGCCTCAGGTTTAAGTTGGAAAGCTACTTGTGAATCCGACAATGACAAAGGACGAAGCGTTGTTTGCTCCTCTACATAAAACATTTTCTCAACCCAAAAGAGCCGTTTCTACACATATATTTTTCTTTACAAGTGGGTTTTCTCAACATCACTGAAAAGCTACTTGTAATTTTGCAACCTCATTAACCCTACGAATACAGGCTGGGTTGCATCCACCCAGCTTGTAACCATGAGAATAATTATACTATAATTTTATATAATGTAAGAATATCTTTACAAAATTTTGTAAATTATTAGTAAATATCACAAGGCTTTTAAAACTACATATCAATGTTTTTTTTGTAAAGATGTTTTCAGAATGTTAACTATCCAACATGCAAAGTAATTTTGATTTTAAGATTAAAAATACTTTTCTTTATTTGAAAATTGTTAACTTTCATTTGCATAATTTTTATGTCCTTCTAAATAATCAAATGTGTGTTTGAAATAAATATGTAATTTGTTTATTTATTTCTTATTTGTTTATTTATCACTGTTGTCTTTATATAATGTTGGCCAATTTGGCCAATCTCATAACAATAATAAAAGTTGTGAAATAAATCTAAATAACTTTGGTTTTGTTCCAGAATAACTACAATTGTAACAGGAATTCAAAAATGATTATTCTAAATAAATTAAATCTCATAATAGTATACTTCTATTAATATTTGTTTTATTGACTTATGAACTTGTGACTGACTAAAAATACCACAATGCAATTAAAAAATTATGTAGAGCATATGTAACTATGTTACTTTATTATGAACAGCATAACATACAAGTTGCTGGTATATATACTCCATGAAGATTATTTCTCTTTCATTACCTTATCTAATTGTTATGTTTTACATTTAATTACTTTTATAACAATAAATAGTGAAAACAAATGAAAAATAAAAACCTCATAACTAAATATCAAACATTTTTATTTCCAGAACAGCTTTGTATTTATCTGTTACTTTCTTTATTGTAAGATATTTGATTTACCATGTCATAGGTAAATAATCAAAATATAATGAAAATAAAGATTTCAAATGTAAAACAAGATGTGTGGTTTTGTTAGTATTAATCACAAAATTACAAAGTACTTATGGTCAGAGCTTACACTTTTCACCTTTTCACACTTTTCAAAAGTTATTGCAAGCAGTTAGCTTAGAAACTAAATGAAAAAAGTTGTACTGCCTTTTCATTATGGACAATGAAGTTCCAAAGCAAATCTCTTGAGAATTTCTGATAATCTTTTTAACCCTAATTCCTATGTTTATTCTACTGTTGGTGGCTAAAGTAGAAACCTGTCAGATATAAAGCAATGGAATCACTGTTCTGTTACCACACTGAGTAATTCAACACCATTAATATCAAATAAGCTTTTGCAAAACAATTCTCAGAACTTTCCCTGCCTTGAAAACATAGAGGAGTATGATTTATCAACTTGTTGAAAGTATAATGATTACAATGAGAATTATCTAAAGTATTATAAAATGCCTATGCTATGCATTTGCAGAAAATCTGGGCTAATTCAACAAACTTGGTGGGTATCTGAATATCGGCCAATAATTGGATGTTTCCTACAGACTATATTCGAATCCCAGCTCTGAAAACACAGTGAGGTATAATTTATTGGCATATCTACATCGCACAGTAGTTGAAATAAGAATTCTCTAAAGTACTATATAAAAGTGAGAGAAAATATTTTCGATATGCCTCTGTACAAAGTTGTAACCACTCTAATAAACTTGGTGGGTTGGGATTTAGTGGCAATATAAGTGTGAAAGTGCTTATGAATATCCTGTTTCATATTTTACCCTGCTTACACAGTAACCAATAAATGTGTAGTTTCCAACATTTTGTAAGGTACAATGAGGTTTCTGTTACCATACATTACACAGGAGTGTGTGTATAAACATATATTACTGTTTACAAATAAACATACAAATCCTAGTTATTTTTCTTAAAACACAAAGAAGTAAATTAAAAATATTTGGAAAACAACAAACTCCATAACTTATGACATTTTGAAGTTTGTTTGCTTGTTTTTTTACTAGTGAGTTGTACTTGCTAACTCCTCATGTTTAGGCTTGTCGAAATTTACATGAATGTAGGAGAAAAAAGTGTCAACTTTATATATGCATTTTTGAACATTAAAAAATTCTAAAGAATCATACTGATACCAAAAAGCTACTGTAATTTACAAAGCTTCCCAACCATATTGAATTAGGGTCTAAAAAAAAACCAATTTATTTTTGAAAATAACATTTGTCATAATATTTGAACTTTATAACAATATTAGAGGTTTTCTTCATGAATAGCTCAGAAACATTAACGGAATTATGTAGAGTAAATGTACAGTTTTCAATTGATTATAGATTTATAGGTATAGAAAAGCAGGCATAAATAAACAAAACTTCTAACATCAGGAAGTGCTGGATAGATCCAATATTTTAGCAAACAAGTCAGAAGATTTTTATATTCTAGCTTACAAATACTGGAAATGTGAGTTTATACTTCATATGAAACTACACACATTGTATTGCAGGCACCATAAAACATTATCTGACCAAACCTAGAATATGATACACAAACATCAATATTTAGCAACAGTTTTTTGTACTGACTTTTAAATTAAGAAATTAACCAATGTATAAGACTAAACACTGATTTATAATTTCCAATTTGATACCAAGTTTAACATGCATTCGTAATACTGTAATTCAGTAAAATTTTGAAAGTGCACAAACTTGATGACATGCTCTCTGGCCCCTTTCTAGTTCAGCAGGGTTTAAAATATTTAGTCATTATAAAATGTTTCTCCAAGATTATAATGTTTTTGTTTTGTATTCCCCCTCTACTTTACGTATTAATTACATACTTAAGTGGAAGAATCTTTTCAGAATAGAAAACATTTCTCCTGATGTATCTTAATTAATGCATTTATGATTTTTTTTCTATTTACAGTGGACTAATTGTCTTAATTTTGAGAGCCACATTATAGAATTTTTTCAGTTAATTGGATTAACTGTTATTTCAATAGGTTGATTATCTTTGTGATATAAATGAGTTAATCCCATTAATCAGTTCTATTCTTTACACACAAGCAAAGCCATATATGAACTATTTAGTTTTACTTGTAAATTATCTGCAAAAATTCACAAAAGATAAAAACTATGCAAAACATTTGCACATTGTTTCAGTGCCTATTTATATGTCCTAATTAATTTTAAAAAACAATATTCAATCCTGAGAGAACACCAAATCTGCTCCTTAGAAAAAATGTGGTCCTCTTTTATTTATACACAAAATATATGACCTCAACTTTTAATTTCCTCATAATACCTGAAGGTGGAAGACTTATGAAATATTGTAACTTTAGCCAGTTTTACTGAAAAATTAAAGCCCTGCTCTCTATGCAAGGAAGTTAGTTCTCCTTTACACTTTTTTTTTCTTGTCCATACTATTATTCATGACAATTCATGTATCAAATCATGACAACCCCAAAACCTCCTCTGACTACCATAAGTTTGTTTGGCTACTTACATGTTAATAACAGTTCAACAAAATGGATTCAGTCATAACAATAAGCCTCCAAAAACACTTTTATCTCCTTTCTTGAGGCTCTGCTACAACTATCTGCAGTTTATATTCTGTGCAAAATTTCATGTTGCATTTGTAAAAATTATTGGAAAGTTAAAAATCTTGCATGCATAGGTATATACGTTGAAGAAGTAACATACAGATGAAACACGTCCACAAACATTACAGTAAAAACTTCACACACCCATGTCCATGACCAATAGCTTTACACAACTACAAGTACACTTCACAATTAAAACAATAAAGTTTACTGCCATAAAATTTCCTGTAGAACCTATAATTTTAATTCAGTCTTACACAATTCCAAAATATTGTTAACTTACTATTAAAACAAATATAAAACAAAGACCTCACCTAAAAAAGCTTACTATAATGTTTACAAACAATTACTTTTTAATGAAACTACATGTCAAAATGTACTCACTTTGTTAAAAACTTTATCTTGAAGCTCAGGTTTCACTGTTCTTGTAGAAGCCTCTAATACTGGAGAATGAGTAATTTGAACTTTCTGGTCAACTCTGGGCAAAGTATGAACTGGTTTTTTGTGAGGAATCACTATTGAGCCCCTCTGGTAAGTGGTGAGATGGTTTTGGTAATATGTCAATATTTCATCATTACCAGAGAAAGAAGTTTTAAAGGGATTCTCACAATTAACATTTTCAGTCACACAATCTTGTATCACATCTTTTCTGGTTTCTGAATTCTGAATACTAACAGAGTCAAACTTTGAAAGATATTCACTATGATAGCTTTTTAACTGAGGAAGGCAACCTAAAGAAATATTCTGTTTAGTTTTAACACATTTTGGATAATCTAGAACTTTTTTGGAAGATCCTGGAGGTAATGTTTTGACATTATTTACAGGAATATGAGCCTTTTTATTATTATCTTTGTTTTCTGACACTGGCAATTGGAAACTGGTACTCAGGCATTTCCTAATACCGGATTGCTGCTGTAAAGTGAAGTATCCTAACAGGGACTTTTGACATTTCTCATGTAGAAGACCTTTTTTCTGATTTCTTGATTTAGAAGTTTTCCCAGCTGCATGAGACTTAGAGAATGTTGTACTATCCTCAGATTTTAATTGCTTACATAGTGCACTACTTAAGTAATCATTAGAACTTTTATGTTTATTCTTTTTGTTGTTTTCAGTTTTTTGACAAACAAGAAAAGGATAACCACGTTTCTTCAAACAATTGCTGTTTGTCACCAATTCAAAACTAGTTTCATTAAAAGATTTAGCTGATTTCTTTACAAGTATTAAGGGATGTTTTTCATTATTTTGATAGTTATCAACAGATAAATGTGACAACTTTAGTGGTGACAACAAAGGTATCAAATTTCCTTGAGAAATAAAAGAAATAGGAGACTTTAAAGAATCATGTTTTTTGTCCTTACAAGTGATCCCTTCATTTTGCAGTAAAACATTGATGGGTTTATATACAGTGATGAGAAATTTCTCCATTGCAGGAGGAGGATCCTAAAACAAAGAAACAACATGCAAATCTGAAGTAAAACATGAACTTTTGAAAACTCCAATCCTAGAAAGAACGAAATCAAAAGAAAAAAAGAGACTGGAAAACATTTCATTACTTTACAGATACATCATGTCATGAGCCAGCAAGTAAAATAAAATTTATAACACAAACTGATTACAAGTGTTACTTACCAGCAAAAGGAAATTTCTTATATAATCTGGGCTAATACACAATATCTGCAGCTTTAGAAGAGACTTAACAGATACAATCTGTTCTGGATCAACAAATACATGTGTAACCTTTTTTTTTAAAAGCTGTAGATTAGGGCATGGTAATGAAACTGGAATCAAAGTAGCTCCTCCACACTGCAACAAACTGAAAGCAAACAAAACTCTCACACATTCAATTTGACAAAAAAGTTGTAATATGTTAGCTCTTTTATAGCTATGGTATTTAAGAAAGTTGCAAAATATCTGTATTTTCCATGCAGTAAATGTTAGACTCTCTTGTTTAGTGATCACTGTATGACAAATTTATTACAAATACTACAGTATATGTAACAGAATTTAAGAACCTTGATATAATTTTGCCACACATTTTCTTTAACCTGGTGACTGAGAGAAAAACCAGATGTAAAAAACAATTTCCTTTTTTTCATATATGTATTTTACTCCACTATAAGTCTATAAACTTAAGTGCAAAACTGAAAGAAAAATATTATTAAAAAGTAAAAGATTGTATGAAATGAACATTTTTAATTCAGAGAAAAAAAACAAGAACCTGTTTAAAATTCTTAGCAACTGAACATTAAAACTAAATGGCTGTTTATCTGTAACAATTATTAATGTTTTACAGATTCATGAATATTACATTACACTAGAAAGTTGGTGCTTTACTCATTACCAAAGTTATACATTTTAACAAGAGAAATTCACAGTAAATATGTTTTATTTATATATATTGTTTGAACAAGATAAACTTAATTATATTGAAAATTAAGGCTTTTAGTCATTTGAATACTTTGCTGTCACCTGTTACTGCACTTGTTACACCTAACCAAGCTTATCTGATGTTGCTTTTAAACAGGTGGATGTAAAAATGATGTCTAAAAAAAAGACAAACTATAAAATGTTTCCCAGCTGTATAAATGGTTCCTAAGCCTTCTAAACTTTCCTAGAAAAACCATAAATTACTGTTCAATCCACTTTACACACTTTATGTTAACATAAATTAACTTGCTCTAGCCAGTTGTATTCAAAATTGACTAAATGCAAAGCATTGCTTCATTAATTATTATGTTCAGACAACGTACTGTGACATAAGGAGATGGAAATGAAAGGAAGAAATAAAACTGTCAAAAATAGAAGAATTACACGAGTAAGAAGACACACTTAACTTTATTCTGAAGGGAAGACAGTTGCTTAGCAAATAAAAACATATGCTTTGTAAAGTGCAAAAAAATTCTAAAATCAAATTGGTATGTATAATATTTACATATACTCTTTGCAGTTGTGCAGAAAATAAAGTACGTAACATTGTTTCTTCATTTTTCTTTATAAACACACCAAGTAAATACAACAAATTTACAAAATACAAAATAAGAATTCTAAAACATTTTGATACAAGTGTAGAATTACTATTTTTACTTGAAATTTGATTTTGTTAAGCATATGAGCATTTAATACCTAAAAGGTGCTGTGAAGTCATTACAAAGCTTGTCTGTAGTTGTATGCCATTTTGTAAATAGGTACCTGAAAACTACAGAGAGATGAGACAATTTTTTGCTTTGCACCTTGAAATGGGCTTAATCGATAAACCTGAAATACAGGACTACTGGGACATGTATTGGCTAACTTAAACACCTGGTTTCTTCTGAATCGATCTTGAGCTTCCAGCACTTTCCAAACAATAATAAAGTTGTCAGAAGTGCTTCTTGTCATGTTATTCAAGGCATGAACACTGATTGACCAGATAATTTCCAAATGTGTACAACCATTTGGTCCAAAAAAGGAAATGGTTACGAGTAAAATGGCAATTTTACCAGTAAAACCCTAAAAAATTAGATAAATGTCAATTCAGAGTTCTGGCATTATCAGAGTCAAAAAATGTTCATAGAAATGAAATAAAAAACCTTATAATTCAAGTACTTTCAAAAAGATGGACCTTTGCCCCATAAAGATGAAAGGTCCATCTTTCAAAAGTGGTCAGGTTATAGGGTTTTTATTCAATTCTATCAGCAATTCTAGAACCCATGTGTTTTTCTAACATCATCAGTGATTCAAAAAGTGATTAGATTTCTTAATGGTCACTTTAGGCAAATAAAAGTTAAAATCTTTCAAACGAGGATGGTGACAATATATCAATAACCCACAGGCTTGTTTGGAATATGATGGCACCATACATTGGCAAAGGGAATGAGCTATAGGTAAACAGCACTAGTGTGTCCTTGGTTGAGGAATTGTCCAAACAGGACATGAAATTGTGTGGTACAGCAAACATAAACTACCATAGCATGCCAAAGGCTTAGAAACTTGCTGTCCTACTTCTTGAAAAAGGTGAAGATCCTCAATTCGTAAGGGAAGGAAAAATTGATCGCATAACCATTTTACTATCAGGAATTCACCAACAACCTCCAAAAACTAGCCTAAGATCACATAACATAGCTATTCAAAGGAGTTCTGAACGATAAATACAACATAGCAAAAGGTTACTAATAACTCTCAACTGTTGTTTTTTTAATAAAATCAGATGACTAGTGTCAAATCAAAGGGTTAAAAAAACAACTACAACCTTCTTAACTATGCAGACAAGGTATGTAAACTTAAACATACTAAAAAGGTAACTGCCTAAAGATACCTGTGGCATTATGCATTGAATCTTACAAGTAGCTGTAATATTTTGATAAACTGTTGGTTTATTTTTCCTTTCTGTAAAATTTCATTAAGTAGTGTTTCCTATATTGTTATTTGGCAAACTGCAACACCAACTTATCTCTATTACCTGATATTTAGTCAGATTACATCAATATAAAATTTTATCAAATTATTAACTGCATTAATGACCTCCCCTCTAAAGGATCAGCATTCTAAGCAAATACATTTTCTCTTTATTGTGAAGGGATAAATCCTACTAACAAGTTAATGAAAGATATTAATGATAATAATAATAAAAAGTCTAAAAATTTTAAAATTTGCCAATTCCTTAATTCAGCAATAATGAAGTTTTCCAAAGTACTGAAGGTTTCAAGTATTAATTATATAAAATTATAATTAAATATAATTAATTTTTTTTAAATAGAATTGAACAATCGTAATAGCATGGCCTTTGACCTGTGACCAATTATGATAGGCTAATCAGCTGTTTTAGCATCAGATAAACTTTACTTAAGATAAATTTAAGCTTATACAGTGATGATCTCCTCTAAATGTTCAGTATTCTCAGAAACTATTGCTTCTTTTTTGAACAAAAGGATAAAATTTCTTGACAAATTAATGAATGCCAGCTCCCCCTTTTTTTTTCTATTAAGTAGCAATCAATTATGGTACGTGATGAACAGATCATCAAGTAATTAGATAATATTCCCACTGGTACCACTGATTTCTCCATTTCAAGACTCTAAAATTCCATTTCAGTGACAATTTGGGAGCAAAAACTTCTATACACTTGGCAATATTCTGACTAAATCTAAAATGGACAAGTTTTTTTTTTTATCTGTAAGTAAATGGAAAATCCATAAATAACACTGAATTTTATTTTTTCCCTAACTATACAATTTTGAATTTTGTGAAATCTGTATTACACCAGCCATACAGTTGACAACAGTACAGAACCACAAATTAAAAACCTACTTTTTATACACAGCTAACCGTTTCTTTTCAGTTAACAAAACAGCAGTTTTCCATCCATGGAAAGCCTTGTATCCTGTAGATGCTCTTGCCAGTCGAAGACGTCGAGGAGCAGATAATAAGCAAGTATCAATTTTTTCACACCCTTCCTTAATATAGGCAAGACTTTCATTCCATTCATAATCTATCTCTGGAAGCCATCTTCCTGCATTGTGACTGTCTTCGATAAATTTTTCAGTTAAAATCCAGATTCCTAGTAAAATACAAAACAATGTATTCAACAACTTATAAATACATACATGTAATTGACTGGAATTCCAGTACTAATGAACTACAGAATTAATACAGCATTAGCATACCAATGAACATTTCAGTCATTACATTACATAGCACAATCACATCAAATGGAAAAACACAAACATGCCACAACATTACCTGATGCACAAATATGTTACTAAATCAGATTGGATGCAAACAGGTAAACAGTTATATTTAAGAAATTTTAATGAAAAGTAAGACAACTCTAAAGAATAATGAAAGCATTAGACCATACATAAATACAATCTGGTCAAACAAACCAAAAAGAAATTCTGTATTCTATAAACCAATATTTGGAGCTTACTAAAAGGCCCAGACAAATTTATTATATTTTTTCCTAGTGAATTACTTTTTTTTAACAACACGATTAAGACCAACATTCCTGATGAACTTTCATAAACAAGAGATGTTTATTTTGTTTCTTTGAATTTCTGTGTTGAGCTGCATATTTTCTTTTAAACCTAAGGTAATATACGTAACATAAAATTCATATTATCTGATGACTGGTCTGAGCATAAAGCTTTTATTTTTGTCAAACTAAGTTCTAAGTAACAGCAAGTTGAGTCTTGCTTTTGAACCTAGTAGGGCAAAAAGTCACAAAGAAACAAGTGAGCCACTTCAGCCACATTTCCCATCCTTCAGGTAAATATGAGGAAATAAGAGAGAATAAAAGAGCAACATAAAACCAAGTATTTAAGCAATATTCATACATACATTATTTATCCAGGTTTTTACAGTTAACATTTTCTAAGAGTGAAAACATACTTCTGATAGATACAGCTTCACACATATCTTTCCTGCTTCAGTGTACTCTCTATGTGCAAACTTTATTCATGCCACTAGTCTCGAGGCTTCCAAATAAACTCGCTTGCTTCCACATGATATTGATGCATTCTTACATGCAAATGAACATACAACAACCCTCTACCATTAGGACTCTGACATACTTTTCAGGTGCAGTTAACTCACTCTATACTTAATGTTCAATCAGCATTTTGAGATTAACCAAGAAAAGAAAATGCAACAAATTGAAATGCATGGGTGGGAAGTGTGAGTAGAGGTATCTAATGAATACATTTTCAGTGTACAAAATTTAAACTACCAATATAATACATAATCTTTTCTCACATACAGCTAGAGCTCTATTTTGATGTGGTGGAAGTACCAGTGCAAAATGTTACCAAGTATCATTCAGAAGTGCCTGAAAGGGGCCCATGAAGTGTAATATCCTATATCATGGGATCACATCTGTGGGAGACTCCACCTCGTCTGCACCAGAATATATACTTTTCACCCATTAATAAGAGAAGTGTAGCACAGACAAAAAAAATATAACCACATTCCAAAACCATGACTCAGGTTATCAGAAATGCTAGATGTATTTAGTGGCTACAGGTGTGTAACACCAAACATGGTGGGTCAACTCTAGCCCAAAACCAGACAGTACCAGAAATTTGAGTTCCAAGTTGCAAGAGGAGGAGGTATCCTACCATCAACATCACCTTAAGTCTAGTGAGTTAGAACAGATATGTAACATCCAAACTGCAACTGAGTGAGAACATGCATTGACTGGTTCTACATCAATCAAACACCTAACCACCCACCCAAGTACCTGACATCTAAGTAGCAGTTGAATAGCAGAAAATATAGAAGGGTGACCATTACTACACTGACAGAAAACTACCACTTTAACAATGCAGTAGCTAGAGACTAGTAAGTGGCAAGAGCTCCCATGTTCTATTAGAAGAAGAAAAAAAGGGGGGAGCATTCTGAGAAGCCCAAAAAAAGCACATCATTCTAAGGAAATACAACAGATGTTGATGAAAACCTAGTTTTTAAAAGCAGGCTTGCACTAGATTTTTAACCAGGTATGAAGGATAACCAAGGATCCACTATCTGTTTTACTTGTGACAGTCCATGAGTGAGTATGACCTGGATCAGGCCTTGTTTAACCCTAAGGTTATTAATACCCTATTATGAGTATGTCACAAGGTTTTACTGACCAACATTTCTGACAGACTTTCTATAATATATAGAGTAAAACCTGTCTAGGCGGAAATCTGTACGAGCCGGATATATCAAAAGTTTGCAGCATTATATTTAGATTTCTCTTATAAAAGGCTCTCTATATGGTGGAACCTGCAGAATGCAGATAGAAAAGTATCTTTCACCTACCTCATCTATCAACAAGTAGGATTAGCATCTGAGTAAGGTGGAAAAAATGTTTTTGATTAAATATTAATTTATTATTTAATTAATAATTTCTTTAAATATTAATAAGTTCTTGTTTAATTGTTCAGTGCTGCAGATAAGATAACTCGTCCAAGCCGATCGGTAACACAGTGCCACGGACGAGTTAATTCGTTCTCAATAGTACCTAACGCTAGATATCAGCACCATATATGCATTTGACCTACTTTCAAATTGTTTCACTTCCAATCTAAAATGGCGTCACTGAAAAAGTTACAATATGAACAAGCATTAGTTGTATATTGAACTTGGTTCGGAGTTGCTGTAGCAGCTGAAATACTTGACGGTCAACAGGTTAATAATTTGTTTAAATATTACTGAATTCTTGGACATTTTGCGACAGTTAGTATTGGTTAAATATATTGTTCTTTTTTCTGCCATCATTATTTTTGCAGTTAAATTAGATTCATGATTTGTAGAAATATATTTGTCTTTTACGTGTAAAATTCTACACTAAGTAATTCTCACGAAAAAAATAAATTCCTACCTTCCCTAATTTTAAAATTTAGGGAAAATTTACTTAATACCCTAACTTTTTTTTTAAATTTGTTTATGACGATTCTAGTGAAATCCAAACTCTGATTGAGAAGATTGATGCAAATGATTCCATGAACGTGGAAGGTTTTGTGAATGTTGACCAGAATGTTTTAAAAGAAACTGATGAAATTGATTTAAAATCTATAATAGAATCACAATATGATAACAGTGTGAGAGATTCAGAAGATAAACAAAATAGAAAATATAGTGAGGTAATAGAAATTCCTACTTCAATGTAAGTGTTAAATTATATTAACACTATTAAATTGTATGTAAAAACAAAGAGGAAAATGAATTTCATGAAAAGGCCATAGAATTGATGTTCTCTTTTAACTGCATGAGAAAGCCCATTAAAAAAATGAAACAGTTGAAGTTGGACACTTTCTTCAAATGAATTTTATTAAGATTTTGTATACTTATATATATATTTTGAATGTCTATTTTTGAAAAAAAAACCTCAGATATGATCCCAGTGGTTTGAAGTTATTTTTCAAAATGATGGTTAGCAGAAAGAAAGTTGATACCAAAGTGACATCAATAGAACAAGCACTCATTCAAATATTTCTTCTTACAGTACCACTTCAGACTGGACTGAGTATGCAGATGCATCATCACTTCAAATCTCAGAATCTCATATAAAACACTGAACACATTTGATTGTGTTTATCCTACTCAAAAATTCAAGGATTTGAAGTGGTGCCACATCTAGTTGAGTTAAACACATCAAACACCAGTCCAGGACAATTTTTCTAGTGTATTGATGACAATGTTGATCACAATATTAACACACTTGACAGACATGATACTTTTCATGGCATGGGAATTATTGTTTACATCTCTCCTACCATAAAACAAAAGAGAGTTGTTCTGATGGTATCTGTAAAAGCTCAAGAGGTTTCTGATGTTAAAAAAATTGACACAACCTACTTATTGAGAAAGTTAGGTACTGTGCAGGGCCTTAAATTTGAAAAACTGGGACATTTGCAGTTGGAGTATCCTACTTGAAAGCTAGATCTGTTTTGGAAGGTAATGTGTTCTATAAAATATTCAGTACTAGAAAGGTCAGGGATGATGCAAGAGGGAGAATAACCATGGACATCGTCTGTATTCTTTTTCTCAATAATTGATATGAACTACAGTAACACCTTTTGCAAATACTCGATTTTGAAAATTCTTCAGTAGAGTAGTTTTGCAGTAAAACTTCTGCTAAGGCGTAAATGTTATCCCAACATCAGCTGCTGGCTCATATCATCACCCTTGAGCATTTTTGTGAATACATCAGTGCATTCAAGCAGAAGATGATCTGTAAAATGGACAGAAATAGCACATTGGTCATAAACTATTGCTTACTACATCTCATCTACTATCAGCACCTGAAATGTTTCTGAAAACTGTCAGATGTAACTATAAGGCAAACTGTGACACAAAGCAATGTAATTTCAAGAAACATGGACAAGAATGCAATGGACCAATTCTGACTAAATGCATCAACCACAAGAAAAAAAATGGATTTGGAACAGGAGACCAGAAAAATAAAATCTTATTTTTGTTTAAAGTAGCAAAACCATCAATGAAGAGGTGTTGGGATGAAAGCAAAATAATTTGAAAACCCAAGATCTGAGGAACCACTCCCTGGGAAATACATGGTTGGGCCTCAAGAGATGATCTGTGATAAAATTTAAGGCATCCAGAACATAAAAAGCCCTGAGATAGACTTGTAGAGAATGGTCAAGGGTGTGAAAAAAAGTAAGACCAGTTGGCTGCAAGTGGCTACCAAAGATCCACAAACTGAGCTAAATGGGGCTCATACTGTTCCCAAACCTAGAGAATAGTTGAAAAAAATGGAAGGATGGATGAATGCAGAAAAACAGAAGAGGGGAGGAGAAGAGAGGAAGCAGGAGGACAGGAGACAGAAATAGAAAAAAAATAATTAGGGAGGATAAGGAAGAATGCTGGCACATCACTTCAACCTGTAACTAAAAAACATTTGATACACCACCAAAAATACCTTGGTAAAGAAAAGGAGCCACACAAATCTCTCTTAGATAAGAGTAAGGCAAATACACTGGAACAATACAGGTGTTCCTCCCCAACAAATTCCACACACAGAGAAGCCAAATAATAGCGATAAGACAGAGGAAGGTATACATGCAAAAGTAGAGAAAATAAAGGAATGAATATCCACTGATAACATCACAGGGAACAGTGGATTGCTTCAGAAATATGAATGAAGAAAAAACAATGCAAAAATATAATGAGGGTAAGGATAAGACAGGAAAATTAGGCTTGAGAAGATTGCACAGAAGACAGAGAATGTGAACTCCAAGCCAAAAGAAGAAACTCCAGAACTTGGAAGTCCATGAAATGGAACAGCCCAATGATAAGCCAAAGCATACATGTCAACTAAGCAATGAAGAATAATGTCAGGACCAGAATGAAGTTAGAATAAATACTGTTTAGCACTGGCCTGAATATATGAAGAGTGAGAAGAAAAAACGTTATAGTCAGAAGAAGGGAGGGAAAAAGTAATAAGATCCACAAAGTACATTAACAATCCCAAGACACCATGTCCAAGCAAGAAGAATAAGGCCAAGGGAGATCCATAATAGTGTTGCTAGAAGTACTAGCAAAGGAGGCAGTGGAAAAATAGTCTGTTAAATTTCTTCCTGCTACAAACAGGATTCAGAGGAAGATTTACCTATATTCCATGCTCAGAAAGAGGTCCAGGCCACATAAAAGGCCCCACAACACAACAGCAACTAACTCCTTGACAGATAAAGAGGAATGTGAAGCCACCGTGGTTGTTTGTTCAGCCAGACAAAGTAGAAGTTACAGTAACTTAAGAATTTAATGTGGAAAACAAAAGGCCCATAAAATCTGCAAGTTTAAAACTATTTTGAAGTGTGTGTATATATATATATATATATATATATATACTATTACCAGAAAAATTACTTATTTCAATAATGCTCACATGAGGTTGAAAAAAAAAAACAGTACATCACACTTGAATATGAGTGCCAAATCAAGAAGTGATAATTGAATAATCAGTGTAGAGATAGTGAATTGCACTAGAAGAGTATGTTGCACTCCTACTGTCAAAGGGTGTGACATATCCATTTGCATGCAACCCACAATAGTGTGAAAATTTGCAAGTTTAGGTAAAAACCTCAAGGCTAGTGATAGGGGGGAAAGGTTTGCATATAAAGGTCAGTACTTAATCATAAAAACTGTGTTAAAAGAGCTTATGTACGATATCAGAAGTTAATAATTATTGTTATGATTTGTGTTCACTAACTGTTTATTTGGAAGAAATGAAATTTTAACAGGAGATAAACAATTATATGGTACTTTTTCTTTCTTAAAAAGTTGGTTTTCTTTTAATACAAAATGCTCAAAATCAAGCTATTGAGTAGAGGAAACTATCCTTGGATCATACTTGGCCTTTAGACTTTTAGAATTTTGTTGACCATAACTAGCATTTCACAAAATTTCTATAAAACCATGCAACCAACCTAAGAAACATAACTTATGACAAGATTACAGTGATCCTTTAGTTGGATTCCCTTCCTGTCAATGATATTTTCAGATTCAAGTACAATGACAACCTGCTCTACATGAATGTGTCACAATCACATTTAACATAATGCAAGAGCATGCAAGACTTGCATTTCTCAAAACAGAAACATGGCTGATTCACTATAAAATAAAAAGTCTCTAACTTAAAATTAGCTAAATGCACAAACATATTTGAAATGATACAATCTTAAAAAAAAGGAAAAGAGAATCAGATTAATCAGACTGGCAGATACCTGAGGCACAAGCTCCTAAAAACTTCTGACTTCTGCTTGGATACACACAAATAAGATGAGTAGTTGTTGATTTAAAACTCTACAAAAGAAAGATGTACATCTTACTACAAATAAAGAAGTCTATCTAATGCAAAACATATCTAAAAAACATGATGTGGTAACATTCTTGCTAATAGAAAGAAAAAGTTACCTATTAACTTTGTTTACTGTACAGATACTCACAAAAAGGTACAATAATCAAATTGACCGAAAGTTACTGAGTTACTCCTTCTCTTCTGTTACAGTACGCATGCCTACCTCTGTTTCATAGTAAATGCCTCCTAAGTCCTGAAGCTTTTGAATAAGTGTTAATTTAGTGTTGGTGTTAAATCCAAATCCAGAAAAAATGAAGTACAGCTTCTTGCGTGTATCCATGATATCATGCCTAAATGTCTTTATTAGTTATCTGAAAAAAATAACAAAAAAGTGCAACTTTTTTTTCAAAATTAAGAAGGATATTATCATCTTTTCAAAAATATGTCAATCGATAAAATATTCATTATACTTAAGTACAGAATAATGAAAAAAATCTATCCTCATGGATTACCAACTAATGCTATCAAAATGGAAGAAAAAACTGATTAAGAATAAGATTAACCATCACATTATAATGTCACCATTATTGAAAGAGTAAGAATATTTAATGCTGAGTTTTGATCCTACAAATTTACATGCATAACTGGGTAAATACATTTATAGGTGTAATTCATAAAATATAAAGCAAATCACACCAACTTATTTCTCTGCTAGTTTTTGTGCCACAAACCTACTTTAATAAGCATCATTCAACTATTTTACACAGATCAAGTTAATTGGTAACACTGTGGTGACACATCATGACTGTTTTAAATGTGGTGTGTATCATTGGTTTTATTCTGCTAGTGTTTTCCCCCAAAATCCAATTTTTTGTTTCACTTTAAATAAGTCTTAAATTAACATTATAATATTCCTATACTGGAATTGTATTTCTGATAGGTTCTTCCCTCTGCTCGTGAGACTAGCTATTGTCATTCATAGCAACTCAATCCCATAGTTAAAATCGATGGTAAAGGAGTGTTCAAGCCATGGTGTAGAGTGGCTAGGGCATGGCAGATCATACACAGTAAGTCAACTACATCCAGAACTTTTTCACATTGTGTCAACATCTATGCAAGTGGAGGATAGGGATCATAAAGTCCTCACCTCAATCCCACGAACTGGGGAATTGAGAACCACTCTCATTCCCAGGATGACACAGAATTAGCCCTCAACAACTAATCCAGGAACTTAACATTTGGTATCAAAAGGAAGTCTATTCAATGCAATCAACTCCTATGACCATGAAGCATTTCAGGACCATCCAAAGTGTAATAACATCCATATAATAAGAGAAAATAAGGGAGAGCCAAAGATAGAATTGGTACAATCCCACACATCCCTGATGTGACCACAACATAGAAGGAGAAATTAAGGGAAGATGGCCAACCCAAAACACTTGTGAAGATTTATGTTGAGTGGCTCATTCTAACTCCAAAACTAGCCTACAGCATACCAATATCCATGCAATAGTAGGAAACACTGAATATATAGGTATTATGTAACATACAGAAGATTTCCTTAAACAGTGGTTTACAGGTATTGATACTGTAAAAGATTATACAAATTTATGACAACAGCTATTTATAGGATGTAATCTCATGGTCTAACCACTAATTATAAAACCTTCCTTAATCTTTACAATAAGTAAGTTAATGATATAGTTAAAAATTATTATTGCTGATCATAACTCAATTCTGTTCTTGGTATTGAGAAATTATTTAATTTTGAAACTTGTGTTATTTTCTGGTAAATTAGTTATTTTTTTTACATTTCTCTGGTTCTTTTTCCCAATTTCTTTGATATTTATGAAAATTAATCACACTGAGATTTATGTTTTATTTATTTGTACTTTGCCCCTACTACAAACACATTTACCTTTTTTTTTTAGTGTGAGCGATAAAATTGCATTTTGTTTTGTCCATCACAATCCTAATATTTTAACTGCACTTTCTTGAATAATGAAAATAAGAACTGTTATTTTTGGAACTGTTTGTTGATTTTTATGTCACTCATGTTCCAAATAATTAACACCTGTACAATTATTAACTTTGAAGAAATTTTCCATTTTGCAGGATGTTTAGTAGAGTTTGTGTGATTTTTCTTCTTTTGGTAAACTATAATGAATTAGCATGAAGGAAGAGGATCAAAGTCACTAAGCCTGATATGTGTGTGTCCCCATGATAGTTGAAACAAGACAAGACAGCGGATATGGCTAATGGATCAGAACTAATTGATCTATAAAGAGGGGGAAGAATTGTGAAGATGCCTGATGTACAGTAAACATGTTGAAGGCATGATAAGTAGAGAAATCTCTTCCAGCAACCCAGACCTTGATGTCAGAGCATCATTTAGAGATACTCTCCACCCTGAGAGAGAAGTGTCCATAAATAGGCAAAGATCCAGATGGGGAGGATTAAAGGAATACCCAGAGTAAGTTGCAGAGAAGTCTAGTTACCAAGCAAGATCCTCCAGAAAAGGAAGGAGGTGGATTTGTGAAGTTGGTGCAGATTGAAAAGGTTCCATTGGTCATGCAACATCCAATGTGTGCAACCAAATGAAAGGAGATGTTTCACAGGAGCCATAGTCTCTAAAGAAGAAACTAAGTACTTCAAGTGCAGAAAGTAAATACAAAGTGTGACACACAGCGACCAGACAATAAAGATCTAGTAGGAAAAAGGGAGAAGACAAGGAACAGCTGAAACAAGTTAGAAAAGTAATTACCATGTGAATAAACAATAGGATCAGGGTGAGAAAGGATAAGGAAAAATTAATGGGCCATCCTAATGATGGTGGTTACAGAGGGAAAGTTAGTAGGATTATGCATGGAAACAGGTGAAGAGTTTGTAATCAACATAAAGTAGATTGCATACCCAGAACATGGAATCAAACAAAGGCCCACATAATGCAAATGTGAATGCAGAGGGTACTGACACTTCAAACAGAAAAGCATGAAACTGAATATGTGATACCAGTGGGTAAATGGTAAAAATATGTCCTGAAGATGAAGTTACTAGAATGTGGAGAAAGGCATCCACAGACCAAGCTAAAATACCCAACAGAGAGAGAAATTCACCATCTAGTATTATTTGATAATCAAGAAACAGGACTCAATTTATAAGGAAACTCTTAAGTTGTTCAAAAAAAAAATTCCATAGACCTTAAAAAAAGGATCCAATAATGATAATATTCATGTAAAAATTTGAATTTTGTGCAAGGCTACAAGAGGACTATCTATGCTATCCATCCCAAATTTAACAGTGTAAGACTAGAGGGAAGACAGTCATCACCACCCACTGCCAACTTTTGGGCTACTCTTTTACCAATGAATAGTGGGATTGACTGTCACATTATAACACCCCCATGGTCAAAAGGGGTGAGCATGTTTGGTGTGATAGAGATTTAAACCCACAACCCTCAGATTACGAGTCAAGTGACCTAGCCACCTAGCCATGTTGGGCCCAAATTTCTTTAGAGTAATAAATTAGTGTCATGACAAATGAAAATAATCAATTTATTAAAATTAGAGTTTCAGTTATTCCAATTGTCTAAGAAATCAAAATACTGCTGTTATGTTCATTGTTAAATGCAAAAGTACATAATTGGCCACCTGTACTGTCCTCAGTGCAATTTTTAGCAATATAGTTTTTTTTTTCTATCTTATAAAAAATAATAGTTATCTAAGAATAACATATTAATCCGGTGTGAATAATTAATAAGCCCTACACTTAATGAATGAGCAAATTTGACTAATTACTCAGCTATACCCATCAACTCTTATCTCACTATATAACGGGATTTGGCTATCACTTTATGGTATACACATGGCCCCAAATGTGGAGAAAGGTTTGATGAAAATAAAACAAACCATAAACCCTCAAAACCTCAGCAATATAATGTATAATGACAAGTTTTACACCAATAATTTGTAACTGGGGTATTACCATTTTGAAACTTGCACTTTTATCCAAACTTCTTACCAGTTAAAACTAATTATGTACACATTTTTAATACTATCTTTTTCTACACAAGATGAATTTCTTAACCCATCTAGCTACCTTGTCCATTCACTTAACTAGCCACATTTCATTCTTACTTGACTCCCGACAGTACTTCTTACAGCTAGCAACAAAAAGGAAAAAGTTACAAACAAGTAATTTCAAATTACTGAAATATAACTAAAATGCCAGTAATTGCAATGTTTCAACCTTCCTAGGAAGGTCAAAATGTTGTTCACTGCTATATTAGTAAAAGTTTTGATACACATACCAGCCATTCTGAGATACATTGTCACACAAGAGTTCACGAAATGTTGCTCTAAGATAAATCTTATGTTAGAGGTGCCTTATCTATACTTCTTTCAATTGTGAATTTTATCAGCTGCAATTGCACCTAACTCCATTCAAGGATACCTTATAATATTCTGAAAATTGAACTATCTATCATACATCTTTTCTAATAAGAAATGATAGGAAAAAGTATTTAACCACCTCTTAATCATAAACTAATACTCTACTATCTCCATTTTAAAACATAACTTCCATTTTGTTTTTCTGCTTCCCTCTAAAATACTTTAAACTATTTACCATGAGTATTAACATTTTCTGCAATTCTTCCCCATATACCTTTCCCAAGTTTCTAATAAAGTAACAGATACTTTTCTATTATACCTCTACAAATTTTAATAACTTCCCATTACAACCCAGAAATTCTAACAAGTTTAAAGATGTATAAATATGCACTTTATTTATACAGTACATGTCCATAATCCAATTTTAAAAATATATTAATAAGCATTGTATCTATATAATAAGAACATACCACTTAAATGGGGTATAACAAAAGGGTATCAGTGACATTGCTTTTTTTTACTGGTTCCCTGATAACTTTAGATTATAAACCTCTAAACCTAACACTTTAGTAGCAGCTGTCCATTTGATTTTTAAAAATTTCTAATTCACTTCCTGAACTCTCTTTGAAATTAAAACTACTTTCTTACTCATCTGAAGATTCTTTACAGTTGTAATAACTTAATCCTAAAGGTTTCCATTTCACATCAGCATCTCAATTTAATCAACAGCCTGTCAAGCCTCAGTAGAACATTTAGTGCACAAAAGGTCCCAAGCTTGATCCCGAGCTCATTGTGATCGGTGCTAAACTTGAACTCAACAAGTGTTCTTAACACCCCGGGTTCATACTCAAGAACAAACAGGCTTCACGTGTTGTAATAAGGAGAATATGGCAGTTTGAACTGTAAAAAAGGTACCTTACTACTACAGTATTAGTAATTATCAACTGTAAGAGCTCATTGACAAAGTCAGCAGAGCACTTACTTAGGTAATCTTAACGGTTTAAGTTCAATACATACATGGTCAGAAAAATACGCTACTACTACTACATAAATACATTATTAATATCGTACTACTATTAACGTTAGTACTACCAATAACAATACAAAAAATAATTTGCATGAATAGAATACTTACATTCTTGAAAAACAAAGAACAATGATTAACTCTTGTAAATATTTGGAAACAAAAATAAAACTTTAATAAGGCTTAATAATAGCACCAAACGATATAACACACTTCAGCGCGAAATTTACACAGCACAAAGAATCAGCATAATCGTGACCAAATAACAATAAACTTATGCATATCGACTGCCATCTGCACTCCTGAAAATCAAACTCATTCTAAATAAACAACAATTTGTACAACTCGATCTGATATGTTAACTTATTGTTTGAATTATGAAAGTAAAAAAAAAAAAAAAGCGAGATTCACTAAAAAGGTGAAATCGTTTTCATTAAGTACATCACATAGTCACTCGGCAAAACACTGTTGGAAATGTTTTCAAAGGATCTAGGAAAGCTACCTTTTTCTCAGCTTCATCAAATATTTTGTTGTAATTTTCCTCTGTTCGCAATGCCTGCAATTGCTCAAATGTCATTGAAAATGTTTCAATCATGCCAGATACTGTCACTGATTTTGCTTGGAATGCACGGTTTAGTTTCTCTATTGCAGTTAATAAATGCTGAGCCATTAACAATCCTAAAACTGTCTTTCCTTTGTCAAATCTGTCCAGCAGACCTCGTGCTTTCACTGCTACATTTAATTTTTCATTTTCTAATTCAGACAAAGAATCAACAATGTCACTGTAGTGATCATTAGCACATGTAATTGCAGATAGGCCGCACAACCAGCGTGTTGGACACAGTGGTGGGCGGATGTATTTAACTGGACCATTGTGGCTGTCTGACGAAACAATATTTTCAAAGATTGTCTTGTATTTGCCTGACCTCTGAAGCAAGACACCAAGTTCATGTACCCACTGGATAGAATCTCGAACACATTCACAAGCTTCACATGCATGTTGCATTATTAAATTAGCCTTGTGTGCTCCGCAGTGAAACACAAAGCTGTCGATTCCTTCTCTTTTATTTTTGCCAGGCATCCACTGTACGCACCACTCATGTTAGCGGCTCCATCATAAGTTTGTGCTCTTAATCCTGACAGTGGTAAATTGAGTCTAGTCAGTACATCAAGTATAGTCGAGGATATTGTTTCACCAGTTATAATGGAAACACTGTACAAACCAAGAAACGTCTCACTGACGTCAAGGTTCTCATTTACGTGTCGTACACATATTGCTTCCTGTTCGGCACCTGTGACATCTTGAGTGCCATCAACCATTAATGCAAATATTTTACTTTTTTGCAATTTGTGTGCTATGTTCCTCAGTATGTGATAACTGAACATCTCCATTATTTCATTCTGAGCCTGGGGTGATGTGAATGTGGTGTTCTTTGACAAGTAGGGCGTCAACTCAGGATCTTCCTCTTCCAGGAGCTTCATTAACTGCAGGAAGTTCCCCTTCGTATAAGTATGTCCACGTAAAGCTAAACCTTGACGCAGTAAGAAACGTAAACTTCTGAATATTTTGGCTAGACTTCTTTTGCATTCTTCCTGCTGCTTCTTTTTTCCATCATGTAGCTGGACAGTCACTGGAGTTACATCAAGTGAACCTTCTGGAGATATAGCGAATCTGTGCTGAGAGGAGAATTGGTGTTTGTTGAATTTCTGTTTTGCCTTTTTCCAGTTGCAAAAACCGGTGAATATGAAGGTATACTCCACTGGCCTCTCCAATTTCCCTGTAAAAAGGCCCTTTTTTCCGCCTTGGCACAATGAAAGCATATGACTTTTTTGAGTCTGATTGTCGAAGTGCAGCCATGGGAACTCATCAAACCACTTGCCCTGGAAGTTGATATTTTGAAATTTTGCTTTCTGTCGTGGTATTAGTTGTGCGTCTAGATGGTATGGCTTTCCACACTGTACCTGTGGAATGTCAGATTTTTCATTACTGCACAAACTTGTTTCACAACTATCTGGTGGTTCATGATGTGCAATAGTTGAACAAGCATTTTCAGACTCGTCCTCTGATGAATATGGTATTTCCTCTGTATGGAAAGTTTCTATTCCTTTGCTTGAGGTTGTTGGATTATCTGCATCTGCATTGTCACTTGTAGTACTAGTAACTGGTTTGCAGAAGTGACTAATATCTGATAGTTTCAGACGCTTGCTAGTCATAACTGGAATCTGTTTCCCAGATGACTCAACAGCCTAAAATAGAGTCTTTGTAATAAAAACTCTAACGTACAGCGAACGAAGATAGAACAGAATGGAAGTAGAACTGAACTGTACAATGTATTTAAGTCGAACGCGCGAACCTCACAGTGACTATCGAGCTGACTCACCACCTGGGCATCGCTGGGACAATAATGTGTGCTAGTTACAACACAAGTAATTGCAAGTTTCTCGAAAAATACTTAAACAATCACAAATATATGATATTCCTGTTAAAACTCATCAAAAGGCAAACACGTTGTGATATAATGTCTATAAGGACGTCTATTAAATAAAAACACCTAAACAAAAACTAGCAATACAATTCGAGTATAGGCTTCAGGCCGTTGAAATCGCTCCTTTTGTGTTCTAATTATACAAGAAAATACAATATTTTTACTATTTATGATAAGATAATATATTGTTCTTTTACCATAAAGCACCAGCACTTTATTAGAGGACGGTGATAATATGAAATTTCATGGATTTAATGAGGGCCACAAACACAGGTCTAATGAGCCCTGTCGTAAAATCGAGGCTGAGACTAAAGGAAGCGGAGGGGGGGATGTAGGGCGCGTCTGGGTCCGAGCGGTCCGAACCTGTCGTTAACTGTACACTAAACGTACACTATGGTCAGCGATTTCAGCAGCTAAGGAGAGTAAGGCGTTCGACAATAAAACCGGCTAGACATGGATAAGGACAAATGGCGTAGGAAAACTGTACAATATACACATAAGATTGATGCAGCTACAAGCTACAAATGGCCTGCCAGATCTAGATCACAGGAGCTTACGCATGGGAGTAATATTTTTCAAATTTTATGCTCTGTTCAATCTGTCGTGATGAAAATTTTATTTTATCTTACACTACGTACAAAACATAGGTAGATTCTGGGACAGTGCTTGCAAGCCTTGGATGTATACTTATGTCTACTGACTGATACTTACGAGCTATCGCTTAGTTCGAAAAGCTTAGAAGCACGCCTATCTTAAAGATGTACATTTCGGCTACTGAAAAGCCTACATCCAGGCCTAATTATATAATTCGATTGGTAAGAACACGAGAATTACAAGAACAAACACACAATTTGTAGACCTGTAATGCAATAAAACAATTCAACAGACCAACCTGTAGGGGATGATTGTATGCACCATACCCCACCTAAAATGAAGGAGAGATGTTTTCTCCATCCCCCCATGATCTACGCCCCTGCACTGATCCCTGGTAATAACCTAATGAGCGAGGGTGAGAATACTTATCATTCTTTAGAATTCCCATGTACTTGTACAAAGAGCATGTCACAAGGGTTCCGCTTGAATGAACAAACTGATAAAATTTAGGGTGTAAAATAACTTTCACGGTACCCCATGATGAGTCTTAACTATATAGAAAGAAGCTAGCATGTGCTAGAATAAAGCAATTTCATATCAATCAAGAAATAAACCTTGGTAAAAGCAGTATTTAACACTATATATTATGTTTTGTTGTCATGCCACGTCTCCAAAAGCGAAGGGAATTGTCAGTATAGCAGAGATGTTCGCATTGGAGCTTTACGTGATGCTGGTCGGATTTTCCGAAACATTGCCGCAGACTTAAAATGTTCCTCACACACTACCATGTACACCCTAGATCTTGAGAGCAAGATAGATAAATTTGAAAATAGGAAAGGAAGAAACAGAACACTTAAATTCAATTAAACTGATAGTAAGTACTTTGTTTATTCAGCCTTCAGGACAGAAGGCTGTCACTGATCTCAAACATGAGATAAACGACCGTGCACCAAATGACAGAAAAGCGTCCAGATCTACAGTTTCAACAAGACTCAGTGCGAAGGGAATATTTGGTCGTTTAGTAGTTCAAAATCTTTTACTTTGACCTCCAAATATTGCCAAGAGACTTAAATTTGTTAAAAGGCACAAAAATTGTACTGTTGACGATCGGAAAAAAGAATATTATGAACGAATAAATCCAAGTGTGAAATATTTAAAGCATAGCTTGTGTGGCCAGCAGAAGAAAGGTGAAATACACTTACCTCAATGCATACCACCTACCATGAAGCATATGAAAGGGAGTGTGATGGTTGGTTGTTTTTTTTCTTCTGCTAAGGCGATAAAAGATATTTACAAAACAGATGAAATATTGGAAAAGCGCAAGTATCATCAAATACTGATCCGTCATGATACACCCAGTGGTTTACTACTTGGAAGATAATGACCCTAAAAATTATTCGACCTATGCAGAAATTGCTTAGCTAAGAAAGAAGCTGCTAGAGTCATTCAAATGATTTAATGGCCCTCACAAAGCCACAATCCTAATCCAATTGAGCAGATTTGGTATTTGATAGATCAAAAACTTAACAAATCAAAAATTACTTCCAAATAAACTTTATGGGAGTGTAATACAAACAGTTAGATTAAAATTAAAAAAAAAAAAACACTTTAATTAAATATGTTGCAACGATGCCTCAAAGAATGTTTGCAATTATTAAAGACAAATTGGCAGACACAAAGTATTAACTGTTTGCTGAACCCAAGCATTTCCATTGAGTCTCTCTTTTACTAAATATGATGATTAATAAAATTCCATGTGTCATTAATGTTATTTGTATTCTCTCTGCCATTTATTTCAATACTTTTCCTTTCAAGCACTGTTAACACTTTGGGTTACAGTAAATGGACATTCACTCTTCCAGCTGGTTAACAGCTGAGGATTGTTGAACTACTCTGCTGCCTTAAAAGAAGTAATTTCAGTTGTGTTGTGCAACTTTACAGGAAATAAAACATAGGCAAAATCATTTCTTTTACTGAAAAAAATCACTCAATTTACTTTCTGTTTCAGAGTAGATCACAACATTCTCACTGCCCACTGAAGAGCCATGCACATTTAAATGTATTGGCAAATCTTTTTTAAGAGAAATCCCTATACTATTTCAGAAGAGTTGTTGTTACTCTGATAAGAATGGTAATGTTCTCAAAGAAATTCACTTGACAATTCAAAAAAACAAGGTATTATAAACTCCTTTCAGTAATTGGCTTTTCAATTAACAACTATCTTATCAAGTGGTAGTAATAAAATGCAGTACATACATTTGTTTTGCATTCTTATTCAGTAGTACAGAAAGCAAAAAATGTCATGTTCTTTCAGTCAGTAACATTTTGATTAAATGTCGAAAAGCTTGTAACAGTAAACAACAATCTTTCAACTACATGCCTGTATTAGCTAACGTTTGTCAGCTGGTTCTAAACAAGAGGGCATTAGTGTTTGACTGACCATTTATCTCATACCATTTCACGTACTTCTTCATGCGATTCACTAAACACAGTCAGATAATTACTTGCAGTATCCTCGTTTATTTCATCTGTTAACCTTATGTGCTCATTAAAAGTATTGTTATCGTCCTCCAATTAATCGCTTTTGATGTTTGATTCCTCGTTGCCTCAGAACATTAAAGGTGCATATTTATCATATGGTCACAACTTGTTAACATGTTGGATGCGCTTATGCATATACTATGAACACTGAAGCTTGTGCATCAAAGGATCAACTTACCAAAGTACTAGATGAAAAATTGCTGAATTAGAACTGAGGTACTTCTGTACTGCAGGTAGATGCCACAATTGCGCACAGTCTCTAAACTGTAATGTCCTTTCCTTAACTGCATTATCTTTATCCCTCTTTAGCCATATGACTATTGTCCTAAGTCCTAGCATGAAAACTTGTGCACCTACATCAGTACAGTTTTAAGACACTCCACGTGTACTGGGCGTTGTGGTGCATATGCCATTGGAGATGGAGCATACATTATATACACAAAGAAAGTACAGTTTTAAGACACTCCACGTGTACTGGGCGTTGTGGTGCATCTGCCATTGGAGATGAAGCATACATTATATACACAAAGAAGGTTATTTCTTACATGAACTTGAGCATAATAGGCAATAATCCAATCAGTCTTTGCTCTGTTGCACATGATAATGATATCTTGTAATATCTCCATCTGATGTGGAGTTATAACGAAGAGAACATAACAACTGGTTGTTGAAATTAATTCTCTGATCAAGTTGAATTTCTCGAGAAGCTCCAAAACATGCTATACACCACTGTGCCAACATATAAGCGGCAGACATGAGGTGAGGTGACAACTAATGGATATGTTTCATCCCATTTAGTGAAGCAACAAATGGAGACAAGTACATCAATTACCTCACTCAACCTCAGGGACAGGACCAGCAATATCTAAAGCCTTTCTCTGAATGGGAAACCAACAGTTCTCTGCAGGAACGTACACTATTAATGATAGTACTTTTTCTGTACCATACACATACAATCCAATATTGGATCAAACATTGAGCATTATGATTCAAACCCGGCCAATAGATTCATCGTTATGTCCCCAATTCTTGTATTATGAGAATCTAAAAAAATCTGCTTCCACAAAGATTAAAATTTCACTAGCTGCAGCATGGGTTAAGTTCTATGTCTTGGTGGTTAATAAAGAGAATACTAAGTGCTCCTGTAGGTACTTGTACAAGTATCACAGACTGCATATACACACCCTTCATCTCGTTATTATACACTGGCCATTTAACATTTAGTTGGATGACAAAAGTACCCAGGCTAGGCCTGTTTCTTGCACCTGTTCATCTCAGATTTCTTGTGAGGTGAGTTTTATATCTAATTGACAGTATTAGTCTGTGATATTACAGCTGATATGGCTTTAATGTTGATTTGGTGCTTTATATTAGGAAGTTCAATAAATGGGCATGGTTTCACTGTGCAGGAAGATAGTGAACCCAAATTTTTGTAAAGCATTCTCAAATGGTAGAGTATGATCACGAAACATTTCTGCAGCCTAAGTCATGTAATTCTACCCTCTGGAGTTTTAAAATTCATAAGCTACTTCAAAGATGCATTATACACAAAAAGAGTGAATTTTCTCCCATACCAGTAATATTGGTATTGCTTAATGTATACTAAAACTGGAAGCAGTTATACAGTACAGTGAAAAAGTAATATAACGAAATCAAACATTAGATTTCATGCGACTTTTAATGAACAGTGGGAGGTAAATCACAGAAGAAAAACGAAATTTTAATAATTTTCATATTTAGTACAACATAAACTCAATGGAAGTGTTTGAGTTCAGCAAATAGTAAATACATTGTGTCTACCCATTTTTCTTTAATAATTGCAAACATTCTTTGAGGCATCGTTGCAACATATTTAATCAAAGTGTTTTTTTTTGGAATTTTAATCTAAATGTCTGTATTACGCTCCCATAATGTTTTTTGGGAAGTAACTTTTGATTTGTTAAGTTTTTGATCTATCAAATACCAAATCTGCTCAATTGAATTAGGATTGTGGCTCTGTGAGGGTCATTGAATTATTTGAATGACTCTAGCAGTTTCTTTCTTAGCTAAGCAATTTCTGCATAGGTCGAATAATGTTAGTAATAAGGTTATTATCTTCTAAGTAGTAAACCACTGGGTGTATCATGAGGGATCAGTATTTGATGATACTTGCGCTTTTTCAATATTTCATCTGTTTTGTAAATATCTTTTATCGCCTTAGCAGAAGAAAAAAAAACTAACCAACCATCACACTGCCTTTTATATGCTTCATGGCAGGTGATATGCATTGAGGTAAGTGTATTTCACCTTTATTCTGCTGGCCACACAAGCTATGCTTTAAATATTTCAAACTTGGGTTTATTCGTTCATAATATTCTTTTTCCGATCGTCAACAGTACAATTTTTGTATTTTTAGAAATTTCCAATATCTTCACAATATTTGGAGATCGAAGCAAAGGTTTTTAACTGCTACATGACCAAATATCCCTTTCTCATTGAGTCTTTTTGAAACTGTGATTCTGGATACTTTCTATCATTTGGTACATAGTCATTTATATCATGTTTGAAATCAGTGGCAGTCTTCCTCTTGTCCCAAAGGCTTCATAAATAAAGATACTTGGTATCAGTATCATTTAGTTTAAGTGTTCTACCTCTTCCTTTTCTATTTTCAAATTTACCTGTTTCGGTCTCACGATCTAGAGCGTACTTCACAGAATCCAACCAGTATCACACAAAGCTCTGATGCGAACTATCTGCTCTACTAATAATTCTCTACGCTTTTGGAAAAGTGGCATAATAACAAAACTTAATATGTAGTGTTAAATACTGTTTTTATAAAGGTTTATTTCTGAAGTGATTTGAAATTAATTCATTCTGGCATCTACCGGTAGCATATGCTAGCTTATTTATATATATTTAAGACACTGCATGGGGCACCATGAAAGTTATTTCACACCCTAAATTTCATCAGTTTGTTCATTTAAGAAAAATTCTCATGACGTGTCCTCGGTACACGTACATGGGAATTATAAAGAATGATAAGTATTCTCACCTTGGCTCAATCAGTTGTTAGCAGGGATCAGTGAAGCACTGCTATAATGATGTCATAGAAGAATTAGCTCCATGAAATGGAAAAAAATGGCAAAATATTCTCTTATCCTAACACTTTTGCTCAGTACTGTATTTTCATAATTCAGTATTTGCATTTAATAGTTTTAAACATAAGCCACATATACATGATAACATGTTTGGCCTCATCCTGCTCCTTCAATGCTTATCCTGATACTATTATTGCTGGCTGACATCTCTATCCAACATTCACATTATCTCAGTATTGAACATGCTCATAGTTTCTCAAGGAATCCGTTTTGTGGTCATCTTACTGGACATGAATCACAAGTTTCAAAGTGATTTTGTGTGACACTTGTTTTATTCAATCAAGTGGCTACTCTAACAAAATAAGTAAATGCAGCCAACAAACAACTACGACTCACCTGCTGAGTTGAATCTACATAGCTGCTGCAATCATTAGCCAGCCCACTCAGATGTGTTGGAAGCTGAGCATTCATGCCCAGTGCATTGGACACTACACCAGTTGTACGTCACTCAACATTTCAAGGACAATTAAGTGACAAAATGAAGCATCTACAGTCCACAGTTGAGAGTTGTTTTGGGACTGCATCACTCAATGAGCAGAATCATGCTACTGCTGCTTACTTCTTAAACTGGAAACGTAAAGTCTCTTATATTGATTCTACTACCGCTTGATACGGTGGCAATAAATTCAGTCTCATCCGCAGCAAAATACAGCACACTTCTCGTATGAACAAAAGTACTATAATTCCCTCTGGCAGTTACATATTAACAGTCCACTATTCCAAGGTCTGTCATAGCCAGCACTGAAAGGTCTTTCTTTTGTTATACAAGCAGATGTTGCCAATAGTTTCTGCACTACCTACAAACCCGGTATGCCAATGCCATAACTAAGATCTTTTATCACTGTCTTCATCCTATGATTTAGATGATTCACTTATAATCAGAGACATGCCTTTTCATCCATATCCAGATGTTCACAGTCACCAAGAGGGAGCTAATGTTTGTTGGCCAGAGTGGAAACATCACTTAGAGCACTTTATGCATAGTAATATTCATCCTGCTCTGGTGCATCTCTTATATCAAAGGAAAACCATGCCACATAGTTTAATAAGCACATACCAAGCTCCATTCAATCCATTCATAGCTGGGCTAACCACCACCCTTCTTTATCTATCTATATTCAACGGCTAGATCTGGCTCGAGTCTCATTCGTTTCTCAAAGCCCAAGTGGTGAAAATAACTGCTTGTTGCTAGCCTTCTAGCATCTGCTATAATGTTTTGCAAGATGAAAAGTTCTATAAGTAATGCTACATGAGAAGAAAAGAACTGTTTGTTTAGAAATGTCCTATTGGCACAGGGGAAGAGCTTCGAGAGGCCTTCTTTACGGTTCAAATAACATCTGCTGTTATTATTTATATTATATTCTAATGTCATTCTGTACTTGTTCAAGTATTCAAAATGAAAATGAATGAGTGAAACTTTTATGGTTATTACTCTAACTATTTTTGTTATAATAATGTAACATACAGATAACTTCGGATCATTCTATCGTTTAAAACTTCCTTACACATTCAGTCTTTTCAAAAAAAGCAAATATTTTAATAGTGGAGTATGAATTGTTTTAAAACGTTGTTGTTGTCTGTTTTATGTTCTGGTTTTTGCCATGTTAAGTGTTTGGAAGGGCGAAATCAAATTAATAAATAGACATAAATGGCGCATTTTTATTTTAAAATTAAAAATTGCTGTACATAAAGCACACAATGACGATGAAAAGTTTACTTTTGGTTTATTTTGCGCAAAACTACACGAATGCTGTCTGCACTAGCTGTTCATAATTTAGCAGTGTGAGACTAGGGGGAAAGCAGCCACTCATCACCACCCATCGCTAACTCTTGGGCTACTCTTTTACAAACGAATAGTGGGATTGACAGTCACATTATAATGTCCCCACGGCTGAAAGGGCGAGCATGTCTTGTGTGTCGGGAATTCGAATCCGCGACCCTCGGATTACGAATCGAACGCCTTCACACACTTGGCCATGCCAGGCCCAATGATAAAAGGAAATACACATGTTGTACATTAAAAACACCATTTGTTTCTTTCCACTTTGGTTTAGACAGAAAAAAATGTATGTTCACTTATATTTTGCAAATAATGATCTCACACTTACACATACGAAAAGAGAACATATACAGGATTTACAAAAATAAACTAGATATGACATACTGCTATCTTGGTAGTGTTCTAGATAGGCATCGGCATACGCTATTTCTTTTTGATATCATTTCAATACTCTTATGGGATAGGCTAAAGTAGAACTCAGTGGTTTAATATGCCATTTAGTTTCTAAAGCCATATCAACTGTATCTTAGGTTTAGTGTCATTCTGTCCTCTCTATTTTTATTTCAACTGTGTATGACCAATTGGCTGGTGTATCAGACTGTGGAGCTGAGGTTCTGTGTTCGCATTATAATACCACACAAAAAATTATGTTCCACACTTTGGAGCCATGGATGCGTTGTAAAAGTGTCAGTCAAACTTAACTAACAAAAACAGCACAAGATTTAGCAGTGGGTGATGTTGCCTAGTTACCTTCCCTGTGGTCTTTCACTTCAAAATTAGATTTAGTTTGTTTTGAATTTCGCCTAAAGCTGCAGGAGGACTATCTACATTAACCATCCTTAGTTTAGCAGTGATAGACTTGAAGTAAGGCAGCTAGTCGATACCGCTCACCGCTAACTCTTGGGCTACTCTTCTACCATGAAACAGTTAGATTGACTAACCAATACGTTATAATGTTCCCACGGTTGAAAGGACAAGCATGTTCAGTAACGAACCCTTAATTATCAGACAATGCCAGGCTTCAAAATTAGGAATGGCTGAAACAGACAGCCCTCATGTAGTTTTGAGCAAAATCCAATAAATTATTTTTACTTATTGAATGACTAGGTTTGATATAGATAGCATGTATATTCTGGGAGGTACTCACGATTGTTTTATATATATAGTTTTCATATTTTCTAATTCTAAAACATATTTCATTTAGATTTTATTCTAATACAACGAGCATTCTGCATATGGAGAATAGTCCTATCTTAAGTCTTTGTACAGTCGCATTCTTTTATCATACTTGAATACAAAAATTACTTCGTAATTTATTTTTACACTCTATTTTTGTCTATTTTTATATTCAAATACAGCCATAAATTCAGTTTTCATTCCAACTAACAGAGTCTGCCATTCCTCTTGTTCAGAGTTATTATTCTTACATGTGAGGTAATCAGTACATCTGAGAATACAAATAATTCAATTTGTGATACAATAATTTTAGATATCAGAATAAAATAATGTTTGCTATTATTATTATTTATCAAAATGAAGTTATAAGCTATTGAAGTATTTATGGAACAGATAAAAAACAACATTGTAGTATATTCTGGTAAAATGGATTTTTTCGTTTAATATTAGGTAGAATTATAAAATAATGGAAAAATAACCAGAATACAGTTCGAAGTAATACTTAATTTAGCTAAAACTAATTGGGTTTGAGCAAAGAAATAAACAGACTGGACTCAAATGGTAGCATAGAACGAAAACGCTTTATTAATTCAAAGCCAAAAACACAGTGTTTTCTCCTACAGTGCTAAAAATGACTGGATAGTTATCTTTCACTAGATGTTTGAAATCCTGAAATTGATGTTCTTCCCTTGAAATGCATTCTTTCTAATGACTTCACCCAAGTTTCATTACACGAAAGTTTAGCGTTTCTTAGTAATTGGTAAGACTTAGCAGATAGCCTGATGTGGTTTTGCTTTAAGAAAATACACACTAATTGGAAAATGTTGGATTTATCTATATTAATTAGTATTATCCATGTGGCTGATTATTCACATTGAAACATCGTGGAGGCCTTAAACAAGAGATATCGTCCGACCTACTATTGGAGAATACTGGCGGTCGATATTCTTGCATAATATTTGTATTACAATAGACAGAACAGACCACATGCTATAAAAAAACCTGCATAGGCTTAGAAAGAGCGAAAAAATATATAAAAATCTATATTAAAATAAGAAAATAGAAAACGTCTGCTTACCGTAATGTGGCCCGGCATGGCCAGATGGTTAAGGCGCTCGACTCGTAATCTGAAAATCACGGGTTCCAATCCCCATCACACTAAACATGCTCGCTCTTTCAGCCGTGGGAGCGTTATAATTGGGCGTTTAATCCCACTATCCGTTGGTAAAAGAGTAGCCCAAGAGTTGGCGGTAGGTGGTGATGACTAGCTGCCTTCCCTGTAGTCTTACACTGCTAAATTAGGGAAGGCTAGCGCAGATAGCCCTCGAGTAGCTTTGCGCGAAATTCAAAACAAACAAACTTACCGTAATGTTATAGAACAATTTAGAGAGTACATTTTTTCAATTTAAAGATAAATTATTTATTCAAAATATTTTAATTATTT
This sequence comes from Tachypleus tridentatus, assembly GCF_004210375.1. Taxonomy (NCBI): domain Eukaryota; kingdom Metazoa; phylum Arthropoda; class Merostomata; order Xiphosura; family Limulidae; genus Tachypleus; species Tachypleus tridentatus. The sequence continues at coordinate 105,095,054 of NC_134837.1, read as the reverse complement.
TTGGAGCATCAGAAAGCATGAGCTATTATTAGTTATTTATGCTTGTATATTGATAACTTATGATTCTATGCCTACAGTACTTATCAATTTTAATGGAGTCAAGAGGGATTTGTGGCTTGAGAAAATAATGTAGTCACTATTTCTAACCTTGTTTATTTAGTTTTTATAAAGTCCATTGATGTAGGTTCCAAAATAGGATACATACATTTTAATTGTTTTGGTTTTTCTAATTTTTTGATGATGCGGACAATATTTCCAGCCTAGTTTGTTTTTACCTTTTTTTTTAGTATTCCTAGTTGTACATTCTTGTGCAAATTAATTGAAACAAATGGTCATTTTACAATATTTTCTGCATGGCGGCCGGTGTAAGCTCGCTTGACCCACTGATTTACTTTAATTATCATTTTTTCACACAGACGGCGTCATTAGCTGTGTTTTGCAGTACGATCGATCTATTTTTGGGATATATGGCAAAATTTTGAGGAGTATTACGTTATTCGAAATTGCGTTAGAAGAACAAGGAGACCAGTCAAAAAACAACTTCTTACCAATTCAATGAAGAAAAAACGGTATCAATGGGGTATGAAATACAAGAACTGCTGAACGCAAGAACAATGAAGGAAGGTGTTATTCAGTGACGAGACTCATTTCTTCGTACAGGGTCAAAGAAGTCTGCATGTTCGCAGATCTCTAGGTGAGAAACTTCGAGAATCTTACATCAATCAGTTCATAAAACATCCTTTGAAGAAGATGTTTTGGGGCTTTTTCAGCTACTATGGCGTCGGGGGCTTACATATCATAGAAGGTATGATGCGAGGACAACAGTACATCGAAGTTTTGCAGAGAAGAGTTGATCCAACATTGAAAAAAAGATTTCCAGATGGATCTGACATTTTTCAGTAAGATCTGGCTCCGTGCCACACATCGAAACTTTTGAAGAATTTTATGACTACAACACGAGATTAAAGGTGCTGGAGTGGCCTGGAAACTTTCCAGACTTAAATCCTATTAAAAATCTTTGAGCGATTTGTAAAGAAAGACTTCGGGGAAAAGACTGTACTACGAAAGATAAGCTAATTGTGGCCATAACTGAGGTGTGGTACCGTGATCCAAAAATTAGTAAAAATTGCAGTTAACTCGTGGACTCGATGACAAAGCGGATTAATGATCTTCTGAAAAATAAAGACGGTCATATCATGTGTTAATTTGTGAGTAATTTTGGATTCTCAGAAATAAAACGCAAAAAATTGAAAAAAAATCGTAATTTTCCGTCTTGTTTCAATTAATTTGCACAAGGGTGTAGGTATGAAAATATAATATTTGCATTTTGATTCAACTTTCTTTTGTGTTTTTTATTATCCATATTACCCTCTTTCAAATTAACATTTTTATTAATTTTGTTTCTTAAACGTTTATGTCCATTTATGGAAAATAAATTTTACGCTGCATTGGTGCATATGCGTTCAGTTACATGTTATTCATCAATTTATTGCTGCGTTTTCAAACAAACACCACAATAAACTTATTAAAAATAAAAAAACAAATATACAGGAAAGAATAAACACAAACACTAGTATGCAACTACAAAAAAAATCTAAAGTTGTCCTCAAAATCCTATCTTGACGGCGAAGATCGTGTTATCACAGTTTTAAACACAGGCTTCCATGAGTGTTATAGTGTAATGCAGCAACAATGCAATCTCATCAAAATGGAAAAATGTTTCCTATAAGACGGTGGTTCTTAACCTGGGTTCAATCGAACCCCAGGGGTTAAGTGAGTCAGTCTCAGGGGTTCAGCAGAGGTTAAGACACACACACTGTGTGTGTGTCCGTTCCGTTCACCTCACTCGTATGATTCGTGACGTCATGCTCCACTTGGCCATCATTGGCTGCGGCTGATCACGTCACATCACTAGGCCTTAATATCTGTGCTGCAGGGAACTTCGCGCTTAGCAGTCGACTTGTGACTGTAGTAATCGTACGTCATTTGTGATTTTTTTTCCTAATCTTTCAATCCCTTCATATTAACTATGTCAAGCAAAACCAGAAAGTTTTTGGACGAATACGTACAATATGGATTTACGTGTATAACGGAACATGATGGGAGTCAGCGTCCTCAATGCATGATTTACAATGACAAGTTGAGCAATTCTAGTGTAACACCGGCAAAACTAAGAGAATACTCACTAAAGCTGCATGGATATGTGAAATACACGAACACAACGTTTGCTGAATTCAAGGAAAAGACAGCCAGGTTCGATGAAAAGGCGACTTTGTCTGTTCTCGGCTTTGTACCCATCGACAAACCGATCCTCACAGCATCGTACAAAGTTGCGTCCTTGATCGCAAAGTAGGGCAAATCACACATCATTGGTGAAGCACTCATAAAACCAGCTGCATTGAAGATGGCGAATATCATGCTGGGAAAAGCTGCTGAAAATAAATTATCACAAATTACTCTTTCAAATGACACCATCAGCAGCAGAATAGATGACATGAGCGATGACATCTTGACTCAAGTAGTTGCAGATCTGATTTCAAGCGCAGCAAAATTCAGCCTTTAACTCGACGAGACCACCGACGTTTCCAATCTAAGCCAGTTTGTTGTATTCGTGCGCCATGTGAAGAACGACGAGATAAAAGAAGATTGTTTATTTTGTAAGTCTCTTACAACAACGACTAAGGCAGCCGACGTGAAGAAACTTGTGGATGACTTCTTGAGAGACAACAATCTTTTGTGAAATATGGTTTATGCGGTTTGTTCGGACGGAGCTTCAGTCATGCTGGGACGAAACTTTGATTTTGGTGCGCTGGTGAAAGCCGATGCACCACACATCATTATAACGCACTGTGTTCTGCACAGACAAGCGTTGGCAATAAAAATCTTGCCTTCAAAACTGGCAGAAGCATTAAAAATTGTAGTTGAATGTGTGAACTTTGTGCGAAATAGTGCCTTGAAGCACCGCATCTTCAAAGAGCTGTAAAATGAAATGGGCTCTGAATTCGAGGTACTTCTGTACCATTCTAACGTTCGGTGGTTATTCCGGGGAAAGGTGCTGAATCGTGTTTTTGCCATGCGTGTGAAATTAGCCCTGTTTTTGCGAGAGAACCAACATTGTCATGCAGATTGCTTCGAAATATTTGAGTTCATTCTCATTTTGGCGTACATGGCCGATATCTTCAATGCTCTCAATTATCTCAATCAACAGATGCAGAGAGGTGAAGTCAACAACATCAAAGCGGAAGAAAACATGAAGGCTTTTTCAAAAAAAGCTACCGTTATGGAAACGACGAACAGAGAATGATAACTTCGCAAGCTTTCCCCTGCTGGACGACTGTGTAAGATATGTCTGAAATCGGAGACATTTCTGTATCCGCGAAACTGAAGCAAGCAATTGCCATGCACTTAGAGGAGCTCGCAAAGTCTCTCGATGGATACTTCCCCACCAGAGAATCATATCCAGCATGTGTGAGACAGCTGTTCACGTTTAGTATTGCGACAGCAAATGTCAATGATGAATAACTCGACGAAATCATTGAACTTCAGCAGAGCCAGGTTCAACAACAACGCTCTCAACGTTTTGGTGTCCCCAAATCGTAGCGTACCCTCTCATTGCTAAGAAAGCCCTTGAGATACTCATACCGTTTGTTACAACGTATCTTTGCAAGCAATCCTTTTCGAGAATGGTAGACATAAAAACGAAGAAAAGGAACAGACTTTGTTGCAAAAATGATATGAGAGTGGCACTTGCCAAAGTGAAGCCGAGCATTTGTGAACTTGTCTCTGAAAGGCAACAGCAAAAGTCACATTTATTTGCAGTAAATATTCATTGAGTTATGTCTTTGTTTTTGTATAAAATTCATGTTTTGTTGGTTTTGTTCTTTGAACACAGTGATATTGTGTGCAACTGATGCATGGTTCATTTTGTGCACTAATAAAATATCTACTTATGTTTTGAATTTGAAAAAAATCATATTTTATTTTTCCAATTACGAAGGGTTCAGTGAATGCAAGTACGAAACGTTTGGGGTTCAGTACCTCCAACAAGGTTAAGAACCACTGCTCTAAGATCATACAACACAGATGTAAACAGATGCAGTAACATGCTTACCTTGTTAAGTATATATAATACATGTATATATGTTCATCAACAGTCTGCTGTGCACAAATGTTTGCAAAATAGACAATTAGCGATACACTTAACTTAAGTCCCAAATTGTTGATAACGTCTGCAATCGCTGCCTCAACACCAATTATTTAAAAACAGTAACAGTTATATATAATAGTTCTACGTGCAGAGGTAATAAATATTGATTACGCATTCACAGTTTTAGCTGAGTATGTGAAACAGTAAAAACACTCACCACCACCACCACCTGAGAAGGGAAATCTACTATGTTAATCGTCCACTGTTAAAAACTTACTGAGAAACAGAGGCGAAAATCTACGTAGAAATAGCAAACTCAAATAACCATGAACAACAAAGACTTAAGTAATAGTATGTAACAGCAATTAATGCGCTAGAAATTGCATGAGCTTCACTTAGAATCTGCAACTCATGCAATTTCTAGCGCATTAATTGGAAACAGCCAAGGTTCACAATTTTGCTATTACATGCCATTACTTAAGTCTCTGTCCAAAGGAAAGCACCTGTCTTTTTGAAGGCTAAAGTGAAGGACTTGGAAACTTCAGAACACGACAAAATTAAAGAGGTCAAATTAAATTCAAAACGATTATATCAGTCATTTTGCAAAATTTCTGTGCTATCGCACACTATAGTAAATATCACTTGTAATAATTGTATAGCGGAGTACTAACAGGGATTTATAGCTTGAACAAACTGTCGGAAGTAGATTTCCAGCCTGTTTGGTCACTTTTTTGTGATCTAATTTTGTAGGTTTTAAATTCTCAATTTTTAATTACATATATTTTTTGGCTTTTTTAATGCAAAGTAATGGGAAAATATGCCTAGAGTAAGACACAACTCCACTTAGCCCATATAAAATGTTACCAATAAAAAAGCAGCCTTTTCAAATTGAACAAATACGTCTAAACATCGCTTTATATAAAACTTCGTGTGTTTTTTAATTATTTGATGAATAAGATGGCATTGTGCTTTGAGATTTCGTGTAAACACGCGTCAAGTACAAAGGCAACTGCTCAGAATAACATTGCATCTATTATATATTTATAACCACGCAATAAAAATTAGTTAGTTTTTAAACTTGTCATGGAGGACGTTCGTAGCTTTGGATATATAATATCTATCTAGGTTGTAGTGCAAAATTCCCGGCTGATTTTGCTTTAGTTTTGTGAATCAGTAATGTTAATAATAATAAGAAGAAATGGGCAAATTATGATTTTATCTACAATATTGAAATAAATTATTTTGTTTATTATCAATGCTTGGGTGGCTTTTACTATTGAAAAGAAAGAGTTTCAATAATTAGTTTGTTTTTAAGGTAATTTTAGTTCGAATGTTGTATTAGTGTTTAGAAAAATTTCCTGTACGATACCTATTATGAACCACTATCGATGGTCATGATAGTAACCATAAACTATCTCAAGTTTTTACGAAAAAAAGTACAAACAAAAACTTTAACACTAATCTATATTTTATTTTTCAGAAAATATTAATTACAGTTACTATCTAAAACCCTTCAGAAATACCCTTTATAGTAATAGCTAAAATTATTTGACGCCAATAACAGCCGAGTGTCAAAATATTTTCTAAGAGCAAAAAAAAAAAAAGCAATAAGACATTTTTATAGTGGTATTTTCTTAGCAAACATTATTTCAAGTCCTTTAATGCCTTATGATGACAGTATCAAAGAAGTATAACGTACTTAATTCTGATCGTGCAAGAATTCACAGTAAAATAATAATAATGTTTATAAAATCTTCTAAACTATTCTGCCGATGATGTTTAAAACTCCCACAAGGTGGCACTTTCAGGATTAGTGTCGCCGACTTTGAGAATTCCGTTTTTCTTGGCCACTAAGTAATTTCCACAAGAAGTCTTCAGGCTCAGTTTTGAAGGTTCTCTGAGCTCTAAATAAAAGCCTTGAGGAACGTCCGAATCAACTACTATCTCATCTTCACACGCTCTCCAGTACTTCTTGCTTTTGCCATCTAGTGGTAAAAAATAATATTACGTTAATGCAGTATTTTATATTAATTCAATACAACAGACTTTAATTATTCACCAATTTCAAAAGTATTACTCAAATATTTATGATCACTAAATGGCAATAATAAGAATTGCAATATTCAGAAAATTTTTCAAGATATAATATATGTGACAGATTACTTTGAATTATCTCAAACTACGATAAGAAATCCGTTTAGACAATTTTTATTTAAAGCAATTTACTCTCTAATGTAACTGTTACATTCAAGTCAACACCCTTTTGATTAATTTTTCTTTTAACATTTTGCCATCCATTTTAAGAGAAAAGGTCAAGAAGTCCACTTCCACTTCAAGAATCTTTACCCCTCTTCAATAAATATTTACGTTGCTAAAAGTTTCGAGGTGAGAACAATTGTTTAATCATAATCTCATTAACACAGACTGCTACTGTTGCTCTTGTTTCATTTAAAACCACATATAAAACATAAACAACACGTCATGACTGTGTGAAACCTCACGACAATTATAAATACGAGAGCTGTTCAAAAAATACGTGGACTGTTTGAATTGCGCGGCTCCAGTTGGTTTCAGGGAAATCCGCTCGGTGTCGCTAGGTTCGTACAGATCAGCTGATTACGACGCCATTTCCCGATTGCAGATATCTTCATTTGTGTATTAGCTACGCGGTTTTAAGTGAAGTGCGATTTTTTCGTTTGGCGGATTTCAGAATGAATGACCTGAAGGAGCAACGACTCACTGTGAAATTTTGTGTTAAACTTGGAAACTCTGCGACTTAAACTTTTGCTATGCTTAACACGGCTTACGGTGATGTTGCTATGAAGCGTACGGCATGTTTCAAGTGGCATGAACATTTTAAGGATGGTCGACAGTCCATTGAAGAAGATGAGCGTCTTGGACATCCTTCCACGTCAACTGACGATCCACACGTCGACAAAATCAACACCCTGGTGCGGGCAAATCGACGTCTGACTGTCAGGGTGCTTGCTGAAGAGTGTGGGATATCATTTGGATCTTGTTACGAGATTTTGACCGAAAAATTGAAGATGCACCGCGTTGCTGCGAAATTTGTGCTTCAGAACTCGTGAGTTTTTGGCCAAACACTCGATCACTGTTCTTCCCCCCCCCCTACTCACCTGACCTTGCTCCTTGAGATATTTTCTTGTTCCCCAAACTCAAAAGACCCTTTAAAGGAAGAAGATTTGAGACGATTCCCGAGATTAAGGCAAATGCGACGAAGGAGCTGGAGGACATTACAAAAGAAGCGTACCAGGACTGTTTCAACAAGTGGAAACACCGTTGCGATAAGTGTGTGCGTTGTGGAGGAGAGTACTTTGAAGAGGTCCCAGACCTGTAACTTCTAAATAAAGTACATTTTGTTTTATGACGCCAGTCCGCGTATTTTTTGAACAGCCCTCGTATTTTCCATGATCAAAATGATGCAGTTTTTCATGTAGTATTTTCGATGCATTTGACCTCTTACGTATGTACGTATATTATCACAAGCAGGATGAATATCAAAGCCTAGTATCCATGAAAATCCTAGAATTCTTGTAATACTTATTACGTCTTACTGTTGTTGTCAGTAATGTATAAATCCATGTGAAAATAAAGTTTTTATTATGAATGTATAAAAACACATCTTTGTGTATTTTAACTTAGAATGTAATGATGGCCTGGCATGGCCAAGCGCGTAAGGCGTGCGACTCCTAATCCGAGGGTCGTGCCAAACATGCTCGCCCTCCCAGCCGTGGTGACGTTATAATGTTACGGTCAATCCCACTATTCGTTGGTAAAAAAATAGCCCAAGAGTTGGCGATGGGTGGTGATGACTAGCTGCCTTCCCTCTAGTCTTACACTGCTAAATTAGGGACGGCTAGCACAGACAGCCCTTGAGTAGCTTTGTGCGAAATTCCAAAACAAACAAACAGAATGTAATGAGATATAAACATGAGAACATTGTTTTAATCATACAAACCTTGTAAATAATAAATTCCTGGTTCTTTCCCTTTTTCTATTACAATTGTTTCACACGCTGATTTGTTACATTCCAGCTTCTGAGAAGAAGCACTTTTGTAACCCACAAATCCCTGGTCGCACCGAAAGAAAATGCGTGAACGGTTTACCAGAAAGAAGTAAAATTTTTCCATCTCTTCAACTCGGTCGCTATTAGCAAACAGTTGCCCATTTTTCTTTGCCGCTACAAATCTACCATTACTGGCCAGAAAAGAAACACTTCCATTCTGATTCCATAGAAGATCAAAGGACGAACTGGGGTTCCTGAAATAATGAAAATCGTCAACGATAAACTTTGCAAAAAATAAATGAACAAATTTCTCTTATCTCCTACTCTTTTATTGCCATTTTAAGCATATATTACATTTTGACACAGTTTCTTTTTTACCTCGGTATTAGAAAACGAATGAGTACTCTGTCATACCACCAGATACACAAATTAATATCTACATCACCAGGCGATCCTGTTTAAAATTGTGTTTTCATTGCGTTCGTAACATGCTGTAACTTTTCACCAATATTTCGTTCCTTATCTTACAGTATATTCATCACCAGTAACATAAGGATGACTGATTAATTAAGTATACAACAACTTCAATATTCAAATACCTTTGAAACTCTGTGTACGTTTATTAGTATTTTAAACACATACCTATTACAATCAATTGCCTGGATTCCTCCATTACTTCCCAAACACCAATATCTGTTTTCTATTGTCCTAATGTACCATCGCTTGGAGGAATTATCAATCTCGAGTTGAAAGATCTCTTGATCAAAGATTTCATCTTGGTTTGCGGTTACATCAACCCCTGTATAAATAATATATAAAATTTGTTTTATAAATAATGTACTTTACCTTATCTTTACATCAGGTATTGATAAAATATTACAACAAATGGTTAAACAAACACAATAAAACAAAATATATATAAAAGGTAATGTATATAATTGTGCACTATTTTGTGATCAACTTCTGGCAGTGGGACGCGAACCATGAATCTTTTTATTCTGATTACGTTAAACTTTGACCCACGCCTCACTCTGATCGTTTGTTAACTATTTCAAATTTTAGAGTTTAGATTTAAAAGAAATAACACTTACAACGCTATTTGGGTACGTATATCTAGTTCAAAGAATCAGATAAAGCCTTTGTGACGGCTTTTATCCCTCTCATAAGCAGTTCAAAATTATTTCAGACCACTGAATGCATATATATATATATATATATATGATACTAGCTTATGGTAATCTGAAATATCTGTTGCTTAAATTTATGCTGTGAAACCAGGGGCGTAGATTTTTTACACCCGATTGGGGGGGGTGATTTTTGCAACTACTTATGTGGACTGTTAAATTTGCAAATTGGTAATCTCTGATTACGTGAACCTGAAAGCTGTAAACATGCAGTCACAGAGTAATCTTGTTGCCATGATACTTGCATATATACTTAGATCTACTGATTGATACTTACGAGCTATCGCTCAGATCGAAAAGCTTAGAAACACGCCTAGATTAAAGATGTACATTTCGGCTACTGAAAAAGCCTACATCTAGGCCTAATTATGTAATTTGATTGCTAAGAACACGAGAATCACAAGAACAAACACACAATAAAACAATTCAACAGACCAAACTGTAGGGAGGATGATTGTATGCACCATACCCCCCACCTAAAATGAAGGGGGGATGTATCCCACCCATCCCCCAGGATCTACGCTCCTCTGTGAAACACAACTTCAGGGAGCAAAAAATTTAATGTGAAAATAAATTTAAAAACCTAAAATTGACCTACATTTTTAATAAAATGACGATTAAAACAAATCAAATGTAATAGTATTTATAGAAGTTTTATTTTTTTTATGAACTGATCCAACACGAGTTTATTATATATAACAATTGAACGATAATATGTAACCAGTGTGCTTAGATTGCTCAGGGGGCTGTTCTCACCTTGGCTACCCCTCTATGATGTATTTGATCGCAACAAGTACGTTTTAATGTTTTTGCGTTTTACACTTGACAGTGCCCTCAAAATGTAAAGTGTGAAATATAGATGTCTAATATCCTCAGGATATATATCATTTATCAAGTAACTTAGCAGTATATTTTTCTTGACTTATTCTTAAAATTTCCAAACTGAAAGTTACTGAGATTAGCTCCTAAAACTTTTGATGCCGGAAACAAACATTAAGCTGTAACTTAGCAATGTGAGGTTGGTTTTTTTCGTCGTTAGCTTTGATATGACTCTTCTTCGCCAAATTCGTACATATGTTTTAAACATCGTTTACAGATTTTCACAGATGACTAGCAGAAACAAAATCAATAAGTTTCGCACACGTAAACACATTAAATAACTTTACTGATATTCGAGACATATCTCACTTTACTGCTACTTCATTATCAACGCCCAGCATGGCCACGTGGTTAAGGCGCTTGACTCGTAATCCGAGGGTTGCAGGTTCGAATGCCCGTCACACCAAACATACTCGCCCTTTCAGCCGTGGGGGCGGGCGTTATAAAGTTACGGTCAATCCCATTACCCACTATTCGTTGGTAAAAGAGTAGCCCAAGAGTTGGCGATGGGTGGTGATCACTAACTGCCTTCTCCCTAGTCTTACACTGCTAAATTAGGAATGGTTAGCGCAGAAAATCCTCGTGTAGCTTTGCGCGAAATTCAACCAAACAAATTTCTTGATCAGAGTCTTTGGTGTAAGCACTAAAACTACAACATAGTAGTAGCTGAAATGAAAGTTAAGGATGGAGGAAGAGGTCTTGTGCACCTGACCCTCCTGGGTATCTAAAATCCAACATACCCAAATGCCCACAAAGAAGTCTTTGGTGTAAACTTTGAAATTATTACAATCCCTGCCCTAGAAAATTGAAGTAATTTTAATTTTATATACATCTTACTTCGACCCACTACTATGCAAAAATATGTCGTGGATGTGAGGTTCATGGCATTAATATAAGTTTTAATTGTACTTCGGTTTAATTAGCTTTCGTATACTATAATACGCGTTTGTTGTAAGAGGTTCCACTTTGCATAAACATTGTGAATTATACGGGTTCGTAACCACCAAACTTTTTGAGTCCACATTGAAAACATATTTCTGAATAGCTTTGGATTGAATTTGATCACAGTTGACACTGTGTAAGCCCGATGATAACTGTTTATAATCCGAAACATAAGCCTTAAAAGTTTAATAAAGTTGTGTGCGAACAAGCAAATGTGATTCTTTATTTCAGTTTTAAAATTTACAGATATTGTCATCTAGTTTTACTAACGCGACTTTTCTAGTTTAATATTTCTCAACATTTCAAGTGTAATGAGTATGTTAATTTAGACACTTATAGAGATTATTATATATTCAATCAGTAGATAAGCACACTGTTTCTTACTTCATGAGGCTACTACAATTAAAATGTCTCTACTTTTCTCACCTTGTCGTACAGAAACTATCTTTTCACTGACTCCTGCAAAAGCTACCTGCGGTTGAGACACCTCCAGGATGAATAGCTCGTCCTTGGAGATTGAATGAGCCCGGGTCCTGAGGATGGCTTTACTTCCTACAGGTGCAAGGTATCTTCCATCTCCAGCTTTTAATGCCAGGTATTTATTATGAAACTCTAAAGTGAATCTGCAGTCTTGTCCAACTTTGTCAACTAACTTCCCGCCAGAGTGCAGACATCGGCCATCTCCAGTGTGCAGACTATATTTACCATTATCATAGATTAATGTAAATAATGTGTCTTCACCCCACGGGATGTTAGCATCAAAGCGGATTTCATTCATGTGTGACAAAAGCCGAGCAAAGCGGCGGCGACCGAAGGACCGCAGCAGGACCTGCGGACGGGTAGCAAGGTGAACATTCCATAATTCAGCGGAACCTGGTATTTTGGCTGTACAGACCAGTTTGTCATTACTGGCTCCCAAGAAATAACCTCTTACCAGACTTTGCAAGGCCCACTTTCCATCTCTGTCATCAGCCACAAGTATCTGAAATGTGGCTTCGGCTCCTTTGTCTTCAGTCTCACAGGTGACATTGCCGAACTGGTCCACTGCAAGATATTTGCCCTGGTGACTTCTGAGAAACACTGCCTCTCCGTCTTCCATCCATTCCAGGTTCCATGTCTGTTTCTTCTTCAGACCAGACCCGTTTGCATTTACCTTACAGCCAAAATTCTCTGCAGTCAAATAGCGGAACTGGCTGTTGACCAAGCCTATTATCCAAGGCAGAACTTGGTCACCAGTGATTCCATGTCCATTCGTGTTCATCATGCTGATTGTTACAACTGTCTGGTAGAGCTAATTATAATAAATTAGTTTAAAATTACAGCCATATCATAGTCAATGATACGTTTTAATTACATTATTAAATAAACTGTTATCACTTCTTTATTACGATATTATTGTTAGTATAACTTTCATTCAAAAGTTTTAAAAAATCTGTACATCGCTTTCATAGCAAACATGCAGAGACACTTATGTATAATGGTTCATTTAAACAGCTTCGTAAATATTCATTCAATACATTTTCAATAATCTAAGCATGTGAGTTATGCATAATTCAGAACATACGATTGAGATTTATGTTGTTGAAAACCAGTAGAATTGTTAATGTCATCCATGCTTATACCAATTTACAATATCACTATGACATTTACTACTGATTAAAAGATCAACAGCTGGTTGCTTCTTCTTCATCACATACCCATCTGGTACAATGCTAAAATCAGGGATTCGTTTCCCCTCGGTGGACTCAGCAGATAGGCCGATGTGGCTTTCCAATACGAAAACACACACACTTTTTCATCAATTTACCAAAATCGGCTTTTACATTATCTTATCAACACCCAGCGACGAATAACATTTACTTCAACGGCAACCTTTATTATCACTTACTACTTCATCAATAATCAAAGATTATCACCTTCTATTTATAATTACCCTAAAGTGACCACGATACGAACAATTGAATAATCAACTTTTACTTTATCATTATCTCAGAATGGTTACATTGTGCGGTATCAACAATCTGTAATCATTAACTTCAACACTTTGGATAAAGTACTATAAAATCAGTTTCTACGTTATCAGAAAACTTATTATATAAATCCTATAAAAATAATATAAGTATCCCATATGTTAAACTTCTGTACTGCTAACAGTTTAATTTGTTTATTCTATATACAGGGTGTTCGGAAAGTCACTGTGCACTTATACATTTATTAACAGACATGTTTCAATATAGAATACAGGAGGTAAATATGAATGACAATTATAAACAATGTTGAAAGTGAACCCCTTTGGCATCAATACAGGCTTGGATCCTTCTTATTTTGTTTCTAAACACTGCTATCAGTTGCTGGCTTGAAATAGACTGAATAGACATATGATTACAAAACTGCACAGTGACTTTCCGAACACCCTGTATTAGCAATATTCTACAATATATACCTATAGTAAATAGTTAAAGGCCAACACAGTTTGCCTTTCATATTATTATTAAACGATACATTATTTATGAACAACAGAATCATTGTCAACAGTGTAAGCAGTAAGCTTAACTGTTGTATCCTTAATAATCTACCTCTTCACAAACAATATTAATTATTGACTCGTACCACGAACAGACAAAATTATTTCAACAATCTATTCTGATTATACCCAACACACAAAACTTAAATGAAATTATATTAACCGAGCACTGTAAATTACTGTAACTAATAAAGTTTAATACATTATATTATATATATTTGTATATGTAGTAAACATCTTACAAACTTTACAAGCTACTTATCGTGTACACCTGTCTTTCTCTCTACTTACCGTCTGTAGCATGCAAAGATGGTAAGAGATCTGACAGAAGACCCACTGGCGTGTTTGCCAGACACTGAGGAACGTGAGATCACGTGACTTTATAACGCTCAGTTTCTGCTTGCTCCGTGTTCTGACAGGTTGTAAGAAAAACCATTTCCTGTTCAAACTTTTTTAAGAGTATGTCCCAATGTAACCCTTTTATTTATGTGACATGAATCGTCCTTTTTTCTAGTAGTCTAGAAGATGTTTTGATATAATCCGATTATATCATAAATTGTTTTTAAAAATTACAAGAGCGGAAGCTAAAAGATTTCCCACGACCTTTCACACGTATTAGCATTTAATTAATCATCAATACGTGTATGTGTATACAATGGACTTACATTTGTGGAGATAATTCATAGAGTTTTCATGGCCATTGTCAACAGTGCTTCTTAATATATCTCTACTGGAAAACATATCATTATAATTTTGTTAACTAGAAACGTTTTTGTTTTTGTTTTTTTGAAAAAGCACAGTTGAAACGCTATAACTCTTCTTTCTAAAATGTTATTGCTTTGAAACTCGGGTTTTAACTTCCATTTCTTGTTACAGCTTTTTAAAGAAGGTTGTATAAGTAATTATTACTATTCCAAAATTTCATAGTAAAACGATGTTTTTTTATTTGATATTTTGTGACTAAAACATAACTAAAAGTATTATTTTCAGAGATAAGATGAACATGATTAGTATGGCGAACTGTCGTTGTGAATTCTGAGCTTTTGCCCCTTTACTGCCAAAAAATAAATAAAATAAAATTCAGGCTTTACTCTTTGAGGCCTTAGGTGCTTCATAAGAGTAATGGTCAAATCACTTTATTCAATTAGAGTAGCTCACGAATTGACGGTAGATGATGTTGACTAACTGTCTTCCCTCAAATCTATCACTTTAAAATTAGAGACGGCTAGCAGAGTTTGTTTGCTTGTAGTTAAGCACAAAGCTACACAAAGGGCTATCTGTGCTCTGCCCACCACAGGTATCAAAAACCCAGTTTTCAGGGTCGTAAGTCTGCAGACATCCTGATGTGCCACTAGGTGGCTGCTATAAGAAATAGTCCACAAGTAGTTTGATGCAAAATTGCATAAACAATGCCAAACAAACGTTTAATTAGACGGTTTATTCTAAAGTTCTCGTTAACAACCATGATTCTTTGTCTAATATCTATGGTGCATATTGGTGTGCAGATGACATATTAACACTAGAAATAAACTACCTCATAAAACCAAAACGCTGTTTTTATTTAAGTAGACATTCAACGTTTCGATTTACAGCTTCTTCTGGAATGTTCACCAAAACACAAACCGAAACTGACAGTAGAAAGTTTCAAAGTTTTTGTTGTTGTTTTTTTTTTGTTTACTTTTCTGAAGTTTTGTACTGATTCTTTGTCAGGTTAAGGCTGAAAATTATTCTAGGTCTCAAATTTTCAAATCTGTTATTTCATTTTGTCACAACAAATATGCTAATGCTTTTTCATATAATTCTATACACCTCCACCTGTTCACCGTCTATGGTTATATACATGTGTGCAGTAATCCAACTCTTCAATCTTCAAGGAATGAAATTTATGTGTTACAAGCCACGTGAGCGAAAGGGGTGAATTTTAGCTACCGCATATTCATATACACAGATATCTTTCAATCTATCTATCTTTCCTCCCGATATTCCCTATATTCATCTATCAGTATGTTTGTGCGTGTGTGTTATCGTTTAATGGAAATACTTTCCTGTACAATAATTTAGTAAAGAGGTTTTAGATGTTCAGTTTAATATATCGCCTGAATAATATCATTTTATATCACCTTTATTACTGAACAAACATTCTGCAACTTTATGCTTTCATAGCAGTATAAAATCTACATGTCAGAATCTACTTATTAATGTACTTAGATTAACCTAAATTCTGAGTCAAAATATTGAAACAGTGTTTACTTTATCCGATGTAAGTAACAGAAACGTGTATGTATTACTTCCCAACAGTTGTTACGACTGTAATTAGACATGCTTCCTTGCTCAGGCCTAATTTTATGTCCTTCTGTGCCATTCGGCTAGAACAGAAACAGAAGTTTCTTGTGAACATCAAATCATGCAGGTGATGGCACAGCTCCACAGATGGTTAAATGTTCATTGCTCTGAATTTTTCTGTTTTCGTCCATGTTATTCCAAAGTTGTTAATACGTATCAGCATAGCTTATTGCATGAATTCTTTTCAAGATGAAATGCAGTGGAGTTGTCTAACATAAGACTTACAACGTAAATGTTTATCACGAATTTAAAAACAGGGCTGTTTACCACGAATAATGCAATGACATTGTTTACCATGAGTGTTACAGAGGAGTTGTTTACTTTGAGTGTTACATTGGAAATGTTTACTACGAGTAACACAGCACAGTAGTTTACAATGAGTATGACAGTGAAGTTATTTACCATAAGTGTTATAGTGAAAATGTTTGCCGCGACTAACACAGCGAAGTTGTTCAGCATGATTACTACAATGGGATGTTTACCACACGTAATACACTGAAGCTGTTCAACACACTCAACACTGATTGATTGATTGCTTAAAATTAAGCACAAAGCTATACAATAGACTAGCGGTGTGAGTCCGCAGACATGCCGCTGTGTTACCGGTGGGGAGCACATTCAACAACAAATAGTACCACAAAGCCAGCGAAAATGTTATTAGATAAGTTAGTTAACCGTGTAGCTGACTAGCGGTAATAATAATACAGCTCAACTGACCAGCCAAGAAGTACCGTGTAAGATGACCAACACTAGAAATAACATGCATTCAGCCAGTATCTGACAAATTCTAGTAGTTTAGTTGGTTGTTTTGTTGTTGTCGTTTTTAAAGCACAAAACCATATGATGGGTTATCTCTGCTTTGTCCACCTCCCGTATCGAAACCCAATTGATAGTGTTAAAAACCCACGGACATTCCACTGAGCCACGGAAGAGGGGGACATCAGTTTGATGTTGTTAATCATAACTAATGAAGTAATTTGAGTAGAATAAATAAACTACGTATAATTTCGTAATTCCCAATGGTAATCTTGTTTGAATAAAAAATAAAAATGAAGATGTTAAACACGTTTATATTGATACCTGAAACAAACAAAAGAAATATACGGGCAATAATTGTATAACGCGTCATAGGATCACCAGTGTTAAACTTCGAGAACCTGAGTTCGAAGATACTTCACACACTAAGGCTGAATAAGTATTGTGTTGTATAAAGAAACACGTTATTGCTACGATGACTAAAAATTTAGATCAGTTCACTGGGAGGGGGCGTCTCTTTCGTATTTCGGTTGTTGAAACCACATAAGCATTAGTTATTGATAGGCCTAATATACAAAGATCCAAAATAGTGAGAATTAAACCAAAATAAAACTTGTTCCAAATCAATGCATCTTTCAGTTCTTTTTTGTTCCATTGTAGATTTATACATAGATATTATATAATTAGAATTATTTCAGTTTTTAGTGGAAAATCAACAACAAAAGAACATATATAAGAAATATAAACTTGAAAAAGAAAGAAATATTCTTATTAATTTGTATTGTCTATCTTACATTAAAAAACAAACTGCATGCATCACTAGCGATAAACATCAACGTTCTACAAGGAGTTTATTGAACCTCGTAATAAACTAATCATAGCTTTGAACTTTATGTGAGGTTTTTCTATCAGTTTTTCTCACATTGATATAATGTGAATAACTTTTACGAGTTTTTACGGACTTGATTCAGCACTTTTATCCATTGCTGTGAGCACTACTTCTTCAATGGAGTGCCGCCATCTCCACGGCTACAGCAAGAAAAATACAGCGGCATTACTGAAATATGTTCTATCTGGTTCATATGAGTATCTTTTATTATCAGTATAAAATTTCTGCTGTAATTGTCCAGCTCAGGAATTTAATAAAACATATAACAGTACTTTTAAATTAATTGTACATAAAAATAAATTAGCAAAACTTCTAAATTTATATTAAGCTAAACTGAAGATATGGACAGTAAATAATAAATATAACAATATTATTAACAAAGACATATACATATTACGTCATGGATAGCCAGCCAGCAAGCTCTCGCTGCAGATTGAATCAGCTAAATGTGTCAGGTAGCATATTCAAGCCTAATTAAGTCCGAAACAATATACATTATATTGTATATAAAGATCATAATTTTATATGTACAATTAGAGCGGCATTCAGTAGAGCGCATATCAACGATGTCTCACGGAGATATGCACTCTACTGAACGCCCCTCTAATTTCAAAATATACGAAAGTATATCCGTATGTTCGTCATTATCAACGGACGCGGATTTCTAAGTTGGGTAGTATTCTAAATGTATGTCCAAATCCATCCAGTTGTTTCTTTAAAACTTTCCGACAAACACACACACAGGGGTGGAAACCTAACCTTCGTCCATCTTCATTGGAGGAGGTAATTATACAATATATAGTTATACACAAATTGTAAATGATTATAATTTATATTAGAAACGAACAGAATGGTGCTTTGCATGGATGAAAAATGGAGCGACGATACCTACAATTGCTATGAATTTTAAAATGTCGCCGTTACGCACAGTTCTGGTTATATCAAGTTATATTTCAGATATATTCTTAATAAAAATACATATGTTATGAATGTTCGTCTCTTGTTGTTGTTGTTGTCGTGGAAGCTGTTACATCTGAAGGCATTGACCATAAATGATGACTGGTGACCAAGTTCTCAATACTATTGGAAACATGAGAGCTAATGCAGTACAGTAACACCTCGACATACGAAGAAGATGCGTTCCTGGAGTTTCATTTGTATATTGAAACATCGTTTATTGAATAACTTGTAACATTATTACTGTAAGGATGCGTTTCCAGCCTTCGTAACTTACAATTTCATTCTATATAAACACTTCATAACTTATTATACATATCGTAAACAAAAAATACATGCATTTATTACAAAATAATATTATATAGTTTTTTATACTGTACATGATCAAGTTTCTATATGTTTTGAATTTCGCGCAAAGCTACACAAGAGCTATATGCACTAGCCGTCCCTAATTTAGTAATGCAAGACTAGAGGGAAGACAGTTAATCATCACCACCCACCGCCAACTCTTGAGCTACTCTTTTACCAACGAATAGTGAGATTGACCGTCACATTATAACGTTCCAACGGCTGAACGAGCGCGCGTGTTTGGTGTGACGGGGATTCGAACCAGCGACCCTCAGATTACGAGTGGAGCGCCTTAACTACCAGACCATGCCGCGAAATTCAGTATTAAGAAGTAAGATTAAAAATTAATATAAATAAAAGAAACAGTGTATTGTCACCAACAGTTCTAAGCATGGCTTCAGTTGGAGAAGAGGGCCTACAAGGTCGGTTATCTAACGACGGTCCAGGTTGTGGCTTTACTTTCTCCATTTGTAAAAACATGAACTTTGTTTACAGAAGAAGGAATGGAGTGCGGAATATAAACCCATTTATTTTCTCTGTACTTGTTATGGCATTACTTATTCTGATATTTGTCTTAAAACTTGTTTAGTCTCCTTACTTATTCACTGAAAATTCTGATATTTTTCTTCTATTATCGCCAGCCTCTGATTATTTACTTATTTCTCTGACATTTCTAACGTTCTAAAACCACGCAAGACTGACTAACATCTACATGCTTTACGAAATAAATAACTTTGTTTTTATTTCTTGTCCTTGATTCGTTTCTGCATAATGTAAGAAGTTGCAACAAAATTCTCATGAGCAAAGCAGACGCTATCTACTGGAGAACAACAAAGACAACTAGAAAAAAACCATTTCAACGTTTTTCTAGACCACATATTTATGTAAAAGCTGCACAGAAACAGATAAAACAAAATATCTATTTTTAAAATCTCATACTAATAAAAAGCAGGATGTGTCTGAAAATTACAACTCTTCCATTAGAGTATAATTTCAATCCTACGGACGATACAATATAGAAGCCGGACCAGAAGAATACAATCTCTAGGAGTTACCCGTACATCACAACTGCTCCCTTAGAGTATAATCTAAACCTCAGGGAAGAGACGATATAGAAGTCTGACCAGGGGAGTACTAAAATATGATACAACCTCTGTTGAATGACAACTGTTGTGTGTAATCTTTATCACAGGCGATGAATTAAGCAAATTCGTAGGTTTTCAAATCCTGATTAAAAGATCAATTACAACAATATACACGTGCACTGAACAATTTGAAATAAAGATATATTCAGTTACTAAGTCATAGAAAGTTAAAATATATCAGCTTTCTGTTTTACAAAAAACAAGTACTGTCAGCTCTTGCTAATCCTGTGATTATCATAACATTTCCTTCAAAATTTAATAATGTTTGTTCTACTTCCTTTATTTGGTGATTGTCATAATACGTATTATTTTTGAGCCATACTTTACTTACTGCAGGTAATCAACATTTATATAAAAATATTCGAAAGACAAGAAGGAATCATTAGTAATCACAGCTGTATTCAAATTGGTTAAAAGATATATTTCATTGGAAATATAAAACATGAATATCTTTTATATAGATATATAGCCAACCTCCTTCTGATGGCTTTCACAACAGCACACGCTAATCTGAAGTTATATCATAAACTACAAAAGATACATCATCTTTGTTATACGATGATACAGACGGTATTGTTTATATTTCAGATGGAGCTAATGATACACCTCTTGGTGAGTTTACAGATGAACTGGACAGACACTATATAATATTGTGGGCCAGTGGTAGTCTGAAAAAACTATATGTACTTACATAACGACTGAAAGTCATGCTGTAAAATTAGAAGGTTTACTCTCAATTTTATCAGTAGCAAAAAACTGAACATGTCATTAATGAAGCGTATAATAAAAGATATATTCTGTCCTTCTCAGCCTTCTATAACTGTGGCTAACCATAAGAAAATTTGTCGGGATTTAAAAGCTGAAAACATTTACAAAAAAGAAGAATAGAAAAAAAAATCATTCAGTTTACACCAAATCACACATCCTTCCAAACTTTAACATCCTTTCACGTGGTTTCTTATTGTATCATTCAGTTTACACCAAATCACACATGCTTCCAGACTTTAACACCCTTCCATGTGGTTACTGGTTGTTTTATTCAGTTGACAACAAATCACACATCCTTCTTCGTGGTTACTGGTTGTTTCATCTGGTGGAACAACCTAACTCCTTGCAGTGGCAAAGTTTTAATTTGTTATCATGAAGTTATTTATTCTATTCCTGAAAACATCGTTTAATTTTATGATGAAATTAAAACGCTATAAGTAAAATGAATGTAAAATATTCCTAACATTCAATTTGTTTAAGGCTTACCTGAAAATTTTCATGATTATTTATAATCTAATTAACCAAATACTTTTATCAATGATCATCTTATGAGCGAAAGTGGAGAAAATAGTCGAGTGTCTCAACTTCTTATATATATATGGAAGTTATCAATTTATCTGTGTTTTGTACTGTAAAGAATCTATTTAATCAGGGTTGAAATATAAGTAATGTTAGTTTAAATTATCTATATATTATTTAGTTCAAGAATTCAGAGTCAAGTATCAGTTGAATGTTTTAGCGAAACAAATCTTTCTAGCACGTGTCAAATATTTTGAAGAAACTGATAAAGATGCAATGAGACAATTTCATGGTTACTTACTTATTAACTTGAAAACATAAACGTCTGATGGTTACTGACTTGCTGACTTGAAACCATAAACGTCTGAACAAATCCGCGTGAGAATCGGACATTTGCTTGAAAATATGAAGTTATTGTGTACATATCAAAAAGAGCTAAAACTGATTTTTAACTGAATATATATATATATATATATATATACACTCATTTATTATCATGACTACTGCAGTGATAAAACTAGAATGGATGAGCAATGTGTAATTAAAGACTTTACATTCAGATGTTCAGTTACTGACACATGTGTGTGATTTTGTTTAAACAACAGTTTTTGTATAAATATCTTTCAGATGCTGATTGTCGTCAGTGTAAATGGGTGACGCGGGACATTCATCTTATTCCATGGACAACTGGTAATATCGACTATTCCTCCCTACCTGTGGAGCGCGGCCAGACTGTTGAGAGAAAACATTATCACCGTTTATAGAAAGGGTAGAGAGAAAGCTGAGATATTGAGAAGTCTGCAGAAAATTCCGTTTCTAAACAAAATTTCAGACTATAGAGATCGATATAAAGGACGACATTGTTCAACCAGTCTCTAGAGAATAGCTTAGTATCAAAAACCAGCTGACTATGATGTCTTTCACGATTACTAAGTAAAAAACAGTTTACCTTAGTATTCTGACAACAAGAACACAGATTGGAAGACGTTTTGAGTAACGTGTTTTGTTTGGCTTCACAATTTCTGAAAAATGGAGCATTAGCCTTAAGAAAACAAACTGTTCAGTCAGGCATAAATTGGACATCAGATGTCACACAAGGAAAATATTTTGTTGATGCTGGAAAACAATGAGCACTACAAGGAACTCAGAATGTAGCTCGAGATGCTCTATGTAATTAAAAGAAGAAACATAAAGGTCTCATGTTCAAAATAGCTAACACTAAGTGACAAAGACCATCGACTCCAGTTTTTTCGACAAGTAATGATGGTTCTCCTACAACATGAAAAGTCCTGTCAGTACACAAAGTCTGAGGAAGGTTTATATTCTTTCTACAAAGCAAGCTATTATCGAGGAAGGTCATTGGACAAAATATTATCCTCTAACTTCAGTAATCGACAAAGAAACCATCGAAGTTTCTACATCAGAATCAGTAAATGAATGTTTAGATCCGACACAAACATATCTTCATGTAAAGGCAAAGATTGTTAAGGCTAATATTACCAATAATAATAAAAAAGATGAAGATAATTCTGTACTTGTCAGCCTGTTGTTTTATTCTCTATTTTCTCAAGTAGGTGTCTACCTGAATCTCAAACTGTTTTCTTTTTCTCACAATCTTCATTTGTATAAGGCCTAAATAGAAACTTTACTGAGTTATTATGGGGAATCTAAGATATATCATTTGACATCATCTATATGGGTGAAAGACAAAGCAGATAATTTTGACGATCTCGATTTTAGTGATGTTGAAGATGAAGGAATAAAAGACAGACACATAAATACACGTGGTATTTAAACATTCAACATGATTGTTCGTTTCCATTTGGATATTTTTTACAGAACATGTTCTTAACCAATGGTGTAAGTTTAAATTTCCGGCTTGTATAGAATAAAGATTAATCTTGTATTATAATGAATCGGGAATCAAAATTGTACTACAACACTTTTCTATCTATGCTAAAAAAGTCAAGATCAATCCATCATTCATTTTGTCACATGCTAAAGCATTTCAGAAAGAAACAGCTAAACATTCTTTGAAATATATAGTGTGCAAATCGTTTTCAATTTCCCAGGTCAAATACCTACACATGTTGTTATGGAATGTATTAATAATGAAGTATTTGATGGATCTTGGAAAGAAATCTTACACAACTTCAAACACTACAGTATTGATTTTGTGGCAATCAACGTCGACAGAAAGCACATTCTCACTCGACCATTAAAAACAGATTTTGATACTGAGCTATGTGGAATTGTAAAACAATTTCAAGATCAAGGAATTGATATATGGAACGATCAATATTCGGGAAAATATACGCTCATTGCCTTTGATCTTACACCAGATCTATCTGTTGGAGATTCTCACTTTAACTTGGTGAAACAGGGAATTTACGAACTTAAATGCGTGTTGGAAGTGCATTACACAACACTGTAAGTGTTCTAGCCTCTGAAGAAATCCAGTCAATTTTATAAATTAATCAGACTAGAAACAACATATCTAATATTTAAGAAGCTATCAACACATTAGAAAATTTTCGTAACTTTCACGAGATTTGTATATGCAAAAGAAGTTTGGACGTGTGTTTGTCAGTGATCAACTACCCGATCATGTAGAAAAAACATAACGCCAATCCGGATCCTAGCCATAAACCTATTTACTACTGGGTGTGTATTCATTTTGTTAACAATAAAAAAGAAGAATATTTTGATCCATTAAGACTGCATCTACATGATCACAACATAATAAAATTCATCGAAAGAACTGTCGAACGTGGGTTTAGAACAAAAAATATTACAAGGACCATATTCGTCTGTGTGTGAACAATATTGTATATATTATGATTATTAACATTTATCGAAATGAAAACCCCT
Source organism: Tachypleus tridentatus (assembly GCF_004210375.1). Taxonomy (NCBI): domain Eukaryota; kingdom Metazoa; phylum Arthropoda; class Merostomata; order Xiphosura; family Limulidae; genus Tachypleus; species Tachypleus tridentatus. Next base: position 105,070,755 of record NC_134837.1, on the reverse strand, counting down.
ATCTAAATTTGAATCCCACAGAGATAGTGATAATATGTTTGTTTTAATTTTGTTGTAAAACGTTTTCGTGTAAATACATCCTTAAAAGATGTGCCTTTTTATGCAAATCAGTGTTAACAATAAATATTGTTTAGAATATTTATCATGATCATGTTTCCAAAACTCTTTGAAATAATCACTTAATTTATAAAGAGTCAAGCGAATGAAACAGTAAATTTTAAATCATTGCATGATATTTCAAGAAGCATCCTCTTCAAGTAGTTAAGTGATTTAGATATAAAAGGTCAAGAACTAAGATTAAATATAGAAATAATAAATTAGTGTTTTATATCGGCTGTATTAAATCTAACAATCGATTACACATTGAGACACAATGATCCATTTCGCAGACATAATTTGTTTATGAAAGTCATGTCCGCTTGCCAAGACGGCCTTCTAATGCGCCCTCTGGTAGTAAGTTATCGAATTATGACGTAATATTCTCTGATGACATAATCGTAGGGCGCCAGCGACCTCTGGTGACTATTTGTAAATGTCATAATTTCTTATGGAATTATTTTTTCTGCCCTTTCTCCTCTATTACCTAAGTTTGAAACATGTGTAGTGCCCTCTAACGACATGCCGCTCGGTCCCTGGAGTAATTACTCCCACGGTTGCCCCACGTTTGAGTTCGACAGACAGTGGTTACGTGTTGTAAGTTGTCTGGATTTGCCTATGTTACTGTATTTTGGTAGTGCAAGACAGGTTCCCCCTGTTAGGCACATTTTATATATTTATAGTGTTATCTAAATATTAGACTTATTCAGATTTGTGACTCATAGATTTCACGAGATTTTATCAGCATTGTTAAAACTTAAATTTGAATTATATTTTTCAATACTGTACTGAGCGACATTTATACTCCAAATAGGCCTGGCATGATCAAGTGGTTAGGGCGCTTGATCGTAATCTGAGGGTCGCGGGTTCGAATCACCGTCACACTAAACACGCTCGCCCTTTGAGCCGTAGGGACATTATAAGTTTTCACTCAACCCCACTATTCGTTAGTAAAAAGGTAGCCCATGAGTTGGCATAGGGAAGGGGGAGTGATGACAAGATGTTTTCCTCTAGGCTTACATTACTAAATTAAGGATGGCTGGCGCAAACAGCTCTCGTGTAGCTTTGTGCGAAATTCAAAAACATATAAAAACAATACTCCAAAAATTATTTATAAAAAAACTTCTTATTTTAACTAACATTTTGCCTTTGGGGCTTCTTCGGGATTAGTACATACAACTGTTTGATATTAGGATATTAGCGTATAGTCCATCAAAAGTGGCGGAGCAATTACCCATATCCTCACCCCATAGTGAAATAAATAAATTTTGCGAAATCCTATCTGAAATAAATAAAGTTCGCAAAATCAAAAAGACAGAAAAGTGCAGTTGAAGCAGTCAAACGTTGGTGAATTTCTTTGTGAGCCAATCTAAATTTAGATAATTCACGAAATGAATTTATGCCATATTCATAGAAAAATTATCGGTAAAAATAATATAAACAACTTCTAATAAATAGAAAAGCCAGTGCGTTTTGGTAAAACAACGTTCCAGCTATGGTTTTTATGTCATGTTGATTTCTTAATTTAGAGACTCCGTAGATTAAAGAGGTTAGTTATGTTTTTTTTTATTAAAAACGTTGGTGATATACCGGAATATAGCTTCATTCAGAAACGATTTCAGTTTAAAAGTGAATCGACATTTCTAATTTCAAGATATTCGAATTCCCGTCACACCAAATATGCTCACCCACTCAGCCGTGGGGGAGTAATAATGTTACGATCCATCCCACTATTCGTTGGTAAAAGAGTAGCCCAAGAGTTTGACTAACTGCCTTCCATCTGGTTTTACACTGCTAAATTTGGGACGGCTAGTGCAGATAACCCTCGTGTAGCTTTGCGCAAAATTCAAAACAAAACAAACTTTCAAGATACATTTTACGCATTTGGCTCTGGGCTAGGTGATCCAACACTACGTCTTTACTTTAGGATTATTATACCAGCACTTACTGTTAGGTTTCACGCCTCCTCCTCAGTACTCCCTTGCGCCTCCATCACTCTGGCCAAACAGTAATCAAACTATTCTAACTCGATAAATGCATTTTGACTTTTATGGCTCCTCCTACTTCGAGAAATCAAGTGTGATATACTTGACCTGGCACACACTAACTTTTAAACAAATTAGATTCGTTAATATTTAAAACTTCTTGTCATGTTCAATTTCTCGAGCCTGCCGCAGCGTATGTCTAACAATGTATAGATTATTATTGTTGTTTCATTGTTTCTCTGATATTATTGTATAGTTATAATACTACCTATAAGCTGTGTTCAGAGAAACACAGACTTGTCTCTGTAGTGCTCTGAGGGAATTTTGTGGAATGGAGGGTGCCACAGTTTGTAATTCAAGCCTTCACGGTAAATGCACTTAAAACTATGTTTATACACTTTTCTACACGTAGGCCTATAAAAGAAAAGATCGTGGAACATATCAGAGATTCAAAGAAAATGATTCACAATGTATTTCTTAGCGCTACAATGAACCTATCCTTGTTATTCTCTTTACAACAGAAATAACTTCAAAAACATTTAACTCTGTTGATAGAAACATAACCTAAATGTTTATCATAAATGAAAAACGACCATAAATAATAGTCACATAGTCCCTAACTCAATAAAGTCAAAACTTTATTGCGATTAATAAACAGATATTCTGTTATTAAATGTTTAAAAAGCGTTTAAAATAACCAGTAATAATATTTATTTGTTTATTTTTGTCTTTGCACACCAGTACTGCTGGTCAAATATCGTATTTTCAACGTGTTTTTGTTTATTGTTATGTTTAAAGCTGTAAATTAAGTTTGTTTTGAATTAAGCACGAAGCTACACAATGGGCTATCTGTGCTCTGCTCACCACGGGTATCGAAACCCGGTTTTTAGTGTGTAAGTTTGTAGACATACCACTGTGCCACGGAGGAGCAAATGTTGCAACTCCCCAGACTTATTACTTAGCACTGGAAAGGGTGGTTGAGTAAGGAATGGACTGTTTTGAAAAATAAATTTATTTGCAATAATAAAATACGTATTTCTTTAACTAACACGTGATGTATGCCTAGTTCTTTTCTTTAAAATTTTATTTAAAATGGTTCGTTTTGGCGGTGAGTGAAGAAGAAATAACTTTGATGATTTTATATAAAAAGTCATTTGAAATAACTGAATGAATGATTAATTTGCCTGGTATGGCCAGGTGGTTAGGACGCTTGACTCGCAATTTGTGGATTCGAATCCCAACAAACATGTTCACCATTTCAATCTTAGGGGCGATATTATGCATTGGTCAATCCTACTATTCGTTGGCAAAAGAGTAGCTCATAAGTTGGCGGTGGGTGGTGATGACTAACTGATTTCCTCTAGTCTTTTACGGCTAAATTGAGGACATTTGTTTGTTGGAAATTAGGCACAAAGCTGCATAATGAGCTATCTTTGCTCACAACGGGGATCGAAAACCGGCTTCTAGCGTTGTTAAATCCGCAGACATATCGCTGTGTCACTGAGGGGAAATTAGGGATGGCTAGTGCAGATATCACTGGTGTAGCTTTGCACAAACTTCCAACCAAAATTGAATGACTAACTATACAGTAATGTTTTAAAGTTTGGACGTTATTACAATATTATCCCTCAAAGCTTCAAGATAATGTTACAGATATCATTTGCTTATTATTTCACATAAATTATTGAACTCAATTAACCTCCAGTTGTCACACAAAATCCTTATATCATATTAAAATGTCCTCTAGAAAGCAAAGCATAAAAAAAATGAAAAATCATTAATATAAGTAATACATTGTTTAAGCCAAAATTGTTAATTTATACTAAAACAGATATTTTGCTACGCATTTCTTTTCAAACCAAAACTTCCTTCCCATTGATAACAACAAAATCTCAACAGTATCTGTATACGCAAAGCTAAGAAAAACGTTTGATTGTGAATTTCGCGCAAAGCTACATGAGAGCTATCTGTGTTAGTCGTTCTTAATTTAGTAGTGTAAGATTAGAGGAAAGGCAGCTAACTCTTTGGCTACTTTTTTTATCAACGAATAGTGGGATTGACTGTAACATTATAATACCCCCACGGCTGAAAAGGTTAGGATGGTTGGTGTGAGGTGGATTCAAATCCGCGACCATCAGATTATGAGTCGAGTGTTTTAACCACCTGTCCATGCCGGGCCCGGTAAGAGAAACGTAAAAACAAATAACAAAAAAAAAATGCTTAGTTTAATGTTTTCAAATGAGAAGGCCTTAAATGATGGTCGAGCAATAAATAATTGTGGTTTTAATGGTGTATTACTTTGATTGATTAAATACCACAAAATATAAAATTAAACTAATTACAAAAGCCAGCCTCGTTTTGAGTTTATTTCTTGATTATAAACCTTTCTTTTTCTTAAGTTACCGCTTTTATTCGTTTAACAGTACAGTAAATGTGTAGTTTACAATGATCGCATTAGTAATCGAAACGCCGTACATGTTTTAGAAATATTTTTCCTTACTGTAAAAGCTGTAATTTATTAGAATAAATAAACAGTTTACAACAATAGTTTACTTTTACACATCTAAATGTTCTTTCAAGTTATTTGACCAAGCATCACTTTTATTCCCTTTCCAAAGTAACGGGAGATTACATGTCGAATAACTTAAACCTCACATAAACTGTATAAATGTGTATTCTCATATTTGTATTAATATGTCACCATTAGAAGAATCTCGTGCGGTTTCTTAATATAAAAACGACTTATTTAATATCCACTGGAAGGGAGATTAGCTAATATATTTAATAGAAATACAAATGTAATTAAATTGATGAGGTAAGGAAAATTACATAAACGATTAAGAAAGCTACAACTGAAATAAAATAGAAATCGCTGCTTCTTGTTTTCCATAGTTTGCCATGAGCGATTATTGGTGAACCTCTTCCACGTTGAAGATCATGCGCATTGTCTGCAGTTATTTCAACACGCGGATTTGTAGGCTTATGGATTATTGTATGTGTTAATGATACTCATAATATTAAGTTTGGCGATTTCAGAATTCAATTTATTTTATAATGGAAGCCACGTTGGAGGGTCAAGCAGCTCCAGTTTCATGGGAGCAAGAAAATGCAGACAGTAATAAAGGTAAAGGCGACATTGGCGATGGTTTAGAGACATCACTGTCAAGCCTGAACGTGGATGCACCGCCATTTGTACCATCTTTCGCGACTCTTGTTGCAGCAAAAGCTCAACTCGACGAAGCCGGTGACGAGGGGCAACTGATACCGGGTAACCCTAAGACTTAAATGTTAGCTTGCAGTGACTTGGTAAAATCCATGCATAGTCTGGAAAAAATTGTCACTGACTGAAGTCTTGCATTTTGCTTTGCTGTCATTTTACGATGATAAAATGTATGTCACTGTCAGTCAATTTGAGTATACTAAAATATGGTAAGAAAAGGCTAGGTGATATAATTTACAAAGCCGTTCAGCCAACTGAGATCACCCTCCACCCAGTAAAAATAGTAAAAAAGTGTCTGAAAATAAGTTATTAAAGCAGCTTGACTAGTGTTTCAGAAGAAATTAAACTAGTGTACAAACTGATAAAACATTTTACAATGAAAATTCATAGCTAAGCATTTTTCATTTAATCAACGTAAAAGTTATATCTAGGCTTTCATTTCCAAAGCTTAAAAAATCATTTTCCTGTATAGTAATATTAAAGGTTTCTCTAACTTTTTCATTCTGTTGCTAATGTTTTTTCTGTTGAATACAAGAAGCTAAATTCTCTTCTCATTTGTGTACAGTTATTATAACTTGTATACTATTTTTTACCTAAGATTTTAAATTTTATGACAAAATTTGTACATTATTTTAATTTTTTTAAGACTGGTTAATGTGTTACACAAAAGTAAAAAATCATGTGATAGATTTTATGTTCATTGAAATGGTACATTTTAACTCGTCACTTGTGAATAAAATACTTTTTATGACCGTACTTGCTGGTTGTGGTAAGACTGATAACAATGAGACAGAGAAATTGTGCAAAACTATTAAGGTTGTATTGTTAACATAAATAATTTAAACTAGGAATCACTGATATAATTCCATCTAAAGGAATAAATACTATACAAATGAGTTTACCTTTGTCCTCTATAAGTGAAATAAACTTTATATTAAAAAAAAAACTGTTTTTGGTCTTTTACCAAAAATCTAAACTTGGTAATTAGCTTTTTAGGGTGTTATCAGGAGTTGTTTCTCCCCTTCTGTTGTTCTTCCAACACCTGTGCACTTCTCATTCAAGAATTATTTCCAAATCATCGTGCACAAAGTACTAACTTTGTTTTCCAGTATTTAAGCTCATCTTTTATATTCTGTTCATACATCAAAACTTTTGAGGTGTTTTTGAATAAGAGAAACATTTCAACAGAATTTTATAAACACTATAACATTTTGAAATACTACTGCTTAAATTGCTATCCAGACCATTAACATAAACAGTGAGCATAGTCAATAAAACAAAGTTTGAAATGCACCATTAATAAGTTCTGCAACCTAATTGAAGTATTGGATCAGCAGATTAAATCGGTACCAGTACATCCAAGATCAGCTGATATTGGGATTAGATTTGGATGGTCTGCATTTTTATGTTTTGCATGTCCAGATATTTGTAATGTATGTATACTAGTGGTACATTTTAAGCTTCCAAAAGTGTTTTCAAATAAATCACACACTTATCAGACTACAAAAAATGGAATGTTATTCCAAGGATGACCTTAAATCAACTGCAAAATGTTCTAAAGTCATTTGTTTAGACTTTAGAATACAAATTCTAAATTTGTCCTGGTATCCAGTTTTACTGGATATAAACACTAATATCCACCTGGTATTTCTTCATTAGTGTGCACCCTAGAACAAACCTCTCTGCAATAATAAAAAGTGGGAGGCTGTACCTAATAATGGTTATGAATACCAGATATAAAGGAATTTTTTGATTGATGTTAGAATATTTTATGGCAAGTAAAAGATGTTTAAAATACATTTATCCTTGTAAAATAAATTAAGAAGCAGTTAATGTATATCAGGACATCACATCAACTGATGGTCAGTAATATTTCTTTTTACTACTTCATGAATATCCTCATTTTTTTATACATTATACTCTCTCCATCATGAAAACACCTGAATGTTTTATATATTTTTGTAGCTAAACTTTTTGATCCAATATTCTTAAAAAATCAGATTAATACTGTTGACCAGTACAGAGCTTGGTTGCAGGTTTACCTGTTAGTCACATTCTGTAAACAAATTCCCATTTATCACCACTTTTTCCATGTCTGTCATTAATTTTTATAGCTACTTAATCTTTTCTAAAATTCTAGAAGTAATTGATTTTTTTACTCAGTTTCCTGCAAAGTCGAGATATGCTACTTCCTCTGCAATATGTATATTAGAGCTGAGTGCTTAATCAACATAATTGATTAACATCAAGCATAATTTTCATTGATTAGTGCCCCATAAAACATTTGATAGTAATTGAAATTACAGTTAAATTGGTTGATGGTACAGTTATTTAACTGAAATTAGTTTGTGTTTGTTAATATTTTTTTATTATTTCAGCCAGTACAAGTTAAAATTTTGATATTATTGAGATTAAATAAGGGGAAATCTCATGCTTTGTATGAAAAACTCCTTGTTTGGTTGTGATATCTTTTATCCAGATCCATAGCATTTATAAAATGTAAAGACAGTACTGTGTATTTAAAGTAATTAAAACAGCTTAGTGGCCTGCGTAGACTACTCGTGTATGGGGTTAGGTAGATAGAGTAATAAACAAATCTGGTGTCCATGTTAGGCATCCAAAGAATGCAAGGTTAAATGTATTCAATTGTAGTGATACCCACCAAACACCTCTTAAAGTAAAAGGTACTTTTAGCTGAGTGGTTTGACAAAAATGATAAACTGATAACTTTTTAGTAACAGACAAGCTCTAATGAGGATTTTAAAACCTGTGTAGCAGGGGCAAGTGTTATAACTCATCAGGATGACAGTACCAGTACTCTGTAAACAAATGAAATTTACACACAAAATCTTAATATATGAACACTTGTTTGAAATGGGGCTCTGAGGGATTACTGATATGTTCTTCAAATGCATTTCTTTTGCTGTAATTTTATTTTTGCATCATTTCATGAAATTTTAAGTTTTACACAAATGCAACTCAACTGTATAGATTCAAGGTTGTCATACTTGATCAATATTAGTGTCAAAATAGTCAACTAATCAAACTATAGTTTTTCGTTATTTCTATTTTTTGTTATTCCAAGCCTCGTGAGAATAGTCAGTTAATTGAATGTACCGATTAATGAGCCTGAACATTAATTATCAAACTGTAGTAATTGCTCAACTCTATCTATCAATAAAGAATTTTTTTTAAATGCTAGTGACACTATTAAAAAATCCAAATTGGTTTGAAATCAGAAGATGGCTGGTTCTGGCTAATTGGTGCTTACAGGATCCTCTTTACAGTTTGTTCATTGCCAAGTTGTATTCCATTTCTTTTGCCCTGGATCATCCAGAAGCTGTGCTGTACACTTGATTGTACTATTTACACTGACTCTTATTGTTCTCTGGTGACCTTGGAATCACTTAACATTAGTTCTCACCCTATTCTCATCAATATTCTTTTTTTATCTTCCATTAATATCCAGTTTTTCTGGATACCTGACCATGTTGGATTTGCAGGAATAAGCTCACTGACACTGTAGCTAAATTCATTTGCTCTGGTACCATCACAGCTGTGCCTGTCCCATGTATGGACTATGATCCTCAGTTTTTGGATAGTTGGCAATCGACTTGATGTGATAAGCTTTTCAAGGTTAAACCTACTGTTGCTCTTTGGCCATCTTGTTCCCTCAAGGATAAGAAATAGGAAGTTGTCATGGTTAACTAAGCATTGGTCACAGTTTTTTAACGTTTTCTTTTATATGGATCTCATCCTTCAATGTGTTACCTTTGTGACACTCAATTCACAATTTCCCTTGTTTTACTGTTTTGCCATCATTACAACTGTGAGTAGCAGCACCATTTCAGACATGCCATTTCTGTGGGTTTACTCTTGGCATTGGACAGTGTCATTAGCAATGGTGACATAGCCCAACTTAATTGTGCTTTTAATTTCTTAATTTTTTCTGCTTTAATTAATTGATCTGCTAAATTTTACATTGAGTATTTTATTTGATATTTGTAAACTGTTTAGTTTGTAACTTGATTTATTTTTACATTTTATATAATTTTACTTTTATGTTTTTACTGGTTGTTTGGTACAGATAGTCTAGTTGCTTTGTGTCAAAAAATCTCAATCAATCCTAGACCTGTCAGTTTATCTTGTGTTATAAATGATGATAGTTTGTACAGTTTTTAATGAGAAACAGTACCAATCAAAGACACTAGATTCGAGTCATATTCCAACACAGCTCGAGTTTCCTGCTGGTTTCCTATAAATTAGGTACTGTGGGGCCTGTTACATTGAACTGTTAGTGAAAGAATTGATTTATGCAAGTAAGTCAAGACAAAGTTCAGTGTTTGCAGAAACAGAACTCAAACCTTTTGTTAAAACACCTTTGTGACATGTTATGACTGTTCTCGCAAATATGATAGAAAACTTGCAAGTTGGTTATTCTCATAGATTGATTCTGTTGTGTTTGTTAAGACATGTTAGTGTACTGATATGGTACTGAAGTTATTAGTACCTTGGAACAGTAGTGCCATACGTAAGTGTTTTTGCCACATGGAAACAGGTTTATAAAAAATTAAATTTTAGTGTTTAGTGTAACCCCAAAGAAGAGATATTACTGAACAAAAGTTGAAAACTGATAGTTTGTTTAAAGTAGTCAAAATACATAAATGTATTAGAGCTGAGGTCTCAAGAAAGGAACCACTGGTCACCATATCTGAATACCTTAATAAAGGTTGTACACCTAAATGTACTTACAGGATTGTATATTGATATCACAACATGTTCAAAGTAGCACTACTTGATGGTAACACTGTTGAGGTGAATACTTTTGTTTTTGACCATTTTTTGTTTTTATGGTCTTGTAGGATGCTAGCTTACTCCACTCCATTGACTTTTACTATAGTTCTACATTCTTTTCAAACTGTGCTTGATCACATCTTATAGTAATCTAAGGTGCTACTTTCTTGCTTAAGAGCCCAGCTTTTGGAGAATAAGTGTTCCATGTGACACACTCCTGTTCCTTCGTCCATACAATTGTGGATATTCTAGTTTTTTAGTATTTCAGTGATAAATCTACTTGATTTGAATTTTACATTTGTAAAAGTTATTTTACTTTCAAATAGGTACTTACCTCTGACATACATTCCCACCTAAATAAAGCTCTGCAACCTAATTGATATAATCATTACTTTTGAAGAGTATTTACATTGGTTATTGTAACATGTAAACTAATTGATTAATGGAAGTTAATCAAAATTACAATTAAATTGATTGTCATGAAAATAAATAATCAAGATTAAGGATTCTGATTATGACTGTTTTTAATTGAAATATAGCTATTATATTAGTTTGTTGTTAAATCCAAAATCACATAAAGGGCCATCTGTTCTTTGCCTAATTAGCTTTATAAGTTGTATTTTTTTTTATTTTACTTTAAGTTTGTTAAGCTTTGGTGATTTAAGGTTTTAAAATTTGAATTCCATTGACACTAATTTTATCTAACTTTTCTTTATTATGAAAAAGCTAGCTGCTGCTGTTAATAATTTTCACCCACTGACCAGAGGTAAAAACAACTGTCTGGCAGTAGCAACTGCCAGATTTTTTCTACTTGCACATACCATGGTTGAGGAACACTGTTAATCAGTCAACTTTCTTTCTACCCTTCTAACAACCAAGAAATATATGATTTTCCATCACAAGTTCAAGTAAGAAATTTATGTTATGGGGAAAAAGCAGAGCCGACATACGTTCTCCTGATACATGCTCTTGTTCTCATATGGAACAGTGGAGAAACAAAATTTGTTATGGGAAAGCCCTAGAAGTTTGTTGATGTGTGATGTTTTAAATGTCATCAAAATATAAACCATCGTTCATCTTTGACAGTGATTCATCTTGTACTTGTTGCTGTTGTTTATGAAAAATAAATGGTAGACTACTACTGTATCAGTATTCCAGCCAGTATGATGACTCTTGATACAAGGCAGAAGACTTTATTAGCACTAGATATAACTGATATATTGTTGTTGGCATAACATATTCTCCTGTGATTTCTTAAAATATATACCTGTATCTATCTCATAAGATAAAGCAGTTGGTAACAAGTCTTAAAAATAATATTTGAATACTAATTCCATGAAAAAAGATTATCATGAATATAAATTGAGATTAGCCTTATTTTTTGATTTAAAAAAGTGAGTTTAACAAATTGCAATTGGTAATGCTGATATAGCAATATTAAAACAAACAATAAAGCATTTGTAATGTTATTAAGATATATATAGAGCTGAAACCTAAATGGTACTTACCAGTAAAACAAAGTTTAACAAATATGAAAAAAATAAAGCAATTAAAATTACAATCTTAGATGTGAGTAGCACAGTTTATTGAACAAAATGTAATTTGTGTGAATTTATTTTTGTAAATTAGTCAGTAGGCCAGTACTTATATTTCATCATTTCTACAAGTAATATAAAATATCCAAATGAGATTCATAATTAAATATTAAAATATCATATTTTTTCTTGAAATTTATGATTTTGGTTGATTTATTTTTAGATTGTCTATTTTTTTTATAAATGGGTATAAAACTAATTGCTTGTGAAATAAAGTAGTTTTCAAACTGTTAATGACTTGAGATATTATATGCAGATCCACCTCCACCACATGCTGAACAGGACAATGGAGAATTACCTAATGATACAGTAGATGAAGTCGGTGGGACTGATGAGACTCCAGCAGGTAATTCATACATAAAGATGTAAAGTTAAAAGTATTTTCTGTATTTGTAATTATCCCTGAATCAAATGAATATTAGATGTAATAAAACTGTCAGATCATATAAAGTATTGAGTATTGTTTTGCTTTAACCATTTCCCTACAGGCTTGGTATAATATACATGAGTTTAGTATTTATGCTATAACTTTTATGCAGTATGTGTACCTGCAAAACATTTAGTTGACTTTTGATAAAGTTTGCAACTCATTTGCACATAAAAAATCAGATTTTTTTTAAAGAATTATTTTTACAAATAATTTGTTTAGAAAAATACTGAGATTTGTTATCTCTACCCAAACTATGTGGGGTCTGATGCTTTAACTGACCTTGTAACCACCATGAGAAATTAGGAAATATATATAAATTATGCATTTTTCTTTCTTGAATGACTACAGATTATAACACAAAAACATAAAAGTTTAGTCTAAATAGCTTAAATCTGATAACATGAAATATTTGTATATATTTATTATTTTTATTGTATTGACCTTACAGTTGCACCTGGCTAACCTTACAGAAGTTGCATTAACGTGGCTTGTGTGCAATCATTACCCTATCCAGTAACATAAAATTACCTTTAGTCTTTACAGTGTAAACTGTCTTGGCTATACTTTAGTGGACTGGTATTTGGTAGAATACAGTCACTTTCAGTTATTACACATTATATATGTATGTTATTGCTATTTACAATGAAGTTCTTAAACTTATTTTTCTTAAAACATGCAACAGTTACTAAATAACTATAGCAAACAATTATATATTCTACTTACAATAACCTTTGCACTTTCTTTGGTGCATGCTGTAGGTTGCTGAGCTGTTTCAAATTTCACAAATGGGAGATATGAAACAAAATATTTTTTTAGATCTTATAAACACAGTGAGTAATCAAAAAGTTGTAAATTACTATATTGATGCCATAGAATTCCACTATAATTTATCAAGCTTAGTAACTAGGCTGTATTTAGGTTTAAAAAATATAATAAAACTTTGAGGAGACTGAAGACACAAAGACACAATCTACATCTATGAAATTTTGATTTGAAAGAACATAGTAGCCTTTTAACAGATTAAAATGACTAAGAAAACCATAAAAGCGACATTCTAAGCTGTTGATTGGTTATTCGTATGTCATATTGAAATAAGTGTGTATGAGGAACTGTTTCCAAAAAATGGAAAGTGAATGGGGTAACCTCTGTGTGATTCAGAACATAAGCTATATTTCAGTAAAATAAAAAGGCATGAGGCATTTATTTTATATTCAAATTTGACAGTATTGGTAATTTGAGTTCTTAATTTGTTGGAAACTACAGATTACTATTTTGGCATCAAAAACATTTAAATTTGGAACATTCTTTTTGTATTTACATTGTTTATGTTACAAAACAAGAAAGGTTTAAAGTACACTACATGACCAAAAGTATGTGAACACCTGACCATCAAACTTACTTGTGCTTATTGAACATCTCATTCCAAAACCATGGGCATTATTATGGAGTTGGTCCCCTCCCCCCCTTTGCTGCTATAACAGCCTTCGCTCTTCTGGAGAGGCTTTTCACTAGATTTTGGAACATGGCTGTGGGGATTTGCTCCTATTCAGCCACAAGAGCATTAGTGAGGTTGGGCGAGAAGGCATGGCTTGCAGTCATCATTCCAATTCATCCCAAAGGTGTTTAATGAGGTTGAGGTCAGGGCTCTGTGCAGGCCAGTGGAGTTCTTACACACCAATTTCAGCAAACCATGTCTTTATGGACCTTGCTTTTTCCACAGGGGTATTACCATGCTGAAACAAAAAAGGGCCTTCCCAAAACTGTTGCCACACAATTCTTTAGAATGCCATTGTATGCTGTAGCATTAAGATTTCCCTTCACTGGAACTAAAGAGCATAGCCCAAACCATGAAAAACTCTTCAGACCATTATTCCTCTTCCACAAAACTTTACAGTTGACACTATGCATTCAGTCAGGTAGCGTTCTCCTGGCATCCACGAAACCCAGATTCGTTTGTCAGACTGCCAGATAGTTAAGCGTGATTTATTATGCCAGAGAGCACGTTTCCACTACTCTGGAGTCCAATGGCGGTGTGCTTTACACCACTCCAGCCGATGCTTGGCATTGCACATTGTGACCTTAGTCTTGTGTGCGGCTGCTCGGCTATGGAAACCCATTTCATGCAGTCTCCAATGAATAGTTCTTGTGCTGATGTTTCTTTCAAAGCAGTTTGGTACTTGATAGTGAGTGTTGCAGCCGTGGACAGACAATTTTCTATGAACTTGTGTGGCCTATTGCTTTGTGGCTAAGCTGTTGTTGCTCCTAACCATTTCCACTTCCCAATAACAGTACTTACAGTTGACTGGGGCAGCTCTAGCAGGGCAGAAATTTAAAGAACTAACTTGTTGTAAAGGTGGCATCATATGACAGTGCCATGTTGAAAGTCGCTGAGCTCTTCAGTATGACCCATTTTACTGCCAATGTTTGGCTATGGAGATTGCTTGATATGCATCTGTTTGCAGTGGGTTTGGCTGAAATAGCTGAATCCACTAATTGGAAGGGATGTCCATAAACCTTTTAATGTAAATCTGTTACATTAAAATAATTTTTTTGACACTTTAATTATTAAGTAATGATGTCATAAAAAAAACAGTAAACAAACACAAAATGGCTGCACAGTTGATTTTCAATGATATTGGAAAAGAATTCTTTGAAAGTCTTTAAAAGGCTACTTCTCTTCTGTTTGTAAAAGTTGTTAGAAGTAGTCAAATATAACCAAAATAAAGGGAAAACATACATTAAATAAACTAAAATATTAATGGTGTGAATTTGTTCAAATGTCAAGAATAAAACTCAAGAAAATTAAAAAATTTGGATGGATGTGAAAATAAATTTGCTGTACTGTCAATAATTCATACTCTAAAATGGCTCTTACTTTTTCAGTGTTATTCCTATTATGTTTTTTTAGATGCAAGTGAATTTGATTTATCATGTTGCCCTCAAAAATGTTGTCACAATAAATATTTATTGTGTTATCACTATTACTAGGACTGCCACTGAGAAGTTAGAATCCACATTTCTCCACATAAAAGTACTGTGACTTCTTTTAAGTTTACTCAGTATGTTAAAGCTTGTGGAATAATGGAGGAAATACACACTTAATATTGACCATGTTGAAAAGTCTGGTTGTTATGATTCTTATCACTTTTGGTTGTAATCTTTTATGGATGGACTGTTAACACCCATTGTAAATTATATATTAGTATTAAGCATAAAAACATGGTGCTTATGCTTGTTTTGTTACATTGAGTTGTATAGCATGGATATTTAAGTTTGCTTTTAGATTATAAAAATGTTACATTTTTATACTTGATCAATGAAAAGTGATTTGTAGCATCAATATATTATGCAGTTAAAAGTACATTCAGGTTGTTATTAAAATTAGTACTAAATTAAAAACTCCAAGTATTAAAATTGCTGTAGGATTTTTTGTCTTTCTAACCAAGATAAAGCTCGTATTGATGTGCGTTTTTGTCTCCAACTGATTTTTTTTTAACGTATAATTTGTGTTTCTAACAGTCAACTTGTACCAAAATTTAAGTCTTCAAAGGTTATCTTTAGTTTAAATAAGTGGATAGCAGATGTTTTATGTGTAAGATACTTGAATATTGCAGATTGGGAAGAAGCAGATGTGGAAGAGACTAATCACACTGATTTAGCTGAAGATGATGAAGTTTCCGAGCCTCAATCCACACCAAAGCCCAAGAAGAAACCTAAAAATGAAGAACATGGAATAAGGAAAGAACATGTAAATATTGTGTTTATTGGCCATGTAGGTAAGTGACATGTCAGTAATATCTGTGTCAGTGCTAGGGTCAAAAATTTCTTAGCTGTGTGGCTAATTCATCTTAATTTGAATTTACCATAAATATACTCAGTTACAAAAGTTAACTTAGTTTTATTTTGTGTCTATATTTATACCAGTCATAAATAGAACTGATCAAATGACTCAGTTATCCAATACAATAGATTAATTACAAGCATTGATTGGTTAATCAAAATAATGATAACTTTGACAAAAATAGACAAATTGAAATTAATATTTACAGCTGTTATTGTTTTTAATTAGTGTCATAGGCTTACAAAAATAATCAAATAATTGGTATTAGTGTTTTTCATTATTACTGTTTTCAACCATTCTAGTTATCCAAGTAATTAAAATATTTCCATTATGATTTTTTTTATTTTTGATTAATTCAGTTTTCTTTAGCTTTGGATCAGTATAACCTGTTAATTAGTGTTTCCTTTTGACTCAAAAGTTGTGAGTTCAATATCAGTTATCACAAAACACACTTGCCCTTTCAGCTGTATGTATTTTTGATGTTATTTCTTTAGATGTGACAAAACTACTAAGGCTATCTGCCACTATCCGTAATTTTGAACTACTAATCACTAGAAGGCATCTGGTTAGCAATACCCATTGACCATGTAATGATAATACTTTTATAGCTGAAAAGGCAGTGATGTTTGGTGGCATGTATATCACAGCTGCATGAGGCAACCACTGGCCATTCCCATCTAGGAGTATTTGATTGATGGTCAAGCCTATTCATTTGTTAAGAGAGTGGCCTAAGAGTTGGCAGTTCATAAGTACTACCTGTTGGTTTCTCTTTCATCAGCAATTGACAGATGTGATAAGCTGTATTAAAATTATAAACTTTACAGTAAAATTACACATGTCCTTAGATTAATAAATCAAACAATTTACTGTTTTCCATAACAATCCTATATTTTCTTAATCTTAAAATTATAACATTTAATAAAACTTGATGTTATTCTTGTATTTTTCTGAATTTATGAAGAATGAACTAAGTAATGTTTATTTTTGTAAACTTATGAAAATTTGTGGGGAGAAGCCAAAGAAATGGTATAAATTGTGCCTTCAGCTAATTACAGGTTTTGTGTTCTGTTTGTGTTCATATACAACAATTTAGTTATAAAACAGTTACTTAGACCTAAAGTTTTGTATTTTAAGATGTTTATTATGTTAAATAAATGGTTGTTAAAAATACCTTTACAAAACTGAGAAGAAATTGGAAATATAATTATCAGTCTTGTTTGAGAATAATTGATTAATGAACCTGGTGATTATTGAGAAAATTCCAGTCATTGCATAGCTGAAACTATAATGTAACTTCACTGGTTATGTATATACCATGAATGCTGCAAATGCAAATAGAAATTGTTAGAGAAGGATTAAACAGATTGTCTTGAAATGTTTGCATGTTCTTTTAATAATTCCTGTACGTGAATTCCGAAAACAGTCTCCATTTTTCTCCATCACATATAGAGTTTTCACAAAATGTCATGTATAATGACAATGAATAATTTTCATTGAAATTGGGTTGCATTTTGTTATGCTCAAAGTACTGATAGCCACTGACTATAGCTCTCTCTAGACCAACTGTTGTGTCATATCAATTGTTGTAGAACCCAAACATAACCAAAGTAATAATAAAATTGTTCATTGTGGAAAACAAAGTAATAATTTGATCTGAGTAAGTTTTTTTCCTTCCTGATTTGTGAAACATCTGTAATAAAAAAAAAGAAATTAATATTATTTTCAGAATCTGTGTTGCTGTATTATGGAAAATCTATTATCAAAACCAAAACAAGTTTCAGGAAGTTTAAATTCGTCACAATTCAAAATGCCACAACCGACTCATCAAAATTTATCTAGTATTATCACAACCTAAGGAATGATACCTATCACTGTGGCAGTAATTGATTGTGATCATTACATAAAAATATATAATTGTGCATACATATTAATACAGATGTAAATATAACCATTGAATTTGCATTATGATTGACATAAGTATAGGAAATGCCTACATTTATTAATTGTAGATAATAGTAGTTAAATTGTTTATATAGATGTGATCTGAAAATATTGAAATTTTGGTAATATTTTTCTTCTTGCACTATATCAAATTTCTTTTGCTCTTAACAATCATAATAATTTCCTGAGCAAGTGATTGACTATTGTGGTACCACTGTTGAGGTTGGGGAAGTGTAGTACAAGTTATTGAAATTGGTCATTCTCAACACCAGTTGGAAAGAAACATGCCAAAATTATGAGTCATTACAGTTGGAAATATAAAAATGATGTTTAATTCTGCAGTTTCATTAAGAAAATAAAATGCCAGTTGAAACATAATAGTTATATTTAATATCATACAGAGGGATACTTCTAATTGGACAAGTGGCAAGATTATAATGAAACAATCAGTAGAAAACAAAGAATGCAAATGAAACAGAAGAAACTTAGCTATTATTCAGTGTAATTTGATAGAGTTTTATTGTAATGAATAGTAGGCTTTTCTACTCATTATTTTATAATGTTAATTGCAATTGGTGAAGTAGTAATTATTTACTGATAAAATAGGAATGAATGTGTGTTTGTGTCTAGTATTATCAATAAACAGTTTGATTTCAGTAAGCAAGATTTTAGTTATAATATTCACATAAACAGCAGTGTAGTTATTACTATTTTTGTAATTTTTGAAGAGGTTTGTTTGATTAGTGATGTACATTCATGCTTCTTTAATGACTAGTTGTGTATGAGCTGATGTTCTGTCTTTACTTCATAGAAAGATATTGCAATATTATTTATTCTTTTCTTTCTCAAAATTTGTGATTATAGTAATGTATTTCTTTACAAGTTCATCATTATATTGTTTTTTTTGGCAACTGTACTGGAATGAACTCCCCTTTATCCATGTTTTGTCTACAGAATGTTCTCGTGGTATGATTCCAATACTTAAGAAGAAACATAATTAGTAGTAGGTTATTGGTGTAAAATGCAGCTCAGTCTCTTTTTCTTTGTATCCTTTCCTCTTATTGCTGCACATTTGAACATTTTATTTATATTTATTACTGATTTCTAATTTGTGTAGTTGAGGAGTTGCCATTAAACCTGAAGAAAATCAAAATGTGGTTCCATTAAAAACTGGATGCAGAATATCATTGTGGTGTATTTATTAAAGTCCAATAACATTTTTCTCATCCTTTTAGATATATTAATATGATAAATAATAGTACATCCATTTTTTTGTAACTTCATGGACTTTCTTAGTTGTCCCTAAGTAAATGCATTTGTTAAACTTGTGCAGTGACATTAAGATTAAAGTCATATGTTACATCCAAATTTCATTTTTCAAAACTAGTAACGATAAAAACCTCTGCTGTGATGTTCAGATAACTGCATCCATCTTGCATGGTTCTTAATTATTTTATTTTTCAGATGCAGGCAAATCAACCATTGGTGGACAGCTTTTGTAAGTATGCATTTTATTGATGAGGTTTTCATCAAGTATTGAATAGGAGAACTGAGCTGGTATCATTCATAATGATTTCACACATACAAACTAAAAAATTTATCTTTCCCAATAAGTTTAGGATATTGTTTTTGATATGTTGTTCTAAAGTTTGTTCTAACTACTTAACCCCTTCACTTTGACCTCACTATTAAAACTATTCTACACAAATCAATAGGTTTCACTGAGTTACATTAAATTTAACTAAACAACTTTACTATCAATGTATTCTAATAAAATTATCATGTATGTTATAATTCAGAGTTTTATATAAATTTAATCCCTGTATTTCAAAAGATACATTTAAATAAAAATACAAGAACTTCAGTTTTTTTGTTCCATGATGCAAGAGTGATCACAGATCTTAACATTTTGTGTATATGTATGTCTAGATAGAATCTGCTTGTACATGGCTCTTTATAAATTCATAATTCAAACTCTGATGCCAAGTCAGAGGTCAGATAAAATTAAATTGCCTTATTTTACTGTAGCCATGCCTATCTTTTCCTTTGGACATGTTATTTTAAGCAACATATACTTATTTAATTGACATGTTTATAAGCAATAGAAAGAACTATTTTTAAACTACAATCTCCCAATTGTTATTTTAAAGCAGGTGCATTATGAAGTATGTCAAACAGTTAAAGCATTGTTTACTGATTTCTTCCTTGCTAGCACTGTGCATTATTCTCTCTTGCCTGTTATATTAGTAAGATAGATCATTAAATTGTTTTTAGGTTTTGATTTTATATTTTGGTTTATTGTGTATTATTTATGTTTCAAAATTTATTCTTCAAAGGTTTAATAATTCTTTTTAATATAACTGAAACTTTGTTCTGGTTCATGAAAGGTGATTTATTGTATGAGTGCAAAAATATTTACGCTAAAGGCTTGCATATTTCTGCCAAAGTGTATCATGACAAAGTAACAAACTGTGAAGGATAGGAAAATAAGAATAAAACAATAAAAATAAAACATGTATCAAGAAAAAGCGATAAATAGTAAAGGACAGAGAATAAACTGTAAGTGAAAAGGTAAAGACCTGAAAATACAAATATAACCAAAAGGAGGTATTTTAACATCGTGTAACAAAGAGTTGAAAAGTATGTGTGATTTTTAGTTTTAAACATTTCATTCCACTGTTGGTTGATGACAATAACTACAGTTAGTGATATGATTTGTAAAATGAAAATATGTTTATCTTAAAAAAGTATTGATATTTATTTGGGAGGTTTTATAGATTAAGCAAATGAAATTTGAAAACTGTAAGATAAAAAAATGTATTAAAAATGAAAATCACCTTGCACTTCAGCTACTCAAAATTTCCTTGCAAATAATTACAATAAATATAAAATTATTAGTAGAATAGTAGAGAAAAATAGAATTTAAATAGTGTATTTTTCTGAAACTATATGCCTTCAAGAAGGTTTCTCTCAAGTTTCAAGCTTTTTTGTCCACTAGTTTTATTTTTGGAATGAAATTTGAGAGTTGTTAACCTACTTATGTAAGATGGTTGAAGTGAAAGTGTTAAAACATCAAATATGCCTTCCATTGCAATTGGACTCACTCATTATACATTATTTTCAACCACAAATGTTCATAATGCCTGAATATGAAAGAGATGCATCAGTAAATGGTAAGGATGATGTAAATTTTGATGACTATTTTTAAGTTACAACACATTTTCTTCAATCTAAGATTGAAGCTGGAACCTTTAAATTTTATTAACAAATAATGAATCTCACAAAGTTTTAAGCCTTCTTGTTCCTTTTTTTTTTTAAGTTAGTTAGTTAGTTATTATAGATCCCATCTTTTTTAATTACAGATACCTGACAGGCATGGTTGACAAGAGGACTCTTGAAAAATATGAACGAGAAGCTAAAGAGAAAAATCGCGAATCATGGTATTTATCGTGGGCTCTTGATACTAACCAGGTAAGTGATTGGTATGTGTGCATCTAGCTCAGATATAACTCTTTAATGGTGTTAGAAATTTTGATACTTAGTGGTTCACATTGAGAAAAGTTCTTCCTAAGATCAGTGTTCCAAATGACACCTTATATCTGAACATAAATTTAGCTATCTTTCTTCAGAATCTGCCATAAATATGCATGCCATTAGCCTTGGAACAACTTCTACCTAATTACTTCTGCCACTGAAAGTGGACATGGGTTATTTTTACACCCATATTTGTGTATTACCAAGATTTCTTGAAATGACTGAATGGATTTCAATGAAAGATGATATACATTTGGACTAAGATCCAACTTAGAAATAATAAATTTAGGATGGTTGAGGTCAGGAAGATTAAAAACTCCCTATCAGTTAACAAAGGAACTGATTCCTTACACTTTTTTGTTCTATATCTTGGTCAAAACCGATTGGATGATCACAAAACTTGATGGATCTATGTAGAATATTCTTACACATTGTCCTGTCAAATTATCTGAGTCCGTTGACAGATACATGAACATGTTTTCATGTATTTTGAGAGCCAGATATAATCAATACTGCATGGCAGAAGTATGTACTCTACCAAGTGTCCTCTAGTTTCACATGATTTAATGGAAATTGGGCTATTGCATAACGACATAATCATGTGACAAAAGCCTTCCACCACTAAGGGTGCTACATACCTTCATATGCAATAACTCCTCCATATGCATATGCACTCATGTCAAGTTCATTCTCCTCAACATTGTAGTGTTCAGATATGTTTAGTATTCTCAACTCAGTGTATTGAAAATGGCATCATTAATTAAACTTTGTGTTTTGTTTTCCTTAGCTTTGGTTCCTAAATATTTAATTTTTATTCTGCACTCTCAGAGACAGTGATCTATACTTCACCCTGACTGCATAAGAGTTTTGTCACACGATAACCCATGTTTCTTGAGTTTTGCTTGACTTTAGAAATTGTTTTCTTTACTATCTCATGACCAAATACCTAGTCCCATCCTTTATGAATGTGATTGTTTTTGTATTTATTAGTAGACTTTCTTCCTTTCCTTTTCTTAATTCCCTTTCATTGATATCTGCGTCATCAGCTTGAGGTTTGAGCCTTTTACCTTGTATGTCACTTTTTTGTTATGTGGGGAGGGGGATTATTATCTCAGTCTTTTCTTACATCACTTGGCATTTGGTACTTTTGGGTTTTTTCTTCCTCTTGTCTCTTGGACCTTCTTTTCTTTGTCTGCAAGCCATTGCTTGCCTGGTAACTTAACTTTACACACCTCTTTCTTTATCCTTGCAGAGGTTCCTTTGCTTTTGGGGCCTTTGGCTTCCCTGGAACCCCTGTTTCATATGGGGCATATATTCATCTCTCTCCTAAAGTGGAATTTCAGATTCAAGAGTTTCTTTTTAAGGTTCATTGTCCTCTTTTTATGAGCTTCTTGAGGAATTACTGTAGATACCGGATCATGCCCATATTACTTCACGTGTGCCTTTACCACCTCTCAGTCTGGATATTTATTATATGTGCCCTTCTCCAACCTCTGGAGTCTGTCCCATAGACTCTGATGGTAATGTTGAGGTGTGTGCACAAAGTATGGTCTCAATATGTCCAACCACACTATACATATTGGCTGTCCAACAACTTGTGTGCAAGTATTTGAGTGATCATGATCACATTGTGCCTATCCCCACAACAAAAATTTGACTTCATTGCCTTTTTTAGTTTTCCTGGATAAATAAGATATGGTCTTACACAGGTGTGCCTCAATGAAACTCCTGTCATCAATTGTCACACCTCACTGACCTCTCCACCAACTCAGTGCAGAATTCTAGCTAAATCTGTCTGTGGAAGTGAGGTTTTTGTTTCTAATGTTAATATTTTCCTTAGCTGAAAATGTATTTTCAATAGGTTTTTACATCCACACACATTCTCACCCATTCTCTTCACTTTTGGTTGACATTTTCTTCCTTGCCTCATGAAGGAATGAAGCTTATACAAATGTAAATGGTTTGGGGAACTTATTGTGCATGGTAATATGTCACCTTTCTGTTCATGGAGAGCTTTTGTCACATGATTATATCAATATATAATAGCACAATTCATGTAAGTTAGGTGAGAATTACCTCAAGACTAGCAGCTTAGATACATTTTTGGCATATGGATGAGGAAGATAGCTAAATCTGTTGGGGAAATACATCTTCAGGTAAGGAAAAATATTAACTTTCATAATACAGTACTAAAGACATGGATTATTATAACTGTTTGTTATTGTTGTTATAAAAACCTTACCAGAAATTTATTTGGAGTACACAAAATTTTGTATACAGTGTAATTTTTTTAAATCTCTTAATGGTTTTCATAGTTATAGAAGGCATATAGATGTAATGGAAGGATTTGCAAAAGAGAGAGAATTACTATTTGAACTAATGAATTTAAGGGAGATGTGAAACTTAGAAGGTTCTGTATTTTGGTTTGAGAAAAACTGTGTGAATGCTATTCTGTTACAGCTTTGATAGCACAGAATATAAATTTATCTCTATTTCCACATACATCTTTTGCTGGATGCCACAGGGTTCACTGGGCTACAATCAAGTTTAAACAACTTTCTTTTTATAGTATACTGATAAATATAACATTAAAATATAGCTAATAATCCATATTTTAATAATATATCAGTTTTAAGTTTGTACATTTATAAGGCAATATTGAAAAGAAGTTTTATTAAAATTTCTTCTTGTGTGAAAGTTGTGAAATGTGATCTCTTGGCATTTCCTCTTCTCTATTTTATTTACATTCTCCCCATTCTAGAATTATGAAATTTAACATATATTTCTTTTAGCAATTCTGTTATCAGTGATGTGATACATAATTTGCATATCCTTCAGTCTTATTTGGTTACAAAGCCCTGAAATAGACAACCAAACTTCCCTTGACATGTCTTCCTGTCACATTCTCTGTTTCAGGAATTTCCATTTTTTTTTCTAAATTTCAGTACTGTATTATTTATGACCACTAAAAAGCTAAGGTTCTTATGTGGTATATTGTATTATGCTGTCTTCTGTAAAGAGAATTGTTTATTTTGCTTTCAGTTCAAGCTTGATTCCCATGGGAAATGCATCTACAAGCTTAGATAAATTTTTAATTGCTGCTGTTGCATAGTTAGAAAATTATGATAGTTATGGGGTGTTATCAGCTTATTGTTGCAGTATTATCCTGTGTTCTTTTGTGCATTATTTATTTAAAGAAAAATATAATTTAGTTGTAGTACTACCATCAGTATAAAAAAGTAGGGTCAAGTGTTATAAAAAAAACAGGTAAGTACTTTTTTACTGGGATTCATGCATATTTTTTATTACTAAAAAGAATAACTAAGATGTAATAACAGGAATATTTTTATGCTAATTAAGGTAAGATTTGGTGAAATACATAGTAATATAGTAATAAATTTTCATGAAGTATACTCTGAACAACTTGTGTGTAATGTAATTTTATAGCATAACTTTAGCTGTATGTTTGCTAAATGATTTATAATTTACAATGGTGCAAATAATAATTTGGGTGTTCAAGGAGCAATAAATCAATAAAATGTAAATTAATAAAATTTTAGAGGGACAAAAGGAACTTATGAAGCCATCAAGAATATACCTTCCAGCTCCCAACTATAACCACCCATTACTACTCATATATTTATCCAATCTTTTCTTGAACTTGATTAAATTTTCTCCTTCAATTGCCCTTGAAGACAGTTCCTTCCAAATGGCAACTACCCTGTTTGCAGACAATTCCTACACTGCCACAATTTGAACTTATGACCTCTTGTCCTATTATTTTCACTGCTAAACACAAAAAGTTTGATGGATCTAAATTAACAATAAATACTCTTAATAATCTTAAACACCTGGATCAAATTTCCTCTGACCCTTCTCTTCTCCAGAGAAAACAAGTTTAGAGATTTTAGTCTCTCCTCATAGGGCAATCCCATCATCCTAGTGGCTCTTCTCTGAACCTTCTCCAACAGTTTAATATCCTTTTTAAGAAAGAGAGTCCAAAACTGTACACAACACCCTAAACAAGCCCTTGCAATTGATCTATACAGTAAAACAATATTACTTCTTGTTGTGTATTCAGTATTTCTGTAGATGCTGTCTGAAAACTTGTTAGCCCTGTTGCTAATGGCAATACACTGTTTAGATGATTTAAGTGATTTTTGACCATAACATAAGGATATTTTTTCTACAACCACATTATTTACCATTTACATTAAAACAATAATTTGAACTGTTGAAACATACATGCATCACTTTACATTTTGGATAGTTAAACACCACATGCTACATATTGGACCAATTTATGCATCAAGTTATCTAAATCTTCGTGTAAGTCTGTAGCATCTCTGGTGCAGTTAGCCATCCTAAAAATCTCAGTCATCTTAACGGTCAGTTGCAAACTTTCTCTTTGTTAACCTGAAGATGACCTAGGAATTTTAAAACATTGTTCTCTGATTGATAAGTAAAAGTGTTAATACTCATACCAGCCATTCTGAGATACATTTTTATTTCATGCAGGTTTCTCGTCCTTAGGAAAAGCAGCATATTGATAATCTGTTGTCATAATAAAAAACAAAAGTGATGAAAATTCCATAAACTGAAATCCCTTTACAATGGTTGTTAACATATTTTAATACTTCTAAAATGTCATGAAATTTGTAGAGATGTCTATTTTTACTGATATTGATTTTGCAATATCAGTATTGCAAAATCAGTATCAATTAAACTTACTGTGCAAATTCTCTACAAAACATTCATTACTAGTCAGTGACTGTGACTATTTGTCATATTTGTCGGGTTTGTATTTATGATGTATTTATTTGCAGGAAATATAATATTTAACGTAACCTTTGCTGTATTATAAGGTTGTTATTTAGTGATGGTAGAAATGCAGAGACTTTGACAAATAATGATTAATTGAACATTGTAGAAATGCTGAAATCCAGCAACAGTTCAAAAATATACGTACAAGGCAGTAGTAGGGCCACCCATATCTGCTAATTCAAATTATAGCACGTAATATAGAAAAAAATACTAAGACAAATGAACACTCATTTCTTTGAATCAACTGGTCATTTTAAAGAATACAATAATGTTACAAATTTTCTGACAAATGACCAGTCTGAAAATGGCTTACATTCTGTTTGTTTCTACTTGATGGGTAGGGAGATATTCATTTGTGACAATACAAGTAATTAATTCCTCTTTCCCTGCACATTCTTAATACATAATATTATAGTATGTACTTTGAATTAGGAACTAAAGAATAGTTTGTTGTCACTTAATTATAACATACAGCAGTATTTTATATTTTGAGGTAAATTATTTATTCAGATGTGTTAATGAATGAAAAAATAAAGTTAAAACATGCTTAGTTACATTCTCTACAATCCAGGAAGAGCGAGACAAAGGTAAAACAGTTGAAGTTGGACGTGCTTATTTTGAAACTGAACACAAACGTTTCACCCTTCTTGATGCTCCTGGACATCGAAGTTTTGTACCCAATATGATTGGTGGTGCATGTCAAGCTGACTTAGCTGTGTTGGTGAGTATCTTGAGACTTGTTAACATCCTTTGTCTAGTATAATGTAGTGTTATTGTTTAATATACTTTTTGTACAATATATTTCAGTTCTTAAAAACCACCCCTCGGTGTGGATTCCTGTATGTGGTGAGGGGACCTCCCAGGAAAGGTTCTGTTCTTTCAGGTTACCTTCTCTAGAATCTAAACATCCACCCACGTGTTTGCCGTACTTGGCGACCCGTGAAGGGGAAGAGAAGATCCTGGTGGTTGAGGGGTCAGACCCTAACACACCACTTTAGCCTTGAATTCCTTTAGACAGGCGACCTTTGCGTGGCTCTCCTTGGGTCAATCAGCTGGTCCACTTGGGCTAGAGTCAACCAAGTACCAGTGTTTGAAGTTCTCTATGGGTGTTGTGGACATTGTGTCTGATGCTGGTGTTTGGGTATAGTGCTCACGAAACCCTGACGTTGCTGCAGTATCCTTGCTTAACATTGTAGTGCATCCCCTCGTAGGGCTCCATGGTGGGTAGGGTCAGTGGGCACCGAAATTTTTTTTCCTATGGATTCTCCTAATAAAAATTTAAATAAAATAGTGAAAAAACAATCAATAGGTAAACGACCACGTCTTGAAGACTGACCAGCAATCTTCAACATCTGTACCACCAGTTGTACCTCATTTTCTCATCCTACATTCTCTTTCAGAGAAACCTTTAGGGCAAATGTCCCCATTTTTTATTCAGAAGGGACTGGAGGGACTTGCTGGCTCTCCAAACTTAGTAAAGAAGCTTTGATCTGGAGACATATTGGTTGAAACATCCACATCCCAACACAGTGAACTCCTCTTGAATTCAAAGGCAATTGGGGATATACCTATTGAGGTTACACCTCATGCTACTTTGAATTCATCACGAGGAGTTATTGTTGAGAGGGATTTGAAGAACATCCCCGAGTCAGAGATTCTTGCTGGTTTCTCCACTCAAGGAGTTTCTGCAGTGAGACATATCTCCATTCGCAAAGATGGAGTTACGCTTACGATAGATATCCTCGTTTTGACATTTACATCACCACTTGCACCTGCCACTATCAAGTCAGGTTATCTTAATTGCAGGGTACAGCCATACATTCCAAACCCTCTTCAATGTTTCCAGTGTCAGAGGTTCAGTCACTCAAAGACTTCATGTCATGGTTCCCTGACATGTGCTCGTTGTGGTGGCAAGGAGCACGATGCCTATGAGTGTGAAATGGACCCACATTGTGTCAGTTGCAATGGTTCTCACCCTTCCTACTTTTGTTCTTGCCCTAAATGGTTGGAGGAAAAAGAGGTGCAGCATTTGAAAACGGCTCCTAACATTACTTATCCTGAGGCTCGAAAATTGCTGTCCACCACAGCATCTCGAACGTATCCTGCTGCACTTCATTTCGCAACTACAGTAGGAGTGCAAACAGATCTCTCTGTGCCTCCAAGAGAATCATTCTCAAAACAAATGAAAAGCCTTTTGACCTCCATGGTTAAAAAAGTTGACAAATCAACTTCTACACCCATCTCTGTTTCTCCCATACATTCCAACAAACCCCAAGATACACATCCTTTGGTTCCAGGTACAGGCATTTCTTTGGATACATCTTTTTCTCTCACTCCAAGATGCAAAAAAGACATTTGTTCGCATCCTCAGTCACTGGAATCCCCTTCCAACAACAAAGACCTACTCAATCAACCCAGGGCAGGATCCATGTAGGTTGATAGACCTCTCCCGAATAAAGAACAGTAAGGAAAAAAGATGTGATCGTAAACAGGGTTCTCCAGCCAATTTGCCGACATGTTATTAAAAATGGCCACCTTGATACAATGGAACAGTCGAGGTTTACGATCTAATCTGGATGACATCAAAA
Source organism: Tachypleus tridentatus (assembly GCF_004210375.1). NCBI lineage: Eukaryota > Metazoa > Arthropoda > Merostomata > Xiphosura > Limulidae > Tachypleus > Tachypleus tridentatus. The sequence continues at coordinate 105,041,907 of NC_134837.1, read as the reverse complement.
CACTGATTGCTTCCTACCATCCTGTATGTCTTTCCTTACAGGAAACATTTCTGAAACCTGCCGATACAGTCACCTTTCAGCAATTTTCTCTGTGCAGAAATGACAGGCTGTGTGATAGACAAGTACATGGAGGGGTGCCACTGTTGATTGATCAGCATGTGCCCACCCTGTCTTTGTCATTCAACACACCCTTGGATGCCGCAGCTATCCGTGTTTCCTTGGGTCATACTACAGAGATGCCAACCATTATGATTTTGGTGTATACGTTACGACTATACGCTCATACAGACAAATGTTACGACTTGTCGCAACTCCCAAATTATTATATATTATATAGGCCTGTACAATAAAGTGATAAATTGTTCCCCCAAGGCTTGAAAGGGGTGAAAGGAAAATATCTAGTGAGATACAAATAAATTTTGATAATAGGTAAAAGACATAGTCCACATGGCTACTTGCAATAATCATGTTTGTACTTGAAATAATAAAAAAATATTTGTATCTCCAACATCTACCAATAGTTTGAGTGTGGTGCTTCTCCATACTGGGTACATGGGGGAATACACAGTTATGTCATCAGTGCTGGTCAGCCAATCAGCGCTCACGTAGATGGGTATTTCTCGTTTTCTAAGTGGCATAGAAACACCTATGTAATCATTCACAAGATGGAAAAAAGAGGCCTCATTCACCAGATTGTCTTCTTTCTGGCAAATCTTAAAGGACTAAAACTGTGAATCAAAAACTTAGCAAAGAGTATAGTGCACAATATCTGATCATTGCATCAAAAGTCAGTAACAGTCATGCGTTTTGTACAGTTTGTCACATCAATTTTTCTTTGGCACATGGCAGGATAAACGATTGTTCCAGACATACAAATCTCACCAACAAAAGGCTGAGGCGAAGACAAAAATGATGCAGATTACAACATTTATGAGTAAGAATTCAGAATATGAAAAAGAATTTTTTTAATTTTATTTATTAAATGCACAAAACACAGCAGTAATAAATAAATAATAATAAACAGCTTAGAGACATTGGTCAAGACTTGTAGCTGCAAGTGATAAAGTACTCTTTCTACAATCATTATGCTCAGTCATTTGAAATAGTTGGCAAACTGCATGCTATCACTGTTTGTTCTTTTTACCTGTCACCTGGAGAGACATTTGATCAATCAAATCTTGATGCTCTCATTGAACAGTTGCCATCTCCCTTTCTAATCGTGGGGGACTTTAATGGACATCATCCCCTCTGGGGAAGTGCTGTTATTGATAGGAGGGGTCACTCTGTAGAGCATATACTCTCTGATCACAACCTTTCTCTTTTTAGTACTGGTTTTTCCACTTATTTTCACGCACCTAGTCAGTCCTTTACTGCTATTGATCTCTCTGTTTGCTCCCCTTCATTATTCTCCCATTTTTCGTGGCCGGTTGACAATAATCCACGAGGCAGTGATCATTTTCCTCTACTTTTGAGAGAAACTGTCTGTGGTCGATGCCACCCAACCCATGTGCCCTGGTGGGAGCAGGATCAGGTAGACTGGCCTTCTTTCACTGCTCTCATGGAGCTTGATCCTGTTTTCATCTGTCAGCCATCAATGGACGACTGTATGGCAGCAGTAACTGACTGTATTATACAAGTAGCTGCTCAATGTATTCTTAAAACCTCGACACGTTTCCCACTGTATCCTCGTCTGTGTTGGAATCCTGCCTGCCACGTGGTATGGAAGGCTCAAAAACAGGCCTGGGATACTTTCCGTAGATATCACACACTTTCAAACTGCATTGCTTTCCAGTGGGCCCGTGCACATGCTTGGTGGGTAAGACGTCAAAGCCAGAAGGAATCTTGGAGTAAGTTCACAACTGGCATCTCTTCAACCACCAGTTCCAAAGTCATATGGGACGGGGTTTGAAAGGTCAGTGGGCACTACACTTCTGTCCCCCTCTTGATCTTACTCTCTGATGGCCAAGAAGTAGCTGATATTCGTAGCATCACCGATACTCTAGGTTAAAACTTTTGCTGGGTGTCTAGAACTTCTGCTTGTTCCACCACCTTCTTGGCCATCAAGACTCATGCAGAGCAATCACCTCTTTCCTTTCAAACTAATTATCTCTATGACTATAATCGTCTCTTTACACTGATGGACTGAAACTGGCCCTTCATCAGTTTGGCAGTACATCTGTTGGACCAGCTAATGTTCACTCACATGCTGCGCCATCTATCTCCTGATTCTCTTGATATTCTTCTAATTGCTTTTAACCGGATCTGGCAGGAGAATGTTTTTCCTAATGCCTGGTGCCAGGCTATTATCTTACCTTTCTCTAAGCCTGGGAAAAATCCCAAGATTCCTTCAAACTACCCTCCAATTACTTTGACGAGCTGTCTCTGTAAAACGTCAGAGAGGATGGTTAATGCTCATCTTGTTTGGTTCCTCGAATCAAACAACCTCCTCTTGCCCACCCAATGTGGGTACCAACAACAGCACTCCACCATGGACCACCTGATTTGACTTGAAACGTCAATCAGAGAAGCATTTCTCAAATTACAACATCTTGTATCAATATTCTTTCACATTGAGAAGGCTTATGACACAACATGGAGGTATGTCATTTTGTGAGACCTCCATATCTATGGGTTATGTGGCCATTTGCCCATTTTTATTAAAAATATTTTAATGGACAGGAGATTCCAAGTTTGTGTGGGTTCAACACTTTCCTGTTCTCTTCTACAGGAATTTTGAGTCCCTCAGTGCTGTGTTTTGATTGTCACACTTTTCAGTATGAAGATAAATGCCATCACTGAACAACTCCCTCTCACTGTTGCAAATGGGCTCTATGTTGACGACTTTCGCATGTCACATCAGTTGTCTAACATGAGATATATTGAGCGGCAACTACAAACTGCCCTCGATCATGTACTGAAGTGTACCACGGCAAACGATTTTAACTTTTCTCTCTCTCAATTAAAACAATTAAATTACAAATAAATTAAAACAATTTGTATGCACTTTTGCCACCAACGTGATATTCATCCTGATTCTGAACTCCATATCGGTGAAGTTTTGCTGCCTGTGGTCCCTGAGACCAAGTTTTTGGGGCTTATCTTTGACTGTAAGCTGACCTTTATACCACACATTAAGGAGCTACGGGTCAAACTTACAAGAGCACTGAATATCCTCCGTGTCGTCTCTACCACCAGTTGGGGAGCGGATCGACGTTCTATGTTAAAGATATATCGTGCTTTTATTCGATCAAAACTCAACTATTGATCACTAGTCTGTGGCTTTGCCAGACCATTGGCCTTAAAGATGCTGGACCCTATTCATCATCATGGGCTTTGGCTCTGCACTGTGGCTTTCCGCACCTCCCCAGTTCAGAGCTTATATATAGAGTATAGAGAACCATGAACCTTCTTTGCACCTCCGGCATTTGCAGCTGTCTTTACTATATGCTTCGACACTTCATTCCTTACCAAAGCATTCCACCTGGGGTTGTGGTTTTCTTCCTTGATGGGTCATGCTTTTTCAGACCAGACAGAGTGCCATTGCTCCTTTTGGTCTTCATATCCAGACGTAGTTGGTTGAATTGGTTCTGTTTTGGATAACATTGCAGTATCCACTGGTCAGCCCATCCAACCATGGCTTATTACAGTCCCCAAATGTGACCTTTCTTTAAGTTATCTGAAAAAAGCAGATACTCCCGATTGGAAGTACCATTGTTTATTTACTGAATATTTTTCAAACAATCTTTCCATTCCAATTTATACGGATGGTTCCAAATCAAGTGACTGTGGGCTCTGCCGTGGTTTGTTACAGTTTGGTGGTTGTTCACAGAATCCCTTCTACAGCTCCTGTGTTCACTGCTGAACTGTACACCATATTTCTGGATCATATTGAAGCTAAGCAGTACTCCAACTGCACTATTTATCTTGACTTGCCTAGTTCTCTACTGGCCCTGGTATCACTTCACACTAGTTCACACTCTGTTCTCGCTGATATTCAAAACCGACTGGCCCATTTCTCATTAACATCTACTTCTATCCAGATTTTCTGGATACCAGGCCACGTTGGTATTCACGGGAACGAGCTTGCAGACATGGCAGCTAAATCTATCCTCTGGAACTATCACCACTGTGCCTATTCCATACATGGACTATGGTCCTGTATTCAAGGCTCAACTCCATGCCAGCTGGCAGTTGACTTGGAGTGAGCAACGCAAAAACAAGCTTTTCCAAATAAAACCCTATATTGGACTTTGGCCATCTTGTTTTCATAAGGATTGGAAGGAGGTAGTTGTTCAAACTAGGCTACTCATTGGTTACAGTATTTTAACTCATCGTTTTCTTTTATCTGGAACTGATGCACTAGTGTGTAGTTAGTGTAACACTCAACTCACTATAAGCCACATTTTACTTTCTTGCCATCGTTATGACTCTCAAGGACAGCACCGTTTTAAATATGTTCTGTCCCAAGGTTTGTCCCTAATATTAGACAGTGTTATTGGTGAGGGTGGCTCTGTCCACCTTGATAAAGTTTTTAGTTTTTTAAAGGCCATTACTCTTTTTAATGTCATTTAAGTGTTTTATATTTATTTATTAAACATTTTTTATTGTGGTTCCCTTTTAAGAATCACTATCTCTCTAGTTCGATTTGAAATTAGAAAATGGCCGTAACATTAAATAACTCGACACCATGACTGGAAAGACCAACTTCAGTTTTTTTTACTTTACCTTTTGATAATGGCCGTAATGACACATAACCCGGAACCAGGACTGGAAAGGCCAACTTCAGATGACTGACGGTGGTTTTTGTACTTACCTGTTAGTCTTCCTGGTGGGTTATGATAATTACCATTCTGCTACAGAAAGTCCTTTACAACTTCTCTTACTGTAGTTTCTCTCTTAACATTGTACACTGGATGTCAACATTGGTTTTTTACAATTTATGTTTTTAATTGCTGTTTTGTTTTACCTTCATTTCCTTTTATGAATTTTACTACATTTACTTTATTTTTATCTTTTTACCAGATGTTTGGCACAGATAGCCCAGCTGCTTTGTGCCATAAAACACTAAATCAACCAAATCTTAAAACCCGACACATTATATATATTTAATTGTAGACCAAGTTTATCAAGTATTCCATGGTTGACTTTGAATATAGTGTTTAAACAATATAATTGATTGAACTTTATACTTGTGGTACCTTATTCTGCACATGTTGGAAGGTTTTACTGAGTTACATTCAAAATTTAATTTAAAAAACTTCACTTTGAATTCATCTAAGTGAAATTAGTATTAAGATAGATATTACAATTCAAAATTTGATACTATATAGCTCTTAAACTTCAGTATTGTTTTAATGAGACACACGAGCAAACTCGAGTCTTAACTTTCAGTCTGTAATTTGAATAGTACAGTAATACTTCTGTATCTAGCCCAAAACTAGGTTAATTGTTCTGTCTACACATCCTTCTTTCATATTTCTTAGGGTCAATTCTTTTCTGTCTCAGGAAGTACATTTTGCTAATTCCTGGCAAATGCCATGACCATATTCTGTATTTAGACTTGAGATGTAGAAGCCACATGGTTATAACCAATTGAAAGCACTCATTGGGAACTATGTAAAAACTGTTAATCTTCCTAAGTTATTGACACTGATTGTGAGGAAATAGTAATAACATATATAAATATTTCATTGCAGAGGAAAATGTCCAAAATATCTGCTTGTTTTTCTTTTTAAAGCACCACCTCTCTACAGCCCATGAAAATAGTAATGCCACCAGCAGTAAATCATTACCTTGTATTCAGAGAGTTTAATTTGTTGCAAAAATTTGCAAACAAATTCTTGAACAAATTTGTAATTAAAATACTCGATTACAAAATTTAAAAAAAAAAGTGTACAAAAGGTTTTTAATGTTTTCAGATAGTCTGCAAAACGCTGAACATATTATCGAAAGCTATAGTAATGGCTAGCTTCTTGGTTACTTTGGTGGTCACACATTAAGCCTTTTGAGCCTAACTTGTAAACACAGAGTTAATGGTATATTCTTAAAAAATTTTATTTACTGCATTTTTTATAATATTCTTCAGTTTTTCAATATTTTTGTGTAGACACGTACATTGGCTGTATGTTGATATTTTGTTTTCCATATCACTATTTTTCTTAGGTAATCTCAGCAAGAAAGGGTGAATTTGAAACTGGTTTTGAAAGAGGAGGTCAGACCAGAGAACATGCCATGTTAGCAAAAACAGCTGGAGTAAAACATTTAGTAATACTGGTGAACAAAATGGATGATCCAACTGTTGAGTGGGCTGAGGACAGGTGAATAAACAAACTTAGTTTGAAATTAATCATGTTATGTTTTATGCCACTCAGCACATCTGTTAGGAATTGAATTTGATCAAATGCCTCCTTATTCAGAATTTTACTCTCTTTTTTTTTTTTTAAGATAGTCATTTTGATGTAATTTTTCATATTAAATAATTTCGTAAACTTTATGCATTGGTTTTTAATGCCATGAAGCACAGTTAACGATACTGCATATGGTACTGTTGTCCAAGTTATAATTCTCTTATCTATTGTCTAATCTACATAGTTTCTTTTGAGGTTTTTTTTAAGTTTGTCATTGTTATTATCCTGAAAAAGATGAATAAGGTTTTTTTTCCCCAGTGAAAGTTTACCTCAGTTTGATTACTATTACTGTGATACTTTTTTTCTGTATTTTGTCTCGGGGTGTGGGTATCTTACAAATATGAGAACAGGTGTTGACTAGAGTTTTAAAATATATTAATTTATTGATAAAACTAACTGATCATATGTGTGGGTATAGTTAGCAGGAATAATGCTCTGTTCATTTCTTCTTGCATAGGTTCAATGAATGTAAAGAAAAACTGGTACCCTACTTGAAGAAATGTGGCTTTAATCCAAAAACAGACATATTCTTCATTCCATGCTCAGGGCTTACTGGAGCATTTCTTAGAGACCTCTTAGATGAGAAAACTTGTCCATGGTATAGGTGAGTAAACTTTTAAGGTATATTTTCATTTATATCTAAATTAGAGCACATAATAGAAGCTTTTAATATCTATCAGTCATTTTCTTTTTATATATAAGCTATCTTTAATACAAAATTTCTTTTATAATTGTCAAGTATTGAGTATGCTGGTTTTAAATTCTGTATTACATCATCCTGGAGCCCAGATGTGAGCAATATTTTACTCCAAAGTGCTGAAGACTTTGTCAGGTCAGTGAGCATTTTAAGCAGATGCACTCTGGAAAAGAGTAAACATCAGTGATGACAAGAAAACCCACTTGTAGAGAAAAATATATGTGTAAAAATGGCTGGTTTTGGGTTGAAGAAATTTTTATTTCTTTTATAATTGTCAAGTATTGAGTATTGTATTATATCAACCTGGAGCCCAGATGTGGGCAATATTTTAGTCCAAAGTGCTGAAGACTTTGTCAGGTCAGTGGAAGTTTTAAGCAGATGCACTCTGGAAAAGAATAAACTTCAGTGATGATGAGAAAACCCACTTGTAGAGAAAAATATATATGTAAGAACTGCTGGTTTGGGTTGAGGAAAGTTTTATGTAGAGGAGCAAACCTGACGATGACCGAAGAAGGTTGAAACATTGTTCACTCCTCTGCATAAAAATTTTCTCAACCCAAACCAGCCATTTATACATATATAGAATAAACATCAGTACAAATTACTTTGTATATTAAAACTATTCTTACAACAATACTAAATGTATTGATTTACACAGTAGAACAAGTTATTCTTTGCTGAATATTTTATGTACTTACTGTTAAGAACAAAACAAGATAGGAAAACATAAAGAATCATATCACAAGAAAAAAGTTTACTGAATACAAACAACTGAAATTTATTTAGGAACCTTTTTTTGCTTTGTCTAAAAACTTCTTAAAATTATCAATGTGTATTAAATTTCAGAGGCCCATCTTTACTTCAGTACATTGAAACACTTCCATCATTAAACCGGCCAGTGGAAGGACCTTTCATAATGCCTGTTGTAGACAAGTACAAGGTAAGACAATTTTCATCAAAGTCCAAAAAGAAATTTAGTAGCAGTGGTTGTTTACATAAGTCATTTTAAAACAAATACTGTGTAAACACCACAAGTTTTTTGAGTGGTAAATAAATTGCACAATGAAGTTAACTTTTTTTAGTTCAAAAGAAGATTTAGATGGTGAGTAATGTAGAGATCTGTGTTAGCACTGAACTATTTTCTACAAAATAATGCAGGCAGATAAAGTTAGTTATGTAACTGAAAATGAATTATTTTTATTTCTTTTTTATCAAGTTGATGTAATAAAGCTTTCTGAAACTGTAAGGAGAGAAACTTGCATTTTATTTTTGGTTATTTCATAAGATAAAATTTTGTTTTAGTATGCAGTGTATAATTCCTGTTAAACCACAAAGATTTAGATAATCTATATTGAATAATATTGCTTTGTTTTTCAACACACTTAATCCTGTTGCTGCAGGCATTATTTACTGCTCGTGTCACAAGATTCTAGTGACTTACATTCAAAATTTAATTATACTACTTTTTTGTTTACCAATTAGTATAGCGTAACTTAATAGCTAATAATCTATATTTTAATAGTATATAAGTTTTGAGTTCTTAATTTTTCAAAACAATATTAAACAAAATCCTGATTTTCCTCTCGTGTGAGAAATGTTACTTTTTCTCTAGGCATCCTCCTTTCTCTATTTTATTCACCATCCTTCTAATAAGTATGAAATTTTACATAAATTACTCACTATAAAACTATCATTGCTCAGACAAACCATAATTATTGTAGTCTCTAATCTTGTTTGGTTACAAAGCCATTAAATAGAAAATCAGATCCCTCTTGCCACACTCATCTGTCATGTCCTCTCTTTCATGATTTGTTAATAGTTCTCTTATGTTTAATATTATATTACTTATAACCAATAGAAAGCCAAGGTTTTGATCTATCAAGTGACATGTTGATTTTTGAACAGAGAAGCTTTCATGGGAAAGATAACTACTAGTTTGGATGACCTTGAAACAGTTCTTGTTGTGCAGTTAGGAAACCAAAAAATTGTCATAGTTATGGAAAATTATCTGCTTTTTGCACATAGTTTTTTTGAATCATTATTTAGTTATATAAAAAAGTAGGGTTAAGTGTCATTGACAGTGAACAGCACATTTATTCTTTATTTATTATTATAAAAGTTACTAAAATGTAAAAATAGGGATATCCTTAGGTTAGTTAAAATTATATGAGGTAAGATAAATAATATGATAAAAATGTTTCACAAGGCACACATGCAAGGAGCTTGGAGATGCTCATTGATAAAATAATATTGCAATGTGTGCTGTGCATTATCCTAGTGATTAACAACTTATAATTGCACAGATAGTAATTAGACATGGTTCAAGGGGCAAAAAACAAAAAAATTAATTATAAATATATGTGTAGTGTTACAAGTTTAAAGCTACTTAGGGTAAACAAATGTAATTTCACACAACATTTGAAGTCATTATAGAAAGAAAAATACTGTAATTTAAATATTTCGATTTGGGGAGGTAACAAGGTTTGTTAAATTGACCAGTGTTGTATAGAGTTAGTGTAGAGAAAATAACATAAAATATAGTTTTACTGAAAACAAGTATTTGAATTGTACTTATAAGGTTTTAGAGATTATGCAAATGAAATTTGGGATTTTTCATATCAAGAAACGTACTTTATCCTAACATGAAAATCACTTTGCACATGGTCTAGTTAAAAATACTCAGTATATTCCTGGACAAATCTCTCTTTTATTTCATAGAAAATATTTCATTAAAGAAATATATTTTTTTGTATATAAAATATTTGATGTTTACTGTAACTTTGGAAAATTTTGTGAAGATGTATTTACTATGTTAAAGGTTAGTAGCATCAAGTTAATGACTTTGAATAAGTAAAAGAGGTTACATGGTTGGTCAAATTGACCAGGTCTGTCCATGATGAAACCCTCTTGAAGTAAAAACATATCTCGGTGTATCTCAAGATAGTCAAGTATGGGTGATTTTTCTGTGGATTTCTGTTTTGAATTGTGTATCGGTTCTTGTGATCTTGAGGTTGAGAAATTCTATTTGGTTAACTTTTTCATATTTACAGATGAACTTAATGTTAGGGTGTATAGAGTTAACATAGTTGAAGAAACTGAGTATTTGTTCTACTCAGTGTTGGGATGTATAGAGTTAACATTGTTGAAAAAAACTGAGTGTGTGTTCTGTTTAACCACATTAACTCTATACACCCCAACATTAAGTTCACCTGTGAACAGGAAAAAAAAAAAAAAAAATTTTTTTAACCTCGAGATTACAAGAACTGATACACAATTCAAAACAGAAATCCACAGAAAAATCACCCATGCTGGATTATACATTCTCTGCAACTTAGCACATGAAACAAAACAAAACCTCAACATATTAAGAAACCAAATAAACACAGCCATAAAAGTATCAGGTGAACATAGTTTTTGTTGATTTCATTGTTAAAATAAGATGACACATCAACATCAATAAATTTCCTCCAAAAACTGTTGAAAGAATTATATGCACACACTTAGATCAACAACACAATCAACAACAAACAAATGATAATAGGTACCAAGGTACAACAAACTACAAAACCTTACAGTACTACATAAACATTTGGAAAAAACGTAAAATACAACATTCCAGTAAACATTAAATTTTATTCAAAAACCAGGTACAAAACTAAAGTCCATACTATGTAAAAACTACCTTGACAAACACAACACCAACATTATTTATAAAATACAATGCAACAACTGCCACGACTTCTATGTTGGAGAAACAAGCAGAAAAAATGGAAAATAGATTCAAAGAACACAACATAGCCATAGAAAACATCCAGATACTAAGTAGGGAAACAAATATAAACAAATGCATAATCAAAGAATCCCTGCTTATACAACAACTAAAACCAAATTTAAGCCAATATAAAGGAACACCTTTATACCTATACTAATTAATAACCTAATATCTAACTGCTACATCACCTACATTCCCATACATGTTTACACTCTTGTCCATAAGACATGCTAGGCAATGGTCAGTTACAAACTTTCTCTTTGTTAACCTGAGGATGACCTAAGAAGTTCAAAACATTGTTCTCTACTTTAATTTAATAAAAGTTTTAATACCCCTACGTGGCCAGTTCTGTGTTGAGAGAATAATGAGTCCCTACCACAATTTTTCCAAATCACTTTTTAAGAAAAATAAAGGAATGAACATTAAGGAAAGAGATATTAAGGTTATTTTTTCTAACAACTTGTTGGGAAATGCAGCTACCCTCTTTGTGACTTTTACATATAGCAAGGTTAAACATTCTCTTTTTTTTATGGGGCTTGGCATGGCCAGGTGGTTAAGGCTCTTATCTGGTAATCTGAGGGTCCTGGGTTCAAATCCCATCACACCAAACATGCTCACCATTTCAGCCGTGGGGGTGTTATAATGTGACGGTCAATCCCATCAGTCGTTGGTAAAAGAGTAGCCCAAGAGTTAGCAGTGAGTAGTGATGACTTGCTGCCTTCCCTCAAGTCTTACATTGCTAAATTAGGGACAGCTACTGCAGACAGCCCTCGTCTAGCTCTGTGAGAAATTCAAAAACAAACCAATCTTTTTTGTGTCAAAGATTACAATAAACAAAAGGAGACTGACAAAAGTTTTATATAAATTAATATCCGTAATTAGACATGCAGTGCAAACTTAAATGTGAAAACTGAAAATTGATTTTCTCACTTCTTGGTAATTCATTAAACAGAGTAGCATTAATGAGCCAGTCTATATATTAGTTTCATTAGATTTTGTAGATAGGCATTCAAGTATTAAATAGTTCTTAAATTTAATATTGGGGTTTAGTGCTGAGGTAATGGTAGTGTTACTTTTTATTTTTTAAACATATGTGATACTTTTGTCATCTAAATATTGAGCTTAATTTTTCATATTATTTAATGATCTTAATTTTATTAAATTAGTCACTTTCATGTTCTCGTAGATGTTTAACTCAACTGGTGATTAGATATTGCAGAAAGAGAGAGCACATAACAGTAATCAGTTTTCATCAGGATTTTCTATGGTTAACCAATCTTAATAATCTTCACCCAGTAAGTTAAGCATCAGTGGGTATTGGGTGTTCCCACCATCTTTTTCTATTGAAATTTATTATAATTAAAACTAAAATGAAGTGGAATATGCAAGATAATTGTTCAACATCCACCACTCTCATCTTATTGGAATAAAAATCTTTGATTCTCCAATGGTGAAAAATAATACATGAGTATTTGTAGTTTGTAAGTAGAATATAAAGAACAGAATCATGTTTTAAAACTTCACTTTTTATTTACAGGACATGGGGACTGTGGTTCTAGGCAAAATTGAGTCAGGAGCAGTGAAGAGGAATCAGCAGCTTATCCTAATGCCTAACAGGGTAAGTTTATATCAGAATGCAGTTCAAGTAGATGGTATGTTTAAGGTAAGATGTTTATTGAAATGTTAAAAGTTATTGGTAAATGATGATGTACAAATAATTTGTATTGAAGTTTTGCATACACAAGACCAGAATCATTTGATGAATTCTTGTCCACCATTTTGGATGTCATGCTAGAGTCTATAGCACCCTGATATATCACATATTCTGTGACTGATATTATCCAAGGATGTTAAGAATTTTGTGGGGAGAATATTGACAGTGATACCTGGTAAAGCTAGCAGGTTTAAAAGGCAACCCATACATTTTTCCTGGAAGATTATTTTTTGACATCATTAGAGGCACAACTGGATTAGTACAGAATTCACCCCTCATGACTTCCATTTTTTCTTTGCCTGGCATGTATGAAATTTGACCGTATTCTTCTCTGCTTGTCTATTCTTGAGTGACTTGATGTTTTAAACACTCCGTAGGAATACAGTGAAGGGAGAGTGGGTGATCTTTCTTGGCATCTGTAAATTTAATCAACAGATTTATATGTATTGGCAACTTGTCTGAAACGACTAATATTATGATGCTAAAATACTTATTCATGAAGAACTGAATCAAAGTAAAACTATTTCTAATCTGTTTGACTCGCATAACAAAATTTTTAGACATTTTTAGGAAAATTTTAACACCGAAATGTCAGTTAGATACTGTTGAAAAACATTGTAATGTGATGGGCTGCCAAAGTTTATTGTATGGCAAATCCAAGTATATTGGAAAATATATTAAAATATTACTCAAATACAATACTGAAATGAACATGGGGCTTCTAATCCATGCTTGAGCCATCTACAAAGCAGAGTCAAGGCTTTTGATAAGTTTGTTTGTTGTATTTTGTGTCATTTTGGGGGATAATCCAGGCCAAAACTGTTACGTTATCAAAACTTTTTCCCTGGCTTTGGGGCTGGATCATCATTTACATTTTGATCCCATGGTATAAAAGGATACATTTATCTGATATTTATTTTCTACTATTGAAAAATCAGCATTCATACCTGCCATAAAATGTTTGTCACACAGACAGCTATAGTGTGATGGTTCCCAGTCTTTCCAGTTGGTAACTTATATCCAATTTCATCACTGTTTATCTTTTAGAAAATGATAGAAAGCATGGATTTTGTCCCTGTTTGTTACTACATTCAACAATATAACAATCTACAACCATTGTGGTATTGGATGAAGTGAAGGCATTAATTTCTTTAAGATGAGTAAAGTTCACACTACTAAGCATGAAATAAACACATGGTAGCTTGGCATTCACAATGGTTAAGACTGCTGGATTTTACAGCTTGTGAGATTATGTGCAAAACCTCAATAATGGATATGCAGCACATTGGTTTTAAATAACTTTTTTCTTTTTGAAGCAGTTTTTCAAGACTCCTTACAGAGGTTTATGATATGAGTGAATTTATCAATTTATGTCTCTATCTTGCAAATTTAATATATGTAAGGGAAATATTACAAAAAAATCAACCTGTGGTGATTTTAGTGACTTACATTCAAAATTTGTGTTTTTCTGGTGAATGTTACAGAATTGTTTATAATTATTTATATTTGTCCAAAGACAGTATTATTAGCTGTACTGTGTTTTAAACACAACATTCTACATTCAGTCTGTTACTGTTTTCCGACATAAGTGTACAATAATGTTTTAATCATACCATCATTATATCTTTTGATACATGACTGTCTGAAATTGTATTTAGTATTCATGTACTGTTGCATGTATCAAACTATGTTTCCGACTTAATTTTTTTTATAATTTTATCACCATCCAGTAGTTTTGGTAGTAAATACATTTCTTGATTGATGGGTATAATTAGTAAGAGAAATATGAGATTCTATACTAAGCTTTTCTAGCCTGAAGGTAGTTGTATTGTCATTTCTGCCTTTGCATTTGTAAAACCTGTTAACTCTAATTACAGTTCTGCATACATTGCACCAAACCTATAACCATGAGTGTAGTCATACCATAATGTTTGATAATGTATGTATATTTTCATGAAATTTAGTAAACATTGAAAGATTTTTGGGCACAAAACATCACGTTATTTTAATTAAGTATTAAGATTTTTTAATTGGAAATTTGCTTGTGAATTTTTTCCTTTGTGATGTTGGCTATCTGACATGGAAAGTAATTTTGATTTTTAGAATAAAATTTCTTTTCTTTATCTGAAAGTTGTTGAATATCATTTGCATAATCTCTATGACTTTGTAAATATCTAAAATGTTTTTAGTTTTTTTTAAGAAAAACTTTGATTTTTATATGTTAATTTCTTTACCTTTTATCTGTATTGGGTTGGTTGATTTGACTGACCTCATAACCACTGAAAAAAACTAAAGTAAATTTAAATTGAACTTTTTTGTTCTAGAGTAACAGCAAGTTGTAACTGGAAACCATAAATGTTTATTCCACAAAACTTAAATTTTGTAGCAAAATGCAGGTATTGATATTTACTTTTAAAACGTTTCTGATTAATAAAACTACCATACAAGTTGTATATCAGTATGGTTATCAAAAAGCACAAAACTGGTTTTTACAAAGTACAAATGTCTTAGTGCTACCATACCATTATTTTGTAAAATATATTTTGCTAACCATGCATTACATGTTTATTTATATATATATTATTACTATTTACTAACAAATTTTGAATTTCATTTATTTTTCTTAAAACTTAATAATGATTTCTTTTACTTATGATGGTATGAAGTTTCTTTGTAATTGCATGTCATATTTGCTAAGCCTCATTTTGCATGTAGAGGCTGTAAATAAAGTAATTTTTGTAGACTTTAAATTACACCTCTTGAAATAACAAAAACAGTAACTTACTATACTGATACCACCAAATTCCAATGTAATTTACCAGGCTTCCTAATCATACTGTATCTGGGCCTAAAAAAATCTCATTTCCCATCAGCATATCGCTTTCAACATCACCCTTCAAACTTACAAAAGAAATTACTTCTTTACCCATGTGAAGACTTTATGAAGACTTGGCAGTATTATGTAGTGCAAAATGAGCACTTTTGGTGGATTATAAATATTGAGAGAAGTGTATGTAGCTAGACAATTATTTTCAAAAGAGGAAGAGTTGGAGCCACTGTATTGGGTTTGCTAAATATAGCAATATGTCAGCAAATAGAAAAGTTATGAAGTTCTAATTTTATATTCTAGCTTATAAGTAATGTTAATTTAAGTTTCTAATTATTGAGGAACTATAGGCATTATGTTGTGGGTGTCATGAAATGTAATCTGAACAAAAGCAGAAGATAGCATAGTATGTGACACACAAAACCCTATATTTCAAAATGGGCTTATCTTCCTCACACAAATGCTATCTTGATCCTTGTCAGCCCACTAAGCATGGCTAAAAGAATTTTTAATAATCAGCATTCTAGTCTTTATACCACACTGGTTTTCTGAAATTTCTGAAGATGTACCTATCATGTGACTACTATCCACCAATAGTATTGAGCCACCTATAATGCCACAGCTATCCCAGCTCAGTCCTTACTTTCTCAATTGGCGTGAGAATCTTAGATGAGTGTTTACTTTTTCTGGACGTGACAGTAATTTTTTATTGTGCTTTGTTACCATATCTGATGAAATCTGTCAAACAGTTTGTAATTTTCAGTGTTTCATTTCTTTCCTTAAATGTTGAATTGAAATTTCCTGTGGCATACAATATTACTGCAAGAGACAACAGTGCACATGGCATGAATTCCCAGGACACAGGGTTGACTTTATATGCTGAGAAAGTACGTGCCTTTGTTTGTAGGGAGTTAATCGTACTTTCAGCAACTATTTTCTTCTTTTCAACATGACACTCTTTCTGAGAAAGAATAATCCCATTGAGCTGCCACTTTGGTTTCTTCTTTTTCAGGCACATGCTTCTCCCAATTGCTGGCTGCTGTGTCTTTCACCTGGGGGAGACTTTCTCTTCTTTTGTTTTCTAGCTTTTAGTTCTCCCAAGAGAATTGTGTTAGGTTTTTCAACTTCTACACTTCACATCAGTTGATATACCCACAGTATACCTGGTTGTGATCCCCTTTGCTTAACTTCTTTACATATGAAAAATGTAAATATTTCATGGCATCAGTCCTCAGGCTTTGTTAAGGTGGGCATGTATGTGTACTTTGTAATCTCAGTTACTTTAGTTTAATAATTGTACACTAGATAATTATTACTTTGTAATTTTGATAAATTCAATCTTTGAGCACATTTGTTACTTTTGCGTATTTTGTTAGTTTGTTAATTTCAATGTATGGTAAATTAGTCACTGCTTATTCGGGTGCTTTGTAAGTAACTGTTGTAACTTTGCTTGTTAGTTATTATTACCTTTTTTGTGGACTAGATACATTTTAAGGGTTTATTCATTTTTTTTATGAGTACTTTATTAACATGGTATGTTATGATAGTTTGTAACTTATCATTACTACTGGTAACATAATTCATTGTTTTTTTTTAACATAGCTGTTAACTATGTAAGTGTCAGACTGTGTTCTTCTGGTTAATTTCATAGAATGATATGTTAATTATTGATTATTTATGTGTTTTATTTAATTTTGGTCTGTTTACACATTTGTTTTTATTACATTATGGACTGGGTAAATTTAAATGGTTTGTTCATGTCATAAATAAGTACGTTGTTAGTTGAGTATGTTTGTTCACTTTAAGTTTTATTTTCATTATTCGTAAGTATGTACCTTCTCCTCCAAATTTTAGTCAGTATAGGTCTTAATTCTCTGTCCTTGCCATCTTGGATACTTTCTCTGTCTTGTACCTTAGATGTTGCTTATTAATGTGTTGTCTCAGTAATTTTTGTAAGTTAGCACCTTCATTATTTTTACATTGTTTGTGAACAAGAATAATTTTGGTACTTTATTTGTCAGTCCATTGTCTACTGGGTATATTTTGATAATTATATCTAGTGATTGTTCTGAATTTTTTTACAGTTGTTCAGTTGTGCCTTCTCTTCCAAATTTTTTCCAGTGTAGGACTTAAAATTTTGCTTTATGACTTCTGTTACATATTTGTGTCTTTGCTGTTCATAGGGCTGGGTTGAGCTTTGGTTCTTTTTCCTATGTGCATGCTCTTCTAGTGTTTAGTCATGGAATACACACTATTTCCTGACTTTTGCACTCTATGAGTTTCATCATCTTCCTTCTGTAGTTTTACTGCTTGCTGATTCTTGTTCTTAGTCCACTCACATTTCTTACAGCTCAAAATGTTCTATTTCTTTGGTGATGTGGACTTGCTTGGAAGCTCTCATTCTCATTGGTTGGACTCGTGTGTTCCATTCAGTAAATGCTCCTTGATCAGTGGAGATATTCTTCTGATCCCCTGCTGGATGGTTGTACAGAGTCTATACTGCAGTTGGTGTGCTGTGTACTCTTCCTTATATGTTTATATCTGTTCCCATTCTCCTCTTTGGGGGGCTGAGGTTCTTCCCTTGACTCCTTTAAGATTTCTGGTCTCTGGTTGATCAAGGAGTCTTTCTCCATATGGCCTTTTTCTAAGCTTTGGTGGTTTGTTGAGCTTTGTTCCACATCTGTCCTCTCCTATGTTGTGTGTGGTGTGGTTATTGTAAATTTCTACCTCTCCACTGTGGTCATTTATATCATTGAGCCAATACCTATTCCTGGTCTCTGAGCTTTCAGATTATGGATCTCTTTTTTTTTTTTTTCTGAGCCCACTGTCATCACATTGTAGTCTTCACTTGCCTTTTTCCTATCTCCTTCCATCTGGGAGTGGTTTGATTATCTTCCACCAAGATTCTCATCACAAAGTGACCTCTCCTTCCACAGATGTCATTACTCTGTCTTAATGCATGGATTTGTTTTGTCCATTGTCTCAGCCCAGGATCTTACTTTGTACTTTGCATCCTTCCTTCCCAATCCATATCTTTTCTATTTGTTGAGATATGGACTGAATCAAACACAGTGATCCCATTCACTTCTTTTCCATTTTTGGAAATGACTGCTGTTTTACACTTACTTGAATATACGAAGTGTGAATTACCATTAAAAAAGTCAGAATGTCCCATAGTTTCTTTCTCAGCGATTTTTGAAGTGCAAAGAAGCCACCTCATTCTTTCAAGCAAGTAGATTGTGTCTTTAGTCTGCTCGAGATTACTTTTTTTTTTAAGACTCAAATACAGTGTAGTTACAAAGTTTGATAGCCTGTAATGGAATTATGTGATATTGATATAGTTATTTATGATTTTTCAGTTATTTCAAAGATATATATATATATATATATATATAAAATTCGAATAAAGTTTGTTTCACAACCTCCATGTGTGAAATTTGAAAAGTCTTAGCAAGCTACAGCAGACAGAAAATTAGTACAAAGGTCAATATAATTAGAAGATATAATTGTTTGCCATTCTTATTTATTCACTGTTCTGTAAGAAAAATAAGCTTGAGAACTTAGTAATCATCTACATATATATTTGTGACAATTGAAATGTTACTTGTATTTTACCAAATTCTTGGCTGTAATGTTAGCCAGGCATGACTGAAAGGTCAATATAATAAATATATATATAATAATACCAAATTTAAACAATAGTTATTCTAGAATAAAATTAGATTAAATGTATTTCTTAATTTTTTTATGGTGGGTATGAGGTCATTCAAAGTGATAGACCCCATATAGTTAGGGAAGAGAAAATAACAAAGAAAATATAAGATTGTACTCAAAACAAATATTTGAAATGTATATAAAAGGTTTTGGATGTTACACAAATGATATTTGAGATTTTTAGGATGAAGAACAGTTTTGTTATCATAACATTAAAGCTACTTCACACATAAACTAGTAATGAAACAAACTCAATATTTTTAGTAAAAATACTAATACTTTTCCATAAATCTGATTTTCGTGTTCAAAAAGCTTTCGATCTTTACAAAAGTCTACCAAATTTTGTGGAAGTGCAATTACTGCATCAAAAGTTAGTGTAAGTTCTTAAGTTGTGTACATTATACCAAGCCCATGGCAAAAGGTTCCTTTCCACACTTAAACTCTTTTGGTTGCACTTTTTTTTTCCAGACCTAAGGTATTTTGGATTGGATTATATTTGCTGTAACATTAAGGAATAAACTCTAATTCTTTAATTGAACATCCATAAGAATTTTAAGATATTCTGTGTCATAGCCAGAGTTGGGAATAAGATTCAAGATTATTATGTAATTTTTAAAATAACCTGTTGTAAATGTAGATCATGTTATATACATCTTGTATTAAATGGATTGAAAATATCTTGCAAGTATTGTTTGTTTGTAATTTTTCTGTAGAAACAAGTAGAAGTGTTAACTTTATGGACTGATGAAGAGGAAGTCAACATGGTTTCCTCTGGTGACAGTATAAAGATAAAACTCAAAGGAGTAGAAGAGGAGGTAGTTCAAGAATAAAAACATTTTTAATATAACTTATTTAATTCATTTCACTTGAAAATTGCTTTTAACTGGTCACGTAATGTTTGTTTTTCAAGAAAGATGTTCAAAATTGAAGGATCATTTTACTAATAAAATGTAAATGTTCAAGATACATTATCACTGTATAATATTTATAATAGGTAAATGTAAGAAATTTAGAAAAATGTGTTTACTTTCACTGAGCTTTGAGACACCACAATCATCCAAAATATTTTTTAATTTCAGTTTCATATGTTTTCAGGAAGGTCCAGAGAAGAATTTTTGTGAAAAATACATCTAAGTATTAACACAATGCCTGAAATCAGTGAAGTTTAGATTTACCTTAAATAAAAGTGATTCTAGTGTACATTTATCAGGATTATCATTGCTGTAGTCTTGCCAAAAATACTTTTTCCTGTTTAATTATATCCTTAAGTTTTGTGAATTATTTCATAAGTTATGATTCTAGGTTACATTTAATGGGACTACTACAGCTCTAATCTTAATGAAAACACCTTACATGTGTAATTAACTCTGGGTTTTGTTAATATTGTCCTAAAGATGCTTGGACATTGATATTCTGGTGTATAAAAATTACTGATAGCTCAAGTTTATAATGTGATTAGTAGGAGTAAAATTAAATGAGATCAAAATGAAATATCACTGTGTATCACAATTGGTATCTTATTTTTAACTTCATTATATACAGGTTTCAGATACATATAATATGTATGCATATATAAAAATATTGAAACTTTGTTAGCATTTGAAGTTTCTACTCCAAATTGTAATTTACAAATTTTCAGAAAATATTTCCATAAATTCAAAATGTTTTTATATTTACATTAAAGAGAAATAGAAACATTATGGTTTTAGAAATGTGTATGTGCTTATAATTAATCTGAAATATATCTAACAAAACACCTCACATTTCACTATTGTTTATACTTATCACTTAAATATCTTTTCTTGTGTCTTGCAAACACATATTAATTCATTAAAGTTTACATCAAAACCCAAATGACAAAATATTAGAAGATAAATGATTAAGTCAAGCCTAATTTAAAAAAAATGTTTTTTAAACTCTACAAAACAAAAGATTTTTAGCTGCTTATGAGAACAGTTAAGATTCTCTTTTTTACCTTACTATTTACAATTTCTGAGGATTTAATCAGATGTTCAAGTTAATATCCAAAGTTACAAACATTGTGGATTACTTAGAAATGAATAATATATGCCATATAGTACTTGATATACATATAAATTTAAATTTGTTTACTCTAAGACTGTACAATTGTTTTTTTTTTTTTAGGAAGTTCAGTCAGGCTTTGTCCTTTGTGATGCAGACAATCCATGTACAGTTGGAAAAGTTTTTGATGCTCAGGTGTGTAACTTTATTAGCACTCGACATGCTGTCATTTTGTTTGAAATATTATTGAATATGTACTCAGCTATAATAATGCAAGTTTTTTTTTAAATAATTTCTGAGGTTATGCACTGAAAATGGTCTGGATCTTAAGAAAACAACTTGGCTATGTTTGTGTATATATATATAAAGTTTAATTATAATAAAAGAAACTTTACTGATGGTCCAATGCATTAAGTATTGTCTTGAAATTATGAAAAGAGACTCTTACATTTTTTCCTTGGAGCCCACATTCTGATACTTGCATTTAAACAGCTATTCTTTTTGTTGATGTTCAGAGTTACAAGTCTTGTTTCCTCAGTCACTCCTGTGAGCCATTAAAAGAATAGTAATCAATTTTAACACTAGAAATTTTAAGTTTTTAAAGTTCTGATAAAACAATATTTCATTTAATTTACCAAATGTTTAGGGGACATCAGTGTAAAATATTTCAACATGTTTTGTTTTTAGTCGTGACTCAGCAATGGCAATGTTCATGTTTTATTTTTATGTAGAAGTGATACCTCTAACTTGTGAGTTCATTAATGTTTTTCTGGTTTTTTTCATAGGTTGTGATCCTAGAACACAAGTCCATTGTATGCCCAGGCTACACAGCTGTGCTACACCTACATGCAGCTGTGGAAGAGGTTTCTGTAAAGGTAGTGTTCACATTTATATATTTTGTTCCATTAGTTTGCCAATACATTCTTCTCACATCTATATCCACATCAGTTATAACTGGGATAAAAAAGCAAACATCTGTATCAGTGTGTTATCAAACATATTTTTAAGAAAATGTCTAACCTTTTCATTATAAGTAGGTCAAAATGTGCATGTCATAATTTTTTACAGGGTTTTCAGTATGCTGAAATAAACTTGACGTCAAAAAGAAGTTAAGTCACATTTTTAGTTTTAATTTTTTTTAATTGTTTGAGGAAATATTCAAATAAATCCTCAGTCTCCTCTAGAATGAAAATCATGACATTTATTCACTAGGTCTTCCCTCTTCTCTAATTTAATTACCACTCCTATCTGAAATATGCAATTCAACATAAATTACTTGTGATATAGATACTACTTAGGCAAAGTCTTAATTTTTATATATTTCAGTCTTGTTTGTTTATATTGTCATAAACTAGAAAATCAGACTCATCTGTCATATCTTCTCTTAATGAAATTTCAGATAATTTTAATATACGAAATGGCACATAGTTCTCTTTTGTTTTCAGTTCAAAGTATTGTCTGTTTCTTTTACAGCTTGGACTCGTAAGGGAATTATTTAAACCCATCTTATCGCAATTAAAAAGCCAATTAAACTATGATAGTTAGAAGATGTTTGTGTGTGTTATTAATCCATGTCCTTAGGTTAATTAAGTAAATAAAAAATTTAGCATATCGGCATCATCATTATAGATAATGTAACTAAGATAATGAAAAAAATAAAAACATTCTTCATGAAGTATGATTGCAAACAGGTCATGCTTTATATCATTCAATGAGATAATGTAAGCTAAGTAATCTACAAATTATGTGGCAGGATTATTAGTTAGACACAGTTCAAAGGACTAGAAAACAATATTAAATAGAAACAGATACAGACTGTTAAAAGCTTCAAGCTTTTTATGACAAACAATTGTATTTTGTTATTACAATTTACAGTCATCCTATAAAGAAAAAAATAATTCAGATGTATTGGATACAAGCTGATCAAATCAATTGAGGCTTTATTAGAGTTGGGGTAGAGAAAATATAATATTACCAAGAAAAAACAAACTTGTTTAGAGATTATGCAAATGAAATCTGAATTGTTTCAGATTAAGTTGAGTATTTGTTTTTTAATCTTGACGTGAAAATCACTTTGTACTTGGAGCAGTTAACACTCTTGACTCCATATGTTCATGGACAAATCTTCAGTAAAAATGTTGAATTAGAAAATATGATTTTCTGTGTACAAAAGATGTAATTCTCACTTAAAGCTTGCTAAATGTTATGAAGAAATAAATACCATATTAAAAATTATAGTGTGGAAACTGATGGTTATTTTGTGGTTATATGGTCAGTCACGTTGATGAAACCTGTGGAAATATTTAACCTTATTGTGATGGGTCACAGATCAAAGGCCATATCATCTCGTTTGTTGACTTGCATTCAGATTTTATTGAAGTGCTACTGTATAAATTTATGTCAGTAAGTTTAGTATCAAATTGTAGATTATAATTCAAATTTCGATATTATATATTAGTTAATTTCTTAAAAATAAATATTAAAAGAACATGCCTAAATATCGATTTTTGTAAGTCACATGGAATGTTGAATCCAGCACTGGTTTGGATTAGATATTTGTGATATCAGAATATTAAATTTATAGTTTCCTACAAATTACCACGATTAACAAGCTATAATTTAAAATAAGAACCTCGTATATTTTTGTTTTGTTGAGATGTGTCTTATTAACTGAATCAAACACAGTTTTCACTTTGGAAAGGGTCCCTTATATAGATTTACTTCAATGTATGACATGAATAACCAATCAACTGCTTAAAATGTCAAACTAATAATTTCCTCAGCCATTTTAATGTGTTAGAATCCATTTCATTCTTTCACACCAACATTTCAAGGAGGTAGGGTTGTATCTCTAGTCTGCTTGAAATTTCATATTTTCTGAGACCTCAATACAGGTTAATTACTGAGCTTGATAAATTATAATGAAATTCTGTAGTATCAATGTAGTAATTTAAGTTTTTTTAAAATTTTTCAACTGTGTGTATATGTGTGTGTATATATATATAAATAACCTAAAAAAATATTGTTTCACATACTGTATGTAGAAAATTTGAAAAGCTTTAGCAACCTGTGTCAAGCAGCATCCAAGTACACGAAGGCCACAGCTATGAGAGAGAATTATTTGCTTTAATTTGTTATTTACTGTTCTATGTTTTAAGAAAAATAAGTTCAATAACTGATTTCAAAATTGTAATAATATATGTACTTGTATATTATATAATAATTAAAATGTGACTATGTTACAAAAATACTAGTCTACTAAAACACTGCCAGGACAGGTTCACTTTGAAAAGACTGAATGTGAGTTTTATATTATTGGATAATGTAATATGAGTGCACTTGCCCTGCATCAGTGCAAGCTCTGTAATGTTAGCTATGCAAGACTGGAAGGACAGTATAACAAAAAAAAAATATATATATATATATACATAAAGGTATATAACATATATGAGATTTAAGCTATTTAAAGTAAAAATTTGTATTTTTGTATTATAATATTTAGTTATTCTGGAATGAAAAAAGCATAATTTATATATATTTCCTGTTACTGAAAACAAACATTTGAAAAGTATTTAAGAGATTTTGGAATTACACAAATAATATTTGAATTTTTTTTAGGACAAAGAATAGTTTTTTAATCATAATATGAAAATCACTTTGCACTCGAACTAGTAACAAAGCAGACTTGATATTTTCATAAACAAATCTTTAGTGAAAAAATACTTCATTAAAAATCTGATTTCTTTATATAAAAAAACATTAACAATCTACCACATTTTGTGAAGATGTATATACTGCATAAAAAGTTGTAGTATTAATACTTGTGCAAATGTGTATATGAACTCTTTTTTACATCAAGCCTGCTGCAAAAAGTGTTAAACCAAGATTCTGCATAAACTATATCCCATGTGCACAGTTAGATTTTATAATTTTTGAACAACATCCATATCTGTACCTTTAAGTCAGTAGTTGTGCTTATATGTAGTAGTAAGATTTAGGGTTAAGGTGACCCCTATCTCCCACATATCTTATAATTGTTTTGTCCCAGAAAAGACAATATCCATCCAGTAAGGAGTATTGTACAGATAAGTGGGTTTTACTGTCTTATATTGCAAAGGATATTGTAAGCTGCATTCAAAATATTTTTTCATCTGTATTTTATCTTGATAAGTATATTATGTATTTTTAGAAATAAAATAAAATAGTTTAATTGTATTTTTTATACACATAGGCCTTAATCTGCTTAATTGACAAAAAGTCTGGGGAACGGAGCAAGACACGGCCTCGGTTTGTGAAACAAGATCAAGTGGCTATTATGAGATTAGAATGTTCAGATTTGACCTGTATGGAATCATTTAAAAAATTCCCACAAATGGGACGATTCACGTTACGAGATGAAGGTATGGAATTTAGTGCCTTAAAACATTCAGTAAGTTATTTGAATATAACTTTTTTAGAAAAAATGTATCCCTTCTCTTAAATAATGTATATACATTTAATATTTATAAAAGTATGTTTATGCTTACGACTTACTCTGTTTCCAATTTTTGCAGGTCGCACCATTGCTATAGGAAAAATTTTAAGAGTAGTTGAGTAAAGAGTTGAAAAGACTCCATATACAATATCTGAAGAAAAGTGAACTGTCAAGAAGGCTTGCTGCATCCCCAGCATCAAAGATGTGGAGTTTGCTGACTGCTTAGCCTTTTTGTATCAAGATCCTTTTAACTGCAGGCTTATTTTCTAATAACTTGGGCATGGGAGAAGCCATAGAGAAAAAAAATATTTTTATCATCTTTATTGTACTTCCATACAAACGAAGAACAGCTCAGTGTGTAAGAGCTTGTGCAAAGTATTCCTCACGTATACTGATTTGCATTTTTATAAACCGTGTTACTAATGAGACCTATAGAATATGCTTTGTTATTGGCTTTACCATAAAAACATTGACAGACTGTGTTTTTAATGGAACAAAGCTCTCAGTGGAGGAACTTTTTTTGGTATTTGCTCGCTCCTTCTGAAGGTTTTAATGATAATTTTGGCTTTATTTGATAAAAATGACAGTTTTTCATCATGATTAGGGAAGAAAATTCTTACAAGAAATTAACAAACTGTACTGGGATGACATTTAATCCACATAACTGGAAGAGTTATTAAATTTCATACACTTTTGGTGAGATTGATCGTGTCAAGATTAGTTGGTTGCCTTGTTATATTTCTTACAGAAGGTTAATAAAAGGGATATATTAATGACATGTTCATTAAAAGGAAACCTGTTGCTAGAATAATTTATTTTCAAATGGTAACTACAGTGACACTGACATAAGAATATGTGTAAGTTACACACTGTATTCCTCTTCAATAAAGTTATATTCATAACAGTGACAATCTCCTAGGTTATCTGTAAAATTTCTGATGAAGTAATTTATTTCCAGGGAAGTTACATGATTTAAAAATAAATTTTTACTAAATCAAATCTTACATTTGGAGTAGCTATTTAACCCTAGTACTAAAATATTGATATACATGATACCCAGCAGACTTGCAATAAATCTAATAATTCAGCTCAAGGAAGTTTATTGTAAGATTCAACAACATGGCTAGTTCTCAGAAAACATGTTAACATATTAGAATTTGTTTTTTCTTTAAATATGTCTTAACTGCATAATCATGCTCACTTGTTTTATTATCTTTAATACTTGATAAAATAAAAAAGTCAAGTGTAATATAAAGTAAAATATGAAGCTAGGCAAAACAGTCATTTCTTGGCCACAAATTTTTCACTTCTTTCTATGTATGCATGGAAGTCAACATTTTATTCTCCAAACTTAGTCACATACACCACTGAACTGTAAAACATCAGAAGTTATGATACCACATACTTTAAATGGAATACATACCTGTAATTAGTTAAAATCTCACAGAATTTGTCAAATGAGATTTGACAGTATTAATAGTAATTGCTTTATGCTGTTTATAACCTTTAAGAATATTTCCAGAAACAGACCTTTACAGATTTTAAAGTAAGGACATATAAAGTGATATTTAGGAACATTTTACTTATCACATAGGCTTTTGTAAAAAAATCTAAGCAAATATCATTGTTAATCTCAACTAAAAGATCGCCTGTGTTTAAAGCATTCAGTTGGGTTTTTTAATGTTTTTCTTAAATCTTTGATATGTAAAGATCTCATCATAAACTACTATTTTTAACATTTTATTTTTTTAATGTCATTTAAAAAGTACAAAAATTAGCTCAGACCATCTAAAACCTTATATGCTAGCTACTTCTTCAACCTTGGGCTTTTTGGGGAGAAGTGGGGGAACAAGCCTTGCTGCTAAATAGCTTCAGAATGTTTCTTTCCGAACTAAACTTCTCTCTAACCTGTCAGTTCAAAATTAAGGATGCCTAATTCTTAAATAGCTTTGAAAGAATACTTGAAAAACAAACATATCGGAGATAAGCAAAAAAAAATTTATTTATTTTTTTTTGGAGTTTGTTGGCGTTGTTTCTCCACTGTAGATTGATTTACAAAATGCAGTCAGATATCAAATACTTAAAACGTTTATTTCCCTTTAAAATTATGTTGGAATTTCATCAGTGCAACAAGCTTTTTCATTTTACAAAGTTATAATAGGGGCGTAGATTTTTTACACCCGATGGGGAGGGGGGGGAATGATTTTTGCAACCACTTATGTGGGCTGTTCAATTTGCAAATTGGTAATCTCTGATTGCATGAACCTGAAAGCTGTAAACATGCAGTCACAGAGTAATCTTGTTGCCACGATACTTCAAGGTTTCTATATAGGTTTGTATAAGTGAGGTGTTGTGAACAGTTTTCAAAATACAATAGAATAAAGACAAATGTGTCACAAATTAACTGCCACATGAATTTATTCCTGCACACTGCACAGTATAAAAGATGGCCATTATAGTTTACAAGGTTACTAATAACTTTCATTGTATGAATTACGTTATCAAATATTAATAAAATTAGTAATTACCTTTGGTAAATTTATATCTACTGAAAAACTGTTCATCTTGTTTGATAAAAATAATTAAGATGTCTTTGCGAACTCTTGAAAACTACACATCAATACAATGTAGCACATAATTATTCATACTTTTCACTGAAGTAAAATTCATCTAGTCCTCTAATCTACATGTTCCCAAACCTAGACCTCCTTTGTGATGATCTGTTTATGAATTATTTCATAAGCTCTTCTATATTTATTTTGTCGACCTCATCTTTGTGAGCGTGACAAACTGCCACATGGTTGTGGCAGCACTGATACATAGTTGACCTTAACCACGTCTTCAACCGTCTTAATGCTGAAAAGCAGCGTTCACATTCGCAGCTGGTTACTGGACATACAAGCAAAATTTTCATGAGAAGAAACACTTCACTAAACATTTGCTGGCTTGTTTCATGCATTTTACAGTAAGCATCCTTCGCACCTTTCAGAGATACTGCTTTTGTTGTTCCTTTGAACATGGGCAACTGAAACTCGACCCGTTGTGCAGATACTTCTGGATAGAAGTTTATAACCGAGTTGTCAATCTTGCCAGATATTGCCTCAATTTATTGTTGTCTGCATTGAATCTAGTGGTCAGATGTTCTATGACTGTGTCCACAAATTCAAAAAATAGTCTTGTGTAATAATCTCTAGCTGTTGCAGAATGGTGTGCTGAGCTATGAGCTGTGCACCTTCTTGAGGGTCTGCGAATGCGTAGTAGTTCAATAGGCGCCAGATCTAGGGAAGTTACCTTTTTTCTCAGCTTCATCAAATATCTTGTTATTTTCCTCTGTTCGCAAAACACGCAATTGCTCAACTGTCATTGCAGATGTTTCAATCATGCCAGATACTGTCGCTGATTTTGCTTGGAATGCACGGTTTAGTTCCTCTAATGCAGCTAATGGATTCTAAGCCATTAACAATCCTAAAACTGTCTTTCCTTTGTCAAATCTGTCCAGCAAACCTCGTGCTTTCACTGCTACATTTAACTTTTCATTCTCTAATTCCGACAAAGAATCAACAATGTTACTGTAGTGATCATTAGCACATGTAATTGCAGATAGGCGGCACAACCAGCGTGTTGGACACAGTGGTGGGCGGATGTATTTAACTGGACCATTGTGGCTGTCTGACAAAACAATATTTTCAAAGATTGTCTTGTATTTGCCTGACCTCTGAATGTTACATTATTAAATTAACCTTGTGTGTTCTGCAGTGAAAGAACAAAGCTGACGGTTGCTTCTCCTTTCTTTTTTGCCTGGCATCCACTGTACGTACCACTCATGTTAGCGGCTCCATCATAAGTTTGTGCTCTTAATCCTGACAGTGGTAACTTGAGTGTAGTCAGTACATCAAGTATAGTCGAGGATATTGTTTCACCAGTTATATTGAAACCACTGTACAAACCAAGAGATGTCTCATTGACATCAAGGTTCTCATCTACGTGTCGTACACATATTGCTTTCTGTTCGGTACCTGTAACATCTTGAGTGCCATCAACCATTAATGCAAAGATTTTACTTTCCTGCAATTCGTGTGCTATGTTCCTCAGTATGTGATGGCTGAACATCTCCATTATTTCATTCTGAGCCTGGGGTGATGTGAATGTAGTTTTTTTACAAGTAGGCCGTCAATTCAGGATCTTCCTCTTCCAGGAGCTTCATTAACTGCAGGAAGTTCCCCTCCGTATCAGTATGTCCACGTAATGCTAAACCTTGACGCAGTAAGAAACGTAAACTTCTGAATATTTTAGCTAGTCTTTTTGCATTCTTCCTGCTGCTGCTTTTTTCCATGATGTAGTTGGACAGTCACTGGAGTTACATCAAGTGAACCTTCTGGAGATGTAGCGAATTTGTGCTGAGAGGAGGATTGGTGTTTGTGGAATTTCTGTTTTGCCTTTTTCCAGTTGCAAAAACTGGTGGATATGAAAGTTTTCTCCACTGGGCTCTCCAATTTCCCTGTAAAAAGGCCTCTATTTTCCGCCTTGGCACAATGAAAGCATATGACTTTTTGAGTCTGATTGTCGAAGTGCAGCCATGGGAATTCTTCAAACCACTTACCCTGGAAGTTCATATTTTGAGATTTTGATTTCTGCTGTGGTATTAGTTGTGCGTCTGGATGATATGGTTTTCCACACTGTAACTGTGGAGTGTCAGAATTTTCATTACTGCACAAACTTGTTTCACAACTATCTGGTAGTTCATGATGTGCAATAGTTGCACAAGCATTTTCAGACTCGTCCTCTGATGAGCATGGTATTTCCTCTGTATGGCAAGTTTTTATTCCTTTGCTTGAGGTTGTTGAATTATCTACATCTGCATTGCCACTTGTGGTACCAATAACTGGCTTGCAAAACTGTTTAATATCGAGAAGTTTCAGACTCTTGCTTGTCATAATTGGAATCTGTTTCCTAGATGACTCAACAGGCTAAAATACAGTCTTTATTGAAAAGCTCTTACGTATAGTGAACGAAGATAGAACACAATGGAAGTAGGAAAATAAACGCAAACGAACATGGCAGGGGTTGAGTTTAGAGAGAGAGAGAAATCTGAAGAATTCTCTCTGACTGGGATGGTCAGGAACGTAGTGGTTCCTCTTCGTCCCATTAGGTGAAAAAAATTATTGAAATTTACATGGGTTTTTTATTTAATTTATTTCGACTTTATTAAGGTGAACTATGTGAGAGTATCACGAAAGAAGGGAGAACCGGACGAGGGCGGTATAAATGAAGTGAGCCAGGCTTTGGCCCATGGTCAGAATACCCTGGCGGCTGGCGAGTTGATTTAGCATTAACTATACCTGACTAAAACGGCTCTTTTCAGGACTAGGCTAGAATGTTGTCTTGGCTGTGATCTACAGATCCAATGCCAGAGTTTTAAATGTGGGAGAAACGGGAGTACTCCGAGAAAACCTACTTTCACGGCTGGGGCGCCGAAAAATCTACCCAGACCGTGCCCGGATGTAGCTGGGAAGAAAAACAGGAATAAAAAGAAAACATGGATTATGGCAGTGGTATACATGTGGCTGGATGTTAGGTGACTAGGAAAACTGCTAGCTGTGGTCTTGTAGATCAGATAGGAACTTCGTGTTGAATTTGTGTTGACACCTGAAGTCCACTGGTGATAGAGAAAAACGTGGTCTTGGTGGTAAAACAACTGGTTGTTATTCGCTGGTCTGGGATGCTTTGTTTCTTATAGAAGAAAATACAGTATTTTTACTATTTATGATAAGAGAATATATTGTTCTTTTACCATAAAGCACCAGCACTTTATTAGAGGGCGGTAATAATCTGAAATGTCATGGATTAATAAAGGCCACAAACACAAATTTTGGTTTGTGTTTTCTGTTTGAGCTGACGCGTCGATAGTTATCTTGTTAATGGTCTGAGTCTGGCTGGTAGTTGAATTCCGTGAAACTGGAACTGAAGTTTGGCATGATCTGTCACTTTTCTTCCTTGGATTGCTAAATCTTGGCGTATTGTTACCGGGAGTTCTCGTCTTCTGGGTCGAGTTGTCTGTATCTGCTTTCGTGTTCTTTCCAGCTGGTCCTGGACTCGGCGGTATTTCCGTAGTTTCTCGTTGGAAGTTGTCCGCTGGTTGTCTATATTGTCTGGGCACTTGGAAGTAGGACAGAACTGTACAATGTATTTAAGTCGAACGCGCGAACCTTACAGTGACTACCGAGCCGACTGACCGCCTGGGCATCGCTGGGACAATGATGTGTGCTAGTAGTTATTGCAAGTTTCTCGAAAAATACTTAAACAATCACAAATATATTATATTCCGGTTAAAGCTCATCAAAAGGCAAACACGTTGTGATATAATGTCTATAATAGAAGCACGTCTATTAAATAAAAACACCTAAACAAAATCTAGCAATACAATTCGAGTAGAGGCTTCAGTCCTTTGAAATCGCTCCTTTTGTGTTTTAATTATTGAAGAAAATACAATATTTTTACTATTTATGATAAGAGAATATATTGTTCTTTTACCATAAAGCACCAGCACTTTATTAGAGGGCGTTAATAATCTGAAATGTCATGGATTAATGAGGGCCACAAACACAAATTTAATGAGCCCTGTTGTAAAATCGAGGCTCAGACTAAAGGGAGCGGAGATAGTGATGGAGGGCGCTTCTGGGTCCGAGCGGCCTGAACCTGTTGTTAACTGTACGCTATGATCAGCGGCCTCAGGAGAGTAGGGAGATCGACAATAAAACTGGCTAGACATGCATAAGAACAAATGTCGTAGGAAAACGGCACAATATATACATAAGATTGATGCAGCTACAAGCTACAAATAGTCTGCCAAGTTTAGTCACAGGAGTTTACGCTTGAGAGACAAAAAGACAAAGCTGGAATTATAATTTCAAAAACAAATGTGGTGTTTACTCTAATCCTGTTAAAGATGTTTGCATATAATTACTTCAGGTCAGCTGACTCAAAACACCTGATAAAACTCCACTGGTGTCGCATTTCGTTAAACAAGAACTAATTCAGTCGTATATTATATTATAGTAATAAACATGGATCAAGAAACGCGCATGGTGTGCTTGGACGACTTTGAAAATTTTGCGGCTAAAAATTTGAACAAGAATGCTTTTGACTATTATCGAAGTGGAGCTAATCAAGAACAAACACTACGAGAAAATATAGAAGCATTTAGAAGGTTGGAAACTTTAAAAGGGATCATTGCATTTGAATAATGATTTTTAGGATTAATTAAAAAGGTTTCATTTACACTGAAATCTTCATGCACCAGCTTCATTTCATATTTCAGAACTAACCAAAATTTACTTATACTTTACGAGACCAGTAAATGTATTTTTTTTCAAAGGGCTTCAAAGTGCATTAGCTTATTTGTAATTATAAATGAAGGTATACAACCATTGTACATACTACAGTGTAATGAAAGAGAGCAATACCTAGAACCTTTTTTTTTTTTTCAAGTATCCATCTATGTAATTTTTTTTCTTTTGTTATTAAAAACTAACTGGGGCTTACAGATAATTATAATTGATACACATGTTCATTAGGTAATCTAAAATAGAGTAAATCTGAAGGCTAATAAAAAGAGTAGGTTACCCATACCCGTGGTAGGTGCAGCACAGATAGCTCATTATGTATCTTTCTGCTTAATAACAAGCTTATGGACATACGTACGTGACATAAAAAGAAATTCAATTTTGCTAATGGTAGCACTTTTCTCAATTTAATTTTTTGTTAAGAATGAAAATTGTGTGTATTAATCTTGTTGGGAAGTATTGTTTGTTTTTTAATTTCACGCAAAGCTACAAGACTGCTATCTATGCCAGCAGTCCCTAATTTAGCAGTGTTAGACCAGAGTTCTTTCTAGTCATCACCACCTATCGCCAACTCTTAAGCTACCCTTTTTATCAACAAATTGTGGGAATGACCATAACATTGTAACGCACCCACGGCTAAAAGGGCAATCATGTTTGGTAAGACGAGGATATATTTTTGTTAATATTATACATTACATTACCTTCGGTAACTATAATGACGATGAGGATACTCTAATTAATCTTAATACCCTTGAGCTGTCAACTGAACTTCTATAAATAGATGGGTCTCTGGGAAAATTCTGTACAAGTACCATATTTTTTTAACCTTTTGGTACAATTAATTTGAAAACTATCTGAACCGAAAGATTTATAATTTATTAGCTTTATATTTTAAAACATTTAACATGGAATGGATTACCGAAAAATTTATAGCAATTCTGTGATATTTTCAGGCCATATACAACCCACACGATGCCATTAGATTTTATCCTTATTTATATCTTTGCTTTATTTAAAATTGGCGATTTCAGAATTTAGATATGACTACTTTGTAAAGACGTTAGAATGCATTGATTCACATGACAAACAACTACTGAAAATGTAATATTAAACCTACTTGTAGTACGTGCACAAACTACCTTCCAAATAATCATATTTACAAAATAGGATTCACAGCAAAAATCTAATTCGCAACAGAGCCGCTTAATAGTTTCACTGTAGCTACGTCGCCTGAACTTTGTACTGAGATAATATTTGAAGTCGGGCTATAGTTCATTACCATAAGTTTCTCGCAGACGACGTAATATATATTTATCGGAAATAACGATTTTGAGATTCTAACTGGCTGTTATTTTATCCAGTATAGTTGCCAACCACTTAACCGCTAGAATGTTTTGTAAGCTCATAATCTTAATGCAAAAACAGTCTCCTAGAACTTTAACAATTTATACATTACTGTAACCCTATATCAAACAACGGTATTTACAATTCAAATTCCGAATTGACAGTTACTAAAAATAATTAGCAAATGCATAAACTACAATTTTACTTAGCATGTTTTCAAAACTTCTCATCAAACAAAATAATTTACAAAATAAAAATATAACGTTCACACATTGTTGAAAAACTATTACACGTCGGATGGTCGTTAAAACGAACAAACAAAAATATTGTCAGGTGGTTTCGTACATGATCATGTTTGTTATATCCTACAATTCATATTTGAGTTAGTTTTGGGAAAGAAGTATCACGAAAATATTTAATGTTACAGTATTTTGGAAAAGCGCGGAGTGGAGGAAATGTGGTTACTTTGAATGCTTGCTGAGACAAACTTCGGTTTATCAGATTTTGTAAAATGAGTCATTTATAAAACCATGCTTCTTAGCTATTCATAATTATCTGAATGTTAGTAACTATTTCTTTATCTATACAACAGTGTTAGTTTGTCACCTACACCAACCAGCATACAGGTTAATAACTAAGCACTTCTATTTTAAAGAATGTCAGTCTTATAAACAACACTACAATGAATGTGTATACTAACACCACTCATTGAAAGTCATTCAAGTGTAATAGCTGAGGATATCATATTGATGAAGGTTTATATGCATAGGCTCTTTCGTCAAACATTATGATTATGTTTTTCAAAAAGCAACGCATCATTAGAACTACATAAACTAGCTGAAGTGCTCATTCTCTGGACGAAAGTTATGCAAATCCTTGGTTACTGAAAGGTTATCTTTGCACATGAAACGTTGCTTCTTATACATCTAATTTTAGAAAGGCAAAATGTGAAACTGCAACTTTGCATGGACCCAATGAATCTTCATAACAAGTGTGGTAAAGATCCATCCACAAGAGGAGAGGTAATGGTAAAAAACACCTCTAAAAACAACAGTATTGGAAATTTGAATAGATTTTTCCCTGGACCCAATAAACATCCTTACCAAATTTTGGTAAAGATCTATTAACACCCTTCGAAGTAGTTACATGAACATGAAACAGACGACTGATAGTACTATTATATTTATATAGATTAACTGATATTGAGTTAGGTACTTTTTATATTATCTAAATGTAAGAAAAGGATCATTTAATAATATTTTTTATTTATGTATTTTTATGCCCACACTAGGCTCAAACTTCGGCCTCGTCTTCTAAGAAATGTTTCTTGTCGCGATCTTAGTACGACCATTTTGGGTCAACCAGTTAATTTTCCTGTAGGCGTGGCTCCTATGGCTATGCAAAAAAATGGCTCATCCCGATGGAGAAGTCGCCACTGCTCGTGGTAAGCTGAAATTGAAAATACAAATATGTGAAATGTTTAAATATTTACTTGCATTTGTAATAACATTTAATACACCTCCTGGAGTTGTGTAATGGTACCAGTCAAAGTAACTCTGGCATTCATCAGAGAGTTTATTTAAACAACAATTTCATTACGGAATTTTGACATTTTTTCTGTCTAATGATTTACGCTCAAAAGGGAACATTATTCAAAACCACTTTGAATTATTCACTCTAAGTTTGTTTTTGTTTTCTTACTTCCATATAAGTGATCTTTAATTTTGAATATCTTTATTAACATTACTGTTACCAGTTTGCTTCTGATTGCTCTAAATTTTGTACCTTTTACAATTTACCCGATTTTTATTTCAGAGTTTAGTTAATTTTTCAGGGTTAGGTTTTATTTTTATATTCCCAATCCTTTGCACTTTTTCAATTCCTTTTAGGCAATAAATAATAAATATTGTCAATCAAACTTACTTAACATATGCTACTTGAAAACTAACGATATAGGTGTTGTTGGCTACAGATTCTTCTGCAGTAGGTGTCTGTGGCTTATTGGCGATAAATTCAAAATAAATGAATAACCTGCACTCCATTTATTTTCAAAATAATATATATATATACATTTAAACTAATTAAACGGTTGTGTAATAAATTCTTTAGACTATAGAGATCATAGACATATCAGAAACACTAAACAAGGTCCTAAATGACGAGACACCCACTTGAAATAAAAATGTATCTCAGAACGGCTGGTATGACTATTAACACTTTTATTGATAAGTAGAAAACACGTTTCGACCTTCCTAGGTCGTCATCTTCAGGTTAACAAAGAAAGTTTGCAACTGACCATTGCTGGGCACATGTATTAGGGGCGATAGTATAAACGGGTACGGAATTGTAGGGGGGGTTGCACTTGAATGTTAAGTTATTAATTAGTAAAGGTATAAAGGTGTTCCTATTTCGTGATTTAATTTTGGTTTTAGTTGCTATATAAGTATGGTTTCTTTGATTTCGCGTTTGTTTATATTTGTTTCCCTACTTAGAATCTGTGTGTTCTTTATGGTTATCTTGTGTTTCTTTGATTTGCAGTGTTCAAAAACGTGTGAAGGTGCTTTTTGTGTTATTTGACTCAAGTTTCCTTTTTTCTGCTTATTTCTGCAATATGGACGTCGTGGCAGTTGTTGCACTGTATTATAAATTATGTTGATGTTGTGTTTGTCAGTGTAGTTTTTACATAACATGGACTTTAGTTTTGTACCCGCTTATGAATAAATGTGGTGTTTACTGGAATGTTGTGTTTTGTTACAAGTTTTTCCAAATATATGTTATTTTTTATGCTGATGTCGGGAACATGTGGTATGTCTAGACCAACAACAAACAACAATAAATCATAAGACACAAACTACATAACCTTACATTGCTGCATATTACATGTTCCCGACATCAGCAAAAAGTAACTAATATTTGGGAAAAACACAACAAAACTTGTAACAAAACACAACATTCCAGTAAACATCATTTTAATTCAAAAACCAGGTACAAAACTAAAGTCCATACTACGTAAAAACTACACTGACAAACACACAAATAATATTTATAAATTACAATGCAACAACTGCCACGACTTCTGTACTGGAGAAACAAGCAGAAAAATGAAAACAAGATTCAAAGAACAAAAAAAAAAGCACCATCATACGTTTTTGAACGCTGCAAATCAAATAGACACAACATCGCCATTGAAAACACACAGATCCTTAGTAGGGAAACGAATATAAACAAACGCAAAATCAAATAAACCCTACTTAACAACAACTCAAACCCAAATTAAACCAAAATAAAAGAACACCTTTTTACCTATACTAATTAATAACCTAACATCTAACTGCAACGCCACCTACATTCCCGTACCCGTTTATACTCTTCTCCCTAATACATGCGTCCAGCAACGGTCAGTTACAAACTCTTTGTTAATTGAAGATGACCTAAGAAGGACGAAGCGTTTTCTGCTTTTCAGTAAAAGTGCTAATACTCATACCAGCCGTTCTGAGATACATCACTGTATATGGTTCTCTTCATGCTTTTAAAAGTACACTTAAGCCTATTCAATTGCTGTAGAATTTTAGTTAACAAGCCGAACCACTTTTTTATATTTCTACGCACTAGTATTTCGTGCATAATTCACGTACAAT
The DNA here is from genome assembly GCF_004210375.1 of Tachypleus tridentatus. Lineage (NCBI taxonomy): Eukaryota > Metazoa > Arthropoda > Merostomata > Xiphosura > Limulidae > Tachypleus > Tachypleus tridentatus. Next base: position 105,003,955 of record NC_134837.1, on the reverse strand, counting down.
TCTAGCGTGAGTTACCTCAATCCTATACTGCTCTACCAGTAATTGTTTGGTCCTCCTTGTACTTTAAATGTCTTATGTTCCTTTCGTCAAAGTGCACTGAAGTTGATTTAATTACTTCAGAACTCGCTTTGGCATAATAAATTATACTTCTTATCTCTTTTGAAACTTAGTTTTACACCTAACATGTTAATCGTTAGGCCTTTCACTTCTAAAGCAGTTAACTTTACATTAAACTTTTATTTGGTCAAGTTTCACTTCCTACGACTTTACTTTATCATCTCTTCTGCCTAACTGAAATTTCTGCTCGTCTCGCACCATTTGTATATTTATCACTTAATCGTTTGCCTACCTTATAAAAAAAAACTATATCCTCGACATCAGTAAATTTCACGCGACGTTAGATAGGCTCAACATCAATGAATTACAAACCAACATGATTCTCACCGAGTTAAGTAACTAAACTTGTCGTAATTAAAATAATTACTATTAATTCTCTTACTACGAAAAACCTAAACAACCACGAAATATTGAGTCACAAAATAAATAAATTAATAATTCTTGCACTAAACAGTCTTTTATATATTTTTTCTAATAAATATTAACATCTAAAGTTTTGTTAATGTCTGAAAGCCGCCGCTGCTGTTGGAATTGTTATGACGCTCAGTACAATAGCTACATCGTCTATTGAAGAGGTAGTCGACGCGAAATCTAACGGGCTGTTATGGTTTCAATTATTCATACATCGAGATCGAAAAGTGACAGAAGAACAAGTCAGGAGAGCCGAGAATGCTGGTTATCGTGCTTTTGTCCTGACAACTGATACTCCAGTGTTTGGATTACGGCTTGCTGATGCCCGAAACAAATTTTCTCTACCACGTCACTTGAGGTAGGCTAATGATTTTTTCTTGTTTTTTTCTCAAGTGCAAGTACATTAATATAAGCATCTGAGACCCATTGGTTTTATGTGACTCTTAAAACCACATATCAAACCAGTTTTAATTAACTTTTTCTCACGTTTGAACGATTTTTATTGTTTAGAATCCTTTTAGTTGATAACAATGACAATTTTCAGAAAATCTTTTCTCCAGTTTGGATATAAAACGCTAATATAAACGTTAAAGTAAACAATTTTCTTTGTTTGGTTCATAAATAGAACTACTTTCAATAAATTTCATAAAATATCCGTTAACAATGTTTCTGAAATAAAGTGATGTTAATATTTTAATTATATGCCAAGGTAAAAGATTTGAAGTGAAAAACAATTGATATTTTATTCATAGGATGGCTAACTTCGGAAAATTAGATATAAAATCTAATGGAATTCAAGAGGCCAAAAAGGAATCGGGCTTAAACGAGTAGGCTGCTTCCCTGTTCGATCCCTCCATCACGTGGAAGGACATTTTGTGGCTGAAAGAAATAACGAAACTTCCTCTCGTAGTCAAAGGGGCTCTTACTGGTAATTTGTCGTTGAATGTCGTTGCTTTTTTGTTATGTTGACTCTCCACCCCCGATAATTATTAAAAATGGTCAAGTCCAATATTTGTGTTTCTAAATGTGTATTGCCTGTTAATAAATATTAAATCCCAAATAAATTGGTCAAATATAGCCGATTAATTGACCAAAATTATGTTTCTTGTAAACTGTCACCCTCCTAAAAGGACTCAAAACTGGCAAATAACTATTTTGTATATCTATGTTGCGCACATGAAAATTTATTTGTGCCAATTTTCATATCGTTTGTTTTAGATATTTGGTTGCTTGACCTTCTTTCCCATAAAATTATTAGAAAGGTCTAAATTTAAAATATCATTGAAAGAGCGCATCAGGCTGATGTATATATAAGGCTACGAAGTTAAGTCAATCCGCTGAGGAATGGCGGTCGATTAAAGTGTTTGGAAGAAGAAGAAAATTGAAAAACCGTATGATTCTCTGCGAATAAAAAAATGTTCAATTATACGTGTTGTGTAACCAGTCAATATATACTTTAAGAGATTTTTTAATTTCACTTTCATTCTAATTCGGTGAAAAAATGTCTTTTGCGAAAAGTCTTTGTACTTTTTACATAAGCCTATGAAGTCACGTGGTTTTTAACGAAATAATAAGCAAACAAAGGTGTTTTTGCATGAAAACCTTTCTTTTCCATGTTATGATATTGGTTATGAGCCTGAATCTTAATGTTTTTCAAGAAAGTGCTTTTTGTTTCATTATTCAGAGATTAATATTTTTGAATCATTGTCAACTGTCTGAAAATACACCATTTTCTGTTTGCGAAAGAACATTAGTTGTTACCTACCAAACGATAATAGAGATCCATCGCTGACATAACCCAAAAGCTTGTGATTTTTGTAAAAGAAATGATAGACAGTTTTAGCTTTAATATAAAATCAACAACACTCTTAAATGGACATTTTTCGCTATTTTGGATGAAACATGAATTTACCAGTTTGACAATCTGAATAATATCACTTGTTTTGTAATTACGTTGAAGAATGTATATTAAAGGAAAAGTGTATTAAACAGTTTTCATTTTTCTTAGAATAACTTTTTTTTTGATAACTGGTAAGTTGTGCTTTATAACCAATAACATTATAAATAGATTTTCCCTGCACATATAGTTTTATAAAGTCGATTTTTCATCTATTATTGAAACTTGGAAATATTCAAATTTCCATAATTGCTTTTTGTTGTTTATTTCATAAAATAAGAAGAATGACACAGTGGTCGGAAATTACCATTTTTACTATTCTCCGAAAAAATAAATTGAAACGTTAATGCAGTTTGAATTACTTTTCTTTCTTTAAAAACTTTCAAAGGGGACATTTGGAAGTCGATAGTCACGGGTAATGGAGAACTGAAGCTTTAATATTTTTTTTAATCATATAATAAAATGTTAATATTATTAGACGGTTCATCTCCCCCTCGATAAAGCCACGTTATAAGTAAAAAGTGGCTCATTCAGGAGCAATTTTGTCATTATTCTTTGAAACAAACAATACTTAAATCATATTACCCTGTACACTTAAACATAAATAATATATTTTTCCGAAGCATAATGGATATTATATGTGTAAATAAAATTGCCACTAAATCCATCCGGTGCAATGATTTCTCTTACTTTAAACTGTATCAACCTTTTATTTTGGTCCATGTGTAGTTTATGTCTAGAATTTTGGCAAAGTGTTATTGGGATCATTGTTCGGACTTTCCCATCAAATATAATGAAAAACTGTTTGGATTACTTTTTATTACAACTCAGATGTTAAACAACGAGTTAACACTAATTAGGTGACTAAAAATATTGGTTCCAATGTGCCAGTTAAAACTGTAAAGCATAAGTTAAAGTTTCTGTAAGCAATAACATATTTGAAATAAAACAAATACACAACCAGTCTGTCCCTACTAAATGAAATAAACAGTGCCAAATTTCTGATGCTTAGAATAACCAAATGTATAGGTTCTTACCATATAATTTTTATTATTCTGTCCATAAATTAGCACACCCGTCGCTACAGTCGTATTTGTAACCGCACGTTTTCTGTCTCTTCCCTGACATTGTAAAGGGTGGCCCGTAAGTCCCTACCCATCCATATGTTATTATGTTATATTCAATTACGCATGCATTATAAATGTTTCTTTTTTTTTCAGAGTAATATGGCCGATATAATCCCATTTACACTTGAAGAGCGTATTGTGACAAGTACGTGGGTACATGAGCGCAAGAATACTGGTGACACCCTGACTACGTAAGATATATGGATGGGTAGGAGACTTACGGGCCACCCTGTACTTGCACGCGTTATTTTTCTAGGTAGAATTTGCAGATGATGACGAACTGATAACATCCCAACAGCTTTACCATCATGTACTCTCAAGACGGCTGGTATAGGTATTAGCGCTAAATTAAAATAAAGTACAAAACAATCTTTTGACGTTCTTAAGTCAGCTTCTGGTTGATAAAGAAACAGTTTGTACCTAAGCATTTCTGGGCACACCTCTTAGGGACGAGAGTATAAAGAGGTACGGCATTTTAGAGGACGTTGCAGTTAGATATTAGGACGGTTACGTTATTAATTAGTATAGGTGTAAAGGTACTCCCTTATATTGGTTTAATTTTGGGTTTAGATGTTGTATAAGTATAGCTTTGATTTTGCGTTTCTGTATATTTGTTTCCCTGCTTAATATCTTTGTGTTTTCTATAGTTATGTTGCGTTTATTTGATTTGCAGTGTTCAAAAACGTGTGATGGTGTTTTTTGTGTTCTTTGAATCTGATTTCCATTTTTTCGCTTCTATCTCTGATACAGAAGTCGTAGCTGTTATTGCATTTTATTTTATAAATAATGTTAATGTTGTGTTTGTCAGTGTAGTTTTTATGTGGTATGGACTTTAGTTTTGTAACTGTTTTTCGAATAAATTTGGTGTTTACTGGAATGTTGTGTTTTGTTAAGTTTTTTCCAAATGTTGGTTTTGTTTTTCGTTGATGTTGGGAACATATAGTATTCAGCAGTGTAAGGTTTTGTAGTTTCTGTATCTTGGAATTTATTATTGTTTGTTTCTTGTTGATGTAGGTGTATGCGTATAATTATTTCCGTGGTTTTTGGAGGAAACTTGCTGATGTTGATGTAGTGTTGTTTTATTCTGTTGATGTCGTCGTTAATTTTATAGAGTGATCATAGTTTTGTGGCTGTGTTTATTTGGTTTCTGAAAATGTTGAGTTTTTGTTTTGTTTCATGTGCTGATTCCCAGGGAATGGATGGTCCAGTATGGGTGATTTTTCTGTGGATTTCTGTTTTGAATAGTGTGTCGGTTTTTGTGATCTTGAGGCTGGGAAATACTATTTTGTTAGTTTTTACCTGTTCATAGGTGAACTTAATATTGAGGTGTATAGAGTTAACGTGGTTTGAAAAACTAAGTGTGTGTTCTGTAGGTGCGAATTCAGCAACCGTATTGTCACTATAACTGTACCAGTATAGTGGTCGGTGTAAGGCTGAACTGATCGCGTGACATTCAATCTGCGTCATACAAATGTTGGCTAGAACTGGTGATACGGGATTCCCAATACTTAGGCCATTTATTTGTAGGGATTTTAGTCAGTGAACATAAAGTTAGTTTTGGTGGTAATGAATTCTATAACGGTTGCTAATTGCTGGAGATGTGTATCAATGGGTTGGGGTCTTGGATATAAAGTTCTAAAGCTATCTTTTCTGAGATTGTGTTGTTGTTTTTTCATCTGTAGTAGAATTTTGTTTGGTTGGTTTTCATGTGTTATGTGATACACATAACGAGTATTTTACTTGTAACAGTGTAAGTAGGAAAAGCTACTTCTTATAACATTTAATGAATGTCTAAAATTTGCATCTTGTTTTAAGTAACGAAGGTCCCAAGAATCGGACCAAAACTTTATAAATAAGTGTTTTAACATGATTTATATCCATTAATAGGTCTTCTAATATTCTTCTTCTTACGTTGAAATAACGACATTTAACGTTAATAATAATTTAAAAGTGGGCACAAAATTAGGCTTAGTATAACAAAAGACAAAATAGCCTACCCAGTTACCCAGTGAATTTTCTAAATATTGATGTGCTGTCGAACTTTTGAAACAGAAGACATATCTACTAGGATTAATAGATTAAATTTTATTGAAACTTTTTTTAAATAAAGAGTTCGCAGACTTGAAGTGACTTTGCAATTCCTACTCGTAGACTACTTTGTGAAGCAAGAGTTTCGACTTAGATACGTGATGTACTAAATATCTCGACAAAAACGTAACTACGATTCGAATGGAAAGTTAGAAACGTCGCGAAATATGTGAAACAGTTCTTCATACCGTTTTGTTAATTTATTGTATGTCCCATTCACTATCCCAACTTTGTCTGAAATAAATATGGATATCTGATTACATTTTAAGACTGAAAAATAAAATTTACTGATCGGTTGCTTGCTTGTGAAACAATGTTTGACCTGAAGCCATTAAAATATAATTTCATTATTTTTTCTTAGCTGAAGATGCTAAGTTGGCTTTAGAGTATGGAGCTTCTGCGATACTAGTGTCAAATCATGGAGCTCGGCAACTTGACGGAGTACCTGCATCTGTAAGTATAACAACAAAATTTCTTATTACAAATTAGATATTTTAGAGGAACATCAAGTAATAAGTCTTGAAAAGACTCATCACAGAATATTGTGTAAAAACAGCTCTAGCTCATACATTAATGTTATGGTTTGCTAGCGTTCAAAACAAAAATAAAATACTTTGGCTTATTCGTTCTTTTTATAGGGTTTTAGCACTGAAACTCAAAGTAGCGAAGTTTGTTCAATTTTTTTATCGTCTATTAAGAAAAGTTAAGTTCATATCTATAGCACTTCGCTTGTACAGCGTTAAGTTTACGGATTTACGACACTAAAATCAGAGGTTCGATACCCCTTGGTGGATTCAGCATATAGTCCGATGTGGCTTTGTTATAAGAAAACACAAACGTACACACACACACAGGTGAGAAAATACCATATTAGACTACAGGTGTGAACTTGATATTCCCTAAATGAAAAACGTAGTGTTTAAACACGTAATAGGCCTAATGTCTTATAAAAAGTATAATATATATTCCCTCATTGTGGAAGCAAATAAACCCAGATTTCAAAAAAAATTTCTTTTTGTGTATTTTTTTCTATTCATTTCTTTATGAAAGAATGATCCATTCTCAAGGTCGAAGTACTTCCCGAAATAGTTCAAGCTGTTCATGGACGTTGTGAGATTTATCTTGACGGCGGTGTTAGAACCGGAACTGACGTGTTGAAAGCTTTGGCACTTGGAGCACGTGCTGTCTTTGTCAGAAGACTACTGTTGTGGGGATTGGTCTACAACGTAAAGTTAAATTAAGTTTTACTGTTTGTGTTAAAATGAAATTACAGTGTTTAAACTTTATTATCATGAAGTTAAAATTTGCGTTTTTATAATTGGTTTGATTTGAACCAATTACTCTTCTCTCCAATAACAACTGTAATTCTCATTATTTTAAAGTAGTTCATGTCATAGATAAGTATTCAGATATCTGATTATGACTTTTCCTAGTGCATATATATATATGTATTTCAAGTTTAAGGCTAAGGAAAGGGCTTGAACCCCCAAAGCCCGACACTTTCGCTGTACGCCTGCAGTTGAGGTTTAATAGTGTGACCCTTGTTGCAATTGTGTACAGAATTATTCATAATAAATTCTACAATTTTTTTAGCATTTACTTTTGAATAAATTAAACGTTGTCATAACGCATCACATTTGAAAATTCACGTTAAACAACCACAAAACGTCCCCCGGTAAATCTACAGAACTAACAACGCTAAAATCTGTGGCTCGATTTCTTGCAGTGGACACAGCACATAGCCTTAGGTGGCTTTGCTGTAAAACAAGTAACTAAGAAGGAAAATAATAAGCACGACTAATCAGTTGAAAGTTCATATTATATTTCACTACATCTGTAAATCCAGTCTTGAGACCCAAAAGAAATTTCAAGAATATAAACGTGTACAGTTCTCTTGAATAATTCTTTATAGGGAAAACTTATTTTAACTTTATTTGCCAAAGAATTCGCAGCTTAGAAGAACTTGCTTTTCTTAAAACCTGATAATGACAACGGTGTCGTAATTTTAGACATATATTCGTATGCAGATAAAGTAAATCACATATTGTCAGACACAACCCCGGATTAAAGCGTTTCTCACCGGATGAAGCCCACGGACTCACACTAATTAAGGGACCTCAAACTATGACTATAAATGTATTGCATATGGAGCTTCTGTCTCGAGGGGGCCTCTATAAGTTGAAAAGCCTCGGGCAAATAAAATCTTTGATCTGGCATTGGTCAGATATCACAAGATTTAATGAGTTTAACTGTAACCGTACTCTGAAAAAGAGGAGGTAAATTGTAAAGATAGCTATTAAAACTGAAAAAGAGTGGATTCATATGTGTAGTAGTTTATCACGACATGAGACTCGTTCGTTCACAGCGTGGGATAATTAATGGATTATCTTAAAATTCACAAACTAACTACCGTAATGGAGCTATTGCATCGAATATAGGAACATACAGGCATATGTTGGAAATTTTGTGATTAACGTTATGAAATCATATATCTATAACAAACACATGATACAAGATAGTTTTGTTACGTCTGAATACCTTGGGAATATAACGTTCTTTGAATCAGTAAATTGTGCCAGTCTTGGTATTAAACCCTTATACACTAATATCCCATTAAAGTAAGTGATTAATTCGTCCGTTAAATTGGTTTAATAAATTCTAATGTTGTACTTGGTGCAATTAAAGGTCAGTTTTAAATCGTCTTTGTTAACCTGAAGATGTATAACCTAAGAAGGTCGAAACGTTTTTCGTATACTTTATTTTCATTAAAGTTTATAATGCCCATACCAGTCATCTCTGCAATTCATAGCCGGAATGTATGTTCAATGTATAATCTTATTACACTCATTGCATTTTAAACTGGTATTAATATTATGTATTTTTTAACATTTTAAATGCAATTTTTAATGAATAAATAAAGTTGTTAAAGAAAAAGTTATATTCACGATATATAAGAATACATTCAATAAATCTGTCATAATTGGAGAACTGGGGGTGATCAATAATTTCAGACTTTATTTTTAGAATCAGTATTGTCAAATTACTCCAAAACAGTTGTATTTTTTTCTGGTAGCAATAGTTCTCAAATATCTCAAATATTAATCATTATGTACTCAATTAGCGAGGGAGGTCCGGCATGGCTAAATGGTTTAGGCACTCGTCTCGTTGTCTGAGGGTCACGGGTTTCAATTCTCGTTACACTAAACATGTTCGTCCCTTTCAATTGTGGGGGCGTTATAATGTACAGTCAATTCCTCTATTCGTTGCTAAAAGAGTAGTCCAAGAGTTGGCGGTAGGTGGTGATGAATAGTTGCTTTTTCTCTAGTCTTACATTGGTAAATTAGATTTTGCGCTGTGATTTGTGTGCTTTAGTTTCTAAAACTGCACTTACTTCTCATCTGCAGTCAGTTACCGTATTCAAATACTGTAAAACAGGGATTTCTTGGATTTATGTAATCAAATAAATGTTTCTGTAATATTGTACACTTCTGTAATTAATATTTTTGAAATGGTATGCCCTTTTTTATTTGTTAGGGAGAACAAGGCGCAATCCAGGTTCTACAGATGTTAAAAAAAGAACTGGACTCAGCAATGGCCTTAGCAGGTGTGTAACGAGTTGATTATTTTCAGCATAATGGAAAGTTATTGGCTTGTTTCTTTCACAAACTTGAGTGTCGCCAATGCACGAAAAGTTCTATTGTTTTTTGTTATTTTAACGGCTTCTTTGTATAGTAATGGTTATTAGACTTTTAACTGAACTATTTCTCACGCTACGTAGTAAATCTAATCTTGAGTTTTTAAAATGTCTATATATAATTATCGAGAGACCTGTCATAAAAGAAAGGAACAACAAAAACGTAATCATACGAGTATTTAAAGCATCGCCTTCTCCTGGCTCAGCGAAAAGCCTGAAAACTTATAATGCTAAAAATCGAGTTTCAATACTCGCAGTAGACAGGCCACAAAAACATTTAAACACGCTCGCTCTCAAACAAAATTTCAAAAAAAAATAAAAATAAAAGTCACATAACAAATGCCGAAAATTGGCGAGAAATTAGAAAACAGTAGGCCTAAGAATTTAAATAAAAATCACGTTCACTACAGGTTTTCTTTTCTTCCAAGTGCCTTTTAATTTGTCCATCGTAATTCAAAGTTAGAGGTGTATAAAGACATCAAACATGTCGGAGAGTCCTGGCTCACCTTTCGGCGAAATTAATGAAATTTGGTATTTCCGAAACACTTGTTCAGCGGATATTTGTGAAAGGGAACGAACAAATATTTTTGCACATTTTAACCCTAAAACCATTAATATTTAAATTAATTACAAACTTCGATCATATTAATTAGCAACGCCTTTCAATTTTAATCTTTAACAAAATAAACGTTATTTCTAGTTATTAAAGACTTCCACTTTTTACTAATTTTTGTTAACTGTATATTTACAAATTATTTCTTCCGTGTAAAGGTTAGCTTAAACGTTATGCTGAGATAAAGTACTTGTAACTTAAAGATCAATACTAAGATTTCATACTTTTGACTTCACACTAAACAGAAAAACACTTGATTGGTCCATTTAGGTTGCAGCAGAATTAACGACATCTCCTCGGCTTTAATTGTCAAAAGCGAGTTCTACTCTAAACTCTGAAGATTTTGAATAGAAGCGAAGATTTAAAGTGAATTTGATCGCCTTAACCTGAAAAATCGCACTTGAAATAAAACGTATTCCGAACTGCAAATCGTTACATGAAACGGTTTTGAAATATAAACATTATATAATATGGAATTTTAGGTGTAGATTTGTCGAGTTTTTGTCTACCAAATTAGTTGCATGTTTTCTTAGAAACGTGTGTACTTTAACCATAAGTTACATATATGAAATAATAAAACTTCCCATAACTATCTGACAAACTCATTTTCTTTGAAATAAACATTTTAACAAAATGATGAAAGGTGTTATATATAACCAGATCATACGCATAACAACAAAAATTCAGAATACGAACACAGTTTGATAACATTTCAGTGAAGAGTGTAACAGCTCATTAGGTATAAAACAAGAAAGTCTGTATGATATTAGGTCGAATCAAGAATTAGTATAATAAACTGTGTAATATTTATAGTGTGATTAACAATAAGAAATAGAGATGTTTAGAAAAAATGATATGAACCGAGACATTATATATATCTGTGACAATATCATTCACAGCCATTAAAGTTGTATCCTTTGGAAACTTAATACATTCAATGTATAAATGACAAAGTGTAGGATTAACAAATGAAATATTTTGAGCCAAAACCGCTTTTCTTGAACTCTTTCTCTCCATCTGAAGTTGGACGAAAGACCAAAATCGAACCATAGAAAAAGTTCTTATACACACCTGATTTTGAGGTGCACAGCTAGAAATTTGCACTGACAGCCATTTCTTGTCTTAAGAATATAAAAAGTTAAAAAACCAACATACATAAACACCCAAGCACAATGTTTCTTCTAAATTATGTAAGGACAGAATTAAGTTGAACATTTTAACAAAATGCCAGACTGTACACCAAACAATTCGAAAATATTAGCCACTTCATACTACAGGTACGTTTATGAATAGAAACAATACAAGTAGACCAAGAACAGTTTTAACATGGTACTCTGTGAAGGATGTCATCAGAGTTTTTGACAAACAGTTATCAGATTTTAAAAAAGTGATTGTGTACATACTGACAAATCTACACAGTGCACACAGACCAAGAACAGTAACAGCAAAGAAACCTTAACACCTGTCACATTTGGACAGCAGCACTTTGAAAACTGCTATTGTTTGTTTGCCACTATTTTTTAAAAGTTTTAAGATGTTTACCTCATCTGCATTTTATACTTACACAACTGTTATTATGGAATGATTTTGTTAATTTTTGGCTCAAATGTTGCACATGTTATTGTCAACACCGTATCAATTGTCACTTTTTGTGTATAATGTGCAGTGGTAAGTTTTGAAGGATATGACCTTTACAATATTGTTGGGGAGGGGGTAAACCTCCCAATATCTCATCTCCCATTGCATACCACTAATTACACTTTTCAGTACTCTTCTCTTTCAGAATTAATTACCTGTCATTGGACTTCTGAAACATTTATAAATGTAGCTGTAATGCAGTGAAGTTTGTTGAAATTACACTGAACAATGCACCAAGATTTTTAAGGAAAATGCTACTAAAATATATTTAACAAATGATGTTGACACCTAGGACAATAGTTCCCAAGAGTTGAAAAACCTATAAAGAGAATATAGAAAGAATACAAGTCTATACAATATACCTTATTTAATTCAAAATAAACAAATTGTTTGGTGCATCATATGATAATTCATGTTTTGGAAAGTTGTGTACAGTGAGTCTACAAATACTGTAATTATATATATTTAAACATTAGGCACTTCAATACAGCAAGAAAAATTACAAAGTCCTTGATTATCTCATTAAAGAAGCTACTATGGTTTGTTTGTTTTTTTTGTGCTCTGCAGTGAAAGACCAAAGCTGACGGTTGCTTCGCCTTTCTTTTTGCCTGGCATCCACTGTACACACCACTCATGTTAGCGGCTCCATCATAAGTTTGTGCTCTTAATCCTGACAGTGGTAAATTGAGTCTAGTCAGTACATCAAGTATAGTCGAGGATATTGTTTCACCAGTTGTATTGGAAACACTGTATAAACCAAGAAACGTCTCATTGACGTCAAGGTTCTCATCTACGTGTCGTACACATATTGCTTCCTGTTCGGCACCTGTGACATCTTGAGTGCCATCAACCATTAATGCAAAGATTTTACTTTCCTGCAATTCGTGTGCTATGTTCCTCAGTATGTGATGGCTGAACATCTCCTTTATTTCATTCCAAGCCTGGGGTGATGTGAATGTGGTTTTCTTTGACAAGTAGGCCGTCAACTCAGGATCTACCTCTTCCTGCAGTTAATGAAGCTCCATTCTTCCTGCTGCTTTTTTTATCCATCATGTAGCTGGACAGTCACTGGAGTTACATCAAGTGAACCTTCTGGTGGAGATATAGCGAATTTGTGCTGAGAGGAGGATTGGTGTTTGTTGAATTTCTGTTTTGCCTTTTTCCAGTTGCAAAAACTGGTGGATATGAAAGTTTTCTCCGCTGGCCTCTCCAATTTCCCTGTAAAAAGGCCTCTATTTTCCGCCTTGGCACAATAAAAGCATATGACTTTTTGAGTCTGATTGTCGAAGTGCAGCCATGGGAATTCTTCAAACCACTTACCCTGGAAGTTGACATTTTGAGATTTTGCTTTCTGCTGTGGTATTAGTTGTGCGTCTGGATGATATGGTTTTCCACACTGTAACTGTGGAGTGTCAGAATTTTCATTACAGCACAAACTTGTTTCACAACTATCTGGTAGTTCATGATGTGCAATAGTTGCACAAGCATTTTCAGACTCGTCCTCTGATGAGCATGGTATTTCCTCTGTATGGCAAGTTTTTATTCCTTTGCTTGAGGTTGTTGAATTATCTGCATCTGCATTGCCACTTGTAGTACCAATAACTGGCTTGCAAAACTGTTTAATATCGAGAAGTTTCAGACTCTTGCTTGTCATAATTGGAATCTGTTTCCTAGATGACTCAACAGGCTAAAATACAGTCTTTATTGAAAAGCTCTTACGTACAGTGAACGAAGATAGAACACAATGGAAGTAGGAAAATAAACGCAAACGAACATGGCAGGGGTTGAGTTTAGAGAGAGAGAGAAATCTGAAGAATTCTCTCTGACTGGGATAGTCAGGAACGTTATGGTTCCTCTTCGTCCCATTAGGTGAAAAAGATTATTGAAATTTACATGGGTTTTTTATTTAATTTATTTCGACTTTATTAAGGTGAACTATGTGAGAGTATCACGAAAGAAGGGAGAACCGGACGAGGGCGGTATAAATGAAGTGAGCCAGGCTTTGGCCCATGGTCAGAATACCCTGGCGGCTGGCGAGTTGATTTAGCATTAACTATACCTGACTAAAACGGCTCTTTTCAGGACTAGGCGAGAATGTTGTCTTGGCTGTGATCTACAGATCCAATGCCAGAGTTTTAAATGTGGGAGAAACGGGAGTACTCCGAGAAAACCTACTTTCACGGCTGGGCGCCGAAAAATCTACCCAGACCGTCCCCGGATGTAGCTGGGAAGAAACACAAGAATAAAAAGAAAACTGATGGATAATGGCAGTGGTATACATGTGGCTGGATGTTAGGTGACTAGGAAAACTGCTAGCTGTGGTCTTGTAGATCAGATAGGAACTTCGTGTTGAATTTGTGTTGACACCTGAAGTCCATTGGTGATAGAGAAAAACGTGGTCTTGGTGGTGAAACAACTGGTTGTTATTCGCTGGTCTGGGATGCTTTGTTTCTTTTTGTAATTTTGGTTTGTGCTTTCTGTTTGAGCTGACGCGTCGATAGTTATCTTGTTAATGGTCTGAGTCTGGCTGGTAGTTGAATTCCGTGAAACTGGAACTGAAATGTGGCATGATCTGTCACTTTTCTTCCTTGGATTGCTAAATCTTGGCGTGTTTTTACCGGGAGTTCTCGTCTTCTGTATCTGCTTTCGTGTTCTTTCCAGCTGGCCCTGGACTCGGCGGTATTTCCGTAGTTTCTCGTTGGAAGTTGTCCGTTGGTTGTCTATATTGTCTGGGCACTTAGAAGTAGGACAGAACTGTACAATGTATTTAAGTCGAACGCGCAAACCTCACAGTGACTACCGAGCCGACTGACCGCCTGGGCATCGCTGGGACAATAATGTGTGTTAGTTACAACACAAGTTATTGCAAGTTTCTCGAAAAATACTTAAACAATCACAAATATATTATATTCCTGTTAAAGCTCATCAAAAGGCAAACACGTTGTGATATAACGTCTATTAAATAAAAACACCTAAACAAAAACTAGCAATACAATTCGAGTAGAGGTTTCAGTCCTTTGAAATCGCTCCATTTATGTTTTAATTATTGAAGAAAATACAATATTTTTACTATTTATGATAAGAGAATATATTGTTCTTTTACCATAAAGCACCAGCACTTTATTAGAGGACGGTGATAATCTGAAATGTTATGGATTATTGAGGGCCACAATCACAGGTCTTATGAGCCCTGTTGTAAAATCGAGGCTCAGACTAAAGGGAGCGGAGGGGGGTGATGTAGGGCGTGTCTGGGTCCGAGCGGCCTGAACCTGTTGTTAACTGTACACTATGATCAGCGGCTTCAGGAGAGTAAGGAGTTCAACAATAAAACTGGCTAGACATGCATAAGAACAAATGTCGTAGGAAAACGGCACAATATACACATAAGATTGATGCAGCTACAAGCTACAAATAGTCTGCCAGGTTTAGTCACAGGAGTTTACGCTTGAGAGACAAAAAGACAAAGCTGGAATTATAATTTCAAAAACAAATGTGGTGTTTACTCTAATCCTGTTAAAGATGTTTGCATATA
This sequence comes from Tachypleus tridentatus, assembly GCF_004210375.1. Classification (NCBI taxonomy): domain Eukaryota; kingdom Metazoa; phylum Arthropoda; class Merostomata; order Xiphosura; family Limulidae; genus Tachypleus; species Tachypleus tridentatus. The sequence goes on along the minus strand of NC_134837.1, from coordinate 104,988,838 downwards.
ATTACTTCAGGTCAGCTGACTCAAAACACCTGATAAAACTCCACTGGTGTCGCATTTCGTTAAACAAGAACTAATTCAGTCGCATATTATATTATAGTAATAAACATGGATCAAGAAACACGTATGGTGTGCTTAGACGACTTTGAAAATTTTGCGGCTAAAAATTTGAACAAGAATGCTTTTGACTATTATCGAAGTGGAGCTAATCAAGAACAAACATTACGAGAAAATATAGAAGCATTTAGAAGGTAGGAAACTTTAAAAGGGCTCATTGCATTTGAATAATGATTTTTAGGATTAATTAAAAAGGTTTCATTTACACTGAAATCTTCATGCACCAGCTTCATTTCATATTTCAGAACTAACCAAAATTTACTTATACTTTACGAGACCAGTAAATGTACTTTTTTTCAAAGGGCTTCAAAGTGCATTAGCTTATTTGTAATTATAAATGAAAGTATACAACCATTGTACATACTACAGTGTAATGAAAGAGAGCAATACCTAGAACCTTTTTTTTTTTCAAGTATCCATCTATGTAATTTTTTTTTCTTTTGTTATTAAAAACTAACTGGGGCTTACAGATAATTATAATTTATACACATGTTCATTAGGTAATCTAAAATAGAGTAAATCTGAAGGCTAATAAAAAGAGTAGGTTTCCCATACCCGTGGTAGGTGCAGCACAGATAGCTCATTATGTATCTTTCTGCTTAATAACAAGCTTATGGACATACGTACGTGACATAAAAAGAAATTCAATTTTGCTAATGGTAGCACTTTTCTCAGTTTAATTTTTTGTTAAGAATGAAAATTGTGTGTATTAATCTTGTTGGGAAGTATTGTTTGTTTTTTAATTTCACGCAAAGCTACAAGACTGCTATCTATGCCAGCAGTCCCTAATTTAGCAGTGTTAGACCAGAGTTCTTTCTAGTCATCACCACCTATCGCCAACTCTTAAGCTACCCTTTTATCAACAAATTGTGGGAATGACCATAACATTGTAACGCACCCACGGCTAAAAGGGCAATCATGTTTGGTAAGACGAGGATATATTTTTGTTAATATTATACATTACATTACCTTCGGTAACTATAATGACGATGAGGATACTCTAATTAATCTTAATACCCTTGAGCTGTCAACTGAACTTCTATAAATAGATGGGTCTCTGGGAAAATTCTGTACAAGTACCATATTTTTTAACCTTTTGGTACAATTAATTTGAAAACTACCTGAACCGAAAGATTTATAATTTATTAGCTTTATATTTTAAAACATTTAACATGGAATGGATTACCGAAAAATTTATAGCAATTCTGTGATATTTTCAGGCCATATACAACCCACACGAAGCCATTAGATTTTATCCTTATTTATATCTTTGCTTTATTTAAAATTGGCGATTTCAGAATTTAGATATGACTACTTTGTAAAGACGTTAGAATGCATTGATTCACATGACAAACAACTACTGAAAATGTAATATTAAACCTACTTGTAGTACGTGCACAAACTACCTTCCAAATAATCATATTTACAAAATAGGATTCACAGCAAAAATCTAATTCGCAACAGAGCCGCTTAATAGTTTCACTGTAGCTACGTCGTTTGAACTTTGTACTGAGATAATATTTGAAGTCGGGCATAAGTTTCTCGCAGACGACGTAATATATATTTATCGGAAATAACGATTTTGAGATTCTAACTGGCTGTTATTTTATCTAGTATAGTTGCCAACCACTTAACCGCTAGAATGTTTTGTAAGCTCATAATCTTAATGCAAAAACAGTCTCGTAGAACTTTAACAATTTATACATTACTGTAACCCTATATCAAACAACGGTATTTACAATTCAAATTCCGAATTGACAGTTACTAAAAATAATTAGCAAATGCATAAACTACAAATTTACTTAGCATGTTTTCAAAACTTCTCATCAAACAAAATAATTTACAAAATAAAAATATAACGTTCACACATTGTTGAAAAACTATTACACGTCGGATGGTCGTTAAAACGAACAAACAAAAAATATTGTCAGGTGGTTTCGTACATGATCATGTTTGTTATATCCTACAATTCATATTTGAGTTAGTTTTGGGAAAGAAGTATCAAGAAAATATTTAATGTTACAGTATTTTGGAAAAGCGCGGAGTGGAGGAAATGTGGTTACTTTGAATGCTTGCTAAGACAAACTTCGGTTTATCAGATTTTGTAAAATGAGTCATTTATCAAACCATGCTTCTTAGCTATTCATAATTATCTGAATGTTAGTAACTATTTCTTTATCTATACAACAGTGTTAGTTTGTCACCTACACCAACCAGCATACAGGTTAATAAGTAAGCACTTCTATTTTAAAGAATGTCAGTCTTATAAACAACACTACAATGAATGTGTATACTAACACCACTCATTGAAAGTCATTCAAGTGTAATAGCTGAGGATATCATATTGATGAAGGTTTATATCCATAGGCTCTTTCGTCAAACATTATGATTATGTTTTTCAAAAAGCAACGCATCATTAGAACTGCATTAACAACTAGCTGAAGTGCTCATTCTCTGGACGAAAGTTATGCAAATCCTTGGTTACTGAAAGGTTATCTTTGCACATGAAACGTTGCTTCTTATACATCTAATTTTAGAAAGGCAAAATGTGAAACTGCAATTTTGTATGGACCCAATGAATCTTCATAACAAGTGTGGTAAAGATCCATCCACAAGAGGAGAGGTAATGGTAAAAAAACACCTCTAAAAACAACAGTATTGGAAATTTGAATAGATTTTTCCCTGGACCCAATAAACCTCCTTATCAAATTTTGGTAAAGATCTATTAACACCCTTCGAAGTAGTTACATGGACATGAAACAGACGACTGATAGTACTATTATATTTATATAGATTAACTGATATTGAGTTAGGTACTTTTTATATTATCTAAATGTAAGAAAAGGATCATTTAATAATATTTTTTATTTATGTATTTTTATGCCCACACTAGGCTCAAACTTCGGCCTCGTCTTCTAAGAAATGTTTCTTGTCGCGATCTTAGTACGACCATTTTGGGTCAACCAGTTAATTTTCCTGTAGGCGTGGCTCCCATGGCTATGCAAAAAATGGCTCATCCCGATGGAGAAGTCGCCACTGCTCGTGGTAAGCTGAAATTGAAAATACAAATATATGAAATGTTTAAATATTTACTTGCATTTGTAATAACATTTAATACACCTCCTGGAGTTGTATAATGGTACCAGTCAAAGTAACTCTGGCATTCATCAGAGAGTTTATTTAAACAACAATTTCATTACGGAATTTTGACATTTTTTCTGTCTAATGATTTACGCTCAAAAGGAAACATTATTCAAAACCACTTTGAATTATTCACTCTAAGTTTCTTTTTGTTTTCTTACTTCCATATAAGTGATCTTTAATTTTGAATATCTTTATTAACATTACTGTTACCAGTTTGCTACTGATTGCTCTAAATGTTGTACCTTTTACAATTTTCCCGATTTTTATTTCAGAGTTTAGTTCATTTTTCAGAGTTAGGTTTTATTTTTATATTCCCAATCCTTTGCACTTTTTCAATTCCTTTTAGGCAATAAATAATAGATATTGTCAATCAAACTTACTTAACATATGCTACTTGAAAACTAACGATATAGGTGTTGTTGGCTACAGATTCTTCTGCAGTAGGTGTCTGTGGCTTATTGGCGATAAATTCAAAATAAATGAATAACCTGCACTCCATTTATTTTCAAAATAATATATATATATACATTTAAACTAATTAAACGGTTGTGTAATAAATTCTTTAGACTATAGAGATCATAGACATATCAGAAACACTAAACAAGGTCCTAAATGACGAGACACCCACTTGAAATAAAAATGTATCTCAGAACGGCTGGTATGACTATTAACACTTTTATTGATAAGTAGAAAACACGTTTCGACCTTCCTAGGTCGTCATCTTCAGGTTAACAAAGAAAGTTTGCAACTGACCATTGCTGGGCACATGTATTAGGGGCGATAGTATAAACGGGTACGGAATTGTAGGGGGGGTTGCACTTGAATGTTAAGTTATTAATTAGTAAAGGTATAAAGGTGTTCCTATTTCGTGATTTAATTTTGGTTTTAGTTGCTATATAAGTATGGTTTCTTTGATTTCGCGTTTGTTTATATTTGTTTCCCTACTTAGAATCTGTGTGTTCTTTATGGTTATCTTGTGTTTCTTTGATTTGCAGTGTTCAAAAACGTGTGAAGGTGCTTTTTGTGTTATTTGACTCAAGTTTCCATTTTTCTGCTTATTTCTGCAATATGGACGTCGTGGCAGTTGTTGCACTGTATTTTATAAATTATGTTGATGTTGTGTTTGTCAGTGTAGTTTTTACATAACATGGACTTTAGTTTTGTACCCGCTTATGAATAAATGTGGTGTTTACTGGAATGTTGTGTTTTGTTACAAGTTTTTCCAAATATATGTTATTTTTTATGCTGATGTCGGGAACATGTGGTATGTCTAGACCAACAACAAACAACAATAAATCATAAGACACAAACTACATAACCTTACATTGCTGCATATTACATGTTCCCGACATCAGCAAAAAGTAACTAATATTTGGGAAAAACACAACAAAACTTGTAACAAAACACAACATTCCAGTAAACATCATTTTAATTCAAAAACCAGGTACAAAACTAAAGTCCATACTACGTAAAAACTACACTGACAAACACACAAATAATATTTATAAATTACAATGCAACAACTGCCACGACTTCTGTACTGGAGAAACAAGCAGAAAAATGGAAACAAGATTCAAAGAACAAAAAAAAAGCACCATCATACGTTTTTGAACGCTGCAAGTCAAATAGACACAACATCGCCATTGAAAACACACAGATACTAAGTAGGGAAACGAATATAAACAAACGCAAAATCAAATAAACCCTACTTAACAACAACTCAAACCCAAATTAAACCAAAATAAAAGAACACCTTTATACCTATACTAATTAATAACCTAACATCTAACTGCAACGCCACCTACATTCCCGTACCCGTTTATACTCTTCTCCCTAATACATGCGTCCAGCAACGGTCAGTTACAAACTCTTTGTTAATTGAAGATGACCTAAGAAGGACGAAGCGTTTTCTGCTTTTCAGTAAAAGTGCTAATACTCATACCAGCCGTTCTGAGATACATCACTGTATATGGTTCTCTTCATGCTTTTAAAAGTACACTTAAGCCTATTCAATTGCTGTAGAATTTTAGTTAACAAGCCGAACCACTTTTTTATATTTCTACGCACTAGTATTTCGTGCATAATTCACGTACAATTCTAGCGTGAGTTACCTCAATCCTATACTGCTCTACCAGTAATTGTTTGGTCCTCCTTGTACTTTAAATGTCTTATGTTCCTTTCGTCAAAGTGCACTGAGGTTGATTTAATTACTTCAGAACTCGCTTTGGCATAATAAATTATACTTCTTATCTCTTTTGAAACTTAGTTTTACACCTAACATGTTAATCGTTAGGCCTTTCACTTCTAAAGCAGTTAACTTTACATTAAACTTTTATTTGGTCAAGTTTCACTTCCTACGACTTTACTTTATCATCTCTTCTGCCTAACTGAAATTTCTGCTCGTCTCGCACCATTTGTATATTTATCACTTAATCGTTTGCCTACCTTATAAAAAAAACTATATCCTCGACATCAGTAAATTTCATGCGACGTTAGATAGGCTCAACATCAATGAATTACAAACCAACATGATTCTCACCGAGTTAAGTAACTAAACTTGTCGTAATTAAAATAATTACTATTAATTCTCTTACTACGAAAAACCTAAACAACCACGAAATATTGAGTCACAAAATAAATAAATTAATAATTCTTGCACTAAACAGTCTTTTATATCATGACAAAATAAAGTGTGAAATAGTAAACGGAAGTCCACTCATATAAAGATTCAGATATTTGCACATATTTTTCTAATAAATATTAATATCTAAAGTTTTGTTAATGTCTGAAAGCCGCCGCTGCTGTTGGAATTGTTATGACGCTCAGTACAATAGCTACATCGTCTATTGAAGAGGTAGCCGAAGCGAAACCTAACGGGCTGTTATGGTTTCAATTATTCATACATCGAGATCGAAAAGTGACAGAAGAACTAGTCAGGAGAGCCGAGAATGCTGGTTATCGTGCTTTTGTCCTGACTATTGATACTCCAGTGTTTGGATTACGGCTTGCTGATGCCCGAAACAAATTTTCTCTACCACGTCACTTGAGGTAGGCTAATGATTTTTTCTTGTTTTTTTCTCAAGTGCAAGTACATTAATATAAGCATCTGAGACCCATTGGTTTTATGTGACTCTTTAAAACCACATATCAAACCAGTTTTAATTAACTTTTTCTCACGTTTGAACGATTTTTATTGTTTAGAATCCTTTCAGTTGATAACAATGCCAATTTTCAGAAAATCCTTTCTCCAGTTTGGATATAAAACGCTAATATTAACGTTAAAGTAAACAATTTTCTTTGTTTGGTTCATAAATAGAACTACTTTCAATAAATTTCATAAAATATCCGTTAACAATGTTTCTGAAATAAAGTGATGTTAATATTTTAATTATATGCCAAGGTAAAAGATTTGAAGTGAAAAACAATTGATATTTTATTCATAGGATGGCTAACTTCGGAAAATTAGATATAAAATCCAATGGAATTCAAGAGGCCAAAAAGGAATCGGGCTTAAACGAGTATGCTGCTTCCCTGTTCGATCCCTCCATCACGTGGAAGGACATTTTGTGGCTGAAAGAAATAACGAAACTTCCTCTGGTAGTCAAAGGGGTTCTTACTGGTAATTTGTCGTTGAATGTCGTTGCTTTTTTGTTATGTTGACTCTCCATCCCCTATAATTATTAAAAATGGTCAAGTCCAATATTTGTGTTTCTAAATGTGTATTGCCTGTTAATAAATATTAAATCCCAAATAAATTGGTCAAATATAGCCGATTAATTGACCAAAATTATGTTTCTTGTAAACTGTCACCCTCCTAAAAGGACTCAAAACTGGCAAATAACTATTTTGTATGTCTATGTTGCGCACATGAAAATTTATTTGTGCCAATTTTCATATCGTTTGTTTTAGATTTTTGGTTGCTTGACCTTCTTCCCCATAAAATTATTAGAAAGGTCTAAATTTAAAATATCATTGAAAAAGCGCATCAGGCTGATGTATATATAAGGCTACGAAGTTAAGTCAATCCGCTGAGGAATGGCGGTCGATTAAAGTGTTTGGAAGAAGAAGAAAATTGAAAAACCGTATGATTCTCTGCGAATAAAAAAATGTTCAATTATACGTGTTGTGTAACCAGTCAATATATACTTTAAGAGATTTTTTAATTTCACTTTCATTCTAATTCGGTGAAAAAATGTCCTTTGCGAAAAGTCTTTGTACTTTTTACATAAGCCTATGAAGTCACGTGGCTTTTAACGAAATAATAAGCAAACAAAGGTGTTTTTGCATGAAAACCTTTCTTTTCATGTAGTGATATTGGTTATGAGCCTGAATCTTAATGTTTTTCAAGAAAGTGCTTTTTGTTTCATTATTCAGAGATTAATATTTCTGTCTGAAAATACACCATTTTCTGTTTGCGAAAGAACATTAGCTGTTACCTACCAAACGATAATAGTGATCCATCGCTGACATAACCCAAAAGCTTGTGATTTTTGTAAAAGAAATGATAGACAGTTTTAGCTTTAATATAAAATCAACAACACTCTTAAATGGACATTTTTCGCTATTTTGGATGAAACATGAATTTACCAGTTTGACAATCTGAATAATATGACTTGTTTTGTAATTACGTTGAAGAATGTATATTAAAGGAAAAGTGTATTAAACAGTTTTCATTTTTCTTAGAATAACTTTTTTTTTGATAACTGGTAAGTTGTGCTTTATAACCAATAACATTATAAATAGATTTTCCCTGCACATATAGTTTTATAAAGTCGATTTTTCATCTACTATTGAAACCTGGAAATATTCAAATTTTCATAATTGCTTTTTGTTGTTTATTTCATAAAATAAGAAGAATGACACAGTGGTCGGAAATTACCATTTTTACTATTCTCCGATAAAATAAATTGAAACGTTAATGCAGTTTGAATTACTTTTCTTTCTTTAAAAACTTTCAAAGGGGACATTTGGAAGTCGATAGTCACGGGTAATGGAGAACTGAAGCTTTAATATTTTTTTTAATCATATAATAAAATGTTAATATTATTAGACGGTTCATCTCCCCCTCGATAAAGCCACGTTATAAGTAAAAAGTGGCTCATTCAGGAGCAATTTTGTCATTATTCTTTGAAACAAACAATACTTAAATCATATTACCCTGTACACTTAAACATAAATAATATATTTTTCCGAAGCATAATGGATATTATATGTGTAAATAAAATTGCCACTAAATCCATCCGGTGCAATGATTTCTCTTACTTTAAACTGTATCAACCTTTTATTTTGGTCCATGTGTAGTTTATGTCTAGAATTTTGGCAAAGTGTTATTGGGATCATTGTTCGGACTTTCCCATCAAATATAATGGAAAACTGTTTGGATTACTTTTTATTACAACTCAGATGTTAAACAACGAGTTAACACTAATTAGGTGACTAAAAATATTGGTTCCAATGTGCCAGTTAAAACTGTAAAGCATAAGTTAAAGTTTCTGTAAGCAATAACATATTTGAAATAAAACAAATACACAACCAGTCTGTCCCTACTAAATGAAATAAACAGTGCCAAATTTCTGATGCTTAGAATAACCAAATGTATAGGTTCTTACCATATAATTTTTATTATTCTGTCCATAAATAAGCACACCTGTCGCTACAGTCGTATTTGTAACCGCACGTTTTCTGTCTCTTCCCTGACATTGTAAAGGGTGGCCCGTAAGTCCCTACCCATCCATATGTTATTATGTTATATTCAATTACGCATGCATTATAAATGTTTCTTTTTTTTTCAGAGTAATATGGCCGATATAATCCCATTTACACTTGAAGAGCGTATTGTGACAAGTACGTGGGTACATGAGCGCAAGAATACTGGTGACACCCTGACTACGTAAGATATATGGATGGGTAGGAGACTTACGGGGCACCCTGTACTTGCACGCGTTATTTTTCTAGGTAGAATTTGCAGATGATGACGAACTGATAACATCCCAACAGCTTTACCATCATGTACTCTCAAGACGGCTGGTATGGGTATTAGCGCTAAATTAAAATAAAGTACAAAACAATCTTTTGACGTTCTTAAGTCAGCTTCTGGTTGATAAAGAAACACTTTGTACCTAAGCATTTCTGGGCACATCTCTTAGGGACGAGAGTATAAAGAGGTACGGCATTTTAGAGGACGTTGCAGTTAGATATTAGGACGGTTACGTTATTAATTAGTATAGGTGTAAAGGTACTCCCTTATATTGGTTTAATTTTGGGTTTAGATGTTGTATAAGTATAGCTTTGATTTTGCGTTTCTGTATATTTGTTTCCCTGCTTAATATCTTTGTGTTTTCTATAGTTATGTTGCGTTTATTTGATTTGCAGTGTTCAAAAACGTGTGATGGTGTTTTTTGTGTTCTTTGAATCTGATTTCCATTTTTTCGCTTCTATCTCTGATACAGAAGTCGTAGCTGTTATTGCATTTTATTTTATAAATAATGTTAATGTTGTGTTTGTCAGTGTAGTTTTTATGTGGTATGGACTTTAGTTTTGTAACTGTTTTTCGAATAAATTTGGTGTTTACTGGAATGTTGTGTTTTGTTAAGTTTTTTCCAAATGTTGGTTTTGTTTTCGTTGATGTTGGGAACATATAGTATTCAGCAGTGTAAGGTTTTGTAGTTTCTGTATCTTGGAATTTATTATTGTTTGTTTCTTGTTGATGTAGGTGTATGCGTATAATTATTTCCGTGGTTTTTGGAGGAAACTTGCTGATGTTGATGTAGTGTTGTTTTATTCTGTTGATGTCGTCGTTAATTTTATAGAGTGATCATAGTTTTGTGGCTGTGTTTATTTGGTTTCTGAAAATGTTGAGTTTTTGTTTTGTTTCATGTGCTGATTCCCAGGGAATGGATGGTCCAGTATGGGTGATTTTTCTGTGGATTTCTGTTTTGAATAGTGTGTCGGTTTTTGTGATCTTGAGGCTGGGAAATACTATTTTGTTAGTTTTTACCTGTTCATAGGTGAACTTAATATTGAGGTGTATAGAGTTAACGTGGTTTGAAAAACTAAGTGTGTGTTCTGTAGGTGCGAATTCAGCAACTGTATTGTCACTATAACTGTACCAGTATAGTGGTCGGTGTAAGGCTGAACTGATCGCGTGACATTCAATCTGCGTCATACAAATGTTGGCTAGAACTGGTGATACGGGATTCCCAATACTTAGGCCATTTATTTGTAGGGGTTTTAGTCAGTGAACATAAAGTTAGTTTTGGTGGTAATGAATTCTATAACGGTTGCTAATTGCTGGAGATGTGTATCAATGGGTTGGGGTCTTGGATATAAAGTTCTAAAGCTATCTTTTCTGAGATTGTGTTGTTGTTTTTTCATCTGTAGTAGAATTTTGTTTGGTTGGTTTTCATGTGTTATGTGATACACACAACGAGTATTTTACTTGTAACAGTGTAAGTAGGAAAAGCTACTTATAACATTTAATGAATGTCTAAAATTTGCATCTTGTTTTAAGTAACGAAGGTCCCAAGAATCGGACCAAAACTTTATAAATAAATGTCTTAACATGATTTATATCCATTAATAGGTCTTCTAATATTCTTCTTCTTACGTTGAAATAACGACATTTAACGTTAATAATAATTTAAAAGTGGGCACAAAATTAGGCTTAGTATAACAAAAGACAAAATAGCCTACCCAGTTACCCAGTGAATTTTCTAAATATTGATGTGCTGTCGAACTTTTGAAACAGAAGATATATCTACTAGGATTAATAGATTAAATTTTATTGAAACTTTTTTTTAAATAAAGAGTTCGCAGACTTGAAGTGACTTTGCAATTCCTACTCGTAGACTACTTTGTGAAGCAAGAGTTTCGACTTAGATACGTGATGTACTAAATATCTCGACAAAAACGTAACTACGATTCGAATGGAAAGTTAGAAACGTCGCGAAATATGTGAAACAGTTCTTCATACCGTTTTGTTAATTTATTGTATGTCCCATTCACTATCCCAACTTTGTCTGAAATAAATATGGATATCTGATTACATTTTAAGACTGAAAAATAAAATTTACTGATCGGTTGCTTGCTTGTGAAACAATGTTTGACCTGAAGCCATTAAAATATAATTTCATAATTTTTTCTTAGCTGAAGATGCTAAGTTGGCTTTAGAGTATGGAGCTTCTGCGATACTAGTGTCAAATCATGGAGCTCGGCAACTTGACGGAGTACCTGCATCTGTAAGTATAACAACAAAATTTGTTATTACAAATTAGATATTTCAGAGGAACATCAAGTAATAAGTCTTGAAGAGGCTCATCACAGAATATTGTGTAAAAACAGCTCTAGCTCATACATTAATGTTATGGTTTGCTAGCGTTCAAAACAAAAATTCAAATACTTTGGCTTATTCGTTCTTTTTATAGGGTTTTAGCACTGAAACTCAAAGTAGCGAAGTTTGTTCAATTTTTTTTATCGTCTATTAAGAAAATTTAAATTCATACCTATAGGTCCCCCGCTGATACAGCGGTAAGTCTACTGGTTTATAATGCTGAAATCAGGGGTTCGATTTTCCTCGGTCGGCACAGCAGATAGTCCGATTTGGCTTTGCTATAAGAAAACACATACATACATGCAGGTGAAAAAATACCATATTAGACCATAGGTGTTGAACTTGATATTCCCCAAATGAAAAATGTAGTGTATAAAAACGTAATAGACCTAATGTCTTATGAAAAGTATAATATATATTCCCTCATTGTGGAAGAAAATAAACCAAGATTTCAAAAAATTTGTTTTTGTGTACTTTTTTCTATTCATCTGTTTATGAAAGATTAATCCATTCTTAAGGTCGAAGTACTTCCCGAAATAGTTCAAGCTGTTCATGGACGTTGTGAGATTTATCTTGACGGCGGTGTTAGAACCGGAACTGACGTGCTGAAAGCTTTGGCACTTGGAGCACGTGCTGTCTTTGTCGGAAGACCACTGTTGTGGGGGATTGGTCTACAACGTAAAGTTAAATTAAGTTTTACTGTTTGTGTTAAAATGAAATTACAGTGTTTAAACTTTATTATCATGAAGTTAAAATTTGCGTTTTTATAATTGGTTTGATTTGAACCAATTACTCTTCTCTCCAATAACAACTGTAATTCTCATTATTTTAAAGTAGTTCATGTCATAGATAAGTATTCAGATATCTGATTATGACTTTTCCTAGTGCATATATATATATGTATTTCAAGTTTAAGGCTAAGGAAATGGCTTGAACCCCCAAAGCCCGACACTTTCGCTGTACGCCTGCAGTTGAGGTTTAATAGTGTGACCCTTGTTGCAATTGTGTACAGAATTATTCATAATAAATTCTACAATTTTTTTAGCATTTATTTTTGAATAAATTCAACGTTCTCATAACGCATCACATTTGAAAATTCACGTTAAACAACCACAAAACGTTCCCCGGTAAATCTACAGAACTAACAACGCTAAAATCTGTGGCTCGATTTCTAACAGTGGACGAAGCACATAGCCTAAGGTGGCTGTAAAACAAGTAACTAAGAAGAAAAATAATAAGCACGACTAATCAGTTGAAAGTTCATATTATATTTCACTACATCTGTAAATCCAGTCTTGAGACCCAAAAAAATTTCAAGAATATAAACGTGTACAGTTCTCTTGAATAATTTTTATAGGGAAAACTTATTTTAAGTTTTAAGTAAACTTTAGCCTTTTTTAGTTCCCTTTTCCCCATTGTATGAAACTTCCATAAAACTCAAGAAAGAAAACATCTATCAAAACTGCAACATCATTTGACAGCATAGCCACTGGAATTTCGGATCAAGTCTTGAATTCTTATAATTATTTAAAGTTACGTGATGCATTTAACAATTTATTTGCCAAAGAATTCGCAGCTTAGAAGAACTTGCTTTTCTTAAAACCTGATAATGACAACGGTGTCGTAATTTCAGACATATATTCGTATGCAGATAAAGTAAATCACATATTGTCAGACACAACCCCGGATTAAGGCGTTTCTCACCGGGATGAAGCCCATGGACTCACACTAATTAGGGGACCTCAAACTATGACTATAAATGTATTGCATATGGAGCTTCTGTCTCGAGGGGGCCTCTATAAGTTGAAAAGCCTCGGGCAAATAAAATCTTTGATCCGGCATTGGTCAGATATCACAAGATTTAATGAGTTTAACTGTAACCATACTCTGAAAAAGAGGAGGTAAATTGTAAAGATAGCTGTTAAAACTGAAAAAGAGTGGATTCATATGTGTAGTAGTTTATCACGACATGAGACTCGTTCGTTCACAGCGTGGGATAATTAATGGATTATCTTAAAATTTACAAACTAACTACCGTAATGGAGCTATTGCATCGAATATAGGAACATTCAGGCATAAGTTGGAAATTTTGTGATTAACTTTATGAAATCATATATCTATAACAAACACATGGTAAAATAAAGTGATTTTCACGATATGTATGTTCAATGTATAATCTTATTACACTCATTGCTTTTTAAACTGGTATTAATATTATGTATTTTTTAACATTTTAAATGCAATTTTTAATGAATAAATAAAGTTGTTAAAGAAAAAGTTATATTCACGATATATAAGAATACATTGAATAAATCTGTCATAATTGGAGAACTGGGGGTGATCAATAATTTCAGACTTGATTTTCAGAATCAGTATTGTCAAATTACTCCGAAACAGTTGCATTTTTTTCTAGTAGCAATAGTTCTCAATTATCTGAAATATTAACCATTATGTACTCAATTAACGAGGGAGGTCCGGCATGGCTAAATGGTTAAGGCACTCGTCTCGTTGTCTGAGGGTCACGGGTTTCAATCCTCGTCACACCAAACATGTTCGCCCCTTTCAATTGTGGGGGCGTTATAATGTACAGTCAATTCCTCTATTCGTTGCTAAAAGAGTAGTCCAAGAGTTGGCGGTAGGTGGTGATGAATAGTTGCTTTTTTTTTTTATTCTAGTCTTACACTGCTAAATTAGGTTTTGCTATGCGATTTGCGTGCTTTAGTTTTTAAAACTGCACTTACTCCTCATCTGCAGTCAGTTACCGTATTCAAATACTGTAAAACAGGGATTTCTTGGATTTATGTAATCAAATAAATGTTTCTGTAATATCGTACACTTCTGTCATTAATATTTTTGAAATGTTATGCCCTTTTTATTTGTTAGGGAGAACAAGGCGCAATCCAGGTTCTGCAGATGTTAAAAAAAGAACTGGACTTAGGAATGGCCTTAGCAGGTGTGTAACGACTTGATTATTTTCAGCATAATGGAAAGTTATTGGCTTGTTTCTTTCACAAACTTGAGTGACGCCAATGCACCAAATGTTCTGTTGTCTTTTGTTTGTTTGTTTTTATTTTAACGGCTTCTTTGTAAAGAATTTTAAAGACTTAACTGACCTATTTCTCACGCTACGTAGTAAATCTAATCTTGAGTTTTTAAAATAACCATATATAGTTATCATGAGACCTGTCATAAAAAAAAGGAAAAACAAAAACGTTACAATACGAGTATTTAAAGTATCGCCTTCTCCTGGCTTAGCGGAAAGCCTGAAAACTTATAATGCTAAAAATCGAGTTTCAATACTCGCAGTAGACAGGCCACAAAAAAAATAAAAGTCACATAATAAATGCATTTAAACACGCTAAATACCTCTCTTTTAACAAACAAAATTTGAAAAAATTTTCTTTTTTTAAATAAATAATAATAATTATATTACTTTCTTTTCTGTCACATAATAAATGCCGAAAACTGGCGGGAAATTAGAAAACAGTAAACCTAAGAATTTAAATAAAAATTACCTTTACTAAAAATTTTATTTTTTTCTAAGTGCATTTTGATTTGTCTATCGTAATTGAAAGTTAGAGGTGTATAAAGATATCAAACACTGGCGAAATTAATGAAATTTGGTATTTCCAGAAACACTTGTTAAGCGGATATTTGTGAAAGGGAACGAACAAATATTTTTACACTTTCCTGAATTTAAAATGGGCAAATTAAAAAAAGTGATTTTTCATTGCACATTTTAACCCTAAAACCATTAATATTTAAATTAGTTACAAACTTTGATCATATTAATTAGCAACGCCTTTCAATTTTAATCTTTAACAAAATAAACGTTATTTCTAGTTATTAAAGACTTCCACTTTTTACTAATTTTTGTTAACTGTAAATTTACAAATTATTTCTTCCGTGTAAAGGTTAGCTTAAACGTTATGCTGAGATAAAGTACTTGTAACTTAAAGATCAGTACTAAGATTTCATACTTTTGACTTCACACTAAACAGAAAAACACTTGATTGGTCCATTTAGGTTGCAGCAGAATTAGCGACATCTCCTCGGCTTTAATTGTCAAAAGTGAATTCTACTCTAAACTCTGAAGATTTTGAATAGAAGATTTAAAGTGAATTTGATTGCATTAACGTGAAAATTCGCACTTGAAATAAAACGTATTCCGAACTGCAAATCGTTACATGAAAAGGTTTTGAAATATAAACATTATATAATATGGAATTTTAGGTGTAGATTTGTCGAGTTTTTGTCTACCAAATTAGTTGCATGTTTTCTTAGAAACGTGTGTACTTTAACCATAAGTTACATATATGAAATAATAAAACTTCCCATAACTATCTGACAAACTCGTTTTCTTTCAAATAAACATTTTAAAATGATGAAAGGTGTTATATATAACCAGATCATACGCACAACAATACAAATTCACAATACGAACACAAAGTTTGATAAAATTTCAGAGAAGAGTGTAACAGCTCATTAGGTATAAAACAAGAAAGTATGATATTAGGCCGAATCAAGAATTAGTATAATAAATTGTGTAATATTTATAGTATGATTAACAATAAGAAATAGAGATGTTTAGAAAAATTAATGATATGAACCAAGGCATTATATATATCTGTGACAATATCATTCACAGCCATTAAAGTTGTATCCTTTGGAAACTTAATACATTCAATGTATAAATGACAAAGTGTAGGATTAACAAATGAAATATTTTGTACCAAAACCGCTTTTCTTGAACTCTTTCTCTCCATCTGAAGTTGGACGAAAGACCAAAATCGAACCATAGAAAAAGTTCTTATACACACCTGATTTTGAGGTGCACAGCTAGAAATGTGCATAGGCAGGCCATTTCTTGTCTTAAGGATATAAAAATTAAAAAAATAACAACATACATAAACATCCAAGCACAATGTTTCTTCTAAATTATGTAAGGACAGTATAAAGTTGAACATTTTAACAAAATGCCAGACTGTACACCAAACAATTCGAAAGTATTAGCCACTTCATACTACAGGTACGTTTATGAATAGAAACAATACAAGTAGACCAAGAACAGTTTTAACATGGTACTCTGTGAAGGATGTCATCAGAGCTTTTTGACAAACAGTTATCAGATTTTAAAAAAGTGATTGTGTACATACTGACAAATCTACACAGTGCACACAGACCAAGAACAGTAACAGCAAAGAAACCTTAACACCTGTCACATTTGGACAGCAGCACTTTGAAAACTGCTATTGTTTGTTTGCCACTATTTTTTGAAAAGTTTTAAGATGTTTACCTCATCTGCATTTTATGCTTACACAACTGTTATTATGGAGTTATTTTGTTAATTGTTGGCTTAAAATGTTGCACATGTTATTGTCAACACCTTTTCAATTGTCACTTTCGGTGTATAATGTGCAGTGGTAAGTTTTGAAGGATATGACCTTTACAATATTGTTGGGGGGGGGGGTAAACCTCCCAATATCTCATCTCCCATTGCATACCACTAATTACACTTTTCAGTACTCTTCTCTTTCAGAATTATTTACCTATCATTGGACTTCTGAAACATTTACAAATATAGCTGTAATGCAGTGAAGTTTGTTGAAATTACACTGAACAATGCACTAAGTTTTTTAAGGAAAATGCTACTAAAATATATTTAACAAATGATGTTGACACCTAGGACAATAGTTCCCAAGAGTTGAAAAACCTATAAAGAGAATATAGAAAAAATACAAGTCTATACAATATACCTTATTTAATTCAAAATAAACAAATAGTTTGGTACATCATATGGTAATTCATGTTTAGGAAAGTTGTGTACAGTGAGTGTACAAATACTGTAATTATATATATTTAAACATCAGGCACTTCAATACAGCAAGAAAAATTACAAAGTCTTCGATTATCTCATTAAAGAAGCTACTATAGTTTTTTCCCCCATTGAAACAGCTTCTTTCTAGAATATATACAGCACTAAGACTTCTGTGAGATAGTGGAGATTATAATAAATACTGTTTGTTTAACCTCGTTATTTTAGTTAAAAAAAACGGATGTAGAATAGTAACAAGATTAAACTAGTGTGTGTGTGTGTGTGTGTGTGTGTGTGTGTGTGTGTGTGTCAAACAAAACTAATTTCATTTGGAATTTTAATCTTGGCCTTTCCTTCTAGTTCTTACTGTTTTATCTAATGTTACTTGAACAAACTTTAATAAAAATTTTAATTAGTATAATATATATTTTATTTCTGTTAACTTCTAAAACTTCTTCTAGACATTCTAATTAATACCATACTCACTATAAAAATATTGAAATAAAAAAATGGTTGTAGTACAGAAGTTCACTGAATACAGAATTGAAAGACAAAACAATGAATAAGGATACAGGAGGAAATGTTAAATTTTTGTTCTGATGAAAATCCACTAATTTCATAGTTTTATTCAATAACAAGAAAATTACTGCAAACCTACTCAAGTTCACAAAGTTGAAAAGTACATATTTCCCAAATCTTAATTCTCAAAGTAGCACACATAGAAAGTGTAGGTAACACAGTATCAAAC
The DNA here is from genome assembly GCF_004210375.1 of Tachypleus tridentatus. Classification (NCBI taxonomy): domain Eukaryota; kingdom Metazoa; phylum Arthropoda; class Merostomata; order Xiphosura; family Limulidae; genus Tachypleus; species Tachypleus tridentatus. Next base: position 104,970,688 of record NC_134837.1, on the reverse strand, counting down.
CACTAGATTATGTACAATTTCCAAATTGATTTAAACTGTTTACTAAGTGACACTAACAGAATATGTAGTGAGCTAAATACTCAAATGTCCTATTCCTTGCCTAGTTTTTTTTAACAAAGACTTAATTAAAACTAAGCTACAATCAGGTTGATTAGTTTAACCAGCTCAGGAAGCAATAAAAGAACTCCTTACTGAGTACAATTTGAACAGCTATGGGTATTATCATTAAGCTAAAAAATAAGCTAGTCAGGTTTGTCTAACCTACTCAGGAAGCTATAGAATAATTCCTTACAATTGAGAGAACAGCCTATGTCATCCTTAACAATAAGTAAAACCACAGAACAACAAAAACACATTTATGATAGTCTATGGCAGGTATCACAATGATTTAAAAATCTGCACTTCTTGTAGAGAACAAACTATGAATCTCAAATTCAAACTGTGTAACAGCTAAATGTTACAAATCAGTATGTAGTATATGAGCTACAATATAGTCTACATGTGCAAACAGCTTCTAATGATTCTGTAAGAAAAATATTACTGTGTCCTCTGCTTAGAAAATGTTTTTCTTAAATTTAGACAACTTAAAAATGTCATTGTTGCCACTTCTGGTTACCACTACATCAAACACAGACCTACTTCCCTGTTGAACAGCATAATAGCTGAAGACCTTAAGTGGCATTATACTTGAAGGCTTTAAACTATACACAAAAAGTTTAATGGCAAGGACGTAAACTTTACACATAGCTTTGTGACAATGTATAGCTTGTAACAGTACACATGTTGTGAAATGGTCGAAGTGAAAAATTTTCACACAGCTCAGAGCTGAAAGCTGTATATGGTATTATTAGAAATCGCAATCCAAATTGTAAAAAATGAAGATCTGATATCCTACACAATAAGTTTAACAGTTGAAAGCTTAAAACATATGAACATCAGAAAATCATATTTGAATTCCTTTAAAAGATTTAACATCAAACTTTCTAGATACTGATGAAAGCTGATATATGTGCAAGGCGAATACAATTCATATAAGAATGAGTTCACTAAGTTCACCTTCAAACAATATCTTGCTTTACAGATATTAAAACAATGTACTTAAATAAAGTGCCAACATAACCTTGTTAAGTACCTTCGTTCTGTTCACTTAAAGATAAAGATCTAATTTTCTTGACAGAGTTTGACAACTTAAAAATACACAAAGCCAAGAGACTAATTACACTAAGGAATTATTTATTCTTGAAATAGTTTATTCTAATCCTTATGTCCAAAAGAAAGGTAATGAGTAGAGTGATAATAGTTGAAAATGTACTTGCATATGTTTCTTGTCAAGAGTACGACTTTTATTGTTTTGTCTGTTGTTAGGGTATGTTATTTGCCTAGAAGATCTGATATAACTATTCTCTGAGATTGTAGATCAGAACGATTCATAAATTTAACAGCTACAAATAATTTTTTTCTTGTTGCTTACTTTACTAAAAGACAGACTCAACACTAATCAAAAAGAAAATTTATGCAGAGCAAAGATCATGGTTCAACATTACAATGTAATATGCCCTTCTGATTAGAAATTTATCATGTGAAAATCACTGTATTGATCTATTTGCTATCATTAAATTTCATACTCTGTCCAACTGAATTTTGTAATAATATGTACTGCTGTATATAAAACATTGCATACTTATTTATTATAAAAGACTTCAAATTAGAAATAATTATCAAAATTAACCCCAAAATGGAAATAACTGAAGGAACAAAGCTGATTACACAATAATTGTAGAAGTGTTCCAACACTAGCACTTTGTAGCTAAATAAAAAAATCATGACAGTTTTCAACAAATAAAATTTGAAAGTGTAATGCTGCTAGAAATATTTCAGTGTTACACAATTTTATACATTGAACCATTGCCAAACAAACAATTAAAAAATATAGAAGTTACTTTTAGCTTTAGACCTTTAAACACGAAAACTGGAAAGAAAACTACATGCAATGAATTTTAAACATAGTGGAACACATTTCAGGAAACTTAGAAATCCATGGTGTTTGACCTCATTAAACAGTTTCTTAACAATGTAACTTTACAGGTTTATAAGGCAAACAACGAATTTTCTTCTTCATCTCTACTGAAGGTCCTTTTTCCTGAAACATTTGAAACTGTTGTTGACATTGGTAAGTGTCCTGCTTCAGCTGATCTTTCAGCCAAGAAATGATCAAATTCTGTGTTATAAAAAAAAGAGGTATTTGATTAGAACAGTTAAAGATAATACACAGCATAATTTTAAGCATAACAAAAAACAAATTAATTGCAAACTCTAAAACATCTGCCTGAACAGAAAATAGTTATTTTCTTTCCCTTTGTATTTATTGTGTAACACGTGATCTTATGAAATAATTGTTCTTGTGATATGAAACTGTTCAGATTATTTTCAATTTTCACAGAAAACATTAAGTCTGTTATTGCCAGCAACATTATGCATTTAGCAAAATTACTTTCATGAATAACAGAAGTTTTGAGATGAGCAATTGTGACTCAAAACATTTTTGCAGCTCAGTTTCCCTCAAAGGCTCCATCAAAAAAATAAAGATATATATTTAATCTATATAAAATACTTACAATACATGAGTGTAGGTGTAGTTATTTAAAAACAGTGTTGTTTTCTGACGTGTCTTTGTGAGTACTGCAACACATAATTCAAAAGTCTAGCAGCACACATTTTCTGTTAATGAAAAACGTGTACACATTGCAGAAATAATTGGATATCAATACTTCATCACTATTACCTGAAGATGGGTGCATCCAACCTTGCAGTCAAAACTGCACCAATGAAATAAATGTATAGAAAAACTTGTAGTCATTCTTTCACACATTCCTTAGACAAAGATGTAGGAATTGAAGTATATGTAATAAAACATTTTATTTAATTAATTTTCCCAATAAACATCTCAAATATTGGTTTTGGGTTGATGTCAATTTGCTATAAATAAAAATGTTAGCATTCATTAATCACCCCCCTTTTTTTCCTAAGTAAAATAAAACATTCATAGTTCCATACGAGGAAAGTCAAAATAAGTTTTGACAAACCAGAGCTAATTTGCATCTTGTAACTCCAATATAAATGAATTTTACTGATTTTAACTAATCAATGTTTTTCAACCTCAACTGTCACAATAGGACTTATTTATATCTTAGATTTCTGAAATCACAAACTAGTAAATCAAAATGCACCACAAAACATTATTTTCAACCATATAAGCCATTTCAGTGGAGGTTTACATATAGATTGAAATATATTAATAAAAGCTTTCAGCATTACCTTACTTCTGGCTTTAATTTAAAAAAAAAAAAGTTTGTTTTATCATTTTGTAGTTAATCTGAGTGAAGATGTTGCAGTATGGGAAAAAAAAAGGTTTGTGGAACACAAGTTTCATTTCACCTGCAAGGTCGCTGTTGTTAGGCCATGTTTACACTAACTTAATCAGGTGAAGTGACTTCTTGAATGAGTATTAATGAAAAAGTTGCCAAAAAGAAATGTAAAGAAAATAAAACAATGGGTTTGAAATTTATTATATATATTAGATAAAACGTTCTGCCAAACTGAAGTAAAATCAGCTTGATTACAAATTGGGGACGGTAGAAATGTTATTTTTATTTCGAGTGCAAGTAATTGTACAAAAAATTGGAATATGTGCAAAGTTTTCAATTTAAAACAAATTTGTAATTTATAGTTTTGCAAAATAAAACTTGAAAGGAAAGTCTTACAAAAATTTAGGAAGACACAGAATTCAGTAATTGAAATTTAACAGATTAATGTATTTTTAATTCAATCTAAAATAAATCTTATTAAAATGAAATATTTTTTAAATTTTCCTAACTGCAAATTCATTACAATGTTGCAACAAAAATAAGATTTTTTATACAGAGATCCTACATAATCTTAATTTAAAATTAAATATTAAGAAGCACACCTAAATACAGATTTTAGTGAGTCATGTGGTATGTTGAATGCAACACTGTTTAAAATTAGATGTTTGTGATGTAAAAAATAAAGTATATAGTTTTGTACAAATTAGGAACTCTAACAATAAGCTAGGACATCAATTAAGAACCTCATACCTTTTCATTTTGCTGAGATAAGGCTTATGTACTTAATGAAATACAATATCCCCATTTAACTGTTTTTGGAAACAGTCCCTTATATATATATACTTACTTCAAAGTATGACATATGTAAAATCAAGCCAATCAACAGCTTAGAATATCCCCCTAGTGTTTTTATCAGTCATTTTAATCTGTGAATAGGCCACTACATTCTTTTGAACCAAGTTTTACAGAAGGTAGGGTGCATCTTTATTCAACTCAAAGTTGAATATTTTTTTAAACAAATACATCTTAGTCACTCAGCATATTCAGTTAATATGGACTGAATATGAAAACTGTCCATAACAAATTGGTCTGTATTAGTAGGTTCATATATTTCTTGAGCGAAGATTAAAAAATCCTCAAAAGTAAATTTGTTCTTAGTTAATGCACGTACAAGATATTTACAAGTTTGTAGGCGTGGGATCCAGGCGTAGACAGAGTAGGTCTGGGAGGTAAATGTGTGTATTTTTTATGGTAAGCCATAAATAAGACCAGAGCAGGAACCTGTAGGATAAAGTTCTGCACAAGTGGTGCCAGAGATAAGTTTACAGATTTTAAAATATCTTGAAGTCCACTGAAGATTCTCCTTATGCTTGAGAGTAAGTTTGATCTAATCATTATCAAGCAGTTGAAACTTTGTTCTGTCATTTAAAATGCCTTCCTTTTTGGAAACAATCAGATCTGTTTAAAATGATGACATCTGTACCTATATGTGGCTGAATAACAACGTTTCAGTTGCTGGAAAGGTCTTTTAAGGCAGCAATCCCAACTGGTGTGATAAAAGAAGGGTTTTTTAATGGCTTAATGTTACAGAAGGAGGAAAATACTGCATTTCTATGTTTAGTTTTCATAAGACAGTTTATATTTGATGTGTTAATTTTATTAAAATTAACATTAGATACATTTAAATAAAAAATGAAACTTGAGAAACTTATCCAATGAGTTTGTAGACAAAAATTTAAACCTACTGATTAAACCAATTTTGACATTGTTCACCTACAGTAAGATCACTAAAATTAAAAGTAACATTATCAGGACCTGTGTTACTATATTCTATTTTTTGGAAATAGTTTTTTAAACTTGACGTTTTAGTTGTATTTAAGTCTTCAAAGGTTCACTAATTTAGATTTTTAGTCAGATTGGCAAGGCAATGAAAGTCATCTATGAAAATGTTCACGACTGGCTGCAGTATATTGGTTAGTAAGCTTTTTTGTTTTGGCAGTTTCAGTTTTCAATTTTCCTAATAATGGATTTCTTTTATAGTAGCAATAAGCAGAAGAGCCTTGGAGATATCGATCATCTTGATGTTACCTCCTATCAACAATGCTCTGCACTATAATCAACGAAAATTCAAACAGACTTTTATATTGGTCCTCAAGTACAATTGCTTTGTTTTTAATGGTCATCTTTATGACCAAATAGGTGGAATTGGCTATGGGATTACCTCCAAGTTCAACCCTTGCAATTTTTCTGTGTTATTATGAACATTAATGATTGAATAACTGCCCTTTTTATAAAACTTGTATTATATAAAAAAATGTTGATACTTTGCTACTCTTTCATTATACAGATCACACAAAAAAGCGTATAGTATCTATTCTTAATTACAAGAAACCCACTTCAAATAAAAATATAACTCAGGAACATTAAATTATTGTTCTCTGCTTATCAGTGAAAGTGTTAATATCCATACCTACCATCCTGAGATACAAAACTTTAGTAAATAAAACAGAACCTACCAAAATGTCACACACTATCTCAAAATATTCATTATTTTTACCATTCCTTTCATTGGTAAAGAAAGTTTTAAATTCAAATATTAAAGTAAAAAATTAAAAATTTATTTTATCAACATTTGAAACTAAAAATGTTTAAAATCAAAAAGACACTACTCATTCTTATGCACTCATGGGTTGTATATAAATACACTTGTGGTAACTATAAAGCTACCTGTAGTGGAAACTACATAATCTACAAACATGTACGTGAGCACACAGGAATTTCAGTAAGAAGCATATGCAAGCTAGCTAACCCACCCAAATCTTGTATCCTATTGTACAACGAGAATTATGACTAATCCGTACTTCTAAAACTTGTTTAATTTTGGATTCCAAAACTAGAGGTTAAACCCTTTATTAAAGAACATCTCTTCATTCACAATGACTTCTCAACACTATAACATCAACACCTCACCAATGTCATTAATATAATCAGTTCTTGATTCTCAGCATTTGTTTTTATTTGGTATTTATTACTATTTTAAAAATATAGTGTTTATACTTATATTTCTATAGTAGTTTCTTCAACTGTTATTTATTAAACATGTATGACACATTTTATCACACATTCCATTATACTGTTCCCATTTAAACCTGTTTTTGAATATAAAAATACTCAATGCCATGTTATTTTTTTTTGCAGTTCAAACTTCTTAATTTTGTTTTGAGATATGAATACAAATGGAGTTTAAGAAATTCCAAAAGACATTATCTGGTATCACCATATCTTACATATTTATTATAAGCCTTTATTTGCAACTAATTCATTATGTGGAAATTGAAGAAAAACACATAGAAGATGGGTACATGAAATCCACACAGCCAGACATAAAGAGTTAACTGCTCAGACTATATTTTCTGTAACAGGTGATAAGGAAAGATTTTAGTCTTATACCTACTATGAGATTGATTCAAAATACATATGTAAAAACTGCTGGTTTGGGTTGAGAAAATTATTTATGTAGAGTAGCAAACAACATTTCGACCTTCTTCGGTCATCGTCAAAGTTCACAAAGAACGATTGTACGAGAAGTGTAAGTCTTTGGGTTTTCTTTATGTATTTGGACTTATCTATGTAATCATATTGTCTAAACTAACATATCTTACACCACAATTAACAGTACACACTCATACGATCGTAAAGAAACTAAGAAACATAAACCAAAGAATTATCAATAGAAGAAATGAGATCTATATCATTCAACTATGTAGAATGGAACAACTAACCCCATAACTTTGTAAAGGTAAAACTATCAAAAAATTTTAATAAATTATCCAAATTTAATACATTATCCAAAATTTAAAGAAAAACTACTTAAAGCCATGTTTAACATGAAATACAAAGAACCACATGACTTACATAAACAAAAATGAACCTAGACCATTAACTGGCATGCTGCTTTAAACCAGAGATTTACGGACTTATACAACGAAACATAAACCAAATCAACACAAAGAATGCCAGGGACAAAAAGATCAGCCAAAACAAAAAAACTTGAAAAACTAAGATGCAAACAACAGAAAAAATATCAACTGGACAAACTGTTGGCTAACCTCATAATTAAGAGATCTGACTGACAATTAAACACAGACGAGATACATCTACTTAACAAAGGACTCAACTTCGCAGTAGTACCTAGATACATTCCAACTTTAGAAATTAAAACATGTTTAGAAGACTTAGCCAGGAGACTTGTGATACTTTCCACAGAAAACAAAAATAAGAAAACAACCAAAAACAACCAACAGAAAGACAACTTCGACAATTTTATTGACATCCAACAGACAAACTTCCCTGAAAAAATAAAAAAATAATATTTTCCAGAAACACCTAAACACAACATCTTAAACGATTTTTTCAAAGAATTTTCTCACAAAACCATCAACATAATTTCACAAAACAGAAAACTAAAAAAACAATCTTAGAAAAAGAGACATTAATTCCATTAAAACCTAAAACAAGACAAAAACAAAAATTCTAAAAGCAGATGAAGAAAACACAATAGCCATAATGAACACAAATGAATACATCCAAGAAATGAAGAACATCCTATCAGACACAAATTTAAACCAATACACGCAAATCCAACAGAGGATACATGAAATGCAACTAAACAAAATACTACTAAAAATGGATTACCAACTATGTTTTGATGCCATTTTCATTGACACAACGTCGACAATACAGCGGTTTAACTAACGTTTGAAGTTAATTCTTAAATAGTCATATGATGTATTTGACCAACCAAAATACATAGGAATAGTTTCTTAAGTTATACTTACCTGAACTGGTAATAGATGGTTGATCAGCTTTGTCTGTAGCAGCCTAGAAACGAAAAAGAAAAACATATTAGTAACAATTAAGTAAAAAGATCAAAAATTGCTCTAAAGGAAAAAAGACACATAATAATTTTAAAGTTAAATCCACGTAAAAACTAGATATGTGTGTTATACATATTTATCACTCGCATCACAAACTGACCCAAGTATTAAAACTTAAGTCACATACACCCACACATAGTAGCAATAGGCAACACATTGTCATTTTTAGTTAGTTGTTTATGTGCTTTCTTATTAATCATTCCAGAAAAATATTGTTTACATACCTAAGAATGAAACAAAAAATTCTGGTTTTAAAAGTATTCAAGAAGTTGTAAAAAGAGAAACTAAAATCATCTTACTTGATTTTCCAACCATTTTTCTAATTCAAAGTCCTCTTTCTGCAATGAAATATGGTTATTATAACATGATGTGAAAGAAGTAGCAAACTACTACACAATTTTGTGTGTGGCCAAAGAAAACAATAATTCACATTGTAACCTTATAAAAGAAATAAGGGATGTTAAGAAAAAGCATATAAAACTCGATATTATTAACTAATGAACAAGAGATACATTCAGTAATGAAGTTTAATATAATTCTGCAGAAACTAATTAATGCCAGATGAGAGAAGAGTATATAACTGAAATGATACTTGGCCAAAAGTTATCAGAACAATGTAATGCTAGTGAGATCATATAAGATTAAAACTAAATCTGAATTTGTTAAATAAATTAAAGAACAAAGTGTTAAATATGTAAAAAGCGAGACAACTGTTAGATACAAAGTTAAAATTATAACCAACATGCTGAGTTATTCATCCTTTGTCCAGTTTATGAACTTGAAAAAATAAGGAGGTGGATGTTAAGATAAGACAAAATAACTTTCACACACTTTCTTTATAACATACTATTATTACAGTAGTCATTATTTATTAACTCCCCCAAAATTTTGAATAATCTTTAATAACTCAACACACATACACACTTAAAGCATGGTATATACTGTGTGATGGTTATGGTAACTTTGTAGGAATAGACAGTGACCAAAGTGCTTTCTGTCACTCATCTCCAACACTCACCTCTTAATGACCTTCAACAGTGTTTCCTGTGATTAATTAATTTATGGTTGTTGGCTGCAGAATTGTCTTACATAACTGGAAGTACATAGGTCAAAATAGGAAGCAAGTTTAAGCCATATCAGCCTTATGATGGCTGTTGGGGTAGAAACTTTAGCAGAATTTATGTATTATTGAACGTTTTTCATTGCATTCCTCCATAGTGCATGCAAGTGCACTCTCCAAGATGGACAAGACACTTCTGTGCCCTTCCCCCCAAACTGAGTGAATGTTGAGTTAAAGAAATTAATAATTTTTTGTGGTCTAACGACATGGTGCCATCTAAAAATGTAGTTAAGATTAAATTATGACAAAAACAATGAATGCTCAATAACAGCAGTAATGGGAATTGTGAACCGCTAATAACGTGCTCCTTGTTCTAAACCATCATCCACAGAATTTGGTTGAGATTGGCCCAGCGACCTCAGTATATTATTTTATTATTTATTGATGCAAAGAAACCAGGCTATCTGTGCCAAGCCAATCAGTAAAAATGCAAAAATTAAATTATTATAAAATCTAAAAATAAATCAAGCTAAAATGAAATAATGTCTGAAATTCAGATAAAAAAATTAAATAGAATTAAAAAAGCCAATGGCTTGTAAAAAGTTAAAAACACAAGAAAGATGGACATTGTCACGATCACCAATGATACTGTCCAACATCAGGAGTAAACCCATAGAAAAGACATGTCTGAAATGGTACTGTCATTCATGACAGCACAACAGTAAAATGTGGGCTACTGTGACCAAACATTGGTGGATCAGACTAGGTAAATGAAAACGATGAGTCAAAAGCTGGGAACAATGCATAGTCTAGTTAGGACAACTTTGTCCTTCCAGTCTCTACAGAAACCAGCTGTGTTCATGTAAATAAATATAAGATCTAGAACTGAAGAAAGGATGTGATCCAAGAGTATACACTCTATGGAATGACCCCTCATTTCATAAATAAGCCATTGTGAAATACTAAGATAAAATGTAAGTAGAATATTGATTGACACTATTTTCTCAAGTCATATAAATGGAGAAATTGATCTAAATCAAAGAAAGGAATATTACAGTTGTGGTTGAAATAGTTTGACAATGGAAGATAAAATATCATTTGATAAGTTGGGAGAAAATAATTGAGCCACATGGAAATTTTAAATGGAACATTTATTGAGAGGAAAAGGCCTATGGGGCCATGTGACTGAAACAGAAGTATTGGCAGAGACAGCCAATGAGCAAACAAGGGCAAATAACAGGAAAAGGGAAAGAACATTTTCAACATTTGTTCTGAATATTCAAGGTGCACAACTCTTTATTTTGTCACCTCATGCATAACTCCTAAGGAAGCATGGAATGTACTGCATGCTCACTTTAATAGGAACACACTAGCCAATAAACTATTCCTGAAAAAGAAGTATTTTCGATGTGAGATGAAAGAAAGCATGACGGTCCAGGAACATTTGAAACAAATGAAGGAATTAATGGATCAGCTTGCTGCAGTTGGGGTGGAAATAGCAGAAGAGGATCAGATTGTTGCCTTACTTGGTAGTCTGCCAGCTAGCTATGATACAATTGTAACAGTCCTGGAAACCAAAATTGATGATATCTCATTAGAATTTGTGCAACAGGCACTGATTAATGAAGAACAAAAGAAGAAAAAGACCACATCGAATAAAACATCATCAACTGCATTAGCCACTCGCAGCAACTTCAAACCACATGGAACACAAGAAACAAAGAAAAGGGGTAACAGCTTCAAGGAAATGGTCCACAAAGCTAAGAATGTGGATGTTAATGTGGCAGAAGATTATACTGATGGAAACAATGTTGTTACCTTTGTAACAAACCAGAATAAAAGAATAGGAAATGGAGAATGGTTGGTGGATTCTGGTGGGTCTAGGGATGTGACACACCAGAGGAACATATTATCACAAGTTTAGCACACCTCAGCAAGTTAGGATTGGTGATGGAAGAACTGTTGAAGCTCTTGGAGTTGGAAACTGTAAACTAGAAATGACATTTAAAGTCAGTAATGCAAAGCATGTCACAATGCAGAGTGTCCTTCATATACCAAAATTAGCTAGCAATCTATTTTCAAGAGCTGCTACTAAAAAAGGAAATATTGTGCAGTTTGGAGTTAATCGCTGTTACATCCGAGGTAAATCAGGACAACTCCATGGCATGGGTACAAGAAAGAATGATGTTCTTTACAAACTGAACTGTAAGACCAGTGTTATTGAGAATGCCTCAGTAACCTCAAACAGCAGCATGAATGGCTTGGATATATGGCATCAACGTCTATGGAATGTCAGTGTTTCACAGTTACAGAAGCTTGTCAGGAGTGGAAATGTAAGTGGAATCAAATTCCAGAAGTCTGATGAAGCCATTTTCTGTGAGGGATGCATTGAAGGTAAAATGCACAGGAAGCCATTTAAGTCAGTGGGAGAAATCAGATCAAAATGGAGACTGCAACTGGTACACAGTGATGTTTGTGGTCCCATGCAAACTCCATCTATTGGAGGTAGCAAGTACTTTGTTACATTTATTGATGATTACTCAAGATGCTGCAGAGTGTATTTCTTGAAACAGAAGTCAGAAGTCTTTGAGAAATTCAAGGAATTTGAGAAGTTGTACTCAAATGAATCTGGAGAGCATGTAAAAACCCTGCACACAGATAATGGCAGAGAATATATATCAAATGAGTTCCAGCAATATTTGAAGTCAAGAGGCATTCATCATGAGATGTCAGTAGCATATTGTCCAGAACAAAATGGTGTTGCTGAGAGAAGGAACAGAACTCTTGTGGAATCAGCAAGAAGGGTGCTGTCACATGCTAAGTTATCAAGAATGTACTGGGCAGAAGTTGTAGCTACTGCAGCGTATGTGGGTAACAGAGCACCCAGATTGACAATAAAAAATGGTAGTACGTCATATGAGAGATGGTATGGGAAGAAACCGGATGTAGAACACATGAAAGTGTTCAGATGTCTTGCATATGCACATGTGCCAGATGCATAAAGACAGGAATTAGACATGAAGTCTATGAAGATACGTTTCATTGGATATGATAACTGCACCAAGGGATATCGACTGTATGATGAAAAATCCAGGAAGATTTTCATGCTGCGAGATGTTATCTTTAATGAAACAGAATTTGGTCAAGAGCCTGTGACAAATGAGTATATCTCATCAAGTGAACAGATAGTGGACCAAGAAACAGAAGTTAAAGCTAAAGATAAAACTGAACGACTAGCAAGAAACAGGAAACCCCCCATCCACTATGGATATGATGAGTATGCTGATATAGCAGCAGCAAATGAATCAGTTTGTCACACTGCAAACTTATAGAGTATGTTAGAGCCAAGCACATGAAGTGAAGCAATGTCAAGTGACAATGCAAAGGAGTGGAAGTCAGCCACAGATTTGGAATTTGAGTCTTTACAAGAAAGTGACACCTGGGATCTGGTGGAATTACCAGTTGGAAGAAAACCTATAGGTTGTTAGTGGGTGTTCAAAGTTAAGTATGGAAATTCTAGAAATGTAGAAAGGTTCAAGAGTAGGCTGGTGGCCAAAGGTTACTCGCAGAATTATGGTCTGGATTATGAGGAAACCTTCTCCCCAGTGGTGCACTATGCATGAGTTTGCTCCTTGATTGCATTTGCTGTGCAGAACAACTTGAAAATTCGCCAGATGGATGTCATAACTGCATTTCTGAATGGAAATCTGGATGAAAAGATATACATGGAACAACCTGTAGGCCATGCTGTTCCAGGGAAGGAAAACCTTGTGTGTAAACTGAAAAAATCACTGTATGGATTAAAACAGTCACCACACTGTTGGAACAAATCATTTCATAAACAGATGATGAAACTGGAATTTGTTCAGAGTTCAGCAGATCCATATGTTTACATACGGAAGGGTGAAAATCTAGCAATAGTTGCAGTATATGTGGATGATATTATTTTGGTTGCTAATAGTGATGATGAAATAAGCACTATAAAGGAAGCACTGAAGGAAAAATTCTGCATGAAAGACCTTGGAAAGCTCCATTATATCCTTGGACTCAGTGTTGTTCAGGATGAAAAGAATGGCTGTGTATGGTTAAATCAAAGACAGTATATCCAAACTATGGTGGTGAAATTTGGAATGAGTGAGTGTAAGGCAGTTGCAACTCCATCAGATGTAAACGTGAAACTACAAAAGGATGATGGTGTTAGCATTCAGGTTGACCACAGTTTGTACCAGTCGTTGGTAGGCAGCCTTCTGTATGCTGCAATGGGAACAAGACCAGATATTGTATATACAGTGGTAGCAATATTGAAATATTGTGCTCAGCCCAACACAGCACATTTGACAGCAGCAAAGAGAATCCTACGTTACTTGAAAGGAACAGCTGATCTTAGTCTTAAGTTTGAAAAGGTACCAGGAGACATCATTACTGGTTACTCAGATGCAGATTTTGCTGGAGACCTGGATGATAGGAAGTCAACATCAGGAAATATCTTCATTCAAGCAGGAGCAGCTGTAAGTTGGATTAGCAAAAAGCAATACACAGTGGCTCTGTCCACCACAGAGGCAGAGTATATAGCCTTGAGTCTTGCAGCACAGGAAACAGTATGATTGAGAAGACTACTGCAAGAAATATGTTCCGAAGTTGATTCTGTTCATATCATGGAAGATAACCAAGAAACAATTGCCATGGCACAGAATCCAGTGGGTCATGCAAGAACAAATCTCATTCATATTTGTTACCACTTCATTTGCCAATGTGTGCAGAATGGATCAGTAACACTGTAATATTGTCCCACAAACAGTATGACTGCTGACATTCTTACAAAGCCGCTTGCTAGAAATGCATTTGAAAGGTTCAGAGATAATGTTGGACTGTCACCAATGGATAAATAAACCAGATTAAGTGACGATTTTAATAACAGATTAAAAGTAATTGTAAAACATTTAGAATAACTAAGTTTATTGACAGTAACTGTAAGTTTGTGTAAAACAAAATTAAGTGGGAGTGTTAAGAATATTGAGATAAGTGCTGCCACCTGTAGTTAGGAATAACTCAAGTAGAACATTATTCATGACGGAACAGGAAATATTGTGATGTAATATTTTGTTGTTTTTTTATTCAATGAATAAACACATATCAACAAAAATATTAATACTTTTCTATAAATCTGATTTTCGTGTTCAAAAGCTTTTAATCTTTACAAAAGTCTACCAAATTTTTTGAAGGTGCAATTACTGCATCAAAAGTTATAGTGTAAGTTCTTGAGTTTTTTTCCACACTTAATCCATTTTGGTTGCACTTTTTTTTTTTTCCAGACCTAAGGTATTTTGGATTGGATTATATTTGCTGTAACATTAAGGAATAAACTCTAATTCTTTAATTGAACATCCATAAGAATTTTAAAATATACTGTGTCATAGCCAGAGTCTGGAATAAGATTCAAGATTATTACATAATTTTTAAAATAACCTGTTGTAAATGTAGATCATGTTATATACATCTTGTATTAAATGGGTTGAAAATATCTTGCAAGTATTGTTTGTTTGTAATTTTTCTGTAGAAACAAGTAGAAGTGTTAACTTTATGGACTGATGAAGAGGAAGTCAACATGGTTTCCTCTGGTGACAGTATAAAGATAAAACTCAAAGGAGTAGAAGAGGAGGTAGTTCAAGAATAAAAATATTTTTAATATAACTTCTTTAATTCATTTCACTTGAAAATTGCTTTTAACTGGTCACGTAATGTTTGTTTCTTGTTTATACTTATAACTTAAATATCTTTTCTTGTGTCTTGCAAACACTAATTCATTAAAGTTTACATCAAAACCCAAATGACAAAATATTTGAAGATAAATGATTAAGTCAAGCCTAATTTTGAAAAAATGTTTTTTGAACTCTACAAAACAAAAGGTTTTTAGCTGCTTATGAGAACATTTACGATTCTCTTTTTTACCTTACTATTTACAATTTCTGAGGATTTAGTCAGATGTTCAAGTTAATATCCAAAGTTAAAAACATTGTGAAATGCTTAGAAATGTACAATCTATGTCATATATTTCTTGATGTACATATAAATTTAAATTTGTTTACTCTAAGACTGTACAATTGTTGTTTTTTTTTAGGAAGTTCAGTCAGGCTTTGTCCTTTGTGATGCAGACAATCCATGTACAGTTGGAAACGTTTTTGATGCTCAGGTGTGTAACTTTATTAGCACTCGACATGCTGTCATTTTGTTTGAAATATTATTGAATATGTACTCAGCTGTTTTAAGTTTTTAAAGTTCTGATAAAACAATATTTCATTTAATTTACCAAATGTTTAGTGGACATCATTGTAAAATATATCAATTTGTCTTGTTTTTAGTCGTGACTCAGCATTGGCAATGTTCCTGTTTTATTTTTAAGTAGAAGTGATACCTTTAACTTGTGAGTTCATTAATGTTTTTTTTCTGGTTTTTTGTCATAGTTTGTGATCCTAGTCCATTGTATGCCCAGGCTACACAGCTGTGCTATACCTACATGCAGCTGTGGAAGAGGTTTCTGTAAAGGTAGTGTTCACATTTATATATTTTGTTCCATTAGTTTGCCAATACATTCTTCTCACATCTATATCCACATCAGTTATAACTGGGATAAAAAAGCAAACATCTGTATCAGTGTGTTATCAAACATATTTTTAAGAAAATGTGTAACCCTTTCATTATAAGTAAGTCAAAATGTGCATGTCATAATTTTTTACAGGCTTTTCAGTATGCTGAAATAAACTTGACGTCAAAAAGAAGTTAAGTCACATTTTTAGTTTTAATTTTTTTAATTGTTTGAGGAAATATTCAAATAAATCCTCAGTCTCCTCTAGAATGAAAATCATGACATTTATTCACTAGGTCTTCCCTCTTCTCTAATTTAATTACCACTCCTATCTGAAATATGCAATTCAACATAAATTACTTGTTGTGATATAGATACTACTTAGGCAAAGTCTTAATTTTTATATATTTCAGTCTTGTTTGTTTATATTGTCATAAACTAGAAAATCAGACTCATCTGTCATATCTTCTCTTAATGAAATTTCAGATAATTTTAATATATGAAATGGCACATAGTTCTGTTTTGTTTTCAGTACAGAGTATTGTCAGTTTCTTTTACAGCTTGGACTCATAAGGGAATTATTTAAACCCATCTTATCTCAATTAAGAAGCCAATTAAACTATGATAGTTAGAGGATGTTTGTGTGTGTGTGTTATTAATCCATGTCCTTAGGTTAATTAAGTAAATAAAAAATTTAGCATATCAGTATCATCATTATAAATGTAACTAAGATAATGAAAAAAATAAAAACATTCTTCATGAAGTATGCTTGCAAACAGGTCATGCTTTATATGATTCAATGAGATAATGTAAGCTAAGTGTTTGCCAAGCAATCTGCAAATTGTGTGGCAGGATTATTACTTAGACACAGTTCAAAGGGCAAGAAAACAATATTAAATAGAAACAGATACAGACTGTTAAAAGCTTTAAGCTTTTTATGACAAATAATTGTATTTTGTTATTACAATTTACAGTCAACCTATAAAGAAAAAAATAATTTAGATGTATTGGTTACAAGCTGATCAAATCAATTGAGGCTTTATTAGAGTTGGGGTAGAGAAAATATATTACCACCAAGAAAAAATAAACTTGTTTAGAGATTATGTAAATGAACATTTGAATTTTTTCTGATTAAGTTGAGTATTTGTTTTTTAATCTTGACGTGAAAATCACTTTGTACTTGGAGCAGTTAACACTCTTGACTCTATATGCCCATGGACAAATCTTTAGTAAAAATGTTGAATTAGAAAATATGATTTTTTTGTGTACAAAAGATGTAATTCTCACTTAAAGCTTGCTAAATGTTATGAAGAAATAAATACCATATTCAAAATTATACTATGGAAATTGATGGTTATTTTGTGGTTAAATGGTCAGTCACGTTGATGAAACCTGTGGAAATATTTTTGTAAGTCACATGGAATGTTGAATCCAGCACTGGTTCAGATTAGGTGTTTGTGATATCAGAATATTAAATCTATAGTTTCCTACAAATTACCAAGATTAACAAGCTGTAATTTAAAATAAGAACCTCGTATATTTTTGTTTTGTTGAGATGTGTCTTATTAACTGAATCAAACACAGTTTTCACTTTGGAAAGGGTCCCTTATATAGATTTACTTCAATGTATGACATGAATAACCAATCAACTGTTTAAAATGTCAAACTAATAATTTCCTCAGCCATTTTAATGTGTTAGAATCCATTTCATTCTTTCACACCAACATTTCAAGGAGGTAGGATTGTATCTCTAGTCTGCTTGAAATTTCATATTTTCTGAGACCTCAATACAGGTTAATTACTGAGCTTGATAAATTATAATGAAATTCTGTAGTATCAATGTAGTAATTTAAGATTTTTTAAAATTTTTCAACTGTGTGTATATGTGTATATAAATATACACGTGTGTGTATATATATATATAAATAACCTAAAAAAATATTGTTTCACATACTGTATGTGGAAAATTTGAAAAGCTTCAGCAACCTGTGTCAAGCAGCATCCAAGTACACAAAGGCCACAGCTATGAGAGAGAATTATTTGCTTTAATTTGTTATTTACTGTTCTATGTTTTAAGAAAAATAAGTTCAATAACTGATTTCAAAATTGTAATAATATATGTACTTGTATATTATATAATAATTAAAATGTGACTATGTTACAAAAATACTAGTCTACTAAAACACTGCCAGGACAGGTTCACTTTGAAAAGACTGAATGTGAGTTTTATATTATTGGATAATGTAATATGAGTGCACTTGCCCTGCATCAGTGCAAGCTCTGTAATGTTAGCTATGCAAGACTGGAAGGACAGTATAACAAAAAAAAAATATATATATATACATAAAGGTATATAACATATATGAGATTTAAGCTATTTAAAGTAAAAATTTGTATTTTCGTATTATAATATTTAGTTATTCTGGAATGAAAAAGCATAATTTATATATATTTCCTGTTACTGAAAACAAACATTTGAAAGGTATTTAAGAGATTTTGGAATTACACAAATAATATTTGAATTTTTTTAGGACAAAGAATAGTTTTTTAATCATAATATGAAAATCACTTTGCACTCAAACTAGTAACAAAGCAGACTTGATATTTTCATAAACAAATCTTTAGTGAAAAAATACTTCATTAAAAATCTGATTTCTTTATATAAAAAAACATTAACAATCTACCACATTTTGTGAAGATGTATATACTGCATAAAAGGTTGTAGTATTAATACTTGTGCAAATGTGTATATGAACTCTTTTTTTTACATCAAGCCTGCTGCAAAAAGCGTTAAACCAAGATTCTGCATAAACTATATCCCATGTGCACAGTTAGATTTTATAATTTTTGAACAACATCCATATCTGTACATCTAAGTCAGTAGTTGTGCTTATATGTAGTAGTAAGATTTAGGGTTAAAGTGACCCCTATCTCCCACATATCTTATAATTGTTTTGTACAAGAAAAGACAATATCCATCCAGTAAGGAGTATTGTACAGATAAATGGGTTTTACTGCCTTATATTGCAAAGGATATTGTAAGCTGCATTCAAAATATTTTTTCATCTGTATTTTATCTTGATAAGTATATTATGTATTTTTAGAAATAAAATAAAATAGTTTAATTGTATTTTTTATACACATAGGCCTTAATCTGCTTAATTGACAAAAAGTCTGGGGAACGGAGCAAGAGACAGCCTCGGTTTGTGAAACAAGATCAAGTGCCTATTATGAGATTAGAATGTTCAGATTTGACCTGTATGGAATCATTTAAAAAATTCCCACAAATGGGACGATTCACGTTACGAGATGAAGGTATGGAATTTAGTGCCTTAAAACATTCAGTAAGTTATTTGAATATAACTTTTTTAGAAAAAATGTATCCCTTCTCTTAAATAATGTATATACATTTAATATTTATGAAAGTATGTTTATGCTTACGACTTACTCTGTTTGCAATTTTTGCAGGTCGCACCACTGCTATAGGAAAAATTTTAAGAGTAGTTGAGTAATGAGTTGAAAAGACTCCATATACAATATCTGAAGAAAAGTGAACTGTCAAGAAGGCTTGCTGCATCCCCAGCATCAAAGATGTGGAGTTTGCTGACTGCTTAGCCTTTTTGTATCAAGATCCTTTTAACTGCAGGCTTATTTTCTAATAACTTGGGCATGGGAGAAGCCATAGAGAAAAAAAATATTTTTATCATC
The DNA here is from genome assembly GCF_004210375.1 of Tachypleus tridentatus. Classification (NCBI taxonomy): domain Eukaryota; kingdom Metazoa; phylum Arthropoda; class Merostomata; order Xiphosura; family Limulidae; genus Tachypleus; species Tachypleus tridentatus. The sequence goes on along the minus strand of NC_134837.1, from coordinate 104,951,035 downwards.
TTTATTGTACTTCCATACAAACGAAGAACAGCTCAGTGTGTAAGAGCTTGTGCAAAGTATTCCTCACGTATACTGATTTGCATTTTTATAAACCGTGTTACTAATGAGACCTATAGAATATGCTTTGTTATTGGCTTTACCATAAAAACATTGACAGACTGTGTTTTTAATGGAACAAAGCTCTCAGTGGAGGAACTTTTTTTGGTATTTGCTCGCTCCTTCTGAAGGTTTTAATGATAATTTTGGCTTTATTTGATAAAAATGACAGTTTTTCATCATGATTAGGGAAGAAAATTCTTACAAGAAATTAACAAACTGTACTGGGATGACATTTAATCCACATAACTGGAAGAGTTATTAAATTTCATACACTTTTGGTGAGATTGATCGTGTCAAGATTAGTTGGTTGCCTTGTTATATTTCTTACAGAAGGTTAATAAAAGGGATATATTAATGACATGTTCATTAAAAGGAAACCTGTTGCTAGAATAATTTATTTTCAAATGGTAACTACAGTGACACTGACATAAGAATATGTGTAAGTTACACACTGTATTCCTCTTCAATAAAGTTATATTCACAACAGTGACAATCTCCTAGGTTATCTGTAAAATATCTGATGAAGTAAGTTATTTCCAGGGAAGTTACATGATTTAAAAATAAATTTTTACTAAATCAAATCTTACATTTGGAGAAGCTCTTTAACCCTAGTTAGTTGCAATAAATCTAATAATTCAGCTCAAGGAAGTTTATTGTAAGATTCAACAACATGGGTAGTTCTCGGAAAACATTTTAATGTATTAGAATTTTTTTCTTTAAATATGACTTAACTGCCTGTTCATGCTCACTTGTTTTATTATCTTTAATACTTGATAAAATAAAAAAGTCAAGTGTAATATAAAGTAAAATATGAAGCTAGGCAAAACAGTCACTTCTTGGCCACAAATTTTTCACTTCTTTCTATGTATGCATGGAAGTCAACATTTTATTCTCCAAACTTAATGTCACATACACCACTGAACTGTAAAACATCAGAAGTTATGATACCACATACTTTAAATGGAATACATACCTGTAATTAGTTAAAATCTCACAGAATTTGTCAAATGAGATGTGACAGTATTAATAGTAATTGCTTTGTGCTGTTTATAACCTTTAAGAATATTTCCAGAAACAGACCTTTACAGATTTTAAAGTAAGGACATATAAAGTGATATTTAGGAACATTTTACTTATCACATAGGCTTTTGTAAAAAAATCTAAGCAAATATCATTGTTAATCTCAACTAAAAGGTCGCCTGTGTTTAAAGTATTCAGTTGGGTTTTTTAATGTTTTTCTTAAATCTTTGATATGTAAGGATCTCATCATAAACTAATATTTTTAACATTTACTTTTTTTGTTAATTGTCATTCATTTAAAAAGTACAAAAATTAGCTCAGACCATCTAAAACCTTATATGCTAGCTACTTCTTGAACCCTGAGCTTTTTGGGGAGAAGTGGGGGAACAAGCCTTGCTGCTAAATAGCTTCAGAATGTTTCTCTCGAGCCATTCTCACACCTACTTACTAAACACAGTGTAAATATTAGATTTATTAGTTGTTACTTCTTTTATTATATACTGTGTACTTGTGTATTTCTAACTTCATTACAAACATTAGTATCTATTAAACATGTAATGGAATAACTTGTACCTTTACTTTAAAAGTATACGAGATAAGCATCCATAGGTACCTGGTGCATTTTTATATTTAATATCTTAGTAATTTAAACCGAAATACCACAATTTCTCATTGAGACAAAATTTAAAAATGACATGTAATAATAAAAACTGAAGCATAATAAAGAATCTTACTAAATCCATCACGAATTGTTATGATAACTTTCACATGGAATAATATCCAGGCTTAAGTTGTTCATAAATTGTTAATGTAAACTTTAAAAAAAAAAAAAAAAACGTTTTTAGCTCTGACAGTTTTTAATTTTTCTATACAGGTGTGACAGTAACAAATGTGTGTAGACTATAAATCTGTATATGATTCATATCCAGTTTCTGCAAAATGCCTCCTTCGCTTTGAGGCTACGATTAAATGATAAGAGTGATGATCAAATTACTTAATCAGATAAATGTTGCTAGCAGGTGCAGTTGACTAACTGCAGTTCAAGATTTGGATCGTGCGATTCGATATACCCTTTTGTATTTAAATCTAGAAGAAACTGTTCATTTCATACTTAATTCTAAACATTTTTACCATTTTTTTTCATCAGATATTACAGTTATATTGTAGTTGTTTCATTTGAAACAGATCATTGTCTTAACTCTTCGACACAAATGGTGCAAACTTTCTACAGAGCCCATGATTTCTTTTGGTCTCCAAGTTTTATTCCAAAATACACGTAATATCTTGTTTTGACAAATCATGTCGTGTCCTGCCCTCGTGTGACGATTGTTCTGGAGAAATCTATAACCAGTGGTTATCAGCATTTTAAGGATGACAAAATGCAACAAGATTTAAATGAAAATTATTCACTTATGTAAAAGTAAATGTAACGTTTTGTGAAAAATATGTGATGAAGAAAAATTTATATCATTTTCGGATTCAGCGTATGTGATTGGTTGAAGAACGTGTACAAAATTAAAAACCATTGCAGCCCTATGTAATCAGTAAGTATAAAAATATCGGAGAACTTTGAAAATTATAATTATATAAAATATCCTTCAAAATATCGAGTTATCAGCAAATCTAAATTTTAAAAAGAATATTTAACTAGTCATGCAAAGAAGCAAATTCAAATTTGAGATTCGAAATAGCTAACAGCGCAAAGTGTACAACTTTGGGCCTAATGTTAGGGTAACTGAACTAAACTTCTCTCTAACCTGTCAGTTCAATATTAAGGATGCCTAATTCTTAAATAGCTTTGAAAGAATACTCGAAAAACAAACATATATGGGAGATAAGCAAAAAAAAAATTTTTTTTCAGAGTTTGTTGGCGTTGTTTCTCCTCTGTAGATTGATTTACAAAATGCAGTCAGATATCAAATACTTAAAACGTTTATTTCCCATGAAAATTATGTGGGAATCTCATGTGCAACAAGCTTTCTCATTTTACAAAATTATAATAATGGCTTATAACTTATAATTAAATTATAATGGCTTGTTGTACATTATTTACTAGAATTGCTGGTCCGTTGTTGATCAATTTTATAGCTAGTTTTCTTCCCTGACGGACCCTGCATTGCCAGGTGTATTAAGGCGTTCGACTCGTAACCTGAAGGTCGTGGGTTCACATCCCGGTCGCACCAAACATGCTCATCACCCTTTCAGCAGTGAGTGCGTTATAATGTGACGGTCAATCCCACTATTCGTTGGCAAAAGAGTTGGCGGTGGGTGGTGATGACTAGCTGCCTTCCCTCTAGTCTTACATTGCTAAATTAGGGACGACTAGCGCAGATAGCCCTCGAGTAGCTTTGCGCGAAATTCAAAACAAAACAGATACTCATAAAGACAAAGCTGGAATTACAATTTCAAAAACAAATGTGGTGTTTACTGTAATCCTCTCAAAGATGTTTGCATATAATTACTTCAGGTCAGCTGACTCAAAACACGTGATAAAACTCCACTGGTGTCGCATTTCGTTAAACAAGAACTAATTCAGTCGTATATTATATTATAGTAATAAACATGGATCAAGAAACACGTATGGTGTGCTTGGACGACTTTGAAAATTTTGCAGCTAAACACTTGAACAAGAGTGCTTTTGACTATTATCGAAGTGGAGCTAATCAAGAACAAACACTACGAGAAAATATAGAAGCATTTAGAAGGTAGGAAACTTTACAAGGGTTCATTGCATTTGAATAATGATTTTTGGGATTAATTGAAAAGGTTCCATTTACACTGAAACCTTCATGCACCAGTTTCATTTCATATTTCAGAACTAACCAAAATTTACTTATACTTTACGAGACCAGTAAATATATATATTTTTAAAGGGCTTCAAAGTACATTAGCTAACTTGTAATTATAAATAAAAATATACAACCATTGCACATACTACAGTGTAATGAAAGAGAGCAATACCTAGAACCTTTTTTTTTTTAGGTATCCATCTATGTAATTTTTTTCTTTTGTTATTAAAAACTAACTGGGGCTTACAGATAATTATAATTTATACACAAGTTCATTAGGTAATCTAAAATAGAGTAAATCTGAAGGCTAATAAAAAGAGTAGGTTTTCCATACCCGTGGTAGATGCAGCACAGATAGCTCATGTATCTTTCTGTTTAATAATAAGCTTATGGACATACGTACGTGACATAAAAAGAAATTCAATTTTGCTAATGGTAGCACTTTTCTCAGTTTAATTTTTTGTTAATAATGAACATTGTGTGTATTAATCTTGTTGGGAAGTATTGTTTGTTTTTTAATTTCACGCAAAGCTACAAGACTGCTATCTATGCCAGCAGTCCCTAATTTAGCAGTGTTAGACCAGAGTTCTTTCTAGTCATCACCACCTATCGCCAACTCTTAAGCTACCCTTTTATCAACAAATTGTGGGAATGACCATCACATTGTAACGCACCCACGACTAAAAGGGCAATCATGTTTGGTAAGACGGGATTCGAACCTTCGACCCTAAGATTATGAGTGGAGCGCCTGAACAACCTGGCCATGCTGGGCCTGTTGGCAAGTATCAAAAATTGTATGCATATCCATATTTAATTAACTTCTAAATTCAACTTCAAATTCCCGGTTATTTGAAATGGTAATACGTAACGTACATAACATAATAAATCAGAGACTGGTCCTAGATAAATTATAATACGTAATAGTGATCATTACTAATGCGATTTACCAATATTCAGGAAAACTAAAGCCTTTCATAAGTATTGTCATCACTGAAATTAAGAAACTGTATATATATATTTCTGGTACTTGTACAGAATTTCCCAAGTAAGGAAAAAAAGCTTTTATAATGATAAAAAAACACGTGTTACACATTGTAAACTATATTATATTTTTGTTACTATTACACATTACATTACCTTCGGTAACTATAATGACTTTGGGGATACTCTTAATTAATCTTAATACCCTTGAGCTGTCAACTAAACTCTTATAAATAGATGGGTCTCTGGGGATATTCTGTACAAGTACCATATTTTTTAACCTTTTGGCACAATTAATTGGAAAACTATCTGAACCGAAAGATTTATAATTTATTAGCTTTATATTTTAAAACATCTAACATGGAAAGGATTATCGAAAAATTTATAGCAATTCTATGATATTTTCAGGCCATATACAAACCACACGAGGCCATTAGATTTTATCCTTATTTATATCTTTGCTTTATTTAAAATTGGCGATTTCAGAATTTAGATATGACTACTTTGTAAAGACGTTAGAATGCATTGATTCACATGACAAACAAGTACTGAAAATGTAATATTAAACCTACTTGTAGTACGTGCACAAACTACCTTCCAAATAATCATATTTTCAAAATAGGATTCACAGCAAAAATCTAATTCGCAACAGAGCCGCTTAAAAGTTTCACTGTAGCTACGTCGCCTGAACTTTGTACTGAGATAATATTTGAAGTCGGGCTATAGTTCATTACCATAAGTTTCTCGCAGACGACGTAATATATATTTATCGGAAATAACGATTTTGAAATTCTAACTGCCTGTTATTTTATCCAGTATAGTTGCCAACCACTTAACCGCTAGAATGTTTTGTAAGCTCATAATCTTAATGCAAAAACAGTCTCCTAGAACTTTAACAATTTATACGTTACTGTAACCCTATATTAATCAACGGTATTTACAATTCAAATTCCGAATTGACAGTTACTAAAAATAATTAGCAAATGTATAAACTACAAATTTACTTAGCATGTTTTCAAAACTTCTCATCAAACAAAATAATTTACAAAATAAAAATATAACGTTCACACATTGTTGAAAAACTATTACACGTCGGATGGTCGTTAAAACGAACAAACAAAAAATATTGTCAGGTGGTTTCGTACATGATCATGTTTGTAATATCCTATAATTCATATTTGAGTTAGTTTTGGGTAAGAAGTATTTCGAAGAAATTTAATGTTACAGTATTTTGGAAAAGCGTGAAGTGGAGGAAATTTTGTTATTTTGAATGTTTGCTAAGACAAACTTCGGTTTATCAGATTTAGTGAAATGAGTCATTTATCAAACCATGCTTCTTAGCTATTCATAATTATCTGAATGTTAGTAACTATTTCTTTATCTATACAACAGTGTTAGTTTGTCACCTACACCAACCAGCATTTAGGTTAATAACTATAAGCACTTCTATTTTAAAGAATGTCAGTCTTATAAACAACACTACAATGAATGTGTATACTAACATCACTCATTGAAAGTCATTCAAATGTAATAGCTGAGGATATCATATTGATGAAGGTTTATACGCATAGGCTCTTTTGCCAAACATTATGATTTTGTTTTTCAAAAAGCAACGCATCATTAGAACTACATTAACAACTAGCTGAAGTGCTCATCCTCTGGACGAAAGTTATGCAAATCCTTGGTTACTGAAAGGTTATCTTTGCACATAGAAAGTTGCTTCCTATATATCTAATTTTAGAAACGCAAAACGTGAAATTGCAACTTTGCATGGACCCAATGAATCTTCATAACAAGTGTGGTAAAGATCCATCAACAAGAGGAGAGGTAATGGTAAAAAACACCTCTCAAAACAACAGTATTGGAAATTTGAATAGATTTTTCCCTGGACCCAATGAACCTCCTTACCAAATTTTGGTAAAGATCTATTAACACCTTTCGAAGTAGTTACATGGACATGTAACAGACGACTGACAGTACTATTATATTTATATAGATTAACTAATATTGAGTTAGGTAGTTTTTATATTATCTAAATGTAAGAAAAGGATCATTTAATAACATTTTTATTTATGTATTTTTATGCTCACACTAGGCTCAAACTTCGGCCTCGTCTTTTAAGGAATGTTTCTTGTCGCGATCTCAGTACGACCATTTTGGGTCAACCAGTTAGTTTTCCTGTAGGCGTGGCTCCCACGGCTATGCAAAAAATGGCTCATCCCGATGGAGAAGTCGCCACTGCTCGTGGTAAGCTGAAATACACCTTCTGGGAGTTGTGTGATGGTAGTTTTTTTTTTTCTTACTTCCACATAAGTGATCTTTAATTCTGAATATCTGTTACCAGTTTGCTACTGGTTTCTCTAAATTTTGTACCTTTTATAATTTACCCGATTTTTTATTTCAGACTTTAGTTCATTTTTCAGAGTTAGGTTTTGTTTTTATATTCCCAGCCTCTTGCTCTTTTTCAATTCCTTTAGGCAATAAATAATAAATATTGTCAACCAAACTTACTTAACATATGCTACTTGAAAACCAAATATATGGGTGTTGTTGGCTAAAGACGTTAGATAGCCTCAAAATCAATGAATTACAAACACAACATAATTGTCACCGAGTTACGTAATAAACTTGTCGTAATTAAAATAATTACTATTAATTCTCTTGTCACGAAAAAAACCTAAACAACCCTGAAATATTCAGTCACAAAATAAATAAATTAATAATGCTTACACTTAACAGACTTTTATATCATGACAAAATAAATTGTGAAATAGTAAACGGAAGTCCACTCATATAAAGATTCAGATATTTGCGCATATTTTTCTAATAAATATTAACATCTAAAATTGTGTTAATGTCTAAAAGCCGCCGCTGCTGTTGGAACTGTTATGACACTGAGTACAATAGCTACATCGTCTATTGAAGAGGTAGCCGAAGCGAAACCGAACGGGCTGTTATGGTTTCAATTATACATATATCGAGATCGAAAAGTGACAGAAGAACTAGTCAGGAGAGCCGAGAATGCTGGTTATCGTGCTTTAGTCCTGACTATTGATACTCCAATGTTTGGATTACGGCTTCCTGATGCCCGAAACAAATTTTCTCTACCACGTCACTTGAGGTAGGTTAATGATTTTTTCTTGTTTTTGTCTCAAGTGCAAGTACATTAATATAAGTATCTGAGACCCATTGGTTTTACGTGACTCTTAAAACCACATATCAAACCAGTTTTAATTAACTTTTTCTCACGTTTGAACGATTTTTATTGTTTAGAATCCTTTCAGTTGATAACAATGTAAATTTTCAGAAAATCTTTTCTCCAGTTTGGATAAATTGTGTCATGACTTTATGTGTCGATATAAAACGCTAATATAAACGTTCAAGTAAACAATTTTATTTGTTGGGTTCATAAATAGAACTACTTTTAATAAATTTCATAAAATATCAATTAACAATGTTTCTGAAATAAATTGATGTTAATATTTTAATTATATGCAAAGGTAAAAAATTTGGAGTGAAAAAAAATTGATATTTTATTCGCAGGATGGCTAACTTCGGAGAATTAGATATAAAATCCAATGGAATTCAAGAGGCCAAAAAGGAATCGGGCTTAAACGAGTATGCTGCTTCCCTGTTCGATCCCTCCATCACATGGAAGGACATTTTGTGGTTGAAAGAAATAACGAAACTTCCTCTGGTAGTCAAAGGGGTTCTTACTGGTAATTTGTCGTTGAATGTTGAGCATTGATGTTTTCTGCAAATTCTAAAATTGAAATTTCTGTTCATAATCAAAAAGGACAAAATTCGCGGACGAATCTAATATGCTTCCGCTTCTCAATCTCAACTCAACATGGGCAATTTTGACACCACACAACTTTAAAACTGTCTTTACCACTACTTGGGACCTGCAAGAAGGTATATTTGTATCAAATCCCATGTAATTTGGCTGAAATATGACAGATAAATTGTTAAAATCCCCCAATTATGCTTTTTATGTCATGTTGACTCTCCACGCCCTATAATTATTAAAAATGGTGAAGTCCAATATTTGTTTTTTTTTGTTTTTGAATTTCGCACAAAGCTACTCGAGGGCTATCTGTGCTAGCCATCTCTAATTTAGCTGTGTAAGACTAGAGGGAAGGCAGTTAGTCATCACCACTCACCGCCAACTCTTGGGCTACTCTTTTACCAACGAATAGTGGGATTGACCGTCACATTATTACGCTCCCACGGCTGAAAGGGCGAGCATGTTTGGCGCGACCGGGATGCGAACCCGCGACCCTCAGATTACGAATCGCACGCCTTAACACGCTTGGCCATGCCGGGCCGTTTGTGTTTGTAAATGTGTATTGCCTGTTAATAAATATTAACTCTTATATAAATTGGTCAAATATAGCCGATTTATTGACCAAAATTATTTTTCTTATAAACTGTCACCCTCCTAAAAGGACTCAAAACTGGCAAATAACTATTTTGTATGTCTATGTTGAGCACATGAAAATTTATTTGTGCCAATTCTTATATCGATTGTTTTATATTTTTGGTTGCTTGACTTTCTTCCCCATAAAATTTTTAGAAATGTCTAAATTTGAAATATAATTGAAAAAGCGCATCAGGCTGATGTATATATAACGCTACGAAGTTAAGTCAATCCGCTGAGGAATGGCGGTCGATTAAAGTGTTTGGAAGAAGAAGAAAATTGAAAAACCGTATGATTCTCTGCGGATAAAAAAATGTTCAATTATACGTGTTGTGTAACCAGTTAATATATACTTTAACAGACTTTTTAATTTCACTTTCATTCTAATTCGGTGAAAAAATGTCATTTGCGAAAAGTCTTTGTACTTTTTACATAAGCCTATGCAGTCACGTGGCTTTTAACGAAATAATAAGCAAACAAAGGTGTTTTTGCATGAAAACCTTTCTTTTCCATGTTATGATATTGGTTATGAGCCTGAATCTTAATGTTTTTCACGAAAGTGCTTTTTGTTTCATTCTTCAGAGATTAATATTTCTGAATCATTATCAACGGTCTGAAAATACACCATTTTCTCTTTACGAAAGATAATCAGCTGTTACCTACCAAACGATAACAGTAATCCATCGCTAACATAACCCAAAAGCTTGTGATTTTTGTAAAAGAAATGATAGACAGTTTTAGCTTTAAGATAAAATCAACAACAATCTTAAATGGACATTTTTCTCTATTTTGGAGGAAACATGAATTTACAATCTGAATTATATGACTTGTTTCGTAATTACGTTGAAGAATGTATATTAAAGGAAAGTGTATTAAACGGTTTTCATTTTCTAAGAATAACTTTGTTTGGTAATCGGTAAACTGTGCTTTACAACCAATAACACTATAAATAGATTTTCGCTGCACGTATAGTTTTATAAGGTCGATTTTTCATCTACTATTGAAACCTGGAAATGTTTAAATTTTCATAATTGCTTTTTGTTGTTTATTTCAATAAGAAGAATGACACAGTGGTCGGAAATTACCATTACTATTTTTCTATTATCCGAAAAAAAATAAACTGAAACGTTAATGCAGTTTGAATTACTTTTCTTTCTTTAAAAACTTTCAAAGGGGACATTTGGAAGTCGATAGTCACGGGTAATGGAGAACTGAAGCTTTAATTTTTTTTTTTAAATCGTATAATAAAATGTTAATATTATTAGACGGTTTATCTCCCCCTCTATAAAGCCACGTTGTAAGCAAAAAATGGCTGATTCATGAGTAATTTTGTCATCATCCTTTCAAACAAACCATACTTAAATCATATTACCCTGAACACTTAAACATAAATAATATATTTTTCCGAAGCATAATAGATATATATGTGTAAATAAAATTGCCACTAAATCCATTCGGTGCAATGATTTCTGTTACTTTAAACTGTATCAACTTTTTATTTTGGCTCATGTGTTGTATATGTCTAGAATTCTGGCAAAGTGTTATTGGGATAATTGTTCGGATTCCCGTCAAATATAATGAGAAACTGTTTGGATTACTTTTTTATCACGACTCAGATGTCAAACAACGAGTTAACACTAATTAGGTGACTGAAAATAATAGTCCCAATGTGCCAGTTAAAAGTATAAAGTATATGTTAAAGTTTCTATAAGCAATAACATTTTTGAAATAAAACAAATACAACCATTCTGTCCCTACTAAATGAAATAAACAGTGCTAAATATCTGATGTTTAGAATAACTAAATGTATAGGCTCTTATCATATTTTTATTATTTTATGTCCATAAACAAGCACACCTGTCGCTACAGTTGTATTTGTAACCGCACGTGTTCTGTCTTTTCCCTGACATTGTACTCGCACGCGTTTTTTTTCTAGGTAGAATTTGCAGATGATGACGAACAGATAACATCCCAACAGCTTTACCATCATGTATTAGCAAAACGGCTGGTATGGGTATTAGCGCTAAATTAAAATAAAGTACAAAACAATCTTTTGACGTTCTTAAGTCAGCTTCTGGTTGATAAAGAAACAGTTTGTACCTAAGCATTTCTGGGCACATCTCTTAGGGACGAGAGTATAAAGAGGTACGGCATTTTAGAGGACGTTGCAGTTAGATATTAGGACGGTTACGTTATTAATTAGTATAGGTGTAAAGGTACTCCCTTATATTGGTTTAATTTTGGGTTTAGATGTTGTATAAGTATAGCTTTGATTTTGCGTTTCTGTATATTTGTTTCCCTGCTTAATATCTTTGTGTTTTCTATAGTTATGTTGCGTTTATTTGATTTGCAGTGTTCAAAAACGTGTGATGGTGGTTTTCGTGTTCTTTGAATCTGATTTCCATTTTTTTGCTTCCATCTCCAATACAGAAGTCGTAGCTGTTGTTGCATTTTATTTTATAAATAATGTTAATGTTGTGTTTGTCAGTGTAGTTTTTATGTGGTATGGACTTTAGTTTTGTAACTGTTTTTGGAATAAATTTGGTGTTTACTGGAATGTTGTGTTTTGTTAAGTTTTTTCAAATGTTGGTTTTGTTTTTCGTTGATGTTGGGAACATATGGTATTCAGCAGTGTAAGGTTTTGTAGTTTCTGTATCTTGGAATTTATTATTGTTTGTTTCTTGTTGATGTAGGTGTATGCGTATAATTATTTCTGCGGTTTTTGGAGGAAACTTGCTGATGTTGATGTAGTGTTGTTTTATTCTGTTGATGTCGTCGTTAATTTTATAGAGTGATCATAGTTTTGTGGCTGTGTTTATTTGGTTTCTGAAAATGTTGAGTTTTTGTTTTGTTTCATGTGCTGATTCCCAGGGAATGGATGGTCCAGTATGCGTGTTTTTCTGTGGATTTCTGTTTTTAATAGTGTATCGGTTCTTGTGATCTTGAGAATGAGAAATGCCATTTGGTTAGTATTTTTTTTCCTGTTCACGGGTGAACTTAATGTTGGGGTGTATCGGTGATGTTGAGAAAACCCACTTGTAGAGAAAAATATATATGTGGAAACGGCTCGTTTGGGTTGAAAAATTTTTTTACGTAAAGGAGCGAACAACATTTCGACCTTCTTCGGTCATCGTCAGGTTCGCAAAGAAAGAAAGAGGTAACTGACCGAAAGCTGACCACATGTTTGAAATGGGTTGTGTAACTGAGTGTAGGGATGTAGAGGGCGTGCTTAGATGTTTGAATATATAATTTTATATATATTCAAATGGGAATGCGAACTCGCGACTCTCAGATTACAAATCGCACGCCTTAACACGCTTGGCCATGCCGGGCCTTGTGTAACAAAAGACAGAATAGCTTAGTATCAATAAGTGCTGTGTTGTCGAACTTTTGAAACCAAAGACATAGATTAAATTTTATTGAAACATGCCACTTTTTTTAAATAAAAAGTTCGCAGAATTGAAGTGACTTTGCAATTCCTACTCGAAGGACTCGTAATCTGAGGGTCGCGGGTTCGCATCCGCGTCACGCCAAACATGCTCGCCCTCCCAGCCGTGTGGGCGTTATAATGTTACGGTCAACCCCACTATTTGTTGGTAAAAGAGTAGCCCAAGAATTGGCGATGGGTGGTGACGACTAGCTGCCTTCCCTCTAGTCTTAGACTGCAAAATTAGGGACGGCTAGCACAGATAGCCCTCGAGTAGCTTTGCGCGAAATTCCAAAACAAACAAACAAAACCTACTCGCAGACTACTTTGTGAAGCAAGATTATCGACTTATATGCGTGATGTACTAAATACCTTGACAAAAACGTAACTACGATTCGAATGGAAAGTTAGAAACGTCGCGAAAAATGTGAAACAGTTCTTCATACCGTTTTGTTAATTTATTGTATGTACCATTCACTATCCCAACTTTGTCTGAAATAAATATGGATATCTGATTATATTTTAAGACTGAAAAATAAAATTTACTGATCGGTTGCTTGCTTGTGAAACAATGTTTGACCTGAAGCCATTAAAATATAATTTCATTATTTTTTCTTAGCTGAAGATGCTAAGTTGGCTTTAGAGTATGGAGCTTCTGCGATACTAGTGTCAAATCATGGAGCTCGGCAACTTGACGGAGTACCTGCATCTGTAAGTATAACAACAAAATTTGTTATTACAAATTAGATATTTTAGAGGAACATCAAGTAATAAGTCTTGAAGAGGCTCCTCACAGAATAATGTGTAAAAACAGCTCTAGCTCATACATTAATGTTATGGTTTGCTAGCGTTCAAAACAAAAATTCAAATACTTTGGCTTATTCGTTCTTTTTATAGGGTTTTAGCCCTGAAACTCAAAGTAGCGAAGTTTGTTCAAATTTTTTATCGTCTATTAAGAAAATTTAAATTCATACCTATAGCACTTCGCTTGTACAGAGATAAGTCTACTGGTTTATAATGCTGAAATCAGGGGCTCGATTTTCCTCGGTGGGCTCAGCAGATAGTCCGATGTGGCTTTGCTATAAGAAAACACATACGTACGTACATGCAGGTGAAAAAATACCATATTAGACCATAGGTGTTGAACTTGATATTCCCTAAATGAAAAACGTAGTGTATGAAAACGTAATAGACCTAATGTCTCATGAAAAGTATAATATATATTCCCTCATTGTGGAAGCAAGTAAACCCAGAGTTTAAAAAAAATATATAAATTTTGTTTTTGTGTAATTTTTCCTTTTTATTTGTTCATGAAAGAATAATCTATTCTCAAGGTCGAAGTACTTCCCGAAATAGTTCAAGCTGTTCGTGGCCGTTGTGAGATTTATCTTGACGGTGGTGTTAGAACCGGAACTGACGTGCTGAAAGCTTTGGCACTTGGAGCACGTGCTGTCTTTGTCGGAAGACCACTGTTGTGGGGATTGGTCTACAACGTAAAGTTAAATTAAGTTTTACTGTTTGTGTTAAAATGAAATTACAGTGTTTAAACTTTATTATCATGAAGTTAAAATTTGCGTTTTTATAATTGGTTTGATTTGAACCAATTACTCTTCTCTCCAATAACAACTGTAACTCTCATTATTTTAAAGTAGTTCATGTCATAGATAAGTATTCAGATATCTGATTATGACTTTTCCTAGTGCATATATATATATTTCAAGTTTAAGGCTAAGGAAATGGCTTGAACCCCCAAAGCCCGACACTTTCGCTGTACGCCTGCAGTTGAGGTTTAATAGTGTGACCCTTGTTGCAATTGTGTACAGAATTATTCATAATAAGTTCTACAATTTTTTTAGCATTTACTTTTGAATAAATTCAGCGTTGTCATAACGCATCAATTTGGAAATTCACGTTAAACAACTACCAAATACTCCCCGGTAAATCTGCAGAACTAACAACGTTAAAATCTGTGGCTCGATTTCTTGCAGTGGACACAGCACATAGCTTAAGGTGGCTTTGCTATAAAACAAGTAACTGCGAAGAAAAATAATAAGCACGACTTTCTTTGAACGACCAGTTGAAAGTTCATATTATATTTTAGTACATCTGTAAATCCAGTCTTGAGACCTAAAAGAATTTTCAAGAATATAAAAGTGTACAGTTCTCTTGAATAATTCTTTATAGGGAAAACTCATTTTAATTTTAAGTAAACTTTAGCCCTTTTTTGTTCCCTTTTCCGCATTGTATGAACCTTCCATAAAACTCAAGAAAGAAAACATCTATCAAAACTGAAACATCATTTGACAGCATAGCCACCGAAATTTCGGATCAAGTCTTGAATTCTTATAATTATTTAAAGTTACGTGATGCATTTAACAATTTATTTGCCAAAGAATTCGCAGCTTAGAAGAACTTGCTTTTCTTAAAACCTGATAATGACAACGGTGTCGTAATTTCAGACATATTTTCGTATGCAGATAAAGTAAATCACATATTGTCAGACACAACCCCGGTTTAAGGCGTTTCTCACCGGGATGATGCCCATGGACTTACGCTAATTTGGGGACCTTAAACTATGACTATAAATGTATTGCATATGGAGGTTCTGTCTCGATGGGGCCTCTTTAAGTTGAAAAGCCTCGGGCCAATAAAATCTTTGATCCGGCATTGGTCAGATATCACAAGATTTAATGAGTTTAACTTTAACCATATTCTGAAAAAGAGAGGGTAAATTGTAAAGATAGCTGTTAAAACTGAAAAAGAGTGGATTCATATGTGTATAATTTATTACAACATGAGACTCGTTCGTTCACAGCGTGGGATAATTAATGGATTATTTAAAATTCACAAACTAACAACCCTAATGGAGCTATTGCATCTAATATAGGAACATACAGACATAATTTGGAAACTTTGTGATGAACGTTCTGAAACCATATATTTATAACAAACATACGGTAAAAGATAGTTTTGTTACGTCTGAATACCTTTGGAATATAACGTTCTTTGAACCAGTAAATAGTGCCAACCTTGGTATTAAAATCATTATACACTAATATCCCATTAAAGAAAGTAATTGATTCATCCGTTAAATTGGTTCAATAAATTCTAATGTTGTACTTGGTACTGTTAAAGGTCCGTTTCAAACCGTCTTTGTTAACCTGAAGATGTATAACCTAAGGTCGAAACGTTGTTCGTATACTTTATTTTCGTTAAAGTTTATAATGCCCATACCAGTCATCTCTGCAATACATAGCCGGAATGTATGTTCAATGTATAATCTTATTATACTCATTGCTTTTTAAACTGGTATTAATATTATGTATTTTTTAACATTTTAAATGCAATTTTGATGAATAAATAAAGTTGTTAAGGAAAAAGTTATTTTCACGATATATAAGAATATATTGCATAAATCTGTCATAATTGGAGAACTGGGGGTGATCAATAATTTCAAACTTGATTTTTAGAATCAGTATTGTCAAATTACTCCAAAACAGTTGCATTTTTTTCTGGTAGCAATAGTTATCAGATATCTGAAATATTAAACATTATGCACTCAATTAACGAGGGCATGGCCAAGCGCGTAAGACGTGCGACTCGTAATCCGAGGGTCGCGGGTTCGCGCCCGCGTTGCGCTAAACATGCTCGCCCTCCCAGCCGTGGGGGTGTATAATGTGACGGTCAATCCCACTATTCGTTGGTAAAAGAGTAGCCCAAGAGTTGGCGGTGGGTGGTGATGACTAGCTGCCTTCCGTCTAGTCTTACACTGCTAAATTAGGGACGGCTAGCACAGATAGCCCTCGAGTAGCTTTGTGCGAAATTCCAAAAACAAACAAACAAACAAACAAACAATTAACGAGGGAAGTCCGGCATGGCTAGATGATAAAGGTACTCGACTCGTTGTCTGAGAGTCACGGGTTTGAATGCTCGTCACACTAAACATGTTCGTCCCTTTCAATTGTGGGGGCGTTATAATGTACAGTCAATTCCTCTATTCTTTGGTAAAAGAGTAGTCCAAGAGTTGGTGGTAAGTGGTGATGAATAGTTGCTTTTTCTCTAGTCTTACATTGTTAAATTAGGTTTTGCGCTGCGACTTGTGTGCTTTAGTTTCTAAAACTGCACTTACTCCTCATCTGCAGTCAGTTACCGTATTCAAATACTGTAAAACAGGGATTTCTTAGATTTATGTAATCAAATAAATGTTTCTGTAATATCGTACACTTCTATAATAAATATTTTTGAAATGTTATGCCCTTTTTATTTGTTAGGGAGAACAAGGCGCAATCCAGGTTCTGCAGATGTTAAAAAAAGAACTGGACTTAGCAATGGCCTTAGCAGGTGTGTAACGACTTGATTATTTTCAGCATAATGGAAAGTTATGGACTTGTTTCTTTCACAAACTTGAGTGATGCCAAAGCACCAAATGTTCAGTTGTTTTTTATTTGTTTTTGTTTATTTTAACGGCTTCTTTGTAAAGAATTTTAAAGACTTAACTGACCTATTTCTCACGGTACGTAGTAAATCTAATCTTGAGTTTTTAAAATAACCATATATAGTTATCATGAGACCTGTCATAAAAAAAAGGAAAAACAAAAACGTTACAATACGAGTATTTCAAGTATCGCCTTCTCCTGGCTTAGCGGAAAGCCTGAAAACTTATAATGCTGAAAATCGAGTTTCAATACTCGCAGTAGACAGGCCACAAAAACATTTAAACACGCTCCCTCTCAAACAAAATTTGAAAAAAAGTGTCACATAATAAATGCCGAAAACCGGCGAGAAATTAGAAAACAGTAAACCTAAGAATTTAAATAAAAATCACGTTTACTACAGATTTTTTGTTCTCAGTGCCTCTTAATTTGTCCATCGTAATTCCAAGTCTTTAGAGGCGTATAAAGACATCAAACATGTCGGAGAGTCGGCAAAATTAATGAAATTTGGTACTTCCCGAAACACTTAAGCAGATATTTGTGAAAGGAACAAAATAATATTTTTACACTTTTCTGAATTCAAAATGGGCTAATTAAAACAAAAGTGATTTTTCATTGCACATTTTAACCCTAAAACCATTAATATTTAAATTAGTTACAAACTTTGATCATATTAATTAGCAACGCCTTTCAATTTTCATATTTAATAAAATAAACGTTATTTCTAGTTATTAAAGACTTCCACTTTTTTACTAATTTTTGTTATCTGTATATTTACAAATTTCTTCCGTGTAAAGGTTAGCTTAAACGTTATGCTCAGATAAAGTACTTGTAACTTAAAGATCAGTACTAATATTTCATAGTTTGACTTGACACTAAACAGAAAAACACTTGATTGGTCCATTTAGGTTGCAGCAGAATTAGCGACATCTCCTCGGCTTTAATTGTCAAAAGCGAATTCTACTCTAAACTCTGAAGATTTTGAATAGAAGATTTAAAGTGAATTTGATTGCCTTAACGTGAAAAACCGCACTGGAAATAAAACGTATTCCGAACTGAAAAATCGTTACATGAAAAGGTTTTGAAATATATACATTATATAATATGGAAATTTAAGGTGTAGGTTTGTCAAGTTTGTTTGTTTTTAACTAGTTACTTGTTTTCTTAGAAACGTGTGTACTTTAACCATAAGTTATATATAAAATAAAATTTCCCATAACTATACGATAAACTAGTTTTCTTTGAAATAAACATTTTGACAAAATGATGAAAGGTGTTATATATAACCAGATCATACGCATAACAACAAAAATTCAGAATACGAACACAGTTTGATAAAATTTCAGTGAAGAGTGTAACAGCTCATTAGGTATAAAACAAGAAAGTATGTATGATATTAGGCCGAATCAAGAATTAGTATAATAAACTGTGTAATATTTATAGTATGATTAACAATAAGAAAGATGTTTAGAAAAATTATATATGAACCGAGACATTATATATATCTGTGACAATATCATTCACAGCCATTGAAGTTGTATCCTTTGGAAACTTAATACACTCAATATATAAATGACAAAGTGTAGGATTAAGAAATGAAATATTTTGTACCAAAACTGCTTTTCCTGAACCTTTTCATCTCTCATTGCATACCACTAATTACACTTTTCAGTACTTTTCTCTTTCAGAATTATTTACCTATCATTGGACTTCTGAAACATTTATAAATATAGCTGTAATGCAGTGAAGTTTGTTGAAATTACACTGAACAATGCACTAAGTTTTTTAAGGAAAATGCTACTAAAATATATTTAGCAAATGATGTTGACACCCAAGAGTTGAAAAAACCTATAAAGAGAATATAGAAAAAATACAAGTCTGTACAATATACCTTATTTAATTCAAAATAAACAAATTGTTTGGTACATCATATGGTAATTCATGTTTAGGAAAGTTGTGTACAGTGAGTGTACAAATACTGTAATTATATATATTTAAACATTAGGCACTTAAATACAGCAAGAAAAATTACAAAGTCTTCGATTATCTCATTAAAGAAGCTACTATAGTTTCCCCATTGAAACAGGTTCTTTCTAAAATATATACAGCAATAAGACTTCTGTAAGATTGTGGAGATTATAATAAATACTGTTTGTTTAACCTCGTTATTTTAGTTAAAAAAAACGGATGTAGAATAGTAACAAGAGTAAACTAGTGTGTGTGTGTGTGTGTGTGTGTGTGTGTGTGTGTGTGTGTGTCAAACAAAACTAATTTCATTTGGAATTTTAATCTTGGCCTTTCCTTCTAGTTCTTACTGTTTTATCTAATGTTACTTGAACAAACTTTAATAAAAATTTTAATTAGTATAATATATATTTTATTTCTGTTAACTTCTAAAACTTCTTCTAGACATTCTAATTAATACCATACTCACTATAAAATATTGAAATAAAAGAATGGTTGTAGTACAGAAGTTCACTGAATACAGAATTGAAAGACAAAACAATGAATAAGGATACAGGAGGAAATGTTAAATTTTTGTTCTGATGAAAATCCACTAATTTCATAGTTTTATTCAATAACAAGAAAATTACTGCAAACCTACTCAAGTTCACAAAGTTGAAAAGTACATATTTCCCAAATCTTAATTCTCATAGTAGCACACATAGAAAGTGTAGGTAACACAGTATCAAACCACTAGATTATGTACAATTTCCAAATTGATTTAAACTGTTTACTAAGTGACACTAACAGAATATGTAGTGAGCTAAATACTCAAATGTCCTATTCCTTGCCTAGTTTTTTTTAACAAAGACTTAATTAAAACTAAGCTACAATCAGGTTGATTAGTTTAACCAGCTCAGGAAGCAATAAAAGAACTCCTTACTGAGTACAATTTGAACAGCTATGGGTATTATCATTAAGCTGAAACATAAGCTAGTCAGGTTTGTCTAACCTACTCAGGAAGCTATAGAATAATTCCTTACAATTGAGAGAACAGCCTATGTCATCCTTAACAATAAGTAAAACCACAGAACAACAAAAACACATTTATGATAGTCTATGGCAGGTATCACAATGATTTAAAAATCTGCACTTCTTGTAGAGAACAAACTATGAATCTCAAATTCAAACTGTGTAACAGCTAAATGTTACAAATCAGTGTGTAGTATATGAGCTACAATATAATCTACATGTGCAAACAGCTTCTAATGATTCTGTAAGAAAAATATTACTGTGTCCTCTGCTTAGAAAATGTTTTTCTTAAATTTAGACAACTTTAAAATGTCATTGTTGCCACTTCTGGTTACCACTAAGAACCATATGATACAAAGTAAGATTGTAAGACTACAAATGTGATTATATCGCCATAAAACTTGTCCATAAATACACACACACAAAAAAGAGGAGACAAAGTAAGTGGAGATAAAAAAAAAAAAGAAAAAGAAACTGAAACTATATTAAACACAGACTTACTTCCCTGTTGAACTGTGTAACAGCTGAAGACCTTAAATGACATTATATTTGAAGGCCTGAAACTATATACAAAAAGTTTAATGGCAAGGACGTAAACTTTATACACAGCTGTATGACAATTTATAGCTTGTAACAGTACACACCTTGTGAAATGGTTGAAGTGAAAAATTTTCACAGTTCAGAGATGAAAGCTATATATGGTATTATTACAAATCACAATCCAAATTTAAAAAAAAAAAAAAATCTGATATTCTACACAATAAGTTTGACAGCTGAAAGCTTAAAACATATGAACATCAGAAAATCATATCTGAATTCCTTTAAAAGATTTAACATCAAACTTTCTAGATACTGATGAAACCTGATACATGTGCAAGGTGAATACAATTCATATAAGAATGAGTTCACTAAGTTCACCTTCAAACAATATCTTGCTTTACAGATATTATTAAAACAATGTACTTAAATAAAGTGCCAACATAACCTTATTAAGTACCTTCGTTCTGTTCACTTAAAGATCTAATTTTCTTGACAGAGTTTGACAACTTAAAAATACACAAAGCCAAGATAATAAGTATAATAAGGAATTATTTATTCTTGAAATAGTTTATTCTAATCCTTATGTCCAAAAGAAAGGTAATGAGTAGAGTGATAATAGTTGAAAATGTACTTGCATATGTTCCTTGTCAAGAGTACGACTTTTATCGTTTTGTCTGTTGTTAGGGTTTGTTATTTGCCTAGAAGATCTGATATAACTATTCACCGAGATTGTAGATCAGAACAATTAATAAATTTAACAGCTACAAATTATTATTTTCTTCTTCTTGCTTACTTTCCTGAAAGACAGAAAGAAACCTTACCAATACGTATTGTTCTCCCATGAGACTCAACACTTATCAAAAAGAAAGTTTATGCAGAGCAAAGATCAGGGTTCAACATTACTATGTAATATGCCCTTCTGATTAGAAATTTATCATGTGAAAATCACTGTATTGACCTATTTGCTATCATTAAATTTCATACTCTGTCCAACTGAATTTTGTAATAATATGTACTGCTGTATATAAAACATTGCATACTTATTTATTATACAAGACTTCAAATTAGAAATAATTATCAAAATTAACCCCAAAATGGAAATAACTGAAGGAACAAAGCTGATTACACAATAATTGTAGAAGTGTTCCAACACTAGCACTTTGTAGCTAAATAAAAAAATCATGACAGTTTTCAACAAATAAAATTTGAAAGTGTAATGCTGCTAGAAATATTTCAGTGTTACACAATTTTATACATTGAACCATTGCCAAACAAACAATTAAAAAATATAGAAGTTACTTTTAGCTTTAGACCTTTAAACACGAAAACTGGAAAGAAAACTACATGCAATGAATTTTAAACATAGTGGAACACATTTCAGGAAATTTAGAAATCCATGGTGTTTGACCTCATTAAACAGTTTCTTAACAATGTAACCTTACAGGTTTATAAGGCAAACAACGAATTTTCTTCTTCATCTCTACTGAAGGTCCTTTTTCCTGAAACATTTGAAACTGTTGTTGACATTGGTAAGTGTCCTGCTTCAGCTGATCTTTCAGCCAAGAAATGATCAAATTCTGTGTTATAAAAAAAAGAGGTATTTGATTAGAACAGTTAAAGATAATACACAGCATAATTTTAAGCATAACAAAAAACAAATTAATTGCAAACTCTAAAACATCTGCCTGAACAGAAAATAGTTATTTTCTTTCCCTTTGTATTTATTGTGTAACACATGATCTTATGAAATAATTGTTCTTGTGATATGAAACTGTTCAGATTATTTTCAATTTTCACAGAAAACATTAAGTCTGTTATTACCAGCAACATTATGCATTTAGCAAAATTACTTTCATGAATAACAGAAGTTTTGAGATGAGCAATTGTGACTCAAAACATTTTGCAGCTCAGTTTGCCTCAAAGGCTCCATCAAAAAAATAAAGATATATATTTAATCTATATAAAATACTTACAATACATGAGTGTAGGTGTAGTTATTTAAAAACAGTGTTGTTTTCTGATGTATCTTTGTGAGTACTGCAACACATAATTCAAAAGCCTAGCAGCACACATTTTCTGTTAATGAAAAACGTGTACACATTGCAGAAATAATTGGATATCAATACTTCATCACTATTACCTGAAGATGGGTGCATCCAACCTTGCAGTCAAAACTGCACCAATGAAATAAATGTATAAAAAACTTGTAGTCATTCTTTCACACATTCCTTAGACAAAGATGTAGGAATTGAAGTATATGTAATAAAACATTTTATTTAATTAATTTTCCCAATAAACATCTCAAATATTGGTTTTGGGTTGATGTCAATTTGCTATAAATAAAAATGTTAGCATTCATTAATCACCCCCCTTTTTTTCCTAAGTAAAATAAAACATTCATAGTTCCATACGAGGAAAGTTTAAATAAGTTTTGACAAACCAGAGCTAATTTGCACCTTGTAACTCCAATATAAATGAATTTTACTGATTTTAACTAATCAATGTTTTTCAACCTCAACTGTCACAATAGGACTTATTTATATCTTAGATTTCTGAAATCACAAACTAGTAAATCAAAATGCACCACAAAACATTATTTTCAACCATATAAGCCATTTCAGTGGAGGTTTACATATAGATTGAAATATATTAATAAAAGCTTTCAGCATTACCTTACTTCTGGCTTTAATTTTTAAAAAAAAGTTTGTGGAACACAAGTTTCATTTCACCTGCAAGGTCGCTGTTGTTAGGCCATGTTTACACTAACTTAATCAGGTGAAGTGACTTCTTGAATGAGTATTAATGAAAAAGTTGCCAAAAAGAAATGTAAAGAAAATAAAACAATGGGTTTAAAATTTATTATATGTATTAGATAAAACGTTCTGCCAAACTGAAGTAAACCCAGCTTGATTAAAAGTGGGGTATGGTGGAAATGTTATTTTTATTTTGAGTGCAAGTACTTGTAAAAAGATTGGAATGTTTGCAAAGTTTTCAATTAAAAACAAATTTGTAATTTATAGTTTTATAACATAAAACTTTAAAGGAAAGTTTTACAAAAATTCAGGAAGATACAGAAATCAGTAATTGAAATTTAACAGAAAGTATTTTTAATTCCATCTTAAATAAATCTCATTAAAATGAAATCTTTTTAATTTTCCTAACTGCAAATTCATTACAAAGTTGCAACAAAAATAAGATTTTTTTTTATACACAGATCCAACATAATATGAAGAAAGTTCCCCTTGCATTTCAAATGCAATAGAAAAAAACCATCTTTAATATGTACGTTTCAGAATTTCTTTAAGTTTTATCATCAGCATTTAAAAGGTTTAACATTTGAACTACAAAAACCAACATAGTATTGAGCAAATTTTAATGTTAAATCAGAAATTTAGAAAGAACAGATTTAAATGGTAACAATCTAATGGAATGTACAATACATATTCAGCATACTTGTTTAACAAACATTATTGACCCTTTCTCAGTGTGCCAACAGGTCAAAGGTCACGTCACTGTGTTTGTTGACTTAAATTCAAAATTTTATGAATTTATGTAAATAAGTTTGAAATAAAATTGCAGATTATAATTCAAACTTTATAATACATGATTTCTTAATTTAAGAGTATATATTAAAAGGCACAACAAAATATAGATTTTGTTCAATCAACATGTAAAAATACCAAGTCTATTGTTTTGTACAAATTAGAACTTAGAATATTCCCTAGTGAATTTTGTTTTATCAGTCATTTTAATCTGTGAAAAGGCCATTACATTCTTTCGAACCAAGTTTTACAGAAGGTAGGGTGCATCTTTATTCAACTCAAAGTTGAATATTTTTTAAACAAATACATCTTAGTCACTCAGCATATTCAGTTAATATGGACTGAATATGAAAACTGTCCATAACAAATTGGTCTGTATTAGTAGGTTCATATATTTCTTGAGCGAAGATTAAAAAATCCTCAAAAGTAAATTTGTTCTTAGTTAATGCAAGTACAAGATATTTACAAGTTTGTAGGCGTGGGATCCAGGCGTAGACAGAGTAGGTCTGGGAGGTAAATGTGTGTATTTTTTTATGGTAAGCCATAAATAAGACCAGAGCAGGAACCTGTAGGATAAAGTTCTGCACAAGTGGTGTCAGAGATAAGTTTACAGATTTTACAATATCTTGAAGTCCACTGAAGATTCTCCTCATGCTTGAGAGTAAGTTTGATCTAATCATTATCAAGCAGTTTAAACTTTGTTCTACCATTTAAAATGCCTCCTATTTTGGAAACAATCAGATCTGTTTAAAATGATGACATCTGTACCTTTATCTGGCTCAATAATAACGTTTCTGTGGCTGGAAAGTTCTTTTAAGGCAGTAATCTCAACTGGCATAATAGAAGAAGGGTTTTTTAAAAGGATTAAAGTTACAAAAAGGAGGAAAATACTGCATTTCTAAGTTTAGTTTTCATAAGACAGTCTATATTTGATGTGTTAATTTTATTAAAATTAACATTAGATACATTTAAATAAAAAAAAGAAATTTGAGAAACTTATCCAATGAGTTTGTAGACAAAAATTTAAACCTACTGATTAAAGCAATTTTGACATTGTTCACCTACAGTAAGATCACTAAATTTAAAAGTAACATTATCAGGACCTGTGTTACTATATTCTATTTTTTGGAAATAGTTTTATAAACTTGACATTTTAGTTGTATTTAAGTCTGGCAAAGGTTCACAAGTTTAGATTTTTAGTCAGATTGGCAAGGCAATGAAAGTCATCTATGAAAATGTTCACGACTGGCTGCAGTATATTGGTTAGTAAGCTTTTTTGGTTTTTTTTTGGCAGTTTCAGTTTTCAATTTTCCTAATAATGGATTTCTTTTATAGTAACAATAAGCAGAAGAGCCTTGGAGATATCGATCATCTTGATGTTACCTCCTATCAAAAATGCTCTGCACTATAATCAAAGAAAATTCAAACAGACTTTTAAATTGGTCCTCAAGTACAATTGCTTTGTTTTTAATGGTCATCTTTATGACCAAATAGGTGGAATTGGCTATGGGATTACCTCCAAGTTCAACCCTTGCAAATATTTTTCTGTGTTATTATGAACATTAATTGAATAACTGCCCCTTTTATAAAACTTGTATTATATAAAAAAATGTTGATACTTTGCTACTCTTTCATTATACAGATCACACAAAAAAGCGTATAGTATCTATTCTTAATTACAAGAAACCCACTTCAAATAAAAATATATCTCAGGAACATTAAATTATTGTTCTCTGCTTATCAGTGAAAGTGTTAATATCCATACCAACCATCCTGAGATACAAAACTTTAGTAAATAAAACAGAACCTACCAAAATGTCACACACTATCTCAAAATATTCATTATTTTTACCATTCCTTTCATTGGTAAAGAAAGTTTTAAATTCATATATTAAAGTAAAAAAATAAAAATTTATTTTATCAACATTTAAAACTAAAAATGTTTAAAATCAAAAAGACACTACTCATTCTTATGCATTCATGGGTTGTATATAAATACACTTGTGGTAACTATAAAGCTACCCGTAGTGGAAACTACATAATCTACAAACATGTAAGTGAGCACACAGGAATTTCAGTAAGAAGCATATGCAAGCTAGCTAACCCACCCAAATCTTGTATCCTATTGTACAACGAGAATTATGACTAATCCGTACTTCTAAAACTTGTTTAATTTTTGACTCCAAAACTAGAGGTGAAACCCTTTATTAAAGAACATCTCTTCATTCACAATGACTTCTCAACACTATAACATCAACACCTCACCAATGTCATTAATATAATCAGTTCTTGATTCTCAGCATTTGTTTTTATTTGGTATTTATTACTATTTTAAAAATATAGTGTTTATACTTATATTTATATATTTCTATAGTAGTTTCTTCAACTGTTATTTATTAAACATGTATGACACATTTTATCATACATTCCATTATACTGTTCCCATTTAAACCTGTTCTTTGAAAATAAAAACACAAAATGCCATGTTATTTTTTGCAGTTCAAATGTCATGATGTTTTTGTTGTTTTTTTTAAATATCAATAAAATGGAATTTAAGAAATTCCAAAAGACATCATCTGGTATCACCATATCTTAAATATTTATTATAAGCCTTTATTTGCAACTGATTCATCATGTGGAAATTGAAGAAAAACACATAGAAGATAGATACATGAAATCCACACAGCCAGACAAAGAGTTAACTGCTCAGACTAGATTTTCTGTAATAGGTGATAAGGAAAGATTTTAGTCTTATACCTACTATGAGATTGATTCAAAATACATATGTAAAAACTGCTGGTTTGGGTTGAGAAAATTTTTTATGTAGAGGAGCGAACAATGTTTGAACCTTCTTCGGAAGATGACCAGCTATTTTTACATTTATATTTTCTCTACAAGTAGGTTGTCTCATCATCACTGGGATTGATTCGGTTTGTCATAACAGTGAAACTAAATAGTGTAGGATCATTAATATGCTCATCTAATACATGATTTATATTCATGGTTTATACTCTTGTTCCTTATCTCACTCAAAGTAACACAAGTGATTTACTCTGTGTGTGTGGATTAGACAGGTCAAAGGACAAAACAAATTTAAAATTATATATCAGTAGATGCCTACTGTTATGAGCTTCAAGCTATTTAGGATAAAGAAATGTAGGTTTCTGTTACAATCTGCAGTCATTCTAGAAAGATGTACAGGGTATAAACATAGTTTTATTTTATATTTCTTTATAGTGGTTATGGCTTCAATGAAACTGAGTGAATCTGTATGGAGTTGGAGTAGAAAAAGTAACAAAAAAAGTTTCATATTTATGTAGGAGGTTTGAGGTTACACAAATGAAATCTGAAAATGTTTAGGTGAAGAACACTGTTTTTAATAGTAACATAAAAATTATTTAGCAACCAGAGCAAACATCTGATCCAAGTACTCAGACAAAACTTTATTAACAATATTAATACAAAAATCTAATTTTTTATGCAATGTTTTTGAAAGCTTGCCAAGTTTCATGATGATGCACATACCACATTAAAACTTATAGTATAGAAAGTGTAACAATTACTTTAGTTACAAGATTGGTAAAATAAAATGAGCCTGTGTGGAAAGTGTTAACTCTTTATACACAGACTTGGTTATTATGAACACCCTTCTAACAAAGCTCTATGTACATTACATACACAAAAACATCTTAAATCAGATTTTCTTAAAATATTTTTACTACAGATTTGTCTCTGAATTTAAGCCTTTACTTAGTTAATGTAAGGTGATTTGCATTTTGAGAAAATACTTTTAGTTTTGCAATTTTTCTAAATAACTTCTAAAACACCCAAAATCAATATTGAAAGTTTTTTTCAGAAAAACTATATATTTTATCTGTCATTTTAATCACCCTAACAATAACCATGGTAATAGTGGTAAAATAGGATAAAATGAAAAGTTGAAATAAATCTTAATTACATTTATTTCTAGAATGACTACATACTGTTACAGACAATTACACATGATTTATTCTTACAGCTAAAGGCTAAAAAGACAAAATCTGAACACATTTAACTTTTTTCACCTTACTTCTGTAAACAGAATCCTCTTATAGCACACAGAACCATTTATCAGGGATGTTTTTTTTTCCCCGTTTTGAAAACAATGCAATAGAAAAGTATGACATGTGGGTTTGACTTTCTTGTTTGTATCTTTGTAAATCAAGAGGCTTGGAGATTATAAGTCTACATCACAGCTTTTCAATATCTATATTGAAAGTGCATAATTTCTGCTTATCTTAGATCACACAGTGGTAAAAATAGAATCTAAAATCAATAATTCAAAATGAAAAATGTCACGTGATACAAAGAAGTAAAAATTGAAAATTTAAATAAATTTCCTTTTGATATTATGAAATTAAAACATTTTGAAATTTGAATTACCAATTATGTCAATGAAAATGGCATCAAAACAATGTTGACAATACAGCTGCTTAACTAACTTTTGAAGTTAATTCTTAAGTAGTCATAAGATGTACTTGACAAACCTAAATACATAGGGATAGTTACTTAAGTTATACTTACCTGAACTGGTAATAGATGGTTGATCAGCTTTGTCTGTAGCACCCTAGAAACGAAAAAGAAAAACATATTAGTAACAATTAAGTAAAAAGATCGAAAACTGCTCTAAAGGAAAAAACACATATTATAATAATTTAAAGTTAAATTCATGTAAAAACTAGATATGTGTGTTATACATATTTATCACTTGCATCACAAACTGACCCAAGTATTAAAACTTAAGTCACATACACCCACACATAGTAGCAATAGGCAACACATTGTCATTTTTAGTTAGTTGTTCATGTGCTTTCTTATTAATCATTCCAGAAAAATATTGTTTACATACCTAAGAATGAAACGAAAAATTCTGGTTTTAAACATATTCAAGAAGTTGTAAAAAGAGAAACTAAAATCATCTTACTTGATTTTCTAACCATTTTCTCTAATTCAAAGTCCTCTTTCTGCAATGAAATATGGTTATTATAACATGTTCTAAACACAACGTGAAAGAAGCAACAAACTACTACACAATTTTGTGTGTGGCCAAAGAAAACAATAATTCACATTGTAACCTTATAAAAGAAATGAGATGTTAAGAAGAAGCATATAAAACTCGATACTATTAACTGATGAACAAGAGATACATTCAGTAATGAAGTTTAATGTAATTCTGTAGGAACTAATTAATGCCAGATGAGAGAAGAGTATATAACTGAAATGATACTTGGCCAAAAGTTATCAGAACAATGTAATGCTAGTGAGATCATATAAGATTAAAAATAATCTGAATTTGTTAGATAAATTAAAGAACAAAGTGTTAAATATGTAAAAAGCAAGACAACTGTTAGATACTAAGTTAAAATTATAACCAACAAGCTGAGTTATTCATTCTTTGTCCAGTTTATGAACTTGGAAAAATACGGAGGTGAATGTTAAGAAGACAAAATAACTTTTAAACAATTTCTTTATAAACATACTATTATTACAGTAGTCATTATTTATTAACTCCCCCAAAATTTTGAATAATCTTTAATAACTCAACACACATACACACTTAAAGCATGGTATATACTGTGTGATGGTGAGAGCAACTTTGTAGGAATAGACAGTGACCAAAAGAATTGCTTTCTATCACTCAACTTAAACACTCACCTCTTAATGACCTTCAACAGTTTCCTGTGATTAATTAATTTATGGTTGTTGGCTGCAGAATTGTCTCACACAACTGGAAGCACACAGGTCAAAATAGAAAGCAAGTTTAACTCAAGGAAGACCTATTCATATTAGCCTTATGGCAGCTGTTGGAATAGAAACTTTAGCAGAATTTATGTATTATTGAACTTTTTTCATTGCATTCCTCCATAGTGCATGCCAGTGCACTCTCCAAGATGGACAAGACACTTGTATGCCCTTCCCCCCCAAACTGAGTGAATGTTGAGTTAAAGAAACTAATAATTTTTTGTAGTCTAATGACATGGTGCCATCTACAAATGCAGTTAAGATTAAATTATGACAAAAACAATGAATACTGAATAACAGTAGTAATGGGGGTTGTGAACCAGTAATAAAGTGCTCCTTGTTCTAAACCATCATCCAAAGAATTTGGTTGCGATTGGCCCAGTGACCTCAGTTGATTGTTTGGCATTTATTGGTGCAAAGAAACCAGACTATCTGTGCCAAGCAATCAGTTAAAATTGCAAAAATTAAATTATTATAAAATCTAAAATTAAACCAAGCTAAAATGCAATAATGCCTCAAATTCAGATAAAAAAAACTCAAATAGAATTAAAAAAGCCAATGGCATGTAAAAAGTTAAAAACACAAGAAAGATGGACATTGTCACTATCACTAATGATACTGTCCAACATCAGGAGTAAACCCATAGAAAAGACACGTTTGAAATGGTACTGTCATTCATAACAGCACAACAGTAAAATGTGAGCTACTGTTACTTAAGTGTCACAAAGACCACACATTGGTGGATCAGACGAGGTAAATGAAAATGATGAGTCAAGAGCTGGGAACAATGCATAGTCTAGTTAGGACAACTTTGTCCTTCCAATTTCTACAGAAACAGGATGACTGAAGAACAACAGAAGGTTTAATTTGAAAAAGCTTGTTACAATGTTGCTAAAAAGATATTGGCTGCCAACTGAGTTTGTTAAGGTTTTACAAATAGGCTGAGTGGCAGTCTGGGCAATACAGCCATTCACTGCTCCCATGCAGCTGTCTAAAGATGCAAGATGAAATTCTGAGAAAGCAGTAAAAGAAAAACAGTTGGCCTGGTCAAACTTCCACTGAGGTATATGGGTTGGGTGGCACTGACCACAACCTATCTTCCTTGAAATTGTAGAAAATAATCACTGCCCTATGGATCAGTATCCATACTTCCAGAAAATAGTGAGAGAAAAACTGAAGGGGAGCAAATATGCAAGTTAATGGCAGTAAAAGACCAACTGTGTTCATGCAAACAAGTACAAGATCTAGCACTGAAGAAAGGATGTGATCCGAGAGTATACCATCTATGGAATGACCCCTCCCCTTCAATATCAGCACCACCCCATAGTGGATAGCATCCATTAAAAATGATTAAAAAGGGAAATTGCAACTGTTCAATAAGAGCATCAAGGTGTGTTTGATAAGAAGACAGGTAGAGAGAGCAAACAGTGGTGGTATGACCCAAGGAAGCATGGTTGACAATGGCCTCCAAAGTTGTGTCAAGCTGCCAAAAGAGGGAAGGCACATTCTGGTCAAACAGCATTGCCAATCCTCCATGCAATCATCCATCACACAACCTCTTATTCCAATATAAATAAAACTTTGGAGAGGTGATTGTATTGAAAAGGTTTTAGAAACACTTCCTGTCAGGAAAGACACAGGATGAAAGGAATCAATCAAGGAGTTAATGTTATCCAGATTAGAATGGAAACCTTGAAAGTTCCACTGTATCAAGGTAGCCATATTTACTTAAGTGAATAACCTTTTAGTGTTTATAAACATGCCGTTTTTCTTCATTAAAAGAAGGTCTACTGACTTTCATGTATCCCGTTCTCTATTGAGAGGGAGAGTATCTGTCAGTAGACAGAGATTCCAGAAAAAAGGGTGTGAATAATTAATTGTTCTACATCTTGGGGTTAAAAAAGGTGGACTCAAGCAGATGCCAGAAGCTGGGGTCAAAGGAAATGGACCCAAGTGGTCCCTGGAAGGAATGATGGGGACAGAGAAATAGATGTTGACTTCTAAACTCGCTTATCCAAAGAAGGCAAAAGATTCTTGCAGAACAACTCAGTTGGAGGCACAAAAAGTTCTGTCTGCACTTCCACTGTAGCAGTGAAATGTAGTACTGCAGCATATGTCCGAGATGGAGTGAGGGACAATAACTTGGTTTTCAAATGCTGTACTTTTTTCTTTCACCCATCTAGAACAAGAGTTAGAGGGGTGGAAATCACTACAGTTAATGCAGTGATGTTCTAATTCACATTTGTAGGCATCATGATCTTCTTCACCACAATAAGCACATCTCATAGAACCATAATATGATGCATTTGAATGAGTGAACCACTGGCACTGGAAACATCTGAATTAGGAATATATGGCTATAACTTTCAGTTCAGATAATCCACTAGTGGGAATGTAAATGTCAAAATAGGAGCATTGGTATAATTCTTTCCTTATGAGTAGAAATACATTGTACTGCAGACACTCTTTGGTTGGAGAAACCTGCAAGAGCCTACAACTCAGATGTTCTTCCAGTCCTTCTCAACAATAACTCTTTTTGAAGAATTCAAACTAGCATTTCATTCTTTATTTCACAAATCATTAGGGCAAATGTCTCCTTTTTTAGTCAGTTACAAAACTAAGTTACAGAGTTTGACAGTGGTGGTGATTTGTAACAGTCATCTATGTGTGATCATTTACCTACAATTTTTTTTTTATTATTTTATTTTTATGTGAATATGAGATATCCATAATAGAAAGAGAAAGCACTATAATGCAAAACAAGGAAAATGCAGCAGTGCCAGGGTTTCATGAGCACTATGCCAAAACACCAGCATCACACACAACATCCACAATACCCATTGAGAATGTCCAACATTGGTACTCAGTTGACCACATCCCAACAGAACTACCTGATTGACCCTGGGGGGAGGAGGGATACACATCTACAGTAATTTTACAGAAGATACAGTAAATCTACAGTACTAATGTTAAATTTTTGGTCCACTTATAATTCCTGTAAAAAGGTTTTTTGCAAAAATATTCACACTTCCTAAGGGATTAGGTAATAAAAAAATATTTCTGGGTGCAGAAATTGAGAAATTTTACTTTTGAGCAACATGGGAGGCAAAAAAAACACACAAGTTTCACAGAAGCTTCACATCATGAAGCTCAAATGACTTAGCAGGTTATTATTCAGTCTACTATTCTAATAAAATGTAAACAAGAATTAGTACCATAATACCTAGTTCAATAAAATTATGCATGAAAAACAAACTAAATAACTGTCAGCTTTTTGTTATAAGAAATGTTATGTTTAATACAATGTTTTAATTTTGAAAACAAACAGTCAAAAAGTGCGAAAAAACAACTTTAATATAAAACACTAATATATACTAGACAAACTTACAAGTTAAAATAACAAGGAGTTCAAGAAATAAATGTAACTAAAGTAGTTTTGATAAAGCATAACTCATGCTGTAAAAAACAAAAGGAAAACAAAAACTATGCACACCACTTTCGAACGGCCTCTGGCATGTGCTAGCAAACCAAGGCTTCCATCGACCTGATCTAGGTTCATGTTGTCCTCATAGGTACTGCCACTGAAAAGAAATTAAAACCACAAACATTAACTTATCATCATTTTCTGAAATATTTACTAAAAAAAATAAAAAAATTAGGCAGTTATATTAATTCTGAATGCAAGAAAAATTAACTACCCATGGAAGTGTATGAGATACATTTAAACATTTTCAATCACAATAGTAACTTCATCAAAGCTGTACTATGAATATAAAAGCATACTTGATTTTATGTATTTCCCTCTTCATTATTAACATGTATCCTAAATTTGTGTGTAAACTACAAGGCATGATCATAATTCAAATCTATTTATTAGATTGTGCATATTAAACTACTTTTTAGGTTGCAACATCTTATTGTTGTTCTATGAAAGTACTAGAACTAAAAATAGAAAAAAAACATGTTAAGAAATATTTTTTTAACCTTTATGTATTAAATGCACTTTATCAGTTACAAAAAGTGTTTCACTAAAGTTTGATCTCTTGAATACAAGACAAAATAGGTCTTTAACTGGCTGTGTAATTCAGGTAGAAGTTGAGAACAGTTCACAGGGTTGTATTAAGGTTGAAAGAAAATCACAACCTGTGCACAAACAAAGCTTAAATTAATACTTCTCTCTTATTGAATTTATTAGGTTATTTAACTATCAGATCAGTACTATGTATACTCTGATGAGCAACAGGTTCATGTTTTTGTACACTACTGTACTTACAATTTACAACTGTTTTTCTTAGTGCTCATTCTTCAGTTACTCTTTATAAACAAGGTACTGGACAGAAAGACTGCTGATAGGTTACCTTATTTTGCTTTGCTCATATGAAACATTTCGAGACTGGGCAAACATGTCAAATTCACCACTTTCTGTTAAGTTTGAGGGTTGTAGTTTGTTAGAAGCTGACACTGTTGTTATTTGGCTAAGGGCACTAGAAGCATTAGCTGAGCTTACACCTGGTTAAAAGAAATTCAAGATTCTAATTACAAAAGACTTGAAACTTGAGAAATTTTTTTGAAATAGCAGTATAACAGTGACCTATAGATTACAATCTACCTTTAGATTTTTAGAAAATCCTCCATATTATGCATTGAAAAAGTTTACACATATCATTTCTTCATTTGTTTTTGAAGTAGTTTTAAATAAAAACTACAACTGCAAAATATTAATTTTTTTTAATAGTTTAATGTGTTTTGTTATAGAAAAGCTACATCGGGTTATATGCTGAGTTCATTGAGGGGAATTGAACCTCTGATTTTAGCATTGTAAATCTGTATACTTTCTGCTGTACCAGTTTAATAATCTAGAAATCTTCAAAAGTAAAGGCAAGTACACCATTATAGTAAATATGTGGTTTAAAAATCATAAAAAGTAAAAATCAAATACACCTTAAAATAAGCTTAAAGATCTGACAATGTATAACTGGTTTTTAATTTTCAAAACAACAATTTTACTAAACAACAAATAAAAAATTTTCAGATAAAATTTACTAAAATGATGTTAGCCACCAGGGAAAATAACTAATAAACTCAGCATAAAAATGGCTAAAAAAGCTTTAATATCATCAAAAGAGAACATGTATTTTGAATATAAAACAATTACGCTACTGAAGTTTCTTTCATCAAACTTGAAATCAAAGCTGTTGAACATCTAACAAACATACAAGATGGTGTAAAGAAAATATAGGATTTCTATTACAAGAGCTAAAAATATTAATTTTTCAACTTTTTATTTGAAACAAAACTATCAAAAGACAGATTTTATTAATAATGCACAGAAATCAACCAAAAGGTTAGAAATCAAGCTATTAAAGGTTCAGTTGAATTTTTCTTAACTATATCTGAGCATCGTATCATAGAGATGAAATCTTTTTTGTTTTGTTTTTATTATTGCTTAATTATAAGTTTCGACCCTGACTAGAAAACTACCAGAAAAATCACCTAGCCTTGCTATACATAGAAAAATTGTATTATGCTGATTTAGTTTGAATTCACTTGTAAAAACAAAGTAAATGGAGAAAAGTTAAATATTTAACAACCTGTTTTACAAATAAACATTTTTTTTATATTTTTAAATTCCTATTACATACTTAGAGATATCAAATATTATAAATAATTCTAGACCTTACTCATTCCTGCAAGTTGAACATGGATACCATCACTGCTACTGATATCATCCTGAAAATCTAACAGAGGTTTTTCTTTGGTTTCATTTTCCTGTACAGTAGAGATAAAATTCTGAAGTGGAATATAAGGTAATGTACAAATGAAACAAAGCTCATTAAAAAGCAAAATACATATTCAAAATATTCCACATTAGTAGTTTAAAAGATCCCAAACTAATTGATTTTGATAAAATTGTGAAAAATTAGTCTATAATAGCTAAAATTGTATGTTGGCTGGCTTTGTATTACATACACGATCGTGTGTTGGCTAAAACTGTACTGGGCGATAATTCTACTTTTTTATAAACGTGTTTTATACAATTATGAATTGGATGGCTTGAATCATTTACTGTATACCAACCTTTTTCGGTAGAGACTGTACTTGTTTATTTTGGCAAACACCCGATTTTTTCTTCTCGTAACGTTCATATCGAAGAAACAAATTGTTAAGTTCATCATTAACTCTAAGAAGTTCATCTGCACAAATAATAAATAAATGAGAGTTGAAACAACACCACTGTTAAGACTCTTTTAGTTTTGATAACAGTTTGCAGAAAAATAAAACAATTGTTTGATAGTTTATATATGGCTATAAACATTGAAACAGACAAAAATAGGCATTAACACAATTTTATTTTACTTAATTTTTACACTCAAAAATTAAACATTAACTCAATGGTTATTATCAGACCTTTAAAGGACAAGGATGATCCCAAATGAACAGATTAGTTCCATATAATATTCCTCTTTCCAAGCAGTAATGTTCTCCCCACTTTTTTTTTTTTTTTTCAAATAAGTAGCACTACCTTAGAAATAAATCATTATGTGTCAATTATATGACTCATACTGAGGTGTTCAATTCAGATCAAATTCATAACCAGCTGCAGATGAATTAAAAATAAAAAACTTTCATTTGGAAACTATGTTATTTTTTTTACTGAATATGAATATAGTTTGATGTAGCATAAAAGACAGGAAATTATGCATACTATTTAGGAAACATATCTTTAGAGTAAATTATTTCTCAGTCTACCAAAAAACAAAGTATGGTGTGTTCAGAATTAGGTGGCAAAATTCTCCTTGTATAAGCTTCAGGCACTTTACATGTACTGACGATTAAATTTTACTATTTTAAAAACTAAATCACTTTGATAAAACTTCATTATCTCCTTCTCTTTTATTAACCACACTAGTATATACATAATTAGTTACATTTGGAAAAGCAACAATTTTAAGTTGTAACAAAATTCAATAAGGAAAAAAAGATTTCCTGTTCATTTACAGAACAGTTTTTGCAATCAATATCTGTTGGTAAAACATCACTTTAATGTAGTTTTTAGAAGATAGAAAGAATTGAATCCAAGAAATTTTATTTCCAAGTCATAAGACTTGGAGTCACTACTGAGCTTTATTACAGCCCAAAATTTTACCTAACAACATTATATATTAGAAAAAATTATTTGATACTCGTTTTTGTATCGAAATTAAAAATCGTATTAAAATAATGTTTTCTGTGTATGCAAATAAAATCCAGAAACAGTAAATAACAATTTACCCACAGAATTCAATATTATAAATTGTATTCTTACTTGTAACTCCTTCATTGGCAACTTGGCCTATCAGCTCTACAATACGGCTCTGCATAGCTCGACAAGTTTGATACAACTCCTATTAAGACGAAACAGTACTACTTGAGATTTTTGTTGAGACTTAACATAGTTGTTATTAATATACTAAAAGTAGTTCTAAATGTTTTTACCTGCACAAGCTCCCAGTCACTAGCTTCCTCTTTCCCTGATGTTATTCCTGTCAACATCTCACCAAATACATTCATGTTTCCTTGCACGACATTTAACTC
Source organism: Tachypleus tridentatus (assembly GCF_004210375.1). Taxonomy (NCBI): domain Eukaryota; kingdom Metazoa; phylum Arthropoda; class Merostomata; order Xiphosura; family Limulidae; genus Tachypleus; species Tachypleus tridentatus. The sequence continues at coordinate 104,913,452 of NC_134837.1, read as the reverse complement.
TTTTCTGAGCTTTTCCAACTGTTCAGATGTCAAGTTTATAGGATGTGAACTTTGTGCTGGGGTTACCTGGTGCTTATTAAAAAAAATAAATTGCAATTTTTTGTCACACTATGATTTTACAGATTTTAAATTTGAATGGATTGTTTGACATGTAACAGAAAAAGGTAGCTCATCATATCTCAAACAAAATTTTATGGTCAAAATTTAAACTTATCATAAATGCCTACAAACAGTCGTGGGAAGGCGACTGCCAGGCAGTGAAGGGTGATATAGATGTGGGTTTGAGTACCCAAATCTCACTCTTCTAATAGGATACATTATATACTTCCACACTGTAGAGTGTACCCTAGGTTCCCATTTCTACATATATGTAGGTTGTTTTCATTCCTGCTAATATGGTGTGTGTGTGTGTGTGTGTGTGTGTGTGTGTGTGTGTGTGTGTGTGTGTGTGTGTGTGTGTGTGTCCACCAGGGTGTGTTGTGTGTGATTTTAGCATTGTACATTTTACCACTATCCCACTTAGGTAAAAATATACAAGTATAATTTGTATATGGGGAATTAACTGAGGGATAGAATTAAAATGTTGTATACCAATATTAGTATTCAGCATAATTTGAAATTTTAACATAAAATGTACCAAATAACATGAGATAGTGCTGTGGCACATGATGGCCATTTAACTGTACTGGCATTTCTATTTTAATTACATGGAATTTGCAAACAAACTTAGCTGAAGAAAATTGGCTGGCTTCATTGAAACATGGCAAGAGTTTAAAAATCATTATATTATTTTAATGAATCACTAAATATTTATAGACTGAACAAAGACTGCTGCACACATAACACAGATATAAGACACCAAAAATAAAGTTGTGACCTTGGATCCAAAGTAAATTCACGAATGAAAAAAACAGTAGAAAGTACAACCTACTGATAGTTTTTACTAAATTTAGCCAATTTTAAGCCTTAAGCACTAGTCAAAATGCATACATAAATCATAATAGACTACTTTTGCATATGATTATATATTGTGAATAATCTTAAGGATGGATCATACTGTCTACATAAAATAAAGTGGGGTACTGAAGTACTAAGTTCCATCAATATGTTTCACATAAGCTGAATAATACACACATGGAAAAAACAGATAAAAGACCATAACCCTGTACTCAGTCTTGAAGAGTCCAAGTATTAGCTTAACTGAAAATACTTAGAATTACTTCTACACTCTTACAAAGATTACTTTTGTTAACATAAAGAGAAACTTAAATGTAACAGTTCTGATACATTAGACTTGTGTGTTTTTATCAATCAGTATAGGAAAGATGTAACCAATAATTTCCATGTTGAAATAAATCACTTTGAACTGACCTACTCCATTTTTCACTTAAATTTGTGTTTATTGGACAGAGATTACATTAGGGTTAGTATTTTGGAAATTACAGGCACATTTCAATAATTACATGCACACACACAGATTATATTTACAAACAAGTTTTTAGACTTATCTTTTTGTCAAACATAGAACATGAAATAAACAATTTTCTTTAGTTACAACCTTTGTATTCACAGTTGCTATTTGTTGTAGCTTGCTAAGTCTTAAGAAATACATTTCTTTTCTACATGTTCTAGAGTCCTATTATTTTTGATTCACTTACTGTGTTATCATCTTATGTTTGGTGAATATTTTTAATTTCTCGCAGATAGCCCTCGAGTATCTTTGCACTAGCTGTCCCTAATTTAGCAGTGCAAGACTAGAGGGAAGGCAGCTAGTCATCACCACCCACCACAAACTCTTGGAGTACTCTTTTATCAAAGAATAGTGGAATTGACCATTACATTATAATGTCCCCATGGCTGAAAGAACAAGCATGTTTGGTATGATGGGAGTTTGAACCTGTGACCCTCAGACTACGAGTAGAATGCCTTAAACACCTGGCCATGCTGGGCCCCGTGAATATTTTAATAGAAGTTATTTTCCTTGAAATTACTTTAGAAATAACATACCTGAGAATTTGCTAGTTGTTTATGGTGATGATCTTCAGATTTTGATGACCATTGCTCATATTTTGGTTGCACTTGATTCAAAGACATAGTCTGAAAAGCAGAAATTGCATTGTACTTAAAGTATTTAGCAAGACTAACCACAGATCTTTTGAAATATGGAAAAGAAGTTTTAATTAAACCACAGATCTTTTGAAATTTTATCATATTGCATGCAACCATCCAAAGCACTGATAGAGGTACACAGTCAAGCTTAAACATTGCTCACATTTTTTAAAAGAATTTCAGATTATACAGGAAAGAAAACAAAACTACAAAGAACTAAAGAAAACATTTTTTAATGCAAACCAATATTATTCTACTAATGCAAGACTGAATTTAGAGTTAAGATAAAACAATTCTACCTCAAGTAAAATAACCATGAGAAAGATAGTCTAAATTAAGATAATGAGAATAACAAATTGTAATTAATAAAAAAAAAAACTTTGTACATAGAGTTTAAGTACATTTTGTTTTGAATACATTATTTACTTAATAAGCAAATATTAATATACATTTGTAAATACTTCATATACATATCAGCAAATTTTTATTAATCTTATAAAAATTAGCTAACATCACAATCTGTATACAGAAGTACACTGATTATTTAAATTTGATATATTTTTTTGGCTGAATTAGTATGGATATTTTATTACAAAATATCCATGCTAAATTAGCCAAAAAATAACAAATTTAAATAATGTAAGGCAAACATGTAATGTAAGTTATACATGGTGGTAATAGGAAAAACTGCATACAAAACTACCTAGTCATTGATGTTCCTAAACATAACTTCAGAAATAACCTTTAGTATGCTGATATGTTATAAACACATAGTACAAAAGCAGTATCTGATTGTAGCACATGTTCATAAAAATAACAGTTTGACCACCATTTGAATGTTTATAATGACAGTATAAAATCTGATTATTTGAGATTTTTAAACAGGTCACATAATAACAATCTGAATTGTAAAAATAGCCTCCCAGAATTTAACAAAAAATACAGATCTAATTTTCCATGTTTTTTTACTTTTACAAATTTAAAAAAGGTTTTGTTAATAAAAACAACATTACATGCTATTTTTACAACATTAAGTTAGTCAATATACAATAACTGCAAAAGATAACACAAAATAAAGGTACAACATCAATACAGCCTCACATGCAATAACTCAAACTTAACACAAAACAGGGATACAAATTTAGGGCAGCAAAAACAAAGGTCTAATAAATGGATATTAACAACTTTGTTAACTGAAAGCACTCACTCTAATCACAATTTATATATTTTGTTGAATCATTATTATTACAATCATTTATAACTGACATTAAAAACAACATGCTAATAAAATACTACATCCTATGAGAACATCAGTTGAAACAAAAAAAAAAAACAGAAAACTTCAAGATAATCACTTTGATACAAGACCTTTCATACAATGGCAATGAACTGCAAGCAGCTTTGTAACAAAAGAAGCCCTGATCAATTGGTTCAGAAAGTATGAAGAGGTAGAGCAATAATAGGTATGTTTAGGGTGAGGGCAGCAACTGTTTGGAGCTAATTATAGTGGTTGGTGTCAATGTTTATATGTTCATTCTGGCTGGTTTTATAAAGGCAGCTGAAATACTATAAAGGAAAATTAGGGAACATTATAGTTTTGGAAAATGTTGTCAAAGAATGCATAGATTTTATTTCATAGAATTAGTTTTAAAATCTATGCATTCTCTGACAACATTTTCCAAATATGAAGCACCAATTATACTATTTTTCAAAACACATTATCCACTGAATGTTTGACAAAAGACACTAAAATGACTGTTCTACATCAGTGGACCTGGCCAGGTGTACAAGTAATGACCAAAGATGTTTCTAAGCATGGAAAACATTGCTTGTACTTCTTTCATCACATCAAAAATAAATACCCTTTTCATAACTGTATTTTAAGCTGCTAAATAAAATGAAGCTATTTTAAGCTGCTAAATAAAATGAAGCAGTTCAAGACAGCTCTTGTTTGTTAGTCATTGAACTTGTTAAATTGCTTAGAAAATTGAACATGTCTCAAACAGGTGGCAGTATTTGCAAATCTCTGGAAGAGATTAGGTGAGTGATGTTGACTTCAAAATGTGTGGAGTTATAAATGCTGTTGTTTTTTTTCTCAATCTTAATTGGACATTATTTTATTCTACAGGTATGTTACATTTGTAATGTCTAAAAGTGTACAAAACTGTAAAATGTTGCAAGACACCAGTACATTCATTGGCATACACCCAAATATCCCCTAGCCCACAAATATCCAATTCAGTTTTATTCCAATAAAACAATCTAATATTTCAAAATTGGTAGCAGTATGTCTTAACCCTCTTCAGATGGGTAAAAGGTCACATGAAGTTTGTTGACTTTCATTCAAAACTTTCATTGAACTAATATTTTATGAATTTACATTGATAAGTTTTGCATAAAATTGTAGATCATAAATTGAATTTTGGTATTATACCTTATTTACTTTTTAATTTGAATTAGATATTAAAAACTCACTCAAAACAAAACATCAATGTTTGTGTGTCAGGTGGTATGGTGAAGGCAGCATTGCTTCATATTCGGTTTGCAATGTCAAAATACAAAGTCCATAGTTTTGTACAAATTAAAAACTTAATTGATCAATATAACAAGCTAGAATACAAAATAAGTACCTCCTATCTTTTCTACTTGCTGAGATATCATTCATGTACTGAATCAAACACTGTGCCCCCGCCCCCACTCACCTCTTTTCATTTTTGGAAAGATTTCCTCATACTCAACTACTTTATTTATGACATGAATAACCAATCTAAAACTCAAAATGTTCCCATAGTTGCTTTCTGAGCCATTTTCAAGTGTTATGATGTCAGCTTGTTCTTTCAATACAAGATTTCAAGCAGGTAGATTGTGTTTTTAGTATGCTATATATTACATATTTTTTATGAACAAAATACAGCTTAATTGCTAAACTTAATAAATTATAGAGGAATTTATGATATTGGTATAGTTTGTTGTTTTTTTTTGTTAAATATAACAAAGGTATCATCTACATACCATGACTTCTTATAAGTTAAGATTTCTCAGGACAGTTACTCAACCATTATTTTCATTTTAAATAAAAACAGGATTGGTAGACTAGGTGATAATTTTGAGCCAATAACAACATCAACTATGCATTCATAAATACTATTATTAAACTAAAAATGATATTTCTGTGTTAAATTTTAAAATTTCATCAAAAACTATGGAAATAATTTTGTAACAGGAATATGTCATACACCAATGCATACCAGATTGTAGTCAAGTTGACAGTTTTAGATCTTTTAAATATTAGATAGTCTTATATACATATATTATTTTATACAGCTTATATTGTATGTAACCACCATTTTCATAAAGTAGAAAATGTAATTTTTCAAGCACATGCAAAAAAATTTGGATCAGAAATGCAATGGAACTGCTGATGAAAACAACTTCACAAGAATAAGGGAAACTTTCAAAATTAAAACTGAAATTCATTTAAGTTTGAATGTAACTCAGGAACAATTAAAAAGTTAAATAATAACAAGTAAAATCTGCTCAAATGTTTACAATTGATAGTTTTGAAAAATGGAGATATTCAAGATGTCCTTCTACTCGTTTTGGTGTCAAGTGTATACATCATATTTATGTAATTTGCATTATAATTTTCAACTTGCATAACAAAATATTAAAAGTACATACTTTGCAGTATAGAATTTTTTTTTTTTTTTTAAATAGCTGTAAGAATATTAAGTAACATGTTCAGGAACTTCTTGGTAAGTTTTATGATTACTTTCAGGTATAGGTATTTTGTTATGGGGCCTAATTTCAGACAAGTTAATCCTAGATGAAACCCTCATAATTAGCATGAGAATATTTTTGTGAAAAATTAAACATTACAATAAAAGGTCTGACATTTAGTATACCATTATTATTTACATTTCTGTCACAGAACCTATTTTTAATTCTAGAAGGTATACTTGTTAGTGTTTAAACAAGAATAAAAAAGTCACCTTTTTAATAAACCGTGAACTTCTTGATAGTACTACACGCCTACTTGAGTCAAAGCCTTCTGTTAAAAGTTACTAGTTACTTAAATAGAAAAAAAGAAAAAAGAATGTTGACCTACCATTTTTGGTGTATGTATTGGTGCCATAGTATCTAAGTCCATCATTGGAAACTCTACACCTTTTTGTTTTAAATCTTTGTAAACTTGAACAACTCCTTGCATCTCTAAGTTCATATGGAAAGCATCAGCCCAGCTCTGGTCATAAGAGCAAGAATTAGTAAATTATTTGCAAAATAATTTAAGTAGTCTATACAAAAATGTGACCAATACATACAAAATAATTTTCAAAATTAGTTTTAAGCATGCAAATGAAGTACATAAAACTATTGTGGATTTATGATGTGTTATTTGGCATTTTAAACTGCATGGTACCTTCTGTAATATAAAATAAATTACCAGATCAGAGACACCTCAGCACTCAAGCTTAGAAATGCTGACCAGAAGGAGAGTAATAAGTCAGAAATATGTAAATATTCTATATAACATTAAAGTTATAATTTTCCTGAATTAAACATGTAAGGGAAAAACATGGACAATTCCAAACCTTGTGAAGACTTGCATTGCTTGGTTCACTTAATATCTAAAGCCAGCCAGCAAGGTACTGATATCTGTGTGGATAGGATGAGGGTACCCAATCGAAGGGGTGAACTACATTGAGATGTCTCACTCTGTCAAATGTGTCATTAAATCCAGAGGATGATACCATGCCTTCTAAACCAGTAGAACACAACCCTACTCTGAAATAAATGGTTATAGCAATCTTTCTAAAATTTACCCAGCAGGGGGTCTCCAATGTCAACCATACCTTGAAAATGGTAGGTGACAAGGACTCCCATGCTCCACTGGAAGAAAGTGTGGTAGATAGTCCACAAGGATTGCTACACCCAAGACAGTAGAATGGGTGATCACAAAACCTGATTTTTTTAGAAAAGCAAAGCATACCAATTTATTCATCCAAGATATGTTAAAGATGGGGAACTATCCCCTTGCTGCTTTATCTTTGCCTTGATATTATATATATAAAAATCAGTGATCTTGTAAAACACCCCACATGGAAAGAGCACAAGTCAACGTGATGTACAGAGCAGATTTGTGAAGAAAGAATATCTGGTCAGGCACCACTTACCAAAGAAAGGGATCCAATAGAAGAAATTCCAACAAAGGGCCTATGAAAGAAAAGAAAGCATTAACTCTTTCAACACAGGCTCATTCCCTGGGACAAATCTTGTAACCATTTTGTGTTTGTTATAGTTTCAGGCTACTACTTTTAAATTAGAAAGCATGTTTACAAAATTTAGCAGGTTATCAGTAAACATTACAAGGCTTTTATATTCAAAACATTAGCTTTCTAAATTTAAGTCTTAAGGTTTGTTAAGCAATGCTTTACTCCTTTATTTCATGTTGCTTAACCAGCATGTAATTTTCATTTAAAGATTAAAAATACTTTTGTACATCAGAAAACTTTCATATTTTACATGTGAAATACTTCTAATTTCTACATAGTTTTATAAAATAATTCTTAGGTAAAACTATATTTTATGTTATTTTCACCAATAAATCTCTTGATTTGACTGATCTCATAACTGCCATATAAAATTAGGAAAAATATAAATTATGCCTTTTTTGTTCTAGAGTGACTAGAGATTATAACATGAAAACAAATGTTTAGACTAAATTGTATAATTATATAATGTAATGAAATTTAAGCTTGTTATTTCTATTATATTGATCTTTCAGCCATACATAGTTAATACAAAAGTTACAATGATACAGCACATGCACTCATTTTATCATATCCAATAACATAAAAACTATCCTTGGCTGGGTTTTAATGGGTCAGTATTTTGAAAAATACAGGCACATTTCAATCATTATTATATATATATATATATATATATTACACACACACACACAAATTATATTTACAAACAAGTTTTTAAACTTTTATAAAATAAATCATGAAATAAAAAAATAAACAATTATCTCTTATAGTTACAACCTTTGTATTCAGTTGCTGTTTGTTATAGTTTGCTAAGCCTTAAGAAATTTCACACGTGGAGAATGCGAGATGAAATATTTTAGAGTTTTACATATGCATTCAAATAACCAAAAATCAATTTATTATATCAATATTACAAACATCCATTATAACTTATGTTTAGTAAAAAAGCTGTATGTGGTTCTAAAAAATATGAAATTTTGAACATGCTATAGACTGATTACCAACAAAGATTTGTATCAAGAAAATAAGCTCCATTATATTTGAAAATAGCTGAAAAAGTCAACTCACACACCCCTGCCATGTAGAAATGCATCAATGAACACATGTAAATCTGGCCACAAAGGATGAAGGAGGATCGAGCTAAGAGCTTGGTACACCCACCACTGGAGATTGTCCACAATATAGGAATGAAGGGTAATGGTAGAATCCAAAGGGTCCAAAGGAAAGTTTCATTGGTCATGGAGAACACCATTGAAAGGACCCAAAATGAGGCCGAGTTGGGGTATCAGAGAAGTCAAGTCTGCATATCCCCAAAACCAATAGACCTGGAGAAGGTGCCCACTGAAAAGTCAGGTAAGATTCCATGGTGAAGTGTGGGGCATGAATGTATTGATATTGACAGAAATGGAACAGGTCAGCAACTGACCTCCAGTCTTTCTGGGAACCACAAATTTGCAGGACTAAAAAACAAACTCTGAACCACGTGGAACAGGTTTGAGAGCCTGTTGTACAAGAACACCTACGGAGGAGAAAAGGAAACAGGCATGCTGGATAGAGTATAAGTAATAAGAAATAGAATGATGAAACCTTTTTGATAATATTCTGTGAACCCAGCAGATAACACATAAGAAAAGGCTCTATCAATAAACAAAAACCATCAGATGAGCTCCCACTGGGTAGTCTCTGGAACAATTGTTAGTGTACCAACATTGTTGTGAAAAACATCAAAGTGTGGCACTGGGGGAAGGAGTAGGCAAGGACTGTGAAAGGGAGGGTTAGAAGACAGAATATAGTGCTACACTGAACTCTTACTGGAACAAATGAGCCACCAGATGAAAAAGGGCAGATTGTTGTTGAACTGAAGCAACCACACTCACTCTAAAGGCTCCAGAATATTTCAAAACACATAATATTGCAAAGACAGGGCCATGCAAAGGTCACATAGATAAGAAGCACTGAGAATGTGTCTGTGACAACATGTCATCTCAACCCAAAATGTCCCAAAAACAAAGAAACCACATTTACAGGGCCAGAGCCTAAGACAATAGGTGGGCCAATGTGAAAGTGAGAAGTTTAGTTTCAGGGCTCTGAAATATTAGTTAACTTTGAGATTAATTAAACATGCATAATATTCTGATTAGCTTCAAATCAAACAAATCATGTCAAAAGTCCTTCAGGTATCTCTTGTGAAAAGTACTTATATTTAGTTTCTATACAATATCATGTTTATTCAATGTTTGAGTGTCAAGATAATCTTGAACAACTACACAGAATTAGATGTTATTTCACTACAGCTTCATTATTTTGTTGTCTCACCAGCAAGTGAACTGTTGATGTATATAGCATTAAAAGTCAGCTGTAATTGCATGATGATATTAATAGCTTTTTATATTTATCAAATAATTGGCATATATACATATAAAAGAAACTGCACTCCAATAAGAAATCCAAATGTTTAAAAAATATTTATAATATTTAATATCATTACAATGATAAAAAATATTTCATTCTTCAACTTGTATATATATTTCAAAATCATGACTCAGTTTTTGAACAAGAAAAATAATCCTCCTATTTAAAATCAAATAATTTTTTATCATAAGCAGCATAACTTATAAATAACTAATGAATCACTAGATTTGTTATTTAGATGCTTAGATAATAGTCAGAATTCTCAAATGAAGCATCCAGTTAGAGATTATCTGTATTTACTTCACTCAAAACACACACACACACATACATACATTATAAAGGTAAACTAAAAGCACTTATAACATTGCTGATAACTTGGACTCCCTAAAAGATTGTACTGTGCAATATTCTAGCAAGAAAAAAAAAAAGTACTATAAAAGTTGTTTGAAACCAGATACAATACATAGAATGTGTCTAGAGGAAACACAATGAAATAATTACCTGTTTATACTTAAGTTATACAACTGGTTTATTTGCGAGAATGTGAGATTAATAATAAAAATTGAAGACAAATCTTAATATGAAATGACAATGAGAGCCATCAACAAGTAACATAAGTCCATAAAAAAAAAAAAGTGGCTTAATTTTCTGATTAAAAAAAAAAACAGTGGTAAGTAAGGAATACCAAGTATGAAGAAAAACAGCCTTCTAGTTGCTGTAAACTTATGATATTTAATATGAAAATAAGCTACAAAATATTAACATTTGTTTAATTTTGTAAACTGATTCTCCAACAGGTTGAATTCACTCAAAGATAGCACTAAAGATTTGAAATAAAATTTTCAACGCCCTACTGGAAGAAATTAGCATCCTGAAAAGTGTCACCTTTTCTTGATATGAGACACTACAGGCCATTGAATCAAAATATTGATTATAGTTAACACATTCAACAATATTATCACAGTGGAAAATTAAATAAATCACCAAGAAAGCATTCCACATAAAACTCTCCTCAGAGCATTATCTTCTTATAACATATTACAATTTAACATCATACTCACTTGTATCAGACTAAGTACTTTTTCCTGGACAACAATAGGCGGGTTATTTTTTGGCCCAATCAATTTTACTAAGTCCATAACAAAGTCTCTTTGCATCACTAGTACATGAAATTTCTTTCCACAGTTCTTGACACAAGTTTCTAACACCTAAGGAGTTCAATAACATTTTCTATTATGACTTTGTAAGCAAGCAATTTTAAACATTATAGGAAAATTGCTAATAATAATAATCTTAGTTTTGTTATAAATTGAAACTACAATACCTTTTAGATTCTACCTTAAATAATCATATTGATGAGTCATTATCAGTGACTAAGTTTCTCTACATTTTTTTTTTTTTTTTTATTTCCTATAATTCCCGTTCTTAATTTTTGTTACAGCACATGTTCAATATTAAAGTACTTTACAATTAAAATAGCTTAAATCATTGTAATAACAAAATATTCTGTATATTTTGTTATAAACAAGAGAAACCCATGATTTTCTTCTATTAAATGTACAATGTTATTTTTTGAACAGAATAATGTCAATTTCTCTTAGCATAAACTTAATTTAAATGAAAAAGATATTGACTAGCATAAATGAAATTTGTAACATAGTTAGAAAGCCAGAAAAATTGTGATAGTTATGGAAATTGTCTACTTTTTGCATGTCATTATTCTGTGTTACTTGGTGCATTATTTAATTCAATAAAAATTACTTAATGCAATGCTACTACTAGTATAGAGATGCCAAATATTTCAAATGACTGAGCGTAATGATTGTAGACAGAGCTGTTTTAGATTTGCCAGAAACAAGACAATCTGGTGAACAAGGCCTCTTTTTTTCCCCATCTTGTCTTTTATTTATCATCAAAATTTATTTATCTCACTAGAAATTTTCTTTTCACCCCTTTCAAGCCCTGGTGAAACAATTTATCAGTTTATTGTATAGGCCTATATAACATATAATAATTTGGGAGTTGCAACAAGTCGTAATATTTGTCTGTATAAGCGTACAGTCGTAATGTATACACCAAAATCTTAATGGTTGGCACCTCTGTAGTAGTATAAAAAAAAGTAGGGTTAAGTGTTTTAATAGTTGATGGCAAAAAAGGTCCAGGTAAATACTTTATTTTTCATATGTATTCTTTATTATTATTATTATTAAGGTAATTAAAATGTTAACATCTGATTCTTTATGTATCATAAAATAAATAATTACATAAGAAATTTTCATGAAGCATGCAAGCAAGCAGCTTGGAGTAGCTTCTGAGTAATGAATTTCTGATGCTATAACGTGAGCCCCATGTTCAAGTAATTTACAACTTATAATGGTGGAAATAGTAGTTCGACACAGTTCAAAAGGGTAGTAAAACAAAATTTAAGTATCAATAGATGCATTTTTTTAAGTTTAAAGTTACTTATGATAAACAAGTGTTGTTCATATTACACTTTGAAGTCATTCTAGAAATAAAAAAAAAAGGGATAATTTAGAGTTTGATTTTCTTGGCAGTTAAACGATCAATCAAATTGACCAACCTTGGACCTCTAGAGTTACATAAGAGAAAATATTGACATAGTATAATATTTTACTGAAAAAAACATTTAAAATATATTTAGGTTTTAGAAATCATGCAAATTAAATTTGATTTTCTGGACAAAAAACAGTTTTTGAATGATAACATGAAAATCACTTTGCACTTAAGATTAGTATGAAAAAGACTCAATATATTCACAAATAAATCTTTAGTAAGAATACTTCATTAAAAAAAACAACAAAACCATAATGTTCCTCAAACGTCTATGAAATTTTACAAGGGTACACCTGATGAATTAACAGTTACAGTATAAATACTTAATAAATGCAAGTGTGTATAAGGACTTGATTATTACAGGGTTATTAGCTTTAATATCTGATTGATGATGTCCACAAGCCAGAAAGAAAAGGAAGTGTTAATATACCACAACTGATTAACCAGCTGTAAAAAACAACAAAAGGTGCCAGAAAAAGTGAATCCAATTTTTTTCTCTTTGATTGTATTCATCTTTAGAAACACTGCAAGGTTGAAATGTGAAGAAATCACAGGCCAAAATTGGGAATTTAACTCCCTACAAATTAAGTCCTTTACCTTCTAAGCAAATAAAGGTTAACTCAATTCCAAGGTAGCCATACTGGCAGCATTGTCTATCATAATGGGAATTTCCATTGTTGATACATTGAATATCAAAGTTATTCTATATTACTATATAATTGAATAACAATAACAAATGCAAAGCAAAAAATTGGAAACAACTCAATGAAAATATACTAAAAGAAAACTGTTAAAAAGTCAGTATAAAGTACAACCATAAATGGTAGGCACATGCAAAAACACGATTAAATGATGCTGTACCAATCAAGAAAGTAATGATTAAGTGGGAACATTAGAGGAAGCTTGCATTGTAAAAGTAGATGTCTCAGTACAATTGATGGAATGTGTGTGTTCACATGTACATGTTCAAATGTGATGCAAAATATGGGGGTTTTATAAGCTGGTGCACTAAGCATTAAAATTTAATGATACCTGAAGGGGATAAAAAACAAAAATCTAGAGAACTTTTGTGCAAGAGTTTGAGACTGTATCGAAAAAACTGCTCAACAATTCAGATTTTAAAAAAATTAACAACATATATCCATAGGTACAGTACACTACATTTGAGCTTAAAAGCTCAAGAAAATAATTAGTTTATGAAAAGAAAATAGTATTTTTTGAAAGTGGTAAGTAAAAATGTTTATATTGTTTTTCCACTGGAAAATTGTTTCTTAACCTTTCTTGGGTGAGCTTACATTGCAATGAATGTATTAATTGTAGAATCAACAATGGTAAAAATAGCTGTGTTTGAATTAAAAGTTTGATGAATGATTGGAATTAAGCACAAAACTACACAATAGCCTATCTGTTTTCTGTCCACAATGGGTATCAAAACTCAGTTTCTGGCAGTGAAAGTGTGTACCACTGGGGGGACTAAAAATTTGTAAAAATAAATTTTGAATTATCCGATGTTGTAACACAAAACTATCAAAAAATGGTTTTACCTAAATAGAATACAAAACATGAGTACTCATCCAGTACTAATTAATCCTTTTGCCATGTGCTTGGTACAAGAGTTCATCTACCCATTTGCACATGTTAAGTATTTTAACAATAACTTTTGATACAGCATATGTATCTTCGTAACATTTGGTAAACTTTTAGTAAAGATAAGTATTTTGTATACAAAAAAAAAAAAAGATTTGTAATGACATTTTAACTAAAGATTTGTTTGTGAAAATTGTCCATCTTGTTACCAGTCTGAGTATAAAGTACTTTCACATTGTGATTAAAAAATCTATTCTTCATCCCAAAAATATCAAATATTTTTCATATAATCTCTAAAACCTCCTAAATACATTTCAAAGGTTTGTATTTAGTAAATCTTTACATTTTGTTCTTTTCTATACTTTAACTATGTGAGGTCTGTCACTTAACCAACCTTGTACATATAATAGAAAATAAATATAAATTATACATTTTTCATGTTAGAGTTACTACATATTATAACAAAATACAGATGTTTAATCTAAGTAGCTTAGGTCTCATAATGCTATATATTTATACATATTTATTATTATTATTTTATCATCCTGACCTTCCAGTCATGCCTAGCTAACATTACATAGCTTGCATCAATGAGGTGTATGTGCACTCATTACATATCCAGCAATATGAAATTGACCTTTAGTCTTCCCTATCTTGGCTGTGTTTCAATGGACTAGTATTTTGTAATATACAATCACATTTCAATTATATATATTACACATGAAGGATAATTTTTTTGTTTATGTTTAATATATTATATATTAGTTTAATAACCAAAAAATTAAAAATAACTAAACTGATACCATAGAATTCCACTATAATTTACTGTCATATATTGAAGTAAGTATATGAAAAGTTCATTTCCATAAATGAAAAGACATGAACTGGGGCCACTGTGTTTGACTTAGTACATAAGCCATACCTAAGCAAAATAAAAAGATACAAGGTTCTTAGCTTAATAATATTAGTAATTTGAGTTACTAATTTGTACAAAACTATAGACATAGTATTTTGACATCAGAAAAATCTAATTTTAAACCATGTTGCATTCAACATACCATGAGACTCACTGAAATCTATATTTGCATGTGTCCTTTTAATACTTTTTAAATTAAAAAATAAATTTGTATGTGATATTAAAGTTTGAATTATAATCTACAATGTGATCCCAAACTTACTGATGTAAATTCATAAAACTGTAGTTCAATAAAATTTTGAGTGCAAGTCTACAAACATGATGATGTGGCCTTTGATCTGTGACCTGTCATGAAAGAGTTAGCCATATGCATATTCTCTCAAACTGATGCTACACTCAGTGTTAAAACATTACAAAAGTTGTGTATTAAAAGGAATCTTAAGGAAGTTTACATTTGAAGTAAACATGGAACACTTCATTTTATCAGTTTCATTAAAACAGTTTTCTGGTAAATAAACATATTGATTGTGTCATTATAATTTATTTTATACACACATTTTGCAGTTATCAAACAGAATGAACATAGAATTAGTCCATGCAGGCTTATACTATAAATGCATTTCTGCTAGATACTTCCCTCCTTTCACAAGATTACCTATTCCCTATATGCACACTTTTCCTTTACTCATATCACAAGTTCACTGCTCCCCTCCATTAGAATTGAATGACTACAACATGTCTTTCAAGCAAGTCATTTGTCACCTCTCTACCAATAGGAGTAGGAGCACAAGATGTGTAACACACAACTCCCTCTATAATCCTTTACTGAACTATCACTTTGAGGTTTGGCAGAAGATGCAAGCACCAAAAGATAGGTGGGTGGGTTTGGTGTTTTATGGTGCAAAGCAACTAGGTTATCTGCACCAAACATCCAGTAAAAGGTTAAAAGTAAAAGTATTAAAATTCATAAAAAGGAATCAAGGTAAAACAAGACAAAGTTAAATTTTTGAATTAAAACATAAACAGTATGAAATCCAATTTTTATATCTAGTGTACAGCAATAAGAGAGAAATTACAGTAATACTAGTTTTAAAGGACATTCTGTAGCATTGGTTGATTGGTCATAACTTGCCAAGATGAGTAACAGGTAAGTACAAACATCAGCATTAGTCACCTGAAGTTGGCCTTTCCAGTCCTGGTTGAGTTATTTGACATTACAGCCATTTTCTAATTTCATATTGAACTAGTTGTACTTCTAAAAGGATTAATAAAAAGTGTCTAATTTATGAAATCAAAACTTAAGTGTTAAAAAGGTCAATAGCCTTTAGAAAACTAAAAATATTTGTAAGGTGAGTAGTGTCACCATTACCAATGACACTTTGGACAAAACACATCTAAAATGGTGCTGTTGTTGAAAGTCGTAATGACCTCAAGACAGTAAAATGTGGCTTACTATGACCTGAGTTTCACACAGACAACACATTGATGCACCAGTCCTAGATAAAAAAAAACACAAAAAAAAACAATGAGTTAAATACAAACATGACCTAGTACCCAGAAGAACTGGATAAAAGTAGATGTTAAAGAAAAATGGGCCAGCCAGTTTTGAATATTAGTGAGAACTGATGTGAAGCAATTCCAGGGCTAACAGAGAGCTAATTGAATCAGTATAAATTGTACAGTTTATGTACTGCATAATTTCTATGTAATCCAAGGCAAGAGAAATGGCGTACAATTCTGCAGTGAACACAAACTGTAGAAGGAATTCTGGGTACAACAACTAAATCATGGCAAACAATGTCAGAGCCCACAGGGTCATCTTATTTCGAACCACATGGATAAATGGGAATGCAAGGATTGTTCAAAAGATGTTTAGCACGTGGAGACTAAGGCTGAAAGGAACAGTAGCAGACTGTCTATTATGAAAGAGGTGTGACCCATTAAGGAAGGAAAACACAACCCCATGTGGGTTGCTGTGGTAAAGATCAAAGTTTTGAAGCATACATTAAAGACAGTTGAAAACAACAAAGGTGTACAGGGGTTCATGGGACTGTACAAACTCTAGACTGGAGAAGTGTAGAAGGCCCCTGTGCAGGGCCAAAGCCTCTGATAGTGAACAGGGTCCAACATTTAAGGCCAAAGTCTAGTTTTGATTGAGTAAGGGCATGATAGATCTTTAGCATGAAACATTGATCTGCCCCAGAAGCAGAAGAGAGGACATGAAGGACATTCAGTGCCCTTGTACACTTGACACATAGCTGCTTGATGTGTAGAATAAAGGTCAGCTTACATTCAAATATAAGCCCCAAGAACTTTGCCCCAGGGATCATGGAAAGCCCAGCTTCACCAATATGGAGTTCAAAATCAGGGTGAATGCCCCACTGATGGCAAAAGTGCATGCAAACAGTTTTATAGAGAGAAGGAAGGGTTCAATCTGTTTGCTGAGGTCCATGTCAGTAAATGATTGAGGCGAGTCTGTAGTACCCACTCAATATATCTGATATTTGATGACTGACACGAGTTGTGGAAGTCGTTGACAAAGACCGTTTGCAACTGTAGGGGGGTAGTTGTCCACTAATACTATTAATCTTTATAATGAAGTGTGACACTCAAGACACAGCCTTGAGGGACTCCAAGTCCTATGGGAAAGTGTTGAACTTATACTGACCTGGAATTGCTGATTCATTAAAAAATGTGTAAATTGCCATGCAACCCATACAAGTGGATTGTTTGTTTGTTTGTTTTTTTGGAATTTCGCACAAAGCTACTCGAGGGCTATCTGTGCAAGCCGTCCCTAATTTAGCAGTGTAAGACTAGAGGGAAGGCAGCTAGTCATCACCACCCACCGCCAACTCTTGGGCTACTCTTTTACCAACAAAAAGTGGGATTGACCGTCCCTACGGCTGGGAGGGTGAGCATGTTTGGAGTGACTCGGGCGCGAACCCGCAACCCTCAGATTACGAAGCGCATGCCTTAACGCGCTAGGCCATGCCAGGCATACAAGTGGAGGTCTCACAAGATACCATACCTCCACATTATATCATAAGCTTTCTCAATGTCAAAAATACAGAAAAAAGATGTCGTTTGAGAAAGGTTTCCCTGATTTATGTTTCAAGTCAAATCAGATGGTCCATAGTGGAGTGCTGTCTTTGAAACCCATGAGTCAGTGAGAGGAGGTTGTTTGATTCATAGAATCAAGATAAGCATTAATCATCCTCCCCAAGATTTTACAGAGATAGTTCATCAAAACAGTTAGATGGTAGTTCAAAAGGAATCTTGGGATCCTTTTCAGGCTTAGGAAAAGGGAGTACAATAGCATGGTGCAAAGCATCGGGAAAACATTCACCTGCCAGATCCAGTTAAAAACAATCACAAGAATAGCAAGAGAAGCAGGAGAAAGATGGCACACCATTTCCTAATGAATGTCATTAGGTTCAACTGATGCACTTCCAGACCAATGAAGACCAAGTTTAAGTACCACCAGTGTAAAGGGATGATTATAGTTATAGAGACTATCAGCCTGAAAGGAAAGAGGCAATAGTTCCACCCATGTTTTGATGGCTAAGAAGATTGGGATGAAGCAGAATTATTAGATGCATGAAAAACATTTTTGCGGAGAGTATTGGCAATGCTCTGGGTATCGGCATCTTCATGACCCTCAGAGAACAAGATTGAAAGGGGGACAGAAGGATACTGGCCACCTTTCAAATTTTGTCCCATATGACTTTGGAACTGGTAGCAGATGAAACACTAGAGGTGTATTTAATCCAAGATTTCTTCTGGCTTTGATGTCTGACCTGCAAAGCATGTGCACAGGCCTGCTGAAATGCAATGCAGTTCAAAAGTGTGAGACATCTACAAAAGGTATCCCAAGCCCCTTTTTGAGCTTTTCTTGTCATGTGGCAGGCAGGATTCCACCAAGGACGAGGATACTGAGGGAAATGTGTCGAGGTTTTAGAAATACACAGAGCAGCTGCCTGGACAATGCAGTCAATTAGTGCTACCACACAGTCATCTATTGATGATTTACACATGATAACAGGATCAAGTTCTGAGAGAGTGGTGAAAGAAGGCCAGTTAGCCTAGTCCAACTCCCATCAAGGCATGCAGGTCAGATGACACTGACCATGACCAGTCTCTTTCAAAATAATAGGAAAATGATTACTGCCCCGTGGATTACTGTTGACTCTCCACGAAAAGTAAGTTAAAAGTGAAGGGGAGCAGAAAGATATCTATACCAATAAAAGACTGACTATGTGTATGAAAATAAGTATAAGAATCAGTACTGAAGAGAGAGATGTTGTGGTCCAAGAGTATATGCTCTGTAACATGACCCCTCCCATCAGTATTAGCACCACCAAAGGGGATTATGTCCATTAAAATCCCCCAGGATTAAAATGGGGGATGGTAACCACTCAATGAGGGCATCAAGGTCTCACTGATTATAGATCTCTTCAGGAGACAGGTAGAAAGAACATATAGTGATGGTATGACCCAAGGAAACACAGATGGCTACAGCCTCCAAGGGCATATCAAGTGACAAGAACAAGCGGTCACATACTGATCAACCAACAATACCACCCCACCATGCACTCGTTCATCACATGACCTGTCATTTCTATCCAAGAAAAATTGCTGAAGGGTGACTGTATCAGCAGGTTTCAGAAACATTTCCTATAAGGAGAGGCACATGGGATGGTGAGAATCAATCAAATCCTTAGTGTCATCTAAATTTGATCGAAAACCTCAACAGTTCCACCAGATCAGAGTAGCTATTGTTATTTGTGTGGATGAGAATGTGGCAGGAAGATCTTCTGTTTGCATGCTTTTTTGCTTTTTTTTTTTCTTCTATTATTGGATGAGGACCTATCAACCTTCCTTGATCCTGTCCTGGGTGGGGTAGGCAGGTCTCTGTCTGTGGACAGATTCCAATGACTGAGGGCATGAACAAATAGTCTATTTACTTTATTTACTTTAGGGGCTGCAGAAGAGAATGGACCCAAGGAAACATTTGAACCTAAAGGAAGTGAAGCTGGGCACTTACTGGAAGGAGTGGTAGGGGCAGAGATGTAAGTAGATATAGATGCATCAACTTTCTTAATTATGGAGGGCACATTACTCATGGAATTAAAAGCAAAGAAATGTGTAACAGTACAGTGATGTGCCATGAAACATGATTCCCTATAATGTAATACTATAATTTCTTATACAGCAGACAAGAATCCTAATTTTAACAATGAGATATAAAATACTATATTTGCAGTTCTCAAAAAAGCTTCCCAAGATTTTATTCCTACGACAACGATAAAGAATATCCGAATGAACAAACAGTTCAAGCTTCTGGATCACATAACATTAAAAGTAATTACTCGACTTCCACAAAATAAGTCATACCTCAGGAGGGCCGCGAGTCCAACATGTTTATGTTTTGAGGTATGTTTTGAGATAGGGGAGGTGGGGGTTAGTGTAGGTGTGTGAGAAGTTACGAGTTTCTGGACTGGCATGAATGATTTCGGGGTTGCGGCGGCAGGGTTGGACGGGGAAGGGTGGTGCGTGGCATTCGGTGGTTCCAGAATTCAAATATCCAGGCACAGTAGGGAAGTGTTCAGCCCATAATGTTACTGTAAGAGGTCTATAGTCATATCTCAACAGGATAAAATGTCACTGGTCATTTCCGGTTTCATTCTGAAATGTAATGTTTGACTATTTGTAGGTTAATGTATAGGGAAAATTTCAAATTATTCTAGTTCAAATATTTATAATATAAACAATATTTAAGTTCCAACATGGTCAGTTATTAATTTTATATTTCTATATTTTTTTACAGATGCTCAATAAAATGAAACGAGCACAACAGAAAAAATTAAGTGGGGCAGAAGGAAGAAAACGAAGGAAGGCCCAAGATGAAGGATGTGCGAAGTCAAGCAAAATTCTAACATTTGAGTGTTTGGTTCTTTTTCGGTTCTGGAATACTGTGCTTACCAAAATTGACCAGGTTCAAAAAAGGCTTCAGGATCACACCATGAATTTCCATAATACTGCTCAAGATATTCAGGCTTTATAAGGGTATTTCCTAGAAAACAGTGATGCCATATGCAAGAATGCTCTTAAAGAAGCAAAGGAACTGCGCAATTCTCGTGATGTCAAAATTGAGAGACGGCAAAGGAAGAAGAAAAAATGCCCGGAGAAACAGCAGAGGATGTAGGACTCACAGCAGAAAATGAAATGCTATGACTGATGAAAAGTATGATTGACAAAATACACAGAAATGGGAGACAGATTCATCAGCTTGAAGAAACTGGACTCTAGTTTTGGCTTTCCTTTAGACATAAAGGAACTGACATCTACAACTAATGAGAATAGCTTGAAACAGAGATGCATTTTTATGGGAAGCTCTTATGATACAGACTTGGATGGCTTGGAGATGTTCAGTGAAATAGTGGACTGCCAAATGCTACTCAAGACAAGGGCTGATGTTAAGCTTTAAACACCAGAGGACCTGCTTCACTTAATTGTACAGTATGGGGATGATGCATTTCCAAATCTGAGAGTTGGTCTGCAGATCTTACCAACTGTTGCAACATCTATTGCCAGTTGTAAAAGGTCTTTTAGTCAGTTAAAACTTATCCTGTCTTACTTGAGATCATCCATGGGACAGGGAAAATTGTCAGCCTTGGCTTTACTGAGTGTGGAGTGAGAGGTTACCGACAGCATAAATTTTGAGGAACTACATTGATAAATTTGGAGAAGCAAAGGCAAGAAGAATTTCTTTAAAGTTACATAATTACATCCAAAGCATTATATCAAACTATTTCTTTTACTTTATGTTAACTTTTCAAGTTACTATATCCAAAGTAATGTTTTAAGTTTTTGCAATGTTATATTTGACTGTTATTTTAGGATAAAATAATTCTGCATTAATTTTTTAACATGCATTCTTGTTTCTGATTCTGTCCTTCTCTGTTATTCAATTATATCTTCAAAGTACCATTGTTGCCTCAATTATTTCACTTTTTTCATTTCCTTCATACCCTAAAAATATGCCATGAAATGCAGGTTTTCATGTTCTAAAACTCATAAATTTCCAGGAAAGCATGACTTATGGCTTGCATTTTGTCATGAGGGGGCATGTAAAAACTGACTTTGTCCCCAGGTGCTGAAAACCCTAACTATGCCTCAGATCAGAACATGAGTAGGGTCCATAATTCTGTCTTTAAAGGGAAAATTTGGTATACCATAGTAATGCCTTGGCTAGAGAAACCAGTGAGAATTTCCTATTTGGGTGTGTTCTTTAAATCCCTCTCATTTATAACTCCTCTGGAAGAATTCTAGGTTGCATGGGAAGTAACCTCAATGGGTATATCCCCAATGGCTTTTGATTTCAAGAGGAGTTTGGTGTGCTGTGGTGAAGATGTTTCCACCTAAATGTCTCCAGAGCACAACTTCTTTACTGACTTTGAGAAGCCAGCAAGTCCTTCTAATCCCTTCTGAATGAAAAATGGAGACATCTGCTCCAAGGATTTCTCAGATAAGGAATGGAGAATCAGAAATTGAGGTGTAGAATCTGGCTGTAATATTGACTGTACAACAGAGTCGTCTATGCGTGGTCATTTTACAATGATTTTTTTTTCAATTATTTCATTTGTATTTATTTTGTTAGAAAGAGGGGTATCCATAACAAAGAAGCTACATTTCAGTGCCCACTGACCCCACCCACCATGGAGTCTTACAAGGGGATGCACTACAGTGCCAAACAAGGACACTACAGCAATGCCAGGGTTTCGTGAGCATTATCCCCAAACAGCAGCATCAGGTGCAATGTCCACAACACCTGTCAAGAAAATCCAACACTGATACTTGGTCGACCCTAGCCCAAGTGGACCAGTTGATTTACACTAGGGGGACCACCCCAAGGCCACCCGTCTACAGGAATTTAAAGCCAAAGTGGCGTGTTAGGGTAGACCCCTCAACTGCCAGGATCCTATCCTCCACTTCATGGGTCACTGTGCATGGCAAACACATGGGTGGATATTTAGATCCCAGAGGAGGTAAACTGAAAGAACAGAACCTTCCCTGGGAGGATCCCTCACCAACTACAGGAGTCCACACCAAGGGGGCACAGGAGGAAAGTGAAAAGAGAGAAGTACCTAGTGGAAATTTATTTCACTCTCAAGACAAGCTACAATCCCACATTGATCACATAGCAGAACTGATGCAAGAGAACGACAGAAGTACGTTCCAAAATCGTCCAAAGGATACCTCTGAAAAGAGAGAGCCAGATCCATAGATCTGATGAAGGGAACCACACCACTTATGAACTAGGTATAGTCTTCACTCATCTGTGAAACATGTGGTAGAAAAAGAGGGGAGTACATCCAAGTAGGAAAGAACTGTGGCAGGATGGTAATCCTAACATTGTAAATATAAAACAATGAATGATGTGCCTCTAGATGTAGTGTCTATGGACTGAAAAACTGCACTTGGTAAGTCAACTATATCTCAAACCCATGCTTCTAGGGGGTAGGATGAGGATCACAGTCTTCACCTGAAGTTCAAGAGACTGGTGGGGAATCTAGAACCACTCCGACTCCTGAGCATGACGTGTTAGTTTTTATCTACTTGGTAACCCAACATCCAGTATCAAAAGGATGTCTATATAATATAAATCAACTCCTTCAGCAGCAAAATTGACCCAAACCAACAACATAATCAGAATAAGCTACAAGTGAAAGCAAAAAAACAAACAGAATAATCTCTCTTATACTCCACTGTGACCAGAAACACAGACAGAGTATGATCAAGGAAGGAATATAGAGAACCATAAACAGGTGTGAGGACTTTTGTTGATTGGTTATACTCTAAATCCAAAACCCAGTTATAGGGTACTAATATCCACAAAGGGGGTAGGATGAAGCCTGCTCGTTGAAGGAATGAACTGCAATTTGATGCATCACTCATTTATAAAAGCATACTGCACATTTGAGGATACCACATCATTTACCCCTGCAGAAAATCATTGTTATACTCTGCACTAAATGGTTATAACCATTGTGTGAAACCCATATCAACCATCCCAACAGCTAAGAAATGGAAAGTGGTAAGGACCCCCATATTCTATTAAAAGAAAGGGGATAAAAACACAGTCGAAATTCCAGAGAAACATTACCTGAGATAGTGCAGTAGGTGACCACAAAACTCTTTTGAAAAGCAGACCATAGAGATTTATTGAATATATGGCATGGCAGGGATGGGTAACTATCCCCTTCTGCTGTACCCATGCAGTCTATGGTTGGTCAAGTCTGGAATGGGCAAGTTCATGAAGCAATTATATTGTGAGGTTATTCATCTACAAGCAATCTTGAGGAACACTCCATCTCAACAATGAGCACTGTGAAGCCATGAAAGATAAAATACAAGTCAACATGCCTGTACAGTGTCAATTAAGTTTAAGAATACCTGGTCAGGCACCACTTGCTACAAAGCATGATACATATAACAAGTAAATGAAACAAAGAACCCTGAAAAGAAAAGTATGAATACAAACAGCCAGTCAAAGTCACACTGAAGCCTGAAAACAGTCACAAGTGGAAAACAAAAATCCAATGAAGAATAAAGAATGTGGTGTAAGTAATGGGAGACAAACATATTAGGTGTAGTCCTGATGCCCAATTTCAAGATTTCCTCCAATGGCTGATGAAGAAAAGACAAAGTGTCAAATCTGATGAGAAGAAGCCCAAGACAAACTGCAGAAGGAAAAAGACATGGAGGCACATGCCAAATGAATCAGAAGTTGAACCCAATTGGTGAGGGTAGAAGGAAAAGATCCCAAACAGAGGAAGACTGTTAAGGGATAAAGAATTGGAAAGTGATATTATGGAAGAAAGCCACGCAGGCAATGTAACATCAAAGTGTATGGGCTGAACACCAAAGTCAATCTGGATTTGGATGAGGGTAGAGGAGAAACAGAAGGAAACAGGAAAAAGGAGGCATTACCCTCCCTAGCTCCCAAGATCTTTGAAGGAAGTAACAGTCCTGATAAAGTAAAAGATAAGCAGGGTGGTAAGATGCACATGGAAATATCAATGACAAAAAAATTAGACCTTTAATGTCCACAAGTTAATAGCAGAAGGAAGTACATTTTAAGGGAAAAGTAAAACATGGAATACAAAGAATGTGGTTCAAACACAGGTTAAGTGAGGGAATGGAGGATCAGATTAACATTCCTGTCTGGAAGAGAAAGCCATTTGGAGTTATAGCAAATCCAAAAGGAATGCATTAACTTGATAAGGACAGGGGAAGCAAATACTTGATGGTTTCAGGAAAAACAAACAGTATGGGATAAGGCAACCCAATAAACAGAGTGAAGAGACCAAAGAACAGAGTTGAAAGCCATGTCATAAGCTCTGCCACTTGAGCCACAACAGGACAGTCAGCAGGGAATCCCTGTGTCACATACCAAGTGTGGAACACCGATTAAAAATAATGTCTAGAAGAGCTAAAATGAAAGCTACTCAAAAGGGAGAAACCTGATCTCAAACCCTAAATGAAAAATGTGAATTCCTGGATGCAGAGCAAGTGACTGAGTTTAGTGAAAAAGGGAGGGAAAGAAAGAAAGAAGAAGATACTACAGGAAAGAAAATGTAGTTTTTGTAATTGTTGAAATCATGGTTGAGGAAGCTAATACAGAAAGATCAGAAGGACTCAACAGAGTAGTATGGATGAGAGAGATCACCAGATGAGGTAATTGATTTGGAGGATGAAAAGAGGAATTTGTGGAGCCAATTGTGAATGGAGGCATCAACAGCCAGAGAATGAGGATGAGTTACTTGAAACCAAAAGAGGGGTAACTTGTGAATTATATATGTGGCAAATGCATCTCTCAAGGAAAAACTAACAATTGCAAAGATACCAGAAATTGATGGGATCTAAGTATCACTGTCAGTTATACTTGGTCAGGATGGGAAAAATCATTTGCTACTATACTGAAAGCACCTGGAATGTGATAAACAATGAGATAGATTAACTATATTAGGCACATACCATATACAACATTTGAAATCACAGAGCTCAGATGGGAGTCCACTTGGTAATTGATATGTATTATCACTCTAAAGATATAAGAATGATTCATCCACAGACAATATCTGAGGAGAAAGAGAAAGCAGTTCAAAGCACAACAGACTGAATATCTCAAGAACACCGATATGCAAAGACCTTTCATTTACATACCAATGATCCAGACTCCTAGTGATTGATCCATACATCCCTGAAAAGATGCATCCAGGAAGATATGTTAATCCAGAGAAGGAGAAGGAAGTTGGTTGCCTATCAACATTATGGACCTTGTCCAACCACCGATGCAGATCATCCATAAGGATGGGAGATAGGATAACGAGAGCTTACAAGGGATCCTGAGTGAGCTTGTATTTAGCAGAACCAGAACTTTGCAAGCAGAAAGTGAGGGAGCTGATAGGGCATCTCAACTAATGGTTCCATGGAACAAAGTCACAGAGGAGAAGATTGGACCTGACTGAGACGTGTCGAAAAACACACCCAGTGGATGAGATATTGGGTAGATCAGAGGAAAGACTTTACCAATTTGATTAACCAGCTCATTCAAGCAGCCACTAGAAAAAGCTGATGAGTGTAACTGGCCAACTCCAGTTCAGAATGAGCCTAAAGAAATCAGTCATCTGTATTATAATGGAATAGCAACCCAAGAGCATGAAAATTGTGAGCAAAAGCTCTGACCATCTAACATCAATCACAAGAGGCAGAAGCAAATCCAAATGTTACACACAAAACTTTCTGTACCAGCAGTTGTTAAGTACCATTTTGCTTATTTGTGGTGTGGCCATTGAATCTACTGTAAGTCTGACCCATATCCAATTTTTTGGCCACACCACAAACAAGCAAAATGGTACTTATATGCAAAAACGGCTCGTTTGGGTTGAGAAAATATTTTACATAGAAGAGCGAACAATGTTTCGACCTTCTTCGGTCATCATCAGGTTCACAAAGAAAGAGGTAACTGACCGGAAGCTGACCACATGTTTGAAAGGGGTTCTGTAACTGTGTGTCGAAATGTAGAGGGCGGTATTAGATGTTTGAATATATAATTTTATTTATTTTATTATATTAATATAGGTATAAAGGCGTTCCTTTATATTGGTTTATTTTGGGTTTAAGTTGTTGTATAAGTAAGGCTTCTTTAATTTTGCATTTGTTTATGTTTGTGGGAAAATCACCCATACTGGACTATACATTCCTTGGGACTCAGCACATGAAACAAAACAAAAACTCAACATACTAAGAAACCAAATAAACACAGCCATAAAACTATGCTCACCAGATAAAATTAACGATGAATTAGACAAAAAAAAAAATAAATAAAGTAAAACAATACTTCATCAACATCAATAAGTTTCCTCCACAAACCATAGAAAACATTATAAGCACACACCTACACAGAAAGCAAAATCAACCAACTAAAGTAAATACAGCTCACGAATCAAAAAACCACGAAACCATATACTGCTGTATACCATATATTCCTGACATCAGCAAACAAATAACCAGCATTTAGCAAAAATTAGTAACAAAATATGATATTCCAGTTAATACCAAATTTATTCAAAAACCCGGCACAAAACTGAGGTCTATACTATGTAAAAACTACACTGACAAACACTACACCAACATTATTTATAAAATACAATGTAATAACTGCCACGACTTCTATATTGAGAAACAAGTAGAAAAATGGAAACCAGATTCAAAGAACATAAAAAGTCACCTTCACACGTTTTCGAACACTGCAAGTCAAATAAACACAACATAACCATAGAAAACACTCAAATACTAAATAAAGATACAAACATAAAAAAACGCAAAATTAAAGAAGCCTTACTTATACAACAAGTTAAACCCAAAATAAACCAATATAAAGGAACGCCTTTATACCTATATTAATATAATAAAATAAATAAAATTATATATTCAAACATCTAATACCGCCTCTACATTTAGACACACAGTTACACAACCCCTTTCAAACATGTGGTCAGCTTCGGTCAGTTACCTCTTTCTTTGTGAACCTGGCGATGACCGAAGAAGGTCAAACGTTGTTCGCTCTTCTATGTAAAATATTTTCTCAACCCAAACGAGCCGTTTTTGCATATAAATTTCTCAACAAGTGGGTTTCTCGACATCACTGAAAATGGTACTTAACAACTGCTGCTACAGAAAATAATTTGCATGATAATATGGAAGAGCAAACTCATACAAAGCCCATGGGAAGTAAGACATACTAATACCATCATTTAATTATGAAGCAAATTGGTGAGCATGTACCCAAGTACCTGGGGAGAGAGAGAGAGAGAGAAACTAAATAAGGATGGAAAGATTCATCACATCATAAGGAAGGATGTAGTTCATAGGAAACAGGGGAAAGGGATAAGACGTCATGACCTGAAAAATGAAATTCAAAAAGACTGTATTAGGTCTAACTGACTCCTCAGGTGGGACATGGGAAAGCACAGCAAAAACAGAAGGTGGGAAAAGGTGATCCAAGTCCTCACCTGCCTGAACAGGCTCAGCCTATTTGCAAGGAGGTGGAAGGAGATGATACACGAGATATAATACTACAGTGGAACCCCTCTAAGCGGCCACCCCTTGAAGAAAGCAGTCATTCAATCACAGTCCCCTTTTTTTGTTTACATAATCCCTAATTATGTACAGAAAATGCCTCGAATCAGGCCAGTTTGTCTTAGTCTCGAAGGTGGCTGCTTTAGAGGGGTTCCACTGTTGTTGCAGGTATAGCCCCTAAAGTGATAACACAAACTTCAGAATTCATAACGAGGAAGAATCAATCAAAAGTCTAAAGTACAAATAACAATGCAAGTAATAAATTGGGATTGAAATGAAGTTAACAAACAATCTTAATCCTCTAACCCTAGGTATCCTTTACTGCACATGATACAGTTTAATGCCCTGTATTCAAAATTTTATTAAGCTAATTTTTGTTCATGTTATACAAATAAGTATAGAATAAAATATTAGCTGATAATTCATATGCTAATAGTATATTAGTTTCAAGTCCCTGATTCTACAAGGAAATATTTTTTTTAAAATCCTGAATTTCCCCAAATATGACATGACATTTTCTCTAAGCATATTTCTTCTGTTTTATTCACTTCCCCTTCAAGTGGTAAGAAATCAAACATAAATTACTCACTGTAGAAATTAACATTGCTCAAACAAACTAATTTTTATAACCTTCAATTTAATTTGGTTACAGAGCTATTGAATATAAATTCATATCTATCCTCCAACATCATCTCTTTCAGGATTTGGTAATAGTTCTCTCTTATGTCTAATAATATATTACCTATAACCAATAGAATGTCAAACACTTCCTATCTTTTATAATAATAAATAAAGAATAAACATGAAAAGTTTAGAGAGAGAGAGAGAGAATGAAAAAACTGTTTATAAACAAATAACCAAAGATAGGTGGAGCAGAAAATGTTTGTACAGTTCAGAACGTGTGAAAAAACTGATATTCCCATAAAAATTTTGTTTAGTTTGGCAAATAAACTACTTTATACCATTCCAGAACAAGATGCTGGCTTCAGAATTACTAGAATTTAGCCAGCAAAAAATGTACTTCTGGCAATTTAGTGCAGTCTCTGTCATTACCTGCTTGGTCATCATGAATTATGAACCCAGTGTCTAGTTCTGGAATGGTATAATGTAGTTTATTCGCCAAACTAAACAAAATTTTTAGAGGAATATCTGTTTTTTCACACCTTCTGAACTGTACGAACACTTTCTGCTCCTCCTGTTTTTGGTTATTTGTTTATAAACAGTTTATTTGTCATTTAATTTACATAAAAGTTTATGTAGATGTGTGTTAGTATAATACTTATAATATATTATACTTCTATTAGCCTACTCGTAATACTTTTTAAGTTATGAGCAAAACACCACTCGGGACGCAGGGGTACAAACACTTTCTGTCGTAACTGTATAAACTAGAAGTAAATGAACAGACAACTTCATGCATGTACTGAAAAAAAATGTGAAACTAAACAAACTAAAAGAAATGTTTCCAAGCACAAGTGCTGCCAAATAAGAAGTGAGTTCAGTAGGGGCATTTAGAGGGAATTAAATGTCATCCGAGTATGTCATGCTCCTACTGGTGGATAGGTGATGCATGATGATTTATATGAGAAACATGTTCGAAGCATTCAATTCCAACAGGTAGAAGCAGAAGGGTTACATCATGTTTAGAGAAAAAATTGAGATACAGAGGGCAGCACTAAACAAAAGTAGCTAATTTTGTGAGAAGAGGGTAGTACCATATTGGAAACCAATCTTCTGTAAGAAATATTTAGAATTAACAAACTTACTAATACCTAACAAATTATGAGGCAAATCCTGTGCTGTGTTAAGTTTACACTACCACATCAAAACAAATTAAACTCACAGTAAGGGTGTACATGACAACAGTGTAATTTTTTCCAGCATTTTGTTGTAATCTTTTCCTAAGAGCTTTGATGGCATCTTTTGGTCTATAAAAATAAATATAAATATTATCAGATTTTTAAACACTAGTTTAAAACAAAATTACAATCATTATAAAGGACTAGCAAAAAAAAAAACAATTTATAAACATGAAACTCAAGCTTTCAGACTATTCACGTTAATCATAAAATTCAATTCCTAAAGTTAAAAACGTTGAAAGAAAATTGGCTTGTCGGTTGGGTGAAAAGTTAATTCATAGTTTTTCAGTTAGGGATATGTGGTAGGTGGCATCCATCAAAAATATTTAGGATGATTTGCTTTATGTTTATTTCACCAATTAGGATAAATTATTTGGCTGCAAGTTGTAGCATTTCAAAATTCTTTAATAGTGCTAAGATTCTGGAAAAGACATAATATTGAGGGTTTTTCTGGTTCATAGAAACACTTGGATAGCTTTAATGTTTGGATCAAGTTGTGCAAAATGTATTTTAATATTAATAAGTGTAAATTTATGCACACAACATATGGAAATTATAAAAGGACTTAATTCTTATGTTAACACTTTTACTGTCACATTAATGGACAAACTACTCTCCCAGTCCCAACTATTTTAGATACATAATGAACAAGAAAAAGCAGACATATGTTAATATTTCATTATGCACCTGAAACATTAAACTAGTGGACTTTAAGACTGAAAAAGTTATACAATGTTTCCAATGTACATGATTATGTTTATGCTCTAAAAAAATGACACATAAAAGGCAGTGAAAACATTACTGAAATAGATTTAGACTCAGTTTCCTTTGAAATGTTCACCTTTTCAGTTAATTGTTTAGCTTTATTGAAACAACCTATTAAATAGTGTTTGAGGTCTGTTTAAAGAAATTTTTAATTCATCATTCGGGTAGTCAATTTAATCTTGTACAAAACCCAACTAGTTCTCATACAGAACAGTGATAGCATTATTGTCTCACTTGCTACAAAAAACATTTAACATGTTTGAAAGTGCAGGAAAAGATTACTAAATTATACGTCTTTTCAAAATTTAAGCAACAGGAAAAGGCTTAACAATTTTAACTTTTTGGTGGTGACAGAATAAAGAAGTCTTGAGTGTGTGTGTGTGTGTGTGTGTGTGTCCACCAGGGAAAATTGACCCCTGATTTTAGCATTGTAAATTCGAAGACTTACCACTATCCCACTTAGGTACAAGAAGTCTTGAAATATACAAGTATAATTTGTATATGGGGAATTAACTGAGGGATAGAATTAAAATGTTGTATACCAATATTAGTATTAAGTTGGAAAGTTTAAGCCTTGACAGGCTATAAACATATTTGTTCTTTACTAAAGTTTTTCCTTAGTTATAAAATTTGTGAAATGCTTTGCTGATTGGTGTGATACATAATACTGATTTAACATAAGAAAAAGTGACCATTTTTTCTTTCAAGGTTGCATCTACCTAACACCAGCTCTTAAAAATATAAAAATTTAAACCCATCCTTTAATTTGCAGAATTCATCAATTTCCTTTTAAGTTATATAATGTCAACCTCCACTTCTCACTATTATATACGTTTTAAATTCATCTCTTAACTATAAATTTCACAATAATTTAAATAAGCCTAAGACAGCTAATGACTTACCCCTCATCTGAATCATTGATGACATCACATATTTCCAAATTTAAGGCCCAGTCTTCTGATGTTAATGAAGCAGCTGTAGCTTGTTCTTTTTTTAAAAAAAAAAAGAAAGAAAAGAAAAATTATTTGTACTTACTTTCACTTAGTTCTTAGCTTTTTACACTTAACTAAGCTTGAAAGTCTGTCTGCTTATAACCGTTTCAGTTAAATTTTATATTTCACTTCCATTTTTTTTTCAACAAAAAAAGAAGCAAAATAAAACCATTGGAAAAGTTATAGAATAAAATTGCAAAAGATCTTAAAACAACAAAGGAAACTGAAAGAGATAATAAAAGACAAATAGAAAAAATCTGGAAGGTAAGATGTAATGATCACTTGGTACAGCAAACATTTCTCAATATTTATTGAAAATGTGCAAGTTTTATATGAAAGACAATATACTGAAAAATTGTTAGTACAATAATTTATTGTAGGATTACAGCAAGTTTGTTTCTTGTTTTGTTTTTTGAATTTCGCACAAAGCTACTCGAGGGCTATCTGTGCTGATTACAGTAAGACAACAGCATATCTATGCTTCATAGGAATGAGAAAGAACAGGTGTTTATAAACTTCAGGGTTTTTTTATTTCTTCTGGGAAGGGGATTTTATTCATTGACAAACTTGGCAAAAGGTATTCAAGTGCTAAGAGCACAGAATGTATAAAAATGTATTCAAGAATATTTACATGTTAAATAGTAGTTTTAAGATTATCACTTGTTTTTACAACATTTATCATCTAAAACTAAAAATAAAACCCTCAAATATGTAAAAAATATCTATCTGGGAAACTGATTAAGTTTAAAAGGCAAAGCTTTTTCCAACCTCATCAAAAAGAAAAAAACCTGTACTTGTTTAAAGTGCTGCAACTGACTATTTAAAAAAAACAAAAAAACTTGAACCTTATTAATATCATCCTCAATTTCTATAATATTGACTCACACAAGTAAGACAATTTATATAAACATCATTTAAAAAGTTTTCAGCTTATAAAGTTTATTTTGAGAATGTTTTGTCATAAAAAATAACAGTAATGACTATCAAACTTGTATGTAATTTTATAATCCATTATAACTAAAAGCCTAGTAGTAGTAGTACCACACTACCAACACTAGTAATAGTATGCAAATACTAATTATTTGCTGATGTTCGCTCATGTTTTCCATAATTCCTTCCTCATAATACAGTGTAGTTTAAATTACTGACCTAATACAAGATATAACGTGACATAAGCAAGTCTTTTCAAAGAAAATTTATACTTTACGAGTTTACCAATTTTCTTTCCAACAGGTGTGATAAATAGATTTCCTCCAAATTGAGACAAAATCGTATCCATGTGGTTTTCAGTCTAATGGTATGTAGCATTAAATACTGTTGAACCTATATTTAATTACAAATTTTTTGTTAACACAGAACTGAATAGTTACTTTGAAAGTAAGTTTCTAACCCACCCTCTACTTCATTCAAGTCCTCATTCTACAATAGTGATTAAAGATAGAAGCTGGATCTGTGATATAAATAATATATTCTTCTTATCAGGTGATAGGGGAAACATGTTCAAGGTTCAATTTCTTTGAGGGAATAACACTAATAATAAAAATAAACGAAATTATCATTAATACTATTAATTTAGCTGTAAAGTGAATAATAATTTTCAATAGCGTAAAATTTATTTGTCGAATGCATTTTTCTCGTTGTTAAAAAAATAATCCTCGTTCACGCCACCAAAATTGTATTTCAGCAGTATTCACAAATAAAACTGTAAACAACGTGTAAGTAATAAAGTATATTTTTAGAACATTTCAAATAAAAGCTTGAATAAAGGTAAAAATCAACTCATATTTAATGATACTGAAGCTAATGTAAATATTTAAATCTGTATCCTTTACTTAATTTGTCCTCTCTCTCTCTCTCTCTCTCTTAAGCCCGGCATGGCCAAGCGTGTTAAGGCGTTCGACTCATAATCCGAGGGTCGCGGGTTCGAATCACGCTCGCACTAAACATGCTCACCCTTTCAGCAGTGAGGGCGTTATAATATTACGATCAATCCATCTATTCGTTCGTAAAAGAGTAGCCCAAGAGTTGGCAGTGGATGGTGAAGACTAGCCCCCTTTCCTCTGGTCTTACACTGCTAAATTAGGGACGGCTAGCGCAGATAGCCCCCGAGTAGCTTTGCGCGAAATTAAAAACAAACAAACAAACTCTCTCTCTTTAATCTGGCACCTGGTGGATAGACAGTAAGTCGGTGGGTTTATAATTCTAAAAATTGGATTTCAATATTCATGGTAGGCAGAGCATAAATAGCACATTGTGTATTCTCAACACGGCTGGTATGGGTATTAAAACTTTAATTCAAATAAATTACAAAACAACGTTACAACAGTTGCAAACCCTCTTTGGTAACCTAAAGGTGACCTAAGAAAGTCGAAACGTTGTTCTGTACTTCATTTTAATTAAAGTTTTAATACTCATACTAGCTGTCTTGAGTTTTTTGTTTGTTTTGGAATTTTGCACAAAGCTACTCGAGGGCTATCTGTGCTAGCCGTCCCTAATTTAGCAGTGTAAGACTAGAGGGAAGGCAGCTAGTCATCACCACCCACCGCCAACTCTTTTGCCAATGAATAGTGGGATTGACCGTGACATTATAACGCCCCCACGGCTGGGAGGGCGAGCATGTTTGGCGCGACTCGGGCGCGAACCCGCGACCCTCAGATTACGAAGCGCACGCCTTAACGCGCTAGGCCATGCCAGGCCAGCTGTCTTGAGAATATATTTTTACTTCAGAAGGGTTTCTCGTTATCACGAAGCACATTGTGTAGTCTGTGCTTAAGGACAAGCAAAACTTCTGCAGTCTGGTAGAAGATATGTACAAAGTGTTTATACAGCACGCTATTTCTTGTACAAAGAAGCAAAAGAAAAAAAAACAATTTGTTAAGTTCTCCGGCTAATCAATTGTCCTTCGTCCGATATATAAACTCTGTATTTTGAAAATTGTTTAATATCGAAGTCTAAATTCAAAAGAGGTCCAGTGCAATCGACAATTTGTTCAAGGTGCTTTATTTGGTTATACTAGTTTCGGAGAATTCCACTTCTCATCAGTAACCCTAAACTATAATTTACAGCTATGTAACATGAAGAACTGAATACTGGGCAGTAATACTATACATTTAATCAGTTCAGTGCATAGGTCTTTCTCATAGTAACTATAAAGCACGTTCACACCAACACTATGTTTGGTTTTTGTCAGAGAAAGAGAGAAAAATATAAAAAGTAAGGTATAATTTATTGCAATTTAAATTAGTGCAAGTGAAAATATTAGTATCATACGAATGTGCTATAATAGTATGGGAGTGTTACTGATAAACACAATATAAAAAATTATTAAATCCGATGAAGATCATATAAGAATATAAAAGTGTAGGAAAATTAAACTTATTTATATATATTAACATAGAATATATATATATATATACAATTTCTCGTGCCTTAAATTATGATTTTGGGAATTTTATTTAAAAATGTGCAAGTTTTTGTAAAATGTGGCCATGTAATCAGTTTGAAAACTGGTTCTAAAACGGCATAAATGTGCAAAATAGAGTGATCATGTATTTTGTCAGGTGATTGCTTGAGTGTCATAAAAGTAAAATTGTTGTCATTCTATAGCTACTCTTAAACATAATGGGTTAAGAAAACAAAAAAATATATATATATTCAACATTGAAAAGGACATGATTTTGGCACCCTTTATCCAAACAGGCATAACGCATCGCGTGTACATACTTTTACTTAACAACGGACTATTGCTTTTAATGGATTTTCTATATCTTTTTTTCAAACTATTTAGGCTATGAATATATCTACAAGATTGTCTAAATCCAAAATTCTTTTCTTTGCAAGAAATGTTGCATTTATTTGAGAGATTAGGGCTATCCACATAATTGGTCATTGTGATTCAAACACAGAGGAGCCCTAACCTCGAAAAACCATCTGCTGTATCGTTAAAGAATACTCTTGTTGACGACCTTATACAACGTACAGTAACACCTCCCACAGAGAAAACGGGATTTATCTTCAGAGAACGGCAAAGGAAAAAACAAAGGAGCAGCTTAAATGAAATCAACGTAACAAATTTCTCAATTACGTGTTTTGTAAAAACTACTCATATACAGAGTAAGTACTATTATAAAATAAAAGATAGAAACAGAGGTATAATTATATACTATACTCTTTTTTCCCATTCTCTTCAGGTTTTTAGTTAAGCTGACAATTATTGTTAAATTTGCAATCAATGGACCTTACTTGTCTACTGATTGAGGAATGTGCCAACGTTTTCTCTCCACTGAATGTATTTAGACGTCACTTAGACCACACAATCCTTTAAACAAAGGTGTGGATATACAATTCACAAAAGAAACATTAACATAGGTGTAAACCCTCCCAGTGGCTTATTGATAAAGGTAGAAGGCTTAAAGTGCTGAAAACTGGGTTTCGATATTCTTGGTGGGCACGGTTTTGTGAAGATTTGCACTTAACAACAACAACATAGATTAATACGTAATAGTATAAAACAAATAACTAAAATGATTAATAAAGTCAAGCGTCATACAAAAATCATATGACATGAGACCACAGTAATCATAACTAACCCCCCTCAACAACAACAACAAAACAACATCTTGGTAATAGTTGCTTCATATTGGATAATTAATAACATATATACAGTATATATATTTAATAAGAACTATGAAAACACATTAAAATGCAAGTCAAATCCTTTAATACAAATATGAAAGTAAGTCACACTAAAATTAAATTTCAATGTATCATACAAAATACGGTAGACAGTATATATATAGTTTACAAGATAACTGAATACAAGTCAAAATTGAAACACAAACTAAATTCTTAATAATGAAGAAAACACATATATTTCAACATAGGCTATTTGAATAAGATAGAGCAGAACATAATAGAACTAAGCGGGCCGGCATGGCCAAGCGTGTTATGGCATGCGACTCGTAATCTGAGAGACCCGGGTTCACATCCTCGTCACGCCAAACATGCTCGCCTTTTCAACCGTGGGGATGTTGTAATGTGACTATAAATCCCATTATTCTTTGGTAAAAGAGTAGCGGACGAGTTAGCGGTGGGTGGTGATGACTAGCTGTCTTCCCTCTAGTTTTACATTGCTAAATTAGGGACGGCTAGCTTAGCTACTCAGCTTTGTGCGAAATTAAAAAAAACAAAAGCAAAAATAGGCTAATCCTCTGGATAGAATTACAATGAATGATAACTAAAAAATACAGGCTTCAGTCCTTCACTTTTTTTCATAAATGAAGAACACGGAAAACCCTCACAATGTACAGATGAAGAAAACTAAAATGCAGAGCTATGTACAACCGGTAATCAATTATATATATGAGTGTGTGTATGTGTATTTCTAATAGACAAAAATAAGCCTAAAAAATAAAAAAACGCTGCATAAATTAAATGGATCACCAAGATACAGGTGGTGTATAAAATGTACTCTAAATTTTGGAGGTGACTAATGAAGTAGGGCTCACATTGTGGTGGGGATACACCATCTATCAGTCTTAACTTCCGTTCTCCAGTCTCACATGCAGAAATTTTTAAATAATAATAACTAAATAAACAAAAGAAATTAGAAATGTGGAGAGAGAGTGGTAGGTGCCCAAGCCCGCAACGTCTCACATCTACATCATCCCTCACTGCCTGCAGATAGTTGTGAGAATATGAATGCTCTCCAAAGTAAAGAAGATGAACGAAGAAGCAATAATAATAGGTATTTTCACTTGAGGGTAAGTAAGATATATAATATACATCTGTCCAATGGCATATACGAGGTCCAACTCTCTTCATCTTATAATAGTTTGATCTATAATTACCCACCATAAGAATGCAGAAGTATAAATGAAATCTTCTGTGATTACCGTCATGTTTACCATCATAACACTCGATCACAAATGGCTGTTCTGGAACTCATGTCATCTAGGAAACAAATATAGATCAAAGCTTATCATCATTTTCTGGAAGCACGAGATCACCAAAAAATCAGCTTCCTAGCACTACGAAAACAGCTGTGAATTCTGCTATTAATTATGAGCCTCCACTCGATGGCTGGACAGTGACAGAAAAGCTGCTTAAAAATAAAGACGTTGGTGTAGAAAGGTAGAACTACTATCCACAATTCTGACAAAATTGATAAATATTTCAAACTGTAGTCGATTGAAGTTATAGTGTGCTACTGGTAAAAACGGGTAGCCAAATAAATTTAGGCTAGCTTTTTTACAATTGAAAGAAGACTAATCTGTTTAATCACTGCTTTTTTACAATTGAAAGAAGACTAATCTGTTTAATCACAAAGAAATTGTTCTTATAATGGTTGGAAAGAGTTGTACTTTGCTCTCAGATGAACTGGATAAAATTCAAAAGGAATTTGCAAGGTCCAAAATATCCTTCACCAGACAAGCAGAGTACGTTGTAAATCCCATTACTTTGTGGGAGAAACGCTTCTTCTTAGTATAAATTACGTGTGTATGTATATATATACGAGGTATGATCAAAAAAGTTCTAACACTTCACTTTTATTCCGAAGATTAATGTACACACATCAGTATTATATGCTATCCCTTTCAAAGTAATTACCCCAGCTGATACACATTTGTTCCAACGTTCCTGACGTTTTCAGAAGCAATGCTGGAAGTCTTCAACTGTTATGCGACTTCATTTTGTTTTCACATTATTAGGATGGTTGGGATGTCATCAAATATCTTTTCTGTTAACTTAATTTTTATTATTGGGAACAGAGAAAAAATCATGCCGGGCAAGACTGGGAGAATACAGGAGGTATGATATCACAGGAATATTTTTTTCTGCCAAAAATTATTGAACAGACGCAGCAGACACTTGACGCATTCAGAGTTTTTCAGTTAAAATCGTCTGACACGATCCAAATGAAATGTCCAGTTTATCAACAATTTTTCTCGGATAGTTAATCGGCGATCACTTCGAATTTTTTTTCTTTCACCTTAGCGACCGTTTCATCAATGGACGATGTCGACGGTCGTCCAGAACGTGGGTCATCTTTGACCGATTCCTGGCCATCTTGGATGCGTGTTATCCACTGATAAATGACAGCCTTACTAAAGCAGTCATCACCAAAGACAGTTCTTAACATTTCGATGATTTCTGTTCCTTCTTTACCATTTTCACACAAAACTTGATGCAAACACGTTGCTCTTCTTTTCTGTCCATTTTTATTACGACAGGACCAAGAAATACGTCTGTCTTTGAACAAGTTTTTTGGAACATGGGTATAAGATCTAGAGAAATGGCTTGTTCGTGGGGTAGCTCACTATTTGTACTTCGTACACACCTCAGTGAAGCTCACTGTCTTTGTACTGGCACTTGTAACAAAAGAAGAGTTAGAACTTTTTTATCAGACCTCATAAACAGTGTGAATTAGTCTTACTTAATTGATTTTAAGTCTTTGCATTTATAACGCTAAAATTAGGGGTTCGATTCTCCTCTGTGAACACAGAAGACAGACCAATATGGCTTTGCTATAAGAAGAACGCGCACACACACTTATTTGATTTCTTTAAAATTCATTTAATGACCATATATGTATATGTTGGTTGAAGTATTTTTTAATATAATGTGTATGTATTTGCTAGATATGTTTTGCATTTTGTGTGTTTATGTACATATATATGTCGCTTTTTAGTAAAGAAATTTTGCATACGTGTATACATTTTATTGGGTGGTACGAGAAATGTTATAATTTATACATGTGTTTGTACTTTCTATTATCTGTGTGTATTTAATTTATGATGTACATGTGTGAGAGTAATCATGTAATCATTCAGTTTCGTATTTGATATAATTCCCTTTTAAAGAATATGCTCATTCCCATGTTTCCATGTCGTATAATTTTATGTGAAAGTTGTTTTATTTTATTTTATGCGGTATATCTCATAATTAAAAGGTTTGTGTTGCTTTGAGCTACGCATTTAAGTCAAGACTCAGTTTATGTCTTATGATTTCATTTTTAAACATTTTCTCGAGTATTTCGTTGTTAAAATATTATTACACTATATTTAATTAATTTTGTGGTCATTTGAATGATATATGTTTTAATAGTGTATTACGGGTAAGCGCTTTTAGAGGGGTAAAGCAACGTTACCTTGATATATTCTCCAACACATGTTAAACTTTGATTGTTCCAAGTTTTAAAATTTAAGATTTGTTTGTTTGTTTTGGAATTTCGCACAAAGCTACTCGAGGGCTATCTGTGCTAGCCGTCCCTAATTTAGCAGTGTAAGACTAGAGGGAAGGCAGCTAGTCATCACCACCCACCGCCAACTCTTGGGCTACTCTTTTACCAACGGATAGTGGGATTGACCGTGACATTATAACGCCCCCACGGCTGGGAGGGCGAGCATGTTTAGCGCGACGCGGGCGCGAACCCGCGACCCTCGGATTACTCTCTTTATTGTCAGTTGCTATTCTGTC
The DNA here is from genome assembly GCF_004210375.1 of Tachypleus tridentatus. Lineage (NCBI taxonomy): Eukaryota > Metazoa > Arthropoda > Merostomata > Xiphosura > Limulidae > Tachypleus > Tachypleus tridentatus. The sequence continues at coordinate 104,872,843 of NC_134837.1, read as the reverse complement.
TTTGAAAGGAGGGGTTTCTAAGTAGGTGTTCCAGCAAATCCACTGATGGCTTCATCCTTGATGATCCTCTGGAAACCGCCTCGACAGGAACCTTGGGCACTTCAGTAGTTTACTTTCTGTTGGCAAACTCTTATATGATATTACTCAGGTAGTTGTTCTTTCACCAATAAAATTTCAAAGATAATCATAGAGGATTATCTTTGAGTTGAGTTGCCTATTCATCTGGATTAAGTAAGCTACATCATTGATTATTTTCAGTACAACATGCGGCCCTTCTTAACACTTGCTTAAATTTGGGATTTTATCTTCTCTTTTATAGTCTCAATGAAATCAGTTTTATCAGCAGAAACATCTTTATAACGTTTCATTTTGTCACCATTTAAATTAATTTTTTATAGATAAAATCATGTATGACATCAATGACATTCCTAAGTCTTCCAACATTATGTGTAAAACTCTTATGGATGTGAGTATAAAAGATTCAAAGGCACTTTAAGTTCTCTATTAAACATTAGTGGTTATGGTGTGTTGCCTACAGCTTTATGTACTACTCTTAAATAGATAACTCAAATGTATTTATGTTCTTGAACTTGAAGAAAGGAATAATAGTGAATAATCTGAGTAATTACAGACCGATCAGTTTAACTCGTTCTCTATGCAAAATTTTAGAATGAATAATTAGCCATGGGATCACAAATTTTCTAGAGAACACGTCAGAATTACCTGAAGTTCAAAATGGTTCCAGAAAATTTCGGCAAACTGATCATTTAGGTGAGCTTACTAAAACCGTGATAGATAGCTTTAACCACGAGAAATGCACTGTCACTTACTTTCTCGATACTGAGAAAGCATTTGACACTGTATGGCATGATGATTAAAATTCAAATTAAGAGAAACAAAATCACAAACAGAAGTTATTTGTTGATTATACAACTTTCTTGACGACAGAAAATGTTGAGTAAATGTCAAAGGCACCTATTCAAAGTACTTTATTTCACAGGCGAGTGTTTGTAATGGGGAAGGTAGTTAGTCCTATCCTATACATTATGTATATAAGTAATATGCCATTAAACAGCATTAATTGTAAGTTCAACTTCATAATTTGCTGGTGATGAGACCATCTGAAAGAGCTCAAACACATTCTCAATAGCATCAAATAATTTAAAACCAGTTTTAAATCAAATAGTTGAATACTGTCAGAAAAATAGAATCAAAATGAATATACCGAAAACAAAATTAATATTACTTGCAAAATCACTTAAATTGCATAAATTTCACACAAGCAAAATCTTTAGCTTGTGATTCAAAATTAACTTTGAGAAACGTATATCTGAAATTTCAAAAAAAAAAAAAACTGTGGCAAGGAGCAAGCTATCTGAAAAGGTTAATAAGCAAAATTACAAGATCATCCAAATGAAACATTATTGGTATTATTAATTATTAAAACATTATTAAAAACAGTATATTAGGCCAGTAATAGAATATACATGCCCAGCATGGTTAAATGTAGAAAAAAAATCTTAAAAATTGCAAACAATACAAAATTCAATATTTACCACAGCTTTCAGAGTACCAACATTTTTATTGACAAGGCTAAGTGCCTCTCACTTACAAAATTCAATATTTACCACAGCTTTCAGAGTACCAACATTTTTATTGACAGGGCTAAGTGCCTCTCATCATTAAATTTCTATGTTAGAAATAAGACGACCTGCACTAGATATTAAAATTAGTTTATCGATAATTAGATATCATCTGGTATTTAAAAAAAAAGAGAGTGATTTATGTTTAAATACGCGCTGGTGAATATCCCTTGTGAACAAATGTGATTTGATGTCGGAATTGTTTGTGATCTTACACAACCAAACAAAGCGAAATATTAGTGTACAAACTGTTTGCGGTTGTTTGTAGCCGAATTTTTTAAAATTACACTGAACGCTACTAGCATTATATTGAAGGACACTTTCTTGAAAATGCGAATAATTTGAATTAGTGTTTTACGTTAAAATACTATCACAGTATCAGCAAAATTTGGCAGTTCTTAAATCATGAATTCAGGAGGGAGGAAGGGGTTGAAAATATATCTGACCCTCCCAGGACCTGTACGACCTAAAAACCCGTTCCCAAACAAAGATCAACACGGGAAATCAAACCTCGGGTTTAACATTTTAAGGATCGAAACTTACTGTTGCCCCATCAGAAAGTATATGTTCTCATAAAAATATTATTTACGTAGTTGAATGATATACATAAGATCCAACGCTTGGAAGCGATTCTTTTAATTATTACAATAAACATTAACAAATACGTTATTGAAAAAATATTCTGTCATTATAACTGGAAAACCTGTTTATTATCTAATAAACAAGTTGGTTTTTATCAATAAACATTAATGTTTGTGTTAGATTGTCAAGTGATGGTGTCGCCATTCATATATAAACTCTTATTCTGTATCGTAACTTATAAAGTGAATGAACAATCATAACTATAAACGTTAACAAATACGTTATTGATATATTCTGTTAGTATAATCGGAAAACTTATTTTTTATATAATAAAAGGTTTTTTTCCTCTTCAATAAACATTAATGTTTGTGTTAAATTTATTTGGTTTGTTTTGAATTTCGTGCAAAGCTACACCAGGGCTATCTGCACTAACCATCCCTATTTTAGCAGTGTAAAACTAGAGTGGAGGCAGCTAGTCATCACCACCCTCTGTCAACTCTTAGGCTATTCTTTTACCAACGAATAGTGCGATTGGTGGAAACAATATAACGCCCCTACGGCTGAAAGGGTGGGTATGATTTGGTGTGACGGGAATTCGAACCCGCGACCCACAGGTTACGACTCGAGTGCCTTAACCACCTGGCCATGCCGAGCTTGTATTAAATTATCAACTGATGATGTCGCCATTCATATATAAACTCTTATTCTGTATCTTGACTTACAAAGTGAATGAGCAATCATGACAATAAACGTTGACAAATACGTTATTGAAATATTCTATTAGTATAATTGGAAAACCTATTTAGTATCTGATAAACACGTTTGATGTTTTCAATAAACATCAATGTATATGTTAAATACCCAACTAACGTTGTCGTTATTCGTATATAAACTGTGTTTCGGTATCTTAACCACTTATAAAGTGCATAAGCAAAGTGACTCATTCAAAGTGAATGAGTAAGAAGGGCGGGGCTCATCATCTTAAAATATTCCGTGCGTTCATCCGGTTCGTTTCGTGAATCAACCATATCACACTTTAATCGACACCTGGTGGATTTTCTTATTCATTGACAGTGGTCTTGTAGGAGTAATACGAAAGTATGGTTATGTGCATATATATGTATATATATATAATTCCTTTTCTTTTCTCTCAAAATTTTGGTTTAAATTATTTTTTACTATGATGATTTTTAATTTCACGTTAACTTCTGTTTACTATATACTAAGGAAGTACAAGAGATGTTATTTTTGTGTAACTATACAATGTTTTAAGAGTTGGGGAAGAGTTGACAGCTAATTACTTAAGAAAGAGTTAGTCCTAAGTTATAACTATTATTATTATTACTTAGACACGTATGTTGCAGTCAAATTGTCAAAGTATAAAGTTGTGAGTAGGCATTAAATGGTATCACTTTACCAGTATCACTCAGTTGTTAGTTAAGCCAATGTAATAACATACAAAAGGATGTTTATAATCTATGGTAACCATACAAAACTGAAAGCCTATCTTGATGATGATCTCACTTATTTATAGCCCCCCTTTTCCATAATCATTGGTGTTTTCTGTGATGACCCTGAATGATTTTGAGTTATCACATTCCATATCATTTTCTACAGGAGAGTTTTCATAACACATTGGATTTTGAGGTCAACATTGTCCTCTCATTTTCATAATTTACAGTTACATGCTTTCCAAAGTCCACCCACCATGTAGATAACAATTTTTGAGGGCTTATTTGAGTTGTAGTCAAAATGATTACACAAAAGTCAACACCTAGGAAATGGATGTGAATGGTTTATCATTAATTTGTATTTGCAATTTGTTCAGGAACTGACACAATAACTTGGACACGTGACTGGATATTTCATTTTGACAAAACCAATGCCAGTTTCTAATTAGCCAACTAGATTAATATAATCATATTTTATTGGCATATAGGTTTTCAAAGATGGTAATTTATTCTTGATGTAGTGGTGAGCATGTTAGCCTGTTTAATATATTGAGTTGTAGAGTTCATCTCAGAATTGTTTCAGTTATTGTATGTATAACTTTACATTTATACCTATAACCTGCAATCATTGTAAATTCCTTAGAAAAAGTTTAATATCATATCAATAAATGGTATAAACATTTTTTCAGGCACATAAACATGTTTACTGCTTGGTGTGATGAAATACTTCTATTTTTCGCATTCTAACTGTGCTTATTAAACTTTAGACAGATGTTGTTGTTTTTTTCAGTTTTGTGCTTTGGCAAAAGTTTGTGAAAGTGACTCTTGTGTTGATTTTGCATATTTAAATCTTAGTGAATTGTCTTGTTTACAGTTCCAAGGGTGTTTCCTACTTTAGCCCTAAAGTACCATTATATTCTTGGCTAGTTTTTAGTGTTTGTGCTTTCAATTTTGCACAAAGCTACACGAGAGCTGTCTGCACTAGCTATCTCTGATTTAGCAGTGTAAGACTAGAAGGAAGGCAGCTAGTCATCACCACCCACTTCCAACTCTTGGGCTATTCTTTTACCAATGAAAAGTGGGATTGACAGTCACATTATAACACCCCACGGCTGAAAGGGTGAGCATGTTTGGTATGATGAGGATTCGAACCCATGGCCCTCAGATTACAAGTTGAGTGCCTTAACCATCTGGCCATGCAGAGCCCAGTTTTTAATGATAAGATGTTGAACGTTCTTCATTACCTTTTGTGTGCAACTGAAAGTTGGTTATTGAATGACTTAATTCTTTCTTGACAGTATTCTTTTATTTGCTTTATCAGTATGATTGAACACTAAGGATCTTCCTTCCTTTTAAAATGTTAAAATTTGTGCCTTCCATACTTTTATAATTGCAGAATATGAAAACTTTTTTTAAAATATACAAGTTATGGTAAAACTATATATACACTGCTGGCCAAAATCTTAAGGTCAATGAACGTAAAAAATGTGTATTTTGCGTTGTTAGACTTAACCACTTATTTGAGTAGAGCTTCAAAAGATGAAAATAATAAAAGGTAAAATAAAAATAAAAAACGTTTTAGCATTTAATAGGTAAAATTGAACATTATGAAATTAACCTAAATACTAGTTGGATAAAAGTTTAAGACCATACTGAAAGAAAGAGTTAATCAGTAAACACATAATAAATTTAGTCGTTTGTGTTCAAGCATTAATATTGTCAACATCTCCCACTGACATCTCTTGTGTTACATTGGGTAAAAACATGGCAAAGGCTAAAACGTTGACAGAGTTTGAACGTGTCAGACTTGTTGACCTGCAAAAGCAAGGTCTCTCTCAAAGTGTTCACATTTTTCCTATTAAATGGTAAAAAAGTTTATTTTTATTTTCTTTTTTCTTATTTTCATCTTTCGAAGCTCTACTCAAATAAGTGGCTGAGTTTAACAACACAAAATGCAAGTTTTTTCTCTATGTTTATTGGCCTTAAGATTTTGTCCAGCAGTGTGTGATTGTGTGTGTGTGTATATATATATATATATATATATATATATATACACATTTAATTAATGTGTTTTTAAATTTAATTTTGTATTTGTGTTCATGCTGTATGTATGTTTGATTTTTAATGAGAATTTTGTATGAAAGATGTGTAATGTAACCCTACCAGAAGAGGTCTGATTAAAGCACCACTTACACTTGTATTTCATCATATTTCCACTGCATTGCAACAAAAGGGCAAATGCTTTTAAACTTTGTAGACGTGTCAGGGGCAGGTTGGTTGGGTGTCAGAATGAATGGATACCAAAAATATACAATTTTTATGAAAGAGATTATTACCAGTGCTATGAACTAAATGCAAATGTTAAAACTTATCAAAAGTATTCCAAAATATTCTTTATTTTATAGTGAAGGTAAAATTGTTATTTTAGTACAACAGTTTTATATTTATACCAAATGATGTCCTATTAATTTTATCTAATGTTAAGTAAAAAAAAAAAAGTTTTCTAACTACAGGGTGTTTGGAAAGTCACTGTTCACTTGTATATTTATTAACAGACATGTTTCAATATAGAATACAGGAGGTAAATATGAATGACAATTATAAACTATCTTGAAAGTGACCCCCGTTGTCATCAATACAGGCCTGGATCCTTCTTATTTTGTTTCTGAATACTGCTATCAGTTGCTGGCTTGAAATAGATTGAATAAAATATGATTACAAAACTGCACAGTAACTTTCTGAACACCCTGTATGAGTAGATACAACTAATTCTACAAGTTTTCAAAGTCTGAAAGCACTAAGTGAAGGAAAAAGGCATTATTCTTGTTAAGTATATGCATTAAAAGTAAATAATTAGCATTTAACAATTTGCATATGTTTGAACTTTGTAAAAGATCGTGGAATTATTTCATATTTTTGCTAGGTTTTACTTATTCTGTATTTATCATCATTTTGTGTAACTAGTGATGAGTTTTCATACTATTGTATATTTTAATTCCTATTGTACTCTTGGACAAAAAAAAGGTTTATTTGTTTAAAGGATAGGGAATTTCAAGAATTTCACAATTTAGCTTTAATCTTGATAAGGTGAAGTTTTTGGTTATGTTTTCACAGTCATCATTTCTGAGAAACTAGATAATTTTTATAATAGGATGATTGGTTAGTAACCTAATTGTAGCAAGTCTTAAGGGTGATAAACAGTTTAATGTACAGATATAAAACCAAGTTATATTAATTTACATACAGTTACAACTGGACAATTGAGTACCCATGAGCATTAATTACCATCATATATAAAATGATTGATTAATTGTAATTACAATCAAATTTATCAGTTTTGGAAAAATAATCAACTAATTGAAATAAGGGTTTCCACTTATTACTGTTTCGAATTATTCCAGTCATCCAAGTAAACAAAATATTGCCATTATGATTTTTCATTATTACTTTGTTTGAGTTAATTCAAGATTGTTCAGCATATCCAATGAATATCATGACTTGTGAAAATAATCAGCTAATGAAAATTTGTATCTCTGTTCTTACTTTTTCTGATTATTTCAACTATTCAAGTTTTGTATTGGAATCATTTATTAGTTGAATGTGATTGATTAATGGCCTTGATGATTAATCAATTACCAAATTTCTAGATCTCTTGCAAAGCTATCTCATATATTAATCTTTGATTTAAAAAAAAAAAGAAAAATTAAACCTATCCATATTTCTCGGGAAATTATCAATTTTACTTTTAATCTCCTGTAGAATACCAGCCTCCATTATAGCTGATGGATTCTCATTCCATAGGTTAATAACCCACTTAACAAATACTGGTCTTAACAGTAACTGAAATGTAGTCTATCTTTTTCACATGTTTAACTTGTGTCTTCTCTTTCTATTATTTTCACAATATAACACAAAGAACTTAGTGGTTTTTATTTTATTGATAGTCTGGATAATCTTGGAAACTTCAATAATATCATCTCTTACCCTTCTTTTTAGAAACAAATCAATTTATTAAAGCCCTTCATAAAACTACTAGGTGTATCTCAGTATTTATGTTAGGAGTAAATGGTTATAAAAAGTCTTATAAGACCACAAAAAGTGTCTAAGTTATTATTAACAGATATTTTTAATGTATAAAAGGCTACCAAACAGATTGTTGAAAGTAAGAATCTACAAGATATTTTAGATGTTAACAATTTTAGTATAAAAATTCCCCTATCTGAAAACTTTATTTATAATGCAGGGTTTTTTTACATAGAAAAATAACAATTCAAACCTTTTATTGTTTGCCCCAAAATGTTTTGGAGCCATTTGTGATATCAGGAAAGCAACTGTGGGTAGCATAGCTACAAATAGATATATTTTGCCAAGTCTATAATGTGTGTTAACATTATGCTTGACTGTTTTGTTCCATTGTCTATAATGGTTAACATTAAATACATACACATTCTTGTGGATGTTTTTGCATTATTGCCAGCAGTAAGTAGATTTAATGGTATTCCATTACAGCAAGAACCAAAGGCTATTTTTCATTAACATCATAGATGACCATATTACTTCCAGTACACAATGCAAGATGTACTCTAAATATACAGGAATCACAATTCAGACCAGTTGCAAAATTAGAAGTAAATGCATCAGTTTGGTACAAGCTTGTGGATTGTTTCACTGGAAATAAAAACTGTGAAAGGCAATGAGTGTAAGCCTATGTTATCTAATCATTTTTCAGTATTTGTTGAATATTACTTCCTAAGTTTGAATTACACAAAATTAAAGTGATATCTAGAATTTTTCAATAAGGAACACGAAGAAAACAGATTGGCACGACCTTATAAATGTTTACAAACAACAGTTCTTAGTAAAACGTATTGGCCCTTGTGGAAACATTTGTGTACATTTGAAAAAATTGTGATCAGCATTTTGGATCCATTTTATAAAGGTAGTAAATTTTACATTTTCTTAATGAAATCCTCAGTAGTAATAATAGTTATTGACAGGCGGCTATTGTAGAAAAATTTACCAGTGGTCTATCCTAAATCTCTTGACTGTTGTAAACAGTAGAATAATGGAGAAGGAAATCAGATTTTTTGTTTTCTTTCCAATTAAAACAAATTTCATGTTTTCCTGAAAATATAATTTTAACAGAGAGCAAATTATATATATATATGTTATAAATTGCCCTTTTAAAAACAAATAAATATATGACTTTGCTTATTTTGTTTTTTATTGTCTTAGAAAATAAGCTGTATATGTGTAACATTTGAGTGATAAGAAATGGCCACTTAGCCCATCGTGACTGCTCCATTTGTTTCATCAAACATTCATCTCCCCATACTCAGCTCTGACTACCCAAGTGCTCATCAAGCCCTCTTTTTAACTCTTCTAATCCTGTCAAATGACAATTTATTACAAAAGTTGATCACCCTATTTGAAAATTCTAAATAAGAGGCCTACTGCCCAGAACTTATTGCTCAAATTGTTGGTGTTTTGGAGTTAATTCTATTTCTGAATAAAAATACTATTTTGATAATTACTGTAATAGAATGGCAGACAACAGTTCAAAAGAAAATACTGCTATGATCACTGAAGATGAGGAAGAGATCAATTACAGGCCTCCTGCAGAACGAACTTTACAAGAAATAATAGAAGCTGATCATGAGGATAATAGCTTGAAAAAGTATAAAGAAACCCTGCTTGGACAGGCTACCAAAGAGATTGTTGTTGTAGGTAAGGAATACACCCAATTTATTGTGTAGAAATCATAAAATTCAAATTATTATTTTTGTTGTGAATAAGAGAAATGCTCTTTATTGAGAAGAGTGAAGAGGTTAAAAAGACTGTTTAAGTCTTTTTTTTTTGCCCTATAAATATTTTTGAAACAAATTTCATACTCATTACTCCAGTCTGTATTCCCCATCAATTTTGTGCCACTGTTGAACATGTAAATAGCATGTGACTATTCTCCATCAATAGTATTATGCCACCTGTAATGGCACAGCTAGTTCACTCTGCTATTCCCATGCTATCTACACTTTCTTAATTGACACAATATTGAATAAAGATGTTTTTTTTTATTTTTCACGTGTGACTTGTATTTATGATTGTGCTTCTTTGCTATTTCAATTTTTTTAAAACAGGTTTATTTTACTGTTTCTTTCAGTTGTTTCAATAATTTCTTTTTATCTGAGTCAGCTTAAATGAATTGTTGATAAGTCTAGGATAGCAACAAGCTACTGTATGTTTACATGTACAAGTGCCAGCAAACTTTTACAATCTCACTGTCTAGGTCAAGAATGCAAAAGGTGAATGAAATCCTTGCCCAGAACTTGGTTACTTACAGTGCATGTGTCTATGTTCTGTGTCATCATATACAAATTCTGAATGATATATTAAATTTCATATTTTAGGAGAGGTGGTAGATAAATTAGAGAAGGGGAGGTACTTGGAGAAAAAGCCATTTCTCAAAGTCAGGGAAATTCAGGATGTTCTTTTAATATTGCCTTACAAAATTAAGAGCTTAAAACTTGTATACTTTAATGTTTAGATTATTAACTATGATTTTTCCCTCGAGGTGGATTACAGTATGTGGTGAGGGGACCTCCCAGAGAAAGTTTTGTACATTCAATTTACCTCCTCTGGGTTCTAAACATCCACCCTCATGTTTGCCATGTGGGGTGATCTGTGAAGGGGAAGAAAGGATCCCAGTGGTTGTGTGGTTCAACTTCAACACACCACTTTGGCCTTCAATTCCTGCTGGGGTGGTTTTCCCAGGATTAGTCAGCTGGTCCACTTGGGCTAGGGTCAACTGAGTACCAGTGTTGAACGTTCTCAATGGATGTTGTGGACATTGTGTCTGATACTGGTGTTTGGGTGTAGTGCTCAACAAACCCTGGTGTTGCTGCAGTGTCCTTAATTGGCATTGTAATGTCTTCCTGTGGGACTCCATGGTGGATGGTGCTGGTGGGCACTGAAATATAGCAGCATCTTTGTTATGGATACCCCAATTTATGAAAAAATAAATAAAATGATAAAATTGAAATGAAAACAACCACGTATGGACGATTCTGCTGTACAGTCAACATTGCAGTCAGATTCTGTACCTTGATTTTTAATTATCTATTCTTTATCTGAGAAATTCTTAGGGCAGATGTCCCACTTTTTTATTCAAAAGTGATTAGAGGGGGCTTGCTGGTTCCTCTAAGTCAGTAAAGAAGTTGCACTCTGGAGACATTTAGGTGGAAACATCTTCACCACAACATATCAAAGTCCTCTTGAAATCAAAGGCCATTAGGGGTATACCTATCAAGATTACTCCTCATGTAACTTTGAATACTTTCATAGGAGTTATAGTTGAGAGGGATTTAAAGAACGTTCCTGATTCAGAGATCCTCGCTGGTTTCTCCAGCCAAGGAGTTTCTGCAGTGTGCCAAATCTCCACTTGCAAAGACAGAATTTTGTGCCTACTAATGTTCTGATAGTGATGTTTACATCACCACAAAGCAGTTTATGTAAACTATAAGGTATGGCCATACATTCCAAACCCTCTCAGATGTTTCCAGTGTCAATGGTTCAGTTGCTCAAAAACATCATGTCATAGTTCTTTAACATGTGCTCATTATGGTGGCAAAGACCATGATGCTTACGAGTGCAAACTAGAACCACGCTGTGTTAACTATAGTGGTCCACACCCCTCTTTCTTCTCCACCCATTTATGACAAGAAATAGAGTAAGAAGGGTAGGAGATACTTTTTGCAACACTTGAAGACTGCAAAAGAATGGCCAAGAAGTAGCTGATATCTGGAGCATCACTGATACCCTAGGTCAGTGGTTCCCAACCTTTCTTATGCCCTGCACCCCTAAAAAATTTTAATATGTTCTCGCACCCCTCACAGCAATTATTTATTTAAGAATAAAGGTGAAGGTGGCCAAAACAAATGTTATCTTGCACTCCTGGTTGGAAACCACTGCTCTAGATGAAAGCTTTTGCCAGGTATCTAGTACTTCTGTTTGTTCCTCCACCTTCTTGGCCATCAAGACTTGAGCAGAGCATTCACCTTTTTTCTTTCGAACTGACTGTCTCTATGACTATAATTGTCCCTTTCACTGGTGGAACTGAAACTGGCCCTTCATCGGTCTGGCAGTACATCTGTTGTGCCATCTATCTCCTTGTTCTCTTGATATTCTAATTGTTTTTAACTGGATCTGACAGGAGAATGTTTTTCGTAATGCCTGGTGCCAAGCTATTATCTTCCTTTCTCTAAGCCTGGGAAAGATCCCAAGATTCCTTCAAACTACCCTCCAGTTGTTTTGACAAGCTGTCTCTGAAAGACCTTAGAGAGGATGGTTAATGGTTCCTCAAATCAAACAACCTCCTCTCGCCCACCCAGTGTGGGTTCCGACACACTCCACCATAGACCACCTGATTTGACTTGAAATGTCAGTTAGAGAAGCCTTTCTCAAACGACAACATCTTGTATCAATATTCTTTGACATTGAGAAGGCTTATGACACAACATGGAGGTATGGCATTTTGCGAAACCTCCATATATATGGGTTACATGACCATTTACCGATTTTTTATTAATTTTTTTAATGGACAAGAAATTCTAACTTTGTTTTGGTTTGACACTTTCCCATACTTTTCTACAGGAACTTGGAGTCCCTCAGGGCTGTGTTTTGATTGTCACTCTTTTCAGTATAAAGATTAATGCCATCACTGAATAACTCCCTCTCACTGTTGCAAACGGGCTCTATGTCGATGACTTTCACATCTCATGTCAGTCGTTGAACATGAGATACATTGAGCGGCAACTGCAGACTGCCCTCGATCGTGTACTAAAGTGGACCATAGCAAATGGCTTTAATTTCTCTCTCTCTAAAACTGTTTGCATGCACTTTTGCTGCCAACAGGGTATTCATCCTGATCCTGAACTTTGTATTGGTGAAGTTGTGCTGCCTGTGGTCCCTGAGACCAAGTTCTTGGGGCTTATCTTTGACCATAAGCTGACCTTTATACTACACATTAAGCAGCTACGGGTCAAATGCACAAAAGCACTGAACATCTTCCGTGTCCCCTCTACCACCAGTCAGGGAGAGGATCGATGTTCTATGTTAAAGATATATCGTATTCTTATTCGATCAATACTCGACTATGGATCACTGGTCTGTGGCTCTGTCAAACCCTTGGCCTTAAAGATGCTGGACCCCATTCATCATCAAGGACTTTGACTCTGCACTGGGGTTTTCCACACCTCCCCAGTTCAGAGCTTATGCATAGAATCTCATGAACCTTCTTTGCACCTCTGCTGTTTGAGGCTGTCTTTACTGTATGCTTTAAAACTTAATTACTTACCAATGCATCCCACTTGGGGTTGTGTTTTCCTTCTTCGATGGGCCATACTTTCAGAACAGACGATCTGCCATTGCTCCCTTTGGCCTTCACGTCCAGGTGTAATTGGATGAATTGGATAACATTGCAGTATCCACTGGTCAGCCCATCCCACCATGGCTTACTACAATCCCCAAATGTGACCTTTCTTTAAGTCATCTGATAAGAGCAGATACTCCCGATTGGAAGTTCCATCTTTTATTTACTTGACATCTTTCAAACAATCTTTCCATTCAAATTTACACAGATGGTTCCAAATCAGGTGACTCTGTGGGCTCTGCCATGGTTTGTTGTGGTTCAGTGGTTGTGCACAGAATTCCCTCTACAGCTTCTGTGTTCACTGCTGAACTGTATGCCATTTCTCTTGCCTTGGATCATATTGAAGGTAAGCATTACTCCAACTGCACTATTTATACTGACTTGCTTAGTTCTCTACTGGCTATGGAATTGCAGAGATGCCAACCATTATGATTTTGGTGTATACGTTACGAATATACGCTCGTACAGGCAAGACTATCGAGATTGGAATGGGGTCTACTCCCAGTATCTTCATGCATTATCTGCATGATGTGGCTGTATTTTCTTGAAGTAGATATTATCTCCCTCACATAGCAATTTTACACACACCTGTTTACCTTTGACTTGGGTAAGTCATGTCATTTTTTTTCATTTATATTTTTTTAATTTTAAAGACATCCTCATTTTCTTTTCTTTTTTATTGATGATAGGATTCTACTTCATATGGGATGTTGCCAGGCCAGGTATGCTTTGTTTCAGGCCTGCACTGTTTACTGATTGTGCTATAATGCTCATTGTACAGATAGGATGTTCTGCAAGACCACTGGTGTATGTAAAATGGCATGTATTTATATTTCTAGATATTGGTAAGTTTCACTCAGTAGTTGACCATCACTTGTGCTTCATGAGTGAAGCAGAAAGGGATTTCTGCCTATCTCTGCCAACTCCTTTTTTACTTTCCCCTTATTTTTCTTTCAATGGAACAAGGGAGCCCTTACCACTTCTCAGTTCCTGTACAAGAAAGAATGTCTCCTGAGTGAGTTGTTGAATTTTGATTTACCATATGTACTCTTGATTTTCCTCTCATGCAGTGGACAACTGTTGGAGCAGGAACAGCATATGCAGGATTTTCTTAGTAATACTGGGTTTGGGATGACACTGTCTTGTTCCTATGGTTGTGTGCAACAGAGACCTCTCTTGTTAATTCTGATTCCAGATAGTTCTTTCCTTGTTCCTATAGTTGAGTTTGGGGACTTCATCTTCCTCATAATACTAGCAACAGGATGTATATGCACTGTTCCTACTGGCTACAGATATTGCCCTCTTATGGTTGACATGAGGCAATACCATGACTCCTGTAATGCTAGGTTCAGTTTATTGTGTTTGTTGTTCTGATGATGGTTTTAGGAGTTTGTCTGGTTTTGGCCAACTGCTAATGTCTACTTCATAATTTTGGTTGTTTGACATATGTTACTCTCTTTACTTATGATTGGGGTTGGTGAGTATGTGTAACGTGATCCACATGCCCTAACTACTGTGTTTATGCTACATCGTATTTTTTAATCTGTTTTTAATTCTCATCCTCCTAATGCCAAGGGCGAGTTATGGAGCCTTTTCTGTCTGTTTGAGGTTGTGTGTCTATATATTTCATTCAGTTTATATTTTTTATTATAAATAGAACTTTGCCAAACACACTGCACTTGTGAACATTCTTTTTCCTCTCATATTAGATTCATTTTGTGCTTCAAGGATAATGAGCATACTTGTTCCAGATGTAGTGCAGTACCCCACATCTGTGCTTCAGTTTCAACGTTGGGTGCCTACATGAAATATGACATTCTAGCTCTATGTTAGTGGAAGTAAGACTTCATTGGAAACTAATTTTTTCTTGCACTGAAAATGTATTCCCGATTGGTAGATACATCTTCTCGCATATTTCCCACTCTTCCTCTACACTGTTGGTGTTCTTCTTGTAGAGCCTGCTAATTTTTAAAAGTGAGAATTGAATGGGAATAGTAGAGAGTTAACTGCACCAATATAGGGAATGCGCTACTACTGGTAGAGAGTAGTCACATGCTATATATATGTTTAATAGTGGTGCAAAATTGGTGTAGTTTATAGTCTGGTGTGCTAGGCATGAAAAATGTTTAGCAATGCTTATGGGGGTAGAAAGAAAATAAAGATAGCTTCTTTGTGTAAAATAAATATTTATCAGAAATATATTTTCTGTGTCCTTAAGAAAATTCCAACTTTTGTTATCTGAAAATGACATCTTTTTCTTTCTTTTTCTTAATTGAGGAAAATATTATTA
This sequence comes from Tachypleus tridentatus, assembly GCF_004210375.1. Classification (NCBI taxonomy): domain Eukaryota; kingdom Metazoa; phylum Arthropoda; class Merostomata; order Xiphosura; family Limulidae; genus Tachypleus; species Tachypleus tridentatus. Next base: position 104,857,450 of record NC_134837.1, on the reverse strand, counting down.
TTCTTTAGGATAAATGCAGGTTGAATGATCAGTTGATTGATGCATGACTGAGAGTTAAATAAACTACACCATAAATCTTAGCTTTCATTTAATAGAAGAACATGAACAATAATTTCTCAAGTTAACTTGGCACAAAGGTGTTTTGTAGCTAAGCAAATTAAAAAAAAAAGCCTGGCTTTTTATGTTTTTAAAAATTTCAGCACAAGAACCGATTTTATTATTTTTATAGCCTTAGCATTCTTATAAAGTGGCCTTAATAAAGAGCCAAAATTTGAAATAAATATCTTAATCTATGTTTCTTGGGGTTATGTCATGCCAAAAGTATTTTACAACTCCTTTGTGTTGTAAAAGTTGTGTAACATTACAAGTATGATTTGCAATAAATGTAATTAAACCAACCTTGATATAGGTACATTAAATTTACATGCTGCTATCCCTCCCTAACAGTTTAAATTATTTTCCAACTTAATTAGTTTGATTCATATCTTTTAAAGTTTCAAGCATCAGAATATCTTCTAATTTGGAGAAAACAAAATCAGTGTCCTTTCAATAGCATTTCTATCAGAGTTATTATATTGGTGCATGCTTTTCAATACAAAAAGCTACTAACAACTTTTTAAAAAAATTGAAAAAGAACCACTGAAACAGATTAATTAAATAATTTTTAGCTTGCATTACTAAAGAACATCAAGTCAAATAAATATGACCAATGGACAATAAAAGAACATTTTGTCATTTCAAGGCTCTCCTTGTATGCTAGCTCTTAAGAAACACAAGAGTTTAGACCCACTTTTTATTTTTCAGGAAATCATCAATTTTCTTCTTAGCCATATTGCTACAGGTCATGGGTCAAAAGCCATGTCATTTGTTTGTTGACTTGCATTAAAAATTTTATTAAATTACAATTTTATGAATTTATATCAGTAACTTTGGTTTCAACCTGTAGATTATAATTTAAATTTTAGTATTATACATTATTCATTTTTATAATTGAAATGTAAATATTAAAAAAACTCTCATATTAATTTTTGTGTTCACGTGGTTTGTTGAATGCAGCACTGGTTCATATTAGACACTTGTAATGTCAAAATACAAAGTCTGCAGTTTCATATGAATCATAAGCTCAAATTAACAGTTATAACAAGCTACTGTATCAAATAAGAACCGTCTATCTTTTATTTTAACTGAGATGTCATTCCTAGTGAATCAATCTAAATGTCCCTTCTCATCTCTTTCCATTTTTGGAAACAGTCCCTTATTTACTTACTTGTGTATATGACGCATGAGTAACCAGTTAAAAGCTCAATGTCCCCCTAGTGAATCTCTCAGCCTTTTTCATGTGTTAGAATTTATCTTGTTTTCTCAAAACAAGATTTCTAAAGGTAATAGGTTGTATCTTTTATCGTGCTCAAAACCGCATATTTTTTTCAGACCAAAATACAGCTTATTTACTAAACTTTATAATTAAACAGAATTCTATGGTATCATAATTTATAATTTTTGGTTATTTAAATGTATATATAAAATCTAAACAAAATATTTCATTTCCTATCTTCCATGTGTGAAATCTGTAGCTTAGTAAGCTACAAAAAGCAGCAACTGAGTACAAAGGTGTTAACAAGAGAAGATAATTCTTTGCTTTACCTTTTGATTTACTGCTCTATGTATTATGAAATGCTTAAGAACTTGTTTGTAAATAGTAATAATCTGTATAAATATACAATTTATAATTGAAATGTGACTGTATTTTAGCTGATACTAGTCCACTTAAACACAGCCAAGATAGTTCAGTTTTTATATTATTGGATTTGATAACATGAGTGCATGTGTGCTTCATCATTATAACTTCTATATTGTTAGCAAGGCATGACTGGAAGGTCAATATAAAATATAATAAATATATGTAAATGTATAATGTTATGAGATTTATGCTATTTAGACTAAACATTTGTAGTCATTCTAGAACAGTGCTCCCAACCAGGGGTGCGAGATATCATTTGTTTTGGCCACCTTCACTTCACCTTTATTCTTAAATAAATAATTACTATGAGTGGTGCGAGAACATGTTAACATTTGTTATGGGTGCAGGGCATAATAAAGGTTGGGAACCACTGTTCTAGAAAGAAAAAAGCATAATTTATATTTAGTTCCTAATTTTGTATGATGGTTACAAGGCTGGTCAAATTTACAGACCCCCTATAGTTAGGGTACATATAATATAAAATATCACTAAAAGTAAATATTTGAAATGTATTTTGGAGGCTTTAAATATCACACAAATAATATTTTAGAATTTTGAGGTTAAGAATAGTATTTTTAATGATGACATGAAAATTGCTTTTCACTTGGACTAGTAACAAAACAGACTTTATTTTACAAAGAAATCCTTGGTAAAATTACTTCATTAAAAATCTAAATTTTTGTTTACAGAAAACTTGGAATCAATACTAAAAGTCTGCCAAATTTTCTGAAGATACATATAAAGCATTAAAAGTTATAACATTTGTATTAATAAAGGTACAATCAAACCCTCACATACAGTCATAGTGAAAGTTGTCTTCTTATTGTGAGGAAAGTACTTTTATTTAAAACTGTGTTCTGTGATTTTTTAACAAAAAGATTGTTTCACAAACAGTGGTTATTTTTCTGTCCAAATCTTGAATACCCAAAGTGTCAACTTTTGATTTTTGTTTATAGTGCCTTTCAGTAGATGGCTCCATATTGTATTTATTATTCTGATACAGTGAAGATACTGCAGCTTTTATTAATTAGTACTGCCATCTGTCAGCATAAATTTTCAATACTCATCACTAGCCTTCCACTTCCTGTTTTTCATATCAGCTTGTAAATGATTATGCAGAAACTCTCCATCAATAGGAGTATGACATAACCCCTATCATAACCAGTGCTCTCTTCTCATTAATCACTTCTTGATTGGCAGTAGCTCTGTAGAGACATACTTGTTTTTATACTACAGGCTTGAATTTTCTTTACTATGGTTTTGATATTTATTTACAGGAGCTTTTTTGGAAGTGTATTGTGAATCCCACCCTGTGGTAAGTTGTACCTGACCAGGTATAATTTTATTTTAGAAAATCCACTTTGTCAATACTGCAACCATGTTCTCTTTCAATTACATTGTAGCTCTTTTTACCTAAGATTTTATGCTGCCAGGTTTTGGTTGTGTTTTCATTCAATTGTCATCTATGTCAAAACAGTTACATCATAGGCTTTGGTTATGCATGCCTTAGTGATAGTGTTCCATTGGACTACTAGTAGTTCTCTCTAGTGGTCTTTTGCTTCATAAATATGTTTGTTCTGAACCACACGCTCATGGACACACGAGTAAATCAAATAGGAATTGCTGCCCATCAGCATCTCTGATGCTCCATTGCATTGAGAATCTTCCCACCATAGATCTAATGTACCATTACATATGCTGCTGAGTATTAGTAGCTTTACTTTTCAAAATGGAGTTTTGTGGTTGTCAGTTTCATTGATTTTGGTGTTGCAGTCCTCTAGACTCTCCAACGTATTTTCCCCTCCTTTCTTATAATGGAGTGTGAAAGTCCCAAGCTGTTAGGGTAGTGTACCATGTAGGCCTATCGTATTGAGTGGTACATAATAACACTCAGTTGAGAGTAGGGTAGTGGCATTCTGTGGGTATCAATACCATATAGCATTTCCTACTGCAGACCTGATGTACAGTTTTAGATACCTCTAGGTTTTTGTTGATAGCATGATGCCTTTCTTATCATGGATCTGATATACAATTTCAGGTTTCCTTTGCATAAAAATCTCATTAAGTAAATATTTTTAACAAATTATTTGAACATAGTTGCTACATCTGCATAAATTGTTCTTAATATTGTGGATGTTGTGTTGGAAAAGATAAAATACTGTGTTTGAATAATTCAGATGAATGTTTCTGGATTTTTAAGAATGACATTCTAGTTATGGAATGTATAAATAACTTAATGTTTCAGCTATGGCTAAGCTTGTTTCTAGTTGTGATTTCACTACATAAAAACAGATCTAATAATAGTTTTCAGTTACCTGTTTGATAATTTTATAGACTCTGAAAGAAATGTTTCTAAATATAATTTTACTAAAATTCAGTGTAAAAATATTCCTCATTTTTATGTTTATAATAATTATAGTGAACAGGTATACAACCAAACAGTGGTTACTCCTGTGGGGGTTAACTTCTCATATATGGCCAATTTATATTTGCTTTTTAGGAAAATATATTTATGACACAGACTGTTCAAATTCTATGTTGTATAAATATGCTCTTTGTTACATAGATGGTTGAATTGCTATAAATAATCAGAACGTTTTACTAAGTATAATATATCCAAGAGAAAGTGTCATTACATTACAATTAAAAAATGTTTTTAAGTGTTTGTAATAACAGTAAGATTTTTACAGATAATGTTATTTTATTTGTGACTAAACTGGAAAATAATAGTTATAAATACTGACAAATAAAAAAAAAGTTTTGCAAGATTTTGTAATAAATTTGAAAATATATTACAAGGTAAATATTTAATTAGGAAAAACCCCTCATAGATGCTTTTTAATATTTAAAATTAAAAAACATTCAGTATAGCCAGGACTGAAAAGACTGACTTCAAGGAGCTAGCTTTGTCTCAGAATCCCTGTGCTATACTTGAATAATGTTATATCAAAAAAAAAAAAAAAACTATCTCCAGTATTTAAGGTTAGTTTGTAGTTTAAGATCTTGTATCAAATATGTCATTTTTAGAAAAGAGTGGAGGATGGGAATTATTTGTAGTGGAATTTTTGGGGTGGTTACTGTTCTTTAAGAATTTTTAGAACTTCTAAAGGTGGATGATAGTAGGTAATATGTAGTAGAAATATTTTTTAAGGTGGTTTTATTTTATTTGTACTTTTGGTTTTAGTTCACCTCTAAAGGTAAGTGCCTACCCACAACATGGTACAGACAGTGAAAGACAATAAAAGTTGAGATGTTGTGGGTATAAGCACTGAACTCTGCACCCTTAATTAATTTTCTATGGCCATTAACTGATTTCTCATATGCTGTTAGGATTTTGTCTGATAGATAGGATATTGCCAACACTGCTTACTACTACAGAAAAAAATATCAATCACAACCATAGGATTATGACTGGTGTGATTAATTTTTATAAAAAGTTTTGAAAATTTCTCTGAGGTTCATTATTGTTTTATGGTGCTGGTTTTGATCACCTATTGACAATTAATTTAAATAATATAATAGTTTTGAATCTATTCCTTTCATTTTATGTACAAATGTTGCACTTTTCCTCCAAGGCTTAGACATTCTTCCTACCCACTGTACCTTTTAATATGATTCCTAGGGGGTCACAACACAGTTATAAAAGAGCAGTGAACATATCTGGATCAGATGTGTGGTGGTCTCCTGCTCAGGTGCAATTTTTTTTTTTTTTTAAATTGGTTTCACACCTTGTGGTCTCTCTTTGGGCACTTCTTAAAAGGAGATCATGTTTTTACCAGCCCTCCACAATATCAGTGTGGGATTCTAGCTATTTTGTGAGAGAATTAAGATATAATATTGAAAGTTAACATTTTTTTTTTAAACTGAAAATATATCACTGAAAGATACTTACCTCCTTTCGTGTCTCCCACCAGCTTCTCCACTTTCAGTGATATGTGGTGCAGTTCTGACTAATTTAAAGGTGGTTTAGAACTACAAATATGGAGAGGACACTGGTCATGATAAAGGTTATGTTGGGTTCCTATTGGTGAAAATCTTCTGCATAATTATTTACATGTGAATATGCAGATGTGAGAGTGGAAGGCTAGTGAAGAGTATTAATAATTTCCTCTGATAGAAAGCAGTACTGACATCAATCCTTAAAAAAAAAAGGGGGGGAGGCAGAGAGAGAGAGAAATTCTCTAATTTACTGTAATTTCCTTTTCTGCTTTTGGAATTAAAACAACATAAGAATACTGACTTTGAGAAATTAGTAATATGTGTAAAAATACAAGAGATAGTCAGTATTGAATCATTAGCCCTGTTGAACTTGTGTGTTACTTTGGAAGATACTACAAGTGCATTTCTTGCTTGTTCTGGGCTAGTATTACTGCCAAGCCAATTTTCTCCTGAGCCCTTTCAGCTGTGTGGACTTTATAATGTAATGATCTATCTCACTTTTAATTAGTAATAAGTAAAGAATTGGTGGTGGGTGGTGAAAACTAGCTGTCTTATCTCTTGTCTGTCACTGCTAAATTAAGTACAGCTAGTGTTCCAGTAGTTTTGTATAAAATTCAAAACAAACATTCTGGTGATTTATTTTTAACATCTACATAAATCTGGTCAATTCCAACATTTTTCATTGTATACTCGGGGTCAAGAATATTGTTCATAACTTCTCTTGTAAAAACAAGAGAATTTAAAATCTTAGCTACCTTATAGTCTTCAATATTAACATTACTATCATCATTCTTTAAGGGTTCAAACCCATTTCCGTTTATCTGAATATTTAACATATCTTTAAAAAAATCCTTTCTCATGGTTTTAACATTATCTATCAGTTGTTTCTCACAAACTCTTTTAGATTTCTTAATTTTTATTGTATTTATATTTTAATGAAATCCCTGATTTTTATTTAGTTACATAAATTTTCTGGCCTATTTATCAGTTTTAAACTTAGGAAGTTTATCTCTGACAAAAGAGTAATTAATGAGGCAAGGCTTGGAAAATTAAATGAAACACCTCAACATATGAGAAGTATAATTTTTTAAACATTTATTTGTTCTGTTTTTTATTTATGATGAAAGTAGTGATTAGTTCTATATAGCAGTATGTTTTTAAAATTTCAATAAATTATATATAAATGTGAAGTGAAACCTTTTACTGCTGTTAAGCACTTGCATCGAGAACCACATGCATGATTCTAACTGTAGAGAAAGAATTCTCAATTTTAATTTTTTTCTTTATGAAAAATACATTTCATTTGAACTGTTTTCAAACATGAACTATTTATTTCCCTTTGGTAAATATAAATAATTTGTGAGAGTTATATATAGTTTGGACCAAACTTCTTATTCTGTTGTGTTTGATCAAGCCAGGTTTGTTGGTTAAGGCAAACAAGTTGATGAGGAAGTCGCTTTTAGAAAATAAAGTTTAGAGGTGGCTTGAATGGGTAATGAAAGAAACGTTTGTTACTTGTAATACCTTTTTATTACCCATTCAGGTAGCCATTGTAATGAATGTTGTAACACCAGAACACAGTATTTTGTACAGCCTATCTATATAGAAATTTTGCTAGACAGTGCTGTCAGTGGTTTTATTATGTGTCTACCCTAAAGTTGTAGGTAAATGACTTGTTTATGTATTTTTGTGTGAGATTTGAAAGGCATTGTTCTACTTGTTTGTCCAATACATTGATAAAATAACACATTCTAAAATTTTGAATTACTACTTCATGTATGCATAATACAACAGTATTTTTGTATATTTAACAGATCCAAAAAATCCAGGTAGAGTGCTTGTCAATTCCCTTTCTCTTATAGTTGATGGTCAACCAAATAGAACATTGGATCTTTCAGGTAAATAAAAGTAATAGAAAATAGTTTTGAAATTGTTAATAATAAATTGTCTTCAATTTTTTATTTAATTGTTGTACAAGTATTTTTGAGAATGTTAAAATATATAAATGTGAGGATTTATAATGTTGTTTTAACATTTTCTTAGGGAGTTTCCTAGTGTTCTAAATTTTGTCAAAAGATGGCAAGAGAAATAAAAACCTGAAGTGTAGCAGATTTTTCTTGCAGACACAATTGTTTTGCATAATTTTGCATTTATAATATGACCTCTGAGATGACAAAGGACCATATGGTCCTTCAAGACTTCTGTATACTCCCATCTGGCAAAAAAGAATAAAAATTTTAAACCACTTTTTATTTTTTAGGAAATCATTGATTCCCTGTTAAACTCTATGACAACCGAAATCCGATATTGCCAGATGGTTAGAGTGCTCGACTAGCAATATGAGCATTGCAAGCTTGAATCTCCATCACGCTAAATGTGCTTGCCCTTTCAGCTGTGGGACTCTTACTACGTGAGAGTCAATCCCACTATTCGTTGGTAAAAAAGAGAAGCACAAGAGTTGGTGATGGGTGGTTATGACTAGCTACCTTCCCTCTTGTCTTAACACTGCTAAATTAGGACATCTAGCACTGATAGCCCTTGTGTAGCTTTGAGAAAAATTAAAAAAAAACAACAAACAAACTATGACAGCTGATTGCAAATCATTCTGTAAGATAACCATCCTGTTATGAAAATAAAATTGTTTTAAACAGAGTCTCATCTGTCTTTTCCAAGCCTTAAACATGTGACCTGTTATCTTCAGGATACGACACAGGTTTTCATCCTCATTATCTTTCATATAATGTTGTGAACCTCAATAGGATCATATCTTATCTTTCTTTTCTCCCTGAAAAGTTGAGAAATTTCAATTTATTCTCATAAGATAACCCTTGGATTCTTGGAATCATTCTTATGACCCTCTTTTGAATTCTTTACAATAAATCAATATATTTTCTCTTACAGGGCACCACAAAATTGTACACAGTATTCCAAGTGAGGTCTAAGTAGTGATTTACATAGAAATAATTAATATATTTTTATAACTTCAAATCAGTATATCTATAAATTTATCTTAGAATTTTGTTAGCATCACCACTCTATTAATTTATTTATCATTGTGACAAAACCCTTTATTCGTGTGATTGAGTAAGATACTATCTACATTTAACTGTGTTTTAAATTATGATAACCCAAATGCATTACTTTTCACTTTATACCACTAGAAGTCATTTGTCAACTGTTTGTCATACTTTACAAATTGACCTAAATCTTTCTGTAGTACCTCAACATCTTTAGTACAGTTAATAATACCAAAATGTTTCATGTCATCAGCTAACTATACTAATTTACATGTTGTGCATCTATCACTATAATTACTGTAAACAAGTAAAAGGCAAAGCAATGACCATTGAGATATGCCACTAATAATACAGTCCAGTAGTTTGACTGGCATCCATTAATTACAGATTTTGCTTTAAGTAACATAGTAAGAGTTTAACATTATTAAGGCAAGGCTTTCCTTTAATGAATCCATGTTTGCTGTCTTTTATATCATACTTCAATAAATGACTTTGCAAAGATTCTTTTATCAGTCCCTTTAGACTTTTTTCACACTAATGAAATGATAATAACTTTCCTGTAATTTCAAAGGCATCTCTCATCACCTCCTAAAATCTGAATTAATATTAGTAGTTCTTCAATACTTTGGTGCCTACGTTTTGATAATTTAAACTTTTTGAAGTTGTCCTAGTATGGTGCGACTTTATGTGGAAGCATGTATTTTTGGTTATCACAAGAGATTAATCTTATTTCTGTTTATCTGTCTCTAGGTGACTTGGGAAATTTAAATAAAAGAATATTTATTGTAAAAGAAGGAATACAGTACAGGATCCAAATCAACTTTTATGTACAACGAGAAATTGTGACTGGATTAAAATATGTACAAAGGATTATGAGACATGATGTTCTGGGTGAGATTTAGCTGTATGAAAATATCTTGCAAACTTTCTTGTAAGGTGTAATAACTTTCATTAAGCTGATGCATATAAATATCTTTAGATTATGTATGCATAATCTAAAAATATAAATATTATATTTAATATTTATATATAATATAAATATATCTTTAGATTATGTTAATAACTGTGTGCATATTGTGTGCTATACTACTACTAAAACCTTTTTATGAGTGCTTCTGACAATTTTTATGACATAGAAATAGACATCTAAAGAGTTGCATTGAAATTAAGTGCAAAAGCATGTTTCAAATTCCATAGTTTGTGTTCACTTCCACTAGGCAACCGAAATACTTTTGTTCATTAAGTGCATGAATTGAGGAGAAAGTGGGGCTACTTTTTTTGGCTTATGCCTAAGTTTTGTCTTTTGTTGTTGCTGTTTATCTGGCTGCAATTCATTAACTCATAAATCATATGATCTTATGAAATGTATGTGGAGAAAGACGGATAAGGAGTCAGTGGTTATGTTTGATGGAGAGAAAGATATGGATACTGAACAAATACGGTACAACTTGTTCACTGTATTTAAAAAGACAACAGACTGACAAAGGAAAGTTCAATGACCCTGTTGTTTCCATAGAATAACCAATGTGAAACAGTCAGTGATAAAATGACAAGGGCTGCTCATAATCATCCAGTTATATAAGATGTTGAATAGAAATATATCAAAAGGTAAACATAGCCCTGAATTTAGTAGACAATTGACTCCATGAATAATTTGTCAGGTATTGCATCACAGTGTGATTAAATCAACCCTATTTGCATTTCAGGTCTATTCCTGCATAACACAAACTGATATAATTTTTATTACAGCATAAGTGCAACCTTAATCCCAGATTTTTAAAAGTATCTGTAATTTTTACACTTTTCTTATTACACCTCATCAAGACAAGTAATGATCAGTTTGCTGATAATATTGTTGAATGAAAATCATATTTTCAATTTGAGGAGTTTAACATAGATTACAACTTTTTTTTTAATCTTAAGAAAATTCAGGTTTCTTTTATGGATAGAAACATAGAATGTGTTAGTAGACCTAGTGATGAAAGTCATTGTACATTAGCATCTTCAGGATTCAGAATTCACAGGAATACTAAGCATTATGTTAAAAGTTTTTGCAGAAAATAATCTTTTGAATATATATCTAAGATTTGAATAATTCAGTATAGTGTTTATTTTCTGAATTGCATATACCCAAGTAAACTTGTTAGCCATTTTGTTGTTCCAGTGGTATGCAATTTTTTTGTAACTGCTATGCAGTTATTTTGTGTAGCAACTGCTGGTATGCTACATTTTTTAAACAAATTGTTCCTTGCTGTAGTTGGTTACTAAGGCCAATAATTCCTGAACCAGAATAGTTCTTTCTTGTGTGTACATATATTACATGTGATTGAATTTTCAAGTCTTTGTACAGTACTTAAAATATAAATCTCTATTAATGCAAGATTTAATTATTAGAACAATAACTAATGTAATATGCATAGCAAATCAAGCTGTTTTAAAATTATTAAAAATGTAATATCTGACTAGGCATAATAACACACTTCATAGTACTTTTGATGAGTTAAAACAAGAGCCAACTTTCCAAAATACATTTTGGTTACAAAAAAAAAAACAGATGTGGCTTTGTAAAAGAGGTGTATGATAGTTTTTATTGCAATGTCATTTAATATAGATTAAAACTTTTTGAAATACTGTGGTTACAAAATGTTTCCTTCCTTTAAAACATTAGTAGTTTTCATTGGTTATAGAGCTGTAAATGTGACCCTTTATAACTTCCATAATACTGATGTAGCACTGACTATAAAAGTTGACACTAAATTATACATTTAAATTATTTCTCTTCACGTATATCAAATGACTATCAAAAATTTACTATTGCTAGTTTTTGTTTCAAAATAAAAATGTCTAGTAACTAAAACCCAAGTAAGAAAATGACAACAAAGCATTCACTGTTTCATATACTAATAAATGTTTCATTACCTTCACAAAAAATAAAAACATTATCAGATGTTCTAGGTAATTGGATGCTTTTTATACAAGTATGAAATGCTTTAATACGTTTAGATTAAATAGATACATGTACATTAGATTCCTAGTTCTCTTGTGATACGTAGTTTTAAATGTTGGTTGTCAATTTACAATTTATTTTATTCTAATTTTTACGATTTTACCATTTCACACATTTTTAATGTTACACAATAAAAAGTTTTGGTTTTGAAAAGTCAGCTTTATATCTTTATATTTAATAAAACTCTTATATATGTAGTTGAAAAGACATCCCACATGGTTGGTAGCTATGGTCCAAAACTGGAGATTCAGTCTTTTATCACAAAACCTGAAGAGATGCCATCTGGGATCCCAGCAAGAGGAAAATACACAGTAAAGTCCCTTTTCACTGATGATGATAAAAATGAACATCTAAAATGGGAATGGTGTTTTGAGATTCGAAAAGATTGGGAATAAATGAAGGAATTATATTATCTTATATAATTTTTATAAAGTTGCATAACCCAGGCTTAAACATTGACAGCTAGAAAATGGTTTCATTGTTTGGTATTTCCATTTGACACATTATGTATTTTGTAACTACTCATTATGTGTATGTCACAATAGGATGGCTTTTAAGTATTTGCCTGATTTTATATATATATATATATTTTTTTTTAGCTGAAAAATATATATTCATTTATAAACATTCCCATTAAAAAATGGCTTGGTTTAAGTGAAAAGTGACTATATCATTAAACCTTATTTTTCTCCAATCAACATAAAAACAAAAGATGCAGTACTTATATAATAGGAACTACCACATCAATGAAAATGTTTTATATTTAGTGGAAATTACTTTCAGTTGTGTGATGGTAAATCAAGTTACTCTTTGATTTAAATGTTTAAATTTATTAATACTATAATATTAAGAAGATAAACTTTTGTTTTAAAAAGTACATATGTTTTAATAAAATATAGTTTTCTGTATTTTTTTAACCTTTATCAATAGTGTTCCATTATCAACATAGTAATTGATGCTCTATACCAAACACACATACCTTCAAAGAAAAACAGAATTGCTATCATTAATACTATTGCTGTTTAGTTGTGCATTTTTATGCTTTCTGTGTGCTCAATTATTAGTAGTGATATCCTTCAAATGAGGGATCAGATATACATGATGTGAAAGTTAACTGAGGTGGATAATATTCAGAAAGCATTTGAACTTGGACAGGTGTCAATATCATATGTAAGCTGGACTTTCATATCTAAGTATTTAATAGTAAAATATTTAAGCACCTGATTTATAAGGTTCATGTTTTCAATGTCATTAAGAATATTTAACCAGTAACATGGTTAGTGTTGCATTATCCTCTCATGTTCTTAATGAATCACAAATGTAGTTTTTCATAAATAGATCTGAGATATAGATGAAGTGAATGTAGTTCTGAAAGTGTTACCATAAAATTATGCATTTTCATCATGCAATGCTTTCTGTTAGATTTATTGTTTGTGGCAGAGATAATATTTTGATCAATTTGTTACATATATCAATGCAATTAGTTTTGTTGCATTGAACTATTTTTCCTGCAAATAATATTTTAACTTCCAAGTGTAGAGGTTTTCACTATTTGTTTATAGGAAGTTGAACCAATGAATTCTTTTAATTTTCATAGTAAAGAATGAAAGTGAAGTTAATGTAAATATTTTCTGATTTGTTTATTTTTTATACCTAGTGCTAGTAGTCTTGTGTTTACACATTCCATCCATTACCATAACTAGTCATTAAGGTAAATTGTACATTTGTAGCATCTTAATATCGACTCCTACATATTTTTTACTAAATTTTTACAGTATTCTCTTTCTGTTGATTTTAGACAGTTAGACTTACAGCTTTAAATGACAGGTTAAAGTTAACCTTTTCTTACTCAGAAATTTTCTAAACATGATTTGACTTGTAGTTAGTGTTGATCATAATTGTTCAAAGTTTAATCACAGTTTCTCACTGATACAAAAAACAGGTTATTTTCCTATTGAGCTCTCCTCATGTCAAACTATGGTGTATGCATCATTTTAAACTGTTATGATACTTTGCCCTGATTAAAATTTATAATGTGGAAAGCTAGTATTATCTGTGCAATAGTTTGTGTTCCCAATTTGTCATCTCAAGCTTTCTTTAGTTCAAATTGAACAGTGAAATATACCTAATAATCTTAGAGTATCCTTTACATAATATAAAAGTCTTTTTAAATATATCTGTTGCAATGTATGTGTTCAACATTGTGGTAGCTTAATATTGATATCAGTGGTATCACTTGCACAGATCAGTATACTGTAGTTGTAGCTTTTTCCTTCAAACACCATTGTAACTAAAAGTCAGTAGAGTGAGGCAAAAAGTATTTTGATTATTGTAATGAACTAAGCAATTATATGTGTATAGAACTTCAAACCAATTCTTAACATAGTAAAATGAATGATGTTGTGAATATCTCCTTTCAGTTTAATCTAATGTTTTATAATTCAAGAAAAACTACTGTTCATAAACTATAACTGCATAAAATTTACATTTTAAAGTAGGACTTAACGAAAAATCTTAGTTTTCAAAAATTATGTTCATTCACCATGTTAAGTTGCATTTGTGTTTGTTCAGAATGGAATGGTACCACCATAATATCATAGAAATCAAACATTTCACAAAGGAAAGAATTCTTTTAAAGCATTTCCAGTTACTTGTATAATAATGTTCAGTGTACCAATCTCACCTTTAAGTGCAGCTTGATACTCGCAGTTCTTTAGTATTAACTACTTATGCTATTTATCTATCACTTCTACAAAATGTTAAACATCTGAGACATTAAATTAATAAACAAAGCAAATCTTCAATAACAAATGTACTAAAATTAATCTTAATATGGATGCAAGTTTCACAATATACCAAGAGCAACAGAATCAACATCTGACACTAAGAATTGTAGTTTGAGAAGAAAACATGGGTTACCATTTCTAAAATACAGCTTCCTTATAATTAGTTAGAAACTTAATAGTATTAACTTTAATATAGTTATTCAAAGTAATCTATTTTTCAATCCAATTTAATGGTTGCACCTTTATTAACATTTCTACTCAAGAGAAATGCCAGTAAATCAGACCAATTTACTGCTTATAAACTAGCTATAATCAAGAATATCATATTTATATCTTCTGACATGCAAATTTCTGAACAATAAATTCAATGACACTTATTTCATGGAAATTAATACATATTCTGAACATCTAGAACAATCTTATTTTCAGACTATTAAGAAAAGTTTGAATAAAACTGCTAACAAATATTACCATTAAGTTCATTGTAGAATTGATCAAGAATTGTTGCTGTTGATTACAATAAATATCCAACACTAACAGTCGAACGTATTTAATCAAATCGGTCAGGATTGTCTGTATTTTAATATAGGGATAACAAATTATGAATTGGAGGTGGAATTGTCTTCTCCTTTGTAGGTACTTGAATATAATTGAGCTCAGCAACATAAAATAGAAGTTTTTAATACCAAAGTCATTCCCCCTTTTCCTATTGTTTGATGATTTTTTGAATGAATGAAATGATGAACCTTATATTAACAGTTGTTTTTAATGTCCCACTAGCTATTTTAATATTATTACTCATTTGATAATGGGATATATCCATTTTCTATCAACATTTGATTGCATTTTACTAAAATGTACAATTTATTTTTAACAAACATGCATATCATGTTCAAACTGTCTTTACAGAAGTTTAAAAAGCTCCATAAATATTACTGAAAGATAGGATGCATAAAATGATGCAATTACTTTTAATAAGATTTGTATGAATAATTTTTCAAGTTCTCTCTACAATTTTAAATATGAAATCATGTTAGACTTACTGGTGTAGGACACTATTAAACGTGTTTACAATAAAATGGTGAGGTAATAAGACCACATGGCAGTACTCTTAATGTGTTTTGATATTTTAATTTGAAAATTAGTTACTAATATCAAAATTATTTCTTGCAGTGCTTCTGTAATTGCATATTTAATGTTTGATATTTCATTGAGATGGTTGATAAATGGATTTCTTGTAAATTGATACCTTAACATTCAATATTTAGTTGTAGTTTTGAGGTGTTTTTTTATAATGAATATTGAAAAACTATATTACTTTTATTAAGAACTATCAATAAACTTATAAATGTCCTTTTCTCATCTAACACAAAGTGATATGATCTAACCAACTGCCTCAAAACAGTTACTACTAATATTTTCTTTGCCTATGTATGCACTTTTAATACAAGTCCAACTGTAAGGTATTTTCATGCTTTTGCCAATTTCTTGTGACTCCAAGAAAATAAAGTTTGAACAAACTAACACTGTAGTCATTTTTAATTTTTTTTCTACTCATCACCTTGCCTTTCAGACAGCTATTGATCAAATACGTTTTCCACAACAAACCTACTTTGTCTCTCTTTAACTCTCTAATCTTCCATTAATTTTATTATCTTTCCATCACTTTGTTACTTATCTGTATGACACTTTGAGTAAAAAAAAAAAGTTTTAATTTTAAATTCTCTCCATACAAAGATATAACCACAGCAAAATGCACAACAGTGAGCATTACTTTTATTGATCAAATAAAATGCAGCAAGGCTTGTTCCAAGACAATTTGTATGAATACTCACAAAACAAAAAAACAAACCTTTTATTGCAGGCTAATTCATCAAAAAGAATGCTCAACAGAGTTGTATGAGGTTGAGGAATAATTCGTGAGCATTTTTAAATAATTTCATTCAAGCATTACATGCAAGACTATACAATACTTCAATGCATGAACACATTACACCCAAAACATTTATTATGATACTTTATTTCATGTAATACCTAGGTATATAGTATGCATTGTTGTAAACAAAATTGCAAGAAATTAAATGCAAAAAGCAGATGGTCTCGAAAATGCTCGATTTTGTCCACTTGACATTCCATTTAATGAGCTGAAAATGAAAGCAAAAATTAAAGACATATGAAAATCAAACACACCATCTATTAGAGCACAAAATTATCTACCAAATGACATGAAATATTTTGCAAAAGCGTTTCATTTGTGAATATATTTTTTTAACTTGAAAAAAATGCTCACGAATTATTCCTCAACCCAATACAAACTTCCACATGTACATATTACAACTGTATTTTTATATGTCTTCTAATTTAATATCAAACTTGCTCTTACCTGTAGCAATAGACACAAAGATACTGAACTGTTTTACATGATAATCTAACTAATCCAGCAAGTAAGATATGAATAGAAATAATCATCTTATCACTCTTATGCTATTAATAAATATCCTATATATACATCTAAACTAACTTATATAATAAATTTAAGAACTATGCCAAAAGGGCTGAGCATCTACTGCTCTTGGATTAACATTGTTGAGAAAATACTAAAGGACTAAACCATAGTTTTAATATTGGACATCTGAGATATCTACTTTTTTCTTTTCTTTTTTTTAAGAGGCATGTATTTTCACAAGTTTGTATGGACATTTAGACAATGAATGTTTTAATGAAAGCTCTAACAAGCCAAAGAATGGTAGATGATATGATATAACAGTATTTTCCAATTGTTCTTTAACAGAAATTACAAGAACATAAAATGCTTAATTCTTACTCAGTCATCATTTGGGAGTATAATGCTATATAACAAGAATGACAGTTAACTAATGGAATGTCAAACAATATTTATTGAACTGTTAAAACATACCAAACATGAAACTGTCATATGTCCTCTAATTCTATATCAAATTAAAACAAGTTGTGCCTTGAGGATTGTACCTATGATTCTGGCAGTGAAAGTATCTGCTTTATCTTATTAATCTTTTGAACTCTATACAGTATACAGACAGGTAATTTGAACACATAACACAATCTACACACAATTTTTTTTTTTACTTCACATAATAGAAGTTGCCTACAAGCAAGATAAACACACAATATTATAATCTTGACAACATAGTTCTAAAGGATGAATATAACAAAATAAGAAACAAAAAAATGATCCCAGAGTGCCACCTTACCTGCTTGAGCAGTAAAATAACTTAAAAATCAGCAAGTTACAAAATGATTTGGTTTCAATGATGTCAATTTCTGTTTATAAAAAAGTTTCATGGATATATGATTAAAAATCAGATGATAAAAGGTGGATGTGCTCATATAATACTGCAGACAAGAGTGTTTATGCACGCTCTCCTCGAATTCGTCTTGCCAACTGGATGTCTTTTGGCATGATAGTGACACGTTTTGCATGGATAGCACACAGGTTTGTATCCTCAAAGAGACCTACAAGATATGCTTCACTAGCTTCCTGCAACAAAATTTTAAAAAAAAGCTTGCAGACTTATTCAGGTTATGTCAATGGAGAAAAATATTTTAAAGGTTACAGTGAGTTTCTATTACCTGGAAAAGAACTATATTTAAAAAAGAACTTCAATACAAATAACTGCATTAACTTACAGGGGCTCAATTACAAAATACCATACTTTGTGTTCACTTAGTAGTCAAATCATAACTACAAATGAATATGGGTTACTGACTAGTAAATATATACATACATGATTTTGGTTCCTTGAAGAAATGCTTTGATAGTTTGTGTTATTTTTTTTTCATAAAAGACAGAAATATTAATGTACATATTCCATGTTTCTAATTCTAATACTTCTTCACAATCACCCACAAGAGTCTAAAAATTCTGCACTTTTGTTCTAATAAATTTCAATGCAACATTTAAACTTGTGTTAAAAAAAAGATATGTTGCTTTGACAAACACCTTATTTCCTATCCAAACTTTCATGAGGAGTTGTCATTATATTTTACTATTTTTTATCTCCTGATGTACTAGTTTTTAAAAGACAATTACAGTATATTTTTTTCTTCCACCACCTGAGTCAGAACTTGATCACTTTACTGCAACTGGGAAGTGTCAGATTAATCCAAACTTCTCTCCCCCCCTCTTAACTGTTTTGAAGTATAAAACCCAAAATGCTACATCAACATGTATGAAACTGACATACATTTCTTCTTTTCAAGGCCATGTCCACTTATATTACACTGTAGCATTTATTGTTGGTTGAAAATTTTACTCAAGTAAAATGTGCAAATAGTTCCATGCATAGTTAATTTTTTTCACTTAATTACTTTATGAACACGACACATAACACTATTTAATACACTATGATAATTTAATTAATAAAGTGACCATTTTCTAGTGCAGCTGGACTTTCTCATGATACATATCGAATGGCAAGAGATACTTTGTACTACCATTACCATGTACAATATAGCAATTTGTATGTGTTAATAAATCATTCTTATAAAGATTTTTATTAAAGTAATTATGTGAGCATTCTTGGGAGTCTGTTGGGAATTGGTTATATACTTTTACAGTTACACATGAACTAAAAATTTGCTTATCTGGAATTCTGTCTTCTTTGTAGCTTTGATATATTTATTGGTGCAAAACATATACACATGTTGAAATTGCATGTTTCTTACTAGATATAAATTTTAATTATATTTTTACACAACAGCACTCTTGCATAGTTTTCTCATTGCTATACTTCATTTATAATTTGATTATATATGTATTGTTTCAAACTTAATACTGAATCATATGTTAAACCAAGAAATTGCTGATGTGAAAGTATTTAGAAAAATTCCATTTAGGTACAGTTCTGGTTTTTGCCTACAACAATTTTGTCTTTTAAGAAAATACCAGCACATTTATTTTAATTCTACTACTTTGACAATATTCTGTTATTTGATTTGAAACTGATTACTGCTGTCAATGGAGCTTTTTTTTTTTTCAATTTTATGAGCATGCAGGTTTAAAATTCTTCTACAGCCCATTCCATTATATTGACACAACTGTTTAGTGAATTTTCAACTTGCATAATTATACTGATCTCACAATTTTGAAAGAAAATTAAATTTGCAAAAGTGCTTTAAAATTGCAATGACCCTCAAAACAGGGCAAATATACACACTGAGGAAATGCTGTTCAACATTTCTTATAACCTTCAAAGTTAAGCACAAACTGTAATGTCGCAATCTCTGAAAGTACACTTTCAGTCATATATATATATGCCATGTGCATAATTAGTGTGGCAAGGATAAAGAAATATATAACAAACAGTTTTAATACCATAACTTTACTTAAGAATGATAAAAGTGTGAATACTGATACATATGCTCTTTGTGAATATCTTTACAGCTTAATTAAAAAGCCCTAAATTTTGTGCTATGTTAATCAGCTATAAGCAATTATTTTAATTAATGCCTTTGTTAGTGATAATCACATTACACTCACAGCAAGATAAACGGTAAAGATTTTTGAATTTAAAAAAATATTCATGCAATGGAAGAGTGTAATATCAACAAGTGATAAATTTCACATGCTGATACTCGCTATAATGGTCAAGTTACCATACTAATAAGTTGGTGAAACCAATGAAAACTCAGTTTTGAAAAAACAGCTGTTACAGGTTTTTCTGCACTTGAATATCAGTAAACTTTAGTAAATGTGTGCATTTACCACATTTCAAATATCTTAATCCCACTGTAGACACTAGAAGCCCTCTTAGTTTCATTTTATCATTTAATATCACCCTAAAACAAAACACCTCCTCCTTTTTTGGTAGCAGCTTCCTCAAACCCCTTTTTCACATTTCTGCAAGATATGCATCCTTGCCTTCCTTTCTAAAAGGAAACCCTTTTTACTCCTTTTTCCCTTTCTAAGTCAGTTTTCTCTATACATTTTTTTTTTGCATGGTCCTGTGGTCATTTTCATTGCTTGAAGAATTTATTTTGTATGCAATGCCTTCATTGACAGTGCACACAGCATCAGAAGCAGACCAACAAATGGTTTTGTTGCCAGCAAACAAACACTTGAAGCATCCTCTTCAGATCATATGATTCAATGACTTGATACAATTTTGGATAATGTAGTCCAAACACTTTTGAAGAAAAGATGACTTAGGAAGTATGTCAAATATTAATCTGATGCTGTTCGTTACAGCTGGTGCTGTGGTATGCCTATTATAAAAGAAGTTCTCAAGTTCCTCCTGTGCTTCTACCTTACAATAATTGCACTAACTTTACACTCTCTACAGAGAAAGATGGTGCTGTGGATTCAAGTCAGAGAAGATTTTGAGATAGTTTATTGTCAAAATACCATCATTAATCCCCTGTAGATCTCCTCTGATACATCTTGTTGGTTTTCCATACCAAAACTGGAAGGAATCTATAACTTTATCTGAACCACCCCTTTCCTTCCAATGGTTTTTTCCATCTGGCAACATCACTAAAATCAAACTAGACTTTTATTTGTATTAACTTATTACAGGCTAATTATTTTAAGACAAAAATGAGTTATTTATGTAGGAAAGGTCAAACTTTCAATTTAAGCAAAATATGATTTTTGAAATATTAAGGAGCACTCTTTAAGGATCAGTGCTACTTTTAAGCTAACAATTAATGTTCATGTTTCCCAAGTAAAGTATCTTCTATTTCTTTGTTACTTTCACTAACAGTGTTGATTATAATGTTTTTCATATCTCATTTTATTACTTTTGCAATTTATTTACTTTTATTGCAAAGGTTGTTTTGCAATGTTAGTTTAATATATTATTTTGGGTTAACCTAAATCTTTTAAACTGGTCATGCCTTGTAAGATATTTACTGGGATTAAAACCATAAATATTGTTGACAGCAAGGGTACCCAAATGATTAAATACATAAAAATCTTTACAAACAAGAATGCATAAAAAGCATATGCAATTAAACTATACTCATTAATAGGGCAGGCTAATATTTCTGTTTGCTGTAACCTGACCAACCATCTCAATAATAGTTTGAGAATATGACCTAAACATTTTTTTTATTTTTACCAATTTCTACTGATATACCAACCTATCTACCAAAATCTGTGTACTAAAATTTTTTATCTCCATATTTTTCTTGAAAATTTGTATAGTACACGATATGGAAAGGCATCAACTAATTACCGACCAACATCTCATTGCTAATTCACCAATGCTTTGAAGTTTGACAACATAGCTTATATTCTCTCTAGATCCTTTCACAGTATACTAATAAATACATGACCAAGCTGGGAAGAATTTACTACTGATGGGCATACATCATTAGGTAAACACAAATTTGTTCTGCACGTCCATCTTCAAACAATGTTACAAACTGATTATTAGGATCAGAAACAAATTAATTCCAACTGGAAACTTATCCATGTAGAGGAAAGTACATGCAGATTTACTTGGAGAATGATGAAATGGAAAAAAACCCTGTAAAACTGTCACCAACAGTAAATTTAACTTTGTCAATCTAGATTAATATCAACCAGTAAGCAGAGATGCCAACTATTTCAAATGACTGAGCATAATGATTTGCCAGAAACAAGACAATCTGGTGAACAAGGCCTCTTTTTTTCCATCTTGTGAACGATCACATTGGTGTTTCTATGTCGCTTATAAAACGAGAAATAACCATCTACACGAGCACTGATTGGCTGAGAAACACCGATGATGTAACTATGGATTCTCCCACGTACCCAGTATGGAGAAGCACCGCACTCAAACTATTGGTAGGTGTCGGAAATACAAATATTTTTTTATTATTTCAAGCAGAAACATGATTATCGCAAGTAACCATTTGGACTATGTCTTTTATTTATTATCAAAATTTATTTGTATCTCACTAGAAATTTTCTTTTCACCCCTTTCAAGCCCTGGGTGAACAATTTATCACTGTATTGTATAGGCCTATATAATATATAATAATTTGGGAGTTGCAACAAGCCATAATATTTGTTTGTATGAGCTTATAGTCGTAATGTATACACCAAAATCGTAATGATTACGCTCAAATCATAATGGTTGGCATCTCTGAGTAAGTGTTGCAAAAGAATTTGAGATTTCTGTAATTATCTTCATAGAATAA
This sequence comes from Tachypleus tridentatus, assembly GCF_004210375.1. NCBI lineage: Eukaryota > Metazoa > Arthropoda > Merostomata > Xiphosura > Limulidae > Tachypleus > Tachypleus tridentatus. The sequence goes on along the minus strand of NC_134837.1, from coordinate 104,834,797 downwards.
ATATTGATAATAATTTGTATTCATGGTTTGTTATGTTTTAGGTGACTGTGGAAATTGAAAAAAACAAACAAACAAAAAAAACAATCTACCTGTCCATATTTTAAACAAGCTTAGTGCTAGTGTTAAAAAAAACAAACAATCCTGGTATAGGTTGATTTTACTTTTTTGCATATAGTAAGTAGCTTGTTCCAACTGTAAATTATAAAAATGTGTAAAATAGGGAATAATTATATTAAAGTTTGTCACAGTATCAGATTTATAGTCTGAAAACCTTTCCTTACAATTTAAATGGCTTAAGCCAAATATAATTCTTGTAGATTTCCTTGCCACACCAGTTGTGTATATCATTGAAATTATTATTTAATTCCAAAAATCAAATAGTAGTAACTATTTAATACTGTATCAATATTTTCAAGTTTGCAATAACTTCCTTACTTGAAGTGCACCAATGGCTGCACTCTGAAATCTCAGATCAGTCTTGAAATCCTGTGCTATTTCTCTCACTAAGCGCTGAAATGGTAGTTTTCTTATCAGCAACTCGGTAGACTTCTGGTAACGCCTGATTTCTCTCAAAGCCACAGTTCCAGGCCTATAACGATGAGGTTTTTTAACTCCACCTGTTGAAGGGGCACTCTTTCGAGCAGCCTTTGTTGCCAGTTGTTTACGAGGAGCCTTGCCTCCAGTAGATTTTCGAGCAGTTTGCTTGGTACGTGCCATTTTTAATCAAATCGCTATGAAAACAAAGTATATAGGTAAGTTTTATCAAATAAACACTTGTAACTCAATGTTTTATTGTTACTAAAAAATAAGTAAAAACAGTATACATATAAATACTTCTTAATAGCAAGTCTCAATCATGGAGATATTTCTTAAGGTACTACCCAATAGAAATATAAGTAGTGTTTCAATGGTTATTAAAATAATAAAAAAAATTCAAACACCACCATTGGATTCCATGTCACAAATTAATATATTTACAATGCAAGTTCAATTGTGTTTTTAATAATGAATGAAAAGAAAAGTTTAAAATTTTACCTGTTAACCAATGTTCCCATTGTAACAATGAAAACAAAATGACAATGAATTGATTTACCTTATAACCAATACTGTGTAACACCCATGTCAAAGCAAGATAAAATGTTGTCCCAGTTCCAAACTCATGCATGTGAATTAATATTATATGGTTAAAAGAAATTAAATTTGTCAATAACCAAACATTAATAATGAAATATAAACTATGAAAGCATAGCATAGATTTTTGTAATCACACTGATTGTAAACTTAAAATACCATGACTGACAAATATATATATACCAGCAATAATTTCTACCTGTTCTATCTGTCATATCATGATACACATGTTCATACTACTTTTCTCATAGAATATTGCAGCAAATTGTGTAAAATTAAAGTTTTCATAGATTTTATCATCAGTGTATCTAGTTTTTTTCTTCAAACTATGTTAGCACATATTCTATTCCTCTAGCCACACTCAATGAAGCAAAACAACTTGTTGCCTTGCCAATGTACTGTCTCTCTACATTTCTCATTCATTATTTTCTGACATGCTGTCAGTTTGATTTAAGCAGATGTATCTACATATCAGTTTATGTATTATATACTTATTGTACAGCTCTGTTTCTATAAGTTTAATGGTTAAATGTGTTTCAACTAATAAATGCTTCTGGGTTTAATCAAATGGCCCAAACCAAAGTACAGCTTGAAGAGAACTACTCTCTGATGTATCACCATTTTTGGCTTTTAACATTTTCTTGCTGGTCACTGCCAACTGATGGAGGAGAGGTTTAGTGATCATCACAATGTTTTTAGAGCTGATTAACAAGAGAGAGTACGGTTGTATCGAAAAAAGTTATGAAAATTTGGCATGTATTAGTACTGTAGATGTTTCCTATTTGTTGTATAATAATTAGTATTTTGTTTATATGAGATTCATATATTCAAAACTGGAATTTCACATTCACTGCTTTTATGTCCAGAAACTATATATTTTTGGGAACCCCTAATATAAGAAAATAATGGCATAATTTAACTTTAAATGACCTTTTAAATAATTTCTTAACATATTGCAAGGCCAAAATTCTAATGAAAAGTAAAAAAATTAAAACTCAGCAAAAACAATGAGAAAATAACACAAACAAATTTGTATTCTCAAAATAGCTGGTATGGGTATTAAAACTTTAATTAAAATAAAATACAGAACATTTCAACATTAATCTCTCTCTGTTAACCTGAAGATGACTTAAAAAGGTTGAAACGTTCTGTATTTCACTTTAATTAGTTTTAATATCCATACCAGCCATCTTGAGAATACATTTTTATTTCAAGTGGGTTTTTCATCATCACAGAACACAAATCCAGTTTCTTGCTTTCCAAACAGCAATAACCTTACTTTTATTGTCAAGATGCACACACAAAAATGTGGCTGCAAAAATATGATGGTTATTGTCAAATTACACCAGAAAGTGCAATATACTGTTACAATGTTATGAGCTTGGTCAGGAAATTTAAGAACTGGGTAAAAAGACACAATATACCATAGATTATTCATTTATATCAAAATCCAAAAGTAAAGAACAAACAAAAATGAACAATCAAGGATAAAGAAGGCCTACCAGTAATGGCTGAGCCAGGTTTTCCCTCTTAAAAACAAACAGAAACAACCAAAGTCAAATACAGATCATCACATCCATGTACAAATCTAACAAAATTATAAAGTAATGCAAACCATCTGCACAAACATAATCAGGTAAACCATATGATGAGCATATAACTAACCAATTAGGCTTACTGATATACTTTGTTTTCTTAGACACAGCTATTTGGTTGCTTTTCTATAATTTTTTAAGTTTATTCATCAATCTTTCATGAACTTTCATAATTAGTTCACACTTCATATTTTACTAAAATGTTGATGTAAAACAAGTGTGCAATTTGGTTCCAAATTTTTTATTGCTTTTGGTTTATTTACTTGAAAAATAGCACTTCTACTGAAGTGCACTTTTAGCATAAGGAAGAAGGGAAAAAAAGCTTCCACTGAAAAAAACCATTCCCTCCAATTCAAGTTACTCCATTTTTGCTTATTACTTGAGTTCACAAACCTTAAAACTGATATGAAAGATGTAATTATACTGTAAATTTCATACTTTGTCTTGGGTGGTGTTTATTTTCATATATCTTGGTAACAGAATTACACAGTTTTCTCTTGCTGTGTGAACTAAATGCAATAAAATATAATTAACAATTGTGACAACAGAGAACACTACTGATAATTAAGGTATTTTAGTTTAGGCAAATATTTTGTTTTTTGTTTGTTCTGAATTAAGCACAAAGCTACACAATGACCCATCTGTGCTTTGCCCACCACAGGTATTGAAACCTGGTTTCTAGTAGTGTAATTCCATAGACATACTGCTGTGTCAGTGGGGGGGGGACTATTTTAGTTTAACTTCAATGTATGTAATAGAGGGCAGCAACAGTGTTTTTCCTATTTTCAAAAATGATTTGTGCCATGCTCCTTAAGGCAAATTGTATGTGCACAAGTTTGTCTCACACAACATTTTCTGATGATCCATCAAATCAGTTCAAACAGAACCCCTTCTCTCAAGAATTATACTGTTAAACAGAAATACAAGAGTGGAATTTCTTTACCACTTTTCATAGCATAGATTCAGTAGATGACATGAAGTAACCATAAAAAGAATGGTCTCCTCAGAAGTGATGTCTGGCAATGTGAAGGTAACAACACGAAGAATTTACTGTGGTTGCTGCCAAGAGAAATGCGAAAATATTCAGGCACAGTCACTATGGTTGCATCATTTGTCATGAATATGCAACACCATGCAAATTCTCCTTTCCCAAGACATCATTTCAAAGGCACAAATGATGATGGTGAACATGATCACACACCAAAAAGAAATATTACATCCAACCTTGACAACAAACCAGAAACTTTTCTTAAAGATCTCAATGTGCACCAGTTAACTGTCAGATATTCTGTCCAGAAGAATGCTAAGATATTTCTTGGCCAGCTTATTAAAACTCAGAGCATCAAGTTCTGGAAAAGTACAGAATTTAGTAAGTATGTGTGGCCTGACAATGATGATGTAGTTCCTCTTGGCATACCCTGTGTAATTAAGGTACTTACTGAACCATAGATGGACATTAGTTTGAGAACTGTTTTTTCTGATGGAGTTGAACTGGCCTAAGTACATGAACACTAACTGTTTTCTTTGTCACACACTAGTACTAGGCTTGAAGTCACATCAGAATAGAAAACTACAGTTCTCCAAGTGTAATAACAGGTATAAGAACAAGTATTTTGAGGTGATATTCAATGTGTTATTCACAAATATATTCAAACAGGTAATTTTGTTACCAAACTATACTTTCCAAGTTTAAAGAAACAGTGTGTACATCTAGACCAAACTTCTTTCCATGAATTAGCCACCATCCATGTCTATCTTGTAATCCCAGCCACCAGCTTCAGTTGACTACAAGATTCAGAAAGAATGTTATGACATCTGTTACAAACCAAGTTTTAAATTTTCTACCCAACTTCATTCCCAAAATAAAATCAATCATATCATCCCTCTGTTAAAATCTTTTTATCAACATAACAATGTATTATAAGAAAGTGTTGTACTTCCACAACCTACTCAAGTTATTCTTTAAGGCACAAACTAAGCTTCAGGATCTGTAAATGAATTCCAAAAACTGTTGTGAATTGTAATCCTGTTATTGTGGAATTGCCGAGAAAAAAAGGTTAAGATTACACTGAAGATAAAATAAGGTTATGGTTACAATATCTTTAGCAGTGCTTTCTGCTAAAACAGTTCATTAAAATAATTTTTAAAACTTTGTTTAAAAACAAGTTCTCATTAACTTGAATGCAAGGAAGTAATATTTCAATCCCTGTTAATGAACATAAATACAAAAAACAAAATGGATAAAATCTTTTTGTTCTATTTAGTTTTCAGCTCTTAAAATATGAATTAAGTGCAAGAAATCAATAGCTAATGATTTCTTTAAATATATTCAATGCCAAACACGATAAACTTTTTCTTTGCTAATTAACACAAATAATCTGGGTAAAGATGCTAAGAACTACAACAATCATTTTATTAACATTATGAATTAAGTAATTACCTATGGTCATTCCCACGTAATTATAATTTATGAAATTAAAAAATGAAATAACACATTCACCACACAATTTCTCCTATATCCAGAGTTGACAAAGCCTTTTGCACATTACCACCACCTGGCTCACTTGGTCAGCTAAGATATGATTAGCATTATTACTAGCTGAAATACTATCTATATTTTTAATTACTTGAACAACTGTCTTGTTTTGAACTAGATAACAGATTTAGTTGGTGGGCTGTAATTTATATCAATTTTATTTACATCATTCAACATCACTTTGTATGTTATTGTTAGTAAATATTATTCTAACAGTAACAATAATAAAATATTTAATGCCTAACATTACTCAATAACTTGAATACAACAGCCTAACATATCACAGCTCATATGCAATAAGGTTTGGTTTGGTTTGGTTTGTTTGGGAATTTCGCACAAGGCTATCTGTGCTAGCCGTCCCTAATTTAGCAGTGTAAGACTAGAGGGAAGGCAGCTAGTCATCACCACCCACCGCCAACTCTTGGGCTACTCTTTTACCAACGAATAGTGGGATTGACCGTCACATTATACACTCCCACGGCTGGGAGGGCGAGCATGTTTAGCGCGACGCGGGCGCGAACCCGCGACCCTCGGATTACGAGTCGCACGCCTTACGCGCTAGGCCATGCCGGGCCCATATGCAATAAGAAAGTGATTATTAAATTTATAAAGTTAATAAACTAACCCTAGTTTCTCCTTTTCCGGAAGCTGAATAAGGTCTACACAAATGTAAACTTCAATAAAAATTTAAACCAAGTTGGTACAATAAAGTTTAAAGATGGCTTGAATGAGTTAAAAAGTTTTAACACAGTGTATCAGATTATTATTTTTATTATTTTATTAGTGTTACTACTGGTATTAAACATAAGTCAAAGTGGGTTCCACGTTAAAAAAAAAAAAAGTTAGTCTCTTCCAACAACATAATGGGGAGTGTATTTTAACTTAAGTTACACTTTTTCTTTCACGCAAGTTAAGCAAAATTAATAATAACTTATAACCTAATTATGGTTATTCAGTTTGCTTGACACTTCGAATGGCAGTTAAGTCCTTTCGGAGACATTAAGATAATCCTACCCGTAACTACCTCGAAACTGAACTAAAACAGTAACTTAAAAATTAAACGCAAGTTTCATTTACACATAACATTAAACGATTACATCATAAAACATTTTCCTAAGAGAAAAAAATTAAAAATATACACGCTTGTTTAGTTATTATACTTACAGTTTCGTAGGCCTAATTACTCTCTCTCTGTTATCAAAATTAGTTTTTATTTATTTACTGTTTATTTTATTTTTTCTGAACACTCACAATTATTTCTGTCACTATCAAAAAAAATGAGAACAAATATTGTGAATAATAAAACTTAACTTTTAATTGGCTACATAAAACTGTAAGCTACTTTGCTATTGGAGCTATGTACGCCCCGTTGGATTGGCTGGTAAAACATAATTCTATCATGTGATTCGAAAGAAGATAAACTATGATTGGGTGGATTTTGGTTGTCTCAATCCCGTTTGTACAAACTTTACACTCATATGCGTAACTGTTATTGTTTCAGATAGTAGTAGTTAAAAGTTCCACTGCCTTGTTTTATTTACCATAATGAGAAAGAAAGATAAGTTTTCCCTGTGAATTCCATTTTAGCTATAAACGCAAGTTATTAATATCACGATGATGCAGTACAATTAATTTTTACTTTGTGTTTTGAAAGTAATGTTCATGTAACTTTTTAAAGCATATTAGATCAATCTCAAAACAAAAGTCCCTAAAGTGACATAACCAAAAAAATTATGTACACATTTTTGATTGCATAGTTAAAACCGCATGAACGACAAAAATAACGAAATTAAACAATATGTTGAACAATCATCAAGTGTTTTACATTTTTATTTAAAGAACAACAACGTTTCGAGCTTCGCCATAGTCACGCCGTGTCCATCGCTTGGGAAGGGTTTTCGAACTTAAAACGCTAAAATCTTGGGGTTCGATTCCCTTCTGTGAACCCAGCAGATAGCCCGATGTGGCTTTGCTATAAGAAAAACACACTCGACAGATCGTACAGTTCACAATCAGATTAAAAAATGTTTTTATGTCACTTTTTGGGGTCTTTTGTTTTGAAATTAATATATTTAATTTTTTTAAAAAGATGTGTGACTAGTTCTTACTATCACACAGTGAAAAATAACTGTATGACATCAGTGACATTACACACATTTACAGCTAGCTAAACTGTGATTTGATGAATAACATTAGCTCGAAACGTCATCCTTCTCCAAGTAAAAAAATATAAAAAACTTGTCGGTTGTTCAACCTGTTATTTAATACATTACTGTAGGCCTTCTTAGAGCTATTTGATTTTATGATACAATATATTGCATTGTGTTAAAAATGAGTTATACCGTTTATTCGACAAATATCCCACATCCACAAAAGAATAATTTCAGAAGCTTTGCACTTCTAATATTTTCTTGGAAAGATGCTCTGCTTGTAATCTGTTTTAATGATTATTAAAATATTCAAGATAAATATAACATAAAATCATATTTCAATATGTGTGTGTGTGTGTGTGTGTGTGTGTGTATAAAAAGAGTACAATGAAGTACAGTTCTTGTCTTTATTTAATCTACTTATTTCCAGCAACTCTACCATTTATCTGAGTCTGACTACTTGATTATTCAGGGAACAAATTAATTCAGTCTCATCCCGTATGGCAACTGTATCTTTTCACTGAAAAATGAAAATTGCATTTTATCGTATGTAGTAAAACATGTTATCAACTGTACCATCCTACCCTTTGCAACGAGATCGATTTAATTTATATCATGAGTAATTAAACTGAACGTAAGATGTGTTGGAAATAACACGGATATTTTTCTTTAAATCACCTAAAGTGCGGTTGCAGGTTCGAATCCTTGTCACACCAAATATGCTTGCCCTTTCAGCCGTGGGGACTTTATAATGTGACATTCAATCCTATTATTAGTGTGTATAAAGAGACGCTCAAGAGTCGGCAGTGGGTGACAATGACTAGTTGCCTTCTCTCTAATCTTACACTGGTAAATTACGGATGGCTAAAGCAGATAGCCCTAGCGTAGCTTTGCGCGAAATTCAAAAAAACAAAGGTAAGGAATTTCATTCCTTTAGTGAACAAAAATAAATAAATAATAAAAAATTATGTATATATATATATAATTAAAAAATAAAAAAGTGCCACCAACAATACACAGACATTGCCCTGAAAACGGTCGGAGAAATATTCAGTTGACTCTGACCCAAAAATTAAGTAACTATCAATATCAAATACTGCAAGACCACATAAGTACGGGGAGGAGGAAGAGGTCAAAGAGAACCTGACCCTCCAGGGTACGAACATATCATACCCAAACACCGAGAGAGAGAGATTCCTTTAGTTATATTTGAATTAACACTGTGTAAAGTACACACATTTAAACAAATATATATGTTGTTTTATATATTTATGACAAATATTTTCTTTATTATATATATATGTGTGTGCTCCTTGTTTCATTCAAATAAGAAATTAATTGAAAATTGACTGTACCACGTGCTCTTCAAACGTTTCTCTTTTCAGTTTTTTTTATTGTTTCGTCTGTTTTCATTCTATCGGTTGACGGTCTGAACACGTCGACGACATAGTAAAATAGCTTTGACAATTGTGATTTAAACAGCTTAATATTTTTATTAATGATGATTTCTTTAGTTATATATTAATTTTTCCAATGAATTGTTTTGTCTTCGCACTTTTTGTCTGTTGTTATACAATTATATTTTATTAAGTTTTCTACATTGTCCATATTTTTATCCCGTCTTTTGTCTTTTAAACATCTATCTACGTCAATGAGTTTGTTGTATTATTTGTTTGGATTAAATAATTTAGAATGTACAACAAATAGACTTGTAAATAATAATAATGGCTTTTACTTTTGGTTTTGCCTTCACAATGATTTAATTACACCTAATACACACTCTTAATATGTGAATACAAAATAGCGGGTCGAGAATTAATGAATATACACCGTGAATTTAATACAACAATAGTTTATATTAATACTTTTCATTTCTTTCCTTTATTTTAATATTTTTAAAAATTGAAATATAAAAAATTGAAAGAGTGAACGAATATTTTTTCTTGAGGTTGTCCACTCTTGTTGTAAGTTTTAAATAGGAAATTAAAGGATATTCTTTATAATTTTACTTTTCGAAGTTACACACAGTTCTAAAATTATTACATATAAAATTTCTGTATCCGTATGCATGTAGTTTCATACGTAAATATTACTGTAGTTGTATTGTTAACTGTGTTATAGCAGTTCTTTGTCCTTGTTACAGCCAATCAGGATTTCCCTATCAAGAATGGCGATATTACGTCAGAAGTTTACCACGCGTTACAAGTTCCACTATTCGAAGTTACGACAAACAAAAACATGTGTTCAGGGATAAAAATCAATCAAGGCTTATATTTCAAAATTTCTCCAACTCTGTTTTTTTACTCTAAGTTTATGTTAATCAGCATTAACCAAACAGCTTCTACGGGAATTCATGTTAATATATTACTTTACTTCTTCTACAGTAGCCAGTAAGCTGGCTACGTGAGCAAGGTTCATGCGTACATGGTTGCCATAGTGTAGAATGAACGTGTTTAATAATACTATAATAACATAAAGCAATTTTTAGTTGACAGAAAACTATGCATGTTATAACGTAAATATATCCTTAATGAATTTAAAAATAACATTTTGATAAATGCTTTCAATGAAACCAAAACTTACCCTCAAAATTATAACCTTAAATTTTTGATTACAAACCTTCTCTGTAATTTTCTGTTACTACAAAACGTTCGTCTGAAAATTGTGTAATGGAGTATACTTGTGTAACTTAAGCTTTTTTGTTATGAACGCCACCTGGATTTACGCTTCTATTTCAGGTATAGGTTTATAGAAAATACTATTGTACGTTGCGTATTTTACCTCAAACGATATGTATAGGTGATTGTATAAATATTAAAGAAAACTACCTGGTTTAGTTTTTGGAAAAAAAAGTATGTATTTCATATATATGTAAAAACGGCTCGTTTGAGTTGAGAAAATTTTTTATGTAGAGGAGTGAACAACGTTTCGACCTTCTTCAGTCATCGTCAGGTTCTCTACAAGTGGGTTTTCTCGACATCACTGATTAGTATGTATTTTACTTATTGTGAGGAAAGAAATTCATTGTACACTTTAAGCAAAAGTCAAAGATACAGTTTTTGAGTTGATTGTTTATTTTTATTTAACTTTGTGAAACATTTTACAAAATAAACAGTCTTTTGATTATGACCACACGAATGGTAGAAGCATTATTTTAAAAAAGGGAGTTGAATAAAAATAAACGATCCACTTACAAGTTGTATCTTTGGGCTTTTATTTAAAATATATTTTACTATGTAAGAACACAAAATGAGAAAATATGTTGTTAGGGATAAAACATTTTTTTGTATAAATCAGTAAGTATTTAGATATCGAAAGCAAATGAAGTTATATGAAAGAAAAACCAACATGGACATATTTAAAATCCATTTACTTCACAGAGTTATCAATCTACAATAAGATTTTGACATTGTATGAGAAAACCTACACTAAACTTTTATTAACTATAATAATATCTAATTATGCTTTATAATGTTGCACCCGAAGGGTTTGTATTACTTTATCTATAATATTTTATACATTTATTGACAAAGCATCAACAAGAACAAACCAATAAAAATATAATATACACCGTTGTGCAAATTAATTGAAACAAGACGGAAAATTCAGTGATGTCGAGAAAACCCACTTGTAGAGAAATATATATGCAAAAACGGCTCGTTTGGGTTGAGAAAATATTTTACGTAGAAGAGCGAACAACGATGACCGAAGAAGGTCGAAACGTTGTTCGCTCTTCTACGTAAAATATTTTCTCAACCCAAACGAGCCGTTTTTGCATATATAAGACGGAAAATTATGATTTTTTCAATTTTTTGCGTTTTATTTCTGAGAATCCAAAAATTACTCATAAATTAATACATGATATGACCGCCTTCATTTTTCAGAAGATCATTAATCCGCTTTGGCATCGAGTCCACGAGTTGACTGCAATCTTTACTAATTTTTGAATCGCGGTACCATACCTCAATTATGGCCTCAATTAGCTTATCTTTCGTAGTACAGTCTTTTTCCCGAAGTCTTTCTTTACAAATCGCCCAAAGAATTTCAATAGGGTTTAAGTCTGGAGAGTTTCCAGGCCAGTCCAGCACCTTTGTTCGCGTTGCAGTCATAAAATTCTTCATAAGTTTCGATGTGTGGCACGGAGCCAGATCTTGCTGAAAAATGCCAGATCCATCTGGAAATCTCTTTTTCAATTCTGGAACGACTATTCTCTGCAAAACTTCGATGTACTCTTGTCCTCGCATCATACCTTCTACGATATGTAAGCCTCTGACGCCATAGTAGCTGAAAAAGTCCCAAAACATCTTTTTCAAGGGATGTTTTACGAACTGATTGATGTGAGATTCTCGAAGTTTCTCACCTGGAAATCTGCGAACATGCAGACTTATTTGACCCTGTACGATGAAATGAGTCTCGTCACTGAATAACACCTTCCTCCATTGTTCTTGCGTCTACTTCTTGTATTTCAGACCTCATTGATACCGTTTTTCTTCATTGAGTTGGTAAGAAGTTGTTTTTTGATTGGTCTCCTTGCCCTTGTAACGCAATTTCGAATGACGTAATATTCCTCAAAATTTCGTCATATATCCCAAAAATAGATCGACCGTACTGCAAAACACAGCTAATTACGCCGTCTGTGTGAAAAAATGACTATTAAAGGAAATCAGCGGGTCCAGCGAGCCTACACCGGCCGCCATGCTGAAAATATTGTAAAATGACCATTTGTTTCAATTAATTTGCACAAGAGTGTAAATAGATAACAGTTCGCATTTTAAACAAAACTACATTTCACTTCAAAAGATTTTTTCTCTGTAATGTGTAAATATTGCTGAAAATCGTACCGTTCAGAAATCAAGCAATTTCTCTGAGAAGTGTTAGTGTTCCTCACAATTTTGAAAACATTAATTCTATCATTTCTTGTAATAATTTTTTTAAGTATTGATCAGCTCAGTTACTGACATATCCCTTTATAGTTTTATATTTTAAACTAAAAACCAACCACTGTGTCCAACTTTACAGATTAATCGAGTATATTCCGGAAGATAACAATAGGTTTTAAAAAATGCCGAAGTAAATTGAATTCTCTTGGTTTTTACACAATTTAGAATAAAGAAAATTACTGAATAAATGAATATACAGTGAAACAATCTTTCTTCAATACACACCACATTTAAAACCAGTAAGTGTGTAAATGGAGGACAGAGCCTTTACTGGAGGTGGACGCTTTTAAAAATCTGTTAATTTCTCTAAAAGAATCTGTAAGACTGAGAAAACATAGCATTATATATACAGTTATACAATGCTATTCTTCTCAGGGTGTGTGTACTGCTGATGTCATAGTTGCTCATTCCAATTGAAAATAAAATTTCATTTGTCCTCCAGTGGAAAAGATCAATGCTTATTGATATAGTGTGGTAATTTTACAGCAACTTTCAAAGAAGAAAAAGTACTTAATACAAAAGAGAACTAATCTAGAATAATGAGTAACTGAAGCAAAAGACAGTTACCCACTTCCTTGACCAATATTTTATCTTAATCCTACATAAACTTTTATTTATGAACATTTTGAAAACTTTTAGGTGAATTTTAAGAATTCATTTTACAAAACGAAACAGACAGAAAAGGCCTAGTAAGCCTGTATGCTACTCCATTATAGTATAAATTATTTGCAAAATATCAATTTTTGCTTATAATCTACCTTTAATAAGAATATTAAAACTGTAGTTATTCATAAATAGAAGCGTGTGCATACATCGATATATTCATATTTTTAAATTAAAAGTTTTTCTCAGAATATAATGAGACTCATAAATAACCGACCTCAGTCAATAAGTTCTTATAACTTCACCCAAATTCACTTTTATGTTCACAGCTATCTATATCTAAGGCAATAAAATGTCTTTCAATGTTCCACCATTGTTCAGTTTTGCTACACCACCCTTAGAATTTCCATAACTATTGCAGAATGCGTCTTTATTTAAGTACATTCAATTATTTTTTCCTAAATTTCTTCTGTTTTTTGTATGTAACTGGTGTAATAACTAAAATATTTCTGGAAATGTTGTAAACTTGTAGCAGTCCTTTAGCTTAAACAAATATCATTTCTCTAAATAGTTGTTCAATGTAAATTATACTTGCTTGATAATGTTTATTTATCCTTCTCTCCTGGAGTGAGGTTATATTTATTTCAAGATGTAGTACAGAAACAAATCAATAAAAGCTAGTACATATCTTCCGTCAGTATAAGTAATAGGAATGGTTATTGACCTACAAAGTCTAAGAATTATGAAATACCGCACTAAGATCTTGAACTAAGTTAACAGTGTGTTTATGATAGTAGCAGCTAAAGTTTCATAAGGTCATTCTTTATATAAAATGTTGGTATGTTTTCTGTTTGTTCTTGGTCCCCCCCATCAGTCAACTAACCATTTATATGTCATCAAGAAAGATGCCCACGTTTTGTTTGGCTTCTATACTAGTTTATCTGAGTTTTTATTGAGTAGATAATCTTGGAAATGTTTTCTTTTATTTTTCCTTTTCTTGTGTGTAGTTGAAACTCAATTATTTTTCATTATTGCATTTTATTGTGTGATATTTTTGCTGCATGATGGACTGTTGTTAGTAGATTGGAACTACAGAGTTTTATGTCTATTATAATTATGAATTCTAATTTGTGTGTGTGTGTTTTTTTCACAAGGGATATTATAAGTGGTGTTTTTACACTTTCTTGAGCATTTAGGGTGGTTTTGTCGGTATTAGAAATTATTATAACGTGCTGTGGCTTCTGAATATTTTTCTGGCTTCACACTGGTTACATGTTCTCTGTATGTTTTCAAATAAATTCCTGACATATAAGAATACATTCGCGTGTGTGTAATTTTCTTCTAATTCATATTTAACAACAATCTTCTTCATTTTCTTATATATCAAGTGGTTAGGTATCCATTGTCAAGAAGGGCTTTACTTATGTATTTTTCTTTCTTCATCTTAACATTTAATGTTACAACTTTTGTTCATTTGGAAACTCGACAATTTTTAAAACCTGGTGTCTGTTTTTACACTGTGGGGTGGTTCAACTATCAGTATTTGTGGCAAATGAGCTATCAGATATAAAAGACTGTTTAGTGTAAGTAGTGTTATTAATTAATTAATTTTGTATTTGTAATTCATTGATGTCAAGGCTATCGAAAGTTGTGTTTGCAATCCATTGATGCTAAGGGTATGAAGATTTACAGAAAGCCTAACTAATACACGTATAAATAGCTGCGACCAGACGAGCGGAAGCAGAGTAAAGGTAAAAATCAAGTGAAAGAGAAGTTATGTCAGAGAAAAGTTATAAAACAGAAAGTTAACTGTCGTGGGAGTGAATGACCTAACGGTTAATATGTTAGAGTAAGATGAATAGCTTGAAAGAGATGAGGAGAAAATGTTGTCTTGTCAAAGTGTGTTCTAAACTAATTGAACCCGCCTGTGTAGACTTTGACAAAAAGTAAGTAATTACTAAAGGTACGGAAAGCTTATTATTATTGAGAATCTAGGATACAACTGCAATAACTTACGTGACAGCGTAAATGAATTATAGATAGAGGGTACTGAAATAAAAATAGATAAAAATAGTTCGGCTTGACAACTGAATTCTAAAGCAACTAAAATGGCCTAAGTGTACTTTTGCGAAGAGTACAGTATAATATTTAAGATACAACTATGAGCTCCATAGTGTTAAGAATTTTTGTACATATACTTAACTTGTTTCGAATACATACATTATTTTAAAAACAAGTAGAATGCGTGTTGTTCGTTTATCATGAAATTAATCGCCATAGCCACAGACACATTATTATATATAGAACTAAAAAATAGTTTCTGACACAAGTTACATGTCTTGGTATCAATCATGCTTGGGTTTGGAAATTTGCTGTATTTTCTATTTAAACCTGAATTATATCACTGGACATTATCTGTTCAGTTGGCTTATAGATTTTAAAATATCGTTTGTAGTATGTGGCCATATTATGAGTATACCGTCAATATATCCAAGGCAGATCCTAGATATAAGAATCCTCAAAATATATTATGTATTTGTACGTTATATTTATGCATTTATACATTAATTGAGACGATATATCCCGTTTATTATCTGTTCTTATTTGATAGTACCATACAATGCAAAAATACATAGTTTAGATTAGTCACTGTATATATAGATTCACACTTGCAGTTTTTGTTTTTTGATACTAAATCCTCGGAAAGTACAGAGTGCAGTTCACGGACATTAGGATATAGCTGAAAAGAAATACAATTATAGAGATATATAAAAAGGGGTAAAAATAAGATCATTTATGGGTTCAATTATCTCCAAGAAAATAAAAGGTCCACAATATATAGCGAAGAACTATAAGAAAGAAGAGCAAAAACAAAAAGCATCTTAAAGTAAATTTAATAAAACGAGAAAAATATGATGCAAATGAATGTTTCATTTCATTATTTATTTTTTATATAATTTTTATTGTATCATACATGCAGTTGCGTGGAATTGTGGGTATTGCTGTACATTATGGCGATGTCATTAGAAAGTGTGCTCTCACTCGTTCACACGTTTGCTTTGGCGGCAAAAAAATGTATTTACTCACATTCTAGGTTACTTTATTGCAGCACAATAACCTTCAAATGTCCTTCCAGTGATTCTCTACTCCAGGATATCCCTAAGAAAACAAAAAAGATATTTATGATAGAAAACAAGTTTGGGATAATTTGACCACTCGGTGCATGCATTTAATGTCAATGAGTCAAGCGCAAGCACAATGAAAAGTAATACAGAAGAAATAAAAAGTTATGTAGCTTAGTCAACTTAACTAGCTGCAAAGATAACATCAAAAGTAAGAAACCTGTTGTTAGAGAAGATGGAAAAGATGTTGGGGATCTTGGTAAAAGAAAAGAATCAGGAGGTGATAGTTATCAACTATAGCATCATCTGTACAAAGTTCTGGACCTGTACGAGCGTTTACAACAAAAAGATGAAGGGGGTCTTCAACTACCAAACCTTTCTTAGGAAGTGAAGGCTAGTTTGACAAGCTCAGGAGACACCACAACCTACGTAATATCAAACCTATAAGTGAAGCTACCAGTACAGACGACGCTGCCGTTTCTATGATCTCGGACGAGTTTAAGATAATTTTGAGGGCTGAGGGAAACAAGTCACAGTGAGTTTTTTAGTGCTAACGACACTAACTTATTTTGGGAGTACATATCGAGCGAAACATACATTTCAAGAAAAGGAACACTATTTCACACTTCAAAGCAGCGAAAAATAAACTAACAGACCTGATATGTAGAATATTGATGGTGACTAAGCATAAACCCTTGCTAGTGTACCACCCCCTAGTGGCACAGTGGTGTGCTTGCGAATTTACAACGCTATAAACCCGCGGTGGGCAGAGCACAGAAATCCCATTGTGTAACTTTGTGCTTAATTACAAATAAACAAACCTACTAGTTTACCACTCCTAGAATTCCCGAGTCCTAAAATGTCTCAGTCAGCAGATCATACCAATTCAATGGAAATCAAATAGGAAGACTTGAATAAATGGGACGCTCTTTAGAGAATGTTTTTCAACTGTTTCTACATCGAGATGGAGCAATATTGTCGTGAGTCCAACGTTACTTTCAAGATCTTACTCCTCCTTCACAGTGCCTTAAGCTAATCTGCACTTTACTGTTAGAGTAATGTTTCTGACGCTTAACACATTACTTTAATCTAACCCATGGATCAGGGCATCTTTTAAAATGTGTTGTCTGAGGTACACATTCTCATACTTATTGTATACTACTGATAGACCCAAGCAAACCATCAATTCGTGTTTTCTGACGTAACTGCAGTGTCCTTTATGTAATTAACAGCATAAAGAATAGCTTGGATGAAGTGAAAAAGACCACTGAATAGTGTTTGAAAGGCTTTGTAAATTCGTGTGTGTGTGTGTTTTCTTATAGCAAAGCTACATCTGGTTATCTGCCGAGCCCACAGATGAGAATCGAACCTATGATTTTGGCGTTGCAAATCCGTAGACTTACCGCTGTATTAGCGGGTAACTGTAGATTCATTTGTTTGAAGTTAAGCATCGAGATACACAATGGGCTATCTGTGTTCTGCAGGTTTTCAGCATTGTAAGTCCGCAGACATATCACTGTACCACTAAAGAGCGGCCAGAAGAAGTGCATCATCCATAACTTCACAAGATTGGTAAACTCGTCTTCAAAAGTGTCCAAAATCGTCAGGTTTGATTAAAATTTTGAAGATAACTAACTAGTTTAAGGATTTACAAGAGGTGGAATCCATCGGGCTTCTGAAGTCTCATGAAGAGATATTGTCGGTGGAAGAGTGAGTGAAGGTGATACAGAGGGGGTAAAAAGGGAGAAAAAGTAAGATGTCATTATGAAGCTGACCATGAAGAAACAGGCTCACTTCTTTGTGTTTGCTGACCATCTAGTTCAGAAGATGGTGGATGTGGACCCAAACCTGAAGTGGAGTTTACAGTTTGGAGGGAGTTTAACATATGTCTTGACTACCTACAAAGAGATTTACAGAAATAAATAACACATTTCATAACAATCCATCTTTACTCAATTTTTAAAGGTCTCTGTCTCAATAACATTTATCCTTACCACATGTACAACCACCGCTGATAGCAAACTGACTCGCTGCATGGCTCATGCTAGTCATCCATTGACATTTTTAGCCCATCGATGGTTGCTGTACCACATAAGGATAACCTAGTATTGCAATCCTTATCTTTACTTGAGGTGACACTGCTGCTATCTGCTGACCCTTCAGCACCCTCTTTTCAAAGCAACTAATACCATAACGACTTAGCGTGCCTAACTACCAGCCTATATTGGTAGATACTCATGTATATGTTTCATGTTGTATAAGTATTAGGTTTCTTGTAGTATGTTTGACTGTTGTGAGTGCATTTGTGAGACAGAAGTGGGAATTCTGAGTCTAGTGAAGAAGACTGAAAAGGTATGGAACTACCTCCTCTTTAATTGATACATATTATAATTTATCTTGGACGAGTCTCCGATTTATTATGTTATGTACGTTACGTATTAAAATTTCAGATAATCGGAAATTTGAATTTGAATTAGAAGTTAATTAAATATTACTATGTATTAAATTTATGATATTTACCAACAAGATTGATACACACAATGTTATTTTACTATACAAACAACAATACAATTTATAATAATGGATATTACAAACAGTTATTACAAACAATGATTTACATATAACAGTTTTGCAAACTTATAAACAATACTAAGTCTTATATACGGTATAGAATTGAGTTTTTTATCGACGATCCAGGTAAACGATGAACAAATTAATTCTGAGTTGATACTGTCACACCTCGCTTAAGCTAGCCAATTTGGTTGGCTTTGCACCAAATACAAGCTGACCTTTTACGGCGATAAAGATATTTAATATCCTCGTAGAAATATTAACGTCTAATGTTAAGTCACTGAAGTTGAACGGTGTGCAATGTTCGAAATCTATTATCGTTCCTGGTCCAGTTCTGTAGTTTTACGATGAATAAGCGTTAGATCAAATATAGTTTCCGAGGCCTATAACACACTGCCTATAGCTATCCAGTCTTCTGCCTCTCGACGCGTCGGTTTTATATATCAATTACGCAAGATTCTCAAACTTTCAACACTGTTCGAAAATACGCTAGCGTCTTCGTAAAACAGAAACTGTTGATTCTAACTCAAAATAATCTACAAATTTAGAGAATAGGCGGAACTTGCGCAATACAAATCCAACAAACGTGCCACACGCATCAAACTGAGAAAAACGTAGGTATCAAAATAAATGTATAACGGTTTGATTTTTTTTTAATTTCGTACAAATATACACGAGGGCTATCTGTGTTAGCCGTCCAGAATTTAGCAGTGAAAGACTGGAGGAAAGCAACTGGTTATCACCACCAACCGCCAACTCTTGGGCTATTCTTTTACCAACGAATAATGGGATTGATCGTCACGTTATAACACCCCCACTGCTGGGAGGGCAAGCATGTTTGGCGCGACTCGGGCGCGAACCCGCGACCCTCAGATTACAAAGCGCACGCCTTAACGCGCTAGGCCATGCCGGGCCCTCTACTTTTATCGCAATAACATATATCTCAAATCTTGCATATGTTTATAAATGGTCCGGCATGGCCAGTTGGGTTAAGGCGTTCGAGTCGTAATCCGATGGTCGCGAGTTCGAATCCCCGTGGCACCAAATATGCTCGCTCTTTCAGCCGTGGAGGCGTTATAATTTTACGGTCAATCCCACTATTTGTTGGTAAAAGAGTAGCCCAAGAGTTGGCGGTGGGTGGTTAAGATTAGCTGCTTTCTCTCTTGTCTTCCACTGCAAGATTAGGGACGACTAGCGCTGATAGCCCTCGAATAGCTTTGCGCGAAATTCCAAAAGCAAACAAATGTTTATAAATACAATATTTTAATTAAAATTTCGGCCCGGTATGGCCAGGTGGTTAAGGCGTGCGACTCCTAATCTGAGGGTCGCGGATTCGCAGCCACGTCGCACCAAACATGCTCGCCTTTTTAGCTGTGGGGGCCTTATAATGTGACGGTAAATCCCACTATTCGTTGGTAAAAGAGTAGCCCAAAAGTTGGCGATGGGTGGTGATAACTAGGTGATAACTGGTAAATTAGTGACGGCTAGCGCAGGTAGCGCTGGTGTAGCTTTGCGCAAAATTAAAAAAACAAACAAACTATCTTTTCATGAAAACAGCTTTTAATTATGAGGTGTGGTGTAAAGCTTGTGTACTTTTGACTTGTGAGCTTTCATCAACTTCAAGACCAACTTTATTAATTTTAATAGGGGATATGGCCAGTTTCATCATAATAGGTTTGGTACAAAGTTCTTTTGTAACCACAGCCTTCACTTCGTGGTGTTGCTTCCAATGGGATTGGGGTGTGGTTTGAAGTTCGTTAATAGTATTTTCTTACCTGGATAGGAGTAAATACTTCCTTCTTCGAAATAGCGATCCTTTAGTTGCATATTATTTTAAAATATTGTCGTGTGAATATCTTCGTATCTGTGTCACATGTTTCAACATTGCACTATAGAAAGGTTAATAATTCTCTTTGAAAAACAGGTGGTGTTAAATATGTGACTTTTTTCTATCTAAATGATGTTCACTGTATCAGTATACACAGATCGTTCATGTAAAATCTGACTAACATCCTATAAAGTTTGTTTTTGTAGAGATAGACAAATTCGTGGAGAAAAATTATTAATATTTCTAAATGTCAATTAAAAACACACAAGAAAAAACAGAATATAGAGACTTATTTATTTTCAATATTATGAAATGAAACATTAAGTCTCACAAACCCGTGACAAATTATTTTTTTTATTTTCCGGAATATAGTAATAAACTCTTTTCCTTCGAAAAGACAAAATAATTAACGATCCCTCATTTACCACGACGCGAATATTTTTTTTTTTTAGTTTTTCTGCTTTTTTGTTTGTTATTGTTTCTTTTTGTTTGTTTGTTAGCATATTTTGAATTATTTTTCAGCTATTCTTTTGTTTTCTATCATCGGGGTTATTTCTGTTTAATTAAACTTCCATTGATTCTGTTGCAAGAAAGATCAACAATTTAATTTAAAGGCTTTGTTTACATAATATAATATCGTTGCTAAATTACTACCTAAATTAGAATTTATTAGTATTTTAAACTTGTATGGCAATGTTAAAGGCAGTAGTGTTAGCAGGTTAGGTCAGAAACTTCAAGTCTCTAGCAGAGGATTTAAAACTGCTAATCAAATAAAGTTAAACCAATCAGCAGTACCTGCCGCCTATATAGCTACTTTATAACTACTAGACTTACCAGACGCCCATACCTTTCGATCCGCATTGTAGCACCCTGACCACTAGGCCAAATTGGGTCCTGATTTTTACATAAAGGCCTTGTTTTAGCAAACAGCAACACAATAGGTTATCTGTGCTCTGTCTATCACGAAGTATCGAACCCCAGATTTTGGTGTTATAAGTTCGTACATTGTCAAATATCAAAAACGTTTTATTAAAAGTTACCTTTACTATCCTTCGTTAGTATTTAGTAACTTACCAAGGAAGGGTGTATATTTTGTATTAATTTATTAAAAATAGAAATATGTAACTAATATTTACAGGTTTTATTGAAATTGTGACTAACACAACTACACGTTTGTAATGAAAACTGATTAGGGATCTTAGTTGAATAAAGGCCAACTCGAAACGTTGAATTTTGAACTTAATCTCTTTCGTCGCGGTGTTTTGAAAAATATTTTTCAGTAGTGATTAAGAAACGATCTAAGAACAATTTGTAAGTATCGCTTATATACTAAAAATAGCCTAGTAACTGCTCTGTTAAATATTGATTATTTTGACAGTTGGGTAAAATATGTTGTTTTTTTTGGTTGCTTGCTCTTATAGAAACAAATCTATTTTTATAAGGTCCTCATAATATAAACACATGTGCCACTAGCTAAAGTCAGTGAGACGTCATCCAGGCGACTCGCAATAATTCTGTCCACAGTGACAAGGGTAGCAATGCAATTTGTTATCTCCAAAAATACTCGTTTGTGCTGTGAAAAGAAGTATGGAAATCGATCTGAAGTTAAACCTCTATTAATGTAGGACAAGTGCAAGTGTACTTCAATACCATTAAAGTTATTTACATGTCAGGGGTTACAATGGCATGGTATATTGACAGAAGTTGTATCTCACCCTTCCTGTCTTTTGGGACACTACTTTTTTTTTCTTTCGATGAACCCATATGGATGCACTTTGGTTTCGTAACTTTACTCCCAGGAATGTCTGTTGAACCATCCGAAAGTTACAACAAAGTACGACGGTATTTCTGTTATGAGACGATACGCCATTTTGGCTGTTGTGCGATCACGTGATTTGAGAAATGATGGTTACAGTTTTCGAGCAAGGCGTAACACAGTGAGTTGTCATGCAAAATGGGGCTCTTACTTTTCAACTCGAATCACAAAACAATGATCTGAAGATCAAGATATTATCAATTTCCTGTAGTCAGGTCGGTCAATCGCCAGATATGAGCCCTGATTTATCGTTTCTTGTGAAAACGGCCCAAGCAAAATCTTCTAGGAAGACCAACATCCAAGTTCTTCACCAGGAATGAGGTAAAGTCTCATAAAAGTAGATTTCATATTTCATAAATACGATGGCCAACTATATTTCTGCAGGAAATATTAAACTGGATCCACTGAATACTAAAGGTAATCTCATATTCTTCGTTTCATATTTATTTATTAGATAAAACAACATTCTCACTGAAATGAATGTCTATTTACTTATTGGGAAGAGGTATATTACGCACCACACACACACGAGTGTGATTCTGTTATTTTACGCGTTATGCTAAAAAAATTCCAAATTAAAGAAAACATTATCATTTATTCCTAGCTCTTTATAATAAAATTTATTGAGTATATTTTATTGGCATTTTAAGAACACATGTGAACTAGCATAACTTTATTATTTGAATATAGTGGCATTTGTTAATACGATCTGTCATCTTTACATCTTCAGTTCTGTTGTAGTGTTCCTCTTATGTTTTATACAAGTGATGAATATAGCTGCTAAGCTTTCGTTTTTTGTTTTTTTTTAATTTCGCGCAAAGTTATTCAAGGACTATCTGCGCTAGCCGTCCCTAATTTAGCAGTGTAAGATTAGAGGGAAATCAGCTAGTCATCACCACCCAACGCCAACTCTTGGGCTACTCTTTTACTAACAAACAGTGGGAATGACCTTCGCATGATGACGCTCTGACGGCTGAAAGGGCGAGCGTGTTTAGTGCGACGGGGATTACGAATCGAACGCCTTAACCCACCTGGCCATGTCGTGCCTAGCTGCTAAGCTAAGTTAGATAAATTTTATATAAGTAGTTAGTAGGCTTTGTTGTATATTGGTAGTATATTTTATGTGTGTGATTACTATGCTGTACCGAAGTGGCTCAGCAGTAAGTCTGATTTTATAATGCTAATAATCAGGTTTCGATACCTGTGGTAGGCATGTCACAAATTGCCTATGGGGTATCTATACCTATCAATTTATGTTATAAACAGGTAATGTTTCCTTTCTGTTATATTTATTAGTATTTTTAACTATTATGGAAGATTAAAAGTTCGACATTGTTAAAATCTCGCAATACTCAGTATAAAAAAAACACGAAACTTTTCCAGAAAAACTCACTTTTTTAGCAGTATATATTAAGCAAGTTAAATATGTGTGTGTGTGTTAGGCTAAAGATTACTCTACAGTAGGTACATGCGACTTGTTGGCGGTAAATTAAAAAAACAACAGCACGCACCCTACTTGTTTTCAAAATAACATATATATATATATATATATATATCCCGGAGTAAGTTAAATTAATGTAAAAAATTCCTTACACTGTAGAGGTTATAATTATATCTTCAACACTAAATACTTCTCTTCTTATTGTAAAAAATCCATTTAACCCTATTCAATTGCTTCATAAGCCAGTTGACAAACCGGACTATTTTCTTTATTTTTATCGCCAGATTATCCGTTTTTTGTTCACTCACGTTGTCGTTGAGTTACCGCGGTTGTATCCTATACTTCAAAAATCGGCTGATCCTTTTTTGTATTTTCAAGAATCGTCTGCCTCTTGTCAAAATCTACTCGGGCTGGTTCAATTACTTAAGAACTTTCTTTGACGATAAAACTTATTATCTTTATATCTTACAAAATTGTTAATCTCATTCTAATAAACCAGCCGTTAAACCTTTTACTGTCATGACGATTAACTTTGTATCTTCTAACTTTTCTCTGACTTGGCTTCTCCTTTCCGTTGTTTTACTTTCTTCATTTTTTTTTTATTTCGTCTGCTTGCGCGCTATTTATACGTCTATCACTTAGACCTTCTAGGAATCTCTATATCCTCAATATCAATGGATTGCACACGAGTTTCGATGTTCCCGAGATCAAATAATTATAAACACAATGTATGACTCCTATAAAGTTACGTAACCAAACTTGTCATAACTATCGCCTTTAAAGTAATTGCTTTTAAACCTTCTGTTACGAAAAACTAAATAATTATGCAATATTCACTCACAAAATATACAAATTAATAGTACCTACAATAAACAATCTTTTATATATGATAAACTTTCACAAGTTCAAAAGTTTTCTTATTTTGATTAGGTAAGGTTTAATATAAAAAGTTAAAAATTTTGACAATGTCCAGGAAAAAGTTTAAAAAGTGATTATTTACGAAAACGTATAAAGAAATTTGTAAATTATTTAGTAACCTGTACTTGTCGATGATTAATTTATGATAAAGTGCATGGAATCGAACTTCAGCTTCTAATTATCCAAGAGCTTAATTTAATATTCCATGAACAATACTATCGCAGTGGAATTTACCACACAGTTTGTACCCAGGTTATGATTAACACCGAAGAGTTACACAGCTTACCATTGGAATGTTCCAGCTAAATAACTGAAAGCTTTAAAACAATATACATTTTGTTTTTGTTAGAGCTAAGTCACATCGAGCCATCTGCTGTGTCCACCGCGGAGAATCGAGCCCCAGATCTTAGCTTTGTAATTCCGTAAACTTACTACTGTTCTGCCCGAAGATTGGATCAACTTATGTGTAGTGTTTTTTTTGTTTTTTTTTCTGGTGATCGATGATAATATTTGGTATGTACGTCTAAAAGGTGCATTTATGACAGGTGGCTGAGCCTAGAGTTTACTCGTAAAATAATGTATACACTAATTTGTAAGTAGAGCCAACGTACGCATTTTATTTCATTCATTAATATTTAAAATGATTCAATAAGCAATACAAATTATTTAAATATTTGGTATCTGTTAGACATAACTTATAATTTAAAAACAGGTGAAAAACTGTATAAAAGACAATAATAAAACTACAATTTTAAGGGTGTATAATCACAATTTAAACCACTGAATGGCGGACAGTGTGTGGCATCGAGCTCTTTAAAAACTTTATTTCAGTTATTACATTTTTTATTACTAACCACTTCCTTTATTAAGACCAACGACTTAAAATATCATAAAACATAATAATATGATAACACAAGTGCATTTATTTACAAAAACAAACACTGCTGTTTACGTACACACAACTGATACGATTTTGTGATTAACCAGTTAAGAGTTTCTATATTAAAACAAAAACTGTGAAAACAAATTAGAATAAAATGTTTTATGATCTCTGTTAACAAAATTAAAATAAAAAATTGCTCATTTAAACCTCGCATTTACTTCCTATTAATATTCTACGCATTATACAATAACTTTTCACTCTCTTAAGTACTTGTAGGAAAACACTATATAATCGGTTTTAGCCTTCAGAAGTACGAGTTTGGATTTTTGTATCAATATGTGATACAAAAGTTATTTACTTTAAAAATTACAACTTTCAAATTTCAGATGTAATAAAATATTAAAACATTTGTCGATTTTGTTTCAGTCGCGTATCTAACAATAGACCTGGCACTGGGAGAGTAATTATACTTAGTAATATTTGAGAAAACAACAACAAAAACACATTGACGTTTTAAATCTATCCAAATATTTACACTTTATTAACGCCTTGAGACAATTTTGACTTAAGCTAAAGTGTCCAGCTTATTTACATTTTACAACAATAACAAAAACGTTGATATCAGAAGGCTTAACAATATAAATTTTTTACGCCTAGTTCAGAAAGTCAAAGTACTTCTCCTCATGACCAGCGTATGTATTACGATGTAGCATGAGGCGTAATTTCACTTATACTTTTTATTTTATTTTCTATAAATTCAGATAGTATTGTTATATTTCATATTTAAATATATTCAGAACTATGACAAATAACGCACGTAAAACATCAATGTTTCAGCATTATTGACTGCTTCTAGAAGTCTAGTTGCTACTATTCATAACTGCCCAAATTTACATTGATCATTGATCATTAGTGGTTGTCAATGACAACTTAATTTTCCATAAATATATGTATATATAAACTATTTACTGATGGCTTTAGTCGTTTTTATAAAACTTTACATCTCATTTTCTTTCTTTCTCAAATTGTGTGATAATAATACGCTCTTTAATCACCAATAAAGAATGAAAGACCAGGCGGTTTTTGAAAACTTAGTGACACTAACATAACCTTACAAGACACATTTATATACAAAGGAACACTTTTTTTTAAATAAATGTTTCGCAATTCTCTCAGTAGAATTTACACATTAAAATTTCTCGTAGATATTTTTGTTTTCCCTCAGAAATGTCAAGAGTTTGTTAATTTAAGACATATCTATAGATACGAAAGTAAAACGCTTAGGCCGATATTTCTCTATCAAAAATGTAGTATTACATTAAGTATGCAACATTATTAGATTTTATGATAGTTTAATATAGTACTGTCCTTCTACCTTCATCTTAACACTACACTCATGTATGGATCAAGTTAAAATAAGCTACGAGTTAAACCCACAAATAACTTCCACATATAAACTTATTTTGATTTTTTTTTCTAATTTCATGAACACCAAAGTTTCACGTAATTATTTTTATAAACACAGAGATATTTTTATTATTTTTAATGATTACTGTATCAGTCATTAGATAGCAACATTATAATAAAATAACTTGTCAATATTACAAACATGCATTGCTTTGTACAGTGGCTATCATAACAAAAATTTTTGCACTGTTATCAGCTGATGACATCAGAATACAAATTTACATCATCCTATTGAAACGTTTCAATTGACTGATGCTTTCTTTAGAAATTAGACGAATATTTTCCGCTACCTTTTGCATCTTGTGCTACTACTACTCCACATTGACAATAAAATATTTTAATGACAACGTTTCTGCGCGTATAAATACACACAAAATGTTTGAAGACAATTTGCAATGAAGTGTTTGCTACCACATCCAAAACTAGACACTAAAATAGGCTATCGTGACCAAAATAAATAAAGCTGATTTGATATTTTAGATTAATAAAAATAATCCCTGATATAAATTTATATACATATATGTGTGTGTGTGTGTCCTTTTCACTCAAGTAGAAAACTCATGGGCCTCTCTTTGAACTATGAAGTCACATTTCACTTCCCACGAATAAAACAAGTATATCAAAGTTCAACCGACCGTACCAATGAGCTTAAAGCCCAAGATAATAAACCATTAAAATTACATCACAGACAAAATCCATTCCAGGAAGGTTTCACTGAATCTGACTAATCATCATAACAGTGTTATGTTCCTGGACAATCAATCTCCACTATGTCTCTTGGAACGTCGACAAACTGGTACACCAATCTCTGACCGTCAACCTTGGCCAAAATTCCTCGCTGATAGTAGTACCTTTAGGAAAGAAATAACAACAAACATTTTTTTTCCACTTTTCTTCATAAAATATTCAATACCATCATTGGCATAACTGCAGACCGAAAACGAAAAACTGTTTAATATCAATTAAAGTTTTCTGTTCAACGCAAAAAAATATTCTGGGTTGGTTATTTTAATACCCACGATCGTATCACTACTATACTGCAAGAAAAACATTACACAAAATACACAATTGAAACAAGTCTACTGTGATATGTTGTATCAAAAACAAATAACAGTACTAACGGAGTCCAGGGAATCGAAAAGCATAAATATTATTGGTATTATTTTGTGAATAAATACAAATCTTCCCCTAGAAGTAGAATAATAAAGCTTTATATTCTACGAAAGATTCTTGTGTTGATCCGCATTTCACAAAAATTACACTAATGTACCCTTCTAAAGACAAATTAAATTTCTTTGTTAATGAGTCAACTATGACTTAATGAGGGTGAAATGCAGTTTTATGTATCAAACACAATGCTTTAGTCAGAATGGTAAAAAATAAGAGTGAGGCATATTAACAAGTAAAACTAGTCCAGAAAGCGCTCATAACCTAATATTTTAAGTCATGTTATTCATTCTGTACGTGGCTCAGCATGGCCAGGTGGTTAAGGCACTCAACTCGTCATCGGAGGGTCGCGGGTTCGAATCTCCATCACACCAAACATGCTCGCTCCTTCAGCCATCAATTCCACTATTCATTGGTAAAAGAGTAGCCCAAGAGTTAGCGTTGGGTGGTGATGACTAGCTGCCTTCCCTCTAGTTTTACACTGCTAAATTAGGGACGGCTAGTGCAGATAGCCCTCGTGTAGTCCTCGCGAAATTCAAACCAAACCATTCAGTACGTACCTCAGAGCACGACCCATCGTTTCGTAATTCATGTCTGGTTTGTTTTTATGAAGTCCCCAGAGCCTTGAAACTGCTTTGGAGTCCACGAGTTTGAAAATTCCTTTTTCTCGGTTTGTCCATTTGATATAACGTGGACAATACTTGTTATCCTGAAGTAACTTTAACAGAAACTCCCATAGATATGTTGTAGAACCTGAAAAATTACGGATTTTCTATACGTTTGCTATAATCTCCAAATATAAGGTTATCAGGAAAAATGCTATTTAGAAATGAAAATGTCTCGTTGGAAATATTAAAATTTATATACGAAAATAGTCAATAGATAATGATACAACAAATCTCCAAAGCTCCGTACACTTAGTACTGACCTTCCAGGGGACATCTATTAGTTACTTGTTTTATTTTATACAATACTATAATATGTCAGTACAACAATACTTAATCCCTGAAGTTTATACAATCCCTTGTCAAATGTTTTACTTTTTTCTTATGATACACTACTAATTTTTTTCATATAGATGATTATATTCCGACAAGTTACACTTCAAAATTCAAAAATACACACACAAATAATATATGCAAATGCCGTTCATGCAAGCATTTCTAAGAAAGTACTTTCATTCATAAGTTATTAATTCAACCACATAACAAATGCCATAACCCGAGGTCGCCTTTTCCTCGCGTTCCATTTATGTCATCATGTGAACTACGTTTAGGGCAGAAAATAACTGAACAGAAACCAATGCCAATCAGTTTTATTTTAGTAATGTTGGTGCTGAAGAAATTAGCCTTTCTGTCAGCCAGTATAATGTTTTTGTTATTAATTACAGAGCTATACATAGTTGAACACAGTGATAACAATCAACAGAAAAACAGTATTGAATTTACCTTGTCGACTTTTCCTCTTAGTATACGATGTTGAATTAGAATTTGGATTCTTCGGTCTCCTTGCTGGCAAAACAAAAGAAAAACAAAGGAAGTTGAAAATTTCATATTATTTGCTAGCATCGAAGCCTTTTAAATTTGATATATGTATAGATATCGAAAGATGAGTATTTATTTTCCACACTTAAAATAACGTAAGTTTTGATAGTTATGCGCATAACTTGACTGATTAGCCTTTGGTTTTATGATAGCTAAATTGGTTTATTATAAGTTAGCTGTTTTAAAATGCACTCTATACTTATACATTATAATTTATTGCTTATACTATTAAGACCTCAATCACGAAAAATCGACCTCTCCAGACGATCGCGCAAATTTTGAAATATGTCCCATAAAACAATGATTAGTTGAAGCAAACTACTTGACTCTACTATTTAAAAATCGTTTTTCATATATGAAATCCATGAAGTATAAAAACGATACAGCTGTATATAGCAGTAATGGTTTTAGAGGTTTCAGCGTTTCCATCTCCAGAATCAATGTCATGCACTTTGCTTTCTTCTAATCTAATTCTATGATATTTTGATCTCTCAGGGCACTTCGTCTCATTACTGTTCTTTCTCCACTTCCAGCATCTTTTCTTCACTTCAAATTAATATAATCTGGTTTATTTGAACATGAATCCAAAGGTTACCAGCATCTATAAACGCCACAGGCAAAGCGATCTACTTTCTTTCCATGTTTATGTTTCTGGCAAGTCATTTTACAGATTTCACTTAAGTATATTTTTCCAATCAACTGTTGTTGAATTAAGCACAAAGCTACACAATGAACTATCTGTGCTCTGCTCACCACGGGTATCGAAACCCGGTTTTTGGCGTTGTAAGTCTGCAGACACGCCGCTGAGCCACTGGGGGGGGGGCTTTTCCAATCAAAAGAAGCTTTTCAGTTTGTGTTATTGGATTATGGTTATGAAGTCTAGCGCCTCCAATCCGTTTTTCGGCTCTGACGTTTTTCCTTAATCTGGGTCGGGTTTGAGCGACCGAGGATCTTAGAAATTCAACTACAACGTGAAACCATATTATAAAATAAACCATACCAAATGTTTATATACTAAAGTGGAGAGTTGTAGATATTTCAAAATTCAACAAGTAAGTTTTAATATAAATTCTGTGGTGTAGTGTGAATGAATGAAAATAATAAAAGTGTTTTAAAAACGTGATATACTTGAGTACGTGCAAAACAAGCTAATTTAATGTGGGAAGTAGCCCTAAATTACACCAAGAAAGAGAGAGAGGAAAACTAGGCATCTCAACTAAATCACAAGCACAAAAAAACTGTGTTTACCAGATGTTCATACTAGTTTGCTTGATAAAACCTTTTCTCTGATTGGTTAGTTAAACATAATATTAACATAAGATAAACACAGAATTGATAATTTAAAAATCTGCAAATAAGTATTTTAAAGAAAGTAGGAAAACAAGGCTGGAGATACCATAGATATTACTGATGATGAAAAACCCACTTGAAATAGAAATGTATATCACAACTATGAGTTAGCGAAGAACACGTGGAACTGACATCTTCACTAAAGAAAAATGCCATGAAGAGAAACTGAATTTATATAACTTAGTAAGTGTATGCACAGACGGCGCATCTCCTATGAGAGGGAAACGTGAAGGACTTGTATTCGTTACTACAAAAAGAATTATGAAATCCAGATACTTTGATTTCCTTCCATTGTCTTTTGCATCAACAGAATATCTGTGCTACATTTACTGTTTTAAGTGACTAATTAAATAAAGTTATTGGTATTGTAAACTACATAGGTCCACGAAAAACCGACTCACGCACACCACAACTGTACGGCACCTCCAAACCTCACAAACCCGATTGTCCACTACTACCAATAATGTCGACCTATAAATCATTTAACTACAACCTCGTTAATTATATAGCGTTTGTTTTTTATAAATATGTAACATCAGCAGGTTCCTTTTTTAAGACTCTTTTAACTTTAAATATATTCTTAACCAACTAAATGATAAAGTATTAATGGCCAATTTTAATGTAATTTCCCTCTTCACAGAGGTCCCAACCACCGAAGCTTGCAAGATAGCTTTAGAACTTTATATCCAAGACCCCAACCTATTGGTCACATCCTCAGCATCCATTTAGTAACCGTTATAGAATTCACTACCACCGAAACTAACTTTATGTTCAATGACTAAAACTCCTAGAAATAAATGACACTGATTGAAGCGATCAGTTCAGCCTTATACCCACCATTATAGTGGTACAGGTATGTTGATGATACAGTTGCTGGATTCACATCTACAGAACACACACTTAGTTTTTTTCAACCACGTCAACTCGATACACCCTAACATTAAGTTCACCTGTGAACAGGAAAAAACTAACCAAATAGCTTTTATTAGCCTCAAGATCGCTAAAACTGATACACAATTAAAAACAGAAATCCACAGACAAATCACCCATACTGGATCATCCATTCCCTGGGACTCAGCACATGAAACAAAACAAAAATTCAACATATTAAGAAACCAAATAAACATAGCCACAAAACTATGGTCATCAGATAAAATTAACGACGAATCAACAAAATGAAACAACACTTCATCAACATCAACAAATTTCCTCCAAAAACCGTGAAAAAATTATAATCACACACCTAGATCAACAACAAACAAACAATAATAAACCCCAAGATACAACAAACTAGAAAACCTTATACTATTACATACCATATGTTCCCAATATCAACGAAAAAACAACAACAAACAAACCAACATTTGGAAAAAAAACACTTAACAAAACACAACATTTCAGTAAACACCAAATTTATTCAGAAAACAGGTACAAAACTAAAGTCCATACTATGTAAAAATTACATTAATAAACACAAACACCAACATTATTTATAAAATACAATGCAATAACTGCTATGACTTGTATATTGGAGAAAAAAGCAGAAAAATAAAAAATTAGATTCAAAGAACCCAATAAACACCATCACAAGTTTTTGAACACTTCAATTCAAATAAACACAACATAACCATAGAAAACACCCAGATACTAAGTGGGGAAACAAATATAAACAAATGCAAAATCAAAGTTCTACTTATACAACATCTAAACTCGAAATTAAACCAATATAAAGGAATACCTTTATACCTATACATACTAATTAATAACCTAATTGTCCTAGCATCTAACTGCAACGCTCCCTATAATGCCGTACCCCTTTATACTCTCGTCCCTCAGACATATGCCCAGAAAGGCTTAGTTTCAAACTCTTTCTTTGCCAACCAGAAGATGACCTAGGAAGGTCGAAACGTTGTTCTCTCCTTATCAATAAAAATGTTAACACCCATACCAGCCGTTCTTAGATACACCATAGATATTACTTAATCAAACTACAAACCTCTATACTGACTCCATGCTGTTACCTAGAATTCGTTTGTTTTGTTTTTTACTTTTTACGTTCCCTATTTACAGGTTTAAATTCCCCATTTGTTTTATTTATCTTGTTTAGATTTTTTATGCTGAACTATCGGCAAAGGATTACTTGATATTGTTGCTAACTTTACATGTTGTAACGCCATAAAGATTTCTTTAATAACATTGTAAGCATTTATAGGATTCTGTGTAACTAATTTCTTACTATATATAATGCATATCAATGGGCAAATATAGACTGAGGCACAATCCCCACCAGGGGCGTATAAAATCACCAGTAGAAAAGCAGTCTTTTCAAATAAATCGTATTCGTGTAAAATATCGCTTTAAATAAACCTTCCTATCCTTTGATGTAATTATTCTACAAACATGTGTTATAAAATTTAATATTATGTGTATCGATGGTTTTTTACTCCTTCACTTCATATTTGGTATAAGGGATGGCTCCCTAAAGACACTGATTGTATAGTGGACAAAGCATTGAGTATCTACATGTTACAGCTTATGTAAAGTATAGAAGAAACAAATCGACTCTTCAATACTCCTACGATCTTCGCGGTGCCTTATTTATCATTCTACAAAGGTTTGGGTGCGATATACTAAGCAGTTTTTGTTGTAGGTTGGCAGGGAATATTAATAACAATAATATTTATTAACAAAGTGTTTTCAAAACATTTTATTTTCCTTGTAAGTCGAACATGCGTGTTTTGTTTTGTGCACTTTTATAAGTTTTCAGCCTCAGCAGTTAATAGTAAACATTTTAAAAATGTTGTTTAAACTGAATCTTTACTGTTTAAGTTGGGTTTGTTCGAACGTTCTGTTAGGGTTTTGTGCAGTTCCTATTATGAGTTACTTACTCATAATACCAAAGGAATGTGGTATCTACTTCATAACTCCTTTTAGCACATCTTGTATATCTAAGCGAGGCAATCTTGCTCCTTCATTATGAGAATTTGAAATTGCTAAGTCTGCACATTACTTAAACTACACATAAAATATCATAATGAACGTAAAGTCAAAGGCTTAATTCATCTTAATGTGAAATTTAAGGAAAGATATATTGTCTTAATATGTATATTGTTGTTATGGCTATGTAGTGTGTTTCAGAAACTTATGGACTAAAACAATAAATATCACTAAATAGCACACATATAACACACAAAAGAGTTGAAAAATCAAAAGTTTACTTTTGTTTTAATTAAATTAATAGCTATCATGTTTCTTTTACTTTTAATTATTCATCTTCGCGTCATAAATTATTGGTGTGAAAAGGGGCTAATTATTTATAGAACATATAACTGTTAACTTTAATACATTAAGATGTGAAACTAATATTGATGGGATATTGTGTTGCGAAACTGACGATGATGACACATTACGTTTTGAAAATGAAAACTGTGGGGTTTTATGTTATAGAACTAACAGTGATGATATATTACATTACGAAACTGAGAACATGACTATATAACGTTACGAAACTGACAACTGTCATGTTTTACGTTACGAAACTGATAAAGAAGATTAGCGATATTACGTTTCGACAAGCAAGAATTTGTTATTAAGTTTTATATTTATATTTCACATACTAAACATACCTTTCTTTTTCGGCTTTGGTTGAAGGGAAAGGTCTTCAACGTAACAAGACGAGTCCAGATCACCGCCTAAAGAAATGCTGCTGTAGGCTGCGGTTATAACTGAAGTGGGAATGGCTAACTGTCCTTCTGTTCTACTTCCTGGCGGCGAGTGAAGCTTATAGAATGAAGGGGAACTGCATGAGCTGGGCCTGTTGAGGCCTTCTGATGAGGAGCGCGAGTGTAGTTGACTTGTGGTGTTCATGGTGAAGTGGGAAGGTGACTGAGAGTCTGGAAATTCAGGATGTTTTCCTGAATACTGAGAAAAGAAGGACATTCTTTGTGGTGATGATAAAGATGTGGAGATCCGAGTTACCTTTTGATCACCAGGACTGTGTGTATTATACGATTTTTGAGGAGAGGACATATCCAGATATGGAGGGGTTGGTAGAGATCTGAAGTGATGAGACACGACTTCTGGAACTAAAAGGAATTAGAGTATAACATATGCAATAATACAAATAAACAAAAGAAAGTTAAATATAAACAACAATGCATTTTCTCGTCATAATATTCTTCGTACAAGATCTTTTTATCAAACTGTTGACTACCTAAACCAAATGTTGTGGACCAAACTCCTAAATGTAAATATTCAGAAAAACCCATTAGGTAGCCATTTCAAATTATTATAAATATAAGTAAGTATTCGCAGACAAAAAAAAAAAAGAACTTTAAATTTTAATACTGTGTTTATGAGTCCTATAAGGAAGATTTGATAAATCTACTAGATGCATGGGGATTGGCTAAGTCCAGAAACCTTACAAATTGGATATTTATAAGGATTGTGTGGAGCCCGATATTAGAAACAGTTTACCTTATTTGTTTCATTAAGCTAAGTAGTAATCATACTTATCTCCTCGTTTTAACTTTGTCAGTTTCATCCTGGGGTCATGACTTTCTTCTGACCAACAATGGTTTATAACACTTTCTCCTACTTCGGTATTCTCTTCAGAAGCAAGCAGTATTCTCACTTTCTATTGACATAGCAGCATTCATCTTCACCAGGCCTGTCCAAATAACAGGTTCAAGATGATCCAACCCAGCTTTATATGCATGCTTGACAGAAAGCCATGGGCTCTCATATAAATGTTGCGCATAATTAGCTTTAAGAAGCCGAAAACAAACATATTAACACATGACGTACTATTCATCTTTACTCCTTGAGAACGTAATTATCAGGGTGCAGCACGATTACAAGCGATTTAACAAACTTTGTTTCTTCGTAACTTCTTTAAAATTGCTATTCTTCTTCGTGATATGGTTGTCAGAAGGTAATCCATGAGCATTAATACCGAAAATTGCCATGAACACTTCCAGAATCCCCCGAATTTGGATGTATGTCCTATTAACCATTAACTATGCCAAAATGTACTCATACTTTGTTTCTATGGCTTTCGTCTTTCTACATGGTATTCGAAAAGTCACTGTGTAGTTTTGTAATCATATGTCTGTTCAGTCTATTTCAAGCCAGCAACTGATAGCGGTGTTTAGAAACAATATAAGAAGGATCCAAGCCTGTATTGATGCCAACGGGGTTCACTTTCAATATTGTTTATAATTGTCATTCATACTTGCCTCCTGTATTCTATATTGAAACATGTCTGTTAATAAATATGTAAGTGCACAGTGACTTTCCGAACACCCTGTACTTTTCCTGCTTGAAATTTTCTGAACTGGGCAATACGCGGATGATTTGTCTCAGTTGAATCTTTTATAGCATTAACACAGCACTGTACCATGTCCTCAATGTGTTCTTTGCATTTGGTACTGAAAAGCTATCAGGATCTCTACCATAAAGATTATTTTTGTGAACCACCAGTGCATTTTCATACACATTAACCATAGTTCCGAGTCTATTGTTCGTAGAGTAAATCTATGTTTAAGAGTCAGAATGTACTCTAATAGACTGACTCTAAACAAAGAACAGTTTTTAAGCCCGAGAAGTTACGAACCTTTCTTTTTTTTGTCTTTTTGGACTTTTTTGTACTACTGTTTCTTCACGCCATTACTTCTTGTCTGTTTTGTCATTCATATTAGAATCTCATTCCATGGGCCTTCCTGTAACTCACTTCTTCCTGTTATGCAGTATTATTTCTTTTATACATTTTCTAGAGATAACGGGCTTTCTTCTACTTTTGTTTGTTTGTTTACCTTTGTAGTCTCTGGTGTCTAATCACGATAACATCCGCAACTGATACATTTATAACATACAACACCTCACTTTTGCAACTGAGCTTTGGAGAACCAGATGTTTCAGAATATTAACTTCCAAATTACATCCAAATAAATGCAACTCGACTCGTAGGTTGTACAAAGTGATAGTAGTAGAATGTCTATGTTTGGTTATAATTGGACTCAACACAAGATCTGTTGTGGTATAATTTGAGCAGAGTTGGTCTACTGTGAAAAAATAGGTATTCAGGACTGACCTAGCAAAGACGCTTTACTTAACTCATAGATTCAATGTTAAACAGCAAAACTAAAACAATAAGCAAAAATGTCGACTGTGGTGAAATAACAACTTTATTGTATTCGAGTAATGTTTTATCGGGGTATTATAGCTTTCCTCGCCTTATATATAATTTTTAAACGTACATAAATTAACACAAAATGCACATGCTTTAATAAAAAAAATGCAACGAAGATGACGCAAACGTTACTATACAGTTCGTACAAAAGAAAATATTGTGGATACATTTTAATCAAATTATCATTATTTATCTGAGACTGTGGAGCTCCCAATGACACAAAGTTATGACTGCGGACTTCTAACGCTAAAAACCGGGTTTCGATACCCGTGATGCTCTGTGCTTAACTTCAAAACAAATAGTGTGAAATTAAAATTAAACTATTCCAAGTGAAACATGAGTACACAGTAATTTTTACCACACTCTGTATACATATTTATTTAAATTCATTTGATCGTCGCGAGTTCCTGAAATTTTTCCAAATGCATCTCTGTATACAAAAAGTTTGTTTTACACGTTGCCTTTGTACAAGTTCAGATAATTTGTCGTATAACAATCAATTAAAATTTCCCTACTGCTTTATGACGCAAGATCATTATATGCTAGCTAAATAACAATCTGCTGGTCTAATTGTATTGCAATGTTTTATGATGTGGTCCTGAGTCAATCAGCCAATTTTATGGTTGCTTAAGAAAAGGATGTTGGATAGAAACAATCCTGCAGTATTCAAGGTTGTTTACTGAATCCCCACCACCGTTCATTTCCTATTATCGTTTTACACATTTGTTTGAGAAACAAAATAACTGTTTCCCCGTTCTTCCAACTATGAACAATATTGAATAAAACATCTTAAATTGAACTAAAACACTAACTGAAGCTGCGTGCATTGTCAAAACAACTACAAATATAAATAAAAAGAAAAGCAAGAATAATTTAAATAAAATATAAATACGAATATCATAATAAGAATTAAGATATCAATACAAAAACATTATGCAATACAAAGAGTAAAATAGTAAATATATTTGTGGCTAGATGGCG
This sequence comes from Tachypleus tridentatus, assembly GCF_004210375.1. Taxonomy (NCBI): domain Eukaryota; kingdom Metazoa; phylum Arthropoda; class Merostomata; order Xiphosura; family Limulidae; genus Tachypleus; species Tachypleus tridentatus. The sequence goes on along the minus strand of NC_134837.1, from coordinate 104,796,564 downwards.
CTAGTCTAAAATGACAAGAAACTAACGGTAACCTTGAAAGTGTATTGACTTCAGCACCAAGACTGCTCAGTTCACAAGCCATTTCACTCTGAAATGCAGGTGTACCAGGAGATTCGTGGTACTTAGAATTTTTCTGTTTCAAAAAAAAAAAAAAATATTCGAACGATGGCGTCACAAGTGGATCTATGTTTGAAGGGGAAATAGCATTACGTCATCTAACTAGAACCTTCCGGTTTGAGTAAAAGCGGAAATGCGGCGAGACTAGCAAGAAATGATAAGTTTTCGATAAACTCCAGTGTTACTTACTGATGTGGTAAGATAAAACACGTTTCTATCAAAATATTGAGATAGTAAAGGGAGCGTCTATAAAATTAAACCTGACATTACCAAATTTACCTTAACTGTGTAGAAAAACACGTCTCAGGTGACTGTTTTTATTTCAGTATGCTTCTAGCTGTTAATTACGTAATACTGAAAAACCAGGTTTTAGTCCTTTTCGTCTGGAACACCACAGAACATACAAGTTTAGTAACACCTTTTATTTTATCCATATCTGATACAAACGTTCTTCACGTACGCTACACGTATCAAGCAATACCGGTGCGTTAAAAAGGCAAAATCAAGGGTAATACGCCTCACTGTGGACACGTGCTCCTAAACGAATTGACTGACCCTGACCAAACAATGTTGCTTAGTAGTTCAAAACTAAATAAAATTGATTAAACATCTTACATATTGAAAAATAAACATATACAATAAACCCTAATATCGTTAATACAGTACTGCTGTAAATAGTTGGGCTCGATCAAAACTCGCACTACAGCATGATTCTGTAAGTCAGAAGTTGTGAATACAATTTTCAGCATTTGGCTTGTTTCCCATAATATCCAAAACATACAGTAATACAGAATCCTACTGCAGTGTAGAGAATAACGATGCTACTGTTGTTTCAACTTCCTGCTCTTTTCTTATTCGTACTATTTAACTTCCGGTTTATACTAATGTTGGAATAAGTGCTTAAGCCCGAATTACAGAAATATTTCATAATCCGAATATTTCTAGGATAGGTATTGATTCTTGATGTAGAATATAGCTTTCCATAGAAGCAAAATTCAAAACTACTATTATATTTAATGCACTAACTATATCAAATTCAGAAAATAGAAATCTTAACCATGTCTCTACTGTGAACTGGGCTGCTTTGAACAAAAAGTGACACAAATGCTTTGGCATTTCTGCCAATGTTCTCGACCCATCTGCTACTCCTCGTCACTTCCGATCCATTTTCTCTGTCTTACAAAAATTTTCTTCGAAAATGAACGCTACTGAAAGTCCTCAGAAATTTTGTTCATTTTTAGCAAACTTGTAAATGTATTCGGTGTTTTTAAAAGAAAAAGACAAAGTGCAAACTCTTTAAAAATAACCTGCAAAACTGTTACAATAAAACATTTAAAGCGCATTATAAGAGCTTCAAAAATAATAACTATTATGGACTGACAGTTCACCTTTAATGTCTGGCTTTCACAAAGGACAAAGCCAAATATACAATTTACTTGCCGATCAAATAATTAGTCAAATTGCACATCTAGTTAATTGACTACTTAGTATAGTTCATAGCCTTCTTATTGTTTTCACTGACATTAAATGTTTGAAAAAAAAAAGAAAAGGGTTTGAAACATGAAGAACTGACAATAGTTACGATTTATTACAATGATAAATGCCAATAAATAATTAAAAACTCGTTTGTTTATTTTTAAAGCGTAAAGACTTAATTGGTGATTTTGCAGTTCACTGCTAATAGACATCATAATCTAACTAAAACTATTACATTATCTTTTTGGATTTAGTTTAATTGATAAAATTGTCAGAATAATGAATTTGTTTCCACTTAGCAATAATTGAATAGTTACTACCAAAAATAAAAAGGATTTAAAGATAAAAACCATACGTACAGATAAGTTAATGTATAAATATATGTTTTAGATGCGGAAGTACTTGTTTACAAAAAAAAACAGGAAGTAAACTGTCGGTACATTTGAAATGTTAGAATATTATTCGGAAGTACTTCCGGTAGTGCTACCGGGAGGGAAAAAAAAAGATACGAGTACATTTACCATTATACAGACTTTGATTTAAATAATTCTTACTGAAAAAAGGTTTTCCAGCATAATGCAAAATCGTGTACATACTTTTTATTTTAGATAAGATACTGTGTATTTGTTTTTGTACAAAAAGAAAAAAAAAGATTTGTAATTTGTCAGTATATTTGTACACGAGTTTGTTCCAATGTTGCTAACGTTTCGTAGCAACTTGTCTTTACAATATTCTACCAATAAAACTATCTGGACATTTTACACGAAGCACACCTTTCAAAGGCTTAAAGCTTGTGAAAGAAAAAAGAAGAAAGTACTAAAAATATTTCTGTTAATTCTTAACTATTTATACCAGTTTAAAAATAAACCTATATTAATAGCTTATTCATGAATAAAATGTACATTATATAATATGTAGAAATGCTAATCTTGTTTGTTCATTACAAGTACCCCTATACACCGGAAACGACTGTCAGGTGTGAAGTGTTGGGATGGTAAGGTCAAGATTATGCTCTCACTATGATGTCAATGGTCTGAAAAGAACAAAGGTCCCGGATGTCTGACTGGAGTTAGGGCGGAAACCCATCGCCAAGAGCTTTGAGATGCCAGTTTCAAGTGCTAGCAGACGACGCATAAGTGAAAAATAACCGGTTTATTTTTTTTTGTATTTATATTTTGTTTAGAGAGTGTTGAGTGACATTTAACAGTAACAGTATTTTTGGAACTAATTTCTATCGTCGCCATCGTTTGTAATATCACGATTCTGCTTCAACTACAAAAGTTATAATTAAATAAAAACAAACAAACAACTAAACGAAAAAGCGACATCTCTTGTTAATTACAGAAATTAAAACAACACTTAATGTCTCCGTTTATTTTTAAGCGATGCGAAAACAAATCAAGGATCAGTAAAATTTAATTTGGGGAGACTAGCAAGTAAGGGCATCGTCTGTTCGTTTTTCTTAATTTCACCCAAAGCTACACGAGGGCTTTCTGCTCTAGCTAAAGCATCTAGTAATACTACCTACCACTAACTCTTGGGCTATTCTTTTACCAAATAATAGTGGGATTAACCGTAACATTATAATGCCCCCACGGCCGAAAGGGCAAACATGTTTGGTGTGACAGGGATTCGAGTCTGCGACATTTGGATTACTAGTCGAGCGCCATAATCACCTGGCCATGCTTGGCCATAAGTGTATTGAATACCGTTGAAAATGAATATAATTATTAATAATGTTCGAAAATCTTCGATCCAACAGAAGTCGAGATACCAACAAATTCAATAAAAATAGTCGTAAGAAACTTTGTTGAATAGAGTTAACATTACAAAACATCAGCGAAATGTTTCACATATATTAGCGTGCTTGATTTTTCAGTAATCAACGTGTGTCTGTTTTTACCTTAGTACACGCAGTATTTAGTCTTAAAACACAAAGATTCAATAAAGTTAAATACACTGTGTAAATGAAACATTATGTAATTTTACCCAGCCATATGAATATGCAACAGACCTGGTCGCATTTTATTATATTCTTGTAGCTCCGTTAATTGTACTACCCATAAACTAATAGGAAATTTCATACAGAACTGATCACTTGTTTGTTTTTATTTCATCATCAACATCTCATTGTGTCTGTACTGACCCCCTTCCTCCAACAAAAAAAACAAACTACTGAAAACACAGTATCATTAATGGATTTCAATGTTTAACTACGGGGAGCACAGATTTAGAACTTATGATTAAAGTCTTCTTATTAAATAAAATCTCTCTAAGTAGTTGAGCTTGTTTCATTTTTATATCATCACCATAACCAGCGGCAAGTCTATGGACTTACAACGTTAAAATCAGGGATTCGATTTCCCTCGGCGGACTGAGCAGATAGCCCGATGTGGCTTTGCTATAAGAAAACACACACACACACACACACAAACACACAAAAGGTGTATATCCGTAACAGCCCCTCGGTGGATCAGCTCTGAGACTAAAGGCTTATAACACTGAAAATCGTGTTTCGATACCTGCAGTGGGCACGACACTGATAGCTCCGACAAATTCAATAAATGGGCTATTTATTATGTCACCTCTGCTGTTGTGTTCGTCGTTGGAATATACTGCGTTTTCTACCTAAAAAACCTACCTTCTTTGTATTATTTTAACAATTAAAACAAAAGGAAGAAAGAAAACTAAGTTTAGCTCAGAGACATAAGAATACTGAGCAATATTAAATAAAACTGTTAATAATGCAAATCTTTACACGATATTAGTCAAACTAAGCCCAGGTATATGTTAAAGAACTAACCTAAGATCTAGTTTCCAGTAACTTTTTCACTTTAGTTCTTAAGTTTTATTAAGGTTGGCTGTTGATGTTCTATGACTTCAGAGATAATTGTTGCGTATCACGTACATCAGAGGTAAACAGGCATGAACTATTCACTCTGTTGAAATAAACACTGTTTTTTGCTAGTAGTTTTGCCTCCACGCAAGTCGGCTTCGCTTAGCTTCCCAGCGGTTAGAAGAGAAAATAAAACACGTAAAAGGAAACGAGGAGGCGGCGCCGGTCGTGAAACTGGATTTCAATGCCAGTGAGTTACTAGTGGTTCATAGACATCCTGACTTTCCTTGCGCGTGAAGGTCAAAATCAAACAACCAGTCGAACCACCATCACAGTCTTGGGTTTTACGTCAGATAGCGTGTAGCTTTCTACCAATGAGAAAGTGCGCAGAGAAACACACGAGCAGAGTACGAATTAACAACGTTCTCAAGTGTTGAAAAGCTGATAAAATTAATTCGAAACTAACAGAACGAGTTTAAGAAAAATGATGGTTATTTACTTCATCAAAATTACTTTGACTTAACATAATTTTACAGAATAAAACAGATTTACGTCAGGGATAATTCTCATTAACATCAAGTGCTTGTCCCTTCAGTTCCAGAACGAATTTCAAATTAATTCGCCTTTAATTTTACGGCGTGTGCGTGTGTTTCTTATTATTCAACAAAATAAAGGTTTGACACAATGAATTTGACGACCGAATACGAATATAAATATGATGACAAGGAACAAACACTTTGAGATAACAAAACTTATAGACGATTTCAATGGGTAATGAAGGAAACTTTATTAGATGTTTAACATAGTAATAAACACGTTTCGAGAAGGTTTTGTCACCATCAAGTATAAGACGTTATGCGTGCATTTGTTACTATGTTAAAACTGTAATAAAGTTTTCTTCATTACCCATTGAAGTCGCCTATAAACCTTATACAAGAGTTAATGATCTGTACGTGTTCACAAAGTCCCACTTCAAAAAAAGATGTGCTGATAATAAAGTAATATGAAGTGCATAGTTCAGTAATTTTTTCAACATATCGCGTCTTTTCTTTTTATAATAAATCTTTAAGATAAGTGTTGGGTCAGACTTCCAAGCCTACTTTCAGAATAGGTTAGTTTTACACACTGACTGCTATTTAAATAAGTACCGTATTACTTATAGTAGGAATGGGCCAGATGGGCAAGGGAAACTAAAGTCTCATACACTGCAATCATCATGTAAACAAAACTTTATAAGTACTTGACAAACCAACTGTAGAGTAACAAGCTACCAAAGCACTTTAGAAAGTTGGTAGAGTAAAACAAAGTCACAAAACCACGTGATTAACGTTGTTGGAAAGGCATAGCTCTCTCCTGTCTTAACTTTATGCAAAGTTAAATGCACATGACTGAATTACACTACCCTGACTAAAAGCGTTTTTCTTAGATTGCACCATATCAAAAACTACCAAGTATTCTAATGTTAACCCACCCATTCCTACCTTGTTTCCTTACGTTTTGATGCTCCTATTCGTACTTCCTAATCGTTTTATTAAGAAAAACATGCTTGTATATGCACTGGAGGACACCCCTTACGACATGCTTTCGTTTTAGATAGGTCATCTTACATAATATTTATAAGTTAAGTAGGTGTTCCGCTTGGATAAGAATGATGGCATATGTAACTACGTATATAGTATTCATATGCGACTTATGTTTACGTATGTAAATTAGTAATAAAAACGATACAATCTGACAGGTGATATCTCTTCTGCATTTTTAAATACATTTAAGTCAAATGCCTTTTAATTAGAAAACTATTGTATGTAATAATAATAATAACACTCATTCACTTTAAATTTTCATTTCTTTTAAATGATTTGGAGACACTTCAAACCATACTATCCAATTTTTTGTTTTTTTTCTGTTTAATTACGCACCTTCCATTACAAAGATACCGACATTACATCCCACACGAGGCCAATACTTCAGACGAGTTATTCATATAAACATCCATACCTCACGGTCTAAGAAAACTTGATGTAATAGATGTATGATAAATACATGCTCTTAGAGTAACCCCCCCCCCCAGTGGCTCAGCGATATGTCTGCGGACTTACAACGCTAAAAACCGGGTTTCGATACCCGTGGTGGGCACAGTACAGATAGCCCATTGTGTAGCTTTGTGCTTAATTCAAAACAGCAACAACGACTTTTAGAGTAGGGTGTCAGCAAACAAGGAAGACGTGGCGTCGAGGAAATCATGTTTACTGAAATGGTGAATTTCTGGCCACTCTGATAATGAAATGCTATCACTAATGGCTAGTAGTAATAAAGGGTTCTTCTGAATGAAACTTCGTACAAAGAAACCTGTTTTCAAAATCGGAGTAATGTTACAATTTCTTAATAATTTAAACCCAAAACAAACTCTAAACTTTGAAGCATACTACCTCTAAACAGAATATTAATGGTATAAATTCAATTAAACCATGCTCTGCCTTCCTTTAACTGGAGGAACCGATGAGGTAGATACGAAAGCAGAATGGTGTAATTTGTAGTTAACCCTCAGGTAACTGGAAAACATTGAATGAAAAAAAAAAACTACACTAATGCTTCAAAATAACAGTTTTGGGTTTCTACAGATTGTTGTAGTTTCTGATTAGTGTCAGACAATGAAATAAGCACGCTTATAAGGGTATAAATGTTATATTTTATGTGCCACTAAGATAACAAGAGAATTGAGGGGCGAGAGGACCCTTAGGAACTTGGTCTGATAATCGATAATCATGTTGTGTAGAACAAAATCAAAGCGACTCACAGGCTATTTCTGTGTATGATTAATTATCATAAACTTCTAATTAAATCAAGCTCCCCCAACTAATACTAGGCCTAGACCTAGGCTGTTTGTTTGTATTTTGAATTTCGCGCAAAGTTACACAAGGGCTATCTGCGCTAGCCGTCCCTAATTTAAAAGTGTAAGACTAGAGGGAAGGCAGCTAGTCATCACCACCCACCGCCAACTCTTGGGCTACTCTTTTGCCAACAAATTGTAGGATTGACTGTCACATTATAACGTACCCACGGCTAAAAGAGCGAGCATGTTTGGTGCAACGGGGATTCGAACCCGTGACCCTCGGATTACGAGTCGAACGCCTTAACCCACCTGGCCATGTCATGCCCGACATAGGCTGTCTGCATCTACAGTTTAATCTCTATAAACTTCAAGGTATCGATAAACTGCATGTTGCCATGATAAAAGGTTTAAACTTTTTGTCCACTGATATTATTACAAAGCATAAACAAACATTTTAGGTTTAGTTCAAATGCATTTATTGATATATTATATACCTACAATTCACCACATACAATCTTAAAAGTTTAACATGTTGTAATACTTAAAAACTATACCGAAATGACATGACACTGAAAAAAATCAAAGTAACAAAAATTAACAAATTCAAAACATGAATTGCTAACTTACTTTCTGAATATGAATTCCTGAGTTGAGTCTGATAAGGTTGAATCGTCATCTGGTTGACAAGTTGATAGTGCTGTATATTTTTGGTTGATGGTGACTCTGATGTTCTTGGAGTCACTATATTTTGTGTAAAAATATTTTATTTAAAAAAATGCTTCCTCTAAAAATATTAGAATATCTTGTACTTCAAATCACACTAAACATATAATTAATTAGAAAAAAAGTAAAAATCACAGTAATAAAACAGATGAATTTAAAGCAAATTTAAGTCACTAGATGTTGCTGCATGAAGTTACATATAAGGCACCTTTAGTTACATATTAAGTTGACGTCTGTAAATGGAGATAAACAGCAGGAAAGACCGAAATGGATAGTAGACTAGTCCCAACCAACAGTCGATTGGTAGAATACATTAAATTTAATGTTACTATTCAAAAAATTCCCCACATTTCTAACCGTATGAATCTGAGTATTTTACTTTCCTTGTTACTTTAGTAACATTTTAAAGGTGGTGGGTAATTATTTTTCGTATTATTTGATTCAACTGGGTTAAATTGCGCATAGTTTTTAACGTTCAGTTTCCTACCTTCTTTACATGCGAGTGTGCTCAGAGAACATGAATAAACATTAAGAATATACAAATAATGCTTCTGGAACATCAGTCATTATCAAACAAAATGTAAAAATAAAACGTAATATCTCCTCTTCTCCGTCCACTCCAAAGGCAGTGCTATTTCAACTAAAATTTTTAAGATTCTTGATTTTGGTATTTTCAACTATTTTTAACAGGTCTCATGGATTTATGATCTGTATTTAATTTTTTTTTCTATTTATTAAAGGTGAATAACACACAAACAATTATTTAAATTGAAGAAGCTACGTGATCAACTTTCGCAACCTTTAGTAACAAGAGAATGTATATCATACTTTGCGTTATAAATTGATATTATTGTGCATGACCGAAAATCCCAATCCGCATGATGAAACTAGTTAACTCGCGAGATCAAGCGCAGTACCACTAATGACGTATGGATAAACTGGTTGATGAAGCTTTCGTGTGGTTTTTTTTTCCTATGAAAACTTTCGATTGCTTTTTGTTTATATCAAGCTTGGATTCAGTTTAGAAGAACTGGTGACCTAGTTTTGAGAAAATTTTGGACTATAAACACTGTGTGTGTGTGTGTGTGTGTGTGTGTGTTTTCTTATAGCAAAGCTACATCGAGCTATCTACTGAGCCCATCGAGGGGAATCGAACCCCTGATTTTAGCATTGTAAATCCGTGGACATACGCTGTACTAGCGGGGGGCTCTATAAACACTGAAGAAATGTCGCAACACTGTTTAGCGATAACGCACCTACAGCTAAAAGGTTGACATTATGTTACCTCCAAGCTTTTGACAGGCTAACCCTACATTACTTCCGACTACTATTTTATGGGAGTAATGAAATGTTAAAAACAGGTAAGATGAAGAAAAGGGGCAGTGTTCAGGTAAATATTACCAACTACATGAAGGTCACACTACTAAGTCGATCGGTTTTTCTTATATTTGAACAGAAAAGCTTGTCTTGAATATATATATGCAACTACGTGTTTATATATGTATATAATCAAAGTACCTTGTACAGGCTGTAACCTTGTTTTGTAGTCTTCCATGATGAAGTTACCATTACTGCTATCCACGTCTGAAACTCCACTATCCGCTGGACTTGGTGGCAAGGAATCTATCACACACAGAGGAAAGAACAATTGGAATAAGTAAACCATGGAATAATCTCTGAGCAAACAAGAGCTGAGAATGTGGCTTTAAACTGGGACTAATATATCGTATGGCTAACAACGTTTTCCAGGTTAATGTAGCAATAAACCGCAACAATCAGTAAGGATAATAAATATAAAATAATATCGAGTTCACTTTTATTGACAGAATGTATACGAATTAGTGTATTTGTTGGTAATGAAAATATCCCAACTTTTCGAACTGTGATTACTAACACATTTTCAGGGGTTCTGGTCCAGATCTTCAGGATGTACGAAAAAAGAAAAAGTAAAAAAGACGAACAATCTCTTTCCTTTCAGTGTTGAACTGAACACTAAAAATAAGACGTTAAATAAATACGTTTGCGAAGTTTCTTACTGTATTTTTTTTTCTCAGTCGTCTTTATTTTTGGCAAAACCAGGGGTCTAATTAATAAGTGATTTCAAGGGTAAGAATTGTGAAAAGTTACATGTCGGGTTATTCTGGAATCTGTGGTGCTAGAAGAACCTTCAGCAACGAGTCAGAAATACGTTCTCCAATTCGAAATATACCTTCCATAGCGTACATTAACCATCTTGGTAAATGTTGTTATTTGTTAGAAACAGCGTGAAAAAGGCACAGTGTATCACACAATGTTAGTAAAAATAAAACAAAAACTGCCTGTCAATCAGATATACGAGATGAGTATTTGAATATATTTGTTTGTGTTTTGTTTTTTTTTAATTTCGCTCAAAGCTACTCAAGGACTATCTGCGCTATTTGAAAATGTACTGCAAAGAAACACACACACTGATTCGAATTTACAATGCTTTTCGAAGAAGTCAAAGAAGCAAAATGACAAATTATAATTTTTCTCTTAATTAACAATACATCTTTCTGTATTTTTTCGTGTCTTTTTTTCTACATTTTTTTATTTCTAAAAATGATCCAGTTAGAGCAATTGATAAGTATAATCGTAATTAGGATAATTTATAAAGATTGAAAGAAACTGTAAAAGCATCAGTAATTTATCTTCGGGAAGTGTTTGTTAAATTAGAAATTTGTATAAGAAACTACATCCTATCTGGTATTGCAATTTAAATCTGTTAATGAAAGAACACAAATCACATTATGAAAAGATTTTGACAGAATTGTAAGAAAATAAAAAAGTTATAAAATATTGTCAAAGAAGTTTTATATGACGAATTGTAAGTTGAATATAGCAGTACAACTATAAATCCATGTATACCTGTCTGCCTTTAACTGCTCGTCGTACACACATAAGTAATAACGTACGACAGGAGGTAACAAAAGTAGTAACCTATACGAGATATCTTTGTTTTAAAGTGTAGAAAAACAAATTGAGCTATTTTATATACAAGACTTCAATTTATGATGAATAGCATTTGGCAGGAAAGAGATATGAAATGAAACTGTGTTTTTGAAGTGTCTCTATTTATACATAGAAGTTGCTACTTTTCTTACACACTCTACTCGATACCGTTACTGGATTCGCTACTCACTTGTGTTGCTACTACAAGAGACGAGACACTGTTGATTGTAGTAAGAGTAGAATGGAAGCTGTCGATGGTCTTGATGAAGTTCCTTTTGGAGCAGATTGTTCGTCTCCACTCCTGGACTGGGTGGCTGAGATCTTTCTGGAGATAACTCCGGATTTGACTGCAGCTTCATCTGGCTATTGTTCACTGTAGAAAATAAATTTTAGTAGTAGTTTGCCATTGGATAACAGCATACATGTAAAAGTAATTAGTGTATTAATTAAAATATTAACTACCATCATAAGCGCCAGAAAAAGTCCTTGTTTTGTATGTGGCACCTTGTGAACTTCTGGACACTTTAAATCAGGATTGTACATAAAGACACCTATATTTGATCAAGTTTATTGCTATAATACTGATGGGGCATTCCACATAAGAGATTTACACAGTTTCTGCTGATGTCACAATATTGATAGACGCCACTTCCGTCACACGTATTGGTAGATATAAATTTTCAATATGGCGAACACATGCAAACCATCGAAGAAAGTACCAATTTAATAATCTTCTTTAAGACTGCAGAGATGCATTATGTTTTAAAGATATAATTATTGTTTGTTTTTCTTATTTCGCGCTAAGCTACTCAAGGGCTATCTGTGCTAGCCGTCCCTAATTTAGCAGTATAAGACTAGAGGGAAAGCACCTAGTCATCACGACCCACCGCCAACTTTTGGGCTACTCTTTTAGCAACGAACAGTGGGATTGACCGTCACATTATAACGTACCCACGGCTGAAAGGGTGAGCATGTTTAGTGCAACGGGGATTCGAACCCGCGACCCTCGGATGACGAGTCGAACGCCTTAATTCACTTGTTCATGCCGGGCCTTGTTAATTATTAAAAGCAGTACTTGTCCGACATTGAGGATGGTTCACTGGTTTTGGAAAGAACGATCCTTACTACTATCAAGCCTCAGACGCAAATATAAGTCCTCGTACTTTAAAAGGAATATGTCTACTATGTGTTAACTTGTTCCTATACATTCAGATTTATCTCGTTTTGCTTCGTACGGTTTCACGTTCATTACTGTTAAACAGTTGTTCTGGATGAGCAGAGAAATGACAAGATATTGGTTTCCACAGTAAAGCCTTCATATAATTATAATAATTAATGAGGGAAAAAATTGCAGAATATTTTTTTGTTTCTCGTTGCTATACATATCTGTATCAGAAGCTTATTAAAATAGCACTTTATTGCCAAGTTTGAGTAATTCATCACCGTTTTTGTATATCCACCATTACCTGAACGGAAGAGCAGAAGTTCACATACTTATCAATAAACAAACAGAGCCGAGCACAAAAAAGCTGTGATCATTTTGGATCTGAGAAAAAAAAATCGCTCTCCGCATATTTGGTAAGTGGGTGCATTACAAGAAAAGATGATCAAATTCCACTGTTCGATTAGAGTTGCTGAAGAGTTATGCGAGTAGTGTTGCCTAGTTACCTTTCTTCAAGTTGATCATTTCCAAATTAGGAACAACTAAAACAGCACGAAAATTATCAATAAATAGAGCAAATATAATCAATTTTGCGGATTTTCTTTCTTTTTCATGCACAGCTTGTTTGTAATTAAGCACAAAGCTACAAAGAGAGGTATACGTGATCTGACCATCACGGGTATCGAAACCCAGTTTTTAGCAGTGCGAATCTACAAACATATCGCTGTGCCACTGGAGGGCTTCATGCATAGCGTTCAAAACAGGAAAAAAAACAAATGTATTTTTTTTATTTTGATCTCGGAAATATAAATTAGTACTTGGAAAATTTATTTTTAAAGGGGCAGATGGGAAAATAGTTTTTAAAGAATTCCTTTTAGTTAAATTTATTTTTTATTTAAATAAACACTTAATCATTCACTAAGTTCAAACCTAACTTAACCTAACCACACCTAGTCTAACATGAATAATAAAATAAATTTGAAACGATTTTGGACAAATCTAAAGTGAAAAAAATCCATCAATGAATGTAGTTAAGACACGTAACAAGTGGCCCCCCGCTAGTACAGCGGTTAATTCTAGGATTTATAACGCTAAAATCAGGGGTTCGATTCCCCTCGGTGGGCTCAGCAGATATCCTGATGTGGCTTTGCGATACGAAAAACATAAACATACACGTAACAAGCGACGTCGTGGAACCAATCGTAAGATGATTGAATCGTATCTCTCTACAAGTTCGTTTAGCGTCGTAAGCAAAAAAATTATTGTCACTATATATACATTCTGTTGTCTTGGTGTTTTGAAATTATTTTAAATAAATAGGTATGTATGCAATACTAAAATCACTTACTTTGTTTAGTAAGCAAGATAAAACAAAATTTGTTAGGAATATTTATTTTCAGGTTATCAAATTTTAAAAATTTATATTTCTGAAATCAGCACGAGAACAAGATTCAAAAGTTGTTGTTGTTTTATATTTAAACGCTGTGCATGAAACAGAAAAGACCGAATTTTCCTAAAATTTGTGCAGTCATCTCCTTGTTTCAACATCAAAAACAATTAACAATATATATCCCTTGAAACACATTGAAATACACACTGTTTGTTTATATATACTAGTCTAACAATAGCGTTTGAATTTTATCTAGTAGATGAGATATTCGCATTGCATTTGGGAGCTATTGCCACAGTCAATATTCGCTATGGCTTTAAAGGTGACGACTGGAAGTTACAATAAATATTTGACAAAAAAAAATCTTAATACTTATATATACACACATAAACACAAGATAAATAAAAATTTGGGAATTCAAAACATGTTAATCTACAGCTGAAGCTTAATATTTCACATCTCGAAATAATGCGATCAAATAGCTAACAGTTACAGCAAATCATCAGGCCTGTATCAGCTTGTTAATAGCTAATTTTTTTTATCATTACAGCAAGTAATCCTTTACCCAAAGTCGATTACAAAACCAGCAAACAACAAAAATGTAATTTTAAAAACCTGCAAATAGCGATCGTAAAAAAGCATGTAAACAAAGCTGGAAATGCAGTATATATTATTTACTCAAACTACAAATCCCTATTTTACTTCACCAAATGTAATTCTTGGTAACAGCATGGAGCCAGAATAGAGGTTTGTAGTTTAAATAAATGATGTCTATATTGTTTGCTTAGTTTTCACAATCCCTATTTGTGGGTTTTTAAATCCCCCCCCCCTTTTGTTTTTTTATCTTGGAATATAATACTGGCCTGACACATTAAGCAAGTTCTGTTCAACATGAACGTTATTAATATTATGACATAGAATTTTGTTCTTTTCAAAGAACCTTTCTTAAGAACCACTTCACTTTAATTTTATAACACTCTTGAGATTTACGGATTATCGTTTTTATTATTATTTATTTTTCAAGCTTCTTTCGTCATATTATTTACAAGCAGACCCAAGTACTTGCCTGCTGTTCTTGACCCACATACAGGTCGTTCAACAGTCTGACAAAAGTGGGGGAAAACAGAATGGTCTAATGCGCAGTTTAAGAGAGTTATAAAAGTATACGTCATGAGTTCTCTGTACGCTGTCAAGGCTATTACCAAATTTCCAGACAGATATGTTGGAGTTATTTTACTTCATTTTATAATATCTATATATAACTGGTTTTAAACTTCTAATCTCAGTCTTCACCCCATCATACTAAAAGCAAGTTTACTAGATGTAATTACCAAACAACTCTGCTGTATACTAACACTTACTAGATATGTCTACAAATCTTTCGTTTTATGACTCCAACACACATGTCACAAGATTATATAGGTACCGTGGATGCGTTATGAGAGTGATGGATGGCCAATTACCATATTGAAGTAGAGAAGTCTACGAGTTGGCGGTGGTTGGTGTTAACTGTTTTTATTCTACTTTATTACTTCAAAACTAGAGACGTCTAGGACAGATTTCCCTTCAGTAGAAGTTAAACAGAGAACAATAATATACCGTAATTTCATTTAAATTACAAAGATTGGTCAAACAGGAAAGGTGGGGGCGGGTATAATATTAAAGGTACCATACACTGCATGTCCGCGTTTAGAAATTGTTGAATTTGAAGCCTATAAATATCATATTTTCTGGGAGGTCCTCTGATCGTTAATAGTTTATTTACTGGTTTGGTTTGTTTTGAATTTCGCGCAAAGCTACTCGTAAAGCCATTTGCTCTAGTCGTCCCTAATTTAGCAGTGTAAGACTAAAGGGAAGGCAGCTAGTCATCACAACCCACCGCCAACTCTTGGGCTACTCTTTTCCCAACGAATAGTGGGATTGACAGTCACATAATAACGCCCCTATGGCTGAAAGGGCGAGCAGGTTTGTTGTGACAGGGATTCGAACCAACGACCTTCGGATTACGAGTCAAGTACCTTAACCACCTGGCTATGCCAGGCATGTTTATTTACTGCAACACGTTGTTGAGGGTTTATGTGTGTAAATGCTTTGTGGATGATGCTTGTATTGGTCATTTTCATCAGGCAACGAAGGGATTTTGTTCTCCGACATTATGTAATATTACTTAAGTTTTAAACAGTTTATTTCCACCTCTGCTATACAAAAAAAAAAAAAGTTTTATAACTTCAAACCTGTATTTAAGTTTTCTAAATAATATTCTTTTAGTTTTTTTAATTTTATTTGTACTACTGATACTGGTTAAATTGTTTAATAAATATATTTGATAAATTTTCATATTTTATTGGAAATATTATTTTGTGTTTTATTTAGTGTATAGATTTAAGATTGAACTAAAATCTTCTTAGCTGGCTAAAACTTGTAAAATATTATGGTTAAGGCGAAAGTATCATTGAGTATAGATGGCATTCAGGTGACGAATTAATACATTTTAATTATTAGAAAGACAAACGATTTATTGAATTAGCTGCGGATATGGCTTACTACATGTACAAATTAACAGTATTCATAAAACACGTTTACTGAAGTGACCCCGTCAGCTGTCGATACAAACGCGACGCAGTTGATCAGTTTGATCTGATAACTCGAGGGCTTGAAAACTGAGGAGGAAAAGAGAGACTGACGAAATTATATCTTATGGAGATACGATTCTACTAGATTACTCGCACAGTTTACCTTTCCTTATTTCTATAGAGCTTTCATGGAAGGAGTGAGGAGTGTGAACCCTCCCCCCGCTAGTACAGCGGTATGTCTACGGATTTACAATGCTAAAATCATGGGTTCGATTCCCCTCGGTGGGCTCAGCAGATAGCCCGATGTGGCTTTGCAGTAAGAAAACACGCACATCCTCAGTTCTGTGCCTGTGGATACTGTAAAATATGCATGTTAATAATTTGAAGGCTATCGTTCACTACACGTATACGTTTTACCAGGTATATTTCAGACAAAGGTAACTTTTTCTTACAAACTTGTATTCTTAAAAGAGAGCATCAAACACGTCAACAATCTCACACACAGCTCTTTATTTAAATCGACACCCTACAACCCTGAGAAGAATACGACTATATCGTACGTTAATAGTTCAAACTAATTTGACTTAATAAGATAATGGTTGATGCTACATATGGGTGGTGTGCTGCAAGATACAAAATACGAAATCAAACTCGTATGGTTACCGTTTAGATAGGCAGGACATAGGAAATTTTGAATCTATGAACTTATTTTGGGCAACACTATCACTCCGAGTGAAGGTCACGTGTACAATATTTATACCCAAAAGGGGAAAGACTTTCAAGATATCGTGTGTTTACCCACAACTTTTACAGATTGAACCAGGTCCCTATTCCTTCATTTAAAGCACTACACACCACATTATTCCTATTCCTTCATTTAAAGCACTACACACCACATTATCCCTATTCCTTCATTTAAAACACTACACACCACATTATCCCTATTCCTTTATTTAAAGCACTACACACCTCATTATCCCTATTCCTTTATTTAAAGCACTACACACCTCATTATCCCTATTCCTTTATTTAAAGCACTACACACCTCATTATCCCTATTCCTTTATTTAAAGCACTACACACCTCATTATCCCTATTCCTTTATTTAAAACACTACACACCACATTATCCCTATTCCTTTATTTAAAGCACTACACACCTCATTATCCCTATTCCTTTATTTAAAGCACTACACACCTCATTATCCCTATTCCTTCATTTAAAACACTACACACCACATTATCCCTATTCCTTTATTTAAAGCACTACACACCTCATTATCCCTATTCCTTTATTTAAAGCACTACACACCACAATATTTTATAATTTTATACATATTTGAACTTCATGTTTTTCGTCCGATGTTCCAGTGTTTCTTGTTATCGAGTTTAACAAGGATTGACCCCTCCCATTCTGCACCAAAAACGCAAACGATCTTTAGCGTATGGACTTTAGAGTTACAGAAATTACATAGTGACTAAAAATAGAAATGGGTTTCCTAATACAATATGTCTTATGTCTCTTTAAGCAAGTTCGGTTCGAAAGACGCTATTAATATTATGATAGTGTTTGTTTGTTTCTTCTCTTTTTTAAAGAGTTTCTTATGAAGCAGTTTTCTGAAAATCTTGAGGTCCATTATTATTTGTGTGTTTATTTAATACTTTCCTACCTTCTTTCGTTATTTAAAAGCGAGACACAAGTA
The DNA here is from genome assembly GCF_004210375.1 of Tachypleus tridentatus. Lineage (NCBI taxonomy): Eukaryota > Metazoa > Arthropoda > Merostomata > Xiphosura > Limulidae > Tachypleus > Tachypleus tridentatus. Next base: position 104,778,782 of record NC_134837.1, on the reverse strand, counting down.
TTTGGCTGCTGTTCATAACCCACATACAGGTCGTTCAACAGTTTGACAAAGAGAAGTGGGGAGGTAAGTGGAATGCGCAGTTTAAGCGAGTTATGAACAAGTACGTCAGAAGTTCTCTGGACGCTGTCAAGGTTACCATCAAACCCCTAGTGAGATACGTTGGAGTTGTTTTATATTCTTTTTTTAATATCTATGTAAACTAGTCTCTCCTTTAAAAAAAATATGTTGGGAGATCTGTGGTATACCAACATCTATCAAACATATCTATCAAAAACTGTAAATTATACGACCCATCTCAGTGGCGGTAAAAAAGAAAGAAAGAAAATGAAACAAACAGGTACAAAATTAAAACCTAAATGTGAAAAATAAATAAATTATAATAAAGGATAAACAAAGTAGTATGGTTTAATAACGCAATGAACAGTAAGTGGAAGCCATTGGTTACAAAACTGTATTAATATCGTGTGTGTTTTCTTATAACAAAGCCACATCGAGCTGAGTCCACCGAGAGGAATCGAATTCCTGATTTTAGCGTTGTAACTCCGTAGGCTTACCTCTATACCGGCGGGGGACTTGTTATTACATATATCTCCACTATTTAACATAAGTAATACGACGAGAGACATATTGCTTGTTTTCCGCAGTTTTTTTAGCACGTGCTACATCCATTAATTCTAAAATGTATACACATTACGGCCTGTTATGCGTAGGAAAATCACTTTTTGTGGAAGTTTTCAAGATAGCATAATTAATCAGATCACTGACGTTTTAACATATATATTTAAAAAACACTACATTCGTTAAAATACACAAATCAAACTGCTGTTGTAAACGTACTCAAGTTAAATCCAAGTTGTATTGTTAATCAATATACATAAACTTAACGGACTATGTGTATATTGTTCGTTGAACATGTTTATTCGTATGTTATTAACAATTTAATATTCAGTTAGACAAAACTTTTATAGCATAAACTGTTTATTCATTAATTACATCAAACATTCTAAACATGACTTTTACAAAACAACATAGTTAATATTACACTGTAGGAATACTATCTCTTTAGTTGCTATTTGTTTCTCTAATTTTCTTAGTTAACATGTGTGACTTGTGAGATCATCCTTACTACTAACTTCTAGCATAGAAAATAGAACTTCTTTCTCAACTATTCTTTCAATTCTGGAGTTGCTATTTATTTTAACAGCGACAGCGTTTATATTTTGGTGTTAAACAAGAAATATCTTGGTATAAGTTAGTTCTGTTCATTCATTCTCAGTATGATAGTCAATTTATAAAACACGATGCTCTAGAAATTTTGTCAATAATAAACCACTCAGGAAAAGATCAGAGTTATGGATTTTCTAAATACTAGCCCCGTCGTGGAAGGGTTAAACATATTACTTGTATTCCTTAGAGTATAGTATAAAAGGATGGAACTTTATATGATAATAGCCCCATAGTGAATCAGAGCACGTGTTTACAGTTTCTTCTACCACTCTAACTTCTGCTGTATAAAGCGCATAATCCCAGGAAATCAATCTCGGGCGAATTCTTGAGTGGGTTTAAAATACGAAAAAAGAAAGGTACTAGGATAGGCTTATCTAGCAATAACCACATGTTCTACTCAGAGTAATCTACCCGGATAAACAGTCTTAATCTAACTGAAACACACTAGATTCGTAGATATTTGTATAATCATTTTCCGTTGTTTCTAATTAGATATAGGACCCATGACGATAAAAAATCAAACCAGCCTTCAGTTTAAGCAGGTATGCAATGTGTTTATACACTTTAAAGTGATAGTATATGGTTGATGGGGGGTGAATTTCTGAAACGTTTTGTCCCAATTCTCGACATAGGCGAATGTAATACCACTTCCCGCGTTATTTTAAAAAATGTTTTATAATTCAACGGCATAGTAAACATTGCAAACGTTACGCTGTAGTACTATGTTTAATATTATAGCTTGGTACAAACACATATGCTGGTATAGCACGGTTATGACTGTATCTTTAGAAATATTAATTGTTATACAGCTTTATCAAACCTAGATAAAAAAAAGACAATGGAAGCAACAGAAAAAACTTATTTGAAGAGAGAAGACAGAGGAAAACATACAAACAGAAAAAACAGTCAAAATGTATTTTGGAAAACAGTATCAATAACAACTAAGCCAAGCCAGTTGTTGAAACCATGTAAACTAACTGATTTAATAATGTATTCTCAAGACTGCTGGTATGGGTATTAGCACCTTAATTAAAATAAGCACACAACAACGTTTCGACCTTCTTAGGTCATCTTTAATACAGTACGCAAGTTTAAAAACGTTTAATTACAACATACATTTATATATTTATAGGTCAAGACATAGTTTTTGCCATATTTCAGTGATAAACAAATTAATTATTGTTTTTCTTTATCAACTTTCCTAAAGTATTGAGGTCAAGGTTTTAATACTCGGAATTGCGCATTTTCATTCTGGGCCAGCAACCTTTTTCTAGAGGGAGCCACAAGTACGACACTTTTTGCTTGTTATCCCCAGAAAAGAATCATCACAAGTGCAGTGAAGGAAAAAGTATTTGCACATGCGTGAAACCGTAACGAGAAGACAAGGGTGAACGTACGCCTCAGTCGACTTTAGTGGGCGACGATAGAAGCGTGTCGCGCTCAAGGTTAAAAACAATACGGCGAAGTTCTCGAGCTTGCCAAGCTAACGGTACGTTGAAGGCCACATCTGCGCACTTTATTTTTTTCTGTGTTTTCAAATATCCAGACTGTCGTGTGTGTATATACTTTCGTTCAGTAATCATTCTTTTCCTCACAATAATTCCAGTAAATAATTTGCTTTTACAACACACGCCTAAAAAGTTTCGTTTGGTCATGCTGTTCAAAATATACGAAGGAATAAAAAATTTCAACTGTAGTGCCTTCATTTCACTGAGACGTTATAATTTTCACTACTTTGCGTATGACTGTTTTTCAATATGTGCATCCAATGTATCGAAAATGTTGGAAGCTCGTGCTCAACTGTTTTATCAGATGTACACTTTCTTCTGTTAAAACTGGTGTAACAAAAGTAGCTGCCATCATAAATTTTTATTTTCGAACTTTCTACTAAATATGAAAATGTAAAATGCATGTCACATGTTTAAGAACCATCTATAACGAAGATTAACCAAATATGAGATCCACATGATTATCTTATCACGTGCATTAAGAGGAGCTTTACGTAATAATGAAAATGTTTCATTCTAAAAATGGTGGCACATGTTCTACGCTTTCCTCGAGACTGACCGAATTACGTCAACGAACTAGTACTAGACATCCTAGTTCCCTCATTTCACTCTCTTCTCATGATACATTGAGCACGCAGAGACAAAATAGGACAAGTTAAAATGTCAAGTGCTTCACTATTCGTATTGATCGACAAGGAAAGACAAGTTGCCGCGAAGACAGTTGCTATAGTTGGTCGTGTTATGGGTTTATATGTGCATCGCAGAATTCTTTTAAACTATCTTCTCACATTAAGGCACTAAACGACGACTGTAAGAAGATTCAAGCAAAAGTAATGTTATTGATTAGTATTCCAACTGTAATTAAATTATTGGGAAGTGTGGGACAATAACCCACAGGATTAAAATACTTCATGTAAGAGATCCGGAAGATCCGGTACAGAAATTCTCATGGATTTCATTTCTAAATATTGCCGAAAAATGTAAAGAACAGCTTTGACTCTTGATATTTTGGATACTTTACAGTGGCTGCTTAAACTGGAAAAACACAAGCAATTGAGGGTATACATTATTCTAATACAACAAGCTATTTATCCCCCCCTTCCTCGCTGACCCTGGCAAACATAAGACCTTATAACGCTAAAAATCAGATTTTGATACCTGCTGTAGTGGTGTTCAGATAGTCAAACGTGTGGATACAGAAATAACAGTAATGTTTGCAGCAATGTTTCGGTAAAATGGACAGGTGGTTAGGGCGCTTGACCTGTAGTCTGAGAGTCGTGGATTCTAATCCCCATCACACCAAATATGCTCGCCCTTTCAGCCGTAGGGGCGTTATAAATTTCGGTCAATCCAACTATTCGTTGGTAAAATAGTAGCCCAAGAGTTGGCAGTGGGTAGTGATGACTAGCTGCCTTCTTATCCTGATAAGGAAGGGACGGTTAGCACATTTAGCCCTCGTGTAGCTTTGCGCAAAATTAAAAAAACAAACATTTTATTAAATCGCATTCCATTAAGTTCATGATTTGTTGGAGTAGATGCATATCTAAATTATGATGAGTCTCGAGTCATTAGAAAAAAGAAAGTGTCTTTCACTAAATTTCACAACCTATGTCAATTTTCGTAGGCAAATTGACACTTGCAGTTTTTGTTTTTCAGGTACACGTTTATACATTAGTACAAAAACAAGTAGGTCTTGAGTATTTGTGGTGGCCGATTCATTATACTCTACACCAAAACTGACATCAAGTATAGAGAAATTTCCTAAAGAATATCATTTTGTGTTCCACAAAATGCGTTACACACAGTGTTATGTGCACGTGTACACATTTGGCTGTTGATATTTGTCAAGCGATCATTTCCGTAACAAGTTGCTACGTTTTACTAAGAACTTCAAATAAAAATTACCTCAACTGTAAATTATTACTAAATCATGTTAAAATCTCATATAGTAAATCTCTACACTAAATTCATTAAATGCTACTGTTAGTTACTGCATAGTATGTACTTTATACACTTGTGTCTGCTTGATTTTGTTTTGTTATAGTCCTTCACATTTTTTTTACAATACGAGTTCAAATCTTAACGTGTATCTCGTGTGTGTGTGGGCATCATCTGTAGATTTGAAAGTTTGTATTAAAAAAAGAAACATTCAAAACAGGAATCTATATTCCTATTTTAAACATTTTCATATTGGAGCTTCCAAATAGAACAGTTTATATGTCACACAGACACGCACAAACAACTACCGTGTTTCTCCGATAATAAGACCTACCCATAAAATAAGACCTAGTGTGATTTTTGGGGATAGTTTTAATATAAGCCCTACCCTTAAAATAAGCCCTAGTTAAGAGTGGCAGGAAGAGGAACGAAATAAAAAAAAATAATTTATTAATTAGTTTAATAGTTAGTTAATTAGTTTGTTTAAGTATTAATCAGTTAGTTTAATAGTTTAATAATAGTTTATTTTAAATGGTTAGTTTAATAGTTTTACTTTGTAACTTCATTTTTTTAATATATCAAAATAAGACATCCCCCGAAAATAAGCCCTAGTGTCATATTTTGGGGTGAAAATTAATATAAGCTTCGTCTTATTTTCGGAGAAACACGGTAGCACGGTTACCAACAGTTAATCTGTTATTAGCCCCCCAATGGCTCAGCGGAAAATGAGGGCTTTTAACGACAAAAATTAGGTTTCAACATGTGCTGTAGGCAGAGTACAGATAGCTCATTGTGTGCTTTACAACAAAAAATAACTAAATCCCGTACAAGTGTGCCATGTACGAGACATCCCCGCTATTTGTCAGGAAGTCACAAGTAGTGAGTCAGTTTCCATCTAAACTCAGACCAGGAAGTTTACTTAAACGCGTCGCCGAGATGCCCTTCAGCTACAATAAATTTCTCTATTAAAAGTTAAATTACTGTTTATCTGGAATTACCCACGCTCTACAGGATTTAAGAGAAGTGACATGATACAGTCTTAAGGGAGTTTTTATTTAGACAGTATATCAAAAACAACAACTTAAACGTACATTCGCGTTTATTTTCTATAGATATGATTAGTGGTACTTCAAACAGAATGCTGCTTGTAACATTATTTTTCGTTAAGTAAGTACGATACTTTTAGTGAGAAGTGAACGTTGATTTCACAATTTAAATTCACTAGTGCGTAACACTAATTTGCCTGGATACAATGTAATACAGTTAGTTGGTTGAAGTCTTTAACAAAATGTTATAATTAATTTCTAATCACTTTTCAACTGAAGCAGTTTTATCCCACTAAGAAATTCAAAGATATAGTTGTGAAATAAAGTGAAGTAATTACAATAAAAATGGAAGTCCCTCATTATTTTACCGGTGGTCATCTTACCTTTACTAAAGACCAATAAGTCTTGTATTTTCGTCTTGGACGATGTGTATTGAATTTAAACGTTCGTGTTTCTTGATCTGATTGCATATCGAAAAATAATTCAAATCTTTAATTTATATAATCTGTGCTTTCTATTTTTACAGAACTGTGGGAAGTATATACACTTCTGCAGAGAACAAATTTTGGTTAAAATTATCAGTTTAACAATATATAATTACTGGAGGGGGAAGAGCATAGCTTTTTCATAAAGCTTTTTAATTTTTACTTTATCTACTTTTAAAATTCTGTTAATTACATTCAACCCGATATCTAATGCTTGTTGTAATAATGTATAATCTTTCCCTGTAATGTGTTATTTTAAGTTATGTGTAATATATTTGCAGAAAGTCATTACTGACAAATACCAGAGAGATGTAAAGAAGTTTAAGTTACAGCAACTGATGTTGTGTTTGTGATTCTAAGTCTCTCAGATGGCTGAAAGTACGAGCAAACAAGCCGAAAAAGAGTAGCAAACAGGCGGTGTCATTGACTCAAGAGTTTTATCGATCTCGCACTTTAAGGAAAGGCATGTGGAGAGGAAACTGTATATATAACCCGCTAAATTTGGCTCGCGATCGATATGGCGGTGAAGGCCGCGAACCGGAAGTCGAAAAAAAATATTAAAATAATAACAAAGCAGTCTTCCTTTCACTCATTAACAAACTAAATAATTGTCGATAAAATATATTATTACCATGCGCTATGAATATATTGATTTTTAGTTAAACAAGTATAAATAAAACATTTTAAACATTAAAACAGCGATAAGAAAGTGATCATTCAAATACACATTATATCCATTACAAAATTTCAAGGAACATGAAGGCGAGGGTGAATGGCTAAACGTTATTACGACAGTCTATAATAGATCAAACATTTGCCCTACACACGTACAGTCACACGTGTTTGTTAAAGCACGTAACAATGTGAGTTTAGCAACAGATGTGTGACATGTGTACACAATTGCGTGCGTTTCTTATCTTTTGGTTAACAAGAAAACACTGACTAAGTCAGTTTCTAGGATATAAGGTGATGAAATATTGTTACACCTTTATAACGTTGAGGTCTAGAAACGCAAACTCGGTAGTAGTAGTTAGAAGTGCATGTGCATAACTGGGCTTAGTTTATGACGTACTGAGTTCCAATGAAAACATAGTTGGTTTGAATTTATGAGTTTTCATCTTTTTCTTATTTACGCTCGAATGAACCGAGAATGGACTTCATGACTTGTTAGTAACCTTAAAACTGTACTCGTCCTGGAGAAGGGGTTGTTTGAGAAAATGTTTCAAGAACTATGATATTAAATATGATTTATCATTTCAATAAAATAACCTTCATAACATTGAGGGTAGGGGTATGCAAATTTATATTAAGGTAGGCAGTCTCGGGTTACTAAAGGATAGGTAAGACAGTTCAAGATTGCTACGTGACTTGTGAAAGGTAAGACAGTGTAGTCGTTCTCTAAATATTAACGAACCTGTGGAGTGGAATATGGGTAGTAAAAGGAAATAAAACAAAAACTAACATGAATTGCAAAACTAAGGAAATCCAATACAAATTTAAGCCTTTGCCTTTTTCAGATCCCAAATATCAGTATTTAAGAGTTCTTTCGCCACTTGCTTCCAGAAAAATAGGGCATTGTAATTGTGTTAATTATGCGCGTTACTCTTCGGCATTTTATAATGAAATTAATGCTTCAATAATTCATTCACAAATTTTACACGACCACGTAAGCATGTGAAATGAATATAGAAAAATTCAAATAGTCCATAAAACATTTGTGAATGTTCTACTAATAACCCGCACACTTAAACTTTTAAGAGAAATATAAAATATTCAGATTTTTGTTATCTGAATATTCTATATATGATCACGTGTTTTGATATTTATAGTCGACATAGCACATACAAAAAAAACCCCAAAAAACTGTAGGTTTGTGCTTAACTACAAACAAAACAAAAAAACAGTCACAATCCCCCAAGTTGTGTATATTTTGCAAACCTTTTATATAAAACATGATTTCCAAGTAACAGCTATAACAACGTTTATAGGACTGCGTTAGAAACTAATAATATCAGTAAATAAAGACAGGAATACTAAAAAAATTCACCTTTTTATTTAAAGGCTTATCCTAAGTCAGAATGACTTGTGACAGAATTTTACCTGGGTTAGTTAATGTTTTCATATATACTGAAAATGCAAAAATAGCGATTCTATTAAGGAGGGAAGGTCCAACAATATGTAATTTGAAAAAATGTTTTAAAAATGTTTTACTTATGATGATTTTGTAACTTACCTTGAAAAATATTGTTAGCGCACACCCTGATTAGAATTAGAATTCAGTTGTAGTATGATTTTTAACAGGGATATTTTATGAAAATAATACGTGCATCTGTTTTCTAACATCACACTAGCTGTCAAAGAAAAACATAAAACTGATAAACAAATAAAACCTTTCGTTACTCGTAAAGGAAATATATATTTGCGCACGCGCGTGATTATGTATACACAGTAATAAGCAAAGTATGTCAGTTGTTTCCGTGATGACGAGAAAACCCACTTGTAGAGAAAAATATATATTTAAAACGGCTAGAAAAGGTGGAGCAGGCACTAATAGAGGAGCGAACAACGTTTCGACCTTCTTCGGTCATCGTCAACTCGAAACGTTGTTCGCTCCTCTATTAGTGCCTGCTCCACCTTTTCCAGCCGTTTTAAATATATAATGTCAGTCGTTTGAAATATTTCTTTCACAAGACTCGAAATACTTTTTATTTCCAGATGAAATGAAGTTGGGTAGCTTGCTTACAGGAAATACATTTTAGAAGTACTTCAGAACAGGAACTACTCCTAAAATGTATGCGCACATTAACTTCATGCAAGGTATGACAATATAAGCACTATGCTTCAAATGCGGTTACTCAATTTCAACTCTACATGAAACAGTTCTACATTGAAATTGTCCAGTTTTTCCAGAGCCTATTCACTTGGAGAAAATATAAATGTATCACAAACCAAATGGGTGGTGGTTGGGAGTTATGCTACTTAATTTAGATAAGTGGGCTACCACTTAGTTCCTTCTTACTATAATGGGGCCTGGAATGCTACCTTGAGGAGGTACTAACCTTCAATGGTAGTACCTTATTTTTTGTATACTTGTTTTTTTTTTTATTTTGGAGAACAGTCACCTTCCCACAACTTTCTGCAGGCAGTGAAGGGTGATATAGATGTGGGACGTCGTAGGCTTGAGCATCCACATCTCATTCTCCTAATTTCTATATCTTAATTTTAATTTATATTGTTATTCCTTTATTTTATTATTTGAGACTGGCGAATGGAGGCTAAAACTGATAGACGGTGTATCCCCACAGCAATGTGGGTCCTACTTTTTCAGTAACCTCCATAAACTAGGATACATTTTATATCCCACATTATAGCTTGTAACCTGCGATCCTTTTATTTAATGCAGCGATTTTAATGTTTTTTTTTTTAATTTTATTTTTGTTTCGGCATGTTTTGGTTATAATAAACTAATAACTAGTCAGAGGTTTGGACTTGTTATTTTTAAAGCAGTCCTTACTTATTTTGTTTTAGTTTACTTAATTCTATCAGTATTAAGTTTTTTTCTGAAAGATATATATGTATGTGTTGTTTTTGAACTAAAATAAATAACATATGATAAAATAATATACTAGCATCGATAATGTAATTTATTTACACAAAAACAGTAGCGATTCTATTTCGGAGAGATGCAAACTGAGCAAGACCCCACCTTATAGTGTTGTGTGGCTGATGCTCTTACAATCTCGCTAGGAGTCGCAGGTTTCAAACCCAAATAGACATGTTTCTCACCCGAATTATAAATATGTTAATCGGATCCACTACACGAACTGATAGGCACAGGTACTTTCATAATAAATTAATAAGTAGGTTTATAAATTAACGAAACATTAAGAAGTCGATCAAACTGATATTTACAGTATCTTTCAAAACTGATGTTTATTGCACATAAAGTAAGTTAGTAACACAGTTTTTTAACGCTGAAACATACATAACGGTAACAGAGTGTGATCACCGACTGGAGATACTATAAAAAAACAAACAAAAAACCTTTAGATATTTTGAGCCCGAAAAACTATCACCCACGAACACGAGAAATCTTTAACCGACTATCTTGGTAATTAACCAGTCTTTGTGAATTATAATTAGGCAATTTAAATAATAATAAATAAACAATCGGTGTTAAATATAAATAAATGATATCGTTTTACTAATCCCTGCATTAGAAACTGGTTTTAAAATAATACTAATAATCGAAATTCACCTTACCTAATCTAATTCACACAATAATAATCGTTGTCCATCAAAACTGCTAGTTTAAGTAGCGCCAATATCACTACTATGTCTATTGAATGCAATTTGGCCTGATGAACCCGTGTATTGTACGAAAGGCCTTGTCAGTACCTTTTCATATTCGTGATGACGAGAAACCCACTTGAAACAAAAATGTATTCTCAAGACGTCTGGTAAAGGTATTAAGAGTTTAATTAAAATAAAGTACAGAACAACGTTTTGACCTTCTTAGGTCATCTTCAGGTTGTCAACCTGAAAATATCATGAGTATTGAATATTGCAGACGTGGTGTGGTTACCATAATATTTTCAATAATATAAACAACGTTTATATCGCACGCATTTATTTTGCATCACAGGTTTATGAGAATGTTTGCTATTTTTAGCTTTCAACAAAGCTGGTTATTCATTTGTTCCAATCATAATCGTTTTACAATAACACAATATCCTAAAACTGCTAACGTATCGTGACTTAAGTTCACTAGCTTAACGCTGGAACCTGCTTTTATGCGACACAGTTTTAGTTTATACGACAGCAGTTCTATTCGTGGGATGGCTTATATTTTGTAATATCAATTATGTCAAGTAATTATTATACAAGTTACCAGAATTATATGAAACTGCGTATCAACTGTTTGGTATCTACAAAGCAATGCAGATTGTTGCCTCAAAAATAAAAAAAAAATCGCTACAACTACGTGATAAACGAGCATGAACGACATTACCTAGTTAATGTATAAGTGATCATATCCGATAAAAGCGAAGTCTCTCTGTTAAAAATGTGTATATCATGTCGGTTGTTAAAAGAATTGACGCGTGCCTTGCTCCTTTGTTATGGCACGCATCCCGTATGGTGGAACAAGGAGACACGGGGGAAAAACCAACATGTGGCCTTGAACCACTGAGCTAATGACCGGGAAAGAGAGATCCCACAACAGAAGGTAATATATCAGTATACTACATAATACTTCGATAACTTTTGCTCATCCATGGAAAAATATCTTTTATATATATGGAACTTCAAATATCGATTACATTATTTAAGTTTATTTGTTACACCGTCCATATGGCTAGCTATAACCACTTGCAATATTTGGAAAATTTTATCCGCGCATGAAAAGAAAACCATTTTGTAATAAAATACACCAGCAAACTGTTAAAATACACCAACAAACTGTTAAAATACACCAACAAACTGTTAAAATACACCAGCAAACTGTTAAAATACACCAACAAACTGTTTAATTTCTAACTAAAATACATTCAGAGAAGCAAACAAAACACGTGATGAAAACCAATACATAATAATCAAGTAAAAACAGCATCAACATTTGGAAATAAATATGAACCATACATAAATGTTTATACATCTTGAGAAAGGCGTATTTATACTTTTAATAGATAACGTAAATTTCAAGAAATTCTTTGCTCTCTTGTTGTTTTGCATAAATGTATTCCATTTGTTTGGTGAAGTTAATTACAGTTTAAATACGTCATGTCTCATATAGACTTTTTTTTCTGGTGGTATAGCAATTTCATATAGGCTTATTTACTGATGATGTGTCAGTGTTGTGTAAGCCTCTTTGTTCATGATAATAACAACAGCAGAACTTGACCATACAGATAAAAATACAATTTATACGTGATTGCATATTATCACCTACAACCTGAACCCAACAAACACTTTAGAGAAAAATTCTTTTGCAATCATAACCAAATAAAATCACTTCTTTCACTTGGAAGACAATGTTGGGAGAATTCGCGTTACATTTTTTTAAAGTTAAACACAAACTAGGATATTTCCATCGTACATATTTACAAATACAAATTATTTAATACGCGAAACATTTTTAGCAACAAATATAATGGTGATACTGACAACTTTACTAATAATATTTTAAAATTAATACCGCACAGTAACGCTTTTATAACCACAATAGCCCTATAATGTGAATGTAATTAGAAAGTATAATTTCGTTTAAAAGGGTTTTACACGCTACAGGCTATCTAATAATCAGTAATTTCAATCTTTTCTTCTCTGTGTATTTAGGCTTACCAAATACATCTCCGGTAGTGACTACCAGAGCAATTCAAAATATTAATTCTTATTCAACAATATATACATAAAAACAGTAAGATGAGGCATTGCTGTCAACTTGTTGAGAATGTACAAACCAGGCAGTTCCTCCCGTTTCCTGCATTTTCATTCATCGTTTAGTACACATCACTTGTACTAACGACGAAATACCAGTTTTATCAAGTGTTTTGTATCAAACCAAGAAAACGACGGACTACACGGATCGCCAAGAGGAGCGCGTCGGTGTTTTTTGTATTTTGTTAAAGAAACCGGAACGTCAAATTGCTGCAACAGACTGCCAAACGCAACACCGAAATGGTATCAGATATAAACAAAACGATTCGTGGAATGTGTGAAAAAAGCTATAATCTTTGATCTTTAGTATAACTGATAATTAAATATAATTAGTTATACGTGTAAAGTTAATCTTATATTTCGAAACTAATAACCAGTCTCTATAAAACGTGTTCGTTACGATTCGTTTGATAGACATTGTAAAGGTTACGTGCTACAAACTTTAAATTTCTCAAACGCTGTGATTTATGTTTCTTTAGAGTAACCAAGTAATAATTTAACACATTCAGTGAAATAATTATTTTATCAATCGTAAGTACTATAATACATATTCTAATTGGCTAATTAATTGGATGCGTAAATAAGCACATCGTACAAGTATCCTCTAACTTCAAATTCTATTTCAATTTTTAATTACGCCTAACCGCTAACTCGCTATGTTTGCTTTAATATTAAAATGTTTCATAAGTGTTATTAATTATAGCTTGCTCGTTCAGCTAAACATGAAGGCAGCGAAACATAAGTAAATAAAAATCACGCTCTCAATAACAGCAACACATGTATTTTACTTTTAAAAGATTGTGTTCTCCAACACGTTGGAAGTATTGTCCAGAAGAACTGACGCACTAATGGTCATTGTCATCAAACAGAGTAAGAAAAACAATTAATAAATATACACCACACTGTTGACACTTGATAAACTAATAAATATACACCATACTGTTAACACTTGATAAACTAACAAATATACACCATACTGTTGACACTTGATAAACTAACAAATATACACCATACTGTTGACACTTGATAAACTAACAAATATACACCATACTGTTGACACTTGATAAACTATACACCATACTGTTAACACTAAAACTAACAAATATACACCATACTGTTGACACTTGATAAACTAACAAATATACACCATACTGTTGATACTTGATAAACTAACAACATATATACACCATACTGTTGATACTTGATAAACTAACAAATATACACCATACTGTTGATACTTGATAAACTAACAACATATATACACCATACTGTTGATACTTGATAAACTAACAACATATATACACCATACTGTTGAAACTTGATAAACTAACAACGAGGAAAATTATCTGGCATTAAAATATAAACATGCTTACGGTATCGTTTCAGGATGGACTTTTTGAAGGTTCCGTGATGCTTGGGCTTGGAATAATCTTCCGGTGTCATGTCTTCCAGCATGTTGTACGTTTGTTTGTTGTTTTGTTTTTTCACTGAATAAAGTCGAACTTTACTTGAGCTATGTACTTTTACATGCAATTACAACGTTCTCTCACAATCAAACCAGGTGACTGGTCAAAAATCCTCACAATATTTATTATATATATATCTATGCAATGACATTGTTCTGGGTAGCTTAGTTAATCCAGATATAATACGACAACGAAAGTTGCTATGTATACGCTTTCCCAGTTGGAGCAGTACTCTGGAACAGCGTACTTACTCTAGCTTTTCGGAAATGAGAACGTTAAGTGAAAGCTGTAACCTGAATATTCGTTGATAAATTGTAGACTTAGCAGGTCAATAAGCAAGGGGTAAAACCTGTATACGTCGCGTACAGCATTGGAAGCACCGTGCTTTCCTTTGATGTGCGAACGAACGCTAAATGCACGAGTTTTTGTCGAATCTTCCGTTCGCTCTCTTCACACGCCCTCTATCGGTTCCGATACGAAACTACTTCCTTTTTCCTGCTCAGAGGCGTGTTGTGCCGTAATACAAAGCTGACCTCATTGCTATTCGCTTTCACTCCCTGTCAAGTGACCTACTTCAGCAACGTAATGTATACCCTCCCAAAACCCTCACATTTATGTATAGGGTTTCAGGAAAGATAAAACTAATACTTTGAGTACTAAATAAACGTCATGACTAAAGTACACAATTGATGATACTTCTCTTTAGGTCGCTTAATACTGAACACATTTCAATCAAATTCATATTTCAAAAATAAATTACGTACAGCCCAGATAAAACGTTTTATAGTCTGTAAATGTTGAACAAAAGTAACTATATACTTACTTCTATAACTCGAATAACTTATGAAATACCTGAGTAGTTACTACATCCTAAGTTCGTAATGCACTTGAAACTGGAAAATTTTATTAGTCGTGGGCAAAGAGGTTTATAAAACGGCTCCAAGTTTATCAAGTACAAACTTTTAGCTCATACCTCCGTTACCTTTTGATCAATTTGAAATCTAATTGCAGTTTTCGAGTCTGAAAGTCAAAAACTTTCTGACTACGCCCAAGGTTTCATTAATTAGTTTATTTTAAACCTGCTTAAGTAATTTCAGTCTGAGATTAAGCTGGTGAAGATTCTGACGAGCAGGGGCGTAAATCCTGGGGGAATGGGTGGTATACATCCCCCCTTCATTTTAGGTGGGGGTATGTGCATACAATCATCCCCCCTACAGTTTGGTCTGTTGAATTGTTTTATTGCATCACAGGCCTACAAATTGTGTGTTTGTTCTTGTGATTCTCGTGTTCTTACCAATCGAATTACATAATTAGACCTAGATGTAGGCTTTTTTAGTAGCCGAAATGTACATCTTTAATATAGGTGTGCTTCTAAGCTTTTCGATCTAAGCGATAGTTCGTAAGTATCAGTCAGTAGGCCTAAGTATACATGCAAGTATCGTGGCAACAAGACTACTCTGTGATTGCATGTTTACAGCTTTCAGGTTCAGTAATCAGAGATTAACAATTTGCAAATTGAACAGTCCACATAAGTGGTTGCAAAATGCAAAATCATCCCCCCATCAGGTGTAAAAAATCTACGCCCCTGCTGACGAGTATTATTTGTTTTGTTTTTGAATTTCGCGCAAAGCTACTCGAGGGTTATTTGCGCTAGCCGTCCCTAATTTAGCAGTGTAACACTAGAGGGAAGGCAGCTAGTCATCACCACCCACCGCCAACTCTTGGCCTACTCTTTTACCAACGAATAGTGGGATTTACCGTCACATTATAATGCCCCCACTAATGAAAGGGCGAGCATTTTGGTACGACGGGGATTCGAATCCGCGACCCTCAGATTACGAGTCGAACGCCTTAACCCACCTGGCCATTCCGGGCCTCCTGGTGAGTAATAAAAATCGAATCGGGTATACTCGTGGTTTGTTCGTTTGTTTGGAATTAAGCACAAAGCTACACAATAAACTATCTGTGCACTGCCCACTAGGGGTATCGAAACCCGGTTTCTAGCGGTTGGAGTCCACAAGCATATTGCTGTGCCACTAGGGGGGCTCAAGCTTGGTATTGCTGGCGCATGAAACATATTCAATAAAAAGAAAAAAGTCTCAGTTTAATTTACTTCACTTATATGTACAACAATTTCAAATGCCGCGACTATTGAGGATTCCCCGTGCTTTGTTTGTTTTTGAGCGCAAAGATGCGCGAAGGGCTATATGTGCTCTACCGTCCGTTGCTAATGAAACGCGATTTTTAACATTATAATCAGTCCTTCAGGTTTACCGCTAAGTCGACATCAAACCTGGTTTGTCGTTTTGAAAAATCCAGTCTGAACTTATTTTTATTACTTTGATTCATTACTCTACACACTGAGTGTATTTTACTACAATATTAAACAAACTAAATTATTCAATGTTTAACAGTATTTTACGAATTTGTTTGTTTGTTTGTTTGGGAATTTCTCACAAAGCTACTCGAGGGCTATCTGTGCTAGCCGTCCCTAATTTAGTAGTGTAAGACTAGAGGGAAGGCAGCTAGTCATCACCACCCACCGCCAACTCTTGGGCTACTCTTTTACCAACGAATAGTGGGATTGACCGTCACATTATACACCCCCACGGCTGGGAGGGCGAGCATGTTTAGCGCGACGCGGGCGCGAACCCGAGATCCTCGGATTACGAGTCGCACGCCTTACGCGCTAGGCCATGCCGGGCCCCGTATTTTACGAAACAGGTTTTGTCTGTAGAATAAAAACGGCGTTTGTTTGCTTTTAGTTGGAACTTTTAAATCATGATAATTGGAAAAAAATATCAAAACGCAGTAAAATCCGTTTGTTTTATCTAATATTTTTTTTTTATTTCGCGCAAAGCTATTCGAGGGCTACCTGCGCTAGCCGTCACTAATTTAGCAGTGGGAAGGCAGCTAGTCATCACCACTCACCGCCGACTCCTGGGCTACTCTTTTACCAACGAATAGTGGGATTGACCGTAACTTATAACGCTCCCACGGGTGAAAGAGCAGGCATGTTTGACGCGAGCGGGATTTGAACCCGCAACCATCGGATTACGAGTCGAACGCCATAACACGCTTGGCTATGCCGGGCCACTTTAATAAATTACTATAGTTCATTTTATTATAGAAACACATACTCTGAAGTATAACTTTAGCATAAAGAATCAGAATGTTTTGACTTGGGTATGACCTACAGTCTAAAGACTGATATAGTTAAGTATTGTGTGAAACGCCCCTGAAGGATTGCTGAGCAATAAAATTGAGGGTTATGGCACTGAAATTTCAGGGCTTGATCTCCGTAGTGGGCATAAAGCAGATTGTCTATATATACTCTATTATAAACACTCGTTCAACTGCCATTTGCTGTAATTCGTCACATTATGAATATTGTGGATGTGCCTATTAGATATTGATATTACTTATACCTTGAAGATCCTTTTAAAATATTCTAGTTTTTGTTGTATACTTGTAGTACACCTGACTTACATGTGTGTACGAATACTATTGTAAGAAGAGGCTCGGTATGGCCAAGCGTGTTAAGGCGTTCGACTCGTAATCCGAGGGTCGCGGGTTCGCATCCCCGTCGCGCCAAACATGCTCGCCCTTGCAGCCGTGGGGGCGTTATAATGTTACGGTCAATCCCACTATTCGTTGGTAAAATAGTAGCCCAAGAGTTGGCGGTGGGTGGTGATGACTAGCTGCCTTCCCTCTAGTCTTACACTGCTAAATTAGGGACGGCTAGCACAGATAGCCCTCGAGTAGCTTTGTGCGAAATCCAAAAACAAACAAACAATCCCTCTAGTCTTACACTGCAAAGCTAGGGACGGCTAGCGCAGATAGCCCTCGTGTAGCTTTGCGCCAAGTTAAAAACAAACAAACAAACAAACTCTTGTGAGTTCGGTTCCCATGTTACTGTACGATTGGCTGGGTCTTGTTGTGATGTAATGCTACACCTATTACCAGTAAGAATGTAAACTAAAAAATTGCACTTCGCTGTTTTTTTTTTATTCGAAATACGTTTTAGCCTTCATATTTCAGATGAAACCTGACACCTACTTTCACGCATGTCTTTGACGTTTCGCCTAAAGCAGTGATATAAAATGAACTGTTAATTGAAAAATGAATGTGAAAAGTACAATAGCAACATTTCATTATCTACGTCGTGTAATAACCGCTACAAAAACAATCATATAGTACTGTGACAGAATCAATACCGCAAGTTTTTTATTTGTTTTTCAAAATCTATTCTAGCCTGTCACTTTATCATCTTTCGTTTTCTTATTTAGTTGGAAATTTCTCGTATTTCTGAAATACACACTCATGTTCTCAATTTTTAAAGCACTACATGGGCTGAACAACAAGGTCAAAGACTTCTGAGGTTCAGGCATAGCTATCTTTAAATTAGAGGTACACGTCAGAGGGAGGGCAGCGCCCATTGTGTATACATGGGCTGCTTTTAACCAGCTAACTAGAAGTGTTAAGTGAGGACAGATGTCCGAACTTTGAACCTTTCAGTATCCAGCCTAGGTATATTTTCTGCTAATTTCGCTGTTGTAGAGAACTAAGTAGAAACAATTAACACATTTTGTAAACCTCCGACATATTGCCGTATGGCCACTGGAAACAGTCTGAAAATAACTGTTTTCATGAACAAGATGCTATTCGAAACAAATTTCTAAACCGACACGACACTCCTTCAGACTCAGCTTTATTTTTATATTATACATGCCGGGCCTAACATAAATTGGAAAACCAATATTAACCAGATCCGAACTACAATGTGGACACGCTCAAAGTCAAAAGCCAGTCAGGTAACAACTCAAGTACCTCAGCAAATTAACATTATTAAGATACACAAACTGTATATATGACCAATAATATAATCGAATATGCCAGTTCAGCATGGATAAACATCTCGCCAAACATAATAAAAAACAATTACAATCATTACTCGCTGCAGCATACAAAGTACCAAGTACCAGTAGCTCATATTTCCTACATAAATACACAGTTATACAGATTATAAACGATAGGTTCTTACAGTGCTCAAATAATAGTGTTTCATAATATCTGAAGGCGAATGAGCTACTGACGTCACTATTTCGCTATATCATACATGATGAAAATATGCCTTTAAATAAATATATCATTTAACTAATTTATAATAAAAGCATTGGTTAGGGTTTTTATGTCTAATGTTCTTGTCATAAATTAGAAGATGAATATGTCGCGATGTTATACGTGGTATATGAATGTACATAGCTATGAAAATGGTTGTTGAAACTAAAGACATTAATAGGTGCACACCACTCGCATGTAATTCATATAGAATTTAGTGGACATGATGGTGTACTTTGCACACTTTAACACTGTGCTGGAGGGAGAAAGTGTGTGTTTTTCTTATAGCAAAGCCACATCGGGCTATCTGCTGAGCTCACCGAAGGAAATCGAATCCCTAATTTTAAGAGATAGGAAGAGGTCTCCGAAAGCATCTAACTCTCCCCAGATCTAAAGTTCGACCCTGAACGGAAGACTATCTTCTCTCTGCCTCATACAAAGTCTCTTCGAATGTTATTTTTATCAGTCATCTTATTATTGTAGGTATTATATATATTCTCAAACTAGTGGAAAATTATAATTAAATCTTGTTGGATGTACAAGACTGTTTAGTATAAGTTATTATTTTCTTCGTTTATTGATTTAATATTTAATGATTATTTAGGCCCAACATGGCCAAGTGGTTAGGGCAATTGACTCGTACTAGTTCATGTGAACAAGAAAAGTTCACATATTTTTTTTTTTTTTTTTTCTCTCCTGGTGATTTTAACCCATAAAATTATATTATGTCTCATATTGACGTTTATCGATTTACTTTAAAAGTCTGATGTTTGTAATACAAGTTGTAACAGATTTACTGTGTACATTTCTTTTAATATCTATGCTTGTTGAATGAATTAATTCGATCGATACAATTTATTTACCGGGTAAGCTATCTCTCGCTTTTCAGACGCGAGTTTTTCACAAACGATGATACATTAAGTCTTCACAGAAATGTTAACTACGAAGTCAATCTACTGAAGTTAAACAGTTTGTACATGTTCAAAATCTATAAACTTTCCTAGTCAAGTATCTGCACTTTCCCGATTAATAAGCATTAATCTCAGTTATAGCTTCCAAGGCTTATAGTATTTAAACAATAGCAAACCAATAATATTAAACGCGTTGCGTTTGTTATCTTTTATAATATTTAAGGCAAGATTCTCGAAAGTTCAGTTGGCAACGGTGTAAAACATATATTATTGATTTTTTGCACCAGAGAATCTTCTACGAATTTAGAGTACAGGAGGAACTTTTACAATACACATTTAACAATATAAGTTAAATGCATTAAATTGAAACAAACATAGATATTAAAATACATATATATTATTAAATCCATTAGAAAATAAAGTATAAAAAATAAACTTCAAAATAAGACATAAACTACTTACCCAAACTTCTTTCTTCTAGTCGGTTGTCAATAAACCTTAAGCCTATATTTTGTATTTTATTAAAATGCACTAGTGCCCGGTATGGCCAAGCGTATTAAGGCGTTCGACTCGTAATCCGAGAGTCGTGGGTTCGAATCGCGGTCGCACCGAACATGCTCACCCTTTCAGCCGTGGGTGCATTATAATGTGCGGGTCAATCCACTATTCGTTGGTAAAAAGAGTAGCCCAAGAGTTGGCGGTGGGTGGTGATGGAGGCCTTCCCTCTAGCCTTACACTGCTAAATTAGGGACGGCTAGCACAGATAGCCCTAGTGTAGCTTTGCGCGAAATTAAAACAAACAAACAAACAAACGAAATGCACTAAATAATTTTTGTTTAACTAAATAATGCACCAAATAACATGGAGTAATAAAATGCAAAAAACAAACAATTTCCGTACGCACTGAAGTGGAATTATAAGTGAAACTGACGCATAACCTAGTACAATATGTCATTTGATAAATGAAAACAATGAGTTTCTATTGGTTATAGGTGATGTATAACACTATGTAACACAAATTTTGTTCCTGGGTAGTATGTGTTATTTCTTAATTGCTTATGTTGTAAAAGTACAGAAAATGGCCATTATTCCCTTCAAACTTTGCTTTTGTGACTTGAATAATGAAATTTAGAAATTAACCTATTTTCTATGTAAAAACGGGCAAATTTGCACATTTTCATTTACATAAGGTCTGAATAAAACAACATATGAATCAAGATTTGCATGTATTTATACTAACGTTATCCAAAAATGAACTAAAAATGTTTAGAAACAAGTATTTTATTCGAGATTTGCGACTGTATTGTAAATCACTTTCACGTATCAGCCGCCAAACATAGTCTCCCTTCATGTTTTCGTTATACGCTCCTTGGTAGCGGCGTTCAAAGTCCAGCATATTTTGATGAAAGCGCTCGCCTTACTCTTTGAGGTGCACCGAATGAGCCAGGGGAAGAGACGGATACTTATTCCAGTTATGGAGCAGCACAACTTTGAGGCTTCTGGATGAGTTATCAATGAAGAGGCACCATTCGTTTGAGTTACAGACATTTCTAGCTGCCTCGCACAGACCGGATATATTGTGACAGAAGCAAAGCCCATCCTGACGAGTGAAGAAGCTTGAAAAATGTCGGTGACGCTTCCTCTAACTTGCAACTTGCACACTTTCATCTAACAAATCTCATTCCTTGAGCCTAGATGTCAAAAGCTCGGCATTGGACTTTGTTAGACCAAGATCTCTGATCAAGTCATTGAAGTCTTTTTGGTTGGAGTAGTATAAGTTTCTCTCACCACTTGCACCTCTGAAATTGTAATCTGGATCTTCAACGTCTACCTCCTATTCTGATATGCTGCTCTCTTCTGAGGATGGCTGCTTTCTCTCTGGCGGAGTGGGTACAGGGAGCTCAGAGCAGTGTAGCACTGGGGCGAATGATGATGGGAGGTCCGGATACATAATAGCAGATGCATTCTTGTCAGCCCGATGTTTGGAAGGGTTCTCCATGCAGAAGCAGAATTGCTTGAGGCTCGTGCAAAATATTTTATGTGATATTTTTTCTATACTATTGTAAATTTAAAAAATAAATTAATTAAAAGATATTTAAATTTTAAAAGGTCTAATATTTGTATAATATAAAATCTTACTATTCAAACAAGCATAAATGGTCCGTCTTACCTTCTAGAGTTTTTTTTATAGTGCTCGCTAGTAAAATGAGGTGCCCAGAGTTTGTCTTGATCTCTCATATGTATGCCGAAATATGTTTTGTAGGCTTTACACATTTTAGCATATGCTGTCACAGAGTACTTTTTCGCTCTTGTCTTGATAAATTGGCCACATACATAGCAGGATGCGTCTGGAAAATGCTTGCAGCTTCTTGACGCCTTCGCTTATAAAATCAGATAGATCTATGTGTTCACATAGGCAGCTAGAACTAAACCTGAAGTGGTGAGTGGTGGGCCCCTGTATATATATATATATTACTACGGAAAGTTCTAAAAAATTCTAAAAGGTTCTTGAAAATTTTTGTAAGTTCTACAACATTCTAGAAAGTTCTTCAAAATTCTTTTAAGTTCGAGAAAATTCTCTATCAGATACTCAGTCCTAAATCTATCTGGAATGTTCTGGAAAATGGGTAAATTTGAAAATTTCATTACCCAGGTCACAAAAGCAAAATTTGAAGAGAAAAAGAGGTCTTTTCCATTTACTTTAGCCATAAGCAATTGGAAAATAACACTTTCTGCCCAGCAACAAGAAAAGTAAAAATTTTGTTACATAGTGTAATTAAACGTAAAACAGGATGCAGCAGGTGAGTGTATATCAGGGGTCTAATTCTCTATCCAATAGATCTGTAACAAACAAAACTGAAAGCTATAAAAATGAAGGTTTGTTTGTGATATTACGATTTTATGGTGAGTAATTTGGTACCATTTGAAGGAGAGGTGGATAAAATACAGAAGATCCCTGGGGAAATGTGTCATGTGTGTCACACTAGGGCAAATTCATAATTTTGTTTTTTAATATTGCGTTGTAGAATTAAAAACTTAAAACTTGTATACTATTGAAATACGGATTATTAGCTAATATTTTATGCTATTCTAATTGGAATAATTTAAAAGGCAGTTTAATAAAATTTTGAATATAAGACATTAAAACTTTGTGTCATGCGTAGTAAAGGATACTGGAGCAACAAGGTTAAAAGACTGTCATATTGGTATTGTAATAACAAAGATAAAGAAGAAGTAAGTGAACCACTTTGACGAAAATGAGTTTAAAGCTTTGGATACAACTGTGGTAATTCATGAGGTAATGTAAGTAAACTACTTAATAATTACATTGTGATAATAGCAGAAAAAAAGATAATTATTTAAAGCCTTAAATACAACTTGGATAACCAATAGCAAAACGATTTTTTATAGATATATTTGACTCGTTTGAATGCATGATTTTATAATAAGTAGTTGTGTGCTGCCCATTTATTGTTCACATCTGTCACCTACAACTTACAGATACCTACTGCAGGACAATCACAGCCCACTTATACTAAAACCCTGAGAAGTATTAATATTTAGATGTTGAAACATTTCCTCAAGGAAAAGTTTGTAACGAAGGTTAATTGATTTCATCACTCGCTACGTTCACTATCCTGTTTGCTTGTATCTAGAATGTGTCACAATACACTTTAAAAAAAAACAGCCTCTTTCGAAACAATTTCAAAATGCGCTTTAACAAGTGATTTACAAAAGCTGAAAGACCATCTGTTCTGCCGACTTCTGAAAAACCAGAAAGAAAGTAAATGTATCTCAAGTTATAACATGTAGGCAAGCTTTGTATGAAAATCTATTAAAAAAAACAACAACGCAACCTTCCACTAGTAACACAAACGTGAGATAACATCACGTATGATTCTAAGTCACCTAATGAACAATTCTAACTTGTTAATTCCTAATTTTAGGCGCAAGGTGGTCAAGACGTAAAAACCGGTAAGTATTGGATTATTGTTTGACAGGATTGGAGGGGGGGGGAGGTTGTTTTATAAGATAATTTGAACATTACATAACATATTGTTTGGGATCAGTCTAAAGGGAAGTATTTTTTTTTACTTCGTCAGTCATATATCGGTTCACAATGCAACCGAAGCAGGTTTAAAGTTAAGTTGAATTTTTTTTTTCGCTTTTAGAATAATAAAATAAACGGTCTGGCGGAAATTAACCCCTGCATATAACAGTTTGAAGCTTAGTTTTTACCTTAACTACAAGCTCAATTGATTAACAAATAATCAGAGGTGATTATACAGGATAATTTCTAAATATCTGTAAAAATGTCTCTTGTTTTTTAATTGAGCTACCGGTTTCCCTAAACTTCTTCAGTATTTGATTACTGAAAAACTTCCGTTTCATAAGACTAGACGTTGTCTAGTCTGTCTGATAGTCTAGAGGCAAGGTAACTAATCAATAGCACTCTCCGCCAATTACTTGAATGCTCCTGTCTAACCGATTAGTGGGATTTGACTGTTGCTGTTATAGCTCACATCCACGGTCCCAGAGTGCGGATCAGTTTTTACAACACCAGGTTGCGCATCGTAAACCTTTGGAATCACAGCCCAGGCAGGCTATGCCCCACCTTTTTATCTATATATCATGAATATCTTTGTGATAATGCATTCGTATCAGTATTTCAATATTCGAAACAGAATTTGGTTTTAAAACGAGAGGATATCAGAGTGTATCCTTGGGTTTAAAGGAAGGACAAACCAAGTGTATTCATGATACTCTAATCATATTAACATGCAGTATTAAATACAGAATTTGTTTTAATATGTATATTAATATTAAAATTATTACTAATATTAATATTAGTATATTATGTTGTGTTCCCAGGTAGTTAGAAAGGATACATAAAATGTAATCACGATACTGCAGTCATACGAACATTAAGCTCTGAAAAACAGAAGTTGGTTTTAACATGAGAGCATATCACTCTGTTTTTCCGGATTGCAAGAAATAATCCACCTGTTTCAAGTCCTTGTAAACATCTCGTAAAACATTGCTGGCAAGGGTTCCTAAATTTCTGGCAAATACTATAAACAGTTTTTAGTAATTTATCATTAATCGTTTATGCCAAGGAAACTTACTTGAATAGCTTCAATGTATTTTTAAAAAGTGTTACTCTAAAACTTAGTTTCGTCAGCTGAAATACTAAGAAATAATACTCAAACAAGCACTACATTAACACCAGTAAATAAAAAAAAGACTAAATATGTTGTAAGATGTAGGGACGCACAGATATGTAAAGAAGTGGTGTAACTTTAAAACTACCGTAACACTTAATTCCCAGTTCATACACTATATTATTAATGTAATTTTTTATTTTACATGATAAAACACAATAACTACAAAATTAAAAACCATGTTTCATAATAATTAGGAAGAGAATAAAAACACAGATATATCTGTGAAAATAATAATAATAAAAACAGGCAAAGTACTAATTATGATTGACCAGAAAATTCTTAACATGTGCGCCATTTATTTATCTAGTCTTAAATTTTAAGACAGACCTTATATTTAGGATCTAAAAAATATAACCTCACAAGAAACGGCGTGCTTTTTGTTTTTATAGAACATGTCTTCAATTTCTCTTTCGGGAGTTTTCCAATTGATTTAAATAATCTTTCACGTTTTAAAAACCGGTTAACTCGCCTGTCAAAGTTTTAAAAAAAAATTACAATACACCAATATTTTATTATATGTTTAACAATGTGAATCGGTTTCGAAAAGTAACGAAAATGCAAGAGAAATGTAGTAATTACAAACCGAGCACATCAAACAGCTAAAAATTCGTGATGCTTCATCTACAAATTGCTCTGATCTTTTAAGTAGATATATTTACAGACAACGTTTTCAGAAAGACGTATTATTTAGTTTCTTTCAGTAATTAACACGAACTGAAAAGTAATCAAAACTGCAATACCGGCGAGAAATTAAATTAGTTTGTGGATTTTGCGCAAAGCTACACGAGGGCTATCTGTGCTAGCCGTCCATACTATAGCAGTGTAAGAATAGGAAGGCATCTAGTCATCAACAGTGCAAGACTGGAGGGAAGGCAGCTGGTTATCACCACCAACCGCCAACTCTTGAACTACTCTTTTCCCAACGAATAGTGGGATTAACCGTAACTTTATAACGCCCCTACGGCATGTTTGGTGGGAGGGGTATTCGAACCCACGACCCTCGGATTATGTGTCGAGTGCCTTAACCACCTGGACATGCCGGGCCACTTAAATTACAGAAAAGAATAATAAATCTTCAATATATCATTAAAATCGCGAATGCAAGAGGATTACATATTAAGTTCTATTAAAAATATATTAATACCCGTTAATTTCTTGTTACTCTTTATCAAACTAAAATTTGTCTTGAGTCAGTTGGCATAGTCTTTTTATGTTTGCGCAAACGTTTACCGTTGTGAAACGCCATGTTTGGTGTGCGTGTGCATAATAATATGCATTGCGCAATATCAGAAACTAACTTATGACGTGTGTTTTGCCCTAGAACCTGAAATATATTAAAATTCTGTTTATACTATAGATTTAATAGTGATATAAATCTCAATTACATCAAGACTGTTCTTTTTATTGTTTTTATAATATTATCCACATTTAAGTGGAAATTCCGGATGTATGAGACAATTATTATGATGTGACGTCAACAAGGAAGCCTCTTTACACTCGTTAATTAAGCTTGTGAGAAACCTTAATCCGTGATGACGAGAAAACCCACTCGTAGAGAAAATTACTTTTAGAAAGTTATCAACAAAAGACAATTATTTGTCACTGATATTTCTTCATAAGTTAGCAGGAAAATAAGCTTCAATAAACAGACGATAAATAAATTTTCGTTTTCTACGTTACGTCACCAAAGCAAAAAACAAACAAAGCTGGGGAAGTGGATTTATAATTAGGATGAAGATCAAATCTTATCGTTTGATCACACAAGAGTATCCCAAGAGTTAATGGCAGATGATATTGACCAACTGCTTTCCTTCTAGTTTATCAGTTTACAATTAGGGACAGTTAGCGCAGACAGACGAATAGAGATAAAAATAAGAATGAATAATTCATTTTCAGTCGGAAAAAGTAATGACAAGGATTGTAATCGTGGCGCCCTCTATCCAAGCAGAAGCGTTATGTAATCAAATGTGAAATACGTAACTTACGTAGTAACGAGCAAATATTTTAATACAACATATTTAAATGAACTTCGTAGCTTTGCTTAATGTTTCCATTAACCCTCTGCGTCGCCCATCCATACATGCTTTGAATGTCGTTATATGCGGGTGCACTTACTGACCATAGAACTAAACACATTTATGTGGCTATTGGTGCATAAATGTTCTTAGCACATCATATTCTGACATACGCTATTGAAGTAGAACAAATATAAACTGAGTTTTTGTGATGTAGACATTATTTTTTCGTGCAAATATACATGAAGAGCTATCCGCACCTGCCGCCAACTTCTGGGTTACTCTTGTCTCACTGAAAACTGGGATTTGACTGTCCATCTTGTATCGCATCTCCGACCTCAAAGTTTGTTTGTTTTTGGTTTTTTTTTTAATTTCGCGCAAAGCTACGAGAGGGCTATCTGCGCTAGCTGTCCGTAATTTAGCAGTGTAAGACTAGAGGGAAGGCAGCTAGTCATCGCCACCCATAACCAACTCTTGAGCTACTCTTTTACCAACGAATAGTGGGATAGACCGTAACTTTATAACGCCCCCACGGCTGAAAGAGCTAAGGATTCTGTCTGAAAGAGTGACACAAGTTTCTTCCATAGCATACCCATTGAACCGTAGCCTACTTCAAGTAGCTGAAAAACTAAATGAGTAACATATGTACACGCCAAGTTGTCAGACTACAGATTTCTATGCTGATCGTCGTCGTTGTTCTTGTACACTAGATAAATTATGGGAAGTAAGCGGGAAGTAGTTGTGCATGTGTGATATGATAACCTGACTATGGAACCTTTTGAATGGAAACTAAGCTTTGTTTGTTTGTTTTTAGAATTTCGTGCAAAGATACACGGGAGCCATCTGCGATAGCTGTTCCTCATTTAGCAATGAAAGACTAGTCATCACCACCAACTCTTTTACCACTGAACAGGGAGATTGATCGTCACATTATAATACCTCAGGCCGAAAAGGCGAGCATGTTTGATGGGACAGGATTCGAATCTGCCACTCTCGGCTTGCGAGTCAAGCATCCTAACCACCTGGTCTTTTTTAATTATAAAAAAATGCTAGAATATTAACCAAGTTACAAGAAGTCAGAAAAAAAGCAAAAAGATACAAGACGGAACTTGGATCAGGTCATCCCATAAGTAATGTCCGAAAATTTAATACAGAAGGTGCATCATCATTTCTGTCTTTGTAGAAGATTTTAATGACTAAAATATGTAGTAGGACGTGTATACAAATGTTCAGACAAATAAAAGAAACTAACCCAACTCCACTTTTTCAGATCATTAATCAAATAAACCCTCATGAACAATGATGTGTCTGAGGAGTACATTAGACATATAATGCTTTACGAATTTAAAAAAGGCAGTAGTGCAGCAGAAACTACACAAAACATTCAAGGTGTTTATGATGCGGAGTCTCTCAATGAAAGAAAATGTCGAAGGTGGTTTCAGAAGTTCAGATCAGGTGACTACAGCTTAAGTGATGCGTCAGGTTCAGGTTGAGTTTAATGATGACTTGCTGCTGGCTGCACTTGATGAATATTGTGCTTTAACAGTTGAACTAGCACAGAAGCTTAATTCAACCCATTCAACAACTAACCATCATCTGCAACAGCTTGGAAAGGTGTCAAAACTTGGAAAATAGGTTCCCCATGATTTGACAGAAGCCAATCTTAGAGCGAGAATGGACATTTGCACTTCTCCGCACTCTCGTGAACGTAACTCACCTTTCTTGGACAGGTTGGTAATTGGAGATGAAAAATAGATATTTTATAAACATTCTAAGCGCTGCAGACAAATGATAAACTGACTAAAGCATAGCCCAAAATGGACCTCTACCCTACGAAAGTCTTGTTAAGTGTTTGGTGGGATATTATTGGTGTGATCCACTTTGAGTTGCTGCCACTCAATCTACCGATTACATCACACTTATATTGTCAGTATTTAGAGAGCTTGAATGTTGCACTGAAGGAAAAGAAGCCAGCTTTGATAAATCGTACATTGCCCCATCCGATTATCATATATTCCGAAGTTTGCACAACTATCTTGATGGAAAAGAGCTTGGAACACATGAAGATGTCAAAACTACCCTCTCTACATTCTATTCCTCCAAACGCCAAGAATATTATACAAGTGGCATTCAGAAGCTCGTGAATCGTTGGCAGGAAGTAATTAATAATAATAGAGCATTCAGTATTGATTAAATAATATTAAATATGTTTGAAATCTGTTATCTTTTTCTGAACCTAAAACCGGACATTACTTAAGGGTTGACCTAATATATGTGTCTTTGCTATACACTCTCAGAAGGTTGCCTCAGGTTTTAGATTAACAAATACAGCTAAAAGAGAATAATTACGAAAATCAAATACGGGTAAAATTAAAAGTTAAAAAAGTAAAGTTTTGCACCACAGAATAGTGCTACAGTTTTGAAATCTTAAAAATAAGTTCGAAGTAGAAGTAATATATTTTTATTGAGACCTTTAACAAGGATTGACGAATAAAAGAATATTAGGAAATTTAATATCTATCTACTTTATCAAATGATGAGAAAAATAAAATAACGCTTTCTGTTTCAGGAGTTTTAAAACTATATTAGAAAAGCATATAAAAATAAAGCAGGTAAGAACCTAAACCACGGACTATGACAGAGCAATAAAACAACTGATAAAAGAAATTCATGCCCCTTAAAATTATCTCAGCGCATATCATCATGTTCCTCGTGATACTTTTACCAGTGACGCAATAGGTTTTTAAACAATGACGTAATAGTATTGTTAGAACACGATTTCTGTACACTAAAATGTCTTTCACGATCAATAGGTATTGTTGCCCGAAGCATTTGCCGTCGTTGAAAATCTAAATACAAACACTTTCAACTGCAGGTTGGCTTTCATTTTTACTACCTGTCTTTTACGTAATAATAGCTTGTCCTGAACACAATACGCATATTTTGGAAGGACGTTTTTGTTAGATGTAAGTTCGTGTAATAATACAAGTAATTTTCTTCGTATGAACCAACACGCCTAACTTTGACAGTATTACTGTTAGTCCGAAGTCACTTCCATTCCTGATGTTACACTGATCTATATATTGTGAAACATAAGCTCAACAGGAAGCATAGTCAAAGAAAAAGACAAAATCTAGTTACACAACTATCATTGAAGATGGAACAAAGCAGACGTTTTGTAACATTATAAAACCGAACTCTTTTAAAATAATTGTATAAAACAAATATTACACAACCAAGTTTTGAATAATTTCTTTGACGAACGCAGCTTTGTTCAAACATGTTACATAATTTGCGAACAGACTCTGCTTTTATGTAAGAATAAATTTTGAAATGAAAGGAATTCGAACTCGCTCGTTTATGGACTGAAATCGAGTAAGTCAATTTTTCTTTATGAATACGCTTTTGTTAGTATAAATAAATACAAATAGTAATATAACATACTGAATATGGTACAGTATGTATTTATTCTACAATTAAAATTCTGTTTAGTAAAGTTAACAACCTAATAAGGTATAACAAGTAGTAGTTTCTTTTGTTTTTCATTAATATATTTTTAATTGCTATTTGACGAATGTAATACATATTTTAGAATATGTAAACTGTGATAACTTCGATGTCGGTGAAACATATAATTGAGTACGATCACACTAAATTAATAATTTAGTCAAAACTACTTGAACGACGAACAGAAGCTAATATCGTACTAGATCGTCCAGAAATACTTTCAAAGAAAGACTATGGTTATCATTTCTGCTACAAATACGTCACAAAGGTACGGAGTATATTAATCTTAACACGATAGTTTCACACCCAACGGGTCGTAAAAAATCTACAACAAGGGAAAAAACAACTTTTCGAAACTTGACATTTAGCAAACTGAACATTGTTAAGTAAAGCCTGGAATATTAATACATTTAGTTACATATACTTTGTTTTTGAATTTCACATAAAGCCACACGAGGGCTATCTGCGCTAGCCGTCCCTAATTTAAGTGTAAGACTAGAGGGAAGGCAGCTAGTCCTCACCATCCATAACCAACTCTTGGGCTACTATTTTACCAACGAATAGTGGGATTGACCGTCACATTATAACGCCCCACAGCTGAAAGGGCGAGCATGTTTGGTGTGACGGGGTTCGAATCCGCGACCTTAAATTACGAGTCGAGCGTCTTAACCCCCTCTGCCGAGCCTTATATTATATGTGGCTAAACATTCAGGTATTTAGGAAAAAACTGACCTTTTTCCAAAACTCTCCTTACCTGATCTGAACTTTCAGCTGAATATTTTCTTGAACTAACAAAAGTGATTAATAAACAGGATAGAATCAAATCATTAAGGAGACACGACATGAAAGAATACACAGCTGTTCTACACTTCCTGACTGAAGAACACAATGAGAGGTTTGCAGATTTTGAGAAACATGATTTCATACTGAAACTAACTTTTCAACCACACCTAATTGATGTCTCCAAAGCACCTGATGACTTATAGATGGAACTGATTGAGTTATCAGAAGATAATATTCCGAAGTCTCAAGTTGAAGCAAGGAAGGATCCCATTAAAATATGGAAACATGCTGTTGAATACCCACGTCTACGTCAACATGCTCGTCGAATGCTGTCTTGCTGACACAAAATTAAAACATGTTTTAGATCTCGGATGTCAGATATTTATGTGGAGGACCAGTTAAAGCTACGGTCAACGATTCTTGATGACGAGAAACCAACTTGGAATAAAATTGTATCTCAGAACGGCTGATATGGTTATTAACACTTTTATTGATAAGGAGAGAACAACGTTTCAACCTTCCTAGGTCATCTTCAGGTTAAGAAAGAAAAAGTTTGAATGTGACCGTTGTGGGACACATGCCTTTGGGACGACAGTATAAATGGTTGCGGAATTATAGTGGGCGTTGCAGTTGTATGTTAGGTTATTAATTAGTATAGGTATAAAGGTATTATTTTATATTGGTTTAATTTTGGTTTTAGTTGTTATATAAGTGGGGCTTCTGTTATTTTTGCGTTTGTTTATATTTGTTTCCATATTTAGTATTTGGATGTTTTCTATGGTTATGTTGTGTTTATTTGATTTGCAGTGTTCAAAAACGTGTGGTGTTTTTTTGTTATTTGACTCTAGTTTCGAGTTTTCTGCTTATTTCTGCAATATGGACGTCGTGGCAGTTGTTGCATTGTATTTTATAAATTATGTTGGTAACCAATTAGCAACCCTTATAGAATTCGTTACCACCGAAACTAACTTTGTTCAGTTACCAAAACAAATTATTACAAATAAATGGTCTAAGTATGGGGAATCCCGTGTCGCCAGTTCCAGCCAACATTTTTACGACACAGTAGAAATTGGGCCTTAAGGAAATACTTGACTGTCGATTGTGGGATGGGTAGAATATTTTATGAATGATAAATATTTGCATCACTTACGTGTACATTAAAAAACAAATGTTGTTGGTGTTAAATTAATAATGTGTTGTTAATCCTTACTCTAAATATGTTTTATAAATTACTCCAAATTAAATTGATAAAAAGTACATTTAATTAACTTAACTTACTTCGCACTATAACATTTGTTGCTCAAGTAATTCGATAGCATAAATAGCGTCTTAACTAGTGATGTGTCTATCTCATTCCAGCTGGCTTTATGAGACCTGACACTAAGCGAAAAGTCTCGTCAGCATTGAACGTAACAGATACAGTGTGGTTCTCATATATATTATTATTATTATATATAAGGTAAACGTCCTTTGTCCGGGTGATGAACTTAAAAAAAAATGTGGGGGTGGATGTTTTGATAAAAAAAAATCTCGACTTTCACACAGTGTATTTATAATATATTATTAAAGTGTTCATTACTATCTCACCAAAAGTTTCGTACACGCTTTACGAACTCAACATGTATGTACGTACCTAAAACACAGGCGCACCACTGTGCGATGGTCAGGGTGATTTATATAAAGAGCTAACGGCCAAAATAATTGTAATAGGGATGCTTTCTGTTACCCGCTTTTAACATCCAGCTCTTTATATCCACATATATATTATTTTAATTAAAGTTTTAATATTCATACCAGTCGTCTTGATAATACAGCTCTTCACGTCATTCCACAGTGTTTCACCCGATTAATTGATACACAGTCATTGGACGCAGTTGCAAGGTCACGGGTCAAAGTTGGAATTTGCTATAAGTCAAAAAACGGCTCCTTCATATCAGCCTTATGGTGAGTGTCTGTTGGAATAAACCTTCAGCTGAGTTTATGTATTACTGCAATAGAGGCGACTATTTTTTTCATTGCATGTATAAAACATTTGTGTGACTTTTCCCCGTACTGTGTCTATGTTATAGATCTAATTTATTTTTCTGTGTAAGGATCTGGAGCTATCTATAAATATAGTTAACGTTAACTTACGTCAAAGATAATAAATTATCAATAACAGAAATTCAGAAAAGTACGACACTCGCATTAACACGTATCTTTTACAAACTATCATACCACAAAGTTCAATTGAAATCAGGGGTTCGAGTCCCCTCAGTGGGCTTAGCAGATAGCCTGATGTGACTTTGCTTTAAGAAAACACACACACACGCTTTATATATATAAACATATCATTTTTTACTCTCAATCCTTAGCTCTTAAAAATCAGGTGAACTAAACGGGTTTAAAGTACCATCAGTACCTTAAGTTTTTTAAACTGAACAAGTTAACTTTTGTTGACCTCTGCACGAAAACTACATAGCATTATGGCAAAAAAAACGTGACAATACAACCATCATTTCCGTAGCGAGTGAAAAATCTTTAAAAAAAAAAAATGTAACTGAATCTAGTAAGATATGAGAATAGTTGGTGTTCCTCAAACTATGTTGTCTAAAATAGCACGCTTTTGTTAAAACAAAACTAGGCCTGGCATGGCCAAGCGCGTAAGGCGTGCGACTCGTAATCCGAGGGTCGCGGGTTCGTCGCGCTAAACACTCGCCCTCCCAGCCGTGGGGCGTATAATGTGACGGTCAATCCCACTATTCGTTGGTAAAAGAGTAGCCCAAGAGTTGGCGGTGGGTGGTGATGACTAGCTGCCTTCCCTCTAGTCTTACACTGCTAAATTAGGGACGGCTAGCACAGATAGCCCTCGAGTAGCTTTGTGCGAAATTCCAAAAAAAAAATAAAAAAAAAAATAAAAAAAAAATAAGTTGTAACGAAACCAACCGCGTGGAGCATAATAATACAAACATCGAATCTACCCCTCTCTCAAAGGGCAACGTTAGTCTGCTAAAATTTACTTCGTTGGTAACTGAACAATTTTTTATTACCAAAATGAAAATATATTTCTTATAAATAACATTCTTTTTCTTGTCATCGGTTGTAAAGTGACGAAGAGAAAACGTGTGAAACGTTGTGGAATATAAAACGTAGCTTTCCCTAAAATAAATGAAGAAAACTATATTATAAATAAGTTTATTTGAACCAGTGAGTTTGTTTGTTTAGAATTAAGTAGAAAGCTCCACAAGGGGCTGTCTGTGCACTGTTATCCACAGGTATCGAAACCCGGTTTTAGCGGCATGAGTCCACAGACATGACGCTGTACCACTGGGGGCTAAACCAATAAGAAGCTGGATTACACGGGGTTCTAAACTGATATACGAGACAAGTATGTATGCTGGTGAATACAGAAGCTGGATGTATTTCTATTCTTCCATGAGTAGCTTTACGCGAAATTCAAAACAAACACACCAAGCTATACGCTAAAATAAAGGAAATGATAAGCTTTCATCGTGTATATTTTTTCTTTCTTATTAAAATTTTCATAGTAATTGAGAAGATATTCAATACTAAGAAAATTATGAATATTTACAAAATGTACAAACAACTTTTTTTTGTTATATAATAACCCAGAATTTTTGAAAATTAAATTTGTTTGTTTCTGAATTTCGCGCAAAGCTGCACGAGGGTTATCTGCGCTAGCCGTCCCTAATTTAGCAGTGTAAGACTAGAGGGAAGGCAGCTAGTCATCATCACCCACCGCCAACTCTTGGGGTACTCTTTTACCAACGAATAATGGCATTGACCATCACATTATAAGGCCCCCACGGCTGAAAGGGCGAGCATGTTTTGGTGCGACCGGAATTCGAACTTGCGACCCTCACATTACGAGTCGAACGCCTTAACCCACCTGATCATGCTGGACCAATTAAATTTGTACCCTGAAAACAAACCAAAAACTTTAACTGACATCATGTTGAATATGATAGGTAATTTACTTTTGTAAAGTATTTTATGTTTTTTGGGGGTTGATATGATCTGGATCAATTATGATTTGTGCGTCATATTCAGTTTTCAGTTGTTTTTTTTTTATAAAAAAGCCAAGTCATTGTAAAATTAACTGAGAAATTAAGACTTTAGTGATATGCAACATAGCAATATGATACCAATTGCGTCTGTGGTTTAGAACAATATCATCACTCATAAGCTAGCCATTCTGTGACGTTTAATATGTTTATAAGTGTGAGTGCCAATTATATGTGTTTTTGGAACTTTATAAGTACTAAATAATAGTTGAGATCACTGTTTTTCCAAGGAACTGAAATTAGAGGAAGTGTTGGAATTATCGGTGAGGGGGGGGATTAGAGTGAAGGTTGGCATTACGTAACCATAGTAAAAACTGTAAAATGTCTATTTCAGCGGGTAAGTAAACTTCCGTAACTAATTATCAATGTCACCTCATTTTGATGTTGGAACACGATTATGTGTCGAACAAAATAGCTAACTTTCAAATTGAATTGTACAACTAAATTTTTAATCGGCCAGTTAAAACTGGTAGCAGTGCATGTGACTAATTGACCACTAGGGGTATGATGGGAAAGTTCGGGGAGTGTACACGCCTCCTCCTCGTGGGAAATACAGGGAAATTCTAGGATGAGGTTCTAGGTGTTTCAAGCTCTAGGAATTGGTAACTCGCAGTTGTATACATATAAACTAATATGCTAATCACATGAAAGAGTGTCAAGATATATACAACCGACCTATTAGATTCTAAGAACGTGTTACAAGTGCAACAAACACGATCTATACTCTATGGCTCTTGTCTCACACGTGATAGTGATTAAACATATTGCAACACACCTTAGTATCCGTATTCATAAATAAACAAGGAAATCGTTCAATAAACCAAACCTGGAATGACGATTTCTTAAGTTTTATTGCACAATGATAAAATCTTTGTGCCAATGAATTTGAATTGTTGCCAAAACTGTCATCTCACACCTCTGTACACGCACATACACGTGCGTGCGTGCACGTGAAAGTTTTTGAGTAAAGATAAAAAAAACAACTGAAATTCCTTAATACGTTTTGTTCTTAAGCCTTCATATAAATGATGTAATAATTGTGTCAGAACACAAGAAGACAGAGAAAATAACAGGTCACACAGAGAAAATAAGTGTTGGTTTTTTTTGTTTTTCAAATCGCTTCACTGATCGTACTCAGACAACATAACTTTTCCAGTGGATTTCGTTCTAGAACTGAAATACTTTTAATTTCGCAAACACTAGCTGTGGTTATGTTTAAAGACGCGTTCATCTTTCAAATTGTTGTTCCTTACTTTTATGTACAAGTAAGCACATGGTGATAACCATGACGGTGTGGAAAACTGTACCCACAGGTAGATAATATATAATGATGTAGATACACGTCCAGCATAAACTAGTAATATCTTAAACAGCGCGGAAATTTTTGGCGCTTCGGTATAATATCGACCATGGTTTTCGATTTTGATTTTCCAAGACAGAGAATTCGGGGCGCGGACCCCATGAGTCAGCGCCTAGCGACACCTCTAGTATCTTCACAATTAATGTTTAAAATTATTCAGCACTGAAATATGTTCTCAAAATATAATGCAACCTCACGAACAGTGTTAAACG
Source organism: Tachypleus tridentatus (assembly GCF_004210375.1). Taxonomy (NCBI): domain Eukaryota; kingdom Metazoa; phylum Arthropoda; class Merostomata; order Xiphosura; family Limulidae; genus Tachypleus; species Tachypleus tridentatus. The sequence goes on along the minus strand of NC_134837.1, from coordinate 104,741,476 downwards.
TTCCTCAAAGGAATAGTAAAATATGTGCTCGAAAATGTAAGAGAGTGTAGCCACAGATACACAGCAAATTATTCTTTCAATACTCAGTGAAAAATGTTCACGCACATTCTAGCCCCCACTGGCACAACGGTATACTTACAGACTCACATGGCTATAAACCGGGTTTCGATATTCATGGTGGGCAGAGCACAGACAGCCCATTGTGTAGCTTTGTGCTCACTTCCAAACAATCAATCAAGCACAACCTAATTTTCCGGGAAATTTTAACACACATTTTACCATACACGATGGATGAAAAATAAAACTAAATCTATAATTCTGGTAAGGTGTGGTTTAAAAACACATCAGTTTTACATCACAAAATATAGCACAAGAAAACGATCTGCTATAAGACGTGATATGTACTTAAATTTTACTGCTCTGTTTAAACTTTTCTCTATGAGTATACTATACAGGCAGATCTTTGTACAGAATCTTCAAATGCCGTAGGCTTGACCGTCAAGTTCGGTCTTTGAACTCTTTTCTAGAGACGCAAACAATAACAGGTTAAAGGTTAATTACAACGGGGTCGAATAACCTGGGCGTGCCAAAGAAAATGACTCGGCAACAACGAAAGTGACTAAAGAAAACAATCCTTTAAAATAATCTAAGTATAGGTACACCTATGTATACATACTTGGTAAGGCATACGTACGTTTAAAAGTGGATTGTTAATTCTTGAGAGGCGCAGATAGCCTAGTTGCTTTGCGTCATAAAACAACTAACCAACCAACAATTCTTGAGAATCAGTGTGTAAATTGTAACTCTCTATATATATCATCTAACCGTTGTAATACTAAGAATTAAAAAAACAAACTATAACATATGTATTATTTGTAACAACACAGAAAACGTTTTAATATATCACAAACATAAACGGAAGATACGAACTATTCGAAGTAATTCATCAACAAATTGTAAAAATAAGGCGAAAGTATTTGTTTGCTGGAAGGATAATAAAACAGGAAGAAAGCCTTGGCACCTGCTCATAGTAACCGTAATTTTATACTGACAGACTGGATGGATGGCAGCTAGCTACTCAACAGCAACCACCACCAACTCTTTGAACCGACTGAACAGTTGTATTTGAAAGCCAATTTTATAGCGCACCCATGACTCCAAAGTATAAGTGCGTTTTTGCACCAATGGTACACAAACCGAGAAAACCAGATTTACAGTCAGTGCACGCTCACCATTAGGGTACGCTTTGGCCCAGGCATCATTTAAGACTAAGATTATATGTCTTAACACTCCTACGAAAAGTGGGGACTAATAGGCCCCAGAGCAACTTGAAAGGTTATTAATATTAGGCTAATAAATTTGTATTTAAATGAAATTTCCATTTCATTTGATTTCATTAGGCCCCACTTTTCGTAGGAGTGTTAACAAAGCCAAGATATTTATATAGGTCACCAACAGTATTATTTTTTCCTGAATTATTACGTGCTGAACGAAGACATTCTGTTGACACGTTCTTATAATACATGCACCATAACACTGGTATTATACTAGCCTTGATTTACATACACATAACCAATAATATGTTATTTGTCGGTCGGCGTGTAGCTTATATAATCATAAGTTCTTATAGATATCTTTGATATCTCTTCACCTTTTGATTAATTTTGTTTATCTGTTTACCCACCACTCTGAGCTTTATGAATATTAATATCTGAAAATCTCATGTCAAATGCTTCCATTCAGTGTATAAAGAATGGCATCTTCAGCTGTTTGCCTTTTAAAATATCATTCTCTCATTATGCTTTGTTTTTCTATGCCTGTCTTTTAAAAGAAGGGTGTGTGTTTTTTATAGCAAAGCCACATCGGGCTATCTCCTGTGTTCACCGAGGGGAATCGAACCCCTTTATTTTACTTTACTGGCTCATCATGGTAATTTTCAGATGCTTCTTCCAAGATATTGTCTGTCTTATGGTTTGTGTATTCTACCATTTTTGATCTATCTTGGATGTTTCGCTACAGATATTACACAATGTACTTTTGGTTTTCTTTTTTTCTAATATTTCTGTTACTATTTAATTCTTCAGTTTTCTTAACTCCCTGCTCCAACACCTGCTCTGTTTCTAACTTATATGTTATTAAAAATGAATAACTATGAAATATGTTTCTTAATTTTACACTAGTAACCGTCCTCTGTTGTAAATCATCAAAATTTTACTGATATTTTGACTAACATTGTAAATGTTTAGTTAATGCTTGCCACGTAAATATATATATCACAAAAAGTTTAACAAACGTGTCTTGCTGGGTTTATTTATAGCATTTTCAGGTGGATAGTTTGTTTGTTTTTTAATTTCATGCAAACCTACTTGAGGGCTATCTGTGCTAGCTGTCCCTAATTTAACAGTGTAAGACTAGAGGGAAGGCAGCTAGTCATCACCACTTACTGCAAACTCTTGGGCTATTCTTTTTCCAACAAATAGTGGGATTGACCATCACATTATAATGGCCCCACGGCTGAAAGGGCGAGCATGTTTGGTGCGACGGGGATTCGAACCTGCGACCTTCAGATTACGAGTCAAACGCTTTAACCCATCTGTTAATGCCGGACCCTTTTCAGGTGAAAAGCTGATAATGTTATGTTTTGAAAACGGTTCTTAAACATGTTTTTTTATACGAAAGGCAAGTTCTGTCTATAGTTTAATTAACTGCGAAGCTTTGATTAAGAATATACCAAAAATATGTCCCTTAGTAGGTCAGCTTTAAGTTTACTGACTTAAAACGCTATAATCAGAAGTTTTAGATCCCGTGGTGGACAGAGTGCAGATACATTGTGTAACTTTGCATTAAAATCAGTCACAAACATACAGTACTAAAACAAAACATGATACGAGAATAAGAATGACTTCTAAAATATGTTTTTTTTAATGTCAACAAGGCCGAAGTATCGTCAACAGCGAGGACACCCAACTGATGAAACAATGCATTGTAATCTTGCCGAGTAAGAACACAAACATATTTAATTAGCTGTACTCATTACTAAGTAGGTTTTACTCTACTTACTCCTTTTACTCTAAGTCTGTTTCTTTGTTGTTAAGTGCAAAGTAATACCATAGTTTTAGTGTTATAGGCCATCAGGCTTAAGGCAGAGCCACCATGAAATGGGACTAGGGACATGCTTTAAATAGACAATTTGTTCTGACCGAAAGTTAATATATTAATAATTAGAACAATAATATCTTCTGTGCTATTTAGAATGTTATTTTTTCTGTTTTAAATGTCTACACGCTGTTTATCTCTTGTTGAAAATCAATGAAAATAGGGCTCACTTATTAACAATAAATTAAAAAACAATTTACTCACTGATAATTTTAAAGGTCAGGATAGCGTATTTGCTCTTCATTCTACTCTTTACAGAACAAAATACATTAAGTTTTAAACTAACAAGTGTGTGAGTGTAGGGCTAGGTAACCTTTGACCTTTCTTAACCGAATTAAAAATAGGGATAATTTACGTGCATGCCAAAAATGAATGTTTACTTCTTTCTACATCTCTTCATTTGTCAATCCTTCTGTATTTTTCTTTCACTCTCACTGTTTGATTGCTCGTCCTCTTTAGGGTATTACATCTAGCTTTTTAACTCATTAGTTTTTTTTTTTCCATGTCGTTAGGTGTAAGAATGCTTTATTGCAAATACGGACTTATAATTATGGTGTCGTTTTGCTGTAATTACAGATATTTCAGTCACCCAGAATTGAAAAACCAACCAACAAAAAACTATTCGTTTTCTATAGTGAAGAACAAAGACCGACAGAGGTGAGAAAGGACAGGGTTTAGCCCAGCACGTGCTATCAGAAAAGTTGTTAACCTCTTCGCCACAGAGTTCATTAACATGGTAAGGACGAGGTGTATCATTCATTGTAAGGAGTTGGGTACTTGTCCTTAAAACACTAGTATAACATGGTAACTGTATACATCCACTAATCTAACAATTAAGTTTCAATTGCAACAAATTGTTGGTAAAAAAAGTAAAATATTAGATAACTTAAAACTAAATAATGACTCAAAAACTATGAAAAGTTCTGATGAGGCCAATTCACACCTCACACAAGATCTGAGACAGATTAATTTTAGTGTAGTGATTTTTTTTTCTTTTCATACTGGGAATTTAAATCCAGATTATTATAAAACTTGAATAGCTTAAACTATATATTATATCGGGAAGGATGAATTTTTTATTTTTTGTAGTACTTTAATCAAATAAATGTTATAGAATGTTAACAATTGGATAGACTCTCGCAGTTATAACGTCACCTCAACTGAGTGTGTGAAGCGTGTTTAGCATCGTTTCGTTGCTCAAACCTTGGGCTTTTCGAAACACTAACCATAAGGTCACATGCTATTCCCTTACTATCAGAAAAATATCTATAAACTTCAACTGACGCTTTAGAAACTACACTCGTCGGTTACGACACGATGTGGCCTGGCATGGCCTAACGCGTTAAGGCGTGCGCTTCGTAATCTGAGGGTCGCGGGTTCGCGCCCGAGTCGTGCCAAAACATGCTCGCCCTCCCAGCCGTGGGGGCGTTATAATGTGACGGTCAATCCCACTATTCGTTGGTAAAAGAGTAGCCCAAGAGTTGGCGGTGGGTGGTGATGACTAGCTGCCTTCCCTCTAGTCTTACACTGCAAAATTAGGAACGGCTAGCACAGATAGCCCTCGAGTTGCTTTGTGCGAAATTCCAAAACAAACAAACGACACGATGCGTCAAAAGAAGTAGGTTATGGGTTTGCTGTAGATGGGGTGCTACAAGCCTTGGAAGCTATAAGTTATAGTATAATTGCTATTGATAGAACGCTTATTAATCAGGAATTTTAGATATCTGAATAGAAACGTTTATAGATTTCGAACATTGCAAGCCATTTAACTGTAGCTAATTCACATCAGACGTTAGTATTTGTACGAAAACGTTACAAAACTTCAATGGTGGAGTAACTCATGTGTGGCCTGCGAAAAAATAAGAATATAGAGCTAGCTAGCTTCCCCTCTAAAGTGAATTCTTTCTTTCTCGGGTTTTGGGTGTCATATGTACCCTGGAAGGTCAGATGCTCTTTGACCTGTTAAGTGAATTGTATCTTTTGTTTTGTTTGTTTTTGAAGTTCGCGCAAAGCTACTCGAGGGCTATCTGCGCTAGCCGTCCTTTTGTCTTTTATTTGTTTTTTTGCTCTCTATAGTAGATGGATCTCTATTCTGTTCTATGGGATATTTCACCGACATATAGCAACCACGTTAAAAAAAATTGATACTGTAATATCTTTCGCTAACCTACTTGACTTTGACAAATACAACAGGCAACCAATCGTGTAAGAAAAGAAAGGCCACAATGTAATGTTGTCGAATGATAGACAAAGAAAGCGAGTTTATCTTCTGAATTAAAACATGCTTAACTAGCTCTACTGAAGACTGTAATGTGAAGTCTTATTTTAAGACCATCGTGTTTAGTTCTATGGAAGTCGAACTTGAGGGAAGGAAACCTGAGAAACTAAGGACACTCTTAGTTGAATCGAGTGTATTTCCGTCTGTGCAAGTTCGAAAATTATACTTTCAGTTTGCTTTTCGTAAAAAAATGTTTGTGCATTTATTTACATTTGCTGTTGTTAGTGGAACAATCTGATACTTGTCGATCTTATCTGAAAATACCACAAACCTATCTGCTTTCCTTTTTGTCGTTTATCTATCTGTTTGTCCATCAATCTATCTGCCTGTTTGTTGTTTATCTATCTACCTGCTCATGTTTTTTAAATTAATTAATTGTCTTCCTAGTTACTCACATACTTGGCTATTTATTGTTTATCTATTGCTAGACGTCTCTACCTCTAGTTCATATATAAAATAACAAACTAATTTTAATTTTTTTAAAGTTTTATTGCACAGTCTGCAAGACAACAGAATCACAAGCACTACGAGATTTATCGAGTACACGTGTTCATCAACGACAAAATACAGCTTTGTACGAACTGTTTGTTTCCGCTACAAGTTTTTATATATATCTCACAAACACACAAATGAACGCAAGACAATTCGTAAGTTAAACAGCTATGAAATGAACACTATTAAAAAGAAAAAGAACTGAAGTAGTGTCAAACATGGGTAATAACATGTAAAATAACAAAACGTTACTAGAATATAAAACAACAGGAAATAAGAAAGAAAAATAATTTATACTGTATATCCCACAGCGACCTAACAACAACAACACAACAACCACAGTATATATGTGTGAGACGGTAGAAGAAGTTCGCAACAAAATATATGTTAATATTTAAAAGAAAATGTGTCAACAAAACAGGGAAGGTTTCGAGGTCATCCGAAACAAGACCTCGTTAGAAGATGGCCTACTTTCTTCTTTGTTTGTTTTGAATTTCGCGCAAAGCTACACAAGGGCTATCTGCGCTGGCCGTCCATAATTTAGCAGTGAGAGATTAGAAGTAAAGCAGCTAGTTATCACCCGCCGCCAACTCTTGGGCTACTCTTTTATCAATCAATAGTGGGATTGCTCGTATTTTATAACATCCCCATGTCTGAAAGGACGAGTATATTTGGTGTAACGGGAATTCAAAGCTGCAACCCTGAGATTGCGAGTCGAGCGTCCTAATTACCTGGCCATGCCTGGCTCTACTTTATTGAAGTTTGTCAAATGTATTGACATAGCCACAAGCGTAGTTAGAATGTTTGTAACGCATTCGCGAAAATTATTAACGAAATAAAAAGTTAGCATACTCAGTTGTTTAAAAAATATCAAAATTTATTGTTACTATCCGTTAGTTATTATTATTTTTTGCAAGAACAAATTAAATACGTATAACTAAATACTGCAATTACAAACTATTTGTTAGTTTGTTATGACGCATTGAGCTATTTGCATTTTGTCCACGGCGAGAAATCAAACCCTGAATTTTAGCATTGTTAAGTCTTTAAATTTGCCACCTGACTCACCAAGAGACAATTAGAGACTGCAATTTACACGAGCATTTTGTTGTATAAGCGATTTCTTTCCTTTTATAATTCAGACATTGACCACCAAGGAGTGGAAAGTATGTTTGCAAAGTAAATAGTTATCCTTGTCTGAAGAACTCTCTTCATGTTATCAACTTTTTTAAGTAACTCGTCTCTGTAGGAAATGAGGACGAGTCCCTATTTTCTCTGCGTTTTTATCAGCCCTCGTAAAAAAAATTGGTAGAGAGAGGCGTGAATGCAATATTTTGTCTTTAAATATGTGACATCTACAGTTGTGTTTTAAAAGAGGTAACGAAATGAAACATATTATGATAAAATATAACAGCAGATTTCCGTGAAAATAACGTTTTCTTCGCAATAAAGAAATAAAACAAATAAAAAATTCTTCACTGTCACTACGTGTGGCAGTATTTATTAAGTTATTCTTTGATTTTTTTATATTTCATGTTATTTGTATTCACTCATGAGAAGTGACGTCTTAAACTGAGGCGTGAATTGGTATGTTATGTTTCAAAAGCAATGGTTTTGATTCCTATAATGAAATCTCCGTAAGGCACTAGAAGATAATATTTACGTTTAGAAAATCCCTGAAGGTTTACCTAATTTTTCCATTCGGTAATGATCAATAAGGGAAGTTTTTGTGTCAAAGTTCGCCTGGTTTACTCAGAAGGCTGAAAAAGTACTTAATATAGTATAAAAACTAACCAGAAAAACTGAAAGTACAAAACCAGATGAAACAAAGAACAAACGAAAAAATCATAACAGCTAAGACTAATTTCACTGAAACTATTTTGGAAACTGAACCATAAACATAAAAAAGTTTTGTGTATATACCTGTATTAGCTTTCGCAGAAAGCCTTAGTAACATATTTCAATTTATAGAATACACCATATGAATATTTCTCTATTTGTGTTGTAAATAAAGTATGTGAAAACAGCCATTTGCTTAATGTTTAAGTTTGTGTGCTGCCATCTATGGTTTGCTATAGTGCTAAATTATAATTAATTTATTAGTGCTATCTAGCGAAAGGGAAGTAAGTTATTATAATTATAAATTAGTTGATACAAGCTTGCCACAATTTGGTGGAAACGCAAAACTAAATATTTTTTATAAACATATAGAAATTTACAATCTTATTTTCATTATACTACTATATAATAATATGGTCAATGATGACTTTCGAGTATTTTTCGAATATGAATTTAATATAACTAATTACTTTGTTAAAATAATTATATTGTCCAATTCAGTTTATAACGTTCATGATGTAGTTAGTTGATGAATTACTGTTTTTTAATTTGAACTAGATTTGAATATGTAAACATGTTCCAGTAAAGGTGAATAACATACAAAAAGTGTGTTTAGATAGGCAAAACAATCAAACAATATTTGCATTTGTTTATTCGGATTTATTTAGATCAACTATAAATAACAATAATAAAAAAGTTTAAATTTGTTACAAGGAATGAAAAACGTTTATTTTTTTAAATAGCAACTACAGAATATAAATTAACAATGAAAAAGGAAATATTTATCGCAAATTTTTATTTATGATAGATATTTTGGTTAAACTCAACTTTTAACTGATATTTAATAAACCTGAATGGATGAACTTCTTGAAATCGCTCATTTAAAAAGAAAATGCATCATTGTTGAATTCTTAAAAATAGGAAACAAAAGTCTAGAGTTTAGCACCTAGAGTTGTACGTAATTTTCACCACAAGTGTAAAAGCAGGTATAACTGTACTGTGATGCACAGAATGAGCATATGTAGGGTAGAGAAATATGCGCCGTGAAAAATAATTCTAGATTTTGTGTTATTTTTTTAGTCATTGTGTATACTTTGCAATTTATCAGAAAGCTTGCAGACATATGACACTAAATATTGTGATTGTATATCTACGGTGAACGTCATTGTGTACTTTTGCGCTTAAAAACAAACAAATTACAAAAGTGTTCTGAGTCTTACCATTTTCTGAACCTTCACAGTCTGTTGGTTTAAAACTTTCCGTCGTTATGGTGCTAGTTTCAGAAGCTGAAATGCTAGTTTCCATTGGCAATAAGCGATCCTTTGTGATTGGTACACAGAGGGCGGGGGAATAAAATACTTTTGTGAAGAGCGCTACCTTACCGTCGTCAGGTGAGTTTACCGTTTTGGAGGAAAACATCTCTGAAACTCCAGACGATTTTAAAGTACAACACGAACGAGTAAGTTCATTATAACTTCGCTGTTTTTTTCTTTTTCGGTGTGACGACGAAAGTTCAAAAAACGAATCCCATAACACCCAAGTGTTCCTCACAGATTCTACTTTAACGTCTGTGTTTGTAAACAAATTGTCTAATTCGAAATCCAACTCAGAAAGTGGGCACAAAAGTTCTTCTTGTTTAGCATCCAGTCCCTGTACCAGAACTGGATGATCAGTGTTTGGCAGAACCTGAACATCTTCAGGTTGTTGTTGAACAATAACATTTGGTCCACTGTCCTGTAAAAGGAGGAAAATTAAAATATTGAAAAATAAAACAAATAACCTAAATAACAAAAAATAGTATTTTTCGTTTGCGACGCTACAATTTGTAACATAAAAACAATTAAGTTATTCAAACATCCGTAAAAAAATTACGACTATAACAAGCACCCTTTCATCAAGTGCTAACTGAACTGTTTAAAAAACAACAACACTCTAAAAGGTAGCAAAACGATGCGTAAAAGTAATAGCGGCATACAGTTATTTTCACATTAAATAAAAAAAAAAACACCTGAATTTGTAGCATGCTCGATAAGAAATTATAACGTGTGTGTAATAGTATATAAACACTTTCACATTGTATCATATTCTATTTCTCGTTCCATTTTGTAAGTAAAGGGTGGGTTCACACTTGAAAACCATTAAACATGGTGAAGAGAAAAATATAAATTAATTATAATAATATGTTTAATTTTCTATTTTATAAACATGTTAAGAAACGTTCGTTGTGATCATACTGAGCTGTTCACACTGCACAGTTGTTGTATTAAAGTCAACTCGCTACAAAGATAATATTGTGAGGGATAAAGCTGGTTAAACAAATCCATATGTTCACGATTGGTAAAGTTTCCGTATAAAGGTATAAGAAGTTGGAACATATATTTAACAACATTCAAAGTCTTGTTCAAAGAGATGATTAATAAAAAATTCTGATAAAAAACAAGTAACCTGAGCTGAAAAGAACAAAAAAATAACTAATTAATTAAACTTTATGTAACAAACTGATTAAAGTACACAGTCATAAGTTAGGAAACTAAACTCTGTATGAAATGGGATATATTTGAACTAATATCTATAGTAGGATAATCGCGCTGTTAAATATCATTTCGGCAATAATCCCAATAATACTCCATGAGATTCTGTCGGCTTAGAAGAGTTACGATACTAATCAATCCGTATACTAAACAACAATACAGATTAATTGCCATATTCTTAAAATATACTTCCAAAGACTTTTCAAAACTATTATAACTTATATCCAACATGAGTGAATAAAATAAACTATTATAACTTATATCCAACATGAGTGAATAAAATAAACTATTATAACTTATATCCAACATGAGTGAATAAAATAAACTATTATAACTTATATCCAACATGAGTCAATAAAATAAACTATTATAGCTGTTATATCCAACATGAGTGAATAAAATAAACTGTTGTAGCTGTTATATCCAACATGAGTGAATAAAATAAACTGTTGTAGCTGTTATATCCAACACGAGTGAATAAAAGAAACTACAAAGAAAAATGAAGAATATTATAATTACAAAGTATATAAAAATGCCAGCTATTTGCTCTTAGGAACTGGATATTTTATAAATACATAAAACCTTAATGAACTTATGTATTTTTAGAAGTAATGCACATCCAACACCAGAAGTTGATGACAGTTACACACACACACAAGGACTAAAACATGTTATCTGCCATATCCGGAGAATTATATCGATGTTGACACCAGTATCAGTAAGTCTATTCGTATTCCTTTCATAGAACATCGTGTAATGGTCATCACAAAGTTACAGGTTATCATTAGGTTATTCGAACTTCCATCTTTCACTGAGAGTGGAAATGATGACGAAAAAAAAAACATTTACGTTCCTTTAGTTGAACAATAAGTCAACGGTAAAACCAGAAGTTAGAGGCAAATCGATAAACAAAAATTCGAACCTAAATTTAGAGAAACAAAAATAAAAAAATGTATGTGTGTAAAAGCAACTTGTTCTCCGCTAAAACTGACCACCAAGTGACCTCAGTTAGACTGTTTTTATTTCACAACAACTTAAATCGATCTTGTTCATAAGAAAATAACAAATACAACAACGTACGAATAACATTTTTATTCTTTAACCTCGAGCATGCGTACACAGAAGTGGCACTGCGCAACTTTTGTTTTTATGTGTTCTTACTTACAAGCAATTTTATTAAAATGTTTATTGCTTAAACAGGTAAGTTTATAAATACATGTTTGAAGTACAACAGACTTCACTGGACACCAGTCCTGTTTCATCAATTGTAAACAGACTCGTCTATCACACACAGCATACATCTCTTCTAGAACGAAAATATAGGCCCGGCATGGCCAAGCGTGTTAAGGCGTGCGACTCGTAATCCGAGGGTCGCGGATTCGAATCCCGGTCGCACCAAAATGCTCGCCCTTTCAGCCGTGGGGGCATTATAATGTAACGGTCAATTCCACTATTCGTTGGTAAAAGAGTACCCCAAGAGTTGGCGGTGGGTGGTGATGACTAGCTGCCTTCCCTCTAGTCTTACACTGCTAAATTAGGGACGGCTAGCACAGATAGCCCTCGAGTTGCTTTGTGCGAAATTCAAAAAACAAGCAAACAAACCAAAAGCATAATAAATATCCAAGTTCTGTAACATTAATCTGTCTGAAATAGTTCCCACAGCGCCAGAAAAGACAATACAATAAATTGCAATAACAGTAAAATAATGTGATAGGAACTACATAAGTAAAGAAACGATAAAAACACCTTTCTACATTCACCTAACTTGTGATACACTCAGTATATCCAGCCAATACTGCTCTTTAAAACATTCAGTTAAGTTAGTTGAGATAAATGGATAGTACATCAGAGTCCTCCCCTTCAAATTAGGAGGATCAAGGATCGAATCTCGGCTTCTAACACCACAAAGATAGTTATTTTCGGAACTTCGCTATAGACGACAAAAGATATGCAGTTAAAGCATAAGAAATACTAATTAGTAGGTGATAATTAAAAATAATGCTTAATTAACAATTAAACTAGGTTGATGACATAACCTATTAATCTGACAACAAATAAAGGGCAAGCACATTAATTATCATTGAAATTTTTTACATTATCAGTACTAGATCCATTGAACAGATTAAATTCATTAACACTAATCAAAACACACTATCAACAAGAAATAGAGGGTGCACCTTAACTCTCATTAAACAATATAAAATTAGCAACAATAAAAAACTCGTATACCCTATGAAGCGTATTAATTTTCCTTTATCAGAAAATTATCCATTATCAGAAAACTCGTATATGCCATAAAGCGTATTAATACTTATCAGTGTCGCTTTGCCAATAGTAAACAGATCCATTTAACAGGAGAAGCAATTCAATTTTCATCGGAAGACAGTGTTTTATTGTTAACAATAAAGAGATCAATCATTATTGGACAACAATATCGTATTATCATCAAAGAGTGAGATAATCTAAACAAATGAAATACGTCAGCTTCTATATTAGACAACAATATTTAATACCAACAATAAAGTAATCCATATAGTATATGTAGTATATCAACCACCAGTGAACAACAGTAATGAACTATTCACAGTGAAACTACATGAGCTTCACCACTATAATGTCTTATATTGACCTTTAGTCTTTATAAATAACGAAATCTCAAGAAAGAATAGAGTAATTAGTCGAACTTCATAAGATAAGTCGATTATTCAGTTTCTGTAGTGCATATTGATGTATAGAAAACATATTAATACTAGAAATAGACGATCTTATAACATCAAAGTGTTGTTTTCATTTTATTAGACATTCAATGTTTCGCTTTATGTCTTCTTCAAGATATTTTGTTAAAAGTTTTAGTGAACGCTTCTGAAAAAGCTGTAGAATGAAGATTTTTGGCGTTATAAGGTTGTTTATTTCCAACATTAAAAGTAAAATCAAACATTATTAGTCACACTAATAAAATAATGGAAATAGGACGACATATCTACTTTACCAAACAAGACAAGTCTACTATTTTTCCATCGACATCCGCGAACCAGAAAAGTTCATCATCGACAAAAGGCATCTCTTCATACACGTCTTGCTCCTTCCGATCTGTAACAATAACAGAGTTAACAAGCAGCGTTAAACCGTTTATCTTTCACAAATGCAAACAAAATTCCGTGAAGACTTCAAGACATGCCTATCTTTCTCGCACCGTGGTTAGTTAGATGTCAGAACCGTTCTGAAGTTTCTGAAAGACTAAAACATATATAAAATAACCTGCACAGTGAAGGTATCTTCCTGTTTGCTGTAAGACCTTTTAACGGCGCACGACCATGCTTATTTTAAGAAAATACGTTAATCAAATATAAAACACTTCCTGCGTTTCTAGTTGCATCGTGTGCCACTAAGTCAAATCAGCTCGACGTTCAAAACATTGCTGCTACCATCCTCCTCATCTCAATGTGACGTCACTCTTCCATAATTCCCTTGCTATACTAAATAACTTAATTATTTTCTATCACGACCTCTGAAAATCTGGAAATTGTTTTCTCTCAAGCTCTCTTGTTCGGGAAAATTTAACCGAGTTGTCAGTATTGTTAAAGAAATTATTAAATTACCTGAGAGTTAGTTGGCGGAGGCGATAAAAGGAAAATGAACTATTATAAAAGAAGAAGCCTTGAAATTCGACTGATTGCTTGTGGTTTGCTTTCATGTGCGTAAAAACATGCATGTTTTTCAGTTATTTTTGGGTGTAATCATTTTGAGTATTAAATACTTCATTACTGACATGCCGGATGTAAATAGGTGTAACGGAATTTAGTACAACCATAATGGTGTGTGTGTGTATAAGTGTATATATGTATATTATATATATATATATATATACACGTACAGGAAAAAAAACAACAACATTTAGATATATGCATGCCAGACGTATTTCCCTCTGTGTCTGAAGCTTAGGCTAAGAAATTAAACCAAAAACAAATGGATTACATGTGTTCGAAGGATGACATTATAGATTTAGCTAAGACATTTTTTTTTTAACTAAAGAGAATTTCAGATTGTTATTTTTTCAAAAATAGTGTACTTATGAGGATATGGAGACCACCAAATGTACCCAGCTGCAGAAGACTGGGCTGTAGTTTATCAAATCGTTGTTACAAATTGGGTTTCAATTTAAAATATTGAAAGTTGCTCATGAACTTCTCATGGGTCGCTTAGATGTCAACATGACAAATGACAAAATTAGGAGACATATCTTTTGGTCAAAAATTAGGCAATATGTTCCTCAGTTTTACAAAACTAGTCATATCTGTCTATTGTTAGAAAAACATAACCAGAAAGTTCCGGTTGATCCTTTGAAACTTATCCCAGCTTTCAAAGAACCCTTCATTTATGTGATTATTGATTGTGTTGGGATATTACCAAAAAGATAACATTTGTGTTGATACACTTTCACGTGCTATGCAGTTTTCTGATACTTGTTTTGAATTTCGCGCAAAGCTACACGAGGCCTATCTGCGATAGCTGTCCCTAATTTAGCAGTTTAAGATTAGAGGGAAGACGGCTAGTTATCACCACCCACCGCCAACTCTTGAGCTACTCTTTTGCCAACGAATAGTTAGATTGACCATCACATTCTAACGCACCCACATTATTGTTTCAGCTTATTCAGTGTATTTCTGTTTTCTTTTCATAAATGCTAGGTTGTGCGAGAATTTCTCCACTCCATGAAGAATGTTAAAGGTTTTTTCGTCAAAATGCCGTGTTCTTTGAATCTGTGTTGTTTAAAATTTTCACTAAAAAGCATCTTTCATCGAAAAGGACTACGAAATAACTATCTAGCCAATAAGACAAGCTGTGGTGAAACTTCCTGAAAAATTGTGAAAAATTCTCTGTGTACCAAATAATAAGGTGTTAAACATGTCCACATGAGCACCACAAATCATAACGTACCGCTTCATTATAACCTTCTCTAATTATGTATGGATAAAATTTTTTGACAATTTTTTTCTAATTAAAAATATTTTTCTGAATTTATATTGAATCTTCTGTAACAATTTTGAATTAAACAATGGTTTTATTAATCTTTATTAATCTTGGTTGGAATGAAATATGGATCCACGATAACTATGAAGGCTTACAATGTTAAAAACTGGGTTTTGATACTCATGGTGGGCACAGCACAGACAACCTGTTGTGTTTAACAACAAATAAACAAAAAATTAATAATATTTATGAATTCGAAACATGATATTATCAGCCCTTCTTGAATTAATTTTGAACATGACTTTAAAATGTTAACAATAAATCTTTCTGTTTAAAGGACCAAATTGCTTTGGCCTTTGTTCACACTTTTTCATTACGTTTCGGCTTTATGACACCAAAATAACTAGTTTGTTGACTCTGTATGCAATTGTTGAATTATTTTAGATAGATAGTTTTCTCAAGATGTGTATGTTATATATAATTTACAAAGCAGGACTACTTTACCCACAGCAACCTCAAATTTGAGCAATATCTAACTTAGTTTATTTGTTTTTTTGAATTTCGCGCAAAGTTACACGAGAGATAACTGCACTAGCTGTCCCTAATTTAGTAATGTAAGACTAGAGGGAAGACGGCTAGTCATCACCATCCACCCCCAACTCTTGAGCTACTCTTTTACCGACGAATAGTTGGATTGACCATCACATTCTAACGCATCCACGACTAAAAGGGCAATTATGTTTGGTGTAACGGGGATTGGAATCCGCAACGTAGCAATGCCAAGCCACCTAAACTGGTAGAAGGATTTAATTCTCGTGAAATTTTTCCGTTAATGATTTTCGTGTACATTGTTGTTTCAGCTTACTCAGTGTATTTCTGTTTTCTTTTCTAAGATTTCATTTTAATAATGGTCAAAACGGAATATACAGTTATATTTCGTTTGGGAAAAATCATAAATTACTAATAAGGCGAAAATTCAAATATCATATCCTTAAGTTTCTTTATATTTTAAGCAGAGCATAGCCTAATGATTAATGCGCTTGGACTGTGAATTCGAGGGTTCATGATTTACATCTCATTGCCCTCATATTCTGCATTTTGAGAATGTGGGTACGTTATAGGCGTGGCAGTCAAATCTCGCTATTTGATCAGAAAAAAAGTAACCCAAAAGATGGAGTAACTAGTGTTAACTGTCTTCCTCCCCTAGTTTATCAGTTAAAAATATTCAGGAACAAACTTCTAACATTATCAGTTTTCTTTGAGTTTTCTATACTCCAGTCTTTACTTCCTTTTTATTTCTTGTTGTTGAACACAACATGAATTTCTGAGATCGGAAGTAAGAGAATAAAAACAAACATATAAATATCCAGTATACATTTTGTGAGTTATTTTACTTGTTAGGCCTAAGTCATGAGGTCCGCTGGAGAAGCTGTTTTTATTCCATGCGTAATATAACAGCTAGCATTGATCATTTGTAGAACCATAGCTTCGATCATACATCTCTTGTAAAACAAAAAAGTTATAGGTTAAATTGTCCTTGTGTAAAGGTTTAGCATCGAACATCCTATATCTTTCGTCGAAGGTGATTAAGTTTCATGTTATTTGATACAGAAGTACTACCTATACAGTCCCATAACAATATTTGACTTCAATTTTATGATTTGTTGTATTCACGGTCCTGATGATGACATTTTATCTTCAGGCTCAGAGTCGTTCTCCTAACCATTAATCCGTTAGAACGTACTGGAGCATTTGGTTCTATTATGGCCTGGTCACTAGATGTAAATATATTTTTTTACAAGTCCTGGTACAATGTCTGTTTGCTTGTTTTTGAATTTCGCGCAAAGCTACACGAGAGCTATTTGCGCTAGCTGTCCCTAATTTTGCAGTGTAAGGCTATAGGGAAGGCATCTAGTCATCACCACCTACCTCCAACTCTTAGGCTACTCTTTTACCAACAAATAGCGGGATAGACCATAACATTATAACGCCCTTACGGCTGAAAGGGCTAGCATGTTTGGTGCGACCGGGATTCGAACCCGCGACCATTAGATTACGAGTCGAACGCCTTAACAACCTGACCATGCCAGGCCCCTGGTACAATGATTGTTATCATTGTTGCCATGGGAATTTCTGTCTCTGAAGTAGTAATCGCCATTTAGTACACATGGATTTTGTGGTCACAGACCATGAAATTATTGGTGGAAGCTGGCCTTATCTCACATCCATATCCCAAATGAAGTCAGTTCTCAATATGCATTTTTTTTATGTCAATTATCCAGACATCATGAGAAGTAAAGAAGTTTCCTATAATAATTTTCTACCTACTGGACTGGACACTTATGTTTATTTACTGCTTGAATTACTCTTTCATTTTGCTTTATACCAATACGCAGTTTCTCATCTTTCTTACCCAATTACGTCGAATTATTGTAGTTATAAAACCAAAATCGTTAAATCGATGAAAATATTGCAATGCTTCTTATCAATATATCCTTGGCATCATGGACAGGTTTCTTTAAATAATGAATTTTTTATTTCATTTGGGTCAGATGGGTATTCTTAGCTGAGCTTTACCACATACGTCAAGCTATTTCTTGTTTGTTCTTTCGCTCTGGTTGGGCACAAAGAGGCTTGTCCTTAGTGTATTGTTTCCTTGTTGTGTTAATAGACAGATTTACTACATCTATAATAGTTTCATTTTTCTGGCACTTTCTAGGAGGCGTTCTTATTCCGTTCAGTTTTTTACTACATTTATTGGCAATATGCTCTTTCAAGTTACATATGAAACACTTATTATCATGTGGTTTACTCGTTTCATTATGTATCACTAGTTATGTAACTAATTCTTTTAGTTTCTTCTAACTGTCATCAGTGAGAGTTGATGATTCAATACTATTCGGTCTGATGATTCCATAAATTCGAGATAGTATTTTTAATTGTTTATCTGCGACCTGACTGGATTTCATTTCTATCGTCAAATGCAGAGCTTCTTGTACATCTGCTTCACTTCAACCTAGTTAAAATATTCTCATTTGTTATGGTATCTACACTTGCCAATGAATCCATCATTTCACGAAAAGTATCCAAGTAAAATAACTGGGAAAAAAATCCAAATCCTTTACAAATTTGACTGAGGTCTCTTTTTTCCTTTGTATCCTATTCTGTAACTTTGCTATAGGTACTTGTTTCTGGTACAACACTCCAAAGCTGTTGGTTAAAGCGGGCACCAATACTTGATAGCTGTTATGATTCTCAGCTGGAAGGTTAGCTGATGTTGCTAAAGCCGTTCCTTTTAAATAGGGTAGCAGGACGACTTATTTATTGTTCATTATTTCACTAGTTTTCTCTGGAAATGGTTTCAAACTGAGCTTGGTATGATTCCTATTGTGCCTTCTCGTCATAGTCTGTTGGTTTCTCGATTGCTCAATGTTAAATCTAAGTTCTGTAACTTGATTTGGTAATATTATGATTGGAGTAGTTCAGGATATACTTTCAAAAACAGATGACAAAACAGTAACAATACTAAGTGTAGGCCAAATAAGTTTTCCCATTTCATATCTTGTAGTATATTATATGTAAGGCTGGAACGCTTTAGCCAATGCGAAAAAGAAGTCTGGCTCGTTTAATATTTATATTTAATAATTTATTTTCTGGATATTTTATTCTTTTAAATGTTTTCTTTTTATATTTCTATAATATTTTTCTATACTTCAGTTCTGACTTAATTATTTTTGTCAATACAACCTTTCGATACTTTCCAATCTTATTGTTATAATTTCTCTGTATGTCTGGAATAGTTTCACCAAGCTTATCTTCAATCAAATTTCTTTTTGATTTAATTTTTTTTAAATAATGTCTCTTTCTCCTAACTCTTAAATTATTGCCATATTTTTCTTGATCTTCCTTTAGTTTTTTATCTTTTTTTTCCTGATCTTTTAAAAATATTCTTTAAATTTCTTATAGGCTCCGTTTTAATTTTCTGTAAATTTCTTCCCAATATTGTCTTAATAACTTCATCTCAAATGACGCTTCGCTCTTATTCTTTGGATTCTTGAACATCTTTAACAATTGTAATTTCATCGACGCTCAGTTTTATTTTCACCAAAATAATGCCCCACTTTGACAACAGTATTGTTCCTTGTTTCTTCGCTGACTGATTCTCTTAAACGATCCGAAGAAAAGAATTCAATGTTCATTCCACTTAACAATAAAAAATTACTTTATTTCGTCTTTAGACGTTCTATAAACTTGAATATTTGCATATTGTTTTGAACCGCCGTTACTTTGCTGTTGGACTACATCACAACTCGCATAAAACAAATCAGAGCAAACACAATAGCTGACGCATTAACTGATTCGTATCCCTTCACAACCATCTCGTACTTATAGTATACCTTCAAATATAATAAAAATTAACATCACATTCTTCGAACTCTCTGAATGTTCTACGTTCTCTAGCTAAGAAATTATAGCATTAAAATATAGCTGCTTACAAGACTACTATATTTCCTGAGCAGGGTCGAAGATCCTGGGGGATGGGGTGATACATCCCCCCTTTCATTTTAGGTGGGGGGTATGGTGCATACAATAATCCCCCCTATAGTTTGGTCTGTTGAATTGTTTTATTGCATCACAGTCCTACAAATTGTGTGTTTGTTCTTGTGATTCTCGTGTTCTTACCAATCGAATTACATAATTAAGCCTAGATGTAGGCTTTTTAGTAGCCGAAATGTACATCTTTAATATAGGTGTGCTTCTAAGCTTTTCGATCTAAGCGATAGTTCGTAAGTATCAGTCAGTAGGCCTAAGTATATATGCAAGGCTTGCAAGCACTATCACAGAATCTACCTACGTCTTGTACGTAGTGTAAGATTAAGTAAAATTTTCATCACAACAGATTGAACAGAGCATGAAATTCGAAAATATTACTCCCAAGCGTAAACTCCTGTGATCTAGATCTGACAGGCCATTTGTAGCTTGTAGCTGCATCAATCTTATGTGTATATGTTGCGATTTTCCTTCGCCGTTTGTTCTTATGCATGTCTAGCCGGTTTTATTGTCGAACGCCTTACTCTCCTTAGCTGCCGAATCTGCTGACCACAGTGTACGTTTAGTGTACAGTTAACGACAGGTTCGGGCCGCTCGGATCCAGACGCGCCCTACATCACCCCCCTCCGCTCCCTTTAGTCTGAGCTTCGATTTTACAACAGAGCTCATTAGGCTTATGTTTGTGGCCCTCATTAAACCATGAAATTTCAGATTATCACCGCCCTCTAATAAAGTGCTGGTGCTTTATGGTAAAAGAACAATATATTATCTTATCATAGATTTTAAAAATATTGTATTTTCTTGTATAATTAGAACACAAAAGGAGCGATTTCAACGGCCTGAAGCCTCTATTCCAGTGGTTCCCAACATTTTTTATGCTCTGCACCCCTAAAAAATTTTAATATGCTCTCGCACCCCTTACAATAATTATTTATTTAAGGATAAAGGTGAAGGTGGCCAAAACAAATGTTATCTCGCACCCCTGGTTGGGAACCACTGCTCTACTCAAATTGCATTGCTAGTTTTGTTCAGGTGTTTTTATTTAATAGACGTGCTTATACACATTATATCACAACGTGTTTGTCATTTGATGAGTTTTAACAGGAATATAATATATTTGTGATTGTTTAAGTATTTTTCGAGAAACTTGCAATTACTTGTGTTGTAACTGGGACACATTATTGTCCCAGCGATGCCCAGGCGGTCAGTCGGCTGGGTAGTCACTGTGAGGTTCGCGCGTTCGACTTAAATACATTGTACAGTTCAGCCCTACTTCCATTCTGTTCTATCTTCGTTCGTTGTACTTTAGAGTTTTTCAATAAAGACTGTATTTTAGCCTGTTGAGTCATCTGGGAAACATATTCCAATCATGACAAGCAAGCGTCTGAAACATTTCGATATTAGACAGTTCTGCAAGCCAGTTACTAGTACTACAAGTGACGATGCAGATGCAGATAATCCAACAACCTCATGCAAAGGAATAGAAACTTGCCATACAGAGAAAATACTATGTTCATCAGAGGACGAGTCTGAAAATGCTTGTGCAACTATTGCACATCATGAACCACCACATAGTTGTGAAACAAGTTTGTGCAGTAATGAAAAATCTGACATTCCACAGATACAGTGTGGAAAGCCATATCATCCAGACGCATAACTAATACCACGACAGAAAGCAAAATCTCAAAATATCAACTTCCAGGGCAAGTGATTTGATGCGTTCCCATGACTGCACTTCGACAATCAGACTCAAAAAGTAACTTGCTTTTATTGTGCCAAGGCAGAAAATGGAGGCCTTTTTACAGGGAAATTGGAAAGGCTAGTGGAGTATACTTTCATATCCACCGGTTTTTACAACTGGAAAAAGGCAAAACAGAAATTCAACAAACACCAATCCTCCTCTCAGCACAGATTCTTTATATCTCCAGAAGGTCCACTTGATGTAACTCCGGTGACTGTTCAGCTACACGATGGAAAAAAGAATGCCAGGCAAAAATAAAGAGAAGCAACCGTCAGCTTTATTTTTCACTGCAGAGCACACAAAGCTAATTTAATAATGTAACATGCGGTTGAAGCTTGTGAATGTGTTCGAGATTCTATCCAGTGGGTACACGAACTTAGTGTCTTGTTTCAGAGGTCAGGCAAATACAAGACAATCTTTGTGTCCAACACGCTGGTTGTGCCGCCTATCTGCAATTACATGTGCTAATGATCACTACAATGACATTGTTGAATTAGCAAATGAAAAATCAGATGTAGCAGTGAAAGCACGAGGTCTGCTGGACAGATTTGACAAAGTAAAAACAGTTTTAGGGTTGTTGATGGCTCAGCATCTATTAGCTGCATTAGAGAAACTAAACCGTGCATTTCAAGCAAAATCGGCGACAGTATCTGGCATGATTGAAGCATCTGCAATGACACTTGAGCAATTGCGGGTATTGCGAACAGAGGAAAATTACAACAAGATATTTGATGAACCTGAGAAAAAGGTAACTTCCCTAGATCTGGTGCCTATTGAACTACTACGCATTCGCAGACCATCCAGAAAGTTCACAGGTGATGGCTCAGCACACCATTCTGCAACAGCTAGAGATTACTACAGAAGCCAATATTTTGAATTTGTGGACACAGTCATAGAACATCTGACCACTAGATTCAATGCAGACAACAATGACTTGAGGCAATATCTGGCACTTAAAAACATGAACACATCTGGCAAGATTGACAACTCAGTTATAAACTTCTATCCATAAATCTCTGCACAATGGCTCGAGTTTCAGTTGCCCATGTTCAAAGGAACAACAAAAGCAGTATCTCTAAAAGGTGCGAAGGATGCTTACTGTAAAATGCATGAAACAAGCCAGCAGATGTTTAGTGAAGTGTTTCTTCCCATGTAAATTTTGCTTGTATGTCCAGTATCCAGCTGCGAATGTGAACGCTGCTTTTCTGCATTAAGACGGTTGAAGACGTGGTTAAGGTGAACTATGTATTAGTGCCGCCTCAACCATGTGGCAGTTTGTCACACTCACAAAGATGAGGTCGACAAGATAAATATAGAAGAGCTTATGAAAGAATTTATAAACAGATCATCACAAAGGAGGTCTACGTTTGGGAACATGTAGACTAGAGGACTAGATGAATTTTACTTCAGTGAAAAGTATGAATAATTATGTGCTACATTGTATTGATGTGTAATTTTCAAGAGTTCGCAAAGACATTTTAATTATTCTAATCAAACAACATGAACAGTTTTTCAGTAGATATAAACTTATTAAGGGTAATTATTAATTTTCTTAATATTTGAAAACGTAATTCATGCAAAGAAAGTTATTTGTAACTTTGTCAGGTATAATGGCCATCTTTTATACTGTGCAGTGTGCAGGAATAAAGACAAATGTGTCACAAATTAACTGCCACATGAATTTATTCCTGCACCCAATAGGGTGTTCTGTTATATTATTTTAAAGCGAAAATATTCACAGAAGCGAATAAAATTTGCTTTGATATAAATTATCTCTACTTTCGTCCCCTAGTGGCTCAGCGGTATGTCTGCGGACTTACAACGCTAAAAACCGGGTTTCGATACCCGTGGTGGACAGAGCACAAATAGCCCATTGTGTAGCTTTTTGCTTCATTCTAAACAACAACAATCTCTACCTTCTCATTTTGTGAGAGTTATAATAAAATTATCATTCGCAAAAAAAAAGAAAAAAAGCAGAAACCTCAGTAATAAACAGCAGGGAACTTGTAGTTTTTGAATAAAGGTTAACTGTTTCCGAAGCAAACAGTTACCAAACCAGGGAAGTAATATTACAGGAAGAAACAGTACATGTACTTAAACTACGAATAGTCGTAAACTTTTTCAACTTTAGTCAGGACTATTTTCATGTGTCAGAACAGAAACCATACAGAAAATTGCACTTGTATGTTGACTACAAGAAGTTTGTTGGAACTTTTTGTGCTTAGCAAAAGTGACAACATTTGTTACACTGCACACGTGTTTACTTCGCATTTCTGCTAATTAAGGTTTTATAAATTTATAATTATACGCATACAAAAGTAGAATTTTAATACCTAATTTTCATTACTCCGGAAGCAGTAGCGGAATAACCAGTTTAGGTGCCCCAGGGTAAAGAAATGATCAGGGCACTTTTATTTTTGGGCCGGCATGGCCAGGTGGTTAAGGCATTCGACTCGTAATCTGAAGGTCGCGGGATCGAATCCCCGTCTCAACAAATATGCTCGCCATTTAAGCCGTGGGGGCGTTTAAGTCGTAATACTTCTTAAATAGGTGTTTATTAATTTAAGTTTCAAAAAAGATCTTTCAGTACCTGCGACAGCGATAGGGAGTGTAGGAAATCATTGAACTGCAGTCAACAGTTCAGGAAACCCTCAACACAAAGTGCTGTTATCCGTTATTAACAATGACGCTAATTCGTAGATTGTCGTAACTTTCTCGATATGTGGTTTTAAACATATGGGAAACGAAAGTAGCAGACTTTAGAATTCAGAAGAGATACCTGCCTTATACTTATCAGGTAGTCTCATTTAAGTCATTGTCACTTGCACAAACTATGTTTCCCGGGAACGAATACTGAAAATTTCGGCTACACCATGAGGATCTTCAAATCTGTTTGCCGACCGATTTATTATAACATCTAATCATGAGTGAAATACATTATACTTGAAGTATTTCTCACTGTCAGAAAGCCTCTTATCTTCACATGACACATTAAACTGTCATTTTGCTTTTCTTGCACACTTCTGATGAAATTTTGTATCAATTTCCCATTTATTGGCAATATCTATTAATTATTTTAATGTAATCATAGTTATTTCCTTTTAATTTATATAATATTCTATGGCATTTGTAAGTGCTTAACTGCTCTGTCTAATACCATTTTTTTACTTTGCAAAAATTTAGAAACTGTATTAATAATTTTTAGCAGTTTGGTTTGTGAAATGATAAGAAACATTAACTGAAAACTCTCCAGTTGCTTCAAAGTAAAATTTCCCGCTTCTCCTGTCTTATCTTTAGGTCAAATATTTAGACGCAAGTTCGGAAGGCAAGAGAATGTGATAAATTTGTATTATGAATTAATTCAATGTTTGTTTCTGCATACAATAAGTACTGCCGTGCTGTATGAGTTGTTGCATGACATGTACGTCGAAGATAAAGTGGGTTTGACTGTACGAAGTTCGGAAGCCTATTTGTATTTAAGGTTTTTTTTGTACTTGTAAGTTTCAGTTTCATGAATATCAGTTTTAAATCACCTATGAAATAATAAACAAGCTTCAAAATGAAAAAGGATTTATATTATTTAGTTTTTATAAGAAGCTCGCTTTAGTTAAGGAGAAAAACGAAGATGTCGACTCAAAAGCATGATCTAACTTCACCAGAATTTGATGCTCTGACGGCATTACAAAATCCAGATCATGTTTTATTACCTTGCCCAAATGCTAGAACGTTTAATAACATTGCTGAATATACCACATTTGCATTTGGAAGAAAGGAACGAGAAAATGAAAAGAATACAGATAAGACTAAATTGAAGAAAGAAATTACGCCTTGTTACGTTAGCAATAATATTAAAACAACTAAGGCTCCTACCCCTAGTACTAGTACTTTAACTGTTTCGGCACCTGGAAGTTCCAAGCCATGCACCAGAACTGTTATTTCTGACCCTGTTTCTGAAAGTGGAGACACTACGTTTACACTTTTAAGAACACCTATCTTGGTATGTATTTCCAGTAATAATATTACAATAAGAATAAGTTAATGCAACCCAGGTTATGATAAAAAACTGTAAGAAATGGAAAAAATAATTTGTACAACAAAGCTTAGCACAATAGCTTAGATTAGGGTCAGCATTAAATTCAGAAGGAAGTAAAATTTAGGCATACGTTACTGAGGTAGGTCTACTTCACAGTCACCATTGTAGTGTTGTGTTTCTCTGAGTTTTGTATACAGTTTTTTCTTATGGAAGTGAAGTATAATAAGATGAATTTTAATGAATGATTCTTTCTCCCACAGGAACAGCATTCTAAGATTCAGCAGGATAGTCATACACATCCCACTACAAGCTTCCCTTTACATAGACCTCAAAATAAAGTTCTACCCGATGTTCTCAAAAAAATGAAAACTGGGTATAAAAATGGACCATTAGGCATGTTAAATAAATGTGTTCAGAACCAAACACGTGTCAAAGTAAGTCAATATTTCAACCGCCTGCGTAGTAAATACTTATAATTAAATCAATAAATTAAAATATGTTAAAATTGGCAAACATTTCAACTGACAGTAGCATTACAGGGATGATTATTTTAATTTTATAAGTGAAAAAATATGATAATTCTAGTTATATATAATTTCAATTACAGATGTAGTTTTGATGATGATATGGGAACGTGCATATTAATAAGTCCACTTTCTTTATCAAGAATGATGTTTCATTGTTCATTGTTGAGGAAATAATGTATTATCAAGAAGAGAAGGATGTATTATCAAGAAGAGAAGGATTAATTTTCAAAAATTATAGTTGTATGTGTTAAAATAAGTTCACGAAATGAGCATATGAAAGGATATTTGATGTTTAGATTGTTGTAAATAATTACCAGCTTTGCATGGCCAGGTGGGTTAAAACTTTCAACTCGTAATCTGAGGGTTGCAGGTTCACCTTTTCAGCCTTGGGAGCATTATAATGTCACAGTCAATCCCACTATTTGCTGATAAAAATGTAGCCCAAGAGTTGGTGGTATGTAGTGATGACTAGCTGCCTTCCTTCTAGTCTTACACTGCTAAATTAGGGACGGCTAGCACAGATAGCCTTTGTGTAGCTTTGCACGAAATTAAAGAACAAACTGTAACTGATTATACCGTATTATTTGGTGGTGAGATTGCTATATGTTATTGTAGTGGTTTTTGTTAGGCAGCTTTCTCTGGATTATTCAGTAAAAAAGATGAATCCAAAGTTCAGTTCACTTAATGATAATGAAAACATTTTATTTTAGTAAGAGATTGAATGCATATATATTGGATAGCATAAACCTTTCACCTTTGAAAACTTATAAAATTGTTCTCAGATCCTGAGTAATCATAGATCTAGATCATTTTTTTGTTGTATGGTGAGGAGTCTCAACCTTAACGTACCCTTAAAATTTGGTATAAATCTGATACCACTTTGCAGAGTTATTAAATGAGAGCCTAGAAAGTGTCCTATCTCCCCATTCTAAAAAATGCTTCAAAGTGATCCAGACAAAATTTGCGAAAGACTGTCCCATACTGACTTCCCATCTTGTGTAGAAGTTATGTGTATATCAGTCTATTAGTTTTTGAGATATATACACAGACAAATGGACTTAGTTGTAATACCCTTGTGGGACAAGAGTAACAATGGCTACAGTAGATAACCTTTTTATTAATTTTATTATTATTATTATAATCTTGTGGTTCCATCTTTGTTATTGGATGTTCAACCTATAGTAGTGTAATTGTCATGTAATCCACAGGGATTTCTTGTTCACAGACTGTGAAAGGGTATAAAGTTAGTTTAATGTCACACCTGTGTTTCCTCATGAAGTCTATTTCTAATATGCTCTTTTCCACCATGTCAATTACTCGCACATAATTTTTGTAAAGAAGGCTTTCCACTATGATGTTGACTCTAATTTTAATTTGCTCTAACTGTATGACAGTTTACCATTTACATCAATTTATCATCTTTCTTCATCTTTGTAGGCAATTTCCTGTGTCCTCTTGCCAGGTTGTTGAATACTGTTAGCTTTAGAACCAGTTTCAATCTAAATGTTGCAAGGTTACTCATTAAGAAGTTAGCATACAGGATTATATACAAAGGTTGTAATGGTTTTCAAGAATAGTGAATTGTTTGAAAGCAGTTGGGTTTTAGGTTTCATTTGAAAACAATTGCAGGGTTTCTCATTAGTGTATCCTTTAATTTATATACTGAGTCACTTAAATAATGCAATTCTTATTTTATGTGGGGCAAGTGGAATATTCATATCCTCAGAATATCTTCTTTGTTTATTATCTAGGACTAATTCATCACAGTCTTAAAACATAATTCAGATATTTTATACACTTATAACAGTTTTATTATCATCTTTTGGGAGCAATTTCTACTTCTTGATAGTTTCATCTGCATTTTATAGCAATGTGCTTTTTTAACCCTTTATGGATATTTCTTGATTTTTTAATTTAACCCATTTGCTATGGGCTTGTTATAAAATACATGAGTTTATCTACACATTTCCACATGTTAAGTATTTGAATTTTAACTTTTGATACAGCATCTTTATCTTTACAAGATTTGATAGACTTTTAGTCAAGATTACAAGTTATTTGTACGCAAAAAATCGGATTATGTTAATGAAATATTTTTGCTAAAGCACCTGTTTCATTACTAGTCTGTCTGCAAAGTTATTTCATGTTATGATTAAAAACTATTCTTCCTCCCAAAAATCTCAAATATTGTTTGCATAATTTCTAAAACCTCCTAAATATGTTTAAAACATTTGTTTTCAGTAAGACTTTATATTTTATTTTCTATACTCCAACTCTGTGGGGTCTGTCACTTTTCCAATCTTGTAAACATCATAAAAAAATTAGGAAATATAAGCTATGCTTTTTTTGTGGTAGAATGAGTACATATAACACAAAATATAAATGTTTAGTCTAGGTAGCTAAAGTCTCATAACACCATATATTTACATATCTGTTTATTATTTTTTATTGTAATGACCTTCCAGTCATGCTTAGCTAACATTACATAACTTTCATTGATGTGATGCAGTAATATGACTTTTAGTCTTCCCTGTTTGCACTTTATTTTAGTGGACTAGTATTTTGTAATATACAGTCACATTTTAATTATTATACATTACATATATATGTATGTAGATTATTACTATTTAGAAATAAATTATTAAACTTATTTTTCTTAAAAATATTGAACAATAAATGAAGTAAAGCAAACAATTATCTCTTCTATCTACAACCTTTATGCTCCATTGCTGCTGGACATAGGTTGCTAAACCTTTTAAAATTTTGCACATGGATGATATCAAACAAAATCTTTTTAGGTTTTATAGATACACAGTTGAATAACCCTTTCTGATCCTATGAGCACCTTCCAAGTGTCAAATGTACATTAAGTTTCAAAACTGAGTAAAATTATTAATTCTTATTTTGTTTTAACAGCTTTTCATTTAAAATTATTTTAGAAAAATGATATTTTATCATTTGCAACATTTACTTTTTGTAATTCGCAAAATAATGTTTTTAAAATATGTTGTGAAGTTACACAATGCACTTAATGAATTCTTTTCTTGATTATCCCAAACCATAGATTTTTATTTGATAAGGAATTAGCACACCTTAAACATGAGTTTTGATGCTAGTGATTTTCTTACTCTGTTTAAGAATTTATCATTAAAAGGATTTAGGTAACATCATATGATGCGAGGCCATAAAAGGGTAGTAATTACTTCTAATGAAGATCAGCTTTGAAAACACTTACTGGCAGAGGTTAGTACCAATGGATAGAGTGGCTTATAAACTATTTACATCAATGTAAAGTAAACAAAGTGGCAGGAGAAGTAATTTCATGAAAAGTGATTAGATGCAGTTCCAGCAAAGAACAACATATTTAAGAGGGAAGTTTGAAAGACTTAGGAACAAACCAGAGTTCTGGAAACTATTTTTGTATAATGTTTTTAGATATTTTTTTATGAAATGTTTTCTTGTTAAATTACATTTGTTTTAAATTTATGACAATTTTCTTCTCTCTGATAAGACATCAAGTAAGCCTTATGAGGTTCAGTGTATGGTAGTGAAAGCAAAATATTCTGGTGACTCATATCCTTACTTAGTGAATATTGTAGCTAAGCTTGCCATAATCAAATTACTAATATTATCAAACTGGAATATAAAATAAGAACCAAGTTATTTTTTATTTTGCTGAGATATGGCTTATGTACTGAATCAAACATAGTAGCCCTGTTCACCTCCTCCTATTTTTGAAAACAGTCTTTTATATACACTTACTTCAATATATGACATGTGTATAACCAGTCAACAGCTTAGAATGTTCCCAGAGTGGTTTCTCAGCCATTTTAATATTTGAAAAGGCTACTAAGTTCTTTCAATTCAAATTTCAATGAGGTATGTCGTGTCTTTATTCTGCTTGAAGTTTCATATTTTTTAAAATATAAATACATCTTAATTATCAAGCTTAATAATTCTATGGTATCAGTGTAATTATTTATGGTTTTTTTTGGTTATTTGGTTAAAATGCCATTGTCAACTGAACAGCTTCTATTCATACATTGGTTTAGCCTAATTCATATTTCGTTATCCATGTGCTAAAAATCTAATATTTAGTGTGGAGCTTCTTAATAAGATAATGGGCAAGTCTTTTTATATCTTCAATAAATGTGACAAAGGTCTTATCCTTCCTCCTCATTCTGTTCCTAGACTTTGCTTCAGGGACTTTTTTTGATGAGACACTCCAACTAAGTTTGATAAGGTAGCCACTAATGTCAAGTCACTATCATTGCTCTCTGTTGGAAGGTTTCTTGATGTTGTCAAAGTTTGTTCACTATTTCATCAATATACTTTGGAATTTATTTCTAACTGTGCCTGGTATTCTTCCCATGGAACCTTTCCTTTATGTTATATTCAAGTAAAACAGAATTTACTTTAAGAGTAAAGGGATAGGTCCACTTAATTTCATTAGATTCTTCCAAGATATGATTATGAAATACTACTAAATTTCTGAACATTTGAATCATGATATTAAATGGAATAATGGGACTGGACACAAAGTGAGATGTGAAACAAACTAAACACAAACATACAAATAGTGTATGTACTTGCTTTATGGTATGACAGAGTGTAACTTTTATTGGATTATCTCAAACTGCTTACTCTTTAAGATCCTGTTCCAGACCATTTAAATAAAAAATCCTTTAGTTTGCAAAAAACATTAGATTTACCTTGAGTAACTAGTGCTACCCCTGTAATTGTTGATTCTTATTAGAACATGGTTTAATCTGTAATCTCTATGTATCACCTAAACAACCCACTGAAGGACACTATTGTCAACATCTTTGAAAAAAAAGTTATCAAACAGTACATATATAGGGCACAAAATATCTAGATTTGCATTGCAAATTGCAATGCAAAACAACCACAGTTGTGAATCATTTTCATCTTTCCTCAGTATAACTTGCAAATCATTCCTTTCTCTTGTATGTTGTCTTCAAGATCTCCAAGAAAACAGTGAAAGTGACATAAAATTTCAGTTTAATATTTCATAGCTGATGTTGATTTCTCACAAATTCCAGCGAAACAGTATATACAGTATTTTGACACTTTGTCATGTGCATATCACACACACTTTATAGTAGCATTTCAGCCTTGAAAATGTTGGACCTTGTTCACCATCAAGGGCTTCGGTTTTGCACAGGGGTCTCCAGCACTTCTCCAGTCCAGAGAATTGTACACGGAGTCCCATGAACCCCCTCTGCACCTTCGTCATTTGCAACTGTCTTTAATGTATGCTTCAAAACTTCAATCTTTACCACAACGTCCTACATGGGTTCTGTTTTCCTTTCTCAGTGGGCCACATTTTTTCATAATAGATGGTCTGCTACTGTTCCTTTTAGCCTTTGTCTTCAGGTGCACTTGGATGAATTGGGTCTATCTTTGGATGACATAGCTGTATCCACAGATAAGCTCATCCCACCATGCCTAATTACTATCCCAAAATGTGACTTTTCTTTGAGTCATCTGAAGAAGGCAGATACTTCTGACTGGAAGTATCGTCTTCTATTTGCTGAACATCTTTCGAACCACCTTTCCATTCCCATTTATACAGATGGTTCAAAATCAGGTGACTCTGTGGGCTCTGCCATGATGCAGTTGTCGCACACAGAATCCCATCTACAGCTTCTGTGTTTACTGCCAAATTGTACGCCATTTCTCTTGCTCTGGATCATATTGAAGCTATGCAGTACACAAATTGTACTATTTATACCAATTTCTGTAGCTCTCTGTAAGCCCTGGAATCTTTTCATTTCAGTTTTCACCCTATTCTTGTTGATATTTGAGACCGACTGGCCCATTTCTCTCTATCATTTACTTCTGTTCAGTTTTTCTGGATACCTGGCCACATGGGTATTCATGGGAACGTGTTTGCTGATGTCGCAGTCAGTCTGCTCTGGTACTGTAACTGCCATGTCTGTCCCATACATGGACTACAGTCCTGTATTCAAGGCTCGGCTCCACGCCAGTTGGCAGTCAACTTGGAGTGAGCAACATCATAATAAACTTTTCCAAATCAAACTGTCTTTTGCTGTTTTGCTTCTGTAAGGGTCAGAAGGAAGAAGTTGTTTTGGCAAGGCTACACAATGGTAACAGTTTTTTTTAACTTACCACTTTCTTTTATCTGGTACTGATGCACCAATGTGTGGTCTGTGTGGCACTCAAGTTACAATAACACACATTACTGCCATGCTGTCATTATGATTGTGAGTAACAGCACCATTTTAAACATATTTTTACATTGGTCAGTGTCATTGGTGAGGGTGATAATGTACACCTGCGTTGTGTTTTTAAATTTTAAAGGGCCATTGGTCTTTTTGACTCTGAGATTTTAATCAGGAAATGTTCTGTTTTAACATGATTTTTTTTTACACATTTTACTTTTTACTAGCTGTTTGGCACAGATAGCCCAGTTGCTTTGTGCCAATAAACACTAAACAACCAATCAACCAATGTATGGTAAGCACTCCAAAGCTAAATACAGAACTCCAAATGTGGCTCAACCACTGATCTATACAATCATATTATAAACTATTTATACTTTTGTTCAATATATTTATAGATACAACCTAAAAAACCCTGTTTGACTTACTACTACTAGTAATAGCATATTGTTTGGATGGCTTAAGAGACTGATCAATCAGAACACTGAGATCCTTTTTTATTCCATTACACTGTTAAGGTCATTACCATCAAAATATACTGTATCTCTCTCCACATTTTATTCCAATCAACTTATTTTTTAAAGTAATGAATGTTTTTACAGCAAAGTTTAAGCAGCAGTAGGTTTTCTAATACTTGTCATAGGAACATGCATGGTGATAGAAGTCCCTTCCATTTAGCCTTTAGATGGTATTTCACATCCCAGACAACAACAAAGATTTCTAGTCTGAGTTAAATATGACATTTGCCATTCATTTGCTTGTGTAACAAACAGTTGAATGGGAATAAGTAATAGTATACACAACTGTACATTGTTAGATAGACAATTCTAACTAGTGGCTGACTAGTAATGCCTAAGAAATAGGTTAAATGTGGATTTATGTTGTCCTTTATCACTAGGATTGTGTATTTTTTGTATTTTAATCTAATTTCATCTCTCAGGTACATAAGGTAGTTTTCTAAACTTTTTGGCTGTATGTGGTTTAATGGATAGCATGTCTGTATTGAATCTGATGATACATACATAGTTCATGACCTGTTGCTGCAAACATGCTCTCTGAACTTTGGGGCCATGATTGTGCAGTAAGATTCATGACCAAATCCCACTGTTTGATCAAATGAGTAGCTCAAGAGTTAGAAATGGGTGATTTAACTAGCTGTTTAAACTTTGTTTAAACTGTATATACAAAGTTAGGGATAGTTATGTGTACAGGTTGCCCTTGTGCAACTTTGCTCAAATGTACATATTTATGAAAACCATGTATGCTGAAACACTTTTGTAGAAGTTATATTAGTGTATAGTTCTGGAACTTGTATTAAAAGCTCTTAAAATAATAAAACATCTTTTTTTGTATGTATCATCATTTCCTAACATAATAACAAAACAGCTGGTGTAACGTTCATATTGAATTGCATTTTACGTATTTGTTATAAAACTAACAGTATATTAGGGTTTTTAAGTCCTCTAGATAAAATTATTTCTTATCTTTCATGAACTTATATTCAATGCGAGTTTCTTTCAATTTAGACATGGACCTAAACATATTACTTTTTTAATATTAAATTTAATAATTACTAATGAAACACGTATACAAAATATTGAAACATAATTTCATTGTTCTATTTTTTCCAGTTTACTGTCAGATATATTTCATACTGAAGAAAAGGTTTTGTGAATGTTGTGTTTTAGCTTTGACAATATTTTATGCTTAAAGCTATTATTCTGAATTAAAATGGAATAAGTTAGTGAACCTTTAACTGACCAGCTGCTGATGTAGTAGAATAACTAAATATCTTCTAAATTATAGTTATCTTTAACATTGTAAGTTGCAAGTACGTTTTTGAAGTTTTGGAATGGATGAACTAAAGTATTGACCAAGTTTTATAGTTCTGTTTTTAAAATTTGACAATTCTTCTGTAGTTAGTACAATGCATTAATATTTAGGTCTGAGCAGTTACTGGAGTTTAATTAGTTGTTAGGCTCGTTAATTTACCATGTTCAGCTGTTTGGTTATTCTCATACGAGATGGCTAAAAGAAACTTATAAAACATAGTGGCAATATTTCAGTTACATGTATAATTGGAATAATTGTAAATAGTAATAACCAAATACCCTAAGTTCAATAAGTTGATTATTTTCACAACATTTAATCATAATTTTAATTAATCAGTTAACCAAATGTTAATGGGCTTGGTCCATATTGGAGATGGAATGTTGATTATAATTCCAAATTCACTGTGTGTAGAGCTTGCTTTTAGTAAAATGTACATTACTGTCATAAACAAATTTCAGATGTTTTATGAATAGAGACTTGTGCATTGATAGTTTTAGTTTGCCTCAGACTCTGACAAATCAGAGGCAAGGTGTTGTTAATGTGAAGTTGAAATACTTTTATCTATTGTAAAATTTGCATGTTACATCTACTGACCTCTAGCACCTCTTTGATGTATATTTGCAGTTTACTATTAGTATTCCTAATTATTGCACCTGATGTTTACCCTTCTCATCAACTGTTGCTAAATTAGCAATGTAAAGCAAAATGAATAGTTGATAATTCCAACATCAAATACATGATACCATAGCATATGCACTTTGACCTCCATCTGTGCACAAAGAAATAATCAAGTTAATAATCAAACTCCACTAGCATTAAACTAGTGGATTAATATTATTTGAATAAAAAAGAAAATTGTAGTGTGTGTATCACACAGTGTATTTTTTATATAAAACAAGGGATCTTTAAGTTAATCTCTTAAATATTATTGAAATAACCCTTGGTATTTTCATATACTTTAACCCTTAAATAGCAGAAGTGTTGTAGGTGGCAGCAACGATAGAACTTTCTCTGAAATATTATCGAAAAGCAGAAAACAGAAACAAACTAACGGCATCACTACACAAATTATCAAGTGCACCAACAAAATACATATCACCATACAACATATTTCAAGAATCACAATCCACTCAACAAAGAGTTTAAATACATAAAAACTATGTTATTAACATGAATTCCTTTTTTTTCAGGTACAGGGCACACGACAGGCAAAACTTTCGGCGCCTGTCGTGTGAAAGTGGGTTTTCTCGGGGTACTCCCGTTTACCCCCACATCAAAATCTTCAGGCATTGGATTTCTAGATCCCAGCCCAGGCAACCTTTTTGCGATACCCAGAATCGGGCCGTTTGATTTGATCTGAACTTGAATGAATTACATTCATGTTCACATCTACCCAACTTTTTCTTTTCGAGACAGGTCCCGACCTTTCCTTCTTTCCACTGCTACCTTTGCCTCCACCCAAAAGACCATTTAGTGAGACATTCCCCACCCAAAAAGTCAAGAATAATAACGATAATTAAATTATTAAAATAATAATAATAATAAAAAAAAAAAACCACCACTTAATCCTAATAACAATCCACGAAAGGGGACGAAGAGGAACTACAAAGTTCCTGAACACCCCAGTTGGAGAGAGAACTCTTCGGATTTCTCTCTCTCTAAACTAAACCCCTACCACGATAGTTTAGTTTTAGTTTAGTTTAGGTGGCAGCATCAGTTGATGATGGACACTGTTTAAGAGTTAAACCAAAGCATTGGTTCTGGAGTTAATTATAAATTAGAATTATTCTGTAAGATGTAAAATTATAGCTAATCATACATTATTGTTCTGTAGTTGTTTTTAATAATGTTTGTTTGTCATAGATTAACAACTAAAGTGGAAATTTAAACTTGTATAGTATAAATAAATGTTCTTTTTTATTTATGTCATGCATATATGAAGATATAAATTATGATTCTATTATGTTTTGCTTTATCTAGGTATGGACAAGGAATTTTAATGAATTAAGGGGCATTTGTACAGGCTTCATTGTTGCTTTTGACAAACATTGGAACCTTGCCATGGTTGATGTAGATGAGGTGTATTTAAAACACACAAACAGAAAGACTCCATTTATATTGGAAGTAACATCACCCAGTGTTAAACAACAAGTAGAATCTGATCTTGAAGAGCATGGAATTGGAGTTAATCTTCTGTCTGATTTTGATTATTATAAAGATTTAGGTTGTGAGCAAAAATTACAATATGATGATTCTATTTCAAGACAAGAAACTTGTGAAGAGCCCTTTAAAGTTAGGGAAGAAAAACGTTTTATTAGTGATAGTAGCTTTTCTGAGTTTCAAGTCTTACAAAGTAAAACTGAAACTAGGAATAGAGAAAAAAACCTAAACATTCAGTTTCTTTCAGAAAAGCTAGCTGCATTGACTCAGAAGGATAAACAAAACACCAAAGAGTTATCAGTAAAGCAACATCTAAGTACTTCTCAATCACTGTCCACATCAGAAACTCATATAGCTGAAAATAAACATCATGAAACAAAAAATACAACACATAAAACTCAAGTACTGGATAAATCTAACAGACCTTGTGCTGAACCAACATGTAGTAGACAGAGCTTAATGGCACAAATGTTATCTAGTGTTTCAACAGTTCATACATTACAAGATGCAAGGAGGAACAAGAAGCGTAACCTACCACAACTAATGAGAAGACATGTCAATCAATTGTTTGTACGAGGAGATAATGTAGTAGTGGTTTCTATAATAAAAGTTTGATATTTGTTTGTTACATTTTCTTTTCTTTAGTGAATAATTTAAAACTGAAAGTTTATCAATAACAAAAATGAATCTCCAGCAGATTGTGTAGAATGTGTTTTAGTGACCTGAATTATGTATGTTTATAACATTTTTCTATACTTTAATAAAAGTATTTTGCAAAATTAACACTGGAAACTATCAAAAAGCATCATCTGTATCAGAGTACATTGTTTACTTCCAAAAGCAAAAAAACATGCATATAATAAAAATACTAGAGTTTTATGGAATGCTTTCTTGTGTGATATCTCCTCTCATGAAAAGCTTTCTGAACTTATACTGCTCTCTATTGGTGCAAGTTTTTGCTTGCCACTAGTTTTGATACTCCCATTTATTTCTGCTTACAAACATGAAAATGACTTTGTAGCAACCCACGAAAAAAAGAAGTGTGATACTATCCCTATCATAACTAGCATCCTTAATAATCTTCCATGTGTTAACTTACTTGATCGACAGTCTTATTGAATAGACATGTTTTTCAATTTGATTCACTTATTCACAAATTTTTACTTTCTTAATTTTCTGCTGTATTTACACTGTTCTTTACCATTTGTATTCTCTGTAGTGGATAGTTACAAAAAAATTATCTTCTCTCTTTATTTAACTTCATGATTTATGCATTCAAAGTTTCAGGTATGACTACGGTTCCTGTTAATGCTGCAGCAGAATTACCGTCCTTGTCCAGTGGGTTAGAACTATGATTCTTGGACCTTGAAATGACAGCCCTGGGCCATAGGGATTTGATTGATTTCATGCAGTAATAGTAACACACTAATCATTGTCCTATTATGGTTTCCAGTGATAGGGAGGTTTTGCATTTGAACAGCTTTTTCCTCCTTTCTGAATGGGCCTCTCAGTTGTGTATTATTTCAGGGTACTTGCCCAAATTTATTTCTGCTTTGTTGGATTTGATTATTTAGGCATATCATGCTCTGTCTTTATCTCCCATTTTCTATGTTCCATCCTGCTCTTCTCAGGGACTAGCTATTGAGTCATTATTTAATGTTTCCTACTTCCCTGTATATTGGGATATATGATGTTTGTCCTAGAAAGCATTTGTGTTCAGAAGTTGGTGTGCCTCAAACCCCATAAACTGTGGAAGATCATGCTGATTATTATTGTTTTGACTTCACTTATTTGGTCTTTCAACCTTTAGTATCACTTCACCCTTCATGGAGATTGGACACCAATAATTTGATCATCTTTTCCCATTTTTAACTTACTCTGATCACCTTTTCCCAAGTCATTGAGGGTGAGGGCCATATTTTTTGCAAGTTGCCCACCATGGGGTCTGAAATTCATTTCAGTAAATCTGTTCCTCTATTTTGATTTATCTCTCTCTCTGTCTCAAAATGCCATTTTTGTCTGCCTAATTCATTCCAGGGGCCTTTGTTTCCACCATTACATGAATGTTATGGCTTCTTTTTTGTCTCCTTACAAGGTGAATAAGTCCTACATTCTCAGTTTTTCTTCCAGGTCCTGATGGGTTTGCTTGTTCAGGTCACACTATTTTTGGTTTATCTCATGGTGTTTTTTCAACTTCTTTCAATGAATGTCTCATATGCAGCATCTAATCCTCTCCTCCTCCTTCTGCACAAAAAATTCTCCCTCTTTTAGGGGCTTGGACTTCTCTTGAAGCCCTCATTCCCTTTGGTCATATGTAAATTGTCAGGGAGTTTTGATAGACCAACAGAGTCTTGTCCAGGGTCCCTGAGATGACCACTATATCCTTCCTCCTCCCTTTCAGATGCTATCCTTCTGAATCTTCTTTCCATATAAATCTTGGAACTTCTTGATTTTTATCACACTTTTCTTCATTTTTTGCAGTCTCCTATGAGCTGGTTGGTGGTGGTTCACTCCACTGTTTCTATAGTAGTTTTGTACATCACCAGGTAAGTGGCACTTGATACACTTCTGTTTTCTCACATTAGATTTTTTGTGTTGGGCTCATCACGTTGTTGGGATGTTGTAATCCAAGTGGCCTGCATCTGGGCTTGAATTAGTTATAGCATTCTGATAAGATTCTCCCTGTGGTTTGATCTTTGAACCTATCCATTTTTGGGGGTTTGTGCACATTGTTGGGGAATCTCAGATTTGGACATTTTTGCCACTTTTCTCAGTACACCACTTTTCTGAGTTTAATTACCTCTTTCTCATCCTCTGGCAGGAACAGTCAGTGCTTTCACTTGGGAATGGTCAGGTAGGTAACTATATTCATATCCTCCTATTCACTTCATCCCATGTGGCTGTGCCATACTTTGGACCATTCCTTGTAGTGTTTTGATGCTGGTTATCTATTGACCAGCTCACTTATAATTTCCATTGCTGCACCAGGTTTTTGTCACCTTCCTTTATTTCCTTTACCTGCACTCCATCTTCATATGTAGCTCTGTCCAATTCTTGTCTGAAATGCCAGTGTTTCACATTTATCTTCCTACTCTTTCTGTTCTGTTCTTTCTTCCTCCATGGCAGTTTACTATGTATATTGGAGATATAGCACTTTTGATCTGTCTTAAGAGGTTATAGTTCTTCCCATCCGATAGTTCTCAGTTACAATCCTTGGCTTTTTGAATGGGACCTTTCAATTTCCGTTATTATTGGCTATAGGACTGCTTCATAAATATGTTCTTCCTGGACTGTATGCTCATGGCTTAGATGAGTAAAACAGAGAGATTGCTACCCATCTTTGAGGATTTGTGGTGTTTAAGGGCTACTCTTACTATGGACCTGATGTATAATTCCAGATGCTGCTGTGGTTGATCAACGTTGTGAATGTGGTTATTCTGGTTTCCATAGGATATTGCAGTCAGCCATTGCACTTTCTCTGGTGCTGCATTCTTTCAAGCTTTCCATTACACTTTTCCATCCTTTTTCTGGTGGGATTTAGGAGTCCTTGCCAATTTTACCAGTTCACAACTGCTTGGGCAGTGGACCAAGAAAATGTGTCTTTCTGAATGCACACAATAACACACAAATGAAAGTAGTTGGTGGCATTCTACCAAGATGGATGACATGACCACTTCTTACCTGCCAGGTGTTGGATGTAGCACTCTACCACATACTTCAGTTTGTTTATCCAGCTGAAAGATAGATCCTCCTTCCTACTGTTTGTAGGATGTTGGTTTCTAGGGATTAGTGTTTAGTGGAGCTGGACCAGCCATGTAAGCCCTCATATGTGTTTGGTTAATACCCTTCTCTTGCTGCAGACTGGATTATAAATTCTCAATGCTGTGAGATTTTAGACTGGAGATGCAACTGGAAATAGTCGTCTCTCTTTCTACCATCATCTGGATATCAGTTCACTTTGTAAAACTGGGTACCATTCTTCTCCTGTGGACTGGAACAAAAATTTCCAGTGCAATTAGGATTTGGATTGGAGAGGTACATCCACCTGGGCTTTCCTTTTTTCTACCATCTACCAGATGTTTGTTCCAGATTGATATGGTGTTGGGTGTGTGCACACATGGAGGTGGGTTCTTGTTACTGGAGCTTTTCTTACCTGCCCATACCTGTGTTTGAAGTGAGAGGTGGAGAGAACCCTCTTCCTATCATAGGTCTGAAGTACAATACCAGATGCCACTAGGTGGTGGTGGAGGTCATATTTGTGTTTATGGTCTGTCATATTCTAGCCATTCTACACCATGGCGCCCCATTATTTCTGTAATTTTTATTTGAAGTCTCACCATGTTTTTACTTTTTTGTGACATTACTAAGGGACAAAGAGTGTACATGGATCAGTAGTGGTGCAGTTTCTCACAGGTATGTTGTTTTTAATTCCTTTACACACCCCATGTTTTCATGTGGATGCTTCTTAAAGGGGGTTTATCTTCTCACTGGCCCTCCACTGATTCAATATGAGTTTCTAGTTTTGCCACCTGTCTTCCCCACTTCTGATGTGGTTTGGTTTGATCTGACTAATATCAAAGTGGTTGACATGTATTTTATTTTATATAGCCTAATGTTATACAAAGATAAAAACCCAACAACAACAGAAAATAAGACAAATTAAGGTCCCGTACAAATTGAAAAAGTATTTTCTTTTCCATCATAAATTTTCTATATAATGTTGACTTGCAAATAAAGCCAAAAAAAACCATAGTCAGTGGTAAAGGGCAGGGGCTTACTTAATCTAGACACCTCAAAATGTGCCTTACCATCCCGTGTAGCCCCCTCCCCCAAGCTAACAATGTTTACTGTTAAAGCTGGCCATCTTATTCTCTAATTGCTATAGTACATACGCTCATAAGATACACAGTACAACATCCTAAAGGTTTTTGTTTAGCTCACCTCAACCCAATCACCAAGAAGAGGATGATGCCACCCCTATAAAAGTTGTATTATTTCTAGTTAATTATGGAGATGTGTATAGCTAAAGAGTTTGAACTTATTTCTGTATTTTGATTATTGATACAAAGTTTTAATTTCACTATAAGCTTTTGGCATCGTAAGTATTACATAATATTTGTTACTAAGCAACAATGTCTTTAACATCTAATGGAATAATATTAAATAATAATTCAAATTTTTAAAAAGTAATTTATTTCAGTGAAATTGTTTTCAAACTTCCTTAAAATATAAATTCATGTTTTTGATTTACAGTGTAGTTTTAAAAAATATGAAGTACATGCATTTTTTTCCATTTCCTAAAGTCATCAGTTTAATATCCTGTTGTGTTTTTTTACTAGATCTTAACAAACTGGTCCTAACCATCTCTGGATGATATATAATGTTAATAGGGTTGTATTGAAATCCAGCCCAGTATTTAACGTATATGACAGTGTACTTGAAGGCTTTGGCCAAATTTCAGAATTATTAGTACTTCAGTATATAAGATAGGATTTAATATATTTTTACTTATTATGGTCAGTCACATTATTGACAAACAAGAGTGGTAAATAAACATAAGATATATGATGTCTAGTATTTGTTTGTTACATTGCATTCTGAAGTAATTTAATAAGTTAAGAACTTTATCAACAACCGTCCCCCATCTTCCAGTACTCATAATTGTTATTAATACAAAAATAACTCTGAAATAGTACTGGAGCATCTCAAAGCATGTCTCATAATGCTTGAAGTATTTACCGTTTCATTAGCGTTGTATGTGTTCTTTTACTAATCATAATTGTAATTTGCAAGTGTAATACCTCTTCTACTAAATTACCTCATTCGAAAAGTAACATTTATATCCAGATTTAAGTGATTCCCCCCATAAAAAACAGGCTTGTATTGTGAGTTGTGTGGTAAAATATTATAGCAAATGAACCTCTATTTTATGTGTACTAGAAATAGGATAAGACTAGTTTAATTACATGTTTTTGTCTTTAATTATTGGCTCTATAAGTGTTATGCTGCATTGGCTAATCATTGATCCAGTTGACTGAAACATTTGGTAAAGTAATTTCAATATTTATATATTTGAGATTATGTTGACTGCCTCCTCTACATATGACAAATTTCAGCCATACAGTAATATCATAGCTCAAACTGTAATGTTATAGTAGCTTATAGCTTATGACCATCATTCTTTCTGAGATAGTAGAAACTACACTAAATAAATAATTTGTTGTTTACTGTAGTGTTAATATGTAGGTATATTTTTAAACATTAAAAGCTCAAGTTCATTAGTATTGTACTTATGGAGATATGGTATGGGTGTTTCATAAAAACCTTATGCAAGAAGAAAGTACAGTGGTACCTCGATTCTCGAACTTAATTCATTCCAGAAGGCTGTTCAAAAACTGAATAAATTTTTCCCATACAAAATTGTGTAAATTAAATTAATCTGTTACATAACTCCAAAAACTATGCATTATGAAGCATTGTAAGTAAAAATATTGCTTATTTATACCTGTATAATAATACTTGCATGCATAAAGTCAACCACAAAAACTATAAATGCAATAAAAAAACAATAAATGAAAATTTAACTGCACTTTACCTGTTCTGAAGAGAGCTGATGGCATAAGTGAAAGGTGTTGAGGAACGTGGAGAGTAGGAGGGTTATTATTGTTTGGAAGGGGAGTCACCTTACATAAAAACGTCAGGTAACTCTCCTTCTGGGGTTCTTTCTCTTTTCCATCTCTTT
Source organism: Tachypleus tridentatus (assembly GCF_004210375.1). Lineage (NCBI taxonomy): Eukaryota > Metazoa > Arthropoda > Merostomata > Xiphosura > Limulidae > Tachypleus > Tachypleus tridentatus. Next base: position 104,698,416 of record NC_134837.1, on the reverse strand, counting down.
GCATCTCTACAACATGCTTGAGAACTCTCTGGACCTATTTCTCACTAAAAACTTGTCTAATGAGATTTATTTCTGCCTGGCACCCTCCCCATCTCTCACCACACTATGTATGCCACTTCTCTTCCAAAATTTTTCAAACCACCCCCTACTAGCCTTAAAGGCATCACTTGTATCATCACTCGTTCCAGGGTTGTTTTTCAGGAGGTCAGCATGCAACTGCTTTGCTTTCTCACAAATTATGGTCTCAGAAATGCTATCACCAGCTAACTGTTTTTCGTTTACCCAAATCAGCAACAGTTTTTCTACCACTTCCATTGTTTGTGATCTTTGTTTCGTAAGTACTGTCACTCATTTTGCAACATCAGCTCCTTTGATGACCTCTTTATTTTTCAGTATGATGCAGACTGTAGACTTCACCATACCAAACTGTGTAGCAAGGTCAGACACACGAACACCACTCTCAAACTTCACTATGAGATCTTTTTCACCTCTATTGTGGCTCTAACAACTTTTCTTTTTGGTTTGCTGCTTTCATTATCCTTCTTTGATGCCATGGTGGCTTATTTAATCAGAATATTTAGAAAAACAACAAAAAGAAAAATGAGAACGTTCACAGCAGATTTTAGTGGGGGTGTGGACTGAGTGACAGGTGAGGGTAAAATGTTTTGGACAAGCTTGGCGTGGGCTGAAAATGGTCGAAGGGTCGTTTGGGTCATCAGTCAAGTTATTTCGGGGGTTCGGGCCATGACAGCTTCGTTCGAGAACCAAGTTTATGTTTGACAACCGTGACATTTTTTTCTCAAACAATATGTTTGAAAACCATATTGTTCGAGAAGGGAGTCGTTCGAGAACTGAGGTACTATTATATAATCCATACCATCTAATAATACTAAAGCAGAGGAGACGTTAAGAAACATTTGAAATGAAATGTACAGGTTGATGTGAGAGGTTGACTGCTTCACAACTGGTAGTGTGGCAAATTGCACTTTGAGTTGTTGTAGGACTGTTTTTGTTTGTTAAAAATGATGTATGTCATATAATATGGTAATACTTTATGAAACATCCATTGAAAGTAACTTTTATACAAAATCTGAATGAAGTAAACAAGTTAATGTTAAAATATCTTCAATAAAGTTATGTATTTACACCATAGTTTCACAGCCATAACCACAGCTGTCATCTTTGTTTTGTGGCAAAACGTTAGTGCACAGAAGTTTTTCAAGATGAAGAACTAACTTTTAAATTTGCTAACAAAATCAGAAAATAGTTTTGCAAGTTGAATTGAGAAAAACTATTAATGATTACTTTGTACTTAAAGAACATAATATGTAATCTGTCAGCTTTTAAGAAACTAAAATAAATTTCAACTGTTTTCAAGTGAAGTCCACACTGTAGTTGGTGATTTTGAGATTTGATATGGAAATATTATTTCATAGAAAAAATGGTAGTAGGTGTATAAATAGCTATGAAAAAGTTTTCAGTTTTAATTGTTTAGTTATATTCGTATAATCTCTCAGTATTGTTGAAATTGAGATTAAATGTCTATATATCCAAAAATGTTACAAAAATACACAGGCTTTCATAGGGTGTCCTAACTTTTTCACATGACTGTAGTTGTTATAAGAGAAATTTGAGACTGCGATCTTCGATACATTATATACGATGGTCATATTTTCCCCGGTTCATCTCTACATACTGAGCACTATCTTTCTTAGTGATAAATATTTTCTTATCCTTTTTACTTTATTTTTTATAAGATCATGGCTAGAGTGATGTTTTACGTTTAACCCACTTTTATTATTATTGTAAATTTTACTTCTGACGCTAAATATATATATTTTCGAAATAGGACTTTACGATACCGTGTAACGTTTCGAATTCGAAAACCATTTTTCAAGTTTGTTTTTTTGGTTACCTGTAATAAGAAATACACTCTCCTCTAATGTCTGCGGTCTTACAATGCTAGAAACCGGGTTTTGATACCTGTGGTAGGAAGAGCACAGATGACCTATTGTGTAACATTGCGCTTAACAACAAATCAAACCTAATGTAATTAGGTAAAAATTACTGGTAAAATAGCTTTACCAGTAGCTAATCCTTTTTAAAAAACTCAATTCAAATCCATAATTGGATGAAAACTAAAAGTAAAACACGAAGTAAAAATGGGAGAATGATGGCCACACCCACTTTGGGGTTGCATCTTGTCATAAACTATAGATTTTATTTTATTTGCCAATTCCTACCTTGTTTTGCTTCTATTTCTAGTTTATAATTCTTTTGTTTAAACATTTTTACACTTATAGTCCTTTTTGTTTTTGGTTCTAAGTCTCGAGAGTGACTGGACTCTAGGCCTATCCTTGTAGCTTTTCTTAGACCTACGTCTGGCCATTTCTTAACTTTGCTAATGTCTTTGCTATTATTTTTCTTCCATCTAGCATGAATGGCAGCCTTTTCTTTGGCTGGAATAATGAATAAAGCTTGTTTTACCTTTTCAGCATTGTTGTTTCTAATCTTATCTCTCTTTTTGCAATAATGTTCTCTTCGCTGGGACTTTTCAGGGTTTTCAACATAAAATTTTCTCTAGTTTTGTTTCCTCGAAAAGCATATTCTCGAAAATCGCATTATTTCAAGTACAGTCTTAGATGTCGATAGGTAATACGTAATTTGAAAACAATCAAAACGTAAATTATTGTTCTTGTTTTCAATACAGAGCACTCGAGCAAAACAGTATCCACTTCTGCAATAGGGGCATTCGTCTCCAAGTCGGAGACCCACATCTTAGGCACCGAGTGCTATGATATAATTGCTTTATCTAACGCAGAACTATGGAATCAGATGTATAACACTGAAAATTTCTCTTTTACAGGTTAGATCATAGTTAGAACCTAGGTAGCATAATTCATTCAAGTGCATTTAACTTTGCATAGGGTGAAGGCAGAATAGAGCTATGCCTTTCCAACAGCGTTAGTTAGTCAAATAGCTTGACAGATTTACAGTTTTATCTACCTGGAGATCTTATGGAGACTCTCTAAACAGATATGCGTATTAAAACCTTTTCTGTACGCTGGGTTGAGGAACTACTGGAAATGGACCTTCGATAAGAGATATCTTTGTAAAGAATAGCCAAAGCTACTCCAAATTCACCATGAGTGCCGATAATAAACTGTTACTGTACGTAAAGCACCTACTACCAAGTTTTAATATGAATCAACCTATACTGCATCATACTAGTATGTATATGTATGAGCATATTAGGGGAGTTAATGTCGAGCGACCACCCCGATAATCAAAAAGGCCTTAAACGTCCACCATGTTCTGATCTTGTGTGTGTGTAAAGAAAATGTCTAAAAGACCCCTATCACAACCACCCACACGTACACTGTAATGCTGGTTACGCCCCTAACTGGGTATGTAAATTTTTAAGTTTTCAAGCCAGAAATCATATTCATAGCGTTTATACCTGTTGTTTTAAGGACTCCAGTGCTAAAAACATCCCACCCAATGGCACAGCGGTGTGTCTGCAGACTTATAACGCTTGAAACTGGGTTTCGATACCCATGGTGGGCAGAGCACAGATACCTCATTGTGTAGGTTTGTGCTTAATTACAAACAAACAAGCTAAAATACGATATAGTTTGAAAACAATATCAAGAAAATCGTGGCCAAAGAATAAACAGTTTACATAAAGCAAGTCACATCGCAGTATAAAAGTGGTTTTTATTTATGTATATATAAAACGGCTGGTGATGACCAATCGGACGATGACCTAAGAAGGTCGAGACGTTGTTCGCTCCTCTACATAAAAAAAAATTTTCTCAACCAAAACCAGTCGTTTTTACATAAATATTTTTCTCTACAAGTGGGTTTTCTCGTCATCACTGATTTTTATTTATATTAAACATGTTAGTAATGATAAGTTAATACTGTAAGAATTACACATTGAAAAACACGTATCAATTTCAAGGCGTTTTATGATAATTTCTATGCTTGGACGCATCCGTATTAAAGAAAAATAGAATGATATTTCATGAAAATAATGAAACAATTAAGGTTGATAAACGTGCTTCTAAGACGAATTCCTGTGTAATTCTTAGCAAAATAGTCTCCCTTAACATTTTAAAATTAAAGCTGAAATGGTCATGACATGCATATTTTAGGGTAATTCACAACTGAAACGGTTAAATTCAAATTTGTTTCTGTATTTGAAAAATGTATACTACCAAGTACATTTGCATTACAGGTAAGTTCAGGCTATTTTTGTGCTTTAAATGCTAGAATAAATAACATTATGAAAATTAATTTGAATTCAATAAATAAATGATAAACCAACTGTAACAGACAGTTTATAGATAAGAAATAATTCAAGTGGTTGTTATAAAAACTAACAGAAAAAGACTTATAATGCAATCAATCACTTACAAAATAAACTATTTCCGAGTAAGAGCATTATGAGAATAGTATATCAAAATGGAACGTAAATGCCTACTAATTGTTCTTTTATGTATTTGCCTATATGCTTATAAAGGCTTAAAATTATGTTGGTAAAGTAGATGACTCGTTTACAACTATGAATTAGAAACTGACTTACTAATAATTGTAATTTTTAACATAGTTAAATATATAGTATTTAAATGCGTCAACAGATGGAAGCACGTTTAATTAAAAAACAACAATCGTGTAGTTATTGAGAATGATTTCAAAGTTGAAAAGAAAAGCAACATTCAACTTAAGCCTACTTTAGTATTTCAAAAAAAAAAAAAAAAATCAGAAGTGAAAAGAAGTTAAGTATGCAATTAAAGACAATTTTCACAAACAAGCCATACAAATTGGAGTAAATTTGGCCTTCTAGCTATCGTTAATCATTTTTATTACATATATATATATATAAAGTCAGAGATGACTGAAGAAAAACGGTCTACTTGAACATAAATAAAGCTTCCACTCTTTAGTTTGTAATAACTAATTTTATTTACTCAAATGGCGTGTTTCTCACATCCTTATAAGGCAATGCAAGGTCCAAGTCTTTTTAACATTTCAATCATTCCTATCTGACCAATTTAAAAACCATGGTAGGAAAGTCTTCATACGTGTTTTTATACACTTTCATATTTAAACGTTTTGTTGCAAAGTAAATAAATGATGTATATACACTACACTAATAAGCTCATATGAAAAAAAAAAAATGTGAAATTTCAGTGATATGTAGAGTAGAAATAAACTTGTTTTCTATAAAAACTAACGTTTTTTACAGTTATTACTATGATTATATATGGTAGATATTGCCTCTTAATACGTGACCATTTATATTAGCTTCTTCCAAGTCAGTTTGGCAGATAACAAAACATTATGAAGTTTATTTAAAGTATTGTGGCTTCAAGGAAATGAATTAATATATGTTTGTCACATGATAAATATATCAAAATAAGTATACAGTTTTAGTAGTTTTGGCTTTAACGGTACCTTATACCTGCATGTGCGAAATGTCGACAGCAGATATTTCAAGGATTGGGGTATAACCATACCTAATTTTAAAGTACTGACGAAAGGAAAGCAGCTTGTTTGTAGCACCCGCCGCTACAAAGGACTTTCCCGAACAATGGGATAGCGTATCCACTTCTGAAAGTGCAAAGTGTATTCAGGAACCTCGTGGCTCGAATCCTAGACCCTCCGATTTATAGCTTGGCCACGCTCAGTCCGGAAATGGAAATAAGCTACGAGGCCTCTTGCGTATTGAGCCCAGCATTTTATTATTTCCTAAAGATTATGACTATAAAAATGCTCTTGTTTAGTATTTCCTAATAGATTTCCAAGACTCAATAGCAACAAGCAAAAATATATCGAAGTATTGACAAAGTACGTTCTTCAAAATCTGGTGAGAATTGTACATAACAGTCATCATGTGTATAGTAGTATATTGATATGCAGTGTTTATAGAACAGATGTGACAAATATCTGATCTGATCGGATATTACATTTGCGGTGAAAAAGATATTCAGATATTTACCTGAACGGATTATCTCACAATATCACGTAGACATGATACTAGTTACGCGTGTGTCAGACATAATAGATATGGTGTTATCCAGCCTACTGGTGCTTTTTTACTAACAGATGTAATACAGATAGTTGTTATGTGGCTTAAATAAACGTCACTCTCGCCTGTTATGTTGCCACTGTGTGCTACAGATGATCACGGTGGTTCCAAGTTTGACTGTGTGGGTATTTGGGTATTGATGTTGTTAAATACCCAGGAGGGTCAGGTACATTTGACCTCTTCCTCCCTCCCGAACGATTATAGCGTCTGTCTTTAGGGTTTTTTTTTTTTGGTTTTTTTTTTAAAGCTTTGGGCCAGAGTAAAAGTATAACATCATACTCAGGTCCATTTCAGGGCTCAGTCCATGCATGGACGAACAAGGAGTTTTTTTTTGTTTTTTTGTTTTTCCATTTAATTTTTTTTTTTTTGTATTTTCATATATATATATATATATTTTTTTTGTATTTTTTCTCCTTTTTCTCGATTGAGAGAATGCTACTACTACTTGTAGTAACACAAACACTCACACAGAAAAGAAAGTAATAATAATTATTATTATTCAATACTTGAATAATAATTCAAAAAGAGAAGAAAATAAAAATAATAATAATGATTAAAAAAAGAAAATAATAATTATAAAAATAAAAAGAAACAAGGACTAAGTGTCTAGTGCATAGTGGCCAGCTTGTGTTACATTTCTTAAATATATGTTAAAAGGGGAGAGGTATTTAGTACCATTTACATCATGTACGTGATATCTGTCGAGATCACACATTAAGTCATTTTTTGTGCCAATTCTTATTGAAATATTTTAGAGAATTATGCAAGAGTCTTTCAGCTATTGTATCTATGTTTGCATACTTGTGCATGAATGTGGTTGAGGTGCTACGTGGTACTTTGTATGCTGAAGTTAGTACAGGTTTGTAACGTTAAGAATCGTTGTTTAATATAAAAGTGCTCCTATCCTACTCCTTGAATAGCAGCCACAAACTTACGACTCCTATTAAAAACATTGTAAAATATTGCCAAAAATATCGTAGTAATATAAATATTTTCAAAAATCAAATAATAGTATCTGCGAAACTGATTAGATACAAAAAAGATCCACCTAAATTACACATGAATGGAACACAACTCCAGACCACAACATAAGCAAAATTTCTAGGATTAACTTACGATTCAAAATTGACGTGGATGAGTCATATAAACAATCTTCTAACAAGAATCCGAAAGCGCTTAAGTTATGTAGAGTTTAAGCGGTAAAAACTACGGAACTTCATCGGAAGGCATAATCAAAATATACGTCCCGTAACAGAGTATGCAGGTCCGGCTTGAATAAACATAGCGCCCGAATACAGGGTGTTCGGAAAGTCACTGTGTACTTATATATTTATTAATAGACAAAACTGCACAGTGACTTTCCGAACACCCTGTACATTAACAAACTACAATCAATACAAAACACTATACTCATTGCTACATAAAAAAATATCCAGATTCATAGTATCACAATTCATTTATTATTATGCAAATATACAAACCATATCCGATAGATTCTTGCCTAATTTGCTAAGCTACTTTACGATAAATTGGCAAAAGAATGACCTGCTGTCGCTTCTGCATAAATGATGATGATAAACCCAAGCACCTCTCATCTGTTAATATCTATATTAAAATAAAAACTTTATTAGGCCACCTATTAATAGACCAACAAATCTACACTCATTTAGTATTAAATGAACGTTTTAAAAAGGGTATTTATGTCAAATGTTCTCAGTTAGTGCTATCCAGTGCATTGTGTTTTATATGTGATGAATTGTTCGTTATTGTACAATACTATTTAAGACCGAACTAATAGAACATTTAAAATGACAAGAATAAATAATACGTGGACATAGCTCTGAAAGGTGTCAGAGTAAATGCGGTTCACTCTGACCCTCACGTAATATTATTACTGGTATTCATCATACCAGTATGGCCAGGTGGTTACAGCGTTCGACTCGTAATCTGAGGGTCGTGGGTTCGAATCCCCGTCGCACCAAACATGCTCGCCCTTTCAGCTGTGGGGGCGTTACAATGTTTCGATCAATCTCACTATTCGTTGGTAAAAGAGTAGCCAAAGAGTTGGCAGTGGGTGGTGATGACTAGCTACCTTCCCTCTATTAAATTACGGTTGCCTAGCGCAGATAGCCCTCGTAGCTTTGCGCGAAATTCAAAACAAACATCTGTAATCATCAACATCAGTACCGGCTGAGTAAGATATCACAAGAATATGATCCTTCCTGCTCTTTAAAGACCTAAATCCCAATCATGATAAGAGAGGTTTTCACTACTTATGGTGAATACAGCATCGTAGAGCTTTGTGCTTAACTACAAACAATAAAAAAGCGGTTTTGGTTTTTAAATATCTAAGAGGATCTTGAGCTTAAACTTCTTTCCTGTAAATAATTTAGAAATATAACTGATTTTGGAAAACGGAAAATATAATGCAGTAAACCTATGTAAGGCGGAATCCTATGTAAGGCGGAATCGCACGGGACCGACTAAAATTTCCGGCTTGAGTAGGTTTCCCGGCTTAGACATAGTGAATATGCATTTAGTTAATTATATATATTTTTTGAGCGGAAAATTATACTTGCTTGACTCAAGGGAAGTAACACGTTCGTTAATAAAGGTTCATGCTATATTTATTAGAGTAAGAACAAAAATAGACATTCAAAATGTACATAAGTTCACAAAATCTTAATCAAATTTATTTAAAGAAAGTGTCCAACTTCAATTGTTTCATTTTTTTAATGGACTTTCACATGCAGTTAAAAGAGAACACCAATTCTATGGCCTTTTCATGAAGTTCATTTTCCCTCCTTCATTTTTATATACAATTTGACAGCGTTAATATAACTTAACACTTGCGATGAAGTAGGAATTTTTGTTTCCTCACTATCTTTTCCATTTTGTTCATCTTCTGAATCCCTCGCATTGTTACCATCTTGCGATTCTATTATATATTTTAACTCAATTGCATCAGTTTTTGTTAAAACATTCTTGTCGATTTTCACACAATCATCTGCATCAATCTTCTCAATCAGAGTTTGGATTTCACTAGAATCGTCATAACAAACAACTTCTCCACAGTCTCCGCCATTATCAAGAATAAATCCACAGTTTTGAAAGCACTTTATTACATATTAATTTTTCACGCATTTGATTGAATGACTTAAAAATGTAATTGCATCTAACACATCAATTTTTATGGCCATTTAAGATCCTCTCTTACAATCGTCCATGTTTGCAATAATATGCTGAAGCATCAATTTTCTGTATTTCAATTTTATGCACTGTATAATTCCATTATCTATTGGCTGTAGAACTGATGTTGTACATGGAGGTAGAAAAACTAAACAAACATTTCAAAGTTAAACTTTTGGGTAGCAAGTTGTATTATCTAGGAAAAGTAGAATATTCCTATTTTCTTGTTCCATTCTTTTGTTTAATTTAATTGCAAAATTATGACGGCAGAAAAAAGAACAAAATGTATTTAACAGATACTTACTGTAACAAAATGTCCGAGAATTTGTTAATATTGAAACAAATTATTAATTAAACAAGAATTTATTAATATTTAGAGAAATTATTAATTAAATAAGAAATTAATATTTAATCAAAAACATTTTTTCCGCCTTACTCAGGTTCTAATCCTACTTGTTGATAGATGAGGTTGGTAAAAGATAGTTTTCCGTCCGCGTTACGCAGGTTCCGACATATAGAGGGCCTTTTATAAGAGAAATCTTAAGAAAATGATGCAAATTTTTGATATTTCCGGTTTGTACAGGTTTCTGCCTCCACGTCTTGGAAAATAAACGATAGTGAGAAATTATATCGTCGTCCTCTAGGGAGGCTGTTAAGTGACGGCTGTTTAATTTCAGGGCTAGACGCGAGGTGTAACTTAGATGATACAATCACATACTTTTTTTTTTAAAAAGAGAATTACATGTGATTTAATGTCATAATATTAACATTTTAAAAATATCACAAAAATAGTTTATAATAATAAAGGACCAAGATATAAATAATTTATAAAGCAAAAACATCTCAGAAAATTGTTTAGGCAGCGATCGCAAGTACTTAAAAAGGCAGCAGAGATTGTGCATTTATCTTTAAATAATCATTTTATTCAAATAGTGAATTGCGGTATCTGAATGTACTAAAATTACGTATGCACTCATTTTTTTTCTCCAATCAGTCTCAATTTTCCTTGTTTCTCGTTTTCGTCACACTTTGCGTCCTGCATGTAGGACTGACTGCATGTATTTGCTAATTTCGATGTTCAAACTTTTGTTAAACTATGTGTGAAAATCGGATTATGTCATATTTATTATAATTAGTTAGAGCATATTTATCGCACGTGATAATTTCTTACTGAAAAATTTTCTGTGAGGTTGCGCTGTGACAAATATTTGAAATGACGCCTCTAGAGAATAAGCAAAGAATTAGTTTGTTTTGAATTTCGCGCAAAACTACACGAGGGCTTTCTGCGTTAGCCGTTTCTAATTTAGCTGGGTAAGACTAGAGGGAAGGCAGCTAGTCATCATCCCCTTCTGCCACCTCTTGGGCTACACTTTTACCAACGAATAGTGGGATTGACCGGAACTTTATAACGCCCCTACGGCTGAAAGGGCGAGCATGTTTAGTGTGACGGGGATTTGAACCCGCGATCCTCGGATTACGAGTCGAATGCCTTAACCACTTGGCCATGCCAGGCTGGAAGCAAAATAAATTGTTGTAGTATAACTTTGGCAAATGAAATATCTGTAACATTTATTCTAAAAGTTATTCTAAATTACCAGGCAACAAAATACTCGATGTAATCGTAAGTTCTTTAGGTAAATCAGATATTAATTGAGGCTATTACGTTAATGAACTGAAATTAGAATAATAATGTATTTAGAAATGATATGTCGGATTAATTATTAATTAGTTCTACTATATAACCTTCTAAATTATGCATGGATATTCTTAAGTCTCCATCAGGCAGTAACGTTATATATTAGTGCAGAATTTAATGAGTCGAATTAGCAGCATTATGTTCTTGTTACAGCCACTGTAATACGAACAAAGAACAATCTACACACACACACGTGCATATATAAATATATATAAACATAATGTTTCCATTATTAACACTTGGATGAAAATTGTAACATGCCACATAAAGCTATTGAATAATCAGTTATGTACCACACTATCAGTCGTTTGTGTAGTTTGTATATAGAAAATCCAAGTATGTTTACGAGCATGCGTAGAGACCTACTTTTTATCGGTTGGTATGGCAAGGGCGCATTGACCTGAGAAACAGACTATGTTGACTGTTCAATGTCCTTTGGTATAAATGTTATGCCACTTGTAAAAAAACACACCAAACAAACCAAATTACAATATTTTTTATCAGGTACTTATTGTAGTTCATGGTCGAGGTAGTTGTTAGTTGATGATACTTACGTATCCCTGAAACATCCTTCTACAGGACTTAGGTGCAAATATGAATATTACAGCCTGAAGCTTTCAACGTTACTTTCACTATAGTGTCAAAAACCATACGGTTCAAAGACCTCTCAATTCCAAATTAGGTCTGACTACGTGTATCAGCACTTTCACATAGAAAAGAAACAAGAACAAAGTAGGAATGGTGGCTATAAAATCACTCATGCATAAACTAGCAGTTCTCTCTTAGCGATACTTGAATAGATGCTTAATATTATAAAGAATATACAAATAACTGACCGACAATAGCCGAAGAGCCAGCTAGCTGTCAAAATTCAACTAGTTTTGAATAAAAGGCAAAATGCTTCTGAAAACAACTAGACCCCATAAAAAGGAAGGAAAAAAAAGAAGAGACAAAACTGTATGACGTGGTTTAAGAGCGTAGTAAAATAAAACAAGCTGTAAATGAGACAGCCTGAGATAGTTAAGCAACTAAGAGGCTCGGAAAGAGGATATTTTAGTTCTTAGCTTTATAAAGCTATTTTTCAGGTGAAAAACTGACAAATACCCAAAATATCAAGAATTTCAGAATAATCGTGTTTATTATGGTTTAATTCTGTAAAAATTATAAGAACATTATATTTATTTTTTAAAAAGAATTTTAACATATTTGACAATAGTAACTAAAATGAACTTTGGACAGTAACGACTTCTTAAAAGAAAAAAAAAGAAGATGTTTTTCGTGAAACTATTCTTCTGGAATTGTAAGTAAATTCATTTTCTGACAATTGAGTAATGCAAATCGCTTTCAACATTCCCACTATCTAAAAGATGGATATTTCAGATGATTACATTGACTCTGAAATTAGTAACTACGTAATTTATTAGATAACGGAAAATCTAGCTATTCATTGCAATTTGTAAATGGAATCTGAAATTAACCCACAAACGTATTTTAATTACGTATATAAAGCATACACAGACGAATAAAACTATTATATTTTTACTCATCCTAACATTGAATCCCTCCTACGCTTCGCTGTAAGTTTGAAAGGTGCCAGTACACCAATTGATCTCCTCTATAGTTACCTCAAATGTGTGTGTGGGGGATTTCGTATATGAAAAGGAAAAAAAAAAAAAAAAATCGCAGACACATACCCGTGATATCTGAGCACATGTGCAAAGATTGGTCCTGCCAGCTTGTGAGTAGGGTATCAATACAGTTTCAAAATGGCGTCCATGAATTCCGAAGAAGTGGTAGATATACAAAATCCGATGTATTATTTGAGCTCAGCGACCATGGAAACCTACTTCAAGACTACCATAATCCCTGAGTTACATTCCGGGCGCGTTTTAGGTCCCTTTAAGGGGTTAAGCCGTGCTGATAAAAATGAAACAAAAAGAAAACATTCACATCAAGATTACTTAGTAAACTTGGTTTTGATTTGTCATAACTGTAGAAGGATTTTACAGACAAACAATTTCGCAAAGATACAAGGTAGTACTCCGGTTGGACAGTGGTAAGTTTACAGATTTAAAAAACTAGAATCCAGAGTTTGATTCCCCACGGTGAACAGCAGATAATCTGTTGTGGCTTTGCTGTAAAATAAATACCTGAGGTAAATTAATGTAGAATCCAGCACAACTGTGGGAAATAACAGTTTAGATGGATAAGTAGAAAAATATATTACAATATTTTATGAAACTGTGCATAAAAGAAAACAAGTTTAATATTTAAAGACAAGCTACAGCACATTTAAGTTAGTGATTCTGGGTCAGTGAGGGAAATTTCCTTCTACTGCGTGATAACGAATTTCTCTACAAAAGTAAGGAGCTATAAGAAGGAAGTTATATACACACATAAAAAGCTGGTAACTAACTATCTGTAAGGATCGGCATGGCCAGGTGGTTACGGCATTCGATTCGTAATCCGAACTGTTAATATCCATACCAGCCGTTCTGAGATATATTTTTATTTCAAATGGGTTTCTCGTCATCAAGAATAAGAGGATGATTTGTTTGAAATTAAACACAAAGCTGCACAGTGGACTATCTGTATTCTGCCCACCACGGGTATCGAAACCCTGTTTCTAGCGTTATAAGTCCGCACGCTGTTTCCACTGTGGGGCAAAAAGGATGAACTCGATTTAAAGAGAAACCAAATAAACAAGGAGCAGGATAATGAAACAATATTATAGCAGTATTCAGAACAGATTAAATTGTAGTGAAATTGTGTTATTGTTTAAAGTTGTGAGCTCATTCAAACTTTCTTTAATTGGATGTTCAAGAATTAAATGTTTATTACTGCACATATGTTTGTTTGTTTGTTTCTGCCACCGTTCTGTTGGCAGAGATGGACATCTCAGTATTTCATTTTTGGTTGATAACAGTTGAATGACGTTTTAATTTAATTTTTAAACTCAATAAAACCGGTAATGAAAAATATAAAATAAGGTACAAAAGCATTTAGTGTACAAAAGATGGTTCATTATATTTCAATCACAACGTTAACAACTTTTAAATCCAAGGTCAACGACTCTCTTTCACTCACCTCAAATTGTTCTTGAATTACAGAAAAATCGTTTCCAGTTCTCGTTGAAAAGGTTTTCTTAGGTAATCACTTTTGAGCACAAGTCTTGAAGAATGTTGAGAGAAAATAACATCACTTTAAATTACCGAAATATCTTATAATTCCTGCATTTCGTTTTGTGTGTTATTTGAATATAAAATTAATGGGGTCTAACAAACTATAAGCATCACGAGCTCAGCTTGTAAACAGCCGACAACTTTTTTGAATTTCCTAGATGTACAGAGATATGTTTATTTAAGCCAAAAATATCCAGTAGGTGGTGCTAGTAGTTTCGTACTTGAGTTACATTTAAACTCTAAAAGTAGACATCGGGAGAGAGATGCAAATGTGTAATTATTTTGTTCGTTATAAAAGAAATAAAATTGAAGTAAAATATTAAATTCACAAGAAATTATTTATTAAATTATATTTAAAGTATTTATAAAACTTTTTGATATAAGGTTCCATGGTGTAATGGTTAGCACTCTGGACTCTGAATCCAGCGATCCGAGTTCAAGTCTCGGTGGAACCTTCACTCTTACTTTAGCAATATTTTATTTCATGTACATATTTTTAACTCTCAAAACGTTTAGTTTTCAAGCTCTTTAATTGAATCTTTCTTACTCTATTCTATCATTTTTATTCACTTTTGTTTTTTAGCTACGCCTTTTTCCAGGCATTATGTGTTAACTCAATAAATTCGGGTCTATTTCAAAAAAAGTTTAAGATGTCTAATTAATTTATAGAAAAACACCTTAAAATTGTTTTAGCTACACAAGCAGCTTTAACTTTCATCTGTTCTGAAACTTTCTTTATATATTAGATCTGTTGCTCAATGTTCCTTTATTACTATCGTTTTCGATCAGTGTTTATACGGTTCTTGTTTCATGGATGTGTATATAGCCACGTTAAACCTCCCTCTGTGGCTCAGTCTTGCTTTTAAATATTTAAGGTTGTACTGGTTAAAAAGTTAGTTTTGTAGTCGGTGTGTACAACAACTTTTACTGATGCTGCACACACAATCACCGTCACTATAAAGTCAGCAGTCGACCCTCGATATTTCGAATAAAAAAATAGCAATTACTGCTAACATGTGTGCCTTGTGCATCAAATTATTAAAATAGATACGACAAAAAGAAGAAAAAAAGAAAGACTTATTGTTGTTATTAAGAGATACAATCCTCATACAAGTACAGGTTGTTTATAATCGTCGCTATACAAAACTAATAGTAATATTCTAAATTGGAACAGTAAGTTATGTGACATCGAACACCAAGTTTTAGGATCCTATGATCTGATGGAATACTGGTATCTGACCGTCACAATTTAAAATAAGCAAAAACAGGTTCACGTAATCAGATATTGCCAACTTGCAAGTTGAACAGTCCACATAAGTGTTGCAAAAATCATCCCCCCATCGGGTGTAAAAAATCCACGCCCCTGCATACAGATATATAAACCATGCAAACTTTGTAAATGCCACATTTTCACTCTTCTCAATAAAACTATTGTGTTAATCATATTTAACTTAATAAAATATGTTCTTGTCATGAAATCTAGAAATAATTCATGATTTCAAACATTTTACGAAAGCACTTATCATTCCTAATTTTAACAGCTCTCTTCACATGACATAAGCGAGACAATCGTCCAAATTCTCAGACCCTTCTTATCACATCATTTTGGAGAATTGAGCGTGTTAAGGAAAACATTCGAGGTGCTATTATTGCTATTTGTACGGTTATTTTAGCAACATATTTGTTGTTTATTTCATATAGTAAAAGTAATTTTGTTTGTGTACTTGTTTTAATTCAAAAGTACTATTACTTTTACTAACTTTAATTTTGGTCTTTCAGTTTCAACAGCTACATTGGCTCTGTTATTGTTAGTCGTCTAATTAGTGTTAAATTTGAGTTTGACATTGGAGTGATATCATTGACAATTGTCCAAACATGATTTCTAATTTTATTCAATAGTGTTTTACTAGGTACGACAGAAAAAGCCTGAATATTGTTCCGATTTTAAATTACATATCACTTTTTACCATTAAATGGAGGATATGAAAATAAATTCTACATCATATATTAAAAGTGTGTTATAGGCATAGTATAAAAGTTCAATCAATGAAAAATATTTTAAAAGTGTATTAAACATATATCTAGAATATGGCGATATTATATTAGCCACCTAGTGGTTCATATTTAAATCATATGCTGATTTTAACTTTTTAGTGGGAAATAAGAATGAAAATAAGAGAAGAAGAAAAAGTCTAAAACACAAGGTTTCTAAAACTTGTGAGACAAAGAGAAATTTAAATGTACCAAACTGAACAAAGTCTTCATGGTATTTTCTTTTCGTAGGCAACGACTTAAAATCTCGATTACTTCGTCAACGTCACTGGAAAAAGCATGATTTTTTGAGGTGGGGTAGCATTCCTAAAACTCTTTTGAAGCTCAAAAAGGAGTAACTATCTTCGTTGCATGATAATATTCATGTAACTGCCCTACAATTAGTAATTTAAATTCTAACTCAATTACAGTTCCTGTAACTGTCGATTGTATTTTTGTTTTCCTTGCAACTGTCACGGATAGCTGAAAACTACTTTTAACGGG
Source organism: Tachypleus tridentatus (assembly GCF_004210375.1). Taxonomy (NCBI): domain Eukaryota; kingdom Metazoa; phylum Arthropoda; class Merostomata; order Xiphosura; family Limulidae; genus Tachypleus; species Tachypleus tridentatus. The sequence goes on along the minus strand of NC_134837.1, from coordinate 104,681,720 downwards.
TACATTATTTGTATATTATTTGTTGTATTTACGTTCTAATTCAAATATGGTGGCAGCTATTTTTTAAGCTGAAAAGAAAATTATATACATGTATAATTACAAAGTTAATTATGCAGTTTTATTGCTCTCTTGTGAGATTTGTTTTGCTGAACAAATTTTTCCCATTACAGCCGGCAAAAATCCTTTTGTGTTTCTTAAAATTACTGGCAGTAATAGCGAGACGCATTGAACATTTTCAAGGATGTAAATATATTTCTTAATCAATGTAAAAGTTGATCCAGGCCCAGTATGGCCAGGTGGTTAAGGCGTTCAACTCGTAATCTGAGGATCGCGAGTTCGAATCCCCGTCGCACCAAACATGCCCGCCCTTTCAGTCATGGGGGCGTTATAATGTGTCAATCAATCCCGCTTTTCGTTGGTAAAAGAGTAGCCGAAGAGTTGGCGGTGGGTGGTGATGACTAGCTACCTTACCTCTAGTCTTACACTGCTAAATTAGGGATGGCTAGCGCAGATAGCCCTCGAGTTGCTTTGTGCGAAATTCAAAAACAAGCAAACAAGTTGTTCCGTTTTTCTTAGTCCGGCTAGTGGCCAATGTTTACAGTTTATAAATTTATTTTCAATAACCCTCATAGAGTAAATACTTAGTTACATAAATATAAAACAACAACTTAAGAAATCAATAATCAAACGTTTCTGTAAGTTATTTATCTATATTTCAGTATAGCGAATAAATAGTTACACGATCATTATTAGCTCTCTCTTTTGGTGATATTGGAAAGTGAACGTTTTGCGATAACGTAATGCAAACCATCGACCCTTCGATTAAGAGACCTGTTTTTTAAGCATTCCCGACCGATTTTATAAGAATGTTCTCAGATTTACTAATACGATTTATGTTACAAACATTTAGTTTATACATTTACTTTACTTAAAAGTTAATTTTCCATTTCGAAGAAAATCTTTATAGATATTTCGTATGTCTCAAAAGTTATTGTTTTGAATTTAGCACAAAGCTACACAATGGGCTATCTGTGTTCTGCCCACTACGGGTATCGAAACCCGGTTTTTAGCGTTATAAGTCCACAGACATACCGCTGAGCCACTAGCGATCGCTATTGTACTTGAATACAACTCACTTGAAAACACAACTACGTTGTTTATGTCTGTCTTTCTTTATTTGTTTTTGTAACTTTTTAAAATACGTAAACGAAAACGTAAATATATGAATACTCTGCCTTGCTATAAGTATGTGAACTTATTATCATTCTTGGCCCGAATAATGGCTGCATTTCGGTATCTGGTGCATGGATTGCAAGAGCTTTGCAGGTTAGAGTGCTATACTTCTTGAGAAACAAACTGATCTGTTGACCAAGAAACCCTGCCATGACTTATGGAACATATTTATTACAAATCTTTCAATTTACCTGTTATTTATACTACAAATATGCTTAAAGCATATGTCGCACACCTAAAGCTCAAGTTGCAACCAACACTGAAATAGCTACCAAAAAAAGTCTGCATCTCATACAATCATGATCACAATGAATATTTATTTACTTCCAGATCCATTTTCAACGATCTCTCATCACCATGCCATATCTGCAACCACTCATGAAGGTTTCAGTATTGATGCACTTTTCCATCAAGCATACGTGATGATGAAACACACTTTACAAAGGCCATCCTTTTGAAAGTATACCTAGGTTCATGAAAACTGATTCTATGACACTGGTAGTTTCAGTTTACTGTCTTGAGCCACTTGTATAATTTGGATGTACTTTTCAAAAATGTTTAACTTTGATAAACAAAATATAAAGAGATATTAGGAAAGTGGCTTAGCATTAAACATTTTAATTCATAAGTCAGTTAAGGTACAGTTTGTAATTTTAGCTTAACTTTCTAAGTTGTTTGAATTGTCTTTCATTACAAATAAAGTTAAAAAGATGTTGAATGTTGGATGTTTATAGAGCACGTTAGCTGAAGATTGTTTTGTCAAGTCTAAAAACCTTTCTAAAAACAACCTGTTGGTCTTTCTACTGGAAACAAAGCTTCCAGCGATGCTGCCATTAGCCCGCGGATTTATTTACTCTGCTGAATATGTGGAAAATTATGTCAAGATATATATATATTTTTATAGATTTATATATGTTCGTTTGTAAACATAAAGATACACCTGGGCATCTGGTCGTGGTGAGATTTCTCTTTCAAGACATTTTGAAATCAATTTAACAGTTGATTTGTATCATACTCTAAAATTATGCAATAAAGTAAAGATTAAAACGTGATTAAAGGCTTAACAAATTTTATCCCTTTGGTTGTTATTATGTTCAAAGCTTCATAATGGGCTATCTATGCTTTGCTCACCACGGGTATCGCAACACAATTCTCAATGTGGTAAGCCTGTAGACTCATCGCTGAGGCATAGCTAGAAAAAGGAGACACATTAACTGAGTTTGAACACAAGCATCTTCAAATGGGTAGACGTCATTTAGGAAAATAGTTACTATTGGTCTCATCCAGATTTGTTTATCAAGAGAGGTTAAACTGAAATTAATTTATTCACCTATTTACTACTAGAGCGGTTAAAACATAATCTACTAAATTAATCAACATAACAGGCTTCTGAATATTTAGAAAAGCCACAAACTCAACAGTGTAAGGATTCTGCTTATTTAGGAAAGTCTTGTAAGGTTCGCAAACTCAATATTATTAGGATTCTGCTTATTCAGGAAAGCATGTTATAAGGCCGACAACCTCAATATTAGCAGGCTTCTAATTATTTGGAAAATCATGTTGAAAGGCCCACAAACTCAACATTATAAGGATTCTACTTATTTAGAAAAGTCTGTTGTTAGGTCTACAAACTCAACATTATTAGGATTCTGATTATTTGGGGAAGCCTGTTGTCAGGTCAACAACCTCAATATTATTAGGCTTTTGTGTATTCAGGAATCCCTTTTGTAACGTTCACAAACTCACTGAGATGTAAAAGTATTTTTTTAAAAATTTGCACCGGATGTGGCTTGTTAGAGAGTTAATTAGTTTTGTTAAGTTCACGTACTCAGTCTGAGAGTATAATATATAGCAGCTAATGGAAGTTTGTGCCGGACTAGGTGTATCGCGACATGATTTCTCTAGATTGTATCCATGGTTTGTTTTATTGCACTGAAAGTAGTTTACATGCCAAAATAAATCGTATTAAAATACGCAAAGTAGAACACTTTAAACATTTCGTTAACCACCCATTTATCTTACCTGAAGTGCTTTGTGTCGTTAGTCGCTTTTTTGTCCATTTCAATTCTAGATGAGTGTCCTCGAAAAAAAGAATCAAACGGTTGTTTAATTGAGGAAGTTTTCACACGTTTTGCATATTTCATTGGAGGAGTCGTTATTTTTACGTAAAGGGGGTTAGAATTCAAAACATTCTATTAAATAATGTATATTCTTTGAATTTCTTCGTATATACAAAGCAATATACTCGTTCGTACGTGAAAACTTCTAATGCATTCTTACATAAGACCACATAGTTCATAAGCTTGTTCAAATGATACACATATATCTATGAACACATAAATTTAGTCAAACATGTTTACACATTTTATCTTAGATCTTTCATATACATGATATAAACTACACATTTCATCTTGAAATGAATTGTGTAGATTTGTAGAAAACGTTTAAGGACGTAGCCACAGATGCACGAGAGGGGTTGCAGCTCTGGGATAATTTTGACTAATTTGACCTAGAAAGTTGACTACTTTCTGAATTCTATCAGGACATCCAAACTATGTTATAAAACATTATCAATTTTTGTTCAAGAACTTTAAAATAGTTTAACTGCAGTATGATAATTTCAATAGATTGTTAGCAGCGATTTTATCCAAACTTCGATAGTTGCATAAATGACTTACGAAACAAGCAAAATATAACATAATTTTGAAAATATTTTAATTTGAAGTTATGATTTTAATGAGGCTGAATGCAGCGTGTTGTTTAATATATTCGCCAATTTAGTACTATGTAATCCAAGAGCTGACAGTGGATGGTGATGACTAGCTGCTCTCCTTATAGTCTTTCACTGCAAAATTAGGGACAGCTAGCACAAATAGGTCTCATATAACTTTGTGCGAATTTCCAAACACACCAAACCAAAACATTTCATGCCTTGGAATAAGAGGTATCTTAAGTATGAAATATCCATGCCTGTTGAACACTACTTAAGACGATGGAAATTAATGTTGGATGAGAAGGTTTGGGTATTAGTGTTATGTTTACATAGAAGCTACGTGTTCTCGAAAGTCTTTTTTTTTTTTCTTCTTCCTTTCCCGGTCCGGCATGGCCAAGCGTGTTAAGGCGTGCGATTCGTAATCTGAGGGTCGTGGGTTCGCATCCACCATGGCACTAAACATGGTTGCCCTTTCAGCCGTGGGGGCGTTATAATGTGACCGTGAATTCCACTCTTCGTTGGTAAAAGAGTAGCCCAAGAGATGGCGGTGGGTGGTGATGACTAGCTGCCTTCCCTCTAGTCTTACACTGATAAATTAGGGACGGCTAGCGCAGATAGAGCTCGAGTAGCTTTGTCCGAAATTCTAAAAAACAAACAATTAAAATGTGCTATGTGATCCGGCTTAATTGTATTGGTTGGATGTTTTCTGAAAAAAAAATTCAGTGCATGTTGTGGATTTAATTTTGTTCTTTTTTTTGAGCGATGTTGGAGAAGTGTTCATTAGTTTAAACTACATTTACATGGACGTGTAGTTGTTTTAGGAACAATGTAAATAAGTGACTATAAAGAATTACGTGTGACAGAAAACATTTAACGGATACCACTCAATATTTTAGAGAAGTGTCTTTTCAGAAAAGATGTCCTTATACTCTGTAGTTGTGTCTCTTCAGAGACATATCTCTAGTTGTGCTTCCTCAAGAGATATATCCCTATACTCTATAATTGTGTCTCGTCAAAAGAAATAATTTTTTTATATTCTGCAGTTGTGTATCGTCAAGAGGGGTCCTTATATTCTTGAGTTATATTTCGTGAACCTTTCTAACTTTATAAATGCAAGCTAGCATACGTTTACATTAAATATTTCTTTCATATTTCTCTTCAATTTGAATAACGCCCTTTTCTTCACACACACACTCAGATATGCATACAAGATCGGTTAACACATGCATGCTATACATGAAGCACATTTTGCAATGCAATAAAACAGTGATGATGTACTGTCACTTCACAATACACAATAATGATTTCATGAGCAGAGTACGTTTTAAAAACTTTGCAAATTGTAAGACATTTAATACTGTTTAATTTTTATTTTTTAAGCATTTTATCTGTTTATGGTGGTTGTCGATTATTTATATGTCGTATGTATGTATATATATATATATATATATGTGGATGTGGTACAAGTATTTTTAAACATTTTGATATTATAGAATTCCTTAAAAAGTCACATTGACTCACATTCAAAATGCATCCAAATGATTCCATTCTCTTGTTCTTATCATATTAAAACATCGTAACAAATGATAATAATTATAAAAACTATCAGTTGGATAATTTCATATTTAATGGTGTTATAGCATATTTCAAACCGAAGTATAATTTTATAGCAACTTAAGCATTTTATCTTATTTTTAACTTTTACGACAAGTGAGTTTGACATACACGCAGCAAAAACAAAATAACAAATTAATGAAAGCCCGAAATATAGTTCCATAGGCCCTGATAAAATTCCATCACATTACTTGTTTATTATGTTCAAGTACCAGACCAGATGAAAATAAAAAGTGATACGAAATGTAATCCCCTCAAAGTTTTTGACAAGCCAATAAATGTGGAGGCTTATTCAATATTGAATACTTACACATGTGAGATATAAAGTAGTAAGGTTGATTTTTAGTGTTGTCTCTCCATCTGTGTACGCGAAATTCATTATTAAATTCTATTTTTAGTTTGTTTTTCCCCGTGTCTTTGGAGAACTTGCAAATTAAGTATGTCAGTGTTTCTTCATCTGGCCCAGCATGGCCAGGTGGGTTAAGGCGTTCGACTCCTAATCCGAGGGTCGCGGGTTCGAATCCCCATCGCACCAAACATGCTCACTCTTTCAGCCGTTGGGGCGTTATAATGTGACGGTCAATCCCAGTATTCGTTAATAAAAGAGTAGCCCAGGGTGGTGATGACTAGCTGTCTTACACTGCTAAATTAGGGACAGCTAGCGCATATAGCCCTGGTGCAGCTTTGCGCAGAATTGAAAAACAAATAGTGTCTTTAGCTGTCTCGGAAAATAATGAATATATTAATATCAAAATAACTTTTTAAGACAATTACACATTTACCTTTAAATTTATAATTTTTATTCTTACTGCTGTCGTCTGCTTGAACACCTTCTTTGATGACTTTCATAAACAAAGGAAAAACACAAACAGTGCTAAATGGCCTAAGTTCACAGCAGAATAATAAAAGCCAACATTAAGAGATACATTTTTCACCGTAGTTATATATATATATATATTTCTTTTTTTATTTTTCGTGTTAGATTTACCCTCTGCATAATATTTCCAGAACGCTTGATTTGTAAAAACAAAAGGAAAAACATAAACAATATTATAAAGCTTAAACTCAAATAGAAAAATGACGATAACAAAAAAAGTCATAAATTAATTGAAATTTATAAACTGTTCTCACTTACTCAAACACTCTTTCCATCATCACCCAAGAACACAACAAAAACGAAGATGGTTAAAATATCACGATTGTCTATTATCGTACAATATGTAATTTATGTGCCATAAATTTCGTTTTAGATAAAATTGTACGCGTAATTGCTCAAGTAAAAAACAAGCGTATACCAATATGTTTTGTAGTTATTAAAGCTAGTTGTTGTTCTGTTACAGTTGTTCTTTTTAAATCTTTTCCACCCACTTAATCTTTTCAACTGAATTTTTTTACGTCGACAACTTCTGGCTTTTGTTTATCAATTACTTGAAATAATATTTATTTTTTTGTAAATTAATATTTTTTATTTTATATCTTGTCAGAAAACACGATTAGTGATAAAAATGCAAGTGTATATTGTAATTGTTAACAACCTAAATTTTCCATCACAATTTCAACTCAATTCTTGTTACAGAAAATAAACAATATTGTCGTGCTGCTGCTTTTAAATTCTCTCACTAGGTGGTTGTTGAAAATGTAGTGATATATAATCAGAAAACACTAACATAGAGGAAAAGGTAATTGCAAATGTCCGAAATAGTCATCGGTATCAACCTTTTATAATTAGCTAAGTCAGATATGTTCAGGTAAATTTTGTTTTGAACTTTCTTGTAGTGTCACATTCTTTTAAGCCGAATATCGAAATGCCGGCTGTAAACATGCATTAATCCTTTAAGACAGGTAAAATTTGCAAAAGCTTATGGTTTAAATTCGCATAATCCTAGTCTTGTTTTTAGGTCCATCTCCAGGGCTGACAAGTCTATCGAAACAGGTGATACAGATACTTGTACAAACTAGTATGGGTTTTTCTTTTCTATGAATGTGATATGGAATATTGGATGACGTTTATAGCTGTTAGACTGTAGTATACCAAATTTTAAATTGTTCTTGGAATTTAACTAGTAAATTAAAATTATCTTTATCTTTATTTGATGAGATTCTTTAAAAAGCCTTCAGTTACTTTAACAGCCAGTTAAATTCACAACAGAATAAGAAACCGAGATTAAGAAATATATTTTTCACTGTGAATAAATGTTTTGTTCATTTGGGCTCGTTTCTCTCTTTTTCTTATTGGATTTATTCTCTGCAGAGTTTTTCCAGGATATGCGTCTTTTTGGATATTTTTAAGCTTATCTCTTGGATAATAATGGACCTTAATATCACATAAAGTGTAATCAACTAGTGTTTCCGGTAGTTAGCCATTTCTGATGACTTCTTATGTTAACATTCACTGAAACGTTTTTATCATTATTCGAGTCTTTATAAGGCCGTCATGCATACCTAATAACGTTAAAGTATATGAAACCAACCTGCTTCTGTTGTGTATTGGTGAAACAAATCCATCGCTTAACTAAGCACTTAGGGCTTTAAAAATGTTTGACCAAAGTCTCATTAGGCAAGATTGGTGGCTCAGAATTCCGGCCGACATATGTTTTTGATTGTATGTGTAATCAGCCATGCTATTTCCCTTCTGAAGTCAGGTTGAATATAAGCTATCAGAATAATTTCAATCAATAAAGCTGAACCACTAAATAACTTCAAGTATTATACATTTTAAATAATAACAAAAAATGTAGCGTTGAGATAAAAGAGTAGCCTAAAAGTGTCGTTATACATAGATCACAGTTGTCTGTTTGTCGGGAAAAGTTAACAGAAAAGTCACTTTAACAGTTATCTTCCAGGATAAATATAAAAAACTACCACACGACTGATATGAACATACTTAGTGTGATCTAGGAACCTCATAGGAAGAGAGAGTGTTACAAAAAAATAACTTTTCGAGAATAATCTGGAATGACACTTTATAGGAATGTCTCCACACAAATCTGTGAAAATAAAAGTGCAACAAATAGCAGAATTATACTAAAGGACTGTAAATGGGGTGAAAAGTTAATTTCACAGTTCTAAATATAAGGATTATACCTTTTTTGTTGCTTTATTGTGTAAGGTAAGACGTGCACTAGTGGTTATAGTGAATGGCTGGGAATCTGAAAGTTCAAGGTTTGAGCCGTGAAAAATTGATGAATACATCTCGATATTAGGTTAAACGTAGTTGTGTTGGTGCGGATGCTGTGGACGGGTTTCTTTCTTTCTGGATCCGTAATTCTATATTAAGTATGTTTACGCCTTAACATTGGGGTTTCTGACATGACTGTTTAGCTCATGTGCTATATAAATAAGATGCTAGTCAGACTTACAATACCATGTACTTTTATGCTCTGTTATCAGTGAGCTTTATTCCATTCAAGTTATAAGCTAGTCACGACTCTTACAGAGAATACTTGCTTCCAGTTTTGTGTGTGTGTGTTTACTTATAGCAAAGCCACATTGGGCTATCTGCTAAGTCTACCGAGGGGAATCGAACTCCTGATTTTAGCGTTATAAATCCATACACTTACCGCTGTACCAGCAGGGATCCCAGTTTTGTGTAATTAGGAACTTGTTGTTTCGTGAATGGAATATTTGTAGAAGAGAGAGATAAATAAAGGCTTAGATTCTAGTGAGCCCTTCCCCCAGTGGCTTAGCGTTAACTCTGAGGGCAAATAGCGCTAAAAATCAGGTTTCGATACCAGCGGTTGGTGGAGCATCGATAGCCTACTGTACAGTTCGTGCTTAACAACAAACATAGAAGAATGCAATTATTACGTAAAAACGTTCAGCAAGGAATACTCTATTAAAAAAAGTCTGTATTACGTAAAAATGCACGATATTTGCAAGTTATTTGAAGTTAAGCACAAAAATAGACAATGATTTATCTGCTCTCTGCCAAACACGAATATCCAAAGTCGGTTTTTAGTGTTGTAAGTTCTCAAACATACCGCTGTGTCACTGGGAGGCAGTAGTAGCTATGATCTAGGGAGAGTTAAAATCGGATTACTGGATGTAGACTCCAGAGTGCTTCGGCCCGGCATGGCCAGGTGGGTTAAGGCGTTCGACTCGTAGCCTAAGGGTTGCGGGTTCGAATTCCCTTCGCACCAAACATGATTGCCCTTTCAGCCATGGGGCATTATAATTTTACGGTCAATCCCACTATTCGTTAGTAAAAGAGTAGCCCAAGAATTGGGAACTTCATTTCGTTTTTGACCAATCCGATCACGTACACTGCTGGAGACCAACTTGTCCAAAGACGACAGGTTTTTCATTCAATAAAACATACTCATGTGATACGAGGGTTCGCTATTCTTGCTTACAGTAACAAATACAAGCTTGCATCATAACCAGCAGAAGGTAAGAACACCTGGCTACTGATAACATTGAGGATCCTATTTGTTTCAAAATAAAAAAAGCGAGTCATAATAACGCGCAGCCAGGGGTGATGGAGTGTACGAGTGAAAAGAGAACAAGTGTAAAAACAAAATGAAATTGTTTCTCTTGAGTCATTAAAAGTATAATGACCGCTGAATATAGTTATTGTTACGTCACTAGTACTTAAACCACTTAGAAGCTGACTTCTACTTTGGAAGTAAATGTATTACTAAATATTACTAAGTATTACTAAAACACTTGAGACTTTGATTTTTTTTTAACAAGAGAAACTGAACTGTTCTTTTCTTCATCTCTTCTTATTGTTGGATCACACGTGACTCACGAAGTAGAGCCATGTCAAGAACATATGCGGTAAGAGCAAGTTTTTTAATGTCTAAACTTCAGTTATGTTGAGTTGAAATGCAAGTTTTAGTTCAAAACAATTTTTAAAACGAAAGAGCTAGAAATTAATTTTATTAGTAGCTCAGTTGCTACATGTATATATGTATGCTTGTTTATAAGGTTTGATACTAGGATAAGATTTTATTAATTTTTGAACTATATTCAAATAGGTGCAAATAAGCATATTATCATAATAAATCCCGATAAGACATAAAACAAAATTTTTAATCGTAAGGTCCTTTAAGTGAAAGGTCACTGATATATCTATATAGTAAATATGGATGTGGATTCCATTTCGGTCTTTTATTTGTTTCTTCTCAAACAATTCCTAGGGGGCCATAAAAATTAAAGTTCTACGTAGATAATATATACTAAATCAAAATCTTAATTTTGAGCATTTGAAAGTTTAATATATTTACTCTCCACTATGTGTCTCTGTAATGACGAATAACTATAATTATTAGTTGAACGTCCTCAAATAGTTCATCGGTAAACGCGAGTACTTATAGTGTTGCAATTCAGGGCTATATTTGCAAGATGGGTATAGCACATGCAGTTAATTATGATGTTACGCTTAACAACAAACGAACAATTGTTAGCAGAAATATCTCTAAACTATCAAAAGCCTATGTAGGTTTTGCATGTTGTTATTTAACGGAAATTACTATGTTTCTTTAGCTTTTAGATACCGTTATTTAATGTTAGTTACTATGTTTTTGTTTTTTGTGTACTGTTATTTAGATAGCTACTGTATCTAAAATTATGGATCTATTATATTTGGCAACTAACGCTTTCTTTTAGTGTTATTGAAGTTTATCTTACACTAAGGTCCCCCGCTGTGACAGCGGTAAGTCTTCGGATTTACAACGCTAAAATCAGCAGTTCAATTCCACTTGGTGGACACAGCAGATAGCCCGCTGTGGCTTTGCTATAAGAAAACACACACTCTTAAAGTAAGTAGATCTACACTCATGCTACAAACTGTCGTTATAATAAATTTTTAGTAGTTGTTTTAAAATATTAACGTTTAATTTTGATATCAAATGCAGTCAGTTTGTAGATGACGCCAGTGCTTCTACTTTACAAAAGCAATAATAGTCTTTCTTATTTGTTTCACTGCAGACTGAACTATGTTATCTCAGTTCAACAAGTGGGAGGAACTCCTAATTATATTGTTTAAATACGTAAACTAACCGCTGACCCACTGGGGGACCAAGGCCAGTTCAGTGTATATATATATATATATATATATATATATGAAATAAAAGTATAGTTCTATGAAACTGTTAGTTTTAGGCCCACTTTTATATGCCGTGAGACTCATATAGTTAGTTTTGAAGTTTAATTTGGTGGAAAACGTTAAATATTTCCACTAGTTTTATCGTTTAACCCTAACTGTACTATTGTAGGTAACAATGAATTTAATGACAAAAATCATTGACATCAATTTTATTAACATTATATGTTATTTCATTTACTATTAAATGTAACAAGAAACTTCAAAATTAGTGATGATTCTTCTTTCTTGATCAAGTGTAATAATTACTTGAGTAATTGAATTGTAAGTACAGGATAGCAATGTTACTTGATTATAAAGCGTTATAATAACATACAAAACCAATATTTTAAGGCTCGGAATGGCCAGGTGGGAGAAGGCGCTCGACTCGTAATATGAGGGTCACGGGTTCGAATCCCTGTCTTACCAAACATGATTGCACTTTTATCCGTGGGTGCGTTAGAATGTGATGATCAATCCCAATATTCGTTGATAAAAAGAGTAGCCCAAGGTTTGGCGGTAGGTGGTAACGACTAGCTGCCTTCACTCTAGTCTTACACTGCTAAATTAAGGACGGCTAGCGTAGATAGCCCTCATGAAGCTTTGCGCGAAATTCAAAGCGATCTTTAAAAAAAAACAACAACTAAACATTGCTGTCCTGTACTTACAATACAATTACTCAAGTAATCATTACACTTGATCAAGAAAGAAGAATCATCAGTCAAATAATTAGTAATGACAGCTTTAAATGTTTCGAATACTCGCATGAAGCTGTTCAAGGTATATTTTGAACTAATTTTGAACTAACAGACTAGAAGAAAGGGAGCTAATCAACACCCCCACGCAAAAGCTCTTAGGTTACTTTAGTTGAATTGTGAAATTTTATTGAAACTGTTACAACATGCTCATTTCCCGAAGCGAAAGTTTTGGAAAAACGGGACGCGGACAGTGAGTCATCAGATTCATACTCTAACATTGTTACTGAGAGGTCACCCTCATGCTCATTTTAGTGTTTAATGTTACTAAACACTTCGATTAATTCTACAGATTCTGATGTTCATCTGAATTCCATATAAACATTGTTTCACATAAAAAAATAGAATGATATCATAGAATTGTTTTAAGCATTCATGCTTCAAGACTCTTATTTTTAATGTTTCTAAATCATATAGTAAATCATGTTTTAAACTTTTATTCCATTTTTTCCCCAAGTTTTCCTAGTACACAGTTGGGAAAGACTCCAAACCGTGGCTTTCTAACATATTCTATGTTGATGAATTGTTTAGGAATCATTAATATACAGATAATTAGATTGCGATCGAAGAAAAAAGTTACGAAAAATGTAATGTTTTTTGTATATTTTGCATATGAAATCATTACAAGATTAAGATAATGTACTCTCACATAACCAACGACAAGGCATTGAAAAGATTCTTTCAGTTGAACCAGAGCGTATAGGCGCTGTGAACAAGTTCAAGTAGTCTTCTCAGTTTTTCGGAAAATTTCTGTTGTTTTTTTTCAAGTATAACACTTTATTCAGTAAGATAGAGAAGCAAGAAAACAAGGTATGAATGAGGCAATTTCACCCTTTGAATTATAATACAGTATGGAACGTATTAGTCGAGTTCATTACACTGTTCAAGTGGCATAATCCTACTATTATTTGCACTGCTGAAGAAGTCATGCCTAATAAGTTAGGCCGTAACTTCTTGGGTACACTAGACGGATACGAGCTGATGTTTGAGATTTGCACTGATAGTTTTGTATTCAAGACAATAGATCTTTAGAAATGATTATAGAACAACATTTGACTGATGAATTCATTCACCATGTTTTAGTTTTTTAAAGTGGTAAATAGCAAAGGTTCCAAACGATCAAACTTAGATACAAGACTGTATTATGTCTCTCCTCTTTAAGAAAAGACAGCTCGACAGTTTTGAGGGCACAGTTCCAAAAGAAATGAAACATTCTTTCCTGTCATGCCTGACTAAATACACTTGGTTTTAGTAGAGTATTTCATTGTGCGTGTAATTGTTTTAACAGTACGATTCTCTTAATCTGAGCGATGAGTCTGCAACAACTTAAAGTGTTTTACCCACGTATTAGTTCAGTAATTACACTGACATCTACTTGTATATTTGCTCATATTAAACGCGCATGTTTTAGTCAATAAACCATGGCAGTGTGAAGCGCATAAAGATTAACAGCTTCTGTTTGTTTGTTTTTTAATTTCGCACAAAGCTACTCGAGGAATATCTGGGCTATCCGTCCTTAATTTAGCAGTGTAAGACTAGAGGGAAGGCAGCTTGTCTCGTCATCACCACCCCCCGCCAACTCTTGGGCTACTCTTTTACCAACAAATAGTGGGATTGACCGTCACATTATACACCCCCACAGCTGGGAGGGCGAGCATGTTTAGCGCGACGCGGGCGCCTTACGCGCTTGGCCATGCCAGGCCATTAGGGACGGCTAGCGCAAATAGCCCTCGTGTAGCTTTGTGCGAATTTCAAAACAAACAAATTTTATTAGCGAAATTCAAAACGTTAATATTTTAATTGATAAGACACTACGCATATGAGGAATAAACCCTCATTATAATGCAATATTCTAGTGTAGAAAATATTTAACTAATTAAAAAACAACATGCAATTAACGCTTTACTTTTTAGTTCTTTATACAGTCTTTTTTATTATTACAGGTTTCTATTCTGATAGTGCTCATTGGTGTTTTGATAGAATCTGCACCTCATACTGCTTCTAAAACAGAGTATAAAAAGGAAAAGGCATACAACGGTCAACACGAAGAATTACAAGATAGTATCAGAAATAATTATTTTCACAAACCCGGAGGTTCGTTCTTCTTTACCAATGTCGGACCAAACAGTTTTGAGTATCATGGAATGTTTCAGCCCGGAGAAAATCCAGTGAACTTTATAAGTGATTTTACGTCTTTCTTTAACGATTTCCCAGAGTATTCAAAGCTCCCTAGTTTTGAAGATCTCTTCAGCAGCAAAAAACAATTGTCCCGTGCCACAACCACTTCTCCCAAAAACAAGTCGAGTCAGTACACGTTTAACCCTTCGTTAACCACGACCCGCCCACATGTTATAATAAATGACGTCTCCCAATTTCCGAATAGCAATGTAAATGTAAGGTATCTGAAAAATAATCACATATTGAAGGTAAATAAATATGAATTTGAAAACAACAGTTCTGTTAAAGAACGTTTCAAAAATCGTCCATTTAAAAATGTAAAATCAAGGCAGAAATTTAATAAATCTAACTCTCAGGAAAGAAAAAAAATAAAAAAAGAACTCCAACGAGAAAGGCCGAAATCTCCTTACAGTTCCCTCCAAGAGCCTACATACGAGATTCAGAGAAGCAAAGTTACAACACCCCCGTCAAATTTATACAATTTTGAAATTTTAAAATCAAAGGCTTTAGGTGCAGATAGGTCAGACCACGTTCTTCCTAGAAGAGGATTTTTTTCGACATATAAAGGTGATGTGTACGACATTTTTAGAAGCAAGGCACGAGTTAAAACGTATCCCAAAATCTTCAGATTTAACGACTATCGAGTAAATATTGTAGAATTTGATCGAAATAAGAAAAACGGAAATATTGACGATCTGTCCAAAGGAGATGCTTTAGACCCTGCTAATGTTCCTCGCAAACATTTTTTAATTCTTCACGGTGGTGTATATGATGACGACCGTATTTCTCGAAAACGCTTTGGTGTTAATCAAATTCCTTTCAAGTCTGAACGACAGGATTTCTATGATATATATGCCGATGACGATGAATTCGAAAATGATGACTCATTTTTTTGATAATAAGAAGTGTTCTGACGACATTGCTAATTTCCGGTATTTGAACAACGGATATGGCTCGTTATTGATAATGTTAATACGATTAATAAATCAAAATAAACAGAACAAATTATTGAGACAGGAACTTAAAACAACATCTTTTATGTTCATAAAAAACAAAAAAAAAATGAAACAGGTTTTTAATACACTTAAAGTGACTTACAATTAGTAACAAAAATAATTTTTCTGTTGTTGTTCAAAGTTAAAACATTTTGACAAAAATGCATATGAGTAGAAGCGTTAAACTAATAGGCATTTCTTCTCTTTCGTGAAGAAATTTTCAATTACCTCTGGAATAACTAATTTTGGTTAGTGCAACATAAGTGCTTTTATGGATGGTTCATACCAAGATAGACATTCCAGGAGTCTATTTTATGAATCAATAGGATTAGGTTGCTTTATTTGTTTTTTGTTTCTAAATGAAACTTTCCTTCCAAAATCAGTATGTCGCGTATTTTATCAGATATTTAAGAGAAACCGAAACCTGAAGACTGGAAAGCAACTTTTATACTTGATTTTTATTTTGTTTGGATTTCAAACATTCTTCTACAATTGCTCATTTAATTGGGTAATTTAGTAGCCATTGCTCAACTTGTTATGGTTTTCCACATACATCATGGGCATCCTACTCCCATCTCATTATTTTGAATTTCTTTCTCCTTGGTTGGGAATGATCTCTTAGACTGTTCTTCATCTACTATGCTTTGGTAGTACTTAATTGTTCATTAAAATACTTAAACCTTTCCGTCTCTATTTTTTAATTATACAATGTCTTGAGAAAAAATCCACATTTTAATTATAAAAAAAGCCCATAATGACTGGCCCGGTATGGCCAGGTGGTTAAGGAACTCGACTCGTAATTCCTGTCACATCAAACATGTTCGCTTTTTCAGTCGCGGAGGCGTTATTAAAAATTAAAAAACAAACAAACAAAACCGATTGACCATTTGGATTTATAAAAAAAATTAATTTCGAATAATAATACGAAATATTTAAATTTTCTAATTATTTGTAACTTTATGATTGTTTGTTTGTTTATTTTTGAATTTCGCACAAAGCTACTCGAGGGCTATCCGCGCTAACCGTCCCTAATTTAGCAGTGTAAGACTACAGGGAAGGCAGCTCGTCTCGTCATCACCACCCACCGCCAACTCTTGGGCTACTCTTTTACCAACGAATAGCGGGATTGACCGTCACATTGTAACGCCCCCACGGCTGAAAGGGCGAGCATGTTTGGCGCGATTTGGATGCGAACCCGCGAATCTCAGATTACGAGTCGCACGCCTTAACACGCTTGGCCATGCCGGGCCATAACTTTCTGATTAGATCATCGAAGAAATTTGAAAAGCCTATTCTTAGCTATTTCAGAGATATAAGAAATGAATAAGATGATGACTTTCGGATTCTTCTCAAACATCAAAGCATAGGACACAACTGGACACATACTCGGAAAATATAATAATACAATTAAAACACGCTTTCAAAACGAAGATTTTAATTTTTATTAAGCATATATTCACGTTGTTCATGTAAGAGAAATGTACTTTTCAGATTGTTTAAAATCTTTAGTCTATGTGATATATATATATTTCCTCCTTTTAATTATTAATTTTTATATTTCATATTTTCTTACTTAAGATTTATAGGTTCATCCGTGATGTCATAGTTAGAATGTTATTAATGTGTGAGGAGCCAACCTTGGACGAAAGTACTTACATTAAAATAAATTAAACCTTAAAGCATTTATCTATAATTATTCTAAAAGAAGCTTGCATATTTCATATCTACTATATTTATAAACTTTTCACTACATACGTAATATTATTTTATAGTTTCATCTTTTAAATAGAAGGAAAGAGTAATTATAGAATTTCTATATTTTCCGTATTATTAACAAATAACTGTACATATGAACCTTCTTGGACATGTGTGAAATTGGGAAGACACTTTATGTGATTTTTTTTACACCTGTATAGTTTGGAACTACGTTTGCCACAGATGTAAAAAAAAATCAAACGTAGTTCCAAACTATAGGACATAGTTAGACAATATAGGCTTTTTGCTTGTCGTGAAAAATTCGTTCTTTGCATTGAATCATATTAGAATAACCAGTTCAAATCTGGTGTTCATGATACTTCTAACCTATCTATCTATCTATATATATGTATATATCACCTACTTCAGGTGTTCTCCCCTATGAACATTTCTAAAGGGATTACTTTAGTAAACAAGTCGTTACTGGCAATCTTTAATTGCAGTAAGTTACACAGCTAAAAATTAACACTGTTAAGACAAAATGGACATTTTTTTTTGTGTATGAGAAGTTATAGTGGCACTATATTTTTTTTTATTGTTCTTCATCTTGTGATAGTAATTTTTTACTAATTTATAACATTTTTACTGATATCCTGCTTTTAGCAAGAATCCTTACGCTACGTTTGTTACTGAGTTTTCTTTTAGGACATCTGGCTATTTAATGTCTGATTGTTCAAATTAGATCCCAGTTGTTGTATGTCTAAGGCGGGATTTAAAGGAGTTTTTGCTAACGTTGAAGTTTAATGGCTACATGGAATCTGCACAGCATGACAGCTCTTGCTTTGGTTATAATGTTTACCCAATTGTTACCCCTTGGTAACACTATACGTCCTGATTTCCGAGGAGATGGTAAAGGAAATCGCAAGTACATTTTACCTTCCTCACTCACTTTTTGAAATTGAGATTGAGTCAACTTGCATGTCTTTGCTGTATTCAATGTTATTGTTATTGTAAATCAACAGATGGTTGTGCTCTTACTTTCAGGCGATTTCTGGTTATACAACTGTACCATAATCAACTGCAGTTGGCTGCTTCAATAGCTGTTGTCCATATGAGTTCTATTCTTGAGGTTGGGAAACTGATAAATGGATGAATTGTTCCAAATTTCAAGGACACCAACAATTTGAGGACTGGAAAATAAAGCCAATCAGGAGTTTCACTAGATATCGCTGTTGGTGATAGGTAGGAAAAACCTTTTCGTTAGGGGTAGTTTGTTTGTTTTGAATTTCGCGCAAAGCTACACAAGGGCTATCTGCGCTAGCCGTCCCTAACTTAGTAGTGTAAGACTAGAGGGAAGGCAGCTAGTCATCACCACCCCCGCCAACTCTTGTGCTACTCTTTTACCAACGAATAGTGGGATTGATCGTTACATTATAACACCCCCACGGCTGAAAGGGCGAGCATGTTTGGTACGAGCGGGATTCGAACCGCGACCCTTGGATTACAAGTCGAACGTCTTAACCTACCTGGCCATTCCAGACCGTTAGGGGTAGTACATCATGGAAGGAAATTGCCTCACAAAAGCACTTGTGAATACTTGGAAGATTGCAATGATAGTGATACTCCATACGCATTCATATAATTTCTTGAACAGCTCATAAGCATCTCCACTTCGAAGGTTTGACTCTCTGGAGATGGTCGTTATTATTATTTTTTTTTAATATGTCTCATGACGATTGTTAGATATCATAAATTATCCCGATTGAGTTTCCAATTTATTATGTTTCGTATTACAATTTTAAAGAGTCTGAACTGAGTGAAATCGTAATTTTGATTATTAAATTAGTTAAATGTTGGTAGGTATCAAATGTATAATATTTCCAAACAAGATTCATACAGACAATTTTTTTTTACTCAAATGTATTTTAATATAAAAACAACAATTCAATTTATCATAACAGTTACTACAAATAACGATTTATTTTTACGAAAGTACAGACAATATTTAGTCTTGTATCTGGTTTGGAACTGAAAGCTTTATCGACGATTCACGATGAGCAAATTAGTTTTACGTTCATATCTATACAGATCATTTAGCGGGTAGCGAGCTAGCTTTCTGTTCTCTTACGCGGTTTACAAGCAGACCTTTTACCGACTAAGATATCTAATGTCATCGAAGAAATACTAACGTCCGAAGTCAAGATAAACGGTTTATAATGTTCGAAATCTATAAGCGATTCTGATCAAATATCTGTAGTTTTCCAATTAATAAGTATTTATCACTATTATAGCTTTCAACGTTTATAGCATACTAACTGTAGCAAACCAACAACATAAAACTTTCTTTCTGTGTTGCTTTTGTTACTATAAGCTTGAGAGAAGAGTTCCTAGAAATTTTAGTTGGCAACAATACCGGCAGTTACTAGTATTTTATGTACACACACACATAGTAAGTTATTGATTCTTACACTCGAGAATCTTCTATAAATTTAGTGAATAGGCTAGAATTTTTCAATACGCATTTAACAGTATCATTTACATGTATTTCTAAATATATTTAACTTAAACAAACACTAATATTAAAATAAACATAATAATAAATCCGTTACACAATAAATCTTTTAGTATTTTGAAAAGTAATTCTCAAATTCTAAGTTTTCATGACCACAAATTATGATTGTTTGTTTAAATAGTTTTATAACATGCTATTTGAAATTGTGAATTATTGGATTTATTTCTCTATTATTTATAATTTTCTTGATTATATTGTCAATCGGACCAATGGACTTTATCAGAAAGACTGATGGCTATGCTGTCTGGACAACCACAGTGTTCCAGGTTTATATGTTCTTATTAAAAACGTTTATCGTTTAATATAGAGAATATTTTTTGTTGTTGGTATATACCAATAATCTTTACGTCCTTAATTCTATATTCCTTGCATCAATTTAAGTTATAATATTCACATTTCACTTGTTCTTCTTGTGATTATTTCATTTTAACTTGTGGAATTTTTTACATCTATTATACGCTTGGGAAATTCTCTCATTTTGTTTATAATGACTTACAACTGAAAAGCTGTTTCGAAGAAAGAGATATGAATAGTTTTAATTATGAAATTCACACTTGTTTACACTCATACTCTGGCAGTAGATCCACACTTGATCTTATCCTTATTCGAGCCATTAACTAAGGAAACGACTGTTGCAGTCGTATTAGATTAGATAAGCTAGAATAAAGTTTCTTGTATCTCCTTCATACTCCCCAGTGGCATAGCGCTATGTCTGCGGACTTGTACTCGTAGTGAGCAGAGCATAAAGAGCTCTTTGTTGTAACTTTATGGTTAATAACAAATAACAACATATTCATTAACTTCATTTAACCTTTTCTTTGTGACTCAAACATGATTTTAATGGTACATTTCAAATAACATACGTGTAGTTACTCTACTATAATACTTTTTATATCTCTGTCAAAGGATATTTAGTTTGTATATAGTATGCAAGCTTGCCCCTTGTTACTTACCTCTTTAAATAAAGTTTTTAAACCTACTTTACTTATTGAACATGCATTCTTGAAGTACAGAGTCGGTCAAGGGAACCACTAAGTTACTTTCACTATACTATACTGTAAAGTAAAACATAATATATAAAATTACAACGTTCTTTCAATTGACAATTCAGATGTTACCCCAGGAATATAATTCCCTTGTTTTGATGTGAGGGTAATTATAAGTTACGTAGGTTGTGTCTGTGCTCTTAGAAAAATTACACTGTTGTTATTAGTTTATAACACCATGTCTTCTCAGTTTGGAATAAGAGTGGAAGAACTAAATTATGAAACTTTTTTTATTTTCCAATAAAGGTGATACACTATGTACTGGACTTTTAACTTTGGTCTTAGTGGGTGTGAAGATTGTTTCGATGTGTTTAATTTGTGGTTAGTTTCTTTTTGTACCTCGTATTTATGGTAAATCTACTAAAATTATCTGTCTAATTTTGAGTTATTGGCTAGAGGGAAGGCAATCAATTAAGAGCACTCCAACATCATCCATGTTTACTAATTGATTGTCATTCTTATAACGAACTTACAGATTAATGTTCCAGGAATATTTTGTGAAATTGCATGGATTCAAACACCTGAAATCTAGAGATTTATCACAGGTTTAATCTGCGACTGTAAATTAATGAATTAAGAGTTTTGCTCTACAATGTGTTTTCTAGAACCTTCTGTTATTATGAAGTTCCTGGACGATTATTTGATGGGAAGTCAGTGGATTTGAGAATACTACAAGCGTTTTTGTGTATTTAAATTGGAGCGCTACTCTGTGGATAAATCCATAAGCTTTAAATACACCAGCAACTTAGACTAAGGGGAAATAAAAAGGTTTCAAAATGATAGAGACCCAGCATAGCCAGGTGGTTAAGGCATTTGACTCGTAGTCCAAGGGTCACGGGTTCAAATCCCCGTCTCACCAAACATGCTCGCCATTTCAGTTGTGGGGGCGTTATAATTTACGATCAATTCTAATATTCGTTGGTAAAAGAGTAACCAAAGAGTCAGCAGTGAGTGGTGATGACTAACTGTCTTCCCTCTAGTCTTACACTGCTAAATTAGGGACGACAAGCACAGATAGCCCTCGAGAAGCTTTGCGCGAAATTCAAAATAAAGAAACAAAGTGTCTGAATATACTTATTTGAAAAGTTACAAAATATTTTGGTTTTAATACAATATAATTTTTCTTTACTAGTTTTATTTTAATCATATAATTTATACAGATGTAAAAGAGATTCAACGAGTTGAAAAATTAAGTACTTTATCCTTATTGTTATTATCATTATTTGGATTTGATATTCTATACGCCACTGGTGCCGCTGTCGTGCAATTGCATTTTTGAGAAATATATGTATGAAATACAGTTTTTTTTATGACCTTGTGTTGGATATTTCGGAACTTCGAAGAAAAAATAATGCGAAAGAGATTAATATTTTCCAACATCTGATAAATTGTTTTTGTTATGACTGTTTATTTGTAAATCTCTGTTTGCCTAATGCTCTAGGATAGTTCAGAGAATAAATGTTAATTTTTTAAAATAAACACTGAATGAATGATTGTTTTTAATATAGTATAAATCAGAAATCGTATTTACTATTTACTCATTTTGTTTGACTTTAAACAGTAACTTAATGATTAAACTTAAAGTAGTTGAATAAACTTCGGATTACATGTTTTAGGGCTTAAGTTAACACTTAAAAAATGAAAATGGTATCTGTAAGTAATAATTTTTAAAAAAAATCATATACTGTATTGCTACTAGAACAACTGTTTACAATCAGAATTGCATTGTATTTTCTTTACGTAAGAGGACACTTTTTTTGGTGAATAAACATCCATATTTCTGTTCTCAATTTACGAGACATTTATTGAATTATTTAACAATTGAAGTAAATGTTAAGAAATTTAACGATGCTGAAAAATAAAACATATAGCAAAATTAGTTTATTTCCTTAGAAAAAGTAAAATTATGATATTCATTGTTACTTTTAGAATTTTTAATTTTGTTTACCTTTTTTATTGAAGTTTAGAATTCAGTTTTCAATCAGGAAGATGGATTATACTAGAGATAAAAAAACAGGTTCATCTCAAAGAGAAGTGAGCATTAAAAAGCACAAGAGAATTTTCAAAATTATTGTAATTGGTGATTCTAATGTTGGAAAAACATGCCTGACATTCAGATTCTGTGGTGGGTCATTCCCTGTGAAAACAGAGGCAACAATAGGAGTTGACTTCAGAGAGAAAACTATTGAGATTGAGGGGGAAGAACATAAAGTAAGTAACTTTTTTCCCATTCTTCTAAAACTTAGTACCTTAATGTGACATTTCATAAAGTAATATTCTTGTTAAGTATACATCATTTTGGTCACATGTAACTTCCATTATGTACAAATAAAGGAAATGCTATAACACATTTCTAATCTAATAATATTGCATCAAATTATATATTGTTAAGATGAGCACTCATTTATTTTATAGTACTCCTAGGTAATGTTTTAATTTGCACTTACCTTTAACACTGTTTACCACTTTGTAGCTTGTTATTCTAACTATGAAGTCAAAATCATGTTAATCATGTGTCACAATAACTGAACTGCTTTTAGACTTTGAACATTTTCCAGTTCCATCTTATGACTATCTAGTGACTCAGCATATAGCCCGATGGGGTTTTACATTAAAAAAACACACACGCATTATCTAGTAAATTTTCTGGTGTACTTGTGATTACATTCATAACAATCATATTCATTAAAAAAAAACTTGAAATATTGTACCCTGGATATTTTATCTATGCGTCTGGAAGGATTCAAAGTGTAAAGTAAAGTTTAAATGAAAACTGATAAATAAATACTGAATTTGAACTTGGAAGTGTTTGTTTTAAGCAGTATTTTGGAAACACTTCATCACTTATTATATGTGTTGCCTAGAAAGTTTTTTTTTCTTCTTGGAAACCTGTGATATACATAGTGTTATTGCTATTTGGGAAGATACAAACTTCACTATTTATTACTGGCAGACAACAATATTATTAAAGTATATACAAGTGTGTAATTCTGGAATTTGTTCTTGTTGTACAATATGTTTTTCTCATTTTTCAACTTATAATTTCATATTTTTGTTCACTGACAAGCGAAATGAACCACTCTCATAGAACAAATACAGGGTAGAAGTTAATTATTTTGAGGAAGCAGTGAGAATTTGCTATATGCCTAAAAAATTAGAAAGAAAATTATACTTTGGTTGTTTACAAATATAAAAAGAAAAGTTATAATTCCTGTTTCTAATGGATTTGATAACTCACATTACCAAATATTAGACTGTATTTTCAAGAAACTGTCTTGTACTTAACTATTTGTGAATCTACAATAATTTTTACATGTTTACAAATACAGATTAGGCCTATAGTACTTCTATTCCTTCTTCATTAAGAGTGTATAGAAAAAAACAACAAATCTATACTAAGTATTGCAGAAAAAACAATATTCTATTCTCTAAATTAGAGCAACTCAAATGTAGTGTTCTGCCCAGTCTCCTTGAATCCCAGTTATCTTAAAATTTCATCTGAGTTACATACAAAGAATAAAAATCATTCTTGAATGGTACAACTACATTTAAAAGATTTGTACAACTTTGTGTGATTCTGAACTATACACATTTATAGAGGCCTGCAAATTAATTGGTGTCTCTAGCACATGAAAGTTCTTTAATTAAACTAGAAAATGCTGTAACATTCACATATTAAACCCTTACCTTGAATTTTCTCTCCTTTCCTCTATTCATTATTTTGAACATTTCATCATACATTTTAATTTGTTTACAGTATGCAGTAAGAAGTATCAGTTGAATCAGTGAAATTGGCCATATTTGGAAATACTTTATTTTTATAATATATTCTGTCTTGTTATGTTATGCATGTGCTTGAAAGTCTTTTTCACTTCTTTAAAACAAAAGTATGCATCTAAAAAGTTGGATGTATTGCAAAGGAAAAAAACCCCATAGAAAGCAAAGTAATTGTCTGATTTCATTTATTATTTCTGCTTAATACATACTTTATTTTGATCAAGATATAGCAAACTACTGTTTTCATTCCAGTGTATTTTTGTTTTCATGGTAATATTTATGATCATGGAGATCAAGTTGTATAACAAAATGTTATATCTGACGTCTGATTATACTGGTATCATGACATTTTATTGCTATAGTAAATTACTGCAGACAAATAATTATGTTCTCAAAACAAAACATTTCGTAGCACAATGAATGACTTTATTCTCAAAATTAATAAACTGTTACACTAAACATGATTAAAATTTAACAATAAAGTCATGGAATAAGTTGCTGGAAAAACAGAATAATAAAGCAACTGAATGATTTGTTGGAAAAAAAAAGGATATCACTATACAGTAAATATGTATACTATTATTTATGTTTGCACAGGTACAAATTTTATGACAGTTTTCATGTTTATGGCTTTTTCACATAATAATGATTGATTTTATAATATTTGAATAATATAATTTTTATATATGCAGAAAACCTTAAAATGAAATAGTTGCTGCATCTCTTTGCTTGCAGTAAAATAAAATGACAGCTATAAAATATTGTAAAATCAGTTATACATTTGATCTATAAAATAAACTTTGTACCTTGATGTTTTATTCATTTTACTAATGCATCATAATGTGAGCCTCCCAGATGCCCCTGTAGAGTGGTACTGAGCTACAAATTTTTGCCCACTATTTGGAAAGCTGTATTAAAAACATTTCATGCTATTTCAAAAATGTTAAAACACATTTATGAAAAAAGAGTATATATTTGTATGTGTTGTATTTAAGGTACATTAAAATGCTACTTTACCATATAACTAGTATAAAAATAGTAGTTTTATGTAGCAAAATGCTACAAGATAGATGGTAACTTCAAACCTTGAACTAATACATAAGTTTGGTTCACACCTCATCCATCAGGTTCTCTCTGTACTTTAGCTTCATCACAATTTACACTCCATAATAGTGCTCTTATCTTGCTCCCAATGAAAATAGGGCTATCTGTTTACTTTTAGTTTTGGAATAAACTTGTCATGTGGCTATTAAAATTTTAAGTATGGTATTGTTTGATGTTTGTAGTCTGTTTTTTAAATGGTAAACAGAGGACAAATAAAACAAGTAGCATATATTTAGTTATTTATTAGTCAATATCTAATTAATTACATTTTCCAAGTTTCAAATTAAACATTAAACGATATTTTTCAGATATTATTTTGTAAGTTAAATAGCACAAGTGTACTGTTTAATGAATGTAATTTTTACTACAGCTACAAATTTGGGACACTGCAGGCCAGGAAAGATTTAGAAAGAGTATGGTTCAGCATTATTATCGCAATGTTCATGCTGTTGTATTTGTCTATGATGTTACTAAGATAGAATCATTTGAAAGCTTATCACACTGGATAGAAGAATGTGATCAGTTTCAATTAACTACAACCATTCCACGTGTCATTGTTGGTAATAAGTGTGACTGCACAGATTGCATTGCTGTAAATACAAATGAGGCTCAGAAATTTGCTGACCTCCATAACATGCCTCTTTTTGAGACTTCAGCAAAAGATGACAGTGAAGCAAATCATGTGGAAGCGATCTTTATGACAATAGCTCATAAACTGAAAAATTCCAAACCAATGATGTCCCCACTATTACACAAACAGGGTACAGTTGATGGTACTGTTTCAAAGTCTAGTGGTACTATTACTCTTGGAAAATCCCATGCTAGAGAGACAAAAAAAAGTAACTCGGTGGATAAGGATGAGTTATGGTGTGCTTGTTGAATTAGTAGATTATTTCATTGGTTAGTATACTATTGATCTGTTACTACAAACATTTATTGGAAACATTGAGGCCTCCTGACTTTATGATGTCTGCTATTGAAATTGTATCTTGATTTATATATATTAATCAGAGATGCACTTTTTTCTTCATTGAGATCACTTGGAAAAACTTTCAAAAGAAAGTATAAAAAATTATGACTTTTTACTCTTGTACAACTTTCTTGATGCTATAATTCCTTACAGGTGGCACAAGGTTGATATCAAAATATTAAACTGAAACATGAAAACCATTATATGCATGCTAAAGAGTATAATTTGGCTTTCTAGGTTTTTTTTTGCAGTCATTTTATTAGTGAAGAGTTATTGCTGACTGAAAACCATTAAATTATGTGATGGAATACTTTTTGGAGGAAAGTAATCATGAATATATTTTATTATAGTGAAGTGAAATTTTTGAAGTGCTGGTAACTAAACTGTTAATGATATTTTTATGTGTTAAATGTTTATCACTGTTTTCTGTTTGAAGTTGCATACTACCTTTAATTTCAACAGAGAAATTAAAAACAAATCCTGGTCATTCCAGTTTTTTGAACTTGTACAAAATTCAAAAGTCTTTCATGTAATTTCAATGAATTAGAAACTATAGAAGCAAAGTTTCTTGTAGTATATGAAGCTTGAGTTTCATAATCAAGACTGACAAAACTTCTTAAATAAAATGTTTAACAAGCAAGAGCCATAGCATTGTAATCTGCCAAGGATTTCTAATACAGAACCTGAGAATACGTTGACTTCCAAACAAATGAAACAAGAATTTGTTTTTGAGAAGGAGTTGACAAGATATAAGATAAGTTTTATGTAAACTGGCACATCAGAGTAGTTGAAAAGGAAAAAAAACTACTAAATCTTTTAAAACCTTGCATTACCAGGATGTCTAATAGATGTGTTTATGTAATTAACATGAGTACATTTTCTGTAAACTTACTTACTTATCCATGGAACTGTTATTTATGTTTGATAAAATGTAGTTCTTATAAAGAATTTGTAAAAACATTTTTAATAGGAAAATGATGTATATATCAATATTAGTAATGAAATGATATGATAAAGTACACTTTTCTTTGACCTTGCAACTGAATCACTTACTTTAGTGGGTTTAGAAACTGCTATATTACAGTAAGTGTTAAAAACATAACACTAGGTACTGTAGTTAGGAAAACTTTAATATAAGACACAAGTTTTGCTAACATTATATCTGGTGTTATTTTCTTTCTTAAACTTTATCTTGCATCTTTTGTATATTGTTAATATATAATTTGTATATATAATAAAAAGCAGTTTACTAGCAGAGTTGACTAGTCTTCCACACACAACTAGTATTAGTGATAAAAATCAGGGTTACTAACATGGAACAGTAGAAATGTTAGAAACAATAAAATGATATTGAAATTATATTATTTTAAAAGAAATGAAAAAGGCTTAGTCTCAAACTTTAGAAGACAATATAAAAAAATTATGGCGAGATGTTGCATACAAAATGAATTGGATAACTTGCATTCTATGTCAAAAGCAAGTACTACTACACATTTGATCATCTCTGCTACTGGCCATTTAATGTTAATCACGCACACATATATATAAAAACAGTATGAGACTGACTCTGGAAGATACTAGTTTTCTTAATCAGTGAGTTAATGTTGGTATGTAGACAATAATAAAACAAGTGACTTTGATGGACTTAACTGTTCTAGATATTAGTGGACTAACAGTAGTAAAATGAATAATATGTTGAAGCTATTGAGTTATGTGTGTTCTTGACTTAGGCTGATGTAGGATAGTATCTGACATGAAATTTTGTTGTTGTTGCCTTGTTAGTATTGTTTAGCTAGAAGTAAACCTAGAGAAAAATCTAAAGAAGGCATTTTGTATGTTAGTTGTGTGAAGATGAAGGTAGTTCAGTGTTGAATATAGAATTCCCCTGGCATCCTTAAATACATCTTAACTATTATATTCTTTAATGATAAAATAATATCAGTTTTAACATTTTTAAATTGTGATTCTTCTTAAATTTTGTTTTTTAATGCTAAAGAAGGTTCTGTTATAAAAAGTTTAGTGTACTCTATAACTTGCATGTAGACTTGATTTTTGGTTTGTGTATATAATTTAATATTTCCAATTTTAAGACACAACTTGATTTATTTTAAGTTAATGAAAACATAAATATGCATTTGCTTTTTTTTTATGTTTTAGAGTAGTGTTATAGGAATGGTTTATATCAGCTTTCCAAGACAGATTATTGCAGTATAGTAGTTTGTCAGGTTTGGTAGCTTTATAAATACTTTAGGACAAAGAAATATTTAAATAGCTTATGTGAAATCTTAAAAGATATTTTTACTAAAGAAAAGGTTATTCGCTTTGATTTTCCTTTATGTTTTCACTGAGAAGAGTCTTCAAGCTTTGCTTCTGTGTTAAGATAGTAAAATAAAGTATAGCTATGCAAAAGGTTCCAAAATTTTAGTTTTGAGTATTAACCTAAGATAGCTTTATTCCTTCCACAATTGTATTTTATAGAATAAATGGTTTTTATTTGATAAGATTGTGTATGTTAAAGCATACTAAAGAAAGTAGACTTAATGTAATTTTTTAACTTATTCCACATTGTTAAAAAGATAATAATGAAATAATCAGACAGTTTATTTTTACAGAAAATTATTACATGTGCAGTGTATGCTGTTTGAATGTGTCTTGAGAGCTAAAAGTTTTAAAGAAAAATATTCTTTAATACACTTCTGTTAAGCCACTGTATAAACCCAAAAATATCAGTTTGTTTTTACATATACATTCAACATATCTCATTTCATTTTAAATTTAAAGAAATATGATAATGCAGGTACTTCAATTAGAATTTACAATGCATGCTGTTAAAACATCAGTTTAACAAAAAATGATACCCTATAACTCAATCGTTTTTGAAATGTGGACCTTTTGTTAAGGGACAAACTAGTAATGACTGAAAAACAAAATGTGAGATAAAGTGAAGATTGATTAGCATCATCAGGTCACCATAGAAATCTGGAAATGTTTTGAGTATATTTCAATGTATTGTTATTAATATTTCTCATTTTCACTGCAATACTATCAGATAAAGAATGTTAGATATTAAGAAATTAGAGATGTTTTAAAAACATAAAAGTGGTCAATAGAAGTGTTCATTGTATAGTGAACGCTGTTAGGCACTTCCTCTGTTTATACTTATATTTGTCATGATATAGAACTTGAAATTCTGAAATCTGCCCTATTCATTTCTCGCCTTTCAGAATCTCAAATGGTAATTGACTTTTCCAGTCTTTTCATATTTCTAAACAACCTCAAATTAAATAATGAACATTATCTTCAGGTTAACAGTGTGGCAATGGGTACCAGAATGGGTCCTAACTGTGCTAATATATTTATTGGTCATAAAACCTTGCCACTCGCTAGTACAGCAGTAGGTCTACAGATTTACAGTGCTAAAATCAGGGATTTGATAGCTCAATGTGGCTTTGCTATAAGAAAACACACAGATAAAACCTTATACATGGAGGAAATGTTACACAGATGATATATTTCTTCATTTAGACAACAGTTCTGAATCACTTAGACTTCAATACTTTCCAATACTTTTCACAAAACAATGAACTAGTCCACTACCCAAATTAACTTTATTGATGTCAGTGTCTTTATAAGAGACACAATATGACCCACTGATTTGCATAGAAAGACTACTAACAGTCCACAATATCTTCAGTATAAATGCTGTCACCTCACTTGCATTAAATGGAATATTACCTACAGTCCAGCTTTCCAAATAAAGAAATTCTGTTTAGATGGAACAAATTACTGAAAACACATCAAGGATCTAAAACAAGGGATATAGAGATACCAAAATTGACAAATAGGTTGAAAAACTAACAATGTTCAACAAAATACCATCTTTAACAGTGTAGTAGTAAGGTTAAAAACAAAACAGTTCATGTTATTACCTGTCACTTTAAGCCCTGAAATGTTTCCTTTATTCTGAAAGAAGTATTTTTCTTGCAAATGCATGAGCTTATTTATTAGACAAATATTTCCTCAGTTTTTCATTAGAAATTATTTGCGTAACACAATACTATTGACCTTATACAGTGTAGAAAATGCAACTGCTAGTATGTAGGACAGACCCAAATGGCACATAGAGAGCCTTGCAACAACAATAAATCTTCTATTAATGACAAAAAAGACCTCCCTGTTGCCAAACACTTTAAAGAAACCAGTAGTTTTATTAATAATGTAACTCTCTTCAGAGTTGAAACTGGTTTCAAAACTACAGATGAAAAAGAGATAAGAAAAGCCTATTTGAGCTTACAACTATAAATACTATTCATGTCTTTGAATAAATCTTCATTCTGGTATTAGTAATTTACAATCATTAGTTGGTTCTCTGTCAGAAAAATAAGTTGCTGTTTTTTTGTGTGTTGTGTGAATTATCTGTTTTTTACCCCTAATCTTTATGATATTTGTTTATGATAATTTTATTGTTATTTTTTATTTATATAATTTATTCCTTTTCTAACTAACTTTCATATCTCACTCTCATTTTACTTTATCAGCAGTTAGTGTAGTTTCTACTTACCATTTTTCTTTTTCTTAAAGAATATTTCTTTAACTTCTTGATACCTAACATTTTCATTTCAGGTAGTATTGCATAAGAAATTGGCTATGTTTGTAGCAGTACTTTGTAAATTACTTAAAACACTTCTGAATTTCCATGGGGGGCCTGCGTGATGCCACTCAAACTTTATTTTGCAGTTTGCTTTATGTAATCGTTTCTAGTTTGTTCCTGAAAAAGAAATGTGCATGTTTTGAAAATGCTCAGGATATAGGATTTAAAATTAGGTGTGGTACTTATATGTATTTCTTGTCTAGTTTTCCATGAAATTTTGTCTGTAAAATAGTAATACTCTCCTAGATTGAAACATGTAATACTTGTATATGTGTATGATTCTTTTGTATATTTCTTATTAGCATTTGCTTATTTGTTGATGAATAATTGAATATTTCTGGTTCTATAGAAAGACTATTAGGACAATTATGTTAAAAATATACTTTAAAAAGTTGTTTCTTGTAAGTCTATTAATGTTTTTTTAAAACTTAATATAGGTATTTATATTTATTGCATTTTAAATTTTGATAATTGATAAAAGATCATTAGGTCTTAGAAATTAGTTCTTAATTTGGACAGTTAGAGTGCATAGTATAATATTTGTTCTTTGTCTCAGAAAAAAGGTAACAGTATTTAGAGTGTGACATACAGAAATCCAAAAATACACAAGGTATGTATGCCCACATTATCACAGGTTCTCAACAACTCCAGGACAAGTTTACATCATTGGTTAGTTGTTGATGTTTTGTTCCACTCTGATGTTGGCAAGTTGTACTTGTATTATCATGAAAGGGTACTTTATAATTAACTGTGAAATATTCATTCCTTTTGTTTAAATAATGTGATTTAGTAAAGTACAGATTCATATTAAATGTGGAGTAATAAAAGACCTAATATGCAGCTTTCCTACATGTATAGTGTGCTAATTGTTAAATATAATTTTTTTTTTTTTAGATAGGAGTAGCATTTATAGGTGCCTTCTTTACAGGTTTGTTTATGTGTATGTGTAATTAGGTAACTTTCACGTTTTATAGAAGTTAGTTAGCTCTCTGTACAGATTTTTAATGTGGCTATTGTGGCATAGCCTTGTTTCTAAAATAGTATTCATTTGTATTCCATACATTGTGTATTTCTGACACACAATTGTCAGGTAAATTAAGTATACATGTAATGTTTGTTTTATCAAGTTAACTCTGTTTATGGATATATATATGGATTATGGTTGTTGGTATCCTTTGGCATTATTGTGTATAGTAGCAACTATAGTATGGTGTTGTAAGCTAATACATTTTTTTATTACCCCAAATTTGAAAGTCTTGAGATTATAATAATAAATACAACAATAAATGTTGAACAGAATGTTAAGTTGATTGGATAATTTTCCTTTGAGAGAAAACTCAGATTGGAATTTGAAATTTCTGCTGCTCTTTCTAATAAGAATATTTGAGTGAAATGTAAGAAGAGAATGTAAAATAGTGTATCATGATTATATTGGGGAAATTCTCTCTTTCTCTTTTCAGCTTTTGTACAAACACATTTTGTCATTCTGATATTTCTATTATATGAGACTCCTGTCTGATGATGACAAAACTTTCTAGTGTCAATGTGAATCTCATTTATTGGGCTTAATAGTTAAGATTGTCATACCAACTGTATAACAGAACTATTCTTCATGTGTTTTATTTGTACTTTGATATGTTATTAGATTGGCTGATTATTTTAGAAGTTGTAAAAGAAATAATAAAGAATTTTTTTTTATTTGCAGTCAAGGTCTAGTGAGGTACAATTCTCATGCACTGATTATACTGAAGTTTATACAAGTCGTAGTTTTGTTTATAAACACTAAAGACACTGTTCATTAATCTCATATTAGTCATGCAAAAGTTTGTACGAGTCATATTTCACTTTATAACAGTAAATACAATATTGTAATTTTTTTTTTTCACTCACTGCAAGGGTTTCTTTATATAAAATTTTAACCTTGCTCACAATAGATTTTGATAAAAACAATTTTTTGACAAGTATCAGACAGGTAAGTTTACCGTTACAGTAGGTTTGATAAAGAAATAAAAAGAGTGTTGTATAGTTGTTAACATGACTGAATTTTAAGTTGTGTATCTCTCCACTGGCTTATACAGCTAAAAACTGGGTTTCAATACCTATGATGGACAAAGCACACATAGCTCTTTGTGCAGCTTTGTGCTTAATATCAAATAACAATAACAAATAATTTAAGTTGTGTGAGAAATAAACAGATTGGAACTATTTAAAAGACAGTGAAAACAATCTCTATTTAGACACAGTTAAATTAGTAAAATTAAACCCTTGCCATATCTTTGCAAGGCACATTGGGCTAGTGCTTACAAACTTAAATTTTAACTGGCACAAGCAGATAACAATAGTGATCCATTCCCCTTGGATGGGATTCTAGTCCATTTCTGGTTAACTCTCAGCTGATAATTGGTACCTATCATACATCTGTGTAGATTGAAACAAGCAAGGTAAAGTGCCTTACTGAAACACACAACAACATAGTGTGAATAGGCTTTGAACTTGCTACCAAAGACAGAACAAGATTAAAAAAAAAAATTGAACTAGTCACAAAACCAAGTAAAACATTGAAAGTGCACCCAAACCTATAATGTAATTTAAGTTTCACTGCCCAGTGGATGGCATCATCTCATGCCCTCTACATTTTTACAACTTTATTCAGCTGCTATTTTCAGCTAGCCAGATATATGTCAGTATTAACCCATTCAATTCAGCCTACTTGCAATACTGAAATATGCCTATGGGCAGAGGAGATGGTACCTACTAAAGAACAAAGAGTCAGAAATGACAAACAAATCAAAGGTAAGTTTCTGGACCACATATAAATGCTATGGTGGTGCAGAACTAAATAACTGATTATGTAAAAGAAAAATCCATATCACAGTAGAAGGTAGCAACTGCAAGATATATCTGCATATATTCATGCTGTAGGTTCTACAAGCTTAAAGTTTTTATTAAAATTAAACATAAGGTCTTTTGCATTTGATTTTATTATACTGATAGCTGTTTGTTGTGTTGATAAGTTTATCTTTTATAAAGATGTTAAAATTTTTTAATAAATTGTTACAAACTTGAGCATGAAGACAAAAACATGTTTGTTTTACAAGGTGGTACTTTTGAATAACTATTTTTTGGGGAGTATTAGATTATGTGGAAAATGATTGCAATCAAACAAACCCTTGAAACACAGCAAAACATTGCTTTGGCATAAGCTACAATGTAAAATTAAATACATCCAAGTTTGGTAAAATGTTGGAGATTTTTAAATGCAGCTTGGTTTGATTATCTTTATAAAGCAATAGTGATGAATGATAATGGTAACAAAATGAGTGATCTTTAAATAATAAAGCCAGCAGCTTGTTTTATATTGTAGGGTTAACAAACAGATGGTTTTGGGTTATAACCTGAAGCATGCCAGTTCACTTTGTAAAGGTATGAAAATATGATTTGTCATATTTTTTGACACTTTTGAGTAAATGCTTGCAAATTTACTGTTTAAATTTCAGTATTTTATATTGATATAAAGAGAACAGTTTGAGATATGCTATTTTCCACAGAACAAACAGCTGTTATCTCTGTGCATCTCACAAGTTTTGAGTGGAATTCCCACTTCTACATGCACATTGTTCTGAACTGCACCCTCTTATAATGTAATTATCTGACACTGTAGCCCTCAACAATGAGAGCTAGTCTGGCCAGGTGGTTAGGGTGCTTGACTTGCTATCTGTGGGCCAAATTCCTCATCCTGCCAAATATGTCCTTTCTTTCAGCCATGGGGACATTATAATAATATGGTCAGTCCCACTATTCATTGGTAATAGAGAAACACAAGAGTTTGCAGTGGGTAATGATGACTAATTGCATTTCCTCTTCTCTATCACAGCTAAATTAGCGTTGGCTAGTGTAGATAGCCGTCATGTAGATTTGTGCAAAATTCTAAATGAAACAAGCTCAACTATGTGCTATATAAGGTTGATCAATTAAATAGGATACCATTGACCAAACCAGTCTACACCAGTGATATCAGGTACATGCCAAACATTGTGATTATTGTAGACATACAAGCATTGAACTGGACAGGTTAATGCTTATACTTTTTTAGAGAGAAAAATAGAATAACAGCAAAATTAACTAATAAAACTAGAATTGAATGTTATTAAATCACATTTCATGTGTCATCAGAAATATATGAATATGAGGTATGGTTTAAATAAAACTCTTAGAATGCTTGTACTTTGATTTGAAAAAAATGTGAATTTTTTAAAATATTTTCTCATTTTGCTCATGATTTCTTTAATGTCTTTTGTTGATATATTGAATATGAATAAGGAAATGACAAAATCAAACTTTTGTATTACTTTTGATGGATATGCTGGATACTTTCTGCATAGTGACTCTGTCACATTGGTCACAAGTAGGGATTTATTTCATAAAATAGAATATAATTTAAAGAGTTATTTTCCATAAATTGCACAGTTTCTACCTATTCAGGCATTGGATAAGAAAAGCAACCTTTTGACAACACAACAGTCCAATTATTCTGATCATAAGGATATTGCACCAGCTGACTGCATAGATCCAGAACAGCTCTTTTGTCTCTAAAATCAACAAGTCCTGCTACAAATTTTATATCTTCCATTTCATGTTCAGTCTTTGTTCTGGTTTTCATAAGCACCTGAATGCTATTTTGTTCATTACTGTTAACATTAAACTGAATGGTATTTACATTTTCCACCCCAGCCTACCACTTACAAATTTCTGCTGAAATGAAATTCTCTTCTGTTTTATCAGGATGAATGTTTTGATATAAAAAAAAAAGTTCTAGGTTGTTTTGACATCTCTTGGAAGAAGATCGTCCATTATTGCCCAAATCCACTATCTTAAGTAAAACTATTTTCAAGATAGTCTTGGATAATTCTAGTTTTCATAACATAGTTTATTCCCCTTTATTCTCCCAGATATTCAAATGTATTTACCAAATTATTGTTTCATATTAACACACCATCCTGAAAAGGTAGTCTTACATTTCTTCCACAGCATTCATGTTTTTTGCTATATGATAAGCATGAATATCATTAGAACATTTATCAGATTTTTTTCATCATTCTTCACTTTGATGTTTATATCATTAATAAATGTTCAAACAGCTTGAAAAACTGTTTCAGTTTGTAATTTAGGAAAGAGATACTGGGTATATTTAGAAGTGCAATATGAAAATACTTGTACTTTCGTATTAACAAGATAATTTATTTTGTATTTCAAGGTCTCCTTACCCCTCTTAAAACATTAAAAATCAGTTTTTGTGTAATAGCCTTGCCAAAAGAAAGAAGAAATACAGAATTATAGAACATAGAATTTTCTGGAGTT
This sequence comes from Tachypleus tridentatus, assembly GCF_004210375.1. Lineage (NCBI taxonomy): Eukaryota > Metazoa > Arthropoda > Merostomata > Xiphosura > Limulidae > Tachypleus > Tachypleus tridentatus. The sequence goes on along the minus strand of NC_134837.1, from coordinate 104,644,974 downwards.
ATTTAAAAATCTGCAATTTTTTCCTGACTAAATTATGTATAATAGTTGTAAAATGAAAGCCTTTCATCTCATTTTGAATCAATTCTAAAAGAGTGCTTTCCTGAAAATTTTATCAAACTTGAAGTTAGCTGGCTACTTCTACTTTATAGTGAAGTACTTGTACTTTTGCTGTAACCACATCAAGTGTTCAGTTTCCATACATCTTGTCTTAACTTGGATCATATACAATACATGAATCCACTATTATTTCATCAAATGATAGTACACAGAACTTTTCAAGATCTGAGAATAATGTTGCATTACTTCTTATGAAAAGTGATTGAGTAAAGTATCCTGGTATATGAATATACATTTTTGCCCATCTTTTTTCAGTATGGTAAGACAAGACAGTGGGTAACCTCTGGAACAAAGTAACCTTTTGACTTTATTTGAAAGTGTTAAAAGGCTTAAATCAAAAGTAAACCTTTATTTTGTCTTTGTTTTACCAAACAAGTTACTTTCCATATAAAGAATTTTCTGAATTTGAGGTGTGAAAATCTTACATTTACTCAGAACATTTTGTACTCTTTCAGTCTATTTGATTCTTTGTGATATATCAAAACATCAGGGCAATTATTATATTTGTAAAGTTTCTCTTGTATTGTCAAACTGCAAGAAAATAAGATGTTTAGTCAACTGTTCTCCTGTTGCTTTCCTAGTACATCTTACACCTACATCATCAATTTGCAGTTTCTAATGTCACCCAATAAGGTTTGATGTTAAGCAAATTTTTATAAGTTTCCATTTTCAATGAAAATTCACCAGTTTCACGTGCTCAGCAATCTCAAAATTTTTCTTTAGGAAATGAATAAAGCAAATTAGAGTAGTATTTGGATTACAGCTAGCATGAACCCAAGCTGTGTGTAAGGTATAATTTTTTTTTGGAAAAGAATGGAATGAGGGTTCTCCCCTTTGTTAAATAGAATTTCATTTTTTGTAACTTTCAGTTGCACACTTTGGTATAGTAATACATTTCTCAATTTTAGTTTAACTAAAATAAACATAAAAAACATTGGCACTAGTGATGTTATTTCTCAACAAGAAAAGAGAAACCTTCCCCCACCAATAGTTTAGCCCAAACTTATTACATCATGTTTCAAAAGGCTTAGATCCTGAGCTAATAGGATAGTGATATATTTTCTATGCACATTACAACTTGTGAACACTATTGTTGCAACATTGGGTCTTTTCTTTGGGACTGATTTCCTTGATCTTTTTTTTTTCCTTAATAATATGGACTTTTTGCATTTATTATATTAAACTTACTTTGTCATTTGTAGCATAAACTTTCTTGTTATTTTCTTACACTAAATTTTTAAAATCTCAGTTAGAGCTTTGATTTGAATTATTTTAAACTTGGATTCTTGTTTCTAATCAAATGTGCAGTTTTCAGAGTGTTCAAAGGTCTGGATAAAGGCTTTCATAACAGTACTATCTCCATTGTTTTAACCTATCATACAGGTTTTATTACATTCCTGTTCTCTTTACACCAATGATTTGAACTACCAGACTAACTTATTAACTATACATATAAAAGAAACCACAAAATGGTTTCATACACCATCTCAATTATGAATTCACGTTTCTACGTTTCTTGTTTCTGCTATCTCCTGGGGAATGGGAAGGACTTTGACAGTCAGCCATTTTACCACCAGGTGGTTGGTTCTATTTCAGGTCCTGTATTCTCAACCTCATCCCCTTTTCCTTCTGCTGAGTCTGTCCTATCTTTGGATAAATTTTACTGACTGTTTCCATGCCTACTTCTGTGTCTGTCTTCCTTATTAGGTAATTCCATCTTTCTCCTTTGCTGCTTGGATTTTATTTTCTCTCTCTCTCTCCAGTTTTCAGCTTTCCCTCTAACTTAACTTTGTCTTCATGCTTCACCATTATTTAGAGGCTTTAAATAATGGCTATCAACTCTGTTTGGAAGATTGCAAACACCTGTTTTCCACTTTGCCCTCGATTTTCTTCTTTTATGTTTCTTTAGTTCTGAGATATGCTTCATTAGGATTCTATACTTTTTGACATTCTCTCCTTCAGTTGTTTCTCAGAGACATCTTTGTTGTACTGTAATTCATGATGAGGTTTCTGGGTTTTTTTTTTAACTATTAAAATCTTTATATGATACAGTTTTATTTACTTTGGTTTATTGTTTATTTGAATGAATGGCTCCATCAGATTACTTGTACTCTTGTTAATATTCAGTATATTCATTACTGAAAGCTACCCATTGTGGGTCATGGAGGCAACTTGTTTCTAGAGATGTTCTTCAACTATGATCCAATGGGAGATTAGCTATCCCACTTTATAAACCTGTAAACTCTTTTTTTTTTTTTTTATAGTAGACTACTAGAATACACAGGTACTTTCTCAAACTAGAATAGCATGGAACAATTCCTCAACTTCATTCTGGGACTTTACTGTTGTCTTTTTGTTGTTCCAATGAAGATGAGAAGTTGGTGAATTGGATAAATCTGTAACACTAGAATCAACTTTGGTTATTCCTCAGTTCAAGATACAGTTGTCTCATTCTGACATTGGTACTCTGCTAGTATGTTGATGGTTAAGATTTGTGTCTCAGTTTATTTATATCCTGATGTAGCCATCTGGTTTTTGCTTCCTTTGGTTCAGTATTTGATTCACTGCAATTCTGCACAGATGGCCTTTGTGTACCTTTGCACGAAAATTCAAAAGAAACAAACAAACCTTGTGATTCCTTTGCACTGACTATTGCCCTGTATGTTTTCACTTGGGTCCAGTGGGCTTTTGCTGAGATAGTTTGTTCCATAGGGCTACTGTTCCACTACTCTATGGATGTTTGATTTCTAAATGTTCCATCAAATGTATCTTTGATACATCTTTCTACCTCTCTCCTTCATTAGAAGTTGTCTCATTTAGGGTGGTTTTTGACTTTTCAATTAAATCTTGATTCTCACTCAGCATTTCATTTACTTTGTACTCCCTCAGTTACTTAATGGTAAGTTTTATGCTTATAATTCTCAAATATTTGGGTTTCTATACTCATGGTGGGATAAGAAAAAGTGTCACATTATATAGCTTTGCAACTAACAACCAAACTTATTAATAAAACCTGTCAACCAAAACCTCTCTGTTCAGGGGTGTGTGATTCTAATCAAAATGTAATATATTTCTGCAGTTTTACCTCTAGAGGAATGGCCTCTCTATATCAATGTGTCCTCAAGATGTTGGCTGCTCCATATACTTACCATCATATTCTCACTCATGTTCAGTTATTGGTCTATCGAGTTTTGGAAGCTTAGGGCCTGTGGTAAATTTATCTCATTTAAACCAGATCCTTCCTACAGCATGGCATTTTCTTTAGCATTGTTCTCTATCAGTACTGTCTTCCTGACTCCTCTCCATACCTAGCATTTATCCTTTTTTCTTTTAATATTGCCAATTCAGTACCATTTTGTACATAATTCTCTATATTTTTCCAGGTCCTTCTCTTTCCTTCTCCAGTTTTTGCAGATCTATTCCATCATTTTTCTTCAGTTGTTCTTCTTATGTGGTTCCTCTTCTTGACTTAAACCTCTGTTCAAACCATTTGGTATGTGGTGATTATGCTAAATAGGTAGGTCCTATGTTTTCCTTGAGAGATCTGGGATGACTCCTCCCAGCATCTGCTTCTTCTGGTGAGTACCATCTTTCTCTAAAGCTGTGTTTTTTTTGTGAGAGCCTTTGCATTAGCATTTTCGCATTGGATACTTCTCACACTTTATCACAGGGGACAGGTCAATATTATTCTTGAACATTGCTTCCTCATCTAAACTTGAGCTGCTTGGAATGTTAATCAGATTTTTTTTACAATCTTCTCTCATTCCTTTATTTTCTGTATGATCTTTTTACGTCTACCATCTCTGTTCTTTATGTACTGCTATTTTAAGGGAATCAACAGCATGTGCTTGCTTTGGAATTTCTTTCCATCTAGTATGTGATCTCCTTCAACTTGGACCAGTGGGATTAACATCTCGTGCTTTTTCTTGCTTTTAGATATTAGTTTCTCTTTAAGAGATTTTGCAGGGACGAATGTGAATGACTACTGGCACATTTATGTCATATTATTTACACAACATTATGGATTCATCTACCTCTGGATTTTGTCTTCCTTCATTTGCCATTATCTACTTGTCACACAGGTTCTCAGAAGGTGGGTTATTTGTTTTACTGATTTCACAACCATTTTATTTATGTGGCCAGTGTTATATTGCAGGGAATACTTCTTTCTCCCCAAATTTGGAAGATAGAAGAAAGTGTTAAGTCCAACTGTACCTATTTAGTGTCTGGTGTTAATGTGGGGTTTTATGCAAGACTTTCAGCAATGTATATACATAGCCTTCCAAAGTGTACTTCAGGAAAAAAGAAAGACAGCACCATGTATAAGCTTTTCCTTATATCTGGTTAGTGCCTGCTGTACTTATACCTGGTAACCAGTTGCACAGTCTATCACAATGGAAGCTTATGTAGACTTTATAAAAATTCCTGTTTAGCTCACACACCTCTACAGTATTCTTTCCTATGCAGTTTTCCATTTTTTTATTCTAGTGGAATAAGGAGAACCCTTACTTTTCCAGCCCCAAACTGCTAGGGTGTTAATATGAATAATTCAACTTTGGGTTAGTGCAATCCCACTGGCATAAGACTGAGGTAGAGTTTGGGAATTTTAATTGAAAGTGTAGTACAGATCATTTCTTATGCTACAAACCATTCCTAAAGGCCATGCTAGATTGATAGATCCTGTGTTGTCCTTGTCGTGCAGGTCTGGAATGATTTCTCCCTGTACAAGCTTCTTCTGACAAGTATTCCCCAAATGTGGCCTGACTTATTGCTTTAGCCATACTATCCAAGTTATGAAGGCTGGTTGAGCACTCTTCCATACTATACAGTTATGTGACAGTTTATCATCATACAGAAATTTGTTTTTATACTATATTTACTGGACAAGAATGTACCTTGCATGAGAAGGCAACTTTTTCCCAAGAAAGTGGCATGCTATTTGTTTTTTCTTTTAAATTCTAACACTGTAATTTCAGAAAGGAACTCATCTTTGTAATGTCTTTATCTGCATTGACCCTTCCAACATCTTTCCAATGTGCGATTTCAACTCTTTGTTCCATGGAGAAGTGAGTAGCGTTTCTAAGGAAGACATTTTACTTACCCGATACTGTATTTCATATAGATTGCTTTACACAAAACCTGTTAATCCTCCTCACTTTATACAGTTTTTTTTTTTAACTCTTCAAGAAAAACCTTTCATTGATTACAGGGATTACTGCTTATGTAGAATGTGTTGCTCTTCTGTTGGTCGAAGGCTATGGTATAATGATAATTGCATCACAGACTGATGCGTTCCATGTCAATACGTGTGGAGGTGGAATTTCTTTTCAAGGGTTCTGGTATTCACAAAAATCTTAGAGGTAGATGCATGAGGTAATTTTTTGTGTGTGGAAATATTAATCTATCCTGCTTGTAGAATGAAAAACAATAATATTTTTATAACAAAGTGGAAAACATAAATAGTATTTTAAAATGATTTTCCTATTTATATGATAGATAAAATTATGAAAATATATTTAGGTTACAGCAGAAATGAATAATGATAACGTTCCATATTACTGACGGCTTTATAAAAATTATTTTCTGCTGCTCTTAGAAACAATTCTGCTGCTGTAAAGTCCCTCATTGACTCAGCAGTTAGCCTGAAGAGTTATATGCATGAAAACAGGGTTCTGATAACCGTGGTAGTTGTAGCACAGATAGCCAATTCTGTGGCTTTGTGCTCAGTAATAAACAAAATCCATTGTCGATTGTTTAATAACTATGAATATGTGTTTTTGTAACATAAAGCATGATCAAGTTCAACCCACCTTACAAACTGTCAGAAATTCCCCACTGGATGCCGATGCTAGATGACCAAATTTAAACAGTACAAAGGCAAAAACGTGGGCATTGAAATGTAGCGTCTTCATTATGGATGCTCCATTTGTGAAAAAAAAAATAAAAATGAAAAAAAAATGCATAAAACAAATATTGGAAAACGAATACAAATGGACGACTCTGTTGTACAGTCAATATTAAAACCAGATTCTGCACCTCGATTTCTAATTATTCATTCCTTATCCGAGAAATTCTTAGGACAGATGTCCCCGTTTTTTATTCAAAAGGGATTAGAGGGGCTTGGTGACTCTCCAAAGTCAGCAAAGAAGTTGCACTCTGGAGACATTTAGGTGGAAACATCTTCACCAAAACATACCAAAGTCCTCTTGAAATCGAAGGCCATTAGTGATATACCCATCGAGATTACTTCCCATGCAACTTTGAATTAATCCAGAGGAGTTATTGTTGAGAAGTTTTAAAGATCATTTTTGAGTTGGAAATCGTTGCTGGTTTTTCCATCCAAGGCGTTTCTGTGATGTGCCGAATCTGGACTCGCAAAAATGGAATTATGGACCCTACTAATGTTCTGATATTGACGTTTACGTCACCACGTTCTCCTGCCACAGTGAAAGCAGGTTATCTGAACTGTAATGTAGGACCATACATTCCCAACCTTCTCGGATGTTTTCATTGTCAACGGTTTGGTCACTCTAAAACATCTGTCTTTAAAATGTGCTCATTGAGGTGGCAAAGACCACGACGACTACAAGTGCAATCTGGAACCACACTGTTAACAGTAATGGTCCACACCTCTCTTACTCTATTTCTTGACCTAAATGGGTAGAAGAGAAAGATGTGCACTGCTTGAAGACGAGATAATATCTCCTACCTAGAGGCTCGGAAATTATTGTCCCCAACTCCATGTCTGAACATATGCATTGCACTCTATTCTACTGCCACAGTGGGAGTGCAGGCAGATCTCTCCGTGCCTTCAGCAGAGTCGTTTGCAAAATATCTGAAGAATATTTTGCTCTCCATGATTAAAAAAGTTGAATATATCTACTTCCATTGCTGTCTCTGTCACTCCTTCCAGTGATTGCCTGGTTTCACTTCCTTCGGTTTAAGGTACAGCTGTTTCCTCGGGTCCATCCTCGTCTGCAGCCCCAAGAAGTAAAATGACCATTCGTTCACGCCTTCAGTTGCTGGAATCTTTGTCCACAGACAGAGATCTGCCTACTCGACCCAAGGCACGATCCATAGAAGTTGGTACATCTTTGTCGAATAAAGAAAAATTACGTGTCCAAAAACAGAAGGGCTCCCATCAAGTTTTTCTCCATGTAAATAGAAACGGCTACTCTGATTCAGTGGAACTGTCGGGGTTTTCATTCAAATATAATTAAATTAAGGATTTGATTGATTCTTACCATCCCGTGTGTCTCTCCTTACTGGAATTTTTCTGAAACCTGTCGATACAGTCACCATTTGGCAGTTTTCTTTGTACAGAAATGACAGATTGTGTGATGGACGAGTTCATGGTGGGGTGGTACTGATGGCTGATTAGCATGTGCCCATCCTGTCTTTGTCACTTGGTACACCTTTGGAGGCTCTAACCATCTGTGCTTTCTTGGGTCTTACCATCCCTATTTGTTCTCTCTACCTGGTTCTTGAAGAGACCTATGATCAGTCAGACTTTGATGTCTTCATTGAGCAGTTACCATCTCCCTTTTTAATCCTGGGGGATTTTAATGGACATAATCCTTTTTGGGGTGGTGTTAGTACTGATGGTAAGGGTCGTGCTATAGAGCATATGCTCTTGGATCACAACCTGTCTCTCTTCAATACTGGTTCTTGTACTTATTTTCATGCACCTACTCAGTGTTTTACTGCTATTGATCTTCCTATTTGATCCCCTTCACTTTTCTCTTTTTTCTCTTGGAGGGTTGACAATAACCCATAGGGCAGTGATAATTTTCCTATCATTTTGAGTGAGACTGCCCGTGATTGATGCCAATCAACTTGCGTGTCTCGATGAACGTTGGATCAGCCAAACTGGCCTTCTTTCACTGCTCTCTCAGAACTTGATCCTGGCATCATTTGTAAACCATCGATATATGACTGTGTAGCAGCAGTGACTGACTGTATTGTCCAGGCAGCTGCTCAACGTATTTCTAAAACCCGACAAGTTTCCCACAGTATCCTCGTCCTTAGTGAAATTCTGACCACCACATGGCAAGAAAAGCTCAAGAACGGGCTTGGGATACCTTTCGTTGGTATCCCACACTTTTAAACTGCATTGCATTTCAGCGGGCCCATGCACATGCTCGGCAGATCAGACGTCAAAGCCAGAAGGAATATTGGATTAAATACATCTCTCGCATCTCTTCTACCACCAGGGGTTGTGTTTTCCTTCCTCAGTGGGCCATGCGTTTTCAGAACAGACGATCTGTCATTGTTCCCTTTGGCCTTTGTATCCAGGCACAGTTGGATGAATTGGGCCCGTCCTTGGATAACTTAGCTGTATCTGTTAATCAGCCTATCCCACCATGGTTAATTACCATCCTCAAATGTGACCTTCCTTTGAGTCATCTGAAGAAAGCGGATACTCCCAATCAGAAGTATCGCCTTATATTTGCCGAACATCTTTCAAACCATTTTTCCATTTCCATTTATACGAATATTTTGAAATCATGTGACTCTGTGGGCTCTGCCATGGTTTGTTGTGTTTTGGTTGTTGCACTTAGAATTCTCTTTACAGTTTCTGTGTTCACTTCTGAATTGTATGCCATTTTTCATGCCATGTATGACACGAAAGCCATACAGTACATGAACTGTACTGTCTATACTGACTTGCTTAGCTCTATTGGCTCTGCAATTGCCTCACTTTAGTTCTCAAACTGTTTTTGTCGATATTCAAAACAGACTGGCCCATTTCTCTCTATCATCTACATCTATACAGTTTTTCTGGATACCAGGCCACGTTGGTATTCTCGGGAACAAGCTCGCTAACATTGCAGTTAAGTCTGTTTGGTTTGTTTGTTTGTTTCTGAAATTTGCGCAAAGCTGCATGAAGGATATATGTGCTAGCCGTCCTTAATTTAGCAGTGTAAGACTAAAGGGAAGGCAGTTAGTCGTCACCACCCACTGCCAACCCATGGGCTACTCTTTTACCAAAAAATAGTGGGATTGACCATCCCATTATAACGCCCCACGGCTGAAAAGGCGAGCTTGTTTGGTGTGACGGGGATTCAACCCCTCTACCATTTGCTGTGATACTATTACCACTGTGCCTATCCCATACATGGGCTACAGTTATGTATTCAAGGCTCGGCTCCGCGCCAGCTGTCAGTCAGCTCTGAGTGAGCAACGTGATAATTTTTCCAGATCAAACCTTCTATTACTCATTCGTCTTGCTTCCGTAAGGATCGGAAGGAGGAAATTGGTCTGGCTAGGTTACGCATTGATCAGAGATTTTCAACTCATCGCTTTCTTTTATTTGGGACTAATACATCAATGTGTGCCCTGTGTGACACTCAGATCACAATCGTCCACATTTTACTGTCATGGCGTCGTTACGATCGAGAGCGACGACATCATTTTAAACATGTTTTTTACCATGGGTTCACCCTTGATGTTGGACATTGATAATTGTGACACAGTCCACTTCAGTTGTATTTTTAAATTTTTAAGGGACATTGGTCTTTTTCACTCTATTTAAGATTTTAATTTGAAAATTGGACTGTGTTTTATTTTAGCATGATTCCTTTTTACATATTTTAATTATTTTACTTTTTTACCAGGAGATGTACCCAACTATATTACAATGAATTTTTTTAATGGAGGGTGTGTTTTTTTGTTTTTCTTTTTCGTATCCTTCACTTAATAGATGAAGATGTTGTTCTACGTAAGCTTGGAATGAGTTTTCAGAATTTGGAGCCGTTGATGACTCACCGACAGGAAAGACTGTTATTTATTTCAGTACATCACGAGCACAACTATAGTTATTTTCCCTATAAGAAAATATATTTGACTTATTGGAATTACCATGCTACAAGGGCTAGAAGAGCTTAAATGTTACTTTGGACGACATTCGATATCAGGGAGTAAAGATGATCGTATGTAAAATAATCTCAAAATTCAACATATTAATGAAGTGGGTAGAAAAACGGATGGCATATGTATTTCGAGGTCTTTGACTATTCTTGTTGGTTTTTCACTGTTGTCTTTAAGAGCAAATATACACAATGAATTATTTGTATTTTATCCAATGTGGGAAATTGAAACCCAGAATTTTATGTTACAAGTCCGTCAACTTACCGTTTACCCACCAAGGATCTGCGTTTGTTGTTTGTTTTTGAATTTCGCTCAAAGCTACATGCTCAAAGATAAATAAATAACCGTAAAACAAACATATAGAGCTAGAAACGTTTCTTGTGGTGCCACCTCTCGCATCTAAGGACCAATAGCGTATAAAAATCGGTTCTATAGAGGTATATTTAACTCTTGAAAATACTTTCAATTGGCTGTACGGTAAATGTCAGGACTCACAATGCTACAAATATGGTTTCAATATTTTTGTTGGGCAGGGAACAGAGAACTCATTTTGTTGTTCAACAATAAACAAAGTATCTATATGTTAATGAAATTATCTCTTGAAGGGTGGGGAATAAGTTAGGAAATTGGTTAGAAGAGTGACTGAATGGGGAAAAGCAGAAGGTTGTCCCAAATTAAGTTCAGTCAAAATGGATTAATATCTCAAGTGAGATACCTCAGAGTTTAAGACCTTTGGTCTCTTTTTATTTACATCATTGACACAGATGAAGGGATAGTCAATAAATTAATTTAATTTGCAGATGATATTAAGATATTGGGTGTTGTTAGTTGTGAAGATGATGCTTCTGAGTTACAGAAAGATGTGTGTTTTTCTTAAAGTAAAACCACATCGGGCTTTTTGCTGTGTTCACTGAGGGGAATCGAATCCCTGATTTTTAGTGTTGTAAATCTGTAGACTTAGCGCTGTTTCATTGGCTGACTACAAAGGGATTTAGATCATTTATTGGGTATGGCAAATAAATGGCAGTTGGGTTTTAATTATAATAAATGCAAGATAATGCACGTGGGTTATCATAATTTGAATTACAAGTATAATTTGGTTAGGAATAACCTCAACAGTGTCATGAAAGGAAAGGATTTTGGTGCAATGGTTAATCAGTCTCTTAAGCCATCTAAGCAGTGTGCTGTTGCTAGAGGTAGGGGAAATAGGATCTTAGGTTGTATCTACAGAAATACTGAATGCAAGTCTAAAGAGGCTATAAAGTTATTGTACAGGCCACTGGATAAGCCACATATGAATAGTGTGTTCAACCTTGGCCCTACACCTAAGAAAAAACATCGAATTGTTGGAAATGGCTCAGAGAATGGTTACTAGAATGGGGAAGTTGTCATATAAGGAGAGGCTGAAATCTCTCAAACTGTTTTCTCTTGAAAAAAGAACAGTGAGGGAAGAGTTGATTGAGGTGTTTAAGATTTTAAAGTATTGATAGATCATGTGTTTTCAGATTTAACAGTGAGAACAGTAGGATTAGGGGACACAAATATAAATTTTGGTAGGACGGGAGTCGCGCTGAGATAAGACAATTTCATTTTTCTAACAGGGTGGTTGGCCTTTGGAATGGGTTGCCTTCACATGTTGTAAAGAGAGTAAATTTAAATGAGTTTAGGATAAATCTTGATTACTTTCTGAATGATAAGGGCTGATTTTAAGATGTTTTATCTTACTTATTTTCATTTGATTTAGAGGTAGAACAACCAATAGGCCCAGTGTTGTTACAAAACGTAACGTTCTAATCATGTTTGAAGTTTAGTTTTAAAAAGCTGTCCGCCAGTGGCTCAGTGATATGTCTGGGGGCTTACAACGCTAAAATCCAGGTTTCGATACCCGTAGTGGGGGGAGCACAGATAGCCCATTGTGTAGCTTTGTGTTTAATTCAAAAAACAACAACTTTAAGAAACTAATTTTTATTTACTATTTTTTTATAAAAAGTATTTATTTTCAGGATTGACTTTGAATTTTCAGAAGTCAAGTAAATAATGTTACAAGTTTACGTTCAATAATATGCAGAAGCTCATTAATTTAATATTTCTATCCAACTACGATGATTGTATTTTTAGGTCAAGTGAATGTGCCCTAAGGTACTTAGTTTATTTTAACTTTCCTTTCGACACCTTCATCTTGATGATGAAAGTTATGTATTGGTGGATCGTTATTCCTGTATATACATTTTTTTATAAACTTAGTATTTTAATAACTATAGTTAGTTTTACAATTGGTAGACTTACAAATAGTATTATATTTATTTATACAGTAATCGATAGTTTTATGTTTATTGTTATAATATGATAAAGTTTATCAGTTAAAATTAAAGCAAAACAATATTTTGTATTTAATAAGGTTTTAAACTATCATTTTAATATACAAAGTAGTTAGCCAAGAAGATACAAAAAAGATGTACGCTCTTAAAATACAACAAAAGGGGGCAGCACCACCGAGAATGAGCATCTCATGATTGCTATACATTTCTTAACCCGCAAATACACAGCATTACGTATGAAAACGGTAAATGCACACTATTAAAATTACAAATACATTCCACAAACCTCATCCGTAGCAGTATTCAATTGTTTATTTTAATACTTCACTCTTGTTTTTCTCAAAAATTTTTATATGCGGTAAGATGTACAACCGCGTAAAGTAGTGCCAGTTGTTTTATAAGGCTTGTTTAGTGCATGATAGTTATAGTAGACTTAATGGGTGGTAGTTGGGAGTTATAGTAGTTAATTTTGATAACTGGATGGGCCCCTTCTTTCTAGTATAATTCGTTTACTGGGCTACCATTTAATGTTTTTCTACCATAATGAGGGCTGGAATGTTACCCTCAAGAGGTAAGTTTATTTAACGTACTTACCTCCAAATGGTAGTACCTTATTTTTCAATTATTTGTTCTTCCTCTTCTTTACTTGGGAGAGTAGTCACCTTTCCACAATTGTTTGCAGCCAGTAAAGAGTGATATAGATGTGGGACGTTGTGGGCTTGAACACCCATATCTTGCTCTCCTAATTTTTATTTCTGTATAGTTTATTTTATTTCTTTATGTGAGACTAGCGAATGGAGGTTTGGAGGTTAAGACTGATAGACAGTGTGTCCCCATCGCAATGTGGGCCCTGCTTCCTAAGTCACCTCCAAAACCTAAGGTACATTTTATATCTCATATTATTGCTTGTACCCGAGGATCCTTTCAATTCGTGCAGCGTTTTTTTATTTTTTACTTTATTTTGTTTCGACTTGTTTTTGGTTATAACAAACTAAGGTTTGGATTTGCTGTTTTTAACGCAATACTGCATTTTGATTTTGTTTTAATTTACTTAACTCTATCAGTATTAATATTCTCTAACACACACACATAATATTTCGGTTGATGTGGGAGATCGTGTCATATACATGTGTGTGTGTGTATTATTGAAGCTGCAATTGCTGGATACTTCTGATCGTATTTGCTTTCTTTTCTAATCGTAATATTTGATAAATGAGTTTTCAACATATCTAGTCTGCTAATTAGAATATTGGGTTGAGGAATAATTCGTGAGCGTTTTTTCAAGTTAAAAAAAATATATTCATAAATGAAACGCTTTCGCAAAATATTTCATGTCATTTGGTAGATAATTTTTTGCTCTAATAGACGGTGTGTTTGATTTTCATATGTCTTTAATTTTTGCTTTCATTTTCAGCTCATTAAATGGAATGTCAAGTGGACAAAATCGAGCATTTTCGACACCATCTGCTTTTCACATTTAATTTCTTGCAATTTCGTTTAAAACAATGCATACTATATACCAAGGTATTACATGAAATAAAGTATCATAATAAATGTTTTGGGTGTAATGTGTTCATGCATTGAAGTATTGTATAGTCTTGCATGTAATGCTTGAATGAAATTATTTAAAAACGCTCACGAATTATTCCTCAACCTAATATTATGAGAGGATATGATGACTCAATATTTTGGTTTTATACGAAGCTTAACATCATTTCAGGCTTGAAATATTGTGATATACATATTTTGTAGTATACAGACTGTATGTAGTATATGAGGTGTGATAAAAAAGTTTTAAGACTTCACTTTTATTCCGAAGAATAATGTACATACATCAGTATTATATGTTATCCCGTTCAAAGTAATCTCCCCCAGCTGATACACATTTGTTCCAACGTTCCTGACGTTTTCGGAAGCAATGCTGGAAGTCTTCAACTGTTATGCGACTTCATTTTGTTTTCACATTATTAGGATGGTTGGGATGTCATCAAATATCTTTTCTGTTAACTTAATTTTTATTATTGGGAACAGAGAAAAAATCACGCCGGGCAAGACTGGGAGAATACAGGAGGTATGATATCACAGGAATATTTTTTTCTGCCAAAAATTCTAGAACAGACGCAGCAGACACTTGACGCATTCAGAGTTTTTCAGTTAAAATCGTCTGACACGATCCAAATGAAATGTCCAATTTTTCTCGGATAGTTAATCGGCGATCACTTTGAATTTTTTTTTCTTTCACCTTAGCAACCGTTTCATCAGTGGACGATGTCGACGGTCGTCCAGAACGTGGGTCATCTATGACTGATTGCCGACCATCTTGGATGCGTGTTATCCACTGATAAACGACAGCCTTACTGAAGCAGTCATCACCAAAGACAGTTCTTAACATTTCGATGATTTCTGTTTCTTCTTTACCATTTTTCACACAAAACTTGATGCAAACACGTTGCTATTCTTGTCTGTCCATTTTTGTTAATAATACCATGATGACCTTAAAAAATCTGGACAAAGTAAACGTTGTTGTCATTCTCAATAAACAGGTCTACCTTTGTAAAGTCCATAGATCTTAAATGACTCTAACAAGTTTAAATTTACACATAAAGATCCAACTTAACAAAGGGAAAATGAACTTAAAATACTACTGGTAACACTAAAAGAATATAATTTCTGATGAAGAACACAACCAGATTATACCTGTTGGATCACATATTGGCACTATGTAATGTCTACCTAAACTACATAAAATAGATGTACCGATGAGACCCATTGTATCAAATAAAGGAACGTAAAATTTCTTCAGCATGTTGTTACGTCCGTTTACTAAGAATAACTTGACTGTTAAAAACTCCTTTGTTTTCTCTAATTTCGTCAAATCCTTGGAGTTTGATTAGTCTGTATACATCACAAGTTTTGATATTAAATCATTATACACCAATATTCTATTTGATGAAGTAATCGAGTTATCTAGTGATTTAGCATTTCCTGATAACACAAAAGTCAATGGTTTAACTAAATCACCACTTGCTCCCATATTAGCTAATTTGTTCTTGTCCAATCATGAAACCATTTCGTTATTTTCATGTCTGTCGGAATTTAAACCTCTAGTTTGAAAAGAGATACGTTGATAACATGACTTGATTTTCTGAATATAATTAGTGTTAAAAAGTTTCAAGATTATTTAAATTCAAAACACAAGAATATTGAGTTCATGTTGAAAAATGGCCCGGCATGGCCAGGTAGGTTAAGGCGTTCGAGTCGTAATCTGAAGGTCGCGGGTTCAAATCCCGGTCGCACCAAACATACTCACCCTTTCAGCCGTGGGGGCGTTATAATGTTACGGTCAATCCCACTATTTGTTGGTAAAAGAGTAGCCCAAGAGTTGGCGGTGTGTGGTGATGACTAGCTGCCTTCCCTCTAGTCTTACACTACTAAATTAAGGACGGCTAGCACAGATAGCCCTCGAGTAGCTTTGTGCACAATTAAAAAAAAACAAACAAAAAACAAACAATCATGTTGAAAAGCAGAAAGAATGTAAGCTGCTTCTTTTTAGATCTAGAAGTCATCAACCGGAACAGCAGGTTCGAAACTAAGTGCTACCACAAACAGCATTTTCTGGTCTGTACTGTTAAGTAAGCACATTTATACATGACTATTACAGAACTGATTTAGTAAGTAATTTAGTTCATGGAGTGTATAAACCTATCAGCTCTTATCATTATTTTCCTGGTAATAACTTATAAATATTAAATGCCCTACATGGCCAGGTGGGTTAAGGCACTCGACTCGTAATCCGAGGGTCGCGGGTTCGAATCCCCGTCGCATCAAACATGCTCGCCCTTTTAGCTATGGGGGCGTTATAATGTCACGCTAAATCACACTATTCATTGGTAAAAGAGTAGCCCAAGAGTTGTCGGTGGGTGATGATGACTTTCCTCTAGTCTTACACTGCTAAATTAGGGACGACTAGCGTAGATAGCCCTCGAGCAGCTTTGCGCAAAATTCAATTAAAAAACAATTAATATTTGATTAAAAAGTCTTCCCTCTAGTGCTTATTAAGGAAAATATTATTGAATATATCAGTAAGGTTTACAACCTGATCTCAACGTTCCGAAACGTCCTATCATTTTCTTGTTATCTTTCACTGATTTTCACGGCATCAAAATAAAATGTAGAATCAAAAACATTTTGCAATCAACTAATCCCTAAGTCAGCCTAAAAGTGATCTTCAAATCATACAAATGGATATGCAAGATGAAATTCCTTATTCAAAATATTGTTGGTAGTATACAAATATTTCTGTACTTGCTGATGGTATGTCTGTGTTGGGTCAACTCAAACATTAGCTACCAGAATCAAGGAGCATGCGCATAACAGCTCTTTAAATAATTTTGGAATTTACAACCACCTATGCAAAGACTGTAGCGAAAAACCGAACAGTGAATACTTCAGAATAACAGACTCAACGAAAGATGAATGAACGTTAAGAGGAAAAGAAACATTCTTAATTCGTTATCTACGACCTTAGCTGACTAGTCTTCTAACTACGCCACTACATTTCAAACTTTAGCAACTCATCGTGTCTGAGATGGGCAGGAAGTGAAAATTTCATCCCTCAAACAAGTATTAGTATCTACTGAAATGGGGCGGGTGAGTGATTGGTTGAGAAGTTAATGCTATTTTCTCATTTGTTATTAAAATAGATTAACAATCCTAAATTTGGGGATTATGTCTTAAAGAAATTCTAACAAGGTACACTGTGTAGAAAAAACAAACAGTTAAATATTTGAGGAATTATAGAGTAGTCTTTATGCTATATTACTTGCAAACCTACTGCCTAAAATGCCTTTTTTGCGCTTTGTTTGTTTGAAATTAATCACAAGGCTACACAATGGGTTACCTGTGCTCTGTCCATTACAGGTACCAAAAGTCCATTTTCTGGTGTTGTAAGTCTGAAAAGGAGGGGCTTTATGCGCATTAGCACAAAATCTTTATAAATAAATGTCAATGTGTGTGTGTATACCTTTTCTTTCAATCAGCACCAAACTTAGCACAGTGATACAAGATAACGTGAGAAACGTCGTGACCCTCCATGTATTACAGTATTGGTACACTGATATATTTCTATTGCACTTTTAGTACTTATTATCTTAATAACAAAATATAGAATCACAATTTTCTACTCTTTGTTACAAACGAGTTTTTATTTCACTTATCCAACGGTCGGGGCCCGGCATGGCCACGTGGTTAGGGCACTCGAGTCGTAATCCGAGGGTCGCGGGTTCGAATGCCCATAAAACCACACATGCTTGCCCTTTCATCGGTGGGGGTCGTTATAATGTGACGGTCAAACCCACTGTTAGTTAGTAAAAGAGTAGCCCAGGAGTTGACGGTGGGTGGTAATAACTAGCTTACACCACTAAATTAGGGATGGCGCAGATAGTCCTCGTGTATCTTTGCGCAAAATTAAACAAGTTGTCACGGGAAAGTGTAAACGAGTCTTCTGTGTGTGTGTTGTAGATTTTTTTATGGTATCTCACTTTTCTTGTATTGAGTGAAAATTATTATTTTCTTTACATAAATAACATATCTATCGGATTCGTTAACACCACGTGACACAACTGGCAATTTCTTTGTTATAAAAGTGGTGACCTTCACGTGTAATATAACAACCCACAATCTGTTTGCGTGTGCAAACTCCTGCAGCCATCTCATCAAAGTGTATGGAAACTTTAACAAATGACGCAACATGTGCACAGCTACGTTAGTTTGTCGTCATAGTGACGTCATGTCAAGATATCTTGTGTCAGCGAAAGAAGTTGGTGTTTATTAAATTAAAAAACAAAAATGACATGTTTTTGTTTGTTATACGCAATAAAACACGAAGTTGTTTCAGCTGACTTGTTTGGGTAACACAATAATTATAATGATGATAATTATGTTATCGAAACCAGTCGGCTGAAACAGCTAATAAAGACTTCATCTTTCCTTGTGCTAAGAAACTTTGTTGTTGTTGTTTTTAGTTTCGCGCAAATCTTTTTTGTTTTTTGTTTTTGTATTTCGCACAAAGCTACTCGAGAGCTATCTGTGCTAGCCGTCCCTAATTTAGCAGTGTAAGACTAGAGGGAAGGCAGCTAGTCATCACCACCCACCGCCAACTCTTGGGCTACTCTTTTACCAACGAATAGTGGGATTGACTGAACGTTATAACGCCCCCACGGCTGAAAGGGAGAGCATGTTTGGTGCGACGGGGATTCGAACTCGGAACCCTCAGATTACGAGTCGAACGCCTTAACCCACTCGGCCATGCCGGGGCCTTAGTTAAATAAGAAGCTAAAATCTCAAATATCTATCCCTTGGGTAGATTGAAAAATGAAATAGTTAGATAATTTGTTTCAATGTTTACTTGGCTGACATCACTTACAATCAACGTATTCATTATTTCTTTTGTAGGTCCAGGTTTATAATGGTGCTGTAGCCCAGAGCCCGCTTTCTTCTATTTGTAAATTACTAAAGTGTTCTGAAAAAAAATAATGTAATGAATGTATACTATAAACGCTCTTCCTCGTTTACAGCAATTTCACAGATGTTTTAGGACATGATGTTTTACGTCACAGTAACTTGTTAAAACAGTAAAATTAATTTAAATAAAAAACTATTGATTGAAGGATGTACATGCTGTGATAAGGTTATAAAAAACAGTTACAAAATGAAGAACAATTTAAACGCAAATTATTCTGTGTAACAACATTTATATACGAGCCCCCAAGGTGCACAGCGGCATGTCTACAGATTTATACTGTGATTGGTTGTTTTCTTGAAAATTATTTATAATCTGAATAAATGGAGAAGTAAATATAACACATAAGGATGGAGTTTACATATTATCTTGACACTAGGTCTACAAAAGATTAACCAGGCCCAAGTGTTGGTCAAAGTATTACTGCATAATACTGGGGCCATGACATATTGGTTCAATACGTTGCCAAACAAGGAATCATAATATAATTCTCAGTCACATGATGTCTCTACAGCATATTGGATCAAGGGATTTGGACCTGCTGCTTGGTGTCCAACAAAGTTACAACATAATTTCCGGCAACGCACTGGATCAACACGTTGTAGATATATATATATTATATATAGACAACAGAGCGATGACGTTTGACTTAACGTGATGATGGAACAACCAATCAAATTATCATAGTTCTTAAGCATATTATATAC
The DNA here is from genome assembly GCF_004210375.1 of Tachypleus tridentatus. Classification (NCBI taxonomy): domain Eukaryota; kingdom Metazoa; phylum Arthropoda; class Merostomata; order Xiphosura; family Limulidae; genus Tachypleus; species Tachypleus tridentatus. Next base: position 104,625,442 of record NC_134837.1, on the reverse strand, counting down.
ATTATAATAAATATGTACGTTAAAAAACTTAACCTTTATTAACCGATCGGTTTCACGTTTGTACTAAAAGTGATAAATCAATTAAGAATAATTCTTTGTCGTTGTTAGTGTTAATGTTATATTTGTTTGTTTGTTTTTATGCTTACCTCACAATTCTACATACTTCGTTTGATACAGCGCCCCCTGCCTCAGGTTTCCTCATGCGATGGAATGTGAAAAAGATTCACCAGCAGTTTAGATACATCCTGCTTATTTTTTTCTGCTATTATAATATTCAAAAGGCCTTCATCTCTAGTACAGGAGAACAGCACTCATTTCGGCTGTCTTTTAAATTTTCGTAAATTTTGAAACTTCGGTAACTTAACAACGGCTCACAAATAGATAACAATTCTAGTCCGAATGGAAACAAAACGTCGAAAAATTAAGAAAACGATATTAAAGTAAAAATAGATGGCACTGTACGTTGTTAAACTGCTTCTCTCCTGTTATTTTATTTTTGTGTTTGTTTCCATATTTTTTTGTAAAAAAAACACAAGAAATAGATTAGCTTACAGATTCGCCGCTTGTTCTTAGTTTAATTCAAGCAAAATAATTAATAAACGATATTATCAATAAACAGTTTGGTGTTCAAAAATCAAAAATATAATTTGATGCTAATAAAAATCACAAATTTGATTTGTAAGAATTTACGAAATGTGATCAAAATCACGTCTCACCAACTTAATCTTACTCACATTGAAACAGTTGTTGTTCAAGTAATTGGTGATACAAATAATATCTACACCGCTAAAGTATTAGGTTGAGGAATAATTCGTGAGCGTTTTTAAATAATTTCATTCAAGCATTACATGCAAGACTATACAATACTTCAATGCATGAAACATTACACCCAAAACATTTATTATGATACTTTATTTCATGTAATACCTAGGTATATAGTATGCATTGTTGTAAACGAAATTGCTTGTTTGTTTGTTTGGAATTTCGCACAAAGCTACTCGAGGGCTATCTGTGCTAGCCGTCCCTAATTTAGCAGTGTAAGACTAGAGGGAAGGCAGCTAGTCATCACCACCTACCGCCAACTCTTGGGCTACTCTTTTACCAACGAATAGTGGGATTGACCGTCATTATACACCCCACGGCTGGGAGGGCGAGCATGTTTAGCGCGACGCGGGCGCGAACCCGACCCTCGGATTACGAGACGCGCGCCTTACGCGCTTGGCAAACGAAATTGCAAGAAATTAAATGCGAAAAGCAGATGGTGTCGAAAATGCTCGATTTTGTCCACTTGACATTCCATTTAATGAGCTGAAAATGAAAGCAAAAATTAAAGACATATGAAAATCAAACACACCATCTATTAGAGCAAAAAATTATCTACCAAATGACATGAAATATTTTGCGAAAGCGTTTCATTTATGAATATATTTTTTAAACTTGAAATAACGCTCACGAATTATTCCTCAACCCAATATTTCTGTCTACGCAGTATCTACTCTACTGGGCGATAGGCATCGTCGTCACTGGATATATGAGATATGGTGTGTGGTTGACGTGTTATTATGTTATTCTTTATTTGCACTCCCAAGTTTTTATAATTCCATCCCATCATAGTTTACTGCTGCTACGTAAAGATAGGCCTAAACTGACACAACTTTTTCTCGACGGGTGAAAATGTAGGCGCTCAAGTTTCCATGTGCACCAATAACAACCTTGATTCCCTTTCACTTTTTCTTTCTGACGCGTTTGGACGCAGTTTAAACTGTCAACAAATGCGATTAGAGTAACAACGTGAGATGGCGTATCCAAGAGTTGCACATTTTTATTTCAGAAGTATATATTCATATTAATTTGATACGTAATTCCTTAGAAGGTATCGTAGTTGTTTGAAGTGATGAAACCCGATTTGTTTTCTGCGTAATTACTTTGAGGCAATCATAATCCTTGATTTGTTTTTGTCATATTTATTATTATTTTTTAAACTGATTTATCTTTCAGAGTTTGAGTCGGCTTTGCTTTCAGTTTGATGTTGCTGTATTAATGTCAAAATTAAAATAAGATGAAAAGGGAAGGCATTACACTGGCAACATGATCTTATCTGTCCTATAAAACCATAATATGTACGTTAAGTAATAACTATAATTGACAAAGCCTATTAACAGTCTTTATCTTATTGTAACTACTAGAACTCAGTTGTTCTGTTTGTGATTAAGCTAACAGTTATTCTAGTATATTAAAAATTATTTTTGCTTTCAGTTGGAAAAACAAAGTTTGTTTTTTCTTGTGTGTTTTAGATTGATTTGAGTAACCTGATGTTCACTGAATCTCGAAACAACTCTTAGGAGATTTAGCCAATGTTGTCCGAAGAAATAAAAAAAATAGCAGCATGTATATCTGGAAATAAGTCAAAACCTTAAAATAGCTTGTGATATTTAAGCTGAGAACAACGGCGTCGACCTTTAAAATTCTAGTTTGTGTGTATTTTTGTTTTGTTTTTTAATTTCGCGCAAAGCTAGCCGTTCCTAATTTAGCAGTGTAAAACTAGGGGAAAGGCAGTTAGACATCACCACCCACCGTCAACTTTTGGACTACTCTTTTACCAACAAATAGTGGGATTGACCGTACATTAGAACACCACCACGGCCGAAAGAGCGAGCATATTTGGTGTGACGAGGATTCGAACCCGCGACCATTGGATTACGAGTCGAGCGCCCTAACCACATGATCGTATCGAGCCCAGAATTTCAGATGAAGTTTGTTGTAGTTGTTGTTGTGAGAGCACGGTAAGCCTGCTAGCCGTTCTGTTAAATACAAAAAGTAAAAATCGAGGTAAAAAAAAAAAAGGTGGGAGCGTGGAAGTAGAATTTATGGAGTGAAAATAGAGGATTGAAGTTGCGTGGGCCCGACATGGCCAAGCGTGTTAAGGCATGCGACTCGTAATCTGAAGGTCGCGGGTTCGCATCCCTGTCGAGCCAAACATGCTCGCCCTTTCAGCTGTGAGGGCATTATAATGTGACGGTCAATCCCACTATTCGTTGGTAAAAGAGTAGCCCAAGAGTTGGCGGTGGGTGGTGATGACTAGCTGCCTTGCCTCTAGTCTTATACTACTAAAGTAGGTACGGCTAGCGCAGATAGCCCTCGAGTAGCTTGATGCGAAATTCAAAAACAAACGAACAAAACAAGTTGCGTGAGGATAATGTAAAAGATACACATTATCTGATTATATTACTATTCACAGGAACAATTATTAACAGTACGCTTCTAAAAGTTCAAACCAGAAGTGATGTACTATAAACATTGTGAAAAGGGTTTTACAAGACTAGGATACACTGGATGACTTCCTTAAAGGAAGCGATTGGGGAGAACATTTTGTTAATATTTTCCTACAACCGAAACAGTAATTGACTGGTAACCCTAGTTATATCCAAGTTAAACTTCATACTAATACTAGAAACGTTTATCTTCAACAGATGTACAATAAGTTTCAGGGCCTACAAAAATACATTTCAGGGTTTTTGGTCATCATGGTAGACATGAGTATAGCAGTCCATGCTAAAACAAGTAAATGTTATTTAAATAGATTATATCAATTACAACTGACCTGATGAGCCTTGGTATTGGGCGAAAGACATAATCGACAATGGATATAACAGATGTACAACAGTAGACATATTATGACATTCTGTAGTTTCTGTCATAAGTTTTTATAATTACTAATGGTCAACCTAAGCACCATTTGAGAAACTAATAATTTTATGTACGAAGACCAACAACCATTAAAAATGGTGTCACGATGTTTAGAGTGCTGACAATGTGGTGGGAACTATAAATCTTCCCGCCACATTGTCGCAAAAGAGAAATGCGCTTCGCACTTTTGGGGTATAAGTTTACTGAAACAGTGATGATTGAATTTCACTACTCAGTCTGATAAGACAGCCCAAGAATTAGCAGTACGTGATGTTGGCTAGCTGCCTTCCTTCTGGTCTATCATTTCAAATTTAGGGACATTTAGCGCAGATAAGCTCCGAGTACCTTTGCGCGAAATTTAAAACTCAATGACAAAATTTTCATGAATTCTTTGGAATAGATACCAAGTTTGGAATAACAAAAATACTTTTTAAATTTTTATTTGAGGTTTTCCTTCACGATTAAGCTTGAATTCAAAGGGTTTTCATTAATTTTTTGTGTGGCTGTTGCCATTGTAACACAAAATTAGAATAGTACAGAATTCTTTCTAATTTCAGATGTGACCTACCACATTCACCTGATTTGTTAATTTATTTCAAAATGTAGTTTAAATCATATTGATATATTGACATATAAATTCTGCAACCTTATGAAACGTTGGTCGTTATTATTTTTCTTACAAGATGAATAAAATTGGGAATTGAAGAACCTGCAAATAGGGATTGTAAACAAAAGTAAGATTGTTGTAGGATGTTTCTGAATTTCGCCCAAAACTACACGAGGGCTATCTGCGTTAGCCGTCCTTAATTTAGCAGTGTAAGACTAGAGGGAAGGCAGCTAGTCATCACCACCCACTGCCAACTCTTGGACTACTTTTCTCTCAACGAATAGTGGGATTGATCGTCACATCATAACGCCCCTACGGCTGAAAGAGCGAGAATGTTTGGTGGGACGGGGATTCGAACCCGCGACTCTCGGATTACGAGTAGAGTGCTTTAACCACCTGGCCATGCCGGGCCTATAAAAATAAAAAAAAACAAGAGTGGAGATACTGAAGATGTTATTTATTCAAATTACAAATCCATAATTCGACTTTACCAAATCTGGGTTCATGACACTGCAGGCCACCCAGTGGCGCAGCTGTATGTCTGCGGACTTTCAATGGTGTGCAGAGCACAGATAGCCTATTGTGTAGCTTTGCGTTTAAATACAAACAAACAAATGATACTGCAGAAATAAGTTAGAAATGTCTAGCGTAGAATCTCTTTTTATAATGGTCTAAGTATGAAACTATTAATCACTTTTCATAAGAGAGTGGATTAATATGTGTCTAATAAATTTATGATATTAACTTAAACTGTTTTTTTTCGTATTAATGACTGTTTGTGGACGAACAAAGATCATTTGTTTAGCAGAAAAAACATTCAACTATAAAGATTTGATCGGTAGTGAAAGGTTAATGTATTATTACATACACCCTCATTAAATATGTTTCAAATTATCGACTGGTCGCTTAAATTACTATTTTTTTCTTTTAGGAATTTGGAATAATTTTATCCTTAATTAAAGTCTTTCACTAGACTGAACAGGTTCTCGGAAGAAGAAAATTAGTTCTGGGAATAGGAGTTATGAAACTTTGTTCTGCGTATCTGATATATTTCTTTTATTAACACAATGTTTCTCCTTTATGTAAGTACAATGTTGCTTGAGGTGATTGTACGACTTACATAGTCCAGCGCTTTTTAACCTTTTCCAACATCATTCACCTCCATAAGTTTCTCACAACAACTCGCCCTAGTTTGTCAAAGGACAGAGAGTAGTAAATTAAAACGCAAAATTCTTTGTTAGGACTAAAATATACATCAAACTACAACTGGAATGAATACAACAAACAATAAATGTATTTATCGAATTATAACTAGAATAAATAATAATAACTAGTGACTTCTTTCCCTTGAATTTGCCCCCCACTAGTACAGCTGTAAGTCTACGGATTTACAACGCTAAAATCAGGGGTTCGATTTCTCTCGGTGGGCTCAGCAGACAGACCGATGTGGCTTTGCTATAAGAAAACACACACGCACACACACCCTTGAATTTTATTTTATAATTGACAATACTCAATTTGTGAGAGAAGTTCCGGACAGACAAATAAACAAATGCAAGCGTATCTATACATACATTATGCTAGCAAAAATAATGGGATACATATCTGATAGAAAGAAAATGGACGTTACGACAAAATATGCAAATAGTTTGGTCTATAAAGGTGATAGGCGGTTCGCTTTGAAGTTATTTCAAACTTGTGCACCGAACAATGAATATACGAAAAGGGCCAATATAGTTTCAGAAGGAAAGAATAGTTGGATGTTATTTGGAAAAAAATAGCCGTACGTGCTATTACCCAAAAATTAAACAATCCCAGGTCAACAATTGACAACGTACTGAAGAAATGGAGCTCCAAAGGTGACAGTGACTCCAAACACAACCAGATAAACGTAAAATACTAACTGACAGGAGCCGACGAGTTTTGAAAAGATTAGTCATCTCATCTCGTCGTCTGATGTTAGGGAATCTGAGTTTGAGGATACATGCAGCCGCAGACAGTTCTGTAAGTGTTTCCACGACACGTTGAAAGCTGTATGCCATGAAGTTTCACGGAAGAGCTGTAGCCATTGATAACAAAAACAAATGCACATCGAAACTGGATCATGTATCAATAAAATTGGTTCTGTGGAGCGGTGAGTTACGTTACATGCTCTGAAGGACGTGTTTGGATATGGAGGATACTCGAAGAACGCTTATTACGTCAGTGTATTGTCCCAACAGTGAAGTTTGGATGTAGCAGTGTCATAGTCTGTGGGTGCTTCGCGTGGTATAGACTAGGCCCACTGATTGTAATTCATGGATCCTTGAATGCTGAGTTCTACAATGATATTCTGAACAACTCTATGTAACCCACATAATGGTAATTTTATGGTATTGGCCCTAACGCCTTCCAACATGATAACGCTTCGTGCCACAAAGCGACGATTGTGAATGTGTGGTTTGAAGAGAATAACGTATGTCAACATCTTCGGGACGAAGTGGAACTCAAAATTAGGGCAAGGCCAAGATGGCCCTCTTCAGTAGTGGAGCCAATTAATGCTTTAAAGGAGCAGTGAAGCACAACAACATCAGTTTTCTACCAAAAATTATTAAATAATCTTCCACAACGTACTGAAATAGTCATTAAGGCCAGAGGCGGGCCAACACGCTATTAATTTCTTGTAATGTTTTATTTATAACTACTCGTGTTCCGTGACTTTTGGTAGCATAGTGTATATAAAGACAAAACGTGTGTTTGTTTGTACCCTAGTTCCCCTGAGCCTATTGGGCTGATCTCAACCAAAATATGTATATAAACACAATGAACGATGGGGAATGTCTTAAGAGGGTCAAAATTGAACGTAACTCTGTTTCCGTTGTCTAAAGACTGTTGGTTCATTATTTAACTCTCGGCCTATTGAGAGAATTTCAAAAAATCTTGGCAGGTTGAAGCTTTAGACAATGTTGAAAATTCTAAAGGCATTCAAAGTCAAAAGTATGAAAGTTGCTGGATTGTTTCTCAAACAACCATTCTTTTTTCATGGTCAGTGAGATGTAAGGTGTTCAAGGGTGGCATAAACTCAAAATTTTTATTTGTTGGTAGCAAATATTGTTTATGAAGAAGTTATGTTATAATTTTAAAATGTTGAGATAAAGTTTATGTTCAGGTTATTACTTTGAAATATCAAATTGCTGTAAAACTTTCATTGGTTTAAACATTCTTCGTCATTTGACGGATATTTCAGCTTGTCATTTATATAGATGGAGTCGTGCTGCAGTAGCGTAGAATCTTAAAGTGCTAGCTACTGAACTCAATGGTGTTTAACACCCTACTGTGTACTGATTACGAATACTTGTGTGCTGTACCAGTATTTGTATTTTCAATCTTTTCTAAACTTACTTTATTTATGAACTGATGTTTGTTATTTGTATCTTGTACAAAAAAAGACTAATATAACATATGTATTTAAAGGAAGTTGTTCATACAAGTAAGCAGTTGTATTATGGAACTGAACTGATCTACGAACGATACAAACTACACGAAGAAAAACATACGCAGCTATCTAACATTACGAAGGCTATGGAGAAATGAATAATTGCTGTAGGTGGAACAGAATCAAATTTCACAGCATAGTAACCACACAATCAGCTGTTAGAAACACTGAAGATAATCATGAAATTAGTGTCGTATTAAATGGTATTTTGACGAAAATAAAATATGCGCGTAACAACTAGTGACGTTTTTGTTTGTGAGAGGATATTTTATGCATTCATAATACATGTTTTTGAAGTCAATTTTGAGGATATTGTTAGTTTGCTCTGTATTTCTGTCATAGGTTATCAATTAATTGATATGAACTTTGATTTCATTGTAACTGTAGGAGTTTTAGACTAATCTTTCCTGTTAAGTTGCCTTACATTCGATTTTGTTAAGAGTCGAGGAAGTGATATTCTTAAGTCGATGCAGTGCTCAAAATTTTTTTCATAGACTGTGGTATACTGGATGAGTTGTGTGAAGGAAACCACTGGTGACAGAACTGAATAATAACCATCATTTGACAGAGACGTATACTGATGGACAAATATATTCATGAATCTCGTATTTTTTTTCGTTTCAGTAAATAATGGTACTTGTTTGTCGAATGAAGTTTTCACTTTTTGCCTATCTCAGGCACAATAAGATGCAATCATGTAGTTAGTTGATTATTCAGTTTAGGTTGTAGGTTACGAGTAAGGAGTGCTTGTCTATTTTTAGCGTCCATTTCGCTGAGTCTATTGACCTGAAGTGTTAACTCTTTGGCTTTTCGCTAGTCTTTTCTTAGGTGGATGTAAATTCCGGAGTTATTGTTGTTGTTGTTTTGATTGAAGCACAAAGCTACACAATGGGCTATCTGTGCTCTGCCCACCACGGGTATCGAAACCCGGTTTTTAGCGTTGTAAGTCCCCAGACATACCGCTGATCCACTGAGAGGCTCCAGAGTTATTGAAAGGACTGTTATGCGCATATTCCTTGATTCTGGTAGCTAAGGTTTAAGCCTTTGACTCAATACAGACATACCATCAGGAACGACACAAATATTTGTATATTATAAGCACTTTTTGAGGAGGTATTTTGTCTTTAAACGAGAAAAAATTGTGTATCCACTTGTTCGGTTCCAAGATCACTTTAGACTGACTTAGGGTTAAATTGATTGCAGAATGCTTTTGATTTTACTTTTAATTTGGTGCCGTGGTAACCAGTGAAAGATAACAAGATGACAGGACGTTTAAAAACGTTGAGATCAGGAATTGTAAACCTGACTGATATATTCAATAATACTTTTCTTAATGAACACTACAGGGAAGACATTTTTAATCAAATACAGTATATTGTTGATATTAATACGTTGTTATAAGGAAATTAACAATAAGAGCTGGTAGGTTTATACACTCCATGAAATAAAATACTTACTAAATCAGTTCTATAACAGCCATGTATAAATGTGCTTTATTAACAGTACAGACAGAGAAAGTGATGTTTGTGGTAGTACTTAGTTTCGAACCTGCTGTTCCGGTTGATGACATCTAGACCTAAAAAGAAGCAGCTTACATTCTTTCTGCTTTTCAACATCAACTCAATATTCTTGTGTTTTGAATTTAAATAATCTTGACACTTTTTAATGTTGTTTTATTTTTCTGAATATAATAAGTGTTATCAACGTATCTCTTTTCAAACTAGATGTTTAAATTCCGACAGACATGAAAATAACGAAATGGTTTCATGATTGGACAAGAACAAATTAGCTGATATGGGAGCAAGTGGTGATTTAGTTAAACCATTGACTTTAGTGTTATCAGGAAATGCTAAATCACTAGATAACTCGATTACTTCATCAAATAGAATATTGGTGTATAATGATTTAATATCAAAACTTGTGATGTATACAGACTAATCAAACTCCAAGGATTTGACGAAATTAGAGAAACCAAAGGAGTTTTTAACAGTCAAGTTATTCTTAGTAAACGGACGTAACAACATGCTGAAGAAATTTTACGTTCCTTTATTTGATACAATGGGTCTCATCGGTACATCTATTTTATGTAGTTTAGGTAGACATTACATTATGCAAATATGTGATCCAAGAGGTATAATCTGGTTGTGTTCTTCATCAGAAATTATATTCTTTTAGTGTTACCAGTAGTATTTTAAGTTCATTTTCCCTTTGTTAAGTTGGATCTTTATCTGTAATTTTATACTTGTTAGAGTCATTTAAGATCTATGGACTTTATGAAAGTAGACTTGTTTATTGAGAATGACAACAACGTTTACTTTGTCCGGATTTGAGAGCACGACATGTTTTAGATTATTCAGAGCAGTCTTTTCGTGGTTGGACAGACTACTATTATGTTTTTGTTTTTTTTTAAATTATAAGCATGGAACCCAGATAAAGCTACTCCTAATATTTATGTGACAATGCTATCAAAGGTGTAACCACTTGTAATTCAAATGGATGACGGTTTAACACAAATTAGTAATTTTCAAAATTTACAAAAAGTCACTCTATCTGATTTTCTCAGGAGTGATAACAAAGTTTAAGCCACGTGACAAAACACGTTTCTCAGGATCGATTAAAGCATGATCAGAAAGGCTGTGTATGACTTCAAATAGGTTTTCAGTAAACGTGGTTATGGGGTTCTCGTTTTGTTTTAAGTTGTGCAGTTAATTTAATTGGATTAATTTATACTATAAATATGTTTGCATGTTTTGAACCCCAACAGCTTGTTTTAAATATATGTAATACAAGTGACTAAGATGTTGTTTTAAAATTAAGAGGCAAGAAACAAATGACTTAAGTAATTTGCTTTTAATTTGTTTATTTTCCAGTAATTCTTTGTTTAAACATTTCTTTATGGGTATCATAGTATTATTAACTAAACCTTAGGTTGATGTTGGAAACTTTAATACGCAATAATTTGGGACATAATTTGAGAGTTTCATATTTTTTTTAGCAGCTCGATTTGTAATACGTTCTTTTTAAATGTTATGTATGCTTTTTTAGCATTCTTATATGTTTTTAATGTGTGGATACGATAACGGTTTACAATGATAATAGTGACAGATAGATGTGTTGGAAAGCTGATTTTTAGAATGAACATAGAAGCAAAAGTCATAATAGGTATAATTAAAGCACTTTTGGACAAGGTTACTACACATTGTATATTGGTGATTTCATAGTCTACCTTCCATCAATTCACGCCTTCTGATGCACGTGTTTCTGAAGAAGAAAGTCTATAAAAACAACTGTTTACAGCTAACTGTTAGACATGGAGTTTTCAGAGTCATATTTGAACAACAGTATGGTGGGTAGCAAAACGATCTCTCAGTTCCGCCGTATGCAGACCCATTTAGCAAGATAATATATTGTATTTATTTTACACTGGTCATACATGTGATATTCTATAAGACATAGCGACATACCACACTTCCAGAAACACCACAGCGTGGATACACAGAAACGACTGCAGGTGATACCTGAGCTCTTTCAACGTTTTTATTTGAGCTTTACTGAACATCTATGGAAACATCTTGATGGGTAATTTGAAGTCAAGTGACAACAACCATCATCCCAACATAAATTACAGTATTATCTACTTAATGTGTGAGAAAATCTAGATAAAGCTCAACTGAAAATCTGATTGACTCCGTGTTAGAAACTGCAAGATCTAAGAGGTTCTGGACTTGGTCCTTCCAGAAACAAAATATTAGATTGAGAATTTTATGTTTTTTCCTTAGTTTATCTCTAACCATTGTTAAAACATGTGTGAAATTTTTGATGTTCAACGATTATGAAAGGGATTTATATTTATATGTCGGACAACGCTACACAACGGGCTATCTTGCGCTCTGTGCACAGCAGGTATCAAAAACAAATTTTTAACGTTATAAGTCATCAGAGGACAAATATGTATGGTATAATGTATACTATACGTCTCGAGCTTACTGACTTCCACGCTGTGCAATTATAACATCAAACAAAACTTCTTTCAGGATGATAAGGTCCTACCCTTATATGACTAAACACAGTTTGTCCTCACCAATAAAAGTACAAATTTTATCATATTGTAGGTTTTCTCTACGAAGCCTATATTCTTTAGCATAGATTGACATAATGTTATTTTTTGCTTAGTTTAATTTACAAGTACCGGTATCTTGAAGTAATGTAATCAGGCCTGTAAAGTTACCCAGTTTCTTTCTAAATACAAACTACATAAATATTCATTACGTGGCATTAAGTAACAATACAGTGATGTATTTGTTATTGTAATGTTTGGAATATACGAAGTAGTAAAAAGGAAACTGAGAATGTACTACATTTTGTTAGATTTGTTGAATACATCTGGACAGTGTTATTGATTTATCGTAGCACTGAATTAAGTTTTAAAATTAAACGACCTTATTAAAGTTTCACAAAATCACCTGCAATTAAAGAACTTTGACAAAGGCATCTGTTCCAAGTGAGATACGTCGAACCAAGTTGGAGTCTTGCCAAATATCACTGGCACAAAAAATATCAGGGAAAAAAACAGCAACAACATACGCTTAAAGAAAACATAAACCGTTGCTATTAAAAAATAACTTAGAAAAAACGAACAAACTCCTTGCATGGTATCTCTCAATTCGTGTCAAGACCATGCTATTAAAAAGTAAATATATATATATATACATATCTAAAGTATCCAAGGGAAGCCCGGTTCAGAAATAGCATGTATTCTTTCCTTGAGTAAAAAAAATTGAAACATAGTGACAGAAAATTTGGGGTCTTTCTAGAAGCGTTGTCAGGTTTTCCTCTCTTTTTCCTTGGAATTTAGAGCAACATGAAAAGCAAAAACAACGGCTGCTATTTTCTGTTTCATTTTTGGCATCTTAAGCTTTAGAGCTTCGTGTGACGATAATAGTTGATCTTTACTGTGTATTACTAATCCTTGCATGTGATAAACCTAAGTGGAGTTTGTTTGATAGTTTTCAATTTTTAAACAAAAATTTCCATTTTCTTTATTTTTAAACACCAGCTGTTTTCTTAAAATAAAACAAGACTGGGTATACACCTGTATTTTTGTATTAATTAACCTATAAGAAGACTAATTTAATGAAATTTAATCCGTTTTTAGTTTCTGTTTACATTAGAAATAAATGTAACACGTGGTTGATAACTGTAGATTCTAAAACGAAGTAAACAACGCAAGCGTTGTAGCTGATTTGGGTCAGTATTAAAGCTTCACAAAGAAGCATTTATAAACTGAATGTTTCTACTTTATCACAACCATACTTATGCTACATTCATGTGTATACACGTGTATCCAGTGTGCAACATCAGTTTTATTTGTCAAGAAAAGAATAATTCGAAACTCTCAGCCATTTGTGTGGTGTGTAATCTTTTTTTGTTATAGTTTTTCTTGTTAATTTCGCGCAGAGCTACTCGAGAGCTCTCCGCGCTAACCGTCCCTAATTTAGCAGTGTAAGACTAGAGGGAAGGCAGCTAGTCATCACCACCCACCGCCAACTCTTGGGCTACTCTTTTACCAACGAATAGTGGGATTGACCGTCATATTATAACGTCCCCACGGCTGGGAGGGCGAGCATGTTTGGTGCGACCAGGATTCGAACCCGCGACCCTCGGATTACGAGTCGAACGCCTTAACACGCTTGGCCATACAGGGCTATTTTGTTATAGATAAAGGCTATCTTTCATTATGTTCAGAGATGTTATTTGTTAGTTTGAAAGAGGTTATTCCAGCTCTCTTGTTTTTATTGCTTTTACACGTTTATATTATCATTGTATAAAAGTCCATAAGCGTGATATAAATATGTAAAGAAATACAGATGTAACACACCACTTAATATTGTGATAAATGTGGAGTATATTTTCAGTATTCATAATTGCAGATTTGTACTAATTTGTCGTACCAGTGAAACCAAAAATAAAGAAAAACATTTTCCAGACTGTGTTCTTGTGTGTAAAATGCTCTAGAATGAGAAGCAAAGATACTTATGTTTAACATATACAGTGAGCGTTAGATTTGAAATGGATGTTCGCATTTATTCTTGTATATATTAAATAAAAGAATTAAAGTGCGGTTATAGAGACATTTTATTTTATTTTTATGTCGCTTAGCATTTTTAGATGGACAGAGGTTGAAAAGATAAAGACATTACGTTGAAAACGAAAACATGATTTGATGAAAATCGTGTAACTCTTATTTAGTTTCTTGAAGGACTGTTCTCATGAACTTTCCAGCTCAGCTACACAAATGGGTGTACGCGCATATCCATTCTCCATTTTTTTAAACGAATAAACTAATGGTCAACTACACTCATTGTTACTTATGTAGCGCACTTACAGTTTCGAAATTCTGAGCGTGGTACATTTTCGACAACGGTACGCGGACCATAAATCATTGAATTTGCAGTTTTCAAACGCTATTCACTGGGGCACGCTTACCCATTCCTAATGGATTGTTTTATTAAAGTTGTCAAAAGAGATATATAATGGCGTTTATTGTATAAACAATATTTCAGTCATATAAAAGGAAGTTATATAAATATTAAGATAAGAAAAACTAATTGAATGATTAATCCAAAGGGTGAATACGGATTTTTAAGAATAATACAACACTGTGTATGTTTAATGAAAAATTTGTTTTGACAGTAAGAATTTTACTTTGAAGTTTCTTCCCCTAGCGCATTGTGGAAACGTGCCCTCACAAAACCAAATAAACAAACAAACTGATGTTCTCTGTGTATAAAAGAGCTAGACGAGGGTGTGAAATACGTAATTTAACAGACATGCTTCACGTGATGAACTTAGTTAGTGTTTCAGTGTCTTCCTTGAACGCAAACAAAACTTGTTTGTTTTAAGTTTAGTACAAACTCTGCAATGGGCTATCTGTGCTTTGCCCACCACTGGTTTCGAACTCCAGTTTCTAGTAATATAAGTTCGCAGACTGGGTAGATAACAAAAAGTGACTGTTCTGGAGATTTTAAGGTTTAAAGATTCTAAGATTACAATGCAGTCATTTAGTCTTTTTTACCTCTCGAACAAAGTGTGACAAAATCGGTGATGTGTATTCCTCGAAAATAGGCCCGGCATGGCGAGTTGATTAGGGCGCTCGACTCCTAATTTGAGGGTCGCGGGTTCGAATCCCCGTCACACCGAACATGCTCGCCCTTTCAGCTGTGGTAGCATTATAATGTGACGATCAATCCCACTATTCTTTGGTAAAAGAGTAGCCCAAGAGTTAGTAAATGGTGGTGATGACTAGTTGCCTTCCCTCTAGTCTTACACTGCTAAATTAGGGATGGTTAGCGCAGATAGCGCTCGTATAGCTTTGCGCGAAATTACCAAACCAAACTTGTTGGCTACAGTACATACGATAATGTCAGTTGTTCTGGTCAGATGTAACAAAATAAAAATACTCATTTTGTCGATTGATGTCTGCCTTAGAGCTTATAATTCTGTTTGAGCTGAGCATAGCCCAAATCAGGGGTTCCCAGCCTTTCTCAGCATAACGCTTCCAGAATATTTCGTTTCCTGACTGAGGCCACAACACATCCATAGATACTGTTAATCTTAACATTATTGTGTATCTTATGCCTTTTCTTTGGTTCCCTGCCATATTATGAAAGCCCCCTGGGAGGACCGTGGTTCCCAGTTTGAAAACCCTGGCCATATGATTGAAATTAGGGTGCTGCACGATTCTCTTAAATCTCTCTCCAAGCTTTTGGAGCGGGTGTAGTAAACTCTCCTTCCTTCATCTTGTTTCCAGATCTCCTCACAACTTCTCCTGATGTCTTGAGGCAAGTTCACTAGTAAGTCCAATGTCAAGAACCTCCTCCACGATAATCCAAAATTCTCTGAAGTTAGTTGCCACTTAACCTTAAATCACACCTCTGATTTAGTCCCAACCTAAATTCCTACCATGAATGGAAGATAGAAGATTTGTTTGTTTGTTTTAATTTCGCGCAAAGCTACACGAGGGCTATCCTGACTAGCCGTTCCTAATTTAGCAGTGGAGAGATTCGGACCCGCGACCCTCGGATTACGAGTCGAGCGCCTGGTCATACCGGGCCGGAGATAGAAGAAGGTGGCGGTTTGTTTAAAAAAATGATGATCAAGTACCACTATTCAATTAGAGTAGATCACTAGTTGGCGGTAGGCACTGTTGACAAAGAACCTTCAGTAGATCAAAGTTTAGTACGGATAGCATAGATGGTCCTTGTGTACTTTGGGCGAATATCCAAAACAAATACAAATTAAATTCTCTTTACTTGTTTATGGACAACACAGAATCTATTTTGTTTAAAATCTCACATTGTACGTAGGTCGATATGTTACTCACTCTAAGTTCTTTCGATAACAACAACAAACTATCATACTTCCTTGAACTGGTTGAAAAGAAACGAGCATTTTGTAGAAGTGCTTGTAGTAACTGAACTCATGCCAAGTTAAATTACATTTTCCATGACATGGCCAGCTGCAATGTGACCACTGTGAATCACACTACAGTTATGCTTTTTGTTTTTCAAAACCAGAAGGTCGAAACAAATGTGAAAATTATTCATATATGCTGGATGATGATTTTAGTTTATAGAGAACGTATAAGTTAAGTATGAAGACAATGTGTAGACATTATTGTGGAATAATGGCTCGTTGAAATACATTATTACGTCTCGTATTTCTCTCCTCCCCTATAATTGTACGCTAGCGTGTAAATAATACGCAGGATTAAGAATTTGAAATTTGAGTTTGCTCATCAACAGGCCAGAGTGTAGGTTTAACAAATTAAATAATTATTTGTAAGTATATTACTAACAAATGGAATTGAAGAGTTTTTTTTAAATTCATTATCACCACTATTCAATAGAATAAACTTATTCACCCTAATGTGTTCGTTACATTTGATTTTGTTTGTTTATTTTTAAGCACAAAGCTACACAGTGAGATATCAGTGCTGGTATTAGATAAAACTAATTTCAACATGTTTCAAAACATTGTATATTTAAATATACAGAAGGTCACCTTTTTACATAAATAGGCCTTGCATGGTCAGGCGGTTAAGGCACTCGACTCGTAATCCGAGGGTCGCGGATTCTAATCCCCTGTTACACATGCTCGCGCTTTCAGCCGTGGCGACGTTATAATGAGACGTTCAATCCCACTATTCGTTGGTGAAAGAGTAGCCCAAAAGTTAACGGTGGGTGGTGATGACTAGCTGCCTTCCCTGTAGTCTTACACTGCTAAATTAATGATGATTAGCACAGGTAGCCCTCGTGTAACTTTGCGCGAAATTCAAAAAGAAATAAACAAACTTTAGGAGCGAAGATATCTGGTCAGTAACAACTACCACGCATAGGCTACGGAACCGGCGAGGGGAGTACACTGTTGTTGTTTTTTGTAATAGTAGTTACGTGTCCCAGTTCAAAAGATAAAAATACTGCAACAATGAAAATACAATAAAGTAGATAAAACAATATGTAAAGCCTAAAAATATAAGGTGGGTTGTATTCGCGAGCATTGTTATCGGCTATTCTTTCGGACAAATCAATAAAAATGCGAAAGACGTCCTTCAAGATTCAAAGTACATCCAACTCATAATGTCACCACGATTTCTTGTGCTACTCTTGTATGCAATAAAAGTGGGATTTGACTGAAAACTCCAGTAACTTACATTTCGGCCTGACACGGCCAGGTGGGTTAAGGCGTGCGACTCGTAATCTGAGGGTCATGGGTTCGCATTTCCGTCGCGCCAAACATGCTCCCCCTTTCAGCCGTGAGGGCGTTATAATGTGACGGTCAATCCCACTATTCGTTGGTATAAGAGTAGCCCAAGAGTTGGCGGTGGTGGTGATGACTAGCTGCCTTCCCTCAAGTCTTACACTGCAAAATTAGGGATGGCTAGCGCAGATAGCCCTCGTGCAGCTTTGCGCGAAATTAAAAAAACAAACAAACAAACTTACACACACACACACACAAAAAAGGGGAAGAAGAACATGATTGAGTTAGTGAAATGCGAACCACCATGAACCCTCATATTTATATGCAATATACATATATAAATAGCATCTTAGCTTAATGTATAAAAAACATATAATTGGAATGGTCTAGTTTTATTGTTGTTTTTTCTTCCTTGCATTCCGAGGAATGTGATAAAACAAGAACTTTTCCATGATGTATCAGTCATGCGTGTTATTACTTACTTTAATTTTTTCCATTATTCTGTGTTTTTTAACGTAGTATCGAAGGTGTATTCCATTGGAGAATTAATGATTAAACAAAATAAATGACTTGCAAGCAATCACGAGCCACAAAATGACCTTCATTAATGCGAGGTGACTTTGAACATATTTATCCCCGCTGAAAACAGATTCGAGGTTTCGAACTTTGTCAGGTTTTCTTTTTTTTTTTTTTTTTGGTAAAACCGTAAATAATTTGCAACGATTTTTATCCCAACATGATTCGTCATGGGATTAATTTTTGCTGTAGAATCTCTAGAAAAGCAAGATAAATTTTTAATTTTAATACTTGTATTTCACCTAGTTTTACATGTTTTGAACATCAGGTAATAGATCATCACAATCCCACGGGGAAATACCGAGATATTTTGTTTTGCAAAATAATCCAAAAGAATACACCCAACTATATAACACGTTGTAACAATATGTTTATCCTCCCACGATGATATAGCTAGCAGAGCAAGCTTGTATTTGACGCGGACTGAAGAGTGTTTTTATTTATATGGCGTCATCTCCAGCAAGGGGCTAAAACACTTCCAAAAAGGCCGTCCATGCGAGGTAGGGTTAAGAAATGTTTTTCAGGATCGCTGAACACTAATTTGGCCTCGTATTTTGTGTTCCTGGCCCTCTCGAGACTCTGGGGAGCCATATATGAGATAATGCTTGTATCTCCATTCATAAACTAGCAAGATCATATTTAACATACGTGCTCAGGTACCATTGGTGTGTGTCTTTATGTTTTTTCTTTATGGAGGGTGGGGGATAGGGAATTTCCCTTGAGATAACTACAGAAGTAATTGTGAGTAATAAAGGAGCTTAGCTTAGTTGGAATATTGTGGTCTCTATGAATAAGGGGATTACTGAATCCCGCATACGAACGCAAATATATTATACCTGTCACTTTAATACTTCAGAGTTGCATGGTTATCCTTTCATTTTATAAATATACACAATAGTAATAACTTTACTTAAATAAATTATTTTAAATTATGCAAAAGTTATTAATTTCAATAATGCCCCAAAAAGCACAATGATAAGTCTACAAGCTTACGACGCTAAAAATTGCGATTAGATATATCCGTGGTGTGAAGAGTACGGATAGCCCACTGTGAAGCTTTGCACTTACCAACAACGAAACTAACGAGCCGAACTTCAATGACAGCTTTGAAATTAACAGAAAGTGAGCTGGTATAAAATGTATTTGTAAAGTGTTAATACTTCATATTATATGCTCAAACACTTAGAAAAACAACTGAGGTCTTAATCTGGTTATTGCTGTTATAAACCAGTCCAGATGTCCTAACACTTCACTTGCGCTTGATACCATGACAACAATTTATCTTAGAGAGATCGGTTGCTGATATCTCATTAAAGATTCTGCACTAAGCAACTCCGAATATGTAAGATCTCAAAGACACTGGGACAATACACGGTGTAACATAAAAATGTGTTACGTATTACGTCCTTAGATTGTTGGCAGCTTTAAGATGTTTTAATTTACCCAGAAGCTTCTTCATGCTTGAATCAAAATAATTTCGAATCATGTTTAATTCTGTTTTCTTGCCATGTAAAAATTAGAAGTTGGTGAAACTGTCATTTAAACACAGCAGGCACATTAATTATATCGTGGACTCCTGATTTGCAAATTATTTTAGATTTGACTGTTCTGTAAGCGATACCATCAGGCTATACCAAATCTGTGAGTCGGAGATTCGAATCTTCGTCACCAAATATGCTCGCTCTTTCAGTCTTGGGGATATTATAAAGTGATAATCAATCTCACTATTCGTTAGTAAAAGAGTAGCCCAAGAGCTGACGGTGGGTAGTGTTGACTAGCTATCTTCTCTCTAGTCTATCACTGCTAATAATATATGTTTTTGTTTGTTTGTTGTTAAATGGCGACTTGTCTGAAGTTTTCCAACCTCGGATACAGCGGTAATTTTACGGATTTAAAACGATATAATCAGGGGTTGGATTCCCCTCGGTGAGCTCAGCAGAAAACCCGATGTGGTTTCGCTATAAGAAAACACAAACAAACAAACCTCGGATACCCAAATTCGAGTTAATAACGTTATAAATCATATTTACTGCTGAACCACCGTAACTTACAGTTATTCAAACGCCTGTAATTTTTAACCCTAATGAGCCGTTCGCAGATATTACCATCATAATATAAATTTTCTCTATAGACTTGTTGAACTTAATTCACGTTGATAAAAATAAATGCTCACGTGCCGCGGCTAAGACTTTTATTCCTGTCCGTTTGTTTATTGCTTAATGTCTTACACCATTAAAGTTAAAAAAAAATTGTTCTAATAATCACACAAAACAAGATAAATCAGGACGGTATAGTTCAAAGTAATGTACAGTATTCTTGGAGAACGATACAGATAAATTTGAAAGTTACAGGCCATAAAGACATGGTTTGTTTGTTGAATTTCTGGCAAACTTATATGAGGACTATCTGCGTTAGCCGTCCCTAATTTGGAAGTAAATAGATTAGACAAGAGACAGCATCACTGACTGCCAACTCTTTACTAACAAATAGTGAGATTTAACATCACATTATGACGTCCGCACGATTGAAAGAGCGAATATGTTCAATGGAGAGTTTTGCGAATCAAGCGTCCTGACAACCAGGCTATACCAGACCTCTGTAAAGTATGATCGTAACACGTTAACAAACGTTATTTAGAAAGTCACCAAAGCTGGGGAGAAGATCAAGAGATATTTCAATTTTTAAAATATTCTAAAACAATTCAAACACAATAAAAGCCACTCGCGTAGCTTTCAATGTACTAGCAAAGCCAAATATTTTGAATACTTTTGAAAATAAATATTGTTACTTGTTACAAATTATGAACGCGATTAGCCTTTGTATTTAATCTTTAACAATAAAAGATTTACCTAAATTTAAATAGATGGTTAAGGCACTCGACTCGTAATCTGAGGGTCACAGGTTCGAATCCCCGTTACATCAAACATGCTCACCCTTTCAGCCATGGGGGCGTTATAATGTGCAGTCAATCCCACTATTTGTTGGTAAAAGAGTAACCCAAAAGTTAGAAGTGGATGATAATAACTAACTGCCTTACCTCTAGTCTTTCTTGATGACGATAAACCCACTTGAAATAAAAATGTATCTCAGAACGGCTAGTATGGGTATTAAAACTTCTATTGCTAAGGATAGAACAACGTTTCGACCTTCCTAGGTTATTTTCAGGTTAAGGACGGCTAGCGCAGATAACTCTTGCGTTGCTCTGCGCGAAAATCAAAAACAAACATAGAACACAACTGAGAATTTAGTATTATATAAACATTAGAATCATACAATTAGAATACATATAAAATCTAAGTTTTTAATATTACTCTCATGGGTTCTCCGCTGGTACAGCGACAAGTCTACTGATTTACAACGCTAATATCAGGGGTTCGATTCCCCTCGGTGGACTCAGCAGATAGACCGATGTGGCTTTGCTATAAGAAAATAAATACATACTCTCATGGCCAGGTGATTAAGGCGCTTTACTCTAAATCTGAGGGTCGCGGGCTCGAATCTCCATCACACCAAATATGCTTGCTCTTTTTGCGATGGGGGCGTTATATAATATGACGTTCAATCCTACTATTCGTTTGTAAAAGAATAGCCCAAGAGTTGGAGGTGGGTGGTGATGCCACCTGCCTTTTTTTTAGTCTTACACTGCTAAATTACGGACGGCTAGCGCAGATATCCCTCGTGTAGCTTTCGCGAAATTCAAAAAACAATATCACCTTTCTTTTTACTTGAAAAGTACGAAAATAAACAAACAATAATATAAACTACACAATTTTTAAAGATTGTTAAGTGTTTAAAAAGATTTCTAATAATTATCGTTAATAAAAATTACGGGTAAAAATATTTGTTTTTTACTTTCCTAAAAGTTATATATATATATATGCGCACGCACAGATGTGTATTTTTTTTTTTCAGAAAGACTGTTTGTATTTAATTTCTGTATGAACAACACTGAAAAACTAGTTAATTGCTTAAAACTGAAGCCAATGAAAAGATTTTGTAATTTCCCAAATAACCTGCTTTATAATGGTGGATATGTTTCTTTGCTGTTAAGTGCATATCTACACAATGAACTATCTATGATGTGGTTACTACAAGTATCGAAACCTGGTTTTTAGGGGTGTGAGCTTTTAGGCTTACTTACCCCTTAGCTACTGGGAGAGATATGGCAGACTATGAAAAATATAAAAAAAGGAGTAATAAAACCATATTAGAATCTTAACAAGGATTCGAGAGACTCTAGACTTTGATCAGTGTATTACTTTGATCGTTAGGGATTCCTCTAGGTGCTTAATGGAGTCAATAGGTTCTTCTTCCTCCTTAAGACCTACAGAAAATATTTCCGGGATAACATGGATTTTTTAAAAATATTCTTTGTAACAATGCTCAAGAACGTTTTGTTTAATTTTCTATTTTTGTGTGGAAAATTATTTGAATATTTCATTTTGAGGGTGACATTATTAAGTATTTCGTAAAAAATGTTTTATTTGAGATGGATGTGTTTGATGCAATATAGCAGCAGGTTATGAATACTTCGTTTAATATTGGTATGTAAGTCTTTTATATTTTGATTGCTTGTCTTATAATAACTAAAACCTGCAAAAGTAGTTAGTATAAGCAAGTTGATGTATATAGATTTTTGGCAGCGAAAGAAATTAGCTGTAGTTAGTGCTGCCATCTGTTGTTTGCTACATTATCATATCTGTTATATTCAACGCAGAAAATGTCATAGAATCAGACACTTTAGAAATTTTAAAATTATTTATGTAAAATACATTACATTCAACAGCAAAACAAACCAGAAATATGTAAATAAGGCATACATATTATTTCAAATTTTGGCCGAGAGTTTTGTGTCTAAATCATTATTCTGTCAAAGAGAATGATTTTCTGTTATAAGGTTGACTACAGTTTGTAGTTTATTCATTACTTAACCGGCTTCCTTTTAACAGTTTTTATTTTTCAAAGTTTGGAATAAATTAAGTAGTGAGCTTAGTGGTATCTAGTTTGGCTGTAAAGTTTATTAAGTATTTTATTTGTTAATTACAATTAAAATGATATTCTCTCTTCTAAACTACTAAAAATATTGGAAATCTATTAAGTTAGTGAATATTTTGCTATTTGAAAACTTCTCACTAGTAGGGAAAACCAAAAAGTGCAAACAGATAAGATATGTTTAAAGTTATATCTTCTCCCGTCAGATATTTTGACCTCCTGAGGTCTGAATAATAAGGAATCTTGTTCTCCCTTGATTATGCCAAATTGAACAGTCGCCGAGCGACCCTCGTGTTTCAGCCTCCTTCCTTTTAACGGGACAACATAAATAGCTGTTGTGTACGATTAACGGAAGTAGTGGGAACTAAGTAAGTGAGCTGTAAACTCGACATCTCGGGGGATGTCAGAGCATAGCACAAAGTTTGTGACACAAGACACGCATAAAGGTTCACTATAATTCAAGAGCGGAATAGGAAACTTTTAATGTTTCTACATGAGGCCGCTTTCCATTGTTGGCCTGACATGGGTTTTTTTATTATTACTTTTTCTCGTCTTGCTCTAGGAAAGGATGAACACTGTGAAACCTGTTGTTTAAACGTAAGTTGAGTTGATGGAAGATTTATAGTGATCGTGATTAATGAAATTATGTTGTACTTATATTACATTCCTCAACAATTTCAAGTTTTAATTTGGTTTCTTAGATAATTGGTCTGTTGCAGTTGGAGAATGATGACTAGTGAAATAGCCTTTTATAAAATAGGTGATAATTTATAGGTTATGGTTTCAACAACTTATTTCAACTCTGAGAAATAACAGCGATGTGTTGAATATGTTTCCAAGTAGTTACTTCAGTCTTAAATGACATTTTAGAAAGTTTGACTTGAATATCTATATGCTTGTTCATCAATACAATAAGCCAAATGGATATATGACTTCCTAAGTATGTATCACAAATGAAGTGTAGAATCTGGACGAAAACGACAAAATAACCAGGAACTGACCACTTATCTGGATAAAGCGTTTTTGAATACACTAATGGCGAGTATTTCTTCGAAAATACGGTATGTAAGCCCAACTTTCCAAGTAGCATATTTTCGCTTATAGTGAGGATTTTGTAGGTGTCGCTAAAAATTTGTAAGACCGCTGTCTTTATGATCAGTTCATTAAGTGCGGCCAGTTATTGG
The DNA here is from genome assembly GCF_004210375.1 of Tachypleus tridentatus. Taxonomy (NCBI): domain Eukaryota; kingdom Metazoa; phylum Arthropoda; class Merostomata; order Xiphosura; family Limulidae; genus Tachypleus; species Tachypleus tridentatus. Next base: position 104,601,162 of record NC_134837.1, on the reverse strand, counting down.
AAAAAAAAACAAAAAAAAAACTGAATACTGAACACAGTTTGTTGTCGTCACGACTAACACACAATTTGTTATAAGTTGGTGAAATCTGTTCCACTCGTTGGGTCGTGTAAAAATTTGGAAAACGCCGCCCTTGGGGTCACGCTTTCAAATCTCAACTATTCGAGTTGTTTACCATAACAGTTACGAACAATATTTTTGCGCAACCTTCCCGCACTCTCCTAGTTGAAACATGAGGAATTGGATATGGATTTTCCTAGTTTGTGTTTACTGGGTAGGTGGTTGGCACGTGCAATATGCGATCTCGGACAGTGGGTTTGGCGTGAGGAGGCTTGTAAGACAGCCACGTTATTTCAGCCGTACCGTCAGTGACCACTCAACCAGCAAATTAGGAGTTAGGAAGGTTAGTGGAACAAGTTATTTTTTTTTGTAGTTATTATCGTAATATCAATATCTTTGTGTTTATTTAAAAATATGAAAGTGAAATATCAGTTCTATTATTATGAAGTAAAAATAAAGTATTTGTTCGTTGATCTGTGTTTGATTCTTTTCACCTATCACCGTGTATAGTTGAGAACGTCAGACTGACTATATTACTACTGCAGTTCCTATAGTCCAGACACTTCCAGTTACTTCTGTGAAGGTGTATAACTGTTCGCTTCTTGTGGTGATGTTTTAAAGCAAATGCGTGAACAGATTATTTTATCACTTCAACATCAATCATTCGTAACATTCTTTCTTCCGTTTAATTGAGCTAACAAAAATTATAAAAAAAAATTGCGGTAGTTAAAAGATCAGTTGTTTTATAAATATTAATGAAGGTATTAGTAGAAAAAAATACGTAAAAGCTAATTGAGACAAAAATCACAATCTTCTGAGGACCTGTGACTGTGCTTCTACAAAAACCTTCCGGTGGGTTTGCGGTATTTCACCCAATTCGAGGGAAACTAATTACAATTTTGAAGAAAAGGGTAAAATATGAAATTTAAGACACGTTGTTTCAGACAAAGAAATATTATTCGTTATTGTGTAAATGAATTATAACTTTTCAACACAGTTTTTGTACCTTTATAAATGTTCTATACATTTAAACTGATCTTATTTCTTGATGTCATAATATCGAGAAAGTTTCATAACCCTAAAACAACGCATAATATTTGAAACATTACACTTGTCATGTGGGTGTATTGCTTTAATTTTGTCATAGCTTGTATTCTGAGGTAGTTTAACTAAAATAAAGTACAGAACAGCGTTTGTTAACCTGAAAATGACTTAAGAAAGTCAACATATTGTTCTGTACTTTATTTTAAAGTTTTAATACTCACACCAGCTGTCTATAAAATACATTTTCACTCAAGTTGGTTTCTCGTCATCATGAATTTATCATGACTTATTCTTCATGTTTCGGACTACTGACTTAGTTAAAAGTTCTATATATAAAAAAGTTAACCTTCACATGTTTGACGTGACTAAATTTCGTTTTTCTTACATTTTTGTTTGTTATTCACGGTTCGAAGCTTTTTTCGTTTTTCAAAACTTAAATCTTTTTTTGTGCCATTTGTTGGTAATAAATGGAAATGATTTCTTATGAATTTGCGACACTTTCATTTGGCCCCCCGCTAGTACAGCAGTAAGTGTACGAATTTATAACACCAAAGTCATGGGTTCGATTCCCCTTGGTGGGCTCAGCAGATAATCCGATGTGGCTTTACCATAAAAAAACACACACTTCATTTCAGTTTAGGGGGGGGGGGGCTGTAAAACTACACTTTCAGAGGTGTTAAAAGTTGATAAGCTAGTTTGAGGACTGATGAATTACTTATCAAGGCATCAAACACAATTGCGTATTTATTGAGTGACGAGAAACGTCAAATGATTAAGTAAATAAATTTATCACGTCTACATATGTCAGCGTAGGCATTGAAGTCATTGTCGCTTTTTACCTAGGTAGCGTAAGGAGATGAATATGTATATTTTTTCTTTAACATGCATTCACTGACTGACAGGGGAATGTTGCTCTTCCACACGGGACTCATTGGTCTAAGTAGTTAGAGCAAATCTTTTCTCAACAGTGGGTCTAAAAAGTTAGTCTATCAAATAACCTTCTTATTTGCCGGATCTTGAAGTTTTTCTCATTGTCACTTAGGAGTAATGTTTGTGCAACAGTTTGACACACTGTGTAAGTTGAAGTACATTTCTGTCACGTGCACATGACCAGACAAAAACCGATGGATGACTCAGTTTGTTAAGAACTGTTTATTATGGAGAAAGAGGATTAAACTATGTATCCGCTTTTTCTTTATTTTGTTTTAATAACTGCGGTTCTTCTTCTTGTCGTTCATACAACTTGTTCATTTATTTATAAATTTACCTCATCAAACCATTCCAGCGGTTTCAGGTTTCATCTGTTTTTCTGTATTGACTTTTTTCTACTACATATATGTTGTATCGGTTCTTCTTCTTGTCGTTAAATCACTCGTTTCGAATTCGAAATAAATGGAAAATAACTTACTTCAGTGGAAAATTTCCCCTGTACACTCTTTAACTTCAACAGTGCTTTCTTTTATTTCTCTCTGCACTGCTACATCTCGTTAGTGGCTCGGCATGGCCAAGCATGTTAAGGCATTCGACACTTAATCCGAGGGTCGCGGGTTCGAATCCCGGTTGCACCAAACGTGCTCGCCCTCCCAGCCGTGGGGGCGTTATTATGTGACGGTCAATCCCACTATTTGTTGGTAAAAGAGTAGCCCAAGAGTTAGCAGCGGGTGGTGATGACTAGCTGCCTTTCCTCTAGTCTTACACTACTAAATTAGGAACGGCTAGCGCAGATAGCCTTCGAGTAGCTTTGCGCGAAATTCAAAAAACAAACATCTCGTAACTATTTTTCCATCTACCTTTATTGTATTTTTCTTTCACAGTTTTAAGTTTTCGACTTGTTTCACTAATTTGATTTCTTTGCGAATTTATAACTCTGGAAACCGGGTTTTGATACCCGTAGTGGGAAGAGCACAGATAACCATTTGTGCAACTTTGTGTTTAACTACAAACGAACAACCAACCTTCCTCATTGTTTTCCCATCATTAACATCCACCGATTTTTCTACTCATCCCACCTTTTCTGTTTCCATCTCTACCACCTCTAGTTGTCTCTTTCTCAAACTTCCTCGCGGTACTTCTTGTTAATATATACATGCACTCTACCTCTTTAGTTACGTGTATGTAGATTTTTATTCTTCACACTTCTCTCCCTTTCTTCCGTCTATACTCCATATTTGTGTTTGTTGCTATGTCTCATTTTCATGCCAGATGGCGTGTTGCCATCGGCATTTCCTATGTCATGTGACCCGTCGTTTATTATACCCTCGTAACAATTGCAAGAAATGTCACCTAAAGCAAATAGAAGAAAAGTCATCGAGATATTTACCAATGACAATGTAGACCTCAACAAGCAAATATCTTTTCCACATGTCTGGCAAAGTTGAAAGCTACACTGCACCTCGTAAAATAAGTAACTCGAAAGAGTAAGTTAATAGCATTTGCTATTCAATTATTATTTTGTAAGTATACACAAAGTAAAGGGCACCATGTGTATCATGAAGTTGAGTGTGTTATTGACACGTAGTCCATGGCCAAATAAAAAGTGACCACGATTAATTAGTTACTATCGTATATCTGTTTGTCTCCTCTTGCTGTAATTAATGTTACTACTGCCGATTGCTTTTGTCTTACTTTGTCCTAGAATATCAATGGCAGCGAGTTGATAGTTGTTAAATGACCGAAAGCTGCAACAAGTGTGGGCTACATGATATTTCAGTTTTGGTTACTAAAGGGAAGTAATTTATCAGTAAACCTGGCTGTTAATTTATAATTATAGTTTCTTCGTGGCCTGAAACATAACTGGTGTCTTTACGTATAAATCAGTTACTCTAGCAGATTGTCGTTTGGTTCTCTTAAAGCTATGATAAATGTTTCGGTTCCAAAAATACGACAATAAACTTGTGTATATATGTTTATCTATTAAGGTTTAGAACGAACTAGTAAGCATGGCAATGGGAGAAAATTATTGCCACTAGTTTATAGTTAAATGGTAATTTTAATTGTAGTTACATATGTATGTTTTTTTCATGATACTGATATACCTTTTGTCATTACGATGATTTGGTTTCTTTTAACCTAAAATTTTGAATCGATAATTTATGTTGCAATGTTTTATTAGCAATTTTGGGTAAGAAGAAAATTTGTTAGTCCAATTTCTCATATTTCTCATGTAAAAGTTTGCCAAACAGAACGCAATGAAACTTCTAAACTGTTGTTTTGTGTAAACTATGGAAAAAACCTTTTCAAAGCAAGATTACTTCTGCTCAGAGCCATTACATATTAAACTTTCTTTGTACCGTAAAATTGTTTTTCAACGTGGCAGGCGGGCCCTGCATGGCCAGGTAGTTAAGACACTCGACTTCTAATCTGAGAGTCGCGGGTTCGAATCCCCGTCTCACCAAACGTGCTCGCTCTTTCAGCCGTGTGGGCGTTATAATGTGACGGTTAATCCCACTATTCGTTGGTAAAATAGTAGCCCAAGAGTTGACGGTGGGTGGTGATAACTAGCTGCCTTCCCTCTAGTCTTACACTGCTAAATTAGGGACGGTTAGCGCAAATAGCCCTCAAGTAGCTTTGCGCGAAATTCAAAACAAACCAAACCAATTCAACGTGCCAGTGACATCTGTAGGACGCACTGCGTATTCAGTAGGAACAACAATTATAAGATCTTACTGAGTTTTCTTAGCTGAGGTCTAATCAGTTATATCTAAATATGTCAATTGCTGATTGATCTAACACGATAAAAGTGGTTAAAATGAGAAAAATCTTGTTCCTACTTGTTTTTTCTTTTTCATAGCTACCTCGCCCTCCTTTGATTAAATTCCTATGCTTTTTGGAAGGAATCATCTTCTGTTCACTTTAATTATCTTAACAGGGTTTGTTTGTTTGTTTGGAAATTTCGCACAAAGCTACTCGAGGGCTATCTGTGCTAGCCGTCCCTAATTTAGCAGTGTAAGACTAGAGGGAAGGCAGCTAGTCATCACCACCCACCGCCAACTCTTGGGCTACTCTTTACCAACCAATAGTGGGATTGACCGTCACATTATACACCCCCACGGCTGGGAGGGCGAGCATGTTTAGCGCGACGCGGGCGCGAACCCGCGACCCTCGGATTACGAGTCGCACGCCTTACGCGCTAGGCCATGCCGGGTCTCCCATCGTTTCGACCTTTATAGGCCATCTTCAGGCTAATAAAGAGAGAGTTTGCAACTGACCGTTGCGGGGCACATGTTTTAGGGACGATAGTACAAATGGGTACGGGATTGTAGGGAGCGTTGCAGATGGATGTTAGGTTATTAATTAGTATAAGTATAAAGGTTTCCTTTATATCGGTTTAATTTTGGTTTTAGTTGCTGTATAAGTAGGACTTCTTTGATTCCGCATTTGTTTATATTTGTTTCTCTACTTAATATCTGGGTGTTTTTAATTTGGAGTGTTCAAAAACGTGTGAAGGTGTTTTATTTTTGTTCTTTGGATCTGGTTTCCATTTTTTCTGCTTGTTTTTCCAATACAGAAGTCGCGGCTGTTGTTGCATTGTATTTTATAAATTATGTTGGCGTTGTGTTTATCAGTGTAGTTTTTAGTTAGTATGGACTTTAGTTTTGTACCTGGTTTTGAATAAATTTAGTGTTTACTGGAATGTTGTATTTTTTAAAGTTTTTCCCAAATATTAGTTACTTTTTTGCTGTTGTCGGGGACATGTGGTATGCAACAATATAAGGTTTTGTAGTTTGTTGTGTCTTGTGAATTATTATTGATGATCTAGACACACCTAGACATACCATATATTCCCGACATCAGCAAAAAAAATATCCAACATTTGGAAAAACTTATAACAAAACAAAACATTCCAGTAAACACCAAATTTATTCAAAAACCAGGTACAAAACTAAAGTCCATACTAAGTAAAAGCTACATTGTTAAATACAACACTAACATAATCTATAAAATACAATGCAACAACTGCCACCACTTCTATACTGGAGAAACAAGCAGAAAAATGGAAACCAAATTCAAAGAACACACACACACAAAACACCTTCACACGTTTTTAAACACTGAAAATCAAATAAACACAACATAACCATAGAAAACACCGAGATATTAAGTCGGAAAGAAACATAAACGTAAAATCCAAAAAGCCCTACTCATACAGCAACTAAAACCAAAATTAAACCAATATAAAGGAACACCTGTATACCAATATTAATTAATAACCTAACATCCATCTGCAACGACGTCTAAAATCACGTATATGTTTATACTCTCGTCCCTGACATGTGTCCGGCAACGGTTAGTTGCAAACTCTCTCTTTATTAGCCTGAAGATGACCTAGGAAGGTCGAAACGTTGTTTTCTGCTTTATTACTAAAAGTGTTAATACCAGTCGTTCTGAGTTACATTTTTATTTCAAGCGGGTTTCTCGTCATTAAGTAAAAGGGTCCCCCGTTGTGACTACGTTCACGATGGTTGCGTGACGTCACGCCTTCTAATATTGCACTTACAATTAAGACCAGGAAAATGAACATGACTTTCAGACACACTAAGTGTGTATTGACTAATTTAGAATTGATATTGACTTTCGTATATATAAGGCATTTTGCCAAAAAAAAAAAAAAGAACTTCCACCAAAATCTTGATACAAACGATAGGAAGAACTCGTTTTCAAATGGTGTTTTCTTTCCAAGAGCACAACAGTTGTATTGTTCGAAAGCGCTAAAACTAATTTATTGTTGAATGTCCTTTTAATGGTAGCTATTGTTTTCCGGATGTTGTGATGAACAAAACAGTAATTAATTCCTCAACTATAAACTCCAGATGTTAAGATTCATAATTTTGAACTTATACAAACTCTTTCATTTTTTTTTCCTGCCGAGATAAAATAACAACTAATAATCTAACATTAACGGTCACTATAATGTTTTGGTTTTTCTTTTTCAAAAACTACTCTGAATATTAGTATTTATTTTAGAAATATTTTGTATTTGATGGTTTACCTTTCTCAAGTACTGTTGTTCTATGTAACTTAAAACGAAATTACATATACCAGAAGCAAAAATATTTTCTTTGATCTGTTCGCATTCGTCATATTTTTTATTTGTTTTGAATTTCGCGAAAGCTACACGAGGGCTATCTGCACTGACATCATATTTTTGAAATGGTATACAGCTTTTATTTGAATAAAAATGGATATTTTAATGATCTCATCAAATTATACAGATTCTTCTTAAATTATTTAAGACATCTTTATATTTTCTCTGAATAATAAATTACTTAATGCTATCTAATATATTTATGAAACTTAAAAATTAGGTGACGTTAATTTTTCAAAGTTATTTGATATTATAAAATATATTACCATGTGTAAAATACGAGTAATATATTGAAAGTTCATGTATTGGTACAGTTAGTTCATGAAGATAGCAACGACATCGTCTTTTATCTTTTAAGACCATCAACATGGGTAACAAAGCATAATAAAAACAATAATAAAGAACTACAATAGTATAATATAGTAACAATATGACACTCAACCACCACCCATAAGTATATCACATCATCATACCTCTAATAGAGTTCGAACAATGATAACACCCAACTGCTATATAGATCAAAATATGTTAAACAGGCGAATTGTGGTAAATTACACAATCGTCTAGAAGCTGGCTTTTCATAACCCGCTTCCATGCATAACGATAGAATTTATCTAATAATATTTCGGTAAACGAGGGTTATTGGAAATATGGCTTCCAAACGGTAACACCCATGTGTACAAGCGACTGCGCACAGCGGACATTGGTTGGACATTGTGGGCTGCTTCTCAGTGGCTAAACTGAAAGTCTACAGGCTTACAACGCTAAAAATTAGATTTCGATACGCATGGTGAGTACAGCGCAGATAGCTTGTTGTGTAACTTTGAGAACAACAATCAAACGCTGCGGCCTAGAGCAATCAATTTTCAACCTCTAATTTTTTTCTCTAACATATTTTAAGCTGTGTTTTGTTAACTAATTGGACAGACAGGACATCTTTAACACTACTTGTGTGCTAGTACCACTGCTATTCTTTTATATAACCAATTTAATTTTTTTTACACGTGATATATATTTGAATTATTGCTATTGTTTGAGGCGTGAATTTGTTACAAAATTATATATAAATATTTGCCAACATAACGAGTTACTATAATATTCGTAATCTAATCGCGACCCGGCATGACCGGGTGGGTTAAGGCGTTCGACTCGTAATCTGAGGGTCGTGGGTTCGAATCCCCATCTCACCAAACATGCTCGCCCTTTCAGCCATGGGGACGTTATAATGTGACGGTCAATCCCACTATTCATTGGTAAAAGAGTAGCCCAAGTGTTGGCGGTGGGTGGTGGTGACTAGCTGCCTTCCCTCTAGTCTTACATTGCTAAATTGGAGACGGCTAGCGCAGATTGCCTTTGAGTAGCTTTGCGCGAAATTAAAAACAAAGAAGACAAAAACAATCTAATCGCATGTTCATTCTGAACATGTACAAGTTTTTAAAGTTTTCTGTGTTTACTTTCGCGAGGTATTTTCGTAAGTGATGAAAAATATACGTATGGAAAAGCTCAAATATTAAATTAATCGTCAGTAAAGACCGTTCGTTATTGACCTATTTAATATCATAATAATCACTTATTTCTTTCAGTTCATAACCTTGTTTCTTTTGTTAAATATATATTATACGCTAGAGTAAAATAATGATAACACGGACTGATTACGGTAATACAGCTTCATGGCTGCAACAATAAGGAAAATAATTCTGAAGTTCACTTGTGTGGTATTGTTAGCCACATGATTGCATACAGAAACGCTTAATATAAACAGATCATACGAGGCCTTACATTTGTTATACACAAATACTTTTGCTCACTGACTTAGTTAGGACTATTTCTAAGCAGCAAAATATAATATGGAAGAAATGGTTGGAACTATGAAGTCTGTATTTAAATTTTGTTAAAATAGTCAAACTAAAGAGCGATAATTATTCAAGACAATCAAGAGTGTAATAATCTTGAGCACTAATTGCAGACAAATAACGTTAGGCTTTCCTCACGTCTTCTCTTTCTAGCTACTGTTAACGTTGTTAAGGAGATAGACATCAGTGTGTGGATATTCTGTAAAGTCAGGTTTGTAGCCTGTACTGTACTAAAAACATAATTACGAGACATCCTCGCAATTATGTCACAATCTATTCTTGTCATCAGCGAACAAAAATACACAGAACTCCAGGCGAACCTCACAGTAGGGTAGATACAATGTTTTATCGTTGCTTCCTGTTTAAATAGGTTATGATTATTAAGAACCCAAAGGATGTCACTATGGCACCCTTGGACATTTCGTTATATTTATAGAAATTCTAAACAGCTGCCATCATCACATTTCTTATTGATATTTGCAATATAAAATCACATAAAAAATGTTCAAAACACGATATTGTAAATACTCGTATTTTATTATCAAAAACACTTTACAGGTTATCACATCTTTCACACATGATCAATATGGAAGCAAAAATGATATCGATAATTACCCCAAATTAAACAAAGATGGCGTACAAATATATCTCGTTATGGCTGGTATGGGTATTAACACTTTTTCACTAATAAAGCAGAAAATAACGTTTCGACCTTCTTTGGTCATCTTCAGGTTAACAAAAGTCATCACGAAAGATGGCGTACATTACTGAATGCCAAGTTTGTCATTTGAGTATACAGGAGAATGTTTGAAACATCAGATACTTGAATGCAATATGTGAACATGTGAATAAAATAAATCATACTTTGATACATCTTTGATGTATATCTCAAGTATATATAGCAAATTCACTTTAATCCTAATGTGTCTAAAATATTAACATTGTTTCATAGTAATACATCCAGTTGTGTAACTGATATGAAACACGATAAAAACAAATGATAATATTCCCAGTATAGTTACTAGAACTTATTTGAACGTCGTGAAATTAGAAATATAAGACAACAGTAAGTCAAAAATAAAGCAAATCATTCACAACATTCATGAAACACTCGTTAAACACATCCTAGGGAATAGGAAACGTGAAAAACATTATTTTGTTTTAAGTTACAGCTTTTACAATAAAAAAAAATATTTTTAGGACTCGAGAATGATCGCACCAAAACCTGAACGTTTTACCTGTTCTAAAAAATAATCTTTCTTATTATAAAACCTGTAACTTGTAATAAAGCAATATTTATAATCGGCAAGTAGGCCCAAAATGAAACTATATAGAAAAGAAACAAAAAACTTGTATTTATCATGTTATAAGGTTTAGTTGGAATTCTATCATTCTGTTAGATCAGTACATCATTTTTTTAATTATGATCGTAGGCTAGTTATGAATATTTAAGACATTCAAGATATAAACACGTTTATGATTATTTCATGGTTATAATTACCCGAAGGTCACTGTTCAATACTGACTTTAGTTAAACGTCATTGTGTTCGTTCATTGTGTTAACTCGGACACTTTCTCTATGGTATTGTTGACTTCAGTTTATGAGGTGTGAAAGGTTGCTGTTATAAACTGGTAATCATTATTTCCAGATTATTTATTGGAATTGAACTTAGATTTATAGATGTAAAATAAATATTTGAGGTTGGTTAAAGTTCAAAAAGATGCAAGCTTAAGGCTGATCTCGTACATCAATTCTCTTCCCGACCCTCCTTTCGGACCGTGTCGTTCTCGCATGGCCAGATGGTTAGGGCGCTCGCCTCGCAATCTGCAGTTCGCAATTTCGAATCTCCATTTCACCAAACATGATTGCCATTGTAGTCGTGGAAGTGTTATAATATGACTAGCGATCTCACTATGTGCTTGTAAAAGAGTTGGTGGTGATTGGTCATTTTCTCCTAAATTAAGAAAGATAGCCTGACCATTTCATTCGAAGTCGAAAATATTTGTTATTATTAATACGCAAACAGTTTTACTGACGTTGATTGATCTTAGAATTTAATATCTTGTGTACAATACGGCCATTTCAAGTTTGTTTGAATCGACTTTTGCAGACTTTCATAGCAAGTAATAACAACATAAACCTTGGTGATTCTATTGTCTTGTGGTATAACTCGCAAAAGCAGTTCATTAACTTTAATGATTTATATGACGAGATGATAGAATCACTAGTTTAAAGATCGAGCTTTCTTCGTGTCTGTGAAATACAGTCACTCCAACGTGATAAGTTGGAAAGACCAGGGATGTGTTAAATTCAACTTTCCAGCACGATGTTGTTTTCAAATAAAACAGTTAATTAATTGCAAAATAAATATGCTTCAAGCACATTCACATAAAGTAAATTACCCGTTCTGCATCATTTTAAATAACCGCGTAGTCTAAACATCTGTTGTGAAAACATCTTGAGTACATTCTTCATTGCAGTATTAATGAAGTAACAGCTTTTTTTTCACCACATCCTCGTCGAGAACAGTTGCAAGACTTCCGCACATTAATGTCTGTTTGAAAGCACAAAGGTACACAATGGGCTATCTGTGCTCTGCCCACCACGAGTATCGAAAGTTGGTTTTTAGCATTGTAAGTCTGCAGACATGCTGCCGTGCCACTGGGGGGAATACACATTAATGAACTGAGTGTATCTTTAGTGATCGTGGTTTCTATGAAGCTTCGTGAAACAAATAGGTAAAATCACACATTTTTTGTGTTTCCGTGAAGACCGGTAACACCAGGTGTTCCTTGTTCCTCACAGTTTCGTATGACCGGAGTTTGTTCTTTCTGTGAAATCTGCGTGACAAGCCAGAAAGACCACTTGTTCGTTGTTTGTGTGAAATTCCATATAAAAACTTAGCAAGAACACAATTCATTGTTTGTGTGAATTCCGTGTAACAAATTAACAATACCATATGCGGTATGCTATTGTGGGAGCTGTGTAAGAGATCAGTGTGACCATGTGACACACAGGCATATATATGTGATTGTGTGTGAATTATATATATAAATTAATCTCGCCTGTATCATACAAGGGGTATTCGTATTTCATTCTTGTTGGAAGTCTAAAAACAGTTTTATATTAGGCCTACAGTTGACGTCTTTTCGTTTGGCAGGCCAGTGATCGTTGTGACTAATTCGTTTTATTGTACGTTGTCACGTGGAAACGTTTGTGTTTATTAGGTAGGATATATTTCTTTCTTCTAATAAAAGTACAACGACCCTAATTTTGGAATTTTTCCAGCTGGCGGTTTTTGCAATATTTCTATTACAGGTGTGAAGAAGAGGGTTCTTTGTTCATACCCCAAAATAAAGGACATGAACTGAACTTTTGGAAACTAACACCACTTTGTATTGATCTTTTCTTATCTGGTTGTTAAATAAACTTACCTTGTGAGCGTTTTAGCAGTAGCTTTCAATGGAACATTTAGTTGCTTGTAAAACTAGTAGTTTTAATACAATGTGTCTTATAATTAATAATAACAAAATCAATTCACATACCTTGTTACTGCAAGTATAAGTTTGATCGTATTTTTAGAATAAGCATATTTAAATTAGTTTTAGTTCTAATCTTGTCACAGTAGCACAATATATTTGAAACTATAACAGACCGGTGCGTCTATTTCAGTGAGATTGAGGGATAATCAATCACTTTTATTAATTAAACAAATAACCCTGGCAAGGCCTGGCTGGTAAATAGGTCACTCGCTTCTAAAGCTGCGATTCGCTGGTTCGAATCCCATTATCCAAAATACTCGCTCTTATAATATGCAGTTAATCCCACTATTTCTTGATAAAGAGTAGCTTTTTTAAAAGTTGGTGGTGGGCGGTGTTAACTAGCTGTCTTCCCTCTAGTTCATCACTTCTAAATTAGGGATGGTTAGCGCAGATAACCCTCGAGTAACTTTGTAGAAAATTGAACAAGCAAATAAACAAAATTATTAAACAATCCATTAAGTGAACATGATTATTTGATAAACGTAGTGCTGTTCTAAAATGAAACGAGAACACTTGTAGGAAATTTAACGAGAGTGATTCACTGTAAAATGTTGTATGTATTGCAAACAAAGCGATGGGGAAGAAAATATTCAACAAATACTAACATGTTTGGATGATTTAAAATGGGGCTTTGATGTGTTTTTCTCGGTGCGTTTGTGCATACTGGTGCACACTTGTAACTATTGAACTGTCTGTGGTGTACGGGTGATGTTTCATCGGACAATGTCTCGCCTAAATATGACCCCTGTTAGTACAGTAGTAAGTCTATGGATTTACAACGCTAACATCAGGGGTTCTATTCCCCTCAGTGGGCTCAGCAGATAGCCCGATGTGGCTTTGCTATAAGAAAAACACACCCAAATATTTTTTATACAGTTTATCTTTTTATTTATTTTTGTTACTTTTTTAAGACATCTTCAAAGTTTGTTTGTTTTAAAGTGAGAATATAATTAGGTAAGTAATTAGGTAATTATAGCTTGTATTTTTCATGATGACAAATTACACATTATTGCAAAACATTTGGCCCTTTGTTGCATAAAATTGGCGTCTCATTACAAAGAAATGGTTCTACTTCAATAAAACAATTGCTAAACACATTTTTCAGTTGAATACAAGATACTAAGAATTTTCAAAAAATGATTAGAAAATACAAAAGACATACGAAAAAAACAACAAACGGATTTGTCTGAACACAAAACAATATGATGAATTTATTCGTGTGAAGAAGTTAGATCAACTGCTCACAATTGAAACATCGTTCAAAAATTCCTTGATTATTTATAAAATTTAGAGAAATTTTGGTGGTCGACGTCATTTGATTACCACATTCAAGTTTTATAGTTATAATTGTTCACAAAGCATGCATTTTATATTTTATCAAAGTAACGCCAAATTTTTGCCAAAAAATCGGTATTTATGAATAGGTATGTAACATCAAAGTTAAATTGTTTTCAATGTAGAGTCAGTGATCATGGAGGTGAGACATGTCCTAGATCCACTGCCTGCAGATGATTTTTAACTGGTCTTGATTATACCTTAAAATTGAAATTGCTAAGTTAAAAATCTCTGAATAATTTTTTAAAAAGGAGTTAATAACAATAATAATAAATGTTGTTGTTTATTTTCTTAATTTGCCGATGTCATTTCGCCTTCTGATTTACGTTCTGGGAGGGTATTTATTATCTTTTTATTAATACGTAGTATTTAAAAATTCCGGAGTACATTTCAGAATGTGCCAATTTTTCGTTTACCAAAAGATACGATCAAATGGGCCTCGTTTGCCAACCGCATAAATAGAGAATGTTAATTGTTCTCATCGATATTTCTTGTGTACTGGGAATACCTTCCACCCCTTGGGCAAATAAAACTGTCTGCTACATAGCGACTAAAATGTACGTGCATAGCAACAGTTGATGACGGGCTTAGTGGGCCAAGTGATGTTATTTTATACAAATTAGAAGTTGTTAGATTCCTTGAAGTTCGCTAAGTTAGAGTTCTAATGTATATTTTGTAGCTATTTTTGTCTCTTGTTGTTTTAAGAAGCCAAAGAAGGACAAAGACAGAAGAATGTGGGAAACTAAAATAATCATCGTAAAGCAATGAAAAAGTCAGACAACTGTTACTCCCCCATCACTCCACGATATCTCGCAACCGAGGTCTCTGTTGTTGTTGTTTTTTTGTGCTATTGGAAGCTCCAAGCAAGAAATTAACAGTTATTCACTAAGAACAAGACAGACCCGCCATGTGCTTATTTTATTTCATGACGCCAAGTTTCTATTAAACAAAATTTTTGTTGGAGTTATTTTTATAAAGGCGAGTGACGTATTTTTTATTTAGTGTTTTTCTGTGTTTTTATAGCCAAGAGAAACGTTTATGATGAGACGAAATCGATAATAATAATATATTTTATGTTTAAAAACAGCCACCTGGCGGTCATAGAATATTTGATTTTATCAGGCTTGAAATATCTTGACTATATTCTTTCCAAAGAAATCCTGACCAGTAATACTTTGTTATAAATTTGGCTCATTTTTATCGCATTTTCCGGTATAATGCTTTTTCAAACAACTTAATGGAAACGGTTAAAATTCTTATTAGCACATGTAGTTCACGATCTAACTATTGTATAAGCTGTGATGTAATGGAGTCGCATTAATCCTGAAAACATCGATTTGTTTTCACACCTTCCACTATGGGTGGAGTCTACACATTGCACCGTACTGAGTAATTTTAATTTTTTGCTTTTGCGTAACGCTTACTGTAAAAAAAGAGGTAAAATAATTGGACGAAATCGTTAATTTTGGTCAAATATTTCAGGACCCAGCACCAATTAGTGTATTTAACTAATTAATGATAGTATTTTTAGGAAAATGGTAACCAATAGTCATGGAGTTCCAACCACTTTTGTACACAAATAGTGATTTTAAAACTGGACTGAGTCTGGTTTCTATACGCTTCTAGGACTAACAAAACTTAGCACTGTTTTATTGTTAAGCAGGCGGTTTGACTTTCTTTAAAAATTGCGTTTTCAAATTTTTTGTTTTTATCATTTTCCTTTCTTGTTTTTATTTTGGCTTCGAAAATTCAGGTATATGTGCACCAGAAAAACAGAATTCAATGTAATAAGAATTCCTTTCGTGCTATCCCTTCCAAAAAAAATTTTGTTGTGTCACAGTCACTACAAAACCTTAATTTGTAAGAAAAAAACAAAGGCTTCTTATAGTTCGTATATACAAGATTAGTTTTTATCTAACACTCAATGCAGAAAAAGCAAAAGACTATTAAACATGATTTACAGAGAGCAATCGAATTCTGCCTCTGCAAGATAAGGAAAATATAATAATCAAATACCGAGTTGCTCATGTATATAAACAAAATATCCCTGAAGATTGCTTTTGTTTTTAACTGTGTGATCTTAATATTTTCGTGATGACATTTGTTTGGAAGTTTGTGTTTAGGAGAGAACGACCGGGATTCATTTGGAAAGTATCATTGATAAAATCCATGTTGATGATAATGAAAACGATACACAATAGTGATTTGTGTGGCTAAAACAACCTGCAGAACACACTGTCTGTAGTTCGGAGTATAGCAATCCAGAATGTTACATATTTTCACTAGATGTGCTTAACTGAACCTCTACTTCACATACCAAAGTAATCCATTAAGAAATACGCGAGTTATGAAATCAAATTTTGATTTGTTTTTCCTTTTTACTTTATTCGCATTGAAAATACGGGAACTATATTTGATTAAAAAACATTTAATTTTCTGTTGTTTTTTTAAATTTGGAAACTGATAGACTCTTACAACGTGCATTTAGGAGACAATTTTTTTGTCTAAATATAAGCTTCATGTGTAAAGTTATTCAGCAAAATCCACTTATTTGACCAACATGTTTGCGCATGACTACGCAAAAAGTTACATGAACTATTTGTCTACATTTTTAGTTTAGCTCTATCTAAGTTTGTTTGAATTAAGCACAAAGCTGCACGATGGGATATATGTGCTCTGCCCACCACGGGTACCAAGACCTGTTTTTAGCGCTGTGAGTTTGCAGTCATGTCACTGTGATATGGTAAAGTAGACCGACCTTCATTTTTGCCATTTGGATTAAAAACGGCTGATTTAGAGCAGCAAAATTATAGGTATAAGTATTGAATAGGCCATGCAAACTACATTATCAGTTTCTAGCCCAAGATTTCAAAATAATTATGTGGATGGACAGTTATTACTCATTGCCAACTTTTTAAGAATAAATATAATAAATTTTATGAACTTATATAGCATCCCGGGATATTAACTTAAGCTATTAGCGTAAATAATGCTTAATACAGTTGTACCGAGTGCATGCGGGTGATGACAAGAACCGTTAATCTAGATTCTATGTCGTTACTATAAAGGAAGTTATTAATTAACGCTTGTTTTTAAAGAGGAAGGCTACCACCATATATTTTAAAGAATTTGGTTGGTTCTGCAAAGTATAAATAATGTGCTGCATTATAGGGTTGTGATCCTAAAACTAATGTTAATTACTATTGAGTGTGTGTCACTTTCTTACTTGTTGTGAGTTGCTGGTATGTATTGACAAAATGTCGTGATGTCTAATCACAAACATTTGAGGTGTGCGACTTAACTACCGCTGTAGCTACCAGTTTGGCCGCCAGTTTTGATTTCATTCCTTTAAGGCGCATGCTCAATCCTTTTTAGCCACACCTTTTTTTCACACCCAAGGTGTTTCTGATTAGTTTTATATATGTGCATATCACATGGAAATGTGTGCATTCATTATAACTGATTTATCGACCATTTTTATATATGTCTATTTGATTGCATGAATATTTTTAATAGTTAAGTGTGTTTTTTTTCTGTTAGTAATAGGCATTAGCTCTGAAAGAAAAATGTAAAACACTACAAGTTGAATTGATAAAACATTAGCAGCACTTATGCTAAACAAAATGACAGAACAATGTATTTGTTTACTTGAAATACAATTTATGCACACAAGAAACTAAATGGGTCACAGTATAAGATTTGCAGTTCAAATATAGCCATCACAAATCTATAATGCATACTATACTACTACTATTAACTGTGCGTGTGTTATTATAGCAAAGCCACATTGGGCGCTCAGCTGTGTTCACCGAGGGAAATCGAGCCCCTAATTTTAGCTTTGTAAATCCGAAGACTTCCCGCTGTGTTACCGGGAGACTTATCTTAACTTGACAATGAGATTTAATGTTAACGTTGCAGTACCCCAATGTTTTCAGTTGCATACAGTGTCTCGAAAACCTTGGATCTTCTCTCACGCAGCCCAGCACGCGAAATGAGTGAAAATTTGAGAATGTTACTTGAAATGTGTTTCCTGGTTTCATTTGTGATCGTCTTTAAAGTAACGTGTGTTTAGTCTTTAAAATTGTGTGCTGGTCATTAAGTTTGGTTTTATGTGCATTTTAGGTCCGGCATGGCCAAGCGTGTTAAGGCGTTCGACTCGTAATTCGAGGGTTGCGGGTTCCAATCCTGGTCGCACCAAACATGCTCGCCCTTTCAGCCGTGGGGGCGTTATTATGTTATGGTCAATCCCACTATTTGTTGGTAAAAGAGTAGTCAAAGAGTTGGCGGTGGGTGGTGATGACTAGCTGCCTTCCCTCTAGTCTTACACTGCTAAATTAGGAACGGCATACACAGATAGCCCTCGAGTAGCTTTGCGCAAAATTGAAAAGACAAACGAAACAAACTAGGTGCATTTTTAGTTAAATATATACGTGTGTTTAGGATGATTTTAGGAAGACGAAGTGGGTATTAGTTAGGTAATAACTCATGTTCATCGTTGCTTGTGGTTCATAACTTTGAGAACAAATAACATGTTATACAAGGGGTACCCGAAAAGCTCGTGGATTGATCTAAAAATAACTGAAGTACATAATTTTCTTTAAATATTAAGTCTTAACATTTTTATGAGTCAATAACAAGTGACATCTAACTTAACGGACTTATTTTGAAGGAAAGAAGCGAGTTCTGTTAAATATCATGGCCTTGTGCCATGATCAAATATTTTGTTGAAAAGAAAAGAAAACAGTCGGAAATCCAACAGAACATAAAAGCAGCGTAAGAGAGAGCACTTCGCATATTCAACAAAGAAAAAGTGGTAGTTGAGTTTCCGCGCGGTAGACGATCATGTGAAGACGATCTGATATCAGATCAGTCCTCTACATCGCCAAAATACAAGTTGTAGATAAAGTTCATGATTTGGTTATTATATCTGGTAGAATAATTACCACTAAGAAGTTAACAAATTGGAAATCGATAAAGGTATTGTAGCAAGCATATGAAATAGCAATTTGGGCGTGAGTAAGGTTAGTGCCAGATGGGTTCCACAAATATTGACACCTGAACAGAAATGGACCCGAATTGTTTAAATCCAACAGCAAGGGATCAAACTGTTACAAGAGACCACTATGCATTCTTAATCAAAAATTTGCGCCAAAAAATCAAACAAAATTGATGGCTCAAAAGTGCTTGCTCTTCCATTATGATAATGCCTCGGCTGACAAATATCATTGTTTTGAACGTTATTACTCAGTCACCCAACTCCAGCTTCTACTCACAGGATTTAGCCCCATGCAACTTTTTCTCTTCCATAATCTTAAATACTCTATGAAAAGTCAAATATATCGGAGTAATGGTGATCTCATGCATAATGTCCAGTCGCGAATTGAAGACCAAGAAAAATAATTATTTCAGAAGGACCAAGTTCTTAGAACACAGCTGGCGTGATTGTATGTACTCAGGAGTGTTAAAAATTAATCATAATTGGACCAGTGTCTTTTTTAATAGTTTAGACCACGAACTTTTTGGATACCCCTTCATACTTCAGTAGTATGCTGGTTAATGCACATTGGTTGAGACAGAACGAACTTTGAAAAAATGAGTGATGAAAATAGTCTCACTTCTGTTTGTTGCCGATAGAGGAGTTGTACTTGGATCATATTTACGATCTGGCTGCAAAGGGTATTTCAGTAACTAGACATTTGGTACCACGCAACTTTTACATAGGTTACTCCCGCAGTTCTTAAGAAACGTGAAATTTGAGTACAGGTATTAATAATGTAGTACTGTTGTATTTAGAAAATTATGATATAAAGTACTTCCGTTTGTAACTCATGTAAAAAGCTATTGTACAAAAATGTTTGGCAGCAAACAAAATAAACAAAACTGATTAGCGTTAACAGTGACCACCCGCCGATTACAGTAAGCAAACAGACACGCTTGTAAAATAAATGAACTTTTATTCAAACATTAAACTATGCATGTTTTTTTAGCTCTTTTGAGAGCAAAGCCATACATTAGGTTTTCCGCGTTCTATCTATAGTCAGGATTCAAACTCCATATTTTAGCGTTATAAGTTCGTGAACTTTCCACAGTGGGACTATCGTGTTTAAAATAAATTCTATGTTTATAGTGTTACCAGTTTTAACAAACAAGTACAATAAAGGTATTACACTTATTTGGCTTCACTAAGGATGAGGGCGTGGTATACCACTCTATTCACAACTTAGTTGTTTATGTCTACCAGAAAAAAGAACTTTCATTTTCATTAATAGTTTACAAATGGTAGAATTATAATTTATTTGTTTAAAAAAAAAACGCCCATTTTCCAGGTTGGGTCGGTTATGTACAAAATCAACTATAAACTAGTTCATGAATATTAATATTTTTATTGCTGTCTTATCTCTCTTCATTCCCTCTTATCTTCTTTATTAAATCAAATTAACTTGGTTTTAAATTCTGTGATGTGTTCTTAAATAGTTAGACAAGGTTAATACTTGGTTGGTCTCTTTGCACGTGTGTGCTTGTTTCTTGAAATAAGAAACGTAAACCCCCAAACTTACCAAGTACTTTTATTATGATTTTAAATGTATACTGTGACTTTACAAACGTCAGCTGATGGACTTGAGGTGCTGTGGAGTGTCAGTTTATGGATTGAAATTGTTCTAGAGCATCATCTGATGGACTCGGTATGTTGCAGAGCGTCAGCTGATGGACTCGATATGTTGAGAAACATAAACTGGTTGGAATCAATTGTTACAGGATATTATTTGGTGGTCTTTGACTATTTGTCTGTTGCAGAACCTTATTTGATGTACTCCGACTATTGCATAACGTCAGCTGGTGTAGCGGGGTGTTGCATAATGTTGAAAGAAGAACTCAGGCTGTTACAAAACACCAGTTGGTTGGTTCGAGTAGTTCTAAAGCGTCAGTTGGTGGATGGATATATGGTACTTAAAAAGTGCTTATTTATTTTAAAATATTTACAATACAAACTAGCTAAATTGAATACATTATAGTGGAATGGTACAGTTCGTAAGAACTTATTGGAACCATTTTTAAAACTGTTTCTGTAGGTAACTCACAATGATGATATAAAAGATGTTTATTTGGTTAAGTTATCTCTACGTTGGTATACTGAAATTGATTATTATGTGTAAACGTAATGAATTAAAAAAATGATTACTCTTAATATGTTGCAAAGAATTTGTAATTTTCCGTTAATATTTTAATTGATTACAACCTGTTAAATACACTCAAATACTTTACTTTAACTACGTGGGATAATAATGAGGTCACTTCTTTCCAAATAGTACAGTTCGAATCAATACTTCTACCAGTATCCGGGGCGGGATGTAATAGAACCGGCATCATCGCATCAGCAATTTTTCCGACAATATTATGGTACTCAAGAAGGAGTGACTTTCCTTAAGAGGAATTACGGACCGACGGGTCTTCGTCGCGCTGCAGTTGACTTTGGTATTCGTCAAAGTAAGTGATGGATTTAACAACAGATGACTTTACTAAAGCAAAAAGTAACTATCATTCCAGACGACATTTGACTGCTCTTATTGTTCTAGAACAGATGTTTTCTAACCTAAGTCCCTTTAGCTACGGGTCCTTACCCGGGGCGGCATAGCGAGGTGGTTAAGGCACTCAACTCGTAATCTGAGGGTCGCGGGTTCGAATCCTCGTCGCACCAAACATGCTCACCTTTTCAGCCGTGGGGGCGTTATAAAGTGACAGTCAATCCTATTATTTGTTGGTAAAGGAGTAGCCCAAGAGTTGGCGGTGAGTGATGACTAGCTGGTTTTTCCTGTAGTCTTACACTGCTAAATTAGGAACGGCTAGCACATATAGCCGTCGTTTAGCTTTGTGCGAAATTCAAAAACAAACAAACTTTCTACCCTGCCAATCTCACTTTTTTTTAAAAAATTTGTTTTTAATAAAGACGATGAACAACTTCGGATATTTTAAAAATATTTGTTCGACGTTTCACCTTACGTCCTTTTCAAGTATGAAAATCTGTGTGTAACATTAACAGACTCGTGGGGAAAAAAAAAGAGCTGAAGCTGAAACGTCGGGTAGAATAAAAAAAATATTTTAAGTTGTTTGTCATTTTCATTGCAAATTTGTTTCCATCCTTCAGTCAACACTGAAAGCTTAAAAACAAGTATTTTTCACTCAATTTCTAACAGTGCCCTCAAGAGTGAGTTACTCAAGTCAGAAAATACTTAAAAATATATTACTCGTACCCTACTTATCAATATTAATAACATGGTTAGGATTGTTTGTGTTTACCATTCCTTTCTCTTCCAGCAATACAAAAATAAGTAACTATACAGCCAAGTAACAAGCCAGTTTACACCTACGTTATGGGTAACCTGTGAAATGTAGTCGCTCTACTATCAACTGGTTTATTTTGAGGTATTCTGTTCATCAAAATATTTCAGATTACCCTTGCTTTGTGGTAAAGTGGTTTAAAGCAATAGCAACTCATGTTGCTGCTAAGAGCGTTACTCCGATGAAAGGCAACAAGTGTAAATGTTGGATAAATACAGTTTTCTTACTGGGGGTTAAGTCATGTTTCAGTACTTTTTAAGTTATATAAAAATTAAGTACTACTATTATTTGAATAAATAATTTAAAATTACTGTTTAAAGTAATTTCGAACACCGAATGCAACTGAGAATATTTGTAAAGTTTTTTGTTGTGTTATAAATCTTACAATCGAGTTGTTTACTAAGATTATGATCCCCTTTCACAGCAGAATAAATGGGCTTGGTTTTAATGAATTACAATAAAATCAAAATAAAGTTCTGTAACTTGTAATCGTAGCGTTACATAGAAAATTGTTATGTAGATGATGAACATTCGAACGAAAAGTAACTAATTGTTTGACCCATAACTAGAATTATACTGTGGAATTTTATTTATTACGCTAATGGCCCATCAGAATTCTAGTTTGGTTCTCCTGTTGTATTTATTTTTCTTTTGTTTATTATTTTGCCTTAAATTTAGCATTTATTTTAAGTATGCAACTTTGTTATCATTGCTAAACCAAGCTAACTTTAACAATACCTATCATAATATCAGGCTCAGTTCATTGACTGATCACCCTTGACTCGACAGTAAGCTCAAGTGCTTATAACGCTGAAGCTCGTGGATTAGTTCCTAGTGGCGAATGCAGAACAGATAGCTATTGCATAGCCTTGTGCTTTAAGTAAATAAACAAATCATTCATCCACTAACAAAGTCTTGTGCAACAATTACGCTAAGGAAACATTATCTGTTGTATTACAATAAGACTGATAACGTATGTTAACGTGTTATAACGTATCTCGGATAAGTCTCCGATTTATAATACGTGACATAATGATTTCAAATAGCCGAAAATTTTACTTTAGAAGTTAATTAAATGTTACTATGCATCAAATTTGTGATTTTTGCCAACAAGTTTGAAACATATTTTTATTTCTTAACATAAATATATTTTAATATACAAACTACAATATATAATTATGGATATTTCTAATAATAATTTATATACAAGAGTTTTTTACAAACTTACAATGAGTACTAAATCATCTATCCGGACAAGAATTGAATATTTTGTCGACGATTCACTTGGAGCGAATTAATTTTATGTTGATACACAGGTACCTTTCACTTGAAGGGAATATGCCTATTTTCTCCACAAGAATCCGAGGGTCGTGGGTTCGAATCCCCTTCATACTAAACATGCTCCCTCTTTCAGCTGTGGGGAATTATAATGTGACAGTCAATCCCACTATTAGTTTGTAAAAGAGTAGACCAAGAGTTGGCGGTTGATGGTGATGACTAGCTGCCTTCCCTCTAGTCTTACACTGCTAAATTAGGGACGGCTAGTGAGTTTTTCCCGACGAAAATATCTAATGTATCTAAAGTCCAAAGTTAATTCATTGAAATTAAATGGTTTGTAATGTTCGAAATCTATAAACGTTCCTGGTCAAATGTCTGCAGTTTTCCCATTAATGAACGTTGATCACACTTCTTGTGAGGTTTGTAGTATACTAATTGTAGCAAACCAAAAATATATAACTGTCTCTCCGCGTTGGCTAGCTTTTATAAGAAGAGATTTTCTAGAAGTTTTAGCTAAGGCAACAATATTGGTATATACATTGTTGATTCTTACGCTCGAGAATATTCTACAAATTTAGTGAATAGCCAAGTATTTTGCAATACACATTTAACTGTACAAGTTACTTGCATTTCCAAATATGTACTTAACTAAAACAAACATTGTTATTGAAATAATAATAAATCCGTTACACATAGTTCAAATCGTTCAAACCTGTTAAGGGTTGTCAATAAGAGAGAGTATATTGTGTTACTATCGTTACAATTACACGTTCTATATTACAACACGTACCGACAAGGTAGTTTGATAATCAGCATAACTCATTAAGCCGTTTGTTCTGCAAAGAAGAGAGTAAAGTGTTTGTTTTAAATCTCTGACATATTTTCTAATAATACGATGAAACTAAGCTCTTTATAAAAACTAAAAACAATAAATAGCATTAGAATAAATTATTTGGAAAAAAATATCGAAGCTACACGGATATTTAATTGAACATATTATTATTAATTAAAGTAAACTAATTATGTAGCCAAATATAAAATTTTCGTGTTTTCACTGTATTTTAATATTACTGCATGGGTTTAGTCGAATAAACATAAGAGCATAAAGAAACTTTTTAACGCCTTACTAATACGTGATACAATTAACTGTTAAAATGTTGTACTGCTATTTCTTACTGAAGTATTCAGTATATGGAGGTGCAACAGGTCGCTTTCGTGTACACATTCAAAGGTCGTTTCGACATTTTACACGTTGTACAAGAGCTATGTTACTTTGGACTGGTGCATTAAAGGAAAAGCAGCAGCCAACAATACCAATAATCACCTCTTGGGCTGCTTTTGTCTGATCACATAGTGAAATTTAACAGTCACTCGTATAAAGTACTCGTGGTTCCATATGAGAAGTGCATGTTCGTAGCAGCTAATGCTTGGATTAACATTCCGCACATGATTGAAGACTAGGGAGCTTTTGGTGTTACAATTTATCACCTGGATTACGATATTCGTGCTGATTATGCCCGTACGTTTTTAGCCGCAGCATTAGCAACTAATAGAATGTCTGTTGTTTTTTTTCAAGTACTAACTTTTAGCTCGTAGCTCCGACGTCTCTTGACCAATTTGAGATCTAATTACATTTTTAGACTCGGAAGGTGAAACCCTTTCGATTGATGTAATTGATCACACCGAAAGTCTCGTAAATCAATTTACACTAATCCTACCTAAAATAATTTCAATTGGGGGTAGGCTAGTAGAGATCCTAATGAATAATAAAATCGAATCGGGTATACTCGCGCCCCATGTTTGGTATTCTGACATACAAAAATATAGTGAATTGAATAAAGGAGGAGATGTATCGTAGGTTAATTTACTTTAATTCTGCTTAAATGAATTTCATGTGTTATGGCTATTGAGGATTCCCTCTCGTTTATAATTTGTACTTTATTTTGAACAATGTTGTTTCCAAGCATTTTCTGTTTATTTTTCTGTACCATACAGAAGATTTAAAACAATTCTTATTCGAATGACAATCGACTCTTTTAAGAGACAAGAGGGAATTGGAAAAATATAAAATCAAATATGGGTGGACTAGTAATAAAAAAGAAGAAGAAAGAAAACAGTTCCGATTATTAGTTGCGATACAAGAAACTCTATGTAGGATGGAGAACATTTCTCACGTGACTGTAGAGAAAAAAGGGACTTATCGTGTTTACTTGTTTTGGTATTTGGAGTTCGTTACTCATTTACATAATCCACATTACAGTGACGTATGAGATAAAATACATTCTGTCTGGTATGTTATCTGTGATGTTTTTTTGTGTCATCGTAATATAAGAGACTCGGTTTTAATTTTATGCTCTCAATAATGCAGACTTTGAAAGACAGGCCACTGTTTCTTCTTGCAGTGCGTTGGAGTTCCTCAGACTAGTTGCTTTCAAAAAAACTTGTTCCAAACTGTGACGTCACAAAGGAAGGTAATTCCTAGGCCTCTGCTAGAGACGTACCCCGTTAAAAGACTGTGACAAGCTACAAAGAAACGCTCACTTTACATGTAATCATGACTTTATTTTGACAGATTATTCATGATAAGTTTAAAATGTTGCTCAGATTTGGCACAGTTTTTTTCCCCTTCTGCGATTCATGACAGCCGTCAGCTTGCTGTAGTCAAGGCCCTAGAGCTAGATTCTCCTGGGAAGATATTTCACCCAGTAACGCTTCTCCCATAGCCAGATACGTATGATACTTTTTCCTTTATTTCGTGTCTGCCCTCTTTTATCTAACCTTTTGTTATCAATATTTTGAAAATAATGAATTAAGTGAAACGTTTTAAATGTTTACTATTCATAACTTAACTTTTCTTGTGTCTTTTCAAAAGCAAAGAGCAGTTAAGGTCAATGGGTTGAGTACAACAGAAGTATTTATATTTATTTAAGTTTATTGCCTAGTGAGGATTAATAAGTTCTAATATAACAATGCCAAATATTCTGTATGGAGTTCATAACAAGGGTAAATTAATGATAGAAGATGATAATAATTTGGTGAAGTTTTTATATTCACGTTACTACTGAGCACACTTTCAACTCCACTATTTGAAACCTGTAGAAACCTTTATAGAATATTTTAGGGAAAATTCTATTATAAATGTTTCTCAGACTGCTTCTGTATAGTAAAGTGATTTAGTTACAGATGAGTAACTTATGTGTTTTAGGTATTTTAAATTATTTTGTTCCTGTTACTTTTCAGTTAGTGTTTAAAGATGGAGCAGACAGGAAGTTTTGGTATACTTCCATTTTGTAATGCAACATCTTGAGTTGCACGACTATTTCTTATGCTTTTCTTCAGTAAAAACAAAATTAACTTTTCCATACACTGGCTTAAGAGCTGCGGACTCTTGTGAGAAACGTCAATGCAAAAATTGGAGTTTAGAAATTAATTCAAAGTTCGCAACACCATCTAGTCTTCAAACAAGGATCTTAGTTAATGATAGTAAAACCTATACTCGCGTTCGTAGTGAAGTTACACACAACTGATAGATCTCGAGAACTGGAACAAAAAACAGAAGTGGGGTAACAAAAAATTCAATATATTTTTTTAAGACTTGCAGGACATTCGCCGAGCCAATGAACATTTTCTTCAGATCAGACGGACAGCGACATGCCACACACCCCGACCCCAAGTAGTGAACGTCAAGCACTATTATCCAGATCCCAGAAGAAAGTATCTTCCCAGTTGCACCATCTTGCACCGATGCACAGATAACGCTGGATGCTGCTATGATGAAAGAATGAAATGTGGACCAAGAGCTATTCAAGAAGTTGTTCTCTACTTTTACGTAAGAATAAGTTGATCCCTATGACCAGATAAACTGTGATGATAATTACAAGTGTCATGTAAACATTTTATTATTTTTACTGTAGTGTTTCTCATGCGATTCTTCGTTTATGTTAATGAGTTGTGTAAAACGGTTGTTGTGTAAAGTAAGCTCCGTTCCGTCAAGCAAAGTTTAGGTTATAGTTTTGCCGACATACGTTCTTCGGTGTTATTGTGTGCTTGTTTTGTTTCATTCTTGAAACGTATAGAATATGTTATGTTCTCGCACTCAATATCGAATTAAATTTTTATTCTTTTGATGCTATGGCGCCATACCCCAACTCTATATTGGGCTTAAATTACATTGTTTTGTAGAATATGATTTGTTATCGAAGATAATAAGTCAAACCGATATCTTGTGTTTCAATATTTCTTACAATACTATTTCAAAACGGCCACAAGCCATTCTCACCAAGAATAGTTTATACGTTTTAAGATATTTTTTATCACAATATTCATTCTTTTTGTACATAACACTTGTGTTTATAGAAAGTATCCATGTTAACTGTAGTGATTAATGACGTAAGAAAGAAATTCTAAACTTGATGAATCAAAATGCTTCTAAGGTGAATATGACAACACGTGTGGGTGTTTTATTAATATCAAAAACAATTCTTAAAATGTTCACGTGCTATCATTAATCAAAATTGTAAGACGCACAATGCTACTTATGAGGAATACAATCTGATAGTATCAACAGTTATTTGCTCATATAATTTTTCCAGTTTTTCTAAAACAAATGATATTTTCATATATTGTAGCGCGACAATGATCATATACCCCCCCCCAACCCAGCGGAAAAAAAAAGTCCAACTCTTAATGAGAACTATATGCAGAAAAATGCTTTATCATATGTATATAGACCTCTTGAACTCAAATCACTTAACACCACTTAATGTCCAGTTCTTGTTTGGAGAATAAGAACACAAAGTATAAGGTATCATGATTCGAGCCACGGAGAAAAGGGCGACTTTAAATACAGAGTGGGCCACACATTAGTTTCTCGAAACCTGAATCCTCTTCGAAGTAGATAGGATTTGATTTGTGGCACTAGACTACATAGTTTCTATGTCATTTTTGTGCCACACTAGTGTAGTGTAAATGTATACATATAACAAGATGAAAATAAAAAAGAATCGGTTATGAGTAGCTACTTTTTGGACCACACTGTATTATTAGTATGGGTGTTCATAATATACACCAAATATGTCAGCACATGAACGCAATTTGATACACTAACAATCGACGCTAACTCAATGAATCGCATACACATGTACGTATGCTTTTTAAATAAGTATTTTATGGAAAAGTACAAATGGATAAACGACTATTTTTAGTCCTTATTTGCTATATGACTAAAACTAGTCGTTCATACATTTGTGTGTTTTTTTAATATAAAATACTAACTTAAGAAGTAGAAAGAATGACTAAAACTGTGGCAGCCATTTAATATAGATATAACTTGATATACATGCTTTTTTCTCTTATATTAAACATGCCTATACATCACAATAAGAGGTCATGCTAATGAATGGTTTACTCTTAAGTTCGTAGCCAATTAGATTCACCCCAATTAAATAATTGTGTCTATTAGCTTGTTCTGTTTTAAACCTTGTTTCAGAATAGTTTTAATATAATTTCGCCTACTAAGTATCATTATATTTAATTCGTAGTGTGACGGTTGTTGTATGACGTTCGTTGTATTGCGCCGGTAATACGTTCTACTCAATGGTTTGTTTCTTCGAGACGCTGTCCATGGATAAATTAACAACGTGATGTGGTTATTAATAAAATAAGATGTTCAGAAGGAACAGGGGGAAGGAACTACGCGTAACTTACATTAAATGATAAATGGGAAGAGTGGAATTAAAACAAAAACGAAGAGAAAACCTACAATATAACATTGACAGATTCAATGTTTATGTAGAAGGCCAACCTATTTTTTGTTATTTTTCATCTTTTTATGTTTATCATTTTCTTATTCTAGCTTGGGAGAGCAAGTCACCTTCCCACAACTGTCTGCAGGTCATAAAGGGTGATACAAATGTGGGACGTTGTGGGTTTGAGCACCAACATCTCGCTCTCCTAATTTATAATTTTCTTGTGTGAGACGAGCAAATTGGAGGTTAAGACTGATAGACGGTCTATCCCCACAGCAATGTGGGCTCTACTTTCGCGCGCACACACACACACACTCAAAACGGTGACTTAAAACTTAAATGTTGACAACTCGTATATATTCAACGAAAGTAAAATGGTGGTGAACGACTAACCTAACATATTCAAAGCGCCATTTCGGATGGTTTTTTCAGTCTTAATCGTATAGATTTTCTTTTTTTACATTGTTTGTGAGGTTTTGCATGAAGTTAACTTGTTAAGTCATTTAAGCAATTCTTAACAATTCTGCTGCATCAAAGCCCAACTACACACCTAGTATATTCTGTCACATTGTATGACTCGTGAGGAGACTAAATGGAACTGAGGGTGCTAGAAGATAATGTTTAGTGAAATTAAAATTTTGTTTTGATGTTGTTACGATTATATATAAATTTATGAGAAATACTGATAACTGTACTTGTTCTTAAATATGATATAAAATTATGAACACATATAATTTACAACTTTATTACTTAATATTTTTGGAAAATGCTGTTGAATAGTTTGTGATACAAAAAGTAGCAATTTCGACTGCAATTTTTTTATGATATGGCATATCTCATTAGTATTCTACCTTTGCACTACATGCGTATCCAATAATGTTTCAGATTAGTATTGTATCTATGTAATACAAAATTTCCATTGTGTATATCATATTAACATTTTATCTATGCAATACAAAAGTATCCAATGAGTATGTCAGGTTAGTGCTTTAACTGTACAGCATAAAAGTATCCAATGAGTATGTCAGGTTAGTGCTTTAACTGTACAGCATAAAAGTATCCAATGTGTATGTCAGGTTAGTGCTTCAACTGTACAGCATAAAGGTATCCAATGAGTATGTCAGGTTAGTGCTTTAACTGTACAACACGAAAGTATCCAATGAGTATGTCAGCTTGTATGTATTATCTCAATAATGTATACGCCGTTGACAATAACAGCTCCTCGTACAACTTGAGGGGCTGACGAATATCATTTTCTTCAACATAAGAAACTTAAGTGATATTTACAGATGTTAAGATTGCTTCAGTTGCGCGAACGTCTTTTAACTATCTTAAATTCAATTATTCTTTTCCTTAATAATTCTGAATTAATGCAACTTTGTTAGTTTGAAGAAAGCTAGTTATTTTAGTAACTTGTTAGCTAATTATACCTTCAGTCATTTCTTCCCGACTTTAATTGTTGTATCCTCATTATATTTATAAAGATGCAGAATATTTTAAGTTTTTTCTATAGCAGTTGTTCAAACTTACTACTCAGCTACGGTAATAAGGTAAACTCAAACATGCTGAGTGAATTACGTGTTTAAGAAAAGGTGAATTTTAGAACAAGCTGATATCTCTTTTAAACAGAGATATAAGCCAAGAGTTTGTTTTTATTTCTTTATTTAAGTGATGGTAGTGAATATAAAAGTTAGGTTAATACAAGGTTGTTATTCTGATTTTCGGAAGCCATCAGTTTTTCATGACCTAAAAGTTTTTAAGTCTTCATAGTAACTTTAATGAACGAGTATGCTACACGACAACACAATGCTGCTATCACTAACACCTAACTTTGATTTCAATTTGAGTTTTTTATTTGCACAAAACATCCAATCCGTGTATAATTTAAAATTAAAATTACACTGAATAAAATTATACGAGTGTTCTCGGCTTATTTAGGCATAATTTACGCATGCATAGTTCATTCAAAACCATAAGCTTACCGCTTTGTGAGCACGTATTCAGATGCTTCTGCGTATTAAGCTAAGTTTACTTTCGTTACAGTTATTATATTTATATTACTTTGCAATAAACTAGTTATAAGCGTATTTTAGCTATTTTTTCTTTAGTACGAGTTTTATTCTTGGTTTTTGTGAGCTTCTTTGTTTCAACTCGTAAAACCGTGTCACATACTGTACGCTTATAACTGTTTCATACTCTGCACACTTATAAACACCATTATTTTATTGTTTACTTTATTTTTATTACTTAGTTACACTTACGTGAGTTTGTTTGTCTTAACACATAAAATATTTTCAAATAGACTGGTGTTTATCGATCGAACACACGCATGCGTGAAAATGATAGAAATTCAAGCAAAAGGCATGAAAACTATTGCAAGTGTTTTGCGTGTCGCTGCTAGTGCTTATAATTTTTATACTTTAGTTTGCTGGGCCTACAGATTTATCGCTACGTTTGAGAGGTTTTCACTATACTGGAGCAGAATATGTTGCTATAATAAAACTTCCCTGTTAATATTATCATTTGTTCATAAAACTTACCTGCATGTTACCTGTGTATAGACTCTCCAAGTTGGAAAGCAAGGCACGTATGTTGGCCTAAGTAACACTGCTGAAAAACTGCTCTTCATGAATCACACGGAATGCGAATGTCGACCCATCGATAGTCAACCACGTGCACCAGGGGATTTGAAACAACTTACGGATTCGGATAAGATGAAAGCAATAAGTTCTGGTACAAAATGGGATTCTGTACTTGACAATCCTGTACGACATCCACCCACTCAGAAGGAATCAAAGTAAGCAATCTGTAATTAAAGTGTTTATTTTTCTTCGACGAATAATTTACTTTAGAGATAAAACTATATGTTGTATCCTCAGAATCTCGTATACTTCAAAGATCCATTATATATTCATCATTCTGAATATTGGTGGGCGATTTTTCAGTATACTTTGCTCATTATATGATATGTAGATGATGGATAAGAGGTTTAAGTGCATGATAATTGGCGGAGAGGGATCTGACGGGAACACACTCTCGTATGAACATCTCTAACTGAGACGTTCTTACAAATTTTAAGTCATTGGTTTCTTGCTTTTCCAACTTTTAGTTTGTTAATGTAAATTATCTGGAACAGAAGCTTTGCTATTTTATCTTTCATGTGTTAATAACAGAAGTAATAAAATGGTATCGTAACAACACTTGTTTTTCGGCGTTGCTGTTGAGTTTCATCTCCTTAAAACTAGTATCTTGTTGCTAAGCTCTTTCTTGTTTTTCTTACCAACAACAGACACTTGTATATACAGCTTAAATGTGTTTCTTTTTAGATGCCCTTACTATGGTTGAAAACGAAAAGCCGAATAGATTATTAATTTATATTAAGTTAAACACACCAAGAATAAATTCCAGTTATACCCTCATATGCACTATTTCATAAACTGGCCTTTTATAGACTTGCGTAAATCACGTTACAGCGTGTTTTCTCGATACTACCACCAGCTGGCATTTGGCGAACTTTCATCGTATTTTACGTGACTAACATTTTTGTTCGCGATAAATGTCTTTTCGTATGTAACATAATAGCCTTTTTAATCTGATTTTATATCTACTACTTCTGTTTTTATGGTGTTGTAAAATGTTTCAAGTTTCCTTGTCACAATAAAAAAAGAAGAAGATAATTATGATACATACAACCCTTTCACGAGTAACGTCACTATAATATATCCCAGGCTTCGTCAGATCTGCTGAAACAGATTATATATTTCTAATGTAAAATGCCCAACTAACAAAAGCTGCTTTGATACCGTATAGAAATGGTGTGTTAGTATTGTCAATGTAACACAGAAGAATGACTCAAATAAAAATAAACTGCCGTTAGAATAAATGACTAAACCACTAGTTTGAAATTTAGGTTCAATGTGGAGAATTCTAGGTTTGCTGCCAAACACCGAGGACGAAACACTCTGGATTGAAATGTAGGATGTTGGGCAAGTTGCAAGTTTATGTTTAGTTTCAGATAGAAGGTCGCTTCTATTTGAACTTTAGGTTTAAGGGTCATCATAGATGGGTTACATCCTAAAATACCCCATTAAAATATAAATAATTAGTTATAATTGTCTAATTTTGACAGTCAAATCTTACTGTTAAATATTTTCTCACCAGACTCTCGTGTGGCAAAAGAAAACTGTCAAAATTCAATGAAAAGTTGTAGTTCAATGAGTATGAAGTTGTAAAAACTGTTTTACTTCTTTTTGATTAGTTTCAAGTCTTTATTCTTTATGAAGAGTCGTATCCCAAGAAGTAAAAGGTTGGAATGTTGATAATGAAAGTGTTCCAACATAGTATCTAATTCACTTTCAAGGTTCTACTCTGATATCAATGATAAATATGTGGTCATTTACGTAAGACTTTAATTCTAAAGAAGTTTTAAAAATGTTTAATTCAACAATTTCTAGCAATTGAGTCGCCTTCTTAGTCTGTCTGGACTTTAGAACTAAAAATTGGTTTTGATGTCAGTGGTGGATACAGCACAGATAGCTCATTGTGTAGCTTTGGATTTAAACATAAAAAAAAAAAGAAACGAAACGATTTAACAGTGTTTGAAATACATGATTAGTGTTTTTCACCACTAGGTGTCGAGAATGCCCTTTGCCATTTTATAGAAGAGAATATCCGGATGGAAGGTGCAGCTGTGACTGTTTTGACCGTCACAAATCGTGCCTTAGGATAAAAAGAGGTCGTCGCCCATTGTCAGACATTGAAATCAGGTAATTGTATTTATATTTAATACACGTCTCTCCTGTAGCCGGACAAAACCTTCTTAGATGTGTGAGTAATAAAGCAAAAATATTTTGAAATACCATATTTTTATATTTTACTAAACGAGGATAGGTGGAACTGGATCGAAAGTGGTTTCAGTTAACGTCTTTCGTAGTTTTGTGGTGTTTATTGTGTTATGCAAGCTCACTTGAAGCATTGGGAAGGTATTGCCACTTAAAGTTTTAGTTTTAGGGTTAGTTTAACAGATTTTAGCAAATAGAATGTAATTTTTTAACAAACTGACTACTTCACAGCATCTCCTATTTCATCATTATTACATCAAAATAGTCTATGATTTGGAATGAATTTTATGTGTAGAAATTTTAACGACTTTACCTCGTGCACCGCGTGGTTACCATTTTTGTTTTTCTAAATTTATCTTATTTTTTACCAGCAGGTGGAAAAGCGGATACGACTTATTGGTTACAACAAATGGTTCTTGTATTATTTTTATAGTTAGATAGAGCTTCGACATAACCGAAGACGACATAGTTGTAATAAACAGGAATTTTAAATCTCCTCTTTGTTTCATATATTATTTGTTCTTTTTATTGTGTTATAGGTGCGTTCGAGCCCGCAAGTGCCATATCCCCGAGTGTAGGTTTGGTCAATACAACTTTTTAACGGGAAAATGTCCTAAGCGATCCAAGAACCATAAAAGACTGAAAACCCGCAAAGAAAACAACAAAAACCAACACCATTATCACAGATGGGCTTTCTACGAGCGTGATTAATAAGAAATAGTTCAAGGTCCTCAGAAATGAGTGTTATATGAACTAGTCTATATAGTGTTCCAGATGTAAGACGTGAAGTTTACGTTAAAAGTGAAAAATGTTAGAAGTTTTAATCATGTGGCAGTTTTACTCGCTCTTTTACCCAGAGAGGGCACTTCAGTTCATTAACAAGTTTGTTAATAAGAAAAAAAGTGCTAACAACAACAAAAACATTTGTTTATTTTTCTACAACGTGTTTCTCTTACTAGAAGAAAAAATGTTTGCCAAAGTATTAAGAGAAATGCCGTTATTTTTAAAATTATGTTTGTGTGTGTTCACTCGTGATTTATAATTTTATGTTGTATTAGTTCGGTTGCAAGAATAAACCTTTTAAGTGATTGAACGGTTAATTTTACATACGTGTATTTGTAAGCTGTGCACGTACAAAAGTTGTAGGTGTATTAAATGTTTTGGCTTTGTTGGTGTCTTATTATTATGACAAAGTGTTTGTGCTGCATCGTTTATTTGAAATTAAACGTTGTTCTGTTCACGAATGTGTTTGTTTCCAGAGGATTAGTGAACTGAACGCTTATTAATTGCCATCTGTTGAAGTCTCTTTTAATTAACTCGTTAAAGAACGTGAATTACGTGTCGTAGTAAGCGTTAGTATGAACCATATTTTGTGCTGTAATAGTAGTATATCCTTAATTGGGGACAGAAAAACCCTGGTGTCAAATCATGACAATCGTAATTCTTGAGTATATAAATGAAATTATTCCTTGTTAAATAAAGAGGCGTTTTTCTTTATTTGAGAACTTGTACGCATGCATACCTATTTGCATAGAAGTTCTTTCGAAATTTTATGCGAAGCCACTCAAAGAGCTAACCCTAAGGCAGGTAGTAAACAGCATCCACATCCATCTCTTGGACTGCTCTTGTTTGCCCGAATAGTAGAACTTAAAAAACACTCTTATAACGCACCTACGACCCAAAAGTGAGAAGCGTATTTTACGACATTGGGCCGCGAACCATAAACCTTCGAACGCGCAGTCTGATCACGCCAACCACTAGTGATGTAATCTACGTAACGAGGCCGTAAGAAAAAACAAACCACGCATCATCAAGCACTAAACAAATAATATCAAGATGTGAATAATAAAATACATCTTATTGACGTACCTCATTTAACCTTTCTTCTTAAATCCTACGGATAATTTGGGCATCCACGCCTACTTATTACATATATATAAACAAACAAAAAAACAAAACAACAACAACAACAACAACAACAACTGAATGCTCAAGCCACCTTTAAAGCCTGCTCATAAAGTTTATATGTGGTAAGTTTTGCATACCGCTGAATGCGTGGGCCCAACTTCATGCAAAATAAAACCAAGATGCGCTTTATAATATAACATGTTGTAACGTAAATGTTGGCGCTGTTTCTTTTTTACATGTTCCTACGCTTTTACTTTATTTTCATGGTTTTCTATCCAGACCTTTTTAATGAATATAGATTTAAAAGTATAGTTTGTAACGAGTTCTTTCTTAGTGGTGGAAACTTTAAAATAATATCTATCTACATACAATAAGGATGTGACGTATCTGAATGTAGGTGTGTATATTTATATGTAGGTGTGGGTAAAGCGCGAGAGGCGTAGGTGAGTTGGTTGATTGTTGTTAAGGTAAAACCACGCTCTTCCCGCCACAGGTATCGAAACCCGATTTTTATAGTTGTAAGCTTACTGACTTATCATTGTGGTACGAGGGGAGTGTTGTAAGTGGTGGGTCTGATGGTTAAAATATTAGAAAGCAGTGTAGTTTTAAATTATGATGTATGTCACAAGTATCACACGCATATACTATGGATGTTTCATATACTAACCATACGTGTACGGAAGATTGTTTTTTGTTTTGGTTTTAATCGATTTACAATCACAGAAATAAGTAAGGTATTTAAGTGGTTTGTACGTAAATCGTGGCTGAAAGAGCCAAAGCTGATAAATTTGTCAAACTATTTTTACATTATTTATTAGACTTGTGTATAGTTTGTCTTAGATTTTTGATTTAAGAAACAGAAAGACATTCTTTCCAAAATGCAACTTTGTTTTTATGAAATAATACTGTGATTTCAGAACTTCAGTAACAGAATCATATGAAAGTTAATGTTTTTTACGTAACATAATTTTTTTTAAAACAACAACAACGAAACAACTACTTTATTTGAAGACAGTGCTGACTTTTCTCAAGCTAATGATAAAAAAAAGTCCTAACAGATAATTTTGAGATGTTATCCGTGTATTGCCTCAAAGAGTGGAGTCGATTCACGAAATTACGTAGGCGGGATACTAGCGGCATTAGGAAGCGGAATACTTTGAGTCTCATACCACGAGTAATTGCGCTCAATAGTAGAGATAAAATATTACGGAATCATATAATCAACCATTCAACTTACTTTCACACATCCTAAAAAAAATTCGATTTTTTTTTTGGCAAAAGTCACTTGATGATATAGGTTTCACGTGAACTTGTCTAGTTTTATTTGTTTCCAAAGAACTTTTTAGACATTACATGGACATAACAAGATCGGGTTTAGTAGCAATAGTCACTTGGTTATACAAGTTACTCGTGAGCAGGTCGAGTGTTACTTGTTTCCGAAGTTCTTTTAACATATTTAATGAAGCTTAAAATATTTATTAGTAGTCACAAATTTTCCCACTCATTTAAAGCGTCTTTAGTTTGAAATAAATTATACATATTTCCAGTTTTTCGGTTCTAATTTTTGAGATTAATAACTGTTGTGAAGTTGCAGTTATTCAACCGTATGTATACCTTGAACGTTGTAATAAACTTAAGATGGTTTATCCTATTGCTAAGGCCCCATATTTCTTTACAAATTACATCATATTGTTGACTCCAGTGCTGTAGTTTTATATGTATGGCATATATAAATAAACGCATATATCTTTTCAACTTCCTACAACGCGCTTTTTAATTAACTTACCTGTAATAAAATGATGTGTACAATAAGTAGTTTTATGGGTGGCTTTTTTTTCTCTTTCGTTTAAATAACGAGTTTTCTTCACCACATATCGGCTGTTAACATATTCAAGAAGTTAATTTAAATAATAAAATCTAACTATTCATTTTTAAGACAATAAAACAAATGAAAGTAGCTTTCTCTCCTTAATAAGCTCTTAAAAACAGGAAGATAAAAAGTAATACAAAACGGGGACACGGAGGTCACGATACGTTTCATTTTCCAGACACTTTGTTCACCTTCTGACACCTTCATGAGATTTACAGACCATCTGCACGTTCTATGTGTTTCCATATTTAATTAAACACCATTTATTCCTATTATTCGTCTAAACTATTATATGAAAAACGTCTGTGTGCATATATGTTTAATAATAACTAGCGAACAACTGGACCTGTTGTTAACGACCTTAGCAGGTATTCTTCACAATACCAGGAGAGTAGCGTAGGAGAGGTTGGCGTTTGGCTCTGTTAGTTATATTATTAATGAAAATACCCAAGGTGCTGCTTATGTTTATTTAGTATATTCCTTTTGGCAGTGGTGTATCATAATTTTAGAGCATTGAAGTAACTCTTGGTAAACTAGAAGGAAGGCAGATAAACACTACCATCTTTTCAGTCCGGATATTGGAATTATACCGTTACTCTTATAGTTTGTTTTGAATTTCACGCAAAACTGCTCGAGGGCTATCTGCGCTAGCCATCCCTAATTTTGCAGTGTAAGACTAGAGGGAAGGCAGCTAGTCATCATCACCCACCGCTAACTCTTAGGCTACTGTTTTACCAACGAATAGTGGGATTGACCGTAACATTATAACGCCTCCACGGCTGAAAGGGTGAGCATGTTTGGTGTGACGGGGTACTCTTATAACCCACTCTGGGTCTACGGTCCATCACGCTAACAAACTACTGCCCATTAGACTGACATTTCATTAGGCTTACAATTATAATAAAAAAACCCAAAGGATCTTGACCATAAACAAATACGGAGGAACTTTTTATCATTGAATCCAGTAGCATGGTTGATGTAACCATATGTAACTATGTATCTTTTATGTTTTCTCAATTCATATTTTATGTTTAGAGGGAAAGACAGTCCAACCCAACTCTGTGTATTCTTATCTGTTCGAAACGGGGGATTTGAACACTCGTGCAGCGAGTGCATCGTGATCTCAAAGTGCGAAGCGTCTTTTTTTATTATTTTTTAAATAACGAGATGAGAATCATGAATCTTCAGGTTTGCATGTAGGAAATGGCTCTAATAGAAGCAAAATGCATTATATAGTATTTCTTTTTTAACATAAATATTAGGTCTATTAACTGGTTTACAATGTTCGGCTAACTTTCGGAATTCAAAACTGCAACTTAAAAATGAGAATTAGCCGGGAATGTTCGTACACATTGTTCAGTATAAAATATTATTATGTGACCACAATGAAAATAAAAGTTTGTAACTTCATTTCGCGTGATACTCAAGACTAACCCAGCATCACAGTATTGATAGTTCTTAAGTGTCTTTAAAAACGTATAATGTAGGTTATATTTATTATTAGATGTTATATATTTGGACTAGCTACAGTGATAAAGCGTTCCTTTGTTAGAAGCTGCTCATGGCTTGCGTACTGGAGTCTCCAACGAACGCTGTACACTGAAGTAATATACATTTGTATTTACATGGAATGATTAAATGTTATTACCCTTTAACATTACTTTATAGAGTAACCCACTAGCATCGTTTAGTATACAGTCAGCCGTCTTAGGGTCAGGTATAAGGAAAGAAGGCTTTCAATTAAAAAAAAAAAAAGGAATAAATACATAAACCTGACATTTCTGAAAAATAATAATCTGGTGCTAAAAATATATATATTAACCTCTGACCGTTGATTTTTATATTATGGTACATAATTTTCCATACCATCAATTATATATGAAAATTGTGAATGATACGTTATCAAAACATGTAATTCAATTGATCTTAGAATATCATGTACTCTTTTAAACTGTTACGAATGCTACATCTTCCAATGACTAAATTCGTAGTATGATGTATTTAGTATTTTAGCCTAAACGAAATCTTATGTGATCCATAAGTTAAGCTGACCCTGTCAGAGAACTAAAGTTTATACATAACGCGTCTCCAATTTAGAATGCTGATTGGACAGAAGACAACTAGCCAAAAGCCTTGTCGCTTTCTCGGTTCGTCTTAAACGAATAATTAGATTGTGTCTGCCATATTTTGAGCGCCCTCTCAGCTAAAAAATGCAGTACGTATTTGGAGGCACATCAGAAGCGCTGATCTTGGCCATTTCAAAAATTAGCGTGGTGTTCTAATCTCCACGTTATGCTCAGTTCGCAGTATTGGGTTTAGTTTGTATTTTGTACAATTTCAGATTACAAATATTGATTAAGTGATTTTTCCCACTCATTTGATTATTGTAGTAATATGTCTAAAGAGACCAATGAAAATAAAACGTTATTTGTTCTATAATATCAGATTTGTATTATCTTAACCACAATAAATTATACTTCGAATGAGCATGTGTAGTGTTGATTGTTGTAAGAAAATGAAAAAATAGTGGTTTGAAAAAACTTTTCAAGCACCGTAAACAGTAGTTTAGAAGAGTTTGTCAAGCGAAACACATATTTTGTGAAATATTGTAAAATAGAGAATTAGTGACTGGCAGAGAATGAAAGTCGAAAATGTTTTCTGTATACCATCAAGATTATTTCCTTTAACTTTTGTTAATTGTTTTGCAGGAAGTTTTGTTGATTACTTAAGGTCTACCTGCACTTGTTGTCTCTAATTTTTAACTGATAGAGCTGGTAGTCAACAACACCTACCGCCAACTCTCGGGCTACTCTTATTTTACTCAGTTGTGTATAGCGGCATTTTATATATATATATATTTGTGTGTGTGTGTGACAGAAACGAGACGTAAATTGGACTCGTACACCACAGTCCGGCAACATAATTAGTGGATCAAACTTGGCTGGCACAGATGTTTGAATGCAATTAATGACGAAACACATGCCATTAAAAAATTTAGACTTTCAAAAATAAATTGTCTATTTTTTCTTTTAGTTAGTTGTACACACACACACACATGATAAAGAACAGAAAACAACATCAACACATTTTTATTGGCAGTGTTATAAATGGCTAGTGATTTATCGAGTGATTTAGTATTAACTTGACTACTAAATTAGGAGGGGGCCATATTCTAGTTTGAACGCAAAGGTGTATGCTGCAAAGGTGACAGATATTTTTGTCCTAATCTATTAATATGAATTTACATACATGACTATAGACGAAGAAAAAGAAGGGGTTAAAAGTACACAAAGATTTTAAAAGTATAACGTACTGAGAATTTTAAGAATAAAGTTATGCTTTCATAGAAGTTATATATACATTTGATAAATAGCACAAAGCCTGTCGAATAAAACTTCAAACATATTAGCTTTACGTTTTCTTATAGATTTTAATGGAAAAATACCAGTAAGTAAATTATTTTAAAGTTAGTTTAGCGTATTGGACAGTATGATACTCAAGTCGTTGAACATTCTTCACACTTTCATCCATATAAACAGCGAGTACTGCTCACTGGTTGTACTCAACCTGGCCAGCACTTTTAAATCAAGTGTAGCCATTCATAAACCTTCGGGTCTATGACCTGATTTTTTAGCTCGTAAGAAACTGTTCGGATTGAAAACAAAACAAATAATAAATAATTATAAAGCTAAATAATAAAAGGCTAAATATGTTTAAGATAATTATAAAAATTTATGTGATAAATAATAATAATTTAACTAGGCTTAAAAACCTGATAAAGACAATATGTTTATGAAGTATCAAGATCGCTTTTTTCTTTATTTAGAGTTTCTAGTTATAAAAAATCCTTTAGTAACTTGTCTAATTTTGTAACGTTTATGATTCAGTTTTACGTTCGCGACGTCATAAAATTTTGACTACTTAACCGAAACAGAGGGATTCATACCCTCTGTGGGTATCGAAACCTGGTTTTCAACCTTGTAAGATTTCAGACTTACCGCTAACCCACTGGAGATTGTCAGTGAAATGAGTAACACAGAATCTTCTCGTAAGAGTTCCTCGATGAAGAACCGAAACTTTCTGTAAAACCGTAGCATTCATAAATCAGATAAGTTGTTGTTTTTAGTTAACAAAAAATCATAAACATAATCATATCGATGATTTTTCCCTGCTTTTTAAACACATTTATTTACTTTATGACTGTTTTATATCAATGGTTTTACAAACTTGATGCACGTCGTACTGCGTCATGATATTTTCTGATATGAGTTCTTAATTTATTTGTATAACAAGAATTTCTGCAACACAATTTGGATATAAATATAGACAACTCTTGCAGCAACCTTTTACTGAAAAGTCCAGAGACAACCATAAAAGAAATTACTGGGAGTAAGGACATTAAATTGGGGCAAATCCGTTAGTGTTACTCCTGTTTTTCTGTTCTGTAAAATTTACCAGTTTCAACTAAAACCATGTAGTTGAGTCTTGTGACATGACGTCAAGTAACATCTTAAATGTACCTTGAACATGGAGTTACAGTTGAACACGTGTTATTGTAGGTGCCTGGCATGACTGCCCAACTTTGTGGGAAGGGGGTAGGAAACAAACTAAATCAAATTAACACAGTTGTTACTGACAGTGTGTGCAATAATTGAAAAAGTGGGGACGGCAAGTGCCCTTTCAGTCCTATATGTTAGACGCCTGTATATAAATTTCTAGCTTATTATGTTCGAAATTCCATTCCTCATGTTTATAAAAGAGTGTTATTGTTTATTGATTTGGAAACGAATTGTCAGTGGTACATCAATTAGACGGGATTCCAGGAATGACTTGAAATTCATCGAACAAATACAAAGACCAGCAGTTATAGAAACGCCAGTCTGAAATAACATGAGCATAATTAAAAATAAATATTCGTGAACATTTGCCCATTTATCAACATGTGTAATCTATATTTATATATTGCTTGGAATCTAAAGTAATTCAATGCTATACTTGTGACAGCTTCCCCTTCCCCGATGGCTCACTTTGATCTTTCATTTTACAACCCACTCTGATCATAAACCATAGAACATTTACATGAACTTTGTCTCCAAAGACGAATCTGAAGGTCATCAAGTGGGGGAAAGTTTTACAATATGACTTACCACTCGTAGTCTGTTGAAAAGATTAATTATCCATAAAGCTCATGCTTCAACTTTGTGGGGTATTATGTCATATAAGTGACGACCCTGGGACAATTAAGATTTGTCATTTCTTACTCGTATTTCAGTCTAACTAAGATCTAGTAATTTAGACTTAAACGAAAGCTTTGATAATTTATCATAAGTTTTAAACTGTTATTGAGTATCAGAGTAACTGGGGCTTGCATAAATAGATAGACAGACGGAGAGAAAGAATGATTAAGCATTTATTACGATCTCCTTATCAATATTTGCTCTTATAAAGATCGGTGTTCAAGTATAAGCTGTGAGTCAATATGGAGAGTTTGGCCAAGTATGTCCAGGTGGTTAAGGCACCCAACTTGTAATCCGAGGGTCGCGGGTTCGAATCCCCGTCACACCCAAACATGTTCGCCCTTTCAGTTGTGGGGGCGTTATAATGTGACGATCAATCTCACTATTCGTTGGTAAAAGAGTAGCCCAAAGTTGGCGGTGGGTAGTGATGACTAGCTGCCTTCCCTCTAGTCTTATACTGCTAAATTAGGGACGGCTAGTGCAGATAGCTCTCGAGCAGTTTTGCTCGAAATTCAAAACACACGAAACAAACAAACAAATGGAGAGTTTAAAACGTGGTTATGAGTAAGTGAAGCTTCATTTGCCTTCAACACGTTTAGTACGTTACGCGCACTCGCATGCCTTTAAGGTACCTGTACACTACTGCCACGGTTCTGGATACCTTACACACAACTCGCAAAACGAAGTAAATTACGCACCTGGTATTTAACTTCTTCCCATGTTGATAAAAGTAACAAAATAAAGTGAAAAGATGTGACAACATAACAACCTTGGCTCCTTGTTCTTCACTCATCCCACTAATGATTTAGAATGTCACGAGCCTTGACACATACACATCGATATTAGAATATCATCTAACTTAAGAACACCACTTAAAAGATTATGATGAAAGATTTCTCGAATGCTTCTGTGAATTCGTCAATATGCTGATAACATTTTGGCTATA
This sequence comes from Tachypleus tridentatus, assembly GCF_004210375.1. Taxonomy (NCBI): domain Eukaryota; kingdom Metazoa; phylum Arthropoda; class Merostomata; order Xiphosura; family Limulidae; genus Tachypleus; species Tachypleus tridentatus. The sequence continues at coordinate 104,557,081 of NC_134837.1, read as the reverse complement.
TATTTATAGGCGAGATAACTCTTGTGAATGCTTTAGTTCATTTGTTTTTTAATTTCGCGCAAAGCTATACGAGGGCTATCTGCGCTAGCCGTACCTAATTTAGCAATGTAAGACTAGAGGGAAGACAGCTAGTCATCACCACCCACCGCCAACTCTTGAGCTACTCCTTTATCAAGTCACATTATAATGTCCCCACAGCTGGAAGGGCGAGCATATTTGGTGTGACGGGGATTCGAACCCGCGACTCTCAGATTACGACTCGAATGCTTTAACCACCTGGCCATGCCGGGCTTCTTATGAATACTATGTTTAATTCTCTGTTCATCTCTTATCCATGTTTATCAGTTTGTGGATACAAATGTTAATATACTCTTCAAAAAAAGAAACGCAAAAGGCAAAATATGAGACAAATTGTTAACAAGTTTATTCCGGGTAGTTCTGTATGACATGTGTGAAACTTTGCACATTCACTGCTGAACATCCAAAGTCTGCAAAGGCGAAGTCCATGCTCACTAGATGAAGTTTAACGTCACTCAACGTCAATAACAAATATGCCCCCCGTGAGCATCAATAACTGCTTGGCATCTCCTGCCCATGGAAGCGATGAAATGACGAATCACATCCTGTGGAATGGCTGTCCACTCAGCCTGCAAAGCTGCTGCAAGCTGAGGTAGAGTCTGCGGTTGAGGTTGTCGATGTCGCAGACGTCGGTCTAACTCGTCCCAAAGATGTTCGATGGGGCTTAAATCTGGTGATCTGGAGGGCCAGGGAAGAACGTTGTGTTGTGGTGTCTCAAGAAGACAGTGGTGAGTCGGGCTGTGTGAGGACGGGCGTTGTCATGTTGAAAAATGTCGTTGACGTTCACCATGATGGGTTGCACATGGGGCCTAAGAATCTCGTCGACGTATCTTTGAGACGTAAGATTCCCTCGAATGTGCAAAAGGTCTGTTCTGGCATTGTAGGCGATGGCAGCCTACATCATGACGCTGCCACCACCAAATCTGTCAACATCCTGCACACAGTTTGCTGCAAAACGTTCACCTTGGCGACGGTAAACACGGGTCCTTCCATCCTGCCTATGAAGCATAAAACGTGATTCATCGCTGAACAAAACATGCCTCCACCGTCGATGAGGCCATACCCGATGTGTCCGAGTCCACTGCAGCCGTGCTTGACGATGTTGCTGGGTGAGGATGACGCCTCTGACTGGACGTCGAGGTCGGATTCCAGCATCTCGTAGACGGTTGCGTACGGTCTGATCGGAAATCCTACGCAGCCCTGGTATGGTTGAGGCAGTAGAAGTCGCAGTGGTGGTCCTATTCCGAAGGTGAAGTAATCGGATGTTGCGATCTTGTGCGGGCGTGGTCACACGAGGTCTGCCAGATCGTGGACGGTCACGAGTTGATCCATGTTGTTGGTGACAATTCCATAGCCTTGTGATGGTGCCTTGGTGGACATTCACAGCCCTGGCAACATCTGATCGAGATTCGCCTGCTTCCAAGCGACCAATGGCGTTGTTGCGTTGTGCTTCAGTCAGTCTTGGCGTAACTGTATTGCGTGTCAGTGGCTTAACACTAAGCTATGGAAACCGAGAACCCGTCACTTTTATAGGATTTTTTGCACATGTTGCACTTGGAGAACATGCAGATCTCTCAAACAAATTTATTGGACACGCATGCGTTTTGGCGAAAAATCCGATGTTTTCTCCGTTTTCAAAGAGCACAACTTTTATTGTCATTTTGGTCTGACAATCAGTGCCTCAACACGTGTAACATCACATACTCTGAGCTTGTAACGTTATTACATATATTTCTCTTTAAAATAACAAAAATATCCCTTTTGCGTTTCTTGTTTTGAAGAGTATATTACTGTTCTCTGAGAAGTTTAATTTCTAATTTACCTCCAAGCATATATGTAAATGTGATATATATGTTTATGATTATGACCTAGACAATAATAAAAATAGTTGATACATTTGAAAAAACACAATATAGGTCTATACAAGAGAGTTCTAAGGTGTTTTTTTTTTTATTTTGCACAAAGCTACTCGAGGGCTATCTGTGCTAGCCGTCCCTAATTTAGCAGTGTAAGACTAGAGGGAAGGCAGCTAGTCATCACCACTCACCGCCAACTCTTGGACTACTCTTTTACCAACGAAGAGTGGGATTGACCGCGCATTATAACGCCCCCACGGCTGAAAGGGCGAGCATGTTTGGCACGACGAGGATGCGAACCCGCGATCCTCAGATTACGAGTGCTATATGTACAGCACAGATGGCTCATTATACAAGTTTGCGCTTAGTAGCAAACATATGTACCTGTCAGTTAACTGTTTCCTAGCTAAGCTTAAAAATTAGGCAGTGTATTGTAGAATATAGTGTAGTTAGCAGTCTGTTCGTTAGGCTTAGCGCAAAATAAACAGACGCATCACTGTGTGATGAAAAGCTACATATAATATAGCATGTAAGAAATAACTTCAAAGCAAAATACACATATTATTACGTCGTGAAATCATACATTTCATAAGTTTGTTTTTAGAATTGATTACAAAAAGGGTCTTTCTATGAATACACTGGCATCTGTTTCCTTTGCTTAAATTAAAATAATTTATTTAAACCTACAAATTATATGGAGTGGAGTAAATGAAGTAAAGCAACCGATGTGCTTTTCGTGAAAAGAAAAACATTCTACTTCTTCCAAGAGTGAGTCACACTGCTATTACAAGAAAAACATTATTCATCTGATGGCTGCACTCTTGCACTTTTCCAACAGTTATAAAAAAAAAAAACAACTTTGATGCACACTGAATATCATTTTCTTCTGGAATATAATATACAGAAAAAGGTTGACACTGAATAAAATCATTCTTAATTTCACATACTCAGTGGAGCACACACACAGATTAAAACCAGAGGTACGAATTTTGTTTTATATAAATATATATGTAGAAACGGCTCGTTTGGGTCGAGAATTTTTATATATTTGATATATAAATTTTTATATAGAGGAGCGAACAACGTTTGGACCTTCTTCGGTCATCGTCAGGTTCACAAAGAAAGAAAGCGGTAACTGACCGATAGCTGACTACATTGTTGAATGTATATATATATATATATAGTGTGTGTGTTATTTCTAAAAGTATTTCAACCTAGTTTGTGCCTCTTCCCTTGTGTTTTTCTCCATATGGTCCCCTGTTTTATTTAAAACAAAATAATGTTTGATCATTTAAAACGGATAAGAGAAACATTCATAATAGAAAAAAAATGATGGAACCCTAGGAGACATCCTAATAAACACAATGGATATAAAAATGTTCATTATATTTCTTTCTCTCAGAGAATCAATAGTAACGTAAGAGAAACATCAACAACCCCTTAGGGAAAAGATTGAAAAAAACACATTTCGAATGATTTCGGTAAATTTAAGATTAAGAGACAGCAGCTATAAAAGACCCACATTGTCACCTTCTATTAGTACCTATTTATGGTATTTGGCTCAATGTCTAGCACTGATGGAGCTGACAGTTATGATGCAGTTATCAAAGCATTAACAAACGCTTTTCGTCTTTACTTAGGGTGAACGTAGGTTACCAACTATATGCATATTTCAATAGTGTAAGCAGCAGAACAACAAGACCGTTGACGTCCACCACATTTGATGCTCAGTGTGTGAATTTAACGACACGAATGACAGACTACGAAATAAACACAGTTCCTCAAACAGAATTAAATAACATGTTCTGGTAGAAAACGTAATGCAAAAACAACTGCTATTCTGGACAATAATTTTAGAGATGTCTCAAGCACAAGTAAACACAACTGAAAGGATACCTGAGCGTATACTGCGAGCAGTGTATTCAAGAGACAAGAAGATATTAAGCCAATATCAAAAACGATATTGGTATAAAGTAAAAAAAAAACTCAGCAAAAACAGAAATCATCGTAACTGTGAAGGGCCATTTCCTCATCAAAACGGACATGAATTTTACTCAACTATTGGAAAAATGTTGCAAAGTTGCGATAAGCATAGCCATTTTACGTGTGTTTACATGTCTAAGAATTCTGTTACAACTAGAAAATAGCAACAAAGAAACATCCACTGTCAGAGCAGTAGGAATTACATCAGCAAAAAGTTAAAAAAGTGAGTGTTGTAGAACCATCTGCTACACCATACTCGACGATGAAGGTTCACGTTCCAGCGATTATTTCTTCAGTGCAGGGAGTGCATTAGACCATGAAAAAAGCAAACTGCACTTAACAATACGGAACACATAATCGGCTTGTGTTAATATTTCAGATGGTTACACGTATATTCAAATGCCAAACAAACCCCCACTGAGGATGTGAAGCTCTTAGATTTATAAAAGTAGAGCTAAAACGATCTTAGTAATTAAACGAATGATAGACACTATGACTGAGTCAAAACGCAAGGTTTCACTGCTAGATTTTATGTCACTCAAGAAAAGAATGGATATTTGATTTGTTGTAAGACGAAGTAATTAATAAATAAGTTTCAGGAATTTGTTTACATCTTTGATGTTAAGCATAAAGCTACACAATGGACTATTTGTGATATGCACAGAATGAGTATCAAAACTCGATTTTTCAGTGTCATAAGTCCAGAGCCTTACTGCTGAACCATTAGGAGACAAGCAATTAAGCGGTGATTAATTACCACTGTCAACATGCAGAGGGCATAACAGAAAAACATAATAACATTTTTAAAAGTATGGAAAAGATAAAATGTGTCAAAGCTGTATTTCGATGACACCGTAATACATATATTATTGACTTTTTACTTTCAAGAATGTTCTACAAATTTCGAGAACAGGCAGGACTATTGTTCCACGATCATCTAAAATATTACGTATATTGTTGACTCTACATGTGACCCACAAAAAAAAACATGGATATTGAATATCATTAAATTAAAAGGAACTTTAGTGATGAATCAGTTTTTAACTATTTCAATTTAAAACGCATAACTGAACACATTGTATATCTTCACTGAGAGAATGGTTCAGTACTGATACATACAACTGTTTCAAGCAGAAATGAAATATTCGCTAATGGAAATAGAGACTATAGCAGATATATTGGCTGTCAATACGCTTATCTGTATTTGAATGACAAAAACTTTTACATCAATTCGATCATAAACTATTATCCTTGATGTTCAATAATCCTAACTCATTACCATCAACTGATATCCAAAGATGGAGTTTTTAATTTATTTTTCTATCAAAATTTCGCAAATGCTACGTAAGGGCAATATGATCATAGCCCTCTCTAATTCGGAACTGATAGGCTAAACAGAAGGCAGCTAATCAGCAACATTGATCAACAATTCTTAAACTATTTTTGAGATAATATTGAAATTTGAAAGAAATATAACAAAATTATGCACCTTTAGATTCAAAGATTGGGCACATTATCATCAGCCACGCCTGGTTCGATAAAGTTTAAAACAAGCAACAACAACATTACACATGTAAAGCCGGTGTCCCTAACGTTTCTATAATCAACTATTTATTAAACCAATACTGCACTTCCAACCAGATTATTTGCTCGCAGTTTTTGGTCACTGTTTTTTAAACTGAAAGTATATGTAGAAATATATCCCATATTCAACTAATTCTTCTCGTTGACTAAAATCATGTGTTCTACAACATTTCTCATTCATTCTTTATCAAATCGACAGTACAAGTTGGATTATAAAGCGTATGTAGTATCTCAACTGAAAATAACGAAAGTTTGTTGTATTAACAATCAATTCAACAAAATTAAAAGTAAAAACTTCAAAAGGGCAATTTTGACAAGTAATTATTATGCAAAAACTAAATTTGTTTTATAAAAATATAATATTATTCATTATTAATATTTAATTTGTTCTTGATAACTTCTATTTTTTCCCAAAATTTATTAAAAAGAAGCTTCTAAAATTGAAGCATGGTACACGTATATTATTTTGTATTTGATGTTGAAGATCGTGGTGTAACTAGAGAAATTGTGGGAAAAGGTTTTTAAGACGTTGATATAAGATATGACTCATCCACAACTCATCTGTACTTAACCTTCCTTTATTTCTAAAGAATTTAGTCAGGTCAGTTAAATTTTGGAGAGCAACGTTTGAAGCACAATATACGGGTGATAACGTCTGAAAGTGATAAGGCCACTTCTGTTTGTATACGTATACAATAACACCGAACCTTTCAAGGTTTTAAGTTACTTGTAAATTTTTGAATGGTTTACCATGTTAGTTTAATGTACAAGTGTGTTGTTTAAGGTACAATGTACAGGAGGAAGTAGCTTTGAAATGTGGGATGGGAAAAATAAATGCAGCTTTTTTAAGCGTACACACTATTACTTAAATTTAAACCGAGTTTCTCTGACCCAACGTTAGCTTTTAGCACAAAACTAGAGGTCAAGGAACTGCATTCATTAGAGAAAGATGTAGAAGGGGAAAGGCAATTTCAAAGATTTATCAACTCTTCGAATATTTGGGCCACAATTAGTGAAATTTGTGGATGAAGTAATCTTATGCTTGGTGAAAACAACGAGATTAAAAACAAAAATACCACTTGGCAAAGTGAGATGTCTTATGTATGCATGTGTTAATATATATTTTGTCATGGTAAATGATGTTTTTTTTTTATTATCTAGCTCTTAATACTTATAATTGTTTTACAACTAGGTTTTATCTTTGTGATAGCAAATTCTGCTATTAATCTATTGGATAAAGCGAAAAAAAAAGACCTGGACGGTTTAGAAAAGCTTTGAGGATTAACCCATTTTCTATACGTGGAAGCTTATTCCTATTTACAATCTGCTTAATATGTGGATTTCTGTCTATTATTGCTCTCGGTAATCTTCTCTGATCAGCAGTCTCCCCGTACCTCAAAAGCCACGAGAATAATCTTACTATTCAAATATCTTTATAATAACAACTTATAACCAGCTAGGTGTATCAAGCATACTTAATAACAAGTCAGTGACTGCGCCCATTCTAACGTTATTGAGGCTTGATAGAGGTCAGTAACTCTGTTTCTTAGAGCGAACTTTAGGTCAGCAAGACATAGGTTTGAACTCTGGTCGGAATCGTGTTATGATTATTGTTTTACGATGATATAGAATGCCAATTAAAAAAAATCTTTTACATCCTTTAAAGATTACTTAACCTCTTTGTAAGTCTGCTAGTCACCTAATTTACAATACGTAGTTTCAGTTGGATTTCTATTCTCAATAGCTTATATATATAATTAGTCTGAATGGGTCTTTGCGACAATTTCATTTTTTAACTTTTTAAGTCCAAACGTTTTGTTGCTTTGGTTATTTTATATATCTGCCAGTGTCGATTTAATACTGAACTTAAATGTGTTTGTTTCAATATTATCTGTGTTTAAACAGAGAGGATACTAGCATAAGCCAAATACAAAGACTTATTACACGAATAATATACACGAAACCATGTATATTACTCTTATAATACATATGTATAATGCATTCAGTTGTTTCTTTTTAAGCTTATTTCTCTCATTGAACCTTAATAGGTAATATTTCGATTAATTAGTTTAACTATTACACTTTCCAATACTATTATGCGTTTGATTAAACTGTCTGTTCGTTAATAATTTTCTTGTAAAATAATTAACTTTTAAATAACATGGTAGATGCCGCTGTTTTCAGCCATCCTAAGTGAAGATGGTTTGGTTTTGGTTTGAATTTCGCGCAAAGCTACACAAGGGCTATCTGCGCTAGCCATCCCTAGTTTAGCAGTGTAAGACTAGAGAGAAGGCAGCTAGTCATCACCACCCACCGCCAACTCTTGGACTACTCTTTTACAAACGAATAGTGGGATTGACCGCCACATTATGACGCCCCCACGGCTGAAAGGGCGAACATGTTTGGTATGATGCGGATTCGAACCCGCGAGCCTCGGATTACGAGACTAGTGCCTTAACCACCTGGCCTCGTCCTCAGTGAATAAGCAACAATGACGAAAATCGTATTTACATCGTATATATATATATACACACACACACATCTATACATGGCTAAAGGAGTAAATATTTATTCATAAGAATAAAATAATGTGTACCATCTAGTAGGTCAAAAGTCACAGTTTGCTGTTTGGTTTGTAAGTCAACGTTAGCTTTACAGACTTGGTTCGACTCTTCGTTGTAAACACAGATTGCTTACCGTGTATTTTGTTGGCTTTGTTCAAAAACAAAACAGAAAAAGACAAAAAAATTTCTAGTGTATTATTAACAATAACGTGTATTTATGATAAATATTATAAACCTACTTGGGTCGAATGTGATTGTGACGGATCATAAATCATGGCATTTATGTAACGTTATACAAATACAGTATGAAATAGACAGTAATCAAACACTGAAACAAATACACCTGATGAGACAGTTTCTATAACAGTGGTTATGGTCGCGGTGTTTTACCACAAAAACTCATGTTTGGTGTAAACAGGTTAGACCGTAACCATGACGATCAGTAACGATGCTCTCATAATTTACGTGTACAAATAAGTTCTTCAAAATGTTTCCCAAATGAGAACACCCTACATTTGGTTTCTATTAATGGCGACGAGCTGCAATATTCCATGGAGTTACTTTAATTCCTAAGTTCGTTAATCCAATTAGCTCATAATTGTTTCCAGAAGTAAAAGCTAAGACTGGGCGCCATTGGATTTCGCGTTGCTATTTATCATAAGATAAATGATGGGTTTGAATCCTGTCTGATTTCAGTTTTCGCTTCATAAAAACAACAACACAAATTCATAGGACAATGTCCATCCTTGAAAGTTTGATAACTGTATCTTTGTTTGACAAATTTCCTTAGGTTTGAGAAAATGATTATTCTCTAGAAACTCTAATGGTTTGCCTCATCATAACGGACTATCTGCTTTGTGTCTATCTGAGAGACCTAACATTGAATTCTTGTATTACAAGCCACTAAGCTTAATAGGGGACCTGGGAGTTTTCAAAAAATAACTTTATAACTCTTCTTAGTTCTCTGTCAAGAAGAAATAGTTTCTTGAGATGGAGGAATATCTGTATTTAATTGAGCAAAAAAATATACATTTGTAGTACTTACCTTTAAATTTAATATTTTAATTTAAGTTTTCATAGATAATTAATTATGCTTTTATTCACCCAAATGTATGTTAAGCAGATTCCAGATATTGTGATAGGGTTTGAATACAGTATGTATAAGATAAATTCGTTGTGAGACAGCTTTCTAGCACTAGGTGAGAAAATTCCATATTATCTTTTTGATTTACGGTCCACATTAGTACAAGTCTTTGATGAAGAAATTAAATTTCCTGAAAACTTTCTCATGTTTCTACTGGGCTCAAATAACTTCCGTAACTGTTCATCATGTCGATAATATTCTTGCTTACTAGTAGCTGGGTAGACTGTTCTGAACGTTATCGTATAAAAGATATCTTAAAACTAATCAAAATAAATTAGATGAAATCTTGAGTGAATTTTTTTCTTTTATTTGCGTAATAAATTAAATTACATTCATTGAATGTAAACCGCTCTGGTGAAAGAAAAATCTTTTGATCAAGTTTTCAGCCGGTCAATAAATATTTTATTTGTAAATTAAACTTCTGAAAGTTTGAAGAAAAAACATTTTTTTCATCATAATAAATCACGTACTCTAATTGTAAAAATCGTATGTTTGTTTATATTATCGTAAAGCTACACAATAGGCTAGTTGCTTGTTTTTTGTTTTTTTGAATTTCGCACAAAGCTACTCGAGGGCTATCTGTGCTAGCCGTCCCTAATTTAGTAGTGTAAGACTAGAGAGAAGGCAGCTAGTCATCACTACCCACCGTCAACTCTTGGGCTACGCTTTTACCAAAGAATAGTGGGATTCATCGAAACATTATAACGCTCCCACGGCTGAAAGGGCGAGCATGTTTGGGGCAACTCGGGCGCGAACCCGCGACACTCAGATTACGAGTTGCACGCCTTAACACGCTTGGCCATGCCTGGCCCAAGCTAGTTGCGTTGCGTCCACCGTAGAAAACCCGATTTTAAAGTTATAAGTCCATAAACTACGGCTGACTCATAGGGGGATTGCAAAAGACGAAACGGAAGTCCAAAATAATGACAGACTAAAATTAATTCAAAGCAAATTTAAAATGATAGAAAGTCATGAAACTAAGGTCAAGATTTTGAAAACTAAGTTTATCCTCAATATTATCTTCTCTGCACATATAACTTTGCAAGTACGGAAATTCAAACATTTAGATAAATATTCTTTGGGGTTCACTAACTATCTGATATACAGATAACAATCTTTTGTTATATCTCTTAGTAAGCTTATCCATTTATACATTTCATCTGAAAGAGCTTTATACATGTTACAACTTAATCTCTACCGTCAGCCATAAAATACTTCCCATGACATGTTGAGAAGTTTTAAAACACTCATAGAACCCTTCGCACATGTGTAGGCATACCAAACTGAGGGTACTTTTCCTCATTTCCTTTTCGTGTTATGACCTTTTCACCCCACTAGCTTCTCAAAAATGTATGTTCCAACCACACACCTTGCAAGGCTTGTTTGTATCAAAATTAAAGAACATTCGAGCAAACTTCTTTTTTGGTCATTTCTTCTTATTCTTCACAAGTATGTATAGCATATGTAAATCAAACAAATGGAAACTCGACCCAAGTCGCATGTCCAAGTTTCAACATGTCACCTTTAATGGACTGACTTCCATTTTCATGACCAACTTTAAGTTTCATAATTTTAAACCTGCATATAGCCTCTGTAGAACATATTTCGCGTCTACCCTAAATTTACTGTTCTTTTACTTACGTAGAAACAAGGAGTCTGTCATACGGGAAATTAAGCATTATTGTATTTCGTTAAATGTGTTTCGAAAAAGGCACTACGACATTTTTAATCGTGTTGATAATTCGATCTAGTTTTACGTAATTAAAGTTAAAAATTAGCAAAACGTAATAATCAGTAGGATTTTTTTTTGGCAGACGTAAGACAAGGAAAAAATAGACATCATGAACCAGATGAAAAGTTTTAATGATGCGATGAAAGGTTTACAGGAAATTAAAAACAGTGTTAGTTGAGCTGTTTGAGTTGTTACAAACCGCTATCTTGAGTAATTAGAAGCTTGACCCTTGACCTCAGATCTTAAGAGCATTTGTTTCTCGTTACTTCGTTAGACGGAAGTTTCAACTCCAATTAAAATTGCTCCATGAAGAAAAAAATGCCAGAAAGAGTGTACTTCTATGCAAGTATAACTGTATTTTTTGTATGCATGAATATAGTTAGTTCCATGATAACTTCAGCTAAGCTTCATATTACAATAAATTTCTACGTACATTTGAATTTAATTATGAAAATACAAGTATTGTTGCAGAACGGTTATTGCATTAATGTTAACCTGGGAATACTTTTAATCAAATAAATGAACGGGCAGTAGAAAAATGGGTCACAAAGTTAATATTATCTGGTAGTTTGATTAGAAACAAAGTTTTCAAAGTTGCACAACTACAATAATAATGACCCATTTTCTCAAATTACCTCTGTGACTCACTCCCTTTTTTGTTGGACGAGATCCCAACTTTATATTGCTTTCCCAGATTTCTACTTGAACACCTGGGTTACAGGTAAATAGAATCACAACAGATGGCGCACGGTCAGGGTACTAGTGGTGTGTCATTTTACGTGTGGTCTGTAGATCATTTCCTTAGATTAGCCGATTAGGGGTAGAATTACAGTGCCTTAGCTATTCATTTTCTTCCTCAGCATCATTCGTATTTCCATGCCCTCAAGTCTTTAGAAAGAAATGCATTTCGAGAAAAGTTACCCACAGTAAAAAAACACAAAAAACAACAGTTTGTTATATATATACAGCAATCAAGGTTGGTTTAAATATTTGTTTGTTTGTTTTGAATTTCGCGCAAAGCTATACGAGGACTATCTGCGCTAGCTGTCCCTACTTTAGCAATGTGAGACTAGACGGAAGGCAGCTAGTCATCACCACTCACTGCCAACTCTTGGGCTGCTCTTTTACCAACGAATGGTGGGATTGACCATCACATTATAGCGCCCCCACGGCTGAAAGAGCGAGTATGTTTGGTGTGACGGGGATTCGAACCCTCAGCCCTCAGGTTACGAGTCGAGCGCCTTAACTCACCTAGCAATGTCGGGCCTAGGTTGGCTTAAAATTAAAATAACTCTTCGTGTACCTTTCGCTTTATTAGAAATATTGTTTTTTGTTTTTCAATTTCGCGCAAAGCTACACGAGGGCTATCTACGCTAGTCGTCCCTACTTTAACAGTGTAAGACTAGAGGGAAGGCAGCTAGTCATCACCACCTACCGCCAACTCTTGAGTTACTCTTGTACCAACAACTCTTTCATGCCCGAAAATGCGAGCATGTTCGGTGTAATGGGGATTCGCGACCCTCAGATTGTGAATCTAATGCCTTAACCGTCTTGCCATGCTGGGTGCGTTAGAAGTACTCTCAAAGTTATGTGACTGTAATGCTTTATTTCTTACGAAACGGTGGCTGCAGTAATTCCTATGATCAAATAATTATCTTTTATGTTTATTTTTACAGTGTCTAGTATGGCTATAAATTGCTCTAAGGAAATTAATTTCTTCTGAGCGTATTCTGGTGGCCTATTATTTTGGGCCATCCTGTATATTACTATTTTTCTTGACGTTTATAATGTATTGTGGTTGATAAATGTAATATCCTACATCAGATGATTTAAGGCTAGAAAACAATTATAATCGTCATGAAAGATGCGATATATCCAAATTAGACCAGAAACCACCAGTGATGTGGTCTCTATCCTACTAACAGGTTTTTCGCAATAGGCACATGCTTAAAAAAAAAGCCAATTTATATAATATCCACGTTCAGCTAAAGAGGCGTACGGATAAATGGACAGATAAATAGATAGTTGGAGAAATAGGTAAACGTGAACAAAATAATGTTCTGACGTATATAGTCAACCAATAACGAATAGATATAGTTAGATAAGTAGACAAATACTGGAGTAGATAGACAAACAAATGCAGAGACACGTAAACAAACAGAAAGACACATAGATAGATAGACAGACAGACTGACTGATAAATACATAAACAAACTGCCAAGGGCTTACTTAGCTCTGAGGTGTACGTTTCCTCTCATTTAATGACTTTGGATTTATAGAGTGCTACAGATCGTTCAACACTGATATGTTACAGAGGTCCACTGTTGTCACATCATCTTCTCATCTTTAAGGACCCAACACTTGACGATTAAAGACGTCAACTATCTACCACACATGAGGAAGTTTCCCTTTTGCAATAAATCACATCCATTAGCATTTCATACATACTCAAGATATTTGAGATGATATATGAACGGAATATAAATACCTACTTGTGTATACAGTGAAATACATAGATATTATTATGCTAATGCAGTAGAATATATCTACAATATAAAATGTAATTTGTCTGTTCATTTTCAACTTTATCATCAGTTGCTACATTTTTAAAACAAAAAATGAGCCCCCCACTAGTACAACGGTATGTCTACGGATTTACAACGCTAAAATCAGCTGTTCGATTCCCTTCGGTGGGCTCAGCAGATAGCCCGATGTGGCTTTGCTATAAGAAAACACATAAAACAAAAAATGAATTATTATGTTTGAAATAATATAAACATTATTTTAAAATATTCCAGTACTAGAATAAAAATATATATATTTTGGACATTTTTGACTAACTAAATTTAAAAGGTCTGAAAGGTTACTAGCACTTAAGATTAACTTAGGGATATATGGTAAAAAATAAAAGTAAATAATTGATGTAGAGAACTAAAATCGTAAACTTTTTTATCAGTTTCAACTTTTACGAAAAAAAAAGTGTTTTTTTTTTCTGTCAATATCATTTCTGTAAGGTCATGTCTGGAATTAGTACGTAATTCCTTTCATTAATGACTGCATCTTTTGTAGAGTTTAGCTGATGGTCGACAAAAGGATTTTATTTCTTATACCAAAAGCAGATACAGCAAAAAATTACAATATCTTTATACGTGACGAGCTATGAATTTCGTGGAAGTGTAATGTGTATAGTTATATTTTATTGCGAAACAGATGAAAAAGATTAAGTACCAGTTTTCATCAGTTCGAAATTTATAATCGAACCTAAAATATATTTATTTAATTTCTTTATTACTTAAGAATAAATGAATAAAATGAAAAACAGTTTTACAGGATTCCTAAAAAAGACAATCTTTAAACGTTTTTTATATTCTGATGTGCAAAGATAATAAAACATATCACCAATGAGTCATTATTAGCGTGGCCCGGCATGGTCAAGTGGTTGAGACACTCGACTCATAATCTGAGGATCGCGAGTTCGAATCCCTGTCACACCAAACATGCTCGCCCTTTCAGCCGTGGGGGCGTTATAATGTGATGGTTAATCCCCCTATTCGTTGGCGGTGGGTGGTAATGCCTTTCTCTACCCCTCCACTGGTAAATCAGGGACGGCTAACGCCGATAGCCTTCATGTACCTTTGCGCGAAATTCAAAACAAACCAAATCAGTACCAGCGATTCATAATTCAAATTTATTAATTATAACACTTGCATTATGAAAGAAAGCATGTAACTAAACCCTAATATTTATGTCACTCAAATTCGAGTTATCACAGTTTTTTTGTTTAGAGCCCTCTAGCGGATTGTCAATTTTTCGTTTGCAACTAAATGGTTAAGTTTTAAGAATGACACGAATACGGCTAATGTTAATTAAATACGTTACAGGTCTTTTAAGTAACAAGCCACGATAACTTCTTACATTTGACATACCCTACAGTGACTCAACAGTAAGCTTAAAGTATTATAACACTAAAATTCGGAGATTCGATCCCAAACATGGTATTGCAAAGATAACTCATTGTACAGCTTTGCGCTTAACAACAAACAAAGAGATATAGTTTTAACATTATTGTGTTTACAAATAAACATATGTTTGTGGTGTTTCAAGTTTTTTTCAAGCACAGGTTTTTATGTAATATTATTAAAAGAATAGTTTTGCATAGCTCCTAATTACGATTTATTGACCAACAGGAAGATAGCTGGTCACCAGTACCCAACCGCCGACAATCCACATTAACGGATCCGTTTTCACTGTTAAAGTACAGGATTATTGCATGGATTCTAACCCAGCTTCTCACCTCTGAACCACAGCGTTATACCACAAGGCCAAGCAATTTGTTCGTTTGGTATGAACTTAGCGCGTAGGGGTAGCTGCGTTATCTGTTCCTAGTTTTACATTGCTAAATTCTTGGGCTACTCTCTTACCAACGAATGGTGGGATTGATCGATTGTAATAACGCCCTTGTGGCTGTTTGGTGGAACGGGGATTCGACCCCGCGACCCGTAGTTTTGCGAGTCCAGCGCCCTCACCACTTGGCAATACAGGCTAGGGCCAGTCATCGCCCCCGATAAAGAACTACGTGAATTTTTGTGCTAGTAAGCCAAATGAAACTTAAGTTACATGATTATCCTCTAAAACAGTTCTTAATTTGTAAGTATGTACGTTTGAAAATAAATGAACAAACTGAATTTATGAGTTAGTTCGGTATAAGGAATAACATTTGGTTTGTTTTTAATTGTAGATGTTTGCTAAAACTATTAGGTTAAAGTTATTTTATAGCACTCACGCGTTATAACGGTAATTCATATTTAGGCCTAAATACATTAATTCGTAAATATATTTCGTATTAATACCAACATATCTCTAACGTCTAATACACAAGAAAAAAAAACTAAAACTACACAACTCTCTTGAATAATAAGAAATATTTTATTATTTAAATATTTAACACCCTTTGATTATTAAGTTTGTTTGTTTGTTTGGAATTTCGCACAAAGCTACTCGAGGGCTATCTGAATTTAAGAAATATTTTATTATTTAAATATTTAACACCCTTTGATTATTAAAACATTGAGGAAAGTACTGCAGTATACCACGTTGTTTTCTAATACGCTAACTGTATGCAAATTTTCGACGTCCTTGTCGAGAGAGAAAAAGAGTGCCACCTAGATGGCAAAATCCTGTTATTTCACCCCTGCTGATAATAATAATGACAAAACAATTAAAATAAATATATCACTTCCTGAACAACTTGTATGTGCCTGAAATTTAACAAGATGTAAATTGGATCATCTGTGAGTTTATGAACTTCAATACGAAATTAGTTTTCATAGATTTTATGACTTCTGTATTTTTGGAATATTAAACGTGGTCTTGGTAGTCGACACCCTCGTACAGTATAAGGTTTCTGGAAAATCTGAGTTAGTACTGACGTCACGGTATTTTTCAGAAGTTTGTTCAAATGCAAACCTAACCAAAACCACTAGAAGGACTATGTTCGGTCATACAGAAAGGTATTTCAAAATCAGCACAATATTTGGAACAATGTTTTTACAAAGTTTGATTAAATCATGACGATTCTCTGTAGTTCCTATAGCATAATGTCTTTTATCTTTCTGAAAGGTGCACGTGTACGCCAAAAAAACTTTATAACTTAAAGTTAAAAAATAAAGTAAATATGTCACCCCAGTTTTTACACCATGTAAACAACACATAATTAACACCTAAAATAAAAATGTATCGAAAAGCGTTACCAAATAAAACATACATATAATAAATTTTAAGAATATTTTTTCTTGGATTTCATACAAAACTGTTCGAGGGGTGGTTAATGAGTAAAGATAAATCAGTCACATACTATACTCAACTTGGATTCCGTTTGTTTTGAATTTCGCGCACAGCTACACTTGGACTATTTGTGTTAGCAGTTACCAATTTAGCAGTTATAGATTAGAAGGAAGGCAGCTAGCCAATACCATTTACCTCGAAATTAGGCTACCTTTTACGAACGAATAGTGGGATCGACTTTTGCAGTATAACAGCCCCACGACTGAAAGAACAAACTTATTTGGTAATGGGATTCGATTCCGCAACGTTCAGGATTTGAAAATGTTTTTATTTATTACATACGAATTCCAAACTTTGAGTATTTATGCTTATAAATTCACAAATATTATTTTGTAAATTTAAGATTAGTTATAGGTAATTTTACACGACGCTGTATCAGATAACTCAAACACTCAAACAACGTTTTAAGTATTAAGTAAAAATTATAGTATAATTAACATAAACATGTAGCGCCATATTGCTTATACGTTTTAGTTCATTGATTTTTAAACTTTGGAAACTGGTGTACTCCTTTTTCAAATGGCCCACCATGGCCAGGTGAGTTAAGGCGTTCGACTCGTAATCTAAGGAGCGTGGGTTCGAATGCCCGTCGCACCAAACATGCTCGCTCTTTAACCCATGGGAGCGTTATAATGTGACAATCAATCCCACTATTCGTTGGTAAAATAGTAGCTCAAGAGTTGGCGGTGGGTGGTGATTACTAGTGGCCATCCCTCTAGTCTTACATTGTCAAATAGGGACGGCTAGCGTAGATAGCCCTCGTGTGGCTTTGCGCGAAATTCAAAAAACAAACAAACAAATCTTTTCAAATTTGGAACAAGTACTCATGTCCCCATCACTCTGACACTCAATTATGGATAAACACATTATTTGATCTCAGTAATTGTTGGTTGAACGGTTATAAGGACGTTGTTGTTTTTCTTTTTCTTCCTTTTTTGACGCTCATCTTGATAAATTCAGGGAAAACATGGGAGTACACTCAGAGGAGCAAGGTGAGCGCACCACCAAGATATACTGGACTTTGAACGCCGCTACCAAGGAGCGTATAACGAAAACATGATGGAAAACTATATTTGGAGGCTGATACGTGAAAGTGATTTACATTACAGTCGCAAATCTCAAAAAACTACTCACTTCTAAACCTTTTTGTATAACTTTAGTACAAATACATGTAAATCTTGATTCATATATTGTTTTATTCGGACATTACGCAAATGAAAATGCGCAAATTTGCCCGTTTTTACAAAGAAAATAGGTTAATTTCTAAATTTTATTATCCAGGTTACAGAAGCAATGTTTGAAGGGAATGTCGGCCATTTTGTGTACTTTTACAACATGAACAATTAAAAAATAACAATACTATCCAGGAACAAAATTTGCGTTACATAGTGTTATTTGATGTACGTCTGTGTTTAATCACATGTGGAAGTATCCATGCCACCTGCATATTTCACTGGATGTGTGGCGTTTGTGATGTGGTAAGTTTGATTAAATTTGTGAAAATTACTGGTTTAGCATGTTACTATTCGTGAAAGTGAAACGAAATATCCTTGTTTATTGTCCAGTTATATGATCATCACTGTATCGTGTACGCGGTCTGCACCTTGAGAACGAAAGGCCAGTGGTGACCGGAGGAAGCTCTGCCTTCTGGGAATGAGTTGTTTATTTTCAAAGGGCCGCCATGGCAAGGTAGTTAAGGCGCTCGATTCGTATTCTGAGGGTCGCGGGTTCGAATCCCTTTCGCACCAAACATGCTCGCCCTTTCAGCCTTGGGGACGTTATAAGTGACGGTCAATCTCACTATTCATTGGTAAAAGAGTAGTCCAAGAGTTGGCGAGGGGTGGTGATGACTAGCTGCATTTCCTTTAGCCTTACACTGCTAAATTAGGGACAGCTAGCGCAGATAGCCCCTTGTGAAGCTATGCGCAAAATTAAAACACAAACAAACTTGTTTTCAAAGAAAACAACAAAATTCAATTTAACAGTTATATTATCATACCAGTTTATGCGACAGAAAGATCAAGCATTTTAGAAAATTTGTAATTTACAGTGCCTTGATTTAGCTCCATATATTTTTTTATTTTTCCAGAGGACAAACGAAATAGCGAAGATAGTTTATATATAAATATATATAAAATTATGAATATACTTTCGATTAGTCATAATAACATTTTGATTTTGCTGTTAAATTTTGACGTACTAGATGTGCTTTAGTCTCCAGAACAGTTAGGTTTATGTTACTAACCTATGTATATCCGCGTAACATAACAAAGGCAAATATAGCATAGCATCGTTTTATCGGCACAGAAGAAATACTGAGTAAAACAACATAGTAAACATTTATAGGATTTTGCTGTTTATCTCTCGCTCTTTTAGAAAAACAACAAACACAAAAATGTATGTATATAAATGTATGAATTCTGTATATGTTACATTACAAAACATGAGCATTTAACATGGTAAAATACGTAAAAAATAAATTAAAATCTGTAACAAGAAATAAAATGTATTCGGTTCACTTTCTCATCTAAAACTGGAAATATGATACATTTCTTTTGTATAGTATGGCCTATTATAACCTTAGATACCGATAAACAGCTGGCGTTCACCACAAATTCAACAGTTTTAGAATACTGTATTTTAGCATAAATTAACCGAGTCGAATGCTTAACAACAATAGCAACATGGAGATACATATATACAAACAATAAATCAGTTGTGTATTCATCAATACTGTTATTTCAAATACACTAAGAAACATGATTTTTATCACGTCTGCCACATTCTGATTTATAATCACTACATTTTTGTCATTGGTCACAACATATAATTTTTACTATCTAGAATAAAATGCTGTAATAACGAAATGGTTAGTTTATTTATATATATAGTTCAACGAAAGATAGAAAACTTTAAAGAAAAACTTATACATTCTTTTTATGTCAGTTCGACAAATATGAAGTTCCATAAACAGACATTTTCAGGTATATTAATAAGAAATGGCCCGGCATAGCCAAGTGGATTAAGGCGTTTGACTGGTAATATGAGGGTCGCGGGTTCGAATCTCCATCGCACCAAACATGCTCGCCCTGTCAGCCGTGGGGCCTTTTTAATGTGACGGTCAATCCCACTATTCATTGGTAAAAGAGTAGCCCAAGAGGTGGCGGTAGGTGGTAATGACTAGCTGCCTTCCCTCGGGTCTTAAACTGCAAAATTAAGGACGGACGGCTAGCCCTCGTGTAGCTTTGCGCGAAATTCAAAACAAACATATTCACTTCTCACGAGTATCACAGGGGTCGTTATAATGTGACAGTAAATCCCATTATTCGTTGGTAAAAGAGTACCCCAAGAGTTGGCGGTGGGTGGTGATGACTACCTGCCTTCCCTCTAGTCTGACACTGATAATTTAGGGACGGCTAGAGCAGATAGCCCTCGTATAGCTTTGGAGAAAGAGGTCTCGTACACCTGACCCTCCTGGGTATTCAAAAATTAACCTACCCAAATGCCCACACAGAAGAAGCGAGTATCACATTGTTCTATTGAACAATTTCTGTCAATTTTTTTTATTGCCGATTGGTATGAGGAACAGCACTAGGCCTCACAGTATTTAAAGTCGGTTTGGTTTCTACGTCATTCTTTTAAATACGTCATTCTATTTTGCTATCTTAATTTGAACAAACAATTCTTTATTTTATTTCGTGAATAATTTCCTAAAATTAAATACTTTTATGAAAATTAATTTAATTTGTTGGCTCAGGATGTCGATGTAGGCCTAACTCAAATATTCTATAAACTGACCAATTGTCTTATAATGCTATTATGTTTGTTTTTGAATTTCGCACAAAGTTACACGACAGTTATCTGCGCTAGCCGTCCATATTTAGAAGTGTAAGACTAGAAGGAAAACAGCTAGTCATCACCATCCACTGCCAATTCTTTGGCTACTCTTTTACTAATGAATAGTGTGATCTACCGTCACATTATAACAGCATCATGGCTGAAAAGGCGAACATGTTTGGTGCGAGGAGAATTTGAATCCATGACATTCAGATTACGAGTCGAGTGCCCTTACCACCTTGCTTATGTTACTATGAGTAATACCGAAAATATTGATAACAGAAAGGGTATTCCCATTCAACCAATTATGGATTTCAATTCATTTTACCGGTTTAATTTCTGCATAATAATGTTATTACCATTATTCATTCATTTGGTACCTGGATTTTTCAAAGTCAATGTCACCTCATGAAGCACATAGCCAGGTTAGGGTGACTAAGTTAGAATTTCCCACAACAGGAAGCAACACCCGATATGCACGATGCTATTCTTAACCAAGTATCAAAGTTGACTATTAGGGTTATAATACCCTCTCAGTTAAATGTGTAAAGTGTGTTCATTGACATATAAGCAGGCAAAAGCAGGTTAAACTGCATTTAAGTCACAATTCCCAGCCCTATTTGAGATCTAGTAGAATTCTTACTTCTTAGACCACGTGAATTACAGACACTGTTTAAGTTAAATTCCACATCATTCTGAATCGGTGCTTGTACTTTTATAACTAACTGAAAATAATTATTAATTATAAAAGTAATTAAGTTCGAACTTCAGTCATTGTAAAAAGTCAATTCAAGATGCATGTTTGTGATTTTCATTCTTTTGGGTACTTTTGGTCGCTTCTAAATAAGCAGTTCTCTAGAAGTGTTTCTTTAGTCAACATATATGGTATAACCCATAAAGTTTGTTAATTAACTGTCTTTACTTATCAAACAGATTACACTTGGTCACTATATCAAGCAGCTTTTGGAGTACATATATGTATAGTTTATGTGGCGAGGTTTCACAGGTATTAGTTGACTGTTCTCGATTCTATGTGAATTAATACATTTACTCACAGGGATCTTGATATGTAGTGCATTTGAAACTACTTCATAGTTGATGCAAAGTAATGAAGCCGACCACACAGACGTTCACTGCCACAATAATTATAACCTCAGATGACGTTCGCACCACGCATAGCAAAAGAGTTGATTCTGCATTCGTTATCTGACCAAACAGCATCATCATACTATAATGGAAGTCTTGCTTACATGACGCTGAATCATCTTTTTTATTACGCTATGTGCAATCTTCAGCTTCTCGAAAATTTTATCCTGTGTGCATGTAGATTTACAGTAGGGGTCACGATTTTCACGTTTTGCCTCCGTTTCCTGTTACGGAGAACTTTATTTTACTCCATTGAGTCCATTCTCAAGGTGCAGATATAACGTCATCAATACGTCACACCCTAATCTAATGCTCTAGCGCCATCTATACAAATATAATAGTACTGTCTGTTATATGTCCATGTATATACTTCGCAGGATGTGGTTGGATCTTCACTAACCTTGATATGGAGATTCATTAGGTCTGTGGGGAGATACATACCAATTTATGGTTTCACATTTTTTTGTTTTTCTATTTGTATGAGCACTTAAAAAGTATATAGAGAGGAACCAACTTTTATGTTGTGAGATAACCTTTCATTAATCATGAACTTACATAATTTCCATTCAGGGTACAGGTACCCCAGCTAGTTCTGAATAAGGCCAGCAAGGCATATAAGCTTCTCATAACTTGCAAACACTCGTACTTCTACACCAAACAACAGGATGGGTGGAATTTGAAATACAATGTATGGCTATAGTTAAAGTATTTGGTCGTCAGATAGAACATGACTAAACGTGGTAATAAAGTATTCTTATCATATATTTATTATTAACTCGGAGATCTAGCCATAACATATATATTATCATTATTGTAGATATCTGACAATATCCCACTAATTATAATAAATAGTATGATCATATTCTATTTATTTTACGATAATAATCTGCCTATATTTTACAGTAGTAACATAATAGTCTGATTTGTACAAAGTGTTAATGAACTAGTTTGAACATATATAATGTTAATATAAAGGTCTTCTTATATACTACACAGTTTTTGATGATATTTTATATTAAGTACGCGATGAAGAAAGACTTTCGTAACAGAAACACTTCCATGAGTTAATCTATATTTTTATAGCCTAATAATTATTTAAAGTAAAGATACAATAAAATTCCTTAGCTGCCAGAACTGTTGTAATTTATTTTATTTTTTAAGTTATAGGGAGCAAGAACTGTCGCTTTATCATTGTTTAACTCATCGTTGTTTATACCTCTAAATGCATTTAATACAGAAAAATGGAGTTTATAACGAGAAATAGACTATTAGTTCAACAAACCGCTATGCCATTGAGGGGCATTATAACGACTGGTATAATTTTTGTATTCTAAAATACTTATTCGAAAGATACATGATTTCTTGTTTGGAAATTGAAAGTCATGAGAATTAACGAAGTTAGGCCTATGGCAAAATGTCCCCAGTTTTAAGTCGGTGCAAATCACCTGCAGTACGTAGTAAGCACTACAGATCTTGTTTCCATGAATGTATTTCATTTACTGTTATGTATTTTAATAAAACATAAAAGACTAGGAACTTCTCGATTTTGCCTAACATAACTTCAATAAAACAAAACACCTAAAACTTCACTGGCTTCGGTGGGATATGTTACATGAAGCTTCATAATTACAAGTTAGTTCTACAGGAATAAGTTAATTGTGTTCGTGCTGTGATTTATTGTTCTTCTCGTGACAGTTATTATTCTAGTGGGTACAAAGGTTAGCAATAAAACCATAAAGTTAAAAGAAAGGCATGTCAGAAAGTTAGCACTTTAAAGTCAAGCTTGAAAATTTTTAGTTTAATACAATTGAGTATAATTTAATAGTGCTCCAGAAATATATCTTGACACAAACAGTGTTTAACACTATATATGTTATGTTGAACTTCAAGGCCCAAAAAACGTGGGGAATTGTCAGTAGAGCAGAGCGTTCGTATAAAAGCTTTACGTGGTGTTGGTTGGACTCAATAAATTGTTGCAGACTTAGAAATGCTCCGCAAACGCTGTCAAGTACGCCCTAGATCGTGAAACCGAGATAAGTAAATTTAAAAATAGAAAACGTAATGATACTGATGTTAAGTATCTTCGTTCATGCAGCCTTTGGGACAAAAGAAAGACTGCCACTGATCTTAAGCATGAGATAAACAACCATGTACCAAATAACAGAAAAGTGTCCAGATCTACAGTATCAAGAAGACTCAACGAGAATGGAGTGTTTGGTTGTGTAGAAGTAAAAAAAACCTTTACTTTGATCTCTAAACATTGTTACGAGACTGAAATTAGCTAAAATATACAAACACTGGACTGTCGATGATGAGGAAAATAAATCAATAAATTTATCAATAAATCTGATATTTTGTGCACAATACACTCGTAATGTTTATCGAAAGCTTATGAAATGTCGTGAATATACACATAGCTGGTTTATATTTATAATAATCATTATTTTGTTTATTTTCACCGATACTGGTCAAGTCAGTCTGAAGAATCCCTTGAAAAGGTCGTTAAATGTATAACAAAACTGACTATCATTAACTATTGGAGGACAGTGAGATTTGTTAAGCAATCAAAATTTTTAGAAAATAAAGTATTCTGGGTTTGTTTGTTGGTAGTCTAAATATAAAATAATTTTTTTAAAGCTTACTTTAATATGATCAGATCAGAACCCCATATTAGCATATTTTCAGTTGGTTTTATTAAGTCGAGATCTAATGATTGCAAAGACAACCATACTGAAACGTTGTTCTTATACTACTCGTTTCGAGGAAGTATCACGTTTTGAAATGAATTAAAATCTCTATTGAAACTTTTGAAAGAACGTTAATACAATAATAATTGTATTACGTTTGTGTAATGCTGTAATAATCGTGGTGATTAACTTCGTATTTATTTTTTATATTTTTAAATTTTGTTATTTATACAGTCTTCTACCAAGCATATAGTATGTGGTTTTATTTGCTTGAACTTTATTCTTTACTAAATCTTAACACCTGTGTTTATTATTTACATTGTAAAGTTTAAAATAATCATGGTAAATTGGGATTCACATTTGTGTGTGGTTTTACGAAACATTTATTTAATAGTGTTTGTTTTTGGCATGAGGATGTGGCGCCATCTATGAATATAGTTAACGTTAACTCGCATCAAAGATGATGAATGCTCAATAACAACAATAATGGTTGTAAAGTGGTTGTAAACCTCTCTTTAACACGCTACTCGTTCCAAACTATCATATCGTATAATTTAGTTGAGATAGACCCAGCGACCTAGGAGTAATTAGATAAGGATAAAACAGACAGAGGGGCAATTTCTATGTGCTTTATACATATAAATAAAGTACGATATAATCGTGGTAAATTGGCATTAACAAATATGCCTTATACAACTGTTATATAACACACAACATTAAATTCCACCTACTACAACTAATTACTTCATAGTTGCTCCGATACATTGAATGCCTTCCTCTAAAGAGACGACATAATGAACTTCAAACATTTATTTACCAATTATTTCAGAACACCGAAATTCGCTTCCTTTGAAAATTTAAGATTGCACTGTTATTAGACATTATTGGATTAAATATGTAATACGCAAAAAGGACTGTGTATTTTTAATGAATTTGTGTATAACGTACCAACATAAAATATCCTAGAAAATTTTACAAAACAAATGTGATTTCGTTATGTTTTGTTGTAAGCTATACGTTTTGCTTTGTTTTTTAATTCGGAAGTTTGTATTATTGTTTGGTCAGATGGAGATTTGTAGCGTAAGGAGCAGGTTTAAAGATTACAATTTTCCTGAAAGTTTAGGAAACAATTTTAAGAGTTTAAAACCCGAATTAGGCTAGAGTAGGTAATTATTAATCAAGTCTGAAATAGTTATATATTATTCGATTGAATTTGTTAGCCAGTTAGTTCAGGGCTGTAAATGCTGAGATTATTAATTTTGTTTCGACGAAGTACTAATAGCTACACAATATTATTTCGTAGACGGAGAGAGTTAGTAAATATGTGAAAATATTATTTTAGAGTCTATTGCGAATTTATGGTTTTCAGTAAGCATAAACTAACTTGTTATAATGGAAATAAATTGTTTTTAGTATCAACAAGTAGACTGGAATTTGCATTTTTTAAAATCAAAATAATCTGAAAGAATAAGCGAAGCAACAGAAAACATTATAACAATATGTACGAATATACAGGTTTCGACTATTTAACAAAAAATACTAAACTAGAAAAAATAAATATTATTGTATACTTTTTTCATTATTATAATTTCATGGCCCGATATGGCCAGGTGGGAAAAGGTGTTCGACTCGTAATCTGAGGGTCACGGATTCAAATCCCCGTCATACCAAACATGCTTGCCTTTCCAGCCGTGGAGACGTTATATTGTGACGGTTAATCCCACTATTCGTTGGTAAAAGAGTAGCCCAAGTGTTGGTGGTTGTTGTTGATGACTAGCTGCCTTCCCTCTAGTCAATTATAGCAATTAAGTCGATTACGAGTCGAGTGTCTTAACCACCTGATCATGCCGGGCCCGCTTTATGAGGTACTGGTATATAAATTGAAATGTATCAGATAAATAAATGTTGCTTTCTTAATCCTGTTTTTTTAATTTTTTTATTTAATTCTGTTTAAATTTTCTTAGCTCAAATATTCCTATCATATATGAGACTGAGTTTAATAAAAGTGACAATTAGACATTCAACTTTTTTAAAAACGGAGTACAATTGTTTTTGTTTGTTGTTGAATTTCGCACAAAGCTACTCGAAAGCTATCTGTATTGTATTTGGTTGTAATTAAAACAAAATTTGTAATTTTTAGTGACGTTTATCAGCATCGGAATCATAATTTAATTGTTAAAAAGGATCACGAAGTAGTGTAATCAGAAAAACAACAACAACAACAAAAAGAACCAGACAGGTTAGAATAAAAATTTTACGTGTACATATAACAAACGATTTAAATTAATTTCCGATCAGAACTAGTTCTGTAATTAGAGTGAAACTGAAAATCAACCTAGCAATCAGTTTAGCTAATTAAATATATTTTTTTGTTATTTATACGTATACAGATTAGAATAAACTGTTTCATTAATTTGGATCGTCACTATTCGGTCAGATTAGGAGATTTAGGTTAGACAAACAATACTGGCCCGGCATGGCCAGGTGGTTAAGGCACTTGACTCGTAATCCGAGGATCGCGGGTTCGAGTCTCCGTCGCACCAAACATGCTCGCCCTTTCAGCCATAGGGGCGTTATAATGTGACAGTCATTCCAACCATTCGTTGGTAAAAGAATAGTCCAAGAGTTGGCGGTGGGTGGTGATAAACTAGTTGCCTTCCCTCTAGTATTAGACTGCTAAATTAGGGACGGCTAGCGCAGAGAGCCCTCGTGTAGCTTTGCGCGAAATTCAAAACAAACAAACTAACTACAAAATAATCTCTATAATAAAAGTACAATAATAATAAAAAAGTAGTGACTTTAGATATTTTAAATAGTGTAACTGACACAGTATACTTTACTTAGGGAACATAGAAACACTAGATGTAACCTTCCTATTGACACAAAACCACGTCTGCTAAAACCGAGTTTCGATACCCGTGATGGGCAGAGCACAGGTAGCCCATTGTGTAGCTACTAGCTTTGTGCTTAATTCCAAGCAAACAAACAAACAAACACTAGATGTTGGCTTGTACTACCGTCATAGAAATAAAATTCTTTTATAAACATAATCTAGTATAAAACTTCCAATTTTTCTATCTGCGCTAGTCATTCCTAATTTAGCAGTGTAACACTAGAGGGAAGGCATCATCACCCACTGCCAACTCTTTGGCTACTCTTTTTACCAACGAATAGTGGGATTAATCGTCACATTACAACGTCTCCACGGCTGAAACGACGAGCATGTTTGGTGTGATGGGGATTCAAACCGGCGATCCTCAGATTGCGTGTCTAGCGTCCTAACCACCTGGCCATGCCGGACCTTCTTAAAACGCCATTTAATAAATGAAAACACATTGAGCTACTCCCATTATTTAAACTGTGCCGAGTTAGTAAAAGTAATTTCCCTATAGGATAATCACAAACTAAGAGTTTCATGAGAGGATGACACTATTGATCGATTCACCAAATATCCATAACAAAGTATTTGAAATTCTATTGGATATTTTGAATTTATAATACTATCTACGAGTTAATAATCATCGTCCATGGTAGGCGAGAGCTTTAGGTTGCTACAAACAAAACACAAAGAGATGAGATACAACAAACTGGTTTAACTTTAATTTCTTTTATAACCGTCCCCCACTAGTACAGCGGTAAGTCTATGGATTTACAACGAGGGATTCAATTCCCCTCGGTGGACTGAGCAGATAGCCCGATGTGATTTTGCTATAAGAAAATACATACAATTTTCTAACCTTAAATCTAAAAGCAACTAAATTAACGCATATTCTTGTTATTAAGAGTTCCATCTTTCACCTAAGCTTATTCAAAACAATGTAAAAATAGTTAATACTTAGTTTCAGTATAAAAAGTGAGACAAAGTTCAAAGAAAATTAAGATGTGGTTGATCTTAGGACTATTGTTTTATAAATATAGAAAGTTTACTCGCAATTTTTTGGGTTAGACCTAACTCCAGTGTTTTCATAAAAAATGTTTCAAGGAGAAACTAACTGCTATTAGAAAAATTATTGCTAAAACATCAACCTTTTACTTTCGCACTGTTTCCGAAATCTGTTATTACTTCATATTTTTAATTACTTGAATTTAAATAAACAGTTTCCATTTTCACATTAAACTGAGGACTTAATGATAATAGCCTAGGCCTTTGCTTATTGTCATTAGTGCCACAATTTAGAAACGTAGCAACACGTTATCGTACCTTCGTAAATCCCAAATAATCTATTTCACTAAAAGTGAAACGACGAGTTGTATTTGATGTTTCTTTAATATCAAGTTATAATAAGAATACATATATTTCAGTATCTTCTCAAGTTCCGGATGTTCTTAAAAATACTTTCTTTGATGTCATTACCAAATGTCTAGGTAGGTATGCTGTCCAATTTGTCTACACTAGTTGTACTTTGTAAAAATAATTTAGGCCCTAAACATTGTGATGAATAATCAACAATACCATCGCTCTCGTTTGAGTTTTTTTTTTTAATTCCATTTTGAAGAACATCAAGGTCTATATAATTAGCAAATATAGAACAATATTGAAAACAACAACAACAATATTATAAAAAATGTTACCAAAGTCTGGGAAGGGGAGAATAAGTTTTCCGACAGCTGAAGAGTAAAAAAAAACCTTTCTTGAACACTAGTATTAAAACTTGTTGCAAAAACGAAAAAAAGGAAAATCACTTTCTACTTTCTACTGCCGATGTTGGGTTAACATTTCGTTGGAGTTTCACAGCGTTAAATACTGTTCTAGTTCTCCTTCTTAATTGTTAAAATGGTAATAGATTTATTTATTTATTATCACGTGTAGCATAGCACATGTATAAGTGACGGAATTATACCATTTTATATAAAATTTAATGTCAAAATTGAAGCCAAATATTAGGCCTAAAACTACCTTTCTTCTTCACTACATTAGACACTAGTTTTGTTATACCTTCGTACCAAAGGTTAATAATATGCGCATCTCTATTGCCATATACATATTTTAATAGCAATTGAAAGACCTAGTAGATAAATGGTGCTCCACATGCCCTTTAGGGTTTTTGTCAGCATAGATATAAATCAATCTATTATTGTCAGGGCCAACCATCCGAGTGTAAAATATAAATAACAGGAGAAGAACTTTTAAACTATAACGTATGCTGAATCATAGCGATGTTGTTCTTCGTTTGCAATTTAGTGTTTGGAATTAGTGAGATACAATAGGAGGTTAAACATAAAATTACTTTAGCATATCTATGTTATCAAGAACCAAAGTAGCAATTCATATTAGTAATCGCTCATTTGTTCCTTTTCGTTATTTTACATTGTTTCGTCAGCCTACAGCAAAAAATGGCTGTGAATGTTGCAATCAAATTTTGGCAGTATTACTAAATGCATCATACTTTTAAGTTTATTTTACTATCTAGCAAATAACAGCGGCTATATAACCATTGACACCCGATCATTTTAATGTATTTTGTATTTTATATCGAGTTTCATAATCTACTGAATGTATACGTTTGTTTTTTGAATTTCGCGCAAAACTACTCGAGGGCTATCTGTGCTAGCCGTCCCTAATTTAGCAGTGTAAGACTAGAGGGAAGGCAGCTAGTCATCACCACCCACCGCCAACTCTTGGGCTACTCTTTTACCAACGAATAGTGGGATTGACCGTCACATTATACGCCCCCACGGCTGGGAGGGCGAGGATGTTTAACGCGACGCGGGCGCGAACCCGCGACCCTCGGATTACGAGTCGCACGCCTTACGCGCTTGGCCATGCCAGGCCTACACCTGAACTTACAGTTAGGTCATTCACAAGATCTATGCTGGATTTTCATGTATTACATGAAAAGTATATCATAAGTTACTTAACAACACTTTTTTAAAACTATGAACTTTCTTTCTCAGCTTTTTCCATCATCAACAGCACTAGTTTCACATATTCCTTTAACCCTATTCAGATTGTCATTGAGTACACGCCTCCATACATAAATATTTCAGGATTGATATTTTATCTTTATGTAATATTACCTTTCTGTAATTTACAAAGAAAATCGAGAAAAATGTTAAACTTCCGTTTTTGTGCAGCACCATTTAGCTCTTTTTTTTTTTTTCCTAAAGAGGGATTTCTGCCCAACTTATAGTATAAGTTTACATCTGACCTATATAAAAAACAGTGGTATACTTAATGTTTTGTGTATTATTGGTAATGAACTCTATTTCCAAGACGATAATGACGTTAAATAATCTATGTATAAATTACTTAGCTAAGGAAAAAACTACTGGAGTATTCAAATGATGCAGTGGCCCCCACAGAGTTCCAATCTCAACCTACCTGATTTCCTTGACCTTTCATTGCTTGATAGTTGGAATTCTCTTCCTTTTTCCACTATCTCTTCTCACTTTTGAATTCTTCATAGAGGAATATCCTTCCTTCACCTTCTCATCATCGTTCCAGTGTTTTTGTTTATCAGTATTTGTGGCAGGTTGTTTGTCATTAGTTCTTTCACTACCCCTTTTCTCCTGGAAGTAATTTTGTGTACTACCTTTCTGCATTTCTTACTCAACTCACTCTTTCCTCCTTTTTGGATGACCTTTCTCCTTTCCTGGTACCATGCCCTATGTTTTGTTCAATCCTTTCATCTGATTGAGACCTTAATAAGGTTTTGTACAATCTAATGAATGTTTCATTTGACTCCTGACTTTTCTGCCTTTTTTTTTCTGGTGTGTTTTTCCTAATTCTCTCCTTCAATTATCATTGTTCCTTTAGATGTTTCTCACCCCATTCCACCAGACATCTTTTTTCTTCTCTCTAGACCAATTAATTCTTCTTCGGACTGTGACTGCTTGGAAGATACACAATGCTTTTCTACTATCTTCCTTCTTTCTGTCTCTTGTTTGCTGGACTACTTGCACCTGGCTCAACTTGTATTTTGTACTATTCACTATGCCCCATCATGAACCTTTCTGATTAGGGTCTCTATTTTTGTCTCTCCCTATCCTGGGACCCTATTTTTCCATGGACCTGTTTCTTCCCCTTGTGGGATGGGTCCATCAGTTCTTTATTGACATGTTCAACTTAGGACAGAGATGCTTGCAGACTATTTCCCTTTTCTTCATATTTGATTTGTTACCTTTTTTGCTTCCTTGCAGTTCTTTGATGGCTCTTGGACGAGTTCCTCCAAACAGGCATGTGGATTCTTTCAACACCTTCTGGCTGCTGTAGTTGATGATTTTCAGATTTCACAGTAGTCATTCTTCAATTATCTAGCTGGTTTTGAGATTAAAAGATACAATATCAAGTCTGGTAGCATTAAGATGAGCAGATAGTGTATAACTTGTGTGCAAGTACTTGGACAGCCATGCACAAATTCTGTCTGTCACTCTGATATAAATTTAGCTTCTATGCCTCCTCTCTTTCCCTGCACAGATGAAGTAAATTTTCTCAACCCAAACCAGCTGATTTTACATATATATTTTTCTCTACAAGTGGGTTTTCTCGTCATCACAGAAGTGTATACCCTGGTTAAGAAGATATGTGGTCTTCTATGGGTAGGAGGACCCTGCTATTGGGTGTCATATCTCATACCTATTATTTGGACACTTTCTAAAAAGTGCTTATCTAGGTAAATTTTGCATTAGCCTCTCCAACATTTTAGTGCAATTTATTAGAGGTGAGTTATTGTCTTGTAGGTTAATATCTTTTGTACCTGAAAATGTATTTCTGATACATTCTCACCTCCTTACACATCATCTACACTGCTGGTACACATTTTCTTACTTGCATCATCAAAGAATGAAGATTCATGAGTATAAATACATAGGAAGAGTTAGTGCATATAGAGATGTGTCACCCTCCTTTAGGGTGAGGATTTTCATCATACAATGAGGTCATAATGCAATGGTGAAATTTCTATAAAATCATATAAAATTATGTGGAAGTTGTCTCTAGGCAAGTGGCATACAAATCTCTCTGGCAGAGGAAAACAGCTAATCCACATGAAGAGACGAGTATTAGGAAAACATTTTCAGGTTCAGAAATTGTTAACTTTATTATACTTTACACTTTCATGTTTGTACAAGTACTTTATAAATATATAAATTTATCTTCAATTATATGTTATATTTTTAATAAATTTGAGCTGCTGAAATTTATTTTTTCCTGTACTTGGTTTTAAAGTATTAAATTATTCTAGTTTCTTGAAGAAACATTTTCTATTAACTATTAAAATGTATTCGTATACAAAATTAACAGGACTGTAATTATTATATGTTTGTGCCCAAGTGACATAGTTGTATGTCTGTGAATGGCCACTGGTAGAAACTGGGTTTTGATAACTGTGGTGGGCAGAGCTTAGATACCCCTTTGGGTAGCTTTGTGCTTAATTCCAAACAATTGTGGGGTTTTTATCTTTTTTTTTCTTCTAAAATCACATTGAGAATTTTATCTTATTAGATCAATTATTGTCTTTCTTGTGTTTCTCTTTTTCAGTGAATTAAGTGAAGAGATTAAGAAGTAGCTATTTCTTTCTAATAAACTGACTGTTTGAGTACTTATGCATATATGTATATTAGGAACATGCCAATCACTTGTGGATACACAAAATTTTGTTAAATCCATCAAGTTTTACAGTTGAATAACTGTGTGTGTAAGAGTATTTTGATTAGCTAAATATAAGTAAACTGGATAAATTATAAAAGAAAAACCAAGTAACCTGAGCACTTTCAAAAACTAGACCTTCTGAAAACTCTTTGGTTATTATATTTATTGTTTTGTCATTTCAAATTAATATTCCTTTTTGAAATAATTGTATTTATTTATTTTTTAAGTTCATAATTTTTTCAATGATCTATATTTGTTGTGAACTGGTTGGTTGGTATTACTTAGCAAAACCACTTTAGGCTATCTGTCGAGTCCACCAAAGGGTTTCAAATGAGAAGAACAGAAGTGCTGTTATTTTCATAATGTTTTAGTTGTTTTATTACTTATGCTTATGAATACTTTATCAGTGCACAACTTATTTTCATTTATATATTTTAACAAATGTGAACTAAAAAATTCAATTTTACTTCTAGTTTTGTTTGTTTGTAATTAAGCACAACTTTACACAATGGACTATCTGTGTTTTGTCTACCTTGGATATCGAAATCTGATTTGTTTCATTGTGCATGTAACAAAATGGATCAAATAATGTGTTGAAATGCATTTTTATAAACAACTGGATGTTCCATATTGTCCATTATAAGATATTTTATTGTATGTTTCCATAAATAGAAATAGAATTACAATTTGCACCTATATGAACTTTTTGTTATTAATTTTTTTAAAATTATCTACACATGGATGACAACCAAATGAAGACAATATGGAGAAACTTATCATTAAAAATAATGAAGTTGGAAGAAACAGTTTGTTCTAGAAAAGGTCATATCCTCTTTTGTCATAGGTGTGGCATCTATCAAGTAATTTAAAACTAGGTAGAGAGCTAATAATAGGATGAGTAGTCAGTAATTTACTTTTTTAATACAAGCCCATACCCTGTTTTGTGCTGGAATTGTCAAATTTGATATTTTGAAGAAATATATAACCATTTGTGGGTGTAACTGTACAGTTGTATAAATATTTTTAAATTGCAAAGTCCTATAACACAAAAATAAATATATATATATATATATATATATACACACACACACACACACACACACAGACAGAATTTACATTGTAATAATGGGCATGTACCTCATACAATGAAGAATAAATCTTACAAGACCCTTTTAAATCTAAGCCTAGGTTTTCAGTATTTTTTGACATTTTCTGTAAATAGAGGAAAAATAGGTTTGTATCTTACAATACCTTTCATTAATTGAAACTGCCTGCTATCAAGATGTGAAAAATGTACCTACACACAACCATGAGATCATATTTAATCTGTTACAGTGATGTTATGTAGTTGTATTTATTCAAGTAAACAAAGTAACTACAAAGTAGTTCTTCTAGAGAAATGTACTAATTTGAGACAAAGTAGTATTGGTCTTAAATTGGTGTTGAATTGGAGCTGATAGAAGTAGAATAATTGTAAATATACTAATAATTTTACCCATTGGTTGAATCTAGTGGGATTAAGTGATAATCAGGAGCACAAAACACACTCACCTAGACTTGACCACCTTGAAAACTATAACAGTACATAATAATTCAGTATGTGTACTGGAGCATCATACTGTCATCTAAAAACATTGACATATCATAATCATAAGTTAGCACATGTTGAAACACTAGATCAAATCATAAACCCAACCCAGGTGGTAAAGTAATAGTTCAGTTAAAGGCTGTTTTAGGTGTCCTGAAGATCTCCTGTCAAAATATATATCAGATGTATTACAAAAAGTATTTTATTAAATTATACTACCTAACACAAATTTTGTTCCTGGATAGTATGTGTTATTTCTTAATTGCTTATGTTGTAAAAGTACAGAAAATGGACATTATTCCCTTCAATCTTTGCTTTTGTGACCTGGATAATGAAATTTAGAAATTAATCTATTTTCTATGTAAAAATGGGCAAATTTACACATTTTCATTTGCATAAGGTCTGAATAAAACAACATATGAATCAAGATTTACATGTATTTATACTAAAGTTATACAAAAATGTTTAGAAGTGAGTAGTTTTTAGAGATTTGCAGCTGTAATGTAAATCAATTTCACATATCAGCCCCCAAATATAGTTTACCATCGTGTTTTCGTGATACGCTCCCAGGTCAAAAAAGCAAAAGTTTGAAGAGAAAAATAGGTCTTTTCCATTTACTTTAGGCATAAGCAATTGAGAAATAACACTTTATGCCCAGGAATAAGAAAAAGTAAAAAATTGTTACATAGTGTTATAATTATCTTTTAATGAAGAAAACTAAAAAATTTGAAAAGAAGCTTAACAGTTATTTCATCATAAGAGTATTTCAGAAAATTACCTGGAAATTGATAGAATTTAGCCATAAAGGTTTAGATGATAGAATACAATCTTTTCTGTTTAACATATGATGTTAACATATTTTTACAGTAGAGAAGAAGAATCTTGATAAACATCTTTATGTTTTACACACACAGATTTGGTACATGATTATTCCAGTTTAATCTACACATTACTATTTAGTAATCCTTATCCTTATAATTCATCGGGAATATTTTATGAAGTTTCTGTTCAAGGAAGAAAAATATCTCAACAGTAAAAATGTGGCTGTTATAGTGGAATTGGCTATCATTAATAATATATTTTGGCTCTCTGGCTTGAATAAAACATCATCACATGTTATCATTTAAAAGTAGAAATCTCATCATTATACAGTAGTTTTACAAAACTAAAAGTCAAGGCTTAATCTGTCACATGCAACCAATTCAAATAATTTTGCAACATTATTCTGTATGATTTCTTTAAAACAGGAGTTAAGTAAAGACAATAAGAACTGTACAGATTTTGCTACTTTCAACATCCATCTCAAATTTTGTACATAATTACAATTTCAGATTAATACTTGCATTGCAATACTATACTTCAACTCAAAATTGTTCTTTGACATTGTATTCAGTTTTCATATAATTTGGTAGATGGCAATACATATAATCAAAGTCTAAACAATTAGTTTACCACACAACTAACAATACTACCTTTTAAATTCAAATCTGCAGTAATAAACACCAAATGAACTTAAGAAAAATGGATGATGACATTTTCATTATTTAATCACATTCACCATAAAATAAATTAGAATGCATCATCGTATCCTAGTCTGATATGATCTTGAATGTACACATCAATATATATATAACCACACAGATGGGTAAATATGTAGTCTTTTAGATTACCATAACTTCACATAATTGACTTGTTATTGCTAAAAAGTTAAAAGCTAAAATATTCTCTTTAAGCAAGAGTTTAATAGTGGTAATAAATAAATGAAGGATTTGGTTCACAATGTGTTAAACCATTGTGAATGTTTCTATCCTTTTTTCTTCTTGTCTATTGTTCCACTGTCACTGTAGCTGGCCTTCATCTTAACTTGCTGTATTCTCACATTTGCCACATGTTGGGTCAGAGGTCTATATTAAAAGTATAGTTTGCATTGAGAAAATAATATTTAGCCTACTTGTACAATTTCTTACAGTTATCCATACAAGTGATTATATTGTAAACGTGTGTTGCTTTACAAATAAAAAACTTATAAATACACTTAATTCAGATATTCTCTTTAACTTTCTGGTATATGACATTGATGTAGAGTTTGACAGATTTTGTGATACCATTCAATGAGAAAAAGCTCTACTTCCTTTAAAATGTGTAATTTTTAGGTTTTTATTTTGATCTTTGATTCAATGAAGTAATACAGACACTGAAGTCTTCAGAATGCACAACTTACAGGTTTCTTCATATTATAACTGATGTTATTCACTTGCTGTGACACAATAACTAAACAACAGTTAATCTGTCTTGGATATATATTTCATAAACTTCTGTTAGTCATAACAGAATTACTTTTATCACATGGCTAATGAAGCTCTATAAGAATAATTATTTTGTTAATGTTTTTCCCCATTTGAAATGGCTTTTGTAAAACATGATTTTCTGGGCATTATTCTTGCTTAATTTATCTAATATAGCTTTTGAAACAAAAATGTATCAATAATTTGAGGCAAGTCAGAACAGAAAATATTTTTATTGATTTCAGTTCATTTAAAGGTGTTCAAGTATTTGTAGTTTGGATTGTTTCAGTTGTCTGTTGAAATCACATGACTTAAGATTAGTAAAAATGATTATAATGAAAGCATTTTGATTTTTGGGATGTGTTTTTAAATAAGGGTTGATACCTTTTAACTTATCAAAAACTTATGAATATTGTATGTAATCACTTTAGTCATTACAATTTATAAATTCAGTAATGTTACAACCAGTACAGGATGCTATTATGTTAAAAGTTTGAGTAAATAAGTGCGATCAGATGGTCTAGTTTTGCCAGGACAGGCCTGATTTTTTTGTAGTTTGTCCCAGTGTCTTAAGAAAAGTTCTCAGGATGTGCAAAAAAATTAGTTTTACAATAAATACATTAAACTGTTAGTTACAATGAATTACAAATGTAATAGACCTGCTTAACTTGCTCATTATTGTAACACATCATTTGCCAAACAATTCAAAATGTTCTGTAATTGCATGGTGAAAAACTCAGGTTTGTGCAGCATTTTTAGTTACTAGTACTGCAGTAGTCTTGTATCAGTTGGTAAAGGTATGGTGGATGGTTAAATGTCAGGAACTGTTCTCTACGATATTTCTGTTATTGAAATTATCTAACCTATCACACTGTCAAAATATTAAAGAAGTGTTTTTAAGATACTTTTTAAAGGTAAGCAAACTGGAATACAATATAGAGTTCACTATTTACAAAACTATATTTTTAATAGCATACATTTGCAGGTTAGATGTTACAGATGTTACTATTGCCTTTTTTTTTTACTACAAGGGGAATTTTTTAAAATGCACTATAACACACTGTCGAATCTTACCTAAAGGAGGAAGAAGTCAGTTTTTTCTGTAACTTTCAATTTTGAGAATGCATTATGTATGACTATGAGGATCTGTATTAAACAAAAATAAAAAAGCAAAATAACCTTCAATAAAATTACTAAATAAATAAACACTTTTATAAATAAACACTTATAAGTGAATACATACATCAAGAATTCAAGTGGTCTAATTTTATCAGTGCTAAGTAGCCTTTTGTTCTAATATTTTATGTTTTATCAATTATAGAAAATGCTGCTAATAGTTGTTGGCACTAAGTTAATTGTAACCATCTTTCTTATGCTTCTTGTATTTTTGGAGATATTTCATTAATTATTTTTGCAGAAAATTATGGCCTTTTAAAAATAACAGAAATACCAGTGTCAATTGATGCCCATTGTTAAACTCAATGTATAATTCAAGGGAATTTTTACACTGGAAACAGGTTTAATGATATCTTAGCAGCAATTTTACTTTTGACCTTCTTTACCTCTCCAACTCTTAGTTCCACTGAGCACTTCCTTCTCAAGAACTTCATCATCAAACAGATCAAGTGAGGAGCCACTATTATTATAGCGACGTTTATAAATGTCTCTCATCCTCTCCCAATACATTCTGTTGGTTGCCACAGCCCTGGCTGTTACTTCAGCTGCAGGGAAGAATGAAGACAGCAAACTGCAAGAGAAAAATATAATTTAAGTTTTAGCACAAACTTAAGTTAACTTCAACTAGCTTCCTTACAGTTCATCTTATTGAAAGTTGATATGCATTTAGTTACATTGCTGCTCATTGCTAGTGAACTGTGTTAGTAGTAAGATTTAGGAATTTTGGCTGGGTATCATAAAAATTGTCATATGCTAAAAAATAAAAGCAATTAAACTGTTGGTCTGGAGTTGCCCAGAAAAACATTTTTTTTACAGTTCACAGGTTGAGTTTACCTGTGGAAGAACTCTTTTTCCAGTACTCTATGAGTCACTGTGCAGTTTTGTACAGTGATAACAGCATTCATTCAGTCTATTTCAAGCCAGCAACTGATAGCAGTGTTTAGAAACAAAATAAGAAGGATCCAGGCCTGTATTGATACAATGGGGGCCATTTTCAACATTGTTTATAATTGTCATTCATATTTACCTCCTGTTTTCTTTATTGAAACATGTCTGTTAATAAATGTATAAGTGCACAGTGACTTTCTGAATACCCTGTATTATAATATGTTTACAGTTACAGAAAACTAGCTTTTCATGAAGTGTGTAAAATATTACTGTCACGGTGTGAACACACATTTCCTTTTTTTTTGTCTGTTTTTATTTAAGCTAAACTGATCAATAGTTGTTTTTTTAATGTTGTGTTTTGGGAGCAGTTTTCCTAACATCAACTACAGGCTCTAGATGACATGTGGCATATTAAAATTTTATAATTTTCACTGTTTAACAATACAACATGGTTTGATTGTAATTACACTAAATAACATACTTACTCGTATACAGGTTTCACAACTCCTTGAATGAAGTTGATCTGCAATTCTGGGATGAAAGCCTTCTCCCTGTCCATCATTTCACTAGGCTTAACTCCCATGGCTTTTTCTAAGTCTCCTTGACAAAAAAACTCACTATACACAAGTTCCTATATGTAAATAAAAACATGGAAATCATTAAACAAGTACATTTGTTTGATGAATAGACAAACTAGCTATAATAGATGCACAAAGGTGAAAGGATGAATGCCAGTAAAACTTGATATAAAAGTGGCAGATATGCTTATGAATGAGTAAATATGTAAGGTATGGGTGTAGTTGGTAATTAATATTTATTTATTTTGTATAGAAGTAAAAGTTACATATCTTTGAATATTAAATTAAATCTAAAGTTAGAAGCCTTATTCCCTTAGAAGGTGCCATACATTGTAATCACCAGTTTAAACTATTGTAGTAATCTTGATGTTATTATTAAAACCCATAGTATCTGCTACAAAGTTTCATACACCTTAGTGAAATTTCTTTTATTGTAGTGTTTAGGTACTTAACATGCATTTTACATCAAATATTAAAGGTAATAGCAAAATAACCCCATAGCAACTGTGAGATTGTATGCAGCACTGTTATCATTGAGCCATTCATAAAGAAAATCAAGTTTAATCATGTCAAATTGTAATCGAATAAAATTTATATTTACTTTTTAAATTTTCATAGAATAAGGTTTAAGTGGTCATTTCAAAAGAATGATTATTTTAATCCAAACTCTTATGCAACTTTTCCATTTTAAACATAATGTTACATAACATTTTTCATTCTTTCATCTTGGATATTACAGAACATAAAAATGTTATCTTTAAGTACTGAAATACAAACAGCTTAACTCTCTTGGATGAAATTTATTTTTTTTCTAAAATACCTTCTTTGTAATACATGTCTTTAGTAAGTGGCCCAAAAGTAATTCTTCCATTTTTGATATTTTAAGTATATATCTGCAAGTTAAAATACAGTTAAGTCTCAATAATAAGTCCTTCAATCATGTTCTTATTTTATATTTACAGTAATTTTGATTCATCTATCTAATCTGTCTTGCCAGTCACTAGTTTATATAAATGGTGAAATTATGTTTCTGCCACCCTATGTGTGTTAGTCATATGTATGCTAAAATTATAATTTTCTGCACTATTGGCTTTGTTTGTTAGTAATCAGAAGTTTAGATTGGATTTAAATTTTAAAATACTAAACCTAGCTGTACAGTTGAAAATTTAAAATATGTGAACCCATCTTTCATTATGTTTGTCTACGTGCTATTTAACTTCTCTCAAAGTTACCTGAAGGAGTTGGATTCAGTTATTCAAGTGGCTAAATATTTCACCACAATTCAAGTTTATGAGTTGTTAAATATAACTCTTATACAACAGTTATTTTCTTGGCATATGTCTATTTAACTTGCAAGTTTTAATTTCATATTACTTGTATATTATAACAGGCAGTGATAAAGGTAGCCTGTTGTATTGATTAAACATTTCAATTACATGTAGTATTAAAATAAATAAAGTTTTAAGTGCTAGAATATAGGGGTTAAGGGTCCATTACCATCGATTTTGTAATACAAAATTTAATGACAAACGTTGTAGCTATTGCAACTAAAATACATAGTATAATGTGTAGAATTTTACAAATCACAAAATGTATGTAAAATAATTCACTAACCAAAGTTAGTGATTAAAAAACATTCAGTTGAATTTAAATATCAGTGAAAACAGTTTCACTCACTGCAATTTTCTTTGAACTCTTCCAGTCTTTGGTTTGGTCAGAGAGATCACATGATGTAACCAGTAAACACAGAAGGAGTTGATGGTGTTCAGGATTATTAGGATTGTAACCATCTGAAATATGAGCACAAGTATGTAGTGTTGTTGTTTCTTTTGTCGAAGTGAAATCTATATCATAATTGCTTTAACATTCAACCACTAGTATGGAGTCTGTATGACGTAAGGTGATTTTATTTTATAAAAATATTGAGATTTCATTTTATTCATATATTGATGGAAGGTCTTGAATATAATAAGATATTTTAGAAAACAATAACTATATATAAAAAAATGTTATGTATAATCCACCAAATAGCACCATGGTAATTAATGATTAATAAAGTCACAAAAATCAAACAAAATAAAGGGTAACTTGAAGACAGTTATATTTCATCAAGGAACTTCCCTCCCTGTTGTAGAAAAAATTTGTACAGTAATGGACATACAAATTTAATAAAATTCACTGGTTAAATTAATAGGGGAGCTCTGAAGACTCAAATATAAACATTATTCAATTTTTGGCAGTCATTTAAAGTAATATTACTTTTTTTAAATTGCTCACCTTCCTTCATTTTTTTAATATCTTTAGTAATCCGTAAATGATGGGCCAGGTCTGTAGCTAAAATTATATCACGAACATAATCCAAACACTGTGTGTACTCCTAAAAAGTAGAATTAACACTGATTAGAACATTCCAATACTGTAGGAAACTACTTCAATATTTACTTACAAAAATTCATTTGCTTTTCTTTGATATTTTGCTTTTAGCCTGAGCTTTCACCATTTTGTCCAAAATGATACCAAAACAAAATTTTACTGAGAATATATGTACTTTGTTTCTAAAACAGGTAATAATATTGCATTGCTAAGGGTTTTGATTCTTTATGGCATTTTGTGAAAATATTTTGAAATAAATCCTTTTTTTTTAGTAACTTGAGGTAACAAAAAGGGAGTGTTGGTTTTATTCATATGTTTTAAAAGAATGTTTAAAA
Source organism: Tachypleus tridentatus (assembly GCF_004210375.1). NCBI lineage: Eukaryota > Metazoa > Arthropoda > Merostomata > Xiphosura > Limulidae > Tachypleus > Tachypleus tridentatus. Next base: position 104,514,813 of record NC_134837.1, on the reverse strand, counting down.
CATATCACAATCTAGGTATCAAATTTTAAACTTTCACTAGAAAGTTGTGATTTCGTTATGAATATTCTTTCTTAGGGTGTGTGTGTTTATGTGTGTATGTACATATAAATTATAGCTGGAAACCAATATTTTTTACTTAATTACTTCAAAACACTCCCCCTTGAGAATCATTGCATGATAACCTCATCTTTAGGTAAGGTTAGTTGAATTTCTTCTGATAAATGTGCTATTGCTTTCATTTTACTTAAGTTTAACCAAAACAACATTTTTACTCTAATACCTACTTTTCGGGATAAAGTTTCAAACACGTTACAACCTTCAGTATTTATAATTGCCATAGCTTGAGCAAAGTGATGCCTCTGTAGAACAAACAAAAGTATAAACACTTAAAAAGTGGTTTTGAATATTCTCATGGAGAATTATTTATGATATAGAGAATGTTTCACTTGTAACTTTTACCTGAGATTTTGAATATAGAATAGGAGTCTGGCCATGTATACACATCAGATGTTACAAGTAAAAATATTATTTATATTGTGAAACACTTATTTTTAAACTTTGTCTATTGCTTAAAGTTATATTTGTTCTATGAAAATGTTTAAATAAAAGTTTTATAAGGATAAGATGCCTATAACAAAGAACAAAAGTTTGTTATTTTAGCATTATAAATGTTTGGATAAAGGAATGTTTATTTACATCTGATGTTTCCCTATTTTAGGAAATAGAAGAAAGTTACTTCTACAGAAACACCAAGCATGTTATGAAATACATTAAAGTTTTGGAAACGAACATTTTTTTTTTAATTTAAATTGTACTTATACTAAGTATTAATTTTGATATAGAAATGAAAATAGGTGATTTCTTCTGTTGATGTTAATATTATTGGAACAAGAGAAGCACTTACTTCCATAACAGAGCCTTCAGAACTATACAAAGTTGCAAGAAGCGATTTCTAAAAAAAATAGAAACAAACAGTCACTTGCTTCAAAATTAGTAAACATTTTGAAACTGTGTAATTGTAATATCTTGATTTTTGAAAACGTGATGTTGTGATAGTGTAACACTTGTATAATTCTTCCAGAAGTTTTTTTTATTCTAAATCTGTTATGACCTTTGTCAAATCAAACATTAATAAGGTAACTTTAATTCATGAAAGATGCTTTTAAATGGTTTGTTTTGACTGTTTTAAAGCAAAGCCACAATAGGCTGTCTGATATGTCCACCATGGGGAATTGAATTCCAGGTTTTAGTGTTGTAAGTTCATAAACTTATTGCTGTCTCACCAATGGTCACTTTTAAAAGTTCTTGGATTTATTGTAAATGGATCACTAAAGCAAATTAATTACTGATTTCTATAAAATATTTGAATAAAACTAAGTCATGTTTGTACTTTGTTAATATTTGTATGTCTTGTTATATATGTGAAAATTTCAATGCTATTTAAACATTCTGCTAAAAGTAGTTATTTATAGAAAAATTATTAGCAATATGTTGCATCAGGACACTAAAATATAATTGATAGAACTTTTTAAATAACTTATTATCCATTAATAAAATGCAACTTTTTTTTATTTAGTACCATTATAAATAAATAGGAACATAAATGTTTTGCATGTGTACTGCCTCCAAGATAATATTCAAATGTTAATGAAGTGAGTACAAGAACTACGTAATTGCAATACCAGTAAAATAATATTTTCATACTAAGATCTGTGTAGTAATAATCTACTTTGGTGGCATCAATCAAATAATCAACCAACCTGAAAATATTTCACACACTTACTGATGCAACTTGGAATGAGTTGTTTGTTCCTCGGTGATCCAAATCATGACAAAGACATGCAACAAACAAAGCAAGACCTTCCAAATGTCTGTATAAAAATACAGGGTAAATGAAATTAGGGCTTCATTACTAATGAATGTATGGTATACAGAGGTAATGTGTATAATATCACTGAATCAAAACATTCCCCTTCTGGCTTTTTTTGTGACACCTTTATTTCCTACAGCTAGTTTTTATTATCATGCAGCCAACAAGTCAGTTTTAACTTAAACGAGTATCTTTAGGCTCTATAGAATAAACTGCTTTAGTGAAAACTTAAGAAAAAAACTTTGAAACTATTGCTGTAGAATATTTTATCACTCAATTATTTAATAATACCTCGAATTAAGCAAAAGTCTATTGTTAAAGTAAGCATATTTAGAGTAGTTTGTCATGAATTTATTTAACATTTTATTCATTAACATATATATATATACACACACACACAATTGTAGAACTCTTGACTAAGTTTGATTATCTTATTGTCTTAAAATCTAGTAATATTTTGGAAAAAGAAATCCATGTTTGATTAAATGACCTAACAACTTTAAATATTTAATAATTAAATCATAGTTATTTCCAAACGGCCATACAACAATACTTATAACTAAAGACAATTGGGGATTTTTACATATTTCAACTGTATTTGTTTCATTCTGGTATGGGAAACAGAATCAAATTCAAATTGATAAACTGATACTTTTTTCCTGAACCGAAATAGAGGGGAAGGGGTGGGAATAGAATCGAATTTTTTAAAAAAAAACTTAAATTGAAATAATATAAAAACTGAGATTGAGCTCGAATTGATAAAAAATATCGGTATGTATTTCGGTTTTTCACGGGAAACTTTCGAATACCTAACTTTTCATTGGTGGGGGGTCACTCGATGTTTGGCGCAGATAGCCTAGCTGCTTTGTGCCATAAAACACCAAATCAACCAACCAACCAATCACTCGCTAAACGTGTTAGTCTCCTAATAAACACAAACCTTCAGTTCAGACTGGGCCTTTCATTTGTGTTCGGGTACCCATTTTCCTTTTCCCCAACATTCTTATTGACCTCATTAACCTTTCTTTTAATCTGTCGGCCCGGCATGGCCAAGCGCGTTAAGTAAGGCGTGTTCTCGTAATCTGAGGGTCGCGGGTTCGCATCCCCGTTGCGCCAAATATGCTCGCCCTTTCAGCCGTGGGGGCGTTATAATGTGACGGTCAATCCCACTATTCGTTGGTAAAAGAGTAGTCCAAGAGTTGGCGGTGGGTGGTGATGACTAGCTGCCTTCCCTCTAGTCTTACACTGCTAAATTAGGGACGGCTAGCACAGATAGCCCTCGAGAAGCTTTGTGCGAAATTCAAAAATAAAACAAACTTAATTTGTCCTACTGTATTAAATTTCTTGTTGTAAGTTATTAATTCCTTAATGAGACTGCTGCTTCCTGGAAAGTGACCGTTGACTTTATTTGTAGATGTGACAACAAGGAACAAAATCGAGAAAGAAGCGGCACCTTTGACCTTTTACCACTTGGATACTAAATAGCACGTTTGGAGAGTGTAATCTCCCAAAACTCAGATGCAATACTGCTGGGTGCAGTGAATAACAGACAACACTTTTGACAATTATGTGTAATGTAAGATTCTTTCTAATGATATATGTTTCTCAGTTATCGTGATATAAATGATTTAAAAGAACCACTTTTAGAGTACAATTGAAGGGGTAAAACACACACACACACATGCACATATACTGTTTGTATATATATACACACATATAATTTTAAGATGAAATTACATATAGATTAAATACGGACGAAATTACTAAGTAATATTACAGAGTATAGTAGAAAAGAAGGTAACCAATACAGACAAATGACGATTGAAATTATTTTATGTAAATCATGATTACATAATTCAACAATAACAATAACAACAGTAACACTCAGTTTTTAGCACTTTTCACCAGTACATTTATGTGATACCCTATGTATCACATCTGTCACACAGATTCTCTGTTTACTCAGTGTATTTGTTCAGTAATTTCATTATTACTTTATTTACAGTATTCAGGGAATCTTTATTGATATATTATTTCTTGAGAAAGTCCATTCGACGTTAGAAATGTAAAGGTAGCTAGTTAAGACATATACTATTACATCGATTTGTTACATAAAATTTTCATGAAGTTTATTCATTCAACAAATAAACACGTTTAAGCTTAACACACAAATAGATTTGTATAAGAATAGAGATGGCACTGCATCCCCCTTTAATAGTCTTTTATTTCTTTGATTTGGGATCCTCAAAAGACACGACTTCATATCCTCAGCATAATCATTCTTTGTGAAATGTTGAGAGGATTATCGATGTTGATATTGTCCCTACGTATTAATCCAATGCGTTTTTATGTCTTCTTTCCTTACAAAACCGGAAGTAACAAGTTCCCATTTTAACTTGTTCTTTTCTCATTATTGAAACATCCATACACGGCAAAATTACTCGGTATTTTGACTGTTTCTTTTGTCTCCTTAGAAAACTACTTATAATTAAAATATTTTCCTCTATAACATTTTTAAAGTATAATATTACATGAACTAGGCCATGATATATCAAGGGAAATTATGTGCAGTGAGCCAACTGAGCCTACTGATGGAGGGACTTGACGTTACTAAGCTAATCGTCGACTATCAAGGGAAATTATGTGCAGTGAGCCAACTGAGCCTACTGAAGGAGGGACTTGACGTTACTAAGCTAATCGTCGACTATCAAGGGAAATTATGTGCAGTGAGCCAACTGAGCCTACTGAAGGAGGCACTTGACGTTACTCAGCTAATCGTCGACTATCAAGGGAAATTATGTGCAGTGAGCCAACTGAGCCTACTGAAGGAGGCACTTGACGTTACTCAGCTAATCGTCGACTATCAAGGGAAATTATGTGCAGTGAGCCAATGAGCCTACTGAAGGAGGCACTTGACGTTACTCAGCTAATCGTCGACTATCAAGGGAAATTATGTGCAGTGAGCCAACTGAGCCTACTGAAGGAGGCACTTGACGTTACTCAGCTAATCGTCGACTATCAAGGGAAATTATGTGCAGTGAGCCAACTGAGCCTACTGAAGGAGGCACTTGACGTTACTCAGCTAATCGTCGACGAACTCCCGTCACACTTTACGCAGCTACAAATAGCCACTTTTATCGCCCAGGCCAAGCTTGGTGCAACCATCGACTCTTTCAGAACCCCAATCCTTCGTCGAGGCAGAATTCTTCTCCAGCTCTCTACACCTGAAGACCTAACCTACCTATGCAAACCCTGGAACACAGAAACTAATGATAGCTGTTCGCCCATTAAGAGCCCCAACAACCTCTTCTCTGTTTTCCTTAGAGGCGTCGAACCATCTATCCACACTGAATAAATCAAGAATGCTATTGAAAGTCAAACCAAATCTAAGTTACACGCCATTTACCTGATTGTCTCTAAAAGTACAAGAGTGCTGACTATATGCTACGTAATGGATGTTACTATCATATATTCCACTTTAGTGCCGAACGCACTCGTCGTCGTAGAGTCAAACCCACGATACCTATACCCTCCATACAACCATAACAAAGACCATCACCTGACGACTTGCCAAAGCCAACCATCAATCTACCGTTCAATTAACAAACAACCAGGAAAAGTACGCAAACCGACTAATACAGCAAGATATCACAGAGTACTCAAACTACAATTCTGGATACCACTACAAACAATGCCTCGACTTCTACCGAACATATCAATATCTGCTCCTTAGTATCACAAGCGACTCAAACTAGAACTTATCGGTGAAGAAAGGCTACCTAGACGACAGATGAGCGGGATACCGAATCACCACCACCCACTCTCCCGCGGAACCGGAATGCTGATTCACCATCATCCATTATCCTGTTCTGGAACTCCTTTGCACAGCTGCCAGCAGTTACATATCCGCAGCCTCGCTTGATGCCCATCGAATTCGAACTGAGTCATAACACAGAAAATATCAGACGCTTTAAGCCTATAGTATTCATATTCACCAGGATCAGCAGGGAAGTCAGCTCAAATTGCCAACCATTCCTTCTTCAAGTCAACTTAATAGACACTATCTGGCTTCACTGACGCCAACTAGTGAAAGTGGGTTTTCCTGTTTCCTCTACACCAAAAATCTGGCATAGTATCTACGGATCCCCACCGCCCTGACGGACCCTAAGTTCAATATTGGTCGCAAATTTTGTGTACGATACTCACACTCATCAATGGACGCCTGTCCCCGGCTCTCTTTCGCTGATAGTTGCTTGCTTAATTTTTTCTTTCTTTTGTCCCCCGTAGGGACAGCGGTAAGCCTACGAATTTACAACTCTAAAATCAGGAGTTTGATTCACCTCGGTGGACTCAGCAGATAGCCTGATGTGACTTTGCTATAAGAAAACAAACACATTTTTTTTTCTCAGGCAGCATACACGGAAAAACAAATCTCATGAACGGAGTGAAGAGATGGGAGTTTTCTGAGCACCCTCGATTATCTCTGTTTTTATGCAATTGGGACAGAGATATTTTAAATCGTAATACCTGGCAGTTTTTTGTTTGTTTGTGTTGTAGATAAAGTTAGAGAGAAATAGTGAACATTACTTAGTCCATCTATATCTTATCGAGGAAGATCTTTCCTTTGCATATTTTTTTCTGGTCGCCATTTTTTTACGTTTCCTACCCTTTTCAAATACAGGGCGTTACAAAACTAACGAAGTTTATTCATATTTCACAATCGCTGGTTCTCGCGAACACGTTAAAGCAACTTGCAATGTAACTATTTGAACTATGGTTTTGAAGCATCCTTGTGCTGCTAATCTAACAAAACATCTGGAGAGACACCGTAAAGAAGAATTTGAAAATGTAGTAAAAAGATGCGAAGCTTCAACCATGAAAACATCACTCCCACAATATGGTCCAGCTCAAGACGAAGTGACATCAAATGCACAAAAACCATTCACGGGTGTTTTTGTCCAACAATAAATATTCCAATGGGCATAAAAACGTTTAATAAAGCTATGAGTTGGCAACCCTAAATGGGAGACCTTTCTCTGCAGTAGAGAACAATGGTTTGTGTAAAATGATCAATCCAATTAAAAAGGTGCTAAACACAACAATGGATTGGAAGAAAATTTCGACTTTAGTTGATGAAAAAGCTACAGAAATTGTAAAGCAAATGCGTGAAGAGCTGCAAAACAGAATGTTTTCACTGGAAAGTGACACTGCATCTCATCTGGATAGACCTGTGCTAACCATTAATGCCCAAATCATTAACAAAGACTTTCTTCAAATAAGAACACTAGCTGTTACAAAGTTCTTCAGCTCATTCAGGTGAAAACATCAAAGGAATAGGGGACGAATTAGAAAACATGCTAAAAGTGGCTGCATAAAGCAAGAAAAACGTGAGTATTCCAAAAAGGCTATTGCTTCGACTCTGATTTTTTTTTTAATTTCGCACAAAGCTACTCCAAAGCTATCTGTACTAACCGCCCCTAATTTAGCAGTGTAAGACTAGAGGGAAGGAACTAGTCATCACCACCCACCGCCAACTCTTGGGCTACTCTTATACCAACGAATAGTGGGATTGACCGTCACATTATAACGCCCCCTCGGCTGGGAGGGCGAGCATGTTTGGCGCGACAGCGATGCGAACCCGCGACCCTCAGATTACGAGTCTCATGCCTTAACACGCTTGGCCATGCCGGGCCACTTCGGCTCTGAAGGACTTTGCGAATACTGAAAGAATTCCGGCGTGCGGCAATCTAACTTCATAGTGGAACTCCACGAAGTTACAGCGTGAACACTTGTACAAATTGGCCATAGTTGTGTATACTGTTCTAGTGATACAAGTAAGTGAAGAAAGGTTATTTTCTATTTTTAAAATGATTTTAAGTCCCCCAAAGAAGCAGTTTGTTGCATGAAAACATTGAGAATATCTTAGTTGTTTACTTTAATTTCAACTTGTAAGCTTGTATTTTTTTATATAATAAAGGAACTGTATTATAAGCCCCTTTTTATTATTCCTATTTTAAAACTTGATATGCTTATAAAACAATGAACTAAAAACTATTAAAGAGTTTAAATAAAACAAGAAATGTAAATAAAAATATTGGAAAGAATGAATGGGTTTCTGTTAAATACGTTGGTTTTATTAGCATTGGTCTTAAATGTGTCTTTATAAAGTAATTGAACAGAAGAATAAGAAGAGTAAATAGAAAGATACAAACACAGTGCCTCATCACCCAGGAAGATAGAAGAAAAGAGACATGAGAAGGAAAAAATAAAGTTGCCAAAGTGTGGCACTTATAAATATTAAATAAAAACAACAACAAATACTCATATATAGATATGAAAAGTTATCTTTCAAAACTAGGTGCGAATGCAAATATATAATAAAGTCATGCTGCATACTGCAGCAGAAGAAATTAATAATCATTTAAAAAAAATATGAAAAATTGGAATTGAAGTCGAAACTGAATTGAATTGAAAACTAAAATACTGAGAGCAAAAAAGGAACTCGAATCTAAAATATATAAAAAAAAACTTGAATCGAATTAGAAGTCGTTGTTTTTTCAGATTTCAAACTGAAATTGAAAACTTGAACGTGTTTCAGTTTCTCATCCCTGGTTTCATTTTCTAGAAACTTAGTTTTAAACATAACAGAATCTTGATCTTTATTTTACTTGTTTTTAAACGTTCAATGAACCCCCAAAACAATATCATGCGTTCTGTTGAATTGAGGTGACTTAAAGACTTATTCTAAGAATAGAACCATAACCATCAAGAAAAATAAAACATATTTACATTCCAGATGGTACCTGAAACAGCTTATGCATATTAGTTTTTTTATAACTTGTTTTTCAATTAAAAAAAACGTTTTACAATTTTGTCTGACCTCAACAAAGGTGAAACAAAGTCGGGATCTTACGTTAAATAACTTTCCATCAAGTTGAGGTTTTTCAACAACAAGTAGCAAAAATGACCAACAGCGAATGCGTGTGTCCAGTTATGGTAAGGTGGATCTCTGTAACCCTTTCTAACCATCAGGACAAATCTAGAGTTAGGGTATTGTAGAAAAACAACAACAATCATCTGTTTTAGTATCATATAACGTTTTCAATCTCACTTCCATTCAAAATGCTCTTAACATTTTCAATATATATAGTTTCTTTTTATTTATGAGTTTGTACTTTGCATAAGCTAAACTGCGTAGACTACAATGAAATAGCAAAAGGAAATTTTGATAAGTATCAAACTTATAAAGTCTTAAAACTTAAAAGAAATGGTACTCTACTCATATACAAGTGATAAAGCCATAAATTTATATAACGCAGCATACTTTTACAATAAATACAATTATTTACAACTTGTTTGGACTTTATCAGTTTTGATGTTTATGGGTACTTGTAACATTTGCAAGATATTATAAATCATTTCGTTTCTATATACTTGCATTACGTAAGACGTGCTGCGTGTGTCTTAACTTACCGTTTTTTCTTAATTAGTATCATTCAGCTTACCTGGCCAAAGTTTCTTTTCGCACTCTCCATCGAGCCATCATACCCAAGGAATCGAACATACTCATTACAGCCTGAAATAATTTATCCAGTTTATAATAATGAAGATGTATACCACAGCTTCAATTTTTTTTATAATATTATATAAAACTTAAAATATTCATCCGTCTTATTTACACTGTTAAGATAGCAGACCATATCTCATATAAAATATATTAAAATACGTAAACATAAATACCTGTATAGTAAATAAAATCAGATAACTTCCTCTCAAAAATATGTGAAACAATTACAATATATTATTGAAGATAGAGGTTCAAATGGTGTGTGGTCCAAAGTTATCCTTCCTATTTTAAATTTTAATAATTAGATAACCGAGAAAATATATTCATGCAGTTTTCAACATATTGTTCCTCTATTTAGTTTTTATTGGTATGTTTTGTTTTTCACTCCAGCTTGTAGTGCTATCTCTTTAAATGGCAACTGTGTAACAAAAGGCTCAGGGCATCGTTTGGTTTTAGAGACCAATTCAATGATTGTAGTGAAGCTTAATTACAGACTTAGTAAAAGAAAGAAGTATAAGTGCATGTTAAAGATATTGTGCATCTCACACCTATAGCTAATATAATGTAGGTAAAGATCATGATAACGGATACCATCGTTGTTGTAATTGTGGACGTTTGCATCGAAAATGGACTGAAATCGAATGTCGGTTAATTGTGCTAAGAGCTACTAATGTACAAATTTAGAAGTCTACTGATATGTTAGTAAAAACTGTTTGAGTTTGGCTAAAAGACGTTGAAAACTGTATGGTTGTATTATCTCAGTTAGTTAATTATTAAATTTTAAAACAGGATGGGGTAGTTGCATTATATAAAAAACAGTTTTTAGGAACAAAAAGGCACAGATATTTAAAGTATATATATATATATATATTAATATTTCAAGGTATCCACTTCAGTAAAGATTTTATTTGAACAGTCTGACACCAATCTGATTTCTACAGTTCCATAGAATTTTCTCAGTATTTCTTTCAAAATCTAAGAATCATAATTTATTTTAGAATAAGTAGTAAAACTGTTATTTAAAATGAAAAGACACCCCACCCCTCAAAAAAAAGCAACGACAAACATACAGTAAAATCTCAATAATAATGTTAAATAAATTATTAAACACCCAGTTATGAAGTTACCAGAGCAGTGTCCGACGTAGGGAGAGAGCGTGGAGTGTAAATGAACTTGCTGAAATCCTTGTGGAAAGTTTCTGGAAAAGGAATAGAATAATGGCAGAGTCGTAGAACTTCTTCTTGTGTCACCTGGAGGGTGAAGAAAAAAATAATACCTGCACTAGTAACTGTAAATATGAATACCTGTTATAACAGTGACGTCAATAAAAAATTGAGGCCATAATAATAATAATAATAGCAGTTAATACCTGTGGTAGCAACAGGCATTTGGTTAAATATGTACTTTCGAGTGATGCACTCACTGGGCAAACTAATGAACAAATGTGGTTACTTGAAAGACCAGAATAGAAAGGGGATAACACTAGTAAACAAGAGCCATGAAATTATTCTCAATTGTTTTGGAGTTAAATAGATGTTTTTCCAATCAGTTAGTCTACATAACAAAACAAACACTGAAATTTGGTCTTGATCACACTGTGTAAAGTAAAGTTACAGAGTGGAAACAAACGTATCTTGATAAATTTCAGCTTTGGTTGAAGTTTCAATGTGTGTGTCATATGAGAGATCAAATGATAAACTTCAACCTCATAAATCAAACATAATAAGCAAGATAAATGTGATATTATATATTTTGTTCACACTAAGTTTGTACTTACTCTGTCAATGAATATACATTTCAGACATTTCTCACAACTTTTGTAATTAATGGGTTACATTTACCTGCATGTGATACATCATTAATTCGTTGGACAGTTTGTTTCTGTGCTGTGCATCCCGAACCTTCTTCCACATAAGAGACTGCAATTACAGAAAAAATAACCCATCAAAATACAAGATCATGACATCTCTATTAGAAATATAGTTCAACGAGTAACGAAAGATGACAAAAAAAGCACATCTGTTCTTATTTTTCAAAGGTGTGCATTATACATCAGAAATGGACATTCCAAACGATACTTTTTTCACGTTTAGTAATTCACAGCTGATTAATTATTTTCTATCACTTAAATAAATTTGTAATAAAAATTATTTCTACTTACATGCATAATACTTATTCCACAGTATATTGAAAAGGCTTTTGCAATTTCTTCATCAAATAAAGTAAAGAATCTTCCATTGACTTTGTTGCACAGCTCAGCCACACCAATTACTCCTTCAATGATTATATACAATATCAGAGAACACAGTTGTAAAAATACATTCTTTAGACAATTTACAACAAGTCTATTAACGTATGAAGTAAGTTGTATCTTCAAATTATTATGTTTATTGCAAGACACGAGACTAACCTTTCTAGTAATACAAAAATAAAATTCAAATTATAGCATAATTTTTATAATTAAAAGTTAATTTTGAACAACATAATTTGTAAACGTTAATACGAAAGGTGGATAAAGTAGAAAGAATAGCTTAATTGGTATAGAGATGTAATAAATTAATATATATATATATATATATATATATCATTTTTAAGGAAAGGAAACGAAAATCTTGCATTGGAAGTTATTTATTATTGTTGTTTAAGTCTAATATTTAATTAAAAACATAGTAACTAGTTTTTGTTATTAACACATAAGTACAGTTTACATAAGTTTAATTTCATGTATACTAAATTAACACTGAGACGAAACCCTAAGGAGATCTACAATTACAAACCTTTTTCGTCTTTGATTGGGAAGCAGAGAATATTCCTGTAAGAAAAGCAAGTGGTCATTAATCGAATAACTTTAAATCACAGTTGTCTAAAACATTAAAGTATAAACAAACATCGTTCCTTATGCAAGAAGAATGTCTACACTTTTTCACAGTAAGACATTAGACAGTGAGCTCTGTTTAAAACACAACCTTTTAGAATGAGTTTCACAACAAGTAGGGTAAAGGGGGTTAAAACAGCCAATATTGATGAATGTCATGGAAACCATAAAAGTTTTAAAATGAATCCTTGTTTATCATAAATGTTATTTATAGTTAAAGCTAAGACTCGACACAGACATTTTATCAGGTACTATAAAATGCTTGTCTTACGATATTGTGAGCCATTTTACCTATAAGTTTAGATAAAACGGCCCCGCAAGATGTTGTAGGATAGCCGTCATATAACTCATAACAACTAAAATTTGAAATAAATGCTGTATTTAGCAAATGTACTTAAATATTATTAGCAGGGGTCTGAAAGACCGCGCTCCATGCCCGAGTTGTTTATTATCTATAATGTGGTAGCAGTGTAAACAGATCACACATTATAAAGAAAGTAAAAGTCAGTGACTCCTCCGACCGTCTTACCCTCAGTCCTCAGTCATTCATCATAAAGCAATCACATGTATATATATATAGATCTATATCACTGAACGTTATTTAAGCTGTGTTTGTTTCATGGGATATATTGGAGTTTGAAATTGCTCGTTGTTCTAAAGCAATGAAATGAAATTCATTGAGACACCTACTTGGTAAGCATAAAAGTTTAATAATGTTCACCTTCGACCAACGTTGTTTAAAAACAGTGTTTATATATGGTGTCACGTAAGAAATAGTCACATAATTCACTCTAGATGACAGCACGTCATAACTGATGATATACAAGGGTGGCCGTTTTACCGAAAGGAGTTGTCTTACTTCACTTTACCACATTTAGTTCCTGTTAAATTACTTTGTTAATACAACAAATGTTGTGTTACAACATTATTAAAAGTCATACAACATATTTTTGCCTTTATGAGTGATCAATTAATAAAAATGACAGTTAGAAAAAGTTATGCATTTTGTGTACCGAAATATTGTTATGTATGGACATAATAATTGTAATTTATCGAAGACCACCTATACTAGTTAGCCAGTTTATTAGGCTCTCCATCTTAAACACATTTGTAGCATATTTTCTAAACCAAATATGAAAACACACTGACTATATGGTGTGCCAGGTGACCACAGAAATTTAGTCACACTAAAACAAGCATATAAAACAATATGTCCGTTAAAGATTATTTTAGACTATTAAACTGGTCACGATAGGGGTCCCCTCTAGCAGGAGTGTCATTAACTGTTTCCTTGGCTGATAAAAATCTGTTTTCAGAAAATAAACAGTAACAACGAATATGTAATGTGTCTTTCGTTTGGAAAGCCGACCACGAAGCGTTGGTGAATGTTCTTAAAAGGAATAGACTGGCTTATAAATTACAACAAACGCATGAGTCAACTGACCGATTTCATCAATAGTGGTTCGGTCTGAATTATTCCAAAATATACCAAGCAAAGGATATTATAAAGTAGCATATGACAGTTTTAACCAAACACAAGCAGTAAAACTCACTCTACTAGTGTTTAAAGCTTAAACCATGAACGATGAAAAAATAGAAAATACATGATGTCGTCTGAATAGTGACATTTCATCATACGTTAAATGAACGGTTGAGTACAAATACAGAGAAAATAACGAGACTGTTAAATTATCTTTATAAGCTGCTGAAAGGGGTAAAATCATGCGTAGGAAAATTGTCATTGCAATGGTTTCTTTAAAAGGACAAAAACCAACAACAATAACATCCAAAGTAAATCTGAACACTGTTGACGATGGAGTAAAATACTTCAGAGAACAACTGAAATTACAAGAATCTAAACTACAAGACCAACCGTGTTATTTAAAACTATTACAAGTTTGTTTTGAATTTCGCACAAAGCTACACGAGGGCTAGCTGTGCTAGTCAGTAGAATCCATATCTTTTATTTTCTTCGTGAGTGAACTGAAGTACCAGATTTGGGCGTTCAGGCGTAAGACAGTGTGTGTCAACGAAAGAAAAAAAGTATTCTGGTGGTTAAGGGAAGAGTGGGAGCTAATATATAAAAATAAGGGTTAATTCTGACTAGCGTCGACTCACGAAAAAGGAATGCAAAAGAAGGTGGACTCCGGAGAAAGACTCGTGTCTGTTTGAACAGAAAAGTGGACTATTAGACTTTAGATTCTGATACTGGAGTTCATTATCTCTATTCACTACTTCGAAGCAAACATCATGTTCTACTTCAAGTGGCTGGAAAAGCCACGACGGACAAACGAAAGTTGGAAGTGCAAATTTGGTAGGATATAATTATTGCGTACTTGGCCTACACAGGTTCTGGAGAAATGTGAAAGGACCAAAAATACAGAGACATTTACCATGTAGAACAGATTGTGTTTTATCAAACTATGAGCATTTATTCTATCAATTACTAGTTACAAATAAATAAAGGAAGAGATATGAGGGAGTCTGAGAGAAGAAGGGAAAGCAGATAAGTATAACCATTCTTTGTTCTCTGCTAACTCTTCCGCTAATATAAAGAACATGCTATGTAGAACATGATGTACATGTTTAGTATATGTTTCCCTAACAGAGCGAGAGAGGCGATTTATCTTCTCTTTTTACCCTTATTCAGTATTTAATAATGCCAGTGCAAACAGAAAGCAACAGTGGTAAAAGTAATATAAGGTATTTGAGTAATATAACTGAAAAGTTACATAGTTAGAAATTAATATAATTTTTTGCCACAATAACATGCGGTGTAAACTTCGTGAGTCCAAATTTCCAGTGCACTCATACTGTCCAAATTTGGTTCAAGGATCAAAGTAGTGGCTTTTATCATCGTAGGTCAGCACACTTTGTGAATCTCAATCTGACTGACTATCATGAGATGGCCTTGAATATTACTGAAATATATGAACCAAGTGGAAAGTGGTTTATAATCGAACAAGACATAGGCTTTTATCACAGCGACAGGTTATTAGTGGAGATTCTACTTATGTGGCTGTTCAATATAATATTTAAGCCTTATTTTCTCGCTAATCATAAGTGTATTTTACTTGCTGCACGACTTATTAATAAAAGTGACAGTTTCTTTGAAATAAAATAGAGGCTGTTATTTGTCTTGTAAATATCCATTGTTTCATATATATAAAAACACGTGATATCTACTTTACTAAGTCTTGTAATTATCCATTGTTTCATACAGAAAACCACATTATGTCTACTTTACTAAAGTTAAAATTATAAGTTTTTACATGCATTATTTCTGATTAAAATTATCATTAACAATACTTACCTTGTCTTGAAACCAGTTAGTTCGTCCATCTTCCTGTAGAAGAGTGGGTGAACGTATGCATCGTGGATATTTAACGGCTGTCCTGAAAGTAATATTATCATAAGATATACAGTAAAGATACACCTGTCTTAATATATCATAAAATATACAGTAAAGATACACCTGTCTTAATATATTGATTCAAGTTTAATTTATTATCGTAATCAAACGGTATGATCATCTGCGTGAGAAAGATGATTCTGAAAAAAAAAAATCACTAAAGTATATTCCATATCTAACAAAATGTACATAACGCCAGAAAAACAATGAAAACAACGGAATAATTACTTTACAGGTTAATTCCAGCTTTACTATTATATGTAAGCTCCTTAAACACCCAAACCAGATCAATCTTCAGCATCTGTTTCAGACATATTACTTTTATGGTGAACCAAACAATGATTCAATATCCTCCCCTTACAAGACTAGACGTTATTAGGGAGGATTACATTGTCTTAAGTGTATTGGTATCACGTTTCTCAGGAGACAAAGAATCATGATAGGGCACAAACAATTAGTTTGTACATGTAAATAATTATATTACATTCTTTACTTACTTTGACTTTTATTAACGGTACTTGTTAAATGTTTAATATATATATTTAATACATTTTATATTATTTTAATACATTTCATTTTATTTTGCATTATTAGTTCAGTATAAGGGTTAAGGAGTATCCTAAATCTTTTAAGTTGGCTATCCTGGTTAAATATATTTTGAGTTATGGTGGGAAATATCGATAACAGCGACTTGTCATTAAACATTTTTGACAATGTATACTACTAATTAGACCAATATGTTAAATTAGCAACATTAATCACTGGGTTGGTCTGTTGAGCCCTGATCTACGTAGGTGGCTTGCTTTGATAGGACGCTATTGGTTATGTATTAACATTTATTCTCTGACGTTTTAAAATACAAGTTTTGAACACTGAATCTCGTTTTATTGTTTCTCTCAAATCTTTACACCACAAGATGTCGTGTCCTGCATGAACAGGTGGTTAGCGCGCTCGACTCGTAATCTGAGGGTCGCGGGTTCAAGTCCTCCCATCGTAAGCATGCTCGCCCTTTTAGCCATTGGGGCATTACAATGTGACATTCGGTCCCACTATTCGTTAGTAAAAGAGTAGCCCAAAAGTTTCCCTCCCTCTAGTTTTACACCGCTAAATCGTGTAGCTTTAAGCGAAATTCGAAAACAAGCAAACAAACACAATATATTGTACAGTTGGTGACTTCAAGTTTAACTTTACGTCTATATTGAAGATGGCAAAGCTTTATAATTACATACTGCAGCTGTGTTTTAGATCCAGAAAAGTTGGCACGTCGACTTATATTTAGAAGGGCACTACAGAATAAATATTCAGTGTTCGTACTAAACTATATAAGGTAAATGATAGAAGAACATATGTACAAGTACATACGTAACTATGAATGTATGCATCAGAGTACGTATGTGCATATAGAAGCACGAATATAATAATAAAACATTTCTCTTACTTTTAATATCTGAAGGAAATAGAGTAACCACCATCATTTCTCTCCACATGGAAGACATTTTGATACATAACAGAAAACGTAGCTCAGATTAAAATTTTTACATGTTGACGACCGAGAAGTAATATTAACACATTATCATACTGATATTAAGAGTTTTCATCGTGCAGTTTTATATTAAAAAAGCACTCTTGTATCAATATATTTTTTGAGTGATATTGCGTACCTGTAGTTGCCACGTGGCCAGCAATCCCCTGGTTTGCTGGAATCCGCACTTCGGATGTCGTCTATGATGAGAAAAATAAGTATTATGAATATTATCTGGAGTTCAGTACTCACAATAGCCAAAACCTGTATAGTTGTGTACTAACATTTAAAGGGTGTGCTAAGTTGTTGTCAATTATCAATTAATTCAAAATAAAATGGACTTTCAGTTGATGTGCCACAATTGGCAGTGCGCTTAATGTTTGTTAACTATTAGATGCCAATTTTTTCGTTTATGAAGGAATAAAATCGAAAATTAATATATTGTTGAAAATAAATATCCTGAATATTGGGATAATTTAAATAACTTTACAACTCGCCGATAGATGACACAACAATATATTAATAATAACTGAGTGGTGCAAAATAATGTATGGATATACAGATAAATAATAAGTACATAAAATATACAGTTAGGCTCTAAAATATTAGTTTTTAGAATTGATAGATATCTATAGATAATTTTTAAGATTGGTTCTTTTATTAATATACTCTATTAGTTTTCCAGTAGTAAAGCCTAATGTTGATCAATTATGCTCTAATAATCGTATATTGTTTTGTAAGACAATACTTTGAAAATAATAAAATCAGGTTTAATAATGTGTTCCCTTCACTACAAACAAAATGTACACACAGAAATTGTGTATTTTACCTCTGTTCCATCATCTGCCAGGTTTCCATCGAACACTTTAGCCACCAGTTCATTTTGTTCTTCGTCCAGAAGGAAAAGGGAACACCTGAGTTCAGAAACAGTTATTAAACTACACAACAAATGTTGCATTTTGAAACAAAGTAACGATATTTAAGGAGATATATATATATATATACATAACTATATTTCACTTCGCATAAATGTTTTTTTTTTCACCCGTTACTACTACATTTAATAGACGGCACTACTCGAGTTATGTACTGGCTTTTTTAAACTTTTTATTAAGTCCAAAATTATATATATATTGAAATGATGGACTTCAAAATCAGACATTTTTTTTCTATAGGCATAGTTTTTGAATTGCGCATAATATTAATCTAAAATAGTTTGTTTTTTGTTTCCCAATTTCGCGCAAAGCTACACGAGGGCTATCTGCACTAGCCGTCCCTAATTTAGTAGCGTAAGACTAGAGGGAAGGCAGCTACTCATCACCACCCACCGCCAACTCTTGGGATATTTTTTACCAACAAATAGTGAGATTGACTGTACATTATAACGCCCCCCCCCTGATTGAAAGGACGAGCATGATTGGTGTGACGCGGATTCGAACTCGCAACCCTCAGGTTACGAGTCGAGCTTTCTACCATCTGGTCGTAAGTCCAAAATAATACACTCTAAAGAGAAAACTATAGGAAGTAACAATAACAAGAAACATCATGTAATACCATCACTATTTTATGTTTACTTTTAAATTGTTTTCTTTAAATAGCAGAAAATTGGTTCCTTTATGATTTTAGGCTTAAAACCAAGTGAAAATATAAATCAATATAATTTATTGTTTCTCGTTTATTTTCTACTTTCTATGATATAGGTACGAATAAAACTTTTTCAATATCTAAAGTGTTTTTTTTTTTGCTTTGTTTTAGTGTAAAGCTGCACAACTGGTCAAAATCGTTGTGTCCTCAGCGGGGATCGAAAAAGTTTCAAACGTTATAAATCTTGAAACGTAACGAGGTACCTTACTTATATTAATACACGTCTATTAATTGCGTTCTTTGCTGACAATGTAGCTAGACAAACCCAGAAAATTGAATCTATATTAATAAACTAATTATTCAATGAGTTTTGTAACTTAACCTAAGTTAAAACCCGAGTCGCAAATGTATGTACAAAAATGAGCCATTCAGTTGCTGTTTATGTAGTGATTCCATCTTGCAGTGGTATTTTGCAATAACATATATATACTTGTATAATATGTACGTACCTCTCGGCGTTGGTGAGGTTTCTTGCTTCAGCCATTACTTCTTTTAAAAGAAGTGTAACATCATCTATGAGAGAAAAAGATGATAGTAAACTAGATTCGTCACGAGATGGATTTGTTTTGCGCAAAAATAAATGAAAGATAAAATTGCGCTTTTCAAAAATATAAAAAAACTTTAGTCTGCAATAAATTGATATCATATAACTTTCAAAAGTATAAAAAAATCCAAGAGTATTTTTTATTTGGTATGATTGTTAATCAGTTTATATATATTTTTAGGATAAAACTCAACGTATTTTAATTAATTTAGGCATTTTTTTTTCTGTTCAGAAATTGAACATTACTGGTGTAGAAATATTATATACAGCACGTAACTACGTTACTTGTCAATAAGTTTGTTTTGGAATTTCGCACAAAACAACTTGAGGGCTATCTGTGCTAGCCATCCCTAATTTAGCAGTGTAAGACTAGAGGGAAGGCAGCTAGTCATCACCACCCACCGCCAACTCTTGGGCTACTCTTTTACCAACGAATAGTGGGATTGATCGTAACATTATACACCCTCACTGCTGGGAGGGGGAGCATGTTTTGGCGCGACGAAGCGCACGCCTTAACGCGTTAGGCTATGCATGGCCCTTGTCAATAAGACTTAAAAATGTTAATCATGAAGGTACTTTAAAATGTTTTTAAGTAAAATAATTATAATCATACTTTTAAATTATATAGATAAATATATATTATTGTCAAATAACAAGAGCGTAAATATATATTTTATTAATCAGCAATGCAATGAAATTATTACTTTAAAATAACAAGGATTTATTTCTACTGTTTAGGCAAAAGTAAAACAGAAACGTCCATTCTGTTTCATGACAACAGGTTGACTGATACATAGTGTAGTATAGGACATTTCGGTTGGTATTAAAATTATACAAGTTAAGTCTCAGATATTTTTGAAGGACGATTATTTCAGTTGTTAGGTCAAAAGAAAAAAAAAACCGTTCTCAACAATGTGTAGAATTTCCGGAAATGACGGAATCATTGTTATTTTATGTGATGTTTGTGAACATCATGCAACGGTAAAATATAGGACTAACAAACTTTATTTTATACGCAGAGAAACAACCGCATAGTTTTTAAAGCAGAAATAAAAGACACTCACCTAAGTGGATAAAAAGATTCTTGGCAACAGCTAGCAGTGACTAGAAATGGAAATACAGTTTCAAAATAGTTAGGAACACACGTAATTATGTAAAAGTAATTTTTATTATTTTTATCTATGGAAACCTCTTGAGACAATTAATAAGGGCGTACTTATGTAACAAGTTATTTTAAAGGACAATTTATAATCAATATCTTTGTTTGAGTACGTAACAAGTCTTTATAAGAAACAGCATACAGTCAATATCTTTGTTTGTGTATATAACAAGTCATTTTAAAGGACAACATACAATTAATACCTTTGTCGAGTAGGTAACAAGTAATATTATGGACAACATACAGTCAATATCTTTATTTGAGTACTTGAGTCCAAATGTATCCCATATTCTAAGATAGTTAAACTATTAAACTGAACAAGTAAACACAACTGGATACGACTTTCGTTCAATTTCTTAAATGATTTATACTACGTAGTCAACATAAAACTAAGTGATACTTTGATCATAAGTACTAAGTAACAGTGAACTCAAAGTTAAAAGCTTTAGAATCGACACTTCTTTTTATGTCTAATTAATAGTTATGTAACATATACACATAAAACATTTAAGAAACACTGATCGCAAGACTCCTTGCTTGGAAGATCATGGATATACTTAAGTTATGAAAAAAATCTTCCTTTTATAACCATTTGATATTTAAAATTACGACATTTATTTTGCATGGAATATAAAATGTAATTTATTTGATGAAGTGGATGATTGCGTTACTACTTTTTTTTATTAGTGAAATAATTGTTAACTATCAACTGTACGATCTCACAGTTTGAAATGACATATGACGTTCGACTCACATGACCCTTAAGAAACCGACCTGACATTGTTCCCTTAGTCTCTTCTCTTCTTCATATTCTCGTGTTCTAAGCAGAATTGGAATTACGGGCATAAAATATTCTTTTACTATGGCTTCAGTTTCTGTCGTAAACCTGCAGATGAAATCGAATAATTAATGTGTTATATGGTTTGCAGGTAATCAAGCAAAACAAAAAAAAACATTATTAAATTTTTATTGAACATGTTATTTCTTGCTTAAATCAGCCTATATTGCACAAAAAATGTTGTCGTGAAGTATTTTGGTAAGGAAATGGGCCTATTATGATCTGGTGATTAGGGTGCTCGACTCGTCATCCGCGGGTTTCTCCATCTCCCTACATGCTGGTCCTTGCAGGAGTGGGGTCATTACAATGTAACAGTAAATCCCACTATTTGCTGCTAGATTAAGGACAACTATGTAGAAAGTAAATCTGTCCTAGAACCACTAGTGATGCATTAGGGCCTGAGATGTCCCAACGATTGTAAGCGGTCTTGAGAGAGAAAAAAAGAAAGGTTATAAAAGTACGCTATTTAGAATTAGAAATATTAGATAGAGTAACCAACAAAAATAACTATATCATTTATTAAGAAGGTTACTTGGAAGTAAAGGCATTCAATTACAGAATTGAAGTATTTGTATAATATTTTTACTTGCACTGGTACATTAGAATGTGCAGTAAGGACTCATAATTTTAACGTACACTTTAATATTTATATAATGCTAACTGTTTTATTCGAGAAGTATTTCTGTCTTAAGAAGATTTTTAAAATTATAAAGTATTGAAGTAGTACTGTTGTAGTGACAAAAAATCACTGATAATCTTAAAATTTGTAACCTATCTGTTTCTAATTTATAATCGAGGGACTAGATAGAGAGAGAGGGCAGCTAGTCAGTCAGTTGTACCCACCACTAACTCTTTGGATACTCTTGTCTTACTGAATATTGGCCTTTAATTTTCAGTTCTTCATAGCTCAGCAATTGGTTTGCTAGTTAAGGATCGGTTTTGATACCTGTGACAGACAAAGCACTGATAGCCTATTGTGTAGCTTAGCGATTAACAGCAACTAGTCTGACTGTCACCCTTATATAACACACCCATGGTCCTAAAGTGTTAAACGCGATTTTTTTTCTTTTGGTTTTTGCGATAACGGGAAGTGACCAACAGATCCTTGGACTGACACGCCATCTACTGAAAAAAACCCAAAATGAACTATACTGAGAACAGTTTGGCTCCTATACAGTAATGTCAGCCAGACATAAAATTCGGGGCCCAGCATGGTCAAGCGTGTTAAGGCGTTCGACTTGTAATCCGAGGGTCGTGGTTTCGAATCCCAGCCGCACCAAACATGTTCGCCCTTTCAGCCGTGGGGGCGTTATAATGTTATGGTCAATCCCACTATTCGTTGGTAAAAGAGTAGCCCAACAGTTGGCGGTGAGTGGTGATGACTAGCTGCCTTCCCTCTAGTCTTACACTGCTAAATTAGAGTCGGCTAACGCAGAGTATCTTTGCGCGAAATTAAAAAAACAACAACAAACAAACATAAATTTCGGAAGTCAACATACACTGAATTTCGCCTTGCAGCACTTATAACAGTATCTCAGTGAGTTTTCATTTAAAGTCTAAATTATCACCATTGTTTTCCAACAAACATGTAAAAATATTTATTGCACACAATGAATAAACAATAATAAGGTAGCTTACCTTTCAAAACATTTATTGGCCAGGCAGGCTAAAAGTACAACCTTGTCCGAATGTGAAGGGTGTAATATGGGGATACAAATAAGTGAACGTACTGGGAAATTGACAAGTTTTGTTACATCTTCCCTGTATTCCTGAAGAAAGAAGAATTATTCTGTTAGCTTTACAAAAAAAGCGACTTTCCTTAAGGGTTGCTAGTATTGAACTTAGCGAATACTTATCGACAGAAAAGCTGACAGTAGGAGTATTAATACGATATAATTATTACTACATGTAATTTCTGAATGTCCTAGTTTATATCATCGTAAAAACAAAACAAAAACAACAACATTTTAATAAGATTAATGGTTTTTAGCCATATTCAACATTGATGATAGTTTTATATTAACGAAACACGGGCACGATATATGAAAGAACGTATATACTTTTAAGATCGTTGTTTTACTAGTCTTAAAACTAGCTGTTTCGTGGTTCAGGCATATCATATAAATATTATTTTAGTCGTTGTTTTCTTCAGACACCTACAAACAGTTATTGTTTTCCGGCATGGCCAGGTGTTAGGGCGCTCGACTCGTAATTTGAGGGTCGCGGATTTGAATCCCCGCTCACCCTTTCAGCCCTGGGGACGGTCAGTCCCACTATTCTTTAGTAAAAGAGTAGCCCAACAATTGGCAGTGGGTAGTGATGACGAGCTGTCTTCTCTCTAGTCTAACACTCCTAAATTAGAACTAGCGCAGGTAGTTCCCGTATAGCTTTGCGCGAAATTCTAAAACCAAACAAAGAATGATGCATATTGAAGTAAGAAGGAATGATATGTTTTGTACAGTTAAAACTATTAATACCTTGATCAATTGTAGGAACTTATGTAGTGTTATCTAGTAACAAACCTACTTAAATTAAAAATTTTGTTTGAAATTGTAGTTTCATCTTTTCGCAGTTTAAATTAATGTTTGACATTAACTTGCTTTTACACCACATTTGATACCTTGACATGTTATTTTGAGCATTACTTTCTTATTTTTGCAAATGTAAATATATGACGCTATGTGCTTACTAAAAGCTTTTCATTTTGGGTATGTGTGTTTTTTTATAGCAAAGCCACATCGGGTTATTTGCTGAGTTCACCGAGGAGAATCGAACCCCTGAGTTTAGTGTTGTAAATCTGTAAACTTAGCGCTGTACCAGCGGGAAACTTTTCATTTTGAAGAATAATGTTTGAATCTCGCGCGAAGATACAAAACCTACCTGCATATGTATATAGCTGTTTCCAATTATGAACTTATGGACAAGATTAACTATACAACTAACCAACACCACCTACCGTCAGCTCTTGTTTGATGGAATAGTAAACTTTGATCGCCACTTTTATAGCACATCCACAGCCTCAAATTACGGAGAGCGTATTGGTAGTAACCAACAATAATCATGAATTTTACATTCACATTTCAGATACCTAAGACTAGGTGACGTTTGGACTCACTGGAAATAATTAGTACAAATGGTGTTTTTTTGTTTCCGAACTTGAGAATCAGGAGATCGTAAAATTTAGCTTAATTTGTTTATGGACCAGTTGATAATGAAATTTTATTTGTGTTTTTTACTGCTTATTTGTCTTTATTCTCATTAATATTTTTTATGAGAGGGCGGATGGTTTCGTAACAGTATATGTAAATATCATGAACTTTGGCCACATTAATATATTATTCCAACCAAATACTTATAGGATGAAATGCAGAAATGTAACTTTTACTGCTATTCAGTTCCAATTGTCTTTTTACGTTTCTTCACCTGATTGACTAAATATAATTTGTTTTTACGTTTTCGTAAGTTTAGGAATTAATTGTTGGTCGTTCGAAATCCAATCAAGATATACCCTTAAAACTAAGCAAGAATAATTTAGAATCTCTTAAGTAAGTCTCTTAAGCTCATAACTGTTACGCTAGAATAAAAACACAAAATATCTCAACAAAATTTGTTTATATCGGGGTTCTTTTAGTTTTCAGGCCTATAACTGTGAAGAGAGATTGGAGGAAACAGGCCAAATTCCCTTCCGGCTAAAAATGATCATCCATTGGTCACTTACAGGGACTAGTATAAATTCATAATATATGTTACCATTCAATTATGAAATCTAATTTTCTGGTTATTAATAATAATAATGTTACTGAGAATAACAATTAATTTAAAGCTGTGCTCTTTTAAAATAATGCAAATACAAAATAATGCAAATACAAATGATGGCAAAAATGGTGCAGAAAATTTCTGCCAAAAATAAATAATTGAAATTATATTCGTGGTTCTTTTCTTTCACATGTTAATAAATTATACACGCACCACGTGAAAACGTTTGCTCCTCATGTTTGACTGGTGAGATAAACAACAACATCACTCAATTTGGGGTAAAGAGCCCTCAAACCTCTTATGCCATGGCTACAGGCCTGATTTTTAAAATAAAGCGTATGAATTTAGTTTTAAACATTTTAAATATATCTTAGACTGTATAAATAAATATTGGATTTTATAAAATCTAAAGAACAAATAGCTATTGATTAACGTGTATATATTTTAGTTTCACTGATAGGTTATTAACTAATTTGAACAGAAAAAAAAATGCTTTCGGTTTCACACGACAGTATTGAGTGTTTAACTGGTGCAAAAAAACAAACAATCCGATCCTGGGATTCCAAGGTACTTTTCCCGTTTTATCTTTACATGTTATCATAAGCCAAAGAAGAATATTATGATCCTTGACATATACAATTTATCACAAAATTTATTTCGCCGAAAACATATTTAATTGGAAATTTAAAGCCGAGTGGTACATTACGCACACGTGGGCTAAGCGATCAGTCAGCCAGCAGCACCCATCGTCACAAGGACTGTTGTCCAGCTCTTTAAACCGAATAATTAAATTGACTGTTGCTCGTACTATGCACACACAGTTGATATTACAATCTGATACACTAAATATTAGGCCTGACTTAATTGTAGTTATGTTGATCTTGGCCTTTCACTTATGATAATAACATTTGAAATTAACATAATTGGAGATTAGGGAGAGAATCATCAGCTTTTTCTAACAATAAAATAACTTCTCTTACGTAAGAGCGATAAAATATTCTCTGCGATTTTATTTTGCAATATCATTCTTTCTCTTTACAGAACTCCCCCGAGGCACAGCGATATGTCTGCGGACTCACACCTCTAAAAAGCGGGTTTTGACACCCGTAGTGGGTAGAGCCCAGATTGCCCTTTTGTGGCTTTATACTTAATTCCAAACAAACAAACAATTCTCTTTACAATCACAACCTAAAACGAGTGCAACAAAAGCTTTAGAATAAGCTAAAATATATGTAACACGAAACTTGTTTCATTGGCGCATTAATCACGTTATTGAAATTTTAAAAGCGTGTTTTTATAAATCATGTAATGCTTATGTATGGCATGCTTATGTTCATCAATGAACTTTCAATTGTTTTTAGAAAATAGATAAGATGTAGCTTGTTGAGAGACTTGTCAAAAAGAGCACTATATTATTAGAAGAACAAAGTGGTCTATTTAATTCAGGCAAATCTGAACAAACTCATTAAATAAACGTTTGAATAACTGTACAACTTTTTAACTGTGTAGTCGAGTATTGTTGCTTAGAGCTTCTGAGTGAGAGAAAGTATCACGACGGTCCGGCATGGCCAGGTGGTAAAGGCATTCGACTCGTAATCTAAAGGTCGCGGGGTCGAATCCTCGTCTCAACAAATATGTTCGCCATTTCAGCCGTGGGGGCGTTAAAATGTGTCGGTCAATCCCACTATTCGTTGGTTAAAGAGTAGCCCCACAGTTGGCGGTGATGACTAGCTTAATTAGGGATGGCTCGCGCAAACAGCCCTTGAGTAGTTTTGCGCGAAATTCAAATCAAACCAAGTATCGCGACGCGAACTGGATTAATCTATAACCCGAATATCAGTTTCATAAATTTGAATCACGTTTTTTATAATAACGTGTCTACCATTTTTCATCCGATGAAAAGATTCATAGACTTCGTAATTTCAAGAAAGTACCGTATACAGTCTAAAGCACTAAAATGTGTATATATAAAGGTACAGAGAGGTTGCAAAATGTAAGATTTGTTGTCATTACAAATACAAATGTATTAGTAATTTAAACAGAGGTTAAATAAACCAGCCTTGAAGGACACAGTAGATAGCCCGATGTAGCTTGGCTATAAGAAAAAAAACCAAAACACACAAATAAACCAGTCAGACTTAAAGTTCATTTTCTTCTTTCTGGTAATTCTATGACGTAAACGTAAAGTCATTTCTATTAAATAAAATAGTTGGGTTAACAGCATTAGTTCAGTCTTGACTAAGCCATTAGCTACCCAAGGATTTCCATTTTACAAAAGCAAATAAATAATTGTATTTCCTGACAATTAAATAAATAATGCGATTGTAGAACTTTTAGCTAAAAGAAACATAAAAATAAATATATACGTAAAAATATTGAATAAATGCCCTTGTCTTGCATACTTTATTTTGCTTTCTTTTTCAGTAAAACAAAAACGAATATTAAATCTACGCATATTTTACAATGTGTAGTATTTTTAAACGTTTTTATGACGATGTAAAACTGTATATTTTATTTCATTTTTACCATTTAAGGAGAATTTACAACATATGAAGAATTCTAAAACAACGAAGAATATTTTTTACAGCACAACAAGGAACTAATAAACTGAATCAATTATCTTTTGTACTCACATTTTTTATATCCTGAAAGGTGATTGGTCTCTTTTCTGTAATAGCAGTTTTGAAACTGTTGCTTTGAATCTGTAACAAAGTGCAAG
The DNA here is from genome assembly GCF_004210375.1 of Tachypleus tridentatus. Taxonomy (NCBI): domain Eukaryota; kingdom Metazoa; phylum Arthropoda; class Merostomata; order Xiphosura; family Limulidae; genus Tachypleus; species Tachypleus tridentatus. The sequence goes on along the minus strand of NC_134837.1, from coordinate 104,486,907 downwards.
TCCATTGTGGGATGAAAGGAAATTTCCACTTGTTTTCTTTACATGACTTACAAACCAATTAAAATTATCATTAACATGCCATGAACTTCAAGATCCTTAACGTCGCTCAACACTTGGTTATTTTGCTTAATTCTAACACCTGGTCTGCAAACCGACTTATTAACGCATACAAGATACGACCAGTTCGACATTAAAGATGTGTAGATGATTCTATACTCTGAAAATAATGAACTTCACATAAAAATAAAATATATCAAGCTCAAATGTAGGATTGAAAATGAAAGAGGAAAATTTTAATTAAATCATCTCAGCATCATATTTTATTTACATGGTTTTCAACTAAAAGTTTCTTAATGCACTAAGCTATTTTTTTTCTGCTTTAAATCAAGGCTGCCAAGATAACTAAGGCTCTGAAATCTCATTTTATCCCATTTCGCTTAGCACTAAGCCTCAACACTCCTATTAAAGAGCTTTACCGAGAAAATTATCGACCACTAACAGCATTCGTTTTTGGCAGATATAATCCGATAGGAAAATAAAGTTGGCTAAAACCGTTCCTGGGCTTCGTCTATTTAATCTTAATTATACTACTTGTCAACAAAGTTTCAGAAAAAATGGAACTCTGAAGTCAGACATCCATGGTTCGGCTGACATCTTTGAAACGTTTTGTGAACAAATCAAAACTTACCTACAGGGAAATAAAATTATAATTTTATTTGAATACCGACGTTTAACACTGGTTACAGGTATTGACACTGGAGATATGGATCGTATGATTCAAAAATTTTGTTGGAATCACTTAATCATCGAGTTAACACAAAGTGGCTGTTACATACTACGTTATTAAAGATGTCTTTCAGTCAAAAGATTCATCGAAAATTTTGAACTCTTCATTTCAGTCTCTCGACCACAAAAGTTACACTAACGTTTCAATAGGATATCTCTGAAAAACAGCGTGTTTCTCATCAGAAACCCAAGATACTCTTTGTTTGACACATTCTTGAAAAGTTAAACAATAGTGGCTACTACTGAAAATGCTGTTATCACTGCCTCACACCAACGCATAACCTATTGGAACGCAAAAAAGCCTTACACACTACGAAGCTGGACTAACTATTATTATTTACATAAAAATCACGTAAAAAGACGACGTTACAATATTTCGTATCCGAATTCAGAGATAAGGAAGGGTATGACACATAACCAACTACTAAGTCACGCGATAATATTTTCACATGCACAACTTACTATGAGCCACACGACACAGTTTCCAACACACACAACCTTTTTCTAGCCAGGCACATGGCAATTTTCAACGCTTAACAACCAACTACTAAGCCACACAATAGAGGTTTCATGGCACAACCTAATTTATACGACGTCATGTGATACGGTTTTCACATGTAACCTACTACAAAATCATGCAAAATATGATATTTCTTTAAAGGATTTCTGAAGCGAATGTTTTATTTACAGTATTTAATATTAAGTTAAAATTCTGTAAAACACGATAATTCTGCTTATAAAATCTTGTTCACCTCTGTAAATTCCCATGAGTGATATCGTACCCGTCTTTTCCGCAAAAGCTGTTTAACTATCCAGTTTTTCTCAATTTAAAAATATATGTTGCTTGTTTATTTGAGGATTCTCTGAGTTTTAAATAAGGTGCGGTGTTGTTTGGACTTACACAGAGTGGAATTATTGGGTCAGCGTATGTTTCACTAAGTTGATATGTTCACTTTAATCGTGGTTCGTATCAGATTTTAGGTTTAAAGTATCAAGTTGAAGCGAATAGCGATTGTTAAGTTATATTATGCTTCTCCGAATAATGGATCATTTTGTAATTTGTGACATGTCTAAAATATTATTAAAATATAATAGATAGCCGATAATTGAAAAAAACATAATGTTGTAAGAATTCTGGTCTCAGCTAAGAAAAGGTTTAGTAAGTGTCATATGCTGCGTGTTTTTGTTTACGTATAATTAGACAGGGGATAAAGCAAGAAAACAAAAGAAAAACATAATGTGCGTATATTTAAAACAATATTAGTTAATTCAATGGAGAAACAATGGCTACTGGAAAAATGTAATGAAAAGCATATGATCATAAACAAACTCTTTCCGCATGATAAGAATGAAACCGGCATGACCAGGTTGTTAGGGCGTTCTACTCGTAATCGGAGGGTTGCGGGTTTGTATTCCAGTCACACTAAACAAGCTCACCTTTCAGCCGTGGGGACATTATAATGTGAAGGTCAATATCATTATTCGCTGTTAAAAGAGTAGCCTAAGAGCTGGTGGTGAGAGGTGATGACTAGCTGCTTTCCCTCTGAGGCTCGACTCGCAAGTTGAGGATCGCAGGTTCGAATCCTCGTCACACCAAGCATGCTCGCTCTTTCAGCCGTGTGGCGTTATAATGTGACTGTCAATCCCGTTATTCGTTAGTAAAAGAGTAGCCCAAGAGTTGTCGATGGGTGGTGATGACTAGGTGAATTCCCTTTGGTCATACACTGTTAAATTAGGGACGGCTAGTGCAGATAGCCCTCGTGTAATTTTGCGCGAAATTAAAAACAAACAAACAAGTTTGAAACTACGGCGTACTCAGAAGATAGCCTGATATGGCTTTGCTCTAAGAAAACACACACACTAAAACTACAAGATCAGCCATACCTGTCGTTGCCAGATCCACCTAACATCCATTTTGTCAGGCAAGGTTGTTGTTTAAGATTGTACGATTCCGGTTGTTGTTAAAGTAATGACAAATTTTTTACTCTAATATACGGTATAGAATTAATAAAACGTTTATTGGATTTTTATTTTTTAAGGTTATTAAACCACGTTACCAGTAAGCTATCAATCATAAGAAAATCTTCAAGATGTCAACTGATAGAATGTTTAACGTTCATATTTTGACACTTTTCATTTTAAAACATCCAGACATTAGTTTTACGGTAAGAAAACAAAACAAGAAAAACAGTAAATAAAACGACACTGAATAGGTTTCAAGGAAATTTTCTAGAAATTGACACTTTGGTAAGGTTTGCTAGAATGAAGCTTCAAGTTATTTTCATCACTAATTATTACTGTCTGATTTTTTTAAAGCTTCCTGGGGTTTTAGTTTCTTATAAAGCAAATATGTACAACACTTATCACAATCTTGCAGTTCAAAGTTGAAAATGGCATTCATCACAAACACTTGAGTAGCCAAGGCAATACCTGACTGAGCACTTGCTCGGCTAATGCGTGATCAATTAATGATAAATTCTTGACCGCCAAAGAAAGAAAAGTCGCTCAAAATAACATTTTTTACTGTAGGAAGAACGCGAAGTGTTTGTTTTTTTTGGAATTTCGCACAAAGCTACTCGAGGGCTATCTGTGCTAGCCGTCCCTAATTTAGTAGTGTAAGACTAGAGGGAAGGCAGCTAGTCATCACCACCCACCGCCAACTCTTGGGCTACTCTTTTACCAACAAATAGTGGGATTGACCGTCACATTATAACGCCCCCACGGCTGGGAGGGCGAGCATGTTTGGCGCAACGCGGGCGCGAACCCGCGACCCTCGGATTACGAGTCGCACGCCTTACGCGCTAGGCCATGCCAGGCCCCAAACGCGAAGTGTGAGAGGTGGGTACAAATAATAAGCTGATTGATGGGATAATGTGTTAGTACGTCACTGAATATATCATTGAGTCTGTAGCTGATTGATGGGATAATGTGTTAGTACGTCACTGAATGTATCATTGAGTCTGTAGCTGATTGATGGGATAATGGGTTAGTACGTCACTGAATATATCATTGAGTCTGTAGCTGATTGATGGGATAATGTGTTAGTACGTCACTGAATATATCATTGAGTCTGTAGCTGATTGATGGGATAATGTGTTAGTACGTCACTGAATATATCATTGAGTCTGTTGATGATGGGATGATACGTCACTGGATAAGTCTGTATCTGTTGATGGGATAATGTTAGTACGTCACTGAATATATCATTGAGTCTGTAGCTGATTGATGGGATAATGTGTTAGTACGTCACTGAATATATCACTGAGTCTGTAGCTGCTTGATGGGATAATGTGTTAGTACGTCACTGAATATATCATTGAGTCTGTAAGATCAAATTAATTTTGTGTGTAGAACGGGTAATATGGGTAGCTGCTTCATAGCAACAGTGTTTTATATGAAATTACATAGAGTTGCAATGCCAGACTCAACGTGATACTTGCATATCCTTTGGTGCCAGAAAGAGCAACTTAAAATTACATTCAATATTCATCATAGTCTTCTAACTCAGATCTACATATAACATTCACTATAACCTCGTGACTCAAAGCTCAGTAACATTTACTACAATATCTAACTCAGATCTACTTAGAACACTCAGTATAACCTTGTGACTGAAAGCTACACTAATATTCATTACAGTCTCCTAACTCTGATCTACATATAACACTCATTATAACCTCGTGTCTGAAGGCTACAGTGACATTTATTACAATATCTAACTCAGATCCACATTTAACACTCATTATAACCTTGTGACTGAAAACTACACTAATATTCATTACACTCTTCTAACTCTGATCTATATATCATTCATTATAACCTCGTGTCTGAAAGCAACAGTGACATTTGTTACAATATCTAACTCAGATCCACATATAACACTCATTATAACCTTGTGACTGAAAACTACACTAATATTCATTACAGTCTCCTAACTCTGATCTACATATCATTCATTATAACCTCGTGTCTGAAGGCTACAGTGACATTTGTTACAATATCTAACTCAGATCCACATATAACACTCATTATAACCTTGTGACTGAAAACTACACTAATATTCATTACACTCTTCTAACTCTGATCTATATATCATTCATTATAACCTCGTGTCTGAAAGCAACAGTGACATTTGTTACAATATCTAACTCAGATCCACATATAACACTCATTATAACCTTGTGACTGAAAACTACACTAATATTCATTACAGTCTCTAACTCTGATCTACATATCATTCATTATAACCTCGTGTCTGAAGGCTACAGTGACATTTGTTACAATATCTAACTCAGATCCACATATAACACTCATTATAACCTTGTGACTGAAAACTACAGTAACATTCATTACAGTCTCCTAACTCAGATCCACATATAACATTCATTATAATCTCATGACTCAAAACTACAGTAATATTCATTACGATCTTCTAGCTCAAAGCTACAAGAAAAGTTCGATCTCTCACCTAAAAGCTACAGATAACATTCAACAGTTTCTCAACTCATACTTAGGAGGAATATTCTTTACAATTTGGGAAACAAAAGTTACAAGGTCCATTCTCCACAAATTTTCAGCTCAATGCTAAAGTGAGTATTCAATTGATTCATCCAACCTAACCTAGAGTGTAAAAATTATTACAATAATTAGACAGTATTCCAAAGGGAACATCCGCATTATTTCGAACGACGCCATACTTTCGTGAACAGAACAATTTACTGTTCATATTGAGAATCAGTTGATATTTGATAAAAAGTCTCACACAAGAACCTGTCAACATTATAAATATGAAACAGGATATGTATGTCTTACTACTCACCAAAAACTTCACCTCTTCATCAAGAATTTTATCTCCAACTACCTGTACAAATAAAACAAATTGTTGTTAGTAAGGCAAACTAACTTTATTGTATAGTCACTATTCATCTATTGTAGCTTATATATTATCAAGTGATATGCATCCATCAGATTCTCTTGGTGTTGTTATGGATAATTTCAGTTTCGCGTTGGAGTTACTAATCTTTCTTAACCAGAGCCAGGAATACAGTACTGTTAATAGATTATATTTCCAAGACAACTCATCATAATAATATCAGTGATCTCTTCTTTCTCCCAGGAATTCTAATCCTTGTCAAAAGTACTCCAAGAATGTTCTTGGAAGACTAGTGATTTATCACGTAAGAGTTATTTATATTCGCGCTTTTTCCTCTCTTTAACCTGACGTCACAAAAGCATCGATAAAATGAAGGAAAAATATAAGAGACATTAAAGATAGCAAGTACCAACGATATCATAGATATTTATAGCTGCTGGTTACGACAATGAAAACGTATTTTGACATTGTATTATAAATTAACAAGAGATGAGCGATTTGTGAATTTAGAAGTAATATAATTATTTCTTTTGTATTTAAGTTAGGATTTACGTTGTCTTTTGTTAGAATTATGTATAATGCTATTCTTGGTTTCAAACATTCGTAGTTTTACTATAGTAGCTATATTCGTTCACGGTGCTAATCGTTATCATAGTAATTTTAGTAATTATAAGTAGTAATTATTAATTAATTAATTATTTTAGTTAGTTATTTAATTAAGTTATTTAAATAAGTTAATCAATTAATTTTAGATAATTCAGTTAATCAATTAATTTTTGTTAATTCAGTTAATAATTAACTATTTTTAGTAATTATCATATTTTTGAATATATTTCTTGAATAAATTAATTTTACAATAGTGCTGCTCAAGTTTTATCAGTACATGTTTCCCGTGTGATGATAATCTATACTAATTTGTAGATTTCTTCTTCACATATTCTGTTTATTTCATGCCTGGTATGGCCAGGTGGTTAAGTCACTTGACTCGTAATCCAAATGCTGCGGGTTCTAATTCACGTCACACCAAACTTGCTCGCCCTTTCAGCCGTGGGGGCGTTATTATGTGACGGACAATCCCACTATTCGTTGGTAAAAGAGTGTCCCAAGAGTTGGCGGTGGGTGGTGATCACTAGCTGCCTTCCCTCTGGTCTTACACTACATAAACAGGGATGGCTAGTGCAGATAGCCCTCGTGTAGCTTTGCGCGAAATTCAAAACAAACTAAACCAATCTATTTATTTCTGTTTGCTTGGGTCTATCTTTTATGTTCGTCATCATAATAATTAGGTGAATATTAAAAACTTAAAGCACCCTTCTTTTCTTCATATTGTTGTTGACCTTAAGGGTCATCAGGTTATTCACCTTACCTTACAGCTCAGTTCATCTTGGTCTTCTGACACCAACAGAAGGAAGCTTTTGTCTGCTCCAGTCTTATCCTCCAACTAATAATTAATGTAAACTTAGTATAGAAAACAGGTGACAAGAGACATAGGACGACAAAAGCGTATACTAATAGATACATTAGAAGATTATAATTTGGAAATACATATTGAAGCTAGTCGAATCTGTCAATGTAATATCAATCATTAATTCAATGAAGAAATGTGAAAATAATTATTTTAAGCGAAACAAAGGAAGATTAGATTCAAAACACGGCAGCTGTTACTCAGTTATACATAAAGTTTAAAACACAAACAGGTCATTAAATATTTCACTTTAATTTTGTCATTCACTCTTTTCTCCATCGGACCCTAGTTTGCCCTAACTTAAAAGTGAAACTTTTTAACTATAGCTGAGTCAAATACTTCAAACTTCATATATCTATACTAGTGATTTATTTTCCTAAACTATTGTCAAAGATTATTCGTGTACACTTAATATAAAGCTATTTCTGTGTATGTTTTCAAAGTTTTAAATTTAGCTCGTACAATTTATAAAGTGGTATAGCTTTTTTATAGTGTGGTTATCAAACCATTCAGTTTCGCGTAAACTCGTTACGTAGGCAATTACTTTAAGTATCTAGTTAATCACACACGGCAATAAATGAAATTACCAAAGCTACGTAGACTTTAATGTCCGTTAATTTTTAAAAGAAATTTGAATTGGAAAGAAATTGTGATGTGAACGGATAGAAAGAATTATTTAAAAAAGCAAACAGAGAAAACAAGGGCAGTGTCAACCCATTAATTGTGCTGAAGTGTGCTGCTCGTAGGAGACTGAACTCTTAAATATTTTGTGCACACGTATTACGATATTCAGAAAATAAACCAGCTTTAACAGTGGACATTTTTCGTTGGGTGGAGATGGACTGTAAGGGAAACTAAGGCATATTTTGGGGTAGCTTCAGCTGTAACAATCCATCTCTTATCCATGGTTGCCGATGAAAATAAGGTTAGCGAAAATACCAAAAGGAGGTTTCAAATAAAAATGAGAAGAAAACAGGGACTCTTGTAGGAAGAAAAGTTGGATGTTAAGTGTTATAACAAGAGAAGTTTTTTTTAATAAAACCTTTTTAATATTACAAAAAGATTGATGAAATATGAAAAGATTTGAAGTGAGGTCTTGAATAGTTAGATAGCAGGGTTTGTTTGAAAAGAAAACTAGTTAAGGATAGAGAGAAAGGTACATTAAGGTTTGTTAAGCACCTAATAAAGTATATTCATTCCTGAATGTCATGTATGGTATACACACAACAATCTGCTAAATGGTTAGATCAGAGAAACATATATTTCAAGCATAGTCGTCTCTAATTTTGTGCTATGTTCTAGAAGAAAGGCAATCAGTCGGCACTAATTACTAAAGATGTTACTCTTAGCCGGATAACTGGAATGTTTGTTTCTTTGTAACTAAGCACAAAGCTACACAATTGGCTACCTGTGCATCACGAGTATCGAAACCCGGATTCTAGCATTGTAAGCCCGCAGACATACCGCTGTGCCACTGGAGGAATAATGGGATTATTGACTATTACACTTATAACGCACTTACTAAATTGCCCTCAGATTTCCAGACTTATATGTTAATTAGCAGGCCAGTGGCTTGGAAAGTTGATAATTAAAGCAGAATAAGAGAGTAAAGATGATTACTAAGAGTTGGAAGAGGAATGAAAAGAAGAGTAAAAGATTGTTGAGTTAAAAAATAGAAGAATAAGAAAGTTAGCTGAGAAAAAACAGAGAGAGAACCAGAACTATGGAAAACGGAAAATATATTTTTGTATGTTATTATGCACAAAGCTATACAATGGGCTATTTGTGTTCTGCCACCACGGGTATCGAATACCGGTTTCTAGTGTTGTAAGTTCGCAGACAGGGAGGGAAATAATAGAAAAACGATGATGACAAGGGATAAGTAAGAGAATAAAAGTTGGTTGGTATGAGAGTGAAAAGAAGACAGTAAAAAACTTGATCAATAATCGTCAAAACAATTAGAATAAAAAGTCGATTAATATAAAACAGAAAAGTTTTTTTTTTTTAATTTCGCGCAAAATTACAAGAGGGCTACTTGCGCCAGCCGTCACAGTGTAAGATTAGAGAGAAGGCAGCTAGTCATGACCAACCACACCGCCAACTCTTGGGATACTTTTTTACCAACGAATAGTGAGATTGACTGTACATTATAACGCCCCCACGGCTATAAGGGACGAACATCTTTTGTGTGACGTGGATTCAAGCCCGAGTCGAGTGCCTTAACTATCTGGCCACGCCAGGTCATAGAAGAAAAAATAAATGTGGTTGATATGAAAGCGATAAGGTGAAAGGAGTTCAATAATAAAAAGTAACTAGTAGTTGTAAAGAAAATCTTTACTAGTTTCAAGCTATAAACTCCGTTTTTGTTTAATTTCGTGCAAAGACACTCGAGGACAATTTGCACGTAATCGGTCCTAATTTTGTAGTGACTAAAGGAAAGATAGGTAGTGAATATTACATATATAATTTAAAACTACTCTTGTACGATGAAATAATAAAACCTGAATGTCATTCTTATAGCTGAAACTCTGAATCAAACTATGAAAAGTATTGTTTTGTCCACAAACAATAAACTCTTAGACCCGCATTCAGATTTTTCTAACAGCAAAGCCATTCTGGGTCCGAAAGCGAGAATATGAAGAAAATATTAATAAAGAAATGAGAAAACAGGACACTCGGTAAATAACAGTGAGAAAAAGAGAGAAATCAAGATAATCAGAGTGGAAGGTTGGGTAAGAAAAAAGAATCCGCAATAGCCGCGGCACTTGAAATTCGTTTAGGCAGAATAAGAGTAGATTGATTTATAATAACTTTTTCCCCTTTTTATTAGCTGTATTTTTGTGCGTCAGAAATACCAAGCATAGGTCAAGCTTATATCAGATTCTATTTCATTCATCAGGGTCTTTACGAGCTTACTCTTAAATTGAAATTCTTTTTATACAGGATTAGGGTAAATTATTGTATGAGACCTTGCGCATAATAAGACACACGAATCGAAAGGATTTGCCCTTCTGAGTACAAAACTATAATTAGATCTCAAATCGGTCAAGAGATGATGAAGCTATGAATTAAACGTTTGTACTTGAATAAAACGCAGAACCATTCCATGAGCCACTATGCCGCGACTAATAAAAGCGAGGAGAAATTGCAATGAAAACCTTTCCATTTTTTAAGTTTAAAACGTCATAATTTTTCCCCCAAACTAGTAAAGAGTTTGAGATATCATTCTTATTGTGAAAGAACATTTAGTACTTCTTTTGCTAGAAATTAGGTACATTTTGGGTATAATGGTCGTTTTTGTTTCTTAGTAGCAACTTTGTAAGCGTGAGTATTCTAATCGGTTTGTCACTTCTAAAATAGATTCTTCATAAGCATTTTAAAAAAAATCTGTAAGTTTAAAAAGTGATAAAGAGTTTAACAGTCAAGCAGCGATAAATTTTAATCGGATTATTAAACAATTTGTAATATCTAGCATTTCATAATTTATACATTTCATGTATCTATTAGAAACAATGTCTTTTAAAGGTTAGATTAGTTTTAATTGAAAGTCTCATTTGTACCCACTAGAAAAATTTATTTCGATTTTTTGAGATATTATGACCTGGAAAGAATTAAAAATATATACTTACGTATTGACAGATTTTTACTTGTAACTCCGTCGAAGACGAAATATGCAACGTTTCTGCGATATAAAAAATAGGAATAGCGTGAAAAATCTTAATATATTAACGTCTATGTTGTGACATATCATAAATATTATTACCAACAAAACGCTAAGACTGTTGGTCCAACAATGCTACGGAGTACAGCTACAGACATATCACAGGAAAACATCTACAAAACTAGAAACATACAAGATATACTCCATAGTTTTTCACAAACTATAAAGTCATCTTATTCGAGATACATCACTCAATTATCATTTTAACACTTACCATTGTCTTTTAATCTTGAATGCAACTTCAGAAAAAGTGTGTATGTGTTTTCTTATATCAAAGCCACACCGGGCTATCCGTAGATTTACTGCTGCACCAGAGGGAGACCACAAAAGGCATTATATTCACACTTTCTACCCTTAACCTTGCAACATTTAAAATAACTATATAAAGCCTATCAGATATAATAACCATCACTGCAAATTTCTTTGCAAAAAGCCTATATTAAAGACAATAAAATCAATTTCGAGCCACACCTTGACATGTTTTCAACAGTGAACATGAACTTCCAAGACCTCTTTTAGCAGCCTTAATGCACAAAAGTCCATTGGGATTGCATCAGTATTGCTGAAGAGTATGTGGTCGAATGGTATGGTTTTGACTTCAGTTTTTCGGCCATCTCTTTTGTGAAAAAGGTATTGATTTCGAAATCTGGCTGAAACCTTATACATTTCTGGATCGTGATCCTTACAAAGTTTCAAATCCTTGCTCATTATCTTGTTAAAAGGTACCTAGTTTAATCATATTTTTTAGACCATAAGATCATTTTTTTCAAAATCACAGTCTTCATTTCACACACGATGGCTTATTGGCTTGGGATATGTTTTCAGAGTTCTGTGCTGTCCTAAACACTCTTTCTTAGCACGTTTGTGAATATTTCTTGCTTCAAAGTGTCGAGTCTTTTCACTTTTGTATTGTTTAAAAATCTAACTCTATATAACTTTCTTTTCCGAAAGACTTTTGCGATTTTCTAGTTACAAGCTTATCCGTTGCATCACGACTTGTTTTTAGAAGTCATTTATATAAAGAAGTGGTTCTCAAACTCTTTTAGTCTGGACTCACTTGATTTGAATAAAAAGATTTGAGGCCTATAATCTCTAACCACTCTTATTAACATTTTACGAAAAGTAGGGCAATTGTAGACTAATCTCTCTTACGTTATGGGTGCTTAAGTTGAACACAATCAGTCAACAATCTCACGAGTCTCGCCACCGACAAATGTGGTTGTTCCCGTTTCACTACTTCCGCATTGTGATTGAAAAAACAGCGCCTTAGTAAAAACAATAACTTCATAATTTAATTAATTGGCTTATTGTTCATTTAGAATTGAAACTAATTCAGAAAGTTTGTTTTTGGCGGCCCTCCAGAAAAATACTTCATAGGTCCCAGAGAGACCGTGGTTCCCACTTTGGGGAACACTGATAATAGTTAGTTAGGTATCACCATTAGATTCCATCTAGGAACATAGGGCCGCAATCGCTTGCGGATTCTTCAACAAGTATTTAAGTGAGTATTTAGCAGTGTAAGACTAGAGGGAAGGCAGCTAGTCATCACCACCCACCGCCAACTCCTGGGCTACTCTTTTACCAACGAATAGTGGGATTGACCGTAACATTATAACGCCCCCACGGGTGGGAGGGCGAGCATGTTTGGCGTGACGCGGGCGCGAACCCGCGACCCTCGGATTAGGAGTCGCACGCCTTACGCGCTTGGCCATGCCAGGCCACACTGATAATAAGCACGATTAAATTATATTTTGAAAATAGACTTAGTGAGGCAATTTATTTTACTTTTACAATATGCTGTAGCTACTTTACAGTCATTGTAACGAAGAGACCCTCCATTAGTGGAATGCTTCAATTAATTTCAATAATTTAAAATGATTTGTCCATATCTTTTATACTTATAACAGCTGTAGAAATGTAATCCAATATGGAAATATTTCAAACATGTCAGTGAAAAGGTGTCTGCTTCAATTATTATGCAAACACTTCAATACCACTTGGAATGTGTTTAACTTTTTGCATACCACTTTGCTGACTGTTACAATTATAGCTTACAGATAACTTGTGAATCTTCAGTAGTGAATGGATACCAAGTAGTTTATGGCTTAAGCCAAATGCAGTTGATTGTATTTGCTAAACCATAAATCTTTTCTGGCTGGTGAAGTTAGGAGAAAGACAAAAGACCTCTGTATACAGTGAAGACAAATTTAATTGTGTTTATGCAAAATTGACAACTTATATCAAAGTCATAATCAAGTATTCCAATCTTAGCTCACCTAAGTAAGTATGTTAGTTTAAGATATATTTAAGAGAAGATTAAATCTCAGTTCATATTAACTTGTATAAATCTACGTATCCTCATCCACTGGGTTATGGTTCACTGATTTTGTTTTACTTTGTGTTTTTATGGTGCAAAGTACCAGGATATCTTACCAATAAATTGAAAAAACAATAAAAAATTAGTTAAAAGAACTAAATATAGATAAATGAAAATGGAAATAATTGGAGAGCTAAAGAGTATTTGACACGTAAAAATCTAAACACGTAGCAGCCTTGAGTGTCACAATGTTCAGACAGCATTTACAGATCATTCACCTGTAAGAGAAAATAACGTGCAAGAAAGCTGTTGCCAATGCAGATCCTTGTAAAAGAACAACTATGTAAACTATGTCAATTAACAGCAGTAATCCTTATGTGTAAACGTTGTTAGATCATTACGTATTCTTAACTGCCTTCCAATTGGGAAGAAGTTTTGCTTTGTTCATAGGCTTGCAAATAAAATATGGAATAGACATGCCTGAGAAATTGCCAGAATAGGCTGATTTTGTTGTGGGATCAGAAAGCTTATTACTTCAGATAAAGATACATCCTGGAAATATGAAAAAAATATATAATAGGAAATAACAGAAAGAAATGTGTGAGATATTTCTGGATATTCACATGAAGTGAGGGAAAACTAAAGTTAAGTGATTCAAGATATTTCATTGTGTTAAGTGAGTTGATATATATAATAGAATGCAACTCTCAGAGGAAATTGTGTGAACAGTTACAAATAAAAACCACAGCAAAGCCCCAGAATTACCCTATTTTGATCCATCCATAAAAATGAAAAAAAAAAAGGATGGCAAAAAGGTGTTTGTTAAAGATAAGTCGGTACTGCCAGTAGTGATTACTCAGCTTTTTCAGTGATCTAAAAAAAAACATCAGATGTAGTAGTGGTTAAGACCCAAGGTGGGTTGATCAGTTAATGTCAGGTCCATCTCATTCAACCTTTTTTGGATATAAGAGCCAAAAGTGGGAATATCATACCTTATATTTACAAAAATCAGAACCTAGAAAGACATAAGATACATTGATAGGTGGAATAAATGGCAGATTGAAGCTTAATAGCTTACTGTAAAGAAAATTGCAAATGTCTGAGATGAAATGGAGATCCACAGGACTGTGTACACATTTTATATTTGAGAAATGCAGATAATCCCTATCCACAGTCAAAGCTCCCAATGTTGTGCAGGGACCAACATCTTCAATGTATGATTCTAGTGGAGGAATAGACCAGAAATCCATAGTTCAGCTTAGATCAAATGAAGACACGACAGATCTTGAGCATGCATCCAATCTGCAAGATGTGGAAAAGAGGATATAGAAAATAAGTGAGACAATTAACCTTCTTAACGTGTGGAAAAAGTCGTCTTATTATCACAGAGAAGTCCTGATAATTTTGTCTCAGGTACCAGGAATTTATCTACTTCTCAGATGGAGATCAGGTGCAATCTTTACTGAAGTCAGAAGTCCAATCTAAGGGATTTATATATCTCACATGATGCCTGAAAGTTACATACACAGAGATTATTGCAATTGTAGAATGTGTTGTTCAATGATAGCATTAATTTTAATGGTAAGATGTGATATATTCAAGATACAATTTGAGGTATATCAAACTCCTGTGGAAAGAATCAGGATAATATTGATCACATATTGTCCCAAAATGACCGGTACTAAAATCTTACTGAAAAAAATGGGAAAATAGCCTTGCAGTCCATATAAATGGATGTTACCAGTGACATTTTCCATATTACCGTCATATTACCGTTTGTGGATACCGCACTGGGTGTTGAAGAGGAAACTGCTTGATTCCAGGAACCAAACAATGTGAGCATCAACTATCCTCTCTAAAACTTTGTAGGGACAACTAGTTAAAGCAAGTGGACTATAATTAGAAGAAAGTTTAGGATCCTTTTTGTGAATGACAAGAACTAGAAGAAGATTCAGAGAGGGAGAAGAGGGACAGCATACCGTTTTGTAATGTAAATCATCTGGTGTGAATCATGCACTTCGAAACCACTATAAAGTTCATCTTCCAAACTAAATGATTGATTGTAGCTACACAGACTGTTATGTTGAAAGACGTTGGAGGCTTGATGTTTAAGAGCTCAGGAAAACTGGTGTCAGTGCTGGAGTGATTGAATAAGCATTATTCAAGAGGTTTAGCAGTACCCTGTAAATTAGTAAATTTTTGGCTGTCGTATTTTAAAACCAAAAGGGATTAGATGTAGACTTCCCACTAAGCGTTCTAAATTTATTCTAATTGACCTTGGAACTGTTGGCGGAAGAGATAATAGATAAAAATTTAATAAATATTTTTTTCTTTAATGTCTGACTTGCTCAGTACGGACACGTGATTTCTGAAATGATGTATGGTAAATAAATGTGAAATATCTATAAATCATATGATATTCCAAGTCCATTTCTGAGCCTTGAATGCTTATAGCCTGTCAAGTATTCACCGTGGATAACTATATCGTGGGAAAGTTGTTGAGATTTTAGAGATGGTAAAGCCAGCTGCTTGTACAATTATGAATAATTACCGCCTTCACACAGTCATAAACATAGGATAGGTTAATGACGGTAAGATCAACCTCTAAAAGGGTGGTAGAAGAAAGCCAGTTGGCCCTCTCAAACTTCTATTGTGGTACGCGAGTCTAGTAGCAGTGACTATAAACAGTCTTACTCGGAATGGGCGGAAACTGTTTACTGTTTTGTGGATCTTTGTTCGCCTCCCAAGAAACGAGTGTGTGTTTTCTTATAGCAAAGCCACATTGGGCTATCTGCCGAGCCCACCGAAGGGAATCGAACCCCTGATTTTGCGTTGTAAATCCGTAGACATACTGCTGTACTAGCGGGGAGCCCCAAGAAACGAAAAAAGTTAAGACCGTGAAAATGAATAGATCAATGGACGTAAATGTCTGGCTCGGGTTGTTCTGGTTAGAATTTCACCCATAGCTACACGAGGGCTATCTGCGCTAGCCGTCCCTAATTTAGCAGTGTAAGACTGGAGGGAAGGCAGCTTGTCATCACCGCTCACCGCCACCTCTTGGGCTACTATTTTACCAACGAGTAGTGTGATTGACCATCACTTTATAACACCCCAACGGCCGAAAGATCGAGCATATTTGGTGTGACTGAAGAGAGAAAGGTAAGGTATACAGTACTATTTTGAGTTATTTGATTTGAGTTTAGGTCGTGGCAAACAATACAAGCTCATGTTATCTACTTTATTTTTAAAGCTAAAGCACACAGTACAGTCTCCATGTATGTGTCTAATATGGGTTTAAATTAAGGAATATAGTTAAAACCTGGAATTCTATAATTTGAGTTTAGGTTAAGATACACATAACAATCTCCAGTGATGTAAAATGGGTTTAAGCTAAAGTGTATAGTACAATATGGAGGTATTTAAAATGAGATACAATGCACTTACCACAAAATTTCAGTAACTCGTAGGGGTCAGATTGCATTCTGACAGGCCCAAGAATCGGTACTGAAAAAAAAAAAGGAATACTTTTTGTTGTTTGTTTATTATTACAATACCAAGTTTCTTGTTAAAAATTAAACTTCACAGTTACTTTTTAGTTTTATAAACTTAATGTTGTATGTTAAGCGATTTTAAAACCACACTCATAAAATACGTCCAGAAATACAAAAGGTCAGATAAAAATTTGACTCACAACAAAAGCAAATGCAGGGAGTCAGAATCTCCCCTTTTCCAAATTATATAAGAAAAAGCAGCTATAGAGACTTTTTAACTGATGTTATGGAACTTTACGTTAAGCAGTAAGTTAAACACGACAAGAGTAATTTTCTGTCACTACAATATCTATTAGATGAATAGACCATACAGAAGAGTTCCGTCACTTAACCTACAGCAGTCGAATACGATAAGGGTAAGTTTTCATCACTATAACTCATTCTAGTTTAACATGTTTACAGTAAGTTTCCGTTACTACAATCTATGCCATTAATGAAAATTGGAAAGACACATATCCCTTATTATTACTATTTTTAAAAAATAATATCTATTTTTATTGGTTAACACATTATTGATGTATTACTACCTACATCATTGGAACAAAGCCTACAAATCATTAAGTTATATTTCAGTCTAAGAACTGAACTGCTCCTATGTATCTGGTCCTATGACGTGAAACTTAATCTTATAATTAACACTTATTTCTATATCAATTTTAGGATATTTCAGTTAAACGTGACAGCATATTTTCAAAAAATGTACACTCAACAATTTCCAGAAAGATATTCTAAAGTATTAAATAGAGCAGAATATGGTAGTAAATATCGTCCACTATCAACTCATGGGTTACTAACATATCATCGTCTCAGAAACAGGGAGTGCGGTTTTTATTTTACTGTTTTCGTTCGCGAAACACGGACGGACTATCGGCAACGCAGCTCGGCACGCTAACCACTAAATCACTCTAGTCTCTGCATGGATCAAACTGCGATATTTCATGCTACAAGGGATAAAAAAAAATACAGTCACTGAGCGGAAGAGAGGGTAAAACATTTTTATTATTTTTGCTAATCCAACACTAATCACGATATGACTGATAACTACTGCAAATACTATTTATTGATGTTCTTTGAGATAAGAGTAAACTGAACACAGTAAACATATTTTCTCACCAGATCATTCTATGAATGTGGTTGGAGGCAAACATATGACTAAGCGGTATTTTTGTTTTGGCTTTTTTAAACATTGAGATTAGTACATTTTCAGTAATTTCAGATGTTTGATAATATATTCATAGCCATGAATAACTTATCCTCATAATGTATACACTCCTACTCAGAAATAAAGACAATACAAATTGCTTTAGGTTTATGTAAAGAAACTGATAACAAAAACGATTTTGCTTTATATATGTATCAGCATATATCACATGTTATCTGTTCTTTGGCTACAAATGATATTTTAAAGCTATCTTTCTGTTAAAGAAGTTTGATTTGTTTGTTTTTTTGAATTTCGCGCAAAGCTACACGAGGGCTGTCTGCGCTAACCGTCCCTAGTTTAGTTGTGTAAGACTAGAAGGAAGGCAGCTGGTCATTACCACTCACCACCACCAACTCTTGGACTATTCTTTTACCACCGAATAGTGGGAATGATCGTCACATTATAACGTCCCCACGGCTGAAAGGGCGAGCATATTTTGTGTGACGGGGATTCGAACCTGCGACCCACAGATTACGAGTCGAACGCTTTAACACATCTGGCTATGCCGGGCCCTGTTAGAGAAGTGAAATATTGTGTTACGAAGACTCGCCTGTTTGTAATATATAAATTTCTTGGGGTAACCGCTTAGTAAATGGCTTAAGAAACGACAAGTCTACTTTAGTAAACTTATACATTTCATGTGACATGATTGATGAAGTTCTAAAGGCAAGTATGCACATATATTCATCAACTAAATTAATAAATTACTTTCTAGTACATGATGCAGTAAGATTGATTTCTAAAACTTAACCTCCACAGAAATGTTTATTGTGAAATATTGATGTTAGCATCATGTAATGTACATACTCATTAAACCTTAATTTTTTTTTCAGAATTTTATATTTTGACGCAATGCGTTATATCTTTTTTAAATAAACAATTATATACATAATTATATTTAATTTTCAAGGTTTGTTTAAAATCCTATAATTTCTTTATATATTAGCCCACATGTACGAAGTATGTTGAAACTGATATTAAGATTTCTATTGTAAAATGTAAAAGTCATTAATTTCTTATTTTTTCATTTTATCCAGACACCGTCTTGGGGCAATTGTCTATTCAAGTGCGGCTGCACAAAATAGTATGTGTGTGTGTGTTTTCCTATAGTAAAGTCACATTAGCTATCTGCTGAGTCCACCAAAGGGAATCAAACCCCTGAGTTTAACGTTGTAAATCCGTACACAAAATAATATTATATAAATCAATACTCGACACATACTGGATTAGTAAATCTTGAAATATCTTTACTCATGTGTCTACAACGCAGCTTGTTTAATTTCGTTAGGATCCATATATTTGTTGTAACAAATACAATCAATGACATTTGTGTCCTAGAATATTACGTTGATTTTATGGAATATTTTGTCAAATAGAGTGTTTTTTGTTTGTTTATTTGTTTTAGACTCAATTTAGAGCAAAGCCACATTGCACTCTCTGCTGCGTCCGCCATTGTAAGACTGTATACTTATCGCTGTTCCATAGGAGACGAATAAAGCGCTTCATATATTGTTGTAGGTGAATTCTCGATACTCGTGATTAAAGACCAAACTATACTAAAAACGATAGTAACGTGTACTAACACTAATAATAATATTACGGAGGATACTAGCCTTGTATTATATCAAGTCTAATTTTCCAGCGGCTCCCTGTGGCTCAACTTATTTAGTGCTACAAAACAAGTTTTAACATTGATTTGAGAAAATGACTTAGTTTGTTCACAGAAAATAATAAGTAACTCTGAACGAAGCCAAGTCACTAAAGTAGTTACTGTCTATCATGGTATAAACTACCATAATCTGCTACTAAAAAGTGCTTTTCATGAAAATGAACAGCAAATTTTTCTAAAATGTGTCAAAAGCAGTATTATAAATGGATAACTATCATATGATAAAATGTTCATATTTTATGCACGTCGATTAAAATAGTAAAAAGAAAACAGTAAAAAACGGATAATGATACACCAAAACTTTTGCCATGTCATCTGATGTATTTGTCACCGGAATCGACTTACCAAACTGTACTGTAACGTAAGCCTAAGTACATACATATACATGTATCATTGAATTTTCGGTTCAGACTGTTCGCACAGGCTGAATAACTTATTCAAACACGTCATTACCAACGTCATAAGCTATATTTCATCATCTTCTTTCTTCATGCATATTTTTCAGAGGATTATTTTATTTACATTTTCATACGTGTTTGTTGTTAGCCAGCACGATAATCACGGTCTCTTATTGGTCGAAATTGTTATAGCTAATTATTTTTTCTTTTTCCTTTCGCTCTCACTTCCCTGTTTTCCATTATTCATCCAAATATTCTTTTTTTTTCTATTCAGTTTTTTTCATTTTTTGCGCTCCTTTCCGTGTTTTTCCTTAATTTTCGTATACTTTTGGTTTTAAACTGCATTTTTCTCTTTCCTTCATTAAGAGTTTAGACTTAAACTCCATTTATTAAGGACTTTAATTCTTTAATAAAAAATAAATAATCTGATGAGTACCGAGTGAGATAACTTTAATTAAGTGTAACTTGTAACAAAAGTTAAACTAAGTTTTTTATGTAAGTATTGGTGTAAAGTCAATTTTGACATGGAATAAGCAATTAAAATACAGCTTTCATGTATGTAATGTTTATAAAACTAAATTTGTACAATCTGTTTTGACAAACAGAAACTTTAACATCGTAAAGCAAGTTCTAACATTGATTTGGAAAAGTGACTTAGTTTGTTTACAGAAAATAATAAGTAACTTTGAAAAAAGCCAAGTAACTGAAGTAGTTACTGTCTATCAACATATAAACTATCATAATCTGCTACTAAAGAGTGCTTTTCATGACAATGAACAGCAAACTTTACAAGAACAGTTGAGACAAAGCTAAGAAAATGTATCCTCAACACAACGGCCATAAAAGAAAAACATGCAGCAGTTATGTTTATTTTTATCATTTTAAAACGTGGGATATTTTCAATCCAAACGTCAATTCATGTGACACGATGGCTAAAAGTTCAGTTCAGAACTGTTTTTGTATAACCGACCATGATTTAAAAGTAATGGTCTGAGAGAGATAGAGGTCATCCAGCTAGCAGCACTAGCCGCCTACGTGGATATTATTAAGTCTATAGCAGAATTGGCAATGTTCCTATAGCTGAAAGTATGGATACCATTCAGTAGCATATACTGTTCGAACCTTGGACCATTTGATTTGAAACCTGGCACGTTAACCACTTGGCCACACTCAGCTTATCATCATTGACACTAAACCTGCTTTTATAATTAGGTGACGTTTTGTAAAGTTCGTACGACTTCAATGAAACATGAGCTTTATTTTCACTTGCACAACTTGTGATATACACAAAACAATACCACATTTATTTAATAATTAAAAGAATAGCAACACTTCTGGTGAACAATATTGTTTATCTATATCAGAAGTGTCGTTACCCTTTTTATTGTTAAACTTCGTTTTCCTTCGAACACAGGTATTTAACTGTATTTTGTTCCAGTTCGATAACAAGCAGAATACTTTGCCGTAATATTTCAAGATATGTTCGGACTTACTAAAAACTTCTAATGTTTTATAAGTTCTACGGTGAACGTTACTTTAGAATTAATAATTTTGACACAAAGCAACAACAACTGTTGAAAGTAATTTTAAAATGATATATAAAAGGAACAGCAGTTAGTCAAGAACATTGACTTAATAGTGGGATTTGATCATTAGTTTTTATCGTACTCAGAACCCCAAAGTATGAAGCAGTACTGGAACCACGAATCTTCCTACTCACTAACCCACATGTAGGTATAATGGACGAGCTCATTCCTAATAGTATTTTAGTATGAAAGGGCTCGTGCTAAACTACTAAGAAGAAATAAAAATATAAAAACACGAATAGAGATATTGAAAATGTACAATATGTTACAATTCGTACAGAAAACTATTTAGCTTTATGGTAGTGATGTTTTTGTTTTAACTCAAAACTCAGTTGAGGAAATCCCCGTTATAAAATAGTCAAAACGTTTCTACTAATAATTAGACATTTGATGTTTGAAAACTGAACGTAAAATGATTTCTTAATTGTCTTATCGCACTTAATTTTGGCAACTGTCCTTATTACGAAAACGCACAACTACAAATATTTATTATAATTGTTGCATCAACAATATCTGATAGCACTCCCTCATTATACAAACAAAAAAAATCTGTACCAACAATTTACACTACGCTGACAGTTTACTTTTGTTGCACCAACAATATGTTATGACACTCCAGCATAGGAACAAGAAAAATCTGTACCAACAGCTTACACTACGCTGACAGTTTACTTTTGTTGCACCAATAAAAGGTTATGACACTCCACCATACAAACAAGAAAAATATGTACTAACAACTTACGGTACTCTGACAGTTTCCTTTTGCTGCACTAACAATGCGTAATAACACTCCACCATACATACAAGAGAGATCCGGACATAAAACGCAATGCTGTCCACAATTTGCTATAACAGCTACATTTCCTGCAAAAGTCAAACCATTATTTCGTACGTTATAAGGTCCCAAGCTTCCGTCTACGCAGCTGGGTAACAAAACTTTCAAACAGTCCTTAATCTGCACAATATAAACTAATTTCACACAAAAGTCTCCACATACATCACTGCATAACTATCTACAAAGTATTTTTCTCCCCCGTCCCCTTCATTAATAAGAAACCCCCTTACTTCAGTAGCTAAACTAAGATGTATCATTGAATTTAAGTGATACAATTACTTTGATTCTTTTTATGCGTTATTTGTTTTTTAGCGCAGCGTTCATCTTTAAAAAATGCTTTTTTTACAATGGTAACTAAAGACGTTGTGTGTACGTTCTACATATATATTTTTCATGTATATGCTTAGGATTTTAGCTCTTTCAGAGCTTCCCATTGAAATATTGAACAAAGCAGACATAAGAGGCCACTAATAACATAGGTTTTATTGCTGATGGAACTCTTAAACTAAAGATGTTCATTATGTCTGGTTTATACCGTTTTTATATGTTAGAATAAAATAAAGCTAGAAAGTTATGCTCTTCCCTTTTATTACAGTTACTACTATTAAATATAATAAAAAACAACGTAAATCTAACGTTTCTTTGATATTTCTTTTTTGAATATTGGACAAGAGAACCGAGTTTTCATAGATTGTGTAGATTTAATGATCTCGTTCAAGAGTGGCATCCTCTGACTTGTCCAAACCTGGCTTAGTATATTTTTCTGTTCTTTATTAGGTACTTAAACTTGTACAAGTCCGTTATTTAGACGTTGTATTAGCCTGGTAAAAGTATATTGCCCTGCATGTCAGAGACCCTTCTGTGTTATACTTATTATATAACCCTCGCAAAAAACACATACTCAGTTATTAACTCTATTCTTGCAAGAGGGCGCAACAGAATATTGATTTATAATAAAATGTTAGCTAATTTAACTAATGAGAAAGTACAAAAGGCTTAATCTCCTCATTGTGAAGCAAAATCATCACCTTAGTTTATTTTCCTGTTGACCACTTACCCACTGGTAACCTTCCTATTGTAGCTAATGGTAACTTACTGCTTTTAATGACTTCTATGGTATAAAATTTCTGGAATATATACTAAAATAAAGTCGTAGAAAACAAGTGATTTGTTATGTCACTCATTAATAAACATAAATGGTGTAGAAAAGTATACCAACCTGAGGAATGGGTAAATAGAGGTTAAGACAATTATAAACACAAATCATACTAACCAATACTCGCCATTTGAGTAAATGGCGATAAAGCTTTCGTTTCGGTAAGTTTTCAAAAAGCTATATT
Source organism: Tachypleus tridentatus (assembly GCF_004210375.1). NCBI lineage: Eukaryota > Metazoa > Arthropoda > Merostomata > Xiphosura > Limulidae > Tachypleus > Tachypleus tridentatus. The sequence goes on along the minus strand of NC_134837.1, from coordinate 104,463,165 downwards.
AAGGCTATGTGCACATAGCCACCTCTCATTTTGAACTGATGGGCTTGAAGGAAGATTAACAACATTCACCGCTAACTCTTGGGATATTTTTGACTGACTGAAAACTGGAATTTGAGCGTCACTTTTATAGCGCACTAACGGTCCCTAACTAATTTGTCTATTTTTGTGGCAACAAATCGCGAACCATGCACCCTCTGATTCACTACACCTAGAGTTATCAGAAATTTTGATTTCAATTGTAAAACAACAACAACCAAAAATCATATAATGTTTTTTAAAAGAATTATGGTGCAGTATTCAAGCACTAAAACCTTTAGGTAACGAGATGTACAAACACGTTAAACCAATAATGTCATACAAAAACATGTTAGAGTTTTGTGAGACTTTGACGTTTATTTTGAAGAACCTTATAAAGTAATACTTAAATAATTTTAAATTTCCAAATTCAATGAATCACCATCAAAATTCAGGTTATTTCTTTGCTAAAAAAATTACGGTTAATGATTTATCAGTTCTAGTCGGTAATGGTAAGAAATAATAATCCGTAATGACGAGAAAACCCACTTGTAGAGAAAAATATATATGTAAAAATGGCTGGTATGGGCTGAGAAAATTTTATATAGAGGAGCAAACAACGTTTCGACCTTCTTGGGTCATCGTCAGGCTCATACCAGCTGTTTTTACATATATAATGGTATGAAATATATTGAAGCGCGTTTAAAGAAATGCCTAACATCATCAAATAAAAACACCACTAATTAACTGTATTATCATCAGTAACTATAAACGTATCACTAACTAACTGTAGATGTAGACACAGCACATTTTATTTTTAGTACCTTTGTTCTAATTATTGCATCTGCTTCAATCACAATTTTGTTATTCATTTAATCTGTTATTTATATTTACATAAAGATTAGCTTTTCGCTATACTATCTGTAGTCCAACTACAGATTCTATAGCTAAATAGCAACACGTGCAACAACCATTTAACTCAGTATTAAGATAAAGTTACGTTGTAAGAACCGTTTAATGGGCTATTGTTAGTTGTTATACGTAGTTAAGGTGGATTATATAAAGATTTGCGCATACAAGATGCAGTGTTTGTTTGTTGATAAGTGTAAGGCTCTACAATGGGTTATCTTTGTTCCTCTTACTGCGAGTATTGAAACCCGATTTTTAGCAGGATAAGCCTTAGACATAACGCTGATTTCAGACGGTGAATCAGCAATATCTCTTGAACAAAAAACTTGCTTCTATGTCTACAGCGATTTAAATATTAATAAGAGGACTGTTTTGCATTGTTAGCTCAGTACGTGAGTTTAAGACTAATGTAAAAATCCTAAACTGATCGTATACTTGGTGAGATATTGGATTTAAGGCCGAAACTATCGGTAACAGAGAGGCTACCCAGCTTATAAACTGATACATTATTAGTCTTACAAGCTTTTATATAAAGATATATATTATGTATTAGTATTGAAGCCAATGTACTGAATTAACTAAATTAGTCATTGTGTTGAGTTTGCATAGTTTAAACGTATGTAGGTAGTTTCTTTTGTCAGGAGTTATTGCTAATTAGCCTAGTCTGTCGTATAATGCCATAATCGAGAATATTGCACGTCAAATTTGATATATCGCACGTATTAGGTTGTTCAGAAATAAATGTCGGAACTTCCATGATGACATTTCGAAGCTGAATATTGAGTAAGTTATCGTTTGTTGGTTGGTTTAATTCAACTTTTGTCGCTTAAGGTATCTTAATCGTCTGCTGTTTCAACTCCACTCAGAGTAAGTTTTGCAACCCCAAAGGCTACATGGACAAGAAGGAATTTTGTCTAATTTTCTTCTAGGACTTCAAATTTGAACGAAAAGCTACCAAACTACACGGAAAATCAACCAGGCATTCGGCCATGGATTTGTTACTTAACATACAATTCAACGTTGGTTCCAAAGGTTTTAATATGGAGATGAAAGTCTTGAAGACCACGAAGGTCATGGATGAAAACATATTAAAGGAAGCAGTTAAGACAGACCCTCGCACAACAGTACGTGAGCTTGTAGATAAGTTAGGCACAAGCAAATCAAGCATTTCCAACCCCATGAGTGCGACTGAAAAGAATACAGAGTTGGGTAAGTGTGTTCCGCATGAGCTGACAACGAAATCGATGTTATGAGACCTGCTCTACTTTGCTGTTGCGGAACCGAAAAGATCAATTTCTTGAACGGATAGTGACATGCGATGAAAAGTGAATTTTGTACGATAATCGGAAACGATCTGCACAATAGTTCTTTCGCAAAACAGCCCCAGCGCATTTCCCAAAGTCCAAGTTTCACCAAAGGAAAGTCATAGTGACTGTATGGTGGACTGCGGCCGGCATCATTCACTACAACATTTTGAATCCAGGAGAAACAATCACAGCGAACATATATTGTCAAGAATTGACCAAAATGCATCACAAGTTGCATGAGAAACACCAACTCTGGTCAACTGAAGGGGCCATGTTCTTCTTTATGATAATACTCGTCCCCACGTGTAAAGGATGACACTCCAAAAATTGAACGAATTGGGAACCGAGGTTGTGCCTTATTCACCTTATTTCCCAGACTCTTCTCCTACAGATTTTCATATTTTCAATCACTTTGACAACTTTTTGAACAATAAACGCTTTCAAAACCAGGCAGCTGTAGAAGAAACTTTCAGGAAGTTGGCTGACCATACAAATTCTGATTTCTGTAGCAGGGGCATAACAACGTCGTTACACTTTGGCAAAAGTGTGTTAAAGCAAATGGTGCTTACTTTGATTAAAGTATGTTTTACAACCCTGGTTTATACTTTTCCAAACCTCGCAGTTCAAAAATGACATTTATTTCTGGTCAACCTAATATGTTTTTAGTTTAGTTTACAATATAGTATTTCAGCCTACTTTACTGTTTCCGTTTGTTTAATCGTATGTTGCTATAGTTTTGTAAATTCTGTTTAATGTCTTATTCTGATATTAGCTGTACTCATATTCTGTTACTCTGTATAATATACTTTCCAATATTGTATATTAAATGAGTCTGGTTTATTGTACAAAGTTATGTTTCAGTTTAGTAAATAATATTTTAGTCTAATTTACTGTAAACAACGTCAATCTAGTTTATTGTAACACCGAGTAATGTCTTTATATGGTTTACCTGTATAGGCTTGGTGTGATTTCTTAATATTCTAACCAAGCAAATCATTTTCAATGCAAGATATTACTTTTAGTGAGCTTTAAAATTAAATCACTATATTTTTGCCAGGCATTTCTTATGTTAAAAGTATTTCGAGCCTCACTAGTGAAAAAAATATATACACTCATTTAATTCGTTAAAATTCAAAAGAATAAGACGACGAATGTAGAAGCAGTCTACTTCTACAGAACTGTTGGCTCTAGAATTGTCACATATATTCTCATGCCTATTTTAAAAGGTTAACAGCTCATACCACATGTACCCTTATGCCTGTTTTAAAAGGTTCGCAGCTCACGCCACATGTACTCTCATGCCTGTTTTAAAAGGTTTGCAGCTCATGCCTCATGTACTCTCATGCCTGTTTTAAAAGGTTCGCAGCTCACGCCACATGTACTCTCATGCCTGTTTTAAAATATTCACAGTTCACGCCACATGTACTCTCATGCCTGTTTTAAAATATTCACAGTTCACGCCACATGTACTCTCATGCCTGTTTTAAAATATTCACAGCTCACGCCACATGTACTCTCATGCCTGTTTTAAAATATTCACAGTTCACGCCACATGTACTCTCATGCCTGTTTTAAAAGATTCACAGCTCACGCCACATGTACTCTCATGCCTGTTTTAAAATATTCACAGTTCACGCCACATGTACTCTCATGCCTGTTTTAAAATATTCACAGTTCACGCCACATGTACTCTCATGCCTGTTTTAAAATATTCACAGTTCATGCCACATGTACTCTCATGCCTGTTTTAAAATATTCACAGTTCATGCCACATGTACTCTCATGCCTGTTTTAAAAAATTCACAGCTTATCATGTATAACTTCTCCTTATTTCCTCACTTGTTATTACGTATAATATTACAAGAAAAATTTTAATCACTGCTAAGTGACAAGCAATTAAATATGATTGCTTTTCATCTGCAAGTTATTTTTGATAAACCATTTTAACATTCGAGACAGCTCACTTACAGTCTGATTAAAGTTCTAAACGTTTCTGACCATTCGTAAAGCAGGAGTCAGTTGTCACAGTTATTTTAGTGTGCTATCCTGAGAACAATGCATAATATGACTGGTTCTAAATATTTTGGTGTGTTTTTTAAAATTCCCATTTTATTTGACTTTGCCAGAGAAGATAATAGTAATTCGGGTGAAATTTGGTATTTTAACTATAAATGGCCCCATATGCGACACATCGTTTGAACCTTGAAGTCTGACCCAACTGTTAAGTCTTAGCAGTCCCTTATTTAGAACTGTGGACCAGAAAGACAGCAGTACTTGTACCCGAAAAGTAGAATTGGCTGTTATTTTTGTAGTATACCAAAAATCGTAAGTACAAAACGTATGGAACTGCATATTGCTATCTATAACTTTGTGGATTTCAACTAAATATCTAGACGAAGTTTTGGAAAACTCTTAGTACATTATGCACTGAGTAATGATTAGTGACGACTAGTAATTCCATTTTATTTGTTTTTGTGAGTGTGCGTAATTGCAAAGCATACTTTATACAGGGCATAGAGTACATTTCACGTAGATGAAGACGATATTTTCAGACATGTTGGAAATACATTTAACATACATAGTTTGTTTTCGAATTTCACGCAAAGCTAGACGAGGGCTATGTGCACTAGCTGTTCCTAATTTATTAGTGTAAGACTATAGGGAAGGCAGCTAGTTATCACCACCCACCGCCAACGCTTGGGCTACTCTTTTACCAACGAATAGTGGGAATGACCATCACATTATAACGCTCCATGACTGAAAGGGCGAGTTGAGTGCTTTACCCACTTGGCCATGCCGGACCTAATACATATCGAACACCTTGTTTTTGAATTAATGTTGATAAGAACACCCAATTCTCAACGTAATGATTCACATAAATGTTAGTAAACGTCTATGTTTTAAGACCATTCGATATTTCATTAATTTACTGAATGACGACAATTTTTTGACGAACATCGTTAGTGTCTTATAATTGTGAAAAGTTCTAATGAGTGTCGTTATTGTAATTCTCGGAAAAAGGACTAAATTAAAATGAATGTGAGAAGGAAAAATAAAAAAGGAACTTGTTTTAAAATGTATTAATTTACTAAAAAATGGTGAAAAAATATGCAAAACATTGTCGTTTATCTTAAATATATTTCAAGCCTTGCCAGTTTGAGCAGAAAAGTTACGATCATCTAATCTATTAAGGGTCAAAAAACGAATAAAAGTATCAGAAACCCCTACCGCCTCTATGGTTTTCTTCTAAATATGGATTGATTGCATATAAAAAATCTTAATATGAATTAACTGCATCAAAGATAATTTTCTTAATTTATGAATCTTTTTAATAAACTAACTCTGGGAAGAGTTGTTTATCTGTACACGCGGCATAGAAAGGGTTAAAGCTAGAGAATAAAACGTTATTGTATCATATTGTATCCGTTCGTAACATTATCGTAAAATCGGAAATTTTGAAAAAAAGATACGAGAAATAATTATCTTGATTTCAGAGTTATACACTTTGGTTCATATAAGTTAAGTGTAACTGAGATAGATCGTGATTTCAGAGTGTATATTTGGTTCATATAATTTAAGTGTACCTGAGATAGATCGTGATTTCAGAGTGTATATTTGGTTCATATAAGTTAAGTGTACCTGAGATAGATCGTGATTTTAGAGTGTATATTTGGTTCATATAAGTTAAGTGTACCTGAGATAGATCGTGATTTCAGAGTGTATATTTGGTTCATATAAGTTAAATGTACCTGATTTCAGAGTGTATGTTTGGTTCATATAAGATAAATGCACCTGAAACAGATCGTGATTTCAGAGTGTATGTTTGGTTCATATAAGATAAATGCACCTGAAACAGATCGTGATTTCAGAGTGTATATTTGGTTCATATAAGTTAAGTGTACCTGAGATAGATCGTGATTTCAGAGTGTATATTTGGTTCATATAAGTTAAATGTACCTGATTTCAGAGTGTATGTTTGGTTCATATAAGAGAAATGTACCTGACATAGATCGTGATTTCAGAGTGTATATTTGATTCACATAAGTTAAATGTACCTGAGATAGATCGTGATTTCAGAGTGTATATTTGGTTCATATAAGTTAAGTGTACCTGAGATAGATCGTGATTTCAGAGTGTATGTTTGGTTAATATAAGATAAATGTACCTGAGATAGATCGTAATTTCAGAGTGTATATTTGGCTCATATAAGTTAAATGTACCTGAGTTAGCTCCCATAGCTATGAATTATATAGAAAAAGAGTGTGTGATATTTTTTGTATAGGAAAGCCACACCGAATTATTTGCTCTGTCCATCGATCGGAATCGAACTCCTGACTTGAACACTGTAAATCCGTAGACTTACTGCTGTCCCGGTATATAGCGGACTATATAGCGAAAGATCAAAGAATAACGTGAACTTTATAGCTCAAAGTCTATGAGTTTAAAGATTATATGCATGCAAATTGCCATACGACAGATACTAGCTCACTTTAAGCATAACACTTAAGGAATGTAGTTTTGACACCTTGTTATCAGTTTACCTTGCCTGAAGGTACAGATCATTCAAAAGCGCTCTGTATTCGGAGATTATATTACATGTAGAAAACCCAAAAGGTAAAGATAACTTGAATACTATAGATCTCACTGCTGTAACGTAAGACTGCTTCCAAGTATTTTGTTCGTAGTAAGTAGAATTATATTTTTGCGTACCAGTTGCTTTGCGCCAATAAACGCCAACCAACCAACTTTTCCGCGTCAAACGTTTCCACAGATAAAATTACTTCTAAGTTGGCCGTGATGTAATTGTGAACCTTATAGAAGGAGATAAAGAAATTAGTTAACCAGATAACACAACCCTCGTGATTATTATTAAAAACTATATAGAAGACTCAAAAAGTATATCAGCTACATAACACAAACCTCATATAATACTAAAGTTATCATATTATAAGATCTCACTGTTCATTTACACAGAAAGCTCACAGACTGTGATTCCCTTTTCAGATTTAAAATACTTTACAGTGGTTTTGTCTCAGACTGTCGATCGGATGATAGTTACCCACACATTTCGAACTTGTAATGTAAAAGCCCAGTCTGAAATATTTAGCATTTTCAATTTGAATCGCATCTTATGCGATACATGGGCTAAACAGCCAAGATTTTTGGCTTGATCTTACCTAATTTAGAACTGTTGACCAGATGGATAGAAGCCAGTCAGCACCACCTACTACCTGTTTGACTCTCTTTTAAGTCTAGATTGATTACATTTACATAATCCGCCTACAGCTGAAAGTGCGGAACGTATTCAGCGGCGTTTCACAGGTTCGAACCTAGGATCTTTTGTTTTGCTTATTCTATTTTTCATGTTGAGTTTCTTCAACTTTGATGATTTTTCCTGAACAGGGCGATTACATGTTTAATTATTTGATATTTCTAATATTTTAGTAATTACTAAAGTTGTCTGTACAGTATTCCCCTTTTATAATATTTAAATTAATCAGTAACTCGAGAACTTGTCTAAAAGAGCTTTAAGAAGTAAAGCGCGTTCAAAGGATCGTGCAACCACATACTAAGCCTAATCAATACGATGTGTTACAATCTCCAGACGAGACAGGGTATTTCTTAATAAACATGATAAAACTCCCAAATTTTCGAAAAATTATTTTGCTAGAAGATGTAAAAATTAACGTAAGGAAAAGCGTTCCTTGAAATTGCTATCTGTATATTCCATATTACAGTGTTTACAAATCTTTATTTTTACAATCGAAATTTATTAAGTGAACGATTTTATGGAGCACAAAAAACAATGATGCAATTCGTGTTGATTTACTATATAACCAAGATATACTAATAAAAACAAAGTAGCTTTCAACACTAAAAACTGTGCAATTGCTGTAAACAGTTGTTTGCTTTGCACTGCACAGGTCTTTCTTATTTGTAGTTAGTTGGATAATAATTCGAACAAAGTTATTTTTTTTACATCACTGCCCCAAATATTATAGTCTCCGTAATGTTCACTTCTTGCTTCTCAAACGATCAATGTAAGAGGGTAAATGCAAAAATCGATCAATAGCTTTACAGTTCAGAAATTTTTCAGGAGAGTTTGTTGTTACTAACAGACACATTTTCTAAATCATTTCGTCATGGTCATTAAAATTATCCAACCCAATGTGTAGAAACTATAATTAAAGTCTATCTGAAACTCAATTCCTGAAAGTGATTTTTTTGAAAAATAACAGAATAATGAAACAAATCTATATTTGGCAATGTGCCAAAATCTATTTTTTCCTTTGTTTTTAAAGATAGGAATTTTTCTTTGTGTATGTTACAAGCACACCGCGTCATTTCAACCAATAATATTTTACCGTACTACTCTTCAATAAATCTAAACTCCACAGGAATACACGAAGAAGTCGTTTAACGCTTCCTATATATCCAGTTTTTTTTTAGTATAAAGAAAACCCAACAAAAACGTCAACTATCTTTCATGTCAAAATGCTCATTTCAATGACTGGTTTTCTTTAAAAAAATTAAAATAAAAGAGGTAGGCACAACTAACAGATGCTGTCATTTCGACAACATTGATTGAAACATCTTAACATTCACTAATGATTTATTTTACCAATCTAATTCTCAGTGTTACCACAAATATAAAATTATTTTACCATTTATTTTACAATTTAGTTCCACCAAGCAATGTAAGGCAGAGAATACATTACTACATGAACAGAACACCTAAATGTTTGATTGGTAATAGTAAGAATTTGAAAACATGTACTGAAATTTTATAAAATGGAATAAAGTTGTAATTTTTGTGCTTCCTAACGGCGAAACTACGAGGCCTATACTGTCCACTCCCAGGTTTCACTAAGTCAAGCAATTCTGACTTACCTATGCTATACTTTTACATTTCTCAAACCTAGGCAACTCTATCTGATCTCTATCTCCGTTGCATCAAACATGCTCGCCCTTTCATCCGTGGGAATACAATAATGTGATGATAAATCCCACTATTCGTTGGCAAAAGGGTAGCCCAAGAGTTGGCGGTGGGTGGTGATGACTGACTGTCTTCCCTCTAGTCTTACATTGCTAAATAAGGAACGGCTAGCGTAGATAGCTCTCGTGTAGCCTTGCGTAAAATTTAAAACAAACAATTTGACCCATACCGTACTTCTCAGTTTCACAAACTCAGGCAACACTACCTGAACCATACCGTACTTCTCAGTTTCAAAAAACCAAGCAACTCTACCTGACCTATACTGTACTTCTCAGTTTCACAAACCCAGGCAACACTACCTGACCCATACCGTATTTCTCAGTTTCAAAAAACCAAGCAACTCTACCTGACCTATACTGTACTTCTCAGTTTCACAAACCCAGGCAACCAACTCCACCTGGTCCCAACTGTACTTTGTTTCAATAATTTCTTTTTGAATTACGCGCAAAGCTACACGAGAGCTTGTTTGTTTGTTTTTGAATTTTGCACAAAGCTACTCGAGGGCTATCTGTGCTAGCTGTCCCTAATTTAGCAGTGTAAGACTGGAGGGAAGGCAGCTAGTCATCACCACCCACCGCCAACTCTTGGGCTACTCTTTTACTACCGAATAGTGGGACTGACCGTCACATTATAACGTCCCCACGGCTGAAAGGATGAGCATGTGTGGTGAGACCGGGATTCGAACCTGCGACCCTCGGATTACGAGTCGAACGTCTTAAACCACCTGGCCATGCTGGGCCCTTTGTTTCAATAAACGCACCAAGGAATTTCGTGTCAGTCGTTATTCGATTTGTAATTTTTATTTGGACTGGTAAGTTCATTATAAATATCTTTCAGTTGCAAGTACGTGTAATATGTATAGTTTATATAGTTGTTCTTTGACATCCATTTTCCAACTGGTGCTGGACAGAAGAAAAATGTTTGGGGAAATTCCTTTTTTTAAGTCGTATAATAAAACACAGTTATATCATAAGTTTAATAAATTTGGAGCCATTTACAAAGTATCACATAGAAGCCGCAACTAAGAATTTTCCTTGTTAACCTGTAATTAAAACTTTAAAAAAGTTTTTGATAGGTTATGATTGTAAGGAGAAGTCAGCACTTTATTACTCTGAACTCTTAAGACTGGGCAGTTTGACATAGTTCATTCAACAGTCGTCGATGCATACACGAAAATTTGATTTGATTTGTTTCGAATATTTGCGCAAAGATACACAAAGGCCAACTTACCAACTCTTCTTAATTTTGAATTGGAGAGAAGGAAATACTTAAGCTGCTTAAATGAAATATAACTAGATTTGACAGGCACTCACGATCATGTTTTTTTGTGTGTTTACTCAACAAGTTGTGAACCATAGATCCTCGGATCCTCAGTTAAGCAGACTAACCATCAGGTCGCATACAGAAGAATCTGATTAAATGCTAGTTGTATGATTCCATACAGAGAACGTAGTACAAAGTTTTTGTTTGTTTTTGTAGTTAAGCACAAAACTACACTATGGGCTATCTGTTCTCTACCAACCATCGGTATCGAAACCTGTTTTATAGCGTTGTAAGTCCACCGACATATTACTGTGCCACTGGAGAACAATACAAAGAGTATTTTCCCAATGTTTGAAGATAAAAACTCTCTGTCAGTGTGTTTTACGAAATAATTTGTCTCTCCATTTATTATTATTTTATGTTTAACTGACAGTAACCATAAAGAATTAATAACTGAGCGACTGATGTTTTTGGCATAAAGTTCTTCCACTAAAATTACCCACTTGTATAATCGTAAAATCTTAACTGGTTGTCTCAAATTAAAGTTATATAATAATCGTTTTACAACGTTTCTCATAAACAGTTACATGGAAGTAACAATTAACGAAAAATTATGGAGGATTTTGGATTACCTGTCACTTTTTTTTTTAAGTATCTACAAAATGTTGAAATATGAATTTCTTTTTAGTTACAGAAATACGACCATAATGAACAATTAAATATTTTACTTAAAATATTGCTAAGTATAAAAGGTGGTTTTATGGTTTTTTTCTAGATGACTTCATAGACTCCTATTTGCTTTCTAACAGTATTCAGCATACGTACATCCTTCTTTGTATTTTAAGTATTTTCTGGGGACAATAAAGAGAAGCGACTCTTTGAATTTAATATTGATTTGTTCGTAACATCACGAAATTTAGGGAGAACGAATTAAAAAGAAGAACAATTATCATATGATCAAGAGTTCTCGAGAGAATTCTACTGTATTTTATAACGTACATTCTTTATTATGACGGTCTTTTATAGCGTATAGTCTATATGCAAATACACAAACTGAACTTTGGCATTAATTTTCAGTGTCTATTCTACAGTAATATCATCCTTAACATACTGTGTTTCTTTAAAAAAACGCACAAGAAATGTTACTGATAATTTGTTAACCAAAGGTTCAAAAATACTTTTCAGTAAGTTTTGATGAAATAACCTGAAATAAGACACAATACTCAAATATTCAAAGTCAGCCAGTGTTTGAGATATGTTGTTAATGAACTTTCATAACAAACACATACACATGCATATATATCTATGTGCGACACATTCACACAACACAGATATATAAACATACCAGCTAGAGTACCTGTCCGTTGGAAGGTGAAATAGAGCTAATATGTAAAAGAAAAAAGGATAGGAAATTATGCTTCCATATTTTCTTAACATAATCAAGATTAAATGTGCAATAATAACGCATAAATGTACTAATAATGCAAAGAAAGATACACTGTTTTCAAGAACTAAATTAATATTAAATTAGATGGGGGTCTAACCCCCATATATCCTCTATCACTGTGGCAAGTTGTACCGATTTGGTAGTTTTTCTAAAAATTACACATGAAATTATATGGAAATCTAACCTTTCTCATGCCATTACTGTGTCAAGCTGAATGTTGTTTGATCAAGAAATATGGAAACGAATAAGGAACAGATACACATATACATATATTTAAATTTATTTGTATAGAAGATGGGACGTCCAACTGCCATCCCTTTGGTGACCTTTCTCATGTCATTCTATATCATTGTATCAAGTTTCATTCTGATTGAAAAACATGAGGAGCCCTCTCATCCACTCTTTTCTGATAATGAAACGATTAAAAAGCCATTCTATAGCAACACAATATAGTTAATTTCATTTCTTTATTTTTCTGGATTCTGTTCATATACACGTGCTGTAGTTTTGGGAAAACCAGCCTTTCTCTAGAACATATTTTTTGAGTGTCATTGTAGCAATCAGAATACTTTTGAAATGTATTTTATCGCGTCATAGCAATTGCTATTTTTTCGAGTGTGTTTATTGTGTTGTAACAACCGTTATCATTAAAACAATAAATAAATGACAACCAGTGTTAAAATTGATACACAATTTAAAACATTCATAAAATGTGGACTCTATATGTTTCGACTTCATGAGCAGGAGCGAACTTGCAAAACATATGCTAACATTTTTCAAATGTGGTTTGTTAAGTTGTAATAATTAGTGAAAAATATTTGGATACATTTTACTGTATTGCAACAATTGATAATTATTTAACAATGCTGTTATAGTCACACATTTCTATTGTGTGTGTGTGTTGGCAATTGATAACACATTCTAATTGGAATTTACTGTGTTGTAATACTAATAAACATATTTTGAAGGGACATTATAGTGCTATAAGAATATGGCGCCAACCAGGCTTATTATAACACACAATCAGTAGAGTTACAGAAGGTACAGCACCTTCTTCCCATATATTAAACATGTTTTTAAATCTTTAAATGGTACATTAAGCAGAAATTGCTTATTCGACTTTGTAGTAAATAGCTTCTAAAAATTATTCTCATAACTGCTAAAAACATGCAAATGAAATAGGTCAAAATTGTAATTTTTAATTTTTACCTAAGAAGTTCTGCTTATTGGATAATTTAGTACAAATGAACATAATTTGTCACAAGTTAATGCAAAAATCGTTTTGATTTATGCTGTGGTTTTGAGTAAGGGATAATCGATTAAAAATCTTTACCCAGTACAGATTAAAAACATCTGCATTGATTACTAAGTTTGGTAGGAATAACCTGCAAGTGTTTCAAGAACTGTGTCCATGCATAACTTAAAGGTAACTAACTAAAGTTAGCACCACTCTTGAAACTAAAGGAGGCAATTAACTGAATCTACTAACAAACTACCTCCCTCTGTATCTAAATGATAACGTTATAATGTTAATGAAAGAGGTAAAAACATTAAGTTATTTATAACATTTCCATGCATAAGCTGAAACGAGAACCCGAATCCACTGTGCCTTCCCCTCCCATATAGTTTTCTAACCTCACTAACTTGAATTGAGTTTATGGCTCAAACTAACGATCCTTTCCTAAACAGATAAAGGCTACAAAAACGAATTTGGTTACTATAAAAGTTAAAACAGTTAAAGTGAACATTGAAGATTATATTCACACAAATTTTACTTGTGTTCACTTCTTATTTCTGTCTTACCTCGTCCCTTATATTAACTGTCAAAACTTTTCTAGGGTAATATGTTTCCGTCTGCCGAAAGCAGGCACAATTCTAACAAGCTTGACTTACTTCCAAATTTCCCCTTCCCACCACATATTTGTTCCAACGCCCATGGTAACAGGAAGAAGAGGGAATGACAGGCAGTCACGCTAAAGTCGCTTCCTTGCTATCAAGGCCACAGGTACTGATGTACAGTCAAAATAAAACAAAAATAGAGCTTCAAGAAAAGCAATGGTCCAGTACAAGGGAGAAGAAATCACATGGTTCTGATAATATTGTATGTCTAGTTTTTTAGAAATCCTATCCTAAGTATGTTGTTTCTAGCATCTTTGTTTGTTGTTGTTTCTTATGAAAGAACATAAGACCAAACAGTGCAACGAAACATCAAGGAGAACTTGCTGCGCATACTGGAATACCTTGAGTGTAGAAACAGTAAGCCTATATTCGAAACTCAACTTGAATGACACGTCATCTAAGTGGAAATGATAGCTCCTAAAATCGTATGAGTCGGAATAGAAATATATGTTGTTGCTTTCCAAAAGAAGTTTTAATTTTGACCGAAACAGTCGTTAAATATTGATTGCTACACATTTCCAATTTCGTAATAGATTTGACTTTTCTGTATCTTGCTATGAGGGATACAAATTACATATTTAGCTATTTGAATGAAGTATCGACTGAGATAATTTAGAAAGCACACTTGGAAAGTTAATTATCATCTTAAAAATTTTATTCAGTTTTGAATTATCACATTACAGGTCTAACCTTCCTGCATGGCATGCTACAGTGATAGTAGTAGCTGTGCTATAAATTTTACATTTTGTGAAAAAAACACAATCAAAATGTTACAGAAACTCTCAATGTCAAATTGTTTACAAGTTGTATGTCTTTAACAGATTCCCTTTTAATACGTTAAATACTGCTTATACATTTTCTTTTAGAGATTTATGGCAATTACGTATTCATATGGTTAGAATCTGTACCAACTTGTGAATGTTCTGTATTGCTAGAATGACAGGATAAAGATGCAACGTATGAAATGTTGTGTTTGGCATGTAATCGTATCTCTCGCTGGGAGAAAGCAAACCTTCAGATTAACGCTGCTAAACTCATGGGCTCGATTCCCCTCCGGCCCGGCATGGCCAAGCGTGTTAATGTATACGACTTGTAATCTGAGGGTCGCGGGTTTGCATCCCCGTCGCGCTAAACATGCTCGCCCTTTCAGCCGTGGGGGCGTTATATGTAACGGTCAATCCCACTATTCGTTGGTAAAAGAGTAGCCCAAAAGTTGGCGGTGGGTGGTGATGACTAGCTGCCTTGCCTCTAGTCTTACACTGCTAAATTAGGGACGGCTAGCACAGATAGTCCTCGAGTAGCTTTGTGCGAAATTCAAAAAACAAACAAACATCGATTCCCCTCGGTCAGATGTGGCTTTGTTATAAAAATACTCGGACACAAACACATACATACAATTAAAATATACTCTTCAAAAAAAGGAAACGCAAAAGGCAAAATATGAGACAAATTGTTAACAAGTTTATGTCGGGTAGTTCTGTATGACATGTGTGAAACTTTGCACATTCACTGCTGAACATCCAAAGTCTGCAAAGGCGAAGTCCACGCTCACTAGGTGAAGTTTAACGTCACTCAACGTCAATAACGAATATGCCCCCCGTGAGCATCAATAACTGCTTGGCATCTCCTGCCTATGGAAGCGATGAAATGACGAATCACATCCTGTGTAATGGCTGTCCACTCAGCCTGCAAAGCTGCTGCAAGTTGAGGTAGAGTCTGCAGTTGAGGTTGTCGCCGTCGCAGACGTCGGTCTAACTCGTCCCAAAGATGTTCGATGGGGTTTACATCTGGTGATCTGGAGGGCCAGGAAAGAACGTTGATGTTGTGGTGTCTCAAGAAGACAGTGGTGAGTCGGGCTGTGTGAGGACAGGCGTTGTCATGTTGAAAAACGTCGTTGACGTTCACCATGATGGGTTGCACATGGGGCCTAAGAATCTCGTCGACGGTTGCGTAAGGTCTGATCGGAAATTCTACGCAGCCCTGGTATGGTTGAGGCAGTAGACGTCGCAGTGGTGGTCCTATCCCGAATGTGACCAATGGCGTTGTTGCGTTGTGGTTCAGTCAGTCTAGGCGTAACTGTATTGCGTGTCGGTGGCTTAACACTGAGCTATGGAAACCGAGAACCCGTCACTTTTATAGGGATTTTGAACATGTTGCACTTGCAGAAATGCGGACCTCTCAAACAAATTTATTGGACACGCATGCGTTTTGGCGAAAAATCCGATGTTTTCTTCCGTTTTCAAAGTGCACAACTTTTATCGTCATTTTGGTCTGATAATCAGTGCCTTAACACGTGTAACATCACATACTCTGAGCTTGTAACGTTATCACATATATTTCTCTTTATAATAACAAAAATATCTCTTTTGCGTTTCTTGTTTTAAAGAGTATACTTGCATAGTAATTATAATGTTAAGCAACCACGTGATGTACTTAATATTAGGATTAAATAAAGTCTAGCATTTTCGCTAAATAGATGTTTAATTTTAGACGTTTGTTCACGTAAAATATCTGAGCTTGACGTTTCAACATTTTGATGTCAAATGAAAATCCTAGGTTTATCTTTCCCAAAACTTCTTTTGTATATGAAGTTTAATCTCTGAAACTCTTTGTTTTTCTTTCTCTTCGTTTTATATAACAATTAACTATCTTTTCACTACTTATCACACACAGTTTGGCTAGCTGGTTACGTAACTAATGTAATAGAATTCCAGTGAATTATTATAACATCGGTTCTAATAAAATTAAACATTAATGTCTTTGCAAACGCGTGTGTGTGTTTTTCTTATAGCAAAGCCACATCAGACTATCTGCTGAAACCACAGAGAGGAATCGAACCCTCCTCCTCTCAAACGAAAAAAAAACAAACAAAATCTTCCCTTTTCTTAATGTGAAATCAATAAATTATTTATTGAATCAAATGAATAACTTACCTAGTACACATGCACTTAAAAATTGTACTGTGTCGATACTAGTATATATTCACATTACATCTTTGCTTAATCGTAATGTTTTTCGCTTGAAATTCAGATCAAAATTAATCAGTGATTTAGTAATACTGCTGAAATCATTGAATACACTATCCTTGCCTACCTTTTATTCCTGTTTATTTCGTACAGATTTTCACATAAATACCAACATCGCACAAACGTTTTGACACGTCTCCTGGTCACTACAATAAAATAGCACTTGATGGTCTGGAATCTCTCTACATGCACTAAGCGAACGAACACGAATGATGCAGTCTTCTGAACGATGTGCCACTAACAGCAGTGGATAAAAGCCCGGAACTGGACTTTTCCAATATAGCCATACAGGGGAGAATGGTAGAGTGAATTAAAAACATTGCACTTCCGACTTCGTTGACAAAGTTGAAAGACTCCCAGTTATTATGCACAATTAAACTAGTTGGTCATTTTACCGTTTGTTTTTCATAACATGATATTTATTTATATCACTTACAATGGCCTGAAACATTTGAACTGATAATCAAGGCTGGATTAAGGGTTTTATTGGCTCTAGGCTTGTCAACTTAGAGAAGACCTCTCGTGACAGAAATGCGTTGTAGTCATGGCTTGAGTGTGAGACTAAAGGTTCCAGCCCGGTAAGTTCATGTCTTAATCCGAGGTTGCTAATAATGATTTAAAAAATATAGAAAAAATTAAATTTTTTTTTTCTGTTATTCAGGAAACTTCATACTTAATGAACGAGAACTGAGGCATTTGCATTTTATATTATAAAGGCTATCTACTGTCGTACGGCCATATTGAATGTAGCCAACTAATCGGTATTACTCTGTATCATATCATCCATGCTATGAGACTGACTATCATTTTTATAACGCACCCATAACTTCAACTGCTTGGAATATTTGTGGTATAGTAGAGCTTTACGGACAAGAGGAGCAAACTGCACTTCGAGGATTGAAATAAACATTACTTTTTTTTAAATGTGTAATTAGTTATAGAGCTACATCACGTGGTAATGTCTTGATATTTTTGGTTGAAGTAGTTAGATTTGGGGATGTTGGGTTTTATGAATAATTTCTAAAAACTGAATTTTAAATAAAAATTACAAATTTTAAACTTAAATAACTGTGATCTAATTTTTAAGAATTAGAGATTTATCCGAGTTTATAGCTCTAAAGTACACACATGTATGTAAAGAGTATAGAATTTATCCACTTACTATGATTTCCTAACAACAATCACGTTCTACTCATCCACACACACACACAAACGCGTATACACACAAGTTCCGAATGCAGAGGGGAAAACAACGTACCCGAACCTTTCAGCAATTCGGAAACACATTGGTTACAGCTGTCACTTTAAAGGCTTGACCAAGCTGACCGGTCAAGGCCTGGGGCGATTCGTTTGCTCAGTGAGATGACATTAATTTCCCATCAAACTGACAGAGTTTTATCCTTGACCTTCATTTCTATCACTGATTAACGATGGCTAAAATGAGTAATTGTAAGTGATAACAAAATACTTACAATACGAAACGTAACTAGATGAGGATAGAGCAGGATTTATTTATCTTCATTTTAAGTGGGTTGATGAATGTTGATGCACATGTAGACGGTAGTTCTCAGTTACGTACTGTACAGTTTTATTATATAATATAGGCTAATGGGCTACCAATATCCCAGGGACACAGAGGCATGTCTTTGGACTTACAACACTAGAAACCAGGTTACGATACCAGTGGGGGGGGGGAAGCAGAGCACAGATAGCCCATTCTGTAGCTTTGTGTTTAACGATAAACATACAAAGAAACCCTCCCAATCCCATATGCCAAACGTAGGTGGAAAGCCTGAAATCTACTATTACAGTAAAGATCTGTTAATAAAACCTTGACCAAGCATGAAATATATTTCTCTGGGCGTAATTCAAATTAAACTTAATGACATTACTTTAGGAGTTTATTCTTATTAATATCTGTTTCTAGATATTACACAAAAACAAATTGTTCTGAGAACTACTTTTCCTTTGGTAGAGAATGATAAGAAATTACTCCCCCTTGCCCGTGTAATTTTAACTGTAAGTTACTCTTGTGCTTGGTGGAGTAAGGACAGTGGTTATCGTCTCAGACTGAAAATGGGAAAGTCTCATGTTCGAGCTTGTGTGAAGTGTTGCTGAACACTCTTTCACTTTCATCTGTGGCCACGTTTAAACAGTGACAGTTGATTAATCTCGCTAGTCAGTTGAGAGAACAGATGTGTAAGCTGCGAGTGGTGGTGACTGGCTGTCCTCCCTTTGGTCAAGCAGTTCTAAATTAGGCACAGCTGTGTCTGAACATTAGGGTTTTTGACAGACGTAATCGTTTAGGCCATGTGTCGCATAATTTGTTGCTCAGGTTGAAAATATTGTACATTATTTACTTATGGATGTTGTCCCCGCTGATACAGCGCTATTTCTACGGATTTACAACGCTAAAATCAGGGGTTTCATTCTCCTCGGTGGACTCAGCAGATGGCCTGAGGTGGATTTGGCTACAAGAAAAACATATACACCCACATACATACTTATGAATGAATCTTGTAAGCCGGTATTTAGATTAACGATCACAAAACAGACCTAAGCCTACTTCGCAATTGCTTGTACAATATTAAATTTATTTACATGAATGTTTCTCCTCAAAACGTACACATGTTCTACTATGGTACATTAAATACAATAGCACATTCACTTCAGAACTCCACAGTAGGCTGATCTCGGTCTATTGCATTTGTCTACTTTTGGGTTATAAATATACACTTAAGAGACTAGACACGACTGGTTATTTAAAAGCCCACCTAGTTTCACTAGTGGTTAACATAGCTTCACCTACGATAATATTTTACGAGCTACTTGAGTAAAACAAACCAATCATATTTGGTAGCAATTAAAAAATGACATAAAATAATACAAACTAAATCTTCTCTGAGAACAGGCTAAAGTTTCTATTCGAATAAGCAATGGAAGTGAAGACCGAAACCGTATCTCAGTTAAATGTATTCCATAAATATGATTTAATAATTCAGTGTGTGCTTATCAGTTTCTTTGGTGTTGGTGAGAAGTAACTAAAAGTTGTGTTATTTTTAACATTCAGGCAGTAAAAGTCTAACAATAAATAAAGTGACATGGAAGTCAAACGAAAAAATCTTAACTTTTTTAGAAACGTTAAAAAATCATATCCTAGAGTAGAGCTTTTATGGTAGATTACAGAGAATAGCTGACTTTTTTTTCAGTACTCACTGCTGTTTTATCGTAGAGTTTCTAACACACATTTTAATTAATTCACACTAAGTTAGCGACTGAAAAACAGTACTAGTAATTAATACGATATTTTAGAACAATATATTTCCATAAAGTTTTTGTATTGTTCTTAGCCCTAACCAGAAGAAGAGTTTAATAGTCCTTATATAGCTACTTTTGTTGAACAACACTTATAATGCTCTCATAATGCTGTAGAAATAAATTATTGTTTGTAAAAGCAGAAGCGATTTTTACACAAGCCAGTGGTACAACAATGCGTCTGCAGACTTACAACGCTAGAATCCGGATTTCGATACCTGTTGTAGGCAAAGCACACATAGCCTATTAATAGCTTTGTGCTTAATTACAAACAACAGAAGATAAGCTATTAAACGTTCAACACGAATTTTGCTTCCAGAAGGAAACAACAGGTATTTATGAGTGACTTAGTCTTTTAGACTTTGTTTCAGCAAGAGGAACACAGTAAACCGAAACTTAATTAACCAATGAAATGGGAGACATGTGTTATAAACGAAAGTACATTAACGTAACACAGTAACTTAATATTTATTATCTTAACGAAACATAAGGACCCTTGAGTCTCGGCTGCCATGGCTACTAAAAGGAAATTCTACAGGTCTAAAGGAGGTACATGGAATATTACAGCAGAGCAACAGGGATTCAAAGGGAATGGCACTATGTATTCCGAAACAAAAGCTTTTAAACAGGTTAACATAATTTCAAAACACCTCGAACAAAGAAAATCTTATTTACCAGTTCAAGAGATTGTGAGGGTTTAGAGTACTGTTATCACACGAAGTGTACATGTTTTGTAAAATATGTGCGATATGTATCAAAGTTTGTGTTTAATTCTGATACAGTTCATATTTCCTCCGCAGAGAAAAATCAAAACCCTTTGCTAGTGTACAACTCAAATCCAATAAGAATTTGATTAGTTGTACCAAGCTTTATGGCATATAACCTGATAATGTCAAACTTGAAACTTTGTTGAAAGACATCTAAAAGTCAAAGCCAGACGTGGCTTCATGGTGGTCGTGCACAGACTATGAATCCGAAAGTCTGTGGTTCTCAGCCCCTTGCTACAATAAACGTGGCATATGCTCACTTTAGGGTTATGAGTACGATATGAAAGTGATGGTCAGTTCCCACTGTCGGAGATAGGTATGGTTGATTTTTTTCTAGTTTATCTATTCAATATTAGAGACAGATATATGTAGAAAGCACTTCCGACTAACTTTGCCCGGAAATGCTAAAATAAATAAATATTATATACCCTGTTAGTAATTAAAGAGTTAACAAAGATGAAAATACTCATGGTCTAAAATGACCAACAAGTGACTTTTTGAAATTGTTATTTAAACAATACTAATATAATTGCCAAGAATACTCACCAAAAATATTCTAGTGTATATCAATATAGTTTAACAAGTGATTATTTGAGATTGTTGTTAGAATAATAATAATGTAATTGTCAATAATAGTCACCAAAAATATTACAATGTATGTCAATACGTTTATCAAAACATTATTAGAAAATGCTGCTAAAACAAAAGTAATATAATTTTCATAAATAACTCATCGAACATTCTGACATGCGTATTAGTACAAATTCGAACACATTTGTTAGAAACTGTTGCTTGTGAGAACAATAATAGTATATTTTTCAAAAATACTCATACAGTTTCTAGTATCTATGTTGATACAGCTTCATAAGTAATGGTTAGAAATATGTCGCTTTTTGTTCAGTATTATTATTGTAGTTGAATTTTTATATAAGTATTTATGTCGTATTTTTAATGACAATTCGGCCCTTATTCTTAGACCCAGGTAAAAAGATCTAAGTTAAATATTACAAACTGAGTAAGCGTTCCAGATAGTTTCAGCATTTAATAACGCTTGTGAGTATATTGGCTGTAATGTCAACCTTCAGTGACGAAAGACTCCACTCTTAGAAATTCTCGTTTTGTTTTTCCTTCTTGCCATACTGTTTGACTTCTACATATCTTCAGGAAATGACACCAAGGTCAAGACTCTGACAGAAGATGAAGGCAGTGAGAGTAGAAAACTGGCAAAATCGAGTGAGAGAAACATGTTGTATCTGGTGTTCAGTGAGTATTTTAAAGCAGTGAACACAATGAAGTAATAACATTATAGTTATCCACCTATAATTGTGAACCCAAAAGATGTGTTAAAAATATAAATATTACCAAGTCTTTTATTTCATGCAACCTAAGTGAACTATTAATAGCTCTTATGCAAATTACAATTTTAATTATATTTAATTCAACAGTAAATCTATCAGAAATGATATATTTACTGCATTAAGTTCACTCGAAATAGCAAATTTATCATATTTTCAGCTAAACTTATACTTTTATCAAAATGTGAACATGAAGTTTTACCTGCAAACCTTTACAATTGTGGGAGAAAAATAACTTATTTTGTACTATAAAAATGTTGGAAATTTTATTTAGATTCTAAAGTATGTATGGACTGAGTTTAATTTTTAATTTAAAAATTCATAGCGATTGTGTGATCTATACGTATTGCATTAACACAATGATATCAGAGGTTTCAGAGATTATATTAATACAATACTATCAGTGGTTCTACAGATTGTATGAACAATGTTATGAAAAGTTTGGAAAAACATACTAGCATTAGTATCATTTTTTTAATTGTTCGGAATTCATAACAACTGGTATCTCCAATTTACAAGCGGTAAACTTCAGGACTTATAACCTTAAAATTCAGAGTTCGATCCTGCGATAGCCATAGCTCAGGTAACCCATTGTTCAACTTTGCGCTTAACATGAATAAGCCAATTAACTAAATGCCTTAATGGCGACAATACGGAGTCAGTTATCTTGTGAGAATGTTTATCATATTGTAGAAAATATTAAGCACACAATGTTCAACTTACCGTATCTTGCGGTTCTCATTACACGCACACATTGCTACATAACTACTACACATATTGCACTTTTTGCATTATTTTTGTTCTGTTTGCAGTTCGTTAGGTGCCTGAAACAAACCAATTAAAGTTACTTATCGAATGTCAATTGAAACAAAATAGCTTCACATTGAAAAAGGAAAAAAAATAATAAAAAATTTGATATTTGTATTTAAAAAGTCAATTTTCTTTTCGTACAGATGTGACATTACTTACGTAACGGTAGGTTAAGTCCGAGTTACCAAGAAACATAGAGCACGTGAATAATACGAAACATTTTAATAACGTATTTTAAAATTTATGAGTATAAAATACGTAAATTCTAATGCGTCAGTTTCTCGAATATTTTATTTTTTAAGAATGTTAACGATTAGACAGATTTAACACATGTAAAGACGCTTAATGAAATGGTAAGTAAGACAACAACCATAAAATCACATGAAACGATAAGTAAGGAAACAGCCGTAAACCCTGATGGAATGTTAAGTAAGTCAACAGCTGAAAAGAATTTGGAATGGTGAGTCAATAACCGAAGAGAGTGCTGAAATGGTGAAAACGTATGTGGTCTGAAGGTATGCATGTTGAAATGATAAAGTCATTTGGTGAAAGGACTGCTAGTACAATGGAGTAAATTAAAAGTCAATACATCTGATGACATGAAATATAAGCCACTAAACTAAATGCTCACAAGACACTAGTTTAGTTAAATGTCACGAATATTTGATTTAAAACTGCTTTTCATGAGTTTCAGAAATAATTTTAACGACTTAAATGTATTATTACATTGACTTTCTTCCATAGTTAATAAATAGAACGTTAATGTTTAATCAAGGAAATTAACTTTGTAGTTTATCTGTCTTATTGTACTCATTATTTCTAAAAAATAATCGATATAATATCAAAACTCACTTAACCAGGTTTATTTTCTGTTCATGAACTAGTTGTAACTGTACGTTTTCATTAGATTCATGATTAAAAGCTACCACACATATATTATTTCTTCATGCCCAAACCCTGCATGGCCAAGCGTGTTAAGGCGTTCGACTCGTAATCCGAGGGACGCGGGTTTGAATCCCGGTCGCATTAAACATTCTCGCCCTTTCAGCCGTGGGGGCGTTATAATGTGACCATCAATCTCACTATTCGTTGGTAAAAGAGTAGCCCAAAAGTTGGCGGTGGGTGGTGATGACTAGCTGCCTTCCCTCTATTCTTACACTGTTAAATGAGGGATAGCTAGCGCAGATAACCCTCGAGTAGCTTTACGCGAAATTAAAAAAAAACAAAACCTTCAAGCCCGTAGACCTTTGACTATTATTAGATTAATACGTTTTGAAGTTGATTTATTAATGAAACTCCAACTAGCTGTACTGATTTAATTCACTAAATTCAGGGTTAAAAGCTACCTCGCTTATATTTATATAAGATTTTCTCACGCTGATGAGCGTGTTTGGAACTGATTTATTAATTTTTTATAACTGATTCAATTAAGAGCTCCATTAAATTCAGGGTTTAAATCTACCCCATTTATATATCAGATCATATTCCTTTTATTATGTTTGGAAAATGATTTTTCACGTGTCGTTATTTGTTATTATGCTCAAAACTACACACAGGGCTATTTGTGCTGTGCGCACCACGGGTATTGAAACCCGGTTGCTAGCAGTACAAGTCCGGAGACGTACTGTTGTGCTACTGAGGAAGGCTTTATCAACTGATCCAGCAATAATTAGTTGTAACAGAATATCTTCACAAAAATCTAGGATTAAAAACAAGTACATTTATATTCTTAGATTATTTTACTTCGTGCTAGTAAAAGGTGATTTATAACTGCGTTTGGAAACTGATATTAGTAAAAGTCCATGGATTTCCTCTTTCGTACAAAAGGCGCTGCACGTTCTTCGTGCAACAGTGTAAGAGCTTAGCATACTTCATTTGTTCTTTTAGTTTTTCTGTTCTACGTGTTTTTAACAGTACGTAATTATGATTGAAGTGAACCAGCGAACAAGTACTAGTTAGATTAAGGTTGTACAAAACAATTTCCAACTCTTTTTTGTTCCATATTTAGTTAAACTTGGGCTACAAGATAACATATTTATTATATATCTAAATGGTTGGAGAACTGCTCATGTAAATAATTTCTAAAAGATAAGTGCAGAATTTAATCTTTGTTACGTACTTCTAAAATATTTAGGTTGTAAATTGTCACACAAACTAATAATGAAGATTTCAGTTATTTATTCATACATACTTTACATTTGAAGAAAATTAGTTTTTAACAAGATATAAATAACTGATGACAGATAGATAATAAAAATATAGTCATTAATTCTCATATAAGTGTCTCACAAGAAGTTTAAAAATGCACTTAAGTTTTTACTTTTTACTTTTAGGCTAATAACTGTCACTGGAATGATACGTTATTAATAAGTTAAACTGAATAAATATATAGAATTGTAATGTTCTAAATTAAACGTTACTCAACAATAGTCTGCACAGAAGAAACGTCGAAATCCATTTATCTATTTATGTATCTAAATACATTATAAAGCAAACTTCTCGAGCCTGGATTACACAAAACAAAAACAGGAAACACTTTAGTGTTGGAATGAATATTTTGTTATTATATTGCAAGTTTGCAAAGCTTTCTGACGATAAATACTTTCCTTCCACAAACTTAATTAAAAACTGTTACCATCTCTTAGAAAATGGATTGTTCTTTAATAAATATCCATCTATATTTTTATGAACTTATACAAGATCAGTCTTAGATGTACGAAAAAAGATATATACAAAAGTATTTTATAATGAAACGATCTAGAAGCCTCACCGCGTCAATACATTTCCTATCGCCACGTACGATCACATTCTGTAAGACCACTGTGAATCTTGCCAATAATACTGAAGCGTAGTTTGTATTGCAATAGACTGGGTCGTACGGCTGTCATGTTTAAAACACACTACGCTTCCTTTCGAGCTTTTCATAGTCCATTTAAAATACGAGGTAACGGTTTATTAGCACCCGTTTTAACAGACTGATTACACATAAATGCAAAGACGCTATGTCAGACGATTTTACTGGTATTTTTGTGATTTGAATAGCATAAATACCTATTTTATTCTTCAGCTGCTTGAGATATGTGAAGGTTGAACTGATATGACGTGAAAATAGCTTATGAAAACTGTACCAGTTTTCAAGTCAAAGATCATTCTTGATTTAGTTGTATACTATGGGTAGTTTTGCCAATGACTTTTCTGTTCGTTGGTTTACGTTACAAGACACTGACGTTGCTTACCACAAATGGGATAGATTTGACGTATGTATCGTAATGGATATTCTTGATTTCCTAAACCGATCATATTAATTTATTTTCCAATGCCATCCAACAAAGATTATATCTGTTTCTCAAAAATCAAAATCCCCGATCTGAACGCATCTTTATGATCCAGTTGGATGAATATCTTGCATTAAAAATGGTTGTTACAAGGTTTAAATGGCACCACACTACCTAAAAAAAGTCAAACACGAGAAATTGTAGTTCTGATACACTCTGTTTCACCACGACCTTGTACCTGTTGTGGTTGTCAGGTGACTTGCTGATTTAAAATTCAAAATCGTTTTAATACAATTTATTCAACCTTCTGTATATATGTAATAGTGTGTGTGTTTGTGAATATATAAATTGATTTAAAATACTAATAAAACATTCCAACCTCAGTATATAGGTACATACATGATTTTGCTTGTTTCTTGTAATAACAATTGAGAGATAGTTCAAAAACAAAAGAGGACATTTAACTTTCTGTTAAAGCTGTATACGAAGCTTATTCGTGGACCTTTAAACATACACGTGTGATGAAGCATAGATAATTGACTCGAAAACGTGTTATATAACCATGAAAGAAAGACCTTATTTCTAGAGAAACCCCTCGTGATTGCAGAACAATGAAATTAGACATATAAGAAGACGTTCTGTGTGACCTAGAAAACTCTAGAAGCAAACACGCGTGTAGCGTAAAGGCGTTCTAAAAGCTCTTCTTATACGATGCAACGACTGAAGAACGAAACAACAAGAAGTGGCCTAGCATCCTTTAAAATTGTGATGATAATAGTCTATAGTGAAGACGAAATATGTTACACGCCAATCAAATGTTTCCATTTTAGGGTGCTCCAATCACAGTATCTTAAGCGCAGGATAAAAAAAAATCAGTCGCCTAATATGTTTGTCTTTTCAGCCGTGAGTAAGTGTTATAATTTTAAATAACAATCTAAGTATTCGTTGGTAAAGACAAGAGAAGCCCAAAAGTTGACGGTGGACTAGTCTCCTTCCGTTTCTTTTATATCACTTCAAAAGGAATGGAATGTGCAGATAGCCCTCAAGTAGTTTTACCTGAAACTTCAACAGATTCAAATATCGAACCAATAAAGCGTCAATTGAAATTTGGCTTCTCTCACTCAATTAAGTCATCACCACTCTGGTTGTTTCTAGTTGCTGCTAATTTCCAGTCTTACTTAAAGTTAATGCATCAGAATGATCACATGACGTTTGTCTGATATCACTGGACGAGAAGGACGAATATCATGTTGACCACATCAACTCGACTAGGTCGTTATTAACATGTCCAAGTGAAAATTCAATAATATTATATATTACTGATTTAATCAGATCAATAACATGTTCATATTTAGTATTGCCAACCTACCCGGGTTGGTATTATTGTTGTCAAATAATGAGTCGATTTATGTTGTATTATTAACCTAACCAGTTCAAAATCAGCATTATCACGTGATACCTTTTACATATTACAATTTATCTCGGACGAGTCTCCGATTTATTATGTTGCGTAATACAATTTCAAGCAACAGGAAATTTTAATTTAAATTTAGAATCTAATTAGATATTAATATATATCAAACTTATGATATTTGCTGACAAGACTGATGTACGCAATTTTCTTTCTTACGCAAATATATTTTAATATAAAAAAATACAATTTATAATAACGATTATTAAAAATAGTAAATACAAATAATGATTTATATACATAAATTTTATCAACTCACAAACAATATTCAGTTTTCTATCTGGTTTGGAATTGAATATTTTTTCAACTGGCCAGGTACACAAGGCGGAAATTGGCCCGGCATGGCCAAGCGCGTTAAGGCGTGCGACTTGTAATCCGAAGGTTGCGGGTTCGCATCCCCGTCACGCCAAACATGCCCGCCATCTCAGTCGTGGGATCGTTATAATGTGACGGTCAATCCCACTATTCGTTGGGGAAAGAGTAGCCCAAGAGTCGGCGGTAGGTGGTGATGACTAGCTGCCTTCCCTCTAGTCTTACACTGCAAAATTAGGGACGGCTAGCACAGTGAGCCGTCGAGTAGCTTTGTGCGAAATTCACAAAACAAACAGACTCTCTCTCTCCAAGTGAACTAATTTCATTACTGAGTAGGTCACGAGAATACATCTCGTGTGATCATAACTTTACATAACATTCTGCAACATTAATAGTATCTGCACGTCGTTGCGGTAGAAGCTGGTGTCAGTTTCATCATAAAGATACATATTTACTCAAAATACAAGTGATTAAGTAGACGGTGAATTAGCGTTGCAATGCAACTAAAATTCATGGATAAACTAAGTGATAGAGAGAAATAATAAATGATTTATTAAAATAAATAAAATAAAAAATTTGCTTCTGCAAAAACACGCTCCGCACTTTGTCGACCTTTTCTTTCATATTACAGTTATTTTTGGTGAGACAGCGTTAATTTGACGAACTAACAATGATGAAATACGAGTATTTTTCCCCGCAATGAATCGATTTTCCGTAACATGAGGCCAAAAATATTTTTATAAAATGAATTTTGTTCCAGCTATAGAAGTTCTAAGCTTTCTGTGTAGTCAATAGCATGTTCTAGCTTGTGAGGAATTTGTGCTAGAGATTTGCCTTGCTTTTTCGTCCAGTCGAGGTCAAAATATGTGTGATTGGGCGATAAAGTGTCTTTTGGTGCTTTCTACCATAGTTGGTCTCCACTAGGTTAAAGTGCTTAGTTACCAGGACGAAAATTTGGTGTAATGATAGAAATTTATGCTAACTATAAATACTGTAATTTCCAAGTCAGTGAACATAGTAACTGCAATATTATAGACATCCGAAAACTACTGTTTTACTAAAACCTCAGCATTTTAACATAATTTAGACACGCATAACTCAGATAATATAAAACGTATTCCAGTTAAACTTGATGTATGGAAACTACATCATAAATATTTTATGTGCACGGATGTAGTATCTATGACTGTATAATAGACTGGAAAGGGCGCCACTGAAGACTCTCACAGGAGCTAGCGAGGGCAAATTTTATTAGCTTTCAGGAAGGGCTTGATGAAAGTCAATGGAATTGAAGTCATAAATATTCACATCCCGTGTCTTAATCCACTTAATTCATCAAATTTTCATCTTCATAAGACTATTGAGTGTTTAACACTATTACAAGAGGTATTATTGACGTGTAAGTACAGGTTAACAAATAATGTTTAGTTGTTACTTTCAGGTTCTTACCCGAAACGAAAATATCAGCGAAAAACATATGACATATGGACCACTTTTGTTCTAAAGGGCTGAACATTCAAACCTAATAAACCATATATAATCAAACCTGGATGTCAGTTATAATTATTTTGATGTTTAATTTATGAATAGAATAGTTTAAATATCGAATTCTTTTCACAAAGTTGATATCACTTGAAAGAATGGTATCTTTCAAACAAATACTTGAATATTTGTAAAAACTGTTTATTCTTTGAAAATATGCAATTATGAGTAGACAGTTAAAACTACCTCGTAATGGCACTTGATTGAATGTGTATTGATGAAATGGTAAGACTTTTATCCTATCATTCAAACCTTAGAGAAACGTACACTTGTACCAATTTTATTATTTTGACTTGAATTTCAATACACAGCTGCCATTTATATCAGTATGAATTGTTAAAGGCTATTACTTTTTAGCCTGGCTAATCCTATAGTACAACATGATAAGGCATTTACTGATACACTGCTGGCCAAAGTCTTAAGGCCAATGAACATAAAGAAAAAATATGCATTTTTGCTTGACTCAACCACTTATTTGAGTAGAGCTTCAAAAGATGACAATAAGAAAAGGGAAAATAAAAAAAAAAAACATTTTTAGCATTTAATAGAGAAAATGTGAACACTATGAAGTTAGCCTAACCCTAGCTGGTCAAAAGTTTAAGGCCATACCAAAAAGAAGTCCTAAACAGGGCAGGAGATGCCCAACAAGAGGTCTCAGTAATGAGTTGCACGGCTGTCATTGCGAATAACTGCAAACATTCGCTTTGGCATGGTCGATATAAGCGTTTGCAGAAGGCTGGCTGGAATGTTATTCCAAGTGGCGAAGATGGTTTCTCGAAGATCATGCACTGTTTGGAATTGACGTCCATTTCTATAAATTTCCCTTGCCATCCACACCCAAACATTTTCAATGGGGTTCAGTTCGAGCGAACACGCTGGATGGTCCAAAAGAATCAGATTATTCGCCATGAAAAAGTCCTTTGTCCTGCGGGCATTGTGGATTGCAGCGTTGTCCTGCTGAAAGATCTAGTAATTTTCACACAAGCGAGGACCTTCAGTCAATAAGGATGCTCTCTCCAACATGCCAATGTAGCCAGCTGCTGTTTGACGCCTTTGTATAGCCTAAAGCTCCATTGTTTCATGGAAGGAGAAAGCACCCCAGATCATGATGGAACCTCCTCCACTGTGTCGTGTAGAAAATGTCTCCGGTGGGATATCTTTGTCGTGCCAGTAACGTTGGAAGCCATCTGGACCATCCAGGGTAAATATTTTCTCATCAGAAAACAAAACTTTCGTCCACTTTTCTACGTCCCATGTTTGGTGCTTCTCAGCAAAGTTTAACCTAGCTGTTTCGTGGTGTGGAAGGAGGCGTGGTCTTTAAAGACGCTTACGGTTTTAAAGCCTTTCTCTCGTAGAAGTCATTTTATTGTTCTTGAGCTGCATTTTGCGTCTGTTCGGGTCTTAATCTGGTTCGACGATCGGCTGGTGTTTTGCCGGACAACCCGTCGAATCCTCCTGCTCAACGCCAGCGAAATTGTTTTGAGCCGACCACTTGAAATTCTCGACAATTCTGCCACGTTCAAACTCTGTCAACTTTTTACCCTTTACCATGTTTTTACCCAATGTAACACAGGAGATTTCAGCGGGAGATGTTAACAACGCTAATGCTTGAACACAAATTTCGTTACGTGCTTACCGATTAACGCTCCGTTTCAGTGCGGCCTTAAACTTTTCACCAGCTACTATATAGGCTAATTTCATAGTGTTCACATTTTCTCTATTAAACGCTGAAAACGTCTTTTTTCCCTTTTCTTATTTTCATCTTTCGAAGCTCTATTCAAATAAGTGGTTGAGTCTAACAATGCAAAATGCATGTTTTTTTCTTTATGTTCATTGGCCTTAAGATTTTGGCCAGCAGTGTATACGTCATAATCAAATAACTTGAACTGCGAGTCTAAACATAAACTAAAATATCATTTGCAGTCTTATGTTATTTTGCAATTAACCGTTTCACAATCAAAATTATGCGGATAACTGAGAACGCTCGGAATAAGGACTCACCACGAAGGACAGACCTGGACATCAGTTTCCTTCATGGTGATTATGATGCTCACCCTCTTTTACGTCTACCCAGTTCTCCTGTAAACGATTAACACATACTTCCTCTTGGTGGTGGATGTTTTGGGTTCCCACATGATTAGTACTGGCGACCATGATACTTTCCTGTTTATAAAACACTGCTCGCTAATTGGTCTACCATATACATTTTAGGTATTAATACGTAAGTTGTATATAGAAATATGAAGCATCTTGAACCAATCGAACGGAGAAGTTTTATCACAAAAACACCGGTGTGTAACACGAGTGGTTTAGTATCACTACAGAAAGACGTCTGTCAAATGATTCCAATCATTTTTTTTAAATCCTCAGGCCTCGAAATGGGATTCAAAGATAAAAGGCTTGAGCTGAAGGCCTGAGAGTACAGATAGCGCAGAGTCTAGCTTTGCACAAGAAGAACAACAACAAAAGAAATATGCATTCATGCAATATTGTATGCGTGATGTATAAACGAGTAGAGATTTATATAAATAGTTGGTATAAAACGAGATTTTACGCCAAGTAAATTCTTCGTGTATTTGTTTAAAAGAGTTAAAGTAATTAAGATAAAATGATTTCTTCAATTTCTTGAAAATTCCAGTCGGAAAGCCTGGCTCTTTAAATCTGTTAAAATATCATTCCACTAAATACACTACAAGACGTTTTACAGAGTCACCAACCGTAATTTTGGTGGCCTTTGTATGTTGTATGCAATATATGTTTTAGTGGAAAATTTCTATTTCGATTATAAGTTTTAAATGGAGAGATTGCTTGAAAGGATATATATATGAGCATCGTGTATAAACAATTTTGTAATTAGACAAAGTGGATCTGGAGATTTTAAAGGACACACTTAGCAACTTATACTAATATTCATAATCCCATTACGTCTTAGTTATAACACTAATTAATTAATGCTTCATTTCATGGGAGTGATAGAAATATAGTTCCTTCCACTGTATCAAACTTCTTGATCAATTAATGACACAGGTTTAGAGAATTTATTAAAACAAAGTAACAATATAATCTAGGTTAGTTTAACAATTAGCAAATGTAATCCAGAGACAACTGAAATTATTTTTATGTTTTCCTACGTTCGAGATACTATGTAATTAATATTTTTTGATGCTATTCCATTTTACGATCTTGTAAAGGAGCAGCACTTATACGTTTTGTTCTTTCCAGTACACAAGAAAAACTTTATTGTTGAAAAAAAACGCATTAAACTAAACTTATGGACAAGATAGATTTAATAAAACCTTATGAACAAGATTGATTCAATAAATACTTATGGACAAGATAGATTTAATAAAAACTTATGGACAAGATAGATTCAATAAAAACTTATTAACAAGATAGATTCAATAAAAACTTATGGACAAGATAGATTTCATAAAAACTTATGGACAAGATAGATTCAATAAAAACTTATGGACAAGATAGATTCAATAAAAACTTATTAACAAGATAGATTCAATAAAAACTTATGGAAAAGATAGACTTAATAAAAACTTATGGACAAGATAGATTTAATAAACGATAATGCAGGTTTGCTATATTCTTTCCACTCCTATCTTTTAATTTTTCGTGCAAAAACATTAGGTTTTTCCATACCTGGACAACGTGCATAAGACATTGATATGTGAAAGTTTTCTCATAAGTCTATTTAATTAGCACTTTCTAGCTGTTAATCTGATTACAAGGAGTGTTGAAGTGTTAAGAAGAAAGAAATTGACTTCAGAACAAGGTCTTTTTTTCAAGCAAGAATATTGTAACTTAACGGAAAACAATCAAAATATTGCACGTTTGCTTAGAAAATAATATTTGATGAAATTCACCACTAAATAGAAAGAAATGGATATTCGTCACCAGGTAATATAACATAGAGTGATTTATTCAGATTATGTAAAATATATCAGTAACTGGTGTAGCATAACGGTGTGGTATATCTGTTTGCGTAACTGACATAGCATAACTGGCTTATCTGTTTGCATGCAGATTCTGAAATAATAAAATGAAAGTGAATCCACAAACTTCCCTGATTTTCTTTCTATAATGTTTTTACCTCTTTTCAACTATTTCGAATTTTCCAGGTTTTTCAAGTTGTTGACCATCCTGGAATATTCTTCGACGGTGTCTTTTCTGATATTTTGATGTACTCTCAATGAAAATAAAAAAATAAGGTTAGAAATTAATCCACCAGAAAACCTAAATTCTAAAAAGAATCATGATTAGATTGCATTGTAAGAAAACAGTTGTTTGGTGTCTTAATAGAAACCTAGAAATTTTGAGTGTAATCTTTTTGTCCTGAACCACAAGAAGAAAAACCAAAATGTTACAAAGCATCAAGACTGGTTTCCCTCGATTTTTTCTAGGAAAGAAGCTATTTGTAGTAACTATATAAAATAAATAGTTCTTCATATAAGGTTCTCTTAACGTGCTCTGATTATCATAAAGAACTCGATATGACAAAATGTTATTACTCTTTTCAAGAGAAGCAGATATTTGTAGTCATCATAAAAATCAGAGATACCTAACCTAAGTATAAGTTGTTATTCATCTTAACCTATGAGGGAAAACTAAATTCCACACTGGTCGTTTTTCGTGTAAAAAAAGTTTCAACTTTCTATAGAAATCAATAATTTCTTAGTCTAGTAAAATAAAATCTAGTTTCCAATTCCACAAAACACCATTATGCCAACTATCTGTGCCTTTACTTGGAAACATGATTTTCGCTTATGAACTAGCTTTGATACCGAACAGAGTCTAGTATTAATGAGGTTTTAAGAATAAGGCGTGATTCATATAACACAATAAAACAACAACAAAATTCTTTGTTAAAAATCGCGATAACTGTAGACATCCTTTACCCGCATTCCTCTTAAGTTGTCTACTGCGGATTTAAAAGTAGAGACGTATGAAAATAGCGTTTCAGGTTTATCTCTTGTATCCAACAGCTCTCAAGTCTATTAGTTTCTAATTATTCGCAGCTTGCCGCAGCTTTAAAATTAATGGTTGTTTTATCAGAGACAGTAGGCTTTTTATCGAAAACTCTTAATGAACCCAAGAATTTCCTTCTGCCTTAGTAAGTATCTAAGTTTTATCTGATATTATCCAATGATTCGAAAAATTGTGTTAAATTGTAACCGCCTTGCAGCCACTTTTTCTGTTTTTACATTCATTGAAACAACTACTTTGAGAGCAATAAATCTTTAACAAATATAAAGGAAAACAATTAAGTGTGATTTTTACATTTCTGTTTTTGCAATGCCGTTTCAATCGTTATCATAGTTCGAAATGGCTTATGAAGATTCATATCGCATGCGTTGTAAATTTAGAAATTATGACCTTTGACCTTTGCGTGAGTACCACACTAAGACACACACGTATTGATCCATAAAGTATGGTAACCGACCTTTATTCAGTATTGTACAGCCTGAGTGGTGTTGTCCCTTCTTATGTGGCTAACAAGCGCTACCTCGTCTGGTAGTTACTAACTCTTCAAGTTCGACGTCAAAACAATGGTAATCTCATGTCACTAATAAATTACACAGTTTCTGCAGCCGTGAACAACCTAAGAATTCAAAGAATGAGGCTCGTAAGACACGACAAATCGATATCAGATACTGGAACCAGACATTTTCCAGAAGTAATAGCATTATTTAATCTTGAAACACGTATGGCTGCTACTACTCCTATTTTATACAATTAATATGTACTCCACTGGCTGGCTTTACGTGGCTTTTTTTATAAAAATAAAAACGTTTTGTGTTTTTGTTATTAAGCGCAACGCTACACATTGAGATTTATTTGCTCTACCTGACAGGGGTATCGAAACTCTATTTTTAAGCTCGTAAGCCTGCTGACTTACCGCTGAGTCACTGAGAGGGTTACAAAAAAAAGAGAGATAGAAAGATAGATAGAGATATGTATATAGAGAGAGATAGATAATAACACTTTACTTTGAACAATAATGAGGACCAACATAGAATAGAAGTCTTTGGTTCTGTGTGGGTTGTTTGAAAACTTGTCGGTAAACCGTGAAAGTCAACAAATATTCCTGGTAAACAGTCAGAGAATAAGAAGTTTCTATTCATTCAACTTCCTCGGGAATACGAAAACATGTAATATCGCCTTTCAGTGTTGGAATGAATAGTTGAAATGAATCAATACTGGTAGCTCTAAGCAGACAGGAATCTATTTTCTACACTTTCTAAAGATCACAGACGTGATTTGCTGTATATCAATACAAGGGTACCATTCTCTCTATGGCGCATGATCTAAAGTTATAAAATATATAGTTAGGAGAATATTGATATAGACCAGGGGTTCTTAACCAGGGGTGCGAAGATGATTCCCAAGGGGTGCGAGGATGCCCATGAATAATTAAAGCAAATCTATATTTTACATAAGAGTATGCTTTATATTTTTATATTTAAGTTTCCAGGGGGTGCGAGAAATGATTACTGATTTGAAAGGGGTGCAAACACTGAAAAAGGTTAAGAACCACTGATATAGACGTTGGAAATAAAAAGATTTTTGAAAATAAAAGGCATGATAGAGTTGAATCACACACACACATATATATATATGGAATTAGAATGATTAAATAAACCGTACAACTGTTTTAATACCTGTTATTGCTAAGTATCAAACGAAGTTTATATTCGTTTCTTCTCTTCGCATCTCTGAATGTAAATGAAACTAATAGTAAAGATCATAAAGCTCCTACGAACGTATAACGTGCCTCCAGGTGGGTTTAGGTGTTCAACTCGTAATCTGAGGGTCGCGGGTTCGAATCCCCGTCACCCCACACATGCTCGCCCTTTAAGTCGTGGGGGCGTTATAAAGTGACGGTCAATCCCACTATTCGTTGGTAAAAGAGTAGCCCAAGAGTTGGCGATGGTGGCGATGACTAGCTGTCTTCCCTCTAGTCTTACACTGCTAAATTAGTGATGGTTATCGGAGATAGCCCTCGAGTAGCTTTGCTCGAAATTCAAAAACAAACAAACAAACAAGCCTTCAGGTGCTTAAAATGCGACAGACCTAATATTAATGTCGTATGACAAGTATAATTATATTCACTCTTCTCCAGTTTGTAAAAGGCATACACTATAACAACTACTGCTGTATCACTCTAATTTTATTTATGAAATCATCCCATGCCACTTTTTTGAACTTGATAAAAATTAGTATTTTTTCTGAAGAATTATATCTAAAGACTTACAAGGCACCAGATAAAAACTAAGGTGTATAGAAACCATAAAAACTAAGGTGTATAGAAAACATAAAAACTAAGGCGTATTGGAAACATAAAAACTAAGGCGTATAGGAAACATAAAAAATAATTATCAGGAATCATTATTGGTTTTTGAGTCAACACACTTTATCAAACATTAAACCTTTAACTACAAAACTTTCCTTCAGCTAACAGCGTTTGTTACGGTTAGTACCCCGCTAGTACAGCGGTAAGTCTACGGATTTACAAATCTAAAATTAGCGGTTCAATTCTCCTCGGTGGACTTAGCAGATAGCCCAATGTGGCTTTGCTTTAAGAAAAAACACACACACGCTGTTACGGTTTAATATACAAAACAAAAACGATTTTAATCGTTGAAATTAAAAATATATAAAAACGTCAGTTTCTCCTTTCATCTCAAAGACAAACTGAAGATTAAGAGCATTTTATTACCATGACGTTCTATTTTTCTTTCGCACCCTGTCTTATTATCATGGAGTTATTATTTAGTAAACTTACTTAACACAATTTTGAATGTGGAGGCGTTATGCGACAGAAGCTGGCCAAACAAGGGAAGTCGATAGGCCTAATATTCGTGGTGCAAAATCCGCATTGTCTAAAAGTATTTTCCCCATGTTTCTTTTGGTTAATCCCATATAGATTTAAAATCAGAGGTATGTAAAATAATCCTTTTATGCCTATATTCTGTCAACCACAATGTTTTGCGAAACATTAACGATGAGAACTTTAAACAATGAAATATATTTAATTCTATTGGCACAACTTCTGTTGACCGACTTTTGATGAATATAAAATAAAACCGATCACGTCAGTGTCAATGTTAATCTCAATTTGCTACATGTCTATAAAACAGATTTTAAATTGACTTACATTAGTGGTGCTTTCGGGTAAATTCAACAATGCTTAATCATATAAATGGACTGGGCATAGGATGAAGTATTTTTTTCAGTTTTTTTTCTGTCTGACGCACATTTTCTTAAGTACACTCTGTGTTTCCTACATGTAGAACGTGTATTCTATATAACAACGTTTGCGATGCTTAGGCTTATTATAACCCAATTATATTTTATTGGATTTGGAGGCCTTAACAAGAGTCTGAAACAACGCTGTATTCTCTCTCTCTCTCTCTTTATATATATATATGTACAGTAGGCGCAGATGCTGTTCGTAAACATTTTAAAATCCAGTAGCTATGTTATTTAGCTTTATTTATTGCTGTGATACTGTATAAGTTCTGTTTAAGCAAATAAACGAAAACGGAGATAAAAATGTAGATACATTTCCTTAAAATGTGTTATTAAACTTAGTTAAAAAATAGAAATGTCTCTTGAAAACGTAGTAGCATATCAAACTGTAACCGAAGCTACAACTGTACTCATATTAATGTTAGTGTGTTATGTGCCCATGATACAGATTCTAAGTTTATCTTCATTAATAGTTCTGCTGGGTAAATCTAATAATAGTTTCGAATAGCTCTCGATCTTGTAAATGGGCCTCACGTGGCCTTATTCGTGCTCCGTTGCAGTAAAATCGCGCTCCAAACTTTGGGATTATGTGTGCGTAATAAGAGTGAGGGGAAAATCCTCAATGGGTCAAATTTATTACTGCCTTCCTTCTGGTGTATCAGTTTAAAATTAGAACGACTAGAGTGGACAAACGTTGTGCAGTATAGTGTGAACATACGAAAATATCAAGCAATCTTACGGATATAAGATTTATATAAATTTGCCAATAATTAAAGATTGTTGTACAGAAAATATGATGCGGATACTTTACGAAGGTTGTTTAAAATTTACATACAGTGTTTTATTTAATAAAAGAAAACATTACAGAAATAACGAAATAATTATTTTATCTTTGGATTTGACCACAAATTACTTTTTAATGAATAATGATATATATCAGTGTCTACAGCTGCTCATATTCACAGATAGAAGGATAGTAAAACTGTTGACATCATTACTTTGAGTTGTCAAAGTAAGTATAAACAAATACGTTATTATCAGCATGTTTGTTGGCATACTTAAGCGTTCAATATAAGAATATCATACGAAAAGAGTTATATATATATATCTTAATTAATTAATTAACTCGAATTTAACGGATTCACTCTTATGTATTTATTTTTATATTTATGTTTGCTTCAGTTTAATATATATATTTACAAATGCATGTAACGTATATTGTTAAAAGTGTACTGTGCCAGCCCCGCATGTTCTCTAAATTTGTGGAATATTCTTGAGCGTAAGAATCAACAATGTATATATTTATGTAAATACCAGTATTATTACTAGCTATGTTTTCCCAGAATCTCTTCATATGAGTATAAAAGGAAGCCAATCCAATACGGGGTAGACAGTGTATTATTTTGGGTCACTACAGTCAGTATACTGTAAATTTCGGAAGCTATAACTATGATAAACGCTTATTAATCTGAAAACTACAGATATTTGGCCAGATAAAATTCGAACATTATACGAACCTTTCAACTTCAGAGAATTAGCTTCGGACGTTAGTAATTTCTACGAAGACATTGTATAATTTCAACTGTAAGAAACTTATGTGAGACTCGACAACAATAGACCTAGCTAGCTTTCCTGCTAAGTGAAATGCACCTGTGTATCAACGCACAATTACTTCGCTGTCCGTGAACCTTTGATAAAATATTCAGTTTCAGACCAGGTATAAGATCCAGTATTGTCTGTAAGTTTGTCAAACTATTATTAAAAATTGTACTGTTTTTTGTATATTAAAATATATTTATGTTAAGAAAGGAACTAGTGTGTATTAACTTTGTTGACAAATGTCGTAAATTTGATATATACTGATATTACATTAAATTCAAATTCGAATTTCTGGCTATTTGAAATCGTAAGACGTAATAGTGACGTAATAAATAGGAGACTCATTCGGAATAAATTGTAATACGTAACACGGATTATGAATTATAATTTGTACGCGAAACATTTCAAACTCGGCTGTGGAAAATGAAGAACACGAAAAACAAACTCTAATTTAAAATATAAAGTAGTTTCTTTAGTTGTATTAAAATTAGTTAAGTTGAAATGAATAGTTTTTTTTTTTAGGTAAGCTATTGAAATTTAGCTTAGCATTAGCTTTCATCGCGTAGACAAATGTGACACCACAAATGTGAAGCTAATAGAAGACAATGACGTTGGGGTACTTGTATATTAGGTGAAAGGCAACACAGTAATGTATTGTTACTTATTTTCTAGAAAATAAGTTTTCAAGTTGCTATTCAACCTTCTAATAATCAGATTAGAAGAAACGAAAACAACACTCGTTACAATAGTGACAAAAGCTGGACCCAAGATGCCTGTTAATCTATTTTTGTGAGTCAGTTATTCTGAAGATGACCTAAATTAAACCTAAATACATTACAAACACCTTTGCGCCTTCTATTGCATGAATAAATTTCTAGGATAAACATACAGGTTCATATTTCCTCGACATTTTCACTTTCATGAATCTACTCCTAAAAATAGGCATTGCCCTTTTATGATACATGAATTATTCCTCGCTCTCTTCTATTACATGAATCTATTTATATAATATAAATAAGTTTATTGCCGTGTTATGTAGCTCGAATTAAAGTTAATAGACTATTCCTCACTGTCTTCTATTGCATAAATGAACTTCTTATATTGCAGAGCTAGACTTGTCATTTTCTGTGATTTAGGTTCCAAAATAAAAGACGTCTTCAATAGTTTAAGTTGCATGACTAAATTTCTCAATTCTTTCTTTGTAGTTGTTGATGGATGAACTTCTCCTATGAGGTCAATGAAATAATCCACGCTCATTACTGAAAGAGATTTAAAACTAAATGTTTATATATTTATTCTGTTGCAAGAATATATTTAATGTTTTATCGTTATTTACAGTTTAATGAATTACATTTTCATAAAACTATCTTTATCCAATATTTATAATGCGTGAGTGTTTTATGGTACTTTAATCTACGTTTTAGCAAGTATTGGTTGAATGTTTTATAATCTTGCTTTGGTAGGTTTTTTGTAGCACATTATGATGTAAAAACACTTTTACAGGGGGTTTATTCCTAACCTATTTAAGCCACCAGAAATTAAACAAATCACTTCACACACATATACATAAATGAAAACAAATAAATAAAAAGTACTTTTTAGAACGTTTTTTTTAAGTATTGCTGTTAAGTTAAGAAAAATAAACAAAACAACATACATAAAAGCATAAAATACTGGTTTCATATTATCCAATATACTCTTCAGTTTCGACAAAAAGTTTTCTCTAACAAGACGTATTAAACAATATAAAACTTCTCAAGTTTTCTTACCTTAAAACCTTATATTTGTTTTAATCTCTCTATATATATTAAAGTATGTAACATATAATGTGGTTTTAAATTTATTATTAAAATAATTTTCAGAAAACAATCTTTTATTCTTCTCACAATAAAACCAAAATTAATATATTTGAAAATAAAGTTGTTTTTTAAAGTATGATATTGGTCCATAATACACATAGTAATGTGTTTGTTAACAGTTATTAACAGGTACATGCATATTTGACACAATATTTGTATAAATTTATTTTCAAACGTAAACTTTCTGTTTCTACAACATATATCTGCTTACAGGAAATACAAGATATTACATAAATACCATTATATGATTTACAACTAAATCTAACGTTTATAAAATATTATCCCAAATAAGGTATGTAGTATGGTTAGTGTATGTATCGCAATTTGGATAATTGCAGGGAAACGTACCTTCACCAGATTTCTTCATATTATTTCTCTGATTTAAGAAAGTGTATAAACTTTTGAGTTGGCTTTTTGATATTATGATTTATTTATTTTCAGACGTTGTTTTTAGTATTTTATCTGAAATTCTTTCCATTTTTTCAACGTCATTAATGTGAACTTTAACTGAAGGATAATGTGTTATTATAAAATTAATAATTTGTTGTTTTTCTATTCTGTCATTAGTTTCCATTTTAATCATCGCTAACTTAAAACCTCTCTATCAGAGTTTCTGGAGAATGACACTTCCTAAGGTAAAATTTTAATTTTACTCTGTGTTGTTGATCTTCCGGGTTGGAAACAATGAAAAAAAAAAGCTTCTGAGCTATGCAAAATGAATATCTAATTTAATATCTAAAAATGATAAATTTAAAAAAATATAAATACTGATGTGAAGAAATAAATTGGCAAGAAGAATCAAGTTTTATTCTTACTTTTAATATTACCATCTTACTGAAAAAAAAGACAAGCCTAAGTTATTCAGTTCAAGAGTAAACATTATGTTAGGATTGATTAGATTCAAGCTTTCAAAAAATATTCCAACATCAAAAGACTTGTTCCATAATAGAAAGCACTTATCTAGAAACGTTTCTGCTTCAAGTAACTAAGTTAACTTCCTTGAAAATAATTTAACAAACTAATGAATATTTGAATTTCAAAATATCCTATTACAAAGTGGCATTAGTTGGTTGATTGATTGATTGAAATTAAGCACAAAGCTGTACAGTGGGCTATCTGTGCTTTGCCAACTACGGGTATCGAACCTGGTTTCTAGCGGCGTGAATCCGCAGACATATCGCTGAGGGGAGGCATTAGTTGGAGCTCTCTTTTGTTCCATTGAAGCTC
Organism: Tachypleus tridentatus; assembly: GCF_004210375.1. NCBI lineage: Eukaryota > Metazoa > Arthropoda > Merostomata > Xiphosura > Limulidae > Tachypleus > Tachypleus tridentatus. The sequence goes on along the minus strand of NC_134837.1, from coordinate 104,420,508 downwards.
CAGAGATTTGTTGATGCTTATTGCCTTCATAAGCAAAATATCAATTACTTAAAACGAGGTACAAACATTTAATTACCATTTCGTTATTGAAACGCCCCATACTAGTACAGCGATAAGTCTACGGATTTACAACGCTAAAATCAGGGGTTCGACTCCCCGCGGTGAGCTCAGATGATAGCCCGATGTAGCTTTACTATAAGAAAAACACACACACACACAACTCCTTTATTAAAACAAGGATTTAATAAACCTGGATAGCTATCTAAATTATATTCAAAAGTTTGTTTTTACCATATTCATTTATAATACTTGGATAAAGAAAAGTAAGATCTGATGATTTAAAATAATTTACGCAGTTTTTTTATATTTTCTCTGGTAAGCGATTAATAAAATCAGTATAATCTATTATACAACTTTGTATTTTAAACTAAATGGTTTTAGAAATATATCCATAACAGAGCTCGGTGACTCAATGACCTTTTCATTTCTTTTTGGATATCATTAATACTAATTTTACATTTGTTATTATAAAAGGAATAATGTCTTTGTTATTTTGTATTATTATTTTTTTTTTTTATTTTAGCTAACTTAAAACATCTCTTTATTATACTTTCTGGATAATGTCACTTTCTAAGGTCAGATTTTAATATTGTCTGTCTTTCTGTGTTGTTAAGTGATATTACAATAATATATATTTTAAATTTTCTTTGGTAAATAATTAATAAAATCAATACAATTCTTTATATAACTTTATATTTTAGATTAAATGGTTTTAAAATTACGTTAATAACAGAGTTCACAAGAACTGTTTAGTAATTTAACTCAGGAATTAAACGATTGTATAGAAACTGTAACTAAAGACCTAGAAGATTGTATAGAAACTGTAACTAAAGACCTAGAAGATTGTGTAGAAACTGTAACTAAAGACCTAGAAGATTGTATAGAAACTCTAACTAAAGACCTAGAAGATTGTGTAGAAACTGTAACTAAAGACCTAGAAGATTGTATAGAAACTCTAACTAAAGACCTAGAAGATTGTGTAGAAACTGTAACTAAAGACCTAGAAGATTGTATAGAAATTCTGACTAAAGACCTAGAAGATTGTATAGAAACTGTAACTAAAGTCCTAGAAGATTGTATAGAAACTGTAACTAAAGACCTAGAAGATTGTATAGAAACTGTAACTAAAGATTTAGAAGATTGTATAGAAACTGTAACTAAAGACCTAGAAGATTGTATAGAAACTCTAACTAAAGACCTAGAAGATTGTATAGAAACTCTAACTAAAGACCTAGAAGGTTGTATAGAAACTCTAACTAAAGACCTAGAAGGTTGTATAGAAACTCTAACTAAAGACCTAGAAGGTTGTATAGAAACCCTAACTAAAGACCTAGAAGGTTGTATAGAAACTCTAACTAAAGACCTAGAAGGTTGTATAGAAACTCTAACTAAAGACCTAGAAGGTTGTATAGAAACTCTAACTAAAGACCTAGAAGGTTGTATAGAAACTCTAACTAAAGACGTAGAAGATTGTATAGAAACTCTAACTAAAGACCTAGAAGATTGTGTAGAAACTGTAACTAAAGACCTAGAAGATTGTATAGAAACTCTAACTAAAGACCTAGAAGATTGTGTAGAAACTGTAACTAAAGACCTAGAAGATTGTATAGAAATTCTGACTAAAGACCTAGAAGATTGTATAGAAACTGTAACTAAAGACCTAGAAGGTTGTATAGAAACTCTAACTAAAGACCTAGAAGGTTGTATAGAAACTCTAACTAAAGACCTAGAAGGTTGTATAGAAACTCTAACTAAAGACCTAGAAGGTTGTATAGAAACTCTAACTAAAGACCTAGAAGATTGTATAGAAACTCTAACTAAAGACCTAGAAGAAAATAAGTTGTAATTGCAAGGGTGTTCAAGATTACAACAAGAAATGCTAATCAATATAACGGAAACTGTGAAAAATAATGTGTATGTATATGAAAAGGGTGTTAAAGACATATTTTATGAAAATAGAAAATATCTAAATAAAGATTTCCATCAAACAAAATTAATGTATTGAAGAAAGCCGAGATCAGAGAAATTAAGCAAACTTTTGATTGAGGGTTGTGAACCTCTCATACCACTTAAATATAGACATCACATCAATACATTACTGTCAACGGATGAGTAGAATATATGTTGACATCTAGAAGTAGGAACTACCAGAATTGAAATAAAAGTTCTCCAGTTAAGTGAATTCTTTAGTGACACTAATTTTAAGACATTTAATGAAGTACTTAAAGAATCTTTCTACTTAAAAAGAAAATTTAATGAGAAGATTTGAGAGAAAAAGAAGTTTGGTTTCTTAAATTAATGTATTTGGATGTTCGGAAATAAGAATGTTGCATAATTTCAAACATGCAGAAAAATCAAAGGAATTTGGAAAATAACATGGAATAAATAAAATTAATAAAAATACAAAAGTGAGAAGAAAAACATTTTAGCTTTGGAAAATACAACTTAATACAAGAAGTGACAATAAAACCAGAAGTAAAAATTGGAACTTGATGAATAAGTGGAATATATGTGTAGTAATAGAACAGTAAGAAAAATATATTTTTCCCAGTGTACCCCTGGGAAAGTTTGGAACTTGAGATCACAATCTTTGTCGGGATAGGAAATTAAAATTTTAAAGAGAGGACTTATAATTACTTCAAATAATAAACCAATTGAATTTAAAAGTAAAGAAGATATACATGAATTTATTAGGAAATAACGACTAACAGGAGTTTTGAAGAATAAAATATACTAAATGTATTACAGGCCTTACTTGGGAGAAACTCTAGATTTAGTTGTGGATCATTTATGTATTATATTGTATTTGTATTAGGCCAATATATAGTGGAGAAACAGAAACTTTACGTTTGAGAACAAATTTATACAAATATAATGTCAAATATGCACTTACCTGTTAATAAATACATTGTTAAGTGCATTGTGAACCAATATCATACTTTAAAAATAAGAAATCTATTTCCATTTTGGTTTTATTGTGAACAGAATAAGAATGTTTGTAATTTTCTTATAGCAAAGCTATATCAGACTATCTGATGAGCCCACTGCGGGAATCGAACCGCTGATTTTAGTGTTATAAATCCGTAGACTTCCCGTTGTACTAGCGAGGGACAGGAATAAAAGTTTGCTTTGTAAAAAATATTTAATTATAAAATTTAAAACCACATTTTATGTTACATAGTATAAAACGTGTATAAGGCTAAAAAGGTAAAAAAAAACACGGTAAGTTTTATGTTGTTTAATAGGTCTTGACAGAGAAAACTTTATTGCAGAAAGTAAAAAGTATCCTGGATGATACGAAACCAGTGTTTCATGCTTTTATATGTGTGCTGTTTTATTTATTTATCTTAACTTAACAGCAATAAGTAAAGAGTTTTTTAAAAACATTTTAAAATTAATTTTTGTATTGTTTCATTTCTATTAAGAACTTATACACATAGAGAGAGAAGGGGAGAGATAGAAATACATACATAGATGTATATTTAAATATTCAATGGATATATTTCGTTTGTATTTCCCGCAGAGCAATATATGTTCTTGAAAATCGATTTATTCCCTAAGCAACGTTAGTTTTATCCAGGGAAAACAACACTCTACAATCTGGAAAGAAAGAAAAAGCAGAGAAACATTAAGGTTTAACTAAGCTCTGAAAGTTTCAGGTGTAATACCACTCTTGAATGCAAGTATCATTATAGTTTCCTTTTATTTAATTAAGCTACTTTGGACTGCTGTTCGCACGTCGTGAAATTAAGTGAAATATCTAGATCTCTTCTAGATGTAAAAGAAAAATGAAGCTTCGGTCTGTCGTGATGAATTAAATAACAGTTAAAGTTTCTTATGCTTGTAACATTAGTATTCACATAATGACCAGTAATTCTGTAAAAAATAAAACAAGCTCTCTCATCTTTGCCAAACATTCTGAGAAATATATTTTAAAGGATTTTCTAGCTCTATTCTGCTTCAAACATTTCTAGTTTCAAAAGAAACTTTCAAGTGCTATGTTGCAGCTGTTTTTGTCGGCAGATTACAAGGAATACAACAAACATCTGTGGCAACAGTGGGAAGGTTTTCTTCAATATCTCATAACTCCTCTACTTTGCAGCATTCATAAAAATAAATGCTTTCATGTTTATTAGACACAATGACGTATTTTATAAATCCAAAGCCATACATATTTTGCTACACTTTGTCTATATAAGGTTTCAGAGAAAGTGGAATATGTACAAAATTCCTATGTAGTTTTAGGAGAGGTAGAATATGTACAAAATTCCTATGTAGTTTTAGGAGAGGTAGAATATGTACAAAATTTCTATGTAGTTTTAGGAGAGGTAGAATATGTACAAAATTTCTCTGTCGTTTTAGGAGCGATAGAATATGTACAATATTCATATGTAATTTAAGGAGCGGTAGAATATGCACGCAATTCCTATGTAGTTTTAGGAGCTGTAGAATCTGTACAAAATTCCTATGTAGTTTTAGGAGCTGTAGAATATGTACAAAAAACGTATGTAGTTTTAGGAGCGGTAGAATATGTAGAAAATTCATGTCCAATGTTCATGGACAATACTTTATTAGTTTACTTTTTTTAGTAAACACGCTTGAGTGCTTGTTCAATTCACATCTAAACTAGCAAAGTGAGCGAGATGAATGCCTACCAGAATCAACTCTTTCTTTGTAGAAAACTAAGTTTAGCAGAATAAACTCTTTTCTTTTTACAAGGAAGTTCAACGCTTACCTGGATCAATTTTGTTTTCACACTGAAGTGAACGTTTACCTAGATCAGTTCTTTTTTTTACAGTGAGATAAACGTTTATCAAGATTGCCTCTTTTTACGTAATGAAATGAATGTTGTTGTTTTTCTCAGGTTAGCTTCTTCCTTTCGCTCTGAATTTAATGTTTATAAGAATAAACTTTTCTTTTTCTCAGAGAGGTAAACGCTTATCAAGAACAGCTCTTGCTTATATTTATTTATTATTTGGATTCATAAGTTGGTAATAAGTATGACATTCCATAGCCATATTATTTACAGTCATTTTATTCCACCATACTTTATTGGCCTAATACAAATCTCCAATGATAAGATGATCTAACAGAATACCGGTGTACACTGCTGCGAATGAAAGCTTTTGCTCAGTAGCAGAGCCATACAAAGTCTCACTTGATATACTACTTACATTAGCCATTTTACGTATAGAAACCTCCCATTGTTTATGAAGATGAAGATAGTAAAGCATGACCCATTAGTTGGTAATAGGTGTAATATTACTCAGAGAGAAAGTGTTGTTGAAATTCGATTATACTATTTTCTTATCGAAGAGCTGAATTTTACCAGTAATAGATAACGTGATACAAATCATTCATCAGTATTATTGTGCGTATTATTACACACACGTTATCAAAACATGTAGCTCGAACCAGCATAATTTATTAATATAATATCTCCCATGTGAAACATAACTTAAGAAGGTAAAAAAAATGTTAACGATTTTTATTTCATCATTAGATTAACTATCATTAATTAAACAGTAAGTGATACAGCAAATTACCGATGGAGGACACAGAAGACATTTTATCACATTCGTTTTTCATTAATCCTACTTGATGTTTTCCGAGTTTTTAGTTACCCAGGCGTTTTAACAAATATATAGTTTTTGCTGGGCTCCGCCCTCTTTTATATTTTACAATGAGAATTATTTTGTTATTCCTGCTCGTTTTTGAAATGTTTACCATATTACTTATTGCTAATTTTGTAATTTTTATATTTTCACCTTTGATAGGAAATAAAATCCAGTCTATCATTCGATTCAATTCTCATCAGTAACCCTGAGAATAGAACGATAAAATTCGGCGTCGTATAGTTGTGGCAGGTAAGCTGTGCGAATGGTTGGTTGTTCAGCGTTTACTGGCACAAAACTATCTGCGTCAAACAACCGGTAAAAATAGAAATAAAAGTAAAATTATTAAAATATATGAAAAGAAATCATGTTAAGACAAAACAAAATCCAATTTTTGAATTAAAAACTGAAATAGAGTTAAAAAGGCCAATGGCACTTAAAACTTTTAAAAACACAACTGAGGCGGACAGTGTCACCATCGCCAATGACACTGTCCAACGTCAAGGGTGAACCCTTGGTAAAAATATCTTTAAAATGGTGCTGTCGCTCAAGACAGTAAAGTATGAGCTATTGTCACACAGACCACACATCATTCTCTATAAGATCTAACAGAGACAGCTCGTCAAAGCAATTAAACGGTAGTTTGAAGGAATCTTGGGATCCTTCCCGGGCTTAGCAAAAGGGAGGTTAATAGCATGGCACGAATCATCAGAAAAAAACACTTTATTGTGAGAACCGGAGAAAAACAACCAGAAAAATAACAAGAGAAGGAGGAGAGAGATGAAGCAGCATATCATAAGGTCTGACTGATATAGAGATGAAGCAGCATATCATAAGGTCTGACTGATATAGAGATGAAGCAGCATATCATAAGGTCTGACTGATATAGAGATGAAGCAGCATATCATAAGGTCTGACTGATATAGAGATGAAGCAGCATATCATAAGGTCTGACTGATATAGAGACGAAGCAGCATATCATAAGGTCTGACTGATATAGAGATGAAGCAGCATATCATAAGGTCTGACTGATATAGAGATGAAGCAGCATATCATAAGGTCTGACTGATATAGAGATGAAGCAGCATATCATAAGGTCTGACTGATATAGAGATGAAGCAGCATATCATAAGGTCTGACTGATATAGAGATGAAGCAGCATATCATAAGGTCTGACTGATATAGAGATGAAGCAGCATATCATAAGGTCTGACTGATATAGAGACGAAGCAGCATATCATAAGGTCTGACTGATATAGAGACGAAGCAGCATATCATAAGGTCTGACTGAAAAAGAGATGAAGCAGCATATCATAAGGTCTGACTGATATAGAGATGAAGCAGCATATCATAAGGTCTGACTGATATAGAGATGAAGCAGCATATCATAAGGTCTGACTGATATAGAGATGAAGCAGCATATCATAAGGTCTGACTGATATAGAGATGAAGCAGCATATCATAAGGTCTGACTGATATAGAGATGAAGCAGCATATCATAAGGTCTGACTGATATAGAGATGAAGCAGCATATCATAAGGTCTGACTGATATAGAGATGAAGCAGCATATCATAAGGTCTGACTGATGTACTGACAGAAGATGAAGAACGTGTTTGAGTTCCACTGTGTAAAGGGGCGATTTTACATGTAGAAATGAAAGAAAAGAGGTTATCGTTGTACCCAAGTCAAGTCTAGAATGGGGGAGTTAAAGTAGAAGTGCTAGGTGCACGATAAAAGCTTTCGCCGAGACTATCGGCGATGTTTTGGGCATCAGCAACATTAGCCATAAGAGAGCAAGATCAAAAGGGGCGGAAGTATACTGCCCATTGACCTTTCCAATCTTGTCTTATATCACTTTGGAACTGATGGTAGAAAATATGGTAGTTATGAGATTCATGTAAGATTCCTTCTGGCTTTAACGTCTTATCTGCCAAGTGTGTGTACGGGCCCACTAGAAAGCGATGAGGTTTGAAAGTGTGGGATACCTACGAAGGGTATCCCAGACTCATTTTTGAGTATTCCATGCCATGTGATAGGCAGGATTCCACCATGGATGAGAATTTCATGGAAAACATGTCGAGATCTGAGAAATAGATTGTGCAGCTGCTTGGACAATACAATCAGTTACTGCTGTCATACAGTCGTCTATCGATGTCTAACAGATAACAACAGGGTCAAATCCCAGGAGAGCAGTGAAAGAGGGACAGTTAAACTGGCCCAGCTTCAATCGTGATTCGCAGATCGGGTGGCATCGTTCACGGCCAATCTCCCTGAAAATAATCTGAAGAAGATCACTACTCCGTGGATAAATGCCAGCTCCCCAAGAGAAATGAGAGGAAAGTGAAGGGAAGCAGACAGAGAAATGAGTAGCAGTAAACGATTGACTAGGTGCATGAAAACATGTAAAAGTACGAGTAGTGAAGAGATAAAGGTGATGCTCCGAGAGCCTATGTTCTACAGGATGCCCCCTCCCATCAATATCAGCATCATTCCAGAGGGATTATGTCCATTAAAGTCCCCCAAAACTAAAAAGGGAGACGGAACCTGTTCAATGAGAGCATCAAGATCTAATTGATCATAAGGCTCTGCAGGAGACAGATAGAGAGAACAAACAGGAAGGAATGGTAAGGACAGAGATAGGTCTTGAGTTGATTCGTCAACTCTCTTAACCACGGAGGTCAAAAGATTCTTCACATGGTTTGAAAATGACTCTGTAAGAAGCACGTAGAGATTTATCTGCACTCTCACTGTAATAGTGGAATAGAGTGCAATAGCATATCTCTGAAATAGAGTGGAAACAGTAACTTTTAAGCCTCAGGGTAAGAAATGTTGTAAACCGTTTTCAAATGCTGCGCACCTTTTTTTCCATCGTTTTAGGGCAAGAACGAAATTAAGAGGGGTGAGAGCCACAAAATTTAACCCAATAAGGGTCCATTTTGCACTCGTAGGCGTTATGGTCCTCATAAGCACAATGAGCAAATATCAATGAACCATGACATGATGTCTTCAAGTGACCAAACCACTGACACTGGAAATATTTGAGAGAATTTGAAATATATGGCCGAATCTTGCAATTTAGTTAACCTGCCTTGATGATGGCAGGTGGGTGAGGTGATGTAAAGGTCGAAATTAGGACATTGGTCGGCATCATAATTACATCTATGCGAGTGGAGATACGTCTCACTGTAGAAACTCCTTGGGTAGAGAAACCAGCAAGAATTTATGACTCGGGGATATTATTCAAATCCCTCTCAACAATAACTCCTCGTGACAAATTCAAAGTAGCATGGGGAGTAACCTGAATGGGTAATCCCCAATGGTCTTGGAATGGAAGAGTAAATCACTGTATTTTGAAGTGGAAATTTCCACTAAGTTATTCCCAAAAAGTAATTTTTAAATGACTTAGGAGAGCCAACATTTCTCTTCTGAATAAGAAAGGGAGACATTGTCTTAAAACTTGTCTGATAAATAATGTAATATCAGAAAATGAGGTACAGGTGTTGAAGAAGTTAAATATTGTTGTTCAGAATCTTCAAGACATGGTCGTTTACTTATGTTCTCTCTTTTATTATTTTATTTTTATTTTGAGTTGGGGGATCCATAATAAAAAAAGAGTATTTCGGTGTCCACTGACCCCACCCAAACAAAGACAATGCAGCAGCACCAGGGTTTTGATAGCACTATACCCAAACACCAGCATCAGACACAATGTTCACAACACCCGTTGAGAACCTTCAACACTGTTACTCGATTCACCTTAGCCCGAGTAGACCAGCCGATCGATCCTGGGGAGGGCACTCCAAGACCGCCCGTCTACAGGAATCAAGGCTGAAGTGGTGTGTTAGGGTTGGACCCCTCAACCACCAGGATCCTCTCCGACCCTTCACGGGTCGCCACGCATAGCAAACATATGGGTGAATGTTTAGATCTCAGAGCAGGTAAACTGAAAGAACACAACAAATAAAATTATAAATCATACAACCACATGAGGTAGAAGGCAGAGCAGATACAAAAAATAACAAAAACCATAAATTTCTCAATCTCATTGACTGGCTGATATTGTTGAATGCTTTTAGCTGCTTAACAAATATACTTATCATATTTATAAGTGTACCAAATATAACAAAAGCACAGGGACCATGAGCTATAGCTAGTCAATAATAAGAGCTAATTACTGTGCATCAAGTAATACTTTCAACAGAGACGTCAATTGAAAGTACGTATGTTCGCGGCCCACCATGGCCAGGTGGTTAAGGCACTCGACTTGTAATCCGGGGGTCGCGGGTTCGAATCTACGTCACACCAAAATGCTGACAGTCAAACCCGCTATTCGTTGGTAAAAGAGTAGCCCAAGAGTTGGTGGTGGGTGGTGATGACTAACTGCTGTCAGTCTAGTCTTACATTCCTAAATTAGGGACAGCTAACGCAAATAGCCTTCGTGTAGATTTGTTAGTTATTCTGTCTGACTGTGTTAGTTATTCTGACAAACAAACCTCCCGCTCAACAGCAGGTAAGTTGAAACTTTCTTTATTCTCAGTTTATTTCGTCGTATACTTTACATGAAAAGTATATGTTTCTTTCATAAATGCCAGTCTGTATTACCAGTTTTACCTAGACGAAATTCTGGTTATTACCTAAATTAGATGAAGTAGTTAATTAAATTAACTAATTTATCAACCCTTAATATATACACACAATCACCAATCATACTCACTAGTAATCCAAATGACACTGAACACTATAAACAAGTGCCATCACATGTAGGTACAGGACGTATGCACACTCACAATGCGTACCCACACCATAAGTAAAAAGAATGTACACCACACACACATACGCTATTATTTAAATGTTCCATAATATTACGGTGTACACCAACACTGATGATATACACACAGCATATCAACACAAACGTATGAATGATGAATAATATTAAGTTACTTTATATGAAAAAAGAGCATGAACAACTGAGAGTGTAGAGATGAGAGCTCCAAAAAAGTGAGAAAACAAGGTAGGAATGGACATGTGGAGTAATACAACTTTCTCTGTACAATCTATGTGGTTCTATGATGTTTATACTTTTGTAGAGAAAGCAGCCTCATAAGTTGTTTAGTTTTTGTATTTGAATCCATCTATACAGTGTGGTTGTACAGAGGAAGTTTTGTTACACCATATTCATTTCTTCAGTTTTGGTGCACCCGTTCCTTCACCTTCATTTTTAAATCTTTGTTTCATTTCTTTAATCATTTTACTGTTCCATTTTTGATAAAAATGATATCTTGAAAATAATTTTAATAAATCAAAGATACAGTTAAAAATTTCAGTTAATGGGCTGTATTTTAAATATCGATTTTCTATTTATATTAAAAATATGTTTGCTACAATATACTATCTGTGCTGTAATCTTCACAGTGATCGAGTTTTAGCGTTTCAAGTAGTAAAACATTCTGCTCAACTAACAGGGGCTTCTCTGTAGAATATTTTAACGATTTATTATACCATTTAAACTTTACAGTCATAATCCATACAACATAATAATTTCATAACAAGATTTACTTTAAATTCACTGATTAGCCGCTATATCCTAATCGTTTGCATCATTTACAGAGCTGTAACGCTATTTTGCAATAATTAGCAAATCATCATCATAAAAAGTTTGAGTGTACTCGAAATTGTTTATCGTTGAGTTTAAAGCAGTAAACGTGTTTCAGCTATTGTTTATTGTTGAGTTTAAAGCAGTAAACGTGTTTCAGCTATTATTTATAAATATAGCTATAACTTTAACTAACTAACAAAACAAGAGGACTAGAAACTGAGTAATTAAAGAAATAGAAGTGTGTGTACAGCAAATAAACTGATGATATATTTTAGTATTTTAAATTATTTCTGTGCATGGTCGAGCAAGTGTAAAAAGAATAAAAAGTTCTATTCTGTTTGTTTTGTGAATTTCGCGCAAAGCTCCACGAGGGTTAACTACGCTAGCCTTTCCCAGTTTAGCAGTGTAAAACTAAAGGGATGGCAGCTAATCATCACCATCCACCGCCAACTTTTGGGTTACTTTTTTACCAACGAGTATTGAGGTTAACCGTCACATTATTATGCCCCTGCGGCTGAAAGGGCGAGCATATTTGGTATGACGGGGATTCGAACCCGCGATCTTCAAATTGCGCAGTCGAACACCCTAAACACCTGGTGATGCTGGGCTAAACGTTTTATATTAAAGAGACTGAAATATAAATAAAGAGAGAATTAATACGTTTGTGCAAATTATTTCTAAATCACATATGTTAATCGTAAAGCCCTTGTTAGTTGTGTATAGGCATTTAACGAAACAAAACAATAAGAGACGAAATCCTCGATCCATAAAACATCAACATTAATAAAAGCTCATAATATGAAAAATTTAAGGTAATGGAAATAGTTTAAAATGATAGCTTTATAAGGCTCTAATCAGTTGAATGATATCTTTGAGCACAAAGTTTTATAAACGTTACTTTTTTAAACAGAAAGTGCTTACGTTCTCATCCTATACATCATAAGCTCTTTAGTAATATTCAGTAATTTTTCTTTAACTTGTGATGGAATGGCAATAAGTGGTTGTCGGTTTTGAATTAAATCTTGCCTTATCAACATTTATAAAGCTTGCAAATGATCAAGGTTGCACTTGTGAGCTCTTCAAATTAGATTTCACTATCTTGGAATATTCATTTGTACTCAACTTAGCACTAACTCCTAACGTTATAAGAACGTTCTCTTATATTGGTATGAAGTAAAGGACTGCTTGCTTTGCTAAATTTCGATTAACTACTAAGGCAGTAAACAGAAGTGTGTTGATTTATATGGCGACTTCAACCGTTTTAAATCGTATCACATTTTACCTAAAACCATCAGTAATTTACTCAATCATGAGACGAAGTATTTTCGTCAGCAATGTATTTTTTTCATCCCATTTATAAAGATTCTTTTCTTCCCTATCTGACAAATAACTGGAATTTCCAAATGGTGACCGTAGAAACCATTATATAACATTTATGGAATTTTCTTGTACGAACAACTGTCTCTCTGTAGGAAATGTGATTCCCATGGCTACAGCTATCTGATCTTTCGCAAGTAAAAGAGTTAAAACGAAATACGTGATGAGTTAACCCATTTATATTTTGTTATTCCATAAATGCTATAAAATGCTTGTAACAGCAAATTAAATTTACTAATAAGATAAATTATTTTCCTTCCGATACCATGATATGAACAAGTAATATTCATACGTGTTGTTGTTTTGAATTAAGTACAAAGCTACACAATGGGCTATCTGTGCTCTGCCCACCACGGGTATCGGAACCCGGTTTTCAGCGTTATAAGTCCGCAGACATATCGCTGAGCCACTGGGGGGCTATTCATACCTCTCCCATACAATGTGAAATGTGAACACAATAAAATAAGCTTGGCTGTTATCTGTGAATCGATTAGTGCAAAAGTCGATTTGCTTGTTCTGTTTTAGCACACATTGCATAACAGTCTAGCTGCGATGTATTCATATCGGAAAATGAACAACAAATGTTGGTGAAAAAGCCCTCAAACTTATCGTTAGACCACCAGGGTACAAAAGTTGTAAAGATAATAACAAAAGATTAGTAAAATATGAAAAGGGGAAACGGCTTTTAATTCTAAACGACTCTATATTTCACTAAAATGTAGTTTAAAAATATGGAAATAAAATACTGATATAGATGATTGACACTTGATAATCAATAGAAAATTAAAAATAATGAAAGAAAGCGAGTAATTTGAATTTCATGCCAGTGTTTTCACTTGCAGTATGATACTGTGTTTTACTAAATGTTTACCCACTGTAGCCATGTGGTTAGAGTGTTCCTCTCAGAACCTGAGAATAGCGGATTCGAATGCCATCCAACTAAACATGCTCACATTTTCAAACGTTGCATCGTTATAATATTACAATCAATCCCACCTTTCATTGGTAAAAGAATAGCCCAAGAGTTGGTAATGGGTAGTGATGACTAGCTGTCAGTAGGTTAACAAATATATGCCCCCCAGTGGCTCAGCGGCATGTCTGCGGACTTACAACGCTAAAAACCGGGTTTCGATACCCGTGGTGGGCAGAGCACAGATAGCCCATTATGTAGTTTTGTGCTTAATTCAAAACAAGAACAACAACAAATCTATTTTTCATTATTTTTATGATAATAATTCTTTGAGAAATATTTTCACTGATATGTTTGTTCGGTTTACCTAACGCAGGATTTTTGAAATCATGAAGTGAAATCGTATAACACTTTATTTGTTCCTGTGATATCGTAATGCATATCCACCGAATCCTTTAAAATTGTGTAATCATACGTGATACATTAGTGTTATCATTGAGTAAATAAAAGGACATAATTTGATAAACGTGTGAATCGCACACATGTTTCATGCGTAAAACATGTGTATACTTCACACATTCACACATTGTTAAAGAGTATATAGGCACATTAATTTTGCTACTAATTTGTTTAATATATGTGTAAAAACGGCTCGTTTGGGTTGAGAAAATTGTTCCCTCCTCTACGTAAAAAATTTTCTCAACCCAAACGATCCCTTTTTACATATATATTTTTCTCTAGAAGTAAGTTTTCTCGACGTCACTAATTTGTTTAATGTTATTTTTTCCTGATATAAAGCAGATGATTCTTTCTTATGTTTTATTATAAATTATAGTGTAACTGTTAAGTAAATTTTATTTCAGAATATCTGAATTCATCTAATTAAAGAAAATAATTAAAACTACTTTTTCTTTTTGTAAATTTAGTATAATAAAACATCTCACGTGACAATTCAGATATTGTACAAACTATTCTTAATTTTCCATTACAGGTATTTAGTAACAAACCTATATATACATTAAAATGTTTAGGAATTTTACTGTCTTGTATTTTCCACCATTAACCTAAGATAGCTTATGACGAGAAGAAATATTCAGTTATTTGCGCTTCTTATAACACGCTTGTATGGATATGGTTTCTACAGAGAACTTAACATGTGTTGATATTTATAAACTATTTCAATATAAGTCTAATTTCGCACACGTTTTACAAATATATATATATTTTCATACTTACACGCACGTCTAGTAATCTTACATTTCTCTTCTGTGTTTGCTTGTTTGTTGTTTTTTGAATTTCGCGCAAAGCTGCACAAGGGCTATCTGCGCTAGCTGTTCCTAATTTAGCAGTGTAAGACTACAGGGAAGGCAGCTAGTCATCACCACTCACCGCCAACTCTTGGGCTACTTTTTTTACCAAAGAATAGTGGGATTGATCGTCACATTGTAACGCCTCCACGGCTGAAAAGCGACGGGGATGCTAACCTGCGACCCTCAGATTACGAGTCGCACACCTTAACCCACCTGGCCATGCTGGGCCTCTCTTCTGTGTAAATTCAAACTGAAGAAATAAGGGGAACGAAAAGATACATCTCAAGGCTCTGAAACTTGTATTAGTATTAATAGATGCAAAAACTAAGGGAAGTTATAGTGCAGAAAAATAAAATATATGTACATTTTTATTTGTCATTTGTTTAGTGTGATTATCCCTAAATTAGATAGACATTTCACGTTTTAAATGTGTTGGTTACATCATGAAAGGTTCTTCATGGCACACGCGTCAAGGCCTGAGTCACCTTAGCACTTTGTTCCGTAAACAGAAGTATGTATGACATCATGGCTGACACCCTACGATTAAGTACCAAGGCTATTAATGAAACTGGATTTTCATCAATCAAAAGATCAATGTATATATTATACTTAGAATATTTCCATAACAAACAACAATATTAAAATTAACTCATATATTGCGGTGCATTCTACTCCAACAATGCATCAGATCTAAATAAGGATGTTATTGTTTAGTCTATTCCATAACACAGGGTGTAATTGTCAATATGTTGAGTGTATTCCATAATACAAGGCGTGATTGTAAATATGTTGAGTCTACTACATAACACAAGGTGCGATTGTCAATATGTTGGGTCTATTCCATAACTCAGGGTATGCTTTTCAATATGTTAAGTCTATTACGTAACACAAGATGTAGTTGTTAGTATGATGAGTCTATTCCATAAAGCAAGTTGTGGTTATCAATATGTTGGGTCTATTCCATAGCACAAGATGTAATTGTCAATATGTTGAGTCTATTCCTTCCCTCCAGATTTTACCTGCGCCTGGTGTATCAGCTTTTGCTTTACGCATATCTTAATAGTTGTGTGTACGCAATAAACTATTTTAAACGTAATACACCTTAACCTCGGCAATATCAAAGATGTTTTTTAGTATGTTAGTGTATTTAACATTTTAATACGACGCACTAACTTTCAGTCTTCTTGTTAAATAATATTGAACATGATAGTTTCATCCAAGAAACATTCAAAAACTGTCATCATAAAAACAATCATCTTACTAATTTTGTAAAGGCAGTTTAGAAATATGGTTACAGTAAGGAAAAGCTACATTAATAGTTTTATATTGTGCGTTTGGAAACCCTAAGATTACATTAGAATACGGTTAAAAGAACCAACATGTTTATGTTGTTGGAAACTGGAGCTCAATCTGTTGCATTATGTTTTCACACAAATTATAGGAAGTTCTTATTTGTTTTTTTACACGTATATGTTTACAGGTGTGTCATTAGCGCTCCCTTTTTACATTTTTACTTGTTCAGGTAATCATGCCTGGGTTTTACGATCAACAAAAAATCTTCTCGTAAGTTATCTTTAAGTTCACAGTATAACTTGAAACCTTTTGTTAAATGTTAACTTTAAAATATAAAACAACTTCTCACGTAATGAATCTAAGCAAATACAATTAGTCTTAGCTGCCACATAAAGGCCAATAAAACGTCGATATTGTCAGTTCACCTCTTAAGAACAAGAACATTTTCATTAGCAGTCTCTCCCAGAAACTTTTTTTGTGTGTGTCGAAGCAATTTTTGCTAAGCACCTACTGCTGTAACAACATCTAATATAGAAGAAAGTATCTGAAACCAGTGCTTGACATGTTATTCCAAATAGCTCGGGTGCCCCGCTAATCAATTTCCCTCGAATTCCTCTCGCTGGATTCCAAGGAAACTGTAACCATCATTACGGGTTATATAGAGTTATTGTTCAGGCCACGAACAGCAACGTCGGCGAATACTGAGACGAAGTGACTGTTAATAAAATCTACTGTAGTTCAATGTTAATATCTAACAGTAACTGCTGACAGCGAGAAGAAATGTGAATCCACATTGCAGATCTTTATCTAATATGAAACTCTTTTTGAAGGTGGAAAATAAAAAAAGCAAAACTTACAGTTGGTTTCAGCTAGTAGAAACGAAGCCTTTTAAAACGTTTGGATATTTCGTCTGCTGAGACAGCAAAAAACAACGTGTTTTTTTATTCGCGATGGAACTTCCATTTATTTCTATTGTCTTTCATTTACTTCAATGTTTCTGAACTGTTTCATAAAAAGGTTTTGTCAGAAAAACCATCCAAAGCCAAGAGAAAAACTTATACGTGTCTATAAAAGTTTCTATTTCTATATACATACAACTTCTTCGAGTACCCGTTCAGACTACTGCAACAAATCCATAAACCGATACAACACTCTTGATTATATATATTGCTTCTTTTTATAATTTTCACGTAAATTTATCTGTCTATAGCCGTCACTAATTTTAAGTTGACATAAGACAACTAATTAATATGACCCACCGCCCATTCTTTCGATACTCTTTCGTGACTTTTATAGTGCACTCTCGGCTCGAAGTGTGGAGTGTGTTGTTGTTTTCTGCGGGAAAAACAACGAGAACCATGAATTTTTAGATTCACAATATTGGCACCCTAGCCTCTAGGTTACTCTTGGCCCTAAATATCAGGTAAAACTTATAAACATGTTAAAATATTACAACAGAAGAGTTAACTTTTTTGAATGAACCTAAGAAACTAGATGATGTAGATAAATTCAATTATTTGATACTTCGTAGTAACATATCGCCAACACAAAACATTCGAAATTTTTTTTCTAAGAAATAAATTTATTAGGTATCTTTATTCTTAATTGAAAATCGAAAAGATTTTGCAGTTTGGTTCAATGATTTATAATATACTCGACTGTTAAACACTTTCAGCATACAGATTTATGCCAGTTTTTACTTTCTGCTTTTTTTTATGGTGTCGATTTTGATCTTTTGTTTTAATCAAATACATACAAATAAAGACGCCTGGACAATGAGCTGTCATTAAATATATTAAAACAAATCACCGTTTTAATTATTTTATCATCGCCGAATCTTTCAATGACACTGTACTTTGGTCTATCTTTTCGACTTCCAACTATAACATTTAATTAAATTATGTTGTTTTGTTTCGAATTTTGCGCCAAGCTACGCGAGAGCTATCTGCGCTAGCCGTCCCTATTTAGCAATGAAAGACTAGAGAGAAGGCAGCTAGTCATTACCACCTACCGCTAACTCTTGGGCTACTCTTTTACCAACGAATATTGGGATTGACCATCACATTATAACGCCCCCACGGCTGAAAAAAAGAGCATGTTTAGTGTGACGGGCTTTTCAAATATTGCTGCTAAGGCCAGATTGAAAAATTTCCAGTTTCTCATCCAATGTTTTCAGTATTCTAAAGGAAAGAAGCTTTGATTTTCGTCTTCTTGTTGAAGATCCTGACTCACATTTTGCTGAAAATCAAAATAAAGTATATGTGTATAAAAGTTGGGAAAACTTATGGCAAATTAAGGTCTTCGCACAGGTGACGCTTCAAACAAACGCTTAAAAATAGATTTGGAAACTGCGAAATTTGAAAATAAAAAACACAAACACTTAAACACGCAGAAACCATGAACACAATCGAAAGATGAAGAAAACTAAAAAATGTATATATGAATACTAAAATATTAACAAATAATTAAAGACACTTTCAAAACTAGGAGAAACGAAGTAAAAACTCTGAAGAACAACAAATAGGACGATTTCTTCTCTCAATTAAATTCCAAATACATTATACTGACTCTCGATATGAAACACTAAATACCCCACACCTGCAAAAACAACACTTTATTCAATAATAAAACAAACGCGTTTGTTAAAAGTAATACCTCATTATACACATACTCTTTCAAAGAAGTTAAACACAATCTTCAGAGGGTTAGAATAACATTGTACGTAAAGATGCTCACAAAGTACAGAAATCATCAAAACATTAAATTACAAATAAGTAAAAGATCATCACCAATACAAAAGTCATTCTTATAAAAATGGCACTCGGAGACTATATGAAGCTGCAAACAAAACTCTTGGAAACAAGCTGATGTTGGTATTTTAGCTAAGGAAGGAAAACTAGAAAGCTATAGATATATAATTGTCATTAGCTATGAAGGAAAAATTCCCGAAAAATTCCCACAAACAGATTACTAGCTTTTCTAAAATTAGTAGTAACTAACCTGAATTTAAAGGTGGATTAAAAACTTCAGACAAATCACTAATCGTTCAATCAGGCTAACCTAATCACTGACAATTTTATTAAACGTCATAGTGAGCTTGCTTTTTTGCTAAACATAGGGCAAAAAATCCATCGACAGTATTTGGCATGAGGGTCTTTGACTTCAACAATCCCAGATGAAACTACAACAGAAAAACTAGAGTTAATGTGGAAAGCAAACACTCAGATTTCTTTACTACTTTAAGTGGTTGACTCAGAGTGATAGGTAGGAAATTAATTATCTATATTTATCATGTATGTAAACAGCATGCTGCTCTTAGACAAAACTAATCGTATCTCCTCAAAATTTGCAAATGATATAGCTACCTGGAAGAGTTCTCCAAATACATCAAAAGTATAACCAAATTCTCAATCACTTTTAAAGAAAACAAGCTAGGTGCAATAAATGGAATGTCAAGATAAACTCCCCAAAGAATCCAAGTTGTTTGTTACGGTATATCTAAAAAAACGACATCAAGCTTTTGTAAGAATTCACGGAACATTTTTTCAGGCTGCTACTTCAACTATGGTTATTAGTTTCAATAAGATACGAAACTCACCTGTACAAAATATCTGAAGAGTATAAAAAACAAAATCAGCTTGGATAAATAAGGCAGAAACAAACCTCTCAAAGTTACAAACAACTCAAAATTCACTACTTTGCAGTTCACAGAGATCTCGGAACGCGACTCACGTTTTTTGTTATTGTTTTTTTTTAAGTGTGAACGTTTCGATGTTGCCATACAAACGTATACAGAATTCAATAAACTATTTTAACAGGAACCCAAATAAAGGCGCTCTCTTAGGGAAACTAAATAGCTGTATCATACATAATTTAAGTAGAGTGAAGTACAAATCCCCACTGAACATCTACTTTAATTCACCTCAAAGACTACCTAACACTAGGTAACTAAAGCTCGAATAATACTGTGTATTCAAATTGAACTTTCTTATAATACATATAAACTTTGGTATATTGTTGAGTAAAAGGGAATTTAAATAAATATTGCTCTGAATGTTTATTTAAAAGGCTAAGTGACAAATAATATTGAATACGTTCTTGTTTCTATATCTGGTGTAGACGCGGCAGATATCATTCCTGTAAAACTAAATACAATTCATGCCTAGCATTAAAAAATCTACTTTGCACTGTGACTGAAACTTAAAATATTTGAAGGTATAATTTTACGACCACTTTTTTCATATAACCGCTCGTAAAATATTACTGCAATCTAACAAAATATATTATTATAATTAGATAATCTTTTCTAAATTTAAGTCAAAACAAATATATCTATGAGGCGGTTATACGGATGTGTCGGTCAACCACTTTAGGCGTCTCTGACGTTTTTACTCCCTTCCAAAATCATTTACTAGTAATATTTTCATTCATGCCTTGCCCAGTGGCATAGAGAAAAGTTTGAAGGCTTATAACGCTAAAAACGAGAATTTGATACCCGTAGTGGGCACAGCATAGCTAACCGATTGAGTAGTTTTGTGTTTAGCTATAGCCAAACAAAAACATTGATACACAACTTAACAAAACTGCATTATTTCTGTAACTAGAGTGCATGTTTATTAAGTTGACAAACGCCTAATCAAGTTGCAGTTGTAAATCCGTGGAAGATAAAGAATTTGGTTTCAACTAAAAATATTTTGTCGTATTCCTGTCTCACTAATTCATACAGTGAAGACAAAAACTGCTAAGCTTAAATCATAGGCTAAGTTCTATGTAAATTTTAAATAAAGCTAACTTTCTATACACTTCTGAATAACATTTCAGAGCTTTTACTTTACAAAAATATCATGATGAACTCGATAAAAGTAAAGATACTTCGAAATTAGATATTTGTCCTACACAATAATTTATATCAAAACAATGATAGTTGAATGGTAGCTATGTCAACCAAACTTAACATGCACTTTCAGGCCCTACGGAGAGTGACGAAAATAGTTGCATTTCAATCTGCCTCCATCTGTCACAATTTGAGGCCTTATGTGTACTCCACGCTATGCTATTGATGTCTATCAACCTTCGAAGACACCCTCAGGGCACCGTAGGGAATTTACATTCGGTTTTGAGTGTGGTCGATGTTTTGATCTGATCCACTGTGCCACTTCTAGGTTCCCTGTGTTTTTCCTAACTGTTTATTGTATCGATCTCTACTAAACTTTGAAAGCACACATAAGATACATCTGGAACCGAGATGCGGTCTCATTTGAGCCCTCATGTTACTCCCAGGGGAGCTTCTGTCTGTCTGTCTGTCAACCTTTCACACTTTCAGTTTAAACACCAGTCCATACCAAATTAGGCATACATTCTGACGGGCTCCTGAAGATTGACATCTCCTGTATGCCACTTCCTGTGAGGCTCCACACCTTTTCTGTGCTTGAACTAGTATATATATACAGGGTTAGTATAAAATTAACCCTATTTTTCAGTTAGATGATGAGGTAATCAGATGTTGAGAAGGGCGACTACTGACACATAATCCCCCTCGAAGGAAGATGCAGCTGAATTTGCATACTGATAATTGTATAAGAATGAGCTTAAGAAATTCGAGGGTTTATTCTGTCCTTTAAATTATTCTATCAGTTTTATATTCTGTAGTTTCGAACTACTGATCAGAGTTAGGACAATTAGGCAAAGAACATTTCGCTTATACCGGTACTTTAGTACTTAGCTCGCAATCTGAGAGTCGCAGGTTCGATTACCCGTCCAACCAAACATGCTCACCATATCAGACGTGGGGACGTTATGATGTGACAACAATCCCATCATTCGTTAGTAAAAGAATATCTCAAGAGTTGACAGTGGGTGGTGATGACTAGCTGGTTTCCCTCTAGACTTACACTGTTAAATAGGGATGGCGATAACAGCCTCTGTGTAACTTTTCTCGAAATAAAAACAAACAAAACAATTTTTATAGAGGGCTTATTGTTTGTTTGTTTTTTGTATTTCGCACAAAGCTACTCGAGGGTTATTTGTGCTAGCCGTCTCTAATTTAGCAGTGTAAGACTAGAGGGAAGGCAGCTAGTCATCACCACCCACCGTCAACTCTTGGGCTACTCTTTTACCAACGAATAGTGGAATTGACCGTCACATTATAACGCCCCCACGGCTGAAAGGGCGAGCATGTTTGGTGCGAAACCGGATTCGAACCCGCGACCCTCAGATTACGAGTCGAACGCCTTAACCCACCTGGCTGGCTATGCCGGGCCCTAGAGGGCTTATAGCTAAGAGGAAGGAGCATATTGAGCGGGATCGAATCTTGACCTTTGGATCCGCAGTCTGGCACACCATTTAAAGTAGTGAACTGAAAAAAAAGCAGTGCTTTAGCTTTGAGGATGTTTCCACAAAACCTGAACAAAAGCTCCTTTTTTTAAACGTTAGTTATGTAGAAAATATTTCTCGTTATACAGTTATGTTTTTTCCTATTCATTATTTTTCAGTACTATTTTAGTGATCTCTATACAATAACAGCTAAAAAGTTCATCAAAAGGTAACTAAAACCTGAATTTTTATATCCAGTGAAGCAATTTCAACCCTTATAAGTATATGCTCTTACATTTTCGTTAAACACTTAATTTATGAATCCATATCCTAGACATGTACAACTATTAATATAAGTAAATAAGAGATGAATAACTGATATTAAGACGATTAGGGGGGACTAATCATGTCATTAAACTCCATATTGATATCTCCAGTCGTGTTCTAATTGACAATAAGGCTCTTGACAATAGCCTTGCAGTGTAGTTACCATTGGAAAAGGTTTTGTCATAAGGTCATAGTGTCTCAATCATATTATTCCTCCCTGCTATTATTCATAAGCTATATAATGTACAAGGATGAAGCCTTTCAAGTAACTGTTTTAAAAGATTCCATAGAATTCCATAGGTGGTATATTCGACCACTTGTTCGGGATGTTTTCATTTAGAATAGCATGAATATTCATTTCATTTGTTTAGCTGTTTGAGGTATGTAATAGTTGAAGGGATACATCGTAGAAGCAAATTGTGTGCACGTTATTTCGGTTGCTATTCCAGACGGAAATATTTTTTTATTATATTATGTACTATTGCCTGGAGCACATGGTCGGCTTTTACACTGACCTTTGTGTCCATTGTTTATAAGGGTTCTGGTACGACTTTTTGCAGGCCTATTTTAGTTGGTCCTGATGCCTCTAATTGATTTAAATTATTTTGTTTTCCAATGCTATTATGTAAAAAACGATATCCTCGTCTTATAGATTATAAATATATGTCCTGAATAGATATGTGTGATCTATGTGCGTGAGTATTCTGCGTCGGACTGGATAATATACTTTTACCAATGATGACCATTTTCAATGACATCACACCAACTACCTGTCAATATGTAGTTCTGATGCATTCTCTCTCACCACGACCAAATAACGGCTGAGATGCGTATTTAAATCCATTTTATTAGTATAGTGTACTAACTGATGTATTTACAACGTAAAGTTGTTGTTGTTTTGAATTAAGCACAAAGTTACACAATTGGCTATCTGTGCTCTGCCCCCCACGGGTATTGAAACCCGGTTTCTAGCGTTGTAAGTCCGCAGACATAACGCTGAGCTACTAGGGGGCACAACGTAAAGTGCGTTATTATAACTGAATCTATATATCCAAGCAAGAATCATAAATCAGTGTCCAAAACGCTGAAGAATTATGATATTGAATGAACCTTTATTTCTACATTTTTACCGTTAAAGAGAAATATGTACAAAGGATTATCTGTGTCGAGCCCATCGTATAGATTGAACCCTAAATTTTAGCGTTACGAGTACTCAAACTTACCTCTGATTCACCGTGGAAGAAGTAAAAGAAACAAAAAGCCTGTAATTTGAGAAGTATTCGTATAGATGAACAAGACTTTCAATCATCCTGATTGGGGACAGATTACTCAAATCAACTGACAGCAATGCCTATCGACTATTTCAATTCTACTTCACGTAATATAAAACTTCTGTGTTAAAAACAACTGTTTCAAACATTCTTTCCTACCAACAATCGTATTTCAACGTTACGATTGATAAGGAAAGTTTTTAGTGACATATAAAACCCTTTTTAAAAGATTCGTTTCGTTATTTTATTGTCGTTAAGCGCAGAGCAACACAACAGGCCTTACGTTCTTTGTCCACTACGGATATCGAAACTCAATTTTTAGCATCGTAACACTAAAAGTATGGCGAGTTTAACATAAAAAATGGACTAAAGTCTTTAAATTTAGTAAAACAAAAGTGTGCAGAAATAAACATCAACAAAATTTATATTATATTACGTTAAAATACAACGATAATATAAACATCAACAAAGTTTATATTATATTACGTTAAAATACAACGATAATATAAACATCAACAAAGTTTATATTATATTACGTTAAAATACAACGATAATATAAACATCAACAAAGTTTATATTATATTACGTTAAAATACAACGATAATATAAACATCAACAAAGTTTATATTATATTGCGTTAAAATACAACGATAATATAAACATCAACAAAGTTTATATTATATTACGTTAAAATACAACGATAATATAAACATCAACAAAGTTTATATTATATTACGTTAAAATACAACGATAATATAAACATCAACAAAGTTTATATTATATTACGTTAAAATACAACGATAATATAAACATCAACAAAGTTTATATTATATTGCGTTAAAATACAACGATAATATAAACATCAACAAAGTTTATATTATATTACGTTAAAATACAACGATAATATAAACATCAACAAAGTTTATATTATATTACGTTAAAATACAACGATAATATAAACATCAACAAAGTTTATATTATATTGCGTTAAAATACAACGATAATATAAACATCAACAAAGTTTATATTATATTGCGTTAAAATACAACGATAATATAAACATCAACAAAGTTTATATTATATTACGTTAAAATACAACGATAATATAAACATCAACAAAGTTTATATTATATTACGTTAAAATACAACGATAATATAAACATCAACAAAGTTTATATTATATTACGTTAAAATACAACGATAATATAAACATCAACAAAGTTTATATTATATTACGTTAAAATACAACGATAATATAAACATCAACAAAGTTTATATTATATTACGTTAAAATACAACGATAATATAAACATCAACAAAGTTTATATTATATTGCGTTAAAATACAACGATAATATAAACATCAACAAAGTTTATATTATATTACGTCAAAATACAACGATAATATAAACATCAACAAAGTTTATATTATATTACGTTAAAATACAACGATAATATAAACATCAACAAAGTTTATATTATATTACGTTAAAATACAACGATAATATAAACATCAACAAAGTTTATATTATATTACGTTAAAATACAACGATAATATAAACATCAACAAAGTTTATATTATATTGCGTTAAAATACAACGATAATATAAACATCAACAAAGTTTATATTATATTACGTCAAAATACAACGATAATATAAACATCAACAAAGTTTATATTATATTACGTTAAAATACAACGATAATACATATGTGAACGTTACTTATTTTTCTTTCGTTTTTTGAATATAAAACACCGGAGTTTTTTTTATATTTTCACCGTTTTCAGAAGAAGATTTGATATAAAACACGTCCGAAACAATTGGCTTGTTTTAGTTGTTTCTTCGTATTTGGTAAAGAGTTGTTTACTGATTACTATTTTATCAGATCGGTACAAAATGAGTGCCACTATTTACATACAATTACATTTAGACAATACTTTATCATGAGATTTAAACTAGATTTTACCAACAGCATACAGGATCTTCTCATAAATATGAACACAGAAAAAATCAGAATAATGTTATCATGAACTTCAAATCAGTTTTGTTCAGCTTGTCGAAAGTATATCATAGGAAGTCAAAATTACTTTTTGTTACGAAATAAACTGTATATACGGCACGGTGCAGACCATAATTGTGCCATGAAAATAAGATAAAGAAACAACCAAAACTTTAATAATAATAAAAGTAGATAAGAACAAGCATAGCCATGTGATTAAGGCAGTCGACTCGTTAAGAGTAGCCCCAGAGTTGGCGGTGGGTGGTGATGACTAGCTACCTTCCCTCTAGTCTTACACTGCTAAATTCAAACCAGAACAAGCCTTACTTTCTCTGTGCTAACCATGTTTTGTTTTTAAATATTAGGAACAGCTCTATTTTACATATATATATTACAGTTTAAAAATGTAATTATTGTTGTTTATTTTATCACGAAATTCTATCAGGTTTATATGGTATCATTAGGTCA
Source organism: Tachypleus tridentatus (assembly GCF_004210375.1). Lineage (NCBI taxonomy): Eukaryota > Metazoa > Arthropoda > Merostomata > Xiphosura > Limulidae > Tachypleus > Tachypleus tridentatus. Next base: position 104,393,969 of record NC_134837.1, on the reverse strand, counting down.
GATACAACTTACACTGACACTAACGTTAATTAACATAAAATAATTAAGAGTAGCCGTAATAATCAACAAAGAAAGCACGTGATCCAACAGTATTATAATTAATAAAATATTTATCAGAACTGCTAAGATATTTGTATATTTAATTGATAAATAATTTATTAATAATATAGTATAATAACTGACAATAAATTTATTAGAGAAGACTATCCCACAACTTTGTGTGGAAGCGCATATGTGTATATATAGAAAAATGTGTGGGCATATATATATATGTATGTGTATGTTTTCTCCAACTATTCATTTCTTTCGCGTTTCTGTATTGTCCTCAAATGACACAGCGGTATGTCTGAGAACTCACACTGCTATAAACCGGCTTTCGATACCCTTAGTGGGCAGAACATAGATAGCCCATTGTGGTGTTTTGTGCTTGATTCCAAACAAACATTTCTTTACCTTCTAGTTAAACCAATACATGTGATTTTCAACCTCAGTGTCACTGTGTTATTGAAACCTTTGTTACTGGAATAATACTTATAAATACTTTTCACGTTTTCTATTTCAATATTCATATATCCTTTGTGCTTTTCTTTCAATTATAGTCTAGCCTCGCTAGCAGATCCACAAAAGTGTATAGAATGAGACTCAGAGACTCTGGAGATAAAAGTTTTCTGGTTACATATTTTATAGAAGTAAGATGAACAAATTACTTGAAACTTTTTTTTTTCTCTATGAAATGCTTATATCTTCACCATACAATAACAAAAGATTATTTTTATAGATTTAATATTATTTCTATGTTTCTATTTACGTACAATTACACTTTAACAAGCACTTTATTTCTTTATTTGCTTTTTGATATAAGCGCAAAGCTATTTTAGAACTATTTCTGCTATTTGTCACTCTTATAACACATCCACGGCCCGAAACTACAACGGAAACAGGATGCGAGCGATACATCCGCATGTCCATAGCAGAAATTTATGCAGTCACACATAAAATTCACACGTCTCGAAAACAACATTTATTTATATACTAATGTAGCTCCATTACAGTTCAGATAACGCAACAGCTTGTACAATCAGGACGGCCTTTTTTATGGAAGTCATTTCAAATCGATTCTTCATACGAAACCAGGTAAAAAACCATTTATATTTCCGAAAATTATGTTCTTGTTGTTCTCTTGGTCTAGCAGATTAATTTACCCAAAATGGACGATCACATACAACAATGTGTAATTGTTTTCACTATAAATAATTCCTCTATTATGTAAAATGTAACAACACAATGTTTTATGAAGAAGAGCTTCCTCATTTGCAATTCGAAATACCATAGACACGATTGAATAATTACTTGTGAAATAATGTTATATAATGACAAGATGCAAAAAGGCCTTTAAGCTTTAGCACAGATAGTTCGTTGTGTAACTTTATGATTAATAACAAGTTTATGATCATAATGCCTGCAGTTCTTCCACGTAACCTAAACAACTGAGCAAGGTTTTATGGAATCAGATATACATTTATATTATATATAAAACCTAGATAAATACATGTAGAGCATTGTCAATTAAATATGTTTTCCCATAATTGCATGTTCCATTTAGAAGACATAACAACATTTATTAATGTTGCTAAGCTTTCACAAAATTATGAAGTTCTAACCCTCAAGACATTTTCCATAACCTAAATCTAGTATTAAATGGGTTTCATGTTTTGACACTAATTGTTATAAGCTGCCCAGATGTTTCTAGTTGCTAAGCTGAAATTTTCGTCTCTCACATTAGGTTGTAGTTCAAGAGCGAATTACAATTAATAAACTGTGAGATGCGGTGAAGTTTGTTAAAGAACATTTAAGCAAGGTTTTCTTTGTTTATTTTGAGTAAATGGGGCTAAAATATTTCCTCCACATACATACATATGTATATACATCTTGAAAATAAATAGCCTACACGTTATCATTAAAAATGCAAAAGTTTTACACTTATAAAGAGCGTGCGTGATTTCTTATAGCAATGCCACATTGCCCTATTTGTTGTGTCCATCTAGGGAAATCGAACATCTAATTTTAAGGTTGTAAATCCATAGACTTACCGCTGTACCAGGGGGGAACTTACACTTATAATCTAACGTTACAGCTTGTCACGGTTTAATTACATCTTACTCCTGTGATGTAGTGACGTCAAAGACGTCTAATCTTACACTAACATGGAACAGATTACGTACGGTAGCGAGATCACCTTTCATAGTTTTAGGCCAATGGTATGTCTGCACACGCTAGCAATCGGATTTCGATACCTGTGGTGGGCAAAGCCCAGATAGTTTTTTGTGTAGGTTTGTGCTGAATTACAAACAAACAATTATCTTTTCAGTATTTTTTGTACGCATATGGTTAAAAGCGAACATTTGATTCTAATACCATCCAATCATATCAGTTTGAATCAATCATAGGGTTTAGAGAAAGCCTGTATTATATTTCCCTCGAAAAGAAGTACTTACGAAAGTAGAAAAAAGTACCTACTTAGCTATTGTTAGGGCACTCGAATCGCGAGTTGCTTTATGATATGACTATCAACTTCATTTTATTTGGTAAAAAAGTAACCCAAGAATTGGCGGTAGATGGCGTTGATTAACCAAGTGCTCTCTTATCCATCACTTTTAAATTACGAACGACTTGAGTAGTTAGTCCTAGAGTACCTTTGTGTGAAATTCTGCAAAGAAATCTTCTAAGTTGACGTAGACAGAAGGATTGAAAACTCATACAGATTTTGCGAAAATAACCAATAAATTGTTCTAAATTTTGTTTTTATAAATATTTTAAGCTATATTTACTAATCATCCTAAACAACAAACAAATGAAACACCAATTTTTTTTTTACTTCGGCACAGAGTGGTTTGCCAAAGCTCTTTCAGATAGAACAGTTTCGATAACGTTTTCTGTATGTTAAACATTCATCCACCCTAGGAAGCATCGTTCATATATGTGTAATTTATATTCCCTTTCATTAAAGTACGATTGTTCTTTATTGCTGCCATTTTAATGAGATATTGGTCAAAATATGTTTTTTTCGAAATGTGTTACTTTCGTGTTTCCCGATCCTAAAAAATAAAATCTTAAACCTGATGATATTCCAAACCAAACACCATATAATAAACCATTATCAAGGCGTCAAAGAGGCAATTTCGATCGCCAAAAGACATCAGCAAATATTCTGATTACAAAATAATCATACCATGTAATGAACCGAGTTGTGGCCTGGCATGGCTAGGTGAGTTGAGGCGTTCGACTCGTTATCCGTGGGTCGCAGGTTCGAATTCCCGTCAGACCAAACATGTTCGCTCCTTCAACAGTGGGGACGTTATAAGTAACGATCAATCCCACTATTCGTTGGTAAAAGAGTATCCCAAGAGTTGGCGGTGGGTGGTGATGACTAGCTGCCTTTCCTCTAGTCTTACGTTGCTAAATTAGCTCTCGTGCAGCTTTGCGCGAAATTCAAAAACAAACATCTATTTCGATGTAAACAAGGAAGTTTAATCATTGGTACAAGTGTGTTTTTTACGTATGGATGTGTTTCGTATTGCAAAGCCACATCGGGCTATCTGCTGTGTCCACCGAATGGAGTCGAACCCCTGATTTTAGCATTGTAACTCCGTAGACTTACTGCTGTCCCAGTGGGAGACCTATTGGTATGGATGAAAGTTACCTATTGAAATTTTACTTGTATGAAAAAAGGAAACCTAACTTTGGGCGCGGATCAAAGTTTACAATGGAAATTATATTAAGTTGAGAAAAAATGAAGTTTAACCTTGGGTTATAAACCAAGGAAATTATAATGTGAGGAAAAGCCAGAAGCTCAACTTTGGGTAGGGACCAAACGTTAACCTCGTGAAATATTAAAATACGGTAGAAAACTAGGCTTAACTTTACGTGCAGACTAAAGTTACCTGTTGAAATTATATTAAGGTTAAAAATAAAGTTTAATTTTGGATATGTATTAACATTTAACCTTAGAACTTATGAAGAAAAAAGTTTTAATTTTCGAATGTATTGAAATGGTTATTCGAAAACAAGAGATATAACGTGAATGAAACATCAGATTTTCACTTACCTATAGGTTAGGTAATATATCATACTGTTCTTAAGAAACTAAAACTGGAAAAGAAACTAAAACTATTGTAAACTAAGAAATTAAGAATTTTAGTTTGATATGAGAATTTTTGAAACGACTTGCTTTTAACACTGAGGTTAGGTGACTACCAAACATACGAACGTGTTTCTAGAACTGTTTCTCAATTTGTTGGGAAAATATTAACTGATTTGCAGGCATTTCTGTAATCTGCAAATGATTATATAAGGGTCAAACTTAGCTACACTAATAATACTGAATTAAATTATGTTCTGGATGAAAATTACTGGTATATGTAAGAGGAAGAGCTTGTGATAGGTGTTCTATTAAAAAAACACGTGTCAATCTTACATTTAGTGAGTAAACATTGTTTCAATCACTTTTCTGTAATTTCGCTTGTTTACCTTTTTATTCGTTTCCTTCAGACTTTAACAATTTTGAGTGATATTTTAGCATAATGATACATATTCATTCTTGTGGTGTAATTCTTCATTTTTTTAGCTCAAGAGTTTTCAAACGTTTTTGGTATACGTGGCCCCTGTGTTCATTCTTTAACCATTATTAATAAGCAATTATAAAGACGTAAACAAAAATCTTCATTCAGTTACACTTACTTAATATCATTTTGTGAAGTTTGTATTGTTTCCATCCTTCTTGTCTACTGTGTAGTCAAATCTTTCAAAGAGTATCCGTGATGTAGATGACAGTTAACGTGCATATTGCGGACTCAAGAAGCTTTTCGTTGATACCAGCTTTCCTGGTAGACTAAAACGCTTTGGAAATTCAAGCTGTTTATTGTTTGTTTTTAACCCTTGTGTTTTGTTAGTTGACTGAGTTTATTTTAAGGTAACAATATGTCCTAAAAGTTTTGCATACAGTTCAAATTTAGGAACGGTTTTGCACAGATAATCCTCTTGAATATTTTCGCGAAGATTGCGGAAAGATGTTTGTTTTTAAAATTTCGCGCAAAGCTACTCGAGGGCTACCTGCGCTAGCCGTCCCCAATTTAGCAGTGTAAGACTAGAAGGAAGGCAGATAGTCATCACTACTCACCGCCAATTTTGGGGCTACTCTTTTACCCACGCATAGTGGGATTGGCCGTCACATTGGAAAGCCCCCACGGCTGAAATGGAGAGCAGTTTTGGTGCGACAGGGATTCGAACCCGCGACCCTCAAATTACGAGTCGAACGCCTTAACCCATCTGGCCATAGCGGGCTTGCAGAAAGAAACAAAATTTTTGTGTTTTTACAAACACCGTAAAAATGTAGGAGGTTCAAAATGAATGAACGCTAATTGTTTCTGAATTCTTCAAAATTGTTTGTTTTGAATCAAAAACAAACAAAAATTGCTAAAATCAAGCTATTCTTTATGTTACTTTCAATATACATGATTTTAAACCTAAGTTCTTAGAAGATTGAAACCAAGTTACTTTCTTTACTGTTTATCTTTTCGAACTTTTATTTTATGTTTCTCATTAATGTTTAATTTCCCTAGAGTGTTTCTTAAGTTTTGGTACCGCAGAGGGAGCAGGCGGAAATACATCAACTTATTTTTGTCTTTGTGCAAGTTAAATCTTGCATACACCATCTTGAAAACGTTTATGTTCGCGTGTAGCGATCGATGCCTAACTCTAATCATTAACTCAATGATCGAAGAAACCACTACCTTTTGTTCAGAGAACAATGAGATTGAATCATTCATTAGATGGCACTGAAAATACATTTATACACAAGTTGCAGGAATATTAATACTCTAGTGAACAAAGTCTGGTATTAACTGATTATCAAAACAGTCTGAATATCGAAAGAGCCCTCAAAAAAGGTTGCACTTCTTTATAGAAGTAGGGATAACCAGAAGAGAAAAGAGGATGTTACTTTAAATAAACTTGGGTCTTCAAACGAAGCTTTGCTATTCATACACTGTATTCGAAATATGGCCATAGCATGTGTGTAGTGAAAATCAGGTTAACACATTTAATTGTACAAAATGAATCTACAGAACAACATATCAGCAGTCATGTATACATGTTAAAGCTTACTTTATAACGTTTAGGCATCAGCTTCCAGAAGAAAAACTTCGCCATATAGACTACCACTATTCGTTGGTAAAAGAGTAGCCCAAGAGTTGGCGGTGGGTGGTGATAACTAGCTGCCTTCCCTCTAGTCTTACACTGCTAAATTAGGAACGGCTAGCGCAGATAGCCCTAGAGTAGCTTTGCGCGAAATTCAAAACAAACAAACAAACATACAGACTATAAGAACACCAAACTTTCAACCTTACTTGGTACTAACGTTAACAGCCAGACATGGTCTAATGTTTAGTTGCAATACCATGCTCTATATTTTCAGCTGCGTGTGTATTATAAACATGACAGTTAGTCATGCTAACTGAGTGCTGCTGACTGACTGTCATCTCTCAGATTAATGTTCAAAAATTAGGGACACATTAACTTGAATCTAAAGAATCTTTGATCTAATAATTCTAGTCAAACTCAAAATACCAATATCATGCAAATTACATCAGTTATTGTTTCTGATCTACAAGTAACTCACTGTAAAAGGCATAGGGTAAATATATTTTGTTTCATTTAGTTATTTAGTTTTTATTCACCTGAAATAATTTTTGGATTACATGAGACATTCTATCACAAATAACTTTTCGTTATTATTCATCAGTGCAATTGATTATTTAGTTATTTGTTGTTGTTTTTTTCTCCTTGCCAAAATGTGATTTTAAATGAATAAAATATTATATACAGGCCTAATCAGTTCTTTGATACACTAGTCTCGCTGTAACAGACTAGTTTCGCTGAATTCACAGCTCATCAGTGCTATTTGAAAGATCGAAGAAAATAAATAAAACAGGCCTCATATACTGACAGCATGTAGCTAGTTTGTTTCGGAATAGCGAATGAGAGAATATATGACCTCTACATAATTAAAATTCACGTCTTGGCAGAGAAAAGAAATCAACAAATAAGTAAAGCTTCACTTAATTTACTTGAACAACTTCAGACATTTTAATGTTTAGTTTTCCTCCAAGTTCCTTGAACATTAATGAGATTCAACAGCACTGTTAAAAATTTAACGTACTTGATTACTTGGCAATCTACAGTCTATTTAATTTGTTCACAGAATAATTTAAGTTGCTCTGAGAAAATGAAATTATAATGTTAAAACGATAAAGACCCGAATATTATTATATAACTAAAACAAGGTCCGGCATGGCCAGACTCGTAATTTAAGGGTCGCGGGTTCGCATCCCCGTCTCGCCAAACATGCTCGCCCTTTCAGCCGTGGGGGCGTTATAACGTGATGGTTAATCCCACTATTCATTGGTAAAAGAGTAGCCCAACAGTTGGCGGTGGGTGGTGATGACTAACTGCCTTCCATCTAGTCGTACACTGAAAAATTAGGGACGGCTTGCGCAGATGGCCCTCAAGTAGCTTTGCGCGAAATTCAAAAACAAACAAAACAATGTATGGACAACAGCAATTGATATATTAGCCACGTGACTTAAGTGGTTTGGGAAATTAAGGTAAAGTTACAATTTGTTTTAAAATAAACAAGTAGAAAGTGTTTATAAAACTTGTTTCTAAGCTTTAAGACTTTCAGTACACATTGTATCTCATATAAGAAAATACTGACAAAGCTTCATGATATTTTTCTGAATACCAAATTTCTTTGGAACGTGCGAACGAAATCAGCTACGATGCAACAGTGGAATCATTTTTGAGAACCGTGCCATCTGTTGATAAATATCAAAATTATTGTTTTAGCCTTTCTTGAGAGATTTAAGAAATTAAATTGGTACCGTTCTATTCAACGCCGCTACTTTGAAAAAGACGCCAATCGAATACGTTGTCTTATTCACATTATATCGTCTATTGCAATTCCAAATCAGAGGTGTGAAAAGTATTTTTCAGATTTATTTTCTATTTCCCACAAGTAACTGTCTAATAAATGTAAAAGTGTTACACATGTACAAAAATGTAATCACCAATGTGTAGGATATACATAAACAGCTCTTAAAAAACGTTTTAACAACCATAAATCTTCTAATAACACCCAAACACGTTACTCAACACACTTTAACCAACCCGTCATTCCATTAACGATGTTACTCTTGTCAGTATTAAAACATAATTCAAAACTAAATCAGATAAACTTATTGGAATGCTTGTGTAAACACTGTTCAACCTTTCGGAATTAATCTAGTGTGTGTTTTTCATATAGCAAAGCCACATCGGGTTATCTGCTCAGCCCACCGAGGGGAATCGAACCCCTGATTTTAGCGTTGTAAATCCGGAGACATACCGCTGTACTAGCGGGGGGCAGGAATTAATCTAGACCCTAGAAACAATGATGTCTGTTCATTGGTTTCATCATTCTCAGAAAAATAATTTTTATTCTTAACACAATTTTTCTTGTCTGTTTATAGGAATTGATTGGTATAACATATCTTTTTCAATCAGTCTCCAGGTGTCATCTTGTGTGTGTTTTCTTATAGCCAAACCACATCGGGCTATCTGTTAAGTCCACCAAGGGGAATCGAACCGCTGATTTTAGAGTTCTAAACTCGTAGACTTATCGCAGTACCAGCGGGAGACCCATTATTTTACTTAAACACTTAAGTATAGTTTTAAATATGCATACATTTAGCATTTCTTAATTAAAATATCCATAACCCCTTTTTAATTACACTCGGTTCGGTATGGCCAAGTGGTTAAGGCACTCCACTCGTAATCTGAGAGTTGAGGGTTCGAATCCTAGTTACATCAAATATATTTGCCCTTTCAGCCATGGGGGCGTTATAAAGAGACGGTCAATTTCACTATTCGTTGGTAAAGAGTAGCCCAAGAGTTGGCGGTGGGTGGTGATGACTAGCTGCCTTCCCTTTAGTCTTCCACTGCTAAATTAGGGACGGTTAGCGCAGAAGCTCTCTTGTAGCTTTGCGCGAAATTCAAAACAAACCAAATCAATTAAACTCTCGTCATCTACTACATTGTACCGGAAATGAGACACTTACAATAATAAAAAGAGGAGTAAACATGTTCTGGAAAATCGGGTGATCTCCATAATAACCCCTTTTATACATATCACTCATTCGGTTATACCATCATTACTAATTTGCCCCTGAAGAAGAAAGGTCTACCTTTCGAAAGTGCTCAGTTTATAGGATTTTCATTCAACATCAGATCTCGTCAGTTAGGCTGGACGATGAGAAGTAAAATACTATAGAGAACACTATTTTAGAATATTACACTGCATATATACACAGCGCTTAATAAAATATATGTCTCTTATACTCCTGTCCAACTGATGAGTTGTGATATTGATTCAAAACTTTATTGGGAACTCCTAATGGCACAGTGGGATATTTGCAAGCTTATTTTGCTAGAAATCGGGTTTCGATTCCCGTGAGGGCAGAGTACAGATAGCCTCTATAAGATTTGTGTTTAATAACAAATACCAATAACCTTATTGGAAAAATAATATTTGTTGGGGCAAAAAATAAATTTGCAATGTTTTTAAAAGATGCAGTTTCTCAATCCGAGATGTACGAATTAAGAGAAACATAAAAAAACTTTCTACAGTTTACGGGATTTTCGTCATAAAATTCAAGCATGTTACTTTCAGCGTTTAAACCAAACTTTATCGATATATAAATAGATACATAGTTTTTAATTTTACAAGTTATCTAAAAGCGTATATATATATATATACACTGCTGGCCAAAATCTTAAGGCCAATGGACATAAAAAATATGCATTTTTGTTAGACTCAACCACTTATTTGAGTAGAGCTTCGAAAGATGACAATAAGAAAAGGGAAAATACAAATAAAAAACTTGTTAGCATTTAATAGGGAAAATGTGAACACTATGAAGTTAGCTTAAATACTAGCTGGTCAAAAGTTTAAGACCATCCAAAAAGAGGTCCTAAACAGGGTAGGAAATTCCCAACAAGAGGTTTCAGTAGTGAGTTGCACGGCCGTCTTTGCAAATAACTGCAAACATTCGCTTTCGCATGGTCGATATAAGCGTTTGCAGAAGGCTGGCTAGAATGTTATTCCAAGTGGTGAAAATGGTTTCTCGAAGATCATGCACTGTTTGGAATTGACGTCCATTTCTATAAATTTCCCTTGCCATCTACACCCAAACCTTTTCAATGGGGTTCAGTTCGAGCGAACACGCTGGATGTTCCAAAAGAATCATGTTATTCGCCATGAAAAAGTCCTTTGTCCTGCGGGCACTGTGGATTGCAGCGTTGTCCTGCTGAAAGATCCAGTAATTTTCACACAAGCGAGGGCCTTCAGTCAATAAGGATACTCTCTCTGCCAATGTAGCCAGCTGCTGTTTGACGTCTCTGTATAACCTGAAGCTCCATTGGTTCATGTAAAGAGAAAGCACCCCAGATCATGATGGAACCTCCTCCACTGTGTCGTGTAGAAAATGTCTCCGGTTGGATATCCTTATCGTGCCAGTAACGTTGGAAGCCATCTGGACTATCCAGGGTAAATAGTTTCTCATCATAAAACAAAACCTTCGTCCACTTTTCTACGTCCCATGTTTGGTGCTTCTCAGCAAAGTTTAACCTAGCTGTTTCATGGTGTGGAAAGAGGCGTGGCCTTTGAAGACGTTTTCGGTTTTTAAAGCCTTTCTCTCATAAATGCCGTCTTATTGTTCTTGAGCTGCATTCTGCATCTGTTAGGGTCTTAATCTGGTTCGATGATCGGCTGGTGTCTTGCCGAACAACCCGTCGAATCCTCCTGCTCATGCTGACGACAATTTCTTGGGCCGACCACTTGAAATTCTCGTTCCGTATTCTTCAGGGTCTTTTAAGATATTTCTAACAACAGTTTTACTACGCCCAATCTCACCAGCGATGACACGTTGAGAGAGACCCTGCTTTTGCAGCTCGACAATTCGACCACGTTCAAACTCTGTCAACTTTTTAGCCTTTGCCATGTTTTTACCCAATGTAACATAGGAGATGTCAGTAGGAGATTATGACAACGCTAATGCTTGAACACAAATTTCGTTACGTGCTTACTGATTAACGCTTCATTTCAGTATGGTCTTAAACTTTTGACCAGCTAGTATGTTGGCTAATTTCATATTATTCACATTTTTCCTATTAAACGCTGAAAACGTTTTTTTTTTTCACCTTTTCTTATTTTCATTTTTCGAAGCTCTACTCAAATAAGTCTAACAATGCAAAATGCGTGTTTTTTTCTTTATGTTCATTGGCCTTAGTATTTTGGCCAGCAGTGTATGTAGTATATCACATCAAGCTTACATATATACTTCAAGTTAATCATTGGAGAACGAAAGTATTTGAGAAATTTATAAACAATCTGATATTTGCCATTGAATTTCTCGATTTCAAGCCAAGCTCACACTTCTACTTCAATTTAACCACTGGAAATGTCACATCATGAGTTTTAACCCAAAGCTTAATAGGCTCATTTCTACTTAAGTGAAGCTGGAACCAACGAAAAATTCAATCTAACACATAAATGATGGTCTATGTTTTCGCTGATTCGTCAGATCTGTAATTAAGGGTGGTTAAAATGAATGGTCTATGTTGTTTTTATTCGACAGGTCTCTAATTTAGAAGGTTACCAATGGAAAATTCAAATTTAAGACATAGATGATGGTCTGTGTTTTCGCTTATTCGTTTAGAATTGGTTTAGAAGGTTAACAATGAAAAGTTCAAATCTAAAATATAAATGCTTGTCTGTGTTTTCGCTAATTCGTCAGATCTGTATTTTGGAAGGTTAACTATTCTGAAATTGCAAGCAATGAAAACAAGTAATCTTGTTCATCTGCATATCTTAATGACTTGAAGTACAACAGAAACATATAAAGCGAGTTTTGATGAAGTGAATTACACTTTCTGACATCTTGGATTAAAGATATTCTTTTCATAATCACTTGTTTTATCATTTTATCACGAATGTTATCGTTGTAAGTCCCTAGACTTACCGCTATTTCACCAGGGGGGCAAGTATGTTATGCATACTGCAATATCTAATAAATGACGCAATCAGATAAATATATTTAGTATTTTTCAAAACTATAATGATCATCCTTCATTTAAACCCTAAACAAAACTTGAACTCTCTTCAGTTATGAACCTTTAGTCTCACAGTATGACTTTTGCCAACATGTGTGTTACTTTCCAATGTTTATGTGTAAACGTTTTCTATTAGAGAGTGGTGTTAAGTATAATCCTCTGTAATAGCCTTTAACGTTTCCCTGAAACAGATTTTTTAATCGTTCACTAACCTATCGGGTTCTTAAGCCTGATTTATTGCTACCTTATGCTATCCTAGAGAGATATCACAATGTTAATAATATATTTTAACCTTTGTACAAAATCCAATTAATTGTAAAAATTAAATGTTAATCTTTTTTCTTCATTTCAATGATCTGTCATTTTAATATCATTCAATACATTAGGGGACACATCTCTTTCTGCTAGTAAAAAAAATACAAAACATTTTAACATACAGTCATGTGAAAAAGTTAGGACACCCTAAGAAAGTCTGTGTATTTTTGTAACATTTTTGGATATATATAAATTTAATCTCAATTTTAACAATAGTGAGAGATTTTAGGAATATAACTAAACAATTAAAACTGAAGAAAAGACTTTTCAAGATCTTCTGTAAATGTAATTCTACAAAAATGCATATTCTAACTGAGGAAAAAGTTGGGACACCCCCACATTTATTACCACTTAAAATGGCTCAACTCACACACAGGTGTATCACACTAGGTGCACATGATTAGAAGATCGTTACTCAGCATTTTGAATGGGACTTGCCCTATTTAAACCTCAGACATTTAGTTTGGTGTGCTCCTGGCTGTTGAAGTGAGAGTGAGCACCATGGTGAGAACAAAAGAACTGTCTGAGGCCTTCAGAAAGAAAATTGTAGCAGCTTATGAGTCTGGTAAGGGATTTAAAAAGATCCCAAAAGATTTTGAAATCAGCCATTCCACTGTCCGGAAAATAGTCAACAAGTGGAGAGCTTTTAAAACAACTGCCAACATGCCCAGGTCTGGTCGCACAAGCAAGTTCACCCTAAGAGCAGACCGCAAAATGCTAAGAGAGGTCTCCAAACACCCTAACATGTCATCACGGGGCCTTCAGCAGGCTCTGGCTACTGTTGATGTGAAAGTGCATGCCTCTACAATCAGAAAGAGACTGCACAAGTTTAACTTGCATGGGAGGTGTGCAAGGAGGAAACCTTTGCTCTGTAAGAGAAACATTAAGGCCAGACTGAAGTTTGCCAGAGAGATTGTATACAAAGACCAGGACTTCTAGAATAATGTTCTTTGGACAGATGAGTCCAAAATTGAATTATTTGGACACCAGAACAGAGGACATGCTTGATGTAAACCAAATACAGCATTCCAGGAAAAGAACCTCATACTAACTGTGAAGCATGGAGGTGAAAGTGTCATGGTTTGGGGCTGCTTTGCTGCAGCAGGATCTGGGCAACTCATAATCATAGAATCCACCATGAATTCTACTGTGTATCAGAGGGTGCTTGAGGATCATGTGAGACCATCTGTAAGAAAATTAAAGCTGAAGCGGAACTGGATCCTGCAACACGACAATGACCCAAGGACTGTCTGAAAACTAAGAAATAGAGAGTCCTGGAATGGCCGAGTTAAAGCCCAGATCTTAATCCCATTGAGATGCTGTGGGGTGACTTAAAACGGGCTGTACATGCAAGAAACCCCTCAGACATCTCACAGCTGAAAGAATTTTGCATTGAGGAGTGGGGCAGACTTTCTTCAGATCAATGTCAGAAACTGGTAGACGTCTACAAGAAACGTCTCACTGCAGTTATTTCAGCCAAAGGAGGTAACACTAGCTATTAGGGGGTAGGGTGTCCTAACTTTTTCCTCAGTTAGAATATGCATTTTTGTAGAATTACATTTACAGAAGATTTTGAAAGGTCTTTCCTTTAGTTTTAATTGTTTAGTTATATTTCTATAATCTCTCAGTATTGTTGAAATTGAGATTAAATATTTATATATCCAAAAATGTTACAAAAGTACACAGGCTTTCATAGGGTGTCCTGACTTTTTTACATGACTGTACGTGCTCTACTAAATTGAAAAACCTACACACCGCGTTTGTTTGAGATTTGTGCACTGTAATAAACTTGCAAATTCCATTCATAATCAGGACCTGATTGAAGCATTGAGGCGTTCAAGATCAAACACTATTTGAAGCCTTTGAGGGTCCACGTATTTATTACAAGCACAACAAAGAGGGCATTCTATTATTACTATTATTTCTGAAATAACTTTTTTTCAAAATTCGTTGCTGAATTATCAAGACTTCGCACTTCAATATTAAATAAATTTAATAACATATTTGAAGAAATAAGTTTCAAAAGAGAAGATGTGACCCTTTTTTTTTTTTTAGAGTTAAAAGTGTGGCCAGGGTTCAGGGGCAAATTAAGGGACAGATGCGTTTGGGGCTAAATTTTTTTCTGCCGGGTAATTATAATTGCGTGCAAAAAATTAAGGCAAGAGAAACTAAACCTTATAACGTGCTTTTTAAATCCAGACTTAGGGCTACAATTGAATAGTCCCCGCCTTAATCTGCTCCTGCCTAGGTTGCGTCTGTAAGTCAGGGTTTTACATAATGTTAACAATGTGTAATATTCTGATATTTAGCTTGTTTGTATGTTACATTCTCGGACAACGTAAAAACGTTTAAACTCAAAAATCATCTCAAGGCAAACTGTAATCTGTATTGTTCAGAAAAATAAATTTCTCTTCACTCTGCTCGTGATATAGTATAACCAAATTAGTTTATAATTTAAATTACTATTGATGGGATAACAGCTTAAAAATTGTTGTGATATTGTTTTAGCTCCTTAAAAAAAGAGTTGGGAGTAGGGGTCAAGAAGTAAAAAGTACTTTAAATCCACACCGTTAAGCATGATACAATAAGATTTTTTTTCTATTTTATTCTGTTCTTGAAGTAGCACAAATATGGGTGGGAATCTATAGATCCAAATACTCTTAATTTTGATGAGAAAGGAAAACAGGAGTCCCCCGAAAGAAACCCACTTTCCCTGCCCGGATGTAGATTATTTGGATAGTGCTTGACCTATGTGACGAAAATGTATATAGGTTAATACAAAAAACCCGATTATAATAGAGTTTAACGAGATTCAAGGGAGATATGTGAGTGGACACGTTTCTGGGGTTCAAGATAAATCTGGAGATGGTCTGGCTAACTGGTTGCGGTTTACTGTTTTCTTTTTATGAAAAATCTTCAGATAACAATTATTCTATCTTTAGTGAGTGGTGTTTTGTTTGCAGTGTTAAGACAGATTAGTGAAGTGTATATCGGTAACCTTGAAGCTATTTTTAAAGATAAATTTTGTTGTGAATAGGTTTTTTTTTCGGTGCATATAAACCCTGACACAATAATTCATATATTTAAATCATATATTAGGCTTTTAGCCGAATATAAAAGTATTATACTGTGTAATATGTTAGATTCACTGTTTAAAAACCCTATTTTGATAATTATAATGATGTATATCTAATGCTACATAGAGAGAAGTAACTGTATAAATATATCGAGATCCAACTATTAAAATAGAAGAATAATGTACAGATATCATTAACATCACAACTCTGAAGACACATTATCATCATTAACATCACAACTCTGAAGACACATTATCATCATTAACATCACAACTCTGAAGACACATTATCTCAAACACTAATTAATAAACTTAATCCGTATAGTAGTCACTCTTCTGAATTTTATGGCTTTTACAAACACAATAAAGAAAAACAACGCTTTACGAACGAATAGCATCAGCCTGTAACACAACTCCAGAAAACTTCATG
This sequence comes from Tachypleus tridentatus, assembly GCF_004210375.1. Taxonomy (NCBI): domain Eukaryota; kingdom Metazoa; phylum Arthropoda; class Merostomata; order Xiphosura; family Limulidae; genus Tachypleus; species Tachypleus tridentatus. The sequence goes on along the minus strand of NC_134837.1, from coordinate 104,377,944 downwards.
GCTCATTCATAAGTTACTCCACCACTGTTTACATTTGGTACTGCCACATCTAACAAGTGCACTGAATTTTCAACAAAGACATAAAACAACCAAAGATGTTAGTAATTGTGATAGCACATTATTTAAACGTTTTTCTTAAAGAATAATTATCGGTTCTGAGTCACTTACTATTTAACAACTCGGATAAATGGAATAAAGAATAAATTAGCATTTATGAATAGAAACTTTACGCTGTTTCATTTTGTGCGATGTTTCGGGCATGTGTCTTTCTTTAAGCAGTAAAGTCTGTTTATGTAGAAACTAAAGAAAAAACAAATCGTTGAAGAGTTAGATTTCATTTGTTTGTTATCAAGACACAAAACGACAAAATATATTCTACCTACCACGGGTATCAAGGCCCGATTTTTGGAGTTATAAAATCCCCAAACTTACTGCTAAATCATCGAGATAATTGGTTGTTGTTGTTAAGCTCAATTCTACACAAAAGGGTTTTTTGTGCTTTATACAGCATGGGGACGAAAACCCGGTTTTTAGCGTCGTAAGCCTACATATTTACTACTGAGTCACTAGTGAGCGCCACCAGGGTGAAAGGCAAGTTTCGAATATACAGAGTTTTCTAATTACACATGTCTCGTGGTGGGCGGAGCACAGATAACCTATGGTGTAACTTTGTACTTAACTACAAACAAGCTAATTAAGCAAGTCCTACGTGGGGCAAATTAACCACAATTTTGTTTGAGAAAAAAACACTTGATATGTTTTCGTAAGCTGTTTTGAAGTTTGCAGGAAAAGGGCAAACTTGTAGTTATATCAAGTGTACTTGGATTTTGTAAAATAAGTACAAAACAGTCGTAAATAACCATGATATTATAACCAAGTGTACTTGAACTTTGTAAAATAAGTACAAAACAGTCGTAAATAACCATAATATTATAAACAAGTCTACTTGGATTTTGTAAAATAAGTACAAAACAGTCGTAAATAACCATGATATTATAAACAAGTGTACTTGGATTTTGTAATATAAGTACAAAACAATCGTAAATAACCATGATATTATAACCAAGTGTACTTGAACTTTGTAAAATAAGTACAAAACAGTCGTAAATAACCATAATATTATAAACAAGTGTACTTGGATTTTGTAAAATAAGTACAAAACAGTCGTAAATAACCATGATATTATAACCAAGTGTACTTGGATTTTGTAATATAAGTACAAAACAGTCGTAAATAACCATGATATTATAACCAAGTTAAATATTTCTAAAGAGTTTGGGAGGATTTTACCAAGATAAAACGTTTATAAAGAAATTGAGCCAAGAGTGAATGGAAGTAAACCCGACTAGAACAAAGTTTTATACAATAAAAATTTGGTAAAAAAATACATGTAAGTAAAACTTTTATTTCTTTCATAAGGGGCCTTGATGTTGAGTTGGAAGACAAGAATATGTTTAAGGTTTTCTCGTTTTAACCATTTAAGTGGTGTGTGTTTGATGCCAAAGTTTTGGAGTAGGTGGTGCCAACGAACAGAAATGAAAAACCTATGAGAACTGGGAGGTTAGGGAAGCCTTTCCTTACAAATTAAGTTATTCGCGATAACAATCATCTAGCCTATAGGCTGTTTCTTCTAAACCTACTGAACAGAGTACAGCAAGTAACGTATTCTTACCTGCAGGTGTAATCCACTCTAACGTGAAATGTGGAGCTAAGGCAACTTATTGTAGAGTGTGTAACGTATGAACAGGTAAACAGGAGCGACGCGTTTATGAGGTTTTGGGAAGCTTAAACTCTCTAAATAAATCGTCCTTCACAGGGCATTATCCTTACAAACTTGAAAGTACCGTATAATATTTGTGAATAGAGAGACAAAGGGATCGAAAGAGGGTACACTGAGAAGTTTATTTATTTATATCTGATTCTTCCCAATTGTGTACCGCTACCCCTCCCGTTCTAACACCTGACAAAATAGCCCTACTCAAACAAAAGACTCACTCGCTATCTATGCAGCCAAGGCAACTAGTCCTAGTACATTAGTGAGTTGTAGTGGTATAAAAGTTTTTGTGTTGTAGTTTCGATTGCATTAAGTGGTATTTAAGGTTTGTGTAACCTTTACAGGAGATTAAGAAAGGTATACTAAATATGTGATGAGGTCATTCTTGATTAAATATTCAACATTTTATAAAATTTGTCACTATCCTTTAGAGAGGATGGTACGTTACTATTATATCAAGGGCTATAAATGAGGATGGTACGTTACTTATATATTAAGGGCTGTAAATGAGGATGGTAGTACATTACTATTATATCAAGGGCTGTAAATGAGAATGGTACGTTACTATTATATCAAGGGCTGTAAATGAGGATGGTACGTTACTATTATATCAAGGGCTGTAAATGAGGATGGTACGTTACTATTATATCAAGAGCTGTAAATGAGGATGGTACGTTACTTATATATTAAGGGCTGTAAATGAGGATGGTACGTTACTATTATATCAATGGCTGTAAATGAGGATGGTACGTTACTATCACATCAAGGGCTGTAAATCTGACTTTTGTATGGTGTGATATAAAGAATATAAAAATCTCTGAACCTATTTATGACGTTAGTCCAGTGTTTACATCATTCAAAAGATTTTTCCAACTCAGTGGTGTTTTAGGAAACGGTCTTTTTCAGAGTACAAACATCATAGTCCTGTAAATTGTCCTTTAGGAATGACAGTCTTAGGGTGGAACTAATGGCAGTCTAAGTATGCGTGATAGTGACCGTTTTTAAGAGTTGTGTGAGATTGTTGGATAAATCGATGAACTTTAATCTGAGCTTTGGTACATGAGCGAATGAAAATTTCGGGGAAAATGTTATCAAAATTTGGATAAAGTAATCTCTCCTGATAGCTGACAGAGAGGCCCCTTATTCTAACATGTGGTAACAATGGTGAGTTGTGTGGATACAGTTGATCACTGAATTCATGGATATCATATTAAGAACTAGCTCAGCTAGCAAAAGGAGGGTTTCAATATTGGAACATTTAGTGTCTCTTGTACTTAAAAATTCTATCAGAACCAGCATGCCGCGACTGCAAGAAATACTAAAGTAGAATGATTTTTATATCCGTGGTAAAGATATAACTTAAAGTTGTTGTGTTTAAGTATTTTTATAACATCAGTGGTTTCTTAATGTAGGACAAGAGGAAAATGACCAAAGATTGCAGGACATAATGTAGGTAATTAACCATTTGTTTGATGGGACAGTTGCAACTCGAAACTATGGGTCCCAGATTTATAAATAATGGGCATTAGTTTTTCATTTTATTTTTGGCAGTATTCGGGAGTCTAGTGCATTTTCAAAGTTCTTGAATGATTTTTGTTAATGCGTTTCTGGCATTCGGGGATGGGGTATTGTTATTTTGTTATAATTTTGTTTACTGTTCATTTATTATTCCTTCTATTGTTTAGTTTAGCTATGATTTTTTGTTTTTGAAATATATTAAATCATATTCTAGCTGATTACGTTAATTCTGAGTAAGTTTGTTTGTTTTATGAGACTGCCACAGTTTCCTCTATTTGTGACGTACAGATATTATAATGTTGCGAAAATTATGTAGAATTATGGTCCATCTCATGGTCTGACGACTGAGTTAAAAACTCTGCATTAACTTGGCCTGGCATGGCCTAGCGCGTTAAGGCGTGCCCTTCGTAATCTAAGGGTCGCGGGTTCGCGCCCGAGTCGCGCCAAACATGCTCGCCCTCCCAGCCGTGGGGCGTTATAATGTGACGGTCAATCCCACTTTTCGTTGGTAAAAGAGTAGCCCAAGAGTTGGCGATGGGTGGTGATGACTATCTGCCTTCCCTCTAGTCTTACACTGCTAAATTAGGAACGGCTAGCACAGATAGCCCTCGAGTAGCTTTGTGCGAAATTCCAAAACAAACAAACAAACTGCATTAACTATCAACAAGTTAATTGATGAAATGTAGCTGAAAACCTTATTATAACTCGATATATTGTTAGTTTAGAATTTGTATTTTTTTTTAATTTGGTTCTTTTTCTTGAGTCTTTTAATAATTATTTCAAAAGATAATATTGACATATTGATCATTAACGTTAATATGAAGCCTTGGTCACGCACATATTCGTTTATTGTGTTTTGGTTACAAACTTTGTGTTTCGTTCGTTTGAAAGTTTCATTTTGTATTTTAGTGGTTGTCAAAGTAAAATAGTTCGTTTTTGTGTGTTTTAACCCCAGTTGTATCGACAGTATGTTGCAGATTGTTACACTTTTAATCGAGTATCTTGTACCAGTTAAAGCTGTAGTGTTTCAGTTCTTCTATATAAAGATGTCGTTGCCATATGATCGTAGTTGCATCACTGATGAATGGTTTAATTACTATATGAAGATAAGGCATTTCTTTCTTCGTTATTCATGTTATGTTTGAGAGCTAGATAGTTATTTGCTTTAAATTTAGTGCACAGGTGATCATCAAATATTAAAAAAAGATGTCAAATGTTAGTACGTTATTTTCTCGTGATATTCGTTCATGCTGTGTAGGCTCAAATTATTTTACAAATTAATATGTATAAGTACTTGAAAAGTCTGATATAGTGTCATCAACAGTATTGTTTTTTATAATCAGTAGTAATTGTTTTGTTGGTTGTTTTTTTCCGGTCTCAGTAGGTGTATCCACAATATTTTTTTAAAATTAAAATGTTATTTCAGCGACAGCACTTTAGAAAAGACTCTTCATTCGACATTGTTTCGTTTGTTTGTTTTTTGGAATTTCGCACAAAGCTACTCGAGGGCTATCTGTGCTAGCCGTCCCTAATTTAGCAGTGTAAGAATAGAGGGAAGGCAGCTAGTCATCACCACCCACCGCCAACTCTTGGGCTACTCTTTTACCAACGAATAGTGGGATTGACCATCACATTATAACGCCCCCACGGCTGGGAGGGCGAGCATGTTTGGCGCGTCGCGGATGCGAACCCGCGACCCTCAGATTACGAGTAGCACGCCTTAACGCGTTTGGCCATGCCGGGCCCATTGTTTCGGTAAAGGTTATCTAGTCTTTTAGAAAGCAAACTTCGTTCAGCATCATTTAGGGAGGGTTATTAGGATACTGAGGTATTGTTGAGAAGTCCTGGCGATAACAATGCCGAGCTTATGGAAATTAATTTTTTTATTCTCAAACAATATTTTAATTAACGTCTCCACCAAAACTTGTATAATTAGAACTTTTGAATATTGTGTGTATCAGTCTTGCTGGTAAATGTCATAAATCTGATACATATCGAAAGTCAATTAAAATGAAAATTCCTGGCTGTTTGAAACCGTAATACATAACATATCTAATATAATAAATCGGAAACTCTTCCGAGATAAATTATAATACAACACATATGGTATTTACTACATGACGAAAGATTTATGTCAGAAACGTCGTGCAAAGTAAGATAACACAGAGATAACACGACGTGTTAATTTATCCCTTTTTACAACAGGCTAAATAATTTAAACAAATCTTGTAGATAACTGACATCCTTCAGCGAACTTCACTTTGAAACATTCTGATAATCTGAAGACTATGTCATTCCTAGACACTTAAATCAATGTCACGATAAATCAGTGACCAAACTTCACTGAAAATCATGTGAAACAAGATTTGTTCTTCATTATCATTCACAGCATTTATTATCATTCATTATTCATTATCATTCACAGCATTCATTCGTTATACGAGTTTGTGCAACTATCAAGTTATACGTATTAACAAGATTTGTTTTTACATCAGTAGAAAAAGGATGTAGCACAGGAAATGAACCTGCTGTTGGAAATATAACACATATACAACACGCATAAAACATGCTCCTATTGGCACAGCGGTGTGGTGGGCAGATCCTTGATAGCCTATTGTGTAGCCTTGTGCTTGACTTAACAAAACATATATACTACATTGTTATATTAATGATTGGTATATAGAAAAAACAAACAAACTTATCACAGTTTTATACACCGCTTACATTAGACCAAAATTCTTCGCTATTGGTTTTAATGTAAAAGTGACTTTAAATAATGGATAGTTAAAATGAACACTTAAGCCGAGAACGTGAAATAAACTGTTTGATAAGTTCTCAGGGTATCATGTTACTTTAAATGAAAAATGTAGTATATGGTTTATCATGTAGACAAAATATACAAATATATTTCTATAAACTTCTGAATGGACATTTGAGCTTGGGTTACTGATGTTTTATACTTAAATTATAATTTAATGAATACTTTAAAATTTATATTTGTGTATTATTTTAAACTCTTTTGTAACATTGTATGGTCACTTTATGTATGTTTTATAAGATAACAAAACACTGAAAATGATTATAATGCAATAATGACATTTCGAACATTTCTTTATTCCATGCATTTAGCGTCAAGGGAAAACATTTTAAAACAATTTCACACTAAAATCCGGGTTTCGAGCGGCGGGCATAGTACACATAACCCATTGTGTAGTGATTTTCGTTTAACAATAAATAAGCAAATTTATCCATTCGATCAGTTTCACGCGATCCATTAAGAAGGGCCCGGCATGGCTAGGTAGTTAAAGCACTCGACTCGTAATCCAAGGGTCGCGGGTTCAAATCCCCATCTCACCAAACATGCTCGCCCTTTCATCCATGGGAGCGTTATAAAGTGACGATCAATCCCACTATTCATTAGTAAAAGAGTAGCCCAAGGGTTGGCGGTGAGTGGGGATGACTAGCTGAATTCCCTCTAGTCTTACACTGCTAAATTAGGGACAGCTAGCGCAGATAGCTCTCGTGTAGCTTTGTGCGAAATTCAAAACAAACCAAATCAAAACTTTAAGAAGCCGTAAAGGCGAAACGATGAAAAACAGAAGTGTTAATGCTGGTGCTAAGCAGTTGTTTTTCTTTGGTTTGTTTTCCGTATTACAATAAGATTTGTTATTAAATAAAAAATATTGTCGATCGCTGCTTTTATAGTTTTTAAAAGACGCTTCAATCCAGTTCGTCAAAAGCAGCAGTAACCTTACTGTAGACAGACTCCTTAAACTATAACTGATGATTGTCGAAATGCTGACTTGGTGTATATAAAATAAAATATAATATTTTGCTTTGGCAGCAGGTTTTACTTTTCATCACGAGGACAGAATTTTTAAAATTTCTCACTTCTTTATAAACGTTACCGAACAGAACTTCAAACAGAACTTTATAAATGTAATTGCTTCTTTCTGATGAAACAGTTTCATATAATTTGTTATTACAGTATGTTATTTAATATAAGACTTGGAATTTTTTTCTTGGCGATAAAAGATCCTAGTAAAGAGATAAAAAATTATTGATCGATTCTTTCTTTTTTTTGTTCTCTGTGAAATATAAACAACATTTGAGTTTTCATGATATTTTTATTTGTAATATGTGTTTATTTACCTAATTTAGTTTTATAGTAATGGATTATGGCCTGTTATGACATGTATGCTAATATTTTCTCATCTCTAAAACGAACAGTATTTATTTTCCATTTAACACCAAACTGTGATATTTCTGGCGACAAAGTTTTAATTAACATTTTAATTAACTACTTGTTCGTTAGTATTCACGATTTTTTTTTCCACAGAGCTTCCGTCTCCACCAGATGTGTTTTTGTTTTAGAAATGTTCTAATTAATATAATTTTTTGATGCTTTACGCTAAGCAGGTATCATTAAACCCCCACAGCCTGATTATTGAATATGGAACAACCTAACCTAATAACTTAAAATTTGCCATAATGTTTAATATAAGTTATTCAATAACTTATTTATTCTAGTTTCTTGTGTTTTTCGATAAAAATGTGTATATTCAGCCAACAAAAATGTAGGTGCTTCGTAAAGTGGCGGCATCTAGTGATATTTATAAAATTTCACAATATATATACACACACATTATTTTTGTGTGTCTGTAAAAAAGACTTACTTTAATAGCTTAAAGTGTTATATTAGGTAATTTTACATTTCATATCTTTTTGAGTTATAAACTAAATTTTTTGCTTAAATCGTTTTTCTCCTTTGAGTGATGCGACAATATTTAAATTTTATCTAAACCATTATTTGACAAATCTATGTGTATATGGATACGCTCATAACTAGTGTGTTACTAGACCAAGCATGTCATATAACCGAATCCCCAAGGAGTAACATAAGGATTCCCCAAAGGTAAAATAAGGGGTCAGATTAGAATGAATTACGATTCTTTAAAACTGTGACGAGCTAGATCACTCGTATTAAGTTGAACAACTACACAGAGCTGAGATGGTTTTATTGTTTCGAAATTTTTACATGTTCTACAATCTACAGTAATTCCTGAATCCAAAAATGATATCTATTTTTTCCCCATTACGTAAAGATTTTTCACAAAACGTCCTATGATCTTTTACATAAATGAATCATTTCTATTGAAATCGGGTCACATTTTGTTATGCTTAAACAGTTGACAACCACTGGGTATAAGTTTCTTTTGAACCAATTGTGTGTGTGTGTGTTTTTTGTTATATCAAAGTTATATCAGGCTATCTGCTGTGTCCACCGAGGGAAATTGAATACCAAATTTTAGCATTGTAAATCCGGAGACTTACCAATGTCTGCTGTGACGTGTGAGTCTTTCAGTTTGTTCTGGAACCCAAACATTACAAACATAATGCTAACAATTTTCATTGTGGTAAACGAAATAATAATGTGAAAAAACAAAAAAAAACAACAAAAAAAACAAACAAGAATATTATTTTCGAATTCTGCACAGCTGAATTATGGAAAATACATTATTAAAACTCGAACAGCTTTTATGAACTTTAAATTCAGTCCTGTGCCATTAGTGTTTATAATTTTATTAGAAATACTGCACTCTTAGTTACTTGAGTTTACTTCCTTAAATATACTTAAAACATTTGATACATAATTTAATTAAAAGGCCAGGAATTAATGGGATTATAGACTGATAATAATACTGATAATAAGACTGATTCGTATTGTTTGTCTGAAACGAATTTTCAATCTGAATATATATACGTAAGTAGGCTGAAAGATTAAGTCAGCAATACTTAGCATTCAGGTATAGCCGAACACAAACTTGAGCTATTGATCAGAGGGTGGATAGCCAGACAGCACCATCTTATAGTAGCAAGAAGACTGTCTGGCTATACTAACCGAATAATGGGATTGAGTGTTACTTTTATAACGCAATCTCAATTTAAATTGAGAAGTGTGTTCAGAAACATCAGATTTCGAGCCTGGACTCTCTGATCCTCAACCCGACACACAAATCTCTAGTTTACGACGGTGCTGCTGAAAAGTTTTTTTTGTTTTGTTTTAGAAAGAACCTCCATTGGACCAGTTGCTATATTCCTCGAGGAGAATGGATCCCGTATTTTAACTTTGTAAATTTGAGGAAACTTGTTTAAAAGAAAAAAAAAAGTGTGAATGCTATTTTAAATTACTCGATTTTATATTAACCCTTAAACAGCATCCATTATTAAATAATGCTGCTACCTACAACATTTCCGATGTTTAAGGGTTAATATGTTGAAAATTATACTAAATGTTATATTGTTAACAGGAAAATATAAAAAATCACCTGTTGCTACAATAATTATTAATACGCTTGAAATTAGACACAATAATTAATGACTGGACGTGAGATTAATCGATGATAAAAGTTTTATTTTTAATTTATAAATTAGTCTATTTAAGTGTCGAAATACCAAAATTCCGCGAGTAATTATTCACAAATTATAATAAATAAGTAATTGTTGTTGTTTAGAATTTCGCACAAAGCTACTCGAGGGCTACCTGTGCTAGCCGTCCCTAATTTAGCAGTGTAAGACTAGAGGGAAGGCAGCTAGTCATCACCATCCACCGCCAACTCTTGGGCTACTCTTTTACCAACAAAAAGTTAGATTGACCGTCACATTATAACGCTCCCACGGCTGGGAGGGCGAGCATGTTTGGCGCGACTCGGGCGTGAACCCGCGACCCTCAGATTACGAAGCGCACGCCTTAACGCACTAGACCATGCCAGGCCCAATAAATAAATAGGGAAAGTCAGTTACAAAATATAAAGTTATTGTAAATATCTAATTCGGTTGAATAGTACAAAATTAAATATATTCATTAAAGTTTTCGTATATTGAAAATTTTAACATGTATATATATTCTGAATGATAAACGATATTTTCGTTTATCTGATCGTTCGAAAGTCCGAAGCTTGCTCGAAATTATCCGTGCCACATATGGATAAATGTGTTAGAATATATTTAACAAAAATCGCTCAGTCTTTTACTGTGTTCAGCCACAAAGGCTCATGCTGTTTTTGCATACTTATTCAACCATAGGTTTTGATGTCATATCCACTAGCAGAAGTATTGAGGTCAGTTAACTGATTATGTTTGGATGCTTTATTCTGAAAGCATTACCTGTACTCTTAAAGCTACGTTGAATGTGCTAAAGCATATTTGTTTTGTTTTTTGTAATGGGATTCACGTGTTTCTCATTTTATTTCGGTTTCATGTACTTTATACCACTATGGACACACATATATATATAGACATAAATACATAGGCACATATGGATAAATAGATAATTACGGCATGGTAAGTAGGTTATGGTCAAGAACATAATAGAGGTCACTGATGACCACATGGAAAATCACTTTTTTTTTTTTTTTTCTGCAGCTACTTCTATTTTACTTCTTTCAAAATCCGGTCCGTCACTCTGGCCATTTTTTTTTCTCAATTGATTTGCAACAGAAAGATTTACGTGTGCGTGTTTTCCTTATAGTATAGGCACATCGGGCTATCTGCTGAGTCCACCGAGGAGAATCGAACCCCTGCTTTTAGCGTTGTAAACCCTTAGATATACCGCTGTACCAGCGGGGGACGATTTACGTGTACGTGTGTGTCTTTGAAGACGAGAAAAGGTAAAAATGTATTATAAAAACATTTCGATATATAAATAGGTAAATCTACGTTTCTTTTCATTTGACGAACTTTCGTCATTATATGTGTGTGTGTGTGTGTGTGTGTGTGTGTGTGTGTGCTATTTTCGTTTTTAAACGACAAATTAAGTTTTTTTTCTAAAATTGTTTGTTCGTTTGTTATTAAGCACAAAGTTACACAAAGGGCTATCTATGCTCTGCCAGCCACGTGTATCGAAACCAGATTGTAATAGTATAAGTCCGCAGACATACCGCCGTGCCACTAGGGAACTTCTAAAATCGACAAAGCTGTGATTGCAGAAGCAGAATTTTTAGTAATACCATGGTAGTTAAGGCATTTTTTCGGCTTGATTGAAAATATTTACCAGTATTCAATGTGACAAAACTTAAAAAACAAAACAAAAACAAACGTTACTCGTAATTGAATTATTAGTATATCCAGCAAAAAGCGAGCATAATGGAATTTTAAGCAGATATTTGCACAATAACATGGTTTGTTTGTTTGTTTTGAATTTCGTGCAAAGCTACACGACGGCTATCTGCGTTAGCCGTCCCTAATTTAGCAGTATAAGACTAGTCACCCACTGCCAGCTCTTGGGCTGCTCTTTTACCAACGAATAGTGGGATTGACCGTCACTTTATGACTCTCCCACGATTGAAAGGGCACGCATGTTTGATGTGACGAGGATTCCAACCCGCGACTTTCGGTTTACAAGTCGAGTATCTGGCCATGCCGGGTTCAAGAACAGGCCCTATTTCGCCATTTGGGTTACAACATGCAAGGTCTTGGGTTGAAAGATGTCGCCAATTCAGCTTGATTTAATGATATTTGACAATAGAGGGAAAACGTTAAAAAAAAGAGAGAGAGACAAAATCCTGTTAATACGAAAAAGTATTTTTATCTCACAATATATTTAATAATAATATAACATATGAACCCCAAGACAAAACGCACTGTCACAACAAACCAATAGTGATGAACTGCATTTACATTATACATGTATAAATAACTGTTTCTATAAATCTATTAATTCATTCCCTATTTCCAGCGATGTCTACGTAGTAGTAAAGTTTCCATATTTACACACAGACAAAAGTCTAGTTTAAATAACCACAAACTTTTCATCGTTACAGAACCATTGCACGATATTGTGAGACATGAAATGACAGTGGGAAAATTGACTGTTTGAACTGGATTGCCAGTCTCAACTCTTGTAAGTACGGGGTTCACTAAGACTTTAGGCTAATTCCAGCATGAACCCTCGACCTCCCTGTGAAGGAAAACCGTAAGAAACTATGTCGTCATCTGATAAGTCACTAACTGATTCTTTCGCGCACGCGCATGACTCACGATTGCAACGTATCTGACACATTCTGGGAGGGGTGTCCTCACAGACATCATCTTTGGAGTGTTCTAAAGAGGGCGCTACTGTACATTGTTTGTTGTTATATGTCACATCTGCGTAAAATTCAACACCGTGACACGGCTGAAGTGCGATAGTTCTCTCATTTTCAGTTTGAATTTCAGAGTTATTACACTTTAATTGTTCATAGTTGTGATCTGAATGCGAGTGGTAATCCCCTTCTATATTAGGCACAAGCTGAATTTCCCCATCTGGACTCCGTACAATACCCTCTAGCGGAGAAGTAGAAGATATACACTGATGAGTGCAAACGGTTGTTCCAGAGTAGAGTTTGTCCATGTCAAAGTCTACATCATAGATAAACAAACAAACAATACATATATCAAGACAACAATAGCAATATTTAATCCATAAATATTTTATGATAATTATTTAACCACTTAAAAGTATTTTATGATTACGCCATTACAAACGCGTTTTTCTTAATTACTTTGTTCAGTTTCTTTTTTTTTTAACTAAAATATGATCATCATTTATATAATTCATTCTTATAAGTTGTGAAGTATGGAAACATTGACAGGAAATAAACACTTTTGTAAAACAAACAAACACAAATGAAATATTTATCACATTATATTCCAATATATGTAGGTATTCATAAAATATTTGATGAATCTATATAGATGAAACCTGTCACAAATAAAAGCTTTAGTTGGGAATTTCTCAGGAGACATCTTAGTGTTATACACATATATAATAAAACACTGGAATATTATATTTTCTTCCCCTTCTTTTATTAATTTTTTCTCCCGGTTTCGTGATATCAAAGTTCATTCTTCAGGAAATGGTTTTACTAAAAACCTAAAAGTAATGAAAACAAAAATACTCTACTTGTCAGCTAAACATAAATAATCTGAATTCCAACCCCCATTATAGTAGTAAAGTACCAATTTAACGTAAGTAGTAGAACAGTGGATAAATTATCCAGTATGGGGTAAAAAAAACCCAAACAAGTTATGTAAACTAACTTGTATAACTCTCAACGGGTAAGTTTATCTTACATACTTCCAAGTGGTAGTACTTTATTTCGTTTTTCTCTTTTATCTTATACTTTGGAGAGCACTCACCTTCCCACAGTTGTCTGCAGGCACTGAAGGGCGATATTGATATGGGACATTATAGGCTTAAGCTCCAACATCTCGTTCTCCTAACACGCATTTCTTTTGAAAATTGTATTTGATTTTTTTTTATGAATTTCCTTATGTGAGACTGGCGAACGGAGGTTAAGACTGATAGACGACGTTTCCCACTGCAGTGTGAGTTATAATTCTAAGATGCCTCCACATTCCAGGTCAGATTTTATATCCCACATTACAGCCTGTACCTTGGAAATCCTATTAATTTATGTAGTGTTTCTAATTTAATTTTTTTTAGGCTTTTATTTATATATGTGTGTGTTCGTACAGTTTACGTTCATTATAAAATTAGATCTATCAACTCATTAATGGTATAATAATAATAATATTTGGACACTTTATGAATTGCTTACAGTCAGAAATCCTACTATAATTTCTGAGAAGCTTGTTTATTTGCCCACTAACTCCTCCTAAGAGTTTACTTTTATCCTCTCAAATATGGTTTAATCAACTAAGAATGCTTCGGTGGCCACTAGAGGTACAGATGGGATTTCTCCAGATTCATCGTTCATTACATGGTATACATACTGTCTATCTACATTTAATGATTAACTTAGAATATTTAAGATAAAAACACAAACATAATTTATATTCACAACTGGTAAAACATTAATTTTAAAACTGCATTTCGTTTGCAAATCCCATCAATCATTTGAGCTATCTCTTTTTTAGACATTGTTCATATATACTTTCAAGATAGATATACTTTTATTAAATGTGTTGTTTTTACGTGACATGAAAATTATTGTTTTTTGATAAGAAAACTAAAATACAAAATAATGTTCTTAAAATAATCAGAGTGGATATAATTAACATGTTTATATTCATATTTTTAAAGGGTTTGTTTACAAGTCTCATCGTTCAGTTGGGGGATTCACTATTCATTGGTATAAACACCTCGTAACAACACTTACCAACAGCGTGTGCTTTATTATACACACAACTTGCTGTGACCGTGTTCAAAAGTAATATTTAATTTCTTTTTTCCTTTCATTAATGAGGTAGTACTACCTATCGTAAACAAATTAAATGCATTTTTTAAATTATATTATTGTAAGTGGAGATATATTCTTTATGTACATACCAATATATAAATGCAATGATTTGACATTTGCAAACAAAATAGTCAAGTTACGAAACAACCTAAGTTTTCAGAACTTACAATCGAACAAGACACCTACTACTGCCAAACACTTGCTGTTATGCAAACATTTAAACAAGATCTGTAACCCTAATTTACATTTATAACAAACCAATTAAAGCAGTACACAACCCACTAATAAATAAATAGACATTCTTGATAACACAGGTAAATATACTATATGATGCCATTTTCAAATAACCCTGACTAATAAATACAGGTATAGCCGGTAAAAACATAGAGTACCAAAAGCTATACCACGAACGTAAGGACTTTATCATATTGTTACGAGGTCACGTAGCTGGATGGTGCGAGGGCGGTCGAAGTTAATGAAAAATCAATCACTAGGTCACTTGCAATACCGCTGTCTACAGTGACTAGAGTGTTGTCCACTGCAGGCCTATCACGTCAGAAAACAAACGTTTTTGCGTGGCTCCGAGCCTAAAATTAATAGAATGGATTCTTTACGCTGAAATATGAAGTGTGAATATAGATCCACGTCCAACGCCCGCCATTGTTGCAGAACAGGTGCAAATTTGTTTCAGTTCCACTAGACATTATTGCTGTAGCATGACATACAACTGTAGAATAGATAGACAGATGACATTCTTCACTCCAGGCAATATTGTAAGTTGATGGTAGTGGTCAAGTCAAATGCTATCAAATCCTTTTATCTTAGGCCATTGTAAATTTTTACCGAAGGTTCCAGAGTTGTATACAATTTTCAGAGAGTAAACACACTTGCGTTGGCGGCCATCATCTCAAGAACATTCGTTAAGCAGTTTGCAAGGTATGATGTTGCTGTTATAATACAGAGTGGCAGACAGATGGACAATCACAGCAAGTAGTGTGTCACTGCTTCTCGTTACAGACAGGACCTTCTACTTATCTATCTTCAAATACGAAACGAGGCACAGTAAGCTTGAATTTCTGCTTTTTCGCCGACTCACCAAATTATGACTTGAAGGCAAAGATATTACCATTCTTCTGTTGTAAGATATATGCCGTATTGAATAAGAGTGGTAAATCCTCGATTGCTCCTTGTTCCAGGCCCGGCATGGCCAAGCGTGTTAAGGCGTGCGACTCGTAATCTGAGGGTGGCGGGTTCGCATCGTCGTCGCGCCAAACATGCTCGCCCCTTCAGCCGTGGGGGCGTTATAATGTGACGGTCAATCCCACTATTCGTTGGTAAAAGAGTAGCTCAAGAGTTGGCGGTGGGTGGTGATGACTAGCTGCCTTCCCTCTAGTCTTACACTGCTAAATTAGGGACGGCTAGCACAGATAGCCCTCGAGTAGCTTTGTGCGAAATTCAAAAACAAATGCTCTTTGTTCCAAATAAACAGCTTCTAGAAACACTTTCGTCGATATTTTTCAACAGGAGTGGAGTACAGTTTTGCAGGTCTTTATTTTTATTCTTGTAACCTCGATGTGTACGCTGTTTGTGTTTTAAATGTTGCAAGGGTTGAACTATTAATCGTAATCTTCTACCTCTTATTTCATCTTTGTTTATTTAAATAAACTGTATCCTTTCTGGAGTGAGTGTATATTTCTTTACTGGTAGGTTGTGTACACATAATAAATACAGGATTGCAACATTTACAGCAACCAAGACAGAACGGAAACAAAGCAATTACTGTCCCCCATAGAAACAAACCAGGTCTCTAAATGTTGATTTTTAATAATCTGAAGATTGTTAAAAATGCACTTTTTTCTTACCATGGTGAAGATTTTCTTCGTTTTTGAGTTCACAGTTATCTGGCAAAATAAATACTCTACGTAAAGAATTGTTTTCTAAAATATGTTATTTGCTGGTTGAATTGTAAAGTCAAAAAAGAGAACACTGAGTCGTAATATAGTGAAAACAGAACTATATTATACAGTGCTATGCGAAAGTGTTAGGACGAAATAAGTCAAAATTAGATTTCAGGCTACTTTCAAATATTTCATGTGTCTCCCTTTTACTTTAATAGCTGCAGACAGTCTTTAAAGCATGGTTGCAACATATTTAATGAAAGTGTTCTTTGGGCTTTTACTTCAAATATCCGTATTACACTCCCATAAAATTTGTTTGGAAGTAACTTTGATTTTGAAATTTCTTATCTATCAAATACCAGATCTGCTCAGTTGGCCTGAGTATGGGGCTTTGCGGGGACCACTGCATGATTTGAACTACTCTAGCAGCTTGCACAGGTTGAATGAGTGTTTGGGATCATTATTTTATTGGTAGTAGAATCCCTTGTCAATAATACAGAAAATATTGAACTTACCATAACACTTGTGCTGGTCCATTATTCCATCTATTTTGCAAATATCTCCTGTCGCCTCAGGAGAAACACACCTAACAATAACACTGCCTCCCCTATACTTTATTGTAGGTGTAATAAATTGCGGTAAATCCCTTTCACCCTTCTATCGCCGGAAGTGCAACCTACCCTTTGAAATAAATATTTCCTATCATTAACAGGCCAGTTTTAACACATTTCAATCTCTTGACAATTTTTATTTGTATTTTCCTTATAGCAAAGCCACATTGGGTTATCTCCTAAATTCACCGAAGGGAATAGAACCCCTGATTTTAGCGTTGTAAATCCATAGACTTACCGCAAAACCAGCGGTTGACTCTCTTGATAATATTTGAAAATCAAAGTAAATATTTTTTAAACTTCTACACGAAAAAATATTCCATTATCGTTGAGTATTCTCGATACTGTAGGTCTGGGCACTTTGTCATTTGGTACATGGTGGTTTATCTCATGCTTGAGATCAGTGGCAATCTTCTTTCTGTCCCAAAGGCTGCATGAACTAAGACACTTAACAGAAGCATCATTGAGTTTAGATGTTCTGTC
The DNA here is from genome assembly GCF_004210375.1 of Tachypleus tridentatus. Lineage (NCBI taxonomy): Eukaryota > Metazoa > Arthropoda > Merostomata > Xiphosura > Limulidae > Tachypleus > Tachypleus tridentatus. The sequence continues at coordinate 104,360,417 of NC_134837.1, read as the reverse complement.
TCTTCCTTTTCTATTTTCAGATTAACCTGTCTCACGATCTAAGACGTACTTGAAAGTGCTTAGGGAGCATTTCAAGTCTGCAGCAATTTGTTAAGAGTCCAACCAGCATCACGCAAAGTTTTCATGCAAACTCTCTGCTCTATTGACAATTCTCTACGCTATTTCAACCATGGTACAACAACAAAACGTAATATATATAATAATAAACATTGATTTTATAAAGGTTTATTTATGGACTGCTGTTAAATTGATTTCTTCTAGCATATGTCGGTACCAAATGTTAACTCATTGCTAGCTTATTTCTGTGTAGCTAAGACACTAGACACGGTACCATGGTAGTTACTTCAGACCCTACATTTGATTAGTACGTTCATTTTAGCAGAACCCTTGTGACATACCTTTGGTACAATTATATGGGAATTCTAAAGAATGATAAGTATTTTCACCCTGGCTCAATCAGTTGTCAACAGGAATCAGTGAAGCATTACCATAATGTTGAAATTTACGTTCTGTCATTGCATGGAAGAATTAGTCCCATGAAATAGAAAGAATGACAAAATATTCTCTTGTTCTAACACTTTTGCACAGTACTGTATACTCAGTTTTTCGACTATATCTTTTTGATAAAAACACTTATTATTGTTTGAAATCACTGGATAAAAACACTAAATATAGATTATAATTGTTTCAGCTAATAAAAACTTATATATAGAAATTTATCTCTGGGATCCCTTGGTAGGTCAGCGTTAAGGTTAAAGCTTACACACTAAAGACCGGAATTCGATTCTCCGCAATTGACACATCGCAGATAGTCCACTGTGTAGTTTTATGTGAAGAAAACAAGAACAATGCAAAAGTTTAAAATAATTATGTAAACTGAACGAACAACAAGAAGTTTCACAATAACAATTTCTGGAGAACTTGTATATTACTTTTGCTTGTTTGGAATTATGCAAAAATGGGCTATCCGTGCTCTGCCCACCAAGGGTATCGAAACCTGGTTTCAAGGGGTGCGAGACCGCTGTGCCACTGGGGGCATTAGTCTTGCTCTGGCATCTTTAGAAGGAACTGAAATAGTTATCAAAAACCCTTGTCTATAGATTATTTTAGTTAGTCAGTGTTCGAATTGAATTCTAAAACGAAAAGTATGGTTATACTTTATACGGGATATTGACCAGATATTGAAAAGGTTCGTTTAGCAATTTCTATGTTAATTTTCGAGAAAGGGGCAATGAACATAATCTGGACTCAACGCTAACCAGAAAGTAACTTTTGCCTTTTGTATTAGAAACGTAATCAACTGTGCATACTTTGTTTCTGAATTATAATTGCCTTACGATTAGTGGAACTATTGTCGAAATGAATACATGAAGTGATATTTAATCTAACGAGAATCATTGTTTTACCATTTTGGACTCTTTCTTCTAGGCCTTCTTCCGCATTCGTGTTGTTGCTACTGACGGAGGACGTGCGCGATAACTTCAGGTTGGAGGTTGAGGGCAGATTTCGGATTGTTTGGGGGTGTTTTATAATGCGCGGAAAATCTGTGCTGTATCGAGGAAACGTATCCAAATTTTCAGCGACTTGCTCGTAAGATCTGACGTTAATCAGGTTGTGGTAGGGCTCCTGTATTGTAGGAGTGTATACCTTGGGTCGAGGTGGTACTGCGGGCCTAGTGAAAGAAGTATCTTCCAGATGACATAGCTTGGTTATATGTTTGGGGTCATCTCGATGGAACATTGAATTTTTGACCACCAACTCATTTGCAGTAGAGTCTTCTTGTAAGTTTTCGTTTCGCTGTATCCTGCGGCACTTGCGGTGATAGCGCTTGCAGCAACACACTAGCCCGATGGAGGTAATCAGAAGAAACATTATCATCAATACGATACCAATGATTTCTTCCAACGTAGTGTTCATGCTTGTGGAGGTAATGGATGAGGTAAAAAGTGGTTCTGTACAGAGAGGGCCCGTCACGTTGGGTTGACATTGACACTGAAATGTTCCATGAAAATTGATGCACGTTGCCCCATCTCCACAAGGCTCAGCTTGACATTCGTCGAGATCCAGTTGGCATCTATCACCGTGGAAACCCCGACATTTGCAAACTGGTCCGTAAGTTCCTTCTTCACAAATTCCTCCGTTACTACAAGGATTGGGATTACAGAAGTGCCCATATCCACACCGCTTGCCACTGTAACCTGGAAGGCACTTGCACTGATAGCCATTAGTATAGTTACTACAAGTACCCCCATAGAGGCAAGGGTTGGAGGCACATGGATCTGTATCTATTTCACACCGGATACCAAGATAACGGGCCGAGCATAGACAAGTAAAAGAGTCCTCATTATCTTTACAGGTGCCGCCGTGTAAACAAGGTTGTTTTCCGCAGATCCCAGGATCAATCAGTTCTCCACAATGGAATTCCACATTCACAAACCTAAACAGTAGGAAAAAAAAGACATAAAATTTTTAAAACTCTAATTTTAAATGCAGATGAACTCCAAAGTAACACTAATCTTTTTAAACAAAAAATACAAAATCCGCATAGTGAACTGATTAAAAGTGTCTTATACTTCCCCTGATACTCATAGAGTTAAGTAATTAATTAAAAGCTAATGTTTAATAGGACAAAAAATATAATGAAATTCAACTCGCATATTTCTACAGCAAAATACGGCATCCATAAAAAAAGAAATGTTTTTAAGTATTAAAGAATGAAGTTAAGTCGTGATGGTTTTCTAATTCTCTACCTGCGGAGGTTGGGAATGTTATCAGTTCCGTTAACGTGTAAAGGCAGCTCCACTCCATTGATGCGAATATCGTCCATACATCCTATAAATCCCATTCTGACATCATCGTATCTCAGAGATCTAACTTCTGCTCCGAAATACACGTCATTTCCATCTAGATTTAATAAGTCGTGGACTCCAGGTGCGGCTCCAGTTTCTTCAGCTTGGCCGTCTACATTGATTGTCGCTCTGCTTCCTCTACGATCCACCTTGACTTCGTGCCACGTGCCGTCGTTCAGTTTTATGTCCTCCACACGAACAATACCTTCTCCACTACCAAAATCCATCTTGTACTGAGCAACTCCATTGACCATCTGGATAATGAAGAAAAAATACAACACGTGGAGTCATTACAAAACGTCGTCTATTATATTACATCAAACAGTGTGACATGTTGAATTAAAATGGATAAAGTTTTATGTCTTCCACACTATAATGTTTTGGCACTGGTACTGAAGATCTAGTTACTATTACTTGTGGTCTGAAACCCAACATTTTTACCATAGTAACTAGAAACAAAAGACACTTGTGGAAGCTTTACAAAATCTAATGGACTATTACATCAACTGAACGTGACATTTTCTTTGAAAACTCTATGTAGCCTACACAGTATTTCATATAATGAAGAACCGATTGGAGATGGATAAATCTTCAATTTCACAACATGTGAGTTTCGTTCTATATGTCCATATAACAATAAGTTTGATTAACATACAAATAGCCGTAATACGATTTTTTTACTTTTACTTAAAAAATACTGACTTGCAGTAAATTATGATTCATAAAATAACAGTACTTTTATTTAAAAGTACCGTCGTAGAAAATAAATACCGCCTCGCAGTGGCACAGCGGTATGTCTGCTAATTTATACCGCTAGGAACCGGTTTTCGATACCAGTGGTGGGCAGAGCACAGATAGCCCATTGTGTAGTTTTGTGCTTAATTCCAATCAATCAAAATAAATATCTGTCTCTATTCGTTCAAGTGACGAGTTATAGTATTGCTAACAGTATGTATATACAGTGTTCGTAAGTCATACTGTTTGACTATTAACAACGTATAAAACCTGTTTTAAAGATTAGCGTGCTTAATTCGGTTGTACTGCTGTACTAATTATCACAAGTTAACGATTTAATTTAGACTTCAGCGTGATTGAGCAGACTCACTTTACAGTATTCTACATTAATACGACTGTAGGCTTTATTTCCAATTACTTAGAGATGATTTTTGAAATTTATTATTCCAGAAAAATTTATAACATTATACAAAAAACATAAAACCACTATCAAAGGAACGGTCACAACAATGAATTTTAGGCCCCGTAAAAAATCGTTTGAGAAAGTTCCACTCTCATTGACAGTACTTATTTTGGTAGAAACCCTTCTAATTAATTTTACCCTATTTTAACGAAACTTCACTTACTAGTCACTCATGAATAAGACATATTCAGCTTAACCTAGTTAGATCAATCATGGTTTACAGTAAAAAAAATATTTCCAGATTTCAAAGGACAAGTGTTCTATCAATATAATAAATTAACAATAATTAAAAATTTGGGTCTGTTGCTCCTAGAGATCGGGTTCAGACTGTTGTCTCCCCCTCTCCTTTAACAGAGATCCTGACAAAAGTAGGTTTCAGATGGTTTTATTTCTTCACATTAATTCAGGCTGTTAATTATCACATTGAAAATAACTGTGCTTTCAATCACATTACCTAGTGGCCAGGTGGTTAGGGTTAATCTGAGGTTCGCGGGTTCGAGTCCCCATCACACCAAACACGCTCGCACTTTCAGCCGTGAGGGCTATATAATGTAACAGTCAATCCCACTATTCGTTGGTAAAATAGTAGACCAAGAGTTGACGGTGGTTGATGATGACTAGCTACCTTCAAGGTGGTTTTTCACTGCTAAATCAGGGACAACTACCGCAGATAGCTCTCGTGTGGCTTTGCGCAAAATTCGAAACAGACAAAACAAATAAGTCACATTACCATTTAATATCATTACAACTTAAAAGTGTGTGTCTAAGATTCAATGAGAATACTGTGTGATTTTACAGAAGAGGGGGAAAGTCAGCTAGTTAACAGCACTCACTGCCAACTCTCTAAATATCAGCAATTGTTTGAAAAAACAGGACACGAATTGTTAACTCTTGAATTCAAAGTTACGATACGCTAAGCTCGGTATACGCTCTATCCTATTAATGAGACAAACATAATAAATCCACACTTGATTTAGAACAATTATCTCATTTATATCTGATTTATTATTAAAGGCTTAAAGAATAAGTAAAACCAATAACACTAAACATTTGTTTAACATATAAGAGAAATAAAAAAATAAAAAACAGCTCAGTTATTGATATTTACAATGGATTGTTCCTTTCCTTAGTGTGAAGGTTTTATTTTATTGGCAATTTGGTGGGAGAACTTAGTTTGAGTCTTTTTTTACCGGAGACGTATGTGCAAAAAATAAAGTACTTCTTTTTTGCTTTTGCATTGAAATATCGTGCGAAAAGAAAAACTTTGAAAATTAGTGTAACATTAAGAACTAACTACTTGTTACACAAGAACTTACTTCAAGAATGCTGTAATCCTTTCTTCCAGCGGCGAACATTAGGTTTCCACTGGTCTGGACAGTTCTAACGTGCAAATAGACAGCGAAATGATGCTCCACGGGCCCGTTTAGGCTATACTGGGCGAAACTTCTTCCACCAAAGGAAATGCTGTTTCTTTCTATAAGGATAAGCTCTTTTCAATTAATATAAGTACTTGAAGCAACTAAACTCATGTACTATTTTGGAAAGTGGTCAACATTATTTTCTAGCAGTTTTATTTAAATATTCATCAAATGTCCAAAAGCAACAGATAAATAACTTAGTTAGGAAGTGTCTTTAACATAGTGTTATTTTACACTTTGATAGGGAAGTTGTTGTACAAAATAATTCAGTCTGTTTCCGGTTGTCTAACTGATTGGAAACACTATTTTAATTTCCTCAAAAACAACTCATGGGTTACAATAACAATATGTTTAAAATTAGCATAAATACCTAAGCTTGGTTTGTTTGGAATTTCGCGCGAAGCTACACCAGGGCTATCTGCGCTAGCCGTTCCTAATTTAGTGTGTAAGACTAGAGGAAAGGCAGCTCGTCATAACCACCCACCGCCAATTCTTGGGCTACTCTTTTATTAACGAATAGAGGGATTGACCGTCGCCTTATACCACCCCCACGGCTGAAAAAGCGATCATGTTTGGTGTGACAGGAATTCGAACCCGCAACCTTCGTATTACGAATCGAGTGCCTTAACCACCTGGCCATGCCTAAGCTAATAAGGTAACAAAGATAAAATAAAGGAAATCTAAGAAAATCAGTTTAACATATCGCTTTCTAATAAAAACTAAATCAGTTATGTACAATATTATTCTTAATGAGTAATATTTGTAATAAAAAAATCAATTTTCATCTCAAGTTCTTCAAATTGTAAATTTGATTGTAAATGTATGTATTGTACTTTTGACTTTATATTTTTTTCTCAGAAGTATGTGTGTGTTGTTTTTTGTTTAGGAAACCCACATCGGGCTATGTGCTGAGTAAACCGAGGGGAATTGAACCCCTGATTTTAGCGTTGTAAACCCGTAGAATTACCGCTGTACTAGCGGGGAAGATGAATCATATTATGATGTTCATAAAATAAACTAAGACAATACTTAAATATCTATAGATTTACTTTCATTTATATAGCAAATCTTGTTCTTCGAGTTTTGTACTGTACTGATCTTTTTCCAACCCACACTCAATTATAATATTCAATAATAAATTTAAAGACTACATAAGTCGTTCATTCATCTCTTCTTCCTATTAAAATTTCGGAGCTGGCGAGCTGAGTTCAAATTCGTTTGATATCAAAACTATTCCTCGAACTTTAAACTATAGGTGCGTTATAAGAGTGATAAACAATCCCTTAGCGTCGGTGGTAGGATGCTACTGACTGACCGTCTTCCCTCTGATCCTTAGTTCAGAATAAGGGATGGTGACGACTGTCTTCTAAACTTTATCAAAAACACAGTATATATATAAATACCCTAAAAAACAATTTTAGTTTCCGAAGAGGTAATTTTAAGAGCGTGTTTTAAATGTTCGCATGGAAGCTTAAGATACATATTTATTTTTAAAAATAATTTTAATTTCAAGTTTTACAAAACCAACTAAGTTGAAAATCTAAAAATACGAAACTGACAACACCAAAAAACTATCGCTTCGGTATTTGGTGTACTTTCCGAACAACAAGTACCTTTTTATAATTCTGACAGATCTTACGTTTAAAATGCAATAATATTTAAAATAGCTTATAAGATTTTCACCTTATTCAAGCTGAATCAAAACACGTCTACAAAATAAGGAACATATATAAAAGAGTCTATGGATAATGAAGGTCTACGAAAGCCTAAAAGCCTTTGATGGTTAGAAGTGTTACGTCAATGGCTGAATTGGGAGTGAGAGAGTTAAAATACATGACAAAAATTCACCTGGGAAAAGCACAGCTGACACTTAAAATTCACCCAGGGAGTAATCAAAGTCAACTCGTGACAACTGTCGAGTTCTTAAAAAATTGGTTGTAATGAAAAGTGAAAACAAGATAGGTGTTTATTAGCTATCGTAATGAGTCCTCTGGTAAAGTGTAAAACCACATCACATTGAAGAAAAATCTGCAGAGCCTCAAAACTAAACAATTAACGCAAATCCTATGAGGACCCATCTAGAACGCACATCTTTCAGTTTCATTCGTTTGTTTCATGGTATTCGCGAAACATTACACAGGGACTGTCAGGGCATAGCTGTCTCTAATTTCGAGCTTGTAGCCTAGAGAAAAGGGAACTTGTCCCAAACACACACCGCTAACTTTTGGGACACTTTTGTTTCACCAAACAGTGGGATTTGTGCGGAGTACGATTTTACGACCACAATATGTGAATCATAGACTTTCAGATTGGCAGTCTGGCGTATTCACCACTAGGTCACGACCGATCCATTTCGAATTTGTGACAATACAAGGTGTTATTAGTTGAACTAAAAAATATGGACCTGAAATGGTTAACCACGTCAAAAGGACAAATGATTCTTTGAGAAAGTTCAATAAAAAAAGTCTCCATGAGAAAATATATGATTTTAGATATTTTGTGGCCCGGCATGGCCAGGTGTGTTAAGGCGTTCTTCTAGTAATCCGAGGGTCGTGGGTTCGAATCCCTGTCGCACCAAACATGCTCGCCCTTTCAGCCGTGTGGTCGTTATTATGTGACGGTTAATCCCACTATTCGTTGATGAAAGAATAGCCCAATGTAAATTAGGGATGGCTAGCGCAGATAGCCCTCTAGTAGCTTTGCGCAAAATACAAAATAAATAAACAAGATATTTTGAATTTTGCGCAAAGCTACTCGAGGGCTGTCTGCGATAGTCGTCCCTAACTTTGCAGTGTAAGAGTAGAGGGAAGGCAGTTAATCATCACCGCCCACCGCCAACTCTTGGGCTACTCTTTTATCTACGAATAGAGGGATTGACTGTTACATTATAACGTCCCCACGGCTAAAAGGGTGAGCATGTTTGGTGTGACTGAGATTCGATCGCGCGGCCCTCGAATTACGAGTCGAGTCGAGTGCCTTTACCACCTGGCTATGCCAGACCAGATATTTTGTCCGATTTACTTTGGTAGCTACTGTACTTATACATCGTTTTTATAAAGTTTCGAAGGAAAAAGGGGAATGCTAAACGATTTTTAGAAAATGTATTGCAAAATAAAGAAAATTAAGCACTTAGCATATAGAACAAAAATAAAGAAATAAGAATGTCAGTTATGTCATCTATCGCATAAAAAGGTGTTGGTCTAATCAACAGAAGCCGTGTAGAAATGTGGCTACATAACATACAGCAAAGTGTTCAGTAACTCTGACGTACTACCACCCATACTCTGTTGTATGTAGAGGTTTGAGTTGTGTTTACAGTCCTGGAGATAAACTCTACCTTCGTAGCAAAATGGTCCTTTGCAAATGCTTGCTTCATCTTCGCACAAAATACCTGTTTTTCCTCTGGGGCATTCGCAAACATAACCGAGTGCTGACATGGTAGGAATACAGACCTTTTGGGAGGAACAGGGACGGCGGGCGCATTCGTTGAGTACCCTTTCACACCGTGAGCCTGTGAAAAATAAAAGAGGTGTAACTTAAGCGCATGGTTATTCATTTAACTGACTGAACAAAACACATAACTATATAATCAGGTGAGTGTTTGTGTGTGTGTGTGTTTTTTATAGCAAAGCCACATAGGGCTATCTGCTCAGCCCACCGAGGGGAATCGAACCCCTGATTTTAGCGTTGTAAATCCGGAGACATACCGCTGTACTAGCGGGGGGCAATAATCACGTGAAAGAAGATCATCAGTTACGGACAAACAACAATAAACCACATAAAACATCATTAAAACTGAACAGCAATAGATGAAAGAAGATAATCAGTTACGGACATACAACAATAAACGACATAAAACATCATTAAAACTGAACAGCAATAGATGAAAGAAGATCATCAGTTACGGACAAACAACGATAAACCACATAAAACATCATTAAAACTGAACAGCAATATATGAAAGAAGATCATCAGTTACGGACATACAACGATAAACCACATAAAACATCATTAAAACTGAACAGCAATATATGAAAGAAGATCATCAGTTACGGACAAACAACGATAAACCACATAAAACATCATTAAAACTGAACAGCAATATATGAAAGAAGATCATCAGTTACGGACATACAACGATAAACCACATAAAACATCATTAAAACTGAACAGCAATATATGAAAGAAGATCATCAGTTACGGACATACAACGATAAACCACATAAAACATCATTAAAACTGAACAGCAATATATGAAAGAAGATCATCAGTTACGGACATACAACGATAAACCACATAAAACATCATTAAAACTGAACAGCAATATATGAAAGAAGATCATCAGTTACGGACATACAACGATAAACCACATAAAACATTAAAACTGAACAGCAATAGATGAAAGAAGATCATCAGTTACGGACATACAACGATAAACCACATAAAACATTAAAACTGAACAGCAATAGATGAAAGAAGATCATCAGTTACGGACATACAACGATAAACCACATAAAACATCATTAAAACTGAACAGCAATAGATAAAAGAAGATCATCAGTTACGGACATACAACGATAAACCACATAAAACATCATTAAAACTGAACAGCAATAGATGAAAGAAGATCATCAGTTACGGACATACAACGATAAACCACATAAAACATCATTAAAACTGAACAGCAATAGATGAAAGAAGATCATCAGTTACGGACATACAAAGATAAACCACATAAAACATCTTTAAAACTGAAAAGCAATAAATGAAAGAAGATCATCAGTTACGGACATACAACGATAAACCACATAAAACATCATTAAAACTGAACAGCAATAGATAAAAGAAGATCATCAGTTACGGACATGCAACGATAAACCACATAAAACATCATTAAAACTGAACAGCAATAGATGAAAGAAGATCATCAGTTACGGACATACAACGATAAACCACATAAAACATCATTAAAACTGAACAGCAATAGATGAAAGAAGATCATCAGTTACGGACATACAACGATAAACCACATAAAACATCTTTAAAACTGAAAAGCAATAAATGAAAGAAGATCATCAGTTACGGACATACAACGATAAACCACATAAAACATCTTTAAAACTGAACAGCAATAGATAAAAGAAGATCATCAGTTACGGACATGCAACGATAAACCACGTAAAACATCATTAAAACTGAACAGCAATTTAAAGACGAAACAGTCACACTCATTACATTTTATGTAATATTACATATTAATTACAATATTAATTTTTTGTTAAAACATTTTGACAACTCTTGAGATTGACTTAAAAAAACAAGTTTATTTTTTTCTTTAGCTACTAACGATTTTAAAACCCAAATTTTAATGTATTTTACTACTTAACCAAAATCAGTTCATTTTAACTGATGTCTAGCATGACCTGATGGCTAGGGTGCACGACTTGCGGTTTGTGGGTTCCAATCCCTATCACCAAAAAATGCTCGCTTTTTTAATTGTGAAGGTGTTATAATGTGACGCCCTATCTACTATTTGTTGATAAGTGAGTAACCCAAGAGTTAGTTGTAGTTAGTGTTAACTGGACGCTTTTACTCTAGTCTATCACTTCTAATTTAGGGACGGCTAAAGCAAATAACCCGCAAGTAGTTTCGGGCGAAATTTAAACAAAACAAAAGGACCATTAATCGTTCCATAGTCGAAATATACCAAAAAACAAACAAACAAACGACTAAATTCCAACAACTAGAAAATTTCATTAAAAGACTATAAATAATGCTAGTCTAAGATATATTTTGAATGAATTCTTCCAAGAAGAAGCGTTAATGAGCTTTTACCTGCATGAACTCAAAAAAGTAATGACTGTGTGCATTAGTTGTCCCTTATATGAAGTAATAGACTAATCGGAAGGCAGCTAATAAACACAACTCGTGGCCACTTCTCGTGTTATTCTTATCAGATCAAAGAGTACGATTTGAGCGTCATAAAGCGCGTTAGGCTTAAGTTGCTTTGGCGTTATAATAAGTGTGAACTATGGAACCTCAGATCCAAAGTTCAGCACTATCCACACCGCCTGTGGAAATATGACATAACTAGATGCATTTTTTGTATATATGAGAAAACTAACAAAAAGACATTGTAACAATAAGGTAGAAAATTATTCAAAAGCAACATATAAATTAAAATTCAGGTTTGAAATTATTTTTATGCATCTCGAACAAAGTATCTTGATTTTTAATAAGTTACCAAAAGATGGCGCTAAAGCATATAGACAGGCCGATTTCTTGGAATTTTTTTTAACCAATATGTTTTACTAGTAGATTAAAAGTGATATATCTAATTAAAGATTAAAATATCTTCTTTAGCAGGGTAACAAGTTATACAACTTAATGTTTGTGCATGAACTAATACAACAGACAACGTTGTCACTTACAAGTTTAGCAAATTCACCGCCCCCTACGTTTTCCAAGAGTTTTGGCTTTACTCAATCACGAAATAAGTTGCAATGGATGAACCAAATCCAAACGTGCAACGCGAAATACATTGTTAAGACTTCTTTATTGGCTAAATAAGGCACATCTGTTAACAATACATTTTGGAGTTGCACGTGTAAGTAGCTTCCTTAATGAATTATGAAGACCTAGTTACCTGATCTGTTTGTTTGTTTGTTTTGAATTTCGCGCAAAGCTACTCGAGGGCTATCTGCGCTAGCCGTCCCTAATTGGTAGTCATCACCACCCACCGCCAACTCTTGGGCTACTCTTTTACCAACGAATAGTGGGATTGGCCGTCACATCCAAGGCTCCCAAGGCTGAACGGGCGAGCATGTTTGGTGCGACCGGGATTCGAACCCGCGACCCTCGGATTACGAGTCGAACGCCTTAACACACTTGGCCATGCCAGGCCTACCTGAACTGCACTTGAGAAACACGGGGTGATTTTTCTACATTCCCCTGTGTTTGTTTTTAATAAATGTTGCATCAATGAGTAGTAGTGTTAAATAATACTGTAGGTAAGAGTAAGTTACGTAAACGTGAATCTGAATAATATTTTCTTACATAACTTCCCGCTATGTCTCAGAGGGACAGAAAAATAATTAATCAATGAAAATGGTGCAACACAAAGTTTCATGTGATGTTTACAAGTTTTTGTTTGTATCCGAGAATACTTCTTCTATAAGAGAATGGCTTAAACAATTCATATTTAACTTACCTCCGTAGCCTGATTCACAATGACAGTTAAACACTCGATGAAATCGATGTGACACAAAGCTCCGGGTATCTACACTGATGACTTGAATGTTTCTGTCGTCCATCTGTACTTTATCAACACAATCTCCTTTTTCGCATGTCTCTGGGGAACATCGGTCAGCCATAATCTACAAGTTAATCAAAAATCTTATTAAATTTTTCTATCTATCTTTAATAAAAATAAAATTTATGTGTAGTTTTTTGCATCTTTTTCTACCTTCTCACTATTTGTCTTCCTTTTATTTATTTATATATCTGGTTCTCTTTGTTTGTCTATTTTATCTATGAATCTATGAGTCCATCTTTCTATAAAAACTCTTCTTAATATTAGAATAGCTTTCGTTTTCAAAATGTGCTTAAATATGAATCATTTTTAGAAGAAAACAAAAAAAAAAACAGGATAAGAAGTTATTATAACCACCGAGATATTAGTTTCTACAACAACTTCGTTAATCTATAATATCAACCCAGTAAACAGCCGTGTCGAATGAAAGGCTAACACAGATTGCGAGCTTGTATATAGTGCATTTGCGACTGAACGAGTGGAGTGCAATTAACCTCGCTAACACCTGCTAAAACAAATATAAAAATAGAACGAACAAAAATCACCTATCGATCTTTGGTTAAGAAAAACAAGTCAACGAAATGTGAGAAAGTGTGTAACTCCGAAATATTTAATTAACGTAGTGGCTGTTACTACTCTATTGTACTTTTTCTTTACTTACTTTACGTGTTGTATGCACAGAGAAGTCACTATATTGATTGTTAAACTCGTTACACTATATTCATTTTTCTGTACTAAAATACTAGAAGGTTCTGGAATATGTTTCGATACTGAAGGTGAAATCAGATATCTACTCGCACCAGTAAAAGAACACATAAAAAATACAATGGAATTTATTGTTGTCTCAGGAACAGGAACTGTACATTGGCAAACGTAAAGCCACTTTGTTTCATTTATTACTCTTGTTTCAGTATACTGGGAGTAACAAAGACTGCACTTCTGAAACTGTTACTGGGATGTTATTCCACAGGTTACTTTGTATACAACTCTACTTAAAACAACTGCAATTATTTAAAATAAAAACGTTCTTCACTACCAAAGAGTGATAATATTTTGATAATAAATACAGTAGACACATAATACGCGGATAGCGAAAGGTTTTTAATTACAGGTGTGTGTTTTCAAACAGAAGATTTTTTTCTTAGTGTAGAGCTACTCAATGAATTGTCTGCTCTCTGTTCATTGCGCGGTATTGGATCCCAAATTTTAGCGTTTTAAATTCATAAGATTATCACCGACTTACAAGGAGAGGAGGCAAGAAATTTGGTGATATGTTTTTTGGTGTGAGTTTTTGTTTATGCGTTTTCCTTTTAAGCAAAACCACATCGGGCTATCTGCTGAGCCCACCGAGGGAATCGAACCTCTGATTTTAGCGTTGTAAATCTGTAGACTTACCACTGTACTAGCGGGGCGCGATATATATACAGAAAGAGATTTAAAGTTGTTGAGCGTCTATAACGTAAGTAAGTTTAGTTTAATCCCGAGGCTGCTTACAACCACTGGGGCATCTCAGACGCTGATGCACAAACAATGAATTTCAGGCGAATTTTACCTAGTAGCGACCATTTTCTCTCCAGGTAGACGTCTCTAATTTGGCAGTAAAAAACAGAGAGAAGACGGTTAATTAATACCAACTCCAGGGTTGTTCTCTTATCAACGAATAGTAGACTTGACCGAAAGATTATAACGTCCCCAAAACTAAAATGGGTGATCATGTCCGGCGAAGGGGATTTGAACCTACGACTCACAGATTGTAAGTTGAGCGCTTTACCCACCAGGTCATGCTAGGCTCAGTATAAGTAAACTTCTAGTATCAAAATAACGCACCTCCTGAATTTCTAATCCCACATCAGTCTGGAATGATTTCACCTTTTCTTTTAGTTGGCCGCGGATTAAATCAGAAGGGTAAAAACTCGATGGGCTTTTTCTAACACAGAACAGCACGTCGAGGTCAGCGTGTGACTCTGTACTACGCTGAGAAAAGATAGTCTTTACCTTTTGTATGCTGATAATTTGAACGTTTTTTAAAGGAACATGAAAAATTATTCGAAGAAACTTGAGAAAGGCCTCTGGGTAAAGCTGAATAAAACGTTCAGGGCTGACGTCTGCTATGCGAACAATTACACTATGTTTAACAGCTTCTTCTGTTAACACGTTATTCTGGATGGTAATAGTGTCAATGGAAGTAAATTTATCATCAGTCACACTTATATTGATACTGTATTCACCGGGATCCAAACCCGGTAATGCCGATATAGTTCCGTTCTCGTGGTTGATCTGAAATAGTTCTTTGTGAGAAGAGACAATGTCGAAAGTCAAAGTGTCGTAAGGATCTTCATCTGTCGCTCGAACACGGCCCAGAACACCTCCCGGAAACCGAGCCCCAAAGGAAGTCACTGTGATCTGGAGTGGGATAATGGTTGGAGCAAAACGGCCTTCTTCAACAATGAGGACGGTCACCCAAGCTTGGCTGCTGAGAGGAGGAAGGCCTGCATCGCTAACCTGGACACAGAGCGTGTAATTGTTCCGGGAATGATGACTCAGTTTCTTGGCAGTCCTCAAAACGTTTTCTTGAGGCAATATTTGGAATGAAGAATTCTCGTTACCAGAAATGATGCTAAAAACAAATGGTCCAGTGTTTGGAGCAATATCCTCATCGGTGACCGTAAAACTAACAACAGGAAATCCTGACTGTTTGTCCTCCTGAGATGTATAAACAGAAAATACAAACGTCTTAATTCACGAGAAGATAACAGATACAAAAAAATTATTGTCATAAATGCTAAACTCAGCTTTGATAGTCGATGTCTAGGTATAGTATACTTAAAGATAGTTAATCTATATCTAAACAACTCTTATATATATTTTAGTAATAAATAAAAAACTTATTTCGGACTTTACATCTGTTTTAATGATATCTTCTTAAGAGAGATACGCCTCAAGTGAAGACACTCTCATTAAATAGCATGAAGGTTTTGAACTTAATGTACGTATAACCGTTACTCATTACGAAGAGAACATTTAAATATAATACACCTGAAAATCTTTTGCAGTTGACGTAAATACAAATAAATACACATCAATACATCAGTTTGATATAAACTGAATAAATTTCATGAAGAAGACAAGCTAGCACAGATAGGGGTACACGTATGATGCAGAATCTTTAGAACCCTTGGTATGTCTTTTTTTGGAATGATGCAAACACAACCATGAAATTACATACACTGATTTTTACAAGCAACGCAGATAACTTAATATTTATTGTACGTACGACATAGAACTAAGACAGAAGAGATTAAATGTAGCAACGATTTGGAAATCTAACAATTTTTATATTTTATATTAAATATTTTTTTATATTTTTATATTTTATATTTTTAACATAAAACACCTTACACAGAGATACATATAGAAATTTCAGAATGATTTTCCGTACTTTACCTTTAGAATAACTGTATAGTTAAGTTTAGAAAAAATTGGTGGGTTATCGTTTACGTCAGCTACTTCAACATATACGATTACTTTATTGAAGAGGTACGGCGCCCCACTGTCTCGACATTCGACTTCCAGCACGTACTTGGAAACCTTGTGATAAAAGGACAAATACGTTTAATTCAACTAAACAGCCAATCAGAATCTTTAGTAATATTTCTAGAGCGATTTCAAGGAGTAAACACCGCGACATAGAAACATTGATACAAAATAAATCTCAGAAAATTCTAGAGTTTGTGCTTTGCAAAATATATAAAGCTTCATTATAAACCACCAACGCCCAGGAAAAGTATAATAGAACATACAATAAAAGCCACATTAAAAAGCAGACTTTTGTCTCAGTGGCTAAGGTTGCTAAAATGTTGATAAGAGCAAAAAAGATGATTTTTCGATAGTTAAATAAAGTTCAAAGTTCATCCATTTGTTCTTCAAATTATTATTATTGTTTCATAAGCGTGTAAACAGCATAGCTATGAATTTTCTATTCAATCCTGGATAAACCTACTAAACATTTCCTGCGTAGACCATAAGAATATTTTTAACATTAATTTCTGAAGGAGAAGTAAGGCACTTTATCAGTTTTTCATAGTTACTGGCCAAATTTCTTTTCAAGCACAAAAGCTAGCAGCAAAAATGACTAGGTATACTGCACCAAAATCTATGCACAGCTACTAAATAAACTACTGCGAAGATTGTAAAGCTATTTTAAAGTTGATTCTTGAAGGTCCAGATTTCCATTCTCTAAAATATTTTAAGTTCTTCTTCACAACCAACATAAGTTATTCGAAGTCATTCAAGCATGGCAGAAATCTAGAAGCCATTTAAGCACCGTTACACTAATTAGAAATGCTTCGTTTTATTAGAGTAAACAACGTATATATTTATGTGTCTCCAACCTCACTATTATTGAATATACGTTTACAAGCTGCAAGTCTGGACAATAGTAATGAATGAAGTATTATGTATGTCATAGGGTAGTTTTAAAACTAATTCAAGCGCCTTCAATTTTTGCCAATGGCCTGGCATAGCCAGGTGGTTAAGGTGCTTGACTTGTAATTTGAGGGTCACGGGTTCGAATCCCACTCACACCAAACATGCTCGTCCTTTCAGCTGTGGGGGCGTTATAAATGTGACGGTATATCCTAGTTGGTAAAAAAGTAGCCCAAGAGTTGGCCAGTGGTGGTGATGACTAGCTGCCTTACACTTTCTTACATTGCTAAATTAGGGGTGACTGGCGCAAATATCTCTTGTGTAGCGTTGTACGAAATTAAACATTCATTTTTTGCCCTGAAAAAGTTCCTCATTTCCTACCGTTGAAAAATCTGGTGTTTTACTAATGCGTATTAATTGGAATTTACCATTTTGAAGATCTATCATTTCAGTGATTTTTCTAACAGTAGACGATTACCATAGTAGATTTCTCTACTCTTGTGAGTGGTAATTTATTCACTGGTTTTCGTTATTTGCTTGTTAAACTCATGTTTACACGAAACCTCAGATACAAAACTACCAGGTTCAGTAAATAATGTTTGTGTGAGAAAAAAGCCAATGCAGCAGTAAACTGTTGAAAATTATGTAATATGCTTAAAATTTATTTTCCACTAAAATTGATAAGTACTGTAAACATGGAGTCAAAATAGGATTAAGGAAATAATGTAGACAGTATTCCAGATTAGTTTGTTACGTTTTTGAATTCCAAGTTGTAGGCTTGAAAACATAATATTTGCACTTTTGTTGAATTTGTTTCTGTACCTTTCTTACAATTCCTCTTTTTAAATAAACAATTTTTAATTGTCTTATCATAAATATTTTTCCCTTCTTGCACAATTCCTTCTTGTAGATTAAATCTTGTTTGACATTAAGCCCAAGGTTTCGTCATAAATATACAAACGATATATCTGTACTGATAATAAGGCTTCCATCATAACTAGAAAAAAAAGAAAAGAGAGGGGATCCAACGAAAAACCCAAACTGAATGTTATAAAACATTTTAGAAGTTTCGTATTTGTTTCATATTGGAAGCTTTGGAACATAACTTGAAAAGGCGTGACTAATTTATAAAGGTTAACAAATGTAGCTTTAGGCTTTACCTTTTCTCGATCGAGTGAAGAAGCTAGCTTAATATAACCCTTTTCCTTGTCAATGTAGAACTGTCCAAATCGATCTCCTTTCGTTATAAAATAAGACAGAAATGCGTTCGGAGCGCTGTCCACATCAGTTGCTTTTACCTAAAGCAAGAGAAAACGGCTACATTAATTTGAATAAATAAATCACACTTCGAATGACTCAGCGCTATTGAAACATTCATTATTTCTATCACACTCTGATATAAAAACACCTTCACCCCTACTGAAAATCCAATTGCATATGCATGAAATAAAACTATGAAAACACATTCTGAGTGTTAGACAGAGAAAAATAAAAGTGACTACTCAATCTATCTGTTTCACAGGTGATACAAAACGTAGAGATTTAAGTGTGAAAAAAATATGAGACTAAATACTTTGCAATTTAAATAAAAATTACATTTTAGGTAAACTCTCATGAAACTCTACGTTAAGCCAAATATACGTTTAATGCTGACAAACTGAAATACTATATTTTACAATATGTGAAAAGTTTAACTATCACAATAAAACAGCTGCATTCAGTGTAAAATTATGAACATATTAGTATCAAAAACTGAGACATATTTAATGAAACCACTGTACAAAAAAATCAAAGTTTAGAATTCCAAAAGTCATATATCTACTTATGTAGCTAAACCAAAGAACTCTATTGTTGTATAACGACTACAGCAATCTTCGCAATGGAATATTCCTTAACATATTAATACATTACTCGGTACATATAACATTAACAAAATAATATCCCATTGCAGAGGATAGAGTTACCAGAATAATATACTATTAACGGGTTCTTTGCAGAAGATGATAACTTCACTATAATAATATCTCATTGATCGATTCTTTGAAGATAGCGATAATCTTACAGGAATAATATTACATTACCGAGTTCCTAGTTGGGGATAGCATTACCAGAATGATATCCACTGACTTTGTTCCTTACAGTGGGTAACTTTACCAGAACAATAGTTCTTTCCAGAGAAGGATAACCTTACAAGAAGAATATTCCATAAAGAAGCTCTTCTAAAAAGAGGGCGAAAACTTTACGAGAATAAGTGTGTGTGTGTTTTCTTATAGTAAAGCCACATCGGGCTATCTGCTGAGCCCACCGAGGGGAATCAAACCCCTGATTTTAGCGTTGTAAATCCGTAGACTTACTGCTGCACTAGCGGGGGGTTACGAGAATAATATATGATTGACGTTTCTCGCAGGTTGGAAGGGTGGACTTACTTGAGGTAAATTTACCTGAACTATGGTGTGTCCCACTGAAGCGTCTTCGCGAATGATGGCGTGATAAGAAGCCTGGTTAAAGATTGGAGTATTATCATTTGCATCCAAGACTGAGACGTTAACAGTAGCTTGAGCTGTGAGATGTGGAGTTCCTCCATCTTTGGCTTCAACAATCAAGACAAAGTTTCGGATGTCTTCGTAGTCTAGATGTTTAATCACGGAGATAGAACCTGAAAGGGACATAAAAAAAAAAACCCAAAAACTGAATAAAGAAGCGCTGCTATCGAAATAGTAATGTTGATCCTTTTTTTAATTTTATTACCTCTGTCACCAAAGAAGAACAGAAGTTGTATTTTCTCTTTTGTGTGTGTCATGTGATTGCTTGCGTGTGTTCTATATGTGTTTGACAGCAGATTTTCTAAAAAGTGGCCTGAATGGATTGGAACAAAAAGTTGTTATACTTTTGGGCTGTGACCTAACTTAGAAGTAATTAGTTTTGAAAGGTCAAGCTCACAGCAAATTCGCGAAAATCCAAAACACATCTCTATATATGTTAACATGGGAACCAATTTTTCACACTATTTTTGCTCTATAACTGTCATAAATCAGCGGATTTTTATTAAATTTGGTAGACATATGTAGAAAATTATTCCTCGTTGTTGTAATAGAAATACTCCATCTCCGTTGATAACGACGGACATAGGGGATACATTTCCATATTTTTTGAGAGTCGAATATGATCAACACCGCGTGGCGTAGGTATGCGCTCTATTGTCCATGCATACTAAATGGTCGGATCATGAACAAGTACAATACTATACTTGTATTCAAGGTATTTTGAGCTGTTGACCAGAGAGTAGGCAGCTGGCAAAAAGCACGCGTCGCCTCAAGGCCTTCTTCCCGTCATTTCAACTGAATAACGATAGGCTACCACTTTTATAAATCACCACAGTACAAGGTACGGAGAGTGTTCAGAGGAATCACATCCCGAACATCGGACCCTTCAATCCGTAACCAGATCCGGCATATTAATTGCTTGAACACGCACAGGTACTTTAATAACAACAACGCTTCCCGCTTAGTTTTGAAACATGTAAAAACCTCTTTGTTATTATCTAATATATTTTTATCTATATACTGACAACAATACTAGTATTTGTGGAATACATGGTCGTAGGAAGCGATAAGTTCAGTCAGGCCTTGGCCTGACCACTTTTTCACGGTATGTATAGTAGTAACTTATGCATTAAAATTGCATCTTTTAATTTAATAGATCACATTGTGCGTATGCAGTATTTTGTAGTTAAAAAGTCCCAAGCTTCAATCTCATAGCGTTAAATTATGAAATATTTTCTGATGGTCATGTTCCAATATCTCCTTAGAAAAGGATCTTTAGATTGCCCGTAGTGTGATTTGCACACACATCATGTGTTATTATTTAGCTGTGGCAATTATCTGATCACTCCAAAATCGTTCGTAAATCAGTAAGAGTACAGTTGCAGCGCTTATTGATACTTTATTTATAGTAAAAGTAACACTCGGTGATAAAACATAGAGTTCAAAGAGTAGCACTAGCAAACATCTATAAATGTAAAATATCCACATCATTACAAGGTGTTTGTTTCCTTTTGAATGTGTGCAAAGCTGCATGAGAGCTACCTGAGTTAGCCGTCCCTAATTTAGCAGTGTAAGGGTAGAAAGAAGGCAACTAGCTAGTCATCACCACGCACTGTCAACACTTGGACTACTCTTTTACCAACAAATAGAGGGATTGACCGACACATTATAACATCCCCACAGTTGAAAGGGCGAGCACGTTTTGTGCGACGGGGAATCGAGCGCCGTAGCCATTTGACCATGCCGGGCTGATTATACATTACTCGTAAAATCATTTGTACTAGAAGAGTTCAATTACAGTAGTGGTACATTGAGATTCGTATGTTTTAATGAGGAAAACCTGAATACCCTAACATCACATTATACCACACAAGTAATCTCGATTCTTGCAAATCTTCTTTGTTTTTACTTCTATTTTGTACTTCTATTTTTCAAATAATACAAGATTGATAACTTGACTTAAACGTGTGTGTGTGTGTGTGTGTGTGTGTGTGTGTCAGTGTGGTAGAAAGAACGAACAACAGTGAACACTGTCCAAATCAGATGATGTTTGTGCCATAATTATTTTTTCTTTATCAACAATTACTTTTTTAATTTCACGCAAAGCTACACGAAGGTTATCTGCGCTAGCTATTTCTAATTTAGCATTGTAAGAGTAGAGGGAGGACGGCTAGTCATCACCACCCACCGCCAACTCTTGGGCTACTCTTTTACCAACAAATAGTGAGATTGACCGTTACATTATCACGCCCCCACGGCTGAAAAGGCGAGCATGAACCCGCGACCCTCAGATTACGAGTCAAACACCTTAACCCCTCAACCCTCTGGCGATGCTGGGCCCACCAATAATTACTATTTCCATTGTATCTATAAGGAAATTGAGTCCGGCGTGGTTAGGGAGCTCGACTCGTAATCTGAGGGTTCCAAATTCGTATCCCCGTCACACCAAACATGCTTGACCTTTCACTTGAGGGTAGCATTATAAAGTTACGCTCAATCCCACTATTCGTTGGTAAAAGAATAGCCCAAGAGTTGGCGGTGGGTGGTGATGACTAGCCGTTCTCCCTCTAGTCTTACAATGCTAAATTAGAAACGGCTAGCACAGATATCCCTCGTGTAGCTTTGTGCAAAATTCAAAAACAAAAACTATGGACAATATACCTCTCTGCTCTCTTAGGATAAGTAGTTTTTTAAAAGTATAATTTCTTTCATAATCACCCTGTAAGATTAGAAGCGAATTAGAAAAATGGCTTCTGGCAAGCGTACGTGTTGAGGCTACAGTGGGGATTCGTTTTTGCTGGATTATTTCCTGAAGATTCGAAATTTGTAATCCTTCACCGGCGGCGTTAGAAAAACGTGCGTGTATTCTAAAAGGGCGAATGACTTTAAATTAATTGAGATGATAGTAAAACTGCAGACCGTAGGATTACTTTGCTATTTTCTGAGAAATTTAAAACATTCTTTACCTGTTTTATCATTGATTTTAAAATATCCAAGGTCATTTCCAGCAAGTAATGAATAAGTTATCTCCGCATTGCTACCAATGTCGATGCTAATTGCAAAGACTTGGATCACCTTGGCACCAATGTCTTCCTTTTCTGACACCAAAGCTCGGTAATGTTTTTGACTGAACACCGGGGGATTATCGTTTATGTCCTGTACTTGCACGTGGACGGCAGCGACCGATGACAGCTGGGGAAAACCATGATCAGTAGCTTTAACGGTTAAGTTATAATATCCCACTCTTTCTCGATCCAGCTTCCTATTTAGGCGGATAATTCCAGTTTTCTTGTCGATTGAGAACGTTTCATCAGCTGAGTAAACAAAATCGTAACTGACTTTCCTGTTTGGTCCTGGCATTAATAAAAAAAACAACAAAAGGTGAATTAAGATATAGGGGAACTGTTAAACAACTATTAACATAAAAACAGTAAGAAAAACCAGATAAAATATATTTTGCACATTTCATGAAGCTGAATAATTGATATGAAGAACAACTTTTATACTAGACAAAGTTACAAATACAGTGAAAAACAGATAAGATAAAAAACTCATTCTGACACTTAGAATTTTGCAATGATATTAGTTCAGAAATCTTAAAGCAATATTTTAGTTTAGTTAGAGTTACTTTAAACGCTTTTCTTCATGAACTACTTCCAAAATATCCCTACAT
This sequence comes from Tachypleus tridentatus, assembly GCF_004210375.1. Classification (NCBI taxonomy): domain Eukaryota; kingdom Metazoa; phylum Arthropoda; class Merostomata; order Xiphosura; family Limulidae; genus Tachypleus; species Tachypleus tridentatus. Next base: position 104,336,999 of record NC_134837.1, on the reverse strand, counting down.
CATAAATTTTCAAAAAAACGGGGTAAATACGAAAGATTTCTTTTAGATATATGTGAAATTACCAAACATTTTTTTTCATACGTAATCGTTCAAAAATCCTACAAAAATATTCATTCTTGGCTAGTTTGTTACTTAAATCGTACCTTTAGACAAGTCACTTATGTGTGTATGTGTGTGTGTGTGTGTGTGTTGTTTGTTTTCTTTCTTATAGCAAAAGTTTACCTTACCGATGTTCTGTCTCTGAATAAATAAGACTTTAATTTAATACTGTTAGATTAAAAACGTCACTTTTCAATATGTAAACATATTTCTCTAATTTGCAACACGTGTGTAATTCTTTTAATTACAAGAGAATTTTTGAAGTCACTTAAATTTTATGTTGAATTATGATAGTTCAGTTTGCTGAGAGAAATGACAGCTCACAGCTCTTCTCAACAAGTGTGCGTGTTTAATTAGATCTGTCAATACACACGTGATTCATTACCTTAAGCTAATTTCAAAACATCCTAACGTTGATAATCCTACCCGGTCATGAATCATACCCCCAGAGCGATCACAAAGTCGTTAGGGACGCAGTAACTTATGCATTAAGTCGGAAGTTACCGACGTTTTATAGCCCGAGGATTAAGAAGCATGCACGTTGCTATGGTTACCACAAGATAGAAGTTAAAGATTTAATTTTTTTTCTCTCCTTCATGACAGTCTTTAGGTAAAGAATATTTAGACAAGAAATATAAAATTTCATGAAAAACGAAACAATAACCGAAATATAAATACATAACTAAAGGATTTATGGTACGAAATAGACGAAACTAAAGGGGTATTCATTAGAGCAGTAGTTCTTAACCTTTTTCATCGTCTTACCCCCTGAGACTCTCCAGGGTATTACCGTGACCCACATAATAATTTTTGTAATGATGAACTTTGCGTAAAGGTTGAATAAAACAAAACTATATAAAGATCCTAATTTATTGAAAATGTTACAAATAAATGACCTTGAGAAATGCTACAAGTGCTAAACAAATGTAAAATCCATGGAATTACTGAACATCATACAAAACCTACATATTCACTCAGTGTGAGGGTTGATATAATATATCTATATATATAATGAGAAAATATACTAAATACGATGGAAACAGGTTAAGAACCACTGCATTAGAGAGTATACTCCCGCCACGAAGCGTTGATTATATCGGTCAACAAAAATTACAAAAGAAAAGAAAATTTCTCCAGGTGGCAGCAGCCGTTATGGATGGGTACAGACTGTTGTTGACAGAATAGTGAGAAGTGATATTTTACACATGTCCATCAAATTTCATCAAAATCCATTCATGGAGTACGAAAATCGGTCACTATTTTAAAAGACAGGGACTTTTTGCGTTCGTGACCCAGATGTGACCTTGATCTTTCAAAACTAATCACTTCTAAGCTGGACAGTAAACTAAATGTATAAAAACTTTCGTCAAAATCAATTTAGCTGTTTTCTACAAATCTTGTTCACAAACACGTACACACAGAGACAAAAGCATAACCTACTGTGGCAGAGGTTAGTGTTCAAGAAACATTTCACTTCATGAGTTCTATTAGTTTAAAGTGTTTACATTTAGACAATCATAATAAAAACATTAAACCTTCAACAAGCTTATCTGAAAACTGGATAGTGCGTCCTAATAATATGTCTTAAATGTTTCTGCCTTTACTTTTGTCACGAACCTTTATTAAAGTTTTCCTACTAACATGAATTTTCATTAAAATTGTTTCCACAGTTTTCCCGTCCTTTATCCTTGTCAATAGCATGAACCTTCATTGATTGTTCTTAACTTTATGTGACCTTGTAAATAGCATGAACTTTCATTAAAAGCGTTCCTACCTTTATCCTTGTCAACAGCATGAACCTTCATTAAAAGTGCTCCAACCGTAGCATCCTCAGAAACACTGGCAGAATAAACTTGGGTTGTGAAACTGGGGACATTGTCGTTGATGTCAGTCACTATAATATGAATATTACACGTACTCTCCAAGTGCGAATGTCCGTTATCATGGATATGGGCAATCAGATTATAGTGAGGCGTCTTCTCCCTGTCCAGCGGTTGGACTAGTTTCAGAGTAACTGCAGTCAAGACGAAAGGGTAAGATGTTTCTCTTAAAAATGAGAACACTATATGAAGTTTTCTAATAAATGTTAAGAATATGAGAACATCTTTAATAAGAACGTTTTGGAACTTGCTTCAATTCCATCAGCAGGGTTAATACATCAAAAAACAAAACAAAAACGTTCATAATATTCGAACCACGAAAAACAACGTTAACATTGAGCGAGTTTTCATATTGAATCAGAAGTTCAGAAAAAACAGGTTCAAACGTTACCCGACATAATGGAATGTACCATACAACGCGTGGCACACGTGTTTAATAAATAATGTTGTAAAGAGGAATTATTTTTATAGAGAAAGACTTGAAATATGTATGAACAATGTATCTTTATTACTATTTTAAATAAATTGCGAAACATCCGTATTAAAGATGTTTCTTGGCATTTCCGTGTTTTTAATATTTAATTTATATACACTGCTATTACTCATACATGTACTCTAGATGTGAAGTTTTACAAGCCAGGTAAGTCCGTGATGTGTAGATAAACTGAACGTCAGCTCTTGAAATATGAGTTCATAGTTGAATAAATTATGTTAATTTGTAGAAATATACGATCAGTAAAGAAAAAAATTGAAACAAGGACGTGAAAACTTAAAAAAAGTCATTCGTGGTATTTGTGAAGTTAAAGATAAGAAGGTTTAGACGTGTGTGATTTAAAGTAATTGAGACGTAGCTTGGTTTCGCGCAAAATACTCGCGGGTTATATGTGTTAGCCGTTCCTATTTTAGCAATGAGAGACTAGTAGGAAGGTTGCTAGTCATCTTTACCCACCGCCAACTCTTGGGATACTCTTCCACCAACAAACAGTGAGATTGACCGTTACCTTATAACGCATTTACTGGTGAAGGGTGTGTGTTTTTCTTATAGCAAAACCACATCAGACTATCTGCTGTGTCCACCGAGGGGACTCGATCCCCTGATTTCAGCGTTGTAAATCCGTAAACGTACTGCCGTCCTAGCGGTTATCACGGGTGAAAGGGCAAGCATGTTTAGTGTGACGGAGATTCGAACTCGCGACTCTCAGATTGGGAGTTAAGCGCCCTAACCACCTTATCATCGTGATGTAGTAAGTATTATACTTGTTATATTCCACAATATGGAGTTTAAATGTTGAAGAAATAATTATTTTAGTTGATGAATCATATTTGCATTTAAAAACAAAAAACAACAGGATAATGCCTAAAAATATGAAAACGGTATAAAATGTTAAGAAAAAATTTATCTTCAAGACAATGCATTTTTTATAAATTTAACACACAAACTCTAAACTTCCAAGATAGATATGATATGGCAGCACATAATGTTTCTTGATTTTTTAAATGTAAAATTCTCCGAAAATGCAAACAAAATTCTCATCAATTTGAAATACTTCGATTGATTTGGTTTATAAGTAGTTACAGACGAAAATGGGTTAATTTTACAGATCCAATACTGATCTAACATAATACTAAACAACATTTAACACGATCTTCGCACACTAAATGCCAATAACTGATAAAATTTAATAATACTAACCTGTAGACGGATCTATTACGAAATTTTCAGCCCCATTTCCGGACAAGAAACAGAGTGCGTGGGCGTTCCTTTTAGTATCAGCGTCTCTCGTCTCTAGTTGTAACACAATACTTTGGGCTGGCATCTCCTCAGCCAGCATTACTGTGTACTTTGACTAGAGAATCGAAAGTAGAATTGAATAACAATTTTGACAATTAATAAAGTTTGTTTAAAGTTATTCTAATCTTTTCTTATTATTTTGTTTTTCGTGAAAAAAAGATAAAAGTAAAACCATAAGATTTGTAGCATCTCTTTCTGCGTTATTTTTCTCTTATCCTTTCATATCTGATGAAACAAAATAACAAAGAAATAAAAAAGTAGTTCGTATACCCTTTTTAATAAAGAATAATCCAATAATGTACAGCTATCAGATGGTAAGGCAGCGAAAATTTAATTTCAGACAAATTCATTTCGTGAGTTTTACGTGTCATTTAAAAACTACCAATTTTAGTAAATTTATTTTTTAAACATTCTTTGGAAAATATTTTTAACCGTAAATTGTAACAATTCTGTACATACTAATTCCAGGTTTGAGAAAATACTGTTTCAGAAATAATTTTATCAGTAAATTAGCATGTTTTGTTATCGTTACACATTGAGTCATAAATTTTGAACTTGTCAATAAATGTGCTCTTCTACTAAGTTCGTAATTTCAGGACAAAATTATATTATATCTTATAAGTGTAATTTAAATCTGTCTCCCAATGTATTATTCAAAAAGTACCACTTCCGACGAAAATTAAAAGAAACAAATCATTCACCTCTTAAGTTTAAAAATCTTAATCTCTCTGACTGACGTTTTTGGATGAGTTTTTACTCTCGTTCTAATTATTCTACGGTTGAATTTGTAACTAGATTAACTTAGTAATTATCAAAGTACACAACATGATAGCATCAAATATACGGACCATATATTTATTCAAACACGGTAGTTTCAAAATCGATACTGTCCCTGTATATTTCTTTAACATAAACGTGTAATGAATGTATGTTTATGATAGAACTTTGACCTTTGTCTAACCTTACACAGATGTGCACAACTTACTTTAAGAAACACGGTTGGATTATCGTTGGCATCGAGCACGTCAAGAGAGACAAGAGTTGAGGAGATAAACACTCCATCCGTTACAATAATCTCCAGATCGTAGTGTGGAATCTGCTCTCGATCAAGAGCAGTATTAACGTACAGCTCTCCAGTTTTCTGAACCCGAAAAGAGTCTCTGAGATTTCCTTTCTTGATATAAAATTCCAAACTGTTATTCATTTCCTTACTGTCTCGGTCATTGACCTCCAACACAATTATGTCATTTCCGGCGAGAGCGTCTTCATAAATAGCAGCCTCGTAAAAGGACCTCTTGAAAGTGGGTGGGTTATCATTGTAATCTTGTAACTCTATAGTTACCAAGGCAACAGAAGACAAAGGAGGCGAACCGTTGTCACTTGCTATTACAGTAAAGTTGTACGTTGAACGAGTTTCGTAATCTAAAGCAGCCATTGTTGTCAGCCATCCAGTGTTCTCGTCCAAACTAAAAGTGTTTGTGATATCGTTATCGACTAAGCCAAATGAATACGAGACGTCAGCATTTTGACCTGCATCATTATCATGAGCTACTAACCTGAGCACCAAACAACCTATTTCTACATTTTCTGCTACTTTGTTTAAATATGGGTTGGATTCAAACTCTGGAGTGTTATCATTCTCGTCCATGACTACTATTTCAACGTTAACGTACGATGCTAGCTGGGGATTCCCCTGCACGTGAGCTTTGACTGTTAAATAATAAGTGGTTACTTTTTCTCGGTCAAGTTTAGATATAAGAAAAATCTGGCCTTGCCTTGTAACAGCAAATTTGGACTGGTATAGTTGAGCTACAGATTCTGCTTTCACTGGAGATAATGAATATACAACTGGCCAGGTGGCGTTAGCGTTGAGTACAGAAATAAGAGTGCCTATTTTGGCTGACTCTGACACAAAATATCGGTAGTGATGATTCTGGAAATAAGGTATTATTGCTTCCGGTCCGCTTATCTGAATACTTATAGGAACTTCTTGGGAAGATGACCCTTCGTCTTCTGCCTTCATGAAAAACTGATACACACTGTTTTCTAAACGTAATAGACACAAACTAATATTCTATTAATTATGTTGACAGGTTTACTTTATTACAATTGAACTTATATATATATATATATATATTACTAACACTAATAATACAACTAAATAATATACACTAGAAAACACATCTGATTTTAAACTTCACTTGGAAATTAACTTTCAAATCCTAATATTACCGAATTAATTCAGTGCATATTAAATATATCATAGACGACACATATTCATCAAAGTATATAAATAACAATTTGATGAGGAGAAATTAAAATAATAACAATATTATACAGAATTTGTTTTCACAATGAGAGAAGATTTCAGCTCTACTTGAAAACCGCCATAACGCACGATTTTGTGTTATTAACAATAATTAAACGAACTTGGAAGATGTTCGCGTGTGATTTGTTTGCTTTCGATATTCGCTCAAAGCGACATAAGGGTTACATGCAGTAACCGCTCTTAATTTGGAATTGATAGACTAGACAACAGAACCAACCTAAACTTTTGGTCTACTCACTGGACTACTACGCCTTGTATATCTCATTATGAGTTAAATATACGGAAAGAAATAACAGTTTGTTTGTTTGTTTGTTTTTTGAATTTCGCACAAAGCTACTCGAGGCCTATCTGTGCTAGCCGTCCCTAATTTAGTAGTGTAAGACTAGAGGGAAGGCAGCTAGTCATCACCGCCAACTCTTGGGCTACTCTTTTACCAACGAATAGTGGGATTGACCGTCACATTATAACGCCTCCACGGCTGAAAGGGCGAGCATAGAAATAACAGAATCTGCGATTTATTTTTCAGAAAGTTTATTTCTAGCCGATATACTTCGGTTAATCCCTTGCAGATAAGATGATGTAATTTATTGTGTTAAATTTTGTGAGACTAATTCTGATAACAAGCGACCTTTGTTATTTTCATATTTTAAGTAAAGTTCTAAAAATTTGATTATTATTTATGTGTATCACACTAAGATTGTCAAGACTCGATAAATAAGCACTCAGTATGTTCTATGATCATTCTTGTGCATAGAATTTATAAAATAAGTATGAAATTCAATGTTTAAGAGCGTACAATAATTTATTGTATTAAGTTAAAAGTAATATACAGAATTAAAAATCTACATATGACGGTGGAAAAAAATTCCCCCGTCTTTATAGTAGAGTTTCTAATGTTATATTTTACTTTTAACTTTATACAGTAAATTATTGTGCAATTTTAAACGTTAAAGTTCTTACGTTATGAAATAACCATTTCATAAAAGAAAAACACTTTTATAACATCTCTGAAGACAATGCTAAAAAAGATGAAAAGGCTTTTTTTTCACATTTCGATGATGGCTGTCAGACTAATAATTAATTCTAGATTTCCATCAGTTATTGTGTTGTTTTTGTATTGAAATTGTATATTTAGAAAAAAATAAATACATTACATCTTTTGTCTTACTTTAATTCATTAATAAAGAGAATGTTTAACAACGATACTAGTGGTTGAAATCCGACTAATTTCAAGCTAAATTATCACTCAAAACAGTTTTGCTTTGTTTTAAGAAGTGGATTTTAGGGCCAATTCTATTGAAGGTGATGGTAGAATAAAGATTTGCAATGTCGCATAGGTGCAATCGTTAAATTGTGCTTTCTGTGGAAAGCTTCTATAGTTACGTTTCAAACATATTACAGAATAAATACACCGGGAAAATGCTGTGACAATTTGAAGTGGAATTTGGAACCTGAACAGCACCTTATACTGAACGACATGGTCAGATATCCGTAAAGCTCAGGTACAGCCGGCCCTAATTTTGAACATTTTACCAGAGGGAAATCAGCCAACCAGTGGAACTCGTTTGATAAGGGCTTTCTGATGGCTCTTTGAGCAAAATAACGGTATTATCTCTCACTCTTATAACTCGCCAACAGGTAAAAGAGTGAAGTGTTTTCAGCGGCATCATATCTCGAACTTAATCCTTCAATCCGAAGCCAACACGCTAACCACTCTATCATGCTTGGATCTTGTGACAACTACATCTGGTTCATGTATTTGTTTTAATACAAAGATACGTAACAGGCTATCTGTGATCCGTATATTACAGGAAATCGAACAAATGGTTTTAGTGTTGTAAAGTTATGGCTGATACACATCTAAACGTAAATAAGCTAACATCAAGCCTCAAGTGACTCATCGGTAAGTTTAGGAGTTGAAATTGCTAATCATTGGCTTTCAATCTTTGCGGTGGACAGAATAAATATAAATAATTGCGAAGTAAAATAAACAAATTGTTAATAACAAACAAACCATGACAGTTCCATCCATAAAATATTAAGATAAATATATTTATTTTTCCCCCCACAAGTAATATATATATTTTTGAACATATTACACTTAAGACTGAAATATTTGTATTTAAATACAATATTTTTTGCTTCTCTTAGAATAATAGTTTTCTTTCTGTGTGTGCTGCTGTTTGTTTATTTTGAATTTCGCGTAAAGCTACACGAGGGTTATCTGCGCTAGCCGTCCTAATTTAGTGGTGTAAGACTAGAGGGAAGCAGCTAGTCATCACCACCCACCGCCAGTTCTTAAGCTACTCTTTTACCAATGAATAGTGGGATTGCTGGCACATTATAACATCTCCACGGCTGAAAGGACGAGCATGTTTGGTGCGAGGGGTATTCGAATTCGCGATTACGATTCAAGCGCCTTAATCACCTATATACTGCCGGGCCATGTGTGTGTTTCTATGTCAAAGCTATATCAGACTATCTGTTGTGGACGCCACCGAGGGAAATGGAACCCATGCTTTTAGAGTTGTAAATCTATAGAGTTACCAGTGTCCCAGCGGGGGACTAATAGCTACGCTTGTTTCTGAAAAGAACAAAACTTACGGGTGTTTCAACCTAGCCAGCTGTCAACAGATGTTTACACGAATATCAACAAAGAGTTAATTTGCTCTCCGTTAACATCGATAAAATATTCAGTTACAGACCAAATACAAAACTTAGTATTGTTTGTAAGTCTGTAAAACTCTTCTATATAAACCATCGTTTGTAATAACTATTAGTAGCAACCGTTGTTACATATTAATTATAAATTAATGTTTAATTAACTATTAAATTCAAATTCAAATTTCCGGTTATTTGAAATAGTCTTACATTAACATATGTAACATAATAAACAGGATACTTCTCCGAGATAAATTACAATACGTAACATAATAAATTGGAAATTCGTCCGGGATCTGAATCAGAGACAAAATTTGAAATAAATTAACATTCAAATCTTAATGCAATTTAAATGTGTCAGTGCCAAAAAGATTTGATTATTTCTTATTATCAAGATTTCCTTGAGCGTGTATGTTTTCTCATAACAAAGCCATATCGTATTAAAAGCCGAAAAATCAGTAGACTTACCGCTGTAGCAGCGGTGGATAGGTTTTATTGAGCAAGCCCAAAATTTTAGAACCATATCGAAGCTGATTTGTTGTAAAGAGAACTGCATGAAAATAAGTATCAAGACTGAACAAGCCCGTATGAAAGGAGAGAAAGAAATTAGTTTGAAAGAAATGGAAATAAGACTCAATTTGGATCGACAAAATGATAGCTTTAAATTGATTCATTATATTAAAGTACCAGCATTTAATGAAAATGAAGTTAGTATATATTTCCAACATTTAGAGAAAGTTATCAAAACTATGGAATGTCCCACCGAAAACTGGTCATTATTATTACAGCGTGTTTTAACTGGTAAAGCGCAGGAAGGTTATGTTGCTCTCTCTCTAGAAGGTTGTACGGATTATGATAAGGTTAAAGCAATTATCCTCAAAACATACGAGTTAGTACTGAAGGGTTATTACCAAAGGTTTCGAGATTATTGCAAGCTAGATAGCCAAACTTATATGGAATTCGTTCAAGAGAAAGAAATTTATTTTGATCGAAGGTGTAATTTTATGCATATTGGCAACAGTTTCAGCAAATTAAGGCAATTATGTCTAATTGAGGATTTAAACATTGCACAAGTGACGGCTTCAAAACTTATTTGGATGAATAGAAAGTTGGAAAACTACAGAAAGCAGCTTTTCCTGTGATTACACTTTAACACATAAACCAGTTTTTATAAAAAGATATTCCTACCATTTCGACAAAACCTGTTCCTGTTCAATGCAATAAAGTTGAAGATTCTTCTAAAAAATTTAGCTCTTCTTCGAAATCTTCAGACAGTCAGGATAAAACTTTTTAAAGTAATTAAGGCCTCTCTGCCATTTTGTAAAAAAAAACTTGGTCATATGATGTCTAATTGTGAGAGTTTGAAAAAGAAACAAAAAGGTGGGCAAGACCCAGTGTGTTTGTGTCCACATATGGACGTAGTTTCACCACATCACCTGGTGTTGATGATTTGGCCACTGATAAGAAACCTGATGGAGTTAAGGAGGAATTTAGACCTTTTGTGTTTGTTGGTTCTATGTCTTTCACAAACGACACTGGTAATCCCATGCCCACACGTATTTTACGCGATGCTTGGGCAGCTCAATCATTGTTTTTAAAAGGTATATTGCCTTTAGAATCGGGTTCTTCTACTGGTGAGTCTGTTATTATTCAGTATATTGAGAGTAACTTTGTTAATGTTCCTCTTCATGACATTTGTTTAATATCACACCTAATTTCGATATCAGTTGTGGTTAGAGTAAGACCTATTCTGCCAATTCAGGGCGTATTATTATTGTTGGGAAACAAGTTGGTTGTGGGAAGAGTTATTGCTGAACCCAAAATGATTAGCAAGCTGACCACTGTTTCATCTGAAGATGATATTGTTGAGGAATATCCAGACCTGATACCCTCGTGTGTTGTGACTCAAGCTCAGGCTAAGAAATTAAACCAAAAAGAGATGATAGACATTTGTTCAGAGAACGACATTATATATTTATCTCAGATATTTTTTGGTTCGACAGGGATCTTGTGAATAATTATCCTACTGACAATTCTTTGGTGAGTGACAATAATGGACGTGATAGATCTGGTTGTCCTAGTAAAGTTCTGTTTGCTAGAAATAAACTTATGGATTAGCAAAAAGATGATCCACAGATTTCATCACTATTTAAATATTCACTCTCAAGGAATGAACTGGAGAAAGTTCCAAATGATTACTTTTTCAAAAATGGTATACTCATGAAAAAATGGAGACCGTAGAATGTGTCAGCTTCAGAGGACTGGGCTGTAGTTTATCAGATTGTTGTTCCAAAAGCACATCGTTCTGATATATTGAAAATTGCCAATGAACTTCCCATGGAAGGGCATCTAGGAGTCAAGAAGACATGTGACAAAATTATGGTTATGGCAGCGCCCATAACCAATTATTGTGCTATGAATAGTGTGTTTAATTACTGCACCATACCATCCTCACGACTGAAAGGGTGTGTATCTTGAGCAACGAGTTTCGATCTCGCGAGCTGCAGACTGCGAGTTGATCATCGTAACTACCTGAGTATTCGAAGCCCATTCGATATGAGTTCTATGGATGCGTCTTTTCTCACGACATAAGGTACCAATCACTCTTAATCTGATACTGCATTCACATGTAAAATCAAGTTGAGAATGAAAAGTAATAATTTATTTTTACCTTATTCAATGTTCGACACAAATTCGCAAACGATTTTTTTCTCTCTTGGTTACTAAAAAAAGTCAGAAATAGCCACACGTTTTTTTTTCGATTTTTTTAAAAAACAGATTTAGACAGAAATGTATTTATTTTTAAATTAATATCAACGACAACAATGTATTTGAAAACTTACCTTCACCTAACAAAGACTGCTTGACATAAATGATTCCTTGATCTGGGATGATGCCAAAAAATACATGAAAAAGCGAATCATCTTCTCCGTATATACTGTACTTTAGATGTTCTCCGATGTCGCCATCAGGGTCGAAAGCCTGGATCTGTTGGTTAAAACATGTACTTGAATTTTCAATATTTAAAGACGCATAATAACAAAGGTAAATTTTAAAAATGTTTTTATAATATGTTTAAAGGAACGAAATAAACGTGACTACCTTCGATCCATTCAAAGAATAAAGATTCCATACCAACCAAAGCTAATAATTTTGGTTTGTTCGATTTTGAAAACCATTAGTGAAGTCCACAAAGTACAAGCATTATACTAAATATTAATAAAAACTGAATTAGTTTTCATACATCCTTTTGGATGAACACTCAGAATTATGGTACCATCTTACCTTTAAAACAGTACTTCCAACTGTCGCATTAGAAGAAAGAGTGACTTCATACTCTTTACAGGTGAACTCCAGCGAGTGACCACTAACGTCAATTATTGTGACTCGGACAAGAGAGTATCCAGTTCGTCCACCACCATCGCTAGCTTTCACAGGAACCTCATAGTGTTGGAACCTCTCTCTGCTGAAGTTTCTTTTTGTGTAGAGCTGTCCTGTATGAAACCAAAGAAAGAATAAACGTTTTACTCCTGTAAACATAAACGTGATTTAAATAAACGAGCCCGGCTTAGAATAACAAACATGGTGATGGACAGCTAAACGTGAAACTTGTAATATTTCATTTCAATGAACAAGCAATGGAATTAGAACTTACAACACGAAACACGTTTCTACAGTTATATGTCGTAGACAACTCAGGTCATAAATTATCTAGTATCAGTTAAGTGCTAGCGCATTATTATTGATAAGTTTGGTCAGTTTGTCTCGTCGTAACAAATGAGTATCAGTGCCGTTGTGGAAAGATATAGTTGCGTGACGTATCAAGTACCAGTTTGGTAACGAGTAGTATAACTGGTGAACCTGCCCTGGTTAATTACTTTGTCTAGTGGCAGTTGGATTACAGTACCATTACCGGAAAACTCCGTTGCGTAAGTTGTTATCTGTTACTTGAGGGCTAAAATTATTTTTCGTGAGCTTGATTAATTATCTCTATTAATGGCAATTGGATGCTAATAACATTGTTAAGGAACTCAGCCATGAAATTCATCAAGAGAGTGGTGTACCAAATAATATTGCTGATAAATTACGAAGGTTGTATTGTAATAGCAATATCATTGAAATGCTCTCTTTAGGAAAATATAATAAATGTTTCAGTGTTTTTATCATCGGTAAAATGTGTTAGAATAACCTACTCAGTATGACTGGTGGGATAATAGTACAAATCATTATAACGCGTTTTAAGATACCTTTCTTTAAAATACAAGTAATTTTATCTTCCTGTTTAACTCAAGGTAAAACAACTTACTATTCCTAAAGCAAAATTATAATATCCATCAAAGCTAGTTCGGTATGATCAGGTGGTTAGGTCGCTCGACCTGCATTCTGAGTCGCGGTTCGAATCCCCGTCACATCAAACATGCTCGCCTTTTCAGCCGTGGGGACGTTATAAAGTTACAGCCAATCTCATTATTCGCTGGTAAAAGAGTAGCCCAAGAATTGGCGATGGATGGTGATGACAAGCTGTTTTCCCTCTAGTCTTACACTGCTACATTACGGACGGCTAGATAGCCCTTGTGTAGCTTTCGCAAAATTCAAACAAATTAACTATCAAAACTTAATTATCCTTTATCATTGAATTTTTGTTTTTTGGCAGAATATTGTGAGTTGTTAAGAGGACCGGGGTGGCCTAATTTATAGCGCATATGGAGGGTGAAATCGAGGATTCTAGTTCACGTCTCGTTATCGCATAAAAGAATTCTTTATTTTTGGGCATAGACTGGGCTACATCATTGGAAATTTACTTCACACTAAAAGTAGTCTAAGACTTGGCGTTGGGCGGTGTTAACTACTTGTTGTCCTTCCTATCTATCAATTGAAAATTACAGTCAGCGTTCATGTAGCTTTGCAATCGGCCCGGCATGGCCAAGCGTGTTAAGGCGTGCGACTCGTAATCTGAGGGTCGCGAGTTCGCATCGCGGTCGCGCCAAACATGCTCGCCCTTTCAGCCGTGGGGGTGTTAGAATGTGACGGTCAATCCCACTATTCGTTGGTAAAGAGTAGCCCAAGAGTTGGCGGTGAGTGGTGATGACTAGCTGCCTTTCTTCTAGTCTTACACTGCTAAATTAGGGACGGCTAGCACAGATAGCCCTCGAGTAGCTTTGTACGAAATTCAAAAACAAACAAACAAAAGCTTTGTAATTACTAAAGAAATAACCTAATACCGGCAAGATAAAGACCAAGAATTGGATTAAGAATTAAAAAATTTTTACAGACCTAATTTTGACCAATAGGAGAAATCGAACTGTTGGAAATGACTTCAGATAAACACAGAATATTTCGTCATTAACCATATTAAATTAATTTCGTATGACATATATGTTAAGATTTTAAACGCTATCAAAACAAAACTACACGAGGCTTAAAATTATTAGAGATTGGAACCCAAATTGATCTGTACCAAATGTTTTTTCCTGTTATGGATAATGTACTTTTGTTATAATGTTTTCCTACGATTAATTTAACACTTTTATTTAGGTGGCAGTTTGTTTATGACGGTGTAAACGAACTACAAAAAGGAATACGTACATGTTTAGTCTGTTCGAAGAGTGATTTATGTAGCATTGAATTTTGTACGTCACTTGTAAAATATGTGTGCACGTAAACTTCTCGTTAAATTCCTTTTGTATATAGGACATTATCAAAGTTTAATTAAGAAACAGAACCGAAGTAAAGTGCGTAAGTAAAGAGTGGAATGTACTGAAACCATCTATACAAATGCAGGGGGAAAAAAGAGCTATTTGAAAATAACTGTACCCCCACTTTTCGGAAAAATGTATTTAGTTTCTGTTCTATTCATTTTGAATGATTTCAGTACAGATTGTCAGTGGGAGAAACTCAGTTTCACTCATTGCTTCTTTTCACAGATATTATTGATATAAAAGAAAGTAGCTTTCAGACAGATATGTGGGTAACCTAATCACTAGTGATATCACTGACCTTTGAAAGTACAATGTCTTTCTGACGAATGTCACGAAGCAATGTGAAACATCGTAGTTTCCGTTTTCAGGGAGAAAAAGCAGTTGAATTATTAAGTCTAATGTTCATTTTAGGAAGCACTACAAATTACAGTGTGTATTATAGTTTTTAAATTTCTAAAACACTTCTTAAGCCTAGTTTTTATACTTTGTTTTAATTTAGTAATAAGATAGGAAAGAATGTTGAGTTACCATTTGATTTCAGTTATACATGGCTTTAAATGTAATAATGATAATAATATGTTTGGACATATGGTAATGATAATAATATCTTTGGACATATGGTAATGATAATAATATGTTTGGATATATGGTAATGATAATAATATGTTTGGATATATGGTAATGATAATAATATGTTTGGACATATGGTAATGATAATAATACGTTTAGACATATGGTAATGATAATAATACGTTTAGACATATGGTAATGATAATAATATGTTTGGACATATGGTAATGATAATAATATGTTTGGACATATGGTAATGATAATATTTCTATCGTCGCTGCTGAGATCGTTTGTACGAAGATACTTTCTAGACAAGACACAGGGCCCGGCATGGCCGAGCGCGTAAGGCGTGCGACTCGTAATCCGAGGGTCGCGGGTTCGCGCCCGCGTCGCGCTAAACATGCTCGCCCTCCCAGCCGTGGGGGTGTATAATGTGACGGTCAATCCCACTATTCGTTGGTAAAAGAGTAGCCCAACAATTGGCGGTGGGTGGTGATGACTAGCTGCCTTCCCTCTAGTCTTACACTGCTAAATTAGGGACGGCTAGCACAGATAGCCCTCGAGTAGCTTTGTGCGAAATTCCAAAAAAACACAAACAAACAGACAAGACAAACAATCAGAAATCATTAGATCCACAGCCATAGCACAATAACCACGTCAGGCTCACATAGAATATGACTGACAAAAAGACTTTGTTCTTCACTTAGCATTCGGTGTAACGAAACTGAAGGCTATTATTTATGTACAATGCAATTGTAGAATAAACTTTTGATTCCAAGCTAGTTTATTATTCATATGTCGATGATCTTACATTATCATGTTTAGATATTACGGTTAATAATGTATATTAACTTTAACACCTTCCTATCAAAACAAAAATGACTGATTCTGTCAAGTTCATTTATCAAAGAGTTGTATAATTTCTAAGCTATAATTCTGATCAATAAACGTTATTATTTTGGATGGCAGAGATCTCTTGCCATAATGCGATTTTATACCTATTCTAATCGAGGCAGCATTGAATGATCATTAAAACGCTTTTATCCTACATCAAGAAATGCGTGATAAAATCGAGAACTTATTATCATGCATTAGGTTTCAGAATTCCAGCCTACGTCTTACTGGTTTAAATTTGTAGACTTTAATAATCAAAGGCTTTCAACTGGTTAAACCAAAACAGTTTTCAGTTCCGTTCGATAGTTTTGCGCTAATATATTTTCATCTTAAATTCTAATGCAACTTACATAAAGCAGGACGAAGTTATGAGATAATGTAACCGTCAATATTTTATGAAATTTAAATCTTTATACTTACGTTTCAAAACCGATGTAATAAAACATATGCGATTTAGAGCATAAACTAATGAATGATGCTATTTGTTATAAAATTTTCCTTTTAACAGTGTTTCGGAAATAGATAAAAGTGAAAACACAAGTTAATATTGGTTGATATTTTCCTAAAACGTTCTTAATATCTTTACTCATGTTACATCGAGTCAATGATATCTTGAGTATACCTTTTTAATCCCATATAATCTTACACAGATTAATGCCTACTTAAATAGATTAAGTCTTGCACGGAAGGTAGTTATGCCGATTATGTAGGTCATTCTTTCATTGGATCAAAGTACTTATTCAACTGAACAACGCTTCAATATAATTTTCACAGTTTTCATGAACTCTGTTTGTTTTTCAATTTCGCGCAAAGCTACTTGAGGGCTATCTCTGATAGCCGTCCCTAATTTAGTAGTGTAAAACCAGAGAAAGACAGCTAGTCATCACCACCCACGGCCAACTCTTGGGCTACTCTTTTACCAACGAATAGTGGGATTGAGCATGAGTGTGTTGTGAATTTGAACCTGTGATCTTCAGATTACGAGTCGAACGCCTTAACCCACCTGGCCATGCTGGACCTCCATGAACTCTACTAAACGAACAAGTTACACAATACATGAGATCCTGATGTATCTAATATTTAGGAGTTTCTTTCTTTTTAAGGAGAATGTTTGGACGTAGACCTTTTGGGTGAATCCGTCTAAAGAACCTTGAAGAGTTGAAAATTCTGTTAAATCTTGTAATTTATAGACAGACAAGAGGTCCAATTTCAGTCTTCCTTTCGACATATAATTTGAATTTTAAATTATTTTCTTACCTTGACGGCAGTGACGTAAATCAAATGTCAACCAACCAAAACAATTTTCAGTTATACACTCCAGTAACCTACCAATCAGATAGCCTGGTGGTTAAGGCTCTCGACTCGCGACTTGAATACCACAGGTTCAAATACCGTACACGAAAATGTTCACCCTTTCAGCTGTGACGGCATTATGAGTCACGCACAATCCCACTCTTTGTTGGTCATAAATAAGGAAATATTTGGCTGTGGGTGGTGTTGAGTAGCTGCCTTCCTTTTAGTTTATCACTCGATAATTAGAAACGGTATCGCAGATAGTAGTTTTGGGTGAAATTCAAACAAAAACAAACCTTTTAGATTAATTTAACTAGGTTTTCTTTTTTTATTGTTGGCTATGCTGTTTGACTGGAACTAAAATTGTTTCTGTTTACTACTTATAAAAAATAAGTTATTTTTCAAAATGCATATTTTTACTTTTGTAAAGTTTTCATTTTGCAGCTTACTGCTTTGCGATAATACAAAATAATAAACCTAAAATATCATGTCCAGTTTTAATGGGTCCAGCATGGCCAGGTGGGTTAAGGCGTTTGACTCGCAATCTGAGGGTCGTGGGTTCGAATCCCCGTCGCACCAAACATGGTCGCCCTTTCAGTCGTGGGGGCGTTATAATGTGACGGTGGTCAATCTCAGTATTCGTTGGTAAAGAGTAACCCAGGAGCTGGCGGTGGGTGGTGATGACTAGCTGCCTTCTTTCTAGTCTTACACAGCTAAATTAGGGATGGATAGCGCAGATAGCCCTCGAGTCGCTTTGCGTGAAATTAAAAAACAACAACAAACAAACCAGTTCTGATGTCCATTTACCAAACAGTGAACACTTTTTATATTTTTTCTATAACAGTTGAAAAGCAGTTAGGACATACTTGTTTTATACAAATGTATGTAAAATAATCTAAACATGCTTTGTAATGTGGAAACTCGTATTATCACACCACTTACTGGCAGGGTAAATCTATCAGACTTTGTTTTTCACACTGATGGTTAAGTTTGTACATCTATCTTTATTGATGCACATTCTTATGACAGACAAGTAAATTAGTTTTAACACAAGGCTGTATAATGTTCTATATGCGCTCTGTTCACCGCATGGAATCCACCCCCGGATTGCAACGATACATATCCGTAAACTTTCAAAATCTGCAGTAATAACTCTTATAGTTATAATAAGTAACACAATAAAATAAAAAATAATAATTATAGTGGCCCATAGAGATAATATTAGTAAAATACTGATGTGATTGACAAGATTCAATGGAATAAAAAAAACAACAACAACAACTAATGAAACTTCAATTATAATTTCTGTTTAAATCAATGAGGAATGTTTATGGAACAATTTTTATTTATATTTTAACTACAGTTTCAATTAGAATTAAGACTGAAGTATCTGTTTTCACCTACCTGTTTTTTGATTTATATAAAAATATGCCAGACTTCTTTGACTTGGAAGAATGTAGTGGACCTGACCGTAGACATCCCTGTCCACGTCTATGGCATAGACAGTGGTTATCAACGTTCCTCGGGCTATGTCATTTCTAAGAATAACTTCATATTTGTTCCTGTCGAAAACTGGAGAATGTTGGTTGGCACTTCGAACGTTGACTGATACACTGGTGTAAGTGGAATACACGCCGTCAGTGACAGTCACATTAAGTAGGTAGAACAATTGTTTTTTAAACTGTCGTGGACTAGCAACCCTTATAATTCCTGAAACAATGAGACGTACACTGAAACATACAACCAATGCCTAATCAAACAATCATATAAAAATATAATTTGTATCATCTTTCTGATGAAAGCTCGAAGCAAAAACATTGATAAATATCATTACATTTTATATAACTAACAAATTAATTCATGAATGAGTTACATGAGATAACAAATTTTTAGTAAGATTTCAATTCGCTAACTAATACAAAAACGTATTTTTCAACTCATCGTATATTCAGTTACAATAAACTGTACTTCCATGTTGGTCTACGAATTACGAAGGAAAGCAACCAACGTCAAGTGAAACTTTAATACTTAATAAACACAATTAAGAAATAAAATATACCTATAAACATGAACGACGTTAAACTGACATTTAGAAGTAACAAAAGTAACAATTTGTCGATTTAGATATTTTAACCTTCTCACATTCAATAAATAATTTTGTATAGACTTAACATATATCTCTAGCAGGGTCATTTGCAACAGAATTCCAGTAATGATTACAGAAAGTTCGTTGCCTAACTGGTATAATAACACAATCAAAATCTTAACATCGATTGTAGCACGCCTCTGATCGATCTGCTATTAACGTTGCTCACTATATATATAATAGTTAATAACTAGTCAGATTTTTCACGAGAAAAAAATCAAAATTTTGAGTATTCTGGACTTTAAAACAGTGAGGTCTACCTGTTAGTTAAAATTTGACGCTCAGTAGAAGAACATTCGAGTATTTGAAAGAATAATAAATGTTTTTCGCGAAATCTAATGGTACTGTTTATATTATGTAATTTATTCTCCAAATGTGTCAGCATTATTTTTTCTCAAAGGAGTATTTGATGGTAAAAACAAAACAAAGAACACATCATAATTTCAGCTCCTTGGTTAATAGAAGAGGCTTAATAAACATGAATACTACTTAGCAACAAAACCTTGATGGTGTTTCACAATAGAAAATAATGCCTTTTCCTTTTAGAGACAAATGATGCAAAAACATTTATTATATATGTCAGGATTATTTTTATTTAGCATACTGTTCTAAATCGTTTATTTCAAGTTATACTGGCAAAATAAAAAAATAGCTTAAATAGTTTCCGACTACGTAAAATAATAAAAACATATATGTATAATTCGTATTTCAGATGAGAAATTTCCTTTTAAAATATGCAGAGTGTCAGAAAATTATGTTAACAAAACTGTTTGCTTGTGTTTCAGAAAGGAGCCCAGAACCTCTGCTACAATGGTTTCTAGAATTCTACTAGAACAAAAAAAAGTAACTTTCATCTTGCTTGTATTGTTATTGCAATGTGACATGCGCCTAACAGGAGTTTCAAAACATTCAGAATAAATGTGTTAACATAATTCCCAGATTCCCTGTATATATACATACATGATTTTAAAACAAACTTAGTTTGCTTCACAATCCAACATTAATGACTTCTTATTCTTTCAATCAGATTTTTTTAGAACCTTGAACTTTTACTAAGTTCAAAACGCGTTACTGAATGTAATTTTGATACTTCTCAACAATCACCTGTTTTTTGATGAATATGGAAGGCTTGAAGATCATTGCCACCAACAATTGAAAATAGGAGTTTCAACTGGTCAGTTTCATCCAGATCTGAAGCTCCTACCATTGTTACAAAATGACCTCGTTCTACCAATTCAGTCACTTCACAGCTGTAAACAGTGTGTCCAAATCTTGGAGGATTGTCGTTTATGTCTGTTACCGTTACCCAGACATCAGCTGTGGCACTCAGGGATGGTGATCCATTGTCTGCTACCATGACAACGAAATGATGCACTGACTGAATCTCATGGTCAAGTGAGTGCTTGATGACGATATTACCTTCGAATGGATCCACGAAAAAATATGCTGTAGCCTTACCTAGCACACTATATTGAAGTACTTGACTGGCATTTTTGTCGACATCTTTGGCGCGTAATCGTAAAATGGTAGTTCCAAAAGACGCTGCTTCCGAAACTGTTACGTTATACGTATCTTGTGTAAAAACAGGTGAATTGTCGTTTACATCTTCTACAGTGATATTTACCAGAACCTCGGAATAAGCTCCAGTTCTCGAGTCCGTAGCTCTCACTGTCAAATGATGTTCAATGGAACTCTCGTAATCCAGGCTGTCAGCAATATAGATAACTCCTGAAAGAGTTTGTAAATCCAAAAATATTTTAAATATTATTTTAGCTTCGAGTCTGAATCATTTATTATCTTTTAAATTTTGAGCCTATAGTATAAATTACAAGTAATATAATTTTCACTGGCAGAAAATGACAGCTCTTCTCTAATACAGACAAATATTGATTTTTGTTATATATACATGTACATTTCTTTCCTTAGGCGTATCGTGTTTACTAAGCAGTACTCAATCATTAGCATTAATTAAGCACAAATGTTTAAATATTTACATGTAGATAGATTATTTACCGAAAGAAAAAAGGTGGAATATATATATATATATTTATATATAAAACTGTGTACTTTCAATGATCCTTTTACCAGAAACTTAAACTGTCAAAATATGTTATAAAAATCTACATTTGCACAGATATGTTACTGATCCAGGGTATTTATGTCGAAAGTTTGTACCTTTCATAAACTGTTGAAAACACTGCATGAAATTAATTACGGTAATGTACAGTTTCATCCTATTAAATAACGTGACTATTTTTTCCTTTTTTACAAGTGCACGTTTTCTATATTTTCTGTAAGCATGCCAATTTAATAATTCGTACCTTATTTAGCGCGTATATATGAGAAATCCATGGAAGACATTTTCGTGATTAGTGTGGTTTTAATTACTATAATATTTAATTACACTTTTAATGTACAACGAAGAGAAGAATAAGAAACAAAGAGACCCGCCATGGCCACGTGGTTAGGGCATTCCACTTTGATCCGAAGGTCGCGGGTTTGAATCCCCGTCACACCAAACATTCTCGCCGTATCAGCCGTGGGGACGTTATAATGTGACACTTAATCCCACTATTCGTTGGTAAAAGAGTAGCCCAAGAGTTGGCGGTGGATGATGATGATTAGTTGCCTTACCTTTAGTCTTTCACTGTTAAATTAGGGACGGCTATTTCAGATCGCCTTCGTATAGCTTTACGCGAAATTCAAAAAACAAACAAATAAGAAACAACAAAATTGGAACAAACGATATCGTAAAAGCTATGAATCAATTTCGTACATTTTACAGCTGTTTACAGAAGTTTTCAGATAGCATTTACTTATTAAAGTACTGGTAACTTGCTATGCATGCGAGTGCTTTCTGAATATAGTAATTTTATTTAAAAATTTTTTAGTATCAAGTAAAACTGACCGTTTTGAAAATCTAAGTCAAAGAGGCTCTCTACGTTTCCTTCAACTATCGTATAAATGACTTGACGACCATATGGACTTTCGGCATCAAGTGATAACAATGGTACGTTGCAACGTGCACTTTCTGGAACCATGACACTGTAGAACTGCTGCGGAAAGGTGGGCATTCCCTGATGTGTCACTTTAATATATACAGTTGCTTCGCTATGAAGTGATGGATCACCTGTGACACAACGACACAAAATATTCATTAGTAAAAACGGACAATCAGACTTAAAAATCTGGTAAAACTTTAGAGTGATTTAAATAGCTTCAAAGAATGTCACCATATGAGATAATAGCATGGGGAAGAACAAAGTTATGTCAGTATATAAAACATTTTCTGTACTGTAGGGGAGCTTACCAAGACATTTTGGCAACTGATCGCGTGCTTCGTAACAAATGACCCCCCCCCAACTCAGAAATGTCTCAATCTCACAAAAAGAACGCAAGATAAATAAAAGATACATTGAATAAGACTCTCTGTAACATGGAAAGATTCCCAACCCCCATATTACAATAATTCTTCTTAAGACAGGTTTCGTCGCTATGGTAGAATTTTATTCGTTTGTTTTAGATCTCAGCAGAAAGCCTTCGCAAGGGACTATCTGCGCTTTGCCCACTATGGGTATTGAAACCCAGTTTCTAGCAGTGTGAGTCCGCAGATATACCACTGTGCCACTGGGGAAGTATGGCAAAATGACTGCAGACCTAACAGGAGGCTTTTCTCCTTAAGAAAGAGTGAAATTACTAATTTGTTAGTATCTAAAACTTGCACAATGCTTCGATGCTAATACTGTTTGTTTTGTTTTTGAATTTCGCGCCAAGCTACTCGAGGGCTATCTACGCTAGCCGTCCCTAATTTAGCAGTGTAAAACTAGAGGGAAGGCAGCTAGTCATCACCACCCACCGCCAACTCTTGGGCTACTCTTTTACCAACAAATAGTGGGATTGGCCGTAACATTATAACGTCCCCACAGCTGAAAGGGCGAGCATGTTTGGTGCGACCGGGATGCGAACCCGCGACCCTCAGATTACGAGTCGCACGCCTTAACCCACCTGGCCACACCGAACCTTTGATGCTAATACAGTACTGATAGTGTAGAAGAAAACCTGACGTATTTAAATTACTGGGCTACTTATTAAAACAAAACAAATGAAAATGCAATGTTTTAACTTCTCTTGACCAAGTCTATCACCGTTTCGTATACTTTACACTGTACTTATGTATTTTCTCACCATTATCGAATGCCGTTATAACCAGGATGTATTCCTTTACATCAGCCCTGACGAAACGTTGAAGACGAATTTCTCCGAGTCTACTATCAACACCGAATACGTCTGTATTGCTTTGTGTTAACTTATAGGAAACTAATTTGTTTACGCCTAGATCTTTATCCACTGCCTGAACCTGAGAAAAGAATAATGATAGAAATGGAGCATTTCAATGCACTTTGCAGCGTAATGTTTATTTTGGGTTATTTAGACATAAGAATACATTAATGAATACGCATATTTAGAATTATACACTGTTATGTAAATTTTAATATTTGAAAGATTGAGAAAAGAGAATAAAGTAACAGCATTTCCTTATTGTTAATGATGTTTTAAAAAGAACTTCAGACAAATGTTATTTTTAAAAGCGCTGTCGAGGGCAAAAAGATGTCTAGTTATCTCAAAAGGCTAAGTGTGTGTATTTACTTATAATTTAATTTAAATTATTGTTTTAAAATGTCACCTATAGGAGGCCGTAACTTTGTTCGTTTCCACATTAACTAGTAACAAATGAATTTCATTAACAATTACTAAAAGTAATTGAATGTATTAGAAATATCATAATAGCTAAGAATAAAAATGAAATACTGATAGGCGTTATTGAAAGCACTTAACCCATTAACTTATATAATTACTTGTACAGTGTGTGTATATATATATATATATACGTTCTACCTACATACACAACTACACACGCATATATATATTTACTTATAAACGACCAAAATATTATATTGCAGGCCATTTTTTGTGAAAATAAAGGTTATTCTGAACAAAAAACAAACTGAATAAAACCTAAGTCCATACATGTGAATAATTTACTTCTTCAGACTGTATTTACAAGTCAGAACACATTATTTTACAAGTCCCAAGCTAGACTGTCGACCCTTTTCAATAAGAAGTCACAACAGAAATACATACTCTAGCCTAATCTATGAGAGAAAAGATAATCTTCTACAAAAACATTTAAAAAATTTGAAGGAAAAGGTAACGTTTACAGCTATTGGAAATAATCGAGTGCTTTGGTGTTTACTGCGTTTCGCTCAATCAGAAATGTGACAGAATATTTAACTGTTTTGTAGTGTATGCCGAATGAATCGCAGTAAGAACTAGTCTACATTACAGTGATATGAGTAGTGAAATTAAAACTTAAACTACTGAATTATGGGAATAGAAAATTCTAACAGGTATAATCTAGGACTGTATTAAACATATTTCTTTTAAGTTTTTCTCAAACATAGATGAAGATACATATAGAAAATATGAAAATAATCTAATTTTACACTACGTTACACCACTTCACACTACTTGACACCACTTTACACAACGTTACACCACTTCACACGACTTAACACCATTTTACACTACGTTACACCACTTCACACTACTTGACATTATTTACACTATATTACACCATTTCACACGACTTGACATCATTTACACAACGTTACACCACTTCACACGATTTGACACCATTTTACACAACGTTACACCACTTCACACAACTTAACACCACTTTCAAATTAAAACCTGAGTATGTATCTTCTGTAGAAAATGTATATTTTCAAGATATTACATTAAATAATTTTTTCATCACACAAAAACAGTTTTCAGCTACTTTCTCCGTCAATGAAAAATATAAGTAATAAATAAACTATTACTTTCGTGACAAAAAAAAAAAAGAACAGTAATAATGTATCGTCTTCGTCACTGAATAAGGAGCGATATAATAATGTCGTTGTCACTGGAAAGACAACGATAATCTGCTTCTTTGGCACCAGACAAACAGTAATAAGTTACTTTCCTCACCATTCAGAAATAATGTAAATTATCGCTGTCGTCGCAGGACAAATCGATAGTGAACTTATGATTTACACACTAGTAGTATCTGTAATTTCAATGTACAGCTATTAATGTAACATTTTCCAAATGTATAAGTAATTTTGGACGAAAGTTGTTCAAAAATAAAATCATATTACACAAGTGAAAATTATATAAGAAGTTATAAGCACTAAAAACTATTATTAATTTAGTTCTGTTATTTAAAGAACGTTTTTTGAAACATTAAATTTGGTACTTCAGATTTAACATTTTGGTAACACCAAAGTTTCCTGGTTATGTGAAGAACGTTAACGAAGTCTCATAGTTTTCGAATAAGAAAAACGTAATTCACCAAAATCTTACCTTCCAGATCAGATGTCCTGGCTGAGCTTCAATGGATGCTACCGCAAAGTAAGGTAAATTAACAAAAACTGGAGCATTGTCATTTATATCAAGAACCTTAACTTCTATTAGAACATGAGCGACTCGGAGCTCATCTGCTGTATCACCTTTCACCTCTACCACCAAAGTGTAGCTGTCCTGGAGCTCTCGATCGAAGGGTCTTCCAGTGGTTCGGACAACTCCAGAAGTTGGTCCAATGTCAAACATGTGAGAAGGATTAAGAATACTGAATGTTAAGTGTTCGTTTAAACCAGCGCCTAACACCGTAACAACAGCAATAGTCATAATATCTGTCGTGTTTTCAAATATTTCGCTATTGTATTTTTCTTCATCGAATGTAAGCCCACTGCCCCCAGTTTCTCTTAACTGGACCACGACTTTAGTGCTTGCTTCAAATATTCCATCACTAACAGACACAATTAGTGAACGAGATCCATGTAAGGCACTTGGATTGTGTATAAAAATTTCACCTGATGTTTCATTGATTACAAACTTATGGTCTGCGTTCCCTGATACGATTTTGTACTTCAAAATACTATTTATCTGAGTATCTAAGTCGCGGGCTCTCACTTGAGTTACGATAACGTTCTCGAAAGTAGGTAGAAAGACATTAGCGTCATACTGGTAGAGCTCGAATTGAGGAGGAGAATCGTTCGTATCAACAACGTGAATGTGGACATGAGCAGCGGTCTCAGCCTCGAGTCTAGGGCTACCAGTATCAAATACCTGAACATGAAAGTCAAACTCTGACATATCTTCGTGATCCAGCTGGCGAGCCACTTTTATAGCTCCTGTATATAAGAAACAGCGTAATGTATCACCTCTGACGATAAATAAACAAACCAACAAGTTATGAGCAAGAATAGGCTATTCTTAATTTACTGATATAAAACACTTTTTATTCACAAGTTTTAGAGAAAAAATTACTTTATTTTTCACGAATTATGAAAATTAACAGCAGTGAGATAAAACAAGGAAAAAACGGATATGTAGGGTCAGATGCTAAAGATATGGAAACGACAAATAAAATTTGTAATATATTTTTTCCTGTTGTGAATAAAAGAAGTTGGTATATATGAATGTTTCGTTTGTAAAATTTCTCTCTGTTAATATTAATATGATTACTCGAAAACAGAAACTCTTTATGAGTTCAAGCAATCTTTGAGGGGCTGTAGATGACACCCGCTAGTGCAGTGGTAAGTCTACGGATTTACAACGCTAAAATCAGGGGTTCGATTTCTCTCGCTTGGCTCAGCAGATAGCCTGATGTAGCTTTGCTGTAAGAAAAACACACACACAGTGGGTTGTAGATTTTTAGAGCTCACTTCAGTCAGTTATATGAACATAAAATTATCTTTCTTTAGCTTTAATCAATGGAGATACAGAACTACGAATATCTGTAAAAATCAATATTTAGTTTGTTTCATGGTTTAATATTTCTGCAATCAATCAAACAAATAGAAAACAAATTATTTTATTATAAATGTTCCAGAATTGGTACATCTTTTCTCTGTGATGAGTTTAAAAAAATATTGTTTGGTGTTGTTTCTTCAGTTAGAAATTTTAGTACAAATGCTTAAAATGACTGTTTTCCTTGATGTGCTTAAATCGTTGTTTGTTCTACCTTAAAATTACTGCATTGTGTTAATACTTATTATTTAGGCCCCCCAGTGGCACAGTTGTATGTCTGCGGATTTACCCACTGAAAACCGGGTTTCGATACCCGTTGTGGGCAGAGCACAGATAGCCCATTCTACAGTTTTGTGCTTAATTGTAACCAAACAAACAAACTTATTATTTACAAAAAAATGCATGACTACAGAACGGATTGTTACCTGTACTTGAGTCGATACTAAAATATTTTCTGGCTGTACTTTCTATAATTTCGTAATGCAGATGAGAGTTGATACCAGAATCCATATCTTTAGCCGCTATCACCAGGGGAATGCTGTAGTTTGAGAAAACTAGAGCCCCAATTTCCGCAGCTTCGCTCACTTCTCCATGGTAATCCGAGTGTATAAAGTTAGGCCTGTTATCATTGTAGTCCAGTAAGTGAACGAGGACTTGCCGGACTGAATTTTTTCCAGCTAGGTTGCTCGCTTGAACTGTCAAGTTATAAAGTTTGTTTTTCTCATAATCCAACTCAGCAACGGTGAAAATGACCCCTGAGTGGGGATTAATATAAAACCGTCCTTCATCGTTTCCAGAAATGATCTCGTAATAAACAGAAGAATGGCTCACTGTGGACACTGCAGTCACCGTTGTTCCAATTTTAACATTTTCGTAGATTTCTTCCGAGTAATCTTTCCTGGAAAATCTGGGCACAGCGTTATTGGCTAGCGTAACAACCACTCTGATATGCACTGTACTGCTTAGAGAAGGTAGCCCATGGTCAGAGGCCCTCACAACCAGAAAGTATTCTGGCATCGTAAGATAATCTAACTCCCTGGCCACCAACACAGTTCCGAGCTTGGAATCAATCTTGAATGCATTTCCAAAGTTACCTGAAAATAGCAAAGTAACGGTTGAAGAAAACTGTAATATACACTTTTATATAGGTATTTGTAAACGCGATACAATGAAATAGTTTGATGTTTTTATAATTTAATGCTAAATTTGGGTATTTTAGATAAGTGTTAATAATGAATGATGTTTTGATAGAAAGAAGAACACGTTGACTCTTTGCTAAGTTATTTATTTACTAAAGTTCAAACTTCCCAGAAAACGCAAATCTCTGGTTATTTTAACAGATGTACGAGTCAGTTAATGCGTGTCCATTCAATATGAATCGGCTTAAGGCCGTTCCATTTTCCAAGTGGATTACTGTAGACACAAATTTGAAGTGGTTAATTAAATGAAAAAAATCATTTATGTCACCGAAAACTGCTAAATATTTCTATAATCCAAGAAAACCTATATTAGGTTTTCGATTTTCCAATTTACACAGAGTTATTAGTTTCAAATATTAAAAAAATTGGTCGTAATTTGACTGTTAGCTTGAAGATTTGCCACTTCGAATTACATTTTACTGTTATAAATATGTTAGGGAAATTAGTCAAACTTGTAAAACTGGAAACTCGTTTCAGTTATTGTATTAATATAAAGTTGTCGAAGATTCAGACTTTAAACTGAAAACTGAATTTATGCTAAAAGTTTCTATAGTTTTAAATGTATCTCGCTGTCATTCATTTCCTATATCACGTGTATGTTCAGCCTTCAAATACTCTGGTATGACATTAAAGACCTGATGAATAAGAAACTGTAAAATGTCCATTGCAAGATTCCAACGTATATTTAAGATTGATTAATTTACTTGAAAATAAGAATCTACTAGTATGCATCAATAGCTAACAACATGTAGGTTCCTTCTTTAACCTTTCCAAGACTTTATAAAGCATGCGACAAGATGACTCAGTTTTAACATCACAGACTAAATTTGCATATCTAAACGTTTTTTTTTAAAATAGTGTTCAAATAGTTGAACTGTGGAGTTAAAATTCCATCATTTGCGCACTGTTACCACATTAAAAATTAAAAAGACGTTGTGTTCTGTACTTTGAAATCGCTAGCAGGTTATAATATTGTAGGCCAAATCCCACTGCTCGCTCTGCTTATTTGTTTGTTGAATTTCGGGCAAAGCTACTCGAGGACTAGTTGCGCTAGAAGTCCCTCATTTGGAAGTTACAGGGTAGAAGAAAGAAAGACGCTAGTCAGCTACACGTAGCCCTCGTGTAGCCTTGCGCGAAATTAAAAAACAAACATATAAACCATCACCAGCGAAAATTGAAATTGATATTTACGTTACAGCGCCTCTACGGCTGAAAGGGCGAGCACATTTGGTGGGATTCAAACCCGTGACCCGAAGATAGAGCGACTAACGCCACAATGCTCTGCCAGGTCTCTTATTCGGTTTGACAAGAGTAGACCTAAAGTTAATGGCGGGTGGCTTTGACTAGCTATCTTCTCTTTAGTGTAGTGCTGAGCAAGCTATATTTTATAAATCCCTACTGCCTAAACATGTGTTTTTTTGCAACCCACATAACTTATTTGTGTATATATATATATATATACATACTTTACACATGTCACTTTACTCATTTTTATAGTAAATAATGTATTACATAATAGCAATAATATTTGTACTGTAATTTTAAATTTTTTTTTTTTTAAATTTGCACTTTAAATATAATTTACAGTTTCTCGTGCCACATTTTACTGCACCACTGTTCTAATTTATAGCATCAAAATTAGGGGCGGTTAGAACAAGTAACTTGGCGCAATATCTGACAAATGAAAAGGTGTTTGAAAATTATAGAAATAAAATTTATTTAAAGTTGAAATATGAAGAAATCATCGAATTACAGTATTATCTGATATAAAAATACATCCATATGGAAACTTTGAAGGCTTCTGGTACTTAGGAAAGCCATATGTGTGGCTCAACTTTACTTTAAACAAATGTGTTCTTCTAATATTTTGGTTTAATGGTGTTGAAAAACTTTAAGATGATGATGAAAGCCGAGATGAAAAGCTTCGAGATGAAAAACAGGAATATAGTTTTGTTTCGAATTTTGCGCAAAGCTACTCGAGGTCAATCTGCGCTAGCCGTCCCTAATTTAGCAGTGTAAGACTAGAGTGAAGGCAGCTCGTCATCACCACCCACCGCCAACTCTTGGACTACCCTTTTACCAACGAATAGTGGGATTGACCGTCACACTATAACGCCCCCACGGCTGAAAGGGCGAGTATGTTTGGTGAACGGAGATTCGAACCTGTGACTCTCAGATTACAAGTCGAACGCTTTAACACACTTGGCCATGCCGGGCTTGCCAGGAATATAGTAACGCAAGATAAAAACACATTACAGTAGATTAAAGTATTATATTAACTAGAGTAAATGTTTAAATAAAAATATTTTACAAAATCATAATTTATTTTAGTTTACTAGTTTTGATTTCTTTGTTTTCATTAATAAACAAAGTATTCATCTCACACGTTATTGCTTAACTGGATATGAATTTTTACTATTAGAATTAAAATATTTTAAAACTCAAGGCCTACTAGCGGTAAGGTGGTCGTATTCTAATGATAAAAGGCTTGCTATATCATTTTTGCGAGTTTCTTTACACATGAGCATATAGTCACTCATGTTAGTAAAGACGTCAGTATTAATTACTATCGGAAATAATTCAAAGGTGAAAACAAGTTTCACTAAAATAAGGTCAATTAATTGTTAATTTCAGTTAACTATTTTGTAAATGTTACAAAATATGAGTTTGGTTTTGCATTTCTTAAACATTAATTTTTAGCATCGAAAAATATATCAATTTGTTTAACCAACATAAAGTTTCGCCTTACTACAGGCATTTTCAAACTATGCGGCACCTTATCCACCCAGGTTAGAGGCTAAAAGGGGTTCAACATAGACATCTTTAATTTAAAATCTTCTGACCAAACGAAGGGTATCAATAACCTGGCCGCCTATGAGGCAATTCTTATTGTAACAGCTGTATCACTTTCGTATCTGAAATTCTGAAGAATGTTCAGCTGTAAATCGCTGCTAAAATTTGGACCTGACGTTTGTAAGCCAGTACGGAAACCAATGGATCATTCTCAGCTTTTAGCCTTGCAAAAAAAATGCTTGGATTCTTTCTGGATATATCTTGATACTCATTGGATGATTTCACTCGAACGACTCCAAACTTTTAGATAAAACAACATACATTTGTTGATTTCATTGTTAATTTTATTTGGTTTCTTAATATGTTAAGTTTTAGTTTTGTTTCATGTGCTGAGTCCCAGGGAATGAATAGTCCAGTATGGGTGAGTTTTCTGTGGACTTCTGTTTTTAACTGTGTATCGGTGCTTGTAACCTACGGGTTGAGAAATGCTATTTGGTTGGTTTTCTCGTGTTCACAGGTGAACTTAATGTTGGGGTGTATAAAGTTAACGTGGTTGTTCAGTTGATGTGAATCTAGCAATTGTATCATGAAAATACCTGTACCAGTACAGTGGTTGGTGTAAGGCTGAATTGATCGCTTGTGATTCAGTCTGTGTCATGAAAATGATGGCTAGAGCTTAAAAGCTTATTAACGACGTTCACACATGAAACAATTAGAACTTTCGGCTACAAAACGTCTTCTACATCATATTGTTGCAGTCGCTTGCTTACAGTTCTATTGATGATTCTGCCACCAAGCGTATCACGCATTCTCATATT
The DNA here is from genome assembly GCF_004210375.1 of Tachypleus tridentatus. NCBI lineage: Eukaryota > Metazoa > Arthropoda > Merostomata > Xiphosura > Limulidae > Tachypleus > Tachypleus tridentatus. Next base: position 104,304,972 of record NC_134837.1, on the reverse strand, counting down.
TTATTTCTTCGGTTTGATGTGGTATTGAAATTATTCGAATGATGCTATCTTTCTATATATATGTTCCTTCCTCTTATTAGACTTTAATTTCTTATTTGAAGCAAAAAACCTTAATGATGTTTGAACGTCATTCTTCGAATGTTTAAAGTTTTGTACAAACTATTCGTTATATTAACCAACAATATTTACCCGCTTTTTGTTACTTAGTTCTAAATTATTATTCTTACTTCTTAGCTTTAGTCACGTTGAAACTTGTAGAGGATTTCAACAATATTGACACTTTAGTGGCCATTTATTCAACGTAACTCAGTTGAAGCAAGAGTATTGGTGGAAACAGATCTGAACAATAAATACATTATTCTGGAATATGTTTTAATGGAACAATTCCACTCAATACGCACTTTAAGACTCATAGATATGCAATGTTCCTTCCTCTTATTATACTTTAATTTCTTATTTGAAGCAAGAAACCTTAATGATGTTTGAACGTCATTCTTCGGGTGTTTAAAGTTTTGTACAAACTATTCGTTATATTAACCAACAATATTTACCCGCTTCTCGTTACTTAGTTCTAAATTATTATTCTTACTTCTTAGCTTTAGTCACGTTGAAACTTGTAGAGGATTTCAACAATATTGACACTTTAGTGGCCATTTATTCAACGTAACTCAGTTGAAGCAAGAGTATTGGTGGAAACAGATCTGAACAATAAATACATTATTCTGGAATATGTTTTAATGGAACAATTCCCCTCAATACGCACTTTAAGACTCATAGATATGCAATGTTCCTTCCTCTTATTGGACTTTAATTTCTTATTTGAAGCAAGAAACCTTAATGATGTTTGAACGTCATTCTTCGGGTGTTTAAAGTTTTGTACAAACTATTCGTTATATTAACCAACAATATTTACCCGCTTCTCGTTACTTAGTTCTAAATTATTATTCTTACTTCTTAGCTTTAGTCACGTTGAAACTTGTAGAGGATTTCAACAATATTGACACTTTAGTGGCCATTTATTCAACGTAACTCAGTTGAAGCAAGAGTATTGGTGGAAACAGATCTGAACAATAAATACATTATTCTGTAATATGTTTTAATGGAACAATTCCACTCAATACGCACTTTAAGACTCATAGATATGCAATGTTCCTTCCTCTTATTAGACTTTAATTTCTTATTTGAAGCAAGAGACCTTAATGATGTTTGAACGTCATTCTTCGGGTGTTTAAAGTTTTGTACAAACTATTCGTTATATTAACCAACAATATTTACCCGCTTCTCGTTACTTAGTTCTAAATTATTATTCTTACTTCTTAGCTTTAGTCACGTTGAAACTTGTAGAGGATTTCAACAATATTGACACTTTAGTGGCCATTTATTCAACGTAACTCAGTTGAAGCAAGAGTATTGGTGGAAACAGATCTGAACAATAAATACATTATTCTGGAATATGTTTTAATGGAACAATTCCACTCAATACGCACTTTAAGACTCATAGATATGCAATTACGTCGTGGTAATATTTATAAACTGAATAATTGTTTTTATTGCATCTATAAAATAATATATGAACATAACACAAATAAATATAGACAAAAAAAAACTGTTAATGTTTTGTTAACACTGGCTGCAGGACTATAATCATTTAATGTTGTTCTTGTTCGTCTACGACTTTTGACCGGTTTTGTATATATAAATTGACGTCTTATTTGGGCATTAACTATTACTTCAAAGCTTCAGAGAAGATGTGTTTTCTTTCTGGCTAAAAACTGCAAACATGACTGATAAAACATAATACATAACACTTTGCCAATAAGATACAATAAATTCCTGAATTTTCTACGGAATTTCATATTCGAAACATAAACAATAAAACATCGTCTTCCAAATATAGCGTATAGTAATGCAATTTATTTTGCTCTTCTGTGTCCGAAATACGCAATACCAAACCAGTGAATCGGTATCTTATATCTAGCATTTTGGATGAATAAAAGTTATTCTTTAGTGTCTATACATTACCTGAAACCAACGAATATGAGATCTGTGCATTTATGCCTTTGTCCCTATCAAATGCTGTTACTTGGACAACAGATGTCCCTAATGCTGCTGTCTCGAACACGTAACCTTCGAATAAAGGAAGTAAAAACTCCGGGGGGTTGTCATTGTGGTCTTCTACATCGATGATAACTCTCGCATAGTCTCGTTTTGCGGGAGTTCCGTGATCTTTAACCAAAACAGTTAAAACATGTTGATGGACGAGTTCATGGTCAAGTTCTTCTGCAACTGACAACACACCTGTAAGTTCGTGTATGTGGAACATCCGAAGACTGGAAGTAGCTGCACTGTCACACAAAAAACAGTGTTTTAATTTAACGTCTGAAGCTATTTCAAAGATTTAGAAAATCAAGGTGTTAAAGCAAACATTCCATAGATAGTGCAGTGTCAAAACGACATATCATATTTACTAAAATATAAACAGAAAGCGACAAAATGGCGCAAGAAGTATTCAGTTTCTGTTTTAATAGCATGCTAAATAGGGAAGCAAGCAAATAGATGGATAGTAAATACAGATCCTGAAGTATAATATCTATATTTGCATCGACAAAGATGATTGGTTGTTTGTTTGTTTTGGAATTTTGCGAAAAGCTACATGAAAGCTATCTGCGCTAGCCGTCCCTAACTTAGCAGTGTAAGACTAGAGGTTGTGTGTGTGTGTTTTCTTATAATAAAGCAACATCGGGTTATCTGCTGAGCCTACCGAGGAAAATCGAACTCCTGACTTTAGCGTTGTAAATCCATACATTTACCACTGTACCAGCGGGGGTACAAGACTAGAGGGAAGGCAGCTAATCCTCATCACCTACCACCAACTCTTGTACTACTCTTTTAACAACGAATATTGGGATTGATCGTCACACTATAACGCCCCCACGGCTGAAGGGCGATTATGTTTGGTGTGATGGGGAATCGAACCCACAACCCTCAGGTTATGAGTCGAGCACCCTAACCACTTGGCCATGCCGGGCGCGACATAAATGAAAGACAATACAGAGTAGGAAGAAATACTGTTGTTTCTTAATCTGAAACCTTTCATCAGGAATACACTATTCATGATGATGAGAAACCCACTTGATGTAAAGATGTACCTCGAGACGGCTTGTATGGTTATTTTAATAAAAGTTTTAATACTCGTACCGGCCGTCTTGAGATACATTAATACATTATTCATATTCTCTTTCACTGATTATCTGAATATGTTTCATTTGGCTGTTAGATTTTGACTCAGGTTTGTTTTCCTTGTACACTGATGCCTACTCTGATATGACCACAATAAACAAACTGCATGCTAACAGTCAGGAATATATTACTTCCAACTGCAGTAATTGTAAAGTGAGTTATGTGTTTTGCAATGTGACATTAAATTTTAATATTGGAAGTCATATAGGGATAACATATGGATAGCTGTATCATACCTATAATTTTGTTTGCATTCTTTTCGGCACTGCCATCGCTACTTCATTTTACGCCCTCCAGTGGCTCAGCGGTATTTCTGCGGACTTACAATGCTAAAATCCGGGTTTCGATATCCGTGGTGAGCAGAGCGCAGATAGCCCTTTGTGTAGCTTTTTTTTTTAATTGCTACTTGTTACTTACGGCTAAACGATGACATCGTGCATTGCCCAAAACACAAAAAGTGGATTTAGGTTTAAACTGACGTTAGTAATAAAGTAGTTGTAGAATTATCTCGGCTCAAACAATAAAAAGATGAACAATTTTATGTGTTGGGTATTTATTGGTTTACTATCTTAGCGATGGTTTATTGCCTTGTTTTGGGCTCTTTGGTTGGACAGAGAAACAAACGAAATTGAGTGACAACCGTCTTTGAAAACAAAACTTTCTTTCACTGCTGATTTATTAGCGTGCATATTTGTATTACGCATATTGAGTACTTTTGTCATCCATATATATCTAGAAGCTACTGACTCTATGATACAATATAGAAATAGAACGAATACTCGAATCATGTTGATAATATTTTAACACGTTACGCATCTACAATATTAACTCATTTCGAGTTATATTTTGATATATTTTGACTGAAAGTATTTGTATTGACTATTATTCATATGTATCATTATTTATAAACTGAAGTATTTTGATAAGGGTGTTTTTGGTTATGTAGATAGCATAGAACATTTGAAACTTAAACCGAATTAAAAAGGAAAAGCCGAGGAAATGTTTCTTGCATTTTGCGCAAAGCTACACGAGGGCTATCTGCGCTATCCGTCTCTAATTTAGCAGTGTAAGACTAAAGGAAAGGCAGATATTCATCACCACCTACAGCCAACTCTGGCGCTACTCTTTTACGAAGAAATAGTGGGATTAACCGTAACATTATAACGCCCCCACGGCTGAAAGAGCGAGCATATTTGGTGCGACGGGGATTCGAATTCGCGACCCTCGGATTACGAGTCGAGTGCCTTAACCACCTGGCCATGTCCGGCAAAATCGAGGAAATTAATAGCTTTTGTTTGCATTGAAAATCAAGTCGTTTAGGATAAATTGAAAAAACAACCTCTATCATATCTGAATATTCTTTCAAATAATGATGTAATTATGTACACTATTAAGGGTTAAAAATAGATTAGCCATAAATAATGAGAAAAGAGTCGTTAAATTTTATTTGACAGCGGACTTACAACTATAAAATCTGGGACTCGAGTTCCCGCGTTGAACAGTTTGTTTAGAATTAAGCACAAAGCTACACAATGAGGTATTCATGCTCTGCGGTGTGAGTCCGCAGACATATCGCTGTGCCACTGGAGGAACCGCGGTGAACAGACGACAGATAAATATTTTTGGATGAGTATTGTTCCGCAAGACGTGAGAAAAAAGAAACAAACTTGAATTAGGGATAATGAGGAATAATTCAATAGTCTAAATGAAAATTTTTCGTATTTTTTTGTGCGACGTTTCGAAACGTTGAGTATCCAATTAAAGAAAGATAACACAGTTGGTCTTATAAAGTCGTGTTAGACATACTTTTTATTCTTACTTTTCAATGATTTTTTCTGAACAAAATTTCACTGTAACGCGGTTTTTACTGCCTGACGAAGAGCGTCTGTTTGATAAAGTTTACATTTGGACCTGTCAATTTATTTTTATTCTATATTATTATTCATCTAAAGCGCAAATAGTCTACTGTGTAGCTTTGCGCTAAAAAACAAAAGAAAACAAGAACGTTTCAAAAAATATCACATATCGATAATTTTTAGTCATAATTTCTGAAAAACAAAACAGTTTATCATTAAATATTAGTTTACTGTCTTATACAGAGAATTCGATTCATATAACTTGAAAAGTATTATTTTCTTTTACTTGAAGAATAATTTAAAGCTTGTCCAGTTTGATCCATATAATAAACTCCAGGCATGCAAAATTTTACAATTAGTCAAAATATTAATTCCATTTTCCTCTCTTATTTTTACTTTTAAAAAAACAGAATACCTATTGTATAAGGAGAAAAAGTGCCTCTTATCTTCGTCCAAATCGGATGCTGACAGTTGTAGCAGTTTAGTTCCCATGACAACGTTTTCTGACACTGATACTCGATACGAAGATTGTTCAAAAACTGGTGGATGCTCATTGTAGTCTTGGACTTCAACATAAACCTATAACCATTCGTAGAACGTACATTTAAGATAATGTATATCTGTTTAAGACAACTTAGTTTCTTTGGTACTATACTGATCAGATGAAAACTGCTTATTAATACTAAATAATGCTGTTTACAGAATTCGACAGACAAAATTCTTACTTTCTTAGTCTTTGAAACAAGAAAAAAATTAGTGAATTCTAGAATCAATTAATTGCTGAAAATATTCACAGAAATGTTTGTATGCTTTTTCGTCACTTTTTCTTTCTTTCTTGTTTGATAATACAATACATCAAAGGGTCTACATATCAGTCACACTTCTTGGTGATTAGCAGAACTACTTTCTTTAGCAAAGGAACAAAAGCTTTTATTCTAATAAAAGTGTTCGTCGGTTTGAACAGTTATCTCTGTTTTATTCATTCAAGGTGACACACAACATTATGTCAATAATATGGATGTATTTTTGATAGTTATGCTCGTTTATTCTGAACATTTCGTTTTGATATTAAATTTTATAGCTGATGGATTAAAAGAAGTTCCATATCAGACATTTTTGTCATTTTTATTACTATTAGATTCATTTACTTTAGAAGAAAATTTACAGATGATAATATCGAACACTTCCCAACTTAATTTATGAATAATACATTTATATTAATATTCTAAGCATGTGAACAATGCCTATATATTTCCGTTTGGCATGTATATATGCATATTGTAGTCGTTTGCAAAGGCATAATTCCAACACACGCCATATTACACAGACATGTCTTGAATGCCTTAGTGATCTGGTACCTGAACGCGTAAACTGTCGAAGTTTAATTACTATATTAACATTTTTTTTTGAGGGGGTGATAATACATCTTACACGCCGTCATTAGTATTTTCCAGTTTCTAACATCTCAATACCGTATGTGTGTCCAACTATTTTCAGCTGATTTCGATATAAAGACGTGAGCGTGAAAATGAAACTTCAGAGAGAGAAAAGAGCTTGCTTACGTATGGGTGTCAATGGAACTTCCGTTTTGAATAAACAGTGGGAAAATATTAGGTTTACACCTATTAAATCGTGCTTTAAAATTTTGAAAAACTGAAGCCTAATGAATACTAATTCTATTATAACGTTTTTAGTAAGAAATAATCCTTTTTGACGTCATGTATTATCTAGTGAATTGTAGTGAGAATGATTTATCTGAGTTTAAGTTGTTACGTGAAGCATAGTGAAAACAAACAAACAAACAAACAAACAAGTAAAGACAGATAAATATATAAAATATGGTGTTAAAGAGTATTACGAAAAATAGACAAACGAAAGAAAAATAAGTAAATGTATAAGAGACAAACAGCATAAAATACAGACAAACGATCTACCTTGGTGGTTACAAAATGAACACCGTCCGTTACGCCAACAGTCAAGTTGAAGTAACTACGAGTTTCCCAGTCTAACGATTCAGCTAATATCAAACCCCTTTCATCGGGCTTCATCATAAACTTGTTTTCTTCATTTCCACCTGGCAGAAGATATAGAATACCAAATTGCTTGTAAAGTAGTCTCGTGTATTTCTGGATTATAATACTTCGACTATCTTTACAGTTTGGTCAAGCAAAAAAGAAACATACTTATAGTGGCATCATGTCCTCAATGTTGATCTTTGAACAGTATCTGAAATCATTATGTTCATTATATTATATGTTATACATTAATTGTTTAGAATGTTTTAAGAAAAATCAATTCAGGTACATTTAGTTTATAAACAAGAGGAACTCCTCAATAGCCGTGACACTTAAAATTATTTTACATAGGAATAGAGTGATCTATGTGACCCTTTTTACCCCTTTATTTATTGGCTTTATTTTTGTGCATCATCAATACCAAGTATGGATTGTGTTTTTACCCGATTTGATTTTATTACTCGTGAGAATTTCTACCAGCCCTCAAATCCAGATCTGAAATCGGTCAAGAGATGACAGAGGTACGAGCTAAATGTTTGTACTTGAATAACAAAACAAAAAAATCAGAACCGTTACATGAGCCGTTATGCCGCGGCTAAAAATTTAGAGCCATTCTGTGAGCCGTTATATATTGGCTACAGAGCAGGGTAAACTGAAGCGATCACACAATTTTTCACTTGCAAAGAGATAGGAAGGGAATAAAAATATGGCGATTTTTAAAAACTTTGTTAATGGGAAAGAATCATATTAAGTGCACTTTGTTCTTGATTGAAGCAGCCGAAGAACGATAAGGTGGTAAAATAAGCACGTAACCTTTAATAATTCAATGCACTGAAGTAAGCAATTTAGAATCTATTGTCATATTGTGAAACTATTTTTTCTTGTATGAAAGTGAAACGTTAAGAATAACACAAGCAGTACTAAGGTTTGGTTAAATTTTCACTTGGATTTTTTGAATTGGCTAGAATTCTTAGCTCTAACATAATTGAAACCTAAAAAAAATTAAAAATTGAGAGATAAAATATTAAAAAAAATTACGTCTTGAAAATTTCTTTTTGAAATGCGTACCGTTACTTCAAGGTATCAAAACAAACGTCCAACAAGAAAAGTGAAAAACAAAAATTGTTTTCCAGATAAGTATACCTTTTTCTATCTTAACATTAAATAACTCTTAATGTAAAATTTAGTGTTTAGTGGTAACTGGGGCTAAATAACCCTTACTGTAAGTGATAGTGCTGCAAAAGAAATTAGCATTAAATAACTCTTAATGTACGCCATAGTGTAACAGTGGTAACTAGCACTAAGCAACTCTTAATGGAGGCTGTAGTGTTGTAACGATAATATTCACTAAAAACTCTCAATGTAAGCTATAGTGTAGCATTTGTAATTAGCACTAAATAACTTTTAGTGTAGGCATAGCCAGGTGGTTAAGGCACTCGACTCGCAATCTGAGGGTCGCGGGTTCGAATTCCCCTCACACCAAACATGCTCGCCCTTTCAGCCGTGGGGACGTTATAGTGGTACGGTCAATCCCACTATTTGTTGGTAAAAGAGTAGCCCAAGAGTTGGCTGTGGGTGGTGATGACTAGCTGCCTTCTCTTTAGTCTTACACTGCTAAATTAAGGACGGCTAGTGCAGATTGCCCTCGTGTTGGTTTGCGCGAAATTCAAAACAAACCAAAGTTTTGTAATGGTGCTAAACTTCCATTAAAAATATGAAATCTAGTGAAAATTATGATTTTGTAGTTTAACATGACATTTTTATTCAATTTTATGATACAATTATGTTTAATTTATCAAGCTATGATAATCTAACAATTATGTTACTTAAAGATAAAACAGGAGGAGGCGTAAATAGCATATTAATAATATACTTTTCTTGATGTTAGATTACATGTTAGGTTAAATAGCATATTAATATTATATTTGTCTTACGTGTTAAGTTACATGTACGAATTACCAACTCACTTGTGATACGAAACCACAACTTATCATCATCTGGATCTTGAACATCAATTAAAACCACCAGATGGCCAACCTTTTCACTTTCACTGACTTTCACGTGTGTTGCTGCGTGTTTAAAGCTTGGGGGATTTGGTAAGTTTGTGGGGATGGCAGTTACACTTATCACAATTCTTGTTGTTGTCGACAGTTGAGGCTGACCGTTGTCTGATGCTCTAATCTAGGAAATATTAATGAAATGAAAATATGTTAAAAGAGAAGAAACAATATGAACTTTTATGGTAACAATTATTTTAAGCAAATGTCAGTGCAATGATCTAGCTACTTAGGAGTATAGGAAAACAAAGAACTGACAATTAACAATATTCACAACAATCAGCTGTAAAAAGATCGAATTTTTGAGCTCTGTATTCATCGGATTCTATCGGCACAATGTTAAAATGAGAATGTACAACAATGCATGAAAGTGCGGCTGTGTAAGAACAACTGAAAATAATTTGTACAACAATATCTAAAAGTGGAAACACATAATTACCTAACAATAGAATGTCTAGAATCATGTTGGAAGTGGGAATGTACAACAATATTGGAAAATAGGATATATAAAAATATAGGAAATTATAAAATTTATAGCAATAGTTCAACTTTGAAATGCATAACAAAATCTGCATACTCCTAAAGATTCATGAAGTTTACAGCTCAATTTGGCACTGCACCATTTATTAGTCGTTGGTAGGCCAGCGTATTATTTTTGATGATAATTTTAGTTACATATTGCGTTCATTCCGATACTGTGATACACTTTATTCACTGGAAACGAGTAATGAAGTATTGAGCCAGTAAAGTATGGTGTGATTACATTTTTTTTTAGCAGTCTACTCTGAAGTAAGACTACACATACCAATAACTGAAAATATCACATCTACTAATGAAAAAAAAAATCAAATTGTAGAGGTTAAAGGACATTTACAGACAATTTACATAATCAGAAGAAAATGAGAGAAATGTTACTATAAATTTGTTTATTTGTTTTGAAGTTAAATACAAAGCGTTATAAGTCCACAGACACGCCGCTGTGCTACTGGGGAGCGTTATTATACATAGATCATATCTTATTTATTTAGAAACTTCTATTTTCTCTACAATATTTTAATATTTATTTTCCCCGTCGCACTAAACATGCTCACCCTTTCAGCCGTGGGAGCGTTATAATGTGACGATCAATCCCACTATTCGTTGGTAAAAGAGTAGCCCAAGAGTTTGCGGTGGGTGGTGATGACTAGCTGCTTTCTCTCTAGTCTTACACTGCTAAATTAGGGTCGGCTAGCGCAGATAGCTCTCGTTTAGCTTTGCGCGAAATTTACAAAACAAACAAACAAAACAATATTTGTCTTATTATATATTGTATAAAATGATTACATAAAATGTTTTTTTTATTTAAATTGTACACAAGAACACAGAGTAGCTTCATCTGCATTAAATTTTGTAATAAAATTACCAGAATATTTTACAGGGTACGAATAGAAACTTCAGAGGTACTTTGGAAAGTAAATCTAGCTGAACTTATTAAGCGTTACATTGATGAGTTGTTTCTGAATCCATTCATTTAGTACTCCGAGTTCGTTGCATAGAAGAGTTTTCATGACATATTCCACAATGATTTGTTCCATCTCTAGTTATCACATTGCTCTAGGTAGTTTTTTTCAATGTACTGTATTTCTGCACCTTCCCTATCCAATTTTATTTTCAATTGGGCAACAAAGCCGTGGGGACACACATCGAATGAACTTTAGATCTTTACTTTAATTCATTAAAATATGAAGGAATTTTACATATGGAAATTTCTTTATCTTCATTCAGCCTAAATCACATATTACTTACTTGATGTTCAACGTTTTTTACAAATTCGTGCTCGATCGAAACGTTTACCAGTTTGCAGTCTGTTTTGTTGCCTGGTTGATACAAGTTTTGAAAAAAAAGCTTCCTCTTCCTTTAGTAATTACAATGGACGAGCTCAATAAAATTCTCAGTGCAATAATGGTGATAGGACACAAAAATGGTTATACGTTCTTGCAAAGCATTTTTGATGTAATTTTAGTCACCTTACTTGAGAGAACCCGCAGTTCATCACAAAGTTCTATTGTACTGACGTAAGTAGCCTGAAATGTCGATTTGGAGATTCATGTAGTGTTTTAGCAGGCTTATAGGCCTTATTTTCGACAACTCAGTAGTATACTGCAGTGAATAATGAGGTATTTTCTTGTAGTTTCTGACGTTTCTATCTTACGAAGTCAATGGTTGTATCGACAATTCTGTTAAGGAAATTGACCTTGAAGTCCTATCATGGATCAGTGGTGAATTCATTGAAATATTCATGAGCAAATCTGCTGCTCTTACGAAAATATTTCATTTTTCTATAGGATCTCTTGTATTCACCAATACTCTTGCTAAGCCTTACTCAGTCTTGTACTGATGAGGGAAATATTTTTGTAGTTATAGAATAGATCGCGACACTATCTTGTAGTAGCTAGTGAAGTTGATTTGATACAAGTCATCCCATACCACGGTGAGTGCTATCTATGTCACTGATAGTAATTCCGGTAGCAAATTGTCCTTTAAGTATCACTTAGTTCACTAGTAGAAAAGATCACCCTGTGCAGTTTTTCGTATTGTATTTTAATTTACACTAATCCTTTCCAAAAGATAGCGCACGTGACACTATAAGTGAATTAGAGCAGTAAGTAATTAGGCTGATAATACCTTAGACATATTATTTGATTAATGGACATAAACGAACATTCTATTAGCTTAAGACGTTCACCTTAATAATTGAAAAAAGAGTGGAAGTAATCGTAATGAGTCAGTATACCACTCTCGGAACAACAGCTAACTTTATTCTTAAATACGAGATTTAAAGATTTATCATTGCATGATAAGAAAAACAATCTCTTAGGTTAATGTCTTTAGTTCAGTTATTTTAAGACAACTGTTCCTATTTCTCAATATTATTGTAATATTTCAAGGAATATCACCATTTCATCAAACTCGCTCTGAACGACATCTGTCATATCTGCACTACTTATCGCCCTTAGTATGTTGTTTTTGTTGTTTTTTTAATTTCGCGCAAGGCTGTTTGAGGGCTATCTGCGCTAGCCGTCCCTAATTTAGCAGTGTAAGACTAGGTAGCTAGTCATCACCACCCACTGCCAACTCTTGAGCTACTCTTTTACCAACGAATAGTGGGATTTACCGTCACATTATAACGTCCCCACGGCTGAAAGGGCGAGCATGTTTGATGCGACCGGGATTCGAACCTGCGACCCTCGGATTACGATTCGAACGCCTTAACACGCTTGGCCATGCCGGGCCAGGCCTTTAGTAACAAAAATTCAAAGAGATGTTGACTAATACTGATCTCACCATCTTCAGTCGCAAATGTTTCAGTAGCTACAATAAATAAATAAAGTTATGACTGTTAATTCTTATGTTTGGCTTACATATGGAATATAGTCAAGCACAATAGAACAAAACTTGACATTTCTAGCAGTAGTCCAAACATGAGTCCGGATTGTATGGGACAGCAGTTGCATTAGCTCATTCTGAGTGCTCTTTATCTGATAGATGATTTAAAGTTCTTGCAAGGTAATTCTAGTAAGGTGTTCTTTCAGGATAGGATTGAAATGTCAAACACTAAAAAAATTCCAGGAGATTTCCATTTCCTCATGCGAAGAGCTTCTCATGACAATAAGAAGAGAAATATTTGGAGAAAACAATCTGTTGTTAAAGCAATAACATAACCACAGTTTGTGAGATACAGAATTTTCCGTATCGATTGGTTTTTATTTTCAGTTGAGATTTCGCGAATTTCAATTGCTTAAGTTACTTTAAATAACTTGTTGACTTTTTTGTGTCGAATTAAAAGTGCTAACATTTTTTACAATCACATATTCTGTTTTACGAAAGTAGAAAGTTTGTTGGATCGAAAATTTTGTAAAAAAAACAAAACATTTAATGGGATGAGATTAAATATTGAATTCATTATTTTGATATTTCTTTATTCACATTTCATCTTGCAAAATAATTTATGAATTTCCTTCTTTTGTCATTGTCAGGAGGCCCAGTATGGCCAGTTGGTTAGGGCGTTTGACTCGTAATCTGAGGGTCAAGGGGTCAAATCCCTGTAACACCAAACATGCTCGCCCTTTCAGCAGTGTGGGAGTTATTATGTTACAGTCAATCCCACTATTCGTTCAAAAATGAGAAGCCCGAGAGTTAGCGGTGGGTGGTGATGATTAGGTGCTTTTCCTCTAAACTGCTAAATTAGGAGTGGCTAGCGCAGATAGCCCTCGTATAGCTTTGCACGAAATTTAAAACCAAACCATATATTCTCAAGACGACTTGCACGCATCTTTTTTAAGTATAAGCAAGAGTATTTCTTGAATCGTTTTAACTATAGTCTTCTCACTTTCTTTTAACATGCTGTTTCACAAAAGCTTGTGAAGGACCTCTAGTTTTTCAAATCTGCCTATTTTCTGCACCAGTTTTTAGTATTAGACAGACACTACGATCCAACTTCCAAGTCTTTAAGTTCACTGATTAATCACTTTTAAGATATTACGGAATTAGTTGTCACTTTGCAAGTTGTATTGCGCTTTTTACAAACTTGAAAATAGACCTATAAGCCGAATTTTATTTTGCAAGCCTTCTGAAGAAGCAAAAAACACAAAAAGACTTTTACACTGTCAAAATCATTCCCTACTTATATGAAGTAGTTTCAGGATTCTTAAATTTTGAATTATAATTTTTTTAAATATTTATATTTTATGCACTTCGTTAAAAACGTGGAATTCGCACTCTATAGGGAGGGAAACTGAATACTTCGCACCGCTTTTCTATTTGTAAATCGCAGGAGATATGCTGAAATAGGACAAACGTAACAAGAGATTTGGTATTATAAACGTAGATGTCCTGGACATAGTTATGTTTATTTTGCAGCCCTTTCATTTTGGTAAGTTTATGGACTAACAACGTCAAAATTCTGAGTTCTATTCCTCGTGGTAAATAGAGCGCATATAGTAAATTGTGTAGCTTTACGTTAAAAGAAATAGACAAGTAGTTGAGTTTGAAACTAACATATTATTATATATTTTGGACTCTCATGGCTTGATAGTTTAGACGCACATTCGCAGTCTTAAATCCCATTATCGAATGTGCTCACCCTTTCAGCTAAGGGGGCGTTATAAGTGAGAGTCAATTCTACTATTCGATTAGATTAGTCCAAGCGTCATGCGATAGGTGGTATTAACAAGTTAATTTCTTTCTAGTCTATTACTTCTAAATTAGCGACGGCTAGTACAGTTAGCCCTCTAGTATACATCTTTACACGATTATTAAACAAATAAAGAAACCTTTTACTTTGTCTTTTGCCTTCCAAGGTTTGTTTGTTTGTTTTCGAAATTCGCACAAAGCTACTCGAGGGCTATCTGTGCTAGCCGTCCCTAATTTAGAAGTGTAATATTAGAGGGAAGGCAGCTAGTCATCACCACCCACCGCAAACTCTTGGGCTACTCTTTTACCAACGAATAGTGGGATTGACCGTCACTTTATAACGCCCCCACGACTGGGAGGGCGAGCATGTTTGGCGCGACTCGGGCGCGAACCCGCGACCCTCAGATTACGAAGTGCACGCCTTAACGCGCTAGGCCATGCCAGGCCCCACCTTCCAAGGCGATTGCTTGGTTTACCTACGTAATAACGTCAGCCTTGAAGAAAAGAAACGAATAACACAGTAAAGAAAGTAAACTAGAACTGATACTAAAACCTACCAGAACGATATCAGCTTATCTTGTACTCTTTGTTCCTCTAATTTTTGAGTTAATATAATTTTAGACTTAGTTTGATAAAGAAATGAAAACAAAAAGGAGAGCACATTTGTAAGGAAAGATATAAAAAATGTAACAAGCCCACTCTATGATTTATGACATTGCTAGGATAAAACGTTTATTAAAATCAAAGGGACGTATTGCGATACAGGACTATCTAGTATCACACATTCAAGTAATGTAAAGTTTTGGAAACGGTAATGAATAGATATGTTTGGATAGAAAGTGAAATAAAATGATTGATTTCATTGATTATGTTTTAACATGATCAAAATAGTTTTGAATTATAAGTAACGGTCTTAACTTAATCGTCTATTGCGCATCTTGTGACTCAATGATGAACAACTCTGTACAAAATGTAATCGTATTATTTCTTCCTTAAAACCTTTATACGAAAAGAAAAAAATCTTCATTCTATGCAAGCAATGTGAAACGTATTTAACATGTGATTAAAAATGTTGCTTCGAAATCTCATTTTGTACAGAAAAGAAATAAAACGTATTTCGGTCTTTTTCTTAAGTTTTCATATGTGCACTAAAGGTGCAAACTAACAAGGTCTCAAAATGTTACTTTTAATAAGTTTTTGCGTTCATTAAAGGAAAACACTTCGCGTCAGAATGAATTAACTACATCAATCGAAATTTATTGAGCAATGTAAGGAATCTGTAACTTCCAATAAACGATCAAACATCACAAAAATACATGATTTTGACCTTGACTCTGCTTTTATTATTCTGTCAAAGGCAAAATCATGCGAAGCTCTTATGGTTTCTAAACATCGTAAAAAGCGAAGACTGGTTTCAATTTCTTGAATCCAGTTTAAATTAACGTGAGCATTTGCATGCATACGCATGCGCCAGTTTGGAACTGGAGATCTGAGTATCGCAGATCTAAGAGAAATACTGAGTAAAATATTTTTGATTTCTATAAATGAAAATGTTTTGTTATCGTAATACAGATTAAGAAAAAAACATAACTTTTAGCAGTTTAACATTTGTCTTCGCCAAATGTTCAAGATCTTAACACAAACATTATAAAAGTGTTAAAACGGTTTTTATAGTCGAAAACTATAAATGTCTCACCCATAAATGACGTACGGACATCTATAAAATGGCTACGCTAAATCATTTATTTAAAGAAAATTATTGTAAACCGTTGCTATTTCTCATACAGATGGATAATGATATGAATATCAAAATATTCGCGAAATTAAACTGAAATAATAAAATACCGTTTCTTTCCGTTCGTTTGAAGTTAAACAGAAAGCTACAAAATGGGCTATATGTGTGCTTACCACCAAGAATATCGAAACCTGGTCTCTCGCATTGTAAATGCGCAGACATGCTGCTGTTCTACTAGTGGGGGTATTTGAAAACAAATTTTACCATGCTTTTTCTTTCCATAAAAAAACAACAACTATATGTCCATCGCATCATGACTTAGAATAATAGTCCTCAGTCGCTATTGAATTATAACATAATTTTAATAGCATAGTACTGAATACATCAGTAGACCGGCCCGGCATGGCCAAGCGTGTTAAGGCGTTCGACTCGTAAGCCGAGGGGCGCGGGTTCGAATCCAAGTCGCACCAAACATGCTAGCCCTCCCAGCCGTGGGAGCGTTATAAGGTGACGGTCAATCCCACTATTCGTTGGTAAAAGAGTAACCCAAGAATTGGCGGTTGGTGGTGATGACTAGCTGTCTTCCCTCTAGTCTTATACTGCTAAATTAGGGACGGCTAGCGCAGGTAGCCCTCGAGTAGCCCTTCAAAAAAAACAAAAAAAAAACATCAGTAGAAAGCTTCTGAATTTATAGGAATACGTGAATGTATATATATTTATATATATATAACAGGTTGTGAAGAGGAAACTATTTTTAAAGAACGTTTCGTTTATTAGTTGTTTTTGTTGTTGTTTATAATAAATATATCTTGACTTCATCATCGGACTTCACATTATCTTCAGAATTACATGTGTTATTTTTTAAAACGTCTAGAAATTCAATAAATAGGTAATACATATATATCTATAGAAGATCGATACTTACTCTTAACTCGTATTCTTCACCAGCGTTTAGCTGTTTCTTTGCGATCACAGATCCGCTTGCAGGGTTGATATGGAAAATGTCCATTATTCCGGCTTCAAGACTATATGTCACACTAGCACTTGCGCCTTCATCCTTATCCGTGGCTACAACCTGGTGGGTAAAAAAAATCCCACAATAAAAATTAAATAAATCCCTTTTATACTATGGCATTCTAATAAAAAAAACACACAGAATTATATTGTCATTTTTGAACAAAAACTATCTTTAAACTTCAATCGATTGGACGTAATTCTTCAACTGATTGATCCAAGTACTGGAATTTGATAATTTTCTTTAAACCTCAATACTAATAGGTATTTGGTAAATCGGATCATTATTATTTATCCGTACTGGAGGTACATAGTAAATCGGATCGTCATTATTTGTCTATAATGAAGGTCTAACGCTGACTTTTGAGGTATTTCACACAACTGAATAAAAAAATTAAATAAAAGAAACATTAACTCTACTAATCTGTCGTCGTCAGTTACTTCTTCCATACTATGTTAAAACTTTCCCATTTATATTCAATATTTTTCATTCTTAATTATAAAACAAATGCCACACAAATAAGAACATTTAATGGGATCCCTAGCTATATTTATTGTTTAAACAGCTCTCAGTTGCTAAGCGGTAAGATTCAGGTAATATAAAGCTAAAGGTTTGAGATAGAGACGTAACGTGGTTACCTGTCGTGTATGTTCACAGTGTCAATATTAGCAACGTTTCTATTGCGTAGAAAATATGAGAAATAAATCCCAGTTTCAAGATACAATATGGGAAACTGATGATTATTTATTCAACGTCGCAACTTTCCTTGTATCCATTCATTTCTTTTTTCTGCACTTAGTTAAACAATGGAATACAAATCAAAGTTTGAGAAAATTTTGCTTGTAAGTTTGTTTTGATGAATTTCGCGCAAAGCTGTTAGAAGTTTATTTGCGCTAGGTGTTTTTAATTTAGAAGTTATAGACAAAATGGAAAGCTGCTAGTCAAGACCATCCACCTTCAAGTCTTGAGTTACTCTTTTACCACAGAAAAGTGGGATTGACCATAACTTTATAACGTCCTCATGGCTGAAAGGATGAACAATGTAATACTTCACTAATCCCTGTTAACAACTGTTAACTGTTAACTTATTGTTCTTTAGAATTTCCTTATACTTGTACCAATGACGGGACTTGAAAAGGTAAACAATAGGGTTTGAGGTCGAGTGTCTACAAAGATACATTTGTAACCTTGGTTCTCTAATAAGTTATTTTCTCATGGAAGGTATCATAAATAGCGATGATAAATACAGACTATCGTGGTATTTGCTAATGACATGTGATGAACTAATGACTCAGTTTTTTTACGTTTTTTTCTGACTGTAACATAAGACACATTTTACCGATTCAAAGGAAACACTGTAGTTATTAGGAAATCGTTTCACGTTGATAATAGGCCGAGTACAGCTTATTGATTAACGTGTCGGCCTATGGATCTAAAATCCATGGTTTGATCCTCGTCACCGCATATAAATAGTATTATATACATTATTATGCAAAAGTGTTAGGACAAGATAATATTCTTTTCATTCCTTCCATTTTTAGGGCTAATTTTTCCATGCCATTACAGAACGTAAATTTCAACACTATGGTAATACTTCACTAACAACTGTTAACTGTTAACTTATTGTTCTTTAGAATTTCCTTATACTTGTACCAAGGGCACGCCATAAGTGTTCTGCTTGATTGAAACATACTGATAAAATTGATAAAAATTTCAATTAATAATTAATTAACATCACAGTGATATCATTTACAGTTAATGAACAGGTAAGAACCATAAAGTCCAGACATTCTGAAAAGAGTGCAAATATTTCGCCAACATGGTTTTTATCAGAGCCTCACTTTTATATCGTGTTGTAAAGTTAACCACTAAACTTTCCACGTTGTCATCTTTACAAAACAAAACAACAGCAAACAGTTTCCATCGAACTTGAAGTGGAATTAGGTTTCTTGCTTGAGGAAAGGTTTCAACAGGAAGTTTCGGGCGACATTTCTAGCTGACAGAGATCTGCGCTGGCAGCTCGAAGCATCGTTCAAAACGTTCTGTTCAGAAGCTTTGTATTAACAGCGTCATTAGGGATACTAGGCTTGTAGTAGTGATGTTAATATTTTCTAAATGATTTACGTTTCATGTAGAAACAATAACTCCCAAAGGAGGAGCGAAATATTGTGTAATAAGCGTAACGCCATTAAAAACAAAACTTTAACATTATTAACAAAATAAAAAACTGTAATACCATTGCAATATCAACAAATGTAACGCCAATAAAAGTACTAACTGTAAATTCTTTAATACGCAACAACTGTAAAGTCATCGAAAACAATAAAATATAACGCTAGTAACAAAATAAAAAATTGTAACGCCATTAACAAAATAAAAAACTGTAACGCCATTACAATATCAACAAATGTAACATCAATAAGAGCACCAACTGTAAATTCTTTAATACGCAACAACTGTAAAGTCATCGAAAACAAAAAAATATAACGCTAGTAACAAAATAAAAAACTGTAACGCCATTAGTTTATTGTTTTCGTTTATTTATTTAGAATTAAGCACAAAATTACACAATGGGCTGTTTGTGCTCTGCCTACCACGGGTATCTAAATCCGGTTTATATATGTGTGAGTCCACATATATATATACTGCTGTGCCACTGGAGGCATTGTCATTAGTGCCCAACAAATACAGCGTCAATAAAAACTAAAAAAAATCAACTGTAACGCTATTAAACATAACTGTAATGCCAATAAAAAAGATGTAAGTCTATTACAACGCTGCTATTCAGATTTGAAGTTAAATTAATTTTCGATGAGTCAAGATCACGAAACAAAGTTGTTGATAATAAAACCATAAAATTTTGGATTATCATGGTTGAAAATAAAACAGCAATTATATTTCGTAATATTAATTCACCAGTGAGATCTAACACATTAGATCAAGTTACTTATATGAGTTATTAAAGAATGTTCATTGCAAGGTGGTGTGGCGAGAATACCGCATATATTTGTCAGAAACACGTGCACAACATGAGGACAGTAAAAGGTAAGTACGGCACAATTAGATGTAATTATAATTTACTTCATCGATGTACTTTCTCTGAGTGGCGCTAGCTATTAAGTAACAATCCAGTATAATTCTGTTATACAGTCTACTTTTGTTCATTAATGTTCTCGCGAGTTTAAAAACGCCAAAAACGTTTAAACATAAAACTCTAGGAAAGTTTCGGGACGTTAATTCGAAAGCCCGATTCTTAAACTCCTTTAAATTGGTGTGGCTAACTTCCGTTTAAAAGATAATTTCCACTCTTATCCTCCGAGTTCGAATTGATGTCTTTTACGAAAGGCTATGAAAAAAGTTCCATTAGTCATATTTATTACCAAAAACCTGCTGGTAAAACAACACAGTTCTTCAGTATGACTGGGTTATTCGAGTGATACACATACATATTATTTCGGCAACATCTTGAAGTCCGCTAACTTTATGGTATGGCTTTTTACAATAAATGAGTGCCTCTGTTCTTATAGCGTGAGTTATAGCCTAGCATAAAGGTCTAACTTTCCCAGCGAGTGGTCTTCAAGAACACATTTCGGCACGAATCGTAAACGTAGTATGAGAATATAGAATAATTCAAAAAACTTGTATCACGAACTTAGTACTGAGATTAATGAATCTGGAGTAGAAAACACCTTTAACACATACTGTAGCAAAATTAAAAAACAAGTAAGGTGCGATCTGTAGTAAAACACTTGAATATTAATGCTGCTATCTTCCAAAATCTGTTAACAGTAAATGCGTACAACGACGTTTCCATATTAACAATGATAATATACTCAGAATCTTCATGCATACATTTTGATGTTCGAATCAAGAAATGGTGGAGGTGTTTTAATTCTGTAGCATGTTCACATTAATACAGAAGACAGCATTCGAACAATACAAGACGAAAGCGTTTCAAAACCTAGTTAGTACTTCTGCATGAACTCAAGTAGGAAAAATATTTTAAACATGAACATAACTTGTCATTGTCGAATGAATGTAAAATATTTAATTTGGCGTATACTCTAAAATCAAAAACCATGTAACAAAAACCTTTTTAAAATATTCGATTTCCCTCGGTGCACTCAGCAGATAGCCCAATGTGACTTTGCTATAAGAAAACACACACACCTTTTGAAAACAAGCATTCACATGTCAACGATGAATTGCATACAGTCACATACCTAAATAATACCATTTACAGGGACCGTGAACTGATAAACACAAAGACAAATTGTATGGCAACAAGTTACATCCAGCAGATGTTTCTGTGGTTTTATCAGCTGATCTAACTTTTAACACGGTTAATTCATGGAAATTATACGGTACCAACCTGCACCAGACATATGTTCCTGTAATTTTTTCAGCTGATTTAACTTTGAATACGGTCAAATTGTACAAGGTATATGGCAACAATCTGTATCAAACAGATGTTCATGTAGTTTTATCAGCTGATTTAACTTTGAATACGGTCAAGTCATGTAAATTATTTGGCAGTAACCTGCACCCAACAGATGTTTCTGTAGTTTTATCAGATGATTTATCTTTGAACCTTCAAAACATGCAAAGAGGTACATTCCAAACAGCAGACCTCCCTCCCTGTAGTTTTGTAAAAGGACTGGATACGCTATATTTAAATTATTTTGAATTGCAAGTCAGCCGCAGAGCATATTTAAATTCGTGGTGGAACAGAATGCATCAGAACTATATTTTCAACATTATTTTGCGTTATGTAATAAATCTTACCGACACAAAATATTCATAGACTTAGTTTATAAATATATGCTCAGATCGGTTGTTTAAAATTTTGAGAGACAGGCATATCCATTGTACTTAATGACATTAAAAAACAAGGGAGGGATGATGGATCAACTCATGGCACCACAACCATCCAGAAAGCCACCTACAACAAGTAGAACCCCACTGTGATAAACATAGGGAGGCATCTTCTGTCATTTAATAATCTAGACACACAAAGTCAATGACAAAAGCTGTCTATTTGCCCCAAGCAACAACATACAGCATAAAGAAAAAGGAATTCATTTGAAAAGCAACACAAGTTACGTTCACGACACATATGTTCAACAGTCGCTTACCTCAAACAGCTGTGTGCTATTTCATACAAAAACTTATTGTCAAAGTTACCAAATGCAGTACCTATACATTTCTGTGCAATCAGAGTATTGAAGCGGACAGCGGTAAACCGTCGACCTTGTGAACAGGTGGCCTATCGAAAGCCTACAGGTAGTGGTGCAGTGGTTTGTACACGACAGCCATACAACGAAGCGTTTAGCAATAGAGCGTTTTCTCAAGACGCACAGGCATGATGTTAAACAAGTTCAGGTGTTGTGACACGGACAGTAACGTATTCAGTCTCCGTACATTCGAGAAATACAAATAATGTGAGAAAAAGCTGTACGTACTAAATATCATTGTTTCATCAGTCGATTTAGTTTGTAATTGTTCAAGGTATTTCTATGCATGTTTTAAAAACAAAAAATATTTTAGCTTGTTAAAAGCATTTTTCGCATGCTTTTAAACATGAATACCTTGTATCTGTTACTTTATGAAAAGTAAACCAAAATAATGACATCACTAAAGGATAAATACTCGCTACTTTGTTCTGGGACAGACTTAGACTTGAGTTTAATTTTGCATAATAAGTTTAGAGTAAGTCATTAAAAGTCGTTTTATTTCGGCATAATTAGTTTTGTATTATATTATTACGTCAGAAACAAATATTCAAGAAAACGTATTCACCATTTGAAAGCAACAAATACTGACATCGCCATCAACACATATACAATGTATTGAACATTCTGAAAACGGTCCAGGGGTATGTTTGCGGACTTACAACGCTAAAAACCGGGTTTTGATACTCGTGGTGGGCAGAGCACAAATAGTCCATTGTGCTTAATTCAAAACAACAACAACACTACCAACAACATTCTGAAAAAAATCGTTGACAACCCTTTCAGTACACATATAGCATTTTTATTATTCGAAACTAACGAATGCTTACAACGCCGTCTACTCACATATTGTTTGTTTGTTTGTTTTTTGAATTTCGCACAAAGCTTCTCGAGGGCTATCTGTGCTAGCCGTCCCTAATTTAGCAGTGTAAGACTAGAGGGAAGGCAGCTAGTCATCACCACCCACCGCCAACTCTTGGGATACCCTTTTACTAACGAATAGTGGGATTGACCGTCACATTATAACGCCCCCACGGCTGAAAGGGCGAGCATGTTTGGCGCGACCGGGATGCGAACCCGCGACCCTCAGATTACGAGTCGCACGCCTTAACACGCTTGGCCATGCCGGGCCTCAACTCACATATAACGTATTCAACATTCGTAAAACAAATCGTTCCTCGATAACAGTATATATACAAGTACAATAATATCTAAAACGAAGTAACATTGACAACGCCAACAGTACACATAAAACGTATTAATTTTGAAAGAAATAAACTGTTTTATATTTAGACTACAGTGTAAAGGTCAGTTTATTTATATCGGAAATAAAAAATATAATTAGAAAAGTAGCAAGAACAAAATACACAATTATCAGAAAATGTATTACCCTACGACTCAACCTAAACAACTTAACAGAACGTAAGGAAGTAAGTAAAATGTATTCCCATATGATGCAACCTAAACAACTTAACAGAACGTAAGGAAGTAAGTAAAATGTATTCCCCTACGACTCAAACTAAACAACTTAACAGAACATAAGGAAGTAAGTAAAATGTATTCCCCTACGACTCAACCTAAACAACTTAACAGAACGTAAGGAAGTAAGTAAAATTTATTCACCTACGACTCAACCTAAACAACTTAACAGAACATAAGGAAGTAAGTAAAATGTATTCCCCTACGACTCAACCTAAACAACTTAACAGAACGTAAGGAAGTAAGTAAAATGTATTCCCCTACGACTCAACCTAAACAACTTAACAGAACGTAAGGAAGTAAGTAAAATGTATTCCCCTACGACTCAACCTAAACAACTTAACAGAACGTAAGGAAGTAAGTAAAATGTATTCCCCTACGACTCAACCTAAACAACTTAACAGAACATAAGGAAGTAAGTAAAATGTATTCCCCTACGACTCAACCTAAACAACTTAACAGAACGTAAGGAAGTAAGTAAAATGTATTCCCCTACGACTCAACCTAAACAACTTAACAGAACGTAAGGAAGTAAGTAAAATGTATTCCCCTACGACTCAACCTAAACAACTTAACAGAACGTAAGGAAGTAAGTAAAATGTATTCCCCTACGACTCAACCTAAACAACTTAACAGAACGTAAGGAAGTAAGTAAAATGTATTCTCCTACGACTCAACGTAAACAACTTAACAGAACATAAGGAAGTAAGTAAAATGTATTCCCCTACGACTCAACCTAAACAACTTAACAGAACGTAAGGAAGTAAGTAAAATGTATTCTCCTACGACTCAACCTAAACAACTTAACAGAACGTAAGGAAGTAAGTAAAATTTATTCCCCTACGACTCAACCTAAACAACTTAACAGAACGTAAGGAAGTAAGTGAATTGTATTCCCCTACGACTCAACCTAAGCAACTTAACAGAACGTAAGGAAGTAAGTAAAATGTATTCTCCTACGACTCAACCTAAACAACTTAACAGAACGTAAGGAAGTAAGTAAAATTTATTCCCCTACGACTCAACCTAAGCAACTTAACAGAACGTAAGGAAGTAAGTAAAATGTATTCCCATACGACTCAACCTAAACAACTTAACAGAACGTAAGAAAGTAAGTAAAATGTATTCCCATATGATGCAACCTAAACAACTTAACAGAACGTAAGGAAGTAAGTAAAATGTATTCCCATATGATGCAACCTAAACAACTTAACAGAACGTAAGGAAGTAAGTAAAATGTATTCTCCTACGACTCAACCTAAACAACTTAACAGAACATAAGGAAGTAAGTAAAATGTCTTCCATACGACTCATCTTGAACAGCTGAATAAAATGTAAGGTTGTCAGAAAAGCTTTTTTCGTAAGACTTACCCTAAACAATTCATACGCTTCTGAAGATAGGTTTGTAGGCGGTACTGTGCAATGAAGATAAATCTGATGAAGAAACTCTGGGTCGTGGTCGTTAATGTCTGTCACAGTTACCACAACTCTTGTCGTTGAAGAAAGAGGGGGTGTCCCGGAATCTGTGACAGTTACCTATAAAAAATAAATTTATATAACTAAATGAACATATATATATATATAGAGAGAGAGAAATATAGAAACAGAGATTCAGTGAGAGGATATATCAGTGCCTAAACTTCTTGGTAGATATCTGAACAGAATACATTCATCTGTCTTTTCTAACTGGCCTTAATATACGGAATTCTAGAAATAAGAAAAAGAAGTATAGAATTTCCAAATTTATAAATTATTTCGTGTTTACATAACTAAAATGAACTTACGAGAATGCAGCTTTACAAATGTTTTTTGTATCAGTTAAAATAACTTTAAATGGGTGTTTTCTTATGTAGAAAAGTAATATAAACTTATTCCGTGGTATATGGAAGATATTTAAGAAAGCTCTAACGTTTTTTATGTGTAATACGATTGTTTAACGTCATAGAATCCAGAGTTTTGTCAAATTCCGGCCTATTCCACCTAACAAGTTAGTGTATTGTTCTAACAGTTTCAACTAATATGAAAATGTAGAAGAACTCTTCTAAAGTTATTCATGAAGTAACAGCTGTTATTGTTGCCATTGTTTATATCTGCTAATTTGCATTTACTTCACATATAATTTGGAAGCATATTAAAATCATCGACATTTTGGTACTAAAATTAGTAGAACATAAAAACGTTATTGGGTAAATGGACAGTAATTTCGTTTCTGTTCCTCTAGAAACAAAATACTTAGTTCTTATTAAGAAATTTAAGCATTTACCCCAAAACAAATTATATTTATAGTTTTATTAAAGTATGTGTAGATGGCGCTAGATACTTCAGTTTAAAAGAGTTTGTTTGAAGTTAGCACAAAGTAACACAACAAGGTATCTGTGCTCTGCCCCCCACAGGTATCTAAATCCGGATTCTACCGTTGTAAGTCCGCAGACATACCGCTGTGCTACTATTGAGGGGGGGCAGTTTAAAAGAAAACATTAAGACAATATCGAAGTAAAAATAACAAATAAAGATGAATAACAGGCACCCAATACTGTGATACTGCTTCTGTTTCGCCTGTGTAATTTGCCCAACGCTCATAAGATGAGACACACGTACAGTTCTACAGACCGTGAAAGAGTCATTGATGGTGTGTGAAGTTTTTCATCAATCACAACTTTCGAATTTCTTGCTCTTTTATATAATTCTAGATCTAAAGGCAGCATTTTTTATAATTGTACCTACAGTACTACATCACATAAATGTGTCTCTTAAGGAACAAAATATTTTATTTTTACCATACTGTAATTAGAAGTTTGATTCAAAATAATTCGTTATTTTCGTTAAACTCACGGAGCTCCAATATTTTTTTCGCATTTTTCTCGAATAAAATTGTTCTTATTAAAAGTTAAAACATTTTTAAACTCGAAGTATACACTTACTGTTGAGAAGAAACTAACTACATATTTTAATACTGGAATACAGTTAATTTGGATTTCCTGTCCTAAGGATTAGTCTGAAGAAGAAATTAAATTTCTGACTTATTCCAGAAATCTGAAAGTCTAATAATACAGTAAATAAAGAAAGATAATAAATCTTCATGCACCATGTAAACGGCTCAATTAAAGTGTAAGTACCTAAAACGAAATAACAAAACAAAAAACGTTCAGATATTTTAGAGACGATATAATGTTTCTGATTTATACTATTCGTAAGAAAGGTTAATATGTATATACATATAGTCAAACAAAAATATATTTAACTACGTATGTGAAGTATAATGTTTAAATATCTAAAGGTTACGACAGATAAACATTTTAATCAATAACATTTCAGTATTAAAAACAGAAAAGATAGAGCGTGTTACAAAGACCTTTAGACTTAAGCACACTGTGCCTTTCAATCAGTTTTTTTTTTGTGTTTTACTTTTTCAGGTACATAGATACGGAAGTAAGGTTATATGGACTTCCAGTAACAAGGGTCTGAAGAAAAAATAATTTTATTTAATCAAGTTATCACTAATTATGAAAGGCTTATTCCATTTGTCACTCTATCGAGAACGTTTTGATGTTTCTTTTTGAATATTTTGAATGTTCGACATTATTTGTCGCTTAGCAATGAAACTATCACTTAATGTTCTTACGCTAATTATGTTTATTTTGAATGCTCATTGTTCGTCTTGGTATGCAAGAAAGGTTTCTTATTCTTTAGTTTTTGATGACTTCGGTGATATAATGGTAAAATAGTTTCATTCAGAAGTCTTATGACATTGAGTTACAGCCAAAAGCATAATGAAATTTATAAAGTACATTTTTCAGCTAAGCCTTAAGTTAATACTTTAGACCTGTTTGTTTAGAATTAAACCTAAAACTACACAATGGAATAACTATTTGTGCTCTGCCCACCAAGGTTATCGAAAGCTGGATTCAAGGCGTGAGAATTCGCATAGATACCACTGTGCCACTGGGGACGTGTTTCACACATACTGCTTAAATTACACTATAAATAGGTCTACGTTATAGTCAGTGTTTTAAAAAGTCTTAACTGGTGAATAAGTGTTAATTGATAAATATTATTTTGATATTTTAAAACATACATTACCAACTTAGCTTTAAAACTTAAAGAAAAATAAAAAGTTTATTACTACCAAATATCTGTTATCCTGTGTATAGTAGAGAGAGTTGAAAATTTCTGTTGGATTATGTGCACTATGGTTTCTATATCCTAATCTAGAATATAGTAAAAACGCTGAAGAGTGTTTTTAAAGTCTCATTTAGAGTGCACACACACGTTTCTTCCCAATGACATTTCCTATTTATGTAGTAGTTAAAGAATTAAATGATGAAATAAGTGAAGAGCAGGTGCATTTTTCGTTTTAGTTAAATTATACAATTTTCATTAATTATTCAATAATATTTTCCTGTCATTTTTGAAGGGCTTTTATACTAACAATCAAATAGTATTCTTGACATAACACTACTTAATGATGAAAAATAAAATGCAGTTGCTCTTTCAAATCTCATAACTGGTTTTTACATTTTTAATGAGTTCTTATTTTTCGTATGTACTTATTGGAGCCATTATTCTATTATCATAGATTGAATAAAACTCATGATGTATTCTGAGAAAGAAAAAGGATAAACACACTGTTTTTATTTTTAATTTTAAATATTAGCATGAAGTAAACGGAAAAGCTAGAATCTGAGCTATGTCGTCATTTGCTTTCTTTGTGAATATTTAAAAGATCATTATTCACGTCTTATTACAATGTCTTTTTGAATTATGCTAATTCGTAAAAAACCTCTCAGCTTCAACGTTGAAACAAAAACATATGACACATGAAACACTGTACAAGCGATAACAACCAAAAGTTCAATATCCCAAGTGGAATTTTTCATGTAGCGAAATGCATACATCGCAAACCTAAATTTGTAAAGTAATATTTTCTGAAAATCATTAATGCACAACAGACAATAACTGTCTTACCTACTTACTTTATTTATATTTTAATTTCAAGTAGATAATGTATATGTTAAAATACTAAATAAACATTTATTAAGTAACATTTACTCAGCACTTAAAACGTTTTAAACATCGACGCATATTTATAACTCGAATGATGATTGGTAGTGACGATAGTTTACTTTCTTTGTTTTAAGGCCAACCTTAACTCAATGTTATTCAACTTCTGAATTAAACTGTTCTGCTGTTACACCACTAAAGTTACCAAAACAATAAAGAATAGCAAATCAAAACTTTCTAACAAATCAGGTGATAGTTTTATTGTTAAGCCACGATGTATATTGTTGAGCATTACCAAAAATGGAGCGTGAGAGCATTCTCAATGTGATGACAAAGGGAATGTTTTTCAGAGTTAGTGATAATAACATTTTGCATAACCCAATAAAATAAAGTCTGCTTATATCTTTCATATCTTGTCTTCTATGTTTTAGTTTCTTTAAAAAATATTTTGTCTTTTTTTCTCTCTATTTTTTATTACACATACTTTTAAGATCTGTTAACGTATCTTGTTACATATTACAATTTATTTCGGACGAGTCTCTGATTTATTACGTTACGTTTATCAACGTATTATTCTCTCAAATAACTGGTAATATGAATTTGGATTTAGAAGTTAATTAACTGTTAATATGTTTCAAGTTTATGATATTTGCCAACAAGATTAATACACACAATTTTCTTTTTTAACACAAATATATTTTAATATACTTTATAAAATAATACTTTATAAAACGGTTATTACTAATTGTTATTACAAATGATAGTTTATATAGAACAGTTTTAAAAACTTATAGACAGTACTGAATCTTATATCCGGTCTAGAACTGAATATTTTACCGACGATCCAGGTTCACGACGAGAAATTAATTCTGAGTTGAAATTATCACACCTCGCTTGATTGGCCTCACACGACAGACTTTTTACTGGTGATAATACTTAATGTCCTCGTAGAAATCCTAACGTCTGGAGTAATTCGCTGAAGTTGAACAGTTGGTAATAATGTTTGAAATTTATAAATCTTCCTGGTCAAATTCTGTAGTTTTCGGATTAATAAATGTTAGTTATAATTATAGCTTCCGAGGCCTATGGCACAGTGATTGTAGCTGTCCAATAATAATAATACTTCTTGTCGATTTAAAAAAAACAACATTTTAATCATTCTCGAAAGTTCACTTGGCTACAATACTGTTAATCATTAGTATTATATATACACCTAGTACACTGCTGATTTTTTACGCTCAAGACCCTTTTACAAATTTCGAGACAGGCAGGACCAGTCAAGAATATTCGTCATATGCAAGAAAGCGTAATGTACAGAAACAGACGCAGGTACTAAAATAAACATACAACAATAGATCTGTTATAATCTTTTTAGATATTTACTTTTTATCTTCTATGATTTTTATTGCTGCTTATACTGTGTCTCTTTTTGTTTAGCATTTTGTGAGCTCTCCTTTCCAATAACTCGTTTGGTCTTATCTTGCTTCCTTCTATCTACTTTTTATATTTTACTATATGCATATTAATCTGCACACATTGTTTTCACTTACACATCGCAAGTATTTAAGCCTTTTTTCGATATTTTTAGCCGAGAGCTAGATATACAATATAATGCCGAGTGTAATATTACCTGATTTTAAGAATTAAAATGTATGCGATCAGTTTCAAACTACATAAAATACATTTTATTATGCAAGCACACACAAAAGTAAGGATGAAATCAAAAATTTGTAAAATAATTGGAAGCTGTATATTACAACTAGCCGACAGCGTATTACCGATCAGTGTGAGTAGAAAACACGTGATACATCAAAAAATGAGGTTTTCTTGTGACAGGTATATTTATAATCAAGCCCTACTACGTATTTTTTTACTGATTTTGGTTTTCGAAACTTGAACAGCACCTTACAGAACAGATGGGTTAAATGGCCAGGTTATAGACCTCGCGATGAGACATAATTGTTCCTAATTTAGGACCTGAACAAAGGAAAATCAAACAAAATTACACAGCTGTTGTTATTAATGGAATAGCAGAACTGAATATCACTTTGTATAACGTGACAACAACTAAAAATGTAAAGTTTGTTCAGTGGCATACTGTGGAGTAAAATCTTAGGACTTATGGATCAGCAGCCCAGTACGCCAAGCTCTAGGCCTCACCCATTTCTCCTTATCTATAAGTATAAACAGGTAGCATAGCATGCTTTCAAATGTAACATTACTGACGAATATAGTATTTGATTAATGGGTAAAAAAACAGATTATATTTGATGTTTTAAACGTACAGCGAAAAGCAATAACAAAAATATACGCATTTCATTTCAGCGATAATGTTCTCCACTCTCTAAACACCATTAATGATTTAGTATTAATTATCAGGAGTCCGTATGTTTATTTTCAATAAATTGTGTGGATCTTCATGGTAATATATTTGAATATTTCTAGAGGATTCACATCATAACAGTTAAAAACGACAGTTTTTTTTTAATATATGTCCTCAGTATATGTTGAAGCAAACCACTATTTTTTTGTCAGTTTGACAATATTCTACATTTAACGATGATCATATGTGTAATTGTTTCCAAAGTCTAAACGTTATAAACTGATTTTGTTTGTGTAGGATTGAAAAGCAAATCGGAAATGTATAGCTCTAGTGATGGTTAGAAACATAAGTACTCGCTACCTTTATTCATATTACCTTCAAATATGAGAGTCAAAATCTTGGAAGTCGTAAATTTTAAACCCTTAAAACGTGCAGTGTCCATTGTTTTGTTACATACCTACTATGATCTACATTGTAAGTACAAAAATATTACTGTGGGAACAATTTTGTTGACAGTACTAACAATACATAAAGCCAAACTACACGAACAATGTTGTTGATAATTGTAATGGTATATAGAGATGAACTATGTGAACAGTGTTTAATTTATGTAGTGTATATTAATATATATAATACATATTAATGCTAGAAATAAACGACCTTATAAAACCAAAGTATCGCTTTTTATTTAATTTGACACTAAACGTTTTGCTTTACTATTTCTTCAGAGACGTTCATTAAAACAAATACGAAAATCTGACAGTACAATGCTTTAAATCTATGGATTCGATTAGAATTTATTGTTTAAACTATTCGATGTTCTGTACTGTCAGTTTCGGATTCTTTTTAGTAAATACTCCTTATGATCTTGTAAAGCAAAGCGTTGAGTTCTAATTAAATAAAAACTACACTTTGGTGTTATAAGGTTGTTTATTTCTAGTATTGTGAACAGTGTTGTTGACAGCATTAACTGCACACACAGCTGGATTTATGTGAAGTTAAAGCCATTAGTTCTTTCTATGACCTATTCAAAATTTCTTTGCTTTTGTATTCTTCTATGTAAATACATAGCCTTCAAGTCTTTCCGGAACAACATAGTTCACATATTAAAACTATAATTTTACAATTACATGTATAAAACATATATAAGTGATATCTCGACAACTGTATTATTTATGCTGACAACAATTACGACGATAGAAGTGTTTAGATATATAAATATGCATATCAACTGAAGAATACATGATCTAACGAATAGCACGTTAGAAATACTTAATTAATCTGAACCTAAACATGAGAGCAACAAATAACTTTGATGAGTTGAAACAGTTACCAAGTATTCGAGTCTTTAAAATCTGAAGATTTCAGAATTTAGAGTGTTGTAGGATATGTTTTTCTCCTATGTAAGTTTTAATGGAGAAAATAAAGCAGTTGAGCCAAAGATGAATATATCGTTCGGATAATTTTAGACCAGTTTGATTAATTCGTGGATATAAAAATTCATGTTAATGATTTAGTTTTCATTAAATTTAATTTAAAATAACATTGCAGCTACATTAGCTTGCGAAACATTGATGTTCTCGATTTGGTTATTTCAAAAGAGTGCACGTTTAAGTTAATTCATCTTTCTAGAGTTTAGATATGAGACACTGGTATCATTCAATGACAAAGATTTGATTAAATTGTGAAAAAAAATATATGATTTTTTACCGTGATACATTTTGTCTATTAGTGATCACTGAATGTCATTCTATATCGCAAAGTGTTTGTTCATAAATAAAAAGTCTGCAATATATAATGAAATCTTGACTGCTCTTCTGTTATAGATTTTATGTCTTCTTTATTTGTCTTCATTAATAAATGCAGCATTGTCCATGAATCTGATTTTACTCATGATTCATGAATTACAGAGGTAGTTATGAATAAAAATGTGGTGAATAATAAAGAATCCGCCAAATTAACTTATTTTATTGGTGTGATATTTTTCGTTTATATGCACATTTCATAACTATGTTTGTTAATGTACATATTGAACATCACAAGATTGTATATTATTATACACACTTTAACGCAAACTGGTAATACACATACATATACACAAATACAGAGCTTAACTGAGCTGTTTTAAGTACTTTAAGTCAATGCGATTTTAAATGAACAAGTAAGCCACGTATTAAACTTTCCTTTTATTATTTTGCTTCTAAATGGACCCATTTAGTCTTTAAAACAAGTTTATTTTAGAAGTATTTGCATCATTAACATGCCATTCAACCAACTTTTCTTTGGGGTGTTCGGATTTTTAGAAAACGTTCATATCATCTCCAAACTGAGTTTAGGATGAAGTTTAGTTTTAAATATAAGTATAAATTTATATTGCTTGGAGCTGATAGTGATGAAAAAAATTGCTCCCAAATGCTGGACATAAAACTAATAGAAAGTATTGTCACTAGAACTTACATTGTAGCGATGGGCCGAGAAAAATATGACTGTAACATGCAGTCCATTACTCTATTATGTTTACAAAAAACTACAAAAGTAGTTTCATTGCTAAACAAAACATGATATTTGCTTCAACAATTTCAGTAAAAATAGCCAAATAAATAAAGAACAAGTTAAATTAGCATATTTGTGTGACCTGCGTACATGTTATTAAGCCTCATGATTTAGAAATGCTTTACGAAAAATAATTGTTTTAAAATTATGCTCCACTGCTATCATAACG
This sequence comes from Tachypleus tridentatus, assembly GCF_004210375.1. Lineage (NCBI taxonomy): Eukaryota > Metazoa > Arthropoda > Merostomata > Xiphosura > Limulidae > Tachypleus > Tachypleus tridentatus. Next base: position 104,271,126 of record NC_134837.1, on the reverse strand, counting down.
CAATATACATATACGTGTATTTTGAAACCTGCTTACAAAAACGTCTGTGTTAAGGAAAGGGCAAAAACTGTGTTTGGTTTTACCATCAGCCTACAGTACTGAAGTTGTATAGATACAGAATTACAGTCAACTGCCTTTGCAAATTATACCATTCACCAAACTGAAATTTTCAATCTGAACTTCGTCACTTTATGTGCGTATTAAATAAACAGTTATGTACGATGTCTCTATGGTTCAGGCTTAGCCATCCCTACTTTTGAACTACTGACAAAAGGAAAGATTTCTAGCCATCAGCAAACGTCGCCACAAGATAACATATACACAAAAAAGTAAACAAAATGGAGTCGATTGTCACCTTTTATAATGTAGCATATTCAGTGTTGTCATGTCTTGAACCTTCCTTCCTTCAGCCTTGTAAGCTAACTGGGACTCGCATTACCTATCTAATTCATTGTAGGAGCTTTTTTTCCTTTTATTGATGAACCTCACTTTGAGAACCATCATTTTAAAAAGTTGTAGACTTTACTTCATAAAAGCTACTAAATTAAACATAAAAGCAACACGTAATAAAACAGACACTCGTAACTTCCATGACAATTAACAAGAACATGGCAAATCTCTTTTGTACCCCGACTATCGTAAAGTTTAAATTTTATTTTGTTCTGTATGATGTTTTTATTACAATATCCAGTGTATTCTATAATAGTATCATAATACAATATATTTTTTGGTGTATTGGATCGTTTTAACCCAAACACTAATCATTATTTTGTTTGTATCTTTTTGTTCAAAACATAAAAAAAATTGAACGTCTCATGACACTTAAACAAAATTTAGATAATAGATATTGGTTTTGATCCAGTCTCAGATAAAGATTTATATTTCATGTGAAATCAAAGAAACGAGGCAAGAAAGATGGGCTAGAGAGCGGAAAATGTCAATCGAAAGGATGAGAACTTAAATCCTATCTTTTTTGTTCCTTTATGTCGAACATTAGAGCTAGTTTTATCAAAATGGCGAACTTTCTTTCAACTCCAATGATTTTGGCGTGTTAAAGTATCATTTGTCCACATTTACAGACTCTACAAAATGTGTAAACCATATACTGACTTTTGCTACCATATATGCTGTAAGTTATAAAACGAAAAAACTTACTCAACTCTTCTGAGACAAGGAATACATATATATTTCTGTAAAACCTCTTATACTTCGTAATTATTTATAATTTCCCTCATTGTGGTAATGAAACACTATTTGGAGGTGACCAGTTTTTGACACTATAACCTGAACAGTAGTTTTTTTAACTTTTTGACGAAAACTACCGCAAGAGTAGTTGAAAACCACTTTGAAATACTCTATGTATACATTGTAAATGGAAAAAGTGTCACAATTAAAAATAAGTGCAAAATCCCTGGTTAAAGAACAGAAATGTTTATGAAAATAAAACAGAGCAGCAGCTAATCGTTAATAGCATATATATCTCCCTTCAGACTTTAGACTTATATCCAGTATTCTGAATAACTTCCGGCTGATCGTAGCAGAGAGGCGTCTTTCAAGTATTTGCCTTATCAGCTATGGATGGTATATGCCTACCATGGTTGTACCAGTAACACAATTTACTCTCACGTGTCACATTTTTATCTCCTTGCCGTTTTGTTGGATCCCATGACCCCCTCATGTTGAATCATAAGATCCCCGTTTTCTTTTTCTTGCAAGGTTAGAGTTTACTATATAGTGCAAAGAAGACCCCCAATAATAGAATACGCTACAAGAAGTACCAAAACTGGTCTCCAGTTCAAATAGGTGTTGGGGCTTCTCTGTGTTGTTTTGCGGCAATAATCTAAGTGAGTTTGTTGTCTGAAACTAAGCCCAAAGCAACACAATAGACCACTTGTGCTATGACCACCACAGGTATCGAAGCCCAGATTCTAGCATTGTAAATCCGCAGACATATCGCAATGCCACTGGGGGGACGTCTGAGTGTGGCAAGGAAGAATAGTTTCTTTTATCCTCATACAAAGTCATTCTACTGTATCTTATATACCAAGAGCACGATGAAATGAAAGGTTTCAAATTCTGGTTGCTCCTGGGTTTCAGTAATCGAAATACCTGCCAGTTAAACAACAAACAAGTTGTATTCAACTCACTCCGAGCTACCCTTATCTCGCTTTATCCTAGTATTTAACTGATTTTAAGATATCCTCATTTCGTTTCGGTCTTTATCCTTGTGTCCAACAACACCTTTATCTCGCTTCAGTTTTTTATCCTTACACTCAACTAATTCAACAATACCTTTATCTCGCTTGAGCGAGATAAATATTCTAAAATTTATCTGATTCTACATATTTTTTTTATTTCTCTTTAGTCTTGGTTTTTGTTTCCAACAGACTCAACCATACTTTACCTTTTTTGAGTCTCTCTCCTAGTATGTAATTAACTTTACAATACCTTTATATCACTTAACTCTAAATATATTCTTCTGTTGTACTGAGACTTTAATATTCTTATTTCATATACATCTTTAAACTCGTATTCCATTAATTCTGCAATACATTTATTTAACTTCAACCTTTATTTTTATGTTTGCACGACATTATTACGATATAACATAGAACGTAAACATAATTGCAAGAAAAATGGTTCAATTTAAAAGTTTTACGTTATCTGTCACTTTCATGGTTTCTTACTTTTTTGCCGGTTGTTTTAGGAAACTTAGTAAATATTTACGTTTTTGGAAGCTATGATTCCTCTTACATTCGATTTTGAACATTCAAACTTAGTTATCTAAGGAAACCAGCTCATTTAACTCTGATCTTCAAACAATCTGGTGATCTTTTGGTTTCGTGAGATGTGAATGCAGATTCCGTTCAGTTTATGATGCACGAAACTTCACTTCAAGTTTTGACAGTTGAGTACATCAAAGAACATGTCTTGAAATGTATAGTAAATATTAAAAGTACGAGGTAAAAACAAATGAATTTTAAGTTATTTTATCATGAAAAAAATAGAAGCAGAAACAAATACAGAAAATTATATTACATAGAACAGAAAAGATGATGACAGACACAAAGTAAGGTTGAAAATGAAACAGAAATATATAAGCCTTGGCTGTATTTAAAGAGCAAGAGAAAGTTTTATAGGAAAAGAAAATGTTTTAAAAAGAATGACTGTGAGTTTAAAATAAAATGAAAAAATGAATTAGAAGCGAAATATTATTATGAGAACTTTCAAGTCAATAATGGATTAAGAAGTAGAAAAGAAAAGTGCCAAGAGGAATAACAAAAAAAGAAGAAGAAAAGAGAAACTTGACAGAAAACAAAATGGAGAGATATCTCATAATTTATCTAATGTTCAGCACAGTGGAAGACAAACTGATTTTGAAATATTGGATTAAAATGCAAGTAACTAAACAAATAGTAGCAATCAGAAAAGTTCTCTGTCCCAGAAACACTGCCTGGATTCAAATATTTGGTAATGATTATTAGTTTTGCAAAATAATAGAACACACAAACACACACATACATATATATATACATACATACTAGCACCATTCAAATAATTATTTATAGGGATATTGAGAAGCAGAAAAACCAAAAAAAATTGAACTTCCCCAACAGTATCGTTATTCAGACAAACGTAATTAATATTAGTTAAAGTTTGTTGGAAGTATTTAATAAATATTAAAAGCGATGGAATGGCTTCTTACTTTAACTAAATTTCTTACGAATTGTTAATAAAGGTAATAATTCTACATTTTTATTCTTTTTAAAGTGTTTACTTAGAATCTGCATAAACGAAGTCAAACTTCTTTAAAAATAAAATGACGTCAATTAACGAAATTGAGTACGTCACTGTGAAGCCGTTTTTCTTTATTTGTACCCACAAAAATATATTCAATACAATATTCTTCATGCTTGAATGGCATATATATATAATATTCGTAAACAGCTAGTTAATTTTCATGGTTTCTCAACTCCAAGAACCTTTGATATCAAGTGCATTAAGAATTTTGATTTCTCTAAAACCTGCTTTATATACTTACTTTTAGATATACTTTAGAGATATTAACGCCCATTGTTAGAGATACTTTAGACATCAAACCATTTTATTTATTTACAAGAAGCAAAACTAATAATCTTTGTTACTTATCGTCTTATTCTATTCTCTTGTATAGCATTTCTTTCACAGCTTCGTCTCTGTTTCGATTATGAAACACTCAGTTACTTACAGAAGTCACACATTACACACAACTTCTGTTGATTCCTAATGTCTGTAAAATGACTATGTATTACTCATTAGGGTATATCAAAGACAGATTTTGATTGTAAGTATAACAATAAATAAACTTTACAGCTGCTGCCCTTTACTGCCTTGAAAACGTGGACAAATGAATAAATATTGAATTTTCAAAATTAAATCACAACAGAAAATCGAACTAGGCGAAAGAATAAATATGATAATATTAACTTTACAATATAGAGAAATAAACATACAAAGTTTTACAAACAGTCAAGTTAAAGTTTCTACCATTTCATGTAGTTATTCATATTTTTTCCAATTGTCCGATTATTAAGGTTGTTCATCAAGTAATATAAACATTTATAAGGGACTTTTTATTCTGTATTTCAGAATGTCCAAAACTGATGTTTATTAAGAGCTAGGACGCTAAAACGCTCTGAAAATACTCAGAATGAAATTATTCTTAAACATTTCACATCATTTAGAGCATACGCACCTCAGAATTAAATAACGATAATTTGTGCGCTGGCTTCCCGTTGTGGATGACTTTAAACCTAAGTATTGACATGTCACAAATGTCGACAAAATACCAATGAATCTGCTCAGATAATTTATTGGTAATTATTAAATGGAAAAATCTGCCCGAAAACAATTAACCTACCACACTACCTAGCGGTATGATTACGTTTTATTCTTTATATAAATGTAATTTTGAAACTTCAACGTGGTTGTTTTAGCTGTACGTGTTCCTTTGTCAAAGTTCAGGAGTTCCATATGGACACCTAACAATAACTAATTCCTCTTAAAGTAACTTTAAAGCTTTATTGTATCATAAGAGTGATATGCTTTGAGATTTGCGTAGGTGTATTAATATGATGTATAAAACCAGATTCTACATCCACAGTACGGATTCTTCCGTGATCCAATGGCGAAATCTCTTAACTTCTAGAGAAGCTGTCCCTAGACACGTACGCAAGATATTTCTTGTACAATTTTCTTAGATACCCTGTAAAAGTTCCTTCTCTGCGTAATGAAGTAATAATGCCGTGAAGCTCATGTAATGAAACGATAGTTATAGTTGAACGTGTGAGTTAACCCTAACAAGTTGTCAGTTATAATATAACCTGAAATCAAATATTCGATTACAAAATTTTACTTCATTATTTGTGACTTGGGAAGTGTAAAGTTAGTAACCATAGTTATCTTTAGAGCAGTTAATTATTTATATCCCAAGAACTTACTTGTAAACAAGTGTACACAATATTGGATGGTACTGCCTTAATCTTACCTCACTTTTTACTCTCAGAATTTGGTCTGATCTGTTCAAAGCTGTTAGAGAAGTGACTTTCCTTTAGGCTTAGTTTCTTTATATTCCTTGTATTTTGTTTTCAAATCATTAAAGTCTACACGCTATAACCTCACATAATTAACTCTTTTTGCGTTTTTCTTCCAAACCAAAGAACTACATTCATTGAGAACTTAACTTTTAATATATACAAGTTAAATGTATATGCAAAGCTCAAACTATCAAATAAATCAAACCAGATTTACTATATATATGTATTGAGCTCAATTTCAGATTTGATCATTCAACGGAAAAATAATTGTTTCGCGATTTAACCATTTCAAAATGATCGAAAACCAAAATAAAGTTATTTTGCTCATAGTGAGAAATATAAAACACAAATAAAGCAAAGAAAGAAACAGAAAAGTGAGACAGCTACTTCTATCTTTGTGTAAAACGGTTTAAACAGATTGCAAAATCTAAAATGCCAAACAGGCAAAAACTGAAGGAGAAAGGAGGATGCAGCTGTTTCTGTCTTTGTGTAGAGCCATATAATCAAATTGCGAATAGTGCTTGGAACTATTATAGTTCTTGTTGCAAACAGCAACTAATTGCACATAGTTTCAAGATGGAGACGCTCAGTAAAACATGTGCAGACCTTTTGGATCAGAAAAACAATTTGACAGCACAGAGTGACTTTTTTTTTTTTTCACTGAGGAAACGTATTTACTAAATGACAAGGCAAAACGTTACAAACGTTATTTCAAATTATCTTGAAACTTGATACTTGAGGCCCAATTAATTTGCTTACCACAACTCTTTCACAAAAGAGGCCATGATTTCCTGCATAAATAGAAGAATAATTAAACAAGAACATGGACTTCATAAATACAAGTTGCACATTTTATGTTTATTCAATACAAGTATTTTTTGTAATTTTGCACTTCACTTGGTGTGTATTATTAAGACCCTGTAATTAATTGCTATTTCTAAATTGAAAGGCACTCTCGAACTCAATATACGCGGTGTTGTAGTTGTAAGGAGAATGTGTTTATATGTGAGGCACATATGTGTATATTTTGGGGTATATATATATGCGTATATTATATAGCATGTACCAACTATTTGCCGAAATATAAAATAGTTCTCATATATATATGTATGTATGTATAAACCACATAAACTGTGAAATATACTTTCATTATGACGTATAATGTTGTGAATAGAATCATAAACATATTGACATACATTATGGTACATATATTCAATTATCCCATACGTAAAGACACGTTACTATTAAATTAACATATGCTGCAGCACATACTTACCATATATTCAAACAGTTATAAGATGCATATTACAATGTATGCATTATATCTCTACTGATACTTTTACTGTTTGTAGAGTGACAAACATGACCTTCCAAAAGAGGGAGCAATACAAATAATTAAGTATATAAGACCGTCACTTTTTTATATTTTCAGTGTGATGTAATATGAAAGATCAGATAAGTGTTAGCCCTGTAATACCATCACAGTCTCTCTCTCTCCTGGCCCGGCATGGCCAAGCGCGTAAGGTGTGCGACTCGTAATCCGAGGGTCGCGGGTTCGCGCCCGCGTCGTGTTAAACATGCTCGCCCTCCCAGCCGTGGGGGTGTATAATGTGACGGTCAATCCCACTATTCGTTGGTAAAAGAGTTGGCGGTGGGTGGTGATGACTAGTTGCCTTCCCTCTAGTCTTACACTGCTAAGTTAGGGACGGCTAGCACAGATAGCCCTCGAGTAGCTTTGTGCGAAATTCCAAAACCAAACCAAACCTCTCTCTCCTAACGGATGAACTTCATATTACTGATACACACTCTCTCTCTCTTAACGGTTGAAAGATCAGATATGTATTTATCTGGTGTTGATAATACAAGTTTTCTCTCTTTTAAAACTTGAGATATTAGATACATTTTAACCTTGTGTTGATAATAAAAGCTTTCTTTCTCGTAACAAATAAAAAATAAGAGAAATTTTGCTGACACACGAGAAAACCGAGGGAAAAGGAATGATGGACAGTGATAGTGATGAGTAGTAGTGGGTGATGAATAAAATACTAGTAAGGCGACAGCATCATTAATTTTTACAACTTTCTACTTTTAATGGAAAAAAAATTCAGGAGATGAATCTTCAAAACAAACGTAAGCAAGATATAGATTTCCATGGAAACCACAATGAAGAAAAAGGCTGAACGCGTTGCGTTCCACCCACATTAGAACGAAAGTAAATAAATAATGACTTTATCACAAATGATTTTATTCTCATTTCTTGTAATGTAACTTTTAGGTGAAGATTTATCTAAGTTTTTCTTTCTTTTTTTTTAAATACATTCCAAGGTTTTTACCCGATTTGCCAAACTTCAAGTAATAAACGTATGAATTACGTTTCTCATTTTATAGACGACAGACATTTTGTAGTACGTGGTTCAAAATTTCAAAAGCAAAGGTGAAGCTATTTGATTGACGTTTAATTTGGGACATATCTTGTGAATCCAGGAAATACGTTTTGTGCATAGCATATTTGTGCTGTACGCATTCCTCAAGATGTTGAAGTGTTTAGAAACGACACTTACGTCGCAGTCCTCTAGGCATTGGCAAAGAATCGTCTGTTTGTTTGGTTGGTTTTTCGAATTTTGCGCCAAGCTACAAGAGGGCTATCTGCGTTATCCATCCCTTATTTAGCAGTGTAAGACTACAGGTAAAGTAGCTAGTCATCACTACCCACTGCCAACGAATAGTGGGATTGACCGTATCATTATAACGCATCCACGGCTGAAAGGACGAGCATGTTTGGTGTGACTGGGAATCGAACCCTCGACCCTCGGGTTACGAGTCAAACGCCGTAACCACATGGCCATTTCTCGACCTAGACGAAATACGTAAGCTCAAACAACGTTTTGTTGAGCCCAAGTAGTCAAAGATGTAACTACACTGGCCTTTTCCTTTATTGTCAGTTTTGACATCCAGCCTTTGTATACCAATTTACCCTTAACTGAAGTAATTAAGTGGGAAATTAATTTTTGAAAATTCTGATGTTGTCAGAGGTATAACCAAACCTGTTTTTATAAAGTTATTAGAATTTGTTACCATAAAGTGTATTTGTTTTTCAATGGATGTCATTGCGAGCAACTTGATATGGTATCTATGGGATCAAGTGCTGCATCGTGTTTGGCTAATTAATTTTTAAGCTATTATGGAGAAAATTAGTCGAAAAATTGTCTGGTAAAGTTTCATGAAGCTTTTTTAATTTTCAATAATAAATTTGATATTTTAGAATTTCAAAATTATTTGAGTAATCAACATAAAAATATTAGATTTACAGTTGAAGAACACAGAGCTAACAGTTAAAAAAGCTTAATTTATAAGTTAATTCATTGAGCTTATAACATAGTGCTTTTCCTTTTTTCACGAATAAGTACAAAAAATCACGGTTGTTTTACATAACAACAATTTTACTGTGCAATTAAATGATAATGTTATAAATAATTATTTACATTTACATTACGCCCCCGCTAGTACAGCGGTATGTCTCCGGATTTAAAACGCTAAAATCAGGGGTTCGATTCTCCTCGGTGGGCTGAGCAGATAGCACTTTGTGGCTTTGCTATACTAACAACACACACGCACATTTACATTATGTACATTCCTAAACTTGTCAATAAGCTACAAATAAGGAAATAGTTTATCGTTTCTTACTACTTACTGGTAACCATTTAGTAAAACTAAAAAAAACCAAAAAGATTAAACCAATTTTGAATAATATTTACCATCACATTAAGCTTAGAATTGTGTTTAAACCATTGTTTCATTCACGTAACTATTTCAAATACAAAGAATCCCAATTACGCATCGTCATATATAAATTTACGTGTCCAAAGTGTAACTTTGACTATGTGAGCTTTACGATACGCCGTTTGAGCCTATCTATTAAAAAACATGCACAGAATACTGTATATAATCAGTCGTCCATTCTTCACCATTGCTTAGAGGACTGCGGCGTTAAATGTCGTTTCTGAATACTTCGACATCTTGAAGAGTGCGTACAGTAGAAAGATGCTACGCACGAAAGAAAATTTGTGGATTCACAAGATACGTCTTGAATTAACCGTTAGTACATGATTCAGTTGTATGATAAATGTTATACATATAATAAACAGTTGTATGATAAATGTTATACATATAATAAAAGATAGCTGTTGTAATAATTTACATTTGATTTATAAAACGACATAAATACTTTCATAAGATAACAACCATAATCACAAACATAAGCGTTTGTTTGTGTATAATTTATATCAGTTCTTTATCTTACCTCTAGAACGTGTTCTTCTTGGGTTTCTCGATCCAGGCGCCGTCTGGTGGTTCGAATTATACCTAAGAAGAGAATAAGAAATTATTTATAAATGGATAAGAGTATAGGAAACGTAGGTATGGTACATGGAAAACTCAACGTTCAACGTTTGTTATGGTTAGGTAATTAGAACCAGGTACACTTGATTTTCAATTTCCTTCCTAGTTTTTTAAAGTTTCTGTAATAAACTGTAGTTCTAGGCATTAAAACGATTAGCAATATTCGAACACCTTATAAATGTGCTTTAGATATACATTGAAGTTACGTTTTTTTGTTACAAAACCCAAATAAAAGATATTAACGTTATTATAACTTTACACAGTTTGGTTGAAAAAATATTAGATTAACATAATTACACTAATTTACCAAAATATGATTTTTTTTAATGTTAAGTAATTCAGTTTTGGTAGTTTTGACTTTCTCGTTTCAACCCTCTTTCTACCATCAAATCTCTACATTACTATAGTTTGTATATATATACTTGTTATACTTGTCTTTATAAAATTTAAACATTTATTTTATTATATTTGTTTGTTTCCTTTCCATTAGCTGTATTTTTGTGAGCCAGCAACAGCAGTTGTGAAGGGTACGTATACCCGGTTTCATTTTATTGCTCACCAGGACCTCTACCCTCAAATCTAATTGTAAATTATATGCTCACAGTAACGCATCGTCCGGATATGCACTTTACCAATGTCCTGTTAATTAGTACCTCTATTATATGTGGGACAGGAATGCTAACTATTAGAGGTAAGTTTTATCTTACTTACCTCCAAATGGTAGTACATTATTTTCATTTTTTACTTTTTTATTTTTATGTTTCATCTTTTATGTTTATATTTTCCTTATTCTTATTTTAACTTGGGAGAGCAGTCACCTTCTCACAACTGACTGCAGAGTGAAGGGTGATATAGGTGTGGAACGTGGTGGGTTTGATCACCCACATCTCGCTTTCCTAATTTTTAGTTTTGTTAAGTGAGACTAGCAAATTGGAGGTTAAGACTGATAGACGATGTATCCCCATTGCTATGTGGGTCCTACCTCCGCAGTTACCTCCAAAACCTAGGATACATTTTATAATCCCACTAGTGTCCTTCTTAGTACAATAAAGTAACCATTGGGTCCCTAGACAGAAGAGTTCTGTACAAGATTTAGAGTGATAACATTTGTCATTTTTATGTACGCTTGTATGGAAAAGTCACTTAAATTTTGATTTACTCAATAAACACGTAAGTAGCGTTAAAGGCAGCTTTATACGTACAGTAGGCTTTAGTTTTGCTCAGCCAATACCGTGAAATAGTTATTGAATATTCAGATGTTTCAAAGGTGGTTTAAAACGGGCGATTCTTATGGCCGCCATTTTGTTTCATCACGATCCTTACAGTTAAGTACTAATGGTGCTAACGATAAGCATACATAGCTTTTAAAAGCAACTAGTTTATCTGCATTAAAATCAAAAGTTATGTTGGTTTTCTTAACTGCGTGTAAACATGCACCTACGTATCCATCACATTTGCCGAAAAACATTAATCATTCATGTCTTCATTAGCGTTCGTCTTTCGCTTGTTTGCTGTATGTGCGTCTTGACCAAGGTATATTATTGGATGATAGCAAATTGAGAGTATAACCAATTTATATACAACCCGAGCTGTTTGCTGCTCGTCTTCTTCTTCCCCAAACAACATACCATGTTTGAAGTATAATCTAATCACTACGCTTATATGCATGACTGATTTGGGTTTCTAAAAACTTGCAGATATCGAGTTCGTTTCCTTGTTAGTCAGAATTTGTCCATTCATCACAGTCTACAGCAGTACAGTTGACGGATATAGGTTACAAGTATTTGTTCATAGCAGTTGCAACAACAACAAACTAAAAACACGGGAACTTCCTGACATTGGTACATGTTATAGACATCAAAGATTCCATCAATCACGGTCGTTTACGCGGATTCTCTCACATTCACCACTCAATAAAACCAAAAAAAAAAAGTCGTAAGAAGAACCTCGAATATTACTTACTTCTGAACAACCCTGAAATATAGTTGGTCGCCAATAATATCTACTACTTGTAACGCAACGAAGAATGAAACCTGTGCTAATCCAGAATGTGCAGGTGATTTTGGACGATAAAAAATATTTGTTTTTCTTTTTACGAATAACATAATATATACTATTCACAAACTTGTATCCGTTCATACCTAAGGCTTTCATACTAAACTATATATTCACTGTCACTTTTTCTTTAGTTACTTCATGTGGTCAGAGGCGATTCGTACACGTTTGGAAAGTAATCATGAAAATAGATGATATGTGAATCCGTGAACAGCTTCAACGTTTAAGTTTACTTTATAAAGGACTGCAGTGTATAGTTTGTCTTTAAGGGAGAAGCTATACAATGTTGTTCTCCAATGTAGGGATCGAAATTCGAATTTCAGCTTTATAAATCCCCAAATATTACCGCTGAGGCACAGAGGGTTTTATGTTGTGAAGATACATCATTTTAATACTTTATATTAACATTCATGTGACTTGCAATGTTTTAATTATTTTTTTAAAACTTAGTTTTGAGATTCATGCATATTTCTAGAGTGTGGTGTGTTTTCCTTATAGGAAAGCCACATCGAGCTATCTGCTGAGCCCACCGAGGGGAATCGAACCCCTGATTTTAGCGTTGTAAATCCGTAGAATTACCGCTGTACTAGCGGGGGGAGGTAGCATATTTCTACTACTTTTTCTTTCTGGCCAGGTGTGGCTTAGTGGTTAGCGTAACTGGTTGTTGAAGTGAAAGTAAATTAACTGTGCCCACCTACTAAAAGAAAATATACTCTGTACTATAGGTCCGTGGTAAACTCCCATTATTGAATTATAGCAGCCCAAGGGTTGGCGATAGGTGCTATTAACTTGTTGCCTTTCCTTTAATTTATCATTTCGAAATCACGGACGGCTATGTGTAAAGCAAACAACTTTAGTGTAGCTTTGCAAAAACATCCGAAAGAGCCCCACCCCATTTAAAAGTGTTTTAGAGATAGCTGAATATCGAGAAGATATTACGTCTCAAAGTTTCGCTGCTGTATTCAATTTCTGATAAGATTTCAGTTGTGTTATTTTTTTACGTTTGTGTATTGAATATAGGTATATTATGATCTTTATGTCGGTGTTTAATTTTTTTTTAATGCGCTGTATCTTTCTTATTATATGTTAAATATGTGCTATTAACACGAGTTGTGTTCTAATATCCTGAAATCCGGTATATTCAATATATGTTTTGATATATGTTTAAATGTTGAACACGTATTGTATCCTGTTAAATCAGGTTCATATCCTTTCTAAAATTTACGAGATGATTGTGAAAGTGTCTTTTAAATATTCATTTATCTTTCAATTGAATACTGATATCCAGTATTGGGTCGTACTGGTCACACGGTGCTGTAATTCATTGACTACCTCTGTAGATTTGTTAAAGCAACGAAATCACACAAAGCTAGCATAATGACACATCATTAGCTAAAGTAGAGAGAGCAACTTTCTCTTAGTAAAGCCACCCACTAGTACAGCGTTAAGTCTACCGATTTATAACGCTAAAATCAGGGGTACGATTCCCCTCAGTGGGCTCAGTAGATAGCCCGATGTGGTTTTGCTATAAGAAAAAACACACACTCTCAGTAAATCTAATTAAAACGCAAGTTTGATTTGTTTTGAATTTCGCGCAAAGCTAGAGGAGGGCTTTCTGTACTAGTCGTCCCTCATTTAGCAGTGTAAGACTAGAGACAAGGCATCTCTAGTCATCCCTACCCACTACCTCTTGGGTTACTCCTTTACCAACAAATAGTGGGATTGACCGTGACTTATAACGCCCCCACGGCTAAAAAGGGCGAGTATGTTTGGTGTTACAGGAATTCGATTCCGCGTCCCTTGGATTACGAGTTGAGTGCCTTAACCACCTAACCATGCCGGGCCTAAAACGTAAGAGGCACGTTTTTCGTACATACGTACATTTTCAGCAATTATATTTTTGTTTTCAAAGCAGCTTATCAAAATTGTACGTGTATCCCAAATTTCATGTTCTTATTTCTCAAGTACTGAATGATAACGTAAGTCTAAGTAAGAGTATCAGAACTGAAAGGAGAAAATAATGTTGCAACGTTATAATCTTAAAGCTTACAATACATAAGTAGTCTTTTTACTTGTAGTGTCGGACGTCGTAGAAAAAAAATTTGTCCTTCCTAACAAACATTACTGCAAGGACAAAAACTGAGTCGTTTGAATTAAACATTAAGCTAAAAATAAAAAGAAATTGGCTGAACAAGCTCCTTTATATTTTGTGTTATTTTTTTTAAAGTTTTTATTTTACCTTTAATGATATGTTTTGTTTTGAAACATAATACGCTTTATTCAAAAAGTCTGAGTTTGTGTGCGTTCAGCATTGAGACCTACGGGTAGTTTATGTAATTCTCAACATATAGTTAGAGTAAAACTAGTATACTTAAAGGATATAAGTAAAGCACAACTTTGATATCCATAATTCTTCGAAGATAAATACTGGTTAAAGTTAGTGTAAGTTTCATGATATTATTTTACACTTCAGGACATATCTTTTATTTCATTTGAATGATCTTAAGAGTTATCCTATTGTTCGATGTTTTTATCGAAATTATATAATGTGCTTTCAAGAAACCTCCTTATACACATAGTCACTCTTTCTCTGTCTCTTTTTGTGAGAACATATAATGAAATATTATACTAACACACTAGAAATGGTGTGACATGAATTTTATGTATGTTCGTTGGGTAGTGTTGGGTGACTAGATGAACGATGTGCTTACGTGGGATAGCGCTGTGACAATGAATCGTCACAAAAGTTTTCAGATTTATTGTGGATAAAAATCTTGCACTCTCCGACTTTTGGAAACCTTGGCTGTGTTGTTAAACAGATATAAATGTTATCAGTACATATATTAATCTTAGTCAACCAAAATCTGACGTGTTTTTTAAAGGGGGAGAAGGAATTTAGCGTTGCACTGTAATGTAAACTGTAGGATTTTACCGTTTCGTTGTAGACTGAATTCAAAGCAATTTTATTACCAGTGATATTTTCCAAAATGGAACAAGAGTGATACGATGGTAGAAAGTTTAAAAAAGTAGTATAAAATATTGAACTAAAAGTTGAATCCAATGACAAGCTTTGCAAATAGTAGATCAATGGATTCATCTGTTAATTCAAATAAATATTGCAACGTCTAAATATTAAAATATGGCACAAAAATAGAATAATATAACATGACACTTTGAAAAACAGATTAAACAACGAAGTTTAAAGGCTGATTTATACCCCATTCAAATAACTAAGACCATTCCTTGTCTTTATTTATCATTAACCTCACTCAAGTAGGGCCTAGTCAGAAACTAATCTGTTTAGTAATTTTAGTTTAACTGAAAGGCCTAGTAGCTGACGAAGATTTCAGGTCCAAGTCATGATGGGACAGCAATGTTTCGCTCTGCCAACTGTGGACGAAAATCAATACTTGTATTAAGAGTAGCCATTTCAGACTTGTTGCCTCCATCTTCCCCTCAGTTTAAAATTAGGGACGGCTATAGGTCGTTTGGTACACACAAGATGTATCTGATGTGAAGAAACAAGCACGTTTTGTTTACGTCATCTGTTACGTTTGAGCGTTAAGGCATTATCATACATTTCAGCTTCAGCACGTTGCAATATATTTCATTTAATGTGTTATATATTAGAATAGGCACAAATGTACTTCAATAGGAGATCAATATAACACTATGCAATTATTTAATGTTATCGCAAGGACGTACTAATGAAGAAGATTGAAGTCTCATTAAAATGTTATTTACACTTGTGCTGTTGTATTAAAAAGCAGACGTGCTAGCCCTTACTGCAGCCGAACTTACTGGCATTGCTATAATACAGTTAACCTTTTTTCTTCTATTTATTGTTTATATCTTCTGAACCTCGAGTCTCAACTAGAGCAAGTTTAATTGGAAAAGAGACAAAGAATGTTGTTTTCCAAACTCAAAATAACACCACAGTAGCAAGCGCAAAAAATTAAAGATACGCAGAAAAACAATATCATGATAAAATCAGCAAATGACTCAGTAAAATGAATTTTGTCAGACAAATGTAATATGTCACTTCCAGAGAGTTAGCTGGGGAAACATACAATGTACAATAAAGATATCTTCAACGAAATGAATTATATATATATACACACACATAAATCTGGCTAAAAACTGAAGTTGATAAGAATAAGTAAAAATAAATAATTATTAAGCTCTTATTGAACTCAAAATTTATGGTTTTATGCGTTGGGATGTAGTGACAATTACCGAAAAAGCAGAAGTTGGTGTATGCTCAGTAATCTATAAACCGATAAAATATTTCGTCTTGTTGTACTAGCTCGAAATGTTTACAGTCAGGGTGAAAAGAAAAAATGTGAAAAAAGATTTGACAACTCACTGCTGCAAAACATAATACTCGTAAGCACAATGGGCTAGTAAACATTAGTGGTACAGAATTAAAGAAAATAGATTTAGTTTTTGAGAAATCACGTAATCATGGAATAAGTAACTTTCACGACTGTTTAGGTAACCTGTCATCCACACGATGTTTATAAGAACAGGCACGACCTTTAAGCCCTCGGACCTGTTCAAATAGAATGCTTATCAACTCCTGATACATGTCATACGGACACTATAATCCACGTTTCATGGAAATCAATCAGAAAAGCTGACATTCTTCAAGTGCTTCGTGGAGCAAATAGTGAACAGATGCAATAAACCGTGATATGTAAGAAGTATGGATAGAAAAAAAACTGTTCATCTAATCACTCCTTTTCAAAACGTGCTGTAAATGTATTTTTCACATAAGTTCACATAAATCAAGACAAAATATGCCTTCATTCTAAGAAAATATTGGTTGGATTACACATGTTCATAAGCTTATCTTTATTTCAACCATCATAATTCTATATTGATAGTATTTCTATTTAGCTTAATTATTTATTACTGCCTATTAATGAACTTTCCACTGCCCGACATGGTTTGGTGGTTAAGGCATTAGACTCGTAATCTGAGAATCGCGGGTTCGAATCCCCGTCACATCAAATATGCTCGCCCTTTCAGCATGGGGACACGATAATGTGACGGTCAATTCCACTATTTGTTTGTAAAATAGTAGTCCAATAGTTGGTGGTGGGTGGTGGTGACCAGCTGCCTTCCTTCTAGTCTTACACTAGCACAGATACTCCTCGTGTATCTTTGCGCGAAATTCAAAAACCAAACTAATTCTTTCTTTCCTATTTCCATTCATCTATATTAATTAATCAAAATAATTTAAAAGGATGGTGATACAGATGTGCAGTATCTTGTATGTCAATATCAAAGATCAGAACAACAATCTCTTACAACACTGTTCTTTTGTTGTTATAAATGTTTAAAAAGGTAAAGTGAAAATGTAAAGGAACAGTAAATATATAATCGAAATGTGTTATATTATAATTATACGAGGTAAAACTGTCACTGACATAAAATAACGTCAGTCACCATCTTTCAGTTTATTACTGTGCAAATCAAACATCTAATGGTTACTCGTAAAATCTCAAATATAAATGATTCAAGTTATGGATAACAGTCTCATAGGAACCTATCTTATGTGGATTGTCGTCGGATAACAAAAACTGGATTATCTTCATTAGGCTGGTTAATTGACTTCAAGTGTTTCAAAGTGCCAGTATCAAAATTTGAAATACCTTCTAAGCCAATGGTACAATTGCACAGTTATATGGTGTAGGCAGTCCACCATTCAACACAGAAACAGAGCTTGCAATTTCTCGAGCGCATGGTGCAAGACTAAACCAAATACACTCAGCTTGAACTGAATGTAGAATCAGTGTATAAAATGTTAGACGTCACAAAGCTGGTATATATATATGTAAAAGGCGTCTTCAACTGCATTCTACTCACAGCAATAAATGAAACATCACACTTACTACGATGCCACACACCAGATCAAGATAACAGTCACAGTTGGTCAATTTTATTTTAACAAATTAGCAAAGTTGTATCCTTTAATCAGACAGCATACATAAACCCAGAATAGGGAACTTCTTGAATAATACTAAACTCATTCTTAATATAGGGATGAAGCACGTGTTGGATGCATAAATATGGTGTGAACAGCAATAAACATTGTTTAAAGTACTGAACATTAAATCTCGCAGATTAACATCCTTATAATTTCAGATGGTGGAACAATTAGCTCTTACTTTACTCTTGTGGATAATAATGTCCTGAACGCGTGATGTTGAACCGGATAACACATTTCCCGATGAAGACGGAGTTAAGTGAGTATAGTGACTTACACGCTCATCACACTACAACCACATCGGGTTTGTATAAAATACCCTTGGGGATGAGTCGCATCCTGTCAGTGATATTAAACAAATCCTGGATATAGTTCCTTCAGGGATCTGGTATTGGTTTCCTCAGGATATTATAAATGCCATAATTTTAATTGCTTTGTTAAATACATATGAATATTTATATTCCATGTGTAATCTCAGGAGAAACAAAATTTTTTTCACTTACATTTCATTCTACTACGTGGAGATTTGTAGCTATTTTAAAAGATAAAATGAAGTTGTAAATAAAAGGCGTTAGATTTTAACTACACAAGGGAAAATAAACACTATAATAAAATAATGCTACTCACCAACCATGAGTTTGTTGTTGTGCAACTCATACATATAATGAATATCCGTGAGATCCGAGATTCGAATTATTGCTCATATATACAGGTTTCATAGGACTCTAAATCACTTCTTATTTTGTCATAAAAAACGAATTAGTGTTTACGCTTGCACTTTCGTCGTGCGACTTTCTAAGAAGTGCTTGTTTTTCAGGTTAACGTATTTGATTTTACAAAAATATACAACAAACGATGGTCAACAGATGGTCATCACATAATATTTAAAAGAAACCACGGAATCTATCAATCTACCGACTTTGTCCAATTCAAGTAACGAAAAGTAATTTAGACATCGTAAAATAAATGTAGCTATAGTGAGATTGCTTTTAAAAATCAAGAATACTATGGCAGCTGTAAATGACAATAAACGTAATCAACATTTCGGCAAAAACCCACAAAAATACGTTGTTTACAATAAATGTTCGAGAAAATTCATTTATGAAACAGCAACCAATGTTTTTCTTTGTTTTTATCCCTCAAACATTTGACATTAAAAATGATATTTGTCAATGTTTTATTTAATAAACCACCTTTGCGCACCTTAAAAAAATAATTGTTAGCAGTGGAAATCACATTTATGAACATACACGAGAAACATCAGTTGCATATCAGAAAACAGTGAACATACAATGTACCTACAGAATACGTATACAAAAAGGGGAAAAAGTCCTGAATGAAGTTTGATACTAAAATTATTATGAAAATAATTATTCTGCTCAGTTTACTTGCTTTAAACACACCCTCAGGGAGTCTCGATCCTGATGAACCCACCCCCAAGGTTCTGTCTCCAGCATATCTTTTTTCCCTCAGTATATGTCGTGGATAGATAAAAATATTATCAATTTTAATTGACGTCTTGCAATTTAAACAGTCTTGCAAGCTTCAGAGAGTTAAAAATAGAGGTAGAAATTAAACACACACAAACACATGTGATAAGCATTAAAAATGATTTTCTCATGCGTAATGTTGACAATGCAGAACTACTGTGATGTTCCAATGATAATTGCTATATAATTTACAGTAAATACATTGCAGTGTACTAAAACCTATGAATTTTACAAGGATTTCGGCTTGTGACGTTATGTTATCAGTCCATCTGTTAAATAATTTATATGTGTGTTGTATCTTTAAAGTATTTGATAGGAGGCACTTATCTATTACTTTCTCGTTTTTCATCTATCCTTCTCGTGCGTTTTATCGACCAGCTGAGAATGCCTTTACTTCATACGTACATACATCTACTTCTCGTTATATAAAATGTTTGTTCTGTCATTCTGAGGTGGTGTTTGAAAACTGAACTACGAAACGTTTGTTTGAGGTGATTATTCCTATTAAATTACAAAACAAACTAAAAAATTTATCCTAAGAATACAGCTAGTGAATAACTTCATAAACTCGAACAGAGCATAAAAAAACTGCAAATTCCCAGTAGTTAACTCTGAAAGACAGAAAGAATTAGCACAATGTCCTTAAGCTATTTGTATTCGTCATTTAGGTTGTACTCAGACGTAGAAACCAATTATTAATAAGCATATTTTTATCACATTGCTCTTGGCATGTAGGTTCAGAAATTTCTTTAGAAAGGAACAAACGCATATAATAAAATTTGCATTCTCATAAATTTTACATATAGGTTGGAAATAAAAAATTCAAAAACAATATATAGAAATCAGAGGCCAATAAATAATTCAAAGTATATTGTACACCTCTGTCTATGTATATATGCACACACACACACATATACGTTCACTGTTCCCAAAATAAAGAAATGTCCTTATAATATCGAACACTCCACTATACTCTTAAGAGAACTCTTACTGGATAAACAAACCAAGGAATCGAAGAGAAAAAACGTCAGGCAAGTAAACCACAATACTGTAATGGATATGAAAGATAAGAATGTTTTCAGTTCACATATTTTCAATACTTAATTACCCATATTACTAAATATATTAATGGTGCATATTGTTACAGATTACTTGAGATCACTCAAAAAATGAAAAGAAAAATACATTTAAACATGTTTAAATCACACAAGATATCAAAATTGACGCTTTGTTTGTTTTTAAAGCGCAAAAGTACAAAATGGATGATCTTCACTGCGTCCATTGCAGAATATGAGAATTGTTTCTACTTAAACAACGGTCTGTACTGTGAACCAAATAATGGTGTTGTAATAATGTTTTAGACTAACTTAGTGTTTTGTGTTGTGAAAGTTTTTAACACTGTAAATATAATGTTTTGTGATATCAGTAAATTTATATATTTTACTGAAACAATTTTTACTGTGAGTCTAATAACAGTGTTTTAACAATATGTTATTCTTATAACTTAATATTTTCTAATATAAAATATTTTTGTACTCATATTTTATGTTCTATTTTCACGTTTTTTTGTACCATGAATCAAGTATTTTCACTGTGACATTATTTTATACTACGAATATGATGGTTAGTGTTTTTAAAGAAATTTGAACAACAAACCAGACATTTATGTATTGCCTTTGTTTTGTGTTATAAACCTACGGGTTTGTGTTGGGTGAGTATTTTGTGCTATGAGTTTGGTCTTTTGGACAACGAACATGATGTTTATTGTTATGATGATGTGTTTGTTACACCATGAGCTTTTCATTTTCTACTGCTATGGTGTTTTATATTTTTGAACTGGTGTTTGGCATTAAAACGTTGTTTTTTTCCTCCTACGAATCTGATTTTTTGGGTTGTGGCAGTGTTCTTTGTTAACAATTTCGTGTTTGTGTTGTGATAATGATCTGCACTTTGAATTCGGTGTTTGAGTTTTAACTGTCATTTCTGTTGTGATGTGATGGTTGTGTTATAACAATGTTTTACTTCTTAGGACTAATGTGTTGTGGCACAGTTTTGGACAATGAGCATAGTGTTTTATAACTACAAGCTTGATGGTTTTTGTTCTAAAAGTGTTTTATACCATATATTAGACGTTTATGTTGTAATAGTCTTTCGCATCTTGAAAATAATGTTTTGGTGTATGATGTGTTTTGCTTCTGAGAATATGTGTTACTTTGTGCCTGATATTTGTGTTATGGCAAACTTTCATATCGTGAAACTATTGTTTTATGTAACTGACATTTGAAACCGTTGGTACTTGGCGAAACTCCATAATTACAGAATTGATGAAAAAACAAAGACAATTTTACGTTTCACAATAATTTCATTTATTAATGACCATGGTTTCGCCAGTAAATACATCATCAGTCAAATGAAGTTATTGTTAAATGTCTTTGTTTTTCTTCAATTTTGTGATGTTTTCTATTGTTATCACTCTAGACCTGAGTTTATTGACAAAGATTAGTGCTATGTGCCCAATGTTACATCAATTTCGAACTATCGATTTGATGTTTTTGAAATGACAGTGTTATTTTTTGATACGAAGCTGATTTTTGTTTTTGACATTGGTTTGTATCACCAAGCTGGTGGGTTTTGTTGTAACAAAACATCTATGTTTTATATTGAGACACCGTTTGATACTATGAATCTCATGTTTGTGTTGTAACAATTTTCAGCACAATAAAAACGATGTATTCGTTGTAAGAGTGAGCCTGACTTGATGTGTTGTAACTGTGTCCTGAACTACGAATATGATGTGGTATATTTTGCCGGATTTTTTCAGCGCAAACTTGAAGTGTTGTGACGTAGTTTATTGAATGAATCTGATGTTTGTGTTCTAAAGTGGTAAGTAGCTCGAACCCTGGATGTTTGAATTGCATTTTTTTTTTCTGCTACGAACAAGGTATGGCCTTTGATTCTAATGTGTGGTGTTGTGACAAAATAGAAGTCAGCATCTTCAAGAGTGTATGTTTCAGATCCTTCTCACACACTGTCGTTTTCCTTGTAATAAATATAATATTCTGTATTGTGGCACAGCGTGGGTTTCTGTCACACTCATCACTCACAGCTTTGAAACATTTTTACTTACTAAATCATGAACAATAATTTGAACGACGTTACAATAAAGATATTTTCTTATATTTGGAGTTTCATTTTTGTTTTGATATTGATTGAATCTAATTCATAACTCGTGAACAAAAAAAAAAGAGAATTGTCACTGTGAATATTTTGTCAATGAGATACCATGACATCGCTTTTATTATTATGATGGTTAAATGTGAAGTATTTATCACGTTCGAGCTTCAAAAGCAGACGAATTTTTAGCTTTAGCCAGACCGTAAAAAAATTAAACTTATTGAAAATAAATTTCCATAAGCCGAATGACAATCTTAAAGTTTTTCCCGGTACTTGATGTTGTATGAAGAAATTCAACTCCTGACAGATTATAAGTTATTAAATGCAGCAGCTAAAGTTCATTAGAGCTGGCATCTACTTTTATGTATTTATATAAAATATAAAAATATTTTATATTTATTTATTTATAAAAAAATATAAAATTATGTATTATATAAAATACTTTTATGTATTTTGATGTCACACGTGACATTATCACGAGAAACTTCGTAAAAGGATAGAAACAACAATATATCTCAGGAGAAGGTAATATGCTAAATCCAAACACTTGAGACACATGAACTCACATAATGTGAACTCAAAATACAAAGAAAAACTGGAAACTAATATTCCGTGAAAACCGCTACTCAAGTAGCATTAAAGCAACGATTTTGTTTATACATAACTGCTTTAGGGGAACGAGCATCAGGAAGTTTAATGAAACCTAGGAACGTGTACAACTGTTGATGCTACGTGCCGACTCGTGACTGTTTACTGAATATTATACATGTTTAATCAGTCTGTTCTAAAATGACTAAGCAGCATATATACATATACATATATATAATTTATTATAAAGAAAAACAAGCCCAAACAATAATAAAAAACACTGCATTAAATAAAATTATTAAAATATTCTGATATAAATATAAAAATGTATTAAATAAATCTAAAGAAGTAAAAATTAATGATATTTTACTGAAAGTTTCTAATAACCATCTTTAGTTGTTAATAAAGTCCTTTAAACAGCTTAACACTAATTTATACGGATGAACATCTTATTGCATATATAGACTTGTCTCGAATCTGAAAATGTCTGAAAATTGTTAAGTACAGTGAACTTAATGGGTGGTGTTTAGGAGTTTTACTATTTAGTTTAGATAACTGGTTGGGCTCTTTGTACTATCATAATTTGTCTACTGAGCTATTAATTAGTGCCTTAGCACCATAATGGGCGCTGGAATGCCAGTTTCAGGAGGTAAGTTTATTTAACTTACTCACCCCCCAAGTGGTAATACCTTATTTTTATTTTCTTTATTATTCATTATATTTTATTTTTCTTTGCTTCGGACAGCAGTCACCTTCCCAGGCAGTGAAGTGTGATATAAATGCGGAAAGTTATGGGCTCAAGCACCAACATTTCGCTCTCCTAATTTCTATTTCTATTTTTTTTATTATTTAATTACTCTATATGAGATTGTGGGTCTTACTTCTGCAATCATCTCCAAAACCTGGGTACATTTTATATCCCACATTATACTCGGTATCCTGGAGATCCTTTCGAACAGTGTAGCATTTTTTAAATTTTTGTTTGGGTTTGCTCTTGTTTCTAACAAAAACAAATTATTAGTAGTCAGAGGTTTGGATTTACTGTTTTTAAAGCAGTCATTCCTTTTGTTTAGGCCTGACACGGCCAGATGGTTAACGCACTAGACCTGTAATCCGAGGGAAAGAAGCATGAACACAATTTCAAATATAGCGATCCTGGGGTGCCCATTAGGACCATAAACACGACATCTAGTGCTGTATTCAGATTCAGCGACCATGAAAGCCTATTCTTAGGTCCCATAAAGTGTGGGTGACCTTTTGGGGTGTTATATTCGCCCTTAGTAGTGACTAAGCTATATAGTTAAGGGTACCCCTCCACCAATCATCTTGCGTCCGCCTACTAAGTTTGGTCCCGCGCTATCAGAATAGCGGAAAGAGTTAGTTGGATATACATACGTACATACATACAAAGATACAAGCTGAATCGATATAGGAATTACAACATAATAATACTGTAAGCTATTGCACATTCGCAGCAACATTGTTCTCTGCTTTATACAATATGGTCTAATTATACAACTCCGAACATTTATCTCTATGTATAACATAACATCAACCATTTTTGTTTTTCATCGCTGTGATCGTCAACTAGAAAGGTAATTTGTAAGTAATATCTTTGACTGTTATCAATAGCAAAAATTTTGTGACAATCAGTTTAACGTAAACCTTAATTACACACTGGTCAACACTTATAATAAGCCATTGTGCAAGAAGATGGATGAGGAATACCCTTTCATGTACTTTTTGAAATCTTTCTGTTGAACTGCTCTTTTCTCCATTCTCATTTGTACAAGAAGATTACGGTTTTTTGACAAAGAAAACGTAGAGCTTATCATTGTACACGCCCCTAAATCTCGTTTGTCAACGAAAAATCAACCGGAAGTAATATTTTATTTCTAGTAGAGATATTGTTATCACATTCTACTAAAAGTTATACAGAGACAATAATATCAAACTATATAAAGTTAAAGTAGGAATTAATGACTACCTAGACAAACACGAAGTGTCTCTCTCCTCTTTGCAAAATTAGCAAAGAGCTAAACACAGATATTAACACTTTTATAAAGTAGCGTATGTCGCGAACATGTAACAAGAAATATATTCTTTGAAATTCAGTTGAAAACTTTAACTTGTCTATTAATTTTAAAATCATTGTTACATTTTGATATTGGTTATTTTTAAAATAATTTCTTTTTACTACATTTCTTAGCTGTTCATTTTGAAGAACTTAAACACCCTTCCCTATTAGTATAGACAAACCATTCACTAACGTATCACATTAACAAAAATTGCAACTAATCGATAACATTAGAATTGTAAAAGTTTAGAGATAAACTTGATTATATATTCGTCTTTTTTAGCATATTTTAGAAAAAAAAAACTGTGACAATTCAATTCAAGGGCTTGTAAATAAAAATGTTTTCCTTGAAATACAAGTTTCTTATATTCGATGGAATGATTTAGAGAGCTTGAGAAGAACCGGCTGAAGTTCAGGCCAATAGCGTACCAGCTGTGAATCCATATTTATCGATAAATCTTTTCTTAAAAGCTTCTACCCTTAACCCTAGATCAGGTTGGTTTTTGAACAGTTTCTTAACGAGGGATTAGGCAGTAATGCAAGAAATATTGAAGTAAGGATAGAATCAAAGTCAATTCAAGTAAGAGGAACAGTATATTTATTTAAAACGATCATATATGCATTTAAACTTCAGTTACGATGAACACATAACAATTTACCCAAACTAACACAAATGGGTGATTTGTTTGTAGATGAAATTAAAATGACCTACTCTTACCTAGTAAACAATTTCTTCAAGGTTAACTGTACAGCTACGTAAAAAAGAGTATCATTTATATAGAGTTCCTTTATTCTAAAGGTTTCATTAAGTGTTAGTTTTTATTCGGAAATAATTAGTATGTATATTGACAAGGTATGTTCTCATTTTTAAACTCATTTTCTGCGTTATTATGTCCTAAAAATAATTTCGCTTTCTCTTTCATTCTTCGGTTATGGTCTTACTCGTAATATTTCGAAAATAGATTATCCTGATTACCTCTGTTGTAAGTTCTGTAGATAATTTGAAATAAATCCTTTGATTTTAATTCCGCATTTCTTCATTTTACTTTAATATTACATTTAATACAAATTATTTTCCTTTTTCTTCTTCAAGTATTTTTCAGTTCTATTATTGTAGGATTCATTTCAGTAATGTTACTCCCTGTACATTTTTCTCTACCACCTTACGTTTTTTCTCACAATCTTTTCCAAGCTACACCGTTTCTGATTGTTGATTCTTTTTTGTTCTCCTCACAAACTTTCCTTACCTTTATGACGTCTATTTCTGGTTCTCTATTTCCTTATATCATCTGTCATTCTTCCTCACTTTTCTTCCTCACTATTTTTGATAATTTAATCCCCAATTGTTCCTATTTTCTGTTATTTCAACAGCGATTTTATTCTTTTGCGTCAATTGTTTTCCTCCTAAATTACTAGTAGTTTATTTAGTGTCCTTCTTTACACAATTAGATTGACGTGGATTTCTTACTTTTGTCTCATTTAATTGCTCCAATTCATTTTATATTTCCACTTTGTCCTTGTTCATCTTGATGGACTCAAAGCCACATTTTATCCAAGTTTTATGTGTTTTACAGTTTTTAACTCTCTCCTTGTGGGTGTGAAATGAATTGATTATTTCTTCTTTCGTAAGTTTTCATCTCTTACTTTTTTTCCATTCCATATTTTTCTTATAGATTATTTGATACCAATAACAAAACATGTTTGCTTACTATCAAAAACGTATCTTCATTGCCAATAATAAAAGCTGATGTGCACCAGAAGTAGGGGTTCCTCACGTGATTTTTGTCTCAACTAGTTTGTTCAGCAGGTTCTCTTGTCTGATATCAAAAGCTTGCTATTGTTGAAAGTGTGTTATCTAGAAAGCACCTATTAAGAGTGGTAGAATATTACATGTTTGCTCCGATTCTGTACTTTCTTTCTCCAAGGCTAAATGTCGTTAAACTTCCGCATAAACGTAATTTGGCAACTGATGCTTCCGTAACATGACAAAGTACACGTTGGCAGAACATTTCAGTAGTAACGCTAAATGTGAAGCACGTACTGTTACTGTTTCTCAGAAATATCACTCTACAACATGCATGTCGCGTATTTCGTGACAAAAATATCCATTAACAAGATAACAAATATTTGAAGATTTAGGTTTTTTTTCTTTACTGTTGTCCGGTCTTTTTAAGGAGTTGCTGATAGCATCTGGTCAAAATTTGCATTACAAAAAAATGACACTATTTCATTTCTCCGTGAAAAACACTTGCCCAAGAATCCCTAAATCGTTACCCATCAAGTCTTCGTTTTGAAACTTGGAACAAATAATTCTGCCAATAAAAAAAATAAAAGTGTGCTTAAGGATATAAAATCATCCGCTTCCAAGCGGTAGAAGCGCCATTTATCTTACAGCTGTACTTTTACGTAAAATGTTAAAATAAACAATTACTGTCACGTTTTTAAGTACATATGTTTGTTTGGAATTTCGTGCAAAGCTAGCCTTCCCTAGCTTAGCAGTGTAGAAATAGAGGGAAAGCAACTTATTCATCACTAAACACTGCCAGCTATTCTTTTATCAACAAATAATAACTCGCAGATTACGAGTTAAGCACCCTAACCACCTGACCAATTTTTTCAAGTAATAGATTGTTTGTTATTCACGCCTTAAATTGATGGAAAACATAGTGAAATGATTATCTGAACATCCAACAAAACAGTTAGTCAGAATAGCTAATTAAATTTTAAACAACCAGTCGGAACTTATATGTACCAAAACCTGAATAAAAACAAGTAACACATTTTCTATACTACATAATATCATTGTATCACTCACCCGATTGTCTTTAGAGTGTTGATAATTAATTACTACATAATTTTATTATATCCCTACTCACTCGCTTGTATGTTTACAGGTTGTTGTAATTTAATCACCACATAATTTTATTATATCCCTATTCACTCGCTCGTGTGTTTTAATGCTGTTTTTAATGAATCACTAGATAATTTTATTATATCCCTATTCACTCGCTCGTGTGTTTTAATGCCGTTTTTAATTAATCACTAGATAATTTTATTATGTTCCTACTTATTCGCTCATGTGTCTTAAGGCTGTTGTTAATTAATCGAAGATTACAAAGCTAGATTACTTGACTCGTATAGGTTACCTCAGTGATTCAAATATAATACACGTCTAACGAGAATAGTGTGTCTCAGCTTATAATGAAAACTAGACTGAGACAGCACCTTAAAGGCTTACTTAGTCTCCTAATCTGTGTTTAACATCTTTTTTTTTTAGTTATTCTACAACTACTTATGTTTTAGCTCTGATCGCACTAATTTTGTTCAGGTCGAAGGTTATCAAAATCTCGATTGGTGAAGAAAAATAACCAGTTTGATCCATTCAATTTGGATTGGAGCAATGCCAAGTCTTCTCTAGTTTTAGTTTTATATCGTATTATCTTGTATCGCGTGGTTTTCTCCAAAAAAATTACAAACACGACTATAAAAAAACATTTACTCTTGAAAAGTCGAAACAATACCTGAGACATAATTATATTAGGCCAGTGTTCCTGTCATAACGTGTATACAAAAACAAATTATAAGACCCTGTCCCTATTCTACCTTGTGTTGTCAATATGACCGGTCATATCCGTGTGTTTGTCCACATACAAACTGTATATCACAATTAGCATTTCAGGTATTTTTAGTATTTACAGTGTAGCAAAAATGAGATTTCAACTTTGAACGGTCCCCCCCTAGTACAGCGGTAAGTCTACGGATTTACAACGCCAAAATCAGGGGTTTGATTCCCGTCGATGGACTCCGCAGATAGCCCCATGTTGCTTTGCTATATGAAAACATACACAACTCTGGATGGAATTGTTCAAAAAGATAAAAAATGTCACGATCACTGTCAATGATTAGCCTTCATATATGTATACACAGCTGTTTTATTGTTGTATTGTCGATAAAGTGAAAAAAACAATGAATTATATACAGGGTCGAATCAATGCATATTACACGAAGTCAAGATTAAATACGCACAGTCAATATCAATGCAAACCATGCAATATTAAGATGATTGTTTCAATAAATTTCTATGTGGATTTTTAAATCCTGAATGTTTCTCTTCTTTCATCCAATATTTCGTTTTTACATGTATATACTCCATATCACATCAATATCTTCCAATTTATTTATTAAAATAAGCTATAGTAATTTTAACAAATTCAAGTTTCATTTCCATATAAATAAACTTTCGGTCTCATAAACGCTTCCAAAACTATTTATTTTCACTTCAAGTGGAACAATAACAGTGTGTAATACCAAATAGACATGGAATTTCCTTTAAGTAAACTGTCAGCTCTCTAGTTTCCACGTTTGTACTATTTAGTGATACTAATTTAAACTCGAAACCTTTTACATTACTTTCATTTTACTAAATGAGAATCTAGTATATTTTAAAAATTATCTAATTAAATTGAAATTCATTTGAAGTCGTTCTAAAAACCA
Source organism: Tachypleus tridentatus (assembly GCF_004210375.1). Classification (NCBI taxonomy): domain Eukaryota; kingdom Metazoa; phylum Arthropoda; class Merostomata; order Xiphosura; family Limulidae; genus Tachypleus; species Tachypleus tridentatus. Next base: position 104,241,282 of record NC_134837.1, on the reverse strand, counting down.
ATTACAAAACTGAACAAGAAAAACGTAAATTAACATTTGCTGACGATCCAAACTTACTCTTTTGCTCATTTCATCCACGTCTTTTTACAGCGTGCCTGTACGTCTTGTAATACTTCAACGATTCTGTTTGCTCGTCCACACAACTGATCAATCTCTTTATCCATTTAACTATTCATTAATGCGCCTATCCATCCATTTTCTTACAACGCTGTAGTTCTCACAGTTTACTGAGACTAGCGTTACAACTTTTAAATTGGCTGGTAGTTTTTTTGAATTATATGTTGCTGTTTTCTTTTCTTTTTCTTCTTGTCATGTTACATGCAGATGATAAATAACATAGAACTAGGTATAACTGCAATCAAATCCATCTATTTTTGTTAGTTTCTTAGGGTTATGTTACCCTGATTTTACTGTCGTTTAATTTCAGGTTATGAATAGTGGAAATAGAAAAAATCTCATCTGGTTTACTCTTTCTTCACACGTACAAAGTCAAATATCATAATCATACACATCGTGTTTTAAAGTAAACCTTACTTAGAGATTTACCAAAGCGTTTTAAAAATACCTCATTTTTATAAAAACTTGCCTTAATTGCGATCACATAAGATGAGATTAAACGAATTAGGTGAATAATTTGTTTGTAGCATAAGAATAGTTAAAACAGCAAACGGAAGCTTTTAACACCACATAATCTCCTGTTCAATTCCTGTATGAGAAACGGAATGGTGTTCATCTTTCATCTCACGAAGTTTTCGTAATCGCGAAAATTCGTTTAACCAAAAACTTAATCATTTCCACGAAGGGGAATACTTTAATATTATTTAATCATTAACCAGTTTTTTTTTTCGAATTGACCGCACGAGCTTAGTAAATTTTGACCAAACTTCATGTCAAGCTTTTTGAGTTATCATTTAACGCCTCGTAAAATGAACAAAAATGAATAATTTTAACTAAAACAGTAAACCTTAAAGTGATCCATTTTTACAACTCTGTAGCAAATGAAACCACAAGTGTGTATTTGGTGTTTCTAAGAAAGATCACACAAACAGTGTTTGATCTTTAAGTTAGGTAGATTGCTCATACCTTAATTTTGATATTTTGATTCTAAAAGCGTCAGCTGGATAATGGTACATGAAACTTACCGGTTTTAGCTTCAATAACAAAAAGACCCAGAGCATTTCCTGCAGTTATGTTAAATGTTAGTCCATCTTGAAAGTCCTGGTCCTCATCGAAAGCGATCAGTCGCACAACTGTGGTCCCTGGTTCGGAATGTTCTACCACAGAAGGATAATAAACAGGTTCTTCAGTGAGTGGAACATTGTCGTTTTCATCCAATACCTCTATGTATACGTCTAAACGGGTGTTAAGTGAGACGACATCCTTGTCTTGAGCGTACACGGATAGCCAGTACCGCGACTGCTCTTCTCGATCTAGAGACGATCTAGTCCAAATTCTACCTATATAATAAAACAAGAAACGAATATATATATTTATTTATAGTTCGGAGACTGTTGCACAAAATACAAATACCTATAAAATGCGTAGATATAGAAAACGCTTATGAAACCAAAGTTAACTTAAACGTTCAAGCAAACTATAGTCATAGGAATACTTTAACAAATTCTTACATATTTTTCTTTTATTAATTTAATTAATTACTTTAAGGGAATCATCACTTTTTATTACATTAGACAATTACAAATTTTCTCAAAATGTTCGTACGATTTTATGTATTAAGACTTTTACATTCTGGTGGTGATAAAGTGTTTTGGCAAAACATTTAAAAGTTAAAGTTCAATATATATTACTCTTTCCCTAGTCAAAATGCCTTGATATGATATCTAAACCTACAGTGTCTGATTTATTTTCCTACAGTGGCATATTTTATGTTGTCTGTGAAGCGAAGATTATTTCTTCTGAACTAATGTCAGTAGAGTACTGGTTATATACGACAAGTGGGTGATGTTCAACTTTCAAATTATGCCCCCGAGACACATCCGAAGAAGTTACAGCTTTCAGTTATATTTCACAATTACGTGTGCATCATCATATAAAGAACTGCATCTGTGTAACTTGTGTCTTTATACGTCAGTTCAATAAATCTTCAGTTGATCTAAATGAGAAGCTGTTACAGATGATATTCATTTTCGAGTCAAATATTTAAAAAATAACATTTTCTTATATTAGTGAACTACTTTTTCTATTTCATGTACTAAATTAGCTTTCAAACATTGAACATTTTACAAATGTAAATTTGTAGAAATAATTGCCACGAACACATCCTGAAGCTGACACTTGGATATATATGCCAGAACAACAATATTAAGGAACCTTTCTTGAACGTACTCTTCATTATTAGCCTGGTGGTTATTTCGTCATTATCATTCATAAACACCGTATAGATTTGATGGTTACATCCTGATTATACTTCACATCACAGTTTAATAGTTACATCCTGATTATACTTCACATCACAGTTTAATAGTTACATCGTTATTATACTTCACATCACAGTTTAATAGTTACATCCTTATTATACTTCACATCACAGTTTAATAGTTACATCCTTATTATACTTCACATCACAGTTTAATAGTTACATCGTTATTATACTTCACATCACAGTTTAATAGTTACATCCTGATTATACTTCACATCACAGTTTAATAGTTACATCGTTATTATACTTCACATCACAGTTTAATAGTTACATCCTGATTATACTTCACATCACAGTTTAATAGTTACATCGTTATTATACTTCACATCACAGTTTAATAGTTACATCCTGATTATACTTCACATCACAGTTTAATAGTTACATCCTTATTATACTTCATATCACAGTTTAATAGTTACATCCTTATTATACTTCACATCACAGTTTAATAGTTACATCCTTATTATACTTCATATCACAGTTTAATAGTTACATCCTTATTATACAGTTTAATAGTTACATCTTGATTATCACAGTTTAATAGTTACATCCTTATTATACTTCATATCACAGTTTAATAGTTACATCGTTATTATACTTCACATCACAGTTTAATAGTTACATCCTGATTATACTTCACATCACAGTTTAATAGTTACATCGTTATTATACTTCACATCACAGTTTAATAGTTACATCCTTATTATACTTCACATCACAGTTTAATAGTTACATCCTTATTATACTTCACATCACAGTTTAATAGTTACATCGTTATTATACTTCACATCACAGTTTAATAGTTACATCCTGATTATACTTCACATCACAGTTTAATAGTTACATCGTTATTATACTTCACATCACAGTTTAATAGTTACATCCTGATTATACTTCACATCACAGTTTAATAGTTACATCCTTATTATACTTCACATCACAGTTTAATAGTTACATCGTTATTATACTTCACACAGTTTATCATTATACTTCACAGTTTAATAGTTACATCCTTATTATACTTCACATCACAGTTTAATAGTTACATCCTTATTATACTTCACATCACAGTTTAATAGTTACATCGTTATTATACTTCACATCACAGTTTAATAGTTACATCGTTATTATACTTCACATCACAGTTTAATAGTTACATCCTTATTATACTTCACATCACAGTTTAATAGTTACATCCTGATTATACTTCACATCACAGTTTAATAGTTACATCCTGATTATACTTCACATCACAGTTTACCAGTTATTTCCTAGTTATACTTCATATTCATAGTTTTATAGCTACAAACGGTCAGCATCCTGACTTAAATGTAGGCGTTTCAATATTTTTATCACAAATTAGATGTGTCCACAATATATTTAAACTATTTCAAGACTTTGTGTTCCCTCATCTGTTCTTATAATACTTTTCTTCACAACAAAACTATATTCTTGATATACATGACATTAATTGATCGTAGGAGTAACATTAGGGCCGAAAATGAGAGAAAAACGCGATTCCTATAATGGTATGCGAAATGCTTAAAAACAGTAATGAAGTTGTTGTAGACGTTGTGAATGAAGTGTCTTTCGCTACTTGGTTTTAATTCTGCCAAGAAATTTTGCACCAATAAACACAGCTGATTACACAGATCTCTCATCTGAAAACGTAAGGAAATTCATGTAATTATGCAAAACACTTGTTAAAAAAACGTTCACGCTCACTGAAACTGCAGGTGTAATTATTGGAACTAAGACAGATACAGATACAACATAGAGACATGTTAAGTTAATCAATAACGAACCTATATAATAAAAGAAATATCAATTTTCATCACTCTACTAACGAATTAAAAATCTATCCTCAATCAAACTTACTTAACTTATAATGTGATATAAGTCTCCTTGTAATTTGAATAAATAATAGTTTGTAGATGTTTATTTCACTAGACTGTGATCTGAGTTGCTGCATATTTTACAGTATTAGTTACTGTAGAGCGTTACAATTACATGAAAACAATGGAAAGCCTAGTTCAGGAGTCTCCATTTCAGGAGTCTCCAGTCGAAGTAAGATTTAGTCCTCTTACTGATGTCAATACACTCGAAATTCATCATTAAATATTTACGAAATAGTTCAAAATTTCTTTGTTTAGGCTGAAGACTTTCGACACGTCTTCCTCTACACTTGTGTCTCCACAACAGGCAGTTGCCATCCATTCTACAAAGTTTCATCATGTTCCAAAAATGTTTGGTTTTGCTGGCGGTTTCTTATTAATTAGTTACAGTAATTGGTCAGGATGTCACCAACCTTTTAAGAAGGTGTAGAAATCTTGGTTTCAAACAACGATAGATGGTGTAACACTTTGTTGTTACAATGAATTTTCAAAATAATTATTATTCCTTTGTTTTCATTTCCAGTTTCAAATAAAGCACGTGGGCGATAAATGCATCTACAATAAGAGACTTATTTGCGGCAGTCCCCCAGTAGGAAAGCGATAAGTTTACGGACTTACATCGCTAAGATTTGTGGTTCGATTCTCTGTGGTAAACAGTGCTCTTTTGCCCTGAAGCCAACATGTCTGTTTCACTGCTGCCGAAGAATCACGAAACCGTACAAGTCAGGTTTAATACGATCTGTGTACCATAATACATTCATTGACGTAGATAAAAGAATAGCCAAAATTAAGTTATGTAACGATTCCACTGCTCTAAGTAATGTGTAGACTTCGGTGTAATAGTATTAGCATTTTCAGAGACCATGCTTTTTCAGCATTGATTCTTAAGTTAGCACATGTATCACAGAAGATAGACTGACATGTCAAAAATGTAATAAACTGATTATTATTAGTCGATAGCAGAACCACTTCTCGCCCTTTCCCACCAAACACATGAGAAAAATTACCAAAGCAGTGGCATGGAGACGTTGTAATATATTATTTACATTTTGATCTTTCCATTGAACGTTTTACTGTTTAACTCTTTCACTCTCACGTTTATAAATAAACAACTTTCTCGGTGTCGGGTTCACTTTTAGGGAGACCATAAGCAATAAACAGACACATATTTTAATATTTTGTTAATAATCCCAAACCTGAAACTAGTATGTTTGTGAAGTATGGAGAGGAATATTTGTCTTCAAGAAGGTAAAAAAATCCAAACTGGCAAAGCAAATCTCTAATTCAATATATATATGAGCCTTTAGCAGTGTGATAATGTTAATAACAAAACTGTCTTTTAACCTTTTCATCGAATACTTTCACGCTTAACTAACACCTGGACATAACTATCTTCATTGAACACAGTCCATTTAATCTGTGATCTATGTATAAATCTCACCACTAGGCGTTACTAAGGTTGTGTGCCGCTGTTTACAATTTTGAGCTTCTGGCCGTAGGTAAGACAACCAGTTGATAGAACTCGCCGTCAGTTCTAAGACTACTTTTTACGAACAATTAGCCTGTCATAGCACAGCAATTAGGGCGCTTGACTGGCGGGTTCGAATTCCCATCCCATCAAATAAGCTTGCTCTTTCACTTGTAAGGGCGATATGATGTGACGATCAATCCGACTATTCGACGTAAAAGAATAATCCAAGAATTGGCGGAGAGTGGTGATGACCAGATGCCTACCCTTTACTCTTTTACTATTAAATTAGGGACGCCTAGTGTAGATAGCCCTCGTGTAGCTTTGTGCGAAATTCAAAGCAAACAAACAAAAACAATTAGCTGCCTACCCTCTAGCCTATTTCTTCTAAACTAGGCACGAGTAGCACATATAGCTCTCGAGTAGATTTACTCGTCATTTCACAAAGCAAACAATAATTGGTTGAAAGGATGAAAATGTTCGAGGCCATATTTCGATCACGCGACTTGCGGATTACAAGTCGAGTATCCTAACCATCAGACAATGCTAAGCTGTTTTCCTCTTTAAACCATAACTTATACAAATATACTTCATTTGGACACTTTTTTATTTTGTTTAGTCATTGTTTCTGTGCATTTTCCTTTTCAGCATGTATTGTCTGTATTAATATTTTTTCAATGAATGAATCCCTCTTAATCCACGATTTTTCGTAAATAAATCTCGATACTTGTTGCTTTCCGACCAATCAGTGGCCTATGTATAAACCATTAGTTGTCTTTATTTCCGCATAAGGAGTGGTTTATGTATTTTTTTTCCCAATGAATACTTTCCCGTTTAATGTTATATGCATATATATATATATACGTAAAATTAATTACAGTACAAACAAACTCGACTTCTCCAATTATTAATAGCTTGACATGGCCAAGCGCGTTAAGGCGTGCGACTTCTAATCTGAGGGTCGCGAGTTTGCATCGCCGTCGCGCCAAACATGCTCGCCCTTTTAGCCGTGGGGGCGTTATAATGTTACGATCAATCCCACTATTCGTTGGTAAAAGAGTAGCCCAAGAGTTGGCGGTGGGTGGTGATGACTAGCTGCCTTCCCTCTAGTCTTACACTGCTAAATTAGGGATGGCTAGCACAGATAGCCCTCGAGTAGCTTTGTGCGAAATTCAAAAACAAACCAAATATTAATTCTAAGTTGTTATTATCTACAAACTGAAACATTTTATTGATAAAAATCCCCAATTCTTCTACATTTAGTTTAGCTCACTGTTCTCTACATCTCTTTTTTTCATCTCGTTCATATTCTATGCTACATTATTATCAGAAGAACGCTTCTCTATGTGTAAAGAGATGTTAAATAACCTCTTTAAACATATGCTTATCAATCATTCCACGTAATTTAATGGTTCGCTTATTCTGCTGAAAGTCTGAGTAGAATTATAACTTCCCAACGGGAAGCTAGAGAAATGATTGTTAGCATAACAAAGTACAGTCAGTTTACAATTTTCAAATAATAAAGATAATTGACAACTTTAAAAATACGGTTAGATTTATAACACGTAAAAAACATAGTTAGATTATAACTTGTAAAAAAAAAATGGTAAAACAGTAAGTTTACGACATTTAAAAGAAATACATGAGCTGACGACAAAACGAGGTTCCATTAAAAATGAAATAAAGGAAATGTAACTAAAAAAATGGTACAGTGGGGATGGTGATAACATAGACACCTTGATTAATCTGTAATTCATCTATGAATTTCCCTACTGAGTGTGAGCGTTTCTCTAATTACTCTGTGACGTGTGTAATAAATATTTCCAATGGATGCTTTTCCTATCGTTCTTTTAGTCAGTGTTCTGTGTATTAATCATAAAATAATAAAGTAAAACTATAGTGCACTCAGTAGAGCGTAAACCTCCGCAACACAGCGTTGACCATATCGGCTCTCAAAAAACACGATGTGTTCGTGTGTCCGTCATTCTCAACAAACGCGAAGTATTTTCGGCATGACAATGAAATATGACATTCTACACATGTCCATCGAGTTTCATCAAAGTCCGATCATTATGAACTGAGTTATATAGCCAAAATACTGCAAAAAAATAGGTTACAGGTTAACAGAATTTTTAGATTTTTGTTATGTTGCTGTGACCTTGATTTATGACCTTGAACCTTCAAAAACTCATATCTTCTCAGTTGGATATTATTCCAAATGTACACGAATTTTCGTTCAAAGTAGCTTAGCCGTTTCTGAGAAATCTTGTTGACAATCAAACAAACACGCGGATGTGAAAACAACCTCCGTCACCTTCGATAGCAGAGGTAATAAGCTGACTATAAGCTGTTTATGGTTGTTTTTTGAATTTCGCGCAAAACTACTCGAGGGTTATCTGCGCTAGCCGCCTAATTTAGCAGTGTAAGACTAGAGGGAAGGCAGCTAGTCATTACCACCCACCGCCAGCTTTGGGTTACTCTTTTACCAACGAATAGTGGGATTGACCGTATCATTATAACGCCCCCACGGCTGAAAGGGCGAGCATGTTTGGTGCGACCGAGATTCAAACCCGCGACCCTCAGATTACGAGTCAAGTGCCTTAACACGCTTGGCCATGCCGGGTCATACTATTTTAGTTCAACTAAATAAGATTTTTGGTCAAGTCAAACAGTTTTGCCTTTTTTTTAAAAAAAAAAAAAGTATTGCAATGCGACCAATGAAACTCAACTATAAGCTAGAAGTAAGAATAAAGTGCAAAAATATATATCTAAGTGGACTAAAACAGGTAATTCTACATACAGGGTTCATGCTAATGATAATATAGTCACATGTCATCTAAACGCTGCTCCAAATATTTATATTTTTTTTTAGAAAAGTACCTCAAAATTATATAATTTATTGTTGTGAATATATTACAAAAATAACACGCCTTAACACGCTTGGCCATGCCGGGCCTCTGACTATATGAGAACATAAAGTGTACTTACAACAACAAAAAAATACTTTTAATTTGGTCTCCTATAATGCATAAAAATCACAAAATGCATTAGTATAAGACAAAAATTAAACTGTATAATCTCAAGGTGGTGTCGTAAAAATAATCGGAATTTGGAAACAAAAAATTGAAGAAGGAGGAGCCGATTCGACATGTTATTTATTCATTGGATAATCGGCTCGGTCAAAGACCTCTGCGATCCAGTAGCCACCCATAAAAGTGATCTTCTGACAAAAGGAAAAGCAGTTATTTAGTGTCATCAGCTGTCAAAAGAGCTTTGTCTAGCTCTTTAAAATGAATAGTGATCAATTATTACTTTTGTAATGCGCCCACAGCATCAAATATGAAATCACAAATCCTTCATTCACAACCTGTCAAATTAACTATAAGGCCACGCCTTGCCTTCTTTTGCTTAAATTGATACAAAATAATAACCATTATTTAACAGAACATTTGTGATTTTCTAAAGAAAATTACTTGTTTATAGACTCATTTCATAAATCTGATTTGAAGGTATAACAATTGAGAAAACAGACATTATATCCAACGTTCAAATATTTAACGTAATATGGTTAAAAATGTCTATAAAGCGTATTATGTGACAATTAAGAACAAAAGAAGCTGCTTATCAGGTGTGTTTGTTTTATTTTGTGTGTTTCTTTTTAAATCTTAGGATTTTCTTTACAAGCTAACACTAGATGTTCTTTACCTTTTACTAAGCTATAGCGAAAGGTTTTATATAATTGCATGTATGATTTTGTTGTAATGGTGTATAATGCCTACACTGTCGAAGTAATGAACTAATTAAGTGGAATGTGCTGCATGTGAACTGTAAGCGCAACGTAACTTTGATTTGAATCAAAGTTCGAACAATGATTGAGAAATCTGTATCGAAGATTTTTGAATGTGAATTTTATTCACGAATAACAGCAGCAGCCTTACATATTATTTTAAGATAACATATTTTATATCAAATCACATTTTTGCGGTTGTGAGCTTCTTTGTCTGTCTACAAACCCTCCCATAATTTTGCAAGTTAGCAGAACCAAACTTTGCCAGGAGGACTCAGTGATCTTAGCCATATAGCCTATTCCCTGACTAAGGATGCTAAAATGCACCTGAAAGGCCACATAAGCATGGTAGAGGTCTAGGAATAGGTGTGTATGGCAGCTGATTCCAACTCTGTCCTTAGACTTTTTATTCTTGATTCTCCTGAACATTCTGGGTCGCCATTTGTGCAACTATGTTCATACTATAAGAGGATTTCCCAACGAGGTTTATTTTCGGATACTGATCCTCTTTGGATAGCTATACAACTAACTTGAGAGCTTGATCGGCACACTGGGGCCTCTTTGAATCATGAAGGAGCCTTCTAAACTCATGGTGTAGCTTGGGATTTTATGTTGGTTCTGGAACTGGCCAAGTTCTTCGTCTGTGATGTCACAAAACAATGTATAAGCTATTTACAACTAAAAGTAATATAACGTTAAAATCTTACACAATAAATAATTATTAAAAACAGGGTTTTCCCAAAAGGCATCTCATATGTTTCGATGTCTAAATGACACTATACTTTAAATTATTTATTCAGGCATCTTGGCTATAAGTTGTAGAAGTTGTGAAACTTCAATTTTTGTAAGACAGCTTCATATAGACATCGAAAAATATATAAAGTCCTTTATGGCAAATCCTTGTTTTCAATAATCATTTGTCTTACAATATTTTTACACTGTATTTCTTTTACTTGTAAAGAGATCTTTTATACAAGTGTCATTGCTTAATTATTTAATGCATAAACTCATTAAAATTATTCAAACTTGTATGCCTAGTAAAGTGAAAAATAAAACTCACAAAAACGTCCAGGTTAGTTCGAATCACAAAAGTTTGATTTGCATCTCCATTACTGATAGCATCTTAACTTTTGTAATCATTCGAAATATTTACAATGCGTAAATTTCATATAAACCACAAACCGGCAGGTTGATTGTTAGAACTTTTTCAATCTCACTTTGATATTTGTGTTATAGTTTAAATGTTTTTTTTTTCTGTTTGTGTGGAATTGTGCATTTTTCTCTGTCAGAATAAAACAGAAAATATTGATTTTATTTCACGTTTGACTACACACGAAATGTATGTACACATATTACAGGGTTTTCTACAATAAACATCGTGATTCGTGAAACTAAAGTGCTTTCCTTTCCTAGAATTTACTTTCTTTATTTACCATTTAAATTAAGTGAACATTCCGAACATTTTAGGTAACTATAACGTTATAGCATTACTGAAACCTCATATTTGATCTGTGATCGCTTTGAAATATTAAACTCCTCGTGTTTCTAATTTCAAAGTTAACAATCAACAAGTTTTACAAATCGAACCCTACTTCCATTATCCTAGCAAATAAAACATTTAAATTACTAAAACACATTTTCTTTATTAGGTAAAGTATTAATCATAAATGACAATATTTCTAAATATTCTCAGTGAAACAAAAATGCCAAAGATTCCTGAAGAAAGTAGTAAAATAGTTTCACTAGATTGTGATTTAACATATATATATCAATGCAGCTAGTTTTTGACAAATTTGTTGTCGTTAAACTTGTATCTAGCTTATGATTAAATCTGTTCTACTTCGTATAAAAAAACACAGAACCAAAAAATAACTTCGCTCACTAGTTTCAGATAAGGCATACCTGTAACTGTGACTATTCATATTGGTTTGTTATAGTGTTAATTCTTCATCACACAAGTTGAAGTATTTTATTTACTACTTATAAAGCATCCATGTTCCCAGTTGTTTCGCAACCAGCGTCATAAACCGTGTAATTACAACAATTATTTATGAGCGTGCCATAATTTTGACTATTAGAAAGTAGGTAGGTGTTATCATATTAGCATTACACTGCATAGAAATCTGCTTATTACTTTGATATATTTCGATTAAACAGATGAAGCCGCAATCATCTATGTATATAACTGACGAACACAATAATTATATTCCAATATCAGCAGTTCTTCCGACTACATGAACTTAGAACGTTCGTTATTTAAAACATATTACAAAAATGAACAATATAATTGATTTTTTTAAATATTGCTGTAGATTTTATCAATTCTTGAACTGTCTCTTCTTTAATGAAACATTATAGTCCCGGGGTGGCCAAACCGCTGCTCTTTGACATATCACGTGCGGCTTGCAGAAATATGTTGGCTGAGTTCCTTTTTGAATCACAATTAAAATAAAACGTAAATAAAAAATGTCCAAGCTTTATAATATTTACTGGGTAAAAACTGAGAGTCCACTTATTAAAACGTAAGTTTAATGTTCATGGTGAGTAAATATATTTAATAATTTAAATCCTAATATTGATGTTAGATTTGAATCAGGGATTAAAAAATCTCGAATCAGCAAGAATTACAGAGGAATTATGCTGGAGAATCAGTAATCATACAAGCAAGGATTACAGAGAAATCGTGCTGGAGAATCGGTAATTATGCAAGCAAAGATTACAAAGGAATTGTGCTGGAGAATCAGTAATCACACAAGCCGGTGCTGACAATGTTAGATTTAGTGGGCGCGGCTTGTGATCGCGTGTGTGGCGTGTGTGGCTGTGTTGCTGACAGTGAATTTAGTGGAGTATTGGTGTTATTCTTGGCGCTGTAGAGTTTGGTTGCGTTGCGCGTGTTAGAGCTTATTGTTTCTTTTCACTTTCATATTTTAGAAAATTTTGTGAAGAAAGATGACGTCATCAAATTGTAAGAAGCGAAAGAATGAAAACGAAAACAGAAATTTCAAGCTAGAGTGGGAGGAAGATTTTGCATTCATTGTTAAAGGAGGTAAATCTTTGTGTCTTATCTGCAACATTTCGTCTGATTATCCACCTAAATCAAAATTACGGAAACCAAGTTTACTGTGTTAAAATCATCACTAAATAGGCAGCAGGCACTGTTGACAACGTTCAGTGAGGGAGTAGCTACAATGACTGAAGCTAGTTTTGTTATATCATGGAATATTACTCATACTAAACGCCCATATTCTGATGGTGAATTTGTTAAGAAGAATGTAACTGAAATTGTGGCAGTGTCAGATCCAAATAACACAAAACTTCAGCGACTAATAACACAAACACAAGCTTCACGCCACACTACAGAGATACACATCTCTCAGATCACTGCTGATGTTGCAGACAAAATGTAAAATGATTTTAAAAAATTCCCTTGCATTCAAGTTAGCCCTTGACGAATCTACAGACATGCAAAACAACCCACAAGTGGCGGTATTTGTTGTTATGTTTCTTCTGATGTAACTGTGAAAGAAAAGATGTTGGACTTAGTGGCACTAGAAGAAAAAAACTCGTGGTGTTGACATTAAAATGCGTTTAACAGAGCTTTAACAAATGTTGATATTCCACTGGATAAATTCGTCAGTGTTATAACAGATGAAACACCTTCAATGATGGGGTAAATGTAGGATTAATTGCACTTATGAAAAGGGATCCCAACTTTCCAGAGTTTTTTCCTTGTTCATTGCATTGTTCATCCTTAACACCTGGCAGCCAGATACTACAAGTATAAAGATGTTATTAAATTTGTTCTTGAAATTGTCAATTTCATACGCTTAAATGAGAAGATCCACCGACAGTTCAAATATTTTATTGAAGAACTGGAGCTTGAAGATAAACCCAGTGATATTTCTTTCTACTGCATTGTGAGGTGGCTGTCAACCAGTAATGTCTTAAATAGGTTTGTGGATCTCAACTGAGAAATTATGGATGGATGCAAGATCTAATGTTCCTTACTAATAAAATGAATCATCTACAAACTCTCAACTTGGCACTCCAGAGGAAGGATAAGATTGTTTCTGATCTTACTCAGACAGTTTTCAAAGAGATATATTGTTAACAAACTTCAATTACTTTTCCAATCTCAAAAGGAGAGTAAATGTATTCCCTGTTATTGGAATAAAAGACCAAAAACTAGAAGAATACAAAGATAAATTACAAGGACTGCTTGATAACTTCCTAGACAGGTTTGAAGACTTGCAGAAGCTGAAGCCTTGCTTTGCCTTTCTTGTAAATCTATTCATGGTCGATGTGATCAATGATGGTTGTTCAATTCTCAAACCTCTGGTTACAGAATCATATGGTGTGAAAATGGAACTAATAGAACTACAGAAGGACCTGGGTCTAAGGATTATCCATAAATCCCATTCTACAATTGAGTTCTGGAAGCAAGTTCCAGAAATAAAATATCCTGAACTGAAGGAAACCAGTGTGCGATTCATCTCAATTTTCAGCACAATATACTTCTGTGAATCACTATACTCTGTAATGAAGTTTGGGAAGTCGAAGCATTATGCAATCCTTACAAATCAACACCTGACGGAGCTAATTCGTACAGCCTTGTCAACATATCAGCCGGAATTTCAACGACTCACAACCAAGATAGAAACTCACAAGACCTCTACTAACAGTAAATAGCCTGATAATTGTATCAGTGTCTGTTTGTGTCAGAAAAATATTATGATAAGACTAAAATTTTGTAAGGTGGTATCTGATTAACATATCTCTAATTTTATTGTTTTACGTATTTTTCTCCATGTTTTGACCAGATATTTACTAAGACAAATAAATATAATTAAAAATATGTTTTTATCTCTTTTATTTTTATTTTTGACAGTTTTATTTAATGTTAATGAAATGCAAATTCGCATATTTTTCTTGGATGTTTCCATAGTTCATTACTATATTAAATACGCTCAATATAATTAAAACAATAATCAGTTAATTTCAAATTAACAGTTTGAAAATTACATACATCAATAAATATTATTAAGTACATGAATTTCTTAATATTTATATAAAATTTATGTAACAAGATGTGCATGTGACAATGAAAACGTGTGTGTAATATTTGTTCATGTCTTGTGGCTCTCAAACATCTGAAGTTTATCATATGTGTCTCTTATGTTAAGCAAGTTTGCCCACCCCTGTCTATGCACAGTTTAAAAACCTGTCAGTTCAAGTATCTATCCACTTTTGATCTATCATCGACTATTTGTGTTGCACGTTTAGAACACATAGTAAGTCGTACCTCATAACTACTGTGTTCCAGGTGCTGTGTTGCTCTTTTTACTAGAATTATACTTCACACCTAGGACAGCGCCAAACCACTGTTATAAAATAGCGTCAATCACGCAGTACATTTTTATGAGAATAACGTACATAAAGATCATTTATATGATCTAAAATGTAAATGTATTAGTTATGCAGCGCATATAGCATCATTTTACAGTCTTATATTAATCATTACTTTAAAGTGAATCACAGCGTTCAACATAATCTAGAATGTTCATCAGCTATGGCTAGATAACAAAAGAACACAGCTGGACGTTTACTCATGCGAGAAGTTATCAGATAAGTGGAAGCCAGCCAATCACAGCAGGTTGTTATAAGTTGGCTCCAAGTGTCTTAAAGTGTCGTTAGCAGAAAGTGTAACTGTTTCCAAAAGATTAGTACGGTTTTTTGGGCCCCTTGACAAGGCAAACCATTATCCATGACACAAGCAGAAGTGAATAATCTGTTAATTCTGACCCGATACAATCGTAGAATGCAGACCACAATACTGAATCAAACGTATTCAGTAACATTTAAGTGACGTAAGAGTGCGAAGATGGTTAGAAACAAACGACCTCACAAAACCTATCTGCATAGCAAATACCCACAATGAGTACCTTTTCACTCATGGTAAACCACAAAGCAGTTCACTTGCAATGATAGCAAGATCCAGTTAAATAAAGTAATGTGGAACGGTGTTATTTTACTTTCTAAGTGTTTTTTTCTCACTCTACAATCATATAGCAGGTGCATTCTCATTTTGGGAGAAGCTATAACCAGATGCATCCTCATATTCATTCGGAAGCAAAATGGCTAAGCAGAGACTAAACTTTGATGCACGCAGGAATAACATGTCAACATCTACATTCTACAATAGTATCTTTTTAATGACACTCATGATAGTAACTACATCCTGATATTTTCTTAGCTGGTTCACTTTTTTTATAACGTTTAGGTGCAAATGGCTTATTTTATAACATTTACCTATTTGTGCTAAACTGGTTGAGACTTGCTAGAATTTGTTGAAAAAAAAGTGTTTACAGAATGACATCTTAACCAAATACACTTGAAATGCTCTAAGGAAGTATTTAACGGCCTTAAACATAAAGATGTAACGGAAAAACCTTTTAATGGAGTTAAATGGTTGAAATCGCAGATTTTTAAGCAGCATGCTTCCCTTACTGCTCGTGAAAGCCATATTCCAAACTAAAATGAAACGTCATGAAGCGTAAAAATGTGAAATAACAACTACCACATGTTTATTTATAAGCGTGGAATTTTAGACCAATATCTACATTGAAACTCACGTGCTGATTATCAGTTGCCTGCTCAGTAGAAGCACTAACAGTGATTTATGCTTTGTCATAGCTATGATATAACAAATTCTAATTACTATTTCAATTTTTTTAACTTTGTACATTGTTCCTCGTCGATTGTGTTAACTTTGATGGCCATAATGATGCACTATTGTCTGACACCAAAATATGCATTGTAACAAACTTCTTTGAATTCCAAATCTTGACAAACTTTCAACAAGTCCTTCACTGTACGTGGATGTTGGCTTTCATTAAGCAAACAACGGGCACTGTAGCCCATTGAAGTCATATTAGGGAACTTGGCGGGTATGTGGTCCAAGTAATCTAATTATACTTTCTTCGGACACCATACTCGTGATAACAGCCGTTTATTTCAAGGCGTAACTGAAATATCTTAAGCTTTTTCAAGTTTCATATTATTCTTTATTACCTCGTGAATGGTACAGGGAGATACAGTCTACTTCATTCTAATAGGTTTTTGGACAAGGGTATTAGATTATCTTTCATTACAATAGCCTTTACTCCGTGGATGAGAGCATTGCTCCATATTGTCTTAAGGTATGCTCTGCTTGTTAGGTAATCGAAATGTTTTGTCTTCTAGCTCTATATCGTTTAAGTATTTTGATATACGAATAATACTCCTCAGAAAAGCAAGTGTAAAGTAAATCCAGCTATACATCTACCAGAAACATCATTGCACTGTCGAATATTCAGGAATTCGTGCTAAAAATGTCGATTTTGGAGCCACGGTCGTCTCTGTACATGTATATTGTTTTTGTAAATTGGATTACAACTCTATTAGTAAATGAAAAAAAGCAAAAATAAGAACTTTAGTTTTGGTATTTTTTAACAATCTATATTATCTTTCACAATGATGGCTTCATTTATTCACCATTAATTCTGTTATTATAAAAATATGCCATCATGTGTATACAATCAACATGACTTATCAAAAAAATGACTTATCTCTCTCTTGATTCTTTTAGTAATAAATCTATGATATGTCAGAAATAACCTAATTAATTTTTGTAAGATCCTGGGATGATATGTTCCCATATGACACAGAACTTGACGTAATGCAAAAAATTGGGGTAGATAATGTATCAAAGGGTTAAAGAAGCACATTTTGTATTCACTTTGTAGCATAATCTGAAGGAAAGCTCACTTAAAAAGTCCTCTAAAATTATTTGATATTAAGATATATAAACATGTAAGGTTGTGATAAAGTAGTTTTCGTATTTTCATAGCACAGACAATAATGAATTATTAAAAGCCTATCTTTTTTCAGTTATTGAATTACTGCGGAATTTGGCTTTCTATGGATAGCAATAATTTACACCATTGACACGTAAATCGGTGTCTCTAAGCATAGAATAGTATTTTAATATTTAAATTAAGAGTATAAAACATTTAGGTGTTTTGGGCTTTTTAATGGGTACTATTTTCTCTAAATGCCACACAGTAGCAAGACGTGACGAAATTAATAGTTCATTAGATGTAGGTGCACCTAAGTTGATCTCTGATAAAACTTCTACCCCATACGATCGTGCCGATCGCATGATTATCATGTGATAAATAGACATCGAAGATATAAAAACAACTTTCCAGCTTAAATGTTATCTTTTTCCTTTCTTGTACAAGCCTTTAATCCGAAGTAACAATACTGATAAAGCGTCGAGGGACCAGTCATAGGATTATTCTCTTAACTAGATATCATGACAATAGTCACTTCTTGTCCAAAATTACGAATTCAATCTATACAAACGACTTAGTCTACTAACAAAATAGCTGCTAAACAGGTCGTAGAATGCGATGAATGTCTTGAATAAAAGCGGATTTAGTGTTCGATAAACGACAAAGATGGTGATAAACATCAAGGAATAAGGTTTATCAAGCTTTTTTATCCCTATTTTTGTGTACACGTAATAACTGGTAATTTTTCACAATGATCGGTCTTATAATAATCGATAAACGATGTCTCACTATAAAAACCAACTCCTCTGCAGGCAGTTTTTATTGCAGTATCTTGATGTACTAAACTTCATTGAACAGTAACATAAAGGTTTAGAAATTTCATTTTAAAAACCACTCTTTCACTTAATGCCAGTCTTTTGGGGTAAGTGTTAATATAAGCATATCTTATAAATTTCTTTATGAACAGTTGACAAACTAGATATTATCTTATTTCGTGAATCTGGGATGATCTGTCAATTAATCTTTGAGATGGAACTAATAAATTTAATTGTTAGAGAATTTTGGGCAAAGAAACTAAAGGGCTATCTGCGCGTAGTTGTCCCTAACATTGAACTGATAGTCTAAAATAATACAGATAAACAACTATCAACTCTTAGGCTAACAAGATCCAACTAACAGTGCGATTTGACTGTCATTTTTAAAGTGCACCCAGGCTCAAAGTGCATAGCGAGATTCTGGGCTGAGATCTGTGAACCACAAACACTCAAGAGTCACATTTGAGCACGCTAACTACTAGGACACGTTCGACCGATTCAGTAAATGAAAATAAATGAATTGCATCTGAATCTTTAATTACCTGTAAAGTGTTTATAAAAATGTAAATTACTTGAATTACAGAAATGAGAATTTATAGGTTGCTCTAATTATTGAAAAATCTGTAATCATAATGGTGGTAATAACTGACCTATCATGCATGAGACACCGCGACTGTATATTGACAGTCAAAAATCACAAGCCTTCTCAATGTAGCACTGACAAATGCATTCAAAATAATGTTTCTACAAACGTAAGGAAACTTTAGCACATCAAATAGGTTACATAGAATACAAGCACGTAAACAATCCAAGACTACCGCATTATGCCATATCAGAAAACATTTCATCAATAATTCATCATATCTCTTGACTAACATTCCCTCTTTCTAGCCCGACAATTGGCTTAGAAGCATGTCTGAAGGCTTGTAACGCTAAAAACCGGATTTTGATGCCCATGGTACAACGTAGATAGCTCATCGTGTTACATTCTGCTCACCAGCAAAAAAACAAACAAACAACCCTTGTTTTAAAGTTTTCATGAGACATTTTCACTTTAACATTTATATTTTTTATGAAGATAATAGCACGATCTGAAATTGCTCGATTTTGTACTCATTTTTTTTTTTTGCTACAAGTTTAACTAGTTTTGTGAGGAGGCAACCAGTGTTTGTTGTGAGTGTATGTGAACAGTTGATTGACAGTAGTGTTTTAGTTGCAATATTTAAGTTTTCAAGAAATAGGCAACGCTGGTTGAGTCGAGCTTCTTTCAGAGTGATAGAGAGGAACACAATCCATAAGTATATGGAATATTTAAATATTTAAACGACATTGAAGTACGTTTGGTAATTCTTTTGTTCCCTACATTTTTAATTCTACGACACTGGGATTCTATTTTATACTTAACATGAGGTATGATGTGAGTATATGATTGGAATGGTCATTTTAGGTGTTTTACGTTTATTTTCACGGTATCATTGGGGTTTATATTTAAGTAGCAAACACATAATAAGTAAAACTAATGATATATTTGATTGGTTGCATTAAATATATATTTATCGTTAGTTGGGTGAAAAACATTTTTTAGTTATGAACTAGATTTATACTGTAATTTTTTCATCAGTTCAATCTACCTTTTCAGGATTATTAAAGTCTGTTGTAAAATTTTATCTTCCTATATGGTGTAATTGACCAGCATTATTCTTACACTATGATTTTATATTCAACTCTGTTTGATCTGTATTAATTCCCTATCAACCTATTCATGTCCATTGATGGGACAATGGTAAGTTTATAGACTTACGACACTGGATCCTGGGATTTAAAACAGTCCAATGTTGCACTGATACATCGTTTCTTCAGATTCTACTCGAGACGAACTGATAATAACGAAACCAGTATCAGTTAATTTCAATATTTAATAATTTTCTTCTCGATGTAGTTGATAACAAATTTGATTTTGATACAAATAACATAAAGAGGCAGTCTATTGGATCCTGTATTGGGCTAGGTCACGTGATGTAGATATTGACGATTCGTTGCTTTTCTTTGACAACGTGTATTAACTAACGTCACGACGATAAAATATATCGTCTGTATCGCAGAACGGAAATTCTAAAGTATTTTAGTTACTTTTTACTTCAACAGTTATATAATGTATATTGTCTATCATATCGATGACACCACAGAATTTTGTAGTTTCATATATTAAGAGTAAGTTGCTATTTACAATCGTTTCTTCTAAGACAAATTCCTCATTTAATCAAATTATTGTAACAAGATAATACGTTGTTTATTTTTTAAAGTTTGTGCAAAGCTGCACGAGGTCTAGCCGTCCTTAATTTGGCAGTGTAAGACTAGAGGGAAGACAGTCATCACTATCCATCGCCAACTCTTGGGCTACTCTTTCAACAACGAACAGTGGGATTGACCGACACAGTATAAGGAACGCCCTCACGACTGAAAGGGCTAGTATGTTTGGGTGATTCGAATCCGCAACCCTCAGATTACGAGTCGAGCGCCATGACCAGCTGGCCATGCCGAGCTAAGATAATACATAACAAACAACAGATGAGGTTTATAAAACAGCTTTTTATCTAATATTCTTGTTTGTAAATGCTTATTTCATTATCAAATAAATTAACAGGCCAGATATATTTACACAAGCGCTTTAAAACGTTCTCTCCCACATGCAGATTGTCAACAAAAAAACAATATTCAAATATAAAACTCATGCATTTCATGAAATGCCAAACATATCAAAGCATATGAAACTAGAACACAAAAGTTTAGGCCCTGCATTGTCAGGTGGTTAAGGAGTTCGACGTGTAATCCGAGAGTTGCGGGTTCGAATCCCCGTCACATCAAATATGCTCGCACTTTCAGCCGTGTGGGCGTTATAATGTGACGATTAATCCCACTATTCGTTGATAAAAGAGTAACCCAAAAGTTGGCGGTGGGTGGTGATGACTAGCTGCCTTTCTTCTTGTCTTATACTGCTAAATTAGGGACGACTAACGCAGATAAGCCTTCGTGTAGTTTTTCGCGAAATCAAAACAAACCAAACCACAAAATTTTAATTAATTATAAGCTTCGTTAGTTTTGAAATATGAGAATCAAAATAAATCGTGAGTATCAACCGCCGGTTTATTCTTGAAAAAAGTGTTTTATTGACTTACCATACAAAACATGTTTCTGTAAAGAGAATAGCATTACTGAGACATAAAAGAAACAACCTACAACAATGGCATCCAGTGGTCTATCAAATCGTTTTTATTTATTGTTTGGGAAACACGTATACAAAATTTCTTGAGAACGAGAGTTTTTTGTGTTACAAACAACGTTGGGTGCGCTTGATTCACAAGGTCCAATGTTTGCACAGTTTTTTTTCCCCTTAATATTGCTAAACATATATACAAACATTGAACGTTTTATTAGTTACAAAAGCTTTATTTGAGGTGAAGCACTGTCCAAACCGCACTACTATTCATATTTATTCTGGCACTTTATAATGTAACAGGGTGATTCATGTATTTTTTGATGGTAGCAGCTGCCTAGATTTCAAGTTCCACAAGCTATTACCTTAGAGTTACAAATACATGGATATTTATATATCTAAATATAACTTCTGAATCCCGGCATGGTCGAATGGTTAGGGCGCTCGACTCGTATTTTGATGGTTGCGGGCTCGAATTCCTGTCACATCAAATATGCTTGTCCTTCAAGCTACGGGGCATTGTAATGGAACGATTAATCGAAATAGTTGTTGGTAAAGAGTGGCCAAAAGGTTGGCAGTAATGACTAGCTACCTTCCCTCTAGTCTTACACTGTTAAATTAGTGATGTCTAGCGCAGATAGCCCTCGTGTAGCTTTGCGCAAAATTTAAAACCAAACGAAACCTCTGTTATACGGGACAAAAGAGAATCGTTTCACGTTTGATTACAGACATTTCTATCTGCTTTACAGTTATCATATCAAAATTCTCATTTAATATCAGAAATGGTCAGCTACATATGCTGGACATATGGACATACTGTTGCTATTCACTTCAAATAACTTATAGAGCTAGAAGTATGGTAGGTTAGAGGTTTTCATATGTAAAAAAATATTAATAATTATTTTGATCAATAAAAATTATTATATCTAACATTTTTATTACTCTAACAATACAACGTAAATAGATAAACACAACAGAAACCACTTAAACTGTTTTAAAACTAAACGTGCAATGTAATTCAAATATTTTAAATATTACTTACAGTAGTTGATTGTTTGTTTTTAGATATCCTCGTGAAGTCACACAAGAGGTATCTGTGTTATACAGTCCAAATTATAACTGACAGACTAAAAGGAAAGTAGCTTAATCAGCAGTACAAACCACCATCTGTGGAATTTTCTAATCAAATAGTGGGATTTTGCGTTGGATTTTACAAAGCATTCATGACTCCAAACGTGAAACACGATATTTCTGGTACGAGACGTGAGCTATTGAATATTCCAGTAAGCTAACTATTAGTCCACGTCCGGGGATAAATACTACTAAAGAAAAAATAATTTACATAATTTAGATATGACGTTTCCACTACATGCTTCTAAGGACAAGGAACTACAATTTACCACCAGGGAACAGCAGAAAACGAAAATATATGTGATTCAGCTGTTTATTATAATACTTAAAGTTATATCGCTTATGCATATATATATATGTTCTTTTGATAACTGTTTATTTAAGTTTCATCCATTACCCTTGATATACATGCTTATAAATTATTTTGTTCTAAGGTATTGTTAATAATAGGTAAGATACACTTTAAGAAGATATTCTATCTGGCACATTGAACTAAGTTGTAAATTAATTCACTTTTTGCTCCGTTTTGTTGAAAAATGATAGTAATTCCGTTGAAATCGTCTACGCGTATTTGTAAAAAACACCGTTTCGTATAGATAGAAGTGGGGCCCGGCATGGCCAAGCGCGTTAAGGCGTGCGACTCGTAATCCAAGGGTCGCGGGTTCACATCCCCGTCGCGCCAAACATGCTCGCCCTTTCAGCCGTGGGGGCATTATAATGTGACGGTCAATCCCACTATTCGTTGGTAAAAGAGTAGCCCAAGAGTTGGCGGTGGGTGGTGATGACTAGCTGCCTTCCCTCTAGTCTTACACTGCAAAATTAGGGACGGCTAGCACAGATAGCCCTCGAGTAGCTTTGTGCGAAATTCAAAAACAAAACAATAGATAGAAGTGATCTTCTAATTCAGTATAAATCAAAATGTCGTATGGAATAAAACAAAAGTATTAAAGCCACAACCATAGATAACAACAGCCCATATAGAAGATAAAAAAACTACATCTTTTACTCATCTATCGTTGCCATAAAATGACACAAAGAAACATTCATAATCTACAACACTCTACTAATTCACTCTATCCAGAATATGAATACTTGTTATATTCCTTTAAATGGTGTTGACTTCTTGTAATAGAACTTCAAACAAAACCGCTGACCGAGTCTTTTGTTGTGCACAATATAATGTTTACAACGCATCAGGGGATTAAGTAATTGGATTTTTATTGTAATATAATCCGTATATAGAAATTATTTACATTTTCAGTTGCTCGGTGAAAGCAATGGACTGTCACAGTGATTACGCAGCAAAACTTGATTCTTTCAAGACACCTATAAGTTTTTTTTTTATGTATTTATTTACAAACTAAATTTTATAGGTGTTTTTACCAAATATTTGGCGAAATATTCATAAAGACGAGAACAAGCGAAGGCATAGCAAGCTCAATATATAATTTATTTAATTATGAAACTGATAACTTCTCAATATAGTTCTTATACTAAAAAACACAATTTAAAACTAGCTTTAACCGAATGTTTTATTCCTCGATATACATTGTCACAAATAAATATAAATTCAGTCCACATCTTAAGTTACTTAGATGAACCTGTACATTGCTTTCACTTCTAGCTTTCCTCTTAATTATCCCTCCCCCTACGAAAATGCTAATTATTTAGCTACCTAAAATACGTTTTGCTTAACCCACGAATGTGTTCAAATGCTGTTACTACAGAAAATAATGGCTTTGCTAGATTATTAATTTCAACTAAAACCAATGCGCCTGAAAACGTTAATTGCTAGAGAGAAAGGTTGAAAATCTTTTTCTATCACAATGCTTTTTCCCTCAACATAAATTCTTCGAAGTCCTTTTTCCATCTTGTTTTATCTAACTTGTTTTTAGTTGTGGTTTCAACAATAGTGATACGTTGTTTAACTTTTCATTTCTAAACTTATTGTCTCTCTTTAAATTAAAAATTTGCTGGAATCCTTTATGACATTTCACGTCAGAGACTGGCCCTTTATAAGGAATGTTAAATACATTCTGTTTGATATTTAATTCTAGCTGAAGTACGCGTCCCCTAAACAAAAGTTATATAAATTCATGATTAATTAAATGTTATTTTATGGCACGAAAAGTTCCGTCCCTTGTATGTAATTGTAAAAAAAAAAAAAAATGCAACAACGCCTACAAAAACCGCAAAACACAAAATTTGAAACAGCAAGCTTGCATGTATCTCCACATAGACCCCCCAAAAAAACCTTTAAGCGAAACTTGGTGAAGATTCATCAACAGGGAAAGGAATAGTTACAGGGACGTACATGAGGATACAGGCGCTATTATTATATCTTTATGTATTATTCTTGTTTATAATCACTCTGTTAATACGTCGTTATTCGGAAGTGCCTTTTTAATAGGCACTACTTTTCAGGTTGTAAGGCTCCTTTTGCACCAGTGTTTACACATTACGTTTATGATAATATCAGATGAGCCTCAAGCCAATCATTATTAGAAATAAACAAACAAAAACTTCTCTACAGTGTTTCCATTTGAGTATTACACGCTTTTGTGGCCTGAGACATAAACGTCATTATTAACAACGAAAGATGAACAACCTTCAACTATCTTCCTTTATAATGGGATCAAGAAAGTTTTATTTTTTGTAACTTAAATGTCTTAAGGATTTTGTTTTTACTAATAAATAATGCTACCTCGTCAATGTTTTTTTTTTAAATAAAACAGTTCTATGGAACAATGTATTAAAATTTAGATTGATGAAAAATAGAGCAACTAAAATTTGGATAATGGATATCGATAAATAAACGCATTTGAAATTCATGGTACTTGTTTTTTTTTACTTATCCTTTTTAGTTATAATAACGTTGTTAAACGAGTGGAAATACTGCATTATTTCTGGCATAAGATAGTGTGACAAGACCTTGTTTTGCGTACACCAACATCGGGCTTCTTTATAGCATAAAATAATACTAATTAATATTGTAATATTCAACCATAGACGGTAGGGAGTCAAGACGCTATCAAGAAACTGTTATTGAAATAGTAATTTATCTACATGTGATAAGAAGTAACATATCTTTTGAGTTTTATTACATGGAAGCTAATAACTACAGATTACCCACAAGCATAAACAGTAAAGAACATGAGCTAGAATATGTATTTGTTTATTCTGGCGGATGGTAAGTGTATAAACGTGTGGCGATTACTGCACTAAATAATGTGTTTAATTACACAAGCTGGGCGTAGACTAGCATTTAGCATGCTTGCTGAACACTTTAGGGCCGTGAATGCGTTGTAAAATTGACGGTCAAATGATGGTAGCCCAAGAGTTGAGTGACAGTGGGTGTTGTTAACTCTCTGCCTTTCGTCTAGTAATTTGTGTAGTTTTTAGCAAAAAAAACATAGAAAACTAATAAACAAATGACAAGTATTTAATGTCCATGTCTAAGCTCCCTGACGGTAAGTTGAAGGTGACTGTTTATTATTAGTGTATTGCGGTTTTCAATTGAATTACACGCGGTTAGTCAGTGTCATTATATGGTTATTAATTAAAACATGTTGTGGTTATTCCTCATAACTAAATCGCTGTTGTTTTTAACTAAGCACAAAGCTACACAATGGGCTATCTGTGCTAAATGGATTATAATTATCTGTTCTTAATGGGGTTTTTTAGTACAATATAAAAATGCTAAAATTTATGACCGTATAGGTGTTTGCTATCACAGCTGTATAGTAGGTAGTTGTGCACCCCTGAAGATGACTCAGTAAATAGATAGAAACATGCCAAATGTATCAAACTCTTTCCAGCTTCAATGGATTTTTTCTTTTATCCTGTACAGAAAATTATTTAGTATTATATTGGCACCCCAGTGGCTCAGCGGTGTGTCTGCGGACTTACAACGCTAAAATCCGGGTTTCGATACCCGTGGTGGGCAGAGCACAGATAGCCCATTGTGTAGTTTTGTCTTTTAATTCAAAACAACAACAACAACAACAGTACTATATTGTATTTTGTGTACCATAAATCGTTGTTTAATGAATTATTAAAGAAGCACCAATGGATTTAAAAAAATAATTTCCAAAAACTTTATTTTTTTAACAATTTCATTGATATTGGTATTGAAAACTTGTGTCGGTCAGACAGTAATAAGTCTCGTGTTGGACACAACACCAATAGCCCATTATTTAGCTTTGTGCTTAACAACAAACAAGTTTCCTTTACGTGATGACGAGAAACACACTTGAAGTAAAAATATGTTTTCCATACGGCTGGTATGGGTATTAACACTCTATTTTAATTAATGTTTTAATACCCATACCAGCCGTCTTGAGAATACATTCAAACTTGCTTAATACTTGTGATGGCAAAATAAAGTTATATAAATTGTAAATATAAATGTTTATTACTTTAAATGATCGAG
The DNA here is from genome assembly GCF_004210375.1 of Tachypleus tridentatus. Classification (NCBI taxonomy): domain Eukaryota; kingdom Metazoa; phylum Arthropoda; class Merostomata; order Xiphosura; family Limulidae; genus Tachypleus; species Tachypleus tridentatus. The sequence continues at coordinate 104,214,265 of NC_134837.1, read as the reverse complement.
AAACGTGTTTCTCCAATAACTTATTCTTACAATTAGACTTGTGATATGGTATCAAAAGGTTTCCAATACACGTATACTGGACACTTACTGTTGCACCTATATCACTTATCGTCTAAATGATGAAACGAAATAATGTGATTTGATGAAAGCCAAGGAAACGATAATGACAAAACATAAAAACAGATCTTATGTTCAATGTGCAGGAAGAAGTAACTGTGCCTATATATATAGCTAGGTGTATTAAAACTGTAATGTTGAGCGTCCAGTCGTTATAAAAACTAGGATGAATATAGAAGAAAACGCGATACATATATATATATATGTGTGTGTGTATAAAATGATTATATATTATGATCTGCTTATACTAGTGGAATAAAAAATTCAGTGTTCTAGAGCGTTTTCTCGTTATTTAAAATCAAATGGCAATTCTATTGAGAAAATGGCCCTCACTTTCTTAAACGTGCTCTAAGAGTGTCAAAAGATAATCTTTGTTCATGACAAACGTCTGTATCTCAGGGAACAATAACAAAAATTACAGAAAATATCAAAGCCCAATCTCAGAAGTATCCATTCAAAGTGGCTAGTGCAAGATACGCTAGTCAAGAGTTTGATCTGCCATAAACTGTAGTGAGAGGAATGTTTATAAATTTAAGCTGAAATAGTATCACTTCAGATGTCTATATGTCGTCAACGGCGACAATCCACTTTTGCGATTTTACTTTGAACGGTGGTATTTGGTAAATACTCAGTGAAACGCTGCTAAAAAAAACAAACATGTTTTACTGAATGTGTTAGCCTAAGAAATGCTGTATACACACTCATGGAAACCCCACACGCAGCTTCTCAGAAGCCTACTAGAGATCCCTTTATTATGTGTTATGACTTCAAGTTCTTTTATCAACAATTCCCATTTCTTTGATAAATTTGTCGTTCCTATGATTTTTCGACAAATAAAATCCGTTATGAGAAACCGTTGGAAGTCCGCGTTATTTCACGCCAAAAGGAGCGAAGTGTTGATAACATTACATTCCAATAGCACCAGGCACCCCCCCCCCATGTCTATTGTTTTATTAAGAGGCTTCTAACAAACTTGCATTGATTACAAATTCATAAACTGTTTATTCAAACAGATACGGCCAGAGAAATAACTCCAGGTTTTGTCTGTGGGGTTTCTTCAAAGGGAATATCTGTCAAAATACCACACAAAATGTACAAGATCTTTAGAAATAAGGCGCCCTTTTCACTTTGCCTTTACTTATGTTACGTGTCGCAGCTTATGGGAACATTAGGAGTTATACAGAAGATATGGACACTTATGGTCTTCATTGGAAGAAACTAAAATAATTTATGTTAGACATTTAATTATCAGTTTAAATCACTTAAAAACTGTTTGGATAAATATATGGATTTGAAGGTGTATACAGTTAGATTAAATAAATTCGTAATAACTATTTGTTTTTTTCTGGATTAGAGCGGATTTTGATAGGTTGTTTGTTTGTAATTAAGCACAGAGCTACACATTGGGTTATTTGTGCTCTGCTGACCAGGGGTATCGAAACCTGGTTTCTAACGAAGTAAGTCCGCTGTGCTACTGGGAGGCATATCGATAGGCTTAACAGCCCTCTGCCAAATTGCTTTTTCTTATGTTACGTCTCGCAGCTCATGTGAACATTAGGAGTTACATGGAAGATGGTGACACTTCTGACCAGTCTAATTTATGTCAGGCATTTGATCTTGAAGGAGTGTCCTGGGAAATTAAGTGTTTTATTAATGTGACCTCATAGTCGTTGTTGTGTCACTTCACGCTTGGGTTCTGTAGAGTTTTCTCGAAGGTACATCTGGATCCTTACAGTTCCCAAGAGTATATAGCATTCTAATCATTTACGCTCCCTCTTCTCTTGTCAAAAGACGCCAATAAAACTCGAAAACGTAAAGTTTAGTAAAGACTGGAGAACACTATAACTCTGTATAAAGATCTACGATATGTATATGTACATTACTGTACCAAATACAGATGTGTTTTATCCCCTCTATGAATTGTTTGAACTTACATATTTATGGAAATTATTATTGTTATTAAAAAAAAACAGGAAATTTTCCTATGTACAAGGAAAATGGTAAAATGTTCACTTATTTCCATTCTATTAGATCTGTTTTGACAAATGCAAATAAAGTACATGTATTGCTATAAGTTGTTGAGTGGGTTATTATAACTCGTTTTGATTCACTTTCAGTATCTTCTTTAGAGGTTAGGTATTGCTTTATTTTTCACTTCCTTCTATCTTCGTCAGACATTAAGCGAGTTTTCGATCCATTTCTATGTATCTTTATCTTAGATCAATGACTTCCGAAAAGTTGGTAGAAACGTCGTAAAATCGTGGATTTACCAGACAGGGCATCACTTCTATAATAACTTTTGGTAAATGTAATCATTCCGATACTTTTGAATGACATTCAGCTATAATTATGTGCTTCTAATATCAACGTTAAAAATCGCAGTTTCTTTTATAACAGCTCAAACAATATTAAAATATGTTTCGAATATGTACGTGAGGAAATTGGATCTAAGAATGTACTTTCATCCTGGCACCACTACTGAGGTTATAGAGATCGTATGAAAATAACCTTAAGTCGAGTATTGAGGTTATACAGAAGCGTATGAAACTAGCCTTACTCCTGGCCCACGAAACTGTTGAGTCATGTTTGCCTTCTGATCTGTTTATCGTCAGGAAGGTTTGATAAACTGTTATCACGCCAAGTGAGAAACAAGCACGGAAAAAAGATTAGCAAAATAAACAAGTGACACATGTGGAAGTGGAAACTTCCCATTTTCCTCTAATCTCTTCAAATAAAACAGCTTTTGCACTAACACTGATATTTGTGGAGATAAAAGTATATTAAGTTTTTACGATGTGTTCATCAATAACCACACTGCCTATAAATACATAAGATTGTGAAGTTATTAAACGGTTTTGAAACAAGATAGCACGAGAGAGATAAAAAGCACTATTATTAGCTTGTATATATTATGTGTCTTATCGTAATTGAAGCCAAATTGCTTCACATTCTTTGTTTGAATGTGGTATGATATACAACTTACCCTGTTAAGAATTCAGTGATAAAAACAAATGGCTCTCATTTACTTCTAACATTTTGACACAAACTATGCAAGATACGGAAACCGATGGGAATTTGAGCGTTTCACGTTAACACGACAATTCACTAACAGTTGAACGTTTAACATGTTTATAAAATTCGCGCAATCAAGCGGAATTATGGGCATATTATCACATTTTATAAACTAAATTAACAACTGGTAAGCCTAGCCTTCGAATGGGTGTGATGAAAAACCGAAAAGCATATAAAAGTCGCCACTGAGCAACACTTTCCAATATGCAGTGCTTTGATTTCGGTTATTTAATATTATTTATATAATTTAATCGTTAAATTCCATTATCAAAACTTAATCTATGACGACAAATTCTCATTTGTTTCCAGCATCAACTGTGGTTAGTTGTACAGTGAACACTGTGCAATAGATATTTCTGATTGATTACTACAGTAAACACTGTGCAATAGATATTTCTAATTGATTACTGCTAGGAAGTAATCTGCTAGTTTCAGTGATGAAGATTCGTCTAATATTATAGTCAAGAATGTTAATCACTGAACAAACTATTGTTCTGCAAATTACAAAGCCACTTCACACTAGTTTAGCCATCCAACTATAGTTAAGGGTGTTAATTAGCGAACAAAAACATCATTCTATAAATTACGTAGCAACTTCACACTAACTTAGCCATACAACTGTAGTAAAGGGTTTCAGCGAACAAAAGTTTGTTCTATAAATTCAGTTTACATGAGCCAAAACATGTACAAAAATTACTAGCCCGAGAAATTTAATTAAACATATTTAGTAAAGAGAATATAGTAATACTCCTGGATTTACAAGTATCAGTTTATATTAGCTTTAATTGAAGCTAATAATCTTGTAATTTTGACTAATCTCTTACACATTTTTATTCGTATGTTCATTTGGATTTAATATAATTCCTGACACTACTTTAAATTAGGATAAGTTTTTTCTATTATTTTAGAAAATAACTTTATTCATAGATTTCAATTATTTTGTTTTATAATTTTACAATGTATATATAATACAATAGCCCGGCATGGCCAGGTGGGCTAAGGCGTTCGACGCGTAATCGGAGCGTCGCGGGTTCGAATCCCCATCGCATTAAACATTCTCGCCCTTTCAGCCGTGGGGGCGTTATAATGTTATGGTCAATCCCACTATTCGTTGGTAAAAAAGTAGCCCAAAAATTGACGGTGAGTGGTGACGACTACTTCCCTCTGGTCTTACACTGCTAAATTAGAGACGGTAGCGCAGAGAGCCCAAAAAACAATATAATATTTAAATGTTTTATTAAAATATAGGAAATATATTTATTCTATAATTGGATTAAAGTGTATTACACTCCTCTTGATTGGCGGAAAGTAAAGCTATAAAAGAACGAGGAACACATTATTTTAGAGTTGTTGTTATCTTCAACAGATTTTTCAGATTTCTCTACGGTTATATTTTTCTGCTTGGTGATATTTCTAGATTCTATATAGAATTTGTAATGTACGTATCATGTACGTATATACAGATTACAGATTTCTACTATGAAATTGTTATCTTAATTTTTTTTAGTTTTAGAACTAGCATAAGTTAATCATAACTATTAAACTAGAATTATAAAAGTTTAATTCGGCTCCAAAATCAGAGTTAAATTTACGAACGTGGACAAGAAAAAGTTAAGATTATCGACATCTCTCAACAAGTTAACTAAATTTGTGTTTCACTTTGAGGTGGCTTGAAGTATTATAACCTCTTTTTAAGGGGATAGTTTAGGTATACCCACACGAGGCATCAATCAACTGGTGTGTGTGTTCGGGTGAGCGTGCCACGTGGCGATAAACTAACTAATCAGAATGTATTCTAGAAATGTCTTCAACAGTTCAAAAATTTTCAAAGGATGGAAGCGTAAGTAATAATTTAGTCAAAAATCCTAGAACGTTATATTGGTTGTAGAAGCATAAACCAGCGGGTGCACAAGTCGTGGTCTGATATAAAAATAAACGTGGAGCTGAGTTTATCATTGGCTACACCATGTGTCACTGAGTTTACAGATTTCAAAGAATTCCACCCCTCATGAGTAATCATGAACAGTGGAAAGTAAAAAAAAACAACAGAATTAGGCCTCATATAGTGGGTGATTCTGTAATACATGTATGGTGTTTTTAATTTTCCTTTACTCATCACATTGAACCTGTATTTGTACAGAACGAGAAGAACATGTATTACGTAGCATTAATAGAACTTCGACTATTTATGTTAAATATGAAAGCGTGTTAAAGTAAAATGACAAGCTCCTATTATTGCATATAGTAAACAGTGTGGTGGAAAGTAAAGCAAGCGGAGTTACTATTGATATTCTCTGTTATTAGTGTTTGAACAGTGTTAAAAGACTTAAGTCCTTATTGAACCAATCTCGAGACCTAAACTGAATGTTTGTAGTGTAAGGTAATTTATTTTGCACTGTAATGAACCATAGCGTGTGTGTATGCTTTTTTATAGTAAAGCCACATTGAGCTATCTGCTGAGTCTACCAAGGTGAATCGAACCCCTGATTTTAGCGATGTAAATCCGTAGATTTACCGCTGTGCTATTGGGGGACATGAACCATAGTATGATGTCCAAAAACTAAACGTTTACTCATGTAAAGTTTTATATTGACCAGTCAGAGGATACAAGTGAACATCTAATGGATAACAACATATAAGACGTTAAAAACCTATAGGTTATACCAATCAACTATTATCCCCCAGAAACAACAATATCTTATTTGTCTAACAAAAAAAAACTATAACATTCCAGCGTAACTGGCTGAATGTTTGTTTATCTATGATTGATTACGAGTCAAGCTATTATCATGTCTACGATGGTCGTGAATAATAAGTGCGCAAAGAAAGATATTGTCATAAACTCAAAATAGTTTAGAAAAGGAATTTAGTTCAGAGAAGTTAATATTATTTTAGTTTTTTTTTGTTTGTTTGTTTTAATTTCGCACAAAGCTACTCGAGGGTTATCTGCGCTAACCGTCTCTAATTTAGCAGTGTAAGACTAGAGGGAAGGCAGCTAATCATCACCACCCCCCGCCAACTCTTTGACTACTCTTTTACCAACGAATAGTTGGATTGACCGTCACATTATAACGCCCCCACGTCTGAAAGGGCGAGCATGTTTGGCGCGACGGGGATGCAAACCCACGATCCTCAGATTACGAGTCGCACGCCTTAACACGCTTGGCCATGCCGGGTCATACTATTTTAGTTCAACTAAATAAGATTTTTGGTCAAGTCAAACAGTTTTGCCTTTTTAAAAAAAAAAAAAGTATTGCAATGCGACCAATGAAACTCAACTATAAGCTAGAAGTAAAAATAAAGTGCAAAAATATATATCTAAGTGGACTAAAACAGGTAATTCTACATACAGGGTTCATGCTAATGATAATATAGTCACATGTCATCTAAACGCTGCTCCAAATATTTATATTTTTTTTTAGAAAAATACCTCAAAATTATATAATTTATTGTTGTGAATATATTACAAAAATGTATTTATGCAAATAAAAAGTATTGGTTTTTGCAGCGTCCACCGAAATAAACGAACTTTTCTGTTATGTACATATATGGATTGTTATACTGGAAATGACTGTTCCATTTTTCTCCACAACTGCTATCATCTCATCAACTCCAATCTTCAGCAAACAGTCTCCTGCCCCACAATATGGTAACAACAATCACATTTTTCCTCAAAGAGTAAAGCTAAGAAGAAAAAAACTAGATGGATTCTTCCTATATGTAAAAAAAGGATTGAAAATGAAAATAATAACCATGCCGAGCCGTCTATGAAAGCAAACATAAAATCATCTGATTTTAAGTCCATTACATTTATGCTAATGTTGTTATCTACAAGTCCTTGTCACGGTACTTGAAAACTTGTGACGATGTAACATATCATGAGCATATTTCTAATCTCCAGGGATGATGTTTGTATTATCATACTATATAACCTCTGATCAAATATATCATATTACATCCGTATATGAGAGAGAGATTTGCTTGAAGCATTGAACAATTTTAAAGAAGTCGACCTTTAAGAGGCAATAGTGAAAAGATCAGACTGGTGAAGCTTGATGGCTGCGAGCCGTCAAAAGTAATTGAAATTGGTTGAAACAGATGAAATCTTCTATCCTAACATAGAACTATTTTAAAGCTGTTGGCTGTTCAACTTTTAACGACATGCTCAGTAGAATGATCCTCTCAGAGTTAAGAAGAGCAAAGACCTGTCGCACGTTATCGAGAGTCCGTTATGTTTCAACAGTTTCGTTTTGTTCTTCTTCATCTACAAATCCTAATTTCAATTTAAGAGGTCATTATAATGTATTCTAAAAGTCGTCCACACTGTTTAAAACTAACGTACTTCTTTTTTATCGAGAAGCCCAAGGTTAAGTTCCAGTTTGCATGTGCCAAGAAAGAGAGAAGGAAATCCAAATTTCCTGTTATGATTCTTCACATAAAAAACAAAAACAACTAGATAACTAATAAGTGTCAACTGCATTTTCATTTCATGTTCACATTTTTATCAATTGAAATCATACTTACACCTGAAAAGATGAAACAAAACTAGTCGCAATTTTTTGAAAAACTGATTACTTTTAATATTTGTTCTGTTATGTCAAAATATGAGCTACAAGTTTAAATCACCTTTTTCTTTGGCCACCAGTCACTGTTCAACCATTTTTAAGCGTTCGTGTGTTTATGGTTAAAAAACACAAATATTTACTACATAAGCTTATACAGCTAAATAATCATTTATGCGATAAATATAAAAAAAGTTTTTAAAATGTATCTCTGAGCGGCTGAAGATGACCTAGGAAGGTCGAAATGTTGTTCTCTCTTTGTCCATAAAAGTGTTTATACCCGTACTAGCCGTTCTGAGATACATTTTTATTTCAAGTGGGTTTCTCGTCATCAAGAGATAAAAAATGTTTATTTTGCCTTGACAGACTTATTGCATCGTGGGTTCGAATCCAAGTCACATCAGACATGCTCGTTCTTTCAGCCACAGGAGCGTTATAACATGATGGTCAATCCCACTATTCACTGGTAAAAAGATTAGCCCAAGAGTTGGCGGTGGGTGATGACGATTAGCTGTATTTCTTCTGGTCCTATATTACTAAATTAGGGACGGCGAACATAGATAGCCCTCGTGTAGCTTTGCGAAATTCAGAAACAAACAAACAAAACCAATTTAAATAAGGTTGGACTTGTGTTACTTATTTTCGTTGTGCAAACAGCAGGAGAGTAAATAAATGCAGAGCAAAACAGTTGTTATGATTCATATTTTATGTATCGTCCTGATAGTTGAAATATTACTGATAAAATCAAACAAACCATAGATTAAATATATCACCTCTAATCCATCTCTCGGTTGCTCAACGGTAAGATTGAAGGCTTATATCATTAAAATTCGTGATTTCTCTCTCGTTACTCCCACATATAAAACAAACAAACTTTAATATTCAGAAAACTTTTATTATTTGGTTAAAATATTTCGTTAGGTTGATGGTAAAACACAACAACTATTTAGTAACCATAAAAAAACTTTTATTTCTGCAAATTGTAACTAAGACAAAATAGCAAACCCGAAATATATCGACTCAATAGTTACATGAAAAATCTGGCGATTATTAGTAATTAGAAATAACAAAACTCTATCTTAAAATAACTACCATCAGATTTCAATGAATCATTCCAAAGCAGAGGGTAGGTAGAAAACTAATTAATAGTATAAATTTTGATCTTATATCTTAATATAAATAAAATATATCGCTCATTATTATACGTAAACACACATTTATTGATAATGCACTGAATGTTTAGTAACTACTCTTCAAACTGTCGATTTTTAAACATGCATGAAAGCTAACCAACTTTATCTGTTCTAGCTGTAATTTAGAAGCAACCAATGTAACATCTATACACTGAAATGATTCTAGCACTCTTGAATTCAAATAAGACAAGGATATGGAATTTAAAAGGTACATTTTCTTGTCCATTTCCTACCTTCGGAAATCTTTAATGGCCTTTAAGTTTGAAAACGAACGCTTTTACTAGTGAAGGAAAAAGACTTATGAGTGAGGAAACATTACTAAGTGCCTACATTGGAAAACCACTATTTGGATAAATAATTCAGTAAACGTAAAAAGGGAAGATCTTAAAGAGCAATAAAGTTTTATTGAAAGCATCGACTCCACCTCTGCATATTAAAGACGTTGTTGTAGCTCTTGAAATAACAAAACCAGATGAACTAAATGAATCAGTACTTTTTAAAGTCTAGAAGGACGATAGGTAGTTAAGTGAAATGTATTGGTTCTAATAGCTTTATATGCTAAGGAACCCGTGTTCGGAAAAGGTACAAGTGAGACAACATTCCTTAAAACACAATGCCAAATGATATGCATTTAAATGAAACAAATTAAATTTCAAAGATGATTAAACAACTTACATATTATTGAGAATTGTATATAAATTGGCATTTGAAATAAAAAAAAGAACAACTTTCATAGTAAGTTCCTTTCTGGAATAATTTTTTCTTATCAGTTACAACGTCAAGCCTACTACAGAATGGTAGGTAATTAAAAATCTTCAGAGACTTACGAATGTTGGTTTATCGTTAGTTTTAACAAAAGTATTAGAATAATCAAAATATTGAAGCTGGTATGTTTCTTTTGTTTAAAAAGTATTTAAGAAGTATCTAATTTGTTTTACAGAGTTAATACATAAAGAAGTTTTAAAAATTGTAATTGAAAGTATTACAAACAAAACACGTGCAAATTAGGCCTGCTGCGCGGCGGTTTAGCCCTTTCTAATGAAATGATATGCTTTTAATTGTCCTTTTTTCAGCGTTTTTATATCCTTCGTATCTTACGATACAGCATGTTTACAGAAGATGTCATCTAGCTTGCTTGTGCGACACTTTAATTTTGGATAAATGGTTTCATCTTGAGATACATACTGCTGGATGAGGTCTCATAAATAATCCAAGAGATTAATGATGGCTCTTTTCAAAGTCTGCCACTTAATATGACGAAAATATTAGAATTAAATCCAATAAGTATGTATGCTCCTAAATTTTAAATGCCAAATGATCAAATAGAACTATCGATGTATGAATATTAGTGCTTTTTACGCTTTTGCATTACTCATAAGTTTAGAACGAGATTTCAGTTAGCGTATCTAACAATGAAAAGCTGGAATTTGGTGAGACATAACTGAGTGACAAATTTAATTTTGGAAATTTCCATAATTGACGGAAACTTGAGAAAATCCAGCTTATGTTTATTATTTGAGTCATTAAATATTATTAATAAAATATATCAAAGTCACAGTTTTATACATTAAAAGCTGACCAAGCATCTTATACCTAGAAAACTCGTAATTATCGAAAGAATGGCGCTTTTTGCTCATGTACACAATATAGTATCCTAGAATTTGGGCATAGCCAGCCTTAATTTTGAGCTGCTGTCTAGAAGATAGACAGGTAATCAGAAACACCCGCTACAATAAGAACTTTTACAGACTCTTTTGGATTTAGTGTCAATGATATAATGTATTCTTAATTCAAAATGAGGAGCATGTTCAGTGGCGTCATGTCTCGAACTCCAGACCCTTCTTACACGAAGCCCAACACGTTAGTCACCAAACCACGTCTGGTCCATAACCCAGTTTTTCCAATATTTTGATAAAAATATCGTTCAAATATAAATATTTTTGTTTTCAAATTTCTCTTAAGTTACCAATTACAGATTTCAAATCACGAGTCACTATCAATCTAGCTAAAGAAACTTAGTATTGAACCAAAGCCTCCCTGAGCCTTGACATGTAACTGACATAAAATGGATCTAAAATATCATTTTTACATACCTCTATAGTGGAATGCATAACGGACAAATGAAGAGCATATGAAAAGGAAACTACGCAGTCTGACGCACTTTTATCATAAATATAATTGTCAGTTTACTTCATTTTAAACAGTGTGTGTAGTAAGTTTCGTCTACTATTTATGAAGTCTTCGGTATAAGAAATGAATTATTGATAACATATACCTCAAGTTCAAAATATCTGTTCATATTTGCATCAGATCTTCCTCCAATTCTTCCCTTTTATTTCTCTATGTTCTTATTACACTCTGAACGTACTAACCAGCAGGATGTCCAACTATTGATTTGTCCTTCCCTTGATCTGTCAGTCACATTGTCAGACTGGATGTATATCCTTCTTTTGTTCATCCAATTGGCTTTCTTTACTAAAACCATTCATCCATCTTTTCACCTGTCTCTACGCCCATACAAACATTCACTATCCTACTCTACAGTTTCATCTGAAAGCTTGCTCCTTACATTTATAAGCTTGTTTGTTCAACTGTGCGTCCGTCCTTCTATGAGACTACTTGGTTAATATTTTAATGACAAACAAATGCAGCAACACTGTGATAAAATCTAACAATCCAAAGAAATAATTAAACACTACAAGTAAAAGTGAACCATGTGGTCAGTGTTTCGGTTAGTCAGAACAGTTTACCCAAAATTTCTCAAGAATTTTTCACGATGTATTTGTATATTACTTATTTTGACGATGTATTTGTATGTTACTTATTTGTCTTTTTATTAGTCTCTCTATCTAGTTGTCTGTTCATCCGTCATGTTTAAAAGCCATTCGTCCGTTTGTTCCATTCTTAATGTATACATAAATTGTTACTCAATGTGAGTGTTTTCCCAATATATGCATAAATTCCAGTTTATCACTGCACTATGCGTCACCCTATATTTACACGTGTCTATCAAGCACTCTTTGCGCTAGCCATGTACGTATTAAAATTCGAGCGTTTTTTATTTCATACTTTTCTGTCTATAATGTCTTTATTCTCTGTCACACTCTTAGCTGCAAGATCTTCAGATATGCTTCTGATTTGTTTATTCTTTAAAGAAACTGTTAACACTGCACCACAAATCTGTATGCCGGCACCCCAACCAACTAGGACTCACCTGGCCGTAAGCATGTGACAGACTAGTTACCAGGTAGTACTTATAACTTGTATAATATATGTATAATAATTATAATTGTTATTAAGATATTTAGGTGAGTTGCTATAAAAATGTTTTACAATACAGTCTTGGCCAAAATGATTGTATTTTTTGTAACAAGTAAGATAATTATTATTAAGCTGGAAAACAAATGCACTTAGCGCTGTCGAACAGGAAAGTGCATGCAATTTGTATAATGAAACAGGTTTACGGACATCACGAACGAGTTATTAAAACAGCAAACAATTTTATCAGACATCTATAGAAAGATGTGTAATTTAGCATTTCACCTATCACAACAAAGCGTTAATGATAAAATATGACATTAAATTGTTGCAAATGGTGTCTGTAACCTTATGCCAATTTATATTAAATACTTAGAACTTGGTTGGTCCTCCTCGAACAATCATAAGCTCGCAAAGGCAACATGGGATGTTGTCAATGATATTATTGATGTAATTCATGGTGATTTTATCCTAGCTTATTACTAGAAGGCGCTGTAACTTAGCCACAGTAGCTGTTTTAAGATCGTAGTTAGTAATTGTCCGGCTCAATTCTGCTCAACAGTTCTCATGGGATTAGGATTACAATAAGGAGAATTTGCTTGCGATGACAATCTTGTAACACCCTCCTGAACAAGATAATCCTGTGGACAGCAGCATTATCATCTTTTAACACATAGTTATTGGCAAATCTTGCCCTAGCATAAGGCAAAAATATCGTCTCCATGTGATACGAATAGGAGACGCCATTGACGTTTTCCTGGAAGATATGAAAAGAAGTTTTTCCACCACGATGAATAATTGCCTAAACATGTACTGCACCACCTCCTGTGTGTTCTCTGTGGAAAAACAGTCTTCTCTCATATTATCTCCAGACAAACGACGAACACGAATCCTACCATCAACTTGTATTTACTTGTCGTAATTTGCTAAGCTTTGTCAGAAATCGCACGTGGAAAATGTTAAACAAAACATACTTTTCAGATTTTATATATGCAAGCTGAAATAACATTAAAGCATAAATTACTATATCAACACCACAGAATTTCACTATAATTTATCAAGTTTAGTAATCAAGGGGTATTTGGATTTAAAAATATATTTCAAGTTTAGTTTCCACCCGTCTGCTTCGATTATACCATGAAAAAAAATTTTTTTCTCGTAAAAATCTCGTGGAGGCTGAAAAAAACCACGTAGGAAACATTCTGAGCTTTCAATTGGTTATGCATACGTCAATTTCAAAAGTAATAAAATAAAAAAAGATAAAAGGTGATTATTTAATATTCTAGCTTGTTGATATCGTTAACTCGAGTTTCCAATTAGTAAGAAACTAAAAAGTATGTATTTGGATATCACAAACATATAATTTGAATGACACATACCACGTGGCATACAAAAATTTTACTTTTAAATCAAGAAATTAAGTAATGTATAATACTGAAATCTGAATTATGATCTACAGTTTTATGCAAATTGTTTTAACATACATTCATAAAATAGTAGTTTAATAAACTTTTGAATGTAAGTTTACAAACGTAATGACATGCTTTTTGACCCTTGACAATAGGAAGACTGGTCGAGAATGCTAAAAACTAAAATCATCTTTAAGATAACATGTCGACAATGTCTTAACTGTAAGTTGAAATGTTGCCTTACCCAAGTAACATGGTGATGAATGGTGATTAATATCGGTTTTTCCTTCTTGACAAATAATATTATTTGGTCAGGCTATCGTTCGTTCTTCTGAATACCATGCAATAAATGTGTTAAAATCATTCCTGTTGATGCGTTAAACTGACCAAAACACAAATATCTCAGACAGTTATTTTTTTTTGTTTTTTTAGTCTACCAGTAGTCTTTCCTTGAACAACATTAGCCATAATCCGATGTCGTTTTGAGGATTTTGAATACAGTTTACTAGTGAACTCTACTGTTCTGGCAATGTCTGTTTACTTCATACCATTTGTGAACAGTCTAACAATTTGGCTCCAATGCCGAATAACTTATGAATATTACGAAAGTTATATGGAACTGGGAATATATAGTTCCATGATTTTCTAGTTATTTCAATAATTCGAAAAGTTTAGGTTTTATTTATTGCATGCGTGTGGAGAACATTAAAATACATAAAACAATTGACTCACACAGAAAAATATTAGTTTCCATGTCGAAATCTTTGGAACTACAAAATTTGACTACAGTTTCTCAAACACTTTACAGAAAAATCCTCAATTATTTAGTATTTGTTGCAGCTTTCTTGTGCAATCACTTCGGTCAAATATGACTTAGTAGTTAACGTAGGACTACCAATTCGAGGGTCCATTGTTGACATACCGTTACTGCAAAATCACGCTCCACACTTTGGGTGATATATATGTGATGGGTACACTAGTCGAGTAAGCAATTCAACAGCTGGCAGTTGGAGTTATTTACTAATTTATTTCCACTAGCATATCAGTTCGAAATTAGGGAAGACTATGCAGGATTAGCTCTTGCATGAATTTGAGCAAACAAGTATATGAGATAGACACACAAATTGTCCAAGACACTGAGAAAAAATAACAACAACAGCATTCACAAATAGCGTCTAACATTTATATATCTATTTATAGCTTATTATAATATTATCAATAAATTTTGATATTAACGAAATCTTAGTAACATAAATTAAAGATACACTAAAAGATTTGTAGAGTGGAATGGTTAACGTTCAAGACTTATATTTGTAACATTGGGTAACATTCGCTCTTTACGTCTGAATAACGTGTATATTGCAATACATAACACGAAATTCTATTTCATCAAGTGTTTCTCTCAAGATACATGCATTTAGCTGTGTAGTTTGTGTTAACCATTTTCTGTATCAATCTGTATATGCGTCCGTCTGTCGTATCTCTATGTGCACGAATGCTTCCACCACTAGATTATCCATAAGTCATGCGTTTTCTAAGCTGAAGACAGGTAATCAATAATCCATTTTTTCTTTCCCTGTCTTTAGCAGCTTCTGCAGTGACTTAGATTCAGCAACTGCTGAGTACAATAACGCACGAGGGAATGGATTTCAAATTAATTTTTCATTGGTCTTTGATTTATATCTTCCAAAACATCTTTAGCAACATTTTATTTCCTTTTGAATAATTAAATATAACATCTTGTTTCTTAATTTTCAACCTAGATATTTGTTCATTCTCAATGACAAAATTCCTGTTTTCGAACATTTATTTAAACTAATTAGTTTGCTCTTTCGTTTTTTAAATATATTATCTCTCTATGTAGTTCATTTAGTTGTAGTTTCTGTTTTGAATCGACTCTCCGTGTTCTTCTTAGTTTTATCCTACTCCATTTTATCTATATTTTTGCTCTAATTTATTTTGGTGTATTTTTGTTTTGCTTTTTTCCCTTTCTTTCCCTGTTTGTTTTTTCTTCTATTTCTTAGTTTATTATTGTTGTATGTTATTCCTAATTCCACTTCCTTGCCTTAAAAAAGGATTTTCCTTTCAGCTTCTGGGTCAGGCGTGGCCTAGTCGTTAGCAGACTGGAACTGTTAAACCGAGGATTCATGGCTCACGAGTTATTGTCATAGAAACACACTCCGCAGTTTGGATGCTATACAAATGACAACCAAATCCAATTATTCGATAAGAGTACTTTAAGCGTTGGCAGTGGATGCTGTTGAATAACTGTTTTCACTTTTTCTATCAACTCAAGATTAGGGGCGGCTATGTGCACATAGCACTTGTGTACATTTGGAAAAAAATTCTAAGGCAAAGAAACCTTAACGAAATATCGTCTTTTCTTATTACTTTTGTTTCCGCATGACGTTATCACTAATGTTCTTTATAGTGTTTCAGAATTTCCTTAACATTTTCTTTTTCAAGCCTTATTCACTAACACTCCATTCATTGCTATGTTTTCTCCAAATGTATGCGCACTTCCAGAGTTCATACTAAATTATTTGTTTCTGTCCTGTTTTATTCCTTTATGTATTCTCATTTCTCAGACTTCCCAAACATTTATTTCGGTATACTCGTTTTCTTATTAATGTTTTCTCTTACTAATATATTTCTGGTATCCAAAACTTTTCTGAAATCTCTTACTTTCAGAACTTATCTTCTCTTAGCGCTCACTGTTTTTCTTAACATTTTCAGTTTAAGATGTATCCACTATTTCAGTGTTTTCGTAATTTCTTGTTAATCATTTATCTAGTTCGTACTGATAGCAATCTTTTTAATGGTCAATATTTTATGGTTTGTTCAGATCACAACTAATAGCGCATCTGTGTTTTCTTTGCGTCCTTTTTCAACAGACATTTCCACAATACTTCATTTGTTATTCGCTCTTCTCCTAACATTTTCCTTTCTGGTGAGGGTGTCATTAATATTCCTTTTCATACCCTCGTTTTTTACTTATCATTTCGGTTTTCAGGTCTTTCGTTCTCAAATCTTTTACTTTTCTTTCTTTCATGTTCTTTTTCTTCATTCACTTTTGATCTCTCTTCCTTTGCGTCATCCATCTTTCTTATACTTATCTAGTACTCAGAGTTTAGTCTTTTCTTTCTATTAAAAATTTTGGCCACTTTTATTGACGAATTTGTTCTTACATTTTATCTATCCATTTCTCCTTAATACTAAGAAATTATATTGTTTATATTTGACGTTTCGTAGCTTCCCTTCCCCTCTGATTTAAATTTATTTTTGTTGTAGTTTCCTAAGAATCTCTTGGAATACGTCATTGGTTAGTGTTCTTTCGATTTTTCTCGTTCTTATATATATATTCAATTCCCTTTGGTTATCATATCAGGATTTCATGTGTTGTAGCACATAACTCAAGATAAATTGAAATGAAATTAAATACCTAATACTACTAAAATTGTTTGAATTGTCATGTGGCCAAATATGTACGGATACTATTGTTTGATGCTGTTGTTAACATTGATGATAATGACTTTACCTAATTCGTTTCTCGAATAAGCAGATTTTAACAAACATGAGTTTAATTGCTTAATATAGCATTCCTATACGTTTCAACTTTAATAATTATTCATCTAATTATTTAATAAAAGAATGTGACACCAGCAACATATCTTGTAAATCAGATATTCTGTTCAGTGTTATCAATCCAAAGACATCTCATAAAGCAGTTAATTGCGTAAAATCTTTTCCGATTAGAGCTTACAATAAATCTTATGATTATAGTGTTGGCAGTAGATGGCATGCACGATACATATTTGAGCGAAAAATAATAGTTTTTTTCAAAGTTTCTTTCAAACTTTTATTAGTTTGAATATATATACCTAAGGTCAATGTGCGAAAACTCACTATATAAATCTTCAGCGTACAAAAAACGAAACAATAAACTTATTTGTGTTACAAGATTTTGATTATTATCATCTTTAAAGATGTGAATTCCTTAGCTAGGTTATTTCTATGTTTATGTTGGATTTGAGGTCAAGGTTTAGAGCTAATATAGCCCTGTAACACAGAGCCCTGAATGTTAAAAGATAAAGAACATTTTTTTTATAATAGCAACAATAATAGCTAGCTGTATGATCTCAAATAAATTATTGGTCTAAGGCATTAAAATGAAACTGGAAGAGCTTCAAGAAAACTGACAAAGCATTTTATCCAAAGCGTGAACGTAGAAATAGAGATCTAACAATGTTGAAAGTTTACAAATTTTTAACTCAAAAACTGATGACCAATACGATTTAAAATACAGCATCACAACATCATGGGTGTTGGAGAAAGATGGTACAGATAAGCAGATGTGAATAATAACATTTTATTATTCTCTTTTTATGATTTTTAGTGTGTTCAGTAACTTTACTTTAGACATGCAAAATTTTAAAATTCCTAATTCCAGTTTTGTAAAAATCAAAATATCATTCTACAAAAACAAAATCGTACTTTAGATAAAGCCCGAAAATATTAGTATTTGGTTTGAGTGTGACTGGTATGGCTTTGCTTTAATATTAAACTTATTAAACTAACTCTTTTAACTTATTAACCTGACGCTTTTAACTAATGAAACTATTCTTTTAACTAATTAAACAAACATTTAAACCAACTGAAAAACTGTGGTATTTCATATCACAATAAACCTTTTATTCAAATGCTTAGAAGACGCGAATTATTTTGTTGTTGTTAACACAAAACTATACAATTGGCAATTTGTGTTGCGCTCATCACGAGTGTCGTAATCCAGTTTTTAGTGATATAAGCTATCACTATGGGTCACGAAGCTAGAAACATATCATGTACTGTAATTAGAGCTTATAAACCTTTGCTTAAAAATTTTCTTCTGGTATAGCATATCTTTTATTTCAATTGTTTTAGACAGTAGAACCACAGTTCCATAGTGTTCATGTAACAGATAACAGCTTTTAACAAAACACTGATGAATTAATCTGACTTTTTTTTTTTAACAATGTTAGTTAGAATTGGTTTGTTTTGAATTTCGCGCAAAGCTACACGAGGGCTATCTGTGCTAGCCGTTCATAATTTAGCTCGTCATTACCATCCACCACCAACTCTTGGGCTACTCTTTTACCAACGAATAGTGGGGTTGACCTAACAGTATAACACCCCATGGCTGAAAGGGCAAGCATGTTTGATGTGACGGGGATTCGAACCCGCGACCCTCGGATTAAGTGTCGAATGCCTTAACCAACTGGCCATGCCAGGCCTTAGTAAGAATTAACTCTAAAAGTTGTAGGAAATCACACTAACACTTTTAACAAGGAAAACTAAGTATGTCATAAATATAACCCTATCACCAAGTGTGTTTTATTATACGGAATAACAACATGGAAAATTTAACCATGAATAAATATCAGTCAATCTTTTCGATATCTGGGGCTTACCTTAACATATGATATATATATATATATATTTATATATAATACATGCATATGTAACGTTTGGTACATTAACGTTTTCTGGACAGTTTTTAAGCTGCGAGAAAAATGATGAATGTTGTCATTCTATTTGATTAATATGTCTGAGAATCTTAGAGACACACAGACGTGCAGCTTGAATCTTCATGCGTTTCGACCAAGAAGCGAAATTAAAAGTTTACAACACTTTTAAAACATATGTAGTTCTCATGTAATGTTTTTTTCTAATTCATTAGAAGCTTTAAAATTTTGTTGAAAAAACATGGTATAATAGTTGGTGTTACTTCACAAGGTTTTTTTTTTTGTTATTACTTAGAAACTAAATATTTACTTCGCTGCCGTGTTTCGTGTACATGAACCTTGTTTGTTTTGGAATTTCGCACAAAGCTACTCGAGGGCTATCTGTGCTAGCCGTCCCTAATTTAGCACTGTAAGACTAGAGGGAAGGCAGCTAGTCATCACCACCCACCGCCAACTCTTGGGCTATTCTTTTACCAACGAATAATGGGATTGACCGTAACATTATACACCCCCACGGCTGGGAGGGCGAGCATGTTTAGCGCGACGCGGGCGCGAACCCGACCCTCGGATTACGAGTCGCACGCCTTACGCGCTTGGCCATGCCAGGCCTGTACATGAACCAAGTCTCTTGCGTATAATTTTATACTCATATTACTCGTGTTTCTAATATATTTACACATAGACCGTCTCTAATCCCATTTATAGTACAACACTAATGTGGAGAATTATTACACAGAGAAAAATTAGTCAAAAAGGAAGATATTATGCTGAATTAAAAGTGATAAAAATGGACGTGTCTGCATTGTCCAGGAAAACTTTGCACATCACACACGTTCATTAATGTGAGGTAAATAAACAACACTAAATTATTTGCCTCATGTTCCGGCATACAGCTACAAATTGACGTAATATTGTATACAATATGTAAATTATAAAATCTACCAGGGATTGTATTTCATTGTGCTAAGCTTCATATTGTTAGCAGATCTGTTGACGTTAATGTAGTGTAATTGGGAACTCGTAGTGTTACATCAGAAACTAACTAGATGTTTTCACTTGACACTCATTACCTATGCAAGAAGTAATAACAACAGGCGCGATGCATAACTACCACAGAGGAAAACTGAAACTACTTTTGTGTCTTTCACTTTATTTTGTCTAATATTATAAACAAAAAGGTTGATCGGAGTAGCCACGTGGTAATCGAGCCGCACTGTACATCGCTATGTCCAAGGCTCGAATCGCGATATGCTGATTAGCATGTTCCACGCCTTCAATTATGTGACCGTTTAACTGTAAAAGTAAGTCCCGTTAATCGATTAATGTTTCTTATTTTGTTTTCTGATATTTGCGCAAAGATAATCTAAGGTTACCTGCGCTAGCCGACCCCAATTTTGAACTGATACACGAGAAGAATAGCGGATAGCAAATAACGTTCACGTCTTACGTTTGGGTTTGGCGATAGGTGGTATTGACCAGCTGCCTTCCTTCTAGTCCATTACTTTAAAATTAGGGACAGCTATTACAGATAGCATTTAATTAGCTTTGCTCAAAAATGAACAAACCAACCTATAGTCCCAAAGTGACGATAGCGATTCTTTCTATTTGTTATTTTTGCGGTAACCAAGTGCAAAAGAGGGACTCGCGGATCCATAGTCCAGCACGAACCACTGGGGCACTATTCGATTAAGAACGTGTGTAATGATAGCCCGGCATGGTCAGGTATTTAAGGATCCTGACTCACAATCTGAAGGTCTCAGGTTCCAATATCCGTCTCACCGAACATACTTGCCCTTTCAGTCGTGGGGACGTTATAAGTCACGTTCAGTTTCACTATTCAATGATAAAAGAGTAGCTCAAGATATTGCGATGGAAGGTGATGACGAGCTGCATTTCTTCTAGTCTGTCACTTTTAAATTAGGGACTGCTAACGCAGATAGCTCTCGTGTATTTAAATACAAACAAATAACATGCGTAATAATGCTGAGTAGTTGCCCTGATTAGTAATTTAAAATTGAGAGTAGTTATGTCTGAAACATAAAGGTTTCCGACCTGGCCATTTAGTCCTGGTGTTGCATAAGGTTCCTTCCAGACTGATAATATAGATAAAGAAAGATCACGCTGGGAAGTTTGTTACTGGTGGAAAGAATAAATTAAAACACTAGTGTATTCAAAGTAAGTATTTCTAACTGATAACACATGAAAACCGCTTCTGTTTTAGGTATTTGTATAAACAATTAAGCATAACAAACTTAATTCTTTGACCGGTTTTAATTACCAAACTGAAAACCGCACAGATGTGCGGCCAGCTAAATGATCTAACGCTTTTGGGCAAATGGCGCCAACATAGTTCCATCTTACATACACTGTAACAAAACTACGTTAACATATTCAAAAACGATAGACATAATATTTTTCATATTAAAGATGGTAATATATACGCTTCAGATATCTCATTTCGATTCGTTTCTGGATTACTCTCGACATGTTTGAGACACAATAGAATCTACGAGATCCACTTTCAACATTTTATTAGCTTTTGCTCCTTTTTTTTGTAAAAACAACACGGTTTCGTAAGCTGCAAACTCATCTCGACGTTTGGTGTTAAAATATTGTATTACATGTACACGGAGAGAGAGCAAGAGAAAAAAAGACTTAAGTAAGAAAACACTTTGTGATATAATCCAACAAAAGTTTGTATAAGTTCTAGTGAGAGTTTATTTTACAGAAAAGAAAATGAATTCTCAGCAGCGTTTATCTTAGAGGGCTTAAGTGTTTTCTCTCTTCTTTCACACAGTGTAAATACGTGCCCTCATGACAAGAATGCACTCGTAAACAAGCGCCCTTTTGAATCTGCCGTGACTGAACTTACCAAAGCAGTCACGAACGTCCTTAATCATGTGATTGGATGATATTCTCCGGTCAGTCATTTAGTAGAAGACTACAACATCTTACGAAACGAAAACAAAACGTCGTTCGTAGAGTTACTCCGTTTGAAATATGTGAAATACTAAAATATAAAAAAAATCATACTGAGCGTATATATAGGTACATTATTTACAGCGAGTATAAGCGGATGATTTAGCTTAGTCAATGTTGAAACAAGAAAGGTTATAGAATTCAAGAAATTTACCTATATATCTAAACCAATGTATTTGTACCCGAGGGCCTTTCCCAAACATTCTTTTCTTATGAAAACACACACGCCCTTCTGTCTCTATATAAATGACAGGAAATTAATATGACAGATGAGAGAAACTAGACTAACTGCTGTCAGTTTATATGACACGTAGTTTCCGGGGCTATATTATCATTAAAGGAGAGGAAGTGATAAAAAGGACAAACAAATTATTTAAATACACCAGTGTTGATGATGAAACAAGGACTTATTAAAGTTTTCGCAAGCCACTTAAAAGTTTATTAATAGCTATCGCACAAAATCAAAAACGCAAAGCTTGATGGGTGTTTCATACTTGCTCGCCGTTAATCTCAGTTCCAGTATTTCTGAATAATCCTAATTACGTCTAAAGTTACCCACCGTGGAGGTAGGTTAACTGGAACATTCCAGTTAACTACTATAGAAACTGTGTGCTTAAAATTAACTTCAGAACTATGTTAATCACTTTGACTTAGATTGTAAGATTATTATGCGTGGAAGTCAACTGTAAAATTACAGATAATTAATTATTGCAAAGAAGGAAAATGTTGTGCATAGAAACATAATTTTGTTGAGTAAATACAATACTTTATTAGATGCTATTTCTTCAAATAGAGACCTGTTAACAGAATAAATACATATTTAGCAAATACAGTGCTCATTTTATATACAAAAATGAACTTATTGAGATAAAAATATCTCGTTATTTTAATAAACCCTAAGTTAAGAGCGACTGTTAAATCTTACTGAACTAAAACTTATTTGCAACCCATGTATTATGTATCAGAAATGTAGAGTCTTATCAATATTTGAGAGATAATTCACTGTTTTCATTATATTTATCATCAAAGAGAAATAGTACATCATGCTGAAAGCAGGACAAAGAATACTATCTCCACATGCAACGGATATAATTAGTTCACTTAGTGGATGATATATGTCAAAGTTAGGACATGTCAGTTTATTATGGTACTGATAAAATGTATTTAAACACACGAATATACTAACACAATTTCATAAACGTTTATCTTTGTGTAGTAGATGATAAAATATCTTGTGAATTTAAACACGTTAACTTGCTAACATCATTTTACGCGTTGCTTATTTGTGTAACAGATGATATAACCCCTTATGTGTATTTTAAGTGTATGAATCTACTAATATATAATACGATTTGATAGATATTTTTATTTTCGTAACAGATAATAAGTTCTCTTTTGTGTATTTAAATATTTAATTACTTATATTTTGAATTTTGTGTAGCAGATGTTACGATTTCTTGTACGTGTTTAAAGACATGAAGATGCTAATTTTGCAGATTTTATATTTTTGTGTAACAGATGGTTAGATCTATTTTGTACATCCCAAACTCATTATTAGCTATCATCATTCCACACACAGTTTTTTTGGGCAGCAGATGTTACAATCTCTTCTTGCGGTATTTTCAAAATATATGGTACAACAACGAATGAAATCCATTAAGAGTACGAAGAACAAGCAAGATCTTTAATAAGATAATATTCCTAACTATAATTTTGATAGACATATTATAGAACCTCTTTGCTCTACCCAAAAATTTAATATGCCTTTATTTAACGCCTTTCCAAATACATTCCCGAAAGTTTCACCTTAATATGCTATACAAGGAGTAGACTCAAATGTTATTGTTAAAGCACTAACTTTTGTTCATGAATTTTCAAAATTCGAATTTGTGTTTATGATGCAGTTCATGAATAAACAGTTAACGAAAGGTGGACCGGATGTGAAATATTTATCTATGTTTGGGGATTTGTTTGTTTATAATCAAGTTTGTTGATTCAATGTCATATTTGTAATCAAGTTTGAGAATACTTTAATCTCTTTGTTCGTAGATACGATAATTTTCTAGCCTATATTTGTGCATTCTTCTGAAAGCCAAGAGATAATAGCAGCCCGTCAAAACTTGAAAACTTTTAAAATAATTATGCAATATGGTAAAAAACACACTAAAATATCAGGTACTGAAACATTTAAGAAACAGCAGATGACGTAATGACTGCGTAAATAATTCTTCTGAAATTATACATAAGCTGTAAAATAGTTTGCAAAATACTTCGCGGTTTTGCTGTCAATCAAGAAATTGTATTTATATGTTAATGTATCCATTTTGGGGCGTACAATATGCAGAATAAACAAAAACGTTTATAACCCGAATACATTCACACAAACACAGCGTAAGAATGCCAGAAAATAGTTCTGTCTCTTGTTAAAATAATTTTATAAATTCATCAAAAAAAAAGAGTCCTGGTGAATAAACTAAGAAATCCACCTCCTATTTCCCACTCTTGGAAGTCAATAATTTACAAATAATATTAGAATATGATAAGGGGAACAAACCTTTATCAGAGAATTCGAGAGTAAATTAAATAGTAGTAAACAATATTTTCAGCCATCATACTGTAACTTTTATTCAAATACTTACAACTTTACCTTGTAAATAGAATTTATGTATCTTACTTAGTTTTATAAACACCTGAATCTGATTGTAGTCTTATAATTACCCAGAATTTTAAAGTTACAGATACCGTAAGAACATTTTGATACTGTAAAGGCAGCTTTGAAATAAATAAAGATAAAATTATAAATCGGATCTTCGTTAGATATATACATACGTATGATTAATGTTTGTGTTCTATATCAACTGTCACTTTGAATGTGAGGAATAATCATATTTGTCCTTGACTTTATTAACTTTGTTTAAAACACGATGACCTAAAATAATATTTCCTCCACAGAAATACGGGCGAGGAGAACTTCTTTTTTTATTATCCTTATTATGGAACTACCAAATCACTTCAAACGACCGACACTCTATGCAAAAGCTTCGGTAATTCTTGTAACAAAATGCAACATATTATTATCACAACGGTCACCAACGGAAAGACTACCGAGAGGACTAAGCGTCAAACCGTGAAGGAAGAAGAAATATCAGCACGTTAGTAGCTTCTCTCGTGCTAGTATATTTTTTATCATTTAGACCGAAGTCTGTCTTTTCAACACAAGGTTGAATCACGCAATTCATTACAGACGGATCTCTGAATAGAATTCAGTTTTATGTTGGAAAGAATAGAACAAAATGATGCTAAAAAGAAAACAATACAAAATCGGTTACAGCAGAACCAGTCTGAAACTGAACAGTTCTTTATAGTGACAGTGTTGAAAATAGTCTGATTTACAAAGAACCTCCGTATTTTTCTTATTGTAAACGTCTAAATAATGACTGGCGTTTAACCGTTTCTCCCACTTTGAAGTTTTTGGAAGAACACTATGCTTGTGGAAATTTATTTATTAAACTCAATAATATATTTCAGATTTCTGGTTGGGACAATTCAAAGTAAAAAAAAAAAAAAAGAACTTAAAAAGTTATAAATATTTGTACTAAAACGTTCTGTTTATTGTTTGTTTATTTATTTAGATAATGTTATTCTTGAATATTTCTGTAAATAAATATACTTACGAAAATATTATTAGGAGTTATAGTCTAATTTAAGCATTATTTTTATGCTTGTTTCTACTTAATTTGTGTGAACGCTAAGTTCAATACATCAAAAATGTAGGTGATTTCTCACACGATTCATAAAAAATTAGGTATTGTAAATATTGTTAAGAAATGAACCTCTGTAAAGCGGCCTTTCGCACAATTACTTTCTTGGGAGTCAGAACCAATGAGCTGTTGGCTGCTCTTTTATTTGAGGTATAAGTAATACTATAAATATAAACATATAAAACCGATATAAAAAATAAACACTTTCACTCCTAGTGAGAGAAATGCAATGAAAAAATGTAAAATAGTGTATATGTAAAAATATTAGAGCGTGGTATTTACAGTATTTCAATCTAGTTGCCTACAAAGGAATAGACATTGAAAAATGTCATTGGCATCTCCGTTTATGTAAAAGTATCTCTTGATAAATACACATGTACTTTCTACCTGTCCTAATTAATCATATATCTTGATGAATACACTTGTAATTTTATCTGTTCTAACTAATTATGTCCCAGTTTATTGAACAGTAGCCCTCGATGAACACAAGAGTTATTTTCCCTGTCCGAATTCATTATATCCTGTTTATGTAACAATGACTCTTGGCAAATACAGGGATTGCTTTCTTTTTCCTGTCCTAATTAATTATATTCAATTTACGTAATAATATATTTTGGCGAATACAAGAGTTATTTTTCCTGTGCTAATTACTCACAAAGAGAGGCAGTTCTCTATATAACTGTCGCCATAATAAAATCTTCTTCAAAATCTTTTTCAACGTGAAAATTTTGTGTTGTTGTTCTGATTTTATTAGTTAAATATGTTTTGTCTCAGCTCTGGCTTCACTCTAACAGCACTTCTCTCGTTTATTTTGCATTACACAAATTTAATCCGCCGCTATGACTGAAAAGAACAAACAAATTCCAATATATATAAAATTTCACCTGTTTATGCATGCACAATATGGAGTAAAACAACAAAAACAAACGAGAAAGATTGCACTTTGAAGTCGATCCAAAGATCACTACGTAGCTCCGTCGATTTAAGACAGAGAAGGTTGGAAGGAATGGATACTGATAGTTATCTCCCTCTGTTTGATAAGAAACTCATTTTATGTGAACGTGATAAGGCTTGTGATATAGGTAGTTTTCTTTTAATTTAAAGTTTAGATTTGGTTTGAAAAAAGAACAAGTTACCAAGAAATACCGTCAAAGAAGTGTTTTAGTTTACATAAGAAAAGGCTTCCCTTTTTAACTTGTAATTCAATCGTAGCTCACCACAGGCGTGTATATGTGCCTTATGTTCTGATTCTTGTTAAAGTAATCGACCGAGAATTCGTCGTATAAAAATAAAAATGCGATTGGTCAAGCAGCTGTTGAAGATCTTTTATTTCAACCATGGCCATTCTTCCAACAAATTGTAATGTAAAAAAATGTA
This sequence comes from Tachypleus tridentatus, assembly GCF_004210375.1. NCBI lineage: Eukaryota > Metazoa > Arthropoda > Merostomata > Xiphosura > Limulidae > Tachypleus > Tachypleus tridentatus. The sequence goes on along the minus strand of NC_134837.1, from coordinate 104,187,033 downwards.
ATCTGAGGCTTAATAACGTATGTTAATTTTATAAATAAGAAACACATGAAAGTTGTCAAGTGTAATTTAGTAATCATGTTTTGACTACATGTTAAAAATAAACGATACCAGTAAGTCAGAAACATTTATTGTTTCAGTTATGATCTCGGTCCAGCACGGCCAGATGGTTAAGGTACTGAAATTGTAATCTGAGGGTCGCGGGTTCGAATCCTCGTCACACCAAACATGCTCGCCCCTAGTCAGAGGGGGCGTCATAATGTTATGATATATCCCACTCTTCGTTGGTAAAAGAGTAGCGTAAGAGCTGACGGTGGGTGGTGATGACTAACTGCCTTCCCTGCAGTCTTACACTGCTAAATTAGGGACGGCTAGCGCAGATAGCCTTCATGTAGCTTTGCGCGAAGTTCATAAACAAAATAAACAGTTAAGCTTATTTGTCAGGTTAGTGTTATGATGAAATAGTGTCGATAAAACTTTTGAACAAAGATAATTGTAGATAATGTACAAGTCATTTTATGTTGAATGACAAAATTGTTAGATACTAAAAGTTTTGAAATAAACCTACTTACTTATTTCAGTCCTATGGATGCTTCGACTGTCATCTTATTAGGACCAACGTACTCACATTTGTGAAATGTATCCCAGGACGGCTGATATGGATATTAACACTTACTAATAAAGCAGAGAACAACAATTCGACCTTCTTAGGTCATCCTTAGGTCGAAACGTTGTTCTCTGCTTTATTAGTAAGTATTAATACTCATACCAGCCATCCTGAGATACATTTTTGCTTCAAGCGTGTTTCTCATCCTCGTAAACATTTGTGAAATATTCTAATTATTTGTATATGCAAATCAGACATATTGCCTCCTGTGTAAGCTGAATGTTACACTCATATTGTAAGATGCAATAACTAACACTAAATATTTCCTCGACTTTCAAAGGCGTGTCATTAGAGTCTAATAGAAGTGGCGCTCGGAAGCAATACATCTGTTAATACGAAACAATTTACCTGTCATATATTGGTGACTCACTGAAGGTAAAGTGTATAGGACAAGTAAAACAAATGTGAGACAAGAGGTCAAATGGCAGATACTTTCAATAACCTCAGGATTTATCCATCTCCAACCTTACTTTGTAAATAACGTTACGACAGCTGTCATATAACAGTCAACAACTATCCGAAATTCGATTATTTTATATACAACTTTAAAATATATACTGTGAACAATTAAAACTGGAAGCATCTAATGTGCCTCGAGTTGTATTTCATCCTTTCTGTACTTCTAAACGTTCTTTGGGTTTTTAGAAGAACAAATAATACCCTGATTGTTCCTGAACATTTTTACCAATGGCATATATAAAGAGCGAAACACATGCATCTACACGGTATTTGACGACAGCACTTGCTTACGATAATCAAATCGTCACATGGACTTATAATAGCCGAAATTAGTTCGTAGAACACAGCATTATCAGGTTCAACCATATATTCTGACTTTTTCAATCACTGGACTGAGCACCTTTTGTATCACCCGAAACTCATATTTTCCATTATATTTCTGTGCTGAACTCTGTTTTCCTATTGCATGCCGTACGAATTGGTGAATGATCCGCAAACAAACTGGACACCTTCTAGCATCTTACGGTGTCTGTAGCTGGGTTAATACTGCGTATATCGTTTGCAATACGTTAACGCATGGCTTAACATAGCGTGGTGACGAGGACTTAACAATCACCAACTGTGAATGAGCTAAGCCACAAGTCAGGTTAATCGCGGAAACAAGCACTCCATCTCGCTATCAGGTTGAGATTCTTATAGAAATAACCATGCAATATGTATAATTATATTTAAGTTGAAAAGAACACAGCTACAGTGTATGTACAAATATGTAAGTTTAAGAAAAAAAAAAGAATTCATCTTTCACTCTTTTCAGTAAAATCATGAAGGATTACCAAATAAAATAAAACTATGTCATTCATGTTACCAGTTTGGTTTGTTTTGAATTTCGCGCAAAGCTACTCGAGGGCTATCTGCGCTAGCCGTCTCTAATTTAGCAGTGTATAACTAGAGGGAAGGCATCATCACCACCCACCGCCAACTCTCGGGCTACTCTTTTACTAACGAATAGTGGGACTGACCGTCACATTATAAAGCCCCCACGGCTGAAAGGGCGAGCATGTTTGGTGCGACGGTGATTCGAACCCACGACTCTCAGGTTACGAGTCGAACGCCTTAACCCACCTAGCCATGGCGGGCCTCATGTTACCCCTACTGTTAAAGATCAAAATCATCCGGACTAACTTAGAATGTGTGTAGTTTTATCATAGTAAAGCCACATACAGTTAACTGCTGTGTCCACCGTAGGGATTCGATCCCCTGATTTTAGCGTTGTGAATATGAAGACTTCACGCTATCCCAGCGATGGGACGACTAAATTAGAAAACTAATGAGTAAATAAAAATATATAAATGTATACTCTGAATGAAACACTCGTACACACCGTTCATTTTGTTTCTGTGAATGTTATATTCGCTAATACAGGTCATTTTGTTTTTCTGAATGTTATATTCGCTAATACAGGTCATTTTGCTTTTCTGAATGTTATATTCGCTAATACAGGTCATTTTGTTTTTCTGAATGTTATATTAGCTAATACAGGTCATTTTGTTTTTCTGTGAATGTTATATTCGCTAATACAGGTCATTTTGTTTTTCTGAATGTTATATTCGCTAATACAGGTCATTTTGTTTTTCTGTGAATGTTATATTCGCTAATACAGGTCATTTTGTTTTTCTGTGAATGTTATATTCGCTAATACAGGTCATTTTGTTTTTCTGAATGTTGTATTCGCTAATACAGGTCATTTTGTTTTTCTGAATGAATCCACTTAACGGTAGAACCATTTTGGAACCATTTTTACATTAATCAGAGAATTCAATTGTCCATGGTTCGTATCTACTTTCTGCATGTTGGAACCGTATGCGCGATATAAGCGTAACAGCTATATCCCAGAGTTGGCAACTGATCCTGTTGACAAGCTGCCTTCCGGTCTAATTTATCAGTTGAAAATGAGTAACGGTTACATCAAACAGTTCTTATGTAGTTTGACTGAATGTTCCAAACAAGTTGTTCCTCTAGGCCTACTTTTAAACTTAAGTGACGAACTTGTTTTACAATCTTATATTCATTTCGTTCCTCTATAGCTTAATTAGTAAGTTTGAAGGCTTATAATACTAAATGCGGGATTTCGATTCCCTGCTCGCACTTAGACAAATAGTATTTTCCGACCGTAATAACATAGTTATGTACCTTTAATGTTTTATTACTATTATTATTATTGTAAGCGCTTGTTTGTTATTTGTGTTAAACACCTAGTTACGTTCACTGACTGTGTATATGTGTGGCTCAACTCGTTCGTGTGTATTTTATTGATTGCCGCGCTTCCATATTCCTAAATATAATTAAAACATTAAACCTTGTATACTTCGCGCATTAAATGGTCGGTTTACTTTAATTTAAAAAAAAAAACGTTCTTGAAACTGATAGACTACAAGTAACTCTATGGTTTTACTTTGGTATGGGATAAAAACTCATCCATTCGCCAATAAATGTAGATTTTTTTGGTTGGTTAGTTTGTTTTTTGAATAACGCGCAAAGCTACACGAGGGCTATTTGCGCTAGTCGTCCCTAATTAAGCAGTGTAAGACTAGAGGGAAAGCAGCTAGTTATCACCACCCACCGTCAACTCTTGGGCTACTCTTTTAACAACGAATAGTGGGATTGAACGTAACATTACAACGTCTCCACGACTGAAAGGGCAAGCATGTTTGGTGTGACGAGGAAACGAAATCGTGACCCTCAGGTTGCGAGTCGAGTACCCTGACCATGGTGTGTCGAGAAGTTGACTGAAACCAATGAATGTTTCTAACTTATTGCTATCGTTTACTTTTACCATGTAGCCATAAGATGATATTACAATGTCAAGATTGTAATATAATTTTTTTAATTTCAACAAGGTCACTCATATTACAACTAGATGCCGGAAGCATTTTTTTATATTCATAACATTCTCTTTCTCCATGTACTGTTTTTCTTCATATTCGGAGTAAAGGTAAAGCAAACTTGTTACAATGAAGAAAGATCTGAAATCAGTGAACCAATCATAAGAGATGCCACAGGAGAAAAAACACTTTCTCTAATTTATATTACACCAAATATATTTTTAAAAACTGGCCACCCCTCTACATTTACAGAAGTTTTACTGTACATTCTAGTGTTCACACTACTGTTACCATTTTTTTGTTCGTTTATTGTAAAGCACAAAGCTACACAGTGGGCTCTCTTTGATATTTCACCACAGGAATAGAACGCATAATTTTTGTGTTATAAGCCTTCAAGCTTGTCGTTGAGTCAGTTTTCAACCACGTTACAGATTGATCAATTTAATGTTTGGATATTCTTGAATATCATTTTTACTTGCAGCATTATCTACCAAAGTGATAGCTTTAACAAATGAAGTTAAACCGAAAAAGAAAGAAAACATAAATGCAAATAAAACTATTGGTAGATTAGCTGTGTTTATTTGTTACTAGAATAGCTTTATTAAATGGATTAATAAAGGCCAAATATATACATAACTACGAGTAGTACTTCAATCTTACCCCTTAAACAGTCAGAAATAATTGCATAAATTAAAATGGTATTACGCACACATATATTTATATATACTGCACCAGATGTTTGTCTATAGTCTTTCAACGAGATATGGAATCAATATTAATCTCAAGTGCCACGTTTCACTTACTATTATTATATGCTGCTCAGGCAGATCAGCCGTGTGGGAAGCACTTAATTATCTGTAATATTAGCGAAGAAGACGTTCAACGTTAAGTATAAGCTTATAGCGTTCTGCGTTAAGTTAGCCATCTCATCTGCGACGTAGAAATTTAACTTGATTTTAAGAATAAAGATATTTACATAATTCTTGCAATTATCTTTTCATGTACAGTACTGCAAAGTGTAGGGTTACATTATAGTAGGATTCTACCGATAAATATGCAAAAAGAATGGTGATATTAAATACATAAGTTTTCAACGTAAAGAAATAATACATACAGATTGTTTTGACGTTACACTACAATGTATATTATTATTCAGAAACTATTATACCATATTATTCGGTGACATTGGCTGAGAAGATAAACATTTGAATCAATTAGTTATTCAAAAAATATTGTTATAAAAATTACATGCAGGAAAGATGTTTTTTTCACTACGTTTGTTTGTTGAATTGAGAACAAAGCTAATCGGGTGATATTTGTGTTAGATGTCCCTGTGTAAGCAGCGAAGATAGCTAGTTAACATGTCGTTATAACGTCGACCAACTCCACTCTTCATTGGTGAATATTTTCGATGGCGGAATTCAAATCTACAAATCATGAGGCCACGTCAGGCTTTTGCAAGTACAGAAATATTATTTTATATTATAGCAAAGTGTAACAATTACAATACGTAAGATAAAATCACTATAAAGATACAGCAAAATATATTGTTACAATAAAACAATTAAATTAACAAAATAATTACAAGAATCGTGGCAATTATATCTTCAGAAATGCCATACCCTTTCTATCAGTTATAGCAAAATAGTTATAGCAACAGAAGGAATACAAACTACGAAAAGGCTATTTTTCAAAATTAGTTTTATAAATGTAGCGTACACATTAAACAAAAATACCTCTATCTCCAAAACATAATATTTTATTACGTATCATTTACCGTATGTTTAGTTCTAGATCAATATTGAATCTGTAGAACCAAAGAACTCTTCTCTGTAAGAAACCGTAAAGCGAAATATTGTCTAATAAATAATTATAGAAATAGAGATAGTTTTGTATTGTCTTTTAGAATTTGTAGAAAGAAAACTTTAGTTTTCAGTTTAGAAAAGGGTTAAAAAACAAAGTTTATGAATACCTTCACTCTTATTGTGATATCTCTTCATACTTACATTACTGTAACAGAGATAGTTGTTTCTTCAACTTTAGCATTATGTGTTATTCAGATTCATAAAAATTAAATATTAAAAATGAGAATAGGTTTGTTAAAACTTGATATCGTTTAAAATTGTGATAAATTATCAACCTACTTGTCTTTGATTGCTCAGAACAAATAATCTGTAGCTATTGACTAATTCTAATGGTAACAAATCAAATTGGTTCGTGACGTTCAAACTTGCTTCATATGTAAATCGTTTCTTTTCTTCCAGTCATTACTGATGCTAATTTAACTTTATCCTAGTGCAGGCTGTGACGGGTTAGTTGTTCGTATCTGACAAGTATCACTTAAAGCCTCTAAAAGTAGTAGTATGCTAGTATATGTAAATCAATTCCAAACTTTACAAATTAACTACACGCCTCATATATTTCAATACTTCCTCTTCGTGGATGTCAGAGATAGTTTTCTAGGTTTACGCTCAACTAGTGCAGTATTTGTTTTAAATGATAATTGGTTAAATCATTTACATGGGTCAGTTATCAAGTTTTCCTGTTACCTGAGAACTGAGAAAATAAAATAATAAGTAGTTAGACTTTTATATGTTGTTTTTTTTTTAAATGGGCAAGAGGATCGTTTAGTCTCTAGCATTCAAATAATACAATTCGAAAAATATACCATGAAGAAACCATGTACTAGCAGTCGTTTTGTAAAACTGAAACGCGTGGATACGAAACCAATAAATTAAAAAAAAACAGACAGATACATAGATTACTTGTGTAGAAAATATGTTTTTTATTAAAATTTAGAAACTTTATTAGAATTTGTGGAAGAAGTTTCACGAGCACATAAAGAAAATAACATAATACTCTTAGCTAATTCTATAATTTCTAAACTTTGCGGGAATATTGACTGAAAATCTAAAGCTAGGAAGACGCTTGAGTCATAAGACAGAAAATAAAAATGTAACACGGCTAAGATAAAAGAAATAACTCTTAGAAAGCTTTATTGGATACTAAAGAGGAAAATAAATGACAAAATTTCTATTAGATTAGAAAAGAAAGAGGCAGCTAATAAAATCATGGTAAATGGCGAATCTTAAAAGATTATAAAAGTTAGCAAACAAATAACTGGAAAAGGAATGAGAAGACATGATAAATACGTGATAGATACAAAAATACAGAAACTGTATGGAAGACAGTAGAGACATAAAATTATAGTAAAACAATATTGTTAAAATATACGAAAACTATTAGAAAGAGCAGGCTAATGCTGAAATATGAAGTAAAGAAAAAATTTGAGGAAACAATGGAATGGCCTCTAAAATATTCATTTGTTTGTTGAGTTTCGCGCAAAGCTACTCGAGGGATACCTACACTACTAGCTCTCCCTAAATTGAAGTATTAGACTAGAGGGAAAGCATCAGGTTAATATCACTCACCGACAATATTTGGGCTAATCTGTACCAACGAATAATGGTAGTGTAGTTCTTATTATAAGGCCCCCACTGCTGAAAAGGCGAGCATTTTCTGTAAAGGGATTCGAACCCGCTACTCGTAACCTATCATGTCAGACCCTCTAAAATATATTTAATAAAACTGTAAGGAAATAGACTGGCGAGACAGTTCAAAATATTGAAAACAACAACAACAAATAAAAGATTATTTAAAAATAGCAATGAAAGAAAATAATGTGTAGTGCTAAAATAAATAAAGTTTCAGCGTAAACTACACAATAGGCTACGCGTCCACCACAGAGAATCGAGCATTCTAAGCCCGTTAATTAACTGTTTATCCACTGGTGAGACATAAAGTAAAGAAAAACTGAGGTGATACGCGGAATATACTAAGATAAAAGTTGAACCAATGTTTATCTTCATATTGTTGCTCTTTCTTGATATACCTTTTTAAAAATAAAAAAAACAAATCATGAAAACATCTCCAATACATAAAAATGTATCAACAACATAAACTAAGTTTATTCACCTGTACAAGCAAAACATCTCCAATACATGAAAAGGTATCAACAACAGAAACTAAGTTTATTCACCTGTACAATCAAACAAAACAATAAATGAGGATCACGGAAAACAAACATTTCTTTTTTCATTTGCGAATATCATCCAATAAGTTGATGTCATCACTCCAGTGTCTAAAAACCAAAAGTCTAATATACCCTTCTCATGTATAGATCTGAACAAAGAATATCCATTCTCCCCAACCAACAATACGTAATCAGGACAAAGAAAGTCCAGTGCACTCCAGCCAACAATACATGATCAGAATAAAGAAAGTCCAATACACTCCAGTTATCACTCAATCTCGAAAGAAATATTCAATAAAATTCAGTTTTCTCTAAATTAAAAATTCTAGTTAAAATAAATACAGCTTAAAAGATAGAAATAATATTAATTTTGAAAGACTTGATTTAACACTGTACATCCATCTGCTTTTACATGAAGTGTAGAGAGAAAAATATTTAATAAATGCCTTGGGAACGGAGTAAATCCACATACACTTAACTGTAAAGAGTGTGAAACTATGCTGTACAGGCGGAAGTTCTTGCAGGAAGGAGTCAATTTAGTTCAATTATGGGTTAATTTATGTGCTCAGTTATAATGAACTTTGTATCCCACTTTCCTTTTCACAGCTACTACATACTATAAGTATATTCCAACATACGAGTTATCCTTAATTAATTTTATTTCTATACCAGCTCTATAACAAAAGTTTGCTTTGAAATTACTTTGTACCTGTGAACCAATACTATACAACACGATATTCAACACTTCCCATATATAAATGTTAATAATAAAAGAAATAATCTCGTGTTAAAGTGATCTTCCTTGATTACTCTCTGCTTTGTAGGTCATTCACGTTTTTGTGTTTAGTTGTGACCATTTTATATGTGAAGTTGTACTGGTTAACTTTATAGGCCGTTCACGTATACTGCTATTTGTGTTTAGTTGTGACCATTTTATGTGTAGTTGTACTAGTTAAATTTATAGGCCGTTCATGTATATTGCTGTTTGTGTTTAGTTGTGACCATTTTATGTGTAGTTGTAGTAGTTAACTTTATAGGTCCGTTCATGTATACTGCTGTTTGTGTTTAGTTGTGATCATTTTATGTGTGTAGTTGTACTAGTTAACTTCATAGGCCATTCATGTACATTTCTGCTTTTGTTTAGTCGTGACCTTTTTGTGCATGTAGTTGAAATACTTAAAACACTCGTGATTTTTTCTTCATAAAATAACTATGATTTTTAAACAGTCAATCACGCTTTTCTTCTGTGTATGTGTATAATAATTGACTGTTAACACGTTCAGTCATGACTCTTTTTTGCGTATGTATATGTGTGTGTGTGTGTGTGTGATTATAATAATGATGATTGCTAACAGATTTAGTCATACTATTTTTGTGTTTGTAGCGGTAATCATTAAAAGTAAGTTGTCATGACGTTTTTCTATGTAGCTGTACTTATTAAAATACCAATGATTTTTGTTGCTTGTGCAGCTTAAAACGTTAAGAATTATATACTTGTAGTGTGTTACATTTTGTCAAGGTTATTGAACAAGTATTAAAATTACATCACAAAGTGTGTACTGTTTCTTTTTACTCCTTTCCCGACTAATTATATTCGTAAGAAAAAAAAACAAAAGCAATTATTACAGCTCTTAAAACCTGTTGGATCTCTACGTATTTTACTAACAAGTCTTTATATTATACGATTTTTCTTGACCAAGGGGATATTCAAGTTACGAAAAGTTAAAATATTAACTGATGATAAAATAATATTGATAAACTAAACTTAAAACTCTCGGGTCCATTAACATTATACAAACTAACAGGTGATAATGTACTTAATAAACGCATGAAGTACAAGAAGTCAGACAAAAAGACAACATTCAAGGTGATTGAAAGACAACTACTTGAGTTCTTAAAGTCATGAATAACCCAAGCATTTGTAGGCAGGTAAGCAAAATACATTATCCCTGTTTATCACAGCTTTTAAGAGGCTAATATTAGAAAATATTCCAATTACAAATAAGAACCGTCTTATAACTTTGCTTAACAAAGATATCAGTTAGAAACACAAACAAACAAACAAGTAGAAACACGAAAACATACAATTCCCAGTATAATCACGTATAGAAATCAATAATTTTCGTTGGTGTGACCAGAAAACACTAAAATGCATCAGTTACAAAAGGTCAGACAGAAGGCTCTTGAGCGATTTCGTAAGGTCTGATTTCTTGGCAAGTATAATCAAATTATGTCCAAGTAGTTCTGTTTTACTGGATCAATTAATAACAAAGGAATCAATAAAACCAAAACCAATCTGTTTACAAGTAATTCGCTTTTAAGAATAATGACGCATCACTTAATGCCATATCTTTCAATGGTTAAAATATATATATATATATATATATATGTATAGGATTTGTTGGCTTCAGCACAAATTTACACATTGGACTATCTGCAGTTTGTTTACCGTAATAATTGACTCCAGAATTTTAAACACTGTAAGACCATAAATCTATTGTTGATCAACCAGAAGGTTCCTCGCTGGGACAGCGGTAAGTCTTCGAAGTTACAACGCTAAAACCAGCGGTTCGATTCCCTTAGATGGACACAGCAGATAGCTAGATGTGGCTTTGCTACAGAAACACACACACACACCCAACTGGATTACTACACATAAATAAACGTACTATTTCTGGCATACAAAAAATATTCTTTGTTTCTTTTCAAATTTCAATAGGCCCGGAATGGCCAGGTTGGTTAAGGCGTTCGAGTCGTAATCTGAGGGTCGTGGGTTCGAATCCTGGTCGCACCAAACATGTTCGCCCTTTCAGTCGTGGGGGCGTTATAATGCGACGCTCAATCCCACTATTCGTTGGTAAAAGAGTAGCCCAAGAGTTAGCGGTGGGTTGTGATGACTAGCTGCCTTCCCTCTAGGCTTACACTGCTAAATTTGGGACGGCTAGCACAGATAGCCCTCGAGTAGCTTTGTGCGAAATTCAAAAACAAACAAACAAACCAAATTTAAAGCAACGCTACACAAGGACTATCTGTGCATATTATAAGGGCAGCTAACTAGACAGCTACAATCAATGTCAGCTTTGTGTTAATTGTTTTATTGAATAGTGCAATTTGATCGTCAGTTTTATAGCGCAATCAAGTGCGAAGCGTCTTTTTTTTTTTTTTGTGGCAGCAGATTTGAAACGAAACTAGCAGACTATCTTTCTGAAATATAACATCAGAAGCTTCCACGTTCTTCAGAACTTTTAAAAAACCTTCATAAATATTTAAATGTTTACATAATGTATCTACACTACTTAATAACAATAAAAAAAATCACAATATTAAAAATTACGTATTATATTTTTCGTTTGTTTCATAAATACGACTGGTCCGTCTTACTGTAAGCAACTTCTGTAAGATAACAGTAGGCTTCCTAAAAACAACGCGTTCAAAATTTAAAAGTTTAATGAAAATTCAGCGGAAAGGATCAACGAAACCTTAGTTTAACTCATCTTCACACAGAACCTACATTTAGTTTGTAACAACTTTCATTTGATATTTCCATACTACAAAGTAATGATTGATATCATTTATTCTTCGGTTCATTATCAAGTAATATCTGAACAACGTAACTATTTTCACCATTAACATCTCTTGAAAATATTGTCCGAAATCGTTATAAGAACACAAAAAAAGTACAGAAGTATAGACCAATGCGTTTATATTAGGTTGTCCAGAAATAAATGTCGTTTTTGATCTGCGAAGTTTGAAAAAGTATAAACCAGTGTTGTAAATCATGCTTTAATCAAAGTAAACACGGTTTGCTTCAGCGTACTTTTACCAACGTGTAACGATGCTGTTTATGCCGCTGCTGTAAAAATCAGAGTTTCTGTGGTCAATAAGCTCCCTGAAAACTTCTTCTGCAGCTGTCTGGTTCTGAAAGCGTTTATTGTTCAAAAAATTCTCAAAAGTACTTGAAAATATGATAATCTGTAGGAGAAAGGTTTGGGAAATAAGGTGGATAAGGCAGAATCTTGAATTTCAATTCGTACAATTTTTGGAGCGTCGTGCTTGACAGGTCTCATAACTCCGATTTTGTTGATCTTCAGTCAGCTCATGTGGAATCCACTTATCCAACCTTTCTTCTTTCCAGTCGCACTCAGGTGGTTGGAAATGTTTGATTTGCTTGTGCCTAACTTATCTTCCAGTCTTAACTGGTTCCCTTAATGCACTTTCATCCACGACCTTCGTGGTCTTCAAGACTTTCATCTCCATGTCGAAACCTTTGGAATCAACGCTGAGCTGTATGTTTAGTAACAGATTCATGGCCGAATGCCTGATTGATTTTCCGTGTAGTTTCGGTAGCTTGTTGTCCAAGTTTGAAATCGTAGAGGAAAATCAGACGAAAGTCCTTTTTGTCCATGCTGCCTTGTGGGTTGCGAACTTACTCTGAATGGACTTGAAACAGCAGACAATTAAGACATCTTGTAAGCAACAAACGTTGAATCAAACAAACCAACCAACAATAAGTTACTCAATATTCAGTTTCTAGATGTCATCATGAGAATTCCAACATTTATTTCTGGGCAACCAAACATCTTCTCATCATTTTGAAAATTAATAATGATAAAACATGAACGAAAACAGTTTTCTATATAATCGTTACACCATATTATTATCAGAAAAAATACTAAAACCAAAATATCATGTCTTGATTCATACTTTAGGTAAAGAAAGTCAAGTAATGTTTTATTTCATTATTATATAAAGTATTTATGAAGGTTTGATGATAAACGGTAAATCACAAACTGATGTGACACGGAATGTAGAATAGGTATGGAACGAACTACATGTAGAATAGGTATGGAACGAACTACATGTAGAATAGGTATGGAACGAACTACATGTAGAATAGGTATGGAACGAACTACATGTAGAATAGGTATGGAACGAACTACATGTTTCCATAGTCAATATACATTAGCACTAGGGTGCCCAATTTCGTCTGGTGTTAGACACTATATTACTTGCTTGGTTTGTGTCCCATCCTACTGAGTAATGCATCATATCAATCCAACTATTTCATTACTTTATTACACGTGTTCCAGTAACATGGCAGTATGCCTTTAATACTTCAATATGCCATGACATTATTTTGTCAAAAATCGTGACAAACTTCATCCTCTTCACATCATATTTTTGCACACTTCTGTAGGTCTGAGGCCTAAGCTCTATGTGCAGTATTATATAGATTTGTTTACTTGTTGTTAAGCGCAAAGCTAGATAATGAAATATATCTACTATAAAACTGAATAGGAAATTACTCATATTGGTTGGTGAAAGAGATAAAAGAAAAATGTTGAAGGTCAAACCACCAAGAAGTTAACGACAGATATATATATATATATATATATTTAGCTTTCGATTTAGAAAGTTTTTGTTTACAGATTTAGTGATACCTGAAGAAGGACATTGCTAGAAACGTCGTATCGACAATAGTATATATATTAATATATATATCTGTAGTTAACTTCTTGGTAGTTTGACCTTCAACATTTTTCTTTTATCATGCACACCACAAGTTTCCAAACTCGGTTTTCAGAGTTACAAGCATTCCGATTTTAGCTAAGCCACTGGTGTAGTTATACCGAAGATCCCATTCAAAGTATAGAAGCATTTGTGTAGCAGTGTATGTTTTCAGTTGAATTTTGAAGTTTATTCTAAATTTTGAAACTTATTCTAATCCCGTTCAACCTCCATGGCTTCATTTATACATCACACTATATTATAACCACTCTAAATAATCCTACTTTTGTTATCCTGGGAAATGATTCACCAATTATTTATATCAGTTTTACGACGTTATTAGGAAGCGTGTTGTACTTTGAACACACAGAATATGCTGTGATCATAACACAGATAAATAAAATAGTAGAATGTAACAAGGTTCATGGCTGAGACTTTCTTGAAGGTTATGCTTGTAATCAAGCACCGTCTAGGAAAATAAAACCAGTTTATTACAATATTTCTGTCATTATTCTCTCAAATATAATATCATCTCATTACTGAAAGAGGAAAGAGTAGTTTCTCAGTGCGCTTGAAAACTAGATTTACTTATTTGTAACATTACGAAGTTCCAAGAGATAAAAATAAAGTTTACCATAAACTGAGTATCATTTAAGGTAATCTTATTTTTATATACATCTCTTGATAACGGCATACATACAATGGAAATTTCAGAGCTTGGGAAATTCATACCAATATGGAGCCATTTTATGAGCTTGGACAACTTATACACTGTTTATAAAAAAGGTGAATTTAAAACCGCGGAATACAATAAATTTAGTTGTTAACATTTCTGTCCTTGTTACTTTCCCTTAAATGGTAAAAAATATCTGGAATTATCAAACTAATTTAAATAACAATATTTTATGTACGTTCAATAAATAGCAAAAATCGTAGAATGAACTAAATAGAAGATATAGTTAATATTTTAACTGAAGCTTTTCGAATTGTGTGGACCTAAAGAGTAGCTTTAAGCAACTTTGCTCAGGTTTTCACCTGATTTGATGAAAGCCTCACAACAGAGGTCGAAATATTGTCCGTTTCTAAACTCCTGTCAAGTTCAGCCCATAAGCACTTCAAATCAGGTACAATCCATTTCACATCTTACTTCCTGTACTTAAAATATATAAATGTGTACGTGTGTGTTTGTATACCCGATAACAAAAATGATCAGTTGATAAAGACTTACCTAGAAATGGGAAAGTCAGTTGATTGGATGTTACATTTAAAACAAACAACGCACAATTGCAAATTAAATTTGGCAATCAATTAGATTTTTGAAAAAAAGCCCACTTAATGTAATTTTTAAATACAATCACTTGTTTTATATTCTTAAATCTGCGATAGAGTTTACGGCTATTTAGTTTTCTTATAAGATTATCACTCGAGTTCTCGTCAAGTCTCTGTGGATTATATACATGTTTTTATGTTCAAACGCGCAACTGGAAATGTACGTGCGGTTGCTATGATTCGCTGTAAGTTCGTTTGTAAGTGTGTTTTACTTTCAAAATTTACATCACTTTTTAACGCTACTTTGTATTCGAAGAATTAAACAATTTTCCTCTCTAAGGATCTTCAATGTCGCTTTAAAAATTCTAAAACACATATACTGTTCCATTAGAATAAAACGTTATATTTCTTTACGTTTTCACTGTAATATTGCTTGGAAAAAGAAAAGAAAATACTATATAGGTTGTAATAGAGCAGAGAAAAGTATCAATTAGGACAACTGAATTAAAGACAGAAGTTGTAGATGAAGTTTGAAGTACTTTTGGCGACAGCAAAGCCCCAAATTCCTAAGAGTGATTGGATCGATATCAGACAACGTCTGCTGCTCGATAACTCGTACTTCACTCACAACAAGATTTAATTCTGTGAAAAGTAGACGGAAACTTTTTCGTTAAAATCTGGCTGGACATAAATCTCACATACTTGATAGCTTAGAAGCCTAAGCTCCTGCCGATAGCTATCCCCTATAGGTTTCCACAACAACCGCCCCTTCACAAAGTTTGATCAAATCCACAGCGGCTGCCTTATTTATTCTATATGTACTGTCACATACACATTGAACACGCACACATCTAAGAGAGAGTGATATAGTCTAGTTTCACGCCGTAAGGGGCTGGGATAATAAAATATACGAAGCACTAGACAACGTATTCCCAGCTGATTGCTGAGCGTTTTTGAATGTTGAACTTAGTGTGAAACATCATCCTATATTCACTGACAGACAAAACCTGCAAAAATGTCTGACAACACAATATATACATATATACTTGAACAGCAACACATGAAAACTTCTATCTTATACTCAGTTCCCAATGCGTAATAAAGAAAAAGGAAAACATTGGTTCGTTACCCTGTTTACACTTGAAGACACATGGTGGAGCTACAAAATATTTGGCAGATATACTTAGTTTAATCAGAATTCGTCACTGAAACTAACGGATGTTTATTTAACTATGTAATCATATGAAAGTTTAATATACATCTTCTTGAGATAGTTTGTCGTTGGACAACATTTTATCTGAGCTTCATAAGGTCGCTGTTTCATCGTTAAAATAAACTGTTTAAATTGTTGCTTGGAAACTATTTCACTTTAATAAACATAATTATATATTCAAATGCATCATATAAACATCAAATGAATGTCTGTGCTATATGGTATAATGAATTTTCTTCCACCCATTTCGTATTTTAAAAGTGACTGAGAAGAGAACCTACAAATCTAAATGTATCGCGCGTTGTGTTTTTTGCGCGTATGTTTGTTTTAAAATGTGATCTTGCTGGCACGTATAAGTTTTAAGTATTTTGATTTATTTCCAAAAAATGGTTCGTTATATAAAACAAACTCATTTCATGTCTGAGTTATAGAGGCTTATACAATTTCACACTTCGATATTTTTTGATGTTATTAAGTCATGATACATACGCTTATTTTCTGCTTTGCATCCAAAGCTATTATCCTTTTCTGTTCATATTTTGCAACAAACAAAGACTCATTATTTTGGTTTTACTTTTTTTTTTCTAAAGTGTTAAACCAGTTACAAGCAAGCTCAATATAAAGAAGGGCCCAAAAGTAATAATATTTATCCATTGCAGTTGACTAAGGAAATATTAAGATATTCTATTCCAGTCCTTTATGACTCTTCTTAAGAATTATTTATTACTTTAGGTCACCCTGTATAACAGGACAGTACTGCGACTTTTTATTCTACTTTCATGCATACATGCATAAAACTCGTTAATTTGAAAGTCTTATAACATTTAGAAATGTGTGAGCTTAAGTTAACATGTAATGTTTGTTTGTTTGTTTTGAATTTCTCGCTAAGCTACACGAGGGCTATCTGTGCTAGCCGTCCCTAATTTAGCAGTGTAAGACTAGAGGGAAGGCAGCTAGTCATCACCACCCACAGCCAACTCTTGGGCTACTCTTTTACCAACAAATAGTGAAAGGGCGAGCATGATTGATGTTACGGCGATTCGAACCCGCGACCCTTGGATTACGAGTCGAGTGCTTTAAGCACCTTGCCATGCTGGGCCACTTAACATGTAACTCTGAAAACTTGTAGGAAAATATAAAAGGAAACATACAAATGTAATAGTATCAGTATGAAAGTAAGAATATTTTAAATTTGTGATTAATTTTAAAATAGCAAATAAGAAGAAAACAAAATATAGAAATGTGTTGAAAAATACCTAGACTATATTGTTCGGTTTGGTGTGTTTTTTTAACTCAGGAGTCAAAGTTGTTATTATGACAGAATTCGTCGGCATTAAATCCAATAACATGTTTAAACTGAATAATTTTAGTAACATATTCAAGGTTTGATTAGTTAAAAATAAAATGAGAAATCTCTAGTGGCTCATTGGTAAGTATGAAGGATTGAAACTCTAAGAGCCGGGTTTCAATAACTGTAGTGGGCACAGCACAGATAGCCCATTGTGTAACTATGTGCTTAATAATAAAACATACAAATAAAATGAGGTTTTGAAGGTCATTAGAATTGCTCCCCGTCTTTACAATATGTAAATGGATAAAAAAAGAGAAGTGAATTAAAATATAGTTATATACCTGTAGGATATGTAGGGCAGTTTACTATTAGGGTAAAAAAAACAACTAAATACGTTTCTATATAAAACCATGTGATTAAAATATTTTTCTTCTTGTGGAAGTGTTTCTTCTCTGTTGAATAATTTATATTTCTTGAAAACATAGAAAATTGTAATCTTTCGATTTCACTAGTCATCGACAAGAGATCAATGCATAATGCCTCTTTTTACACATTATAGTTTGGTTTGAATTTCGCGCAAAGCTACACGAGGGATATCGGCGCTAGCCGCCACTAATTTAGCAGTGTAAGGCTAGAGAGACGGAAGCTAGTCATCACCACCCACCGCCAACTTTTGGGCTACTCTTCTACCAACGAATAGTGGGATTAATTGTTACATTATAACGCTCCCACGGCTGAAAGGGCGAGCATGTTTGGTGTGACGGGGATTCAAGCCCGCGACCCTCAGATTACGAGTCGAGTGCCTTAACCCACCTAGCCATGCCGAGCCTTCTACATATTAAATTAGCTTTTATTCATTACTTGGTGTATGTATTGGCACAGTAAATATCAAATAAAATTAGCTATGTCGAAATTCGAAACGAAAGTTTATGAATTTTTTTCTTTTCATAGCAAGACAAATTTTGATAGTGTCTTTAATAAGTTGTAAACTTTCAAAACTTTTTATCATAAAGCCTAATATTTTACATCCATAACATATGTAATATCACGTTTTCTAATGTTTGAATTAGAAACATTACTCATATGCAATTTTTTTGCTTGTTTTAGGCACTTATATTAAGTGACTTCGGAAACTTATTTGAGTTTATAAATGTGTTCTTTACGAGAAAATCTTGTCACGTGAATGGGAAATGATGAGAACATCCAAGACACTAAAACGTGAAATGTTTATGACAACAACTGTCTGTTCAAAACAAAAAGCAAACACGTAATTTTAAACATTCTGAACGAATCTTTATTATGCTGTTGTGTTTCAAAAAGAACTCCAACTCTATCTCAAATCAAAGAGCAGTAAGTTTCTAGCACATCGTTCACGTTTCACACAGTTTCTTCAATATGTGCTCACATATTCTTATGCATATTCGGTGACTCGTGTGGAATTGTGTGAACGTGTCGAGAAGTTTTAAGTAAGTCTTCAAAAGTTAACCTTCAGTGGTGGCTGACTTACTGATGTTTAGGTTACTGGATTGTTACAAAAAAGACACAAAACAAACCTAGTTTCTCTTAAAATCTTACGAAATTTTGTTTTACATCACTCGTGTTATTAACGTAGGGTTCTTCCTAGGGCTTTCTTTCCATAATGATAACGTACAGTAAGTAAGTTATTAACCATTCCAGCCAAGTTTGATATCGGTGGCGAAGTATTCCCTTTTCCCTTCCTTAGCCTTAGAGTGTTTCGAACAGAAAAATAAGTCATTGAGTAATTGAGTACAGAAGTTTGGCTAAGTGTGATTCAGCTTAAACTTACAATTCAAATATTTGTTCCCAAAAGGAAAAAAATCTTCAAAACCAAAATATTGATCTACAACATAGCTCAAATAGGAAACTAATAAAAACGTCAAATAAAGATTACTAAAGTGCTACAAAAATAAAACCAAACACACAAACTAACACAGTTTGATCCATGAAGAAGAAGGCGATAGCATGATTTGGCCCGTGCCGGGCGTGACCCAGTGATTAACATGCATGAATGCAAATATAAAAGAATCCATGGCTCGCATCCCATTGTCAAAAAAAAAAAAAAAAAAAAATAACTTGAGCTCTTAGATACGTTACAGGAACGAGGATCTGTTAGAGTAACCAGAGAATTAAGAATGGGCGCTATTAACTATCTCCTTTCTCCTAATGTATATGCATGGAAAACTAGCAATGGTTACGAGCAGATAATATTAGCTCATGAGCTTCTCTCGTCTGATCAATAGTAAGATTTAATTGCAACTCTTATTTCACATTCAAGGCCTCAAACTGCAGAACGTGTTTC
Organism: Tachypleus tridentatus; assembly: GCF_004210375.1. Lineage (NCBI taxonomy): Eukaryota > Metazoa > Arthropoda > Merostomata > Xiphosura > Limulidae > Tachypleus > Tachypleus tridentatus. The sequence continues at coordinate 104,167,394 of NC_134837.1, read as the reverse complement.
GGAGGTACACGGACCATGAACACTCAGATTTATAGTCCGGACACGCTAAGTTAGAAAAATACTCTCTTTAACGCTTCAAAATAATTATGCATATCTACTTTTATGGTTCCTTCTTTCTTACCTCATGTCATTGTATTGATATGTTAATACAAATAATGCATTACAAAAAATTGCGATTTAAATTTCCAAATTTGGAAATTTGGAATAATTTTTTTATTCCAACGTTTCTTTTAATTTTTCCCTTTGGAATCCCAAACGGACAAAGAAAATGAATATAAAAACAAAGAAAAAATTTTACGTGATTTCTACTATAAATTTTATCCCTATCGGTATAAAACCATTTTATTAATTTTATATTTGTTAAGATACCCCTAATAATAAAACTTTTTTTATTGTTTATTACCAATAATCAGCGATCTTTTAATATGATTAATTATTAAATTTACATTACATTATTTGAGTGTTTTAATCTTGTGAAACAAACAGGGAATTCTTTTGTGTGATTAATGCAGCTGCTATGAAATCAGTAATAGAATAGTCATTTTTTATTACAACTATCATTTTCTATTCAGTGAGGTTACTCTAAAGTTAATAAGTAAGGTTCATTATATTCTATCTTTTAACTATCACCTTCAATTTAGTAAGATTATTCTAAAATTATGAAGTAAGACATAAAACTTATTTTTAAGAAACAGAAGATGATTAGTTGAGATTCAGATGTTTCTATTTGCATGTACTTAAATTATAGGCTTAAATCACTTTAAGTCGTATTGCTTTAATTTAGTAATACGACGTCTCCTTCTAGTGCTGCGTGCAAAAGATTTCCGAACAATATATATCTCTGTGACTTGGATATCTTGCCTCCATTTTTGTAATTATTTTTATTTCTTCAGATGTTCACATAAAATGAACAAGTAATGAAATAAATAGTGAAATTTAAAAGATTATCTTATCGATAACACATCATTCCGCCACACTGTATATTTCCCAAAGTGCCTTACTAATTGCAAAACAACGAGATATGAATCAGTTTTGTTACGCAACGTAATTCAAGTGCTTTTGACAGTCAGTGAAAATAGTTTCTTGAAGTACTGTAAAATGTTGCTCCTAATTGTACACATGACTGCATTATAATTATACGTGTCAGTTTGAAATGTATTTTGATGACTTTTCAAGAAATTCAAGAGTAATAGTAATCAACTAAACGTACAATCCAACCATTAATTGCATTAATACAACTTTTCTAGCATTAACAGACGAGATAACATTAATAATACTACAAATACATTCAGATTTTACTTTTCAAACATTAGTTGTCCTTTTCTTTTAATTTTAGTCTTGTAAACTTGTCGAAATCTCAAAAACGTGTGAAGAAAGATAGAAACTACTTATGTAACAACTCACAAACTGTATATTCTATTTTCCCACTTCCACATATAACACAAGATTGATTTTCTTGAGTTTAAGTTCTTTTTTGTCTGTATATGTGTGATGACGTTTTTTTTTTTTTTACTATTTAAATCATTACCGTGATTTAATTGTCACGGTATATTCTAAATTCAATACTGAAGTCTGTTTTTGTTTTTACAATCGTAAAATATATTTTAATCAGTTCCCTTATGCCTAGTAATCTTGTTGGGTTTTTTTCTCGTGCGTGAAGCAAACCATACCAAAATAAATAAATCTCTATATATTAATATTACGTATTATAACTTATTACGGACGAGTTTCCGATTTATTATGTTACGTATGTTAACGTATTACGATTTAGAATAGCCATAAATTTGAATCTATAAATGAACTGAATGTCAATATATACTAAATTTATGATATTTGTTAACAAGATTGATAAACACAATTTTCTTTCTCAACACAAATATATTTTAATATACAAACAACAATACAATTTATATTAACGGTTATTAAAAATAATGATTTATATGTAAAAGTTTTATAAACTTATAATCAATATTAAGTCTCCTGTCTAGTCTAAAACTGAAAATTTTTTCAACGGTTCAAGATAAGCAAATTATTTCTGCGTTCATAAACTAGCTCTCTATCCTTGGCTGGTCGCACACCGTTTACAAGCTGACTTTTATCCGATGAAGATATTTGATGTCCTCGTACAAATACCAATGCCCGAAGTTGATTCTCTAACCTTTAACGGTTTATAATGCTCGAAATCTATAAACGTTCCTGATCAATTATCTGTAATTTTACGATTGATAAGCGTTTATCATAGTTATAGCCTCTGAGATTTATAGTATATTAATTGTAGCAAACCAACAATATAATAATCTCTTAATAAACCGGTTTACAAACTTTAGGGCGAAGTTCTAGAAATTTCGGTGAGCAACAATATATGTTTTACATATTCAAGAGCATTGTGCACATTTATAGAAAAGGCGGGAATTTCGCAACACGTATTTAACGCTATAAGTTACACGCATTTCTAAACATATATTTAACTAAAGGAGACATCGGTACTAAAATAAATAGATAATAGTAAATCCGTTACACGAATTAAACCATTTTCTTATAAATAAAAGTATCTCAAATCAGTGTCTGAGTGTGTATAGTGTTGTGTTTTTTATCTTTCTGTCTTTTAATACAAGTCCTAATTACTGTTGGTTTCGTACAAAATCAAACATTCTTGAATTATAGAAGGCAGCGAAGCCTTGTACTTATGTGCATAGCGAAACAATTCTTTAGATGTTTAGATCTAAACGGTGGTGTTAGATGTTTGAATATATAATTTTATATTATTTATTTTATTTTATTTTATTTAATATAGGTATAAAGGTGTTTTTTTATATTGGTTTATTTTGGGTTTAAGTTGTTGTATATATATTTCTCCACAAGTGGGTTTTCTCGACATCACTGATATACATACATGCTCATCCTTATTAATACGTTACTTTTAAATATCAAACTAAACTTAACATTAGTCTGTATTATAGAACTATTGTATATAGTGACCAATGCGTATTACAGAACCAGTATATAAGCCTGTCAATTGTCTGTGCTACAGAAATAATGTACAAATATGGTCTCACGTAGGGAATGAACATACAAATGGTCGAACAATACACAACCATACTCGACTACCTTTGTTTCAATATGTTCAATATCAGTTTAACGCGTGAATTGTAATTATTGTTAATGATATAAAATGTGGTATTTTGACCATACTCAGTGTGGGCATTTAAAATGTTGCGATCCCCACTGGCTCAGCGATAAATCCGAAGGCTTATAACGTTAAAAATCAAGTTTTGATACCCGTTATTGGCAAAGTCAATACAGCCCATGGTGTTGCTTTGTACATAACAACAAGCAAATGAAACCAATAAAGGTTATGTTTTCCTGAAAGGTCATTGTTATAAATTGTACATCCAGTGTGTTAAGGCAAAGGTATGTAGAATAACAAATGAAAGGTTTGAGACCAGGAGTTACCAGAACTGTTCGCAAAGAACAAGAATTAAAGGCATAAATGTCCCCATTCTGAGCATATGTCACTATATCGCAGAAGTCCGAAAACTGACCATAAGCAGATTGATATATTTAAGATGCAATTAAGGATTTTACAAAAGAAGGTCATTGAACTGTGAAAAGAGGTAAAAGTTTTTAATAAAGTTTTTTTTTAATTTTAATTAAAATTTTGTTACAAAACGTAGCATACAAACATTGTACTACAGCTGCTCTCCTATAATCAAAATAAGAGCACAATACTCAGTTAAAAATTAGTTTACTGTGATCCAACTGTATAGAGAGATTCACTACAATAACGAGTTGCTTCAAGATGAAAATACTAAAGACTCATTTTCGTGTAGGCGTCGTGCTAGAATACCAATAATAGTAATCAATATTGACAATAAAGCCACCGACATATTGGCATTTGTCACTTTTGAGCTACATTTGTCGGCAGTTGTATCGTTATATGACTGTTCGCTACCATTTTATAAAAGCTACAGAATGTTTATCTCACTGGAATTGGTAATTTTGGTTCAACTTTTTCATTTGGTCTTGTTTACATCTTTAAAATTGACATTTTTGATGCATGATGCACATCAATAAGTTTTTTATGAGGTAAATCAACAATAACTTATTTCGTGCCTTTAACAAATATCATCTGAGACCGCCCCACTTCTGAATTATACACCTGCCAATAGGCTTTTGAAACCCCCGTAATAAATTGATTTCACTTTCCTATAATGACTATGCAAAAGTACTCGGCTGTCTATACTGTAATAAAGATAAAAAACATGGGTTATTATCTGTGATGCAACAAGAATATAGAAACACAAATTACTGTATACACTGTACTACAGATAATGAAACGTGGGCTATTGTCTATACCGTACTAATGATAAAAAAATGGGTTATTGTATACACTACCCAACGTATATTGAAAAAAATAGTTTTTGTGTACACTGTTCTGTGGATGCAGAAATATGAGTTATTATCTACATAATATTTCAGATATATATCCATGAGTTACTTGTTTACACAATTCTAAGGATATAAAAAAACAGGTTACTCTATACTGTACAGTGGATAAATAAAAACTGGTTATTGTGTACACTATAGAAAGAACCTATAAATCCGGGCGATTTTTAACACTAGGAATGCATGCATGCTTAAAAAAACCAGTTACAGACAGAAATAAAAAATCCTATAACCAAAAAACTTTCGAATGGTGGACATTTCTATATAAAGGACAAACTGTATTAAAATACGGGTTATTATGCTTAAGAATAATATAGTGCGTTGTACAACAAATACAATAACGTAGTTCATTTAAAAAATTGTGTTGTATCGATCAATTAAAAAAACATTGTTCTAGAGACCACTAAAAAACAGGGTCGATCATTTAATTCGTTATTTTAACGGAAAAGCAAAACAAATATGTTCAGCTTATTCCTTTGCATCTATTAAACATAACATTTAACGTCTGCTTATCTGTTAATAGAAAAAAAATATTAAAAACAACGTATTACGAATATTACTTAATACTGAACAAACGTCAACACGTTTTATCTTATTATGACTTCAGTCTTTAGTTTTCTTTAATAGCATTTACTTTCAAAGTCAAGTATTCAGTAAACATTTATTTTCAAAGGTGTTGTTTGTATTTGAATTTCGCGAGAAGCTACACGAGTCGTCCCTAATTTAACAGTGAAAGACTAGAGGGAAGGCAGCTAGTCATCACCACCCACCGCCAACTCTTGGGCTACTCTTTTACCAATGGATAGTGGGATTGACCGTCACTTTATAACGCCCCCACGGCTAAAAAGGCGAGCATGTTTGGTGTGACGGGGATTCGAATCAACGACTCTCACATTGTGAGACGAGCGCCCTAACCACCTGGCCATGCTGGGCCAATATTTGAGAAAGAATGTAGGTACAGTTACTATCCACCAACAGGAATTATTCAATGATGATCTATTGGGCAGTTCAAAGCCTTTTTAGGCTAAAATAATTCTTTCCAAGGTGACAATGAATCATAGGTAAACTTGGGATTGTGCAAGACCGTGGGACGAGATTCGAAAAGCAACTCGTTGTTCTTCTGCCTTGGACTATGAACCAACTAATTTTTGAATCATCAGGCACCATGAGAACACCTACAACTCTGTACTTGCAATTTTGACGACATTTCATCCAGGCATTGGTCGAGGGTTAATGGGAAAGAGGCTTTGATTACAACCACAGGTCCAGTGAGTGAATCAAATAAAACTTCATCAAAACAGTCATTCTACAGCAAAATAAAATCTGGATCGTTTCCTCAAGTGTTACAGAAAGACAATTGCCTTGGACTGTGTTGTCTCCAGACAGTTTCCAAACACATTCCAGTCATAGACTCAGTCGATTACTTGAATGAGACATAACTTTAAAACTGTGAGGAAGTCATTCTCAAATTGTGCTAAAGGTTTGATTCAGTTTAAACTCAATCAGTCCATCAGTCAAAATTCAAGGCTTGGAAGAGGGGCACCACTAAAAAATTTGTTACTTGGACATACCTATCAACGGTTTATGTATATCTACAAAACGTATTGTTTGCTAACTTCATTTAGAAACTTCTTGGAGCAGCATTGATATGCCACCTAGATATAAGAGGTATGATCATCCTACAAAAGGCAGTTTCTGGGGCAATGTACAAAGTAGATCATCGAAACTGTCACAGTAAAAAAAGAAGCTGTATCTTAAACAGTCTGTTTTACCCAGGTACATCCATCGCACCGTGCACTGGTCATACCAAGCATAACCAGCTGATTTAAATCCACGATTTACAAAAATTGAACATCATATTCAAACTATCTTCGTTTATATCATAGTGCAGTACTCGGTGTGACTGTCTGAACCAAAAAGGTATACGTGATATTCACTCCTTATACTAGTGTGTAGTTTTTGTGTCACTAAATGATGAAGCACCTTTTTTTAATAAGTTACTTCTTAATATCAAACTACACTTAACACTAGCTACATTTTCTGAAGATTTGTAAAATTACATGGACTAGGTACCTGTTCTCATAACTCTTGGTAAACATACGCACAAAATATTGATAATATTTAGCGTACACAACACAAGAGCTTTATTGTTATATTCTGTTGTATCGTAAGGTCAATTTGTAAATTAGATTTGGGAATTTCGCACAAAGCTACTCGAGGGCTATCTGTGCTAGCCGTCCCTAATTTTGCAGTGTAAGACTAGAGGGAAGGCAGCTAGTCATCACCACCCACCGCCAACTCTTGGGCTACTCTTTTACCAACGAATAGTGGGATTGACCGTCACATTATACACCCCACGGCTGGGAGGGCGAGCATGTTTAGCGCGACGCGGGCGCGAACCCGCGACCCTCGGATTACGAGTCGCACGCCTTACGCGCTAGGCCATGCCGGGCCTTGTAAATTAGAAATGTGACTGATCTGTTGATAGCCTAGCTGTGTTATACAGTTGTTATATTTATTTTGAGATCTTGGCTAGGAAAAAAATTTCTGACTTAGTATTTGTCGCTATAATTGTCTTGATCTGTGTGTCACTCAGTGTTTAAAAACCCATCTAGTTAATTATCAAATTATCTGCTTCTATTTCTCTTTGTTCTGTGGTAACGTAATTGGCGGTTTTATATTTTTCGTTTTTTTAAATCTGTCAAGTTTACTTCAAACAATTAAGTAACGTTTTAAACAATTGACCTGAAACAAACTTCTATCTATAACTTGAAGTTTGCTTTGTTTGTTTGTTTTTGAATTTCGCGCAAAGCTACTCGAGTGCTATCTGCGCTAGCCGTCTCTAATTAAGCAGTGTAAGACTAGAGGAAGGCAGCTATTCATCACCACCCACTTTTACCAACGAATAGTGGGATTGACCGTCACATTATAACGCCTCCACGGCTGAAAGGGCGAGGATGTTTGGCGCGACGAGGATGCAAACCCGCGACCCTCGGATTACGAATCGCTCGCCTTAATACGCTTGGCCATGCCGGGCCTGAAGTTTGCTATCAACTAATATTTCAATATCTATGATACCGGTATTGTTTAGTCCATGATTTGACTTCAGTACAATGATGATGTTTAACTAGGATAATATCTGCGTAATACAGGTTTAAGTTATAATGAAAGGATTAAAACACGGGATTTTATTCAAGAATGTATACAATCTATGAACCAAATGTTTAAAACACATTTGTTAGAGATGTGCATAATCAGCTCACAGGGCCCTCGACTCGTAATCTGATGATCGCGAGGTTGAATCTCCTTCACACCAAACATTCTTGCCCTTTCAGCCTTGGGGGCGTAATAATCGTATGGTCGATCCTACTATTCGTTGGTAAAAGAGTAGCCCAAGAGTTTGCGGTGGGTGGTGATGACTAGCTGCCTTCCCTCTAGTCTTACACTGCTAGCGCAGATAACCCTAGAGTAGCTTTACACGAAATTCAAAAGAAAACCAAAATAAACCAAATTAATCATCTCACGGGTAGTTGAATAGAAGTATGGTGGTACTGAAAGAAGATTGGTTAAATACTAAAATAAAGAAGTTCATAGGTTGAAAGTAAAGGTTTAAATTCGATCATAAGCATTGCATTTTCTGTCTTAGGGCTATAATTATAGAAAAGGTATTGATTACTTGACGCTTTGGTAGGGTAATAAGTTTATTTTTTCAAACCTTTGATTGTCGCCTTGAGTTGACGATCTTTCTGGTTGTTACAAAACATAGGAAGGAGAGGGAGTGCTTAGTGTAAACTTATGCTTCGTGTTGAGTCTTTATCGTGTTTCTGTTACTACATGGAGCTTTACTGACTTCTTGAAATCTTATAATAATATTAACAACGTTCAAGTTACGATGTTTTTATTTCTGTTGTTACGTGAGCAATAATTAATATGCGCTAACGTGTTAGTCTGATAATTGTGTATTTTAAGTGTGAATCGAAACATTCTGTAAAGTAATAAATAGAACTTTAAGTAGTTTGTAAGCTAAGATAATAAATCTATATTAAAAGGTATAAATTATGAAATACGCTATACAAATAATCAGACTGTACTGGATAAAATATTCATTTTGCGTATTCAAATGAATTTATTACGAATTGAATCCACAATCACTCATTCCATTTTTATTTGGGCATATAACTTTAATTAATATGATGCCTAATAATTAAACAACACCCTTTAGTGTTTCACTCGTGAAACACACAAAATCCGTCCACACAATTGGAATCTCTTCATAGATGATCTCATAAACCCAAGTGACACACTGTGTAACTATGTATCTCATTTACCCTTTTTGGAACAATTCGTCTGCTGGTACCATTAAAATATACCTCCTTCCACTGAGCGGCAACCTTTGATCTGCAATCATGCCCCCCCCCCCGATAAGACTCTATTTGCCATAGGTTGGACTCCAAAACTGCTCATGACTCAACAGCGATTTGTTTCAAAAATCACACCATTTAAAATTATTACGTCAGTTGAAGACATTAAATTAAGCAATGTTTTGGATACCGATAATAGTTTTTATTTTAACTACACTACAAATTTTCAACGTTCAATGCACCAGAAATAATATTGTAACTGTTAGCAAAATTTCGGTTCTTCTGCGCTATCAAGTAACGTACGTATTGCTTCAAGCACAGATAAAAACTAATTAAATTATTCTCAAAACGTCATTAATCTTAATAAAGCCCAATTAAACGCATTGATTTAAAAATTATCTCACCTTTTTTGTTAAGGGGTGAACCACTCTAAATTTCAAGATTTTTGTAACATCACCATAACTCATTCTTACAAACATATATACATAAAAACTTCGAGAAGAGAGATTTTATTGGTTACGAGAGTGATTAATTATTATCTATTCTAAAGATGGCTTGTATGGGTATTCTAATAAAGTACAGAACAACATTTCAGCCTTCTTAGGTCCTCTTCAAGTTAACAGGTTCTTTCTTAACCTGAAGATGACCTAAGAAGGTCAAAACATTTTTCTGTACTTGATATTAATTAAAGTTTTAATACCCATACAAGGCGTCTTTAGAATACATTTTTACTTCAAGTGGGTTTCTTATCACCGTGATTAATTATTAGTTCAGATATTATGATGGTATCTTCTAATTCATTATGAAATAAAGAGAGAGGCGGGTACATCTTTTAATATAATTAATTATTAATTTACATTACATTAATGGCATTTTTAATGTTATAGAACAAACAGAGAATTTTTAGTGTAATTAATTATTATTTCACATATTTTATTCTAAGCGTTACGGAATTAATTACAGAATTTTATGTTTTCAACATCAGTTAAACGGTTTGGTCAGATACTTCTGGCCCGGTGGTTAAGGCACTCGACTCGTAATCCGTGGGTCGCGGGTTCGAATCCCTATAACACCAAACATGCTCGCTCTTTCAGCTGTGGTGACGGTTAATCCCACTATTCGTTGGTAAAAGAGTAGCCCAAGAGTTGGTGATGGGTGGTGACGACTAGCTGCCTTCCCTCTAGTCTTACACTGCTAAATTAGGGACGGCTAGCGCAGATAGCCCTCGAGTAGCTTTGCGCAAAATCCAAAACAAACCAAACCAAACTAGATACTTCTAACATTGAAGTATAGTCCATAATGTTTAATCATTAACCAGAAAGAAAACAAACATTCAGCAGAACTCATCTTTAAATAAAAAATGAGATTACATGTCACTCCTGTAACGCACTCGCAAATAAAAATGTAGAACTTATTCAGCGTCATCAATATTTAAACCTCGGACTTCTCAATATGAAACCGGACACGCTAACGAACAACAAGACTGAACGGAACAGAGGTCCTTTAAATTGATTAATCATTAGCTCAGATATTAAATTGGCAACATTTACTCTTTATAACAGAAAAATAGAGAAAGATACGTTAAACATACAGCTATACAAATAAACTTAATCATAGATTTCTTGTTATATTAAAAGTAATGAATCACAATATCACTAAAAGATTCATTGGACTCTTTGTAAAAACTTCTTCTCCAAATATTTTGTTAGGTCTACAAGAAGGTGTTTTCAGTTAAATGACTCAGTAGAGCTACGTGTAAAAGTGTAAAACCAAATGACTCACGAGAGCTCCGTGGAAAGGGTTGATGGACCATAAATGTCAAAGATTAAAACAAAATTGTTTATCAGATTCACCTATAAAAGGTTAAAATTAAAATGTCCGGAATAGCTACGTTTAAAATATTCCATATAAGAAGTTAAAAAAATGGAATTAAAGAACTTGAGGGAAATACAAATAAGAAGATAATACCTAATAGAGAAGTTTGAAAATCTTACACGTGTAGATGGATGGCTACAGTTAAGAAATTTAAAAGACTTACACGTAGAATCTTTAGTTAAATACTTCTATGGATGTAAATATAAAGTTTGTATCTTAGGCGTTCGAGAGGATTACAGGTAAAAGTTTACAGCACAAGTAAGATGTTCGAAATATAAAAAGTTGTAAATAAGATGTTATTTTAACCTAATATAAAAACAATTGTAACTGTATAATTATTTTGACCTAATATAAAATTTTACAATTGACTGATTGATTTGACCTTATTCAAGTGTGTAAAAGTAATAAAGGATGCTTTGGACTTAATACAAATGCGTAAAAAAAAAACAGATCGTTTGGATCTAATACAAAAGGTAAATATATGATTATTTTGTTTTAATATAAGACTTTGCAATAGAAATATTCTTTTGACGTGACATAAATGTTTAAACTAAAGAATACTAATGTTTGCAATTAAATTATTCCTTTGATCTAATTTAAAAATTTAAAAGTAAAGGACCTTCAAGCCTACATACTTAAAGTTACAACTAGAGGGTTATTCGTGCCTAATCTTAACTTTACAAAATAGGAGTTAGTTTTGCATTTGATCTCCAGGCACTCAGCGTTAGGTCTAAGTGTTGATAACCCATTGTGTAGCCTTGCGTTCAGCACCAAACAAACGGATTCTATAGATTTACCCATAAACGTTTAGAGTGTGGGAGAATCTTTGGACATACATATAAAAGGTTTACAGCTGTGAACGTCCATACAGAAGCTTACAACTTCGGATCTACATATGTGTACAACCTGTTAAGTATGTTTGTAACAGTAAATAAAACAATGTACATTGAATTTTTTTTTTAATATATCATAAAGTTTATTCAAATATTTTACTCTGCATTATAAAAATATTTTGAGTTTCCGATTACAAACTCTCTCTGTTGTCATAGTAAAGGTTACATAAGCTTTGATGATAGTCAAATTATATTACGTAATGTAATAATTTTGTATTGCACAAGTATAATATTACAAAGTTATGTAATTTTGTTTTTCAGTATATCACACTCTTGTTAAAAACACAACAGTATTAAATTCGTTTATGTCCGTATAGTTAGCAGCTGTAAGTGAAACTGCTTTAAGGTGAAATAAGCCTTTGGTTTATGATCGTCCAACTTCCTGGCCAGTCCATCCTACGTGGTTTTATTGTCTTTTCAGTTTCCCAACTTTAGTGTAAAAGTTTTATGAAATTTCCTTTCTTACTTTTATATTCTTACTTCTATATTCCATAACATGTTCACTCGCTTCATCTTCCATTTCGTTCTTTTTCGTATTGTTTGTAATATCAAACACCTGTAAAATTCCATGACTGTTACAATGGATTTCTTTTTCGTTTTTCGTATTGTCACTTTTGCCTCGCGCATCATTTCTTTACAACTGAAAGCAATGAAAGGCAGTACAGCGGATATCTTTATGAAGGACTATTATTATATCACTAATCGTTAAAATGAAAGAAAACCAAGTATGCCGACGCTTCATAGGTGTCTGGTGTTTGTTATTTTGTTTTAACACTGAATGTACACCTTTACTTTTCATAGCAATATTGCAAGAATATAAAAGTCCAGATACTGAGCTGATATCTCATTATTCTGCTCTATAAGTTCACATGTTCGTATTTAATTTATTGTAAGTTTGTCTGTTGACTATGAAGACTTTAACAGGGACCATTAGCTGTGAATAATGTCAAAAATTGTGAAATAATAATTATTATTTTCATAAGCATCGCTGGAGTTCTTAAAATTATTTGTAGAATGATCAAAAAAGCAAAAAGTAAACTCCTATTCTGATATCTCTTCCTAAGTATGTAAAATACGAGCTTATTCGGTGATAGTATTTACATGTTGACCTTTTGTTGTATAATACTTTCTCAGAAGAGAGAAATGTCACAGGTGTAAGTTGTATGAAAGTTAAACCACCTAAAAGTAGAAGTAGTGCGAAGTTGCTGATAAATGTAATTGGACTAAGTTGTCACTGACAAACGAATTGTATATATTAATAAATCAAAACAAAATCAATATATTATATATTATTATAAGCTATGGCATTGGCTCCGAACCAGCCTCAAACTGTTTGTTTTGTTGTATTTCACGCTAAGCTACAAGAGGGCTTCCTGCGCTAAACGTTCTTAACATGACATACAAGAAGGAAGTCAGCTAGTCAACGTCACCCACCGCCAACTTTTGGAATACTCTTGCCAGACCAAATACTTGGATTTCACCGTCATTCTTATAGCGTACTCAATGTTCCAAAATGTTTAGAACGTTTTTTCAGGGGTAAGGCAATGTGAACCATATAACTTCGGCTTCACAGTCCGACACGCTAACCATTGGGCTGTGGTCGATCCCTAGTTTCAAACTCTGTCCAAAATGTACAAGTGAGCAGCTATTATTTGAATACGTTAATTTGAGTACCGCCAATTTAACCTCTTGCTTACAGCTGATGATTTGGTTATGTCGTTCTTCTGAGAGTTTATTTATCGAATATTAACCTCATGTGTTTATGCAACTATATATTCATTAAAATAGTGGTCACTATTCAAATAGTATTCTACCTGGAATCTAGATGGAAATAATACTGTAATTTTTTATTGAACGTGATGAAACTTAGCTCAAGTTCGCCATTTCTTTAAAAACCTGTTTAATGATTGGTGAAGACCATTCAATTAATATGCGTACTTTTCTTTCCTCGGACCCAATAGAGACTTACGCAACTGTATCAAAACTCATTTATCAAATATACTATTTATGGTTCCCTATTTTAACGATAATATATTTTTTGTTTATTACACGTTTCTCTTTTCCGAACAAATGTTGAATAATGTTTCACGAATGGTACAGGATCCATTCGACTTCTTTACGAGCAGCAATTTCATGTTTTCGTTTTTGTATTTTCACAATAAATATTTTTATTTTCAAGTCTGTGCTAAACGTCAGAAGTCCCTTATCCAAGAAATAATGGTAATAAAGTAACATCACATAATAACTGTCACGCACTAACGCTTTTCTCTCATTTCACAACGCTTATTCAGCTTGTATACACGCTATTATTCACAGCTTATCCACTAAGTCGATTATTTTTTTCAGATTAAAAAGAAATTGGATTGTATTCAAAAATGATGTTATTGTAGACTTTGGGATATTCCATTGTAAAGTGTGATTCGAGGATGAACTAGTGTAAGAAAGTAAGCAAGAGTCACTTTTAGATAAATATACTGTAATCGTTCACCCAGCTTCACAGACACAGATATGACAACCATTACAATTTGAGCGAAATCATTACAATTTTGGTGTATACATTATGACTATACGCTTATACAGACAAATATTACGACTTGTTGCAACTCCCAAATTACTATATATTATATAGGCCTATACAATAAAGTGATAAATTGTTCCCCAGGGCTTGAAAGGGGTGAAAAGAAAATTTCTAGTGAGATACAAATAAATTTTGATAATAAATAAAAGACATAGTCTAAATGGCTATATGAGATAATTTTGTTTGTGCTTGAAATAATAAAAAATATTTGTATCCGTCTACCAATAGTTTGAATGCGGTGCTTCTCCACACTGGATAGGTGGGGGATCCATAATTACGTCATCAGTGCTTGTCAGCCAATCAGCGCTCCCATAGATGGGTATTTCTCGTTTTCTAAGCGGCAGGGCCCGGCATGGCCAAGCGCGTTAAGGCGTTGTACTCATAATACGACGGTCGCGGGTTCTAATCCCGGTCGAACCAAACATGCTCGCCATTTCAGCCGTGGGGGCGTCATAATGTGACGGTCAATCCCACTATTCGTTGGTAAAAGAGTAGCCCAAGAGTTGGCGGTGGGTGGTGATGACTAGCTGCCTTCCTTCTAGTCTTACACTGCTAGATTAGGGACGGCTAGCGCAGATAGCCCTCGAGTAGCTTTGCGCGAAATTCAAAACAAACAAACAAACAATCTAAGCGGCATAGAAACACCAATGCAATCGCTCACAAGATAGAAAAAAAAGAGGCCTCGTTCACAGATTTTCTTGTTTCTGGCAAATCTAAAAGAACTAAAACTGTGAATCAAAAATTTAGGAAAAAGTATAGTGCAAAATATCCGGTCATTGCATCAAAAGTCAGTGACAGTCATGTGTTTTGCACAGTTTGTCACATTGATTTTTCTGTGGCGCATGGCGGGATTTACGATTGTTCCAGACATACAAAATCAGCATCTCACCAACAAAAGGCTGAGACGAAGACAAAAACGATGCAGATAACGACATTTATGAGTAAGAATTCAGAATATGAAACCATAAATGCAGAAGTGATGTTCACAGTGTCATAAACATGATATAAACTAGTCCTTATACAAAGACTTTTTCTGCTTACTATTTTTGCATGTTCAATGTTGTTTTCCCAGTACGTTTGTTACTCTGAACTAAATAAAAAGACATAATTTCAAATGATTTTTTAAATTTATTTATTAAATACATAAAACACAGTCATAAATGAGCAATCTATAGGAGTAATAAATAATAATAGTTATAATAATAATATAATAATAAACAGCTTAGAGACATTGGTCAGGCCTAGTAGCCACAAATGATAAAGGGCTCTGTCTGCAATCATTACGCTCAGTCATTTGAAATAGTTGGCATCTCTGCAGACATGCTCAAACTTGGGATACATCTATCTTTATTTGCTTCAACCTTTCTACATCATCTATGACTTCTGTCAAGAAACATAATAAGCTATTTATTTGTTTGTAGTATGGAACAAAGTTACAGAGTGGGCTACCTGTCTTCTGCCTATCGCAGCTATTGAAACCCGATTTTTAGCGTTATAAGTCCATTGATTTGCAGCTGAGCCGTTTGCAAGCGTTTCTAGCTGTTTGTCGGTTACTGACTGTTAGTAGTGACTATTGTGAGACTTTCAGTCAGGGACGTAGATCCTACAAATTGTGTGTTTGTTCTTGTGATTTTCGTGTTATTACCAATCGAATTATATAATTAGGCCTAGATGTAGGCTTTTTCAGCAGCCGAAATGTACATCTTTAATATAGGCGTGCTTCTCAGCTTTTCGATCTAAGCGATAGTTCGTAAGTATCAGTCAGTAGGCCTAAGTATACATGCAAGGCTTACAAGCACTATCACAGAATCTACCTACGTCTTATACGTAGTGTAAGATTAAGTAAAATTTTCATCACAACACATTGAACAGAGCATGAAATTCGAAAATATTACTCCCAAGCGTAAACTCCTGTGATCTAGATCTCGCAGGCCATTTGTAGCTTGTAGCTGCATCAATCTGATGTGTATGTTGTGCGGTTTTCCTACGCCATTTGTTCTTATGCATGTCTAGCCGGTTTTATTGTCGAACGCCTTACTCTCCTTAGCTGCCGAAGGCGCTGACCATAGTGTACGTTTGGTGTACAGTTTACCATGTAAACACATCTGCACCGTCATTAATATCAGTTTCACATTTACAAGTTATAATATCAAGTACAGCAGTGAGTTATTTCATACCATTAACTCAGCAGTAGTTTCGCAAAAATCCTCATCATTCCATTTTCGGTAATTAATTTTAGAAACATGTAGAACATTACAAAATATATTATTTCATTTTCAAATCACTAAAGTTTAGGAAGAAGCAAATTTGCTACCTTCATTCTGAATTTTAATGGCCAGCACTGAATTACTTCTGTTGTTTTAATAATAAGCTACTGTAAGCTGAACGCCGTCATCAGTATTAGAATTTACAGATGGCTGAAGCTGTAATCTGTGTCATGATTTCGGGGATTCAGCACAATAATTAAATTGATTGTTTCTATGTACATATCTCTTTAGCTTATTTGATTCTCGTTTCATGATAAGAGCATGAAAACGGAAATATCTTCGCTTCACGTAATTTACTTGTTCTCTAGACAGATATGTTGCTCTCAATTTAAGAAGTAGGAAAATTATTGCTCGAAATATGTCGGGCTTTCACTCAAAATAATAACAAAAGTGAACTTAGTGCGATGTAGTATCTTAAAACGTTTCGTTCTTTTGAATTCAAAAGTTCATGGTTCGCAATATTTCGCTTAACCTTTCAACCACTTAAGCGAAGTCATTTGATGAAAGTTAATCACATAGCATTGCTGCTGTAACTGTGGAAGCAGAAAAGACAGCATCAGGTTATCATTGAAAAGTGGAAACTAAACAGTGGTAGCTTTTGTTAACTTATTTATCATTGTTTGTTCAAGTATTTTAGTACAGAGCTATACAAAGGGCCACTTACTCACAGCTCTTTTTTATTTCCAAGTGATAAACTAAAGGGAAGGCAGCTACTCAAGAGAACACTCCGCCAACTTATGGGCTACTGTAACGTGACCGAATAATGTAATTTCAACGTAACCCTTATAGCTTACTCACATCACTAAAGTATGGTTCACTTGTTCTACAAAAGGTTGTGAACCATAAGTCCTCTGTTTCGCAGTCCGGACACGCTAACTACTAGTTCATCTTTGTTCAAACAACTGTCGGTTTTGTGTACATCAATACACTTTACGGTATTGCTCTGCTCTTCAGCGCTGGTTACTAAGTTATTCATGTTGTCCTTTAACAGGCAACAAAGTTTCGCTGTATTATTCAGTAAAATTCGCGTGCGACTCTTTTTTTTTTCTTTTTGAATAGTTACTCAACTTACAACTCTACTTAATTTAAACTTTCAAATAGCGAGTTTCGAGAGGACAAATCATGCACAAACATCCGCTTCGAAGTAATTAATAACATTCCAATTTTTTTAGCACATAATTTAACGAAGTACCTCAATAAATACAAAGTACCGTAAATGATACTTATTCTACATTCATTTTAACTACTTATTTTGAGAAGACCCGGTGTGTCCAGATCGTGAATCGAAGAGTCCATATTCTGCCACCTGTTGCCACAAAAACATGCACCAACGTTCGGACCGTTAACCTGCTATAACTAAAGAATTCGCTGTTGCTGCTGTTGATTTTTAATTGCTCTCTAGTTCAGCAACTCAAAGTTAGGGTTAGCTATATGTAGACGGTTCTCGCGCAGCTCGGCGCAAAAGTATGAAAAAGACTGAAGAAACAATCTATATAAATAAAAATTCAGTAGTTATCATGCTACACAACATAATGACGTCACAAAAGATGAGAAGTTAAAACGAAATATTTTACGCGTATAAACATGTAACGCTTCTGTTTCTCCCCCTCCGGGCCTGGCACGGCCAAGCGTGTTAAGTCGTTCGACTCGTAATCCGAGGGTCGCGGATTCGAATCCGGTTGAACCAAACATGCTCGCCCTTTCAGCCGTGGGGACGTTATAATGTGACGGTCAATCCCACTATTCGTTGGTAAAAGAGTAGCCCAAGAGTTGGCGGTGGGTAGTGATGACTAGCTACCTTTCCTCTAGTCTCACACTACCAAATTAGGGACGGCTAGCGCAGATAGCCCTCGAGTAGCTTTGCGCGAAATTCAAAAACAAAACAAACAAACCTCCCCCTCCACAGAAAAAAAACAACATATTTCAATCAGGTATTTTCGAATTTATTTTTACTTATAATCTGCATGACTTAGGACTTGAAAGAAGAGAACCATTTTAGAAGATTTTCAGTAGCATTTCAATTAATTTCCTGTATTATGTAAAACTGTATATACATATTTTGAAACAACCAGAAATGGGCAATTAGAATTTGTTACGCACCTTCTTAGTTATTATGTTTTAATGTTCTGTGACAAAAAAAAGTTTGATTCACGAATATATGGGATCTAATAAGTCACTGATAGTAGAAAACTTTGACAAATAACTATTAGTTTAATCGCCCTTAAATATATGTATAATTAATTGCTAAAATATTAACAAGCACTTTTGACGGTACAGACGAATGAATATTGGATAACTTTTCCTTGTATTTTCTTACATATTTTGTTATATTTGTCAGCTCACTACCGTTACTATATTAAAAAAAAAAATCCTTGTATATGTGATCATAATAGTTTTACAAGTGGGCTTCAGTACATGGTTTTTCCGGATAATACAATGTATTATTCAAGTGACTTTCTCTTTTCATAAAACTTTTAGATTTCGACTACTTGGGAACCTATAGGTGTTTGTTTGAAGTGGCGCTCGCTTTACTTTTTATATATTGATAATACCCTGAAGAGCAAACAACATCACGAAATTCGCTAACATTGAGTAAAAAGTAATCCGAAAGCTTTCGTAAAGTAGACTTGATACAGGAAAGTTGACGAATTTCTGTGTATTACAACATTATACAACGAAGGTAAAATATGATGAAAATAACCAAATATCCATACTTACTATTGTTCTGGCATCACAATAAATCCCAGTAATTATACCAAAATAAAATAAGCATTTTATACATTTCATTGCATTTTAAAAATGTTTTAAAAACCATTTTATAAAAATAATAACATTTATAATTCAGTAAGTGTCTTTCATAAAATAAAATTGAATCAGTCGAATCTGACCTAACTTTTGTCTGCATCTTTTATGAAAAACAGAAACCATGATACTGTATATAAAATAAAAACTTTTCACATCAACTGATTTTCATGTTGATACAGAGTACTGAAGTGGTGCAGCTAACAGGTTTGTTTTTGCAAATAAAGAAATTATCATAAAATCTTATTAACTTTCTTAATAACGATATCTTAAGATTCTCATTAGTTTTGAAAACGTTATATTTAAGTATTAAATATAAATATATTGAATGTTCCACCTTTAAGAATACTTTATTTTAGTTACTTATGTCTGTCATTTGAAACATGTTGCTACGCAACAGCTCAGGTTGGATAGATGGCGTTAAGATAAAATTGCCATATCACAATATTTTGTCGTTTATTTGTTTGCTTGTTTTGTATTTCGCGCTAAGCTATTCGAGGGTTATCTGCGCTAGCCGTCCCTAATTTAGCAGGTAGCTAGTCATCACCACCCACCTCCAACTCTTGGGCTACTCTTTTACCAACGAACAGCGGAATTGACCGTCACATTATAACGCCCCCACGGATGAAAGGACAAGCATGTTTGGTGCGACCGGGATTCGAACCCGCGACCCTCGGATTACGAACCGAACGCCTTAACATGCTTGCTTGGCCATGCGGGGCCAATATTTTGTTGTAATAAATTATATTCTGGCTCTAACGTTTCATTCAGTATTTTGATACGCTAAATTTGTATTTCAGAAACAGAAGTAAATTGTTATTTGAGAGCACACATACATATTCAAGTTTCAGGCCAATGGTGATATTTTATTTCAAAGTTACTTTTCGCAGCACCTTTAGAAAAAATTATTAATCTAATTGTTAAAAGTAAACGTGAAAAAGGTTTCGCTATTGTCTTTAACATAACTAATACTTGAAAACTGAGCAAATTGTTAGTATTCAAATATTCACGCAACACTTACTGAAAGGACGTCTGCACCAGCTGTTCCTAATTTTGAACTGATAAAGTAGCAGAAAAGCAGATAGTTAACAGCACCCACCGCCAGCCATTGGACTTATCTTGTCAGACAGTCACTCATCTCGTACATTTATAGCTCCAAAATGAAAAAGAGATAGCAAACCATGAATGTTCGAATTCACAGTTTGAAAATTAATGAACTGGGCCACGCCCAAATTTTGAAAAAAACAAAACACCATCAAGATACGTTTCTCAGGTTATTTTAAATTAAATTCGATCTGAGATGCGTATATTTGAAATTTAATGTAACAAATACTTTGATTTACACAGCTAATTTTGAACTGAACTATTTTCATCTCAAGCTAATGGGTTAGATGATCTACCCAAAGCTGTTTCTGTGGGTAAGTTGATTAACCCAAAATTTTTTCTACGAGTTCGTTGATCGGACCCAAAGTTGTTTATACGGGTTAATTGGTCTACCCAGTGTTGTTTCTATGAGTGTGTTGATTTATCGAAAGATATTTCTATAGAATAGTTGGTATACCCAATATTTGTTTTTTACAAAACGTTAGTTGATCGGCCCAAACTTCTTTCTATGGGTTGGATGATCTATCCAGAGCTGTTTCTATGGATTAGATGATCTACCTAAAGTTCTTTCTGCGAGTGTATATTTAATTATAACCCTGTCTCCAATGACATAGCGTTGATCTTTGATAAAACAAAACTAACTTAACAACTACACTAACAGCCAGAATCAGTCTTAAAAATACAAGGTAACAATACTTCAATTATTTGTTTATTGCTAACACAAAAGGATATTTGTACTGAGTTCACAATGGTATTGAAACCCAGATTTTAGCATGGTAAGCCCGAAGGCTAAGCGATGAACCAGAGGAGGGGGGTAATTCTACTAAGATAACAGCATATACCTATATAAACTGTTATATCTATCTGAATAGAATACTTAAATTCTTAGAATGTTATTATTTTTTTCAATTCTTCATTTGGTTGAGATGTATCAAAAGGATTTACTTAATACTACGTGTTGAACTGTTTGTTCAACACTACAGATTCTAGTGTATTTTTCATTAATTTCATTGATTACAACTAGGCTCATTTTATCCTTTTATGTGAATCCATTTGAGTATCTGAATATACTGAATTGCCAGTTGATAAGTTATTTAACTTAAATGTTTCATCTGTGCACAATTTGCCACTGGTGCGTCTGAATTTTTCTAAAACATACTTTTTTCGTTTACAGTAGCTTGCGTCTAATAGTAACTCAATGTACTCCAAGGGTGATTCTTTCATGTCTTCCCTCAAACAGATGCAAATATACATAATTGATACACGTATATGAGCGTATCAATATGTGTGTGCATACAAGTAACTATATGACGTACGCCTTTTACATTTTAAAGATATGGTAAGATAAAAACATACCCTCTTTCCTATTCCAGTCATCAGAATATAATCATGTATAACTTGTACATCCTAATTTAGGGCTATTTTACAAGCACTACATATATATATATATTATGCTGTTATGGAAGTAACGAGACAATTACGATTTAAATTTTCACGTGGAAAAACCTGGTTTACCTTGTTTTGTACATTAAAACAGACAGCATTTTTTTCCCTTTTAATACCAAAATATTTGCGTTGAGTTATTTCAAATTGCGGCCAATTGCAGTTCACAAAGGCTTCAAATTGCAGTTCTTTTTCATTGGGAAAGGAAACTAACGGCTGGTAAATCAAATTATCTAATGATCCAGCCATAACAAAAGGGTTAATCTGTATTCTATTGACATATTTTCCTGCAGAGGTACCAGGAAGGCTAAAGAAATTTGTCAAGCGAGTAAAATACTCCCAAGACACAATGACTCGTGAAAGGACACTTTTTTTTGTCAACGAAACGGTAACAAGACTTGTCAAAACTCTGTCATTGGAAGATTTCGTGACATTTAAGGTTCAGATATTCCCGACAGGCTACTTCTATAACTCCCCCTTCCCCAGAGTGGGTGTTGTTGACAAGTTACCTTCCCTCTAGCTTTTGTAATGTGGAAGCTAGAATAGGCTTATCATACTTGTAACGTCACAGAGGAACCGAAAACAACAAAAGGTTATTAGATGTGTCAGTCTTACGACATTTTCTATCAGTTCACCTGAACGACCCCATCAAACAAACAAAGCTTCCCTAAAAGGTTATTTTGATTATTCTTTATATCAAATCAACAATACAAATTTGTAAGCTAATGTTCGAATTTAGATACTTTGATTTTTATTCTGAATGTATGAAAACTTTTATATTCCGCTATATTTGTTTCTTTTAATTTCGCGCAAAGCTACACGAGGGCTATCTGCGCTAGCCGCCCCTAATTTAGCAGTGTAAGACTAGAGGGAATGTAACTATTTATCACCACCCACCGCCAACTCTTGGGCTACTCTTTTTACCAACGAAAAGTTGGATTGGCCGTCACATTACAACGCCTCCACGGCTGAAAGGGTGAGCATGTTTGGTGCGACGGGGATCCGAACCCGCAACCATCAGATTAAGTCGAAAGCCTTAACCCACCTGTCAATGCCGAGCCTTCCGCTGCATAAAAAATTCCAGATCAATTTATTTTCGAAAACAGTTTAATAATGAATACATTTAAAAAATAAATATTTCTATTACTTTCGTTCCAGTTTTTTTACTTTTTTATTAAGAACTTTAAGATAATAAAATATAAACATTGTTGATAAATAAAAGTTAAATTAATATAAAATTATTTCCTTTTGGTCGTTATTCTTTCTAAATGTAAAACTTTGTGCCTTACTGCTTTTTCAATATAACCTTTTGCAAGTATAATAAACTAACTTCTATTTTTTTCCATCATATTTTGTGTTTGTAGTAGTTTACTTCTTCATAAAAGTAATATTTCATGTGTGTAGTAAGCTTACCGATTTCTAAAAGTAACATTTTGGACAAAGGTACCAGCAAAAATGTATTAAAGACAAATTATGTAAGCGATCGTATAATGCTTGCTGAGATTCGGGTAGAACCAGTGGCTGTAGCAATCGTTCAAGTGTATATGGTAACAGGTGATCATACAAAAGAGAAAACTGATAAAGTGGAAGAAATTATTGACAATGCACTACTGAAGAAACGACTCATTGTAATGGATGATTGAAATACAGTTGTAGAAGAAAGGAAAAAATGAGTTGATAAGTATGGGCATAGTAAAAGAAACAAAAACTCATTGAATTCTGCAAAGGGAAACAACTGATAATTACCATTTCGCTATTCAAGCAAGAAACAAGAAGGAAGTATATACCGATAAAGCCTCTCGGCCCAGGGGGAAGGAGTACCAAATGGATTACGTTATGGTTCGGTAACTCTGGAGAAACAGTGTGAAGAACTCGCACAGTTATCCTTATAATCATGGAAGTTGGAGTACATCTCAAGGAAACAGAGTGAGGAAACACCAGAAATGGAATGTAGTCTACTGAATAGAACAGACAGAAGACAATTCAACGACAAATTCAAACAGAAAATACCTAAAATGTAAAGTAACCATAACAGTGAAAACTTGAAGAGGAACAATCAGATAATACAGTGCAAAATTCACCTTTGGTCACGTGACTACCAACAGACTATGAAAAACTTGGATTACAGATTAAATGTTTTAAAAAATGCCAGAAAGACGAAAGTGGAAAAGAATTAATTAACATCGTTGAAGGAAAGAAGAAAAACCGATAACAAGAAAACTATTTAATGGGAAAACAACAATGCCCATCAAGTTCGATGGTAGCAACAATATGATGAGCTTGATAAACTAGAAAGAAAGTACAGATTTAACAAAAACAATGAGATTCAACTCCAGCAATAGAAGTTTATACAAGAAGAGTATGTTGTTAACAGAACCAGAAGAAGTTAGACAAAGATAACGACTGAAAAGCTATTTGACTTCAATAAAAAAAAGTGATGGCGGAAGAGAGCCAAGTTCAATGTTCCTGTGGTGAAAATATTGAAAGAAAATCATGAAGTATACATTCCTGTTTGATGAACTTTTAAAAACACTAGATATATTTTTTCCAGTACCTCAGATGGCATTCTTTTGCAGCTGAAAAGGTGCTATAGCTACAACATTAGGGTTAAATCACGAAACATTGCAATTATACAAAATTTAAGGGAAAAGGTCAACATCAGATGTTGTGATAAAGTGCCAAGCCACAGTCTTATCCTAGAGCATAACACCAACTAAATGAATTGCTAATAAGTTAACTCAGAGGGGTAACTAGGCCCTAGCACACGAGGTATTGATAAATAAAATATAACTGTATGATCGATATCATACTGAAACGCCGATAATTCCCGCGCCAATGAGCCCGAGTCACAAATGTTTCAAACACCTGGTGACGACTCGAGCTAACTTATTTTTCCATGTTTAATAATTATTTATAAATATTTTTGTAGTCTTAAGTTGTAATAAAAGAAAGATCAACGCTCTCAAATGAAATTAAACGTTCAGAACAAAGAAGAAAAAAACGTTTCACGTCATTGTAATCAATTCAGTTTTCTACTTGTTTTCTCATTTTTCCCAAGGTGTTTAGAGTCAGCCCTGTGAGTACCCTATCGTATGACAAATGTGTCGTAAACAGGAGTCAAGTGCATCGCTACCGCATTTTTACTCACTTTTTACTAAACCCTTCTGACAGCAATAAGAAAACAATAGGCATTATTAAAATTGTGATTGGTGCAGGCGATGTTCACATAAACATGTAGCATATATTTTTTGCTGAAACTTTCAATAATTTACTCGAAAAAACTAAACTACGTATTATTACACAGCTTTTTCTGTACTTGCATTAGTAATAATCCTTAAACAACACTACAATAAATACCAAAGTATCAGAATCATTTGCGTGCACAACTAAGTAGTTCGTTTGATAAGGACCACTGCAACAGAGAGTTTAAGAGCATGCGGTTAGTCTTTACGTAAGATTAGATTTTATCCCAATCAAGGAACTGATTGGATGCTTCCGACGACAAAATTATAGCAACAATGGTACCATACGTGACCACAGGCTTAACGAAATTCCATGAAGCAAAATCTCTGTAAGCTTTGCAGTTTTTAGGGAAAGTTAAACAGTAGGTTATCTGTACTCTGTCCACCTCGAGGAATTTAGCCTTGGAAACTTACCGCTGACTCCCCAGGATGACACCTTATAGTTAATCTACTTTAAGTGATGTCCGTGTCATATGATTCTCTACAGATTATGCTAGAAAAATCCAATGAATAAATTTAGGTTCTGCTATCTTGTATAATATTAATATTTATTCCTCACTACTCTAAAATATTTCATGGAATATGCTCTACAACATACAGTTATAGGAACTGTATAAGCAAGTAAGATTTAAAATTCATTTCAATCTGTTTATTTAATTTCCCTGTGGTATTGGTATAATTTCTTGTTCTGGTTTACAGTAAGAAAGTAGTTATATGATATCATAATTTTTACGACAAATGCATTATGTAAAAACATGTTTATAATTAGAAAATATTAATTAACGTAATCGTTCTGTATGCCTAAACACAATATGTACAGAACAAGGAAATATGACAAGCACAAGAACCTTAATTTCAAGTACCATCCAGCCCGTTATTAAAATTGGATACATTATTACATTAGCTATCAAAAATACAAATTCTATTTCGACAAATTGCGCTTGTTTTAGGCTTAATATTTTACGACTTTAGAAAAATAAGTTGTGGTCATAACTCTAAAACAGTTTGTGCTTATTTTGTTTATGAGAAGACATGATCAGGTTGTTACAGCGTATGACTCAGAACCTATGGGACGAGGGTTTGAATCATCATCCCACCAAACGTGCATGCTTGCACTTTCAGTCGTGGGGGCGTTATAGTGTGACGGTCAATCATTGAGAAAACAGTAGTCCAAGTGTTGGCAGTGGGCGGTGATAACTATCCACCATCCCTCTACTCTTTTACTGCTAAGTTAGGTACGAGTAGCGCAGATAGCCCTCGTGTAGCTTTCGGCAAAATTCAAAACAAACTAAATCAAATTGGTTATAAATGTTTGAAAACAAAGGCTTCAGTGAGAAATTTTCTATTAATAATTAGTATACATACATTTTTGTCCAAAATCTTAAGGCCAATGAACATAAAGACAAAATATGCATTTTGCGTTGTTAGACTCAACCACTTATTTGAGTAGAGCTTCGAAAGATGAAAATAAGAAAAGGGAAAAAAACGTTTTCAGCGTTTAATAGGGAAAATGTGAACACTATGAAATTAGCCTAGATAGTAGCTGGTGAAAAGTTTAAGACCGCACTGAAACGAAGCGATAATCGGTAAACACGAAACAAAATTTAGTCATTTGTGTTCAAGCATTAGCGTTGTCAACATCTCCCACTAACATCTCCTGTGTTACATTGGGTAAAAACATGGCAAAGGATAAAAAGTTGACAGAGTTTGAACGTGGCAGAATTGTCGAGCTGCAAAAGCAAGATCTCTCTCAACGTGCCATCGCTGGTGAGATTGGGCGTAGTAAAACTGCTGTTGCAAATTTCTTAAAAGACCCTGGAGGATGCAGAACGAGAATTTCAAGTGGTCGGCCCAAGAAGTTGTCGTCGGCGTGAGCAGGAGGACTCGACGGGTTATCCGGCAAGACACCAGCCGATCATCGAACCAGATTAAGGCCCTTACAGACGCAGAATACAGCTCAAGAACAATAAGACGGCATCTACGAGAAAAATGCTTTAAAAAGTTGTAAACGTCTTCAAAGGACACGCCTCCTTCCACACCACGAAACAGCTCGGTTAAACTTTGCTGAAAAGCACCAAACATGGGACGTAGAAAAGTGGAAAAAGGTTTTGTTCTCTAATGAGAAAAACATTCAACCTGAATGGTCAAGATGGCTTCCAACGTTACTGGCACGATAAGGATATCCCATCGGAGACATTTTCTACACGACACAGTGGAGGAGATTCCGTCAGGATCTGGGGTGCTTTCTCCTTCCATGAAACAATGGAGCTTCAGCTTATACAGAGGCGTCAAACAGCAGCTGGCTGCATTGGCATGTTGAAGAGAGAATCCTTATTGACTGAAGGCCCTCGCTTGTATGGAAATGACTGAATCTTTCAGCAGAACAACCCTGCAATCCACAATGCTTGTAGGACAAAGGACTTTTTCATGGCGAATAACGTGATTCTTTTGGACAATCCAACGTGTTTGGGGGTGGATGGCAAGGGAAATCTATAAAAATGGACGTCAAGTTCAAACAGTGCATAACCTTCGTGAAGCCATCTTCACCACTTGGAATAACATTCTAGCCAGCCTTCTGCAAACGCTTATATCGACATTCCAAAGCGAATGTTTCAGTTATTCGCAATGACTGCTGTGAAACTCACTACTGATAGTTCTTGTTGGGCATTTCCTACCCTATTTAGGACTTCTTTTTGGTATGACTTAAACTTTTGACCAACTAGTATTTAGTAATTTCATAGTGTTCACATTTTCCCCATTAAATGCTGAAAAAAGTTTGTTTTTTTTATTTTCCCTTTTCTTATTGTCATTTTTCGAAGCTCTACTCAAATAAGTGGTTGAGTATAACAACGCAAAATGCATATTTTTTTCTTTATGTTCATTGGCCTTAAGATTCTGGTCAGTAGTGTATCTAATTAACATTTTATTGTGATCCTATTAATAATTAGTAGACACATCTAAAGAACATTTTATTGAGATTCTATTAATAATTAGTAGACATACCTAATGAACATTTTATTGAGATCCTATTATTAATTAGCAGACATAGCTAACGAACATTTTATTTAGATCCTAAACTACTGTACCAGTTGATACAAATATTTACTAATGACATTTAGAGAAGATACATGGTGCCGAACATTTTGTTGGGTTACTTCTTACTATACATATATTAGAGAGAAGTATTGCTGTACATTTCGTGATTATGCACTTTATAAATCATTTGATGGTGTTATCTTTCATCATACACGTTGTGAAAATATCTGTTATCAAATTTTTGATTGAAATACTTTGTAGGAAATAGTGAGTTAATATGATGAAAATGCCTACTACAGAACATGCAATGAAAAGAACGTTTGTTTTTGAATTTCGCACAATGCTACTCGAGGGCTATCTGTGCTAGCCGTCCCTAATTTAGCAGTGTAAGACTAGAGGGAAGGCAGCTCGTCATCACCACCAACCGCCAACTCTTGGGCTACTCTTTTACCAACGAATAGTGGGATTGACCGTCACATTATAACGCCCTCACGGCTGAAAGTGCAAACATGTTTGGCGCGACGGTGATGCGAACCCGCGACCCTCAGATTACGAGTCGCACGCCTTAACACGATTGGCCATGCCGGGCCAGCCATGAAAAGTATCTCCTACTGAGTACTAAGTGAGGATATCTGCCATTGAACATGTGATTTAAATATTTCTATCAAACATTTGTTGGAAATACCTGTTATTAAACATCTGATATATATTTCTGCTACTTGTGGCACGCCAGTACTCTTATTACCTAAATTTTACTGCAGAGAATACTTCTGGTTATTCACGTCCACGTGTACTGGAGGCGCCTTAAGCTTAAATGTGAACAAGTTCATTTTCATGTAGTTTATTGTGATTTATATGAAACCAGGTTTGATATACACAGTACTTAAAACTAGCGTTTGCTTTCAATATAATACAGTTTTTATTAATTGGCTGGTAATTCCTAACATTCTACTACTTACACAGTGAAGAATAATTTTGAGTTAAACTTCTTATAAAACCATGCTAACATGGATGCTAAACTACTGCCTGTGGTGGGTAATTAAAAGGTAATGCAAATAACTTATAAATGTGACAATAGCGTGGTAAAATATAGAAAATAAAGAATTGGTTAAAATCACTCTGAGAGAAGTAGATAAAGTGGCTAAAATTGGACCAAACGACCTTCATAAAATCAATTTGGTATAAAACTAAGCTACAAAACTTTGTTTTCCTTATAATGGTTTTAACCCTTATGTTGTATTTAAGTGAAAAAATGAATTGCGGATCTGTAAAAAAGTTAACTTAGAAATTTTTAAGACGTTGATAAAAATGAACTCGCTCATTTTCTTTTCCTTTATCATTTGAACATTTTAAACTGCTAGGTGTTAAAATGTCCACTGTTTAACAAAGAAGAAACGCAATCAGATATTTTTATGACTGCTAAGACAATAAAAAATTGACATATTGTCTTAGCTACGAATTGTCTAACACAATGGTTTTCCAACTTATGGAAGAAGTATTATGAAATATCAAAGCTATTATTTTATATGTTCTTTTGACGACTTTACGTTGATAAATCGTCTTTCTCGTGCGTTCAGTATAACTTAGATTTATTATTTACAGTAATAAAAACATGTTTTTATATTCTCTTGATAGCGATAAACTTTTTATTGTAACCTCTCAAATGCTAAGGTGTAGATCTAAGTAAATAGTATAAAGAAAATGTCATAAAAGACTAGAATAACAAATATTAGCTACTGGTTAGTCGAATGTCTGTATATAAAACCTTTAGAATTATCCGGTTCTTTGCGACCATCTTAGCTTACCTTGAATTCAGTTAGACAGAAAAGATGAGATTTACTTTAATTAATTACTATAATTGTCACGTTATTTTGTAAGTAATTTGATTATTGTTTTTTTTTTAATTTTCTCAAATTACACCAATAGCTCATGTTTTTAAATTTTTAGACAAAAAACGCGTCAGTTTAATAATATAATACTGTTTTCTATTTCAAACACAGATATAATTTTAAATAAAGATTAGTTGCGTTTTTTATATAAGAAATAAACAAATACGTAGAATGTGACACTTTACAAAATACCCATAATTAATATATCTTCATTTATTTAAGGAATATTATAAATGTCACGACATTCTGGTAGCTCTTTTAGACATAAGATTATATTTACTTCAATGTAGCATAAACTTATAGATCTTACTTAATATAAACCTAACGTAACATAATATGTAGTCGATTTTATGGTTGAGTAAGAAGGCACTTTTATGAAAAGAGAAAAAACGTGGTTGTCTCTGCCATTTCGTGAATAATTTACTTTTTTAAAATCTCAATCGCCGCATAGCAAATACTTAATGTAAAGTGTACTTATAATCAACTTCGAACAAACTAATATGAGGACTTTTCTTTATGATTGATTTTCTGATAGCAAAGTCACATCAGGCTATCTGCTGTGGCCACCGAGGTGAATCGAACACCTGATTTTAATGTTATAAATCCGAAGGCTTACCGCTGTCCTAGTGGGGACTTTTCTTTAAGAAAAATAGTTGTTTATATTTTATCAGTTTTATAAATTACAACAGACGTCTTGAACATCATTTGTATAAACTACACCATAATGAAATATTTTAAGTGTACGCTTTACGATACGTTTGCTTTTTGGTAATTAAGCACAAAGCTACCCAATGGGTTCTCTGAGCTCTGCTTACCACAAGTATCGAAACCCGATTTCTAACGGAGTGAGTTCGCAGACATGCTGCTGTGCCAGCGGGTGGGGAACCTTTACGATTAAAAGGGTTGTAATAAACTATGTGGATTAATAATACTAGTATGGTTTGGTTTAGCTTGAATTTCGCGCAAAGCTACACGAAAGCTATTTACGCTAGCAGTCCCTAATTTAGCAGTGTAGGAATATAGGGAAGGCAGCTAGTCAGTATCACCCACCGCCAACTCTTGGGCTATTCTTTTATCAACGAATAGTGGAATTGGACATGACTTATAACGCCCCCACGGCTGAAAGAGCGAGCATGTTTGGTGCAACGGAGATTCGAGCCCGCGACCCTCATATTACGAGTCGATTACTTTAACCACCTGGCAATGCTGGGCCATAATAATAAAACCAACAAGAGTCAAATGTATTTTAGGTTTTTTGTCTTGAATATTTTCTATAAGTCTTTCAAGCATTTATAATATTTTTTATCTTTTACGCATGCTGACGCCTATAGTAACTGCAAAATAATCAAGCAGCACAAGATAAAAATTAAAACATCTACACCCATTTCAAAGAGTGAATATTTCGTTGACTTTGAAACATCATACAGGTGGGGTGGCCGTATTTACTTACCCACACTGTGAATACAAAGATTCGCGGTCTATGTTCCGATGCCACAAAATCACAAACTTTCCTTTGAAGACATGGATGCACTAAA
Source organism: Tachypleus tridentatus (assembly GCF_004210375.1). NCBI lineage: Eukaryota > Metazoa > Arthropoda > Merostomata > Xiphosura > Limulidae > Tachypleus > Tachypleus tridentatus. The sequence goes on along the minus strand of NC_134837.1, from coordinate 104,135,923 downwards.
AACGTGACAATAAAATCCTAAGAGATGGTGGTGGGTGCTGTTGATTAACAACCTTTCCCTTTTTGATGAATTAAAATTTAGTAATAACTACAGAAAGATAGTTGTTGAGTAGTACGCAGGACTAGATGGTGAGCCTACAAGTATGAAGCTAAAAGAACCCCATATGATAAGAGAATTAATTTGCATGTTGAAAACGGGACAGTGCAGAAAAAATAAAATTAGTTTTGGTTGAAGATTGACAGGTGGCTGGCATGTGCATAATGTTAGATCCTAGAGATCAACCCTAGAGATTTCCCACAACCAGAACATTCTTTAGTCAGTTCCAGCTTGTAAACCAAATTTCCATATCTGCGTGTGGGAAATTTTCGTTCCAGATTTGCCAATTTGATGACCGTCCAAATAATTCTGCCAGAAGGAAAGGAAAAGAACAATTCTCTTGGTTTGTTGAGTTGAATTTTCTCCATAAAAAATAAAATAACTAAAGCTATACTCGGTTTACAGGGCAAAAAGAAATATTCATAACCAACAATGGGAACTCTTTAAGATTGTATATACAGTTGATTTGCAGAAAATATTTTTAAAAACTTAAAGAAATTACACGAAGAAAAAAACATCTAGTTTTAAACTATGCAAGGTATATACCATGGAAACGTCTTCAAATATTTACCAATGGAATGGGAGTAATAAGAAATTCATCCTTATTTTACTTCCTTAACAAGGTTACTGTGTAGTAACGATGAAATTAGTGTAAATATATTATATATTCGACCATAAAATACACTTAGGTGAGTAAATCAACAACAAGCCTGAAACTACAAATAACGGTGGATAATTTCATTAATATTTAAAAGATAATCCTTAAAATCTCCTTACTACAATGCACCCAATTACGTAGTTTAAATATTGGAGAATTTGTATTTCCACGAGAGAAACATTCTTCAAAAATCGTTAAAATGACATTTTCTTTTAAACTTCTCTATTTAATACTTTCGTTTGATATACAAAACTCTTGCTTCTCACTATAACTGAACCAGTAAACATTAATAACGGAAAGAAAAAAAAACTTGTTTTAACGGTTGCCATTTTGAAGTTAAAGCTTTTACTTTAATTTAGTTGTTAGTTTCTCATAATGTCGGAACACTGCGATTGTGCTATATTTACAGAGTTGATTCTCAGTGTGAATAGTGCCAGAAGCAGCTCAATGGTTATTGTGCTCCGAATATGAATCCGAAGGTGCATGATTCACAGCTCTATTCCATAAAAACGTACTCCGCATTTGAGGCAGTATGTCCATTACAAGAGTGACTGCCAAATTCCACTATTTAGTCCAGCAAGACGAGCACCATCACAAGTTGGCTGTTGACTCTGTTGTCTATCTACCTTCCCATTTGTCTACTTGTTTAAAATTAGGGTTAGGCTATGCATAAATACCTTTCTGTATAGTTATTACAAAAAATTCTGAAGCAAAGAAACAATATGAATATAAACAAACATCTTTTTATATTTTAACATATTTCCTCCAAGTAAGAAAAAAAACATATTTGAAACAGCTCTGTTCATGGAATTTAACTATAAAAAGAAATAGTAGTTTGTATTAAATGTCCTGTTTATATGTGGATGTATATTTATATGTGGAAACATGAGCATCATGGCTTAGTCAAATATAATTACAACAATAGTGTGAGCAATGCTTTTGTATCAGTTACTTTTCTTCTATACACTATTTATGAAACTAAGCTACATGTAGACAAACAAACATATAAACGCAAAAATATTTACCCAACATTCATTTTGATATTTTTCAGTAAATCCTTCTTCCTGTCCTCCATTCTTACTTTAGTCTTACCTTCTTCACGTTACATCTTATTTTACTTCATTATCAGCTGGGATAGCGGTAAGTCTTCGGATTTACAATGCTAAAATCAGGGACTCAGTTTCCCTCGGAGGACACAGCAGATAGTTTGGTTTGGCTTGTTTTGAATTTCGCGCAAAGCCGTCCCTAATTTATCAGTGTAAGACTAGAAGGATGGCAGCTAGTTATCACCACCCACCCCTAACTCTTGGGCTATTCTTTTATCAACAAATAGTGGGATTGACCGTCACATTATAACGCTCTCACGGCTGAAAAGGTTAGGATAGTTGGTGTGACGGGGATTCGAACCTGCGACTCTCATATTACGAGTCGAGTGCCTTAACCACCTGGCCACGCCGGGCCCAAAGCAGACAACCCGATGTAGCTTTGCTATAAGAAAACACACACACATTTCATTATCAGTATTCCATATATAGATAGTGTAAGTAAGTATCCATATGTGCCTGTAAAGTACTGTTAAGTTACATTAACAACCTATTTCATTTTCACTTCTCATCTTACCCAAGAACCAGTATTAAAATATTTTAGAATTGATAATTCTATTTCATTTTTACTTTCGTGATTGAATAATTAAGAAAATAAAATATGCAACAGAAGGGTCTGTTCCCACAGTTCAAGTGAACCATAAATATAGGCACAAGATATTTTAACAGAAACTTAGAATTAAATATAGTCACGGGTTCGATCCCCCTTTTGCATTTTCTTGATTAAAATAATCTTGTTTAGAAGAAATTTACTTATCTGTAAATTTCAGTGTTGGCATATATATATTTTGTTCAGAGACGGTAAAATTATAATAAGCGAGTGTTCACGCTATGCATATTAGACTAAGTAAGGTAGAGATGAGCACTCTTTATTAATATTTACACTCAGTAATGCATGAGAACACATTTGCTGTATATGATGTATTTATCTTGCTATATTCAGTAAAGACACATTATTAACCATATAGATAATTAGCTTTCTTGTTAGAAGGAAAGGTACTTAAGTATCCATCTGTGTGCGTTGTTTTTAAAAATACTTTAAAATCTCCTAGCATTACAATTCACAATGCCATAATACATTACTGACGACTCTTTGACTGTAATTATTCTCTTTGTAACATGTTCTTTAAAAGTCAAAATAATCAAAAACAACTAAGAGCATGTTTGAAGTAAATAAAATATTGCGTCTGACTGCGTTAAGACAGAAGTTAGGAAAGGCAAGACAAGTTCTAATAAACTCACAAGTATGAGTCAAATTATGTTATAAACAAAGGAACATCCAATAACTTAATAAAAGAAATTAAGCCATGTTCCATCATAGTTACAGATGAGTATTTTTATGACTTCATAAAAAATGATGGTCATCAATTGTACAACTGTTTTCATTAATTTCTATTCTTAAAACAGACATTAATTTCATTGGAAAATTATGTTTATGGCAAAAACTACTCGTGTAACGTTCGAAAGTCAAATCAATTAGATGGCGAAAGGTAAATCGTATTTTTTAAGAACCTTGCCGATGATATTTCAAGGGAAGATACCCACAGTTTATAAACATGATCAAGGTAATGTGTTGCTTTATCCACTATTATCTATTCTTGTCAGTCTTGCGATGTCTGATAACCCTAAACAAGTAAAATTTCTCGACACCGCAATTTCCTGTGAACGAAAACAAGATTAAGTTTAGATCGCATCTCGTGGTATACTTTTCAACGACACTTTGACGTTAGTAGGCTAAAGAAACAAAAGTTAATTGGGGATGCACTGAAGAAATTGGCAGGTATGTGGCTGAATGGAATCATGGTTTCAATTTATTCGTTTTTTTTCATAACGAGATTCATTTAAAAATTGAGCTTTCATTAACTCAATTATTTTTGTCCTGCTATGGCAGAATAAAATTTATCCAACTTCTTTGAAATGACTTTTTGGGTCAGAGGGCACTTTTCCGTAATTATAGCTTCAATTGAGTGTGTTTCTTCATATTAACTTAAAATTGATCTCAAAATACACTGTTGTTCTACATTCTTCTAGAAAACGTTGAAGGCTTCCTTTTTTAAAAAAAAACAACAACCTGTCCTTCAATTTTCTTCTTCAGGAATGTTCACCGACCATTTACAGCTTTATAGTGTCAGTTTCGGTTTGTATTTAATGCATGCTCCAGAAGAAGCTGTAAAGCGAAACGTTGATTGTCTAATTAAATAAAAACAATATTTTGGTGTTATAAGCTCGTTTATTTCTAGTATAAATACTGCCTTTTGTAATGGTCACCAGTAAATAAGTGTATTTTTCCCCTTTCTTTCAAAACCGTCCCCTGCTGGTACAGCGGTAAAATAAGGGGTTCGACTCCCCTTGGAAAACTCAACAAGTAGCCCCATGTAGCTTTGCTATAAGAATCACCTCATCTTTCAAAATAATATTAAATCGTTGAGGATATTACTGGCTGTGACTGTTCATATTTAAATGCGAATAATTGTGTGAAATGACAGCTCAGTTACCAATTAATCAAGTTTTCCTTTCAGCAAAACACTAACGTTTTTTCTACGTTTCAAGTCGTATGAGCCACATCGATTGCTCCTATCCAAAAAATATGTATGTTTTTGTTTTTCAGAACTTTTCGTAAAGCACACAAATATCTGCGTATAACCGTCTCTCATCTTGAATTAATAGACTAAAAGTAAAATAACCAGTCAACATCCTTCACTATCCTTAAGCTATTTTTGTTTACTCAAACAGTGGAATTCGAATGCCAATCATATGGCATACCGAAGCCCCAAAATTAAGGATTATGACTATGTGGCAACGTTCCGCGAAATATATATCCTCCGATTTAGAGTCCACCACGTTATCTACTTGGCCACTCCCGGTCAACATGGGAAAATATTTAATTTACAGAGTGAGAAGCATTATTCTTGTACACAAAACTGTGGTTTGGGTTAAATATTCATTCGTTACTTAACCAATGGTGTGCATTATTACGACTCCCAAAAACGTTTGCTTTTTTTTCCTTCTAAATAAGGTTATCTGATGCCGTCTCTAATTTTTGAGCTGCTGACCACAGACAAGAAAGCCGGCCGGAAGCACCCAGTGTCGACTGTTGAGTTATTCTTCCCCAACGAATAACTAGTTTGATCGTCACATTATAACTCCTCCGTGGCTGAAAGAATGTACAAACCGAAGTTTAATTCCGCTACCCACAGATTGTGATCGAGCACCCTATCCACTAAGCCATGATAGGCCCTGAGCAACAACATAAATTGATAACAAATCATAATAAATCAAGCATTGCGCATGTAATAGGTTCTGTTTGTTTTATGAATTTCGCGCAAAACTACACGAGCCCTATTTAAGCTAGCTGTCCCTAATTTAGTAGTGTAAGACTAAAGGGAAGAAAGTTAGTCATAACCACCCACCACTAACTCTTGAGCTACTCTTTTACCAACGAATAGTGGGATTGACCATCACATTATAAAGCCCCCACAGCTGAAAGGGCAAGCATATTTGGTGTGACTGGGATTCGAAGTTGCGAGCCTCAGATTACGATTTGAGCACCCTAACCACCTGGCCATGCCGGGTCTCGCAAGTAGCAGAAAAATAATAGTTAGAGTTATACTAATTGCCAAATGTATAGTCGTAAAAGCGTATAATTGGAACTGTAACTCCTTCGACAATATGTTCGGGGTGTCTTATTTAACCGACATCCGTATAACTCAATTTTATATTTATAATTATATTTCATTCTTCCTTTGAAACTAATTTTATCAGCAGTATTAAGTAAAATGTTTGATACACATATATAATACCTACATTGTTTTTTATGTATTTACTGTTGATAGTATTTTGCACTTTTATCTTACCCTATTATTTTATGACTTCTGCCAGGGCCTGGCATGGCCAAGCGCGTAAGGCGCGCGACTCGTAATCCGAGGGTCGCGGGTTCGCGCCCTCGTCGCACTAAACATGCTCGCCCTCCCAGCCGTGGGGACGTATAATGTGACGGCCAATCCCACTATTCGTTGGTAAAAGAGTAGCCCATCAGTTGGCGGTGGGTGGTGATGACTAGCTGCCTTCCCTCTAGTCTTACACTGCTAAATTAGGGACGGCTAGCACAGATAGCCCTCGAGTAGCTTTGTGCGAAATTCCAAAAAAACAAAACAAAGACTTCTGCCAACCTCCTAAATTAGCCGAACATTGAAAGACGTTATTGGAATTATGGCTGCAAACGTCTCTAACAGAAGTATCCAATTGTTTTTGTTTTATGACACTGTTCACTTCCAGTTATACTGGTACATTCCACAAGCGACCTTATTTGCTGGACTAGTTTGTAGTTTTGGTGTATGCAAGTAGCGTGCTTTAATCAGAAGTTATTGATATACATTATTCTCCAAACTATTTGGTTACTTCCATGCCCACATCCACCACGAACAATGAATTGTGTTAAGGTTTGAAACGTACGTTTAACTAACGTATTTCGATCACGTTGTAAATCTACGTTTTTCATCTTCATTTTTATAACAACAATGAAAAACAGTACATCCAACGCTTTTCCCGGTCACACCAAACGTGCTCGCCCTGTTAGCCATGAGGGCATTATAATGTTCGGTCAATCCCACTATTCGTTGGTAAAAGAGTAGTCCCAAGAGTTGGCGGTGGGTGGTGATGACTAACTGCCTTCCTTATAGTCTTACACTGCTCAATTAGGGACTGCTAGCACAGATAGCCTTCGTTTAGCTTTGCGCGAAATTCAAAAACAAACCAAACCAAACTCAACGCTTTTTGGAGGAAGAGGCCCAGTGCACCGGACCCATCAGGGTATTACACATAATTACCCAAATACCAACACAGAGAAAAGCGAAAAACGCTTTTTGGGTAATATTGTTACATCTATTTCTTTTACAGTTTCATCTTTCGCAATTTTATGTAATTTAGGTATATAACTCCCATTATTATTTCTATTTCTTGTGAAATGTTTATTGTGCGAACATACTTTTGTTTTTAGTTTGTAGCTATAATTACCCACCACACGTTTGACACAACTTATTTTTAAGCTTGTTTAACATTACTGATCTTATACAACAAAGGAACCAATATATAATAATTAATCCCACGCTTAGTGAATTGTTTATTGAAACAGCTCCAACGCATTAAATTTATATTTTCATTAGAACAGAAACATAAGTGGTAAGAAATCAGGGTGTAAGAGTTTAGCGATAAATAAAATGACGTTAATTATTAACATAATAATATAAGAATACAGCCACGTTAATAAGCCCTTGAAATCATTACTTTTCAGTAAACATGCTAAATCCTAAAAAGAAAACAAAAGAAATATCGCCTTACAGTTATATTATATCCAGTATCAATGTAACTTGTGTTTTTCATGTAAATATATAAATAACACTGATATAAAAAATATAAGAACAACTTGCTGTTTAAACGAATAAGTTTGTTTGTTTCATTGAAATTAATAACAAAGCTACTTAATGGACTGTCTGTGCTCTGTGCACCACATGTATCGAAACCCGATTTTTAGCGGCGTGAAGCCACTGGGAGGCTAAAGAATCAGTGTCGACAGCATTTGACGCAGTAATGTAAATCAATATTACGTTCTGGTCAAAAAATATATTATAACAATAACAATATATATATATATATCTATTAATCAGCACAGTTTATGAGATATAATATTATGTTGGAAACTATATTACTTACACTGATCAGAATTCATTGTTTTATCTTCCTTGTAAACGTTGCTTACAAATGTAAAGAACGTATTTGGCTAATTAAAGTATATAATTAAAGTTTTATTTTATCAAATATTCAAGTATTTGTTTCAGAAAGCCGCGCTTCTGTAAATCTTACATACTTAAAAACACAAAACAAAATACCATAGTTTTTGAAACACTGATTTTGATTGTATAACTTTGTACTAACAAATATATTAGATAGTTTTATTGATATTTAAAGATAACGTTCAGAAAAACCAGGAATGATTTAAGTGCTTTCATTACGCCAACGACAACTTTCGCACTTACGACGTTAAAATCGAGGTTCGATAGCCACGGTGGACAAAGTCCAGATAACCCATTATGTAGCTTCGTATTAAGTAAGCATCATCAACAACGTACACTGAGGATATTTACTTTGGTCTTTTCTATTCACTGGTTTGGTTCTGAAGTCACAAAATAAGGTCAAGTGAGTAAAATACTATTCTAAAGTAACTAACGGACAATAACTGTTGGTATGGACAAGTGGTTCTCTTTCTTCTTGGGTTCTTAGAGTATACATCTTTAACTAAAACAAGTTAACCTGAAAGCTTATTTCAGGCTGAGTCATACCAGTTCTCAAACAGGTACCAGCGATAGTATCTCGAGTTAATTTTTCCTTTTTATCAAATGCGAGATGGTAATTAGCAGCCTTGGATTGTGAATTCAGGCATTTATGGTTGGCGGACGGCCCTGTTCATTAAATGCATTCATTTTTCGCTAGTTTATAAATTCAAGAGTAGGGAGAGTTGTGCGAAGATAGATCTTTTGCGTGAATATTTTAAAATACAAATAAACACATGTACCCGCATAAGAAACTATGTAATAACGGTTTGTTTCACGACGTGTATTTTCCTTTTGCTTTCCCAATTTTAACATTGATTAGGTACTTTATTGTTTGTTGTTTTTAATTTTGCACAAAGCTACACGAGGGTTATCTGCGCCAGCCGTCCCTAATTTAGCAGCGTAAGACTAGAGGGAAGGCAACTAGTCATCACCACCCACTGCCAACTCTTGGACTACTCTTTTATCAACGAATGGTGGGATTGACAGTCATATTATAACGCCCCCACGGCTGTAAGAGCAAGCATGTTTGGTGTGATGGGGATTCGAACCCACGACCCTCGGATTACAAGTCAAGTGCCTTAATCACCAGGCCATGCCAGGCCTTGATAAGATACTAACACTTCTTTCCCGTTTTACACATTTGTGTGTTTCGTACTTTCAAAAGAGAAAAAAACAAAGTATCAGATATGTTTCGAAATGTTAAACCTTTTTTTTTTAATAAATCTAATTAAAATAAACTAAATTTAACACAAGTATGTAATTCTTTCAAACGAGTTCTCCTTAAGGGAAGACAACACGTTTTTCCATTTCCTTTCTGAAATTTTGTACTTCACTGATTACAGAGATCGCTTCATTTAATTATGGGAATCGTCCACTGCATGCGGATGCAGGTTATTCTTTTAAAAACAAAACTAAATGTATTCTACGGAATCACTTTTAATTAACATTGCGTACAAATAGACAATAAGATAAATTTCGAACAGAAATGGCATTATAAAGAATGCACCACTTCTTACGCTCATCGAACACAGCTTGAATGAATAAGCTCTTCAAAGTTCAGGCAACAACGAAACGTTCTCGGATAATGAGATGTAGTCAAACACACACATTGACAGACAGGCACAAGTACATACACGCTAAGCCACATATACAGACATAAACACGTATGAACAGACACAAACACGCATCCGTACACACAGTAGCGATGTTCAAAATTTCTGCGTTCAACTCGACATCCATTTATTTCAACGAGATGCTTATCAAGTTCAAACTAACTAAACAAAAAAATTATCAGTTAATTTAGCAATATAAGAAGTTTAATGTTATTGTTAATAATGGACTGAACTTATCAGTACTTAATTTATACTCACTTAAGATAATTGATAAATCGTTAGTTATTTCAATTGTATTCAGTTGGTACGTCTAGTTTCTTAAATATTAAAAAAAATTCCATTAAAACAAAAAAAAAAACTCTTTTACAACTTTCCTAGTGGATTAACAGGTTATTTGATCGTGTTGATTGTGTTATTTGAACCGAAATTTGTGTGAAAAATTTTACTGCTTATGCAGTCTTGGCTAAAATGTTTGCATATTTTGTAAAAGATGAGATACAAATAATCAATAAACACACTTGCCCACATATAAAACTATTTAACAACAGTTTGTTTGATGATGTATACTTTCTGTTTTTTTAACCATCTTTAATATTGATTAGGTACTAACCCTTCTTCCCCGTTCTTACACATATGTGACTACCGTAGTCTAAAACGAGAAAAGAAAGTCAAAGATGAGTGTGGTATATGCTTCGAAATACTAAATAAAACTAAATAAAATGGAATACAAATACAAACTGCGAAATGCATGCTGTATTAAACATCTACATATGTAATTTTTATAATAACACAGGTTCTATGGACGTCATGAACAATTCATTATAAGAGCAAACAATTTTAGTTAACATCTTTCGAAAGATGTGTAATTCAGCATTTCACCTGTTACAACAAAACCTTACCAAAAGAAATAGAATGATACAATATAATATTAAATTATCATAAATATCAATATCAGTTTATATTGAATACTCAGTAGGTAGTTAGTCCTTCTTGTACTCTAATAACCTCCACAAAGCGACGTGGCATGCTGTCGATGAGGTTATTGATGTAATTCACAATGATTTCATTCCAGCATTTCATTAGAAGGCCCTGTTCTTCCTAATAATTCTTAATGGGGTTACAATCTTGATACTTCGTTAGTTTTTGCAGTCTTGTAATGCCCTCCTGGTCAAGATAATCCTGTACAATACGCACACTAGAGGTAGTATCATTATCGTCTTGAACACAAAGTTGTTGTTGTTGTCAAACTTTGCTCTAACATATGGTACAAATATGGTTTACTATTTGATACCTGTAGAAGGCGCCATTGACATTACCCTGAAGGAATACGAAGAGCAGTTTTTCCATTATGATGAATAACTGTCCAAATATGTACTTTACCACCTCTTGTGAGAAAACAGTCTTTCCTTATCTTATCTCAACAAATCTTTAACAAACCTGAAACAGGACTCATCTGAAAATATCATATGTCGCTAGTGTCCCAACTATAGGTTAAGATATTGTCTTACTCAAGTAACATGGTGATGGCAGTGGATTCTCGTTAATATCGATTTGCACTTCTTGCAAAATAACCTTTTTTGGTCAATCTATCATTCATGGTTCATCTGAATACTATGAAATAATTGTGTTCATGTCGTTCCTGTCTTAAGGTGTTGCAAGTCTTCTTTAGATCTTGATGTGTTAATCTGATCAAAACACAGACATCTCAGACAGTCGTTTCTGATGTCTACCAGTAGTCTTTTCTGGGACATCATTTGCTGTAATCCAATGCCGTTTAAGAAAGTTGAATACAGTTCATTAGTGAACTCTACTGTTCTGACAATGTCCGTTTACTTCATACCGTTTGCGAACACTTGAACAATTTAAAACCCTATAACTTCTGGCACGTGACAAAGCATGGCTGTGCACCAATTACAGATAAATTGTTTGAACAAAGCATTGACTTATTTAGGAAAAAAACTATATGGAAAGTATTACCATTTGATACAAAACAAGTGTGTATGTGTGATTTGAAGAAAAAATGCTTAAAACAGCTTATGCAGACAAGAATAACAACTGGTACATGTTTGTCCAATCACAGATTACCTTCTTCACTACTCGGGCAGTTATTCAATAACTACTCCATGTATGTAAACAACATCAATATAGAATAGTATGCAAACATTTTGGCCAAGTTTGTACATACCTAAGTATGTAATGAATAGTGTGAGACACAAGTATAAACCGTGATGATTGTTCTGATGCATTTTAATACAAAGATAACTATGTTACAGAATAACATAAACCATATTGACTCCATAAAACAAAGCCCAAGAGTTTTCATTAACACGCTCGCTATCAGTCAAACGTTTCACGCTCTTACATTCATATAGTTTCTCTGTATTCAGTATATCAATCATTGATGGGTTTTTTTTACATTATCTGGAGAAAATAACAGAAAGACAAGTCCACATTACAATCAAATTATTTTATTTCCTTTTTTAATGTCTCTACAAGATTAAACAGTTGTACACTGTTGTTAACTGTTGTAAGCCTATGTTCCAAATGGCGCTCAAACCTTTGTAACAGTCCAGGGCTGTAAGCTTTTACAATTGCTAACACACTAGCTGGTTCACTCTATTTTCAAATTATCTTGAAAACAAACTGTCAAATAACTTCACACTCTCTTAAATATATGCTCAATGTCTTTCAACAAACTACGTTTTGAAACAACTATTCCGTGTTCATAACTCAGCTTCAAATGTACGAGAAAAACTGGACATTATTTCAAGATAATTTAGGTCTATCTTTACCTCATGCATTATCTAACTAACATACAAATTGTATTATTAAAATACTTCTGTTATAAGTTTTCTTTTGAAACATCTTTCAAAATATTTCGGGTGCGTTTATAAAATATTGCCTTAGGTACTAAATTAATTCATAAACTAACAAACGTTACTCAAACACTCAAGCAGTAAAAGAATTTTAATTACAACTCTCTGATGACATGTAAAAAGAAGCCACATCTTCAAATGAAGCGCTTTAATTAAAGGTCCATTAAGAGCTTTAGCAATTATTTTTTAGTCACATTTATACCAAAATGGTTGGTCTGAGGCGTCCAAAGTATCGCGAAAACTATTTTTAAATGTCACTGACGCCATTTTAAGGACATAATAAGGACGTAATAAATTCTGCTATGAATGATTTCCAAAATATGTCACTGTGTTACAAGTTTGAGTTTTTTCTATTTCGAATGTTTAAAATAGGGAAAGAACAGCCAGACTAAAACGAGTGTTTGTCTTTTTAATATAAGCTGAATTATCGGTATCTGAAGTAGTTGATTTTCAATTCGACGAAGAGTACAACATAATTAAATATTCATTAAAGTACACATAGTAGGCTTCATTTCTCACATAAACTTCCATTTATTTTCATATGTAACTGTTTGTTTGTTTGTTTGTTTTTTTAAATTTTGCACAAAGCTACTCGAGGGCTATCTGTGCTAGCCGTCCCTAATTTAGCAGTGTAAGACTGGAGGAAAGGCAGCTAGTCATCACCACCCATCGCCAACTCTTGGGTTACTTTTTTACCAACGAATAATGGGATTGACCGCACATTTTAGCGCCCCCACGTCTGAAAGAGCAAGCATGTTTGGTGTGATGAGGATTCAAACCCACGACCCTCGGATTACAAGTCGAGTGCCTTAACCACCTGGACATGCCGGGCCAATAATGATTTGGTACTCTTTAAAACTGTCATTAACCAGTTTGATTCTGCTCAACAGTGTAATTTCTATTTTCTTTGTTAGTAATATATTTAACAACGTTCTTTTGTTCTAACTAAACTCAACAGTGAACACTCGGAACGAGTAAACTTATTATTGTTGTACAAAATAAAGCAAAAGAACCGGTAATTACGATAATTTTGAAAGAATGCATCCTAATCTTTATGAGTAGGAACGTTAGGAAGAATGTTTAGTTAGTTACATTAATTGCAAGGATATTTTTGGTTTCGCTATTAGTACACAGCTTGCTCTGATCGGAAGTCAATATTAATGATGGTTTTGTGTATTTGATATACCATCAAGATATTTATATATACTATCTGTTCTCTCTTGATGAAAAATGTCTGTATTTACTAAGATTAAAATAAGAAAAGTTTTTCCCTCAGTGTACTTTAGAGTCAAAAGTATGTGATGAAGTCTTAAAGTTTTTGTTTATTTATTTTTCTTTGGTTTATCTTTGTACTCTGACTACATTCTACCAAAGATAATTGGAAGATGTACCATTCACAAGAAACCAAATAAAGAATAAATAAACAAAAACATAGCAAGTAAATGCCATTTATTCCTAATAAATTTAGCTAATTCGACGAAAGAACATAAACTGTCCATAGTTGTACGGTTCTTTTGTCTGTTTATACACTAACAATTACATTAATTTAAAGGAAACGTGACTTCAGACGTCATGTATATAAAGACATCTCCTACAAAGCTTTCTTTTTAATTGAAAATTATGTAAGAATGGGTTTCTGTGTGTATATATATATATACACACTGCATAAGTCAGTTAAAGATTATGGAATCGGTAACACTATACAAAAGGTTCAGTACGTTTTATTAAAATGATTTTCAAAGCACAAGGTATAGAATTTCGAAGTCAAGGGCATCCCTTGTACTTAATGGCATGGGAAAACAAAGAAACGCTGATCAAGTTGGGGTATCTGGACCATTCAGAAAGAGGCCTGAGAAAGTCTGAGTGATTAGCTTTATTACTCTGCACCACCCAAAAAGTTACTCTACTGCCACTAAACAGTCAATGTCTTTGTGAATAAACTTTTCATTAATATTATTCAGTGTTGAGCATTGTATACATAAATATTACATATAAAACAGGAAAATCATTATGTAATGATTAGTGACAATTATTTATGTCGTGATTTGTGTTTCAATGTCTTAGCATCTCTTATACAAAAAATAATAGCTTGTTTCAGGCTTAATAAAACATTTGTCTTATCTTCCACTTGTTGAAATTCTTAATTGTATTGTAATTGTTACAGATCTAGGTAATCTGTCAACTGGTACTTGTATTTCTGGGTACCACATATGTTACCAATCACATCTGATTTTCACAAAGAAAGTTCATTTTGCCCAAAGTTGACTCTTCTAACTACTATTATGAAACTAACATGAAAAAGTTTTACGACGATAGCTAATACGATTTTTGCCTCTGTTTTTTTCTTCAGATGTTCACTTGTATAAAAATTACAACTAATATTATAAGACAAGCTTAACTGTTCATTGTAAACTCATAAAACAACCACTTTAAATTTTCTACTAAAGTAGATTTTGTTTGAAGTCCGGCATGACCAGGTTTTTAGGGCACTCAACTCGCAATCTGAGGGTCACAGGTTCGAATCCCTGCCGTACCAAACATTATCGCCCTTTCAGACGTGTGGGCGATGCATGTGATAATCATTCCACTATTCGTTGGCCAAAGAATAGCCCAATACTTAAATTAGGGGCGGCTAGCGCAAATAGCCCTCGTGTAGCTTCGCACAAAATTCAAAACAAATAAATCAGTTACTTTTCAAAATTATGGTAATTGATTCAGATATTGAGGGAGTGCCTAAGATAATGTGCTCGAATAAACCATATAGGTTTTACCTACGCACTGGGATGGTGATATATAGCAGTGAACGTCTGCATGGTTAGTTTTATTATTTTGCAACACCCGTGAACAAATTATAATTTTTCAAAAAATGTAGCCTACAGTAAACTTATTACTACGAGACCTCACCATTTAAACCATATTTATATGAACTGTAATACTGCTTGCGTTAATGGCTCAGGACAATATGATTGATAAGTAAAATAATTAATTTTTCTTTAATTGGTTATGTTCCTTTAATAATTTTTGTAGAAGGAACCAATGTACACATAGAAGTGGAAATCGCAGGGGCACAACCCTTGAATAGACCCTGTACAACTATCAGGGGCTCAATCCAGTTGCCCTTATAATTAGTGAGCTATCGTTCTTTAGATAATTATTGGAGCGCAAGTTCCAACACGGAATGGTAAATGATACTTAAACAGAGTATTCAAATCACGTAAAGTAGGATTAAGAATCCTACAAACTCCTATATAAGATTTAGAAATTTGCACCTCATTGTAGTTTAAGCTG
Source organism: Tachypleus tridentatus (assembly GCF_004210375.1). NCBI lineage: Eukaryota > Metazoa > Arthropoda > Merostomata > Xiphosura > Limulidae > Tachypleus > Tachypleus tridentatus. The sequence goes on along the minus strand of NC_134837.1, from coordinate 104,120,461 downwards.
TCCTTGCCGGCTTTTATGTATTATGTATTATGCTATTTATGTTTGTTCTCATTCCTTTTCAATTTGTACTACTGTTAAGAATAAGCAGTTATACTGAACAATGGTACAGAGACAAACAAACGTACCAAGAATAAGAGGTAAATTAGTTGTAAAGTCTTCTCTACAAGCGACACAGGGTACGTGTACATAAATTTCTTTCACGATATACCTGCTCCACTGTCAAATAGCTCAATCACCTGAGAATGAAATAGATATTTATGTTTTTCAATATATGAAAGCATAGTAATCAAGTTGCTGGATGCACCGCCTATAGATTTCTGTGCCATTGAACTGTTGAAACGGGCGCTAGGAAACTCTCGTCTTCATACACTAAATGAATTAGTAAAGCATGGAAGAAAGAGTGCTATGTTTCGGACATAGCAGTCCTATGACCGTGCCTTTTGTAATAGAAATTACACTGCAGGACCATTATCAAAAGGCACGGTCGTCATATACACCACACTATGACCTGACGTAATGAATGTAACGATATGGCATTATGTTAAAGCTTGCGTAACTGATGTGGTAATAACAAGAGATTTCTCTCTCCAGGTGCCATATCCAGTGTGAACGTTGGCGATCATGGTTCTCTATAGGTTCCTGTGTTTTGTGTGTTTCAAAATCTCAATCACACTGACATCCATCCATTTGCTTGTGCCATTGTTGTAATTTAATCTAGGTCCTCTTCGACCCTTTTTTGCCCTCTACTTTCTCCACCAGTTACCATATTTTAAAGTTTTTCCTTTCTCATCATGTGTCCTATGAAGTCAATCGTCCTTCTCTGATGGTTATGATACTCCGTGTTTCTGATCTTCTCAGTAGTTCCTCATTGGTTATTCGGCCTGTCCACGAAATGTGTTGCATTCTTCTATAAAACCAAAATGCTGTGACGTCTAGTCATTTTTCCTTGCTGTGCGAGACGACCCAACACTCACTTCCATACGCAAGGTTAGAATACACATATTACTGCAGTTTCTGTTTCTTGTAGTCAGTGTTGGTTGGTAGCTTACAAAATAATTTAAATGAACTACCATAAATTGCGGTAGAAGTAAGCAACCATAAAGAACTTTCGATTAACAACAATATAACAAAATGTGTGGTCATCAGCAAAAAAGGTTGCTGTCCCGTAATGTAAACTTTATATTGGAAATGAATCCATCAAATACCCAGGTAATATTGTAACACGAGATGGAAAAAGTAATACAGAAATTAAAATATGTATAGGTATGAAAAAACAACTTTTCGTGAAAAATCATCGTATAAAATAGTGTGAATCGCACTCTCTTCATGTTTATTGTCATGGCAAAAAAAAACAACACCTTATGAGCATCTATGCGAGCTGAAACACAAAAGATTGCCTATAAAGTATGCTATATGTACATGCGTCTTACACAATTGTCATTCTTAATTGTATCATTGAATTTAAAGCCCACAAAAATGTTAACAAACCATGGCTAGATTTCAAAGACGTCATTTAGATATTTAACTCATGGAAAACGATAGAACAAAGGGAAGCCAGTCAATCACAGCAGCAGTTCCAAACTGGTTACAAGCGTTTCAAAGTGTCACTAGAAGAATGTACATGTGCCTCCGAACCAATGATACAGTTACCCGGATACACAAAGAAGGCTTTCATGCAAGTAGGTTACCGTTATATGTTGATTTTTGCTTGCACTAATCGTAAATGTAGGATATCTGTCTGAAACTAAATCAAGTGTTCGCAAACATGACGAGTTGAATACAAGACAGGGAGTTCAATCTATAAATTTAGTGAGGTGTATTTCATTCACAACGAAGTACGAGACGTTGCAAGCAATGGTGATAAAAACATGCAAATCCAGCAGATTGACAACAATTGGAGCAATACTTGTTGTTTTTTTTACAGCTAAGTCAACAAGAGTATATGATTTTGTAGCACATCTAAAGCCATATCAAATCCCATGTCATATAAGAACGCAACGCTTATGACGGCGATGAAAACAATAAGAGTATGGTTCGGGTAAAAACTAGCATGGGGAGACATTCTGGCCTCAGCATCTTTTGGAACTAATGCCATATATTATAACAATCACAATTTATGAATTATTACCCTATATATAAGAGTCGTCCTAACTTCATCATATTGGTCAAGTAGTTAAGTAGCTCGACTCGTAATGTGAGTATGGTGGGTTCGAAGAGTTGGCGGTGGATAGTGATGACTATCTAGCTGCCTTCCCTCTAGCCTTACACTGCTAAATTAGCGACGGCTAGCACATATAGCCTTCATGTAGCTTTGCGCGAAATTCATAACCAAACAAACAAATAAAATAAACAAAACTTTATCATAGCGGATGTTGACTCTTAATCCACCTATGGTGCTGGTTTGCAATATTCATGAAGAATATTATATTCCAGGCTTCGATTGCACCGAGCATATATGAAGTGTAATTTTGAGACTGTCGCACGTTCAGTCACTTTAGTTGCTACAGATGTCCTGAAAACATATCTTTCAAAATACCAATCGACAAGGCCCGAAACGACCAGAGGGTTATGGTATGCCACTCGCAATCTGAAGGTCGGAGATGCGAATTCCCGTCATACTAAACATGCCTTCTTAGCCGTAGGGGCTTTATTATGTGGCAGTCAATTCGATGGTAAAAGAGTAGCCCAAGAATTGACCATGGGTGGTGATGAATAACTGCCTGTTAAATTAACGCAGATAGTCTTCGTGTAGTTTAGCGCGAAATTAAAAAACAAACAAACAAATTAACGACACCAGATGACCCTCCTAACATTCTGATATTTAAACATATAATAAAGATATTGGGTTTCACTTGATGTTCAAGATAACTAAATATGTTCCGTATTGAAATGACGTATCATCACTTCTACAAAAATATAAAGCTACCTCCATCAAATACTCATTCATCTAGGTTTTAAATCACGTTCTTAATTATCAGGTACCTTATCTGCATGAAAAGTAGCTGAGTTTGGTGTTATTTTATAACATTTTTGCTTTGTGACTGTTAAATGTTATAATTGCTTTAAAGATCTTGTGAAGTATACTTAAATACATATTCTGAAAAGACGAGTTCGTCAAAGGTTGTAATTGAAATTACTGATGCTTAGAGTCGAAAAAATAATTTCAGAGTCGATTAGGAACGGACCATGCTATATTGTCTTGCAAGTAAAACAATTAATTTATTCTAGATCTAAAGAACCCAAGTACAACCTAAAATATAAAAAAAATACAACTCAGGAATGGCAATATAAATACCTTAAGATTTTTTAAATGTTTATTTTTAGAAAGAAAAACATGCAAGCAATCACGTTTGCTTTAATAATGAGATATGGTTTCGTTATATTTTTTAAAACATAAATATTTTTTTTTCTGTGCAAAAGAAGAGTCGTGGTAGAATATAATTATAATAAGCATGAACAGGTGGTTAAGGAACTCGGCTCGTAGCCTGAAGGTCGTGGGTTCGAATCCCCATCACACCAAACATGGTAGCCCTTTCAGCCTTGTGGGCGTTATATGTTACGATCAATCCCACTATTTGTTAGTAAAAGAGTGGCCCAAGAGTTGTCGGTGGGTGGTGATGACTAGCTGCCTTTCCTGTAGTCTTACACTGCAAAATTAGGGACGGCTAGCGCAGATAGCCCCCGTGTAGGTTTGCGCAAAATTCAAAACAATTTATAATAAACCTTATTTTATTTTATATCTTTTATGTTAGTGTAATTTAGTAATATTGAAAGATTTATAAAAACGGTTGACATAAATCTTTTGGAAGATTTCCAAGTCACGGAAGGTGACTGTAACTGACAGTAATGCTGCAAAACGTTATTTGCATTCACTATGGAGCAATAAAATCTCCCCAACTAAACCTAATCACAAAAAAAGAACCAATTAATTTATATTTACATCAAACAAGAAAATCGTGACTTCTCAAAAGCCACAAGATTTAAAAATAAGTTAATTTTGTAAAAAAACATTCAGGTAATATGTGATCTTTGAAGATACGAGATGTAAAAATATATTCTCTTTTTTATTTATTTTTATTTCTGTTTATTCTTTTTACTTCCGAGTTACGAAGCAGAAGGAGTGAAATATTTTGCGTTTTATTACTCAAAATATTTCTCATTAAAATGAATAAATCCCTGCTCAATTTGAAACTTGCATCGCCTGCTCGAAGATGGTACGCGAGATATCTTTATAATAAATACATATATATCTATCTCATATGAATTGACTGAAATTTTCAGATGCATACTAGACATTTGTTATATATAAACTTACGTTTCTGGTATTGCCTCAGTACTATAAGTGTTCCTTTCAGGATATATAGTAACTCGAAATAATAAGTAACATATAACTTTTTGATATTATGGTAGTAAATACAAACTAATATTTGTTTTTCGCAATTAAGTAATCCGTTAAGCTTAGTAGTTTCTCTCTTCAGATCAGTTTCTATTAAATCTTGACAACTTTTATGTCATCATGATAGTTATCTTGACGTTAATAACTCCGTACCAATATTTTATTGTATACATTTAATGTTTCACACGAATGGTTTCTTTGGTAATTTTTGTTTAAAATTACGTCACTAGCTGACTGAAGAATCGACATTTAGCGAAACTTGTTTATTACAATATGATGTTACTCTCTTGCATAACGACTGTAGAATAGTTTGCTCTTTCTATACAGTATTCAAATACGTCCTAAATTAAACTTAACCATATCATTACACGTTTGGTCTTCAGAGATTATTGTCTTACAGCGCAGCAAGTCCCGTGGCAGAAATTTCATGAAGATATCAGTTTGTTTGTTTGAACTTAAGCAAAATCTACACGATGGGTTATCTGTGCTGTGCCCACCATCGGTATCGAAGTCCGATTCCTAGTACTGTAAGTCTGCAGACAAAATATTAGTAAAAGCAACACTTAAGAAATAGCATTCGATGGCATTGTGTTGTTGGATTATCCGTGTTCTGCCAACCTCAGATATCGAATCCCAATATTTTGCAATGTAAGCCGTCGGATTTAACGTTCAGCCACCAATGCTGTTAAAAATATGATTATCTAATAATATTGATTTGGCTTGTGAAAAACAACAACACAAAAACAACAGTATCAACAGAGCTGATATTAGTTAAAGTAAATATCATGAATACACGTGAAACAGTAATTTACTGTTAGTTAAATATCATGAATACATGTGAAACAGTAACTTACAGTATAGGACTACGTTACGAAAAATGTAACGTTTAACTATCTTTGATCTCAAAATAACTTACATCTTCAGGCTTTTCGTATAAGATTGTACGTGTGTCAAAATAATCTCAAGTCTAAAACTTTGATGAAAGCGATTGGTTAAAATATCCTAAAATTGGTCAAGTACAGATGATAAAGTTAAAGTATCAAAAAATGTAATTATTAGAATTTTGAAATCTTTCATTTGAACTTCATTAAATCTGCAGATGAGTCTAAATAGGATTAGTGGGATTAGCGCTTTGTGATAATAGCTTTTTGTGCGTGTTGAATCTTCGAGGTGCAGAAGGATTATATTACTTTTCAACCGACAGTCCACCAAATCTTGTCTGTACAAAAAGTTGGATTAGACCCTCACACTTACAGTGCGGAGTGCATTTTTCTTTTGGCAATGAAACGTGAACCCTCATATTCACAGATCGAGCATCTAACCAGTAAGTAACCTCTGACTCCACAATATTAGTGTCAAATTCTTGTTTAAATTCATATGTTTCATTGTTATAATCTCAAACTTATAACAGTGGATAACATTTACTTGAATATGTCAGATCTCTACTCCAGGGACAACATTGAAAACATTTATCTGTTGCTTACATATTTCTGATCCGTGAGAAAATTCATGCAATTAAGAATCGCAAATTCTAGTTTTCATCAGGATTACAGGCTCACAGCTATAGCAAATCTCCAAGATTGTAACAAATACACTATTTCGACACCGTGTTTAAATCATTTGACAGATTTTCGTCAAGATACTGACCTCCAGACATGTAGGTATGTAAATTGATATATAGCTCTGTAGTTCACTGACAATATACGGCCTGCAATGAAAATGTGTCATTTGTAATGCACTTAGTGTCGCAAAAGTGTAGCTTCTGCAAATAAACATTGGTTTCAGATTAAAACAGTCTAAAACGATCTGTAAAACATTTATTAACGACACTGTCATTTTATTTTTCTTGTGTCTTATTGTTTTAGTTTTATTTAGTACTAAGAAATTATGCTTGATTCCAAGTTTTGCACAAAAAACGTTTCCTTAATCATAACTTAGTCACGCCGAAACCAAATGTAGATTCAGGTCAAGATAAATAGATATAAATTAATTAATAAGTGGCCTAACTAACTTATGAATGTAATATTGTAAGAGGTCATGACATGTGTATTTTTACCAGACTGTAGCGATAGAATTAATCAGCATTTCATCTTTTACTCTTTCTTTATGTATAAAAATACTTTAAGTTTAGTTTCAATCTCATTATTTATGATTTTCCTTGGGATAATTTTTAAATCCTATTTATTCAATAATAAAACTTTGACATTATAAAATTAGAACACAATAATTGTTATGTTTACGTTTACTTTCAAAAATTTTATTTTTGAGTTGAAGCCCTTCTTCAGATGAATCGCACTAACTGTTTCATCGTACTCATGTTATATTGGTGACAATACAATCTACTTATGCAGCTTAATGTAGATTGTGACATTTCAGAAGTATTGCACCTATTGTGTTCAGTTATAAACTTATTTTAGTTTTCGCTTAAGGTTAAGGTTCTATGTACTGCGTCACTTATTAGGAGTGTGAGTCACGGTAACTAAAGGAATGATATGAAATGAAGGTTGAACTTCGCTTGCATAAAAAAATCGAAAATGATTATTGATTTTGGTAACCTAGAATGATGGGATACTGCACCAATGATTTCGTATGACTTTAATAAAATCCTCTTTGTCATTGTTATGTATAAACATGTTTTATTGTATCTATTCTAACCATCAGAAAAATTAAACGACATTAAAACCTGGCCAGATTATAATAGTTTATTAAAATTCTCGATACTGTGTTTGTACACAAATATTTTATTTTTTTAATTTTAAATAAAGTACTCAAATATCTGAATTTTTCTTTTGTCATTCTTGGTAATTTTAGTATTTTCAAACTATTCATTTATAAATCCCTTGACTGACAGATCTTATACCGAATAGTAACTCAACTTTTACCCGTATATAAAACAGTTATAAGATAATGTATATTAAATAACAGGTTGATATAATATCTGAAACACTTACCTCACCTTTGTGAAACTATATAATTAGATGAGTGTTTAAGATCAAGATAGCTAACTAAAACTAATTCAGTCATCTTTAATCAAGCATCATCGTGTTCTATTTTAATTTTTTTTATAAACGAACATCAACTTGGCTTTTAATTTATCTATAGTCAATGAACCCGAGACGGAAGGAACCTATGCTCTATCTGAGAATGTAACAAAGAAAGACGCACCCTATTTCCAGACTCAAAGCTAAGATGAGCGAACTAATAAACTAGCCTGATAAGATAGTTGTTTCTGACATAAAATTGTGTTATTATTTAATTTGTAAATTATAGTATGTTTGATACATCTTAACCACAAGGATGATTAGAACTGGTTAACTTAAACCCTCCTCTGCTATTTATACTGAGTAATTTTCTTACCACTCCATGCCTGACAAGTAACATAACTTGTGTATGTACGGTTCCTAAAGTTAGAAATTACAGTTGATTGTTATTTCTGTTAGGTACAAATGCACACAATAACTATTGTGTGCTCTGTTCGTCACTGGTATCGAAATTGCTGAATTACTGGGTGAGGGAGCTAAAAATTAAAGAACAGTTTATATCTGTTGAAGTGTGCATCAAGACTGGAAAGCAGCCCTACGTTATAAACATTTCTGTTTTTTTTCCATGTCTGGAATCACTGTTGTATCCGTACAAAAGAAATGCTTAAATACTTATTAAATTTAGTTAGTGCACATAGCACCGACGCTTTCCCATAAAATACCTTACCAGGTTGAAAAACTCCCAAAACTGTGATGTCACAGCACGTGAGCGACGTTTTGGAAATAGAAAAATGCGTAAAAGCGAAAAATAAAATGTTGTGGAACCAACAAGTGTGTTTAATTTGTGATATTGATAACGAAATTAAAAACAACAACATAAACCACGTGTTGGTGGCTCATGTCCTAAAAAATGCATCTACTTCTCAACATTAAAAGCAAAACTTTTATCATTAGAAGTGTACATGACGAGTTGCTCTTTTATTTTCTTAAACTATGAGTAGGACTTAAGTTTTTAAAACAGTGACTTTATTTTAGTTTCTTATGTGTAACTAAAAAATATCCCTTTTGTAATATCGATATCCATTTCATATCTAAGTCTTAATACTAGTCTACATGTATTTCAAATATAGAATCCTTTTCGAACAAAGTATTATCATAAGAATGACTATACTTTAATCCCATATCGTTAGAATAAATGAGAATTGTTATAACAAGTTAGATACGTGCAGTATACAAGGGGGTAATAAACTATAAATAGGCTTTAATTTCTCGCCACCTAATCGATACTTTCTAAACACAGTGCATACGTACTGAGGCTGTCTTAAACAGATTACACAAATAACCGGAACTATCATGTACCAAGATATTACGAGTTTAAAAATGATGTACCTGTTTGCAGGCTTATTTCGCATGTATATATTGCAACTCAAACCCTCGTGTTTTTACAATGTTAATTAATCATTGAGAGTGAGCGCTAGTATGCTTATATAAACATAAAACAAGCCCGAAGACGTTGCATAAATTAAAAGGATCCCTAGGGTACAGTCAGTAATATGGAATATAAAATGTGTCGTTGGTTTTGAAAGTGACTGCTCAAGGTGGGTTATGGCGTGCGACTCGTAATCTGAGTGTCGCGGGTTCGCATCCCCGTCGCGCCAAACATGCTCGCCATTTTAGCCGTAGGGGCGTTATAATGTGACGGTCAGGTCAATCACACTATTCGTTGATAAAAGAGTAGCCCAAGAGTTAGCGGTGGGAGGTGATGACTAACTGCCTTCCCTCTAGTCTTACACTACTAAATTACGGACGGCTAGCGCATATAACCCTCGAGTAGCTTTGCGCGAAATTCAAAAACAAAAAACAAAAAGAACCCTGGTAAGGATACACCGTCTACCAGTCTTAACCTCTGTTCAACAGTCTCATATGAAAAATTTCACTAAAATAAAATAAATAAATAAAATAGAAATTAGGAGACCCAGATGTGGGTGCTCAAGCCCACACCGACCCACATGTATATCTCCATTCACTGCCTCCAGACAGTTGTGAGAAGGGGACTGCTCAGAGTTTTTTTTATTAAATCCACTAAATATCAATTTGTGTATCAATATTTCAAATCATTAATGAAACATTGTAATTTATCACAAATTTTACAAAATCTGAATAATTATGAAGTTATAATACTTAAACTAGAAAATTATGGTACATTACTATTAAACGAAGGTAAGCTGCATATTGGAAAAGAAAAATATTTCTTTATCAAAAAATATTTAGATCGATATCATTATCAACTATTTTAATTTCAAGATCTAACTAATGTATCTGTACATTAGATATTGAACTATTTTCAATTTCTAATTCTGCCGGATAAATGTTGTTAATATAATTATTTATCTCGGAATTACTTACGCTAATTAAATTATCTATATAAAAACTGTAGGTTAAGACAAATTGTTCGGGCTTATTCACTTATCAATATAGGTTTGCAATACAAATACAATAGTTAGCTCTCATTAAAATTGCTATTACTTGTTTAAATACGTAGTTATTCAAAAACATATAGTTATTATAAAAACAACTGTTGAGCAACTAGCTATTTAATTAAAAATTATTTAATATTTTAGTTGATAAGATTAAAAATATAAATATCGATAACAAAAGACACACGTTTGGAAAATAAAAAGTAATCAACCTATCTTACACTACCTAAATAACTGTAAGCAAGTGAAAGATATTTAAACCTTTTAATTTTTACAACACTATATACCATTATTTTATTGAAAAATTTAACTTCTGTTCAGCATTCTTTAATAGAACAGCTCTGTTATCCTTTCATAGTATTGCAGGAATAAAAATATAGCTCCAAAAACATAATATATATATTAAATTACTGTATTTAGAATAATTATGTTTTTTTTAAATCACCAGGTATTCAAACAAGCAACAGGAGTTCCAAAGGGAGCTAACTGTGCAACTTGTATTGCAAATTTTTATTTTTATGAGAATAGGACAATCAAATATTGCATAAACCCGGACATATTTGCTTTACCTTACAGATATATAGCATGATTTAATTAGCATAAACAATTCTGAGATAAATAATTTTACTAACAATATTTATCTGGAACTTAAAATAATTGATAATGATATCGATCTAATGATGCTTGAAAAACAAAATATTTTTATTTTCCTAAATATGCCCCCCACCCCCCCGCTGGTACAGCGGTAAGTCTACGTATTTACTCAGTGGGCTCAGCAGATTGCTCGATGTGGCTTTGCTAAAAGAAAACACACACACACATCATAAATATGGTAACCTTATTTTAATATTAATGTGACGTGACATACTCTTCTGTTACAAGCATTATAACTTCACATTTATTCAGATTTTGTAATAAATTACAATATTTCATTCTTAATGTTTAAATATTTAATAAAGAAACTGCATAACATTAGAAAAATATTCTGTGATAAATATAATAATGTATTAAATAAATATTAGCTACTCGGAGGCTATCTGCGCTAACCGTTCCTCATTTTGCATTGTAAGACTAGAGGAAAGGCAGCTAGTCATCACCACCCACCGCTAACTGTTGGGCTATGAATAATGGGATTGACCGTCACATTCTAACACCTCCACAGCTGAAAAGACGAGCATGTTTGATGTAACAGGGATGCGAACCCGCGACCCTCAGACTACGAGTCGTGTAAATTAACCACCTGGCCTAAATATAAAGAAGTAAAAAGAGGTTACTGAAGGTTTCCTATAAAATATTATAGGGATGGATACCGTATGCATAGTCTGAAAATTTGCAATGGACTTAATAGGTGGTAGTTGGAAGTTATAATAGTTAGTTTAAATAACTTGTTTGGGATTTTATAGTAGCATAATTTGTCGAGTATACTACTAATTAGTACTTTACTACTATAATAGGGCCTGGAATGCCAGCCTTAGGAAGTACGTTTATCTTATGTACCCCCAAGTGGAGCCTGACATAGTCAGGTGGTTGTTGGGCTCCACTCGCAATATGAGGGTCGCAGGTTTGAATCCCCATCACACCAAACATGCTCGTTCTTTCAGCAGTGAGAGCGTTTCATTGTGATGATTAATCCCACGATTTATTGGAAAAAATAACCCAAGAGTTGGCGGTAAGCGGTAATGACTAGCTGCCTTCCTATAGTTTTACCCTGCTATATTAAGAACGACTAGCGCAGATAGCCCTCGTGTAGCTTAGCACGAAATTTAAAAGCAAACAAACTAAAACAATATCCTTCACAGTACCTTGTTTCGTTTTTTTTTATTTCATTTTCATCTTCCTTTACCCTAAAGAGCAGTCACCTTACTACAGCTGTCTGCAGGCAGTAAATGGTGATATAAATGTGGGTCTTTGTAGGTTTGAGCACCCATAACTCGCCCTCCTATTTTGTATTTTTTTATTACTATGTTAATTTTATAAATTTCTTCATGTGAGACTGGCAAACGGAGGTTAAAACTAATAGACGATGTATCCCAATCGCAATGTTGGTTCTAGTTTTTCAATAGCCTCCAAAACCCAGGATACATATTATATCCCACATATCTGGGGATTCTTTTAATTTATAAAGTGTCTTTGGTTTGATTTTTGTTTGGGGTTATTTTTTTCATATAAATGTCAATTTTTAACGCAGTCCTTCTTTTTTATTTTATTCTGATTAACTGTTTAAACATTAATTTCTTTCTCTCTTTCTCTCACTCTATATATATATTTATAAATATACTGCCTAACTATTTCGCATATTCGCGTGAAACTTAAAAAGAGCTACCTGCGCTAGCTGTCGTTAGTTTGGAGCTGATACAAAAGACAGAACACAATTTGTCAACAGCGCCCCCTACCAACCCTTATCGAATATTAGAATTTGATCATTACTCTTTATGACGCACACATTCTTCAAAATGTGGAACTTGATTCTAGGACAACTGCAAGGGAGCTATAAACTTTTGAATTCAAAGTTTGCAAGCTACTCAGTGATCCAACACGTTTTTGATTTATCTCTGGAATACCTTACTACAAATTCGCTACACTTCAGGTGAATACAGTTTTAAAACAAAATAAATTTTAACAAAAAATAATTGGAAGCAAATATTCCCAACAAATAACATCATGATTATTGTAAAATCATCCTCGATAACACATCTAATGTTCTATGCTTTACATTATCTAGATAGTAGTATGTAAAAAACGTTTAAATTCACAAATCGTTTTACGCATCAACCAACTAAAGCTTTAAACAAAATATTTTAAATTACTATAATAAAGCATGAGTTCAGCCAAATATTTTAACACTTATGGCTTTTTACAAGTTATTATAAATGTTGCGTGTAATGAGCAGATGAGTAGCAATTATAGATGAATCGAGTAAAAAATGAATGAAAAGAAAGACCTCGGAAAGATGGAAGTTGTGGTCACGCAAGAATCATTTCAACTATGTTTTCGGGAATGAAGAATGGTAAACACTGTCTTAAGACTTACAACAACTTCGCTGGTGGTACATCAAGTATGGTAGCAGTGTACGTATGGTAAAACATTTCAAACATTACATCATTCTTTAACGACTCAATAGGCATTTCAATAAGAAGATGTATATTATCATGCCAGTTATGTCTCGCTTGTTGCATTATAATGCCAACGTTTGTTATATACAACAACTTAATAAACAATTCACAAATTGTCTTATTAATAGAACGTCTGACGGGTTGGTAAGGAGTCGCGTGATTTATCTTATTTTCAGCTGTTCGTATTATTTCTTAAACATTTACTATTATGGTTTTGAAAGAACTTTTATTTTTGATGCCTTACTGCGAATGAACCTAACTTTTTACCTTCCGTAAGAAAAGATGCATTGCTCAGATATTTTGATGCCTACCGGTTTTTTGTTTTACAGAATAAACTTGTATATGGTGTTCGATCGCATTAGTCTAAAAAGTCGTTCCTTTGATACACGTTTTTGTTACTTTCGTCTCGCACATAAGGATAAGAATACGATAGCAAAGGATCAGTGGAGTATCGAAGAAAAATAGAGCACAAAGATCAGTGAGATTCAGCACGTGACAAAACGTAAACCAATGAAACGCTTGAGATTTTGTCCAATAAATAAAGTATTGTGCAAGAGTTCGAGATAATGTATTTTTTTCCTATAAACTGAAATATTGGATATTACAAGATTTTTTTCCCATACATATCTCACAATAAGTTAGAAAGAAGAAATGTTCATTCGTAAAAAGAGAAGTAGGATAATATTTTTTTTAAAATTTAAACACTGAGTTAATGTGATTAATAATTACGTTGGAAATGGAAAAAGATCATATTTACGGAATTCGTCTGAGAGACTAAATAAAACAAGTTTGGTCACCTGATATAATCCATTAAACAGCTGATACTTACATTCTCCGACTAAGATCAAGTGAATTTATATATGCACGTCGAATAAATGTCTGGTTTCTTAATTTCATAGACAAAGTCAACGAAGTACATTCAGTGTAAATCGTTAGACAAACAACAGATATTAGAAGGTTTCACGATCACTCTACATAACAGTTTCCATTCACTTATATGTAACCAGCAGTTCTGAGCGAACTTCAAAAATAAAAGCTATCAGAAACGCCAACAATTAACAAACACGTAAACAGTTAATATGATCTCAGTTGTAAAAGCAAAGGTTAAAAATACACTTTGTGGTTTACGCAGACGCTATTTTATATATAAAAAATGGTTACATATTTTGTTTAAAAGCAGGTATTAAATAAAATTGAAATTATCTTATTAGTGCTATGATTGGCTTTTGTCTTTGTTCTAGTAAAATGGAAAAAAAAAGATATACTACAGAAGTAATAAGAGTAACAATGATTTTCTCCACAAAATTTAGTCATTTTCTCTGAGAAATAAGTAATGTATGGAAAAAATACCTTTATGATCAATTCTGAATAGACCGGTTCCTTCTTCTGTTTCCAAAAAATAAGTTACTTTGTCATCAGTATCATCGTCCTTACCAGCAGTGGCTTCAACTTGCATAATAAACGTTCCCATTTTTTGGTTTTCACTCACTTTTCCTGTAGTAACATGATCTTGGAACACTGGGGCTCTTTTATTTACTTTTATTTCTTCTATTTCCACCAGGAGGTAAGCACTAGATGATCTTACGGGAATACCCAGATCGCTAGCTATAACTGTTAAGTTATAAATCTGTCTTTCTTCATAATCTAAGTGGCGATTCAGTCGAATAATACCGGTCTCCTTGTCGATGACAAACACTTCCATCACGTCGTTCAATAATTCATAAAGCACAGTTCCTGCTTCGTTAAGATCGGGGTCAGTGGCGGATAAGCTCATTATCACAGAACCTACTGGTATATCCTCTCGAAGCCTAACTAAGTAATGTTCAATGGGAAAATGGGGAGAATTGTCGTTGACATCCTGAACTTGAATACTCAGCAAAGTGTCACAAGAGAGAACTACTTCAGAGCCAGAATCCGATACTTGGACCTTGAGCTCATAATATTCGGTCCGTTCCCTGTCTAATGGTCTATGCAAAGACAGCATTCCTGTGACCTTATCAATGTAAAAGTCTTGGGTATCAGTAACCAATGAAAAGGTCAAGTTTCCATTTGGTCCAGAATCTGCGTCAGAGGCCATAAGCTTTGCAATAGTCATTCCATTTGGTGCATTCTCAGGTATAGTAAAGTCATAAGCGAATCTATCAAAGGTAGGTACATTATCATTAGCATCTTCCACCATGACCTTTAAAATTGTAGATGCAACTTGAGGCGGTTGGCCAAGATCAAATACAGAGATGTTAAGGACATAACTAGCTGTTCTTTCTCGATCAAGTCCATTAATTATTAAAAGTTTTCCAGAATACATTTCAACTTCAAAACAGCTATCTTCATTTCCATTTGATATAACATACACCAATTTTCCATTATAACCATGGTCATGGTCCTCAGCAGATATCCTTAGAAGTTCTGTACCAGCTAGTAGATTTTCCTTGGCAGTAATTTCTATTGGTAAACTATTACAGAATTGAGGACTGTGTAAGTTCTCGCCATATCTTGAAGGAGTAGCCTCAGTGACATCGTCAAGTCCCTCCTGATTGTTCCTTTTAGCAACAGCGATTTGTTCCTCTAACTTCTCCGTAATACCATTATCTCTACATTCGACTACAGCACTCTTGTTGCTCAATCTAGAATATTGCTGGAGACCGATAACCTTTATCGTAACAGCCACAACATCTGCATAGTGCTGCCCATCTGTAGCTGAAATATTAATAACACACTTTGTGAATTGTCGTTGACTGAGGTCACAAGTTAAAGTTAAAGTACCTGTAATAGCGTTTACTTCAAAACAAAGCTCATGTTCTGAAGAAATCATCTTATATGTCACTGAACTACCCGCATCGAAGTCTAAAGCAGAAAGAGTTAAGATTTCGGTTGGAACGGAAGCTGCTTTAGAAACAAACCCTACACAATCTACTTTCTCGAACTGTGGTCTGTGATCATTTACGTCGGTCACCAGAACTCGAATTGAAATTTCTGACTGCCTTCTGAAAGGTGTTCCCCAATCAGAAGCCCTCACCTTTAGGAGGTACTCTGTTCTCATGGTCTCAAAATCCAGGATTTCTTTGGTCTTTATTTGACCATTAAAGTGGTCTACGATAAAAGGCACATAGTTAATGTTGGCTAGATGATAAGATACGTAACCGTTGTCACCATCGTCAGGGTCAAACGCATGAGCCGTGTACACAACACTCCCGATTGGCTTATTTTCTTCAAAGTGTACTGTTATGAAAGACGTTGAATTAAAAATAGGGTTATTATCATTGTTATCTAATACCTTAATATAAACCATCACGGTTCCTTTTCTTTTAAGTCCGTTAATACTCTGCTCTTGGGCACTGACCAATAATAAATATCTAGGTGTCTTCTCCCAGTCTAAAGGTTTTGCAGTTGTTATAAGTCCTGTTAAAGGATTAATGGTAAAGGTGTCAAATGGATTTCCGTCTTCTATTTTGTACAATATTTTTGTGTCTTCATTGCCATCTGGGTGATTTGCTTTAACTAGGACGATTGGTGTATTAAGTGGTGCAACTTCTTCCACAGATTTTAAATATTTAGACGAATCGAATATCAGAGGCCGATCGTCATAATGAGGAATTCTTACTGGTACAATTTTGAATGACGATTTCGGTGGAATGCCTTTGTCTGTAGCTTTTATGGTAAGATTAAACTGACTAGTTACACTTGCATGTTGAAGATTTTCAGAAATAGTGATGGAGTATTCATCTGGATGTTCTCCCTTACTGATTTGAAAGTATTCAAAAGGATCTCCATCAACGATATCCACACTGCGAACCTGTCCATATAAACCACGATCCTTATCAACCACGCGGACAATAGCATAAACGTGTAAGAGATCGTTTCTCAGGATGGCGGGGAGAGCAACTGAGTGAATAACAGGCGGATGCTGATTCACAGCATTCACCACAATTCTCAAGGAAGACGAACTTTTCTTCATAATGGCCCCCAGTTCTGGTTTTGGCCCTCTGTCTTGAGCAAGGACAGTCAAATCATAATAAGTCTGCTTTTCAATATTCAACGGTCGAGTGAGAGTGACAATTCCTGTTGTTGGATGAATAGCAAATTGGAATGTTTGATTTTGAAAACTATAGTAAATTTCACCATTTATGCCAATATCAGGATCAACAGCATAAACTCTCGCTACACTTTGATGCAGTGGAGTGTTCTCTAGAATTGAGACTGTATAAACTGATGGGTAAAACAACGGAGTCAAATCGTTTGCGTCCAAGATTTTAATATTCACCTCAGTTTGAGCATTAAAGTTTACGTTTTCTAAAACGTTTGAGTTAATTACAGCTTTTACATGAAGAACGTAAAACTCATTTGACTCTCTGTTCAAGGCGACTTGAATCCTTGTGCTCGTTCTAATACGAAGGAACCAGAAATCCCCTATTTTCTGACTTTCAGCTACAAAAAAATGGTCCTTATTTCCATTTACAATAATGTACTGCACTCGAAGCATAGAATCAGATATGAAAATGCCCATTTTTTCTGTTGGAGTGACATATACTTTTCCGACAGGATTTTCTTGAATAGTGGTGTTGTAAACTGGTCGCGTGAACTGAAATAATTCTTTTCCATTGATTAATACGAAGGTCCACAATAGTGGAAGCAGCCATTGCCACCAGTTAACACGTGTGTCACCTCCATTATTTAATCTCGACCTTTGATCGAGCCACATTGTGGAAAATATTTCACGTTTTATGAATAGACATAACGAGTTACATCAAGGTGCAATAACAAACCCTGGATCCAGCCTTGATGTCCATGCCTGTTATGAGAACGAAATTCATATTAGTTGACATATTGAGGTTAGTAATATTTTTTATTACATTAAATTAAATAATGAATCAAAATATGTTTTCAGTATAACTCAAAGAGCAAAATGTGTTTATTCATCTGTAATTATTAACAACTCAAATCCGAACTAAAACCTTACCAACTAAATTTCATTTTTAATGTTGTAATTCTTAAAACACTCAGTAAATGTTCAGGATGTTTCAATAGCTGCAAAATAATGTTTTATAGATCTAATTACTACTTCTTTTAATGCTTTAACAAGTATGGTAAAGTAACATGGTTATAAAAGTATTTCTAAATGCTAAAAACCTTGGAGTTCAGATGTTTAAAAAACACTTTGCCATTCGAACGATTTTTTTCATGATGTTTCGAATCGCCATCTTCTGGCCATGTTATTTTACCATGTCGTACGTTAAGGGTTTTTAATAAAACAAAATGTCTACTTCTTTTACCAATATATTTCACTGCAAAACCACCATCTATCAAGAAAAAGCGAGAGCTATTTAGAATACAATAGTTGGATTATCATTGACACTAAATTGTATCGTTTTTCTCCAATTTTGATACACTATTTCATCACTGGTGACAAACCAAACCCTGCCTTCTGAACAAAACTACGTTTCTCTGTTTCTTCCCAAACGAAAGATTTACGCGAAATTCCAAAACCACACACTGCTTCCTGGACTAAATTGTAGTTTCTATAATTCTGCTATAATCATCCCAAACCCTGCCATATAACTCCAAAATTGGTAACCTGAATCCTGCTTTTGGAAAATACGGTAGTTCTCTGTACTTTCGTTAAGCAATTGCTAGCCCAACTTTCTACTCAGAAATACATTACTCTATAACTATATCACAGACCGCCTAAATCTTTCTGTCTACACAAATCTGTAGTTCTCTCTAAATCTAAAATAGTCAGCTCAAATCCTGATTTACAGACAAATCTGTAATTCTCTGTAACTTTACTAAAGGCATCCCAAATCTTGCTTTCTAGGGTGATCTACAATTTTCTGTAACTCTACTACCGGCAACCCAAACTCTGCTCTCTAGATAAAACTATAGTTCAACATACGTTAAGGACAAACGAAACTCTATCTTCCGTTAAAAAAAAAACTGTAATGAAAATAACCAATAACTAACTCCAGAGAACTTAGTCAATTTACTTATTTTCTAAAATTTCAGCATAAAGTTGAAATTAACGGTCATTTGCTTTTACGGAAATTATAGTAATACTCTAGTATGCGCTTCAAAATTTAAAACTAGTCTTTTGTTTTTTAAAACCTACCCTTCTTGGTTAGAAAGAAACGCCACGAATTTGTTGTTTCTATTTAGTTTCCCCTGTGCTCTAAAGTTTCAAAACTGATATATTCAAACACATTTATCATTATTCAGCTGAGACTTGACAAGCGCTGCTAAATATTTGGATAAAATGGAATAATATATTCATAAATAATACAGATGTCATCAAACGAAGTATTTGCGGAAGTTTATTGCATTCGCTTTGTCAAATAATATGTCCGATAGCTAGATAGATAGGTATATCTGTGGAGGCAGGTAGACATGCATACTGTCAAGCAAAGAAAAGCATGTAGGTACTGTTTCTTTTTTGGCATGCATGTTGAAACCTCGCATCTCCATGTTCTTGATCAATATGGTTTCTGAAAGACCATCTTTCGCAAACTTGTTACTTACTATACAGCTGCATTTAGAAATGCTACTGAAAACGTGCTTTGTCCGTAACGTTTCGCTGTTCAATATATATCACTCCTTTGATTTAAACAGTATCGTCATCATGTAATATTCAAAAGGAGTATCTCAGTGAAATATATTTATACGGATAATAAAGTTTTATATCGAAGTCCCTATAGGTCTCATCTTTTTCAGTGATGCTTTGGCAAATTCTTAGACTATCGTTAAAATACATGAAAGAAAGACTGCCTTTTCAAAAAAAGGAAGGTATTGTGAAAAAAAAAGGAACAAAAGTATTAAAAGCGTATATGTTAAATATTTTTAAAATTTCAAATAAGATAAAATACATTTAAAAAAAACAACCTGTTCGTGTGTTTATGACTTACACACTCACCGACCATTCATGTTATAACCTAGTCACGCACATACTGGTGCAATACGTGACACATAAACAAAGTTTATTTAATATGCGACACATATTCAAACGTTACTTATTGAAATATGTCGTTTTACGTGTGTTGGCAACTTTAAAGAGATGAGGAAGTTTTAGTGCTTCTATACCTTAAATCCAGCATAGCCAGGTGGTTGGGGGTGCTCGACTCGTAATCTGATAGTCGCGGGTTTGAATCCCCGTTACTTCAAACTTGTTAACACTTACAGCCGTGGAGGCGTTATAATGTGACAGTAGGTTCTACTATTTGTTGGAAAAAGAGTATTCCAAGATATTGTGGTGAGTGGTGATGACTAACTGCCTTTCTATAGTCTTACACTGCTAAATTAGGGTTGGTTAGAGCAAAGAGCACTCGTGTAACTTTGCACAAAATTGAACAAACAAATAATCAGATCTATTTAAATTAAACATGAAACAACAGTTGCTTAAAACATATATTTATGTCGCAAAAGATCACGAAAAAAGATACTGTTTAAAAAACAACAACAATTATATAGGCTACAAGTATTTACAGTGCTGTTTAAAACGTAGACTTGAAATAGTCCGTTCAAAATGTGTACGCGTATGTGTAATACAAAAAAGTAAACTTAGCATTCATATATTATTATCTTAAAATGTGTTTGAACGGGCATATAGATCAGCCATTTTATTGGTTATAGATAAACAAAACATGAAATTATATATAGATATATAAAGTTTCGCACACGGTTAACAATCCACGAGATGGCAGCACCTCCGAAATATGACATCAATGTTAATTGACCAATAAATACAACTGAATAACTGATGTAAAAGCTAAGAAAAGTGCCTGTATCTCAAAATTATATTGACTTTGCGAAAAGCAATAGGATATATGCTATAAGAAATAAATGAATTAAGAAGGGTGAAAGAAGTGAAGACGAAATAGATTTGAACGCTGTAATATGCTAATTAACTGTCCCCCAGTGGCCCAGCAGTATGTCTGCAGACTTCCAATGCTGGAATCCGGGTTTGAAAGCTGCGGTGGACAGAGCACAGAGAGCTTATGATGTTGCTTTGTGCGTAACTTTAAACAAACAAATTTTTGTTAATTTCAATTTCAATCAGTTAATCCATTACGAAATACTTAAGTCCTGAAAATCCATTAAAATGTGATGATATATCACCAGTTAAATACATACCAAGTTTATTTTGATTGACTCATACTTAAAAACGTTGTGAAGTAGTTATTATGTTATGCACGATAGATTTCGTATGGTAAAGCATGAACTTTTGTAAGTTGTCCAGCATTTCTCTCTGTAAAAACTATGAATAAATACGGATAAATATAAAGGTTGTAAACATATGAATCCTTGGAATTCTTCTAACGATAAAATAAAAACAATAAGATTGATATTATAATTTGTAAAAGCAGCTTGCAACTTTTTAATTACATCTGGAACGTATATTATTCAACACGTCAGAGGTGAAATGTTTACTACGATGGTTCTATAAAGCTTCGATAAATTTCTCTCAAATGTGAGAGCAGATTTGTGTTTACGTATTCTAGCTTTTAATACGAGGATCGAGGTACAATTTTGTACAGTTTTTTTCTAAATAAGCACAAAGCTACTCAATGAGCTGTCTGTGGTTACACACCACAGGGGTGTAAACCGATTTTGGGTTTACCTCCAAAGCCTCCAAAGGAATCTTTTTTCGTCAACATCAATATCAAATGGGAAAACTAATTCGGCATTAATTATGAGGAAAAAAATATACTGTCAATGACTTCAGTAAGGAAGTTGAAATTACGTCGTTTTCATCAACATAAAAATAACAGATGCGTATTTACTTCAATACCTAACGTGTCACGCCATCACCATGAATATAAAATAAGTAGTCACACTGTCACCACTAATAGAATGGTAACCACTTCATCGCCATCAACGTACGTTTTACCTTCACATTTGATTTGGATGAGTTTTTATCTCATTACTGTATCATCATCAACAAAGTTTTGTTTCGAATATTCTTGCAAAGATAACCAAAAGTTACCTGCGTTATTATCCATAATTTTGAATCGACGGACTAAAGGGAAGGCAGCGCCCCTTACTAACCCTCTAAATACTGTAATCAACAGTTTGATTTCACTTTTAGTCTTATAAAGCACCCTCAGCCCCAAAGTGCGGAACACGTTTTTTCAACCATGAAAAACAAACCATGGATCAACAGTTTATTAGTTGGCGGTGGGTGGTGATGACTAGCTGCCTTCCCTCTAGTCTTACACTGCTAAATTAGGGACGGCTAGCACAGATAGCCCTCGAGTAGCTTTGTGCGAAATTCCAAAAACAAACAAACAATCAACAGTTTATTACACTAACCTAAAGGTCACGCTCAGCGAAATGAAGGGATGGTTACAACATCACAACCATGATAATCGTAGAAAGGTACGTTATCACTATCATTAAAAAGACGATGGTTACTTCATCCTCAAGACTCTGGAAAGTTCTCAAATTTCCGAGACATCCTTAAAAATTATATTTGGTATTTGAAACTTGAATGGCATATAATGTAGCATGTGGGCTAAACAGTCAGATCAAAAACTTTAAAATCCAGATATGAGCATCCCTAGTTCAGAACTATTTTGTCAGAGGGGAGAGAGCAATCAGAGCGGTGCTACGTACAAAAGAAAGTCGGGATGGCTGAGGTTGATGGAAATCTTTGTAATCTCACAAAAATGTTTGAAGCAAGAGAATAAAAATATAAAAAATATATTCTATAAAATTGAGGGGGACTGAAACTTGGAACCACCTTGATCTATCGGCAGTTACATTCAATGCTTATACTGCTCTTTCCCGAACAACAGAACTAACTGTTACTTTTGTAAAACACCCTCATCTGAAACGGCAAAACGCAAGCTAACATCTTGGAAATCCGCAAGTGGACACGCTAAAAATTAGGCCACTCGCGTGTCACTTTTAAAAGGTTTACATTAGTCTAGATTAGTATTCAAATATAGACAAAGCTTTGTACAGAATTGTTGGAGATGACGCAAAATCCAATAAAGTACATTAAATGTTTTAAAAATTAATTAAACTTATGAAACACTCCGTAAGGCAAGAAAAAGTAACAAATTTGTTTCTATAGAATCTACGGCCTCTTTTCCATTTAGGGTTTCATTATAGTCTTAAAATGACAGCCTTGATTCTTAAATATTACAGAATTCCATTTTATAATGATAATAAATAAAAACAAAACGTGTGTATTCATGACCAAAACATCACATAATGATAACTCAGCCCGAAAATTGTAGCTTTGAGCTTCGAACTATCAATCAAACATACGAATAAAAGATACAAATGTTTCATCACTCAAATCTTTAACACTGCACAGTCAGAGCGGCACCTTCTGCAGAGGATGAATCTGAGCTGCAAGTTATATTTAACAGAACTAACTGTTTCCAAACATGTTTAATTGTTGGTAACAATAGATCGCTTGAGTTATGACGTATGCAGAAAAGGGAGATTGAATGATCCCTTAATATTTGCTTTTTTCTATTCTTTTTACTTTAGGTCAAATGTAACAAGTATAAATTACTCTGTAAAACCTTTGATCAAATACACATTCTAAACATTGAAGATAAGCTTTTCGAAAACAACGAGGTGAGAATAGGAAAGAGATTGTTGACACCTGGGGACAGTTAAGATAAGTCAAAAATTATCTATGTTCCACAGAGGCTCTGTCTATCATGACGGTCGCCAAAGCTTCAGCTAATTCCCACGTCCAGTCCCTTAGGAGAAGATGTGATAAATGACAAGAGTCAGGACCAAGTCAACAAGTCCAATCACTTTATAGTTAACTCCAAGATAACATTATAGTCATTGAACCTGCATGAGCTATTTATTGTTGTATCTTTTCGGTAAAGGGTTTTATTTCTTCAGTCATTCTGTAGAAAGAAAAGAGAGAGATAAAGTTAATGAGACAGTACTTGTTATCTTCTTCATAATGACTCCATGTTCTCACTCTTTTTACTCATTCGTTGAACGACACTGAAAGACAAAACTATTCACATTTTGACGTTTTCAAACAAAGAACCTTGTGGCTTATTATATTTCTTCTTTATTTAGTACAGAACATGTGTATATTTACCTATGCCAACCGTTTTCAACTTTTATATCGATACAGTGTATTAAAAGTGAAATATATGTATAAGTTAGTCATGGCCACCACGACATTTTTTGTTATCAACTATACTACACCTAAGTCTGGCCACTTAGAGAAGAAGACAACATGCAATATTATGGTTTATATACGGAAAAAGATATTTTCATCTCTGCTCTTATTACGTCGATGGATATTAATAACATTGGTCAAAGAATGCTAGTATTTTTAAGTAATACCTTTGATTGTCTAGCTACTGCTAAACAGCTCAAACACGATTGATTGAAGTATATTAGTTCTCTTTCAACAAAGTTTTTGAGGAAATCGTCTGTTACATATTATAAGCTTATCAAATGAAAGTTTATGCGCCACTTGGTTCAAAACATTAACTTGTTTCAAAGAAAACGAACTTTCAGTTAGAAACTGAAATTTTCAAAACTAATAATAACAGCTAAATGTTGTAAACTTTTAAAAATACGAATTCTTTTTGCAAAAATACGTCTTTTGGTATTACAGATCATAGGAGTGGTTTGATTTGTTCTGAATTTCGCGCAAAGCTACACGAGGGCTATCTGCGCTAGCCATCCCTAATTTAGCAGTGTAAAACTAGAGGGAAGACAGGTAGATGGTCATCACAACCAACCACCGACTCTTTTACCAACGAATAGTTGAATTGACCATCACATTATAACGGGATAAAAGGGCAAACATATTTGAGGTGACGGAGATTCGAACCTCGCAACCCTCGAATTACGAGTCGAGTGCCTTAACCACGTGGCTATGCCAGGCCTTCCCAGAAGTGACGTATCCAATGTTTAATAGTTTATTTGGAAAATTGATCAAATTATAAAGGACGTTCATATATGAAATATCACCAAAACGACCTTCTAAAATGATCCTATGTATTAATTGAAATGTTACCTTTTCTTGTGTGGAAAGAATTATTATCACACAACTTTTCAGAATCAAAATACAAATTTTCTAAAATGTTCGATAATGTTGTTGAATTAATCAAAGTAAACTAGACTTTTAAAATTCGCTTTAAGAAGGATAAAAAATATTAAGCGTCATCTTCATAAAACCGGAAGACATTAAGACTAATTTCGGTCGTCATGTTGTGGTTTATAATTTAATCTCCACGCACAACACTCTTGCTTCAGGAAGTAGAAAATAGAAAGGTGAGAAGAGTAAATTTCTTATAAAATAATATTTAAGAAATCGTCAGTAATGCGGAACAAAATAAGCAAATCCCAGAAAATAAAGTTTTCAAAATCCACTGAGCTGTAATGTGTCTTGATTAAATTTAGTAAAGCGTAACATATGAACAAAATGCAAATCAGTTACTTTTTTTCTTTCATCTTTGATACTTGTTCCATAACATTAAGGTTCCAAAAGCAATTACTTAAGATTTTCGCGATGACCATTACAAATGAACAATAATGCACAACTTTCAAAACGTATACAGAATATCTAAGTGTTTGTTTGTTTAGAATTAAGAACAAAGCTTCACAATGGGCTATCTGTGTCTGCCCATTACGAGTATCGAAACCCGGTTTTTTCGCGGTGTGAGTCCGCAGATATGCTCCTGTGCCACTGGGGGGCGTCTAAGTGTTCAATGGTTTCGAAATAATCAAGTGGTTTTAAAAACAAAGAGCTTTAAATTTATTTGTTCTGCGATTATTACAAATTGGGGATACTTCGTAATATCTCTCGGTAAACTTAAAGTTTAGGATCCTGGATTTTTATCAGTAGTAACACCTACACATAGGAGTGGATAAATATTCTGGTGAAGCATCTTACCACATCTGCTTATATATGAAATCAAATACAAATTCAAACAAGTTTCGTAACAAGATACCTACACTCTTCCAACTACAGAGAATCGAACATCGAATTTTAAAGTTTTAAGTCTTCAAACTTACCACTGACTTGGAGGGGGACCTTCACAATAAAAACAAAAATGTTTCGTTTTTATTACGTTGTTTTACGGTATGAAAGATAGTTTTAATTTATTTGTTGATTGTTATACATAAAACTATACAATGGGCTCTCTATGTTCTACCCACCATGAGTCTCGAAACAAATGTTTAGTATCTTGTTATATTTCCTCAACATACAATACTTTTTAATGCTCCTTTCAAAGAAACCGTATAATGATATTTTAACAATAACAGTATAAAATATTTCCTTTGAATTCTTTGTTAAATTTTTGTTTTCATTTTATCATCCTTTAATTCTAAATAAAACGTTAATCTAAATAGTACAGTAGTAATGTTCAATTAAGATATATTGAATCTCGATATCTTAAGTTAAGGAGTCAAATCAGTTATGGATAGTTTGTTTTGTTTTTGAATTGCTCGCACAGCTACACGAGGACTATCTGCGCTAGTCGTCCCTAATTTACTAGTGTAAGACAAAAGGGAAGGCAGCTAGTTATCACCACCCACAGCCAACTCTTGGGCTACTCTTTTACTAACAAATAGTGGAATTCACCGCCACATTATAACGTCCCACGGCTGAAAAGGCGAATCTGGTTTGTGTGACGGAGATTCAAACCTGTGACCCTTTGATTAGGAGTCGAGTTTCTTAACAACCTGGCCAAGACGAGCCATATTGTAGATAATGGCGGTTATTTTCAATACTTGTCAAGAGACAGTAAAAAAAACAAATAAACTGAAACTACTTACAACTAGAAGAGTAAAGAAAAAGTTTTATTAATATATTGTTTTACTCTTTCGTGTTGGACTAGAAGACAGCCATGAGTACAAAGAAAACATTAGCTGCTACTATAAACAAAATTGTTTATTTTTACTTTCTACATTAAAAGGTTTGATCTTACCGTTATATTTTCAGTTTCACTTAACTATTTTTTTTTCTATTTTTACTAGAAATTCCAAAATTGTATCATGAATGTAGAAATGATTAAAAATTAATGTTTCTTGCAAACACTATTCATGTATGATCTGTAGCCCTATCATTCTTCGCTGCTTTGTAGAAAGTTTTATTAATGGTTCGATTATTTCACTTTCTTATGTAAATATTTGATTTTTTTATACTCCGTCGTAGATATTAAACATATTTCAGATATAAATCGATTCCATTCTGTTTTCTCATTTCAAGTTTGTTACACCTCCTTTCATTTCATACTACAGGGCCCAGGTTGACCCTGTGATAGAGCTCTGGATTTCAGATCTGGCGAGCCGGGCTCGAAACCGAGCAATACCACCAGATATTCCCTTCACTTTAATCGGGGCACAGCATAGCGAGGTGGTTATGGGGTTCTCAAATCGTAACCTGAGGGTCGCGGATTTGAATTCCCGTCGCACCAAACTTGTTCGCCTTTGCGCGAAATTATAAAGAAACAAACACCTTTAATCCCTGGGTGCGTTATAAGAATTGCATTTAATCCCTTACGTAAATGATAAGTAGCTGCTTTCCATCTAATCGGTACTACAGTTCAAATGTTATGGGCGGCATAAAAAGCCTTAGTAGGTTCTCCATAAATACAAAATGCAATTACAAATTCATATTAAGATGTTTAGATTGTAAATAATATCTTTTTGCAATTCAAATAAAACTGGGTGTTTTGGGTCAATAAAAATACGAATATTTTGTTTGCTCTTCACATTGTATTACATCCTGTAAGCTTATGTTTAAAAGCGTAGTTTACAGGTAAAGTGAGAGTAAGGAAAACCTAACTAAGCTCAGATTTCTTATAAAAGAATTGGATGCTAGATAACCAATCCATCTAACGCAAGCAATCAGGTTGGTTTGAATTTTGCGCAAAGCTACACGAGGGCTATCTGCGCTAGCTGTCCCTAATTTAGACTAGACGGAAAGCAGCTAGTTATCACCACCCACCGCCAACACTTGTACTCCTCTTTTACCAACGAATAGTGGAATTGACTGTCACATTATAACGTCCCTACGGATGAAAGGGCAACATGTTTTGTGTGACAGAAATTCGAACCGAAGGCCGCAAGCAATCACTAAAACGCCTATTCTCTACTATAGAACAAGCAGACTGTTCCCATTACCAAACATTAATACATGTCACATTCAAAAAGAATAAAAAACTATTATTTTCTAAAAGAGTAAGGAATGTAATACTGTAACTTATGTTATTAAGAAAGATATAACAAACCATCTTTCAACATATTATTCCTGATCTAGTTTCTACTTAGCAAACAAAATGAACTTGAGTGTCTGTTTTAGGGCTACGCTGAGAAACATATCATCTTCGATTTACAATAATATTATTACAAAAAAAAACATCAGTAAGGTTGTCTTATACAGAAGTTCTGAACCGCAAGGTGAAATATAAAAATATAAACGTCTTATCACGTATTTACGTGCGAGGTAACAAGGTAGTGCATGCGATATACGAAGTCGTACGTACGTCAAGGTTTAAATGCATTAACTGTAGAATGAATTTGTTTAATTCTAGAGCTTGTTTATTTTGTGGATAACAATTACTTTGTGAGTTAATTTCATAATGAGGTTTCACATCAGTGTAATGACAGTTACTTGGTCTTCAATTTAAAATTTCGACCTGAACATCTGAAAGTCAGATTGGTTTGGTTTGTTTTGAATTTCGCGCAAAGCTACACGAGGTCTCTCTGCGCCAGCCGTCCCTAATTTTACAGTGTAAGACTAGATGGAAGGCAGCTAGTCATCACCACCCACCGCCAACTCTTGGGGTACTCTTTTACCAACAAATAGTGGGATTAACCTACTTTATAACGCCCCCACGGCTGAAAGGGCGAGCGTGTTTGGTGTGACAGGGATTCGAACTCGCGTACCTCAGATTACGGTCACATTGGTTTGAGTATGATATGTGCGTTATAATAACGTACTTTATATTGATATGAAAATCTGAACTTATAGCTTGCAGTGACTAAATTTTCAAACTATTAGCTCCAGTATTTAATTAACTCTTTCTTTAAACATAAAGTTTTTGCTAATTGTACAAACGTGAAACTAAACAACTAACGAGCTCTTTTTTTTTTTTTATCTTGCGGTTCAGAACTTCCGTAGTTTTATTTCCCAAATTGTGAAATAAAATAACTCATTTTTAAATTTTTCTTTAAGTTATTAGTAGCTAAAATCCGTCTATCATCCACCATTTCTATTCAGTCCTCTTTAGGGGCCCACGAGTTATTGCTAAACGTCAAAAGATGAAAGAACAAAAGCGTTTGGACGAAAACGAACTGCGACTTCCAAATTATCACTAAAAACTGTGTCAAATTAAATTTTAAAAACAGCGCTAACATCACTAAAATACTTTATAAAAACTGTTTTCTGATAAATAAAACCTAAAAAATTCGTGATTTGATGTGGTTTTGAGCTTCCCAATAAGTTTATGGCCCCATCCGTTTGTGAAGGAGTAATCCGAGAGTCGTGGATTCGAATCCCCGTAGCGCCAAATATGCTCTCTCTTTCAGCCGTGGGGACGTTATGATGTTATAGTCAATCCCACTATTCGTTGGTAAAAGAGCAGCTCAAGAGTTGGTGGTGGATGGTGATGACTAGCTGTCTTCCCTCTAGTCTTACACTACTAAATTAGGGACGCTAGCGCAGATAACCCTCGTATAGCTTTGCGCAAATTTCAAAACAAACAAGCAAATGGTCTGTGTAGTTAAGTGGCACAATTTTATATGTTCCTGGAACGTATTGTAAAATATATATATTTACTTACTGGATATATCGAATAATTATTTAATTCAGTACAATCACAATAAAAATTTGAAGCCTCTGAGATAATTATATTATGTATTTGAAACTGTCGTTTGTCTGTGTTTTAGATATAGAGCTACACATTTGGCTATCTGCGCTCTGTCCCCTACAGACATAGAAACAAACTTTTTAGAGCTGTAACCATATAGATCTACCACTCAGTTTTTATGGCTATAACCCCAAATGCGTATCACTGAGTCATCATAGAATTGAATTTTAGTATAAAGTAGAAGATGTTATAAAACTGGCGTAAGTTCTAGCACTCAAAATCTTGACACCAACTACTACACGCAGGCCTCGACGTACGATTATTTTATTTTAGAATTTAGTCACAATTTGAAAGCGAACTTTATACTACACGTATCACCAAAGATCATAATTGTAGATAAGAATAGGTGTGAAATTAAATCCATACTCACATGAATAAAGACATCACTCGTCAATGTGTCTTTATATTATCGAGGAGTGAGTTTTATATTTTGTTTTTTTCAAGAACAAACTTACAAATGTGGCTCTTCTGTACTGCAGTAAATTTTTTACAAAATAATACTGTTAACAGAAAGTTAAAATTCTTAATTAAATAAAATAAATTAAGTCGCTGTCATTCCGCTAATCAGCACGTAAAACTCACGTCACAAAAATCGTAGTAAAACATAAACGTTACGCTTTATTAGGACGTAAATACTTGCTCTGAATATACATGAAGCACTTTTTTATATATATCTTATTTTTACTAAACGTTAATCTTTCTAAGTACAATTGAATTTCTAGCCCGTATCATTAGTCTTAGCTTACTAAAAACAAAACGACATTTCATCCCAAGCCAGCAATAGCTCCAACATGCCGAGAAAAAAAAAGCTAATCTCCAATTCTAACATACTGCAGTTTTGGTTCTCTTAAGATCGTCCAATCAAAAATTACAAATTTTGTTTATTATTTAATAATCTTTGCCCTAAAGTCGCGTTATAATACCACAAAACTTCTTTAACAAAACATGGAAAAAACGTTAATGCATCTATGTGTGTAAATATGAAAATAGTAATTTTGTATCCCCCTGGTGACGGAGGCCAGTAATCGATTTTTACTGTGGACATTTTAAATCAAACAGTACCACTTACAATATTAATATAAGAAAGAGTGAAAGTAATGATACGAAATAATGATATTAATTATACACATAAATGTTTATGAAGTTATAATTATTAGATATAACAAAACAACCGAAAAAGATAGATAGGTTATGATAACCTCACGTGGCACGTGATAGAATGGTAAGTCATTGCCTCAACAGTCGAGAAACAAGTAGTCTCAAGAATGAAATGCAAACATCACTCACTTAGAAAGTGTTTGCGTCTACCGGTAATCAACATCATGTCTGATATAACAGGTCAAACAAGTAGTGCACGGTGACCTTTGACTTCTTATATTGTATGACACCATGCATTTTTAAATAACTTTAATATCTTTGCAAGTTAATTTTGGGTGCTGAGAGAATATTTAAAATCGGGGCATTAGATAAATAGCGGGATTAAAATAGCAAATGCTCTTATATAGAATAACTGAAGACAACTTTCACTGACTGTAAAAATAACATACAAAGATAATGACCTAATCGGGTTTATAGGTTTGTCAAGTCACTGTTTTGTGTATAAGTTATTTGAAAATGGCTTTGCAAATTTCGTTGTTCTTTGCCATAGATTTTAGAATGTTCTGAAGAACTTAATCTTATTTCTTTTAATAATTCTCTTACCAAATAGCAATTCGCCTTAGCAATCCATAGCGTCAGTGCATTATAGCCACAAATTAATTATATCTGGTGGATAAAAGCAACAGTCATCTCAGCGACTGTCTCCGTCTCTGCAAATGTGGTGGTGGCACTCGCTCAGCATCATTGTTCTATTGTTGTGCTGGCACCCACTCAGCACCATTGTTCTGTCATGGTGGTGGCACTAGCTCAGCACCATTTTTCTGTGGCTAATCTTTCGTTGTATCATTAGCCACGTGACGTTCCTTCTTTCTACTACCATCTAATCAATTTTACAAAGCTTCAAGAAGTCATATACGAGTATAATAACTTTTATAATAAAATACATTCTGTATTTTTCATGGATGTACAGAATTATAAAATTGTTTTATCACAGAAACAAATTTGATAGCAGTATCATTCATATTATTTGTTGTTTTGAGGTTACTTGGTGTTATTCCGCTACCCAGTTGCCAACATTCATGTAAAATTGTGTTGACACGAGTGAGTCTAAACACGATCAACCAGTTCATGTTTCTGACAAAAGTAACAAGATATAATAACTACGAACTGTTGGTTTCACTCTGGCTTAATGTCACAAAGATAACGTAGCCCAGTTACAGAGAAATACTTTATAGGCTGAACTGTAACAACAGTTTTACTACGCCCAATATCACCAGCGATGGCACGTTGAGAGATACCTTGCTTTTGCAGCTCGATAATTCTGCCACTTTCAAACTCTGTCAAATTTTCAGCCTTTGCCTTGTTTTTACCCAATGTAACACAGGAGATGTCAGTTTGTTTGTTTGTTTGTTTGTTTTGGAATTTCGCACAAAGCTACTCGAGGGCTATCTGTGCTAGCCGTCCCTAATTTAGCAGTGTAAGACTGCAGCTTCATCACCACCCACCGCCAACTCTTGGGCTACTCTTTTACCAACGAATAGTGGGATTGACCGTCAATACGCCCCACGGCTGGGAGGGCGAGCATGTTTTGCGTCAGATACGTCGCACGCCTTACGCGCTTGGCCATGCCAGATGTCAGTGGAAGTTGTTGACGATGCTAATGCTTGAACACAAATGACTAAATTTCGTTACGTTTTTACCGATTGACGCTTCGTTTCAGTGTGGTCTTAAACTTTTGACCAGCTAGTATTTAGGCTAATTTCATAGTGTATCCCCTGAGGGATACGGAACGAAAATTTCAAGTGGTCGGCCAAAGAAAATTTAGCCGGCGTTGAGCAGGAGGATTCGACGGGTTGTACGGCAATACACCGGGCAATCGTTGAACTAGAGTAAGGCCCTTACGGACGCAGAATGCAGCTCAAGAACAATAAGACGGCATCTACGTCAGAAATGCTTTAAAAACCGTAATATTCAAAGGCCACTCCTCTTTCCGCACCACGAAACAGCTCGGTTAAACATTGCTGAGAAGCACCAAACATGGGACGTAGAAAAGTGGAAGTTTCGTTTTCTGATGAGAAAAAAATTAACCTGCATGGTCCAAAGTTAATGGCACGTTAAGGATATCCCACCGGAGACATTTTCTACACAACACAATTTTCTACATGATCTGGGGCGCTTTCTCCTTCCATGGAACAATAGAGCTTCAGGTTATACAGGGGCGTCAAACAGCAGCTGGCTACATTGGCATGTTGGAGAGAGCATCCTTATTGACTGAAGCCCTCGCTTATGTGGAAATGACTGGATCTTTCAGCAGGACAACGCTGCAGTCTACAATGCCCGCAGGACAAAGGACTTTTTCATGGCGAATAACGTGATTCTTTTGGACCATCCAGCGTGTTCGCCCGAACTGAACCCCATTGAAAATGTTTGGGGATGGATGACAAGGGAAATCTATGGAAATGAACGTCAATTCCAAACAATGCATGATCTTCGTGAAGCTATCTTCACCGCTTGGAATAACATTCCAGCCAGCCTTCTGCAAACGCTTATATCGACCATCCCAAAGCGAATGTTTGAAGTTATTCGCAATGACGGCCGTGCAACTCACTACTGAGACCTCTTGTTGGGCATTCCCTACCTTGTTTAGGACTTCTTTTTGGTATGGTCTTAAACTTTTGACCAGCTAGTATTTAGGCTAGTTTTATAGTGTTCACATTTTCCCTATTAAATGCTAAAAAAGGTTTTTATTTTTATTTTCCCTTTTCTTATTTTCATCTTTCGAAGCTCTACTCAAATAAGTGGTTGAGTCTAACAACGCAAAATGCATATTTTTTCTTTATGTTCATTGGCCTTAAGATTTTGGCCACCATGTATACGGAGAGAGAAAAATAATGTAAAATACGTACTAATAAAGGCCTGAAAATAATTCACCGACATGAGAGCTTTTTTTTCCCTCTGCCTCCTTCTTATACGTGACTTAACGCTGTATTTGTTGCAAACAAGAGCTGAAAACCCTCTAGTTCTAGAAAGTTGAGCAAGGATCAAATGCCCATTCAAAGTTGTTTGGCTCAGATTTTTCTTCTTTTTGATTTCTTTCCGTTGAATTCTTTTAGATTAGAAGAATTTTCTATTCATTTACACATTTGACCTCCCAACCAGAAAATATTTCACATCTGTAGCGTCTGATAAGGAAAATTCTAATGAAATCAAAAAATTTTCATGACAATATATTAAAGGTGTTATTTATAAATCCATTCAAGGACTGTACAAATGCTTTCATGTAGTATCCAATCCTTTTCCCAAGCCTTTAAGCAGCAGCTATTGCAAGCAAATTTAAATCTAGTAACAAATATAGCATTAACCTGGTTTATTGTATGATAGGATGGTTGCAAGTTCCTGGTGATGATATACAAGTCATCTTTTTTATATATTAAATTTTTTCCTCGAACAAAACGAACATGTTTAGCATATGCGAATACTGTTGATCTTTTTTAAAGGTGATAATACTCTATATCAACACAGAAATAGCATTATTTTGGCAAGGTTTCTGAACAGTTTAAATTTTTCAAGATGTTAAAAATATTTCGTCCATCACGTGGAACTTCATAAAGTAAATCTAATATTTTTTTCTGAATAATGCATGTGAGATAAAAACATATTAACTTTTGAAAACCTATTGATTCATTATAAACGTATAAAACAACGAATGAGTTGCTCCACGTTCGCTATACAAAGTTTAAGACCTTATTTTTGTTATTTATAAAATACTCTAAGACGATAAACACGCACATAAAAATCGTATGAGTAAGAATCTATCACCGTGGATGACATTTTAAAATTTGAGATAAGTATGGGCCAAAATCACAAACTAAATTACAGATATCAAATGTACGAAAAATTAAACATATCCTAGTTCGAGAAGTATTTGAAGAATAGAACGGAAACTAAGATGGTGATGCGTCGACTATCAGATTTAATATCTATTTGCAAGCCTCACATATAAAATGAGAAATAAATAGACACATACATAGCTAGAAACGCGGAAAATATACTTGCTCCTAATGAAATTGCAAAGTAAGAAAAGAAAACCAAAACTACAAATTAAAACAGGCTGTTACACACCACTAAAAATTATAACTAAACCCATTTCCTGGAACTAGTGTTCCAGTAATTATAACAGTCACATTATAGTCTAAGACGTCAGTTTTAATACGCCCTTCCTCTCCTCTCAGTTGTATAGGTCCTGTGTTGTTACATGTGCCTAAGTTTTATTTTTTTGTTCTTTATATGTGTTGCTTTTTGTTTATGGGATAGTTAGCTCTTATCTCTTCATATTACCTTGTTCCTCACAAATTGCTACAACTCCTTAAATTCAACATTTAACTCATTCCTCTCCAAGCTGAAACTGCTATGTCTACCACGCAATTGATTTCCTCTGTCAGATATTTATTACAATTACTCTCCAATGACACGTTCTTATTATGAAAAATATTTACCACGCCTCATCCCAAGTGGTAAGTCAATCCTAAACGTTTCATCTCCACTGAGTCTAACAACAAATTTATGGAATTTATACATACATACACCGTAAAATGTGCGCCACTACAAGATTTAAAAAGGTTCAGAGATTATAAAGATGCCTAAACAAAAAAAAAATGTTTAATTTTAAACTATAACTTTTATGAGCTTTGGGTGTCGTAGAGAAGGTAAGTCGAGATGCTTTTCAATTGTGACTTTTTATGAACGTCAGGGATCATAAAGATAGATAAACAGAGGCGCTGTTGCTTTCTACAGGAAATTCTGAGCAAGATTGTTTCTTATATGATACACTAGAGATTAACTTGGTTCTTGGAGACGAAAAGCGTGAGAGTAATCACCATGTCCGAGTTCATTCAAGTTTATTATTTTGCGCACAAAATCAAGAAAAAGAGGCTTTCCACAAGCGATGAACTTAACATACTCATAACCACTCATGCAAAACCTGAACATTGCTTCGACAACATTCAAAAGGATAGCTCACTGCACAACAATTTTTTTTAAAGTTTTGCTTCCTGAAAAGTTTTTGCTGATTGTGACAGGTACCTGGTGGGTATGCACAAATATAGTTTTGGTTTTGCTTCATCACGTAGGGACTCTGAGAAATAGACAGTTAACTGTTTACCGGCACTAACGTATTTAATTGCGTTTATGTTTTTAATACGCTATTAAGTTCAACATAATTAAAAGTGTTTTGCTCCAGATTTTCGTTTGTATTCAATGTCCGGTGCATCACGTTGCAGTATCCAACAGTAGACAGCAAGCATTGACGGATTCCAGTTGCCCTGATATCGTTTTTCCATTGTAGCAATGTCCTGGTGAAAACTGAAGATTTCGATGAAACGGGCAAATTTGGATGTGATTTCCGTGATCAGCAGCCAAAAATCTATAAGGAACACCCAACAGTGTTCAAGAAGCAAAAACATTGTTGTGCAGTCAAACACTACACTCATCACTGAGAGTATCAATTCCTTCCCTCCATAAAAACAAGATATTTATATAAATCCAAATCCTAGCTTCTCCACGAAAACAGAAAAAAAATATATATTTAACACTAAACACAGGTTTTTTTGTGAAAAGATAATATTAAAATTCGTTAACTTTTCATATGATAATACACCTTTTTCTTTGGTTTATTAGGAAGGAACATTAAGTCAAATTACAGTTACACCTCAATCTTGCTATCTTGCACTTAAG
This sequence comes from Tachypleus tridentatus, assembly GCF_004210375.1. Classification (NCBI taxonomy): domain Eukaryota; kingdom Metazoa; phylum Arthropoda; class Merostomata; order Xiphosura; family Limulidae; genus Tachypleus; species Tachypleus tridentatus. The sequence goes on along the minus strand of NC_134837.1, from coordinate 104,083,801 downwards.
AATCATTAAAAATTACACCGTTTACTTACATTGACAATCATCAAGTAGGGAACGTAATTAAGCTACATGTACTCTAAAAATCGTGGGAAGACAGCGGACATTGTACACATCAAGATAAGACTATGACTCTAGCTTATCTCAGTCGGTAAAATTCAATATTTTTCTGGACTCCTTTCAGCTAGTCACGCCACGTGCTAAAAACCATACTGAAGTTTAAGCAGGTCTCGTGGACCAATCACGAACACATCTATACAGATTTAAAAAAAAAACTGATACAATTGCATCAAATAAAAATGTTTCTAAATATTTCTTTCAACTGTGTCCTAGTTATCACATGGCTGCATTAAGATCTTCATCAGATAATTATTGACTTCTTCTGAGAGAATTATGCAGTACATAAACGGGTTACTACTCTGAATATTGAGATAAGTAAGAAGTGAACAATAATATTTGGTTAGATATCTAAACCACAGAAAAATATACCTACATAATGTGGGATTTGTAAAAACATATTTCAAAATATTCAGAAGTGATAAGAACTGAGCCAATAAGGTTAATAATAGCAGCAAGCTTTTAAACGACAGTAATAACAAAAACGTATATTTATCAAGATCTTACAATCGTGATTATTACTTCATAGAGAAATTACACATTGTTTTTGTGTCTACTTGTATAACAATACAATTTTAGCTAGAACTTCCTAGTTATGAGATTTTAATGAGCTGGCGATCAAAGATAGGAAGAAGGAATGGGGTTACAACGCGCCGGCCTGGTCAACTGCCTTTGCAGTAATGAATTGCAAGATTTCTTCTGTAAAAAAAAAAAAAAAAAAATCAGTCGATGTTCCATAAGACGTGAGAAGAAAAACGTGATAAAGGCAGTTTGTAGTGAACTACCAGTCTCTTCATGTGACGTGAGATATATACTAGGTCTGTACAGACTTGCTTTACAGGTGTGTACGATTGACAAAGAAAATTCGTCTCTTAAAGGCTTTGTTTTTATTGTCGTTTGTTTTATCTTTTTGTAAAACCTAGTTAAGTTTCAGCCCTCAGTGAATGATATCATTCTTTAAAAGGGTACTTTCAATATACATATATATGTGTGTGTGTATTATTGATACTAGCAAAGCTGACGAAAACTAAAACCTACCTATTGGGAAATTGCATACTTTTAGAGAATTTTTTTCGTTAACCAAATAAAGATTAGAGTCTTATTTTTCACGTACCACACAAATTCTTATTTAAGGATGTTCGAAAATTTTACTTCATATTTTTCTAATCTTTAAGATTGATGGTTTTGTACGTCAAAATCACCTTGCACTCCTTTTACTTTACCAGATTTTCATGACAGACCTTCCCAATTTTCTTTCCCTGTTTGTAGTCAGAGAAACGACCAAGACTAGAATAATTATATTAAAATTATAAGAAGTTTCTTGAACTAAATTATGTGAAAAAATAACGATTGTGAAAATATAGAAGTTAATAAAAGTAAAATACTAAATAATAGAGTGATGACGGCTGCACAAAACATGATTATTACTCTCAGTAAAATAATTCAGCAAGTCGTCGCTCGTGGACGAAAAATAATACACGTCACTAAACTAGCTGCCAAATTTAATTGAAATTAAATAAAACTACAACAAAGGTAAAACCATGTTCCAAATTAAATTAAAGTACGAAATTAAAATAAATTATGAACAATCTTAATAACCAGCCCTGCATGGCCAGGTGGGTAGGATGCTCGACTCGAATCTGAGGGTCGTGGGTTAGATTCTCTGTTACATAAGATATGTTCGCCCTTTCAGCCGTGGGAGCATTATAATGTAATAATCAATTCCACTATTCTTTGGTAAAATAACAGCTCAAGAGTTGGTGGTGGGTGGGAATGACTAGCTGCCTTTCCTCTAGTCTTACACTGCTAAATTAGGGACGGCTAGAGCAGACAGCCCTCGTGTAGCTTTGCGCGAAATTCAAAAACAAACTGTTAAATTCAGCAGTACTTATTTCAACTCAGCATGGCTGGAATCCCCGTTGCACCAAACATGCTCACCCTTTCTGTTGTGGGGGCGTTATAATGTTACGGTCAATCCCATTATTCATTGGTAAAAGAGTATTCCAAGAGTTACCGATGGGTGGTGATGACTAGCTGCCTTCCGCGAAATCCAGAACAAACAACCTTAATAATTATAATTCGAGAGTATGCGGAATATCCAGATATATAAATATCAATGGTCTGTTTAGCAGTAACTAAAAAACAGCTAACTAAAATAAGTACTGGTTTCAGCTTATACAGCTGAAATAGGAGAATTATGTGAGTTTCTTTTAGCATCATAAAGAGCGACAAAACAGTATATTCATATAAAATAACGAATAATACAAGTTTGATGACACCTTAAATAAACAAAGTTTGTTAGCACGCTGAGAAGGTTAATTCTAAGTAGCTCTTAACACTGTTAAATTCAGGCGCTCAAATCTAATCTCAGGGTCGCGGGTTCGAATCCCTGTCGCACTAAACATACTCGCCCTCTCAGCCATGGGAGCGTTATAATGTGACGATCAATCCCACTATTCGTTGGTAATAGAGTAGCCCAAGAGTTGGCGGTGGGTGGTGATGACTAGCTGCCTTCCCTCTAATCTTACACTGCTAAATTAGGGACGACTAGAGCAGGTAGCGTTGCGCAAAATTCAAAACCAAACAAACAAACTGTTAAATTCAGCAGTACTTGTTTCAACTCAGCATGGTTCGAATACCCGTCGCACTATACATGCTCACCCTTTCAGCCGTGGGGGCGTTATAATGTGACGATCGATCCCACTATTTTTTGGTAAAAGAGTAGCTCAAGAGTTGGCGGTGGGTGGTAATGACTAGCTGCCTTCCCTCTAGCCTTACACTGCTAAATTATGGAGAGCTAGCGCAGATAGCTCTTGTGTGGCTTTGCGCGGAATTCAAAACAAATAAACAACTCAGCAACTCAGCACTAGGTACCTTTTGACTCTCAACCAAGCGTGTGTTGAGACTGTGGAATTCAGTAGCATAACTGAGAAACTGAACAAAATGTGTCAAGTACGCTCGGTGAATAATACGACAGTAATGTCTGCCAATACTCTGAACAACTGAAGATTAACTCTTCTGACACTATTAAACTTGCTATCAAAAAGTATCAAAGTTCAAATTAATATTTTCTTCACCTTCTAAGAAATTTAACAACAAAACACAAGAATATCGACATTTAAATAATGTAATTTGTTCCTTTTTTTACGAAACTCGAATTGATTTAACAGTTTAGATTTTAAAAAAATCGATCAGTTTGTCAAACAAGACATTTTAATCACGCTCACGTGAAACACGACAGTTTAATCACATTCACATCATGTATACAACTTGTTTATTCACCATATGATTTCGAGCATGTTCCATCGCTAATCTCTACGTATGGAAAAGACGAGTTTAATATATTCTGTACTTGATTAAACCCTCTTGGTTAATATTTATGTGATGTATACTTAATACAGTACCGAACATTCAAGCGTGATTTAAAAAAAAAAACTGCTGTCTCACTGTCAGTCCTAAGTAAAGACAAAAGAAATTTCGCATAGATACACGTCTAATGGTTCTAGTTATTGTAAATATTGACTAAAATTCGAAGATTTACGTCTTCTCTTTTAACTCGATGAATGGGAAATTTTTGATTGATGAAGAACAAAACTGACTCTCATTTTGCAAAGAAAAGGCCAATTAGTGGAGTTTTTAAACAAATAACATCGGATTGACAAACACCTGCAGCAGCTTCGACGATCGTAAGATAAGACAAATAGTATCGTGATTTTTGAACGTACGAACTAAATTCTCACTGGGGCAGACCAAACTACATACACTCTCTAAATTGCAAAGTTCATTCATAAACAAGTAATTATGTTAGTTGACAATGTGCAAAGCCGAGCATGATCTAATACTTAACGTACCAGAAGCGGATTGAAAAGTCCAAAGTTTGAATCGTACCGCATTTTGACCTGTGGTGACACTATAATCGCACGAGTTTATCCCGCTATTCATTCACAAGTACCCTCACAGGCGGCTACAGGTGCTGTTGACTAGTTGGCTTCCTTTTGATCATCAGTTCTAAATTACAAATGAATATGCTGAACCTTGGAGGTTCTGGCGATGTTGTGTAGCCCATGCGTCGTATAATATGCCATTCAGGTTGAAAATATGAAATACGTAGTTGTAACAGTTCTTTTTTTTACTGAATAAAATAAATGGAATCTGATTGTTTATATTTAGTCGATAGGTAAATATTCCACTGAAAGCTCAATCGACTGTGAGAAAAAAAGCTGGGGTCTAAATTAAACATCGTATTCCTCAAAATATCTTCCTTTTTCACATGCGGTGTAGCTCCATGAAAACCTATACAATTGATTTAAACAACAAGAAAGTTTGTCTTATTTATTTGTTATAATACGACATTCCATTTTCCACACATTAAACATTTTTTGCATATATTCTTATGTCATTCAACGTACTTTAAGCTTTTTGCTACCGTAGTTTACATGCCACTTCTGGATTGAATTGTTTGTAGCCACACAATAGACCACATGTGCTCTGTCTACTTTTGGTATCGAAACCTTGTTTTTAGTTTTTTCAGACATCACCACTGAGAGGAATGTCACTTTTAATTTCTAAAGCACCACTGAGAGTAAATTCTGCTTAAAATAAACCGTTAATAAAAATTTAATAAGTCTCCCTTATTTTACGCTGTGATTTAGTTTGACCCTTTTATATTCAACACAACTTGTAGTTTCTCTGTCAAAAAAAAACTGTAAAATTATCAGTTATAAATATTATTATAAATAAAAGTAAGAGGCATTTCAGTTTTTAATTTGTTATTTGTAAAACACCACTAAAACAGTTTGTTTGAGCACATCCATTAGGAGCTAAGGGGTGTGTTTACACTACAACTTGTTGAATATTAAAAGTTCAACCCGAAAACTCCCTAGACAAATTTTAGTTTGTTCATTGATATTCTGTTAAGTTTCCATAATAACTAGTATTAAGGTCTACCGGTAAATTCAGTATATATTAATAAAGCCACATTTTCATAATCATTACTCAAGCAGTTGCCAACTTGTTATGCTTCTACTATCATCTCTTTATGTTTTACAAACGATCTCACCTTGTAATTCGTTAGGAAAGGTCGAAGCATTACGGAAGTCAGCAATAGGATGAGCAGACAGGAACACTTTGAAAGCAGCGACAGGTGTAATATTGTACTCGGCTTGCTGCTCAATATTTATAAAAATGGTTTTAAATGGTTCATGAATACCTCTGCGAGTCATTTGGAGATTTCTATACTTTTTGCGCTTGGCCTTTAAGTTCGTGATTTGTTGACGGATTTCAGTCACCCTACCACTTCAAATCGCTTTTCGCAGCACCAACACTGTAAGAGTGTCAATAGATGTTCAAAAAATTCCAGTTAAAATTAAGAAGAACTGGACTGAATAAATTTACTTTCTCAAAAAAGAAATGTCCCTCACTGGCTCACAAAAGCCTGTTAAAACGGATATAACACCAATCAACAACTCTGAGAGATCAAACATATTACTGATTAACCATAATGATGTAACATTGGTGGCATTCTTCACGTGATCCACGACTGAACTTGGGAACTGAAAGACGACATCAGGCATAGTGAAAAAGACTGTAATCGAATGATCTTCAAAGACTCAGCTGCTGAGCCAAATATGTTTATTTTTGACGCCACGTTTTATGTACTGTCAGTAATTGAGAACTTAGTATTACTGTATCTTTAAACTTGTGGTGCCTATCATTGGTTTACTTCAAAGCTCATATTACCACACTATAAAAATAACTAAAATCTTGGAATCAAATGCCACTTACACCCTACCTTGTGTTCGCCTATTTTCATAGCTGATCAGACATACCTAGGTATTTACTTATTCTTCTGATTTTATTTATTAGCGTCCTCAAAATTGGGATTTCACTAAGAAAAATCACAGGTGTATTGAAAGACGTGTTAAGTGAAACTGAATACAGTTGGAAAGCTCAAAATCCTGTCATTCTTATTTATATCTATGTACTTGAATATCCATGTAGAAACATACGCATACAGTTGATTTATGGGGAGAAAGTCTTAATCTGGTGAGAAACAGGACGAGCACAGAAATAACGAATAGCATTTAAACATAAAGGATGTATTTTATCTTCAGCTTAAAGCGTTAATCTGAAACTATAAAAAATAGATTCAGAGGTACCTGAAAAGCGTAAACACGGGAGAGGACAGACAAAAAAAAAGTGTTTATTGTGTTGTTTACTTGTAGAATATTTTATTCAACAGGGATGGTTCCCTTAAATCAGTTAACATAACAAAATTGTAAAACTCAACTAAAAATAAATATAAAAGTTTGTTAATTAACCTAGTTTAGAAAACACAGAAATTCATTCGTAACGCCTTAAAACGATCGTTATAATATAATAAAAGGTTACTTGTTTGTTTGTTTTTGAATTTCGCACAAAGCTACTTGAGGGCTATCTGTGCTAGCTGTCCCTAATTTAGCAGTGTAAGACAAGAGGGAAGGCAGCTAGTCATAACCACCCACCGCCAACTCTTGGGCTACTCTTTTACCAACGAATAGTGGGATTGAGCGTCACATTATAACGTCCCCACGGCTGAAAGAGCGAGCATGTTTGGCGCGACGGGGATGCGAACCCGCGACCCTCAGATTACGAGTCGCACGCCTTAACGCGCTTGGCCATGCCGGGCCTGAAAGGTTACTAATTCACAAGTAACAACATACTCGCTTGAGGTTTTTATCCTAGATTAAAAACAAACCTGTTGGAAATATTATCTTAAGAAGTGGTCCTCTCTGTTTTATAACTAACAGGAATTGTTTGTTCATTGTTAAGAAGTGGCCCTCTCTGTTTTATAACTAACAGGAATTGTTTGTTCATTGTTAAGAAGTGGCCCTCTCTGTTTTATAACTAACAGGAATTGTTTGTTTATTGTTAAGCGCAAAGCCACACAAAGGACTATCTGTGGTCGAACCACTGCGAGTATCGAGACCCGAGTTCTGCCTGTAAATTACGAATCTTTTAAATCTTCCTGGTACATAAATAGTTTTCTCTAGAACATCTGTGCCTAATAAAAGCTCAAGTATTAGTACATAAAGGGTAATTAGACTACATGAACGGGTGTTATTTAGTCCCAGACAGGATTTTATAAAAAAAAGATTTGGTGTTTACGTAAACCTCTGAACTTCTTATTAGGAATGTCTTCTTTCTACTTTGAGGTTGTTTGGACGTCACTGTTTCTTGAGTTTAGGGCATGTATGTAATTAAACTTGTATTGCTCTTGTCAGCAAGAGAGAGAGAAAAAGACCCCAATCACACAACGCATGTATCTATTGTAGTGTTTTTCTTAGCGACTAGAACCCCTCCAATTTGATTACGACCAGTTTTATGTGAAAGAGTGCGTAGAAAAGTACTGTCTTTTCAAACACATTCTCATTAAATCAAGTTCTCGTCAACTTCAAACTGTGGTCTATCTGTTACTGTTGTTCTTGGTGATTTTCAGAAAGAAACAATACACTGAGTAGAACGACTGACACTAATAATATTGTTTTGTTACTTAATATGCCACAATCACAGAAAAAAAAATTATATAATCAAGAAAAAAAAGAGACCAAATTGTTTTTATATTGAATGTGTATATCTGAAAATAAAGTTAATAAGCACAGGTGCATATTCACATCATATACACAGTCACAAGAGCGTTGTATTTTTTTCCAAATGATTCTCTTCTAAGATAAAAAAAGAATTTCCAAAAGCTTGATCAAACGAGATAGAAAGATCATGGAATACTTTCCATGCATATCAGTACCTTCAAGTGTGTTTTCATATACTTGTAATCAATTTTCTCGCAGTCCTTTTTCTTTTATTATTCCCAAAAAATAAACTAGTTTGAATGCAATTGTGAAGATGTTTAAAGACGATGAGTACACTAACACAATGACAAGCTATATACGATCCGTATCCATATGGTTTCTTAAACCCATTAGCATTTTCTCTGTATTTTCAATCAATAAATATCACCGAAGATGGCACCACTTGTAGATTACGATATGAAGACAATCATTTATTTGATATGCTGTTTTTGTGGATGAAAGAATTTTAAAAATTAAGGAAAAAAATCAAGAAGAAATAACACTCCACAAAAAAACTCACCTCTTGTAACTCGTATTAAATTTTATATTATACATCACTACTATACATTTAAAATTATATTTTATCTTGTAAAGCATCAAGAATATGTTTTTCGAAAGGTTAAAAAATGAAAACAAGGCCTCAGTCCCATATGGTCCTTGTTATGTGTTCGTCTTAAGAAGTACCATTTGTATCTCGAGCTGTTTTTATTTTCAGAAACATATCAACCACGTTATGACCTTTTCTATTTATTTTTTATCACAAAATATCAGACACGTCCGGAGTTCAATTTTCCTTTTAGAAATTTGTCCATCTCATCACCAGCTCACTTTGGGCGATGTCACGAGGACAATCGTGACGATGGGTAACCATGTTTTTCTCCTCTATTTGTTTTACCTCTTAGCAATGAGTAAACAGGATAGGAAGGGAAGACAAAAAAAACTTATCTTTTCCTTCTGTACTTCGCCGAACTGGATAACAAAAATATTAGATAAAACTCTTGTTTGTGCAAACAATCCCAGTGATGCAAAGAACGTGAATTAATAAACTTTGAAAGCAAACAATGTGTTGTATAAAGCCAAACTTGGCGCTTTATTATATATCAGATGGTAATAGGAGTGATACTGTATTATAATGATGCGGTAAGAGTTTAAACACGTATTTATGCACTAATCCTGTGCATAGATTCCAAAATAGAAAGAGTATAATACACACTTTTTTTATTTTTTACAAGAAACACCCATTGAACCAGTAAAGAGTGGTTCGTTACTGTAATATAATATCACGCCTATTTCTAGAATAATGTTTTTTTTTTACAAGAAACTCATTTGTTTGTTTGTTTTTTGAATTTCGCACAAAGCTACTCGAGGGCTATCTGCACTAGCCGTCCCTAATTTAGCAGTGTAAGACCAGAGGGAAGGCAGCTAGTCATTACCACCCACCGCCAACTCTTGGGCTACTCTTTTACCAACGAATAGTGCGATTGACTGTCACATTATAACGCCCCTACGGCTGAAAGGGCGAGCATGTTTGGTGCGACCGGGATTCGAACCCGCGACCCTCAGATTACGAGTCGAACGCCTTAACCCACCTGGCCATGCCGGGCTCCAAAAAACTCATATTGGTCAGAATAGAGAGATGTGTTGTCTCGATATAGTACCACACTCATTCCTAAAAAAATATATGCTTTTCATCCTTGATTTCGGTAACTCACTAATTCTAAGCCAGATTCAAACTCCACATACAATGATAAAAATTTTGTTTGTTTGCTTTGGAATTTCGCACAAAGCTACTCGAGAGCTATCTGTGCTAGCCGTCCCTAATTTAGCAGTGTAAGACCAGATGGAAGGCACCCTAGTCATCACCACCCACCGCCAACTCTTGGGCTACTCTTTTACCAACGAATAGTGGGATTGACCGTAACATTATAACGCCCCCACGACTGAAAGGGCAAGCATGTTTGGTGCGACCGGAATTCGAACCCGCGACCCTCAGATTACGAGTCGAACGCCTTAACCCACTTGGCCATGCCGGGCTCCATGAAACTCATATTGGTCAGAATAGAGAGATGTGTTGTCTCGATATATTACCACACTCATTCCTAAAAAAATATATGCTTTTCATTCTTGATTTCGGTCACTTACTAATTCTAAGCCAGATTCAAACTCCACATAAAATAATAAAAATGGCTTACAATATATTTTGGCTATTGCCAATTCAAAATCGAAAGTAAATTTCCATTTAACTACATTTATTAATATAATTGCAAAAGAATGACGACGTCAAAGAGATTAAAAATGTTTTCCAACAAGTCTGCAATAACCGAGAAGTTTGTTTTTTTTCTAACTAACATAAAGTAAATTATGTTTTTAATCCTATGATAAGAGATGTCTCACACATGCTTTCAAACTGCAACTTCCGGTATATTTTCTTCACTTGCTGCTACTTGAAATGAACATTTGTATGATGTCTTGAAAGTGATATTTAGCTGACTAAGAAATCTGTTAACATAACATTTCAAACTACCTACATTAATATTAACCACTCTACTTTCGGATACTTCATACAAAACGGTAAATACTTCATTAGGCTTAGTAGAAACAGTTCGTGATAAGTTTTCAGTGGAGTTTCTGATATCGTGAAATCAACTCAATAACTTTCATAAATTCTAAACCCAAGAGATGAATTATTCTGATACCAAAGACGTCGTGAATTGAAGAGTTTTGTAACTCTTCGGTACAACTAAACTTGCAATGGTAACGGTAAAACTTACCAATTCTATTTACCTACAGAAAGGTTTGTGTGTTGCAATAATTTAAAATAAATTATCGAATAAAAATTTTGACAAAGGATTAATCGCATCTTATAAAAATGGCGTTCCACGTCCCGTATCTTCCCTGAAATTAATTCCTCCATCGTTGATCTAACACCCATTCTTATTAGTTTGGTTACACACTATTTCTACAGCAATTTCCACTACGAAGAGCTTCTGCTAAGAATATCGAAGTCTTAGATTACAAATCTTGAGAAACTTTTCATAGACCCTCGACTGTGCATAGACGATGGCCTTCGGAGCCATTTTTAAACAGATCAATTCAATATGGAAGGGAATAATGTGGATATAGATTTCATTCCCTGCACTTCATAGAAACGATACTGTGGAGTTAGGTATCTGGCCTGGAACGTTACATTGAGGCTAGTCAGGTGACTTGAGATAAACCATACTATCTTGGTGTCCTGAACAAACAATGAAGGAATTTTATCTCTTGTATCTAAATGATATCAAGTTGTTTTATTTAAGATAATTGAAGCAAGAGTTCCCAAAAGTTCTGAACTCACGACCCAACTCAGCAACCATGAAGTTTTCCGTTCTCAAAACGGAAGTGTTTTTACATTGTTTTATTTTGATAATTCTAAAGCATTTTATAATAATTTTTCTTTAAATAATTCTGATAATTTTACTGTTTTGTACTGCGACTTCTAGTCTGAGAACCACTGAACTTCATATTTACTTTCTGAGAATTTGCGAAATTTCAGCTTCCTGATATACGAAAAATCACCCGACAAAGTGCTTTTTTACAATATATATAGCCTGATGAAGTATGTTTGACAATTTATGGCTGATAACAAGGTGTCTGTTTTTTATTGTAGGAATTAAGTTCATCTTGGCCTCATACAAAGAGCTGCCCTCTCTTACGTGTAATGTGGTTTAAGTACACTTTTCAGTCTTTTCTTTGTCTGAAAAGATGCTTATGCTTTCATAGCTAACACTGTTTTTTCAAATAAACAAAAATTTTCGTCAATTATCTCTTGCACGGTAGCAATCACTTTCCTAGTGGGAAATTTCTTTTAGACAAACAAACTGTGAATTTTGGCAATTACTGCTGCAATCTTGCATTTGAATAGGATACTCTTTATATGGTACTACATACTTCTATTTATATGGTACTACATACTTCTATTTATATGGTACTACATACTTCTATTTATATGGTACTACATACTCCTATGAATACGCAGATGCTCTGCAATCAATGATGCTATTTATTCATTACAATATACATAGTCATTTTTGGAAATGGCGTATTCTGGGTTTACATCTTTTCGCTTGTACGTCATGCTAGTATCCTTACTCGGAGAGGAAGGCGACAAATGACTTCAGCCATTAATCTATCTGTGACAATATTGCGCTGTAAAACTATTGGGAACTTGTTAGTAGCAAAGTACACAGATGTTAAACACAATTGTATTAACATATGCAACTCCTTAAGAATAATAATATCGTTTTAAAATTATTGCTTGCCTAATTTTTACGACAATTATATAAGTAATCATGTTAATGTTACAAATTAGCATTCCAGTCGTAAGTTGCACGGCCGTCATTGCGAATAACTGCAAACATTCGCTTTGGCATGGTCAATATAAGCGTTTGCAGAAGGCTGGCTGGAATGTTATTCCAAGTGGTGAAGGTTGTTTCACGAAGATTATGCACTGTTTGAAATTGACGTTCATTTCTATTGACTTCCCTTGCCATCCACCCCCAAACATTTTCAATGGGGTTCAGTTCGAACGAACATCTTATTCGCCATGAAAAAGTCCTTTGTTCTGCGGGCATTGTGGATTGCAGAGTTGTCTTGCTGAAAGATCCAGTCATTTCCACACAAGCGAGAGTCTTCAATCAATAAGGATGCTCTCTCCAACATACCAATGCAGCCAGCTGTGGTTTGACGCCCCTGAATAACCTGAAGCACTCCAGATCATGATGGAACTTCCTCAACTGTGTCGTGTAGAAAATGTGTCCGGTGGGATATCCTTATCGTGCCAGTAACGTTGGAAGCCATCTGGACCATCCAAGGTTAATTGTTTCCTCATCAGAGAAACGTTTCTACGTCCCATGTTTGGTGATTCTCAGCAAAGGTTAACCGAGCTGTTTCGTGGTGTGGAAGAAGGCGTGGCCTTTGAAGACGTTTACGGTTTTTAAAGCCTTTCTTTCGTAGATGCTGTCTTATTGTTCTCGAATTGCATTCTGCATCCGTAAGGGCCTTAATCTGGTTCGACGATCGGCTGGTGTCTTGCCGAACAACCCGTCGAATCCTCTTGCTCAGCGCCGGCGAAATTTTCTTGGGCTAACCACTTGAAATCCCTCAGGATCTTTCAAGAAATTTGCAACAGCAGTTTTACTACGCCCAATCTCACCAGCGATGTCACGTTGACAGATACCTTGCTTTTGCAGCCACGTTCAAACTCTGTCAACTTTTTAGCCTTTGCCATGTTTCTACCCAATGTAACACAGGAGATGTCACTGGGAGATGTTGACAACACTAATGCTTGAACATAAATGACTAGATTTTGTTACGTGTTTACCGATTGACGCTTCGTTTCAGTATAGTCATAAACTTTTGACCAGCTAGTATTAAGGCTAATTTCACATAGCGTTCACATTTTCCCTATTAAATGCTAAAAAAGTTTCTTATTTTCCTGTTTCTTACAGTCATCTTTCGAAGCTCTACTCAAATAAGTAGTCAAGTCTAACAACGCAAAATGCATATTTTTTCTTTATGTTCATTGGCCTTAAGCTTTTGGCCAGCACTGTATATAGTTACCATCCAAGTTCCTCACAGCAACATATTGTCAAGGTATTATTTAGTAGACGGCTTTTTAAACACCCTACATGTTAGACATTGTTTAAAATATAACAAGACGTTTGTTTTTTTTAAATTTTGCACAAAGCTACTCGAGGGCTATCTGTGCTAGCCGTCCCTAATTTAGCAGTGTAAGACTAGAGGGAAGGTAGTCATCACCACCCACTGCCAACTCTTGGGCTAGTTTTTTACCAAAGAATAGTGGGATTGACCGCGCATTATAACGCTCCCACGGCTGAAAGGGCGAGCATGTTTGGCGCGACGGGGATGCGAACCCGCGATCCTCAGATTACGAGTCGCACGCCTTAACACTCTTGGCCATGCCGGGCCGATAACAAAACAAAACTCATGTCTCTCACGTTAAGTTGCATGTCACATTTTGTTCAAGCATACTATAGAAATCCGTATTATTGTATTACCATACAATATGTTATATCAGGACGATGATGCGTCTCAATTATAGACAAAGTAGTGAACATTCATTTACACTGATTCAATCAGGAAATTGTGGAGAAATCAGCTAACAGTGGAAACCATAGTAACTGTCTTTGTCTTCCTGTAGAATATTTCTGTTGTCAAGACAACGTTCTAAAGTCACAATAAGTTATATTTCCACCGTTTCTCTTCTTACATCGAAAGTATCAGCAATACATTGAAATAAGCTGCATTTTTTCTTTAGTTATTTAGTTCTAATATAATTTGGTCCAGATTGTAAAGTTAATGACACACGAAAAAAAATTATTAAACATTTGATAATAAGGGTTAATCGTACTTTACAAAAATAAACTTTCACTTTTTGTGCTGATCTTGGAATTACTATTGACTAACGCAACAGTTTATTTTGTGAAAAGATTCTGCATACGACAGATAAGTCAATCTTGGACTAGACACTTTGTTAAACACTCACAGACCCTCGTTGAAAGGAGACACTCAAAACGTTGAAGGAGCTATGGTGGACTTGACAGGTGGTCGTGTTTAAATTAAATAAATTATTGCAATTTAGCTTATCAACTTTTCACTTGCAAACCTTCGTCAACTTTAAATTCTTGTTTCTTTCATTGGTGATGGTATCAGAAGATATACCACATTATGGTTGCGTCCATTGCTTTGAATTGGCTTAGAGTATGGTTTTGAAGTATGTTGCTGCTCTAAATTATCCGATATACAAGTTGAAAAATGTTGAACATTTCATTCATTGAAGAGTTGTAGCCTTTAACTTTACATCATTTCATGATCTTTCTATATGAATGTTCTTCCTTATAAATGGATGTAACATATTCTTTCAGCTATAAGGCTACTTGTGGCGGCATTATGATGTCGGGAATTTGCCTGAATCAAATATATGGGTTGTTTGATTGATTTAGTGTTTTATGGCACAAAGCAGTTGGCTATCTGCGCCAAACGTCTGGTAAAAAGGTAAAAATAAATTAAATGTAGTAAAATACAGAAAAGGAAATGAAGGTAAAACAAAACATCATTGAAAGACAGAAAAAAGCATAAAACCAATGTTGACACCTAGTCTACAATGTTAAGAGAGAAAGCAGAGTAAGAGAAGTTGTAAAGTACTTACTCTAGCAAAATGATAATGATCATAACCCACCAGGAAGACTAACAGGTAAGTACAAGAACCACCACCAGCACTTGAAGTTGGCCTTTCCAGTCCTGGTTCTGAGTTGTGTGTCATAACAGCCATTATCAAAATGTAAAATAATAAAAGTTTTAAAAGACATATAGCAAAATCGTAATAATGAGTAGCCAAATGTCCAGTAAAAAGGTAAAAGTAAAGTAAATGTAGTAAAATTTGTAAAAGTAAACGAAGGTAAAAACAAAACAGCAATTAAAAACAGAAAATTGCATAAAACCAATGTTGACATCCAATCTATAAAGTTGTAAAGAACTTTTGTAGCGGAATGGTAATGATCATAACCCGCCAGGAAGACTAATAGGCAAGTACCAGAACCACCGTCAGTCACCTGACGTTGGTCTTTCCAGTCCTGGTTCCGGGTTATGTGTCATTATGACAAGTACCAAAGGGTAAAGCAATAAAAGTTTAAAAGACATGCAGCAAAATTGGAATAACAACTCGCCAGGACGACTAACGGGTAGTTCAAACGAATAGTTCAAACAGCAGCGTTAGTCACCTGAAGTTGGCCTTTCCAGTCCTGGTGTCGAGTTATTTAATGTTCTGGCCATTTTTCAATGTCAAATTGAACTACAGAGAATGACACTGTGTAAAAGGAACCACAAGTAAAAAGGTGTAATGAATAAATATCCAACACGTAAATGAGATTAAAAAAATTAATGGCCATTAAAAAACTAAAAACTTTATCAAGGTGGACAGTGTCACCATCACCAATAACACTGTCCAATGTTACAGACAAACCCTGTAACGTGTAGCGATTCCATGGCTAGTATAGAACTAAGCGAGTCAATATAAATAGTGCAGTTGGAGTACTGCTCAGCTTCAATATGATCCAGGGCAAGAGATATGGCATACAGTTCAGAAGTAAACACAAAAGCTGTAGAGGGATTCTGCGCGCAACCACCGAACCACAGCAAACCATAGCAGAGCCCACTGAATTACCTGATTTGGATATTTTTTTTTTTGGAATTTCGCACAAAGCTACTCGAGGGCTATCAGCGATACTCCGGACATCAGCCACCTCCTGACCATCAGAGAGTAAGATCGAGAGGGGGACAGAATTGTAGTGCCCACTGACCTTTCGAATCCTATCCCATATGACCTTGGAACTGGTGGTAGAAGATATGCTAGTTGTGAATTTAATCCAAAATTCCTTCTGGCTTTGACATCTTACCCACCTAGCATGTGCACGGGCCCGTTGGAAAGCGACGCGGTTCGAAAGTGTGGGATATCTACGAAAAGCATCCCAGGCCCGTTTTTGAGCCTTCCATGCTAAGTGGCAAGCAGGATTCCACCACGGACGAGGATATCGTGGAAAACGTATCGAGGTTTTAGGAATACACTGAGCAGCTGCTTGTATAATACAGCCAGTTACCGCTGCCACACAGTTGTCTATTTATGGCTGATTCACGATGGCAGGATCAAGTTCTGCAAGAGCAGTGAAAGTGGACCAGTCTGCCTGATCCAGCTTCCACCGGGGCACGCGGGTATGGTGGCATCAACCACGGCCAGTCTCTCTCAAAAGTATAGAAAAATGATTACTGCCTAGTGGATAATTGTCAACCCTCCATGAAAAATGGGAGAATAATGAAGGGGAACAAATTGAGAGATCAATAGCAGTAAATAACTGACTAGGTGCATGAAAATAAGTGGAAGAACCAGTATTGAAAAGAGAAAGATTGTTATCAGAGAGCATACGCTCTACAGAGCGACCCCTCCCATCAATAATAGCACTTCCCCAGAGGGGGTGATGTCCATTAAAGTCCCCCAGGAGTAAAAAGGGAGACGGCAACTGTTCAACGAGAGCATCAAGGTCTGATTGATCACATATCTCCCAGGGGATAGGTAGAGAGAACAAACAGTGATGGTATGACCCAAGGAAACACGGATGGCTACGGCCTACAAAGGTGTGTTGAGTGACAAAGACAGGGTAAGCACATGCTGATCAACCAAGAGTGCCATCCCTCCATGTACTCGTCCATTACACAGCCTATCATTTCTGTACAGAGAAAACTGCCGAATGGTGACTGTATCAGCAGGTTTTAGAAATGTTTCTTGTAAGGAAAGACGTACAGGATGGTAGGAAGCAATCAGTGTTTTGATGTCATCCAGATTAGAACGTAAACCTTGACAGTTCCATTGTATCAAGGTGGCCATTTTTAATGACGAGTAGGCGAAGTGGCTGGAGAACCCTTCTGTTTACGACCACGTCTTTTTTCCTTACTGTCCTTAGTCGGAGGAGGTCTATCAACCTCCATGAATCCTGCCCTGGGTCGATTGGGCAGGTCTTATTATTGGAAGGGGATTCCAGTGACTGATGACGCAAACGAATGATTGTTTTGCCTCTTAGGATGGGAGAAAAAGATGTATCAGAAGAAATGCCTGTATTTGAAACTGAAGGATGTGGATCTTCAGGTTTGTTGGAATGTATGGGAGGAACAGAGATGGGTGTGGAAGTCGATTCATCAACCTTTTTAACCATGGAGGTCAAAAGGCTTTTCATTTGTTTTGAAAACGATTCTCTTGGAGGCACAGAGAGATTTGTCTGCTCTCCCACTGTAGTTGTGGAACAAAGTGCAGGAGCATACGTCCGAGATGGAGTGGCGAGCAGCAATTTCCGAGCCTCAGGATAACTAATGTTATGAGTCGTTTTCAAACGCTGCACCTCTTTTTCCTCCAACCATTTTGGGCAAGAACGAAAGTAGGAAGGGTGAGAACCATTGCAGTTCACATTCATAGGCATTGTGGTCCTTGCCACCACAACGAGCACATTTCAGGGAACCACGACATGATGCCTTTGAGTGGCTGAACCTCTGACATTGGAAACATCGGAGAGGGTTTGGAATGTATGGCCGAACCCTGCAAGTTAGATAACCTGCCTTGATGGTGGCAGGTGCACGTGATGATGTAAATGTCAAAACGAGGGTATTTGTTGGCAGTGTAACTCCATCTTTGCGAGTGGAGATGCGCCTCACTGCAAAAACTCCTTGAATGGAGAGATCAGCGAGAATCTCTGACTCGGGACATTCTTCAAATCCCTCCAAACAATAACTCCTCGTGATGAATTCAAGGTAGCATGAGGGGTAACCTCAATAGGTATATCCCCAATTGCCGTTGAATTCAAGATGAGTTTACTGTGGTGGGTTGTGGATGTTTTAACTAATATGTCTCCAGATCGAAGCTTCTTTACTGACTTTGGAGAGCCAGCAAGACCCTCTAGTCCCTTCTGAATAAAAAAGGGGGACAATTGCCCTAAAGGTTTTTCTGAAAGAGAATGTAATATAAGAAAAAGAGGTATATGTGTTACAGATGTTGAAGATTGCTGTTCAGAGTCTTCAAGATGTGGTCGCTTACCTATTGACTGTTTTTTCATTATTTTATTTACATTTGTTAAAGGAGGATCCATAGGAAAAAAGAAAAATTTCGGTACCCACTGACCCCACCCACCATGGAGCACTACGAGGGGACGCACTACAATGTCATGCAAGGACAATACAGCAACGCCAGGGTTTCGTGAGCACTATACCCAAACACCAGCATCAGGCACAATGTCCACAACACCCGTTGAGAACTTCCAACACTGGTACTTGGTTGACTCTAGCCAAAGTGGACCAGCCGATTGACCCAAGGGGGCCACCCAAAGGCCGCCCGTCTACAGGAATTCAAGGCCAAAGTGGTGTGTTAGGGTTGGACCCCTCAACCACCACGATCCTCTCCTCTCCTTCACGGGTCGCCAAGCACGCCAAACACGTGGGTGGATGTTTAGATCCCAGAGTAGGTAACCAGACAGAACAAAACCTTCCCAGGGAGCTCCCCTCACCACGTACAGGAATCCACACCGAGGAGAAATATATGGGTAATAAAAATATCGCACACAACACTAACGTACATAAATTATCATTATTCAATACAAGTAACCCTTTGCATTACCATAAACGTTCACATAAAATCAGAGGTGGAAGTAATAACATACGTAGAAGGACGTATAATACAACTACATACTACAATGAATTTCTAATCTAATAAAAAACACCTTAGGTGTGAAAAAAAAAAGCTCAGGCCACAAAAATGATTAAAAGTGCGATTTAAAGGAATGTAATCAAACTTGGCAACCAAACTAGAAGATACATTTATAGCATTTATAAGAATTTTTACGACGAATATTGATTCATTAGTTAGCTGGGCCATGTATTTTGTTTAAACCGCCATTATGACCAAATTGAACAAAAAACGTGGTCTGGCTAACTAATGAATGAATATTTATGTTTCTTTTGTACTTGCACTTGTTTTCACTGTATAGGGTTGCTATATCAGCTGTATTTTATCTGAATGATAAAAAACAGTCCACTTTTACTTTTAGCTGAAGCTTAGGTAAAGCGTTTATTACGATAGCTCACGTGACTTTCTGCGTAGGCGTACGGAAAGATTTTGCTCAAACTTGAACGGTTTTTCTTGAATAATTCGGCACATTTGGCTTATATTTAAACCAAATATTTGGTTTTATATTTGACAGTAATTGTAGGTTGTAAAGATCTGTTAGTGTATCAAATTTGAAAAAAATATAGTCATAAAAGTTAAGAATTTTTATACCAAATAAAGTTTTTGTACTTTCGGTACAAAGAAAACACAAGAGAGATTCCTCAATAGCCGCGGCACTTGAAATTTATTCAGGTTGTATTATAGTAAATTAATTTATGAAGCTTTTTTTTTCTTTTTTCATTAGCTATTTCATTGTACACCTGCAGTAAAATGGATTCGATCATATTACTCGTAAGAATCTCTACAAACCTATCCTCAAATTTAAATTATTTTAGTCAGTAAATTAATCTATAAGACGTTGGGTTTGACCTACTGAGTACTTAACCGTAATTAGATCTCAATTCGGTCAAGAGATGACGGAAGTATATGAGCTAAAAGTTTGTGCTTGAAAAAAGATAACCAGAAAACTCTATAAGCTGCTATACTGCTCAAATAAAAGAAAGAAATTCAATTAAAAAATTGAAGATTTTATATCTCATGTATTTCTTAATGGATTTCCTTGAAATTTGTAGGAGAAATAAGAATCCAGTAGAACACATTCATTGGAAATATGTCATTGTTTAGACTAACGCAGCTCGAGGTAAAGGAAGTGGAAAATCACTAAACTATCACTGATTGTTAACAACACATTGTGTCCTGCAAGTTATCTTGGCAGCATGACACTCTAACGTAAGTCGTGATACCAAGTTACAATCAAAACTTGCAACCAACCTGATTTGATGAGCTAACGAGACTTCATTTCAATCTTTAAACTTTTGTTAAATGGAAGAGAGGAATATCTTCAGTTTTACTATTGAAAGATTCACCATTTTAGGGAAAAACATCTGAGTTTTTTTTTTAGAATTAAATAAAAAATATTAATACAAAATAAGAAGAATACTTAACTCATTACAATGAAATATACTTTCCTACCGACATCGTATGTTTCCATGCTAGTTTTTACACATACCTTTATGAAACTAAATCAGGTAAATTAAATTTAATAATCGGTCCGCTAATCAAGCAAAGAACTGTTAAAATATTTTAAGATGATAAATGAGATTTTAGTAACTAAACATTTTGAAACACCAGAAAGAAACGTTTGTTTGTGTTTGAATTTCGCACAAAGCTACTCGAGGGCTATCTGTGCTAGCCGTCCCTAATTTAGCAGTGTAAGACTAAAGGAAAGGCAGCTAGTCATCCCCCCCCACCGCCAACTCTTGGGCTACTCTTTTACCAACGAATAGTGGGATTGACCGTCATATTATAACGCCCTCACGGCTGAAAGGGCAAAAAGGGCGAAAGAAAAGAGAGAAGATTATATTTAATATACATAAAACCGTTAACGATAAGTAGTTATGGTAAGGTCTGGCATTGTTATGGTTAGTAACCTTTACAATCATCTCAATCTTGCTATTAATTTGTATTTGTTTGCTTTATTGAATTCCAACAAAGTTACTCGATGACTATCTGCGCTAGACAGCCCTAGTTTAGCAAAGGAATGGCATCTAGTCATCACCACCAATCGTCAACTCTTGAGGTACTCTATTAACGGTTGAAAGGTCGAACATGTTTGGTGTGGTGGGGATTTCAATCCGCGAGCCTCCGAGTGCGAGTTATGGGTCCAAGAGACATATATATATATAATGTTTTGCTGTTGCTATCTTTATGGAATAACTATTTCCTTGTTTTATGGCTGGGATTTACTCTTGGATTTTGTTATAGAAGTCTCGACTAACTTTTAAAGTAATTCGACCTCATTTTGGCAGATGCTGTTTCTATTTGTATGGAAGAACTATTTCTTATTATGTAGGGCTGGCATTTAATGCTGGATTTTGTTATGGAAGTCGCGACCAACTTATTTTTGCAGATCATGAGCTGTATTTTCTACTTTTGAAAGGCCTATTATATGACATTTAAAATCACAAAATATCGTAAGTCAGTATCTTACGGTGCATTAGGCAGAAAGGGAAAGATTAAAGCCATAGATAAAGTATTACTATTACAAAGAAATAGAAAATCCCAGACGCTATTACAATCTAATAACAACCTCAGTCACCAATAACATTAGATTTGCATGGAGAGTGGTTAGAGCTTTTGGCTTCTACTCTGAGGGTCGCGGGTTCGAATCCCCATCACACCAAATATGATCGACCGTTCAAAAGTGGGGGCGTTATAATGTGTCAATTAATACCATTATTCGTTGGTAAAAGAGTACCCCATGATTCGATTTTATTACTCAGCAGGATCTTTCTACCACCCTACTTCCAACTGAAATTCTTTCAGGTAGGATTAGAAGAAATTAATCTGTGAAACTTTGGGTGTAACCAAATACATACATCGAAAGGGTTTGATATTTTGAATCAAAAACTGTAATTAGATCTCAAGTCGGTCAAGAGTTGACGGAGCTATGAGCTAAAAGTTTGTGCTTGAAAAAAACAACAAAAAACTCGATGCCGTTCTGAAAGCTGCTCAGTCGCAGCTACAAATTATGATTTTCTCAAAGTTGATGGATAAAAAAAAGAAACTTTTCCTCCATGTAGGCGTTAAAAAAGTAAAAGTAAAAAAGTTAGATTCAATAGGACGCAATTTGCACACTTGTCCCAATTCATGTTTTATATATTTCGTTATTGATGTTGTTACTTTATCTGATCACCAATTTTTTTCATTTTTCTTTGACTTTTCGAACAAAAACTAGAAGTTTCAAAGCTGCATTTCACAACTCAATTAATAATCACCCTTGTTAATGAAAATATCATTATATTAACAAAGCAAGTTATTTTGTCCGTGGTTTTTCGTATAAAGGGTATTTCAACAACAATTTTTTTTCATTAAGAAATGACCCAGCATGGTTAGGTGGGTTAAGACGTTCGACGCATCATTCGAGGGTCGCGTGTTCTAATCCCAGTCGCACCAAACATACTTGCCCTTTCAGCCGTGGGGGGAGTGGGGTGGGGTGGGGGGGTTATAATGTGCGATCAATCTCACTATGCGTTGTTAAAAGAGTAGCCCAAGAGTTGGCGGGAAGTGGTGATGACTAGCTGGCTGCCTTCCCTCATACACTCCTAAATTAGGGAGGGCTAGCGCAGGTAGCCCTCGAGTAGCTTTGAGCGGAATTCAAAAACAAAACTATTCATTAGGAAATTATAATAGACGCTCTTATTCTTAATCTCTATATTTTAAATAAAGATCTCAGCGACAAGGGTTTTATTTTATTCCAAAAATAAGTGTTAAGCGAAAGAAAAAGAGCTGCTAGACAAAAATTAAGGTAATACATAGTATATATTAATACGTAGTATATATTAATACGTAGTATATATTAATACGTAGTATATATTAATACATAGTATATATTAATACGTAGTATATATTAATACATAGTATATATTAATACGTAGTATATATTAATACATAGTATATATTAATACATAGTATATATTAATATATATATTATTTTTGATAATTGCTCTTTATTTTGATTTCTTTTTTATCCACAGAATCTTTTGAATACGCTTTGATTGGCTGTTTATATATGTTGTATGTTATTGTTTCTGTTAAGCACAAAGCTACAAAATAGGCTAACTATGCTCTGCCCTCTTCGAGTATCAAAATCTAATTCTTAGCGAGGAGTATTTAGCATGGAATCTGAGTAAATAGTTCACTATGTACTATCATCACTAACAATCATAACAAGTTCTGCGACTATGAAAATAATTTAATGTTATTTTCTGAACAGTTTGTACAACTGGAACGTAACCATCGAATCGAAAGAACTTGTTATGAAAATGTTCATACTGTTTATCTCCAGCTTGTGCTGACTGTGAACGCACGAGTTGAATCTGTAAAATAAACACATCAAAGAACAAACTTTTACCAAAAATAATTATTTTCTTGTTGCAAGCGTCTTCTGTCATCATTAATTATAACTAGGACAGTCAACTGAAAACTGCAGTTTGAAAAATCAAACAAGTTATTTAACTTTATGGGAATGTGTACGTTTTATTAACATTTTACGCAAACATCGAGTGCGGTGTTCTTGTTGAAAGATGTAGTTATGCAGTCATCTGTGAGCTACTTAAAAAAAAAATAACATCAAGCGGTGAACTAATCAACTTTTATATAGCGTTGAAATATGAATTACATAAACAGCGTGTTCCGAAAGTTCAGTCCCATAATCCAAAAACAAAATGTGCAGTAGCTGATATTTTGTATGATACCTCTACAAGTCGAAATATCGTTGATTCGTCAACTCTGCTGGCTAAACATGGCTAAAATAATATTACAAATAGTAAAGTGTAAAAACAACGTACACCACGGAAGATAACTAATATTAAATATATGTTTCAATATTCACAACATTTCGGTCTGACAGGTCCTTCTTCTGGTGATTTACTTTTGTTTTCGATTTCATCGTATCACAGTGGACTTCAGCCAAAATAACATGACAGACGTTTGCAAGAAAATTTATAATATAGTGCATGAACAATAATTTGATAACTATTATAAGTCCATACTTTCTGGATACCCATATAAAAAAAAATTCGTATTACATTTAACAATACTCTTTTATCTACAGTAAGAAATTAACCGTACAACAAATCAGCAATAATATTTTTTGTCTCAAAATTCTCAGTTGTTCGCTATAATATAGAACTAACACAAGAAATTCTAAAACCTTTTACCAAGCACACAAGAAGTAAAACAAACTTTACTTTGTAAGAACACGTGTATCAAAATGGATATACCCTACGTCTAAAGATTTCTAGTTTGTAAGTTGTAAATAAGCCGAGCTCAGCGAAATGGAGTAAAATAAAAAGCTGAGCTAGAAGGCTTTTAGGCGAACTACATACGTCCCAGCCCTTAATGACCACTCACTCACAATACATGAATAACAGAGGGCGTGGCGTCAACATTAAAGAAGCTGTGTCCAGAAAACACACATTATTTATGATATATTAATAAGATCAAAAGAAATATTTTTAACCTAATATATAGTACTTCATATAGCCATTGTTACGGACATCAAATGTTGCACTGGAGCTTAAACGTGGCTAACCAAAAAATTCATTATTATGTCTGTTATAAAGTAATTTATAATGAACTCTAAAAATGTCAACAGTCTGATCCATTAAAATGTCATCCATCCAGCTTTACGTATAGTGTATTCCAGAGAGAACTATCATACGTAAACATATTGACGTAAGATAAAATTGTGGAGAACAATTTTTATATGAATTGTAAAAACCAATGTTTAATGGAGAAACATTAACTGAAAATTCTCTTCTTTTGTGGATTATGTTTATCTTTATGGTTTATTCATTAACTTAACAATGATACTTAAACAATACACAGCTTTGTTAAGTTTCCTAATTGGTTATATTTAAACAGTACTAGGAGGATTATCTTAATAACCTTGCAGTTATTAATTAATGCTTTACAATCCGTATACCTAAAATGGTAGTCATATACTATTGGTCTTAAACTTGTCGTTATACACAAACACAGACATAGTTACACGTGTACATTGAAATAAACCCCCGTACATTGTAAGATTCCACCAAAATTAAATGTTTCTGGTAGTTGTGGGGAAGAAAGACAATAATACCAAATATATTTTAGTAATTTCAGTAGTGGATCTAATTTTGCTAGGAACTTTTAGTAGCTGTTAACTAGGTGTAATAACATCAGGAGTTCTCGTTGAATGTGACAGAGCAATTAAAGGTCTTATAGCTTCTAAATCAAGAAATTTAACATGTAAAAGTATAAATAGTTTTATAATCTGGGAAACAGAGGGGAACTTTCTACATCCATGCAAATTTCTTAGGATCGCGCCTTCTCCTACTGTGAGACAGTTGACTGATTACTGCCTCTCGACAACTTCGCGGTATTGTAAGTTTTTCAAATGTGAGGCAGGGAACTATTAACTTCCTTTTCGACCAACTTCTTACTTTTATCTACATCTCATGGCCAAAAGTATGTGGACACCCAACCACCACACCCATATGTGCTTGTTGAACCCATGGGTATTAGTAATAGAGTTGGTCCCCCGTTTGCTGCTATAACAGCCTCCACTCTTCTGGGAAGGCTTTTCGCTAGATTTTGGAACATGGCTGTCGGGATTCGCTCCCATTCAGCCACAAGAGCATTAGTGAGGTCGGGCACTGATATCGGGCGACAAAGCTTGACTCACAGATGGCGTTCCAATTCATCCCAAAGATATTCGATGGGGTTTATGTCAGAGCTCTGTGAGACCAGTCAAGTTCTTCCACACCAATCTTGGAAAACCATGTCTTTATGGACCTCGTTTTGTGCACAGAGCATTGTCATGCTGAAACAAAAAAGGGTCTTCCCAAAACTGTTGCCACAAAGCTGGAAGCACACAATTCTTTAGAATGTTATTGTATGCTGTAGCATTAAAATTTCCTTTCACTTGAACTAAAGAGCCTAGACCAAACCACAATAAACAGACCCAGATCATTATTTCTCCTCCACAAAACTTTACAATTGGCACTATGCATTCAGGCAGGTAGCGTTCTCGTGGCATCCGCCAAACCCAGATTCGTCCGTCAGACTACCAGATAGTAAAGTGTGATTTATCACTCCAGAGAACACGTTTCCACTGCTCCAGAATCCAATGGCGGTGTTCTTTACACCACTCCAGCTGAAATTTGGCATTGCTCATGGTGATCTGAAGCTTGTGTGCGGCTGCTCAGCCAAGGAAACCCATTTCATGAAGCTCCCGAAGAACAGTTCTTGTGCTGACGTTGCTTCCAGAGGCAGTTTGGAACTTGGTAGTGAGTGTTGCAGCTATAAACAGACGATCTTTATGCTCTTCAGCACTCGGCAGTCCCGTTCTGTGAGCTTGTGTGTCCTATCGCTTCGTGGTTGAGCTGTTGTTGCTCCTAGACTTTTTCACTTCACAATAACAACACTTACAGTTGACCGGGGCAGATCTAGCAAGGCAGAGTTTGACGAACTGACTTGTTGAAAAGGTGGCATTCTATGATAATGCCACGTTGAAAGTCACTGAGCTCTTCAGTACGACCCATTTTACTGCCAATGTTTGTCTATGGAGATTGCTTGGCTGTATGCTTGATTTTATGCACCTGTTAGCAATAGGTGTGGCTGAAATAGTCGAACTCACTAATTAGAAGGGGTGTCCACATATTTTCGCCATGTAGTGTGTTTTACTATAGGCTTCTTGCTATCAGCTACGTACCCAGAGACTTCCATTTGAATTTGTACAAAAGCTTTTTGTTTTCATGTGACGAAAACAATTCTCTTATTATTATAACAGCATTTTTTCGCATATTTTTACTAAACCATAGAAATCACAATTCTATCTATTACCACAATATTTTTTACTTTAAAAAAGTACACGTTATTTTTATAGTTAAACTGCAAGACTCGTTAGTGGCACTTGTGGAGCTAGAGTGAGAGGTCCTCAACTATCATGAACTATTGTACTGATTATTGGTTAATAACAGTTTCTCCTGAAAGCATATTAGAAACACTCTATAAAAATTACTTAACTCTCTTTTCTTCATGCATGACTTCAACTTATTTTTTCGTAAAGTGTCACGATTCGAGTACCCGCTGTTTCTAACTGACATATACTTTGTATCTCAGAATGACTGGTATGGGTGTTAACACTTTTATTGATAAGGAGAGAACAACGTTACGATCTTCCTAGGTCATCTTCTTTCTTAACCTGAAGATGACCTTGGAAGATCGTAACGTTGTTCTCTCCTTATCAATAACAGTGTTAATACCCATACCAGCCGTTCTGAGATGCATTCTTATTTCAAGTGTATTTCTCGTCATCAAAGGTACCTCATACTTTACTTTGACTGTGACAAAAGATGGCGTTATCCAAATTGCTTTACAAGTTAGCGTTCCAGTAGAAGCCCAACCTAAATGGAGTGTGAATCAATCAAAGATTAGCGTACTAAGTGGTATTTGTACGTAAACAAAAAAAATCAGTAACATTATTTCCAAATTTCACGCAAAGTTACATAGGAGCTACAGGAGCCCAGCCGTCTTTAATTATCAACAACTACTACTTGACAAACTTTATCTAACCAAATAGGAGAATTAGACTATCACTCTTAAAAAGAACCCACGACCCCAAAATGGGGAAACAAAGCACATTTTTACGACAACGAGTCGCTAACCACGCTTTATAAGATCCACAGCCCTGGCACGCTAAGCATTGGTCTAAAAATCGGTAATAAAATGAGAGACTTCCGAATGAACGCACTAGTGAAGCGATTGAATGACAACATGGAATTTACTTTGCGCTTGTATGTTTGATGAGATATATATATCCGTGCCGATGTCTTTTCCAGCATTCAATAGTAAAGAAGACGTCTTCCTCAGCATGAAGTGCACAGGACGCAGAAAATGCGAAACCTGGTTTTAAACTACCAATAAGATGTAATAACAGTAAAGCAGTTTTAGTAAAACGCTGCACTCTATAAGCTTTGTGGTTTTTAGGGAAAGGATACACGATAGACTATAAGCGTTTTGGCCACCCAGAGAATCGAACTCCTAATTTTACTGTTGTAATTCCGTAAACTTGTCTTTGATCTACTGGAAAACACTTTGCTGTTACAATAGCCTATTAAATAGGCTTTTTGTAGGCGTTTACAGTATAATATATCAAAGCTAATTATGTTTAATATTCAAGTGTTAAAACATAAAACACGAATTATCGAAATAAATAGCCTAAGATGTTATATTTTTGCTAAATAATAAAAAAAAAAAAGAATGTTTTTCCAGTTTGCACCAAGAAAGGCTAAGTATCCAAAGTTCACAACTAACGGTTTGGTGTGTGATTAGTGATAGTGTGAAAGAAGCAAAATAAATGGGCAGAATGAATGAAATGATCAAAGTATTAATTGAGATAGCCAAGTAGTTATCGTACCGGCCAGCATACCGAGATGTCCAAAGCTCGTGCGACGATGCTTTTGATCATTCTCTAAACTTTCTGCTCTGGAAAATGTTATACAGATAAGACTCAGTTAACAGTAGGTGGAGTATTCTGCTGATTGGTTGCCCTCTTTCTGGTTACTAATTTGAAATTAGGGACGAACATAATAAAAGTTATGGTTGTTTATCCTGCTATTGAACCAATGAGAGTATAAGGTGCCTTTCAAGTTGAAAATACCCTTAAATGGCTTGTTATAGATTATGTTTTAAAAGCATCATTTGGGGATAGCTTATATTTTTTCTCATAAAGTATGTATATTTAAACATACTTTCACTTAGTGTGGTTGTAACTTCTCACTCGGTATACTGTTTGTTTTAATCTAAGGTAAATGATTAAACAATTAGATATTTTCACTGTGCCCACCATGGACAACGAACCCTAATTTTCAGCGTATAATCCCACAATGTTACCGCTGAGTAACTGTGAAATAATCCAGTAAGAAAGCTGTTTAAAGGCTTAATGTGCAGCTTGCAACGCATTTTCAGAAGCACATTTATATTTATTGGCACTTGAGCGATAAAGCTTTGCTGATGACACAAATCAAAACCAAAGTTGCTACACAAGATGATTGTATAAAAGGCTATTGCATTTAAATAATAAAACATGGATTTGTATCTAGTTGTACGAGGAGAAATAAAAAAGGAAAAAAGAAACAGTTTCAGCCTTTCACGATTCTATTTCCAGTTGCAAAAGGGATTTATCGAAATATTGATTTTAGTACAGAGCATTCATTCCATCCCAAATTTTAAAGCCTGACACTAGTCGTTATTGCTTCGATAAAAATCGTCGTTAATTACATTGAGTTTTGAAGAAAGTAAAACTCTAATATTTATCCTTTCCGACTGCATTTCCGTAATTAAAATAGTAATTTCAGGTTGTTAGACTTTATATAATGTTCTTGTTTGCATCAGGTGTTAAATTTGTAAATAGCATATAGTTCGTGTTTCAACCAGTTGTTTAAATCTTTATATAGTATTACGTGGATTAATAAATTATGTTATATGTTTAACAATATTATGCATAAGTTACATAATATCCTTCATTATTGTCGTTGTACTTGTTTAGGCTTATTTGCAATGAAGAATTCTTTAGAAAACTCGCAACAAATAAGATTTGTATAGAGTTAGTCTGGAAATATAAATTTCCAAGTTTATTCAAAAAACTAAATGTTTCTTTCCTTTTCAACTTCGAGTCTAAACTGATCAAACAAACTACTGTTAACCAATATATTTCGTACATCGGTCGTAAAAAAATGAACATAGATATCTAAGTTTAATCAATTCTCTGCACATAATAGTAGCTTTGTTTTTCTCTATTCGAACGCTTTTCGAAAATGATAATAATTGATTTTTCAAAAATACGAAAAATAAAAATATAGTTCGCTAACTAATTGGTTTATTGATATGAAAATCGTTCTTTGTTTTCTTATACTTAACTTTATTCTCTGCGTAGTAACACAGGGACAGGTTCATCAGATTTCCAACCATATCTTAAAACCAATATGGTATTTAAAAAACAATTAATGTGTTAATTGGTTCATCGGATTACGTCACAGTGTGTTTGTGCATCAATTATCAAAATTAATTGTGACGGAGTTGCTAATATATATACCTATTATAAACTCAATATTTGTTTAAGGTAAATTTATAAGTACTTAATTATCAGAGTCATATTGCGATTTTCCCACTTATTCACTAAAGTTGTAGTAGATTCTTGAGTATAAGAATCAACAACATATATCTTCAGTATTGTTGAGTAGGCTAAAAATTCTAGAAACTGTCCTCTCGCCTATAAATATAACCAAAGCGATGCACCAAGAGACAGTACACGCCACTGGTTTGCTATAGTTGGTAAACTATAAACCTCGAAAGCTATAACTGTCACTAACGTTTATTAATCGTAAAACTACAGTTATTTCACCAGAAATGTTTATAAATTCCGAACATTACAGGCCATTTTACTTCAACAAATTCTAATTGGATATTAATATTTTTACGAAAATATTACATAACTTCATCGGTCGAAAAACTGGACGTGTGACCAGCGAAGAAAGAAGAATGCAAAGTTTTTTGTTTTGTTTGTTTTAGAATTTCGTTTGTTTTGTTTTTTAAAAGAATAACCTGCATCCGCATGCAGTGGACGATTCCCATAATTAAATGAAGCGATCACTGCAATCAGTGAAGCACAAAATTTCAGAAAGGAAATAGAAAAACGTGTTGTCTTCCCTTAAGGAGAACTCGTTTGAAAGAATTACATACTTGTGTTAAATTTAGTTTATTTTAATTAGATTTATTGTAGAAGAAAAAAAAAGGTTTAACATTTCGAAACACATATTTTACTTTGATTTTTTTCTCTTTTGAAAGTACGAAACACACAAATGTGTAAAAACGCCTCATCAAGGCCTGGCGTGGCCTGGTGATTAAGACACTTGACTTGTAACCCGAGGGTCGTGGGTTCGAATCCCCATCACATCAAACATGCTTTCTCTTACAGCCGTGGGGACGTTAAAATATGACTGTCAATCCCACCATTCGTTGATAAAAGAGTAGTCCAAGAGTTGGCAGTGGGTGGTGATGACTAGCTGCCCTCCCTCTAGTCTTACGCTGCTAAATTAGGGACGGCTAGCGCAGATAGCCCTCGTGTAGCTTTGTGCAAAATTAAAAACAACAAATAACAAAGTACCTAATCAATGTTAAAATTGGGAAAGCAAAAGGAAAATACACATCGTGAAACAAACCGTTATTACATAGTTTCATATGCGGGTACATGTGTTTATTTGTATTTTAGAATATTCACGCAAAAAAGCTATCTTCGCACACCTCTCCCTACCTTTAAATTGATAAACTAGCGAAAAATGAATGCATTTAATGAACAGGGCCGTCCGCCAACCATAAATGCCTGAATTCACAATCCAAGGCTGCTAATTACTATCTCGCATCCAGCATTTCCAGTTGGCTTGATAAAAAGAAAAAATTAACTCGAGATACTATCGCTGGTACCTGTTTGAGAACTGGTATGACTCAGCCTGAAATACGCTTTCAGGTTAACTTGTTTTAGTTAAAGATGTATACTTTAAGAACCCAAGAAGAAAGAGAACCACTTGTCCATACCAACAGTTATTGTCCGTTAGTTACTTTAGAATAGTATTTTACTCACTTGACCTTATTTTGTGACTTCAGAACCAAACCAGTGAATAGAAAAGACCAAAGTAAATATCCTCAGCGTACGTTGTTGATGATGCTTACTTCATACGAAGCTACATTATGGGTTATCTGGACTGTGTCCACTGTGGCTATCGAACCTCGATTTTAACGTCGTAAGTGCGAAAATTGTCGTTAACATAATGAAAGCACTTAAATGTCTCCTGGTTTTTCTGAACGTTATCTTGAAATATCAATAAAGCTATCTAATATGTTTGTTAGTACAAAGTAATACAGACAAAATCAGTGTTTCAAAAACAAAGGTATTTTGTTTTTTTTAAGATTTACTGAAGCGCGACTTTCTGAAACAAATACTTGAATATTCGATAAAATAAAACTTTGGTTGAATATATACTTTAATTAGCCAAATACGTTCTTTACATTTGTAAGCAACGTTTACAAGTAAGATGAAACGATGAATTCTGATCAGTGTAAGTAATATAGTTTCCAACATAATATTATATCTCATAAACTGTGCTGATTAATAGATATATATATATATATATATATATATATATTGTTATTGTTATAATATATTTTTTGACCAGAACTTAATATTGATTTACATTACTGCGTCAAATGCTGTCGACACTGATTCTTTAGCCTCCCAGTGGCTTCACGCCGCTAAAAATCGGGTTTCGATACATGTGGTGGACAGAGCACAGACAGTCCATTGAGTAGCTTTGTTATTAATTTCAATGAAACAAACAAACTTATTCGTTTAAACAGCAAGTTGTCCTTATATTTTTTATATCAGTGTTATTTATATATTTACATGAAAAACACAAGTTACATTGATACTGGATATAATATAACTGTAAGGCGATATTTGTTTTGTTTTCTTTTTAGGATTTAGCATGTTTACTGAAGAGTAATGATTTCAAGGGCTTATTAACGTGGCTGTATTCTTATATTATTATGTTAACAATTAACGTCATTTTATTTATCGCTTAACTCTTACACCCTGATTTCTTACCACTTATGTTTCTGTTCTAATGAAAATATAAATTTAATGCGTTGGAGCTGTTTCAATAAACAATTCACTAAGCGTGGGATTAATTATTATATATTGGTTCCTCTGTTGTATAAGATCAGTAATGTTAAACAAGCTTAAAAATAAGTTGTGTCAAACGTGTGGTGGGTAATTATAGCTACAAACTAAAAACAAAAGTATGTTCGCACAATAAACATTTAACAAGAAATAGAAATAATAATGGGAGTTATATCACCTGAATTCCATAAAATTGCAAAAGATGAAACTGTAAAAGAAATAGATGTAACAATATTACCCAAAAAGCGTTTTTCGCTTTTCTCTGTGTTGGTATTTGGGTAATTATGTGTAATACCCTGATGGGTCCGGTGCACTGGGCCTCTTCCTCCAAAAAGCGTTGAGTTTGGTTTGGTTTGGTTTGTTTTTAAATTTCACGTAAAGCTAAACGAAGGCTATCTGCGCTAGCAGTCCCTAATTGAGCAGTGTAAGACTATAAGGAAGGTAGTTAGTCATCACCACCCACCGCCAACTCTTGGGATACTATTTTACCAACGAATATGGATAACTGTCCTACTGGTGACTCCTAAGTGAGTGGCAATGTTGGACGTAAGTGATCTAGTTCACCTGGCAAAGTTCCGTTTGTTAAAAGTAAACTGATTGCTGAGTAAGGAAAGGATCCTTGTGTCTCTTCACTATTTAAATATACTTTCCATAAAGATGAAGTATAAGAAGTTCCAAATGGTTATTTTTCAAACATGGTGTGTTTATGATGAAAACTACCAGGTGTGCTAGCTTTAAAGGACTTGGAAGTAGTTTACTTGATCACAAATCATTGTTCGCAAAGCATATCATAATTCAATATTGATATTTATCTATAAACTCTCCACGGGAAGTCAGTTAGGTGTTAAAATTAGATGTGAAAAAATTATGAGATATTTCATTTGACCACAAATTAGGTAATATGTTCTCAGTTTTATAAAATATGTTATACCTGTCATTTGGTTGGGAAACGTAACCAAAAACTTTTGTTGCTCCTTTGAAACCTACTCCAACTTTCGAATAACCACTCAGTGTGGACTGTGTTGGACCTAAGGCTTTGATTATTTTCTTTACTTTTGTTCGCTTGCACAAAGTTATTCATTTTGATCAGAGATCAAATTTTATGTTCTGGGTTTTTTCCAAAAAGTTGTTTATCCGCTCAGAGCTAAACAGATCAAATCTAGTGCGAACCATTCAGAATTACAAGGTGTTTTTGAAAGATTCCACTCTACTTTCATATATATGATTCGGACTCACTAATTCAACAACGAGAAGATGTGGGTTGAAGGAACTAATTTATTATAATTTGCTGTTCGTGAGTCGGTTCAGAAGTTTTTAGGGTTTAGCCATTCAGTACATATCCTTTGAAGTTGCTGAAGAAACAATGATTAGCAGGTGACCTGAAAGAAATGCACTTATTGGATTACTTTTTGATGTTTTGGTCCAGACTATGGGTGCTTGTGAATTGGCTCGAGAAAAGTTTGAAGTTATCCCAAGCTAAAATGAAAAAACATTTATGACTGCTAGGTTGAAGAACGTAAATTCCATCTTGATTACACGGTCAATCCCACTATGAAACATCCACTTAAAGTTAGGTATCATGGTCCCTATGAGGTTGTTCAGAATGTTAATGATAAGGGCCATGTCATAAAAACACCTGATTGTCGAAAGGCTACCCATCTCTGTCACGTCAATACAGTAAACTCTATCACATCCGAGATGTATCCGAAAATATTTTAGCCATTAAGTATTCATCTGATACTGGTGACAGTCGCTTTAACATGAGTAAATTTGAAAATACTGGAGATGAATACAAACTCACTAATTCTGACATTCATGCCAAAGTTGATTATATTGTGGAAACGTTTGCGGAGATTATTGGGAATGACTGGTTATAACACGAAGTTTTCTGAAAATTTTGCTGACATAACTGTACCGTTAACAAACCTATTGAAGAAAAAAATCAAAAGTTAAAGTGGTATTAAACAAGTAAATCTACTTTTGAAAAGGTAAAATATTTACTGTGCACTTAACACTGGATTAATAGCACCTGACTTAGACAGGACTTTTGTATTAGCTGTTGATACCAGAGAATGTGATGTTGGTGCTATTCTATTACAACCAGAGGACAAAGATATGGAACATCCTGCTTGTTACTTTTCTAAAAAAATTAATGATCACAGAAAGACTTACTCTACTGTGGGAAAAATTAGCTTTCTTGTTAGTTTTAAATCATTTTGTGTGTATTTACATCACGACAGCCTATTGTCATTTACACTGATCAGGGACCGTTGACGTTTCTGAACCAAATGAATTGTTTGTTTGTTTTTGAATTTCGCGGAAAGCAACACGAGGGCTGTCTGCGCTAGCCGTACTTAATTTAGCAGTGTAAGACTAGAGTGAAGGCAGCTAGTCATCACCACCTACCGCCAACTCTTGGGCTACTATTTTACCAACGAATAGTTGGATTGACCGTCATATTATAACGCCCCCACGGCTGAAAGGGCGAGCATATTTGGTGCGACAGGGATACGAACCCGCGATCCTCAGATTACGAGTCGCACCCCTTAACCCACATGGCCATGCCGGGCCGAACCAAATGAAAGGCAAAAATTGGAGTTTATCATTATAAGAATATAATTTGAAGATAATTCATGTCAAGGGGTTGGTAACATCTGTGCTGGTGCAGTTTCATATAGTATATAATTTTATGGTCATAAGGTTATTTGTTTTGGTTGTATTATAAACTGTGATGGTTATTGAAGTTTTGTAATCGTTATGTAATATAATTTATCTTGGACGAATTTCGTAATATACATTTGACAGTATAAGCAACATACGTTTTTAAATATATATATATTTAACTAAAAAACATCGATATTGATATATACATGATAGTAGGTACGTTACATAATTATTCGATAACGTATTATATTTAATTTATTGTTTACAATGCATATATATATAACTTAAAAAACAACCCGAAACAAAAATAAATTATACAACAAAAGGCTCCAATAATTGAAAAGATCCCAGGATACAAACTATAATGTGGAATTATAAAATGTACCCTAAGTTTTGGAGGTGAATGAGAAAGTAGGACCCACAATGCGGTGAGATACACCATCTATCAGTCTTAACCTCCATTCGCCAGTCTCACATAAGAACTAAAAGAGTAGCAATAGATATAGAAATAGCAATTAGGAGAGCGAGATGTGGGTGCTCAAGCCCACAAACTTCCACGTCTATATCACCCTTCACTGCCTGCAGACAGTTGTACGAAAGTGAGTGCTCTTCAAAGCAAAGAAGAAAAATTAATTGAAATAAGAAAATAAGGAATGGAGTTTGAGATTGACAGGCGGTGTATCACCACCGCAGTGTGGGTTCTACTTCTACAATCACCTCCAAAACCTAGGATACATTTTATAATCCCACACTATAGTCTGTACACTGGGGTCTTTTCAATAAGTGCAGCATTTTTTATTTAATTTATTTTTGTTTCGAGTTGTTTTTTAACTTATAACAAACTAATATCATCAGTCAGAGGTTTGAATTTGCTATTTTTAACGCAGTCCTCCCTTGTGATTTTTTTACTTAACGTTATCAAAATTTATTAATTTTCACTAATATATATATATATATAATATCTCAGTTAACAATTGTCTAACGCCAATTTTAATTCTTTAAGGAGGAAGGTATGACGGATTCACTATTATATATCTATTTGATATCAGTGTTTGTATAAGTTAAATTTATATTTCTAAATGCGCATAACTTATACTGCTAAATCTAAATTATGAAATATCTGCCTAGTCACTAAAGTTGTAGAAAATTCTCGAGTTTGAGAATCAACAATTGATATATGTGTGTATGTGAACATTAGTGTATCTTCAGTATTGTTGAGCTGGCTAAAAATTCTAGAAACTGTCCTCTCGCCTATAAATATAACCAACGCGACGCACCAAAAGACAGCATACGCTACTGGTTTGCTATAGCTGGTAAACTATAAACCTCGGAAGCTGTAACTGTTATTAACGCTTATTAATCGGGAAACTACAGATATTTGACCAGGAATGTTCATAAATTGCGAACATTACAAGCCATTTAACTTCAACAGATTCGCATTGGACATAAATATTTTTACGAAAATATTACATAACTTAATCGGTCGAAAAAACTCGACGTGTGTCGAGCGAAGAAAGAAGAATGCAAAGTTAACTAGCTCCCAGTTAAGTGAATATTATCTACATCAACTGAAAGTTAATTCGATCATCGTTAATACTCGATAAGATATCAAAAAAATGTTCCGGACCAGATAGAAGACTCAATATTGTTTGTAAGTTTTTAATACTTTTGTATATAGATATATAATATGTATGTATATATAAAATAAAATATATAAACTGTGTGTATTAATCTTATTGGCAAATGTCATAAATTAGATACATATTGACATTTATGTAACTTTGAAAGTTAAATTACTATTTAACTCCGTTTCACGGTATTTGAAATTGTAATACTAACAGAATTCACACCTCCGAATTTCAAGACACATTACAATTAATATACGAAATTATCTGTGCAAAATTACAATACATATTTATGTTTACGGCTGTTAAGGTACCATCCTGATTTTCTCACGGCATTAAAGGATTTTGAATACGTATAGCTTTGATATTATTGTTAAAATGGGTAGTCACTTTCACACACACATACGAATTTAATATATGTTCTTAAATAAAATATAACACTTTCACAGTACGATTTCAGTTCAAAATAGATTGCTATTTCATATAACAGTTTTTAACCAATTTCATTCCTCACCATCTAAATGATAGAGATAAGTTTCTCTACATATAAGTATTATAACAACATGATTCCTTGATCAAACAGTAATTTGTATTATCTAAAAATAACTAATTTGCTAGTTGTTGGCTCTTACAATTAAGTATATTGAAAGTTGTAACTATTCTCCTTCTGAGTATATTAATGTGATATATGAATAAGATGCATGCATGTTGTGCAGCTTTACAAAAGAAAAGTATCATATAGATTTCAATCAACTCGTTGAAATATTTAATTAGATTCTCATAGAAGTCTTAATGCTATTTTCTTAACAGTTGGCAAATTTTAATGAAGTTGATACAATGTGGAAAACTGAAAGACTTAAAAAATCAATGGAAACGTAGAAGTGAAAGTTTTGTTTTAATTATCATTTCAACTGTCAGTAGTCTCTATATTGATTAAGTTTGATAAAATATTCAATCCTCGATTGTATAGGAATGGTTCAGGTTTTTGTTGTTACAGAGTAATATTACTGTACATTTTGGTGCTGGTAATGTACCAAAACTAACCAGTTTGACATTTCAACCCTATTAAGGTTGGCATTACCCACTCTGGATTAGACAATTATAGGAAAACAGGTTATGAAAATTTGCGCACATGCCATATTAATACGAAAATACGATAACATTATAAATTCCATTGTAAAATACAGAAATTAAATACACAAGTTAAACCCGTGAACAAAAAGTTCCTCGGTGTGTCAGTGGTGAGTTTACGAGCTTTCATCGATAAAATACACGATGAAGAGAGTGCAAATAGTCGCTATTACTAAACAAACTACAACATCCAGTGAATAAAAAAACAACAAAAGTACGACAGCCAGAGCTGATTTCACGTTGTCTGCTATCAAGTCTCGAGATTCCTTTCCAAGTTAATCTATCGATAAACATTATTCTTATCGTACATTGTCAAACTAAAGATAATAGTAATAACTTCTGATCAAGTAAGGAGAGTTTTAGTAGATTTTTAAAACCACCGTAACACACGATGACAACAGATGATGAGTAGATTATTAATTCGAAACATTTTTTTTCTCTCTTTCTGTAACGAAGCTGCTATTAATAATTGCATTTCACATTTCATGGCTTCTCATACCGTACGAGGATAGATAATAAATAAATTAATTCAACAAATATAATAATGTAAGACGCATTAGAACTTAAATAAACACATTAATTCACGTGTACGTATTTACCTACTAGAACTATGTGCATATTATACAATAATTACACCAACACTCACGAATGTTCAAGTTTAATGTTGAAGATTCCGAATGGGATATTAGAAGTAAAGATATATCTTATTCATAAAATCTAAAATCACGTGTCTTGAGTAAATTACTCAAAACGTGTGTTTAAGAATACGTAATTATTAATATGCAGCACTTGTGGATTACTTATGATCTATTCTAGAATCAATTTTAGTTGGTAATGACTGTGTAAAATCAAAGAATCAATAAGACAATAATAAAAACATTAAAAAATAACAAATGCACAGCCCGCTTGGTCAGTTATAAAGTGAAGTTAACAAATGTGTAAGAGCAGCATAAATTATTTTCACTACATTTATCTAACGCGTTTAGATGCATTATGACTTTGAAGTACACTAAACACACATCACTAACATATTCAGCTTTATTTCCATGCCCCATAGGTATTCTCATCTCAAAAGCTGATATACTCAAATGTGTCGGCCAGTGTTTTCTGACCTGTCCTATAGATTTTAAGGAAAAGTATAATGCTTTACTTGTATTGCAGTTGTTGTTAAACTAAAGCAGTCACGATAAATTGAATATTAATGTTAACTGGAGAGTTAGACTGTATACTATATTTTCAGTTTATTTTGAGGTTTAATTCTATCATTTATAAGAACTGCAAGTAAGAAACAAATTATTTAGATCTTCAAAATCTCCAACAAAACATGTCGGTCTCCAAGCTGCTGCTTCTGTTGAACAGCAACCACAAAGAAACAGATTTGTTGGTAAAACTAGTAAGATACTATTAATATTATTATTATCATACATAAATAGTGCATGACTGCTGGTATTATTATATATATTATCATGACAACTGGTATATTATATATATAATTACGACATGACTACTGGTATTATTATATATAATTATCACATGACAACTGGTATTATTATATATATAATATTATATTATATATATATATATTTGTATATAATTAGTACATGACTATTGGTATTACTTTATATAATTAGTACATGACAACTGGTATTATATATAATTAGTACATTACTACTAGTATTATTATATATAATTATGACATGACTACTGGTATTATTATATATCTATAATTAGTACATGACAACTGGTATTATATATAATTAGTGCATGACTACTGGCGTTATTATATGCCATTAGTACATGACAGCTGGTATTATATGTAATTAGCACATGACAGCTGGTATTATTATATGTAATTAGTAATGACAGCTGGTATTATTATATATAATTAGACATGACTACTGGTATTATTATATATAATTACGACATGACTACTGGTATTATTATATTATATATATTATTAGTACACAACTACTGGTAATATTATATGTTATTAGTGTATGACTCCTGGTATTATTATACATAATTACTGCATGATCACTGATATTTCTATACATAATTAGTACATGACTACTGGTATTATTATATATAATTAGTACATGATTACTGGTATTATTATATGTAATTAGTACATGACTACTGGTACTGTTATATATAATTAGTGCATGACTACTAAACAAAATTTTTGTTATTCTTTACAGCCATATTGTTTTAGATACAGTACCACTGGTTGGCTAGTACTCGTGTCCTAAAAGTACCAAAAAACACACTAAACTTTACTGTATCATAATTTATCTTGCTTTGATGACTCACAAAACTAAGGTAAATGAAATATTACGATGCCAAAAAAATCATCTTACATAAAATCCTTTTCTGATAACGTCTGTCTCTCATCTGGTAACTGATGCAGAGTAATTCGTTCGTATGGTAAGAGATCGCAAGTTAGTTCCTTATATTCTGTTCATTACAGTTTTAGTCAGTGAATATTAGTAATTTTACATTAATGTTAATATAAAAATTGTGATCCAAAGTATTGACGAATTAACTCGTGTTGACTGAAACAAAGAATTCTATATTTAGCAATTTAATACTTGAGAGAGCAAAGTGTAGGCAAAATACCTCTCAAGATCCAATAGTCCAAGACATTAAGAAACAGAATGTAGTCACAAATCATCTCAAAACTCAACAGTAAAAGACTTGAGAGAACCAACACAAGGCTTCATAAGGCTCAATAGTCCAAGATATGAGAGAGAGAGACTGGAATCAAAAAGCCTCATATGACTCAGTATCCTGAGACTTGAATGAACAGGTTGCAACCATAAAGCCTCACAAGCCCAAGACTTGAAAGAAAAGACTATATTCCAAAAGTCTCAAAGGATAAAACTGTACTCACAAAGTCTCACAAGACTTAATGATCAAAACCTTAAAGAACATACTGTAGTCACAAAACCTCTCAAGACTCAACAGTTTAAGACTTGGAGGAACAAACTGTAGTAACAAAGCCCTTCGAGACTCAATAGTCTAAAACCTAAATATCATACTGTAGTCACAAAGCCCTTCGAGACTCAATAGTCTAAAACCTAAATATCATACTGTAGTCACAAAGCACTTCCAGACTCAATAGCTTAAAACCTAAATATCATACTTTAGTCGCAAAGCACTTCCAGACTTATTAGTCTAAGACTTGGAAGACATATTGTAGTCAAAGAGCCTATTAAGAATCGAGAATATAATTAATACCTTGATGAGCAAATTGTAGTTACAAAACCTCTGAAACATCAGTAGTTAAACACTTTAAAAGCAGTAAAATGGTCGCAATTCCCTCTAAAAAATCAATAGTCCAAAAATGATGAGAAAGTTGTGCGGGCACCAATTTCCCTCAAGAAGAAAGCAATAGTCCAAGATTTGATACGTTCTTTCTGTGCTGGTTTTTAATAAAATCGTCAACACTTATTATAGTTGTAAAGTGCTTAATTTGTAAATTCTGGGATAATATTAGCATTGCTTTTATCTTGTGTTTTTATTGGTTCTGTATCCTTCTGTTACCGACCTGAAGCTGCAGGAAAGTGTCAGCAAATATCCATGACATACAGTACTCTTAAGGTGCTCTATATCTAAGTAAGAGGCCTTGTGTTGAGAACTTTTAGGGGACCCTGGCATAATGTAGCGACTTCTAGCTATGAAGAAAAAAGGCGTCGTAACTCGAGCTACTAAACTGTATAAATGTTTCTTTTTTAATTTCGCGCAAAGTTACACAAGAGCTAGCTTCCATAGCAGTGTAAGACTAGAGGGTAGGCAGCTAGTCATCAATACCCACCGCCAACTCTTGGACTACTCTTTTACCAACGAATAATGGGATTGACCGTCACATTATAACACCCCCACAGCTGAAAGGGCGAGAATGTTTGGTGTGAAGAGAATTCGAACCCGCGACCCTCGGATTACGAGTCTGGTGCTTTAACCACCTGGCCTAATTGTATAAATAATTGATAATTATCATAAGCATTAATAAAGTTCAAAGGTTTACATATAGAATGGTGTGTTTAGAGTTATCTGGTATGCATATTCCTTTTGATGTTGAAAAATAATAAATTTTTATTATCTCATCTTCTGAAATGAGATAACTTTAAATAGGAAAGAAAATAATAGTTTTTATTGTTCTTATCTGTTGTTTTGTTGCTTGTTTACAAATAAGTTTCGGCAAAGCTTTATTAACTTCTAATCTTTTATGGGAGAGTTACTTTCTAGCACTGATAGCTACAAGTTTAACCTCTCTTATCGGTCTTACCCGTCTAAAAATATACACGAATCTCCAAACATGGACTATCATGTCGCTTAGAACGTCCAATAACGAAACCATCTACGTTGGTAGAGACAGATAGTTCGTTAAGTTTCGTTTCGGAAAACGTTGAATGATCAGAAAATATAAGCTAAAGAGCTATTTTGATTCGAAGTGTTAAAAACGATGTAGGGTCAGATCATTGACCTTCGCCTTGTGATATAATCTCATGAAATTTTGTTGAGACAGTGCATTAAATGATTTATTTACACATGAGATATATACATTATATAACGCTGGTAACGAAAAGAGTTAAGGCGTTATTAATAATTAATATACCGCTGTTGACTTTCTTATCGAATTATCTAGAACGTGTCATACTGAGAATTCAGTCGTTCTCTGAAGCACTGTTACACAATTAAGATTACATATCCACACAAAACATCAGTTGAGCTTTACAAAAAGTGTCAGTTGACTACTCTAAGGTAAAAGTTTGTGATAAGTTAAAACACATGTGTATATGTCGTTATCCTTAGATTGCCCTTTGATACTTCCTTTACGAGGTATACATAAAATAATTTTCAGACATCAAAATAATTTCTTGTTCTAAACAATAGATTCTTGTTTCTCTGATAAAAATATTTTCACAAAAATAACTTTTCTCATACATATCTTCAAGTGACTTTGATACAAAGATGTTTCATTTTTAGGTTACATTAAACATTATGTCTATTGAGATAGTAAGAATCAGTAGTGGTAAATTTAAAGTTGTGTTGGTCCATGAGCTAATAATTTTTATGGGCCCTATATCCCATGTAATTTTGCATAAACTGAAATTACCAATGGGCTTCCAATAAGACCATGAATTTTGGGGCTGAGTCCCCTCTTGTCGCTACTTGCATACGCCACTGAGAATCAGCGACAGCAGTAAACAGCATTTAATAATTTATACAGATTATAAAGACACGTTCAGATCGGAGATTTATAATCACCAAGACATTAAGATGACGTTAAAACTAAAATTTTTTTGTTTTCGATCATTTTGTAACACCAGGACCATCCAGAAAGAGAATGCAACAAGTCATATTTTAGCCTTGTTAAACAAAATGTAGAGTCTTGTAACAAATGAAAATTCAAGAACACGAAAGTCAGTGGCAAACGTCGTTCAAAAGTCTCAGAGAAGAGCAAATAACAAAATCAAGAAAAAAAGACCACCATCTGGAAACACGTACAACAGGGTGTAGGTTCATCAAATAAGACTTGAAGTTATACCACTTGTTGAACCGTCGCAACTTCATGCAGCTGGAAAATGTAAAGAATATTCATAATATTCTATTTGAAAGAACGAAACAACACATAACACAATTAATGAGAATCTCTAACTGGAAACTAGATTATAGATTCCTGTGCCATTAGACTGTTCTAATGAATGTTAGGAACTATCCTCCTCATATATCAGATGAATTATTGAAAGCCTACAGGGAATGGTGGTGATCCTTGTACATAGTAACTTACAACAGAACCGTTTATAATGAAACTTATGCTGCAGGAATATTAATATATAGTCATGAGATAGAACAGCGTCGGACGCAGAGACTACAAAACATGGTGAATTTCTAAAATCGTTTTAATATAATATGCTCAGGCTCTATATTGCAAACTGCTTAGTTTTAAACACATATCTAAAGTGGGAGGTTTTAAACCGACTTTGAGAATTAAGAACAATTGTACTTATACTAGATTAACTTCCATTTATTAAAATCCTAATTACGTATGTAGATAATTCCAATTAAGAAGTGTTCTAGTTATTAATAAAATGAAAATACACTGCTAGCCAAAATCTTAAGACCAATGAACATAAAGAAAAAATATGCATTTTGGTTGTTACACTCAACCACTTATTTGAGTAGAGCTTCGAAAGATCAAAATAAGAAAAAGGAAAAATAAAATAAAAACCATTGTAGCATTTAATAGGGAAAATGTGAATACTATGAAATTAGTCTAAATACTAGCTGGTCAAAAGTTTAAGACCATACCAAAAAGAAGTCCTAAACAGGGTAGGAAATGCGCAACAAGAGGTTTCAGTAATGAGTTGCACGGCTGTCATTGCGAATAACTGCAAGCATTCGCTTTGGCATGATCGATATAAGCGTTTGCAGAAGGATGACTGGAAT
Organism: Tachypleus tridentatus; assembly: GCF_004210375.1. NCBI lineage: Eukaryota > Metazoa > Arthropoda > Merostomata > Xiphosura > Limulidae > Tachypleus > Tachypleus tridentatus. The sequence goes on along the minus strand of NC_134837.1, from coordinate 104,039,170 downwards.
GTTATTCCAAGTGGTGAAGATGGTTTCTCGAAGATCATGCACAGTTTGGAATTGACGTCCATTTCTATAGACTCCACTTGCCATCCACTCCCAAACATTTTCAACGGGGTTCAGTTCGGGAAAACACATTATTCGGCACGAAAAAGTCCTTTGTCCTGCAGGCGCTGTGGATTGCAGCGTTGTCTTGCTGAAAGATCCAGTCATTTCCACACAAGCGAGGGTCTTCAGTCAATAAGGATGCTCTTTCCAATATGCCAATGTAGCCAGCTGCTGTTTGTCGCCTTTGTATAATCTGAAGCTCCATTGTTCCGTGGAAGGAGAAAGCACCCTAGATCATGATGGAACCTCTTCCACTGTGTCATGTAGAAAATGTCTCCGGTGGGGTATCCTTATCGTGCCATTAACGTTGGAAGCCATCTGGACCATCCAGGTTAATTGTTTTCTCATTAGAGAACAAAACCTTCTTCCACTTTTCTACGTCCCATGTTTGGTGTTTCTCAACAAAGTTTAACCGAGCTGTTTCGTGATGAGGAAAGAGACGTGGCTATTGAAGACGTTTACGGCTGTTAAAGCCTTTCTCTTGTAGATGCCGTCTTATTGTTTTTGAGCTGAATTCTGCGTCCGTAAGGGCCTTAATCTGGTTCGACGATCGGCTGGTGACTTGCCAGACAACCCGTCGAATCCTCCTGCTCAACGCCGGCGAAATTTTCTTGGGCCGATCACTTGAAATTCTCGTTCCGTATCCCGCAGGGTCTTTTAAGAAATTTTCAACAGCAGTTTTACTACGCCCAATCTCACCAGCGATGACACGTTGAGAGACCTTGCTTTTGCAGCTCGACAATTCTGTCACGTTTAAACTCTGTCAACTTTTCAGCCTTTGCCATGTTTTTACCCAATGTAACATAGGAGATGTCAGTGGGAGATGTTGACAACATTAATGCTTTAACACAAATGAGTAAATTTCGTTACGTGTTTACCGATTAACGCTTCATTTCAGTATGGTCTTAAACTTTTGACCAGCTATTATTTAGGCTAATTTCATAGTGTTCACATTTTCCCTATTAAATGGTAAAAAATGTTTCTTTTATTTTTATATTCCCTTTTCTTATTCTCATATTTCGAAGCTCTATTCAAATAAGTGGTTGATTCTAACAACGTAAAATGCATATTTTTCTCTTTATGTTCATTGGCCTTAAGATTTTGGCCAGCAGTGTATGTAAATCATGTCTTATGCACGACAAAAGCCAAAACGTATCAAGTATTTTCCACCTGATTGCACTTTATGCAACATATGGCCTAAGTGACCAAGTCAAAGGTCTTTAAGGTGATCAACATCATCGTGGTTGGAACCTTGGAATTTTACAGTTCACATCACGGTAAATATCATATCACATCATAGTAAATATCAGAGTTTAGTTCATGTTCACGTTTTCACGTTATATACTTATCTGTTTAGCCCAATTTTACTTGCCAAAAATGTATTATTTGTACTTTTTTCAGAATTTTTTAATTAAAAAATTTGTAAGTTTGCGACAAATTAACAAAAATGACTAATATTTCCTATGTAAAAACTGAATATTTGCAGTGTTTATTCACACGTACATGGGTGTAGATATATAAATATTTATGTTCTAAAATTTTAACGCCGATTAAATATAAATAAATCTAATAGTTTTGCAATTTAAATGCAACTAATGTATGACCTGACCTCCTAAGTGTAGATGCATAGATAGATTGAAGTTAGAGCACGTGCCGTTGTTGAACGTAGATTATGCCTGATTGCTCTGACCTTTAATCACTGTGTAAAATGGAGAATAATAAAAGTATGAACAAGATATCTCACATGTCTAACTAAAAATTGCAGTTTCAAGCTATCAGCTTTCATCAGTCCAATTAGGTGTATAAATATCATGTAAAGCAGCTATACTGATCTTTATACAGGTCGGTACTTTTAATGTAGTTTTGGTTTGTATATGTAACTTTCCCTGTAAGATGGAATGACTTAGGATGTTTATGTTTCTAAGTAGTTACAATCCTCATGATTTACTCACATTTCGTCATTGTAAATTGTAATATACGAGATATTACCTTACCTTAGGTTAAACACTCCCACACTTTATGTGTTTAAGGTTGGAAGAGGAAAAGGTGTTGTCTGTTACAATTTTAATATAAAGGTTTTTTAACAGCTTGAGTAAGGTATTTAAAAGGCTGAGAAGCGGCGAACAATGCGAAGTGACTACTTAATAAAATGATTAAATGTTTTATTCTTCGTTTCAAATAATAATAAAGAACAAGTGAAAAAGATAGCTTCGGAAAAGAAAAGAATAAGTTAAACCAATATGGCGGCCAGAGACCCGAATACAAACAGTAATTCTGATATCCTTAAGCTAAAAAAGAGTTAAAGGCAATACATTATTTTCGAAAGTACCTGTTGCAACTTCGAAAATAATGTATTGCGCTCGACTCCTTATATGAGGGTCGCGTTATATTGTCAGGGTCATTCCCATTTTTAGTTGGCAAAAGAGTAGCCCAAGATTTGACGGTGGGTGGTGATGACTAGCTGGCTTCCTTCCCTTTAGTCTTACACTGCTAAATTAAGGACGGCTAGCGCAGATAGCTCTTGTGTAGCTTTGCGCGAAATTAAGAACAGAAATCTTACTTTACTTGCCGATTAGCAAATCTCAGAATTATTTGTCAAATTCCGTTATCAGTGGTCAATAAATTAAAAACTGAAATTTGTAGCAGATAAGATGTGATAGCCCAGCAGAGACTCAAATCCCGTCAGTTCTCAATTTTCGTTTGTTGAGGAAATGTCTTAGCATGGAAATATCTTCGCTACAGTTTTAATAGGTTTTCTTTAACTTCTACACTTACGCTAGAGTATTATAATCTTCTTTGTATTATTATATTTAATTAACTAGCTAAGTGGGTGCAAATAGCCCTCGTGTAGCTTCTCACTAAATTCAGAAACAAACAAGCTAAATGGTAGTGTTTATAAATACATAGATATATGCATAAAATGTCAAGACAATTCTGTTACGTTTTCTGTCATAATTCGCTTGAGCAATAGTTTTGCATCAAACGTAGGAGTGATGTATTAGGATGCATCAATTATATCAGCGTAATTAGAATATCGCTAATATCCTTTGAATCACAATACACTGCACAAAACAATTAAAGGATAATTGGAACTTGTAATATCCTAGCAATGAGAAAGTAAAACTACAGGTATAAAGTAACGTTAATCAACGCTCGTTTAATAATTTTGGTAAACCACGTATCTACCAATCAGTCAAGTGAGCGAAATGCAATTGATTGGTCATTTAGCCAACATTCGTAAATGAATATTTGGTAGATCTGGCCTTGAAATTCATGACATTTCACTTCAGTATAGAATAAAGTCATCCCGGATAGTAAAGGCAGCCTGGTACCTATGTTGCATGCGATCCTTATGATGTATTGCATTAATGGTACCATTTCGCAGGAGTTAGAGATCAGTACATCTACTAACACTTGTACTACCCGCACAATATTTAAACTCTCTCGATAGGCATTACGTTTCTGTATAAGAATAGAGATGTTTCCAGATTCTCTCTTCGTAAATATACGACAGATATCTGACGACAGATTCAAGCAGAACTTATCTATTAGAAGAACACGTTTATTGTGTCTGTGACAAGTGGATTTAAAATAGTTAATTGCTTATTCTTCGGTTGGACATATGGGAATAGTATTAGGGGGAATTGTTACTTTAAATAGATGGGGTTGTAGAGGAGCAACTACACATTGAGTTCATTGAATTGATACTATGAATTTCAGACAATCTGCTTTGTACCTTGTTATGTGCGAAATGCACCTCAGAGGACATGTCGTATAAATTGTTCTTTTGTGTAAAGGTTGCTTCTAGCCGCTTGTATACCAACACGGTATCTTATTTACGTCTGCGAACATCTGATTCAGTCTTGAAGCATGTTCATTGCGAGAGAAGTAATCCAAAATCATCATAATGTTGTCATCTACTTGTGTTGGTGATGACAGTCTGTCTAATAGCAGTGTCTTTGTGACTTTATAATTGGTTTTCAAGAGTATCCATAATCTTTTTATATTTTGAGACGTAGCCAGTTCGTAACAACCTACTCTTATTGACCATCTTCTATTCTTCTACGTGTTGTCCACATGCGTTGTCTGAGGTCTAGTCATTGTTAATAACGTGGAAGGTCTTAAACTATATTATTTAACTGAAAATAAAAAGTGAGGCCACTTGATCGTGATATGTCTAACTTGCATAGAAAAAATCTAGGGAAATAATTAAAAATACGTATTACAGAGATTTTTGCTTTATCACAACAAATCTTGACTATCCTTAGCAGTTTGAGACAGTATATCACATCGAAGTAAAACGTGTTAACGTTATAGAAGTTGTAGAAAATAGAATGCAGAAAGAACTATGACAAGGAAGTGGGATTTGACAGAAAGCACAAACATACGCAAAATATACAAATATAAAAAAGTAAAGCTTGGCAGAAAAGAACAAAGATGAAAAATTATAACATTGGCAACGATGTTTACTTTACCAGATCGACACACCTGAGCTAAAACATAGTAAAGGAGTTAAGTTAGAGAGCGTAAGAACTCAGAAGAACGCAATCTTTACTAGCCAATCACTGTCTATGACCAACAGTCGACATAGCAACAGCCCAAAACAAGAGCATGTGAAATTTACCGAACAAAATTTTCAAAATCAATGGGATATATAATCCTAGCCACCTATAACCACACGTTACTAAGCCAATCACCCTTATCAAGTATAAAGTTACAATTCAGTGAAAAACAAACCTAATTTTTAACCCCATTATTTTCTTCTTAGCTATGTAGCAATTGACTATTTCACATGTTCAGAGATACATTTTTCGCACTATTATTAATACAACTGAAATCTTCATCTGTATTGAAGAGTGGATAAAGCGAAGCTTGTTTGCAATCTATTGTAAATGACTAAAGAATAATTTATTTCCCTTCAGTGTGACATTATTTTTAAAAACTTTTAAAGTATTCTCTTAATGAGATGTATTCGTGAAAGAGCAGGAGAAAGAGTGTATGAATTAACATGAATGTATAATTGGATTTGGATACATTATGAAAATACGCTTTGATTTCTCTGATTAATCTTTACGGAAATGCCGTTTATGATGTCTAAAGGATTTCCAGTGTATAAGAAAGCCACCATTTGCAAAGTCTCCAAGGGGGACGAGGAGTAAGCTTCCCACAACGCAAAACTAACACAAAACAATTAATGAGGTTTTATTGGAAGTTTTACAAAGCATAATAATGATACCTTGTTATCGTAGTTGACCTAGTTGCTTAAAACATAGTTGGAAAATACTTCAAATCCTGAAGTACAATATTTTTCCTTATAATTGAACATAAAAGTTAGATTTTTATCCCTAAGTACTAGAAAGTACGTTCAACAGAGCTGATAAGCTCAGGCTTGTATAAAAAGGATAGATTTTGAAAAAAACAACATAAGAACATAAGTCTTTTAATTTAAAATCAAAAGAGAGAAAAAAATCAGGGTTATATTTAAATATTTTTAAGGAACTCATTCTTACATTTTACAAGAATTTCTGGGAGCAGCATAAAAATCGTCATATTATCTGTGGTAACTGAAACGTCTTTGGATATGATTTTGTTTCGATTACCCAAAAAAAGCTGAAGATGTTTCCAGATTCTTAAAGAAATATTTGGAATCCCTCGTAATATATAGAATAAGATCCAGTGTGTTTGTGTCACGAAACTTCTCCTTAACTGTTGATTACACCGACGAAAACACTTTTCAGGGAATTTTCTACAGCGGCCCCCAAATTTGGCATTGGTTTATATTAGAACATATAAATAAGTAGGCTTACTAATTAATATTTATAACTTGGTTAAATAAATTAATTTCCAATATAGCAGCAATTATCAGTAAGAAAGTGCTAAAAAGCAGTTCAGTAATTAAACCTACACTGCAGCAGCCCTGTAATTGTGGGCCATAGGCCCACTAGTTCACTAGTATGGTACTTCTCAAGAATGTCAACGAGAATGCCAACTTTCTTCTCATACTATTGTTGAAAACTTAAGTAGCAGTAACTCAAGTGTAACTTACCAGTGCAGCAACAACACAGTTTTCAGGACACCTGTCATGGTCGACGGCTTAGACTACATAAAAACTCATTTCGTCAAGGTCAAAACCTTCGATTTCATTCACACGAACTAATGAAAAATCATATGGAAAAGTTTGAATCATCAAAAGTCTAATAGATCTTAAGTAACAGTGCTGTGTTTAGGTACTTGACGCTGAGTCTGTGTCATAAACAAACACTTGTGATCCGCTTGTACATATGTATATTTATATATGTTCCGAAACACTGGGGAAGATCGCGCTACACACCCTTATCAAATCTTTCCCTTACACGTGCTCTCGTGACGAGGCACGCGCTGACTGTAGTCTTGAGCAATGTATTGAAAGGTGTCTGCTGAGCGCATTGCACCACGGGAATGATATGAAGAACTATCCACTGCTGGTGGCTTCTGGCCTGTTCCAATGTTCTAGACAAGAGGTAGAAATTCAAAATTAATATTTTTTCAGCTTCACCCTTTTTTAATGAAATGTGGTTTAAATTTCGTTAGGTGGAACAGAGAGCGGAAAAGATCACTTGGAGTTAATTATGTTTTCATAGACATTGCTCAATCGCCAAGAACAATCAAACACGCCATTTGCTAATGTGAGTATAACGTGTCAACGTAGTAACTCAACCAAAATAGAAAATACGTATCTAGCTACTGTACGAACTTAAGTAACTAATCCATGTGACCGATATCGCACTAGCGTCAGCATTGCTTTAGAAGGTGTGCTTCAAATCCTAAGGCCCACTGTAACTCGTATGGAGAAGTAATACAGAGCAGGACATTGATGAAAAATGTCTTAAATCAACTTTTGTTATATAGCTATTACATAAATCGTTACTTTAACCATCCATCTATTTAAAGGTTTGCAAACTCTTCTTTTGTGCAAATTATCTTTAATCCTACTGATAAGATACGCGTAAATAAACATCTCTCTCACATAAAATAATCTACATTAGCCATTCAACCGCATTCTCCAAGAATTACAGTAGACTAATGTTAGTGCAACACAAAGCTACTCGATGGATATCTGCACTCTCTGATTTTAAAGTGATAGACCAGAGAGAAAGTACCCACTCAATACCGCTCACTATCAACTCTTGGGATATTCTTTATCAGCGAATAGTAGAATTGGTCGTAAGATTATAAATCTCCCATACTTGAAAAGAGTGATGGGATTTGAATACGCAACCTACAGATTGCAAGTCGATTACCCTAACCACGAGGCCTCCTCTTATACGAAGAGTCGTTAACATTAGCAGTTGGTATTTATATTGTTTGTTTGTTTGTTTTGAATTTCGCACAAAGCTACTCGAGGGCTATCTACGCTAGCCGTCCTTAGTTTAGCAGTGTAAAACTCGAGGGAAGGCAGCTAGTTATCACCACCCACTGCCAACTCTTTGGCTACTCTTTTACCAACGAATAGTGGGATTGACCGTAATATTATAACGCTCCCACGGCTGAAAGGGCGAGCATGTTTGGCGCGACCGAGATGCGAACCCGCGCCCCTCAGATTACGAGCCGCACGCCTTAACACGCTTGACCATGGTGGGCCCTATTTATATTGTATCATTCCATCCAAATCTGCGGTAGATATTACATGTTCTATTTCCTTTTGTCACACTACCAATGTACAATGTAGCCTTTCTATTCTTTATATCTCTTTTAATGCTCCATATTTTTAAAGATTTGTGTTTGAACAAAAGTAAACGTGTGTTACAACAGAAAACGAACGAAAGTTCTTCTCTCTCTTATGTTACTTTATTCTTTTTTGTTTATACATTTATTTATTTTGTACAATGTTTGATTAATTATCAGTTAAAAACTTAATTATGTTTATTTTTTACTGAATTATTTCTAAAAATGGTTAAATACCAAATCTTTTTCATGTTTCATATAATTATTTCTAATTAAAACATAAATAATATATTTATTTCGACTTGTGTTTAATTATTTAAATTATTATTTCAATGATTGTTTTTAATCAACTTATAGTTGTTCATTTCAAATTATTAATTGAATACTTAACTTGTTCAATTTGCACTTAATTATTTGCAGTTGTTAATTAAAAATACCATCATCTTCAATTTACGTTAAATTATTTGAATGCGTGTTTTGAAAGCAATACCACACCAGGTTATCTGTTGCGTACACCAAGGGGAATCGAACGCCTGGTGTTAGCGATGTAAATCCATAGACTTACCGCTCTCCCATAGCGGAATCAAGTTAATTGTAAATCATGATTCATTTTCCATTATTTTCCTATGAATTCTATTACTTTCCATTGTAAATTTAAGAATTTTTTTACCCGTTTAATATTAAATTGACCAGGCTGGTCTCAAACACTGCACTATGCATTGAAAGATTCGAGCCGCAATATGGCGCTGAACGTTCTTCCATCTTTAAGTTGTGGAGGGGGCGTTCTAGCTGTGATAACCAATCCAGTTATTGCTTTACAAGCATTAGCATAGATAGGAGGTGGGAGAGTATAGTTAACTGCTTGCCCTCCCACTGACCGACAATTCAATTAAAGGGATGGCTATGCCTGAACACTGGGGTCTCCGATTTGGTCATTTGGGTCGCTTATCGTTCAAGTACCGTTGAAGTTGAAAATATCCTTACCACAGCTTATATTAAATTATTTATAGTAATTAAATTTAAACATCTGTCTCATTTCGAATGGAACAAACTTAACTGTTTTGCATATTTCCAACACTATATTCACTTTCACTAACAAGAGTATTAATGGCTTTTTTGCACCTTGAATAGTTTTGGATAGTAGAGAGTTGCAGACTAGCACTTTTTGTAACTTGTTTGTTATTTGAAAGTATACAAAAAGCAGATGATTTAGTGAATGAAATGATACCACTGAATCTTCTGACAGATGACGTAAGCCTTTCAAAGGTTTAATCTCTTTAGATCTCTGAAGAGAATGCTTTGGAAAATATAGAAATCACCCTCCTATAAAATAACATAAAGCTTTAGGCTATCTTTATTAAAGTTTTTCTTATCTTAGTCCAATCGATAAGCCAAAGACAAAAACTTTAGTAATGTTCTCAGTTTAACTTTCTGCATCGATTTAAGAGATAAATTATTTTATGTAGGAAAGCTATTTACTTCAAAATATCTGACCAACTTTGTCTGATCTTAATGTCTAGTGGTAACTGAATTAGTTGTCCTGAATGCTCGTTTATTTTCCCGCTATTTCTTTTTTTGGTGACAAATTACGTGACGTCATTTTGTAAAATAAAAAAAAAAAATCGCCGTTGACGCGTTGTTTTGTTCCATATCCTTTTGTTCAATGGCGTTCTGTTCATAGCTTTATAGTTCGTCTGCCTGGTGTCGGGATTTCTTGGTTCACTTTGTCTGACGTCTTTGTTCACTTTGTCGTTTTATCTTTTCTTTTTCAAGTCTTCGTTTGGCGTCATTTTAGCTGATGACTTATAAAATTGCTCTAATTGACCAGTAAGGTCAAGACACATTGTTGCACGCTGTCCTATATTTTAATTTGTTAAGAAACGAAATTTTCTTTAAAAATCTTTTATACTAAATTTCTAAAGTCTCTACTATTCTGTTCTTTGCTATGAGTGTCAACAATCTGCGATAAACAATTTTGATCGCTTGCTGTAATATTTCGGATATTTAGTTTAAGCTAACCGGCAAGGTTAGAACCCCAAATTTCAGGCTTAACCATCCTTGATTTAGAATTGCTGACCAGAAGAAAAGCAGCATGGTGGATACGTGGGCACTCATAACCAAATGTTGTGATTAACTGGTACAGACAAAACAGCCCTACATACAACTGATGTGCAAAACATGCTTAGCGAAATAGCATGACTCGAATCTTGGATTTCATACTTCGAGGAATCCGATAAATGATATGTTCCACTCCTGTTAGATCAATATATTTGGTGTTTTTTAGTTTTTATGCAACTGAACAGAAAAATAGATGTCTTATTTAATCGAATATTTTTAAATGTTGTCTCAAACACCTGCTTCGTATTTTATTGACCTGACATGGCCAGGTGCTTGGGGTGCTTGATTTGCAAACTGAAGGTGACGGGTTCAAATATGTTTGCATTTTTAGCCGTGAGTGCATTATAAAGTGATGATCAATCCCACTATTCGTTGGTAAAAGAATAGCCTCAAAGTTGGCGGTGGGTAGTGATAACTAGCTCCCTTCCCTATAGTCTTTCGCTGTTAAATTATGGACGGCTAGCGCAGATAGCCCTTGTGTAGTTGTGGGCGAAATTTAGACCAAATTATATCTTATTTTGAAGAAAAGCAAGAGCATTTTCGGCAAATACCAGAATCGTCAGATTTTACATACAATATTTTTTGAGCATTTAAAGCATACCTGAAGTTTATAGATTAACCAAAAATATAGAATAATTCTGTAAGTGAACTAAAACAATTAGACGTAACCGTTTCCTATTGAATAGGTCCTAAGATAGACTGTAAATAGAAGAGTTTGAAATATAGATAACAACTTTATTACTTGAGACATTCCTGTGAATATGAAAATGTTTCTTAACTTGTTTAATTATTGAAACATTTATTCATTAATCAAGAGATTTGTGAAAATCAGAGGACCTTTGTTAATATTAATCATTTATAAATGTTTTATTAATTAGGAAATGTCTATGACGATGAACAGTTTTTTAATTGCTCTCAGTCATAGATTATTTCTTCATTAATTTAAAAATTCCTATACATTTGGAAACTTTTTCTTAACATTTTTAAACATCCTCGATTGTTTCATTAATTGGGAACTTGTTAAGAACTGGGACATTTTCTTAATATTTTTTTAATAATTGAATATTTCTTAATTAACTTGCAAATCTGCGAATCATTTGTTAATGCTCTTGATCATAGATGAGCGTTTCTTTAACTGGAAAATTAAAAAATGAATAATCATTATTCAATAAAATAATAAATGACTTCTTCCTTAATCAGGAAATTCATATGAACAAGGATAACATTCGCAATGTTCTCGATCGTCGATGATATTTCATTAATTGAGAAATTCCTGAGAAACTGGAAATTTTCCTCGATATTCTTAAGTAGAATTATGAATAAATCCGTTCAGGTTTGAAATATACTTCATCACGTTTATGTCACATGAGTTTTGGCCATGCAACTTGGCAAATGGATCTACAAAATAGTTTTCATTATAATAGGCTCTGCTGCAAAGTTTTAATATCAAAACATATTCTACACATGCCTGTTTTCCATAAGCCATCGAGTTTAAGAGGACAACAGCCACCCAGCACCCGTTTATACAGTAGTATTATCATGTAGATATCCATAGGCACTAGATTGGCATGTCTTCGTATGAAATAGCATGGATACCCGTTTCATTCTCTAGTTGCTGCCAGTCATGGCTAGGTAGTTAAGGCGCTCGACTCGTAATCCGAGGGTCTCTGGTTCGAATTCCCGTCACACCAAACATCCTTGCCCTTTCAGGTGTGGGGACGTTATAATGTAACGGTCAATCCCACTATTCGTTGGTAAAAGAGTAGCTCAAGAGTTAGCGGTGGGTGGTGATGACTAGCTACCTTCCCTCTAGTCTCACACTGCTAAATTAGGAACGGCTAGTGCAGATAGCTCTCGTGTAGCTTTGCGCGAAATTTAAAGAAAAACAACTAGTTGTTTAAGCTATATGACGATTGAACAGGTATGTCGGCTAAGTAATCTGTGTACATATGACTTGTATTGCTTTTACAAGTAAAGATCCTTGTTGATTGTGTTGCTTACCATTGCCTACAGCACGTGGATTGCTTCTGTCAATGATCTTTGTGTTCCTGGAGTCTCAGTTGTAAATAGACGCTGCATTTTTGTTACACCGTTTGTGGTACGACTGTTGCGGATATCTTTTTTAGATGGTGCTGATACCCCTTGCTGACCCATATTTATTTGTTTACCAATGCCATTACGTAGAAGAGATATTTCCTTCTTGAAAATTCCAAATCTCCAATCTATCCACGTGCGTTTGATTTAAGTGTATGAACAATTTGCATCAGAAATATCTCTTACTTACCCTTCCTCCAAAGCGAACAGCTTTGAGTAGCCTCATACTACCTGCGTGAAGTCATACAATGTTAAGATGTAGTTATGTTATCTGCCGTTCTACTATGACTTTGTATCTGCTGTGTTTGTCACCTGACTTGCTGATTTGCAAATAGTTTACATATAATATACTTAACACTCTGTATTTAAATGGCATATCATATCAGCGTATAGTAGCTATGTGATTTATACAGTAAATACTCAATACCAGTAACATTAAACGTCTAAGGAGAATATGAGATGTTCAATGCTAGTATCGGTAGGCATCCAAGAAGAATATCAAATATTTTTTACTATAGAGTCAGTATGTTCCCAAGATATTCAGTGCTAGTATCAATATATATCCAAGAAGGATATTAGATTTCCTTTGGCAGTTTGAGTACACATTCAAGGCTTTTCATGGCACTGTCACTATATGTCTAGACACTACGTATTTGTTACAGAATGATATTCACAAATTCCTGGTAACTATGAACGTCAAAAACATAATGACCAAACAGAAAAGGGAACATGAAAAAAAATTAGCGTATTTTTTACGAAAACGAGCGTATTTACTCACTATTTTGAAGAAATGCAAAACTGGAACCAACCACGTTCCATAAAATAAGGAAAACAATTGCATAAATATAAAAGTAGCATTTACATCTAAATATATAATAAACGTTAAAACTATACAAAATATTTGAAATTATTCAGTGAATAGTAATATCTTAAAATGTTTTGATCGACAATTGTTTGTTTGTTTTTGAATTTCGCATAAAGCTACAAAAGCGCTATCTGCGCTAGCCGTTCCTAATTTAGCAGTGTAAGACTAGAGAGAAGGCAGCTAATTATCACCACCCACCGCCAACTCTTGGGCTACTCTTTTACCAACAAATAGAGGGATTAAGCATCAAATTATAACGCCCCCATGGCTGAAAGGGCGAGCATGTTTGGTGACACGGGATTCGAACCCGCGACCCTCAGGTTACAAGTCGAGCGCTTTAACCTGGCCTGATCGACAATAATTTTCATTTTGATTATATATGTATATATACATATATACAGTTATATATATAGAGAGAGAGAATGAGAGAAACGAAAGTTACGATGCAAGCTTGTGTTTGGCACTTTTGTGGCCCTTGATCATTTAAACCAGGTACAAATACCAGTACGAAATTTTGTTTAGGCTTTGCAAAAATTGTCTGAAAGTCTTAAAACACGTTTTATGGGACGTACAATACTTAAAATCCTGCAATAAGTATTTTCACTTTACAGCATAAATATGTTAATAGCGTGGTTTTCGTATAAACCAAACACCTGTAACTTTGAGCAATAAGATTAAACTAATTTCGAAGATAAGAAATAACAAAATTATGCATATTTTGTCTTTTTGTACTAGACAGGATATTAAACCTGAAAACACAGTTATACCTGTTCTAGGTTTTCTGCCCAAAACTTAAATCTAATGTATTTATTTATTTTATTTTGTTTCTATCAAAAGTCGCAAGATCAGTAGGAGGAAATTGTACTTTAAATGTGATATCTGAATTTAAAGTATTAGTTTTGATATGCCTAATCCGTAAGAAAATATTGTTGTTAGTATTTTCATCTATGTTTTTACTGTGTGAAAAGTTTCTGTTACTAATTCTATAAAAAGGTTTTATTTTCAAAACCTTCACATATAATGTATTATTTGGAAAAATCATATGCAGTATAACTTTAATTTCATTTTTTTTAATTTTCAATAATTTTGTTTTGATATTTTCAACATGAGAAGCACCTTACATGACAGATGGCAGTAAGCGGTCAAGCCAGAAACCCCAGAACTTAATGTAGTTGTTTGTATAATTTAGACTGCTGACAAGAAGAACAGCTCTCCTGTGACACAGCGGTATGTCTGCAGAGTCACACCGCTAGAAATCGGGTTTCGATACCCGTGATGAGCAGAGCACAGATAGCCCATTGTGTAGCTTTGTGCTTAATTCAAAACAAAAAGCAAGGTGATCAACCAGTTAGCAACAACTTTCACCTACACAGTTACTCTTACTCAAATAACGAGATTCAATATTACTTTTATAAGCGCCCACAACTGACATATTTATATATTAAGCGTATTAAACAAAAAATTACGTATATAAATATGGGAACAACTAATCCGCCACCAGATACGCCAGTCACGAGACTATGTTTAACTATTCCATTTACTTCACAATTTAAATCTTTAAGATTATCCTCTTTTGTTTCTCTAACAAAAGACCCTGCCATTTATATTTGCTGTAAGATGACAAGCTGTTTTAATACATTGAAAGCTGTTTTCGTGTCTTACAAAATATAACTGGAAGGAGCACATCAAATTCGGTTGTCAGATTTTCGCTCTGCTTTTAAAGTTCTTTTCACTCTAGCGTTGTTTTCTTTTTTACATATTTAAGTGTCTAATTAAACAAGTAAAACTTTAAGCATACGTGTTTCAAATTAAAAGTGTTTTTTCCTTCAATTAGCGTTTGATGAATTCTAAATGTCAAAGCGTTTTCTATTGCAGGACCGTATTATGTTCTCAATCAGGAAAAACTCGTTATCTGTGGTGAGAAACATTGAAAGTAGTTACTGTTTGACAATTTATTAAGATATATATTATATACAAGCAAAACAATTTAGACTAAAATTAAATTTAAAATATTATTAAATATTTTCTTTAAGGATACAATTATGAAATTTAGTAAGATTAAATTAGCTTAGAATGATCTTTTAGAGAAAAGTTTAAACGATTTTAAGAATTTTTACACATCAGATTTATATCTATCCTTATGTTTCTTCTTTTATATTTCTGTGAGAACGACTTCTTTCTTTAAGTTGATTTACACACGTTGTAGACACCATTAGATAAGTGTTAAGTTTACAGACTTACAACGCTATAATTGGGGATTCGATTCTCCACCATAGACAAAGTGAACTACAAAACATCAACAATTAATGCTATATAATTTTGTTTATGTTGTTAAGTGCAATGCTAAACAATAGACTGTATATCTATGCCAATTACATCTAAAATTATAAACCTTTAGACTTATAGCTAACACGTTTAGAGATCCTTCTATACAAAAGCCTACTGTGATATCACAATTTCCAAAGAACTGCACTGCTTGGTTTGGAATTTTTCTTATAGCATTAGAATTTAAAGAAATATACGTCAAACACTGTGTAAACGACATTTTTTAAAGATAATCTTCAGGAAACTTCAAACTAAAATTCTCATGTTTATCCACAGAGTCTTTTTATTTCAACGCAGAAGTAAAATTGTGTATATTGTGCAGTACACTATATTTATTAATTGTATTTCACATGTTTTGCCATACCAGGATAATTTTTTGAGTGACGTTTCTCTATCAGACTCAGTTTTTTAAACAATGATTTACATATTAATAACGCGGTTTGATACAACACTTCTGTGTAAAAATAAGTTTTATTATTTTTCAGTCATTATACCGAATGCTAAAGTGTGAAGAATTAAAAGGCGTCATGCCAAGTCTTCACAGCATTACCAGAAATAAAATATTTAAATTAAAAATATAAACATCAATAATTACATTACAAAACAAAGAATATTACCTTGATGCAGTTGTAGATATGAATCAGTTGATCTCACAGGGATCTCAGTGCGCACGAAAGGATTTAAAGTTATTTGAATCACGAGTCACGGACTAAACTTATCGTTTCACAAACTACTTTAATTTGTCTTGAAATTTTGTTTGTTAAAAGTTGTCTTTAAATTTTCACTATTTCACATAAAGACCTGTGATCAGATTTCATACTAACTTTTTTATATCTTCAGTGAATCGCTTATACGTATTGCACCCAGTACTACTAATCTGGCTGCTAGCCGCACAGAAACTAACCAGTTAAAAGTCTTACAAACAAAAACAAATTCTAACAATCTGTCGAAACCATAAGATCTCCTGTCATTCTTGTTTTTTTGTAATTCCTGCTTAAAGCATTTTTGAAGCTTCCAAAGCAGGCTTTCACGTAAAACTGCGCTTTATTGTTATTGAAATGATTTTTTTTTTCCAGAATATTGAAGTGGACGGAGACCTGTAATTGTTAAAATTATTGTTTAAATTATCATTTGTTGTTCTTCTAAAGGCCAAACTTTTGAATTTTCCTAACGTCCAAGTTAACATAATATACAGATAAACAGAGCAATCAGCCGTACTAACATTTTGAACTGATATCTTTTTATGTTTCTTTCTAACGACACACAGCTTAGTAGACGTGTTATTTTCATGAACGAATATATTATAAGCTCCAACGCTGTGCAATTTTTTTTTTCTAATTTATGCGTAACAAAAGACGTTTTAGGAGCACATAATTTTCTCAAGTCGGCTTGAACTCATTAACTAGCAATAGCAGCAGTAGCTGTATGCTATTTGGTTAAGGGTTTGTATTATCTTGTTTCAAACGTAATTAACCAGTAATTAATCATTTATGGAGAAATGATATATTATATTTAAAAATAAAGAGACTGAAACATAGGGTAGGGTAATAATTATAATAATAAGGAAAACACAGTTTGGGTTGAATGGTTTGATCCTCACATAAACATTCTAATACGTTGTTGTGGTCAGTAAATTGTCTGCTAGTTTAAAGAATTTTCGTGTAAAGCCACTCAAACGTTATCTGTATATGGCCGTTTCTAATTTTGAACTGATACAAGAGAGACCAGTCTCTAACATTTGATCTACTCTTGTACGACCGAATAGCCGGACTCATACCATGGATCCAAAGTGTAGAGCGTGGTGTAAAGCGTGTTTTGCGGAAAGGAAACGTGAACCATAAATCTACTGGTTCACTTTCCGATTATGCTAACCATTAGGTCACTACCTATTCTTGGTTTATAAAGGTACCAACATTTCTGAGAAAATTACCTTTTCTTTTTATAGCCATTTTAAAGGAAAATACATTTAGATTTGATTGTTTGGTATCAATAATAATGTTGTGATAACTACTAAGCATTAAATGTGGTATAACTTTGTTGGTATAACGCAGTAGATGTGATATAACACTAATAGTATTTTTAATCTCACCCACCTTATTTACCAGATCCATACGGATTTAACTAGATGTTACATTAAATATTATGTAATATCACACCAATTACAAACTGTTGGAACGTGAGTTTATGATCAGCATTTTTAGCTAAGCTAGAAAGAGTCCGGGGTACGAGAAGCGATGTTGTTGAAAACACTCCACGTTTTCAGCTTTCATTGCTTTATAAAACTAAGAGCCAATACCTTTATTCGGTTTAAACAGCACAAAGAGTCCTCGCGGCGGGGTTTGCTGTTTTCTGGATTATGTTTTCTCTGGTCAATATTTCCAAAACATTGATGGTTCGACCCGAAATTTGGTTGTCTCTGACCTGGTCATTTGGCCCATATGTGCATGAGGTGTCATATAGGTCGAAAATTTTAATTCGAATTAATAAATTGTTTGTTTGTTTCGAACTAAGCACAAAGCTACACAAAGGACTAGCTGTCTTCTGCCCACCATAGCTTTCGAAACCGGTTTCAAGTGTTATAAGTTCGCAGACATACTGTTGTGCCACTGGGAGGCATTACCAACTTATGGATCATGATATAACAGTCTAAGCATACTACATCATAATTCTTATAAATCTGTTTTTATGAATATGTACAGGATTATATAAACATCACTTGATATACATTCTTCCCTATTTTGAAAAGAACTTGTTACGAGTTATAACAAAAATTGTTAGTTTTTATAATGAGCTTTTAACTGTTTGAATATAAATATTTTTGAAGTTGTAGGTGGTTAAATAATTGTGTTTATTTTTATGACGAACTTTAGTAAGTTAAATAAGCGTTTTTCTTTGATGAGCTTGTGAAAAAGTCAATAAATATCTTTATTTATGCGAGGAACTTGTAATGAACTAAGTGAGGAGTTGTAATTAAGATGAACTTAAAGAAGGTTCAAGAAAATGTCTATGTGTGATGAACTTGTAGAGGACAGAATAAACAACTTGTATTTAGTTTTTGTTTTTCTCTTTTCATGGATGGAAGAGAGTTTGATACAGAATGTTTCTTGTGGTTAGCTTTAATAAAACACAATAAAAAGAGTTGTTTAGTATGTGTGTGTGTGAGCTTGAAAAGGTTTTTCTTTAATTGTTCTTCAGAATAAAGCTATACGATGTGTGGTCCATCCACTACTGGTATGGAAACCCAATCTTCTGCTCCTGAGCTGAGCTACATGGTGATAACTTGAAAAATGGCTGAAGAACGAGTGTTTGATTCTGTGACGAACTTATTAATAGTTAAATAACTATTAAATTCTAAGGATAAATAAAAATTAAGGTTGTACATGTTGAAGTCTAAATATATATAAGTCAACTAATAAGAGGATGACATATAAACATGCCAAAATATACATACAGATATTTAAGTTTCTACTTTATAAATACTTTAACTTGGGATACGTAAAAGTGATTTCGTTCGCTATTATACAACAGCGTTGGGACTGACTAATGCATACACTTTTATTGATATTTACAAATAAATAAAAACATGAAGCTTTTGGCAAATTGAATTATGCTGAGGAGCTTCTGAAGTAGAATAGAAAGTACATTATTATATTTATATAATAGCATTATGAAATTTGCTATTTTACTGCTCATTATTTAGGACTTTATTATGATTCCAAATACCTCAGTGACTATGATTTAATTTCAATATTTGGTAATTAAGTATAATTACGTAAGAATCGTTTGTTTGTTTTTTTGAATTTCGCACAAAGCTACTCGACGGCTATCTGTGGTACCCGTCCCTAATTTAACAGTGTAAAACTAGAGGGATGGCAGTTAGTTATCACCACCCACCGCCAACTCTTGGGCTACTCTTATACCAACTAATAGTGGGATTGACCGTCACATTATAACTCCTCCACGGCTGAAAGGGCGAACATGTTTGGTGCGACCGGGATTCGAACCCGCGACCCTCAGATTACGAATCGAACGCCTTAACCCACCTGGCCATGCCGGGCCACGTAAGAATCAAAATGCACTCTGGAGAAAGGAAATATATCACTAAACATAATAGATTTTGCTATTTTCTTAATCTAAGAACTCGTCGAACAATGCGTATGTACGTGGCTTATGGTGATAACGTCATCCGAATAGAATTTTTATCTCGATGTTTTGATACTGTGTTACTAAAATACATATCTTATCAAGATCCTTACATTTTTCTGAACAATTTGATAAGTAAAATAATAAGAAAGCACAATTCTGTAAGCCTTGGTTGAATAATAATTCTAAGCTTGTATTCCCTGGTGATGGTAATTCTCATAAAAAATCTGATAGTGACTTGGTGGCCTAATACGATATTTAAAGAATCTACCAACTAAAATAATCTTGTAGTTACTTTACACGAACGTGTCAGAACGTGTTTTAGATTGAGTCTAGGCGCTAGGGATCATAAAGAGAACGTGAAACTCAAACTGATAAATTGAATGTGTCTTTATTTGTTTGTACTTAGAGCAACACTGGACTATCTGTTGTGTTCACTGCGTAGAACTTAATCCTGAATTCTAGCATTGTAAGATCGTAGCTTTACTGCTGTCCACTGAGAAATGGATAAAATGAGAATCGTCTGGAGATATACCATATTGTCTGCGGTTTCTACCATACAAAATCCAAAGATTAACTGCGTTCTCTAAGAATAATTTAAGATGTGTGAGGTAAACATTAACGCATGTTTGACTTCATAACCTGTTAAAGACTGGTTACGAACTGAACCACGCATAGATAGTATTAACACATGCTATTTTCTACTGACTCGCAGACAATAAGCCTTTTACGTAAAATGGACAGTGGTTTGTTCCCAGATGAGCAAAAGAAAGCAAAACTACATGTATTTATGCTACAGGCCATGAAGGAATAAAGCTAAATGAGAAAGTTGACAAACTCACAAAGACGTCCTTCTGTCAAATCAACACTACTGGCAGGATTTCAACCTCCTCTTCCCTAATATGGCGAAAACTACAACCAGAGACAAGAAACTGGTGGAACACAGAGTATTGTATAGTGTGACTAAGAAAAACAAAATTTGTGGAATCTATAGGAAAATGTAGAGCCATTAGGCTACTAATAACATCAGTACAGAAAGCATACCGTATCTTCCGCGAGACAACAGGCCGTCACATGAGGAGTTGACCCAACTCTTAAGATTGAAACTTATTACAAGTGAACTCAATTTAAAAATATGAATGTTTTAAGCATTTTTAACTATTTATTATCCTCGAAGTAAAGTTCACTAATGATCCAATCAGAACATTTTTGCAGAACATTGATCAACACAAGGCATGTTAAACGTGTTTTTTTGTCAAATAATACATTATGGTAATAATGATAATATCACTGTCAAAACACTCTAATACGTTATTTACAATTTTTGATTTAAGGTTAATATTTAACACAGAAGAAATGGCTCATCTAGAATGTCATAACAGATTCACCTACTAGTTTAAAACATTCGAGGTATTCCTTTAAGGTTAGGGCAGAATGAATATGCATTATTTTTGACTGTGTGTATTAAAGAGAAACAAGAAAATAAAATCAGAGAAACGATTCTAAAACAAAATGTTGAAGTAACGACTGAATATTTCAGAACATATGAAATAAACTGTCTGAAAAACAACCTTTACGCTCATTGTGACGTAAGGCACTTTCATGTCAAAGGTTACTCCTGGATGTATTATTTTTTCTTTCAGAAGGATGGCTACATGTCCATTCTTGAATATGCAGAACGTGACTGTGCATTTAGAACGATTAATGATCATTCCTGTTTTATTGCACCGTTTTACTCACCCTACTCAGATGTGATTCCGTTTCGGTTTCAATTTGAACTTTGCTAGGGCATTTCTTGTTATAATAAGAGTGCCTTCAGCAAAGGTGAGCCATTAACATCTGGTTGCACTGTTAACACGAGCTAGATCTAGTGTAGATGTTGAAGTAAACTGGCGAGAGTGGTTTTACTCCAAATCAGGCAGGCATCGATAGTGATCCAATCTGGCTGACAGCTTTCACACTTCATGATACATCATCTGGTAGTTAACGAAACTATGATCCATCTTACACGTGACAAACCGCTGTTGATTCTAAGCATTACTTTAGCTAGAATGAGTAGCCGGACTCTACTGTAGACGAATTTCAGAGCTACATCTAAATGTAAAGGTTTTCTGACCACCTTTAAAACATTCTCATTATCAGCTACCAATTCGTCAGGATTAAACCAGGATTCTCTTCCCATGGAATGATCACCTAATGACGAGGTAGGCAGTTCAATAACAGCCTTCTCTGAGATGTTACCAATAATGTTCTGTAAGACAATGATTTGATAACCTTTTATTCTTCATAGATTCTGTTAAGGGTTTGCTAAAAGCTTTATTTTATATTTTAGCGATACTGTCCTTTATTGGAAACTGTGATCCGAAAATACATTTTCACAACCCGCAGAGGAATGTGCAATCACGTTTCAAATAGATAACATGATTCAAAACCTTCTATTGATACATTACCATAGCATTTTGTTTAATTGACGAACTCATTTGATTCTTTTAAAATATAATATCGAAGTCACGTCATCAACACGTGAGTGGTGCATGTACAACTTAACTGTTAATTACTTGTTCTTGTTCTTGTTTTTACGTACCATTTAAATGATTCCCAGCATGTTCACATCTATAACAGGAATGCGAACCTTAACTTATTGTACATTTGCATATTTAAAACTGTGATTTCTTTCCCTATCAACAGGCCCGGCATGTGCAGGTGGTTAAGACACTCCACTCGAATCCCTATCACACCAAACATGCTTGCCTTTTCAGCCGTGGGAGCGTTATAATGTGACGGTTAATCCTACTATTCGTTGGGAAAAGAGTAGCCCAACATTTGGCGGTGGGGGGGGTGATAACAAGCTGCCTTTCTTCCAGTAAGCATGTGCTTACCCTGTCTTTGTCACTCAACACACCCTTGAAGGCCGTAGCCATCCGTGTTTCCTTGGGTCATACCATCACTGTTTGTTCTCTTTACCTATCCCCTGGGAGATATGTGATCAATTAGACCTTGATGCTCTCGTTGAACAGTTGCCGTCTCCCTTTTTACTCCTGGGGAACTTTAATGGACATCACCCCCTCTGGGGAAGTGCTGTTATTGATGGGAGGGGTTGCTCTGTAGAGTGTATGCTCTCTGATAACAATCTTTCTCTTTTCAATACTGGTTCTTCCACTTATTTTCATGCACCTAGTCAGTTATTTACTGCTATTAATCTCTCAGTTTGCTCCCCTTCATTATTCTCCCATTTTTCATGGAGGGTTGACAATTATCCACTAGGCAGTAATCATTTTCCTATACTTTTGAGAGAGACTGGCCGTGGTTGATGCCACCATACCCGCGTGCCCCGGTGGAAGCTGGATCAGGCAGACTAGTCCACTTTCACTGCTCTTGCAGAACTTGATCCTGCCATCGTGAATCAGCCATAAATAGACGACTGTGTGGCAGCGGTAACTGGCTGTATTATACAAGCAGCTGCTCAGTGTATTCCTAAAACCTCGACACGTTTTCCACGATATCCTCGTCCGTGGTGGAATCCTGCTTGCCACTTAGCATGGAAGGCTCAAAAACGGGCCTGGGATACTTTTCGTAGATATCCCACACTTTCGAACCGCGTCGCTTTCCAACGGGCCCGTGCACATGCTAGGTGGGTAAGATGTCAAAGCCAGAAGGAATCTTGAATTAAATTCACAACTAGCATATCTTCTACCACCAGTTCCAAGGTCATATGGGACAGGATTCGAAAGGTCAGTGGGCACTACAATTCTGTCCCCCTCTCGATCTTACTCTCTGATGGTCTGGAGGTGGCTGATGTCCGGAGTATCGCTGATACTCTAGGTGAAAGCTTTTGCCGGGTATCTAGCACTTCTGCTTGTTCCTCCACCTTCTTGGCCATCAAGACTCGGGCAGAGCATTTACCTTTTTCCTTTCGAACTGACTGTCTCTTTGACTATAATTGTCCCTTTACACTGGTGGAACTGAAAATGGCGCTTCATCGGTCTGGCAGTACATCTGTTGGACCTGATGATGTACACTATGACATGCTGCACCATCTATCTCCTGCTTCTCTTGACGTCCTTCTAATTGTCTGGCCCGGCATGGCCAAGCGTGTTAAGGCGTGCGACTCGTAATCTGAGGGTCGCGGGTTCGCATCTTGGTCGCGCCAAACATGCTCGCCCTTTCAGCCGTGGGGGCGTTATAATGTGACGGTCAATCCCACTATTCGTTGGTAAAAGAGTAGCCCAAGAGTTGGCGGTGGGGGGGGGTGATAACAAGCTGCCTTTCTTCCAGTTTTACACAGCTAAATTAGGAACGGCTAGTGCAGATAGCCCTCGCGTAGCTTTACGCAAAATTCAAAAACAAACTCTATCAACAACAACGGGTGTGGTCTTTGGAATCACGTCTAAATCATACCTTTCTTTCTTCACAGTGTATGATAATTTATTGGTGTTATATACATACATACATTGTTGTATAACATTGAATTTGTGTGTTTATTTATACGTTTCTTTTTTCATATACTTTCATTTCCTTGACAAAAGACTATTTAGAAGTCCGAAAATTAGGAAACAAATAAACTTTTATTTATGTGATTTAGCACGAAGCCACACATTGAGCTACTTGTGTTAGGTTTACCACTGGAACAGAATCGCGGGTTTTAGCGTTGTAAGTCAAAAACTTAACTTTATTTTCTATCCTACCGTATAAACAGTTCTACTTATTTTATACTTACTATGTATTGATACAAACGTCCTGTAAGGCTGTGAATAAGAAATAAAATAAAACGAGTGAAGTGAAAGACAATGCCCATATGCAAATACAAATATTGATAAATAGCTGAAGCCTTAACATGTCGCACACAGTAATAAATCTCTTCAATTATATGAAGTCTATTCCAGAATTTTTGGGGTCATTCAATTGATAAATTACTTACTTCCTTGCTGGTATATATTACGATAATAATAATTATTGTTACTCTTATTTACTTCCTCTAACTTTACGAAGAGCCACTGGTCACCTAGACATCGTCTAAAGATATGAGTTCCACTAAAAGGTAGCCTTCCCTTTTCTATACAAACTATAACATCATTGGTCAAATAAAAGTGCTGTAAAACCGTCAAACATTACTTTACTAGACAAGTGAAATAACACGCCTTCTCTGTTTACTCTTTTATTCAGCTTATAACCATATGCAATGTGAAGAAAAAAATCTAAAACAGTAAAATTGCCTAATCTTTCCTGGTAACATCAAATGTTGCATGAACATCGGTAAAGTTTGTAATAAGCTAAAAATGTATTATTTAAAGCCTAACCTTATATGCTATATCTTAATAGGCATACGACTGCAGGCTTTTAAAAAATCACAGAATATTTTGAAAATATTACTTTGAAGATTTTATTTTAACACAAAACATTATCAGTTATGACATGTTTTACAGAAGACACGTAGCCGTGTATTCTACATATCTATCATCATAGATATTAGTGTATAGTGATTTCTTTACTGTTACGTATATCGCATGTTTTGTATTAAATGTTGTATTGGAGTGTATATGAGCATAATACTACATGATAACTGTTGTATTATTTTGTATATAACGACGTGATTCACGTAATTAGGTGCAGAATTGATGGTTTGGTGCTGATTTATTACCCTTTTCCCATTGTCAAATTTCTATTTTTTCGTTTCACAGTGCTAGTATGTGGTACATAACCTATCAGGCAACTTATCAAGTACATTTATCAACTACTAAAAAATTGATACAAAAGTAAGTGTGAAGCTTAAGTTATTGAACAGCTATAGATTATCAATATTATGTTTTCCAAAAAGCGTGGAAGATGGTTGTTAATATATGATAGAAACTGAGGATGGCTCATGTCATCAGATTTTTATTTCTGTATCTGTAGGGATAACTATCACGACCACAAACAGCTATTATCGGTTTGTGGTAGTGAGATGCTATGGGTTCTAGCACCCAGATCCTAGCCACTTATTGGATCTGTATCTTGCTTTTTAGTTTATCATTTGTTATTTGAGTTATGTCTTACTAATGGAATATCCTCGGTGATTTTGGATGTTATAACCTCAGATATTTTCACTTTAAAAATGCCATCGTTTATACTTTTGCGCAAATAAAGTGATTGTGCATAGTTTTCTCACAGTTGTGTTGGTGCGCACTTCTAAGTTCTCTCAGGATTTTAAATGTTCAGAGTAGTATATGAAAAAAATCATGTAATTCATAATATTTTATCAAGCTTTGTTCGTTTCAGAGCAAAGCCACATTAGACTGTCTTTTCTGTCCGCTGCGGGGAATCGAACCTCAGGTTACAGCGTTGGAAGTTGGTACTGTTATCATTGTTCTAGAGAGACAAATTTTAATTGAGGATGATTTTGCCTTTATTTCTTCACAGCTTTAAATTACTTGCCAAACTTTAGTTGTATGAAAAAGATGTTTCACTGTGTGTTTTCAAAGAATATCAAGATGATGTTGGATTAGTTCTGCTTACGATAGCACTTCCGTAAAAGCAACATTCTTTCGTTGTTCTATATTTACAGTTTTGTGATATTAACTTTAAAGCATTCATTTATCGCATGGCCAAGCGCGTAAGGCGTGCGACTCGTAATCCGAGGGTCGCGGGTTCGCGCCCGCGTCGCGCTAAACATGCTCGCCCTCCCAGCCATGGGGTGTATAATGTGACAGTCAATCCCACTATTCGTTGGTAAAAGAGTAGCCCAAGAGTTGGCGGTGGGTGGTGATGACTAGCTGCCTTCCCTCTAGTCTTACACTGCTAAATTAGGGACGGCTAGCACAGATAGCCCTCGAGTAAGCTTTGTGCGAAATTCCAAAACAAACAAACATTTATCAATTAAAAAATAATAATAGATAGGACAAGATTAAAACCCTATTTCTTACAACGTGAAGTTTAGAGCCATTATGTAACAAATAGGAAAAATAAGATGCCTGTAACACTAGTTTTCTACGGTCTAATAAATAATAATAACTGGTAAGTTCTGATGTCTTATTCCTAGTTTAACATGTATAATTTTTCTTAAAATGACCCATGTAATAGAATATATTTACTATATATTTCTTGTACTACTCTTTAAATAATTATTCATGTGAGTTGAGCGTGTCATATAAATTAATCAGAGAAACCATTTGCCATGGACATTGGGAACTGTCGTAGCATTCGGGTGATATCATTGCTTTCGATGTCAAAAATTAACGTTGTACATGAGAAAGACAAATGAGTGATGGCTGTATGCAGTAGAAGTTAAAATGAGTGGTGCATGTATGTAGCAGAAAGTAAAGAAATATATGTGTGTGTATATATATATATATATTTTTGCTACTAACCACAAACCTACACAATGGTATATGTTTCCTGAGCCCGAGGGGCCTAGCATGGCCTAGCGCGTTAAGGCGTGCGCTTCGTAATCTGAGGGTCGCGGGGCGTTATAATGTGACGGTCAATCCCACTATTTGTTGGTAAAAGAGTAGCCCAAGAGTTGGCGGTGGGTGATGATGACTAGCTGCCTTCCCTCTAGTCTTACACTGCTAAATTAGGGACGGCTAGCACAGATAGCCCTCGAGTATAGCTTTGTGCGAAATTCCAAACAAACAATTCCTGTGCCCGCCACAAGTATCGAAACCTGGTTTATTAGAGGTATAAGCCTTCAGACTTACTGCTGAGTCACTGAGAAGCAAAAATGATGTAAGGAGCAAAACAAACCATGAAATGGTGTGTGTAGTGTAAAATAAAGAGATTGATTCTGCAAGCAGCAACAAGAAAGTGGGTGAAGCTACACCCAGAATAAATAAAACGTTAGATGTTGTATGTAACATAAAGAACGTTATATAATGCTATATATAATAGGAAGTAAAGAGGGGGGCCATACGAACACTAGAAAATAAAGTATGTGATGTTATAACCAGAGAAAGTAATCATGGTGATGCTCTAGGCAAATATTGACATTGTGTTTCATTGCCAATGTGAATTTCAAAGACTTTGTCAGAAAAAAAGCTACTTTTGCTTAGTAACTTATTAAATGATGTATTAGTTTTAAGGAGAACATCAGCTTACATCCTGTAAATTTTCTTTAAAATCACATTCATATTTTATAAATACATAGCATATAGCAGTTATTAAGGTCAAGTACATTTGACCTCTGTGTTTTTTTAGTATTCCAATGAACATTAATATATTATGTTCAAACTGAATTTTATAACAACTAATTTTCAGAAGAGGAGATAAACGTATTGTCAGTCATATACATTAGAAAGAAAAGTTTTAAAATGACATATTAAATGACAAGATTACAGTTAGACATGTCTATATATATGTATATATAAATATAACATTTTTTCGAGACCATCTATTTAATCTTCATGGCAAATAACAGACTACATTGTAAAATGTCTGAAATAATGTATGTGAGCGCTCTGTGAAAACAGATACTGTACTTCATTGTTACTATATTTGGTTGAGGCAAAAATACATTTTTATTCAATAACACATTCAGTTTCTTTTTCAAAATAATTTTGTGTTCCCAAACATAAAAAATAGCGTCTTAAGTTCGTGGCATGCACAGATAACATAGTATAAGTTGCATTTAGATGTTTGTAATAATTTTATATTTATCGAAAAAGTCCAGATGAGTGAATTCAAATTTTAAGCAGCTTTAATTTCGATACTTTGAAGTCGTTGTTTGAAATTTTCAATATAAATTTAGTCATTGGAAATAAATTTAAAAAAATAAAATAAATGCGAATAAAAGTATCTAAATTCAAAAAGGATTTTAATATAACAAAGAGTTTGTGTGTGTTGTTATCCTCTTGGTACTACACGTGCATGTGTCTCCTGAAAAATTAAATTACAATTCCGTGTTCTCTGTTATAATTTTTTTGCATGTTTTAAATTCAATAACCGAAGAGCAAAGGACATTTTAGTTTCACCTCTGAGATGAACAATCAGTAGAAGTGATTAAGTAACAAATAAATGATACTTGAAAATCTTTAGGATATCATGTGAAAATACAGCAAGAAAAGGTAAAACAAACTGCTGTTTCGAAAGTTTAGTAAAAGCAGAAAGCACAGCGAAAGTAAAAAAGTATTGCATTGAAAAAGGCAAGAGCGGGAAAAAACACAGTGCGCAAGGGACGATCAAATAATTGTCTTTTTGTTTGTTATTCTGAGACTTCCATCAACTGAATAATTCTATAAGTCTGTTTAGAGGAATGGAAGGATATATACTTATATACATGTGTGTATGTGTGTATATATAAGGAAAGACAGTGGAACTTTTACGGTTCGATTACTCTACTGAGACAACAATCCAAACTCAAACATATAAATCCGACAAAAAGACCCCAGATTTAGAGAAAGGGTAAATCTATACAGAGATGAACTACGTTATGGTTATAGACGATAAAGTCTATCCAAAATCAATCAGTTGATCTTTTTTGGTTTCTGTTCTCAGACTTTCATGTAGTTTAGCATCATAAAATGTTTCTCATTCACTGTCACTTGTCATTCAACTACAGAAGCGTGTAACCAAGAAAATGGTTGCCGTTACTGCTCACAGCACCAAACTACTGCACCCAAAACCCACAATTAATTATTCCTAACCATCTGTCATCGACATCTGGTGACTTTTTTTAAGCCTCACGTTAATGTTTACTCTTCAATCTTATTGCGGAGCATCTTCTTTTCGTTGTCCATTTAAACGGAAGGGTAACAAGAAAACCTTGAAGAAAAACTTTGTTCATTTGAATATATCTCAGCTGCTACACCGGCAGACTAAGAAATAAAAAAATTATTGTAAAAACTGTTATAAATCGATACGCAATATGGTTTAAATATGCTCTGTTTTATTAATGTTTTTTTTTCTTTCAGGGACAATGTTTTGACCTGTATTTAAGTTGTTTTTAAAGTTTACGATACGAATGTAACTCAAGCCATTTTAATTGACTTGTCAATGCGCTAAAGAAACTTGAGATGGATTTTTTTGTTAAAAGCAGGCACCCGTCATAGATCAACTCTACATGAGACGGAGATTTGAGTGAATGTTGATGATAGCAGTTAATCTTTAAGGCCATTTTCAAGGTTATTTATATCAAATAAGTTATAGTCTGATAGTATTGAAATAAGTGTACATAAGTCAAAGTTTTTAAGAAAAGAAAAATAATAAAATAATAATTGTATCAATAGAAACACAACATTACAGAGTAAATTCACCTGTAATTAAGTTAACAGGTGACCAAATTAAGTCAACTTGCTTATGTTGCATACTTACCGGTTTTTGAGTTAACTGAGTATCATTCTGAAACATAAATGGCTTTATAGTATTTATTTTTATGCTCAAATAATTAGTAAATGTTTAATAAAGCTCTTCATGTGCACTTTGCAGAGTATTCAGTTTATTTACATATACAAAACCGTCTGGTCACGAGATGAGTCAGATAAATAGAAAAATGCAGAGATATATTAATGTCTTGGTTAATGTACAAGATAGTGTGCAACAACAAGAACCTCTCAGACGTTCAAAGGGGCATGAGTATCGGTGCCTGTCTATCAGGAACCTTATTATATATCGAAAATTAATTTGGTTGAGTATCTTTGGAATTAGCCTGAAAACCGAATTTGCATTATACAACACAGAGGCTATTTTGTTTCTTTGTTCGTTTCATTGTACAATAGGCCACCTACACTAAATCCGCTGCAAGATTGAAATCTACAATTCTACCGCTTTAAGTTTTTAAGCGTATCATAAAGCCCCACAAGCTAAAAGTCAGGTCATAGAATTGTAATATTCGAGCATAACCATCCCTAATTTCCTCGAAAGGGAAACGAAGTCCGCCTGGAGAAGTCACATCTTTTAACCAATCATAACACCATACAGTTGTGTGTTGTCTGTCAGTTAGTCAGTAGACGCTAAAATGACGTTAAGTAAGGAACGCTTAACATTGCAGTTTGTACTAATTTCAAAAGCAAGAAACAAAAAAATATTTGTTACTCTTAATTTTGTTTTTATTTACTTTTGAAACAGAACACTTTTGAGGACTCTACAGAAGTACATCTATTTCATGACTCCTGATAATCAGAGTGAAAGTACTCACCTCTGTATTTCGATATAAAACAAAAATGTATAAAGTAAGTCCAGAAATTACGTAATGGGCACGTTGAATGACATGTTTTATATTCGAATACATAAAAACTTGAAATAATCTGCAAATACTTATAGTGTCCTCTGTTTTGACAAAATATTTTGGCGAAAGCTTATAAGTACCGGTAAACAGATTGTTTCCAACTGAAAATCAGAAAAATAATTTTGACAAGCTGCACTAAATTTACATTTCTGAAAAAAAAAACACATTTTAAAATATCACTAATCCATTAATCAACTCTAAAAGTAATATTAAACTTCGTACAAGTATTTCTAAAGCAACCACAAAATTAAATATTAGTTTATTAATAAGCTTGCGGCCTTGTGATACGCCAATTAATAAATTTATATAACATTTATTTCCTTTAAAAAAATGACATTCACTTTTGTCTCTCTTTAGTAATTTAAACCTATATAATATGACAACTAGCTGCACATGCGGAAAATATCCAGTGAAAATGAGTACCTCGTGCTGTTTTTACTATTTACTTCGTCTTTGCAACATTAATCCTATCTTAATCGATCTGGTCATGTCTAGCGTTTCATCCAATTTCGCGGTCCTTTGTCATGGCTCTTGTGTAGTCAACCACTGGCTCCTGATAGCCGAAAGTTGAATGTTATTATCCACCGAGTGTGAATACTGTAGAAGGAGCTTACAAATAAGTTATACTCAGATTCTACGTTTTTCGAACTTATTTCTTATATCACTTATATTTCTAACGGTTGGTTAAGTGTTCTGCTTCATGTTACACGTCACGCTATTATACTTTATTTCTTGCTTGCATAATGTGTTGAGATTTATTTTAATCAGTAAACAGTTAGTTGGTTCAAGACATCCAACCTGACGTGTTCAAGTTATTAGTGAGGAATAATTTTGTTCATGGTATAGTTTGCTTGCTGCTGATATTACATTTTATGCAAAGCTACTAGAGGGTGCGTTGGGAAAGCCATCGTTAATTTTGAGGAGATAAACTAAAATGGAAGGTGGTTAGTTGACATTACCCACTGTCAACTCATGGCTATTCTAATCATATAGCGAGATTGACCATCTCCCCTATAACGCACAGTGATATTTTTATATAATTTTTTCGGTAACGGTGCGTGAACTACAGAACCGCGCTCAGTCTCACGATTATTGAATTACAATAATAAAATATGTTTCCTGCGTTACAACTGTAGTTATCTTCAACTCCCTTTGATGACCCAAAAAATTCGTTGCTCACAATATTTTATGTACTTGATCAATAAGTCTCTGGAATTCGCATTCTAGGGTTTCTGTGGCTGACTTGTGAATTATAAATGCACAACATCCTAGACCAAATGTTTCCCAAAGTGGTCGATATCGATTCCCTGGGGTCGATGGAACTGAACAGGGGATAAATAAAGATCGAGAAGTCGGTAGGGGTTCGAAAATGGTCCCTAGGGTGAAGTTAGCCCAGGCATTGTTAAACTTAGTCCTGCGTTATCATCGGTTATGTCAAATAGTAGTCAAAAGACATTTGTATCCACAACAGCAAAAACAATAGCAGCAACTTCAATTTTTTGTGTAAATAAAAGTGTTTGTTTATTAAAAAAAGTTTAAGTATTTTAAATGTTAAACATTCTAGTAACATAGTTTAGGAATCAGGCTTATAACTCGTGAGATATCCTGCAAATAAAATATAGAATATATTTTCTGTTATGGTTTTAATAATTCCATAATACATTTGTTCTTATTTTTACATTTCACTCGCTAATGTTATTTCTAACGTCATCGAGTTTATACCTCATCTTGTTTAAGATTTTAACTTTGAAGTTCAAGCAGTCTTTTTGGTTGTTAGTTTCTTCTTATCTGATATTAACTAAAAGTAATTACAAAAAAAAAAAACATATTGGTACGTAATTATTAGCAGTATGACGTATTAGAAGCTTTAAATGCTTTTCTTATATCCAACACATTCCATAAAATGCAGTTCAGAAATGTCCGTTATAGAAAAAGGAAAAACAAACAGAGAATGCTGAAGGAAAACTACAGCTTGTATTTAAAAAAAAAAAAAGACTGGTTCTTGTTAACTAAGACTTAGTTTATTCTAAATCTTTCAGCAACTTTCGAAGTAACAGATCATAAACTCTGAAGTCAGATTATTTCATCGCTTTAGTATTATAAATAAATGTGCATCACTTTGTCGCTTAGAAACAGTGCTGCAAGCTTTAAATAACCGTTAAAATTCCACAACACTAATTTGTTTATCGTTTATTATATCATTGTTGTTGTTTTTAAATATTGCCACTTGGCGTCGCTGTAATAAAAAGGTCTACTGCGCAGTAACTATCTAATTAAATTGTAAAATAATTATAAATCAGAGTTTTTGTAAATCTTTAAAATTTTGTTAATTGTTTTATGACAGAAACTTCTGATTTCCCTTTATCGATATCAGTCTGTCAAAATGCTTAAC
The DNA here is from genome assembly GCF_004210375.1 of Tachypleus tridentatus. Classification (NCBI taxonomy): domain Eukaryota; kingdom Metazoa; phylum Arthropoda; class Merostomata; order Xiphosura; family Limulidae; genus Tachypleus; species Tachypleus tridentatus. Next base: position 104,006,236 of record NC_134837.1, on the reverse strand, counting down.
TATACACCAAATTTTCCATTCATTATATCTATATCGATCCATTTATTTATTTATTAAAAACGTCTTAACTCAGCCCAGTCATTAACAAAGAAAATTTATAAAACTTAAACAATTTTCAGCTTCCCTATTTTAATCTTCCCACTAAATTATCCTTACTGTTCTTGCAAAGTTTCACAAGAACTGTCCTCGAGTATCTTATTAAATTGCACATAGAATTAAAAAACAAAAACTGAACTCGAAACATAAACGAAGTAACACTTTTACAGTATTAAATGACAGAAAGTTACAGAAAATACTCCTTTTCGTCTAAACTACTTTCATGAATCCCTTCAAAACCACATGATGGTTTGAATTTCGCCCAAAGTTACACGGGAGATATCTGTGATAGCCATCCCTATTTTAACATCATGACGCCCCCACGGCTGAAATGGCGAGCATGTTTGGTGCAACCAGAATTCGAACGCGCAACCTTCAGATAACGAGTAGAACTCATTAACCCACCTGACCATGCTGGGCCTACTCCATCCTTTCCCGTGGTTCAGTGGTACATTTGAGGGCTTATAACTAAAAAAATCAAATTTCGATACCTGTGGTGAATAGTGTACGAATAACTTAGTTGTGTAGCTTTGTGCTTTAACAATAAATAAATAATTAATGAAGTGTAGAAATAGATGTTTAAGTTATGCTGAAACATGTGAATGTATTAAGAAGTTTCACATATACTATCAAAATTTGTATTCGTACCCCTTAAAAAAATTGTACACTATTTTAAAGTTTAGTCGTATAAAACAAATATCAACAAGAACTTCCAATAATGGCACATGAAAAGTATAAACAATTTCAAGCATTATTTGAGAAAAAGTCAATGTTTTTTGGTTTTTTTTTGCTGATTTTCGAAGTTCCAGAGCAAAAAATGGAAAAACCGTATAGAAGAAAGGTAACTAAATATTTGACGATTGTCTGTATTTCGGAGTAGCTGCGCTTTAATTCGAAACATAGAAATCAATTACATTATAAAACAGAGTACTGAAAAATTAGTAGCTGAAATTATGATCATTTTGGCCTTATCAAATTAAGTTCATTAAAAAGCGAGAAGAACCATTAAGCAAGAAGGAAAAGTAAAACAAAACTTAATAATGATGTATCGTAATTAGTTAAATACTGTAAATGTACAACGACGGGAAAGAGATACGATACCCAGGGAAATCACGAGAAAAACAACAGCAAAACAAACTTCTGCTTATGCTGTTAATGAATCTGAGTCAATAATAATTTAAACACAGCTAGAGGGAAGTGCAATTAGCATAACCATAAATTTCTAGTTGGCCAAGAAGGAAAAGTAAAAACGCAAAATTCGTAAACGTAGAAATTATATATTTTAAATATTTTTTTGATATCCTTTATAGTCATTTTTTTATTAACTGATATAAGAAACACGTTATTGGAAACCAAGGTACAAAAGTTAATAACACTGAAATAGAGGCGTACGCGCATGAGACAATACAAAAAATACTGTGTATCTTTAAGTAATCCTAGAACAACACAGGCGTTTGTGAAGAAAATTAAGATCATTAAGACAATTTCGAATTCTGTTTATTTTTTCACTTCATATATTTTAAAAATTAAACTTTAAGTTCGAAGTACTGTCTGAGTACTCTTCAGCTTCTCCATAAAGTCATAATAAATAATAATTTCAAGTCATTTTGTAAAATTGAATAAGAAATATTTCCTAAAATACACCAATAAATACAACTATTTTTTCCTGAAAAATTACTCAACTCAAAAATGATTCACTTCCCACTTTCGTTTCATTTATAAGTGTGTTTCTTAATAAATATTTTTATTATACTTAATTTCCTTTTGTAAGCCATCATATCCTAATATAGGGTAAGAAATAAACAGTATTTTAATTCATCATGTGGTTTAATGGCCCGGCATGGCCAGGTGGGCTACGGTGTTCGACTCGTAATCTGAGGGTCGCGGGTTCGAATCCCAGTCGCACTAAACGTGCTCGCCCTTTCAGCCGTGGGGGCGTTATAATGTTACGGTCAATCCAACTCTTCGTTGGTAAAAGAGTAACCCAAGAGTTGGCGGTGTATGGTGATGACAAGCTGCCCTCCCTCTCGTCTCACACTGTTAAACAAACAAGGATGGAGTAAAGCACTTCCATTAACATTTTCCAGATCCGCTTAATTCTTTTTTTATCGTAAATAAATTTTAGTAAAATATGACGATAAAGGTGCCTATTATTTGTTTTGTTATTATATTATTTGTTGAATACAATTATAACTTGTTCATACTGAGATTGCGGTAATACATTCGTAATGACTGTTCATTCCGTTTGATCCCACCATATAAATATTAATTGTGTTTTTATGAAATAGCTTCGAAGAAATGTTTCTTATACAATGTCTTTAGCAATAAAACAGTTCATTTATTACACTTATTTTACGGCGTTACTGATGGCCAAACGAAATTATGGTGTAGTTGTAACGTGTAATATTTATAGCTTTTATAACACTTTCATCATCTCAGTCACACAAAAAGTCACAATTTTTCTTTAAATTAGTTCTGTTTTGCTTTTGTTTGTAGTTAAGCACAACGCTAAACAAATCTGTGCTCTGTTCACCAGTGTTACAGAAACCCAGTTTACTAGGATCCACACCACTCTGCCACTGGGGGCGTTTTTGTTTTTCAGCGACCATTTTTCTTATCGAAACAAGTTTATGTAAATATATTTATGTGTGTGCGTGTCACGAAACACACTTCTTTTCCTTAATTCTGTACATCGGCAACTTGTTTCACAATAAGTGCAACACACACAAATTTCATCCAGCTATATTTTAAATTATTTGCATTTCAAAGCTAACCGTAGCTACGTAACTTATTATTTGCGTGTAAGTCAACGAGACGCTTCGAAATGAAGTTTCTCACGACTCTTTCTGGAAGATCTTTAAGTTATGTATATAATGATAAGTGAATACATGTAACTTTTATTGTTCTTCTCTTAACATCGTTTTCATAATTCACTGTGCTTTTAGTGAATTCGCCTGGTTATACCCTCAGAACTTTGTTAAAATAAATTATTATTGATCTGAATTATTGATACCCAGGTACCTTTTGTGCGTCTCCTGTGGGGAAGGCGGTAAGTCTACGGATTTACAACGTTAAAATTAGCGGTTCGATTCCTTTTGGTTGACACTGCAGATAGCCCGCCGTGGTTTTGCTATCAGAAGAAAACACACATTTCTTGTACTTGTTTATACAAAATATACAAGTATAGGAATCCTCTCTGACTGGATGAAACATTTATCCATACGCACTAACATTATTGTTCCCTGAAAAACATGGTTTTTAAACATAAAAATTTCGCGAGTGGACAGAATTATTGCAGAAAATACAAAAACGCCAAAAGTCATTAACTACTGTAGTACATCCTTGAACTTTAATGTTTCAATATTATATGAAGCGTAAATAACTAGAATTTTAAGCAAAGTTGATTGCTGTTTATATCTATGCAGTCTTAGAAAGTTTTTTTGTTCCCTATCTTTGTTTATTTACTTCAAGAAGTATTGTTTTGTTTGTTTGTTTTGGAATTTCGCACAAAGCTACTCGAGGGCTATCTGTGCTAGCCGTCCCTAATTTAGCAGTGTAAGACTAGAGGGAAGGCAGCTAGTTATCACCACCCACCGCCAACTGATGGGCTACTCTTTTACCAACGAATAGTGGGATTGACGGTCACATTATACACCTCCACGGCTGGGAGGGCGAGCATTTTAAGCGCGACGCGGGCGCGAACCCGCGACCCTCGGATTAGGAGTCGCACGCCTTACGCGCTCGGCCATGCCAGGCCTTTCAAGAAGTATAACACATTTGAAAATATTTTAATTAAACTATTTTTCTTATCTATAAAACTAAGTATTTTTCGTGAGAAAGAAATCTTAGGCTCGGTCTAGCCCATAAGTTTATCTTACGTGGCTGAAATAGATAAATCTCGGGAATACCACTCTGCACAAGAACGAAATTTCGTTCCCCAAAGCGACGAAGTACATTACAAACATCACATTCATTTTACATTTTGTTAATATTTTAAATATACTGTTCATCAAAAAACGTGTTCTTTTCTACACAAATTTTCTCAGAAAATGCATAAAATATATCCTCCCGGTGTCATTTTGTAAGGATTATATTTTTATACTACTAAAGCAAATTTTTCTTCTCGTGAGATGGTGGAACCTCGTGAGATATTGTTGGGATTATACCTAAAGTATCGTAAACGCTGATAGTACACAACAGATGATTCAATGCATGCTAATCATTATAGATTTTACTGTTTTGGTGTATTTATTTATGACATTAAGTGATTTTAGTCACTTGGATATTCAGGTAAAGTTTCATTAATTTATAAGTTACTTTTTCTAATCTATGTTGTAATCTTACCTTTTATCAGAAGTTATTAATAATGATGTCAGAGGCATGGTAATAAATCAGAGCAAACGTCATTCCTGCGATTACTTAATATGTTTTAAATATTTCAATGAAATCTATTTTCCACGTTAAACCCCTTTATAATAAAATACTTTCAACTAACTAGTTACTAAGTAAGTACTGTAATTATCTTGTTCCTCTCGTGTTAAAGTATAAAGTTAAATTAAAATTCACACTGTTGATGTTTTATTCATTCTACAAGAATTATAAAAAACTAAATGATTCCCTCTCAATATTCCTTGTGATTTGTTTTTGCAACGACCTTTAGAAACATACTGACAATAGAAGAGCTAAATTTGTTGTTATCTCATCAGGCATAAAAAATTCAAAAATATTTTATGACATGTTTAATCTCGAAAAGAGGGAATAGTGTTTCTTAACACAATACTGTGTTAGTTTAACTCTCATTACACTTGTAACAAAGTTCATGACAGTTTTTCAGGTTTTTTAATAATGCTAAGAAGAACACAAGTTTTTTCAATAAAGTAGAATAGTTAATTAGATGCTTAAAGAAAACTGTGAAAAATAGCGTTCCTAAAATGGCTTAACATTGGACCACGTTAATCATAATAATTGCTTTCGTTATTATAGCTTTATCCTGACTTTTGGGAGGATTTACTAAAACAATTCTTGTTAGATTTTTTTATTTGTAAATGTAAGCAAAATATTATTTGTTTTACACAAAGACATAGCATGAATACCTCTGTTCCACTGTTTCAATATTTAATAAAGCTTTTAATTTGGAGAATAGATCCTAACTAGTAACTCGGTTTCAAGCTGAAAGTGAGTGTTGACTCTTTGGAAGTTATTGTTTTTCCATTTGGAAAAATGTTTCTGTTTTTCATCTATTGTTAAAATAACTAACTCTGCGACTATATATGAGGGTTCTTTGCACGCTTTCAATTTCGGTCTCAATTCCAAGAATTGGGTTTCTAGTGTTTACTGTCCAAAGTGCAGACTTAGCACACAACTCAGACGTTAACCTTTAAGGTACACTGCAGGTAACAACTGATAGCTAGTTCTAAACAACCTTGTCTCATTCTTGTTTGTCTACTTTTACTCATTTATGTCTTCTAAACATAAGAGTTAATAACTTAACAACATAAAATAAATAAAATGAAGTGAGGCATAAAAAGGGTTTCTCGAACCCCTACATGAATACAAATACTCCTAGCAACTGTACGATGCCTTTCAAATATATAAGTGAGTCTCTGAAGTCGTAGTCAGTGACCTGTAACCTAGTAACTATATAAACTACCTCCAGTACATCCACAAACAACTGAGACCTTTGCTAATTGGCTGTAACTTAGCAATTGTATAAGCCTTCTTTAAAATGCAGATGGGATGGTGAGATATCTATCACTGTTCGTAACCTAGCAACCGTATAAGTTGTCAAAACATCAACCTGATGATGAGATTTTTATCATTGGTTCGTATCCTAGCAACATATTTATTTTCAGAACAGCACCGAGATGTTGTAAACTTTGCCATTGGCTGGAAATTATAATTCAAACAAATTTAAATTTGTATAAGCCTTCTTTAAAATGCAGATGGGATGGTGAGATATCTATCACTGTTCGTAACCTAGCAACCGTATAAGTTGTCAAAACATCAACCTGATGATGAGATTTTTATCATTGGTTCGTATCCTAGCAACATATTTATTTTCAGAACAGCACCGAGATGTTGTAAACTTTGCCATTGGCTAGAAATTATAATTCAAACAAATTTAAATTTGTATAAGCCTTCTTTAAAATGCAGATGGGATGGTGAGATATCTATCACTGTTCGTAACCTAGTAACCGTATAAGTTGTCAAAACACCAACCTGATGATGAGATTTTTATCATTGGTTCGTATCCTAGCAACATATTTATTTTCAGAACAGCACCGAGATGTTGTAAACTTTGCCATTGGCTAGAAATTATAATTCAAACAAATTTAAATTTGGAAATGCATATAACACTTATCCTTTTACTTCATAATGTAACATTCTTATTTTTTTCTTTTGCATGTATAGCATATTTCAAAATAATAAATATTTTAACATGTATTTTTATTATTGTCTTATAAGGTTTTGTCAGAAACGCTATAAGTGAAGAGCGAAGAAAATCTTTAAATAATTTATGCTATTACTTTCATTTCAGCTTTGTTTTCACCTGGGAATTCACTGGATATAATTATATCTCGTGAATATATTTACTGAGATGATTTTGTTTTCCATAGAGTTGAGTCTGTTGTTTTTTTTCCAATAACGCATTATAACGAACCATAAAACAACACCAAAATGCTTAAAAACAATTTTGAAAAAAAAACTAATGAAGCATGAAAATACTCAAAGATGACAGAAACTGCATGCATTCTGAAATGAAAGCTTACGCTTTTTGTTTTTTCTAAATTAAGGAAAGGAAATTACTATTGCTCCAAGACATGAAATAGATTACATAACTTGCATTGGAGACGAATCAATAAATTTGTAAGTATATCAATTTACACAGTTGCATGTAAAATAGTACTAATCAAAACTACAAACAAAAATCACTTGAAAACGATTTTTGTTTTAAATTTAGACCTTTGTTTTAAATTTGTAAACATATTCCGTCGAGAATGCTTCGAACTGATACCTGAATCTAGAGCGTTCCAGTCTTTGAATTACTGTATCAGATTAACCTTCTCCAATTATTCAATAAAGTACTATGTTCTCTCTAGTTTCGCTAATCAAGTAAAATGCACTGAGATAATACTTGTAATAAATCACTACAGTTACTGATATATACATATATTCCAAATATATTCGAATACAGCAAAATATATTTTTAAACGTTTGTATGATACATGATACGTATTCACAGAATCCTTTCCAGCTAAAACAAAACTTTTTTCTATATTGTTAAAATCTCCAATTTGTGAATTAGTATATCCATGTAAACGGATTTTATGATCATTCCTGTGTCATTTTAAACAATAAAGATATCAAATCATCGAAGCGTTGAAATATTTGACTTTAGTATGTAGTCTACGAACTGTATAAACTATCATCAGTACATAATCATGTTGAACCTATCAACTATATAAGTCCACTTTAATAAATCAATGAAATGTTGAAATTTGTAATATAACAATTCACTCACAACTTTGCAAATTTTAAGTCCTCTTCATAATATTACTGAGATATTGAAATCTTTGCTACTGATCTGTAACCTAGCAAGCATAAGTCCTCTTCAGCAAATTATTGAGACGTTGAAGTCATTGCTACTAACCTGTAACTTAGCAACTTAATTAAGCCTCATCCACCAATAAGAGTTGATTCTTTGTTATTAACTCGAAGCTTGGTAGCTCTATAGGTTAAAGGAAGAGGGAAAAATATATTTTTTATTTCAATGTCTCATAGAACCCCAGAAAAGATTTTTACTTTGCAATATGTGCACTGTAGCCCTTCATCGTTCTGATAGAGGCGAGAGAATGATTTTCTTTTATATTAGGTATCACTATCCTTTATATTTTTGTACAACTTACTAAAATATAAAAAACAATTGTTTTTTTAGAGGGAAGGGGTTTGGTTCTCAATTGATTGATTCTTACTATTGTTGTTTTACATATACATTAAAATCGAAATCATTTTACAATAGAAAAATAAACTGAAAAACACTTCCCTAAAAAGGCCCGGCATGACCAGATGGTAAAGGCACTCAATTCGTAATCGGAGGGTCGCGGATTCGGATCCCCGTCACACTAAACATGCTCGCCTTTTCAGTTGTGGGGGCTTTATGTGACGATCAATCCTACTATTCGTTGGTAAAAGAGTAGCCTAAAATTTCGCGGTGAGTAGTGATAACTAGCTGCCTTTCCTCTAGTCTTACACTGCTAAATTAGAGACAGCTAGCGCAGACAGCCCTCATGTAGCTTCGCGCTTAATTCAAAACAAACAAACAAACTTCCTTAAAATGGAACTGTCTGGCTCGAGTCTCGATTTTGATTCTCAACTGAAGCTTCAATAACGCAGTTCTGTCTAGATTCTAGATGATCCTTTCAGATCCTCTTTAACAATGTTCATTGTGTCGGTTTGGTTATGAATATTTTCAATGCTAACGAAGTTAAATTACACCCTAATGGGACAAAAGTGTCTATTTAAGCCGATTATGATGTAGATTGGCCCTATTGCAAAGCTCCTCTGGATTTCGGAGTAAGTGGGTGAGTTTCTAATCCATGCGATGGTAGACTGTCTTTCCTCAGATCAAAATATTTCCCGTATTATGTTTAAAGTTACTCGAGAGCTATCTATGCTAATCATTACTAATTTAGCAGCGATAGAGACGAGGAAAAGCAACTAGTCAACACCACTCATCACCGATTTTAGGATTAGCCTTTCAACAACGGACAATTAGACTGACCATCACACTGTACAGCTCTGACGACTAAATAAGCGAGCATATTTTGTGACGCCACCCATAGATTGCAAGTAAAGGTCTCAACCTATGCTAGGCCTTTCCGCACTTTAAGATTTCTTTTTTTGTTGTTTTTTAATTTCGCGAAAAGCTACTCGAGGGCTATCTGCGCTAGCCATCTCCTTATTTAGCAGTGTAAGACTAGAGAAAAGGCAGCTAGTCAACACCATCCACCGACAACTCTTGGGCTACTCTTTTACCAACGAATAGTGGGATTGACCGTCACATTATAACGCCCCCACGGCTGGGAGGACGAGCATGTTTGTCGCGACGGGGATCCGAATCCGCGACCCTCCGATTACGAGTCGCACGCCTTAACCCACCTGGCCATGCCAGACCCACTTTAAGATATTGATACTCTATAAAAGTGACAATCAGTCTCTTAATATGGATTATAAACTATCTTTCTTCTAGTTATTTACTCACAATTATGGACAGTGACAGATAATCTTAGTATCTCTGCCATAAGTACAAATATAGAGCAGAGTAATTGTTGAGTTTATATACTATAATTTAATTATTAACGTTATTCTGATCATAGCAAAAGATCAACATGTATCTGAAGTAAAAATCAACCCAATAATACTTGATGACGAGAAACCTACTTGAAATAAAAATGTATTTCAAAAAGGCTGGTATGGGTATTGTCACTTTTACTGATAAGCAGAGAACAACGTTTCGACCTTTCTAGTCCATCTTCAGGTTAACAAAGAGTGAGTTTGCAACTGACCGTTTTAGGGACGAAAGTATAAACGGGTGTGGAAAAAAACGACAATTAATGTTAAAATTCAACTTCTGACCCAGAAAAAAAATGTTTTGTTAATATTATACCTACTAGACGGCAGTTAATTAAATTATATAAGAAAACAAAATTATTATCATTCAAATGTATTAAATTAATTACTGACAAAACTATCAATAGGAAGATGATGTAGGAAGCTTAGTCATACAAGTTTGATTTTTTATACGTTTTTGTGCCAAGAGAATAAAATTATTCGTTGGTGTTTGTTTTTTAAAATTGTGCTTTATTTCTTCTTGGGCCTGGCATGGCCTAGCGCGTTAAGGCGTGCGCTTCGTAATCTGAGGGTCGCAGGTTCGCGCCCGAGTCGTGCCAAACATGCTCGCCCTCCCAGCCGTGGGGGCGTTATAATGTGACGGTCAATCCTACTATTCGTTGGTAAAAGAGTAGCCCAAGAGTTGGCGGTGGGTGATGATGACTAGCTGCCTTCCCTCTAGTCTTACACTGCTAAATTAGGGACGGCTAGCACAGATAGCCCTCGAGTAGCTTTGAGCGAAATTCCAAAAAACAACAACAACTTATTTCTTGTAAAATGTCGCTATTATCGCAATAATGCTTAAGCACGAACAGAATTGTTACGCGCCATCTGTGAGTTAGTTAATACACTATAATATAAATAAATCTGACGCTCGTAAATTAATATATTTGACACAATTCTCTATAAGAGTATCGACGAACAGTTAGTTTTAAAATTTATGTTCTTGCGTACACTTAGAAAAACTGGGTTAAATCTATACATTACTTTTTTGAGCTTTATAACTAGACAGAAATTCAGAAAACTATGGATACCTGAAAAGCAACATAGGCCTGTAAATAAGTAAAATGTTTTGTTTTTATAGCATCTCTTAATGGATTCTTATAAAATTAAAACGGGTAGGTTCTCACATTTCAAAACTGTCTCTTCTAATATTTTCATTGTGAAATCTTGTATCGCTTATATAAACAGAATTATCATAATACAGAAATTTTGTAGTGTTTCTTAGAAGAATGTAATTACGTGAATGGAAATACATGTAGGCCACCATACTTTATAGTTGTCTTTTATCTATGTCTCCAGGTGGAATCTTATTATACTGATGCAAAATCAGTTATTATTACAAAAGAATATATTTTTGGTAACATTTTGTTTCAGTAATACCAATTCTTATCATAATATCAAAGTTGTTGTTCTTCTTGTGTCGCATTGTGGAATCTTATTACAAATTATCGTACATCACATAAACGTTTCTATTATTTATCACCTAGTAGAATTTTGTTATGCTAATAAAATTCCTTTGTCATAATTCATGAACGTCTCTTACCTAGTATTTCCTACGTCAAATATTATTACATTAATGTTAATAGGGTTATCGTAATATAGGGACATTTTTCTTTTAGTTTCTCTTAGAATAACATATTTACATTAATATAAGCAACTATATGATATTTCACGTTTTCTTTCTTCCTTGTGTCTCTTGATGCAATATTACAACACAAATACAAAGATATTATATTATTCATACTTCTCTTTCTTTCGTCTAACATTTCCTGGTGAAACCTAGTTACATTATAGTTACGAACTGCTTTATATTGACTGAAAAAAAAAAAAAGTTCTAACAGAAATATGACAGAACCACAAATGTTCCCCATTACTGTTTACATTCTACTGATTTATTGGCAAAATATCAATCTTTCACCACAATGCTGCTTAAGTTAGAAAGTTATTCGTGTACAATGTACACATTATTATTTTAACATTATTACGTAGAGGAATTTCACCGAGACAAGAAAACAATATTCTACATCATGGAGTTGCGAGTTTATTCGACACGAAAATGAAATATTCTAGTATGTTTGATTGCAGTAATATAAATAATAAAACTCGTTTAACACATTAACCGTACAACTATACAATACAGTTTGTTGAGAAAACTGAGGAAAATGAATATTTCGTGATATAAGAGGTATTTATTAAAATTGTTCATAAGGATCACGGGCAAATTACCTCTATCCCCAACCCCCAAAAAACACTTACTCTGCGTATATTCACTTATTCCTAACAGTACTATGTGCTTTTAAAATTTAAAGTTAACAATACGTTCCAAGAATACTATTAATTAACTAGTTGATTAAATAATTTATTGTTCGTTTGTTTGGTTTATTTTTAATTTGTGCAAAGTTATACGAGGACTATCTGCGCTAACCATTTCTAATTTCACAGTGAAAGAGTAGAAGGAAAACAACTAGTCAATACCACCAACCGCCAACTATTGGACTACTCTTTTACCACTAAATAGTGAGCTTGGCCCTCACTTTATAGCATCTCCAGGCTAAAAGGGCAAGCAAGTTTGTTGAAACAGGGATTTGAAACTACAGGTTGCGGGTCAAGCGTCCTAACCACCAGTAATTTATCAGGTATAGAAAAGAAGTGTCTCCCCGTTCTCCTGATTACGTGCAGACAGTTTTGTTCATGCGACATCCTTTGAAATAAAAAGTTAGAACACCTGTTGTAAGATCTGCCGAAGAACCAGTATAAAGAAAGCAAAGCATAAGTTAAAGCGAACAATAAATTATCTTCTATTTTAAAATATATAAGTCAATATTTTTACTGTCTAAACAATATTTTATTCGTAAGATGCCAATTTTTTTCTTTAAAAGTACAAGATCACACTGCGGTCAAACCTCAAAACAAATGTTACTGCAACAATTTCATCAACTTTTAGTGACACTGAAACTTTTAAAAGCGAGTGCAATATTTATCCCTTGTTTTCAAGGATTACAATAACATTTTGAGAAACTTTCCTAATATTATAAATACCCTAACTTAAAAACTGGTCCAACTAACCATAGTTTGCTCATACAGAGATACACTGTACCATAAATTTTTAAAATAAACAGAAACCATCTCAAATATACGTCAGTTTTAGATTGTTTTGAAAGCCCATTAGATACAAGATTCCAAATCTACTGATCTACTGCCAGTTTAACACCTCATTTCAAAAGATGAGAGCATCAAGGGCCTACTTACACACTTCAATTTCATTAAAAATAATCTCGTGCTCACTAACATCGCTTTCAACTGCGTCAAAATATAAGAATAATCCACCATTTCCCTAAAAGAGGGTCTAAGACCAATTGTTTTAACCACAATAGTGTATTGTCTGTCTGTCAGTAAACATTAAAATGACATAACATAAGGGATACTTAATTGTAATTTATACTGTCGTGACGTGATTCAAACGGGCAGATGTCATGAATCATGAGAAAATTTATACACTATAGGTCACAACAGAGCACAATATTTGAATTTCAAACACAAGATAAAAAGTCATTTCTCTTAATTTTGGTTTTATTTACTCTACAAAATACTTTTAGGGACAATGCAGAAGTACATTTAGAGTTAGGGTAAAAGTGCACACACACACACACACACACATACATACATACATAGAACCACAATATCCAGTGTTGGATTGCTTGATTACAGTAATTTTTGTAATAACTAAAGTTTGTCTAATGGTGTATATATTTAAATTTTTGCTTGAAAAGAGATATAAACATCCTAAAATAACGCACCTTCTCACTTATATAATTTAAAAACAAAGATGTTAAGTCAGTTAAGTCTTACAAAGCAGGGTATACAATTAACATTTAATAAATTCATTAGGCATTTAAAAACAATAGGAAGGAAAACGTTAACTAATATTGTCCTCAACACAACTTTTACTTTCCAAGTACTCTGAGCTTGTTGTCTTATAATTTCCTCTTCAGACAACAACTGCCTTTGTTTTAATAAAGCATGTTCTGCAAGTTCTTGGCTGTAAAGCTACATCTCAAACTAGTTTCCAAACATTTTCATCAGTTAATCATTATTAAAAATATAACTAACTTTGTAAAAAGAAAACAAAAAACTTTAATTCCATTTTGTTACATAACAATTAAGCAGTATCACAATTGCAATTTACTGTTTACAATTTTGTTTGAATTATATATCAAATATACATTTAAAAAAACAACAACCTTGGAAATCTTTCTTCCAAACAATCAATCCAAAATGTTTATAACATTGAAAGGTTAATACATCAATTTTCTCTTTGTTTATATCATCCATAACAAAATTTAAATTTAAAACACAAATTACAGAAAACATGTTCAAACTTTTCATTAACAGAAGACTAGTGTATTCTTTATAATCCTGAATGTCAACCCTGCTTTCAAATTTCTTTAAATAAGATATTGAAACGGAGTTAAATCACATCATTGCACCTTTGAAACATTAAAATGGATATTAGTAACACCCTGTAAAAATCTAGTCTGTCTCTAAATGACAGGTCTGACTAAATGTAAAAATTTAATAAGTCAGTAATACGTGCAGTTCTAACCAAAATAACATATTATGGCATTTAAAAAGGTAAATATTATGCATTATTTCTCTAGTATGAATAGGTTTCACTTACTAAGTGGTTAGGTGGAGCAACTGGTTTCTATCTAAGTAATATACATAATGTTACACATTTCACAGATTGAAACTAAATTTTGGATTAGATTAAATCAATTTTAAAAATGGTTTTCCTTACACTTCAAACATGACAGAAGTAAATATCAAAAATGTCTTAGGATGTTGTTACATCCAATTTTAAATATCTATAGCAAAACTGCTCAACTTAACCACAAAGTAAAAAAAAAAAGAGAACACTTTCAGATTTAATGTGAACTTTGATTGGATATAACTGAATTTTACAAAAAATAGAGAAGTTTCCTAAGTATAATAAAAATACACTATACAAAAGTAATTTACAAATACTATAATGATTGTTTTAGTTTAATAGTGACCAATAAATTATACAAATTGCTACATGTTTCACATTTAAAAACTTTCACTGCTCAGTTAAATTACCCAGTGTGTTACCACACTTACATTTATTGTAGCTCAAAGTTTAAAATTAATTAATTCCTTCAGAGGTCAAAACCTAAATTTATTAATTTACTGGAACTAACAAGATTTAATGTTACTTCAATAAAGTCAAAACTTCAATTATAATAAAACGTCTTAACAAGATGCTCATAATTTTATAATCTAAAAGTCAAGTTTTATACCCATTCATTTAAATATAGTCCTAGGAACATTTTCTTTTGCATTTTTATTTTACTAGCTTGCAAAATCTTGTATTTTATTCAATACCTGTTAAGTACAAATAACTATTCAGTAAGACTACCATTCAGCACAACCATCTAAACTTTTAGTCTCAATAAAACTATAATACAATGCATGATATATTTATAAGTGATAAAAACTTATCTGCATTGAGCTGTTAATTAACTTGCTTTAATGTAAAAAATGTTAAATACTAAAGTATATTTTGGAAAGCCATTGCTTTGGACTTAAAACAATGATTCAGTGCTCCCTGCATCTGAAAAAAAATGTTACTGAACTACAGACCAATTTTTACTTTTCTAATAGTCCAACTACTGATATTAAGAACTTCAAACATGTAAAATATGTACTCATACAATAACACAATTTACATCAAGTTGATAAAACATAATGCAACATCAGTACAGAATCTAATTCCCAGTGAAAATATGGGAATAAAACAGGCAAAATGTATTCATTTACAGAAAAATAACTGCATTTCACAGCTACACATTTTTAATTTGTTTTCTAAAAACAAACACCTCTCAGCCATTTTTGTTGTTTTTATGGCTTTATTTTAGTGTGAAGACCAAAAGTGACTATCTAAAACTGTTAAAACAACTTTTTTATCCAGGGTATATGATATGAACAGATATTTAATGATATGACAATATTCTCCATCATTTCTATATTGAGTATCTATTCCATCTTCATCTTTTATATATACCAATTTCTAAACATTTAATTTCCTGTAGATTAAAGGTGTTGGCACAGTGTAACTCTGAAAGGAACCATTTCTTAAACCATCAAGTCTGTAAATAATCAAAATGCCTAACGAGTACTAAACTAACTCTGGTTCTTTTTTAACCACTTTCTTTTCCTGCGTCATCATCAGTGGATCTTGACTATTACTACTATCACACTGTACATGAGATCCAGCCACGAGTTTAACAGGAATGAACAACTTTTCCTCAGTCTCGAGAACCCTGTCTCTCTGGAATGGTGGAGATGGGGAGGAGTTACTGCTGGCTTTAGAGATAGATTGAGTAGGGCTCTGTACAGGACTACACAGAGAAAAGTCTTCCAATGTCAGCTCCAAGTTTGAACTTACTGAATGGCAAGGAGACCTAACCTCCTGTCGTTCTGGTGAATATAGCTCGCTTGGCACATGTTGTTCATGATGAGCAGGAAGATCAATGCTTTCGAAATCTTCATCTTCATCTTGCATGTGAGGAAAGTCTATTTCATCAATATTGAGCACACTTTCCTGGCTTCCTGTAAACTTTCAGAACAAATATCTTTTATTATCTTTTCCTAATTGAGATAAAAATTTTAATAAAATCAAAAAATTTTTTCAGAAAAGTTTTAAGTCTATACAAACCTAAGAAAATTGTTTTCTTTAAATTTCCAAGAAAAAATATTAAGCATTTCAAAACTGTTGCAAAAAAATGTAATTAATATCTATTTAAAAATATCAAAGAGGTACAGTATATCAGCAAAGGCTTCTATTAACTTAACTGAAAATTTAAAACCCAAAATTTTGAAAATGTTTCATTGGATTGTTTTGTAACAAAGTGATAACTTCTTGCAAATATCACACAAGATATTTTATTTGGAGAAGCAACATAATCTGTAGAAAGTAATTCTGAAGTATTGTAAAATGGTTTATTTTTGTTTGCAATGCAACAAAACAAACCATGCAACACGTATATCAAAATGACAGCCCTGGATTTTACCTCCTTTAATGTCTTTTGGTGACTATGTTTTTCACTACTCTATTTAAATTCAGTAATTTTTAAAGGTTGGCACTTAAGATTATGCAGTATTTTGATTAGTTTTGTACATGCCTACACTTATTATATAATAAGCATAAACAAAAGTGTATATCATGCAGCATGATTAAGTTAAAACCACCTTTTATTACAGGTTTGGTACAATATGTACAAGTTTATCTTCACATTAAATGTTGTACCATAACTTTTGATACATGTGTATCTTCATAAAATCTTGTAGACTTGTAATAAACGTTACAAGTATTTTATATACAAAAAAAATCAGATTTTTATTGAAATGTTTACTAAAGATATTTTTGTAAAAGAGTGTTTCTTTACTAGTCTGAGTTTAAAGTTATTTCATGTCATGATTAAAAAACACATTCATTGTCCCAAAAATCTCAAAAGTTATTTGCTTAATCTCAATCCTTCTAAACACATTTCAAATGTTTTCTTTCAGTAAGACTTCATATTCTATGTTCTATACTCTAACTAACTGGGGTTAGTCACTTAACCAACCTCGTAAACATAAAAAAATTAGGAAATAAAGCATATAAATTATGCTTTATTTCATGCTAGAAAGACTAAATATTATAACACTAAAATACAAACATCTAATTTAAGTAGTTCAAGCCTCATAATGCTACATATTTACATATGTATTATTTTTAATATTCAATTTTCAGTCATGCCTAGCTAAAATTTACATAACATTTGCATTAATGCAGTGCATGTGCACTCAAGTCACGTATCCAGTAATATAAAACTGTTCTTTCGTCTTCCCTATTTTGTCTATGTTTTAATGGACAAGTATTTTGCAATATACAACCACATTTCAATTATTATACGTTAAATATGTATACAGATTATTACTATTTAAAAATAAATTACTAATTTATTTTTCTTAAAATATAGAGCAATAAATCAAAAAGTAAAGTAAACAGTTCTCTTCTCACTACGACCTTTGTACTAGACACGTTGCTAAGCCTTTCAAAAAATTTTGCACTTGGGGGATACCAAACAATTTTAGGTTTTAAATATAGAGTTGAGTAACAAAATCATAAATAACTACACTGATATCATAGAATTCCATTAAAATCTATGAAGCTTAGTAACTTTGATGTATTTAAATTTTTAAAAATACGAAACTTTGAGCAGACTAAAGACACAACCTACCTCCTTTAAAACTTGGATCAAAAGATCATGGTGGCCTTTTCACAGATTAAAATGGCTGACAAAACCATTCTAGGGATATTCTAAATTGTTCATTGGTTATTTATGTCATTTACTGAAGTAAGTGTATACAAGGAACTGTTTCAAAAAAAATGAAAAGAGGTGAACAGGGCCACTGATTCTGTACATAAGCAATATCTCAGCAAAATATAAAGACACAAGATTCTTATTTTACATTATCTTGTCAGTATTAGTAATTTGAGTTCCTAATTTATACAAAATTATAGACTTAGTATTTTGACATCACAAATATCTAATTTTAAATATTTGTGCATTAAACATACCATGCGACTCACTAAAATCTATATTTAGATGTGCTGTTTTAATATTTATTTTTAAATTCAGAAATTAACTCATACATATAATACTAAAATTTGATTGCACACTAACTGACAAATTCATAAAATAGTTCAATAAAATTTTAAATGCAAGTCAACAAACACTATGACATGGCCTTTGACCTGTGACCCAACATGAAAGGGTTAATAAACTCAGCTTCATATCTAATTAGTGATGCACATGAATGGATTAAAGAGATTCCCACTCTCCCTGTCCATTATCTAGCAAAACCACAGCCAATGGAATGAGCTTGGAGAAATCAGCAGAGAAAATACCTTGCAGTCTGCTCTCCACTTATAATTTGCATAGTACTTCAATATTTCCTAAACGTGTATGTACATATTATACTTCAATTAGGTTTTACTTGTACAATACGAGACATTTGGAAGTTGTATTGTTTTATAATGTCAATAGCTTTGCTTAGATCTGGAGCAGTATTAAGCATCCACTTGATCCATTACAATATTCATAATTTTCAAATGATCTATATTACTGTATGTAGACTTCCTTTAATGTGTACGAGCATCAGTAGCTTCTTTTAATTTATAGTTGTTTGAATATTTTAACTACATTAGTATTAGTAGTTGTGTGTTTTTATAGCATCATACATAGTTTTCCTCTGATATTTACTTCCAATAATTATTTCCAACTTTTTACACTTACCACAAGTCCATAGTATTTGAGAATATCCATCTTGCACATTGGACAAGATCTTTGGTCAAGAAGCCAAGGGTCCACACATGACTTGTGAAATGTATGCCTCAAGAAAAAAAGAGAACCTTTCACTGCATAGAGCAAAATATTGCTCCAATTTTAATATGTTATGTTAAATAAGTACAGAGGTCATCTAATATTTATCAATTTATTTGAGATTTTCTTAGGCCTTCTTATAATAGAAACTTCTTCCTTTACCAGGCATGATATGAGAAAAGCTCTAATCATATGCTTTCAAGTTACATATTCTATATTTTTTGAACTTAAATAAATCATTTGTCATTCTTCAACAAAACCCATTTGTATTGTTGAAATATCCCTCATAATGCACTAAAAAATAAAATAAAAACATTGCATATAATGGTAATCAACATATTTTTAAAACATGAATCACCTTTTGTTTACATTCACCTACCCTCAGTGTATATGCCAATTAATTGCTTCTTCAAACAAGTTTAATTACCACTATTTGTTGCTTTTTTTTTATTACTTTTGGTTCAGAATAAATTATTATAAAAAGAATAACTTATTCTCTGTTTGTTTACATGTATTTTTGTAATGTACACTAAAGATCTTTCACAAAAAGTCAATTCACTCTCATTGTATGAAAGTTACTTGCCAGAAAGGTCCTTCCAAAATGTATCTAAAATTTCAGTTTTGAGAAAGTTTTACAAACAATTCTCAGGTTTGAAATCAAAACAAGGAAAAATTGACAATAACAGAAGAAACTTGAAAATTCCTTCACCAAATGTACTTTCCTACACACAAATTGTCATATATAATACTTACTTGCATGGAAGGGTTCTCACAACTTCTGCTACTTTGAATATTTCTATACATACAGCACAACATTCAAAATCTCCATTTGCTTCCTGAAAAACAGAAAAGTAAAAAACGAACTGAAAAGAGATGTGAAAAAAATTTACAAACATTTAACAACCATAATATGATCACAATACTATGATGGAAACAAAACTGGTGGTTTTTTGAAAGTTCTCTCAACAAGTCTAAGTACTTTCTTTGTTACCCATCATTAAATGAAAGTTTATAAATTCTAGCTTACTCAACAACACCTTACTGCATAGTGAAGATAAGTGGATGACAAATAATCTAGCAGACCAGTTGCAAGTAAACAACTACAACCAAAGTTGCATTGAAACAATACTAAAAAAGTCTCATTCGATGTTGATGTTTCCAGTATAAAAGTCATGTTCTCATACTGTGTGTTAACTGTTACTTAAACAATATCATTGTTATGTTTCTTTTTTTTAATAGTGACTTCTTTGAAATCTTTGCAGTAGCTTGCAATAATGAACAGTAAATTCTAACTTGTAGAACAATGAATCCAGACTATTTTCAATCCTAAACTTTTAGTCTCTTCTATTCCAACACGTTATTTAAAAATATGCTGGTAAAACTATTACTTACATTGTACAATATTGTTATTTCTGATCTTCAATTAAACTACATACAATTAAACCAACAATCAAGGTTTGTTTATTTTTAAATGGTTTAGCCAAAGAAAATGAGATTCATCTTTAAAATATCTGCCATAAGCATCATTGGAACAGGAACTAGAAGAGCAAATGATGCTTTTGGGGTGGTTCTTGATCCTAGTCCATTAAGGCTGTGGGTGAAGTTAGAGGGGGTCTCTGTGCCATTTGAAGAAACTTGGATGATCAGTAAACAATGGACTTTTGCTACTTTGTTTCATGATGACAATTACGAAAATTGCAATTTAGCTCCTTCCAAGAAACTGATCACTCAGACAAACCAAGTCTTTTTAAAGGGTACGTATAAAATATCATGAATGTTCATGCATAAACCTCACAATTCTACAAGACATTTTTTTTAAACTCAAATTAAAGCATTGTGATAATCATTTTTGAGAACATTTTTACTAATAAAGGAATAAATAATGAATTACATCTCCATCCATGTTAGGCCCCATATGAATATAAATCTAAGCAAATAAACAAGACGTGCTCACTGTTAAGATGAATGATAAAATATTTAATGTTTATCTCAAAGCTGAGACTTTTACTTTAAGGAGTTTATTTCTGAAGTATTGAGATACCTTCTGTTTCAAAAGATGTCTTGCAATATATCTGTGTCTGTCAATCAGCCCATTAAAATTTCATATGTTGATTTGAGTTACACAAAAGCATCAATCTCAGATCATCCGAGTAGTACTAGTATTTTGCCTTGCTCAAATATCCCCAAAATAGGTCACCTTGTTATAAATAAACCATATCTTGAATAAAATCAATACATTATTCACTAAGAAAACCAAAAAGTAATTTCAAATGGAGATCCTTTAACTTTTTCAATAGTGAAATACAATAATGCTAACTAAGTTATTTCAACCTACCCGATCTTCTGTTCTCAAAGTTTTTATGGGTATTTTGTCCAGAGCTTTCTTTGCTGCATGGCAGAGTCGTCTCTGAATAATAATAATAATAATAATAATAATGTTTGTACTACACAGTTATAATGGTAAGTTGTGTTATGGAAATAAAAATACATATTTTCTATTTATTTTTAGAAATTAATGTACATACAATTATTTGATTAAAAGAATTTTATGACTGAAATGAAGTCAATACAGAATTATGTTGTAATAAATAATCTTTATAATGATGTAGACAAAAATTTAGAAAAACAAGGCATCTGCAAAGTTTCTGCTGTTGATCAGGATATAATTTAGGAAATTTAAAAAGTATCAATCATTCTTTGTAGACACAAGTGTAGAGGATGACGTTTTGAAATGTCTTCCTCTATACTTATCTCCACAACAGGCAGTTTCTGTCCAATCTACAAAGTTTCATCAGTATCAGTCATGTTCAAATAAATTGATGGGTATTGTTTTATTTTCAAAATATAATTTTTTTCTATATCTGCAAACATCTTTAAATGTTTCCTATTTTAATTGAATTTCTATGTATTCAAAACTAATGAATGTATATTACGATAGTAAACACTCTTTTACATTATTTTTCTAATTTAACAACAAACATAATATGCAAAATAATAAAAAAGGAATAAATAAGGTTTTAGAAACTGTAAAACACCTTTTCATGTCCATTATTAAAATTTGTTTGTTTGGCATTGCTAATGGTAAAAGTTGTTTTGTAGTGGTTTTATTACAATCAAATTTTTTTTAACTTGTTGATAGCCATTTTAGTATTCAGTTAAACAAAATATTGATTTCAGAACACTAACATAACCAAAGATAATTTTAAATTTTAAAATGAAACCTAAGACTATGTATGATACAAAAAACACCTAGCACTCACTGCTAAAATATCTTTAGCATTCACATAACGGAACCGTTGGACATAGTAGAAGACAAGCCAGGAGAGAGATATGATCACCAGAATTATAAAAAAGATTGATACAAAAAGAACTGAAGTACGGTTGATATTGGAATATCTGAATGTGTTGGGTATTCCAACACTGATGTGCATTTCAACTCTAGTACCATTGTTCACTAGGATAGCAATTCTTTCACCATCTTCTTTACTAATTAACACAGACACGAAGTCAAACACTGCAAATAAACAATATATACAAATATAAATAACAAAATCACAAGTTTAAAACTAACTTTACCATCACTGTAAACTACATATAGAATATCAAAAAAGAAAATGACAAATATTTCACTAAAATCACTAAAATTTCATGCACTCTGAAATGCATTAAATTATGATTTAACAGTTTAATGTTTTAGAGACTGAAATAAAAATATTAATCACAATTTCAATGCAAATAATTTTACTGTCTTGAAATAGTTTATTTTGTTTGTTTCTTTTGTTCTTTCACATCCAAGTATCCAGATAAATCATACCACGAAATTCTGGCACAATGGGCATAAGATTTCCTTGTGGAACAAACTGAAGCAGACTATGATCCATTTAAAAGAACAAAACACAAATATAAAAAAAATACATCCTCTTGTGTGTGCAAAAAATAAAATAAATATTTATGATATTTGTCAAACAAAAGTCTACTTAAAATAAAAATTTTGAAATAAGAGGTAAATCAGTAATTTGTATGTGTTGATTAACTATTGCCAAAAACATCTCTTGAAATTAATTTCTACTAAAATAAAAATTAAATAAAAATTTAAATTATACACAACAAATTATGATAATTGTAATAAATATACAACCATAAAAACAATAACTGACTGACAATTTAAATGAAGTCCAAAAAGGCATGTTCTGTACCAAACATGTTTTGACTAATACATTAGTGTAGCAGGATGAAGGAGTGTTATGTCTCCAAACCCTCTAACTTATTTTTTGTTGTTTTTTTTAATACAGTACATTTTTAAATACTGGTCTCAAATTTCAATGTCTTTATCAAAATTCCATTAAATGCAAGTTAACTTAATATTTCTTTGAAAAAACTGAAAATATTTTTTTCATAAGTATACAAAATATATTTTGTCACACATTAGTAGCACTTATGCTCAAAAGTCAGTCATACTTGACCATTTGAATTTGAACCTTCAGCCCCCCTTCAGTTAAACTTGGTTACACAACCGAATTAGTTCCAATACTTTACACATTCAAAGACAAACCAAGATACATTTCTGCATGCCAGAACTATATTTACCATAGTGATACATGCAAATATTAAATACAAAAATATCTGTTATATTAATCATAATGTTGTAAGGTGTGTTTAATGTTTTAGTTTAGTTGTTCGTCAGAGGAATTTGCAAATATGATAATGTTAGATTTAGAAAGTTTATAAAAGAGAGTCTTAGGATAACTAGATTATTTGCAAATGTTACCAATCAAGAATATTTCCAAATTATCTTGAAGCGAGAATGCATTATAAATAAAGTTGGTAAAGAACTGCATCTCAATTCAATTTCTTCAGTGCCAATGACAGTGAAGAGTGGTTATTAAACAGTTATGTTTGTTTTGTCACTGAATTAGTTGACAACTTAGATGATTCATTATCTTACACAGCTAGTTAAGTTAGTTATAAGTCTGAAACTTTATAATGAAAATTATATATTTATTTGTAGAATTGGTGTTGAAACATTGCACAGTAAGGTCTCCAATGCAACTACAAAATCTTGACAAGAAATAAGAAAACTAGATTATTATTATTATTATTCACAAAAGAACAATAGAAGTGACAAAATTAGAAACATAAGTTACAAAAATACTTCAATTATCATATAGCACCAGTAATATCCCAATTAATAGTAATATATTTAAATGGCATTAGTAACAAAAAAACACTTTATTATAATGTAGTTATTTTATCATCAGAAAAAGATATACTGAAATTGTTAACTTTCACATAGCTCTACAAATATTGTGCAAAATCAAAATTTTAAATTTGTTTTATTATGTACAAATCCATTCACTATATTTATGTGTGCTGTCACTATGGGAAGTTAATTGGTTTTAGAAACTAATAAAATGTAAAGTTTGCCATTTGTGTAAGAGTAATATTTGAATGATAAACAATATTGAATATTACGAGAATTTGGTCTTTGAGAGGGTTCAAAGATCCTAAGATCAAAAAGATGTACAAAGTTTTATGATGCTTGCATGAAGATATCTTGTGCATGTTGTTTCAGTGGGATTAATAATTCTGGAGATAAACAGTAA
The DNA here is from genome assembly GCF_004210375.1 of Tachypleus tridentatus. Classification (NCBI taxonomy): domain Eukaryota; kingdom Metazoa; phylum Arthropoda; class Merostomata; order Xiphosura; family Limulidae; genus Tachypleus; species Tachypleus tridentatus. The sequence continues at coordinate 103,981,695 of NC_134837.1, read as the reverse complement.
GTTGTCCTTGTTCTGCATATTATTTTTACATTATATTAAGAACCAGAAGATTATGATTCATGTCAACAACATTCAACATTGTTATAATGTAAAAATAATATGCAGAACAAGGACTACTTACTGTTGTTCATTATATTAAGAACCAGAAGATTACGATTCATGTCAGCAACATTCAACATTGTTATAATGTAAAAATAATATGCAGAACAAGGACTACTTACTGTTGTTCATTATATTAAGAACCAGAAGATTACGATTCATGTCACCAACATTCAACAGTTATAATGTAAAAATAATATGCAGAACAAGGACTACTTACTGTTGTTCATTATATTAAGAACCAGAAGATTACGATTCATGTCACCAACATTCAACAGTTATAATGTAAAAACAATATGCAGAACAGAACAAGAACGACTTACTGTTGTTCATCTCCAGAATTACTAATACCACTGAAATTACACATACAAGATATATCTTCATGCAAGCATCATAAAACTTCGTACATTTGTTAGGATATTTGAACCTTCTCAAAAATCAGTCAGATAATTAAGACTAAAAAATTCTGTAACATGTTGAATATTAAAAGCCTACAATATGTGTTACTATTTTCAACTTAAAAAATATTTCAAAATGATGTTTTTCATTTGAATAATACTTCAAAAACTTTGTTTCTTCCAACCATTCTTTTTAACCCAATGAAATTTATATTACTAAAGTTTTGATCTAAATCAGCTACCACAAATAACATTGTACGTTTCTGTTTCTAATCTGTGAAATGTTTATTACAGAGAAATAAACACACACACACACACATGCCTGGCCATGCAACATTTCAACTTAAGATGTTGCAAGATTGTTTTTGAATTTTGCACAAAGCTACTTGAGGGCTATCTGTGCTAGCTATCCCTAATTTAGCAGTATAAGACTAAAGGGAAGGCAGCTAGTCACCACCCACTCTTTCATCAACGAATAGTGGGATTGACCATCACATTATAATGCCCCCACAGCTGAAAGGGCAAGCGTGTTTTGTGTGACGGGGATTCAAACCCGCAATCCTCGGATTACGAGTCAAAACACCTTAACCCACCTGGCCATGCTGGGCCAGGTATGCAAGAGAAAATAACAATACTTTCACACATTAGAGAATACATGATTAAAATAATGTTCTAATTACATGAAGCAAAAACAACAATAATAGCCAATAATATTATGCACTATTTACATACACTATCAATGACAGCAAAGTAATAAGAGGAAAGGAATTTGTTGTTTATTTTATTTTGTATAAACTCCCTATTTATAAAGCAGTTTATTATAAATTCATTTTAGTATAATTTGCTTTAAAACAAATTGAGTGGATAAGAAAACTTATATTTAAAAACTGGGGGCATTTGTTTTATCAATACTTTCTTTGATTAATGGTTCAACACTAATATTGCATTTGTAAAATATTGTTTTGAATTTCTTTGGGTAGTTGTTCAAGATAGCTCAGAAATGTTAGCTAGAGTTAGTCCTACTGGAGATCCCATGGCAACTCAATGGTCTCATAAACCATGTTTATGGTTAGTTGTTTAGCCCAGCAAAGCAACTGGGCTATCTGCATCAAACCAGTACAAAAAACATAAAACTAAGATCTTTGTAAAATATAAAAAGAATCAAGATAAAACTAAAGAAACTTAAATAGAATTAGAAAGACCAATGGCCCTTAAAATTTTTAGAAACATTAGTAAGTTGGACAGTGTCACCATCGTCAATGACACTGTCCACCATCAGGGTAAGGTAAGCCCATGGAAAAAACATCAAAAATTATGCCGTCGTTCAAGTCGCAATGACAGCAAGACAGTAAAATGTGGGCAATTGTAAACTGAGTCTCATAAAGGTCACACATTGGTGCATCAGTTCCTGATAAATCAAAACGATGAGTTAAAAACTGACCAATGCATAGCCTAGCCAGGACAACTTCCTCCTCCTGATCCTTACAGAAAAATAAGAAGGATCAAGAGCAACAGAGGGTTTGAAGAGACACACTACAATGCCAAACAAGGACACTGCAGCAACCCCAGGGTTTCGTGAACACTATACCCAAACACCAGCAAACACAATGTCCACAACTCCTATTGAGAATGTTCAACACTGGTACTCATTTTACCTTAGCCCAGGAGAACCAACTGATTGACCATAGGGGAGGGGGGCAGCCCCAAGACCACCCATCTACAGGAATTCAAGACCAAATTGGTGTGTTGGGGTTATACACTTCAACCACGAGAATCCTTTCCTCCACCTTCACAGGTCGCCACGCATGGCAAACACGTGGGTGAATGTTCAGATCTTAGAGGAGGTAAAGTGAAAGTATAGAACCTTCTCTGGGAGGTCCCCTCACCATGTACAGGAATCCACCTTGAGGGGGGAATGTTTACGAATAAAGAACATGTATCAAAATTAGCCATAAAACATTCATGGGAAGGGTGTAGATGTTTTAACTCTTAAATGAAAATGAATCCAGGGCAGTGAATTCATGAAATGTAAAGGTTAAGAGTATGTGGAAAGAATTTGTATGCTTTATAACTGTTCTAGCCTATTGCAGAGAGTATAGGACTTGATGGAATATTATGTTTATGAACCTTAGGGATGCCATAAATTAGACCAGATCACAATCAACAGGGATATAAATGGATGAACATATTGTTAGCAATAATCTTTTACATCCCTAAGGAAGCATTTGACTTTATCCATTGAATGGTTAGGGAGAACAAATGGAGTTGTATTATTAGACAAACTAGATTACCTTGAAAAATTAAGCACCATTCTGAAAGGCACTACAAGTGTTTACTGTATTAATCATAAGTCCTCCTAGACAATTTGCTTATGGCTGAAACACTGCAAATAAAATGATGGTTTAGTTTTAATAAGTTAAAAGCACCATTTGATTTTCCTTTTGTTTTATTTAAATGTGTGTGTAAGAATTCTCAAAACAGAACTTGGAAACTTGAACAAAGTTTTGTTGCTTTTCTTAGGTTTTACCAGTAATATGTACTACTGCCTGCTCCAAGAGATGAACCAAACTTATTTAATATCAGTGACAATTGTTTTTCAGAAATAAAAACTATACACTTTTCGGAGGGCATGTTTAGACTTCTGTACATCAGGACCCTGAGAAATCATCAAAACTAACCCTTCAATATTTAAACTGGCAATAGTATGAACTAAGACAAGTAGGCGAATTAAAAGTTGTTGCAAGATTTTCATTGGTGTTTTTAATCTAGCAGAAAACTACATGAGGGCTATTTGCACTAGCCATCCCTAAATTAGCAGTGAAGACTAGAAAGGCAGCTAGTCTTCACCACCCACTGCCAACTATTGGGCTGTTCTTTTACCAACAAATAGTAGGATTGACCATCACATTATAATGCCCTTACAGCTGAAAGAGCAAGAATGTGTGGTGTGCTTCAAACCTGTAACCCTCAAATTACAAGTTGAGTGCCTTAACCACCTGGCTGTGCTGGGCCTGAAATGTTCATTTCTGTGCAGTTTGAAATATTTAATTTGTTTGTTTTTTTACTCCTTTTTCTTTCTATCAAAGATGTTATTTGTTTATGAAACTAGTTGAACCATTAAATTTAGAAGTGTTAGTTCAATCTACAGAGTTAGTACTCTTCAAAATTCTCAAATAAATCTGTGGTTTCATTTGTAGAAAGTATATTAAAAATTCACCTATTTCACTGCCTTAAGCAGTATATTCTAATCATTGATTCATGGTGCAATTTGGTTTCTTGAAATGCATTGTTAATGTCTCGTGAGTATTGGGCAAAGTTGAGTTGTTAGGGCAAATCTTCTGCTCAAATGCAGTCCACTGACTAAGCCTTTTCAATATATACTTTTTGATATTAAACTTTCAAAGTTTCATTTCTAACACCTTTTAATAATTTATGTCAAACGATGAGAGTAGCAAAAACAACGTAAATTAATGGACTGATGAAACTTATGAGGCAAAATAAAACTGTTAAAGCAACAAGTAAATATGTGCTTTGTTTTTATGACGTTTAAAACATTGGTAAAAGATATTGTAGTTACTGTTTTTCTTCATGTTAGAAATTGCAAAAATATATTTACAAAATCATGTGTCAATATATTTTTTAAGTGTGATTAATCAAGAATTTGAATTTATTTCTCTCAAACTTCAATGGCTATCTTACATATGGTATCTATATCAAATTTTAGTAAAAGTAATTTAAGCTCTACATTATACTATATAATTAACATTTATAACCACGTGAACTAATGATTTTACCATTTTAAGAATAATATTAACAAACCAAGGGTTATTGTTCAAAGCTTTTAATTCTAAAGATCCTTTTCTGCTGGCCAAAACATTGCCCTCTAGTTCTTCTATTCTTCTGGCACTTTATTTTTTGGTTTAAGTTTATTATAATCAAACAAATCTTGTGTGAGTGAAGCAAAAATAAATTATTATAGCAGCCACGTTTCATAAAAATACTATCTTTTGCTCAATGCTCAATCGTTATATCTGCCCCTATTGTTGGTGTTTCTTGTTTTTAAGCTCATCACCCGAACAAAAAGACAGGTAGCTCATCAGCTTGTTAAGAAAGACAAGGAAATGATAAAATCAGATTACAAAAGTACGTCTTTATAACTAGCATCCCAGCCACATTAAAATCTATGAAAGCTAATAATCATCAATAATGCATACAGTAGTGTGATCGGTGTGAAACGAATTTACAGTTATATGTTTATTTTCATGCGTAAGTTTGTTTCAGTTTGATGCATGTGACATGCTGTTGGATGAGTATCGCAAAAGTCCCATCTGTTCTCTACATTTATAAAAGATTCTGGAGAGTAAGAATCAACAATGTTTGTTTTAACAAAACACTAGACTGTTTTCGAACATTGTTGACCATTCGAGAATCTTGAGTGCTTGATATATAAAGTCAGGTCCTCACAAGATGCCGAGAGAGAGAATATTATTGGTTAGCTACAGTCAGTAAGTATAGTATATATACGTTTTAGAAGTTTAGTTGTGGTTAGCACTTATTAATTGAAAAAATTACAGAATTTGACCATGAATATAGATTTAGAATATTACAAAACATTCAACTTCAATGAATTACTTCGGATGCTAAATGTCTTCGCTGGAAAAAGTCACCTTGCAACCAGTGAGATGTCAGGCAAAAAAAAATAGAGTGCCAATTTAGGCAAGATGTAACAATAATCAGCTCAAAATTACTTTGAACCTCGTGGGCCTGGACTGTCAGTAAAATATCAAATTCAAGACCAGAAAGAAGACTGGATATTATTTGTGAATATATAGAATTTTTGTATATAAATAATTATCTGTATTAACTACTTCTAACAACCCATATTATAAATTATATTTTGTGTGTGTGCATATAAATTCTTGTTGGCAAATATCAAATTTGATAAAAATTACCTTTTAATTAGCTTCTAAATTCAAATTTCAGATCATTTGAAATTCTGATACGTAACGTACATAACAATGAATTGGATTGATTGATTTAGTGTTTTATGACACAAAGCAGCTAGGCTATCTGCACCAAACGTCCGGTAAACAGGTAAAAATAAATTAAATGTAAAATACATAAAAGGAAATGAAGGTAAAACAAAACATCATTGAAAAACAGAAATAGCATAAAACCAATGTTGACACCTAGTTTACAATGGTAAAAGAGAAAGCAGAGTAAAAGATGTTGTAAAGTACTTACTCTAGCAAAATGGTAATGATCATAACCCGCCAGGAAGACTAACAGGTAAGTTCAAAAACCCACTGTCAGTCACCTGAAGTTGGCCTTTCCAGTCCTGGTTCCTGAATATGTGTCATAGCAACCATTATCAAAATGTAAAATAATAGAAGTTTTAAAAGACATATAGCAAAATAGTAATAATGAGTAGCCAAATGTCCAGTAAAAAGGTAAAAAGTAAAGGAAAGGTAATAAAATTTGTAAAAGTAAACAAAGGTAAAAAAAAAAACAGCAATTAAAAACAGAAAATTGCATAAAACCGATGTTGACATCCAATCTATAAAGTTGTAAAGAACTTCTGTAGCAGAATGGTAATGATCATAACCCGTCAGGAAGACTAACAGGCAAGTACCAGAACCAACGTCAGTCATCTAAAGTTGGTCTTTCCAGTCCTGGTTCCAGGTTATGTGTCATTATGGCCAGTACCAAAGGGTAAAGTAATAAAAAGGTAAAAAGACATGCAGCAAAATTGGAATAACAACTCACCAGGATGACTAACGGGTAGTTCAAACAGCAGCATTATTCACCTTGACACGTCTGGTGTCAAGTCATTTAATGTTCTGGCCATTGTTCAATGTCAAATTGAACTAGAGAAAAATGAAACTGAAAAGGTAACCACAATTAAAAAGGTGTAATGAATAAATATCCAACACGTAAATGAGATTAAAAAGATTAATGGCCATTAAAAAACAAAAAACTTTATCAAGGTGGACAGTGTCACCATCACCAACACACCATCCAATGTTACAGATAAACCCTGGGAAAAAACGTTTAAAATATTGCCATCGTTGAGATTCTCAACGATGGCAAGAAAGTAAAATGTGGCTGATAGTGATTTGAGTGTTACACAAACTACACACTGGTGCATCAGTTCCAGATAAAAGAAAATGACGAGTTAAAAAACAGTGACCAATGTGTAGTCTAGTTAGAACAACTTCCTCCTTCTGAACGTTACGGAAGCTAGATGGCCAAAGCCCAATATAGAGTTTTATCATGAAGTTCAGGATCAGGGTGAATACCCCTTTGGCAGCAAAAGTGCATGTAACCGGTTTAGAGAGAGAGAACTTAAAGCCGTTTGCCATAGTCCACTTCAGTACACGATTTAGGGCAGTTTGTAGTTGCCACTCAATATATGTCATGTTTGACGACTGACATGAGATGTGAAAGTCATCGACATACAGCCCATTGCAAGAGTGAGAAGGAGTTGTTCAATTATGGCATTTATCTTTATACTGAAAAGTAAAAAAAAACACAGCCCTGAGGGACTCCAAGTTCCTGTACAAAAGAACGGGAAAGTGTCAAACCCACATGAACTTGGAATTTTCTGTCCATTAAAAATTTAATAAACATGGGTAAATGGCCACGTAACTCATATGTATGGAGGTCTCACAAAACACCATGCCTCCATGTTGTGTCACAAGCCTTCTCAATGTCAAAGAATATTGATACAAGATGTTGGCGTTTGAGAAAGGCTTCTCTAATTGATGTTTCAAGTCAAACTAGGTAGTCTGTGGTGGAGTGCCATCGTTGGAATCCACACTGGGTGGGCAAGAGGAGGTTGTGTGATTCAAGGAACCAAACAAGACTAGCATTAACGATCCTTTCTAAGGTCTTACAGAGATAGCTCTTAAAACAATTGGACAGTAGTTTCAAGGAATCTTGGGATCTTTCCCTGGCTTAGAGAAAGGTAAAATAATAGCCTGGCACCAGGCATCAGGAAAAAACATTCTCCTGCCAGATCCGGTTAAAGACAAGTAGAAGGACATCAAGAGAAGCAGGAGATAGATGGTGCAGTATGTCATAGTGTGCATCATCAGGTCCAACAGATGTACTGTCAGACCGATGAAGGGCCATTTTCAGTTCCACCAGTGTAAAGGGACAATTATAATCAAAGAGACAGTCAGTTTGAAAGGAAAAAGGTGAATGCTCTGCCAAAGTCTTGATGGCCAAGAAGGTGGAGGAACAAGCAGAAGTGCTAGATACCCTACAAAAGCTTTCACCTAGAGTATCAGCGATGCTCTGGACATCAGCCACCTCCTGATCATCAGAGAGTAAGATTGAGAGGGGGGCAGAATTGTAGTGCCCACTGACCTTTCGAATCCTGTCCCATATGACCTTGGAAGTGGTGGTAGAAGATATGCTAGTTGTGAACTTAATCCAAGATTCCTTCTGGCTGTGACGTCTTACCCACGTAGCACGTGCACAGACCCGTTGGAAAGCGATGCAGTTCGAAAGTGTGGGATATCTACGAAAAGTATTCCAGGCCTGTGTTTGAGCCTTCTGTGCTAAGTGGCAAGCAGGATTCCACTATGGATGAAAATATCGTGGAAAACGTGTCGAGGAATACACTGAGCAGCTGCTTGTATAATACAGCCAGTTACCGCTGCCACACAGTCGTCTATTGATGGCTGATTCACAATGGCAGGATCAAGTTCTGCGAGAGCAGTGAAAGTGGACCAGTCTGCCTGATCCAACTTCTACCAGGGCACGCGGGTAGGGTGGCATCGACCATGGCCAGTCTCTCTCAAAAGTATAGGAAAATGATCACTGCCCAGTGGATAACTGTCAACCCTCCATGAAAAATGGGAGAATAATGAAGGGGAGCAAACTGAGAGATTAATAGCAGTAAAGGACTGACTAGGTGCATGAAAATAAGTGGAAGAACCAGTACTGAACAGAGAAACATTGTGATCAGAGAGTACAACAGAGCAACCCCTCCCATCAATAACAGCACTTCCTTAGAGGGGCTGATGTCCATTAAAGTCCCTAGGAGTAAAAGGGAGACGGCAACTGTTCAACAAGAGCATCAAGGTGTGATTGATGCTGTCTCTCCAGGGGACAGGTTGAGAGAACAAACAGTGATGGGATGACCCAAGGAAACACGGATAGCTACGGCCTCCAAGGGTGTGTTGAGTGACCAAGACTGGGTGGGCACATGCTGATCAACCAATAGTGCCACCCCTCCATGTACTCGTCCATCATACAGCCTGTCATTTCTGTACAGAGAAAACTGCTGAATGGTGACTTTATCAGCAGGTTTTAGAAATGTTTCTTGTAAGGAAAGACATACAGAAATTTAATAGTAAGACTAGATGGAAAGCAATTACTTATCAACACCCAACACCAATTCTTAGGCTACTCTTACCAATGAATAGTGGTATTGACCACACATTATAATGTCGTCAATACTGAAAGGGCAAGCACGTTTAGCGTGAAGGAGATTCGAACCCACGACCCTCAAACTGCGAGTCGATGTCCTAAGAACCTGTTTAATCCTAGTATTACCAATGGAACAATGGGAACACAATTTCTTTTCTTTTTTTTTAAATCACTTTTAAAAACAACTTTTGCACCACACAAATCTACGGCATTGTTAAACGTAAAGCTTTAAATAACATAAGAACCACACATGCACAAATAACAAATATTGCAATTACCCCTCTATACATTTATTATTAAAATGAGATATTTCACCCCACTATTTGATTATTTATTGAAACCTAGTACTGTGACAAGTATAATAAAAACAATTTCTCAATAGGTTAAACTTTAATCCCGTCAATACTGAACGGAATAAGCACAGGTCAAACACCCCAGCATGAATTCGATATTTCATCTCAATTGTTTTAAAGTCCAACTTGTATTTCAATCTCTAGTTTATAATTTACATTTTATGCTGTTTGAATTCGTCGGTTAAATATTTCATACATATGTAACCACTGTTATGCTTTCTTTTAAATAATGTAACATGTAACTCTTAGTAAGCCACTTCAGAATTAGTTTTCTGTACATATACTTGTTAATTAGATGAACAAACGCTGTACGCTTCAAAAATTTCAAAAGTTAAAATTCGTAATTTTTTTTTAGATTAATGTAACACACTAATCCTATCTGAATTTGTGTGAACTTACTTGAGTGAACATGAAAAAAAAACTAATTTGCTAGGAAGTTTTGTACTCATCTACTTACCTGAAACTCGAGCCCACGTCCTTCACGTGTATGTATTTGAGCAATCAACATGTCAGCAAACCTAGTGCAAGAAGTTGTTTTGAATTAAGCACAAAGCTACACAATAGGCTATCTGCGCTCTGCCCACCACGGCTATCGAAACCCGGTTTTCAGCGTTGTATATCCGCAGACATGCCGCTGAGCCACTGGAAGGGGGGCCTAGTGCAAGAAATCTTAAGCGAGATTCTATCTAATTATTACTTCATGTATGTTTTGAGCTTTGGCGCAGACCACGAGGTATGTATGCGTATTTTCAACTGAGGCATTCTAATCCCGTCTAATCAAAAACTTAAATTATATTATGCAACTTTCTCGAGCACATACAAAACTAAAATGGATAACTGTTAGAAGTTACGACAATGCACGATAACTTTAGTGTAGCCAAAGAATTAACTCAACATTTTATGGTTGTGAATATGATGTAATAATTGTTTGATACGAAGAGCTGTATATTTATATAAAATCTAATTTTTCATTCTCATAACTCACGGTATAGCGCTAGAACTTAGTCTACTGTATCAAAATTTTATGATAAAGATTAAACTGCGTACACAGACAATAACTTTAATTTACAACTAACATTAAAGTATTTCGATACAAACTAGTTAGGAGCCTCTAATATTGTAAGTCAATACAGGAGAAAATTACTTAATCATGAATAGGTTGTTTTGAATTATCAGTTAAACTGCCTCACTGCTAAAGACATTTCCGGTTGTAATGACTGATGTTAATTACCACAAAACATTAAATGATTTATACTATTGTTAGTAAAATGCAGTTATTTTAATTTCTCTTGAAAATAGAACAAGATTTTCCATATACACAAAAGCCTGTAAAATGACTTGACGTTTCGCTGTACGTTAATTGCACCATTCAGTTGTTCGAAACAGAGTGAGAAAGAACTACCAAGCTAAATGTCAACGTACTATTATTTTCATAACTTATGATTTATATTTCTTATTAATATATATATATATATAATCAATTGCGTATGAACAGCAACTCATACGAAAAATATTTGAGACGTGCAGCTATTACAACATCGACACAACAATGTATCAATCCTACGTACAGATTCTGTACTTGGTAGACGAGCTGGTTAAAATAAGCAGCCGTTATTCCCTCGTTTATGTGGTAACATACCATCGCCAACATAGCATAAAATATTCACATACAATATTCGTAAATGACGTTTGTTGGCTACTTCACAATAATTAACATGTGATCAACATGAATGTTACTTAAGTTATGTATAATTTTGTGATTCTAACCTTAAGTAAGTGTGGTTCAACGTGTTTTATACCTCAAGACAGACGACGGTACCAGTTTAAACATGACAATTCAATGTAAACTTGAAGTGTAAAGGCAACTAAGTCTAATGGAGAGAAAGAAAATGTTCAAGTTCATGAGTTAGGCTCGTAAATTTATTTTGAAAGCTGCAGTAATTGAAGTATCTATTGACCTTTAACAATAATGTAGCGAAACGTCTTCATAGAAGAATGGCCACATGCACTTACAATTAATGAAAACAAACCTCATAACTCTGACAAACATGCATGTTTCAATACCTTCACCACGAAGCCAAACTTTCGTACGGCTCTATCGTACAGATGTCTTAGGACTGTGTGTTTACATCACGGTAAGGTTTATCTGTATTGTATCAAAGCAAGAAAAATAGATAGAAGAAAGTTTTTACTTACTCTCGCGTACGTTAATACGCAAATACAGATTTTCGTCACTCTTGTCCATCATGTCTATCTTGTATTTCTTAGTCATGCGACCAATAAACATGTAGCAAATTATAGAACGACAACAGCTATATACATATACTTCACAAAAATGACCAAGTTTCTTGCTCTACCATTAACTTAATATGGCATTTAAAGTCCACGCACTGGAATAGCCTTAAAGGTGTATTGCTTCAATATGTAATGTATTACTTTGTTTTACTTGAAACTTAGAGCACGTGAATTTTTTTTCTTTTTCACCAACACATACGATTTACCAATTCTATGATAATTAGTTCATAGCTATTTCACTTTTATATTTAAAACATTAAAATCACTTAAAATTCGGCTCTTCGGCAAACCAATTAGATTATTTATGAGAGCGCTACTGTTAAAAGTTCACGCAACAAATGGCCTTTATTTTTTATCTAACATTATAAACCATTGTTCCATCCTGAAATGCATCTTCTTGTTGATGAATATAAATATATACAAATTTTTAAGCGTTCCCAAATATGTTTAGGACGATCAAAATACGCCAAGGTCGTTCACGATTCGTTGAATATAAGCTAATGAAGAGATAAGTGATTGGCTAAAATGATCATGAAATACTATAGGCAAAGTATGCTTTAAACAGATCTTGGAAAGGTAGCCTAAAAAACAAAGGTAGAACAAACTGCTCTAGCAAATCAGAATCCACATAGATAAAAACACTTCAAGCTTTAGTTCACATGCCGCAATATAAAAAGCCGACAAAATAACAGTGAAAACGTTGTCTTTTTACCCAAATACAAGAACAACGTCTGATCACGTAACAAACTACTGTAGTTTAATCAAGATAATTTTCCCAGAAAAATGACAAAACTGTGTCATCGATTTTTCTTACAGTACCTTAAACAATGTGCTATTCTAGAAACCCTAAGAAGCAGATAAAGGCTATGAGGAGGTAGACAAAGGAAAAACATGTCAAAAGCAGGAACTGTGTAACTGATGTTGTCATGGAAACAATAATCTAAAGATTAAGGAGTTCAATTAAATAGTAAGTAGTAGAGCAATATCTATTCTTTGTTTCTACATCCAAACTTTAAATTTTACCAAGTGAATCAAAAGAACAAAAACATTAAATATTTTCCTAACATAAAACAACGACAAATTATCGACTGAGTACGGCCTAGGTAACAAATATGGACGGCGACGAGACCTTAAAACAAAAGCAAAATTTAGGAATTCATCGCGGAAAGGATAAAACCATTTTGTGCCGTATTAGCTTAATATAGTTATAAATATATAAAACCATCTTGTGCCGTATTAGCTTAATATAGTTATAAATATATAAAACCATCTTGTGCCGTATTAGCTTAATATAGTTATAAATATATAAAACCATCTTGTGCCGTATTAGTTGTTTATATATTTATAACTATATTAAGCTATGTCATTTTATAAAATTTTAAATGCTAAGATTAAAATGTTAAACGAAAACGAGACTTTAGATTAACGTAAGTGGATAAAATGTCAGAGGCGTCGTCAGGTGCTTTAATAGATTCGGGGCTCGAGCTCACAGGCGCGGGAATTTTCGGCGTTTTAGTATATATTATCGATCACGGGTTTATATTTATATTTTAAGATACCATCTGGGGTTTGGGGACATGGATTCTGTGTGACAGCGCCTTGTGACGCCTCTAAAATAACACAAGGTGTTGCCGTGATTAGGAGCTGTTCAATTTGATTTTTTGTTAAATGCCAATCTAAACCAGCCAGGTTAGGTAACATGCCGTAACGCTGTATACAAGAACGAATTTCTGGTCAAATATGAGGTTTTGCCACAACCGTTCCAAACGTTGGAATACCATTTGTGTATCAACGGTTGGTTGTTTTGGCGTATTATGGAGCAAAGTAACTTAACTAGGCTAGCTGCGTTAAACAAACGGTAAAAAGGAAATTTATTAAAATCCATAAAAAGGAATCAAGGTGAAACAAAGTTTAATTTTTACACTAAAAACAGTGTTAAATCCAATTTTTATACCTAGTTTACAGTTGTGCAGAACCTCTATAGCAGAAGTTTAATATAACTCGCCAAAATGGCTAAGGGTAAGTTCAAACATTAGCATTAGTCACCAGAAGTTGGCCTTTCCAGGATGTGTCGAATGGCAATGACAGGGTGGGCACATGCTGATCATCTAACAGTGCCAACTCTCAGTGCTCGTCCATCACACAACCTGTCATTTCTGTACAAAGAAAACTGCTGTAAGGTAACTGTATTAATAAGTTTCAAAAATATTTCTTGTAAGGAAAGAAATACAGGACGGTGAGAAGCAATCAGTGCTTTGATATCATCCATATTAGTACGTAAACCTTGACAGTTCCATTGTATCAAAATGGTCGTTTATATTTATGTGTAGGCGAATTGGGTGGAGAGCCTTTGTTTTTGATCACGTTTGTTTTTTTTTATTATTATTTGAGAGGTCTATCAACCTCCTGGATTCTGCCCTGGGTCGATTGGGCAAGTCTGTCGTTGGAAGAGGATTCCAGCAACTGGGGACGTGAACGAATGATCGTTTTTCATTTTGGAGCGGGAGAAGATGTATCTAAGAAAATGCCCGTACCTGGAACCAAAGGAATTGGATCTCAGAGTTCACTGGAATGAATCTTAGAGACAGAGATGGGTGTTGACGTTGATTCATCAACTTTCTTAACCGTGGAGGTCAAAAGACATTTAATATGGTTTGAGAATGATTCTTTCAGAGACATGGAATTGATAGTGGAATGAAGTGCAACAGCATACGTCCGAGGTGAAGAGGTGGCCAGTAACTTTCGAGCATCAGGTAAGTAATGTTTTGAATCATTTTCAAATGCTGCACCTCTGTTTCCAACCACTTAGAGCAAAGACGAAAACACTCATAGGCGTTGTGGTCGTTGCCACCACAACAAACATCAAGGAACCACAACATGATGCCTTTGAGTGACTGAACTGCTGACACTGAAAACATCCGAGAGGATTTGTAATATATGGCCATACCTTGCAATTGAGATAATCTGCCCTCATAGTGGCAGGTGGATGCAGTGATGCAAGTTTTAAAATGAGGACATTGGTCGGCATCATAATTCCATCTTTGTGAGTGGAGAAACTCCTTGGGTGAAAATACCAGCAAGAATCCCCGACTCGGGGATATTCTTCAAATCACTCTCAACAATATCTCCTCATGACGAATTCAAAGTAGTATGGGGAGTAACCTCAGTGGGTATATCCCCCAAATCGCCTTCGAATGTAAGAGTTCACTGTGTTTAGATGTGGATGCTTCCACCAATATGTCACCAGAGCGAAGCTTTCTGAGTGACTTTGGAAAGCCAGCAAGTCCCTTTTGAATAACAAATGGAGACATTTGCCCTAAAGGTTTGTCTGAAAGAGAATGTAATATAAGAAAATGAGGTACAGGTGTTACAAATGTTGAAGACTGCTGCTCAGAATCTTCAAGACATGATCGTTTACCTATGGAGTGTTTTTCACCAAGTTTTTATCTGGGGGATTCATAAAGAATGTTTTGATGCCCACTGATCCCTCCCACCATAGAGCCCTACGATGTAACGCACTACAATGCCAAATAAGGACACTGCAGCAACGCCAGGATTTCGTGAGCACTATACTCAAACACCAGTATCAGATACAATGTCCACAACGCCTGTTGATAACATCCGAATTTAATTGACCCTAGCCCAAGTGGACCAGCCGATTTACCAAAGAGGGAACTACCCCAAGGCCGCCCGTCTACAGGAATTCAAGACCAAAGTGGTGTGTTAGGACTGAACCACTCACCCACCAAGATTCTCTCTTCCCCTTCACGGGACGCAACGCACGGCAAAACACATGGGTGGATATTTAGATCCCAGAGGAGGTAAACTGAAATAACAAAATCTTATCTGGGAGGTTCCCTCACCACGTACAGGAATCCATAGAAGGGTAACAGAACAGATGTAAACACTTACATCACTTCAAAAAACAGCAACTTCATAACTGTCTCAGATAGTGAAACAAACACTAAAAATGTGGTAAAATTACTCTTATTGAAAAAGCAAAAATGAAGTAAACAAAGTAGGACTAGCACAAGACAGAATTCCATTGGTAAATGTTACCCTGAAGTCGGATTTAACAAATTGTGTTACATATTAATATATTGCATATATATTTGTTTACTAGCATTTTGGAATGAATAACTTTCCACTGCTACTAAATTAAAGCTGATGACTTAATGGAAAAATCTGAAATGAGAAAATGGAATTATTATTCAAGATACTGCATCACTTTTCATTATTGTACATTACTCATAAGCAGAGGTTTGAATCTCACCTCGGTGGGAATCTTAATTAGAAAATAACATTAAAATGTATTTTATATGTTAAGAGAAATATCATTTGTCTAATTATCTTTAAATTGTATTAACAATAATGGACAGAAAGAAACCTCGCACGTTCATCTAAACTGTCCTATTCCCAAAGATAAACTAAATCATTAAAAAACTCAAAGCCATCCTTTATCGTTTAAATATTTAACAAGATATCTTTGAATTAAATTACCTGCATCTATCACATCCGAAGGCAACCCATTCAAAAAGCAAACAATCCTATTAGAAAAATAAAGCTGTTTTAGATGAAGATGACTTCTATTTTATACAAAAAGCATTTAACATTTTTAAACACAGAAAAGTACATTATTACAGCATAAATAATTTAGCAATTCGACTCGTGAATCAGCAAACTATTAGTTTCGACGTAAAAAAAAAAAACGATTCAAATGTTTGTTAGTTTTCGAATATTCGCCCAAAAATACTCAGCTGTTTGCGCTTGCCGCCCTTAATTTTGAAGTAAAAAAGAAATACCTAGATCAACAACACCAACCGCCAAGTCTGGCTCGTACCATTTGACCGAATAGTGAGATTTGAATGTCATCCTTAAAACACATTGAGTTCCAAAGTGCAAAGTGTGCTGATGCACAACTATTATGTCACGAAGTGAGCTTTATCATCCCTAGAATCTGTAAAGTAACAGGCATGATATTGCTTCTCAAAACATTTTGCACATACAATTTTATAGTCAATAAACGAGTCATCCAATAAGTTTCACAAAACCAATAAGTTATTATATGAAATAGCAAACCTTAAGATGTAGAAGCAGGTCAGTTCCAAACTTGCTCCCCTTTTATATATTTATAATGCAACTCGTTCCAATCGCAATAAAACAGGAGTCAAAATACCCCCACCCCATTTGTTTATTTTATATCACTTCTTTGCAAGGTTTAGCTTTTTATACGACTTGGTTCTTTTAATATCACATCCATCTCATCTTCATAGGGCTGACTTCCTTATTCTAACTTGGCTGTTCGGATGTATGTGTTCTCCAGAATCAAAAGAACCATCGGTATACTGGCTACTGCTTGAAATAGATACGAAAACTGAGGGCAATCTAACAAGTGTTAACAAAACAGCATGTTTGGATCGTAATGTCACTTTGACCTTCAATTTAAAATACAGTTGGCAGAAATGATTTAAGACAAAGCATTGAATATTTAAGCGCATTCCAAAAACTGCTTGAGAATAAACAACAAATTATAAAGGAGGAACGTAAACTGCTGAATGCAAAAGGCGTTCGCCTTGTTGGTATGTATCAGGTGACTCAAATAATTCACAAGTTGTAGAGTATAATAAATTGAAGTACGAATAAGTAACTAACGCAATTACTCAGCTTACACAAACAAATATCTTCAATGTCCGTATCTTTCCATGATGTAACTTACAACGTATAGATACAACGCAAATCATGATTAAAAACGGTACAATAAACTTCTTAATATCTTTCATTTTACCTAATCATTATTCTGATTTGGCTTCATTGAAAATATATACATGAATATTCATATCAGCACAGTCGGTGAAAAAATTGCAAGGATGCCTTAATTTATCTATTTGGTATAGACCATATTCAAAAATATTCAGTATTTGGTAAAATAACACTATTTACATGATGCAAAACAATCATGATGCATGAATTAGATTTAGAACTTTTAGCATGTTCACACGAACTCAATAGTCAGATTAGATACTCTCATGGTGTTGGTATCTTAAATTAACGAAGACTGAAGACAGCTAGTCAGCATTAACCATCGCCAAAAGAACTGGTACTTTGAGGTGAATAAAGCGACAATGACGAAAAGTGGAAGTATATTCAGTGGCATCACGTCAAGAACCCCATCTCTTTGATCAGCAATACGATACGCTATCAACTAGACCACACCTTTATTTTCATCAGTTTGAAGTATTATTATTTAAGATTAAGTATTTTGTCCTAACGAGAATTTCAAAAGAATGATACAGAACGTCGGAAAATATTTAACTTGAATAAAATACCCACGCTTCGTTGCCGCGACCAATGGCTCCAGGTGATTCATGAAGGCCCTAATACACCGCCTTGGCTACTCCATCATTCCCTGTCATTTGTATACCAACCAAATACACAAGATGCACAATTAAAACGAACTGAAAATCACGATTTCATGTGATGTTGCATAAACTTGCAACAAAGCAGCATTCATTGGACGAAAAAACATACACCAGATGATTCGGTTCTTTAAATAAACATTGCGATGATATGCAAGATTTGTATACTCGCATATAAAACAACTAAATACTCAAAAACACTATTAATAATTGACTAGGCCATTTTTAGTCCAGGTAAAATAAATTCGAAAAAAAATCACTAATCATTAGGTGCTATAAAAATAACTGCATCAGGAAGGTTTTTGCAAGCCAAAGTCTTAAATAACAGGTAAAGATGAAACGTTTAATAAATAAGCAATTTGTTCAGTTGTTTTAGATTTTCGTAGAATGCCACACAAAAGCTCTCTCTCTGCGCGTGGCTTTCACTAATGGCTACTTCAAGCAAAAAGGTAAGTACATAAAACAAGTTATTTGTGGATTTTCTAAACCACCCTCATTCTGAAATGATACACTAAACAGAAAGTAATCAGTAATGAGCGCCCATCGTGAACAATTTGTTCAAAGAAACAAACACTGCATTTTGTTTTCGTCATTCACATATAATCTAAATATATTATTTGGGCATGTAATTTTTTTACCCAACGATGACGTATGAAAAGCATGTTTTCGAAACGTTTAATGGTTTTAGCTATTACTGAATATATTTTAACGTTTGGCACGTCCACTTTGTACTAGAAATTCCTTCACGTATTGTTCTTGAACCCAGTGTACCAAATAACTTGTTGTGGTCGTCAAGACGTTTAAAAACTTGATAACAGCAAGCATTTAAGAGCTCTGAATACGCGTGGATTTAATACAAGGTCGTTCACATGCAAAATCGCTTAAAAGATTGGGACTTTCGGGTTTAACAGCTGTAAGCTTGACAATTTATATGAACACCAATATGTATACTAACTGAAGGGCACTGTAAAATAAATTTATTAGATATTATAAATTCTCAATAAATACCGTGACGTATGGAATAATACGACAGCCAGAACACAACTAAATGGGCCTAAAATGCAAGTTCATTAATGTTTTCCCTGTATCAAAAGCAATGCTCTGTTTCATCTAAAAGCTTATCTTTATCATAAAAGATAAGACACCGAATTTTGTTACTAATTTTAAGATAAAATAACAATAGGCTGACATTCAGCCAAATGTTTGCTATCTATAAATGAAAATGTAGTGGTACTTTATGGATCACGTATATATTACCACAAATCAGCAAAATTGACTTTGATCAAAAACTTACATTTTTGTATATTATGCAGGAAATAAGTAAATATTTATACTAAGGAATGACTTAGTGATAACAAACAGTATATTTCGTATTATATCCATTGTATTTATACTCACCAGATGCAGTCTATTCCAAGACATTTTTATTGCTAACACAGACAGGTATATAATTTCTAAAATAGGTAACAGAAAACAGATTTTTCACTTAAAATACTTAAATAAACTCATTCATAAATATTTGTGCCACCTTATACATTTTGCCTGTTGCAATTTTCCAAGAACCTTGTTTTTGTTTCAGTGAAATTTAGTCATTGTACAACATATCCAACAGCTGAAAATCCAATGAAATGTTTTATTACATAATAGTTTACAGTTTAAGTAAAACACTCTTCATGAATAATGGATAACTCATACTTAAGTATGGTATGATAAGCAACAGTGTGTTGTCATCACCAAAAGGTTCATTCATATCACTGACTTCATCAGTATCCTACAAAGGAAAATAACCTTGCTTGGAGTTTTTCAATCATTACCCACTTCACGTGTTTAGTACTTCACTATACACAAGTTAGACTATGAAGGGCACAAACATCTGTTGCTATTCATATATAGTACAACCATATATAACTATTACAAAAATGGACCTAGGAATTGCATCTTCTGTAATGTACTTGAACTGTGTGTTATTTGTACTTTATCTAGCCATGCTTGGACAAAACAAGTTGGGTGCCTTTTTCATATACAGGTATAGTATTTACTCCACTTGATGTGTTCCCATAAACTACCATTTTTATGATAAGTCATTTGTAGCTTGTTTTTACACAGCTGTTGACAAAATACTTCATTGATGCTTGCTGAATGTTGTGTCCTGTTACAACTCCACAAATAAACTCCTCGACTTTCAGAACATCCTAACTGATTTATATAAAACTGTCAAGATTTTCCATGAACAGTGATGCATCTTTCTGCTCTTCTTGAGGACTTTGAGTCAATCTTTGCCAAAAGATTGATATGTACTGATGGAGCCAAACCCTGAAAAGGTATGAAATCTGGAAGGAGCTTAGTTTGACACAAATAATGCCACTATTGTGTGAACAAGAAAGAGAATTTGTCTTTGAAGGCTGTTTACAAAAGTTGTCTTGTCCCAAGTGTGTGAATTTCTGGATGGTAATATACTGATAGGATGGAAATACTAGTCACCAGCTAGAAGAACTTGCTGGTCAGCATTCAGCTTCAGTGATATTGATTTATCCCATGCAGATGTTAGAACTTCACTTTTTTTGTTGCCTTTGCTACAAGTGAAATTTGGTCAATGTCTGGTAAAGGTCTGTGGTCCAAATATTGTAATCTCTAATCTGAAAGATGTACATTTTGCATGCTCCACACATTTCATGGATGAAATCTGGTCAAATATTCATATTTGCAGTTGTTTCATAATGAATGTAGAACTGATTTTGACACAATTTTAGCTAATTACCCAAAGTGTTGAGCTTTTAAAACATATGGCCAACTAAATGAAGACCATGTAATCAATCACTTAAGCTGAATTTCCTTTAGTGGGAGTTTTTTTTCCTTTTTATCTGTGTTATTTACTTCAAACATCCATCTGTCATTGCAGCTGAAGAGATAACAGCCATCTCATAATGAAAGATCTTGAGTTGCTTTCCTTTGTATAAATAATAAGCAACAGCCTGTTAAAGGGGTCATGATCTGGGTTGATGATCTGTACCTTGCCAAGAGATAGCCTGTAATGATCTATTTATTATAGTTAGTCAGAAATCACCTAGGCTATTAATTCTCTTAGCATTTTGTTTTTATGACTGGTATTAATGTTTCACATTTAATCATGGAAGTTTTGTTGCTGTTGTATTAATTATAGCATCTAGAATCTAGATAGGCAACATTTATAACTATATACAATATTTCATGTAATTGGCAACATATGTGAAACTTTAAATAGCTGTGTAGCTGTTTTTCTTAATATTTTAACGAATGCTGATTTCATTCCACTCAATAGTCCTTTTTTTAAGTACAAAATATTACAACAACACTATATTTTGCACTAATTTAAACTGTTTATACATCATAGTTCTTATGCCAAAAAAGTTAGTTATCCACTTAAAAAAAAAAAATTACCACGTAACATTAGAAGCAAGGGTTATACTTAGCTAATCACTTAACATAAGGTTATAAAATATTTGTGCTGTGTTGTTTGTTTGTTTTTATAGCAAAGCCATATCAGGCTGAGTCCACTAGATATTTGTTTCAAGGCTACATGTGAAATTATTTAAAACAACCAGATGAAGGTTTAAACATTAAATATTTATAGCTAGTCTAACAAGCCTATGAAAACACTATTCTTTAATCTCCTGCTTAACTCATCAAAACTGAAAAAAGAAAAATTATCAAAGACAATCTATGTACAACTTAAGAAATAAATGTCACTAGCAAATTTAAAAATTATTCTTTTTTAGAAGATTTTGAAAAATAAGACCATGTATCACATACCTTTGGCCTCATTACATATTAACATCTTGAAATGCCTCATTACATATTAACATCTTGAAATGCTTCAACACAAAACTGCTTTCTTTGTCTTAAATAGAAAATAATATTAAAAATGCTGAGAGTTCAATTTTCTGGTTCCAATGAGTTATTTAGCTGATATAAATCACTACATAATTCTTTATTGTCTTCATATACTTAACATCCTTGCACTTTAAATTATTTATTCTATAAGTGTATATTTATTTTCATATTGGTCCAGTGAAATTTCAATAGGTTGTAAAAGAAGGCAATACATAGCAAAGGAAAACTGGGATTTAAGTACTAAATATTTAATCACACTGACATTTGTTGATCAATGTCAGATAAAACAGGATAAAATACTTTAGAGAAATTCTTCTCACTAGATGACACATGAATACTACTGGAGATGCACAAAGAAAGAGCCATGGGTTTCTTAATTTAATAGAATTCTTAGAAGTGTATACTCACTATGTTTTGTTATGCCTGTTGTAAGTCCTCACATCTCAATACAGGTATAAATTTGAATTATATTAAGGATTTATTATACAGAAGAATCTTAATCCTGTACAGCATATAGTTTCAGTTTCAGGCAATCTACAATATCATGTGGATTGACAATTATATTGGATTTTATACTTTTAGTACATTATAAAAAAAATAAGCATCCTGTCAGACAACTAAAAAGTGCTGTAACATCAATTTATTTATTAATGTTAAAATATATCAGATACAATTAATCTGTATTTGAACACATCATTCTTGAATGATAATTGAACATAAAATTAAGAACAGGCATTTATACTCAAGCCTACATTTCATAACCAATTTAATAGGTTATCAAAATATAAGCATTCATAACAAATAGAAAGTAAACAAAGAATCAAAAAAGAAAATTACTACAAATGGACTTCTTGAAGTGATAAGTGAAACTAATATCTTAAAGTTGGCATTACAGCTCTTACAATATTTCACATGCCTATAGGAATAACATATCTTCAACAAACAGATAGTAATATCAGAAGAGTGAAAAGTGGAATTTACCAAACACTATAAAGTAATAATAAACCCTTTAGCACAGTTATTTCCACAGTACAACTTACTTTTCCAACATACCTTATATGTTATACATAATTCATACCTTACATGTAGTATCTCCTCATTCTTTATACAGCATGCTTTATTTCTGGTATCATTCTCTAAATCAGTTTTCATCTGTACATGTTTTTGCACACAATTACTTAATTCTGTGTATCAAATTGGCTCTATCTAACCATAATTTCCATAATAATTGATAAAAGATTAAAAATCTTATTTTTATATAAAATCCTACTCATTATTCCATAACAATGCTATATTAAACCAGCATAAACCTGAAATGTTTAAACTAATATTAAATTTTAGGTTTTCATCCATCAAAGCGCCAATGCTTAAAATAGTAAATTACAGTTTACACATTTGTTTCACATATTCTTTGATTAATAAAATGCATGCACATTTCAAACTTTAGCCAGTAAATTAAGACCAAAACAATTAAAAGTGACTTTAAAATGTATACAAATTAACTGCTTTTGTATTCCTGTTCATATTATAAACTTCTCTAGAAAATTACATTTTTTAAAAACGAGTTATTTGACATCTGAGTTATATTTAATGCTTTGTTACTTGTGATATACATTTGAAGGGCATTAAATCCTGATTCACATTTGATATAGTGAAAAACATAAGCTTTGGTAGTATACCTCTATAATGTAATCTTTCAGTTACGAGGTATTAGTTTTTTTTTTTTATATGGTTTGCTTGATGATGTGCAGTTAGAATTAAACTTCTGTTTGAAACTATATCAATGTGAAAAATTAGACTTGTTTAGCTGTGTTTTGATTGGTTTTTCCATAGTTGCAAGAGTGGTGACCTTGTTGGGCTGAATGGTCTTCTAGCAACTGGATATTTCCATTATTTTAACCCTAATTTTTTTTTTTTATGTTGAAGTAGGTCATTCTGGAAAAATGACAAGACTTGTACAAAGTGTAATAATGTTATATTAAAGTATTAAAATTCATACACAGATCTTAATATTTATGTGAATTAACAACTTATACAAACTTAAGAAACAAAAAATGCATTGATATTATAACATGCAAAACTGTATATAAATACATTTTCATTACACAGAAATACATTTATTGTGAACTAAAACAAAATTTTCTGTAACTACAGCACAGATGTTTCTAATTTGTTTATCACAAAACTACTTAAATTCTGCATGCCCAGACTTTTTGTCATGAGAATAAAACTATTACAAGGACAAATTTATACAGAAAGGCCAAACAATGTTAAAATAAATTAACACCCTTTGATATTCTCTGTGGTATGTAAGAAGATTATAGGTAAAGATAAACTAGCTGCTACCAATTTCAGTTTCCATTCTCAAAAATGTTCAAAAGCAATTAAACCTAGCTACTTTTTTTATTACTAGCATTTCAAACCTTATTTACCCCTTTGAAAAGACAGAAGTTTATGTCCACACCAAAACCTTTTCACTGCATTTATGCATATAAAAATCAAATGATTACCTTTACACATAATACATAAACTCATTTAAATCCCTATGATGTGCATGTTTTTTGCACTCATGCTTCACATTATAGAAACAGATAAAAACATGTAATTCCCTACAATATATTTTTGTGCTAGATCAAAGTATAAACATAAGTAGTAGCTCTAATAATTTATTTGAATTCCTAAACTACATCTTAGGATAAAATAGAAAATATTAATGCCTGTTTAGAACACCTACTATTCTAACATGCATATGACAATAAATGTTCTGTCAGTGCATATTAACAATTATACACTTATACAATGTATAGGAGTTAAGTTTAATGTGTAACTTCACAGATTACATAGTTAATTATGCACTGCACATGTACATGCAATATTACACTATACATGCATAGATTAGTTAGTATAAAACATGCATGTCATATAGAGAGATGATTTGAAAGAATTGACTCTTACTGAAATGTGTTCAAGATGCTTTCTTGTACTCTTAACTAAATATATGTCAAGAAACGTGCTAAGTTACACATGTTGATCATACATTGGAACACTTATGGAAATTTACACAATTTTTGCTGTAACCAAACCAAATAAAAGTCTGCACATCCAAACAAGCAAACACAAATATAACAAAATTCTGATGTACAGAATAAAGTGCAGTAGCATTTTCAAAGCTTTGTACATACCAGGTAAGTAAATCAATTCATGAAGCAAAAGTCTAATGTAGCCCATTTCATTGGGTTCCATAGATGCTCCATCTAGAAAAATTTGTAAAGTTCATCATCCTCATTGTTTTATACTTTCACATGAATATGTTGTATTTGCATACATTGACTGCTGATACATTTAAAGACAGTTTTTAATCATTTCAATTAATACTTTGAGAAAACTCCAAGTAACACATACTTCCAGCTTATTAAA
This sequence comes from Tachypleus tridentatus, assembly GCF_004210375.1. Taxonomy (NCBI): domain Eukaryota; kingdom Metazoa; phylum Arthropoda; class Merostomata; order Xiphosura; family Limulidae; genus Tachypleus; species Tachypleus tridentatus. Next base: position 103,956,408 of record NC_134837.1, on the reverse strand, counting down.
ATGTTTTCCAACTTTATGTACTACATATTTTATGCGAGACCCCCAATCTATACTGTACATCAAAGTAACCTGATTTTTGGAAAGGTTGTATACATGTCTAATTTTCTTGAAAACTACAAGTTACATAATCTTTTTTTTTTTTAAAGGAGGACTGTCCAGATCAGCAATCAAAAGTCAGTACTACAGTCAGTATTCAAGTGGAATATCTTAATGAAATATAAAAAATTAAATTTATACACCAATTTCAGGTCAATGCAACCAAAAAGAAAAAATGGCATGTGTTTATATTTTATCTAAGAGGGTGGTGCTATGCATACAATGATTTTCAAGTTGCAGCTGGAACTTGATAATTGATTAGATACTTGAATCAAATATTCTCATGATATTTTCAGTTTGAATAATCAAAAACTGTAATAATTAGGATTACCAACTTTAATTACTGACAGTAATTGATGTACTCATACTTCTAATTAAATTATTTTACATGTCTAGCTAATGTAATATATGCTTATAATCATGGGTAATTGATTTAATCATACAGATGTAGTCCAAATTCACCTTTTTACATGAGCCATAGTACTCGATCATTTTACTTTATTAAGCTTACATAATCTGAATATTTGATACATTAACTCCTCAGTTTGTATTACTTTAATGTATGAAAATGATTTTGTTTTGTTGTTAAAAATCAGATCACACACAAAACTGTAGATGTGGTGTTGTGGCAAAATAGTGTTTTCTTTATAGTAGTATACCGATTTTTCAAAAATATGGTAAGTCAAAATATTCAGATATAATTAAAATCTCCATGAAATTATCTTGGTTAGAAATGTCAAACATGCTCAAATGATCAAATGATTTTGTAATCATCTTATTTGCATATGCAAAAACTTTTGAAACAATGCCACTTTTTCTGAATCAAATTTTAACTTTAATAAATTTTGTCTCTATAGGTTCCATTGACCTAAAATTGGTGTAAAAAAAAAAAAAAGTTTATATTTCCATGATATACTACATGAATATTAACCTGATACAGTTTTGTTCACTAATCTTGCCAGCACTTTCAGTTTAAACAAAACAGATTAAGAAAAGTTTAACTAATTAAAAATGAATGGGAATGGAAGAAAATCAGGTAAAAGTTGAAGCAATTGTTTTTAGTGTTTATCAGGGTAAGAAGTATCAATTTAACATACAAAACTATTTCAATAAGACTTCAGGTTGAAATTTAGTTTAAAAATATGACTGCAAGTAAATTACAGCAATTGAACAACAATGGTAAAATAATTCAATTAATGTGTCCTTTCCTATATACACAGTTCTATTTGTTGTTTAACTTAAAATTAATACAGGTCTGATACCTTCTTTGTTATCAAACATGATAATTTACAATAGAAAAACAATACAAGACAGGGATGCCAAAATTTAACTACATCACCAGCAATAACTAATTTTAGGATTGGTCAATTGAAAGCTTCAAGTACTGGAAAATATGGAAGAGAAAGTCTTTCTAGTGTGATACAATCACTACCAATACAATTACATTTAGTTTAATGAAAAATTTAGCAAAAAAACTGAAACACGATAGAATAAAAATCATTAATTTCGTATGTATTAAAAAACAATATAAACTTAAGATATATTTACAAAAGAGGACCCCCCTCGTAACAATTTAGATCCCATGAAGAATATTATCTACTGCTGTTATGTTTGAGTGCAAGTAGGGGGGCATAATTAGAAAATCCCCTACCACCATTTTTACATGTGTAGGTCTCAACACAATTCCAGCAACATGGAGGGATTTTCCAAAACCACCAGTGAGCAAATATTTCATGTACATAGCTGGAGAAAATAAATACAATTAAACTGTTCAAGGTAAATATGCTTATTGTGAATGACTACTTTCAATATACTATATTATAATATGCATACAGATGTCATTTTCTGCATCAGGTTTATTTTTAGTTAACATTTTAGTTTGTAACAGTGATTTTCCAAAACATTTCCTGTGTGTGGAATGTTTTACCAAAATACAAATGCCTTTAAATATGATATTCTCAATTCAATAAACTATTAATGCTTAAGAGCTACAATAACAAAATCCATTTCTACATATAAAAATATCATATTTTCGTAGCATGAAGAGAAACTTTATGCTGTAACTTATACTTTTATGGTTGGTGAAGAACTGCAAATGTTATAAAATATTATGCAAGTGGCCCTGGGCTAAGTCTTACAACACTGGTATGCTAAAAGTGTATCAGTCTATAGAATTTTGTTGTTGTATAAAAGAAATTGCATAAGGTTTGAACTTTAACATTTGAAACTATCAACTTTACAGTTTACACATCTCTAATTCAACACATTTTGAGAATATAGCTTACAGATTTGTCATACATGTACAATGTAAGCAAACAAATGAAACTACTACACCAACAACACACTGCACAAAAAAACAACAAATCATATTTAAAGCCAGATGATCACCTTGCAAAATTGTTAATAATACATGAAACTATATTTATCCACTTGAAAGTTTTCCACATTTATTTTGGAAAATGTGCAGCTTTTGATTTTATACACATTATGCACAAGATCTTAATACACAATTCAAACATTCAATGGTACAAGTATAAACACTTTATCGATGTCACTTGATTCCAACTGTTCAACATAAACCTACACATATTCAGACAAGTCCAAGAATATTGCTGACTAACAAAATAACCTTCTATGTTCCAAAGTGCAAAAATACTAAATGTATATGGTAACACTTAAGTTTGTTTCAAACACATAATTCAAGTTACACAATGATCAAGTGCTTTGAATGTATTTCCTGAACTTCAGATATATTACTTCCATTACTCTAAGATTATCATATCAAGAACAGTACCAAGTGCAATTAAGTTAGAGAGGTAAGGATGGAAAACTTAAACTCTGCTTCTACCACTTTCACAAATGTAGTTCTGACAGTGCTAAACACATGGATTCTTTCACAATAGGATAAAATACCTGGTCCACACACACAAATTGTCTTGCATACAAGTGGACAGCATTTCTATGACATAAAACTTCATTAATGCTTTTCACTTTGCTAAGTATTTTAGAACAAGGGCTAGTATAGTTTTAAATTTACATATTTTGTATAAAATAAAGATTTTTAAATAAACATTTAAAAACAGATTTTTCTTAATGTTTTTCAGAAATCTTTTATACAGAATCAGTGTAATACTTCTGATTGTTATATATCATGTTAAAAAATGCCTGGATACTTAAATACGCATACATTAAACATTTCTATCAATCCAGTATGGCATAAAACTACACCACTCAAATACAAACTGTGTTATACAGACAGGTTGAAACAGTATAGATTACACCTTACCAATACATCAGAATTTGTCAAATGCAGTCAGGTTTATATACGCTTACCTTACATTTTGTATACACATTGAGACAAACATAACACAATCTTTAATTTACTCATTCACTATTCATGAAATAATACTAAATGGGAAGTAATTGATAGAACCATATATTGTGCTTCTTAGTTTTCCTTCTATACATGGAATTTTAATTATCTACATACATACAGAATTAAAAAATAATGAAATCAACTGTGAAGGGAGTTTAATCCCTGTATTAAAACTTGTTTATTCTAATCAATATTATGAAACATGATAAATTTTATTTTATGAACATGTATAAATTATCACATTTCATAAATGTTAATACTCACATTTCAAAGATGGATAAAAACTGGTATATAATTATGTAATAATATTAGGTTCAGAAACAGCAGTTCTTAATAAAGAGAATGAGAAATAAGATGTAGTTTGGTCACTAAAAGATTACGTTCAGTAAATTTAATAAGAATTGCATCTTCAGATACCAGCTGTATTTAGTTCTATCAACTAGACCTTTAACATGGCAGAGTAACTACCTATTCAAACACTGACTTCTGAATATTGCATATGTGAGTTTCTACCACACATAAAGGCAAGTTATTTTGCAGATCAATTACCTTATTAAAATAGTAGCATGGCCCCTACTGGAGTCAAATCAAAATTTTCCATATGTTAAAACTTGTTTTTTTTGTCTTACACTTACAAGTCCATATCTTTATGCTCATTAAGAAAACGCAAGTTATCGCCTCAACAATTGGGCTACTTATTTTAAGATATTGGGGCACATTAGAAAATAGAAATACAAGAGAGCAAAATGATACAAAACTATTATTAAAGTATTTCTCTTTCCTAAAAATACAGATACAACAATGTTGCATTTTTAATTAAGCTTAAACATGTACACTATAAACTGAAAAAATGTTAAACAAATCCTTAGAAGAATGTTTAGCATTTTAAGCCCTAAATAAAATAATCCACACCAAAACTGAATACCCCCATTCATTATGTGATAAAAATAACCACTACTTTATCTTATTCATGCCATTTCATATGTAATTAAGTAAATTATCAAACAGCTACATGCAAAAGTTCAGTTAAAATGTGGCTGAGCCCAAGTTAAACATAATATTCAACTTTAAAAAAGGTAAACATCCTCCTCCAAATATATTACTAATGGTATACAAGTACATGTGCCCAAAGTGCAACCACAAATATGCTGTATAAAAGTTCTGCATTCTGATAAGAGAGCATTGTAATGCTAAAAACTTAAACACCAATAGTAATATATTAATATGCATTATTGTCTAAACAAATATTTTGCTGCACCTCCAGCTTTGCTCTCTATTCCTGGGAATATTTGAAGCTCTTACAATCACAGTAACCAGAAGATGAGTGCACTGTCACCACAAGTTTTAATTGTGAAAAGGTACAAGAAATAACAAAACAAATTTCCTTCATTGAATATGAACCATTCTACAGGATTACAATCCTAATAAGAACATACTATGAATGAAACAATTTGGAAACAGAGTAACCCACATGATTTAAAATGTGAAAGCTTCAATGTATACTTGCATCTAGGCTTTCAGAGTTTAAATATACTACCCCTTATTTTCAAATTTTAAAACTTCATTTTAGTTGCTTACAACCTGCAGGAAGATTAAGCCCCTCAAAAACTTTAAACATCTAAAGCAACTCAAAATAATGTTACAGCTTTAGTGGTCAAAAAATGTTATTAATATTCACAACAAAGGTAAATAGAAGCCCTGTGGATATACCTAAAATATAGCAAAAATATTTTCAAAATACAGAAAATGTAAAGTATAAAAATGTTGAATCTTAATAATATACTGTTTGGTTAAGTCCTAAAAGATTGTTACAAATTAATTTTTTTCATACTTTTAAAAAAGTTGTATTATTAATATTATTATTAACAAATATAAAATCTGGAAAGTTTCAAGATTTTCTGATTGCATTTTAGAAATAAAATATTGAAACTTCATTTTGTTTGAGTTACAGTTAAATTTAAAATGGGCCTCTTTTTCACAAAATGTCCCTGAGGAAAAAAAAAAGACTATTACTATTTTGAATGAGGCTTTGCAATTCAAGGACCTACCTACAGCTCCTGATTATCATGTCACACTGTATACATCACATTACAAATACATTTCAAAACACTTCTTCCTTAAATATTGTTTACAAAATACAGTTAAAAAGAGTTTTAACATAAATCTTAACTTACTCAACATAATGAAATACAAAACAGTAATTTTCACCTTTATGCTGCAACTTGAGTCCATATGAACTGAATTCAGTAGTATAAATAACTGCTGCTGATGCATTTCTTTCTATGGCATTTTGTAGTTTAATTGTGTGTCTACAATTTCCATGTGCAATCAGAGCAATCCATGGTTCACGAGATGTGATATCTGAATCTAATGGATTGCAACCATCATGGGTTGTATGGTTATTACTTGAAACATGTACTACAACTCCATTTGCAGAACCAATTTTACCACTAAATTTTCCCATTTCACTCTTTTCTGAATGAACCCTTCCAGTCAAAGGATGAGTGTAAGTAATATTAATCAATGCAAGTGTAAACTCTTGAACTCCATAGCCATAAGTGAACTCACAATTAACGAAAGGTCCAGAACAGTCAAGGAGCAATATTATTAAAATAAATTTAAACAACCATGTCCAACAGCTTAGCAAACTCATCTTACAGTTAAAGCAATATGGTACACTCTGAACCAACATCGTACGAAGTAAAAAATATATTTATATTAGAAAATGAAAACAAAAATGCTCGACAAAGCTCACAACTTTAACAGAAAAAAGTTCAAAACATAAAAAGAAGTTTTTTTATGCATCTCTATACGTGATTCTTCTAAATTTTATATTAAAATCTAGTTTAATATTCAATTGAAATTAAAATAGCTCGCTAACATAAGTAACAAATAATGCTTTAAGTGTACCACATATAGTTATACTTTAGACTATATATACTATATTAGTATTAGTACATTGCTTTTATAATTTGTAACATACAAGTAATGCTGCTACTAGTACTATTCTAAAAAACCTTCAGTTCCAATATCATGCCTGTAGTAATAACTATTTACAGATCAAAACAATGCCATCAAAAGGAAACTCAGTTTGAGAAAACTTGAAGTCCTTCTGTTTTACTTTTCAGTTATTAATTATAATATTAATTAAAATTAAATAATCCGTCTTTGTAATACTTTAGAAACAAAAATATTTCCCAAAGTACATAATCTGATTGTCAAATGTAGTATAAACAATTTCACGACAAACTCAAAGTAACGTTATGCTGTTCCGTCAATCAATACGGTACTAAATGCCAAAACAGCTTGTGGTAACACTACAGAACAACTTCCCCATCTCAACCCTCTCCAAGCTACGACAGTTGTTCCAACGATAACAGCGCCTCTTTGTGGTTTTTATTTAAACAACATGATTTACGTCAGAACAAAGAAGCCATACAATTTGCAGCAGGAAGTGAACTTAGCTTGTTCGTAAATAGGATTATAAATTATTGCAACTTCGGCAAATCTACTAATTCAGCCCACACACTCAAGAAAATGAATAACCTAATAGATAGATGAGGTGTCTGTAAAAAGAAAAATTAACCATTTATACTTCTCATGTTATTGTTGTTTTTCTTATTCTGCTTCAAGAATAACGCGATTTCATTTTTCTAGAACGTGTCACATAAATGTATTTAAGAATGCTAGTAGTATTTAACAGTATTCGTTCTTTTCTGGCTCAACTGGTCTTCATCGCAGCTACATCCGACTAACCCCAAGTCGACCACCAGAAATTAACCAAGACATAAATAAACCACGCTTTTACCTTACTCTTCAAGATGACTTTAACCTTCATACACGTGTGGGGCTGAAGAGAAACAAAAGTTTCTAAGCGCCCCAGGTTTGCCTTTGGGGTTTCCTCCTCAAAGGTCTTTAAAACCTAAACGACTACAAAGTTTTTAATGATAATAATTAACAGTATTCTGTATGTGTGTGTTCTTATAGCAAAGCCCCATCAGCTTATCTGGTGAGCCCACTGAGTGGAATCGAACCCCTGATTTTAGCAATTTAAATCCGTAGAATTACCGCTGTACCAAAATGGCAAACAATATTCTCTTAATCAAAAATGATTAGACAAATAGTAGTATACAGCACTTAAAATCGAAAAACTGATCCATATGTTTTACTAATGGTCGTTCCACCAAGTGCAAGGAAATAAATGTAATGAAAGGTTTTAATTTTAAAAGCCAAATCAAACCATTTTATTCCTTGATGGGATAGCTGTAAGTCTATGGATTTGCAATATTAAAGAATCAGAATATCGATTTCCTTCGGTGGATACAACAGATAGCCTTTTGTGTATCTCAGAACGGCTGATATGGGTATTAACATGTTTACTAATAAGGCAAAAGAACAACGTTTCGACCTTCCTAGGTCACCTGAACCTAAAAATGACCGAGAAAGGTCGAAACGTTGTTTCTGCTTTATTAGTAAAAGTGTTAATACCAAAACCAGTTGTTCTGAGATACATTTTGATTCAAGTGGGTTTCTCGTCATCAAGAATATAGCCATTTGTGTCTTTTCTGTAAGATAAACGACGTAATCACTTCAAAAGTACGCTATGCTTATGAGGGAAGGAAATAGTGTTTCTCTTTTGCATGTTAGTACACCTTTGAGAGGTGCTATACATGAGATACTGACGAATTAAATTATGATAAATGTTAATAACGTTCTCTTTGCAGTAAGTAATATAATAGTCAGTCTTAATTTTATTCTCATCAATGTCTGTTGTATTAGTATACAGACCTTTTAAAAAGGGTGGCCAATTGTAGTTGTCAAGTTTAATATAACTTATGCCTATATGCAATTCTCACATTTTTATGGTATTTTAACATTACACTTCCTCCTTTCGTTCTCATTCAATCAGATAAATATTGGCACTAAAACTTTAGTGCGACGTTTGCTATTTCCTATGTTCCTACTGCAACAGTTAGACATTGTATATTAATACTATTGCCTAATGATAGTGTGTGCATCATTTATTACTTGGCTAATCGGCTTGCCAGCGAATAAAATATTGTAAAACTTTCATTCATAAGTATCATTTTCAAGCCACATAGAGAATGTAATACATTAAAATGTACATTTTAAAAGTTATACAAAATTGTGTAATATTCAAACTTGGATTTAAATAGGCTTTTTTTCTAAACATTTGTTACTATGTTAAATATGTATTGTACTGTTACTTTAGCTTTTCAACAACAATGGTACTGACAAAGGTTATTGTCCAGCATGATCTTATCCTTTTCTTTCATCTGAAGAAGCCCAAACTGAAGAATACAACACACCAATCATCGTCAATACAAAATGAAATAATTGACGTTATTGGTATACACTTACTACAAAAGCTGGTTATAACTTAAATCAAGAAAGAACAATTTCTCTGCATATTTGCAAATAAAGTCTCTTCATTCAAAACAGAGTTAATAGCTGTGTGCATCTGTTTTGTTGATGAGAAGAATAACATATGAGAGGAGTTCACTCAGTTCTGTGAGCTCGGCACACTCACCAGAGAGTTTATCAGACGCGAGATCTCTCGCACTGCTGAGAAATTTGAACTGGGCATTAAAACTTGTCTTGGTCAATTGGACTTCAAACATGTCAAGCGCAGCTGCTAGTGTTCAAGCATATCTAAGAATAGAGTGTAATTAGCAGCTTATGTTTACTCCTCTGTCCGTAAGTCTAATTTTGTAATTGCGTCACCATCAACCATGCAGCATTTCAAAATTTGAGAAATGCAGAAGACAAATTTAAATCAGTTTTCCATTTCTTTGAGTGGTCAAAGTGAGCAGGACTCCTATAAAGTATTACACATGCAAATCATCTCCTGTATTAAAAAATGAAGCCACTTAATGATATGTGCAGAACTCGCTGAGCAACAACGCATAACAATTACAGCCATTTTGACGCACCTTATGATGTGGGGAAGGCCATTAAAATTATTTCTTACGATCTGTACCGTGATGACAACGACAAACGTAAATCCAAAGGTAAAGGTGAAAGTAAAGTGTTTGGTTCGAATTTCGCGCAAAGCTACACAAGGGCTATCTGCACTAGCCATCCCTACTTTAGCAGTGTAAGACTAGAGGGAAGGCACCTAGTCATCACCACTTATTGCCGACTCTTGGACTACTCTTTTACCAACGAATAGTGGGATTAACCGTCACATTATAACATTCCCACGGCTTAAAGGACAAGCATGTTTGGTGTGACGAGGATTCGAACCCGCGAACCTCGTATTACTAGTCGAGTGCCTTAACCACCTGGTCATGCCGGGCCCTAAAGTAAAGGGACTTCTAGTTTCTGTGCTATCATTTGAATTTGAATTCACCTTCCTTACTGTGTACAAGCTATTGTCTCATATAAAAATAATCACTGTTGGACTGCAGAAATCTTCCATTAACATCATGTATGCCGTGGCCTGATAAGTCCCACGTTTGAAATAATTGATGTTTTATAGATATCAATATACATAATTATACGTATCGTGAATATATTATGTATTGGTATGTGTTTATGTTTATACAGTGTTAATGTATATTTGTGTATATACAAGATTGTGTTTGTACGTGAATGTATATATACATATGTACTCATATCTCTTTTATGACATTATTTGCATTTAAAAGTAATAGTTTCAATGACGACATAAGTATAGTCTGAGAAAAAGTGTTGATAATTATATGAATATATTGCTTAACTCGTTAAAAAATCCTTTTCTCATGCTAAAAGACCTGAGCTATTCAGGTCGATGAAGACCCATACTTTAGAATACGTGAAAACTTTGATGAAGTGTTCGACTACGTGTATGATCACCCAGTTCACATGGCAGAGTGTCAATGTTGAACCTAATCATTTGAAGATCTCGTGGACGACAACGATACAGAGCCAACTGTCCTATCTCACCCATCAAAGATCATTATTGCGTTAACATTACACTGCCTTCGTGGACCAAATTGTTACCAAGTTTAAGGTAAGATTTTCAAATCAGTCAAGTAAATCTGTACCGTGTCTTTAAATAAGTAATAACCTATTAAATTAACCATTCATCGTACAATTTAATGCTGGTAAACATTAGTGTCAATTTATGTGTAAAATGTTTATGTATAGATTATTAAAAACTAAGCTCTTTGGTTATCAATATTAACTACAGTTTTCTTTTCGTCTTTAAAGAATGTTAATAAATGATGTATTTTATATTTAATACATGTTAATTTTATGTATCATTGTTGTGCAAACCCCTTAAATGTGTTTTACTGTTCACATCTTTGCGGGATTAGTTAATGCATACACCAGTTTTCTGGGCCTGGTGCCTTTGTTCTATGTGAACAAATGATTGACGTTTCATCAGTGGTCACTGCTTATTGGAATGATCTGCCTTCACCAGAGCTCATTGAGCAGGAGCTGGTCAAATGGAGAGAGAAGTGGATGTCTCCTTTTTGCAAAAAAATCGAAGTGAAACTCTTGTCACACATCATGGCTAACAAACACTTCAAGAAGACCGCTTCCCGAATATTTGTGCACATGATGAAGATCGTATGCACCGTTCATGTCACATCATGCGAGTGTGAGAAGTCAGTCAGAGCCCTGAGAAGACTCCACACATATATTCAACCGGACTAGTACGCAGAAGGAACGTTTATCCACTCTTTCAAACATTCACATTCACTATGACAAGGAGGTGGACGTCAATACGCCTATGAACCTTTTTTGCGAAAATGCATTCTCGCAAACTTGAGTTTGAAAGTGTGTTGATGCTGTAAGTGGAAATATTTAAATAAATATTCCGTATGATGGCAGGTAATTCCAGTTTGTAATATAAGTCTGCATATCATTGTATACATGTAGTAGCTAGCAGTTTAAAAAAAAAAAAAGAAGTCGGATAATGGAGCCTTACGGCTCAGTTATAATTTGATTTATTCTCGTGGCTTGATCGCCAGATATATATTCATAATTTTAGTTTTTGCCAGCAAGATGATATCTTTTATAGGTATTTTTCGGCATTATATTCAAATTCCTTTTTAGCCAAGTTAAAGTAAAATTATATTGTGGTTTATACTGCATTTAAATATTTGGAAACATTGATGATTTTCTGATTTTTACCTCTGTCAAATATCTTTATGAATTCAAAATTATATCAAACTGTACTAAAACCTTCATTAATTAAGTTTTGCGGTGCTATTTTTTCAGTATTGCTGACAGACGAACCTTAACTAAACAGGTTTACTTTTTAACAAATATTAACAATTCATTCCAAATAATTTTAAATTATATATTTGAAAAATTTTGACAATATAGTAAAAATCTAAGATATAGTGTTTAGCAATTTGAACCCCTCCAGTGGCACAACGGTATGTCTGCGGACTCGCATCCCCTAGAAACTTAGTTTCGATACACCTGGGGGACAGAGTATTGTGTTTCTTTGTGCCGTCCCCCCCAGTGGCTAAGCAGTATGTCTGCGGACTTACAACGCTAAAAACCGGGTTTTGATACCCGTGGTGGGCAGCGCACCGATAGCCCATTGTGTAGCTTTGTACTTAATTCAAAAACCAACAAACAACTTCTTTGTGCTTAATTCAAAACAAATAAATAAAATTGTGCAATATTTGGGAATATTCAATTGAAAAATAATGACAATGTACAAAATTATGAATGAAATCTATAAACCCTCTGTAAAAAAGTTAAAAATGGCAAAAATCTAATTTAATTAGTGTTATTCATGATTAGCCAGTGTTTTTCAGTTGTTACTATTCTTTTTTTATTTAGCAAAAAAAGTTATCATAATTAATGCATACAGCATTGTCAGATTGTGTTGTAAAAAATAGGGTCTATACTAATATTATAATTTGCATTGAAAAGAGAATCCTAAAGAGATCAGAATGCATCTCGGGCCAACTAAGATCATAAAGTTTCCAAAAGCCTCTGGCTACTCTCGGACCATTCGCCTCTAATGGCTGGGACACTGAAACAACTAACTTAAGAACCACCCCAACCTACACCCTGGCTAAGGGCCTGACATTTACGAAAACATGTGGGTGTATTTTCGCTAAAAATATGTGTTTGTGTTTTTCTTATAGGAAAGTCACATCGGGCTATCTGCTGTGTCCATCGAGGGGAATCTCATTCCTGAATTTAGAGTTGTAATTCCGAAGACTTACCGCTGTACCAGCAGGTGAGTCACTAAAAGCTACTCGAAGGTTTTTTTGCACTAACTGTCCTTAATTATGAAGTAACAGACTAAAGGGAAGGCAGTTAGTTAAACCACCCAACACCAGTTCGTGTACTACCCTAGTTGAATAGTATGATTTGACTGCCACTCTTACAATGCACACACAACTCTAAAGTGTGGAGTGCGTTTCATTTATCTATTTATTGTGTGTGTGTGTGTGTGTTTTGTTTTCAATTCCGCGCAAAGCTACACCAGGGCTAGCTGCACCAGCCATCCCTATTTTACCAGTATAAGACTGGAGGGAAGGCAGCGAGTTATCACCACCCGCCGCCAACTCTTGGGCTACTCTTTTAACAAGGAAGAGTTGGATTGATCGTAACATTATAATTCCCCCACGTCTGAAAGGGCGATGATATTTGATGCGACGGGGATTCGAACCTGCAACACTCAGATTGCGTGTTGCCCTAACCACCTGACCATGCCGGGCCTCAAACGTTTTAACAAAACCTAATTTAGTAGAAAATTTAAAGTGGTTGTTTTATGAGTTTACAATGAACAGTTAAGCTTGTCTTATAATATTAGTTATAATTTTCATACAAGTGAACATCTGAAGAAGAAAACAGAGGCAAAATCGTATTAGCTATCGTCGTAAAACTTTTTCATGTTAGTTTCATAATAGTAGTTAGAAGAGCCAAATTTGGGCAAAATGAGCTTTTTTTTCTGAAAATTAGATTTTTATTGATAACACATGTGGTAGCCAGAAACACAAGTACCAGTTGCTAAATTACTTAGATCTGTAACAATTACAATACAGTTCAGCATTCGAAACAAGTAGAAGATAAGACAAATGTTTTATTAATCCTAAAACAAGCTTTTTCTTTTTTTTGTAGAAGAGATGCTAAGATATTGAAACACAAATCACGACATAAATAATTGTCACTAATCATTACATAATGATTTCCCTGTTTTATATGTAATATTTATGTATACAATGCTCAACACTGAATAATATTAATTAAAAGTTTATCCACAAAGACATTGACTGTTTTGTGGCAGTAGAGTAAATTTTTGGGTGGTGCAGAGTAATAAAGCTAATCACTCAGACTTTCTCAGGCCTCTTTCTGAATGGTCCAGATACCCCAACTTGATCAGCGTTTCTTTGTTTTCCCATGCTATTATGTACAAAGGATGCCTTTTACTTCGAAATTTTAAACCTGGTGCTTTGGAAATTGCTCTTATATGACCTCCCTAAAGTGACCAGTTTTTGGTGGAATCCCACTTTGTACGTAACGGTAAGCATTGTCAAAATGTATTTTTCATACGTTCAGTTTCACCACGACTTTACATCGGGCGTGGTTCTCACCAGACTTACTATTCAAAATCATTTTAATACACATGTGTGTGTGTAGTAACAGGCACGAACCATGGATTCATCATTCGGCATGTTGACCCCTCAGCCCCCTAAAAAAAATGTAAATTAAAATATACACAGTCAGATAAGTCAGATAAGACAAAATGCAATTTTGTATAATGTTCATATGTCGCGGAAAAAAAGGTACTTTTAAGTAACACCTACAATTAGTTTACTTTGGATCAGAAGTTCTTAAAAATACATATATTTTAAACAATATTATCGTTCTCAATGAATGCACAATAGCTGTTCACGTTATTTTTGCACAATATGAAAGTTATAAAATATTTCACTAAATATAATTAATTTTGAAAGAATGTCAACAATAAACAGTGAAGTAGGAGGGTGTTTAAAACGGAGGGAAGGGACGACAGTAGCTGGACATGACAAGCTGGTCTTCTAATAAGTAAAAATTATTTTTAAACGTTCAGCAGCGTTCGTTGTTTTGTATTGTATTGTTTTGAATTTCGCACAAAGCTACTCGAGGGCTCTCTGTGCTTGCCGTCCCTAATTTAGCAGTGTAAGACAAGACGGAAGGCAGCTAGTCATCACCACCCACCGCCAACTCTTGGGCTACTCTTTTACCAACGAATAGTGGGATTGACCGTCACATTATAACGCCCCCACGGCTGAAAGGGCGAGCATGTTTGGTGCGACGGGGATGCGAACCCGCGACCCTCAGATTACGAGTCGCACGCCTCAACACGCTTGGCCATGCCGGGCGGCGTTGTCTTGTAAGATCTGTGCTGAAAATATGGCCATGCTTCAATACTTTTTTATTTCTGGGCAGACCGGCAGTTGAGTCTACGGATTTACAACGCTAAAATCAGGAGTTCGATTTCCCTCGGTTGACTCAGCAGATAGCTTAATGTGGTTTTGCTATACGAAAAAACAAAACAAAAAAACACACACACATTGACAGTCAGCGAGCGGCATGGCTTTCTCTATGTCATAAAAATCAGTGAGAGAAGACAAAATACATGTTGACAGCCTCAAAAAATAGTAAGAACCAGTTTTCCTTGTCTCCCTCTTCCTAATTCACTGATAAATGATTGAGAAACAAAAGTCATTGATGGAAAATTTAAGCCTTTACTTCCGTTAAGCTATTTTTATTCACGTATTACAAAATGAACAATATATTACTTACAAAAAACAATCTGTTTTAATAAACACACTTTTAAGTGACAATTTGACTATTAGAGCATAGTTAGCTGTAATTTTTAAATGGAATAGAAAGCGTATGTGTACGTGTTACCTGAGAAACAAACAAGAAAATAAGTACAATTAATTTTAACGTTACTTGCTATTGTATAATTGACAGTAAAAAATAGCCTAAATGCCATGAATTTTTTATTATTATTACAACATAGACATTCTGAAAATATAATCCTTCAACTTAAAAAAGCAACACAAAGCAACTTTTCATAGACACAATCGGAATCACTGAATACGCATGTAAGTAAAACTAAATAACCGAAAAAGATTTAACCAAAATTCTTTCAGAAGCCTTATACAGTAAATTAAATCCGTCTTAAACCTAGAAATAGCTGACAAAAGCTCTCTTCCTTTTAATATATAGTAAAAAACTGCTGACTTCACTGGACTATAACCAGGGTCTCTGTTTATTTCTCTTTTAAATAATATTGTAGTCCTACACCTGTATAACTCAGTTTGCCGAAGTGGAGTTGGTAAAACGGGTATGGCTGTTTCTATCCCACATTTTTATCTCATGTAAAAATACTTACATTTTTACTTCATTCAGCCTCCTTATAACGAAAGTACAATAACAAAACGTTTCCCTATTACAGATTGTGTTTGTGCTATCCATAAAAGGCCAGGCATGGCCAAGCGTGTTAAGGCGTGCGTCTCGTAATCTGAGGGTCGCGGGTTCGCATCCCGGTCGCGCCAAACATGCTCGCCCTTTCAGCCGTGGGGGCGTTATAATGAGACGGTCATTCCCACTATTCGTTGGTAAAAGAGTAGCCCAAGAGTTGGCGGTGGGTGGTGATGACTAGCTGCCTTCCCTCTAGTCTTACACTGCTAAATTAGGGACGGCTAGCACAGATAGCCCTCGAGTAGCTTTGTGCGAAATTCCAAAACACACAAAACAAAGCTATCGATAAAAAAGACGAAATATAATACTGATTGAAATAATAATTATGTTGTATTATTAATTGTTATAGCATTATTACGTCTAGTTTAATATATAAATTATTTGTATTTTGGTAAACAATATGCCCCCCAGCGGCACAGCGGCATATCTGCGAATTCACACCCCTAAAAACCGGGTTTCGAAACCCGTAGTGGGTAGAGTAGAGATAGCCCTGTGTGTAATTTTGTGCTTGATTATAAACAAACAAGTTAAATAATATCGTCGAAAAATAAAATTAAAACAATGGCTAATTGTAAAACAGACTATCTTACTACAATTTCAAATACTTAAGACAAATTACGTAACAGAAAGTACGTAAAAAATATTATAGTGACTTATATTAACTAACGGCGAAGTTTGGTAAATAATGCAATATTGACATGTATGTTATGTACATTTGCTTTTCGTGTGAAACATTGGTATTAAGATAACTACAAAAATCTGAAAAGCATATTGGGTGAACAATTATTTTGTTATGAAATGTAACTTAATTAGTATAAAAGCGTTTCAAAAGTGACTATAAATCATTGTTGAAGCCCTCCCCCAGTAGCACAGCGGGATGTCTGTGGATTTATACAACTATAATCCTGATTTCGATACCCGTGGTGGGCAAGGCACCGCACGTCCATTGTGTAGCTTTATGCATAATTACGAAAACTTACCATTAATGAATGATTAACAAAAAAATATAAAATTTAACTAAAAATGCACCTACTCTTCACTTACTTCATCAGCTTTAAAGTAATTCTTTAATCACGAAACTTTATGTTTCAAAGCCAACCAAGTAACATAATTGTTAAAATACCGAAATAATACTTATTAACATTTATTCACCACTCAAAACTTTTTAAACACCAACATAAATTTTCAACTCTTTCGATTGTACAAAGGCCTAATTTGGCCTAATACATAGCCTAACGTAAATCTTAGCGGAAACACTACTTGATAAATTTTGTTTTGTTCTTGGCTATAAATTAATATCGTAAAACTTTACGAATATCGTAATATTCGTAAAGAATAAAATACAAACATTTCTGACGAATCAACGTGATTATTGAACATTCAACATGACCATCATAGCTAGCCTTAGAAGAATCAAGTGATAATGTCGTCCCTAAACGACGATCTGTATTGTCTCTAATACGCTCCAATAGTTTCTTTGGAAGTAACTTTTGATTCATCGAGTTTTTAATCTACCAAATCCCAGATCAAGGCTCTGTGGGGATAATTGCATCATTTGAATAACTCCAGCAGCTTCTTTCTTGGCTAAGTAATTTCTGCATAGGTTGGATGAATGTTTCGGATGATTATATTCTTGGTAGAATAAATTTTTACCTATAATATTCAAAACAGTGGGTATATCATGACAGATCATTATCTAATGGTTCTTGTGTTGATCCACGATTACATCTATTTTGCAAGTATCTACTGTCGCCTCAGAAGAAAAGCACCCAAGTCATAACAATGCCTACCCCATGCTTCATAGTAATGCTATGCATTGAGATACATTTCACCTTTCTTCTGCCGGACATACAACCTACGGTTTGAACCAAATATTTCAAACTGGGACTCATCTTTCTATGACAATCATCAACAGCTCTGTTTTTTACTATTTAGCATAGCTCAGTCTCTTTAAAATATTTGGTGATCGAAGTAAAGGTTTTTTGAACTACTACACGACCAAATGACAGAAAAGTGTTGAGATCTATAGTGGCAAGAAAACTAAACGAGAATGAAATATTTATCTCATGCTTGAGGTCAGTAACAGTCTTTCTCCTGACCCGGAGGCTGCATAACAAACATACTTCTTGTCAGTTTCATTGAGTTTAGGTGTTTTGCCTCTTCTTTTCCTATTTTCAAATTTAGTTGTCTCAGTCTCACAATCTAGGGTGTACTTGAGAGTCCAGCCAGCCATTCGCGTAAAGTTTTTACTCTAGCTCTCTGCTCCACTGACAGTTCGCTGCACTTTTTTGGTTCGTGATATGACAACAAAACTTAATATATAGTACTAAATTCCGTTTTGATCAAGGTTTATTTGTGGAATTATATTACATTCATGATTTCTTCCAGCATACACTGCTGGCCAAAATCTTAAGGCCAATGAACATAAAGAAAAAATATGCATTTTGCGTTGTTAGACTCAACCACTTATTTGAGTAGAGCTTCGAAAGGTGAAAATAAGAAAAGGGAAAATAAAAATAAAATAACTTTTTTAGCATTTAATAAGGAAAATGTGAACATTATGAAATTAGCCTAAATACTAGCTGGTCAAAAGTTTAAGACCATACCAAAAAGAAGTCCTAAACAGGGTAGGAAATGCCCAACAAGAGGTCTCAGTAGTGAGTTGCAAGGCCGTCGTTGCGAATAACTTCAAACATTTGCTTTGGCATGGTAGATTTAAGCATTTGCGAAGGCTAGCTGAAATGTTATTCCTAGTGGTGAAGATGGCTCCACAAAGATCATGCACTATTTGGAATTGACGACCATTTTACTAGACTTCCCTTGCCATCCACCCCCAAACATTTTCAATGGGGTTCAGTTTGAGCGAACACGCTGAATGGTCCAAAAGAATTACCTTATTCGCCATGAAAAAGTCCTTTGTCCTGCTGAAAGATCCAGTCATTTCCACACAAGCGAGGGCCTTCAGTCAATAAGGATGCTCTCTCCAACATGCCAATGTAGCCAGCTGCTGTTTGACGCCCTTGTATAACCTGAAGCTCCATTGTTCCATGGAAGGAGAAAGTACTCCAGATCATGATGGAACCTCCTCCACTGTGTCGTGTAGAAAATATCTTCGGTGGGATATCTTTATCGTGCCAGTAACGTTGGAAGCCATCTTGACCATCCAGGTTAAATATTTTCTCATCAGAGTACAAAACCTTTGTCCACTTTTCTACGTCCCATTTTTGGTGCTTCTCAGCAAAGTTTAACCGAGCTGTTTTGTGGTGTGGAAGGAGGCGTGTCCTTTGAAGACGTTTACAGTTTTTAAAGCTTTCTCTCGTAGATGCCGTCTTATTGTTTTTGAGCTGAATTCTGCGTCCGTAAGGGCCTTAATCTGGTTCGATGATCGGCTGGTGTCTTGCCAGACAACCCGTCGAATCCTCCTGCTCAACGCCGGCGAAATTGTCTTGGGCCGATCACTTGAAATTCTCGTTCCGTATCCCTCAGGGTCTTTTAAGAAATTTGCAACAGCAGTTTTACTACGCCCAATCTCATCAGCGATGGCACGTTGAGAGAGACCTTGCTTTTGCAGCTCGACAATTCTGCCATGTTCAAACTCTGTCAACTTTTCAGCCTTTGCCATGTTTTTACCCAATGTAACACAGGAGATGTCAGTGGGAGATTATGACACATTAATGCTTTAACACAAATGACTAAATTTCGTTACGTGTTTACCGATTAACGCTTCATTTCAGTATGGTCTTAAACTTTTGACCAGCTATTATTTAGGCTAATTTCATAGTGTTCATATTTTCCCTATTAAATGGTAAAAAATGTTTTTTATTTTTATATTCCCTTTTCTTATTCTCATATTTCGAAGCTCTATTCAAATAAGTGGTTGATTCTAACAACGTAAAATGCATATTTTTCTCTTTATGTTCATTGGCCTTAAGATTTTGGCCAGCAGCGTATATTGGTATTAAGGGCATATCATAAAGGTTCTGCTCGAATGAACATACTGGTCAAATTTAAGGTCTGAAATAATTGTCGTGGTATTACATAAAGTGTCGTAACTATACAGAAAGAAGCTATCATATGCTTGTCTACAAGATCTGCTCCAGTGGATATACTTCAGGTGAAAACACTATATTTACTCAACGTTTCACTTTAGATATTTTTTTGGAGTCGCTGTAAACAAACTTTCAAGCTTAACTGGAAGTACTAGATGCATTAATTGGTCTTTCTCAAGAAGTTACACACTGAAAACCAACCAGCGAGTAAAAAATTATTAATCATTATTTAAATTAATAAAAGTTTGTGTCCACTTACAAATGACAAACGCTTGGACTGACTGTAACTTACCATGATATATATATATCCTTAAAAGCTCCCGTAAAATGATATAGGTAGCCAGCGTTCGGACCTGACCCACCCTCATGTCTTCTCTGTGCATTGAAGAAGTACATCAAGTGGTATAAAATACAAATTAAAATTATTGATAATTAGAAACACATTCCCCACAGTGTATATGTAAAGAGCCATTCGAAGTATGTTCACGTATTCTGCAGATAAAAAAAGCAGAACTTAATCCTGCTTTTCCCTCATTCTTCAACATCTGATTGACATCTGTCTACATAATGGCGAATGACTCCAAAATTACGCACGAAATTGTGAAAAAGTACCTTAAAACATTTCCCAAATATATGACACTTTTATCACCCTGTTACAATCGTAACACTACGCGCATGAAACTTTCAAGAACCACTGAAACATGAAAAAATCATTTTACTTAATGAAATAAAGTTTGGTCATGGACTGTAACAGTCTTGGATTCTGTGAATCCCGTGGATGGGAGAATCGATGGTCGGCGACGAAGTTTCGGGTATATTGTGTAATTTATCTTCAGATCTGCATGCTACTTCATAAGATATGAATGTGGTATTAAAATAATAAGTGAAATAAAAATGTATTGATTTAAGTAAAGCGCCAAGAATATAAACGTTAAAGAAAACCTTAAAATAATGGCAATTGTGTTGTGGTTGTAATCATGACCACCACTGGCGCAGCGGTAAGTCTACGGATTTATAACTTAAAAATTAGCGGTTCAATTCCCCTCGGTGGGCTCAACAGGCAACCCGATGTGTCTTTTTTATAAGAAAACACACACTTTTTAATCGTGCAAAAAAAAACAATGACATTAACATTTTAAACTCACACCAGAAAAATAAATGCAATAAGATTTGCACAATACACTAAGGTTCGTACACGAAAATAAATGCAATAAGGTGGTTTTAAACAATGCACTAAAAATCGCACTTGGAGGTAAATCCTGGATTACGATTTCAAATAATGCGCTATAAATTGAACACGAAAAGAGCAAAATAAATAAATAAACAAACTCCGTAATTAAGATCACAATTAGCAAAGCAGAGGCTTTAAAACTGGCTATTATTATAAACTAAAAGAAAATTGAACAAATACATTTTTAAATTTTGTTTGTTTGCTCTTGAATTTCGTGCAAAGTTACACGAGGGTTGTTTATACTAGTCATCCCTAATTTAGTAGTGTAAGACTAAAGGGAAGGTAGCTAGCCATCACCACCCACCACCATCTCTTGTACTACCCTTTTATCAACAAATAGTGGGAATGGCCATCACATTATAACACCCTCAAGGCTAAAAGGACAAGCATGTTTGGTGTGATGGGGGTTCGAGCCCGCGACCCTCAGAATTGAATAACATCACTAATTCGTGTTCTTAAAATCGAATTCCACAAAATTCCATAGCGCCACTTGAAAATTAAATATATTTGACACCATGTAGTACCACATAAACCAGTGACCAACAAGTCAAAATGCTTTAAATTTTGAGATGACCCATACATATGGTACAATGGAATGAAATCAGTGTGATGTTATAGTTTGTTGACTGTTGTGATTGTAAAATAAAATCAGTGGTATATTACAGTTTATTGACTGTTGTGAGTGTATTTATTTTCATTAAGGAAAAACATATCTGGTCTGTCAATCAGCAAAGATATTAACGAATTTTGCATTGACCACAAATGATCATTGAATATTAAATTTTCAGTATCGACCAAAATAGTCGCACGAACACGAATTTGACAACTATACATACTTTTCTCTGCTAATCGGGGACATCGCTAGGCACTGGCACAAAGGGCTCGGGATCAAATTATATCTGATAGTGCCTTGAATCTCCAACTGGTATCTTGAAAAATCAAAATAGAAAATCATCTTAGATATCACGCTGAAACGCCAAATATTCCAGCGCTTATGGGCCCAAGACCCGAATATTTTAAGCACTTAACGACGTCTTTACTGCTGACTACAACAGTGCTTAGCACCAAATGTCTGTAAAAACAGTATCAGCACCTTGTGCCAGTTCATGGCAATATCAACTAAAAATACTAAAAGGCACAAATGTTCATATGGTCATTTATAAATGGTGTTTGAATGCTACAGAAGTTATTGAGCTACAGATAAAATTTGTATGTAATAAAGCAAAAATAGGAATTCCAGAATACTTTGACAGGATTAGAAAATATTTCAAAGATACTCGTGTATCTGTTCTAAGGGCAAAATAGGCATTGCAAGAATGATATGACTAACAAAAATAAGTGGATACAAACAATACAAAAACTGGAAATTTTTGTTCTTGGATTTAGAAGCCAGTCTCTTTTGGAAACTTCTTATCATCAAAATGGCAGAATTTCTTTTGTTTTTTTGTGTCCTGAAATCAGAAAATAACACTATTCATAAAGACTTTTTGAAACATTATGCTGGGGAATCTAAAAACAAAACATTCTCAAAAGTTAAAATGAAGTAATACTCATAATCAAAACACATCATTTATTTTTGATGTTAGAAGATTATTTTGAAAACAGTTTTAAAAGCATATTGATCAGGTAAGGTGGCCTCTCCAATTCAATTTTTGGTACCAGCAGGCATCAGGCATTAGAATCATAATATTTTCATTCTGTGATAACGTAGGTATATATTATCATGATAAACGATTACTGAACTTGTGGTCTAATTAAGATCATTTTGTAAGTGCTTGAAATTATTGTTTATTAGGATCTCCTAACGATTACCAGGTTACACGCCTAGCATGACCACGTGGTTAGGGCGCTCGACTCGCAATCTCAGGGTCGAGGGCTCAAATCCACGCCACTAAACATGTTCGTCCTTTCATCCGTGGGGAAGTTATAATGGTACGGTCAACCAAATAATTCGTTTGTAAAAAAAGTAGCCCAAGAGTTGGCAGTGGGTGGTGATAAGTAGCTGCCTTTTCTCCAGTTTTACACTGCTAAATTAGGGACGGCTGGCGCAGATAGTCTTCTTGAAGATTTGCACGAAATAAAAAACAAATTAGGTACACCTTCCAATGGAACCAATACAGGTAATCAACATATGCAGCTAAAATCTTCTGAGGCCCATGTTTTAAATTTTAAACTGGCCTAATAAATACTATTTTTTTACTAATGAGTCATAACGTTGGTTTTATCTTACTTATAACTATGTTCTCATCCAAATGCTCAACAGAATTAAGCACTGGGTTGATCAAATGAAATTGAGAATCAATCATTTTTGCCTCACTTGTCTCTGAATCCAGGCAGTTCAGACAATTATTTGTTTGAAATGCTTGAATAGATAGCACAAATCCCATTTATGATACCTATAAAGTTTGGCACGTTCATCTGCTTTATACAAACACCAGCAGCAGTGAATACAGAGGTTCATAACATTTGATTTCTTGATCAGTAATCAAAGGTAACAGTTCTTTCGATGCCTCGTAGCTCTTGATTCTGGTTAGCAGATTAAGTGATATGTTACGTTGACGAACATGTCTTTGGGCTCTTTTACTTAATATTAATATTACACTGATATCTCACTTCAACAGTTTGAATTTTCTATTGGGAGAGATCATGGCTGAACAAATGATTCTCATTTTCATTCCTGATAGTGAGGTAGCTGTACCTGGTAGACATTATACTCCAGCGCCATCACTTATTCTTTACTAGTCGTAATTAAATCCACCTAGTGAAAAAACTCAAAAGTGCTGTTTTTTTAACTACCTGAAAGTCCTTTAGAGATCTCTGTTTTTATTTCACTAATGTCTAGATTTTGGTCAAGTGGAAAACTAATAAATATATATCTGTTTATATATTATAGTGCTATGCAATGTCTACCACTTGTTATTAGTCTCAAATTAATGTATGAGACACATACATACACATACACAGTCAATGGTAAATCTGAAGGCTTACGACGCTTAAAATTGGATTTCGATACCTATGATGAGCAGACCAGAAATAGCTCATTTTGTAACTTTGAGCTCAACAACCACCACACTATATTAAAACAATAATAGTGTTGGTCGAGATTTTCAAGACTTTATATTATTGCGCTTCTTTGGTATCGTTTATTATTTATAGCCAAAATTCTTCCCAATCTTTTACTTACGTTCATTTAGATTTTACCAGTACATGATTGTAATAATGGTTAGTGCCAGAATGTGGGCCCGACAGGGGCAGATGGTTAAGGCACTCGACTCGTAATTCGAGGGTTGCGGATTCGAATCCCCGTCGGACCAAACATGCTCGCCCTTTCAACAGTGGAAGCGTTATAATGTGACGGTCAATCCCACTATTCGTTGGCAAAAGAGTAGCCCAATAGTTGTCTTTCCTCTAGTCTTAAACTGCTAAATTAGGGATAGCTAGTGCAGATATCCCTCGTGTAGCTTTGCGCGAAATTCAAAACAAATTGGCACAAAGCTACATGAGGGCTATCTGTTATAGCCGTTTCTAATTTAGCTGTGTAATACAAGAGGAAAGGCAGCGAGTCATTACCGCCCACCGCCAACTTTTGGGCTACTCTTTTACCAACGAATAATTGGATTGACTGTTACTATATAACGCCCCGCTGTTGAAAGAGCGAGCATGTTCGGTGTGACGGGGATTCGAACCTCCAATCCTCAGATTACGAGTCGAGTGCCTTAACTATCTGGTCCTCAAAACCTAATTATTTTAAATGTTTGAAATTTGGGTTACGGATTAAATAAAAGGCAGTGCAAAACTAAATAACAATTCAATATAAGTTTCGTGCTTTTAAGCACGATAAATCTCAATGCAGTGTGAAGTTTCTTGTTAATGTTATCGAGGGGCAATTTTGCTTTCAGTAAATTACACGCCGCAACATTCATTAAAATTTGAAATTCATTTATTATTTACAAAAAACAAAACCTTTAGGCTTAAATTGAGTGGTATCGGAAGTAAGAAGCTGAAAGCCACGCCGCTGTATACATTATCTTTATTATGTATCTATGTATTTATCTTGATCAATCAGAAACGCCAATAGTATCTTTCGCGTGTCCTTTGCTGTTCAATTTTTTAATTCAGACTCTAGTAGATGACGTAAAATCATCCGATCTAATACACCTTTGTGATTGGTTGTCATCGTGTGGTCATAGCTTATGATGTAAAAGTAAACAGAAACAACGTAATTGTGGAATGTTTACCAAGTTTGTTTAAGAGAGGATAGGATGAGGGAAGTTGATTATTTATTAATGTGATTGTTTTGGGGCAGTGGAATTTATTTTATACATCTTGCAAGTGTTAAGATCCACAGTTATAAATATAATTTGTTAGACCCGCTTTGTGAAAATGCGAAATTTAGAAACCAAATGCATTGAACTAACTGATACTGGCACTCAGTGATAGTGATACTATATTATAGTGTATGAGTACTATTGTAATAATGTAAGTTGTGGCAATAACAAACAAATAACAAGTTTAAAAGTAATATTTAATGTAATTCATCGTTAAAATTCATCATGGAACTGGAATCTGATGTACAGTTTGAGCAAGACCGGTTGGATGGTATGTTATTGTTAATGTTTGTTGGTACTAGTTTACTTGTTCAATACTATTAACAATAAAAATTGTAACATACGGACAGCAAAAGGACTGATTTGTTCGTAAAAGCTCTCTGTCTACACCAACTCTTGAGAAAAAGTAAAAACAACTTAAAACTTGTTTTTTAGGAAATAATTGGTTGCTCTTTTAAGTTTCACTTGCTCCGTTTGTTGTAAAATTAAAGTATTGTGTTTGTAAAGTATTAGTGACCGATAGTAAATCATTGCATGAGCCAATCACCCTTTTATTGTGACTAGTGTTAGAAAAATCTGAATGGAACATAATTCTTTTTCTTAATCAGTAGTTTTTAAATATGACTACAAAAAATTGGGGCATGCATT
This sequence comes from Tachypleus tridentatus, assembly GCF_004210375.1. Classification (NCBI taxonomy): domain Eukaryota; kingdom Metazoa; phylum Arthropoda; class Merostomata; order Xiphosura; family Limulidae; genus Tachypleus; species Tachypleus tridentatus. The sequence goes on along the minus strand of NC_134837.1, from coordinate 103,930,224 downwards.
CTGATTCCTTTTGAATCCATAAATGATTTTGTAAGCTTCAAATTTCAGTACGACTACCTGTCAGTTTAAAGAGAAAAATATTTCAATCTTTCAATTTGTTCTTGTTTAACATGTATTATGTGTTATCAGTTTTATCATATGTTGTTTGAATATAGGGCAGTTCTCGCATACATCCTGCTAACTGGACAGTAATAAATAGTTGGTATCTTAGGTAGAGGTGAAAAATGTGCTGTATTTTGCGTAAGTGCATTTTATGTAAAGAAATAAGTAAGTAATTTTATTTAACAATATATCTACAATAGTAAATTGACACACTACAGTTCATAAGTATAACAAAGGGTTGTATTTTTTTTTGGGAGCATACTATGTATTTTGACAGAATATTGGTCTGGTTTCATATAATTATATTGTGAGTTTATTATTATATTATCATAATGTGCTTTCATACATAAAAATGTGTCTATAAATGCACATTTGCATTAGTAGTTTTGCTAATAGCAACAGAATACCACCTTAATTGCTTTAATGACTTGAAATTTGAACACACTTGTGACAAAATACCTTTTTTCAGTCATGCTGTTGAGTGGATTATCTTCTGTATTAAATATGAGATTAAATTGACAGTTCAGATGCATTGCATTTGCACATACTCTATAAATGAAGATCATTTGTCAAGTCTTTGCCCAGTTAGTCCATTGATTTAAGTCATTCTGAGACACCTGTCCTCTGAGTACAGCTAAAAATACCCATGTTTAATGCCATACATAAGCTTTACTTTGCTCTGTTAGTATTTGCGGGGTTGATAATTATGTTGGCTGTGCACATGCCTTATTAAGATCTGTGTGACAGCCTAATGCCAAAAACAAAATTCATTTGATATTTCGAGAAATACTGATATGAATTCAACAAAACTTGTCCCCAACACAAATAGAAATGTATACACCTGAGATGGCTATGTTTTTACAGTGAAATGAGAAGTGTGAGATATTTAAACCTCATTATAAAATATTAGTGTTTACACCATCTGACATGCAACTTATGTAGACATTTGAAAACAACTTATTCCAATATTATACTGCACAGAAAAAAAGTTGCACACAATCTACACAAATAACTTTTAGGGATGAAGTATGAAGTTGGTCATAATTTTATAACACCATTTCTGTTCTATGACCAAAAGACATAGTAACTAAAAGATAAAAGGAAGTTGGGCATAATCTATAAGGCAATAGAAATGCAGTCATCATTTTCTAGTGCAGTATACTTTTACCATTTTAATGACAGTTTGTGGAAGTGACATTTTTACATTGTTAGTAAGTCTTTTAAAATGCATGATTACCTTATATATTATTAGTGGGTACAAAATTACAAAAATTCAATCCACTAAACTAAAAGGGGGGAAAATCAAAGTCAGCATTTATCATTTTGATATTTGTTAAGCTTTCTTTTAAAATTACTGTCAACTACATCTGAAGGCAGAAAATTCCAAAAGTTAACTACCGTTAAAAAAAACAAACTTCGATGACTGCTACCCTGGTAAAATTTATGTTTGTGTCCTAAAGTCATGCTGTTCTTATCATTTGATATGAAAAAAAAAATGCATTTATGCATTCAATTCCATTAATCTTAAAACTCTAATCCCCCTTACCTGGGAGAGAAAATTTCAAAGATGATAACCTCTCTTTCTATGACAAGTTTTCTAATCCAGGTACCATCCTAGTTGCCCTCCTCTGAACTTGTGCAATATAAGGTTAACCTCTGTAGACTTGCCTAGTGTTTGCCCTGCTACTGAGAGCATCATGCTATGAGAGTGATCGAAGAGACTGTGCTTGTCAGCAACACCAATTTCTTTATTTTTCCCATAACACTTAAGTTTATTCCCCTTCAATATTATGGTAACTTAAATGCATTACCCTCTATATGTTATAATTAAAACCAGTCTTCCATTTATTCTTATAACTGAATAAAATAATTTAAGCCATTCTATAAAGCAGCAGTACCTTCTTTGTAGCCACAAACATCCAATAACTTGATGTTGTCAGTAACATTAAGTAATTTATTAAGTCTGTGGTAAAGGGTAGATTTTAACCTTCAACTGTATTAATTTGTATAGTTTATTGATAATTTCATCATGAATACATTATTTTTACTTGAAAACCCTTTTATTTTCAAGGTAATATGTATAAAATGAGTGAAACATACATGTAATGAAAAACATCTTACATAAATAGTTCATAGGGGAAGGCTTATATTTATTATCTGAAGAGAATGCTGTATGTTATTTTTATAAATAAAAAACAAACTTGATTTAATGTGTGTCTTGAAGAGATGGGGTGGGGGAATGTAGAGTTACACTATTGCTCTTTTTTTATATTAAAATTGTTAGTCTAAGCATTTAATGTTTCATATTTATTTAGTTGTAATACATCTCCTATTCCCTTGGTCTTATTTGATGCATGGAAAGAGTTATTGATGTTTACAAAGATACCATTTTTGTCTTTTTGAGTTTATTTCTGCTTTTTCCCAACCTTTTTTCATACATGGAATTGTGTTAGTAACCTACAATATGTAATTTAGTAAGGTTAACAAATTTGTTGTTTCAAATTTTTAGTTAGTTTGCAGTTTTTAGTAAATAAATAAAAAATATACCATTGCCAGATTTAAAACTTAATCATTTATGTTTTGAAAGCTACAGAAATGCCAAAAATTCATCACTGAATTTAATGTTATACAAGAGATGAAAACGGGTATGTAGTGTGGAGATATTTTGCTAAATGAAATAGTCAAATTAAGTATAGAAGTATATGTGTATATATGGAGAGAGTAACATTTTTTTAAAATTTTCAGATATCATGAATCTTGTCAACCCTTTGAATGACTTGGAAAATCCATCACCTGGTTTTTGTGATTCAGACTTGCTGAGTTTGTTTGACTCACATTATCCTTCTTTGAAGGTACTTGAGGAAGAAATGCATCCAGACTGGATAGGAGCAGTAGCAGATTCTCAGATGGATGTTTCACATCAGAACAATTCACAGATTACTTGCCCTTCTATAAGTGGTCACTTGTCCAGTCTTAACACACAGTTATTATTACAAGAAGTTCAGCAGACAAATGCTGTCAACACAGATCAATTTTCTCATGAGATCCAACCTTGTACACTTGGGGAGAAGGTGACATCACTCATCAACATTGATCCAGACAAACAAGCTCAGACTCTAATTGTTGATGCTAAACCATCAGCTGCAATGACCAATCAGTCACACTCATCTCTTACTCAGCAAATAAGCATGTCTCACCTAGGCCAAGTCAGTGTTCCTCAAAATGTTCTTGTCCAACCTCTTAACCAGATCATCACTTCAGTGTCTCAGGCACGACTGAATCAGAATACTGTAGCACAAAGTGCAAGTATTGATGATATAGTTGCTGCACTTAAAGCACAAAAGAAACAACAGTTGCTACAGGAACTCAGTCAGCTTCCAACCCAAAAAGTTCAACAGGTAAGGCATTCACACAATGATTGTAAAATGGTGGTAGGTGGAGAGATATGCAGTTTTTAGGAAGACAAAATATTCATTTTGTCCAAAATACAAGAAAAATCTGCTTATCTTCATTAAATAATCTCTTTGCCTCCTCACCATCCCACAATAGTCAAAATTGCTGCTTGCTCATCCTGTCTGTGTTAGAGATGTGTGACATTAAAAAATAACAACAAAGTAGAGAATGAAGATTACCTCACACTGAAATAGGTCCAATTTATTTTTTATTTGTAGAGTGCTAAAAGTAACATTTTGATCAGATGGACTTCATCTGAAAACAATAAACAATTATTTAGTAATTAATAATAATCTTTGGTTTATGAGAGCAAATAAAGAAAATAATTTTATGTTACTGGTGAATTATATACAAGTTACAGTTAAGTTTTGAAGTAGCTCATTGAAACAGTAGATAAAATCAGAATATATTTTAAGTGATGGACATGAGGTATTTTGAAAAACTAGTATAGTCAACTGTATACAAGTACAGGAACCATATTTGTTTATAAATGGTTGGATTGATGGTTTCACTACTTAGCTATATGTTTAGTGTGAGGAGATATCTGTAAGTACTTTGTAGAATCTTCAGGACAGTTTATGCATAACAGTATAAGGACATGCAAATTACTTTTAGTAAGGGTATTCATTGGCAAAAGAGTGGCCCAAGAGTTGGCAATGGGTAATGATGACTAGTTGCCTTCCTTCTAGTCTTTCACTGCTAAATTAGGGACATCTTATTCAGATAGACCTCATGTAGCCTTGCATGTAATTCAAACACAAACAAATAAGCATTTAAGAGTCAGTCAAATAGTTGGTAAGGGCCATCACAGTTTTACAGAGTAAGAAAGATGGTTCTGTTTATTTGGGATACTAAATGCAGAAGAGGGTAAGTTTTTCTCGCAGTTTACAATGTTAAATTGTTTTTGTAATATTGGTTAAGATTGTCATTGGTATTTCATGACATCAATAACATTTGTGAACCTTCTTTCAGTATTGGAAGAGCTTGCAGTCTTTTAGCTGCTTTACTGTTTAGAATTGAGGCTTGTATATGACTTAGTGTTAAAACTCAAGCACTAATGTTGTACGTGGTTGGAATAATTCACCAAAGTAAATAATGTGTTAATGAAAATATGCCTGATGATACTGTTATATTCTTTTTGTATATTTTGTGTTTTCTTTTCTGTTATATTGAGTTTTTGTAGTTGCATGAAGTTGAAAAGATATTTGCATGTATATTTCTATAACAGTTATATACTGTATGCACTTGATAGCTTTTAAGAACTCAACAGTTACCTTTATGTTTTTATGTGATGTCAAATTTCATATCAAACTAGCAGCTGCATTTGCTCAAGATCAGTTTAATTTCTCTTTCATGAGCTCTTTTGCATATATTTTCAGACCTGTTAACTTCTTTCATCATCTTTTGTGTTTTCTTTGAGGATTTATTAAAATTAAACACACAAGGTACATAATCTTGATTTTTTCTGGGTAATAAGATTTCTTTCTTAATAAAACAAAACAAGCAGTTTTATAAAGTAAAGATTTACTGTCAATATCCAATATGAATTGGACCTGTCAATTTTGTTTTGTATATCAAAACTAAAAACCCTGATCTGTGAAGTTGTTTTTCCCTTACAATATATTTGTTACCTTTATTTAGAAGGCATCCAAGAAGTGTTTTAAATATAAATTTATTTTTACTGGTACATGTGTCAGGAATATGAATAAACATTTTTTTTTTAAATCATAAGTCTCTCCTTTGTATTTTAATAGTTTAAAGTTGTATGGTTATTTAAGCATCTTGTATTCTCACTTTCTCTGAGAATTTGTGTACTTAAGACATTGAATTGTATATGTTTAAAATTACAGTTTCAAATTTTATAGATTTTGTGATGTTTAAAGACTAAATAGTGGTACTGCAGACTGTTAAGCTTATAAAAATTTATGAGTTTGGAAGTCTCAGCTCAAGGTTAGATGTTATTACTACTAATTCTAGAATTACTCCAAGTTGTGATAATTATTACACAAACACAAAGGATTTAAACAATTTACATCAAGCCTAGAGACTGATGACATTTTGTTTTATTTAAAATGTCAAGGTATATGCATGGGGATAAAAAAAAAACTTTTTTATTGTTATACTTGTTTCTGCTGAAGTTACATAGCTTTCTTGTTTCAAACATCAGTTGTTGATAAGTCGAGGAGAGTGACAAGTGTTTGATAAAGCTAATTTCTTTTATGAAAGAATACCCAACTGCTGATTCCATTATATTAAAATGTGGAAGAAGGAAAGTCAAGCTTAACTATTTTGCCACAAGCATCCTTTGCTGCCCATGACACAAAACTCCAGTGGCTTAAGTTCAAAATTTTATTAATCTACTTTATGGTTATTATGTCAATTAGTATAGTGGCACATTTCTTCTAGGCATATTCTTTTCTCTATTTTATCCATCACTCCTCCAATAAGTGTGAAATTAAATTTAAATTACTCACTATAAAATTATAATTACTCAGACAAACCATAGTTTTTTATAGCCTTCAGTTTTGTTTGGTTATAGGGCTATCAAACAGAAAAATCAGACCCCTCTTGCCACACCCACCTATCACATCCTCTTTTCAAGATTTGTTAATAGTTCTATCTTATGTTTAATCATGTAATATTTATAACTAATAGAAACTCAAGGTCTACGTCTATCAAATGATTTATTGTATAACATTTTATGAATGGAGGACTGTCAATTTCACTATTAGTAGAAGTTTTATTCCACAGGAAAGATAACAACTGGCTTTATTTTAGTTTATTTAAAATACTTCATTAAAAAAATATGTTTTTTTTGCTTGTGAAAGACTTATCATAATGTTAAATGAAAGGCTGCCAAAGTCTGTGAAAATATATATGCTATATTAAAAGTTAGTATTAAATTTATAAAAACTAAACAGATACAAAGAAGTCACATGGTTGGTCAGATTGACAGATCACATATTGAGAGAGATAACTGGAATTGTTTTCAACACATTTTTTATACACGACTACTTTTAATTCAGTCACAATTTGAATGAATGCATACTTTATTCAGTGTTAAATCATAATGAAATAATGTTTAATATTAATAAGATAACCATTCAAAAACTAAACTCATGATTTAGTAATATTACTCAAACACTACTACTAGTACTCCATTCAAAAACCAAACTCATGCTTTAATAATATTACTCAAACACTACTATTAGTACTAGCAGTATTTAGTCAAGGTCGAAATAAGTATGATATCATTTGAAAAATGTGTGCTTTGTAAGAGTTATCTGACAGATCCAGATGCATAGGTAAGTAAAATGAAATATTTTAGGTAATCAGTTTAAGTTGAGCTTTACCTTTTTTAATGATATTTTGGCTACAATGAAGTTTTACAATAATAATTACATGCAAAAACATGTTTTAGGTTGCATACACTTTTAAGTAAATTTGAATCAGACATTATACTAACTTTTTTATGTATGTTATGTATTATACAAACAGTTAAGTATTGAATAAGCAAAATGATGTAATACTAATGATATAATTAACAATTTTTTTATTCATATTCAGGAGAAACTAGATAGATAAGGTTTACATATAGATAGGTCTACTTTTCATGATCCTATGGTTAATGATAGGCCTGTAGATGGAGCTCAAGTGATAATTCAGAATTATGAACCAGACTCAAACAATAAAAGCGTTTCTATGGATGGCTTTTTAGAGGGCTGCCCTGCTAGTACAGCAGTAAGTCTCCAGGATTTACAAAGCTAAAATCAGTGTTTCGATTGCCCTTGGTGGGCTCAGCAGATAGTCCGATGTGGCTTTTCTATAAAAAACACGCATACTCTTTAGAGGATGATATTGATAATAATGAAAATATAATGAGTGGAAGTGAAAATATTACAAAAGATAAAAACCATGAAGATCAGTCTAATATCGAATTGTATGATGATTCAGATATCACTAATGCTGAAGTAGTACTTTTGATTGCGTCATTATTTATAAAATATTCTTTGAGTCAACAGTATTTAATAGATCTTCTGAAATTAATTTCATGCCATTCACAAAGTACAGTGTATAATCAACTTTCTCTGTTGCTAAATAATATAAAGCCTATTAAATATGTTTATTATTATATGTATTTATTACCTTAATATTGACACAGTTTGATTTACATCTTGTGAGACTAACTTGATACCTGAAACCAAATATATTTTTATTTAACTGTGTGTGTCAGAGACATTTCCATGCTTGTAAAAGAAAAAAAATATATACAGGGTGTTTGGAAAGTCACTGTGCAGTTTTGTAATCATATTTTATTCAGTCTATTTCAAGCCAGCAACTGATAGCAGTGTTTAGAAACAAAATAAGAAGGATCCAGGCCTGTATTGATGCCAACGGGGGTCACATTCAACATTGTTTATAATTGTCATTTGTATTTACATCCTGTATTCTATATTGAAACATGTCTGTTAATAAATGTATAAGTGCACAGTGACTTTCCGAACACTGTACAAGTAGTCAACTTATTGACAGACGCATGAGAAGCTAACTGTAGTCTCTATATCTGATACAATGATAGCTCTGAATACAAGAACATTTATTCTAAGTATATACTATATATGCCACATCAGAGTCTCTCTTATGGAACACTGAGGTTGTTCCAATTTTTCAAAGTTCTGCAAAACTGATATGGCCAATGCAGAGTATAATTTAAGAAGAATGCATCAGATTATTGTTGGAATATGTTATGGAACATGCAAGCTTGAAATTAATTTTTTTATCCATTTTGTAACAGTGTGAAGAAACTTATTGAAGAGGATTAAAGTGGGTATAACCAAAAAGTAAGGAAATTACTGTGTGACATGGGGTACCTCATTTATTTGCTGATGCAGTGGTCAGAGCAACATTATAAACATTAATTAGTTCAGTGCAACACACAAATCCCAAGCAAATGAACACCCATGAGAAACTTTTCACCTGAAATGAGGACTTCTTCATATTTATTGTTTCAATGAATTACAGCACCAGTTACATTTAGGAAGATTTATGCTAATTCAAACTCGGAAAGCTATAGACGTAGGTTCAGTAGTAAAAGGAATAAAGGTATCTTTTACCTTTAATGCTGATTCAATTATTTGTCCTAGGGCATGATTTTCTCTGGAGTACATACATGGATAGTTTTGTGTAAGGTGTTGCTCATGGTCTCTGTGTTGCTTGGTTTGACATCTCGGATAATTCAAAGCCACAATACCTGTGAAAATAAAATTGAGATATTGACATGTGCTTTCTAAGATCCATCCTCTGATTACAATGATACAAGCTCAGTTCTTTTTGATGGATCAAAAAGTACTGGAAGGGATTTGGATGGAGAGCACGGTCCTTTATTTTATTCTATTCCAGTGCTTAGTGGGCGTATATAGTTCAGTATTTGTGTTTTGACAGCTACAGTTAGGTACTTGCTGCCAGGAAAAAAATTACTCATTATTTCAAACTTAGCAAAGAGTCTTAAAACTTCATAGAGAAATACCAGAACTATATGGACAAGAGTTTTGTACATAAAATGCACATCAACTTTTGAATTTAGTTGAACCTGTCATAAGATGGGGACCATTTTTGGTTAATTGCTGCTTTATGTTTGAGAATAAATTGGGGATATCTCTGTGTGATAAACTCACTGAGAATTGTAAGATGTGTGTTAAGTAAGATCCAGTTGTACATGATGTTATGGATGAGTTTGAAGGAAAAAAATCCAGGAAATAGTATCAAAATACAAGATTGCATTGTTATGAGCAAAGAAAAATTATGCAATAACAGAATCACACAAACAGTAAATTCTTTTATCCAAAGACGGTATGAATTGAAGTCTATCACCTTTGTTTTCTGTGATTTTTTTTAGGAAAATAAAATTTATACATCAGAATCATACAAGAAAAGTAAAAAGAAATTGTCTTTCAATTCACTATTTGAAGGTTGAGAACATAAACTGTGGACCAACAGTTTTGTTATGCTTTGTGAGGTAATGATGTTTTGGTAATTTTGAAACCATTAGTTAGTTCCACATGTGAAATATTTGCAGCACAGACCAACAAAAGTAAATTTGCTCATATAGTATAGTGTTTGTAAAGGAAAGTAACAACTTAGTGATAATTAATCTCAAAATTAAAAACAATATGCATTCAAGGACTGGGGTATGTTTTTGTTTTTCCTAATAAGTGGGAAAAGATTTTGTGATTGTACTGTAAAACATTGAAAATTATAACTTAAATATTTAAATTGTTAATTTGTTTTAATCAAAATATAATAAAGCTTTGTTTAAAGGAGTTCAAGAAACCTCATTCTTTATTTATTACCCTCATCTGATGCAACACTGAAAATGCAAACACTAAGAAAATATGGTGTTAGAATAAGAAAAGCAAATAGGGGATTTTATGGAATGACTCATTATCACTGTTTAAAGGGAAATTTAATCCATGCAAATTATTGTTTTAGTAACTGGAAAAAAATTATTACCACATTTTAAGAACTGTAATACTAAAAAAAAACATACAAGATAAATTTAGCTGGTAAGTGAAGTTTGAACAATTTTGTATAAAAATCTCAAAACATTTAGCAATTAATTCTTAATGACAAATTGTATGAAAATGCAGTATTATGTAACTGTAATAAGATATTTAAATACAAGAACTGTATTTTACAGCCTGCCTGATAATGTCAACTAACATTTATTTTGGGTTTGTAATTAAAACTGGTTTTCACACAGATGTGGATTACATTGTATGTGGTATAATTTTCGGGTGTAGATGCATTAATTGAAGAAATATATTAATATTGTTTTTAATCCTGGGTTGAAGATTTCCAAGTGTTAAATCACAACTCAGATCTGACTTGATTTAACTTTTATTTGAACCACTACTGTTCCAGATCTGATCCACTTTCAGCAGATGTAGATTGATTTAACTCAAATATAAAATATTAGGATTTCTGAATCTGTATGGTGTCTTTTGAGATCTGGAATTTTTACAAGCAATTTTAGGTAAAATTGTATTGTTTTATAGTAGTTTAATTAAAAGAAACAGTGGGAAATTATTTTCTATGCTGTTTTTAAAGAAAGTTTGAACTTTAATTTCTTAGATTTTTTAATGTTTTCCAGCTCTTGTTACAAACTCATCTTTTGAAAAAAGAAAATGCAGGGGGTATAATTACTTATACAGCAAACACTGTGCCCTGTGTAACATCATCTCTTACAACTCCTTCAACTGTCATGGCAACTACAGCTGCTCCAATTCATACAGTTGTTAGTACTCCACCAGCAGGTGCAATATTGACAACAGGGATTCCCGTTTTCTTGGATCCTGATAAACTTCCAATAAACAGGTATGTAGTCATTATTAAAGGGTGTGCATAAGGTTAAGCAATATGTTATTTAATTGAGGCATTATTCAAAATATGAGATGCTTCCTTCTAATGTATGCATCCTTTTAGGTTCAGTGTTACATGAGTAAGCTTCACGTGTTGGACGAATAGGGGTAGTAAAACTTGTTTTAATTGTTCAGTCACTTTCTGTGGGCTTGCTTCTGTCCTTTTAATGACAGCAGGTATTAAACTTTTCATTATATGTTGGGTGGAATCCATCCAGCTTGTAACTACGAAGGTATCTGTGAGAGTAATTATACTATGATTTTTGGTAATTTACACATATGTTTACATAATTTTTCAGGTTATTAGTAAATATTACAAGGCTTTCATGCACAAAATATCAGGTTTTAAAATTAAGTATTATTTTAATTGAAATTTCTTGTAAATTGTTTTCTTTAAGAATGTTGACTAGAGAACATGCATAAGAAAATTTTCCAATTTTTACATGTCAAATTTTTAGAACCTTCAGATAAATTATCAATTATTTATAAGAAAACTACTTTATCTTATTTTTCACTATTAAATCATAATCTCTGCATGTGTTTGATAGATTTGACCAATCTCCTAACCACAATATAAAATAGGAAGTAAATATAAATTGTTTTCTTATTTCTAGAATGATTACAAAATTGTAACTTGTAATCATGAAGATTTAAATAGCTTAAATGTCATAACACTATACTTTTATATATATTTATTATTTTTATCATATTGGCCTTTCAGTCTTTGCTGGCTAAGATAGAAGTTACAATGATGCAGCATGTGTGCTGTCATGTTACTTTATTCAATAATATAAAATTGACCTTTAGTTTTTATAAAATAACCTATCTAAGCTGTGTTTTAATGGATTAGTATTTTGTAAAATACAATCACATTTCAGTTATAATACATTATATATGTATGTATATGTATATTATTACTATTTACAAATAAAATTTTAAACTTATTTTTCTTGAAACATAGAATGGTAAATGAAAAAGTAAAGCAAACCGTTATCTCTTCTGGTTACAGTCCTTGTACTTGATAGCTGTTAAGAAATTTCACATGCAGAGGATTGAAACAAAATATTTTTTTAAAGTTTTATATATCATTTCAGTAACCATAAAATAATAAATTACTATATCAATACCATAGAAATCCATTATAATTTATCAAGTTTAGTAATGGAGCTATATGTGGTTAAAAAAATGAAATATTTAAACAAGTTAAAAACTCAGTTTACCAAACCAAAAGTTTTTCCTGAAAAAAAGAAATGATGCCATTATATTTTAATATGGCTGTAAGAAAGACTTATGAGACATTTGGATCATGGTGAAACAAAATGGTGACCACAAAAATCACACTTTTAAGATGTCTGAATATTAACAATAACTATTTCACAGTATTAGCAAAGAAAACCAAAGCTTACTTCACTTATAAAGCTGTCTAAATTGATTTATATATGTGCATTTATGGAGTAAATCAAAATTTCACTGTTTCAATGAATTATTTGAGTAAGTGATCTTTCTAGACAAGTTGTATGGGAAATAATAAACTTTGTCACTATATTTCTTTCATAGAACTCTTCCATCTGTGGTGCTAATGGTTTCTTTCTTGTACCAAAAAAAGATACAAATAAATGTGTGTATATATGGATGATGTGTTGAGTAGTGCATATAATTATATATGAAGGTAGGTTGGTAGAGATCCTAATAAGTAATAAAATCAAATTGGATATACATTTGCCCCACACTTGATGCACAAAAATGTAGTTGACAAAAAGGAAACAAACAAGTATAATAAAAAAATATAAATTTTATGAAGATGAGTATGGATTGATATATACTTACCATAGTCAGCTATAGTAACATAAACTTTTCATGCTACAGAGTATTGAAACAAGAAAGTCAAAATCTACGAAAAATGAGTTGCTTAAAATTTTATCTCTATTTACAGACTAACAGAAATAGTGATTTGTTAAAGTAGGGATAGCATTTTTTAATTTTTAGTTGATTTGGTTATCTTATTTCAGTATTTTTTGTAGCATTAACACTTTATATACAATTAGCAATTGACTGGAATGAGCAACATCAAAACAAGCTTATCCAGATCAATCATTCTGTTGCTCTCTTGCTGTCTTGTTTCTGTAAGGATCAGTAGGAAGTTATCCTAACTAGGCTATGCATTGGTCAGTTTTGTTTTTTTTTAACTCATTGTTTTCCTTTATCTGAGACTGATCCACCAATATGTGGACTTTGTGGCTGTCAATTCACAATAGCCCACATTTTACTGTTGTGTCATGGTTGCAACTGTGAGCAGTGGCACCATTTTTGACTTGTCTTTCTAGGAGTATACCCCTGACATTGGACAATGTCATTGGCTGTGGTGATACTGCCCAACTTCCTTGTGTTTTTAACTTTTTATGGGTTATTAGCCTTTTTTAAATTCTATTTAGATCTTTCATGTGAATTTTTGAACATTGTTTTGTTTTAACTTTAAAAACTTTTTTTTACCCTTTCATAATAATTTTACCTTTACATTTCTAGACACAGATAGCCTAGTTGCTTTGTGCCAATAAATTCCAACCAGCCTTTCTATATACTGAGATACCACTGATGTACTGAATCAAACACAGTGGCCTCCCACCCACCTCATTCAATTTTTGAAAATGGTCCCTAATATACACTTAATTCTGTATTCATGTGAATAACCACTTAAAAGCTCAGAATGTCCCACAGGTGGTTTTCCCAACCATTTTCAAATATAATGGTGCCATTTCTTTCTTTTGAGACAAACCTTTGTGCTGGTAAGTCAAGTTTTTTTAGCCTTTTCAAAATTTCATATTTTGTTACCCTTGTAGTGCTCTGTTACTAATCTTGATAAATTATAATGAATTTCTTTGATGTTTATGAAGTAATTTATTTATTTTTGATTATTCAAATGTATATGTAAAACCTTTAAAAAAATGCATTTCACATTCTCCACATGCAAAATTTCTTAAGGCTTAGCAACCTATAAGAAGCAACTACCAAATAGAAAGGTTGTAATTAGAAGAGATAATTTTTTGTTTTACTTCTTATTTACTATTCTATGTTTTAAGAAAAAACAAGTTTAAAATCTTATTTGTAAATAGTAATATTGGAAATATGTATATAACATATTGTAACTGGAATGTGATTGTATTTTACCAAATACTAGTCCATTAAAACACGATCGAGACAGGTCATTTCCTAAGATTCAGTTTTATATTGTTAGATATGGTAATATGAGTAAACGAGTCATGTCATGCCAACTTCTGTACTGTTAACTAGGCATGGCTGAAAGCTCAATGCAATAAAAATAGTGTTATGGCATTTAAGCTATTTAGATTGATCATTTGTGTTTTTAAATTATAATTTATAGGCAAGCTAGAAAGAAAACCCATAATTTATATTTACTTAATTTTTTAGGGAGGGTATTAGATTGGTCAAATCTGTTGAAAACATACAGAAATTCCTTTTTGATAATGAAAATAACAGATAAAGTAGAAAATGTTTTACTTAGAAAACATTTGATAATTATTTAAATGGTCTAGAGATTTCACATTTCAGAAAATGATAATTTTTGTAGTCTTTATTAATCTACTTTTTGCTTACATGATACCAATTAGTATGGAATAAAACCTTAACTAATAATCCATAATTTGATAGTATATAACTCCTTAATTTTAGAAGGCAGTATTTTAAAAAATCATGAATTTTCCCAGTGAAACTTTGTAGAATGGACACCAACTGCCTGTTGTGGAGGCACAAGTGTAGAGGACGATGTTTTGAAAGTGTTCCGCCTTTTGTCTTCAAGGTGTAAGACTTTTGAAACATCGTCCTCTACACTTGTGTCTCCACAACAGGCAGTTGGTGTCCATCCTACAAAGTTCCATCATGAATACTCTGCCTAAACAATCTATTAAAAATGAATTTTCTTTTTATTTATCTGTTTTATCTACCACCCCTTCAATAAGTATGAAAGGATGTAAATTACGCAATATAAAATCATCATTACTCAGATCATAATTTCCGTAGCTTTCACTTTTGTTTGGTTAGAGAGCTATCAATTAAAAAATCAGACCTCTCCTTTCACACCCACGTGTCACATCCTGTCTTTTAGAATTTGTTAACACTCCTACGAAAAGTGGGGCCTAATAGGCCACAGAGCAACTTGAAAGGTTATTAATATTAGGCTAATAAATTTGTATTTAAATGAAATTGCCATTTCATTTGATTTTATTTCATTAATGTTAATAATTTATTAACACTTTTCGTAGGAGTGTTAATAGCTCTATCTTATGTTTAATTATATATTCTCTCTACCCAATAGAATGCTGAGGTTTCCATCTCTGAAATGAGGTTTTGTATTACATTGTGTTCTGAATAGATAAGCATTGCTTTCACTTTTAATATAAAGTGTTCTATGGGAATCACAACTAGTTTAGATGAATTAGTAATGGCTCTTGTGTTGTACTTAGAAAGTTAGAAATAGTTTGCTTTTTTCATATTATTAGTCAATGCTCTTTGGTGCATTATTTAATTAAATAAACACGATTTAGTGCATTACTATAGCTAGTATGAAAAATCAGTGTTAAGTGTTGTTGTTAGTCAAGAGCAAAAAAAGAAGAACATTTGGTACATACCTTATTTCTTGTTTTTTGTATTTATTCTTTATTTATTATTATAAATGTAACTAACAGGTTAAAATAGGAATTTTTTTTGTTTAATTAAGATTAGATTAGACAAAATAAATAATAATGGTAATACAATAAATATGTTTCACAAGGTATGCACACAAGCACTTTACTAGCTTGTGTGTAATGTAATTCGATAGTGTCATGTGATCTCCATGTGTGCTGAGTGATTTACTGAAAACAAACATTTGTACTGTATTTAGGGATTAAATAAAGGAAATTTTAGATTTTTGAGATAACATAACTTTTTTTAAATCTTAGCATTAAAATCATTTTGCACATGAACTGTTCCCAACCAAATACTTAATATATTTGTGGACAAATCTTTATTTTACTTTATTAAAAATACTTCACGAAAAATATGATTTTTGGATGTGCAACACTTGTAATGTTAACTGAAAGACTGCCAAATTTTGTAAAGATATACATACTATATTGAAAGTTAGAAATATTAAATTTATAAAGACTGAACAAGTACACTGGTCGAATTGGCTGAACTTGTGTTGAGAAAGTTCATTAAAGGAGTATAGGAAACGTAAAATGCCTGCTTGGTGCAGAACATTAAAGTGGTTTTAAATAAAATATTGATCATGGAGAGAGAAATTTTTTGATTTGTAACTATTTGCAGTTAAACATGTACTTTCACAAAAAAAACATATTGACATATTTAGATGTTAATTTGTGGTCATTTTGGCCATCTGAATTTAAGTGCCCAACTTGTTAAACTACTATTTTGTTTCTTTTTTATACATGGCAGGATTATATGATATTCTGCCACTTTTTTCTTCATCTAATGTTGCACTGTGGATTAGACCCTTGCTTCTTTTATGAGGTAATTTGGTGACAACTAATATTCCATTGTGATAACTTTTGCAGCTGCTGCATTTGAGAAAAGACCAAGCTTCTTCCTACCTTATAGTTGAGTTACTTTTGAAACAATTTCTGTTGCTACATCTTATCAGGATTGTAGGGTCTGTACAGTTTTTGAATGTATTAGATAACATTTTGTTATGAAAAATTACTTACAGAAGAGATGACCACTTCCTGGATGGTTGAGTAAATTGTGGTCTAAAGAGGAATATAAAAAGTCTCATTCTGCATCAGTTTTAAGTGAATATTTTGTCTCTAAACTGTAATCATCGTCATTGAAAGAAAACAATTCTATGTAAAAAGAGGAATGCAAAACCTTATTCTGAATATGTTATGAAAAATATGACGTAAAAATGTTTGTAATGAAGGGAGACATCTAGAATTAAATTGAGATTTTCTGTATCAGTTTATATTTTTAATATTTTTTTCAGAATAAATTCAGTCAAAGCCCAGCCTGAGAAAGGAGAGAAACGCAGTGCTCATAATGCAATTGAACGTAGGTACAGAAGCAGTATCAATGACAAAATCACAGAACTAAAAAATCTTGTTGTTGGGGAAGATGCAAAGGTAACTTATTGAACACGTATGGCAGGTTTCAGTTTTTAATTGAATTTGATTTGATTATTACTGGATGCCTTAAACTCATTTGATGGTGCTGCTGTGGTTAGGAGGAGGACTTGTAATACTACAGAAATTAGGCCTATGTTTTTTGTTGTCTACAAACATTCCAATCATTTAGATAAATTTTTAATCCTTTAACCTACAATCATACTACTATGAACTATGTTTAAAAAAATTCATTAATTTTCATTATATAAATCACATTATGCACTTCCAGAAAGATTATAACAAGCTTTATTGTTGTTTCAGTTTTATTTTTGTTACCAGCATTTTTGTTGGAAGAAACTCTCAGCTTCTGCAGTTTTTTCAAAATGAAATATATTTTATAAATGGCTTAAATTCTCAATAATTGAAACTACTCATTAAATTCTGATTAATTACTTTCTTCTCCTGTGGTATTTTTTGTTTTGTGTTTGATATGTATTTTAGTTTTTGGTGCCTAGACACCTTACAAAGGCTTAAAAAAAAAATGTTGGGGAAAATCCGAGTTGTTGTTTGGTTATAAACATGTAATGGAGTGAAGTCAGTGTACATAAACATGTGTTTCTATATTGATATTTCAGCAAATAGAAAAGAGAGGGGATTCTTTCTTTATGTTCTATCTTGATACTAATGGTAGTTTGAGGTTTCAATTTTAAGAAACTATAGACAATGTATTGTGGGTGTCATAAAATGTAATTTGACCAAGTATATTATTTGGCACACAAAAACTTATTGACATGTATTCATGAAGTAGTAGTTCAATAAAATTATGAATGCAAGTCTACCTTCATGATGACCTCAACACAGGAGAATGTATAGCAATGTGAGTAAAGACAGAGTGTTATGTTAATGTTTACAGAATATCAGTAATATCCCATTTTCTTTACCTAAATCATGGAAAACTATATATAAAAGCTGAAATTAGTAGAGAAATGATGTATGACAGAGAATTGGTACTAAATCATTGTGATTTGTACATGTTATTAATTATACTTTGTACAAATAAATATAAATGGATCAAACAGTTGTGATTTTTACAAACTTTTTGTTTTTTTATAGCTTAACAAATCTGGAATACTCAAGAAGGCTATAGATTATATTAGATTTCTGCAGAATTCAAATGCTAAACTTAAACAAGAAAATATGGCTTTAAAAATGGCTGCTCAGAAACAGAGTAAGTGTTTAATTTAAAATAAAAATGTTTTTAAGGTAATGTTAGTTTATATTATTTCAACTTTTAATACAATTATAATTTCTTGTACAATGATTAAGAACTTACAGTTTAACTCTGAGGTATTTTATAGGTATAATGCATTTAAATATACTTACATATATTTTTAGATAATTTAATAACTTGTTTTATAACAGTTACTTTTGGCTAGTCAGAAATCTAATATAGTTTACATAATAATGTATTAAAAGTTGCCAAAAATATACTTCTGTTATGCATTGTCTTATTTTGTCTGTAAATACTTTTGTAAGTGCAAAGCTACATATGGCACCAATATATACAAAAAATAAGTGTATCATGTTTTGTAATTTATGAACAACATTATGATATAAGACAAAATTACATCATTTAGAAAACTAAATATAAAACTGTTACAATATTTTCATTTGAAGAAATAGAAGACCTTCTGGAGCACAATTCAAATTCTGTTAAACCTGAAAGAAACTTTATCTCAGAGTTATCTCCTCCTCCAAGTTCACAAGGAGAAAACAGCTCTTCAGAACCATCATCACCTCAACTATTTTCTCCTCTTTCTGATTCCAACTCTGATACTTTTATGGGATCTCCCAAGATTCTGATTAATTCGGACAGTTTTATTACTACAGGAATGTTGGATAGATCACGCATGGCTCTCTCTGTCTTTGTCTTGATGATTTTGGCCTTCAATCCTTTCAGTTATTTTGTTTCAAGGAGTGCTATGTTTGAATCTGGGAAACAATCTCCATGGACAGGGAGATCTATTTTATCAGCCTCTCCTGTGGATGATTTTAAAGGTTAGATTTCAATTTGTTATCCTGTAATTTACTAGTGATAGTTGAACTGACTGTATGAACATTTTCTTGTGCAAGGTAATGCTGATTTATTCTTTAGCTGTTAAAGCTACAAACAAAAATTTATGATTACAAGAGCTTTTTAGCATACAAAAAGTAGTACTGAGTAATGGACTGTCATCATTCTTATTGTCTTATTTTAATATGCCTTTATATTATAATTTGGAATAGTTTCTTGTGGTTTGAAAGCTGAAAATAAAAAACATGAATTTTTTCCTTTTCAGCTTTTTTAATGCTAAGTTTTTGACATACTGTAGAGTTCCAAATAATTGTAAATGTATGATTATTAAATTTTGGTCAACAAGGTAGGGAAATCTGCTGGTATCACTTACTTGAGAGAAATCTTGGCCTCCTTGCTTCCGCTACTAATCTGCAAACAAGTATCACTCACATTATACGTTGCAAGTCAAGCAAGTGCAGGCCAGGCTCTCTAATTATAGCACTCTGTGACCTGCTGAGAACTGTGTCATGCAGCAGCAAATAGGCTTTGGCTTGTTCAAAACTCAAAGTAAATGTGTTTACATTGAATGTAATGGAAATTGGCAGGTTACCAGTTTGTAACTAGCCAGTTTGCTCAGGTGATTGGTAAAATTAACATTACAGTGCATTTATTTTGTTAACAGTAAAGATTCAATTAAAAAAAAACTGTGCATGTTTTTGTACTCCCTTGCCTTTTATAGCCAACTGCTTGCAGGATCACATGACTTGAAGCTATGGAATAAAAAATATATTCCATTTTCCACCCTGTACTATTATTTGGAACAGTGTTGTAAGCTCTTACATAACCTGTTTTGATTGGCATAGATGAAAATACAGACTTCAGAACTCATACAAAATACATTTCATGGTATTATTCTTGTTTTGTCAAAAATTTTTAAATTTATCTTCCTTTTTTTCTGTGATTTTTTTTGTGTGTGTATCTATGCAACAGGCTTTTAAGATAATAGAGGTCACAGTTAAAAGAAATATGTGAAACACAAACTGTAATTTTAATTTTTAGTGGTTGGTTTGTTAAAAGTTTAAAAATTAATATATATTAACATGTAATCAGTTATTTTTATAGTGTATTTTTTGTTTATTGATATAATAACTTTGTATATTAATATTTGAAACAGTTAATGTGGGTTTCTATCACTGGCTCTGTGGTGAAAGTGTTGAACATCTAAAGGAGATATCTTTCTGAAGCATCTTTAATAATTTAATAGTTACCATTGTTGCTAGTTAGCAAAAAGACAGACAGGGCCTATGATTTTAAGAAATCAGAGAAGAAAATTTAACTGTTAGGGAGGGGACATTTTTTTCATGCAAGAAAAAAATTAAATTTATGATTTACATAAATAATTATTAGAGAGTACAACACAAATTTCACTTTTTCCATAATTTGTCAGTACATACAATACAACATAATTGGTGTGTATTATTAACAAGATATTT
This sequence comes from Tachypleus tridentatus, assembly GCF_004210375.1. Classification (NCBI taxonomy): domain Eukaryota; kingdom Metazoa; phylum Arthropoda; class Merostomata; order Xiphosura; family Limulidae; genus Tachypleus; species Tachypleus tridentatus. Next base: position 103,909,589 of record NC_134837.1, on the reverse strand, counting down.
AAATGTTTTATTCTTTTTTCAGGAAGTTTAGGTTACTGGTCATTTTCATCTGTTCTGGTCTGGTTTTTGAACTTCTCTGTTGTACTAGGCTTTCTTGCCAAACTTTTTATATATGGTGATCCCTTGTTGAAAACTGGATCAGTTTCTTCTACAGTGTTTTGGAGACACAGGAAGCAAGCAGATTTTGATTTGGCAAAGGTAAATTTTATTCTATGTGTATGTTTTTGACAAATTGTAATTAATTATTTTGAAAGATTAGTTGCAATTACAAAAAAATACTGTGAAAGATTCCTGTTATTTTGAGAATGTTTAGTAAATTTGACTATTTCATGTGATGTTATTCAGTTGCTTAACTTTTACAAATATGTAGTGAATGTCTGCATTGTTTTAATGGTGGTAAGAAAGCATGTGTTCAAGTTGACAAATTAAGAAAAGAGTAAATGAGAAAAATTATAAAAAGAACTGATGAAGTTAAAAGCAGTGACAGAGGAAATTGGTTTTCCAAAAAAAAATTAAGTCACTAATTTTTTTTTTTTTTTTACTTTGTTGAAGGTTCAGGAGTTTTAAATTCTGTTTGGGTCTCATCTGTGGCCTTTGGCCCTTTAACATTTGAGTTTTTGAGTCTCCTTGTTTATTATAATGTCAAGAATTGTAACTGCAGAAAAATTCTAAGTAACAGTGAAGCTTATGGTTTACAATTTTCAGAAGATGCAGTTTAAACTGTCTTCTTAACTGTGTCTGAGGTGGTAGTCAAGACTTAATTCGTTTGGTAAGAGGTTGGTAGATTTGATCAACCTTGTAACCATTTTATACTCATTATAGTTTCAGTACTGTAACTCTTAATATGCTTTGTGTATCTTCACAAAAATTTGTTGAACCTTTAGAAACATTACAGTCTTTTGTACAAAAAGTAGATTTGTTTATTAAGTAACTTTTGTTAAAGATTTGACTGTGAACATATATAGTATTTCTATATACTCGTTTGATTTCTATACATTGCCTCAAAAAACTCAGGCTTTATTTGTATAATTTCTAAGACCTCCTAAATAAGTTTCAAATATTTTTTCTTTTAAACTTTGTATTTTATCTGTTAATTTCTCTATTATAGCTCTATACAGAATTGGTCTATTTGACTGACATCATAACCACCTAAATAAATGTAAATTAATCTTTTCTGCTTTCTAGAATCACTTCAAATTGTAATATGTAACTATATTTGTTTATCCTAAATAGCTTTAAACTCATAACAATATATATCTATTAATACCTAACTATTATTGTTTTGTTGTTTTTTGAACCCTGTCTTATTAGTGTTTGTGACATTGTAAGTTGTCAGTTACTTGGTAAACATGCAGTTCACACTATTCACAAATTACTCATGAGTATACCTCATGAGAAAATGTTGTCTTATTATTGTTTGTGCCATTATAAATTGTCAGTCACTTGGTGAACATGCAGTCCACGTTATACACAAGCTACTCATGAGCGTACCTCATGAAATATGTTATTATAAACTTCACTAAATTTAATCTTAACTAACATAAAAAGTTTCCTATTTTTACATTTCAGTTACTTTAATAATAATAAGTCAAGTATACATAAGAAAAACAAGAAAAAAGTTGACTGTTAATGACACCAAACCATATGTTACTATATTAATGGTAGTACTGCACTAAATACATTTTTATGTAATTAAGTAATGCACCAAAGCATGCAAAACAATGTGCAAAGAGTAAACAATATTACATAACTATCATAATTTTTCTGGTTTTCAGACTATGATATAAGAGCCTTTAAAACTTCATCTAAGCTGATTGATGTTTCCTCTGGAATCAAGCTTGAACTGAAAATTGGCAATTATCTTTACAGAAACTAATGTGATATGACACATTATTTGATGGATGATAACCTTGGCTTTCTATTGGGTATAAATAATTTACTCTTTGTGTACTGAGAGAAAGCAGTTTTTTTATTCAATAGTGAACTTTCCATTCTTTTGTGAAACTTGATAGTGAAATGTTAATATCATACTGAAGTTTGTGTTATAATTTTATGCTAAAAATCTTGTTTTTTAAACAATGTTAAGGGAGATTTTGCCAGTGCTAGTTCCCAGTTAAGATACTCTCTACAAGCTCTGGGTCGATCCCTTCCAACAAGTAAACTAGATACCATAGCAAGTATCATCTGGCAACTTTTACGTCAGTTTCTTCACAGATTGTGGATAGGAAAGATGATGAGCAAGAAGGCAGGTGGCCTAAAAACTGACCAAAAGGTGCGTGGAGAATGTTTTCGTGATGCAGCACACGTCTACCATAAGTTGAATCAGATGCACTTGTTGGGTATGTCTTTTTCATCTCTGTAAAAAAACTCGAAATTTCTCTAATTTGAGAAATTGGTAGCATTGATTACAATTATTATCAAAGTAAAAATTAGCTGTGTAACTAAATAGAAAGAATAAACAAGTGTAAAAACAGCTACAAATAATATTTGGCTTTTATGCTTGTGGTACAATGAATATTATTTATTACTGTTGTATATATGTATGAATGCAACTCATCATTCATCTGACATATAGGTCAACCTTTTGAAATTTGATTCTAACTATCTGTGTACTTGTTGCTGCAAATATATGATCTATACTTTGAGGGGGAGGTGTACTCTAAAACTGCTAGAACTAACAGCTGGTGAGAGTTTGTTTATGTTATGGATGATGGTCTGTTTTGTCCAGATGCCCAAACAGTTGTACTAAAGGCTAAGAAATAGTTCCAGCTCTACTAATGGCATTATGAGATATTTAACCCAATTCTTAACGTGCTGTGATTGGCTGACTTTCATTACCTAGTGGCCCTTCACATTTGTGAAACATCAGGATTGTCTTCTGTGGTCCAACCAAAGGCAGTATTTTGGCAGTAGAACAAAATTTTGTTCTACCTAATATTTAAAGAATGCACAAGAGGTAACTGAAATTATTCTGGAGTTCCAAACATAAAACATTTTATGCCAAATTGAACACCTATAGGCATTTAATAGTGTGAAGTCTGCAACAAATAATATATTTAAATAGCAAAGTTGTTATTTTGTTTTTTAATATCTGAAGAACTCTGTCCAATTCTGAAAGATATCAAACTGACAAACATTTGCCCAGCTGTGATTATGAGTCAATGATCAGAAACCTTTTGACAAGGGTTTTAAAAACAAAATGTTATATCCAAAGCAGACACTGCATTTAAATTGTTGAAAATTTACTTAAGCAATATGGAAATATCAAATTAGCTAAGCATGTTGATATCAGTTTTTGTGCAGCTGAATATATGAAAATGTTCATTGTTACAGAGGAGACAATTGTGAGAGATGAGATTGCATTTTGCAGTGAGTGTCTGTTTTGATCTGTTTAATTAATATTTGAAAAAGATGTAGCATCTTTAATTGAGGCTGTTGCTGATCTTGCTGACAAGGCCAAAAAACAAAAAGACAATATGAGTGACTTGGCAAAATCAAGTAGTTTTAGGAAAATGGCAAAGAAAAGTCTTTAGAATTAAAAATTTTGCATGAATAAGTTGTAAAGATGATAAAAAGCCAAAGAATTGTTAATCTATATCCTGTCATTGTGTTTCACTTTTGCATAGTATTTATAGAATAAGCAGTTATTGTGGATAATAATATTTATTTCGTATTCTAATTGGTCTGGAGAATCAGTTTTGAGGACTATGAAAAGGTTTGGAAAAATCATGTAAACCTGAATTGCTGAAGGTGTACAAACCCTATAATATGATGAAAGTGAAAAGAATTACATACAAAGAGTGAGAAAACACTTTTTCTAAGGGCCAAACTAAAAAAAATAGTAAAAACATAAAAATTCAAATAAAAGCTTCTTTGAAAATTTTATTTGTGTTTTTCAAAGGTAAAAACAAAGCAATAGAATAAAAACATGGAATAACTCATGCAGGTTTAGAAATGGTAATAATTGTAAAAGGAACTAAAAGTGACTGAATACAGTTTGGAGAGGGAGTATGGAAATGAAGGAAGTTATTTATGGAGTTTTTTTTAGAAGTTTATTAAGATTAATAACCCCAGGAGCAAACTTGAAGTCATTTGGAGTTACAGTATTCAGAAAGGTGCCTTAATATGTTTGTGCTTTTATGTGAAAACAGTGTCTAGGCATATGAGTTGAAGTATTTATAGCTACAAGAAGATCTTTGTAGTGATGGAAGATTTATGATTGTTAAAACTTTCTCTTATGCCTGTGCTGGTTTGTCCCAAATATGGGCAGTTATATCTTTGTTTTAATGTAATATCATTCAAATTTTGTCAGTTGTTCAAGGTATGTGCATCCTATGTATACTTCAATAAAGTTAGTAATTTATTTTATCTCTAGCTGTCTTTTTCATTTTTCATTTTCATAAGGTAATACCTGTTCTGAAAATGGCTGTAATACTAAATGTTTTACATGGATGTTGAAAGCAGTCTTCCAGTGGTAGGTCAGGTAATGCTTTAAAGCTGTAAACTTTCTTAGATTTGAATGAGAATGAACAGTCATGTAAGTAGTGCTAGTAGCTCTGGATAGGTCTGACATTTCTTTTATCTGGTGCAGGCCATACAGGAGAGAGTCATTTAGAAGGGATCTACTTAGCTTTGTGTGCAGTTAACCTGGCTGAAGTAGCTGGAGATGCTCTGGCTGGAGAGACTTTTGCTGATATCTTTATTACTACTGCACTCAGAATAAAAGAAAGCCTACCAAGATGTTTGCATTTTCTGGCTGTAAGTAGAAACTTAAGAGCTAATTTAAAAAATAAAGATGAAGCTAAAAGTTTTCTTCTCAGGTGTTTATAAACTGTTGTAAAATTGCTCAAGAACTATTTACAGAGTTGTTGGTATTTCTAGCGACTTTAAATATTAGTGTCTTATACTTCTAAAATACAGAAATTTGTTTTCACTTGTACTTTTTAATAACAATAGCTTTATGAATATCTATGTAAAAATTGACATAATTACATGATTTGTTTCCAAGTTTATTTTCTTCTAAGCTTTGAAGCCACGTTACATTCAGTAACTTTATTTAAAATATACAAATGTCTACAATAATCTTACATAGTCATTTTGATATATTTAGCAATGGTTTTATATGTTTTACAAATAATTTATTCTATTTTTGAAAATTAGTGATATTTTAGACAAGTGGTGGATAACCTGTAGACTGCAAGTGTAGCACTACACTAATTTAAAAGAAAAAGCAAAAAAAAAAGCACATAGTTTTGTATTGGTGTAAGTCACTTTGTCATATGTCATAAGTACAGTACCACAGTTTTAAATAAGATATTTTGCAAAAGATAATTTTCTTTATATTTGTGGCCCAATATCAATTTTCAAGATCTTTGGTTTATTTAACATACTAATTTCAAATTGCCATGTTTTATATAAGCCTCATCTCTTTTGTCTATAGAACATATCTAACTTTAGAAACAAAATATTAAATTTTTGAAATGTTTTTTTGTTAAGAAATTTCTACACATGTTATGGAGAAGTTTAAAATAAATTATTTTGCCAAAATTCAACTTGGGTTTCAAAATTGTGGCAATAGATTGTTACAGAATTATATTAACAAAAGACACTTAAAAAAGGTGTGTTTTATGAATGTACAACCTACTGAAATTTACTTTGATTTAGTGTGCATTAGCAGATTGCTTTCTAATATTATGGACAGGAGAAAGGGAGACTAATATTGTTATGAGGACAGATTACACTGTGTATCAACATTTTTACTTTTTCATGTTCTTGTGCAGAAAGTGTTATTTCCCAATTGCTTATGCCTAAAGTGAATGGAAAAACCTGTTTTTCTCTTTAAATTTTGCTTTTAAAACCTGGGAGTCTATAACGAAAACATGATGGGAGACTATATTTGGGGGCTGATACGTGAAAGTGATTTACATTACAGTAACAAATCTCAAAACAACTACTCACTTCTAAACATTTTTGTATAACTTTAGTATAAATGCATGTAAATCTTGATTCATATGTTGTTTTATTCAGACCATATGTAAATGAAAATGTGCAAATTTGCTCGTTTTTACATAGAAAATAGGTTAATTTCTGAATTTCATTATTCAGGTCACAAAAGCAAAGATTGAAGGGAATTATTCCCTTATTATCCAGGAACAAAATGTGTGTTACATAGTGTAATAAAACATCCAGAAAATATTTTATGTATTTATAATTATTGTTTATCTAGCATTATCACAACAATACGTTAGACTCATATAAATATATCAGGATATTATTTTTAACCTTTATGGAATTTTTGTCACTTTTGTTTAACAGTATGATCAAATAATTCTCTGTTTTGATTTAACATAGAGTTATTTAATGGAGGTAATAAGAAAAAAGAAAATTATAGACTAGGTACACTTAAATTAGAAGATATGCACAAATTTTGGTTAATACTGTATAATTTCTTTTCTTTCACCTGTACATTGTCTAGTTGTGATGATTTTAATTGATCATAATTCTTATATTGTTGTTATCATATTAATGTTACAAGTTGAACTAATGCTTATAAAAATTTAAATGTATCACTATACAGGTTCATAGCGACCAAGTTTTTAACACTTCAAACTATCTTTTTAATTTTGTAAAATAAAAATACCTACTGGTCATAACACATTTATAAAATATATATTTTAAATGTATATTTAGTAGTATGAACTAATTTATTACAATGTTTTAAATTTTTGAACAATTAAGAGTCTGAAAATTGATGATCTGTTAATTTTGTATTTTTACTTTTCTGTTGAAGGGAGTAGTTTATTTTAGAGCTCCTTATGTTTTAGAAAATTAGATTTTGTGTAATCTCATGTGATGTATGAATATTTGTAGAAGTTTCTTGTTTGTTTTGTTAAGTATAATCTTGGTGTAAAGACATTTTGTAGTATGTTCTACTCATTGTAACAAACCTTTCAGAGACACTTTTTGAGTAGAGCCAAAGAAAGGTGTACATCTGAGAACCAAATTATCTCACCTTTGTTTCAATGGCTGTTTTGTTCTGATGGATACAGATTTTTTGTCTCACACCAGTGGTGCTACAGAGAAAATGAATCAGTCTTCAGCTCTCTTGAGAATACTGGTATGTTTTGAAAAAAGTATAAAATCAAAATTCGTGATATTTTACAATATATTTGGATACTTTGCTGTTTGTAGTTATGAATAGATATACTACAATCAGAAATCTGTGAACCCTATTTCTTGGACATCCTTTTCTGCATGTCACAAGGTTTTACTGAGTTATATTCAAAATTTAATTAAAATACTTTCTTATTATATAGAATAAACTTGGTATAAAAATATAGCTTATAATTTAAATTTTAATATGTAAGTTTTAAGTTCTTTATTTTGTAAAGTGATGTGTAAAAAAAAAATTTCCCTTGTATGAGAATTGTGACTTTTGCTCTATAGGTATCATCTCTTACTTTATATACCACTGATCTGAGAAGTAAGAAATTTAACACACTTCTCTTTCCACACCCACCTGTCACATCTTCTCTCAGATCTTGCCAATAGTTATCCGTGATGACGAGAAAACCCACTTGTAGAGAAAATTATATATGTAAAAACAGCTGGTATGGTTAGAGAAAGCACTATGTAGAGGAGTGAACAATGTTTCGACCTTCTTGGGTCATTGTCAGGTTCACAAAGAAAGAAAGAGGTAACTTACTGATAGCTGACCACATGCTTGAAGGTGGTTGTGTAATTTAGTATAGGAATGTAGAGGGTGTGCTCAGATGTTGGATTATATTTATTAATATAGGTGTAAAGGTGTTCCTTTGTATTGGTTTATTTTGGGTTTGAGTTGTTGTATAAGTAAAACTTCTTTAGTTTTGTGTTTGTTTATGTTTGTTTCTTTATTCAGTATTTGGGTGTTTTCTATGGTCAAATAAACGACAGCTATGGGTCAGTTACCTCTTTCTTTGTGAACCTGACGATGACTGAAGAAGGTCGAAACATTGTTCATTCCTCTACATAGTGCTTTCTGTACCTATGCCAACTGTTTTTACACATGTAATTGCCAACACTATGTTATTTATACCTTATAGAAAGCCAAGGTTTTCATCCATCAAATGATATATTCTATTACATTAATTTTTTTCCAGAAATTTCTCTGTTTCTCTTCCACTTCAAACTTTATTCCCATTGGAAGCACATCAGTGAGCTAAGTTGAAGTTGTAACAGCTCTTATTGCACTGTTAGAAAACCAGAGAAATTGTGATAGTGATAGGACCTTGTTTGGTTTTTGGGCATTATTATTCCATGTCCTTTGGTGTATTGTTTAATTAAATAAAAAAATTATTTAGTGCTGTAGTACTTAGTACAAAAATAGTGTTAATTGTCATTGACAGTTAATAGCAAAAAATAAGACCCAGGTAAGTACTTTATTTCTTGTTTTTGATATGTGTTCCTTGCTTATAATAAAAGTAACTAAAATGTAAAAACTAAAAACTTTTCAGGTTAAGGTAAAATATATATATAATAATAATTTTTCATGAGGTATGCTCGTGAGTAACTTGTGCCTAATCCATGCCTTAATTTGATGAGGTAATGTGAAATACATGTTCACAAAGTGATTTTCCACTTGTGATGTTGGAATGTTAGTTAGACATGTAACTGTGCAAAAGGTTGTGTGAAAAAAGTATTCTTCACTACACACATATTTTAGTTCGTACACAGGGATAACAAATGGGTTATGTCATTTATGTTAACTAGGGGCACTATATTATTCAGGATATCTTGCAAGCAGGTTGGTAAAAGGAAGTATTTACTTTGCTTTTGTTTTATTTATAATTAAGTTGTATCAACTGTAAGATTTGATTACATTATTCTACGAAAACAAATTTCTTTCATTGATTTAGTTCTCCTCTAGCCTTCTGTATTAGTTGTATAAAATAGTTATTCTAAATTTATTTTGATTTCATTAGAAATTTAGATTAGAAGCTTTGTTGTTTGCAAAAGAAGTTATGAAGAAAACCTGTATTTTTGTTATTTTCTCCCTTAAAAATTGATGCAGTGTAAATGAATTTTTACATTAATACATACATACATACGTACGTGCATATTGTGAGTAATGGTAATTTTGTTATACAGGTATGTTTTATTTGTTAAAGTTCTGTTAAAGTGTTTATAAAGAAAAAAATATCTTTGTTAATCATCTCAATAGGTGATCCTTTATCATATGTTTCTCAAAAATTCCGAGAGGACGTATTAGGAAAAGCTATCAGGTCGCTGTTTACTCTGCCAAAAGTATCAATTTCTGCACTGCAAAGAAGGTAAAGAATTTTTTTCTCAATTATGTTTATTTAGAAATTTTATCATGGCTTTGGCAACAACAGAAAATACTTTAAAGATTTAGTTAGAAATTAATAAGTTATTAGTTTAAAAAATATTTATTTATTTATTATTGTAAACATTTATCCTTTTAGCAATTTTATTTGAAGAAAAGATTGTGAAACATAGTTGTATGTTTTTAGTTTTAGTTTCACTGTATAAATAACAACTAGAAATCTTTGAAATCTTCTTGTCTTTTTGTAGTAAACTATCATGTTGATTTTTATGTAGAACAAGACCTTTTGGTGCAAGCACCTTATATTATGTGGAACAGTTATTAGAAGCAAGTCAAGCTGCAGGTCCACCTCGGAATGTGGCTTTTGCTATTGGAAGTACCCTACATGTACATAGCACTGACCATGTAGCGAAATGGTGGGCTGCGCTTGTGGGTGTAACTGTCCACTGGCTACAGGGAGAGGATGAGAAGGCTGACAAACTCTCTGAGATTGTAGACAGTTTTCCAAAGAATTTTTCAGAAACTCAGTAAGTTAAATATGGAAATTTAAAGATACAGAAATACTTAACTCTATGCCAATTGCTGCCATTTTATTAATTTTTTTCTGCACTTGTTACTGTGTTACATCCAAAATTTCATTAAAATACTTTACTATCAATGTATTTCAATGAAATTATTATTATCAAGTACATTATAATTAAAAGTTTTACATTAACGACATTTTTATTCTATTTTTCAAAAGATTGCTTTTGTTTTTGAATTTTGTGCAAAGCTACACAAGGGCTATCTGCACTAGCCATCCCTACTTTAGCAGTGTAAGACTAGAGGGAAGGCACCTAGTCATCACCACTTATTGCCGACTCTTGGGCTATTCTTTTACCAACGAGTAGTGGGATTAACCGTCACATTATAACATTCCCACGGCTTAAAGGACAAGCATGTTTGGTGTGATGGAGATTTGAACCCACAACCCTCAGATTACGAGTTGAGTGCCTTAAGCACCTGGCCAAGCCGGGCCCATTTGAAAGAAATCTCATTTGTTGTCACTTAATGTGCTTGCAACATTATGAGCTGTTATAGAAGGAAACTGTGTTTGTGTAGACATTTTTTCAGACATATCTTGCTTTATAATGTCTTGGTTTATTCTGTAACGAGGCAAGAAAGTTAGGCAATGTATGCATTTAAAAAAAAAAGAAGCAAAAGTAACAGAAATAAGCTTAATTAATTGCTTCCCCTCAAGGTAAATTCCTGTACATGGTGAGGTTACTTTCCAGGGAAGGTTCTGTATTTTCAGTCTACCTCCTCTGGGATTTAACCATCCACCCATGTGTTTACTGAAGAGGGAGGATCTTGGTGGTTGAGTGTTTTCTGGGATGCTGCAATACACCTCTTTAACCTTGAATTCCTGTAGATCTGCTTGTTATAGTGGAAAAGACCCTGATGCCTACGAGTGTCAACTAGACCCTCAATGGGTCAATTGTAGTGGTTCTTACCCCTCATACTTTTGTTCTTTCCCTATGTGAGTGAAAAGAAAGAGATACAGCATTTAAAAATAGTTAATAACATAACTTATCTGGAGGTTTGAAAGTTTGTCCTCTGTTTTGGACATATGCTGCTGCTTTATGTTCCACTACAACTGTGGGTGTGCAGACAGAGCTTTCTATACCTCTTAAATTTTTTATTTTTTTTCAAATAATTTGAATAGTCTATGGATCTCAGTGGATAATTGAGTTGGTAAGTCAATGCATACTCATATTTCATTCCTCACTATTGCTCCCAGTGACGGTATCGGTCAGTCTCCTTTGGCCTGTGCTTCTAATAACTGCTAAGATCCATCTTCTTCAGGGCAGGATTTACAAAGGTCAACAGACCTTTTAGTAAAGAAAAATGGCATGGTAGTACAAAGAAGGATTCTTTGCCCAGATCTTCTTCACCTAAACAGAAAATTCCTACTTTGATACAGTGGAACTGTTGTGGTTTTCTTTTAGGTTCATTTAGGTTTTGGTTGAATCCTATTATCCTGTGTATCTCCCCTTATAAGAAACTTTTCAGAAACCTGCTGTTACTTTCATTTTTTGGCATTTCACTTTATTGAATGGTAGGTTGTTTGATGGACAATTTCTAATTAGTCTCCCATCTATTAATGACTGTGTGGAAACAGTAATTGATTGCATTGTTCAAGCAGCTGTTTATTCTAGACCTTAAACCTTGACATATTTCCCGTGGTATTCTTGTCCATGAGGGTATTCAGCCTGCCAGTGGGCACAGGAGGCTCAGAAAAGGGTCTGGGATACCTTTCATGGGTACCCCATTCTTTTGAACCACATTGCTTTCCAGGTAGCCTATGCCCATGCTCAGCAGGTCAGATGTTAAAGCCAAAAGGATTTTTGGATTACATTTACAACTAGCATTTCTTCTACCACCAGTTCCAAAGTTATATTGAGTAAAATTTGAAAGGTCAGTGGGAGGTATCTTTCTAATTGCCTCTCCTTTCTCTTGAAGAGCATTGCTGATACTCTTGACAAGAACCTTATCTTTTTAGCACTTCTATTTTTACCTTGCTTTCTTGGACATCAAGTCTTGGGCAAACAGTTACCTCATTCCTTTGGGGCTGATCATCTTTATGGCTTTAATCATCCTTTTATAGTGGTGGAACTCCAGCTTGCTCTTCTTTAGCAGACCTAAGGATATTTGCTATAAAATGCTTGCCATCTCTCTGCTACCTCTTTTGCTATTTTCTGGTTGTTTTTAACCACATTTGGCAGGAGAATATTTTTCCTGATGCTTGGTGGAAAGCTGTTCTACATTTTTCTAATACTGGGAAGAATCCTAAAATTCCTTCTAATTATAGTCCAGTTGCTTTGCTAGTTGTTTTTGTAATGCCTTAGAGAGGATGGTTAATGCCCATCTTGTTCAATTCCTTGAATTAAAAAACCTTCTCTCACCCACCCAATGTCACCAGTTCTAGCCAACATTTTCACGACTCAGATTGAATCTGAAGAGATAAATTCAGCCTTACACCTACCACTGAACTGATACAGATATGTTGGCAATGGCTATATAATTGCTAAGTTCACATCTACAGAACACACACTTAGTTTTTTCAACATGTTAACTCCATACATATACCCCAACACCAAGTTCACCTGTGAACATAAGAAAACCAACCAAATAGCATTTCTCAACCTTAAGATCACAAGAACTGATACACAGTTCAAAACAGAAATCCACAGAAAAATCACCCATAATGGACTATACATTCCCTGGGACTCAGCACATAAAACAAAACTAAAACTCAATATTTTAAGAAACCAAATAAACACAGCCACAAAACTATGCTTATCTCATAAAATTAATGATGAAATCAACAAAATAAAACAATTCATCAACATCAACAAATGTCCTCCAGAAACTGTTGAAAAAATTATATACACATGCCTAGATCAACGATACAATCAACAATTAACAAATAAATATGGTTTTGTATTACAGTATGAAGTCATTCTTGAAGGAAAAAAAGGGTAATTCAGATTTATTTCAATTTTTTTGTTACAAGGTCGGTCAAATTGATTGATCCAGTTTTGAGTTAGGGTAGAGAAAAATAACAAACTATTACATTTTACTTAGGGATTGCCCAAAGGAAGTTTGAGATAAAGAAAAATATTTTAAATTTCTACCTGAAAATTACTTACGCATAGACCATTCAAAATAAATATTCAGTATATTCATGGACAGATCTTTATTTCATTTTATCAAAAACAATTCACTGAAAACATGATTCCTTGTATGTTAAAGACTGTAATATTAAGTGAAATAGTACAAAATTTTCTGAAGATATGCACACTATATTCAAATTTAAAAGTATTAAATATAAAAAAAAAAAACAGTATAAAGAGGTCACATGGTCAGCTGTATAGATCAAGCCTGTGTTGAAACAGTTAACATTATGAGTACTGGCTTCTGTTGTGAGTTAGTAACATGACTGTTGTCTTATTTCATTCTAAAAATAAAACTAGTGGTTGAAATTATTTGAAATTTAATAATAATTTTGCTAAAAGTATGTAGTTTTAAAAAAATAAAATATTGATTTTAGGAAGTAACATGCTGAGAGAAATGTTTCACGTGTCAAGATTTTTCAGAATATCTTGTAAAAATAAAAACTTAAAACTTGTATATCATTATAATATGGATTATTATCTTTTTTAATTGGCATAACATAAACAGATATTAGTTTAATAAAATTTTGAATGTAAGATACTAAAATTTTGTGTCATGAGCAGTAAAGGATACTTGTGGCAAAAGAGTTAATAAACTTCATGTTATAACTGCATAATAACTATCCTATTCAACTGAACAGAATATACCCAATAAAAGGAAAAATTAATTAAATATGTTGTCAGTTTGTTATCAATAAAGCTAATGAATTTCTTTGTGTGTATTTATAAAAGGATACAACATTAAGCTGTAAATGTTATATATCCTTTTTATAGTTGCAGGGACATTCCAACTAAAGTGAGAAAAATTATTCATTTGAATATCAGAAACATAATTCTTGTAAAATTCTAATAGAATTATCATTTTGCTTTTAAAAAGTTTATAATTTGATCACTTTAAATGGGTGAAACAATTTCTGTAATTGTGCATGTGGTTTTCATGTTCTTGCTTTTAAATTAAAATGCAGACATTCTCACTAAGTTTGGCATGCAATTTTAGTAGGAGAGTCACATAATACTTATAAAGCAAAAAAGAATATACCCTCAAAAATATTTTTCATATTTGGAAAAATTGAAACTTCTAAAATTCATGGTTAGTTTTATTCATATGATTGATATAATTTCTTCTTTTTGAACATTATACAGTAACTGTTTTTGTGGTTATATATGAAGCATAATCAACTACTGATCTTTCAAATGTTAGTTATATTATATGAAGTTATTTTTGGTTGTGCATGTAATTAAAATCTATAGGTGAAATTTTAATTAGAATGTTATACAACTCCAGCAAAAAAATTAAAATTTAAAGTTGTTCATTTGGTAACTTGAGAATGAGAAGTGATGATATATTATTAATTTAACTCAGCATGTACTTTTTGTGTGTGTATCTTTTCAGAAACCCTCTTCCTGAAGCTCTTTTCACAGCATACAAAGCTAGATGGGCCTATTTGAAAAAACGTATTCCAAGTGAAGTTTTAGAACTGTGTACAAAAGCTGGAGTCTTGTTGAGAAATAGCCTTAATTTTGCTTCTCACCATGTTCCTTCACAAATTGTCCAGGTTTGTTTAAAACAATGTTTACTTTATTAAAATAACAATATTTATTTGTAGTACATTGTTATTAGATACCATTACTTAACAAAATACAATATATAATAAGGTTTGTACAGGAGTGTAAAAACTGTTAAAGTACTTGAAATTACCTTTCTTTTTTGCTTTCTCAAATTAAAGTTATTGAGATCTTTAAAGATATACATTTTAGTTACCACTGAAGTTTCAGAAATTTCCTAAAATGATCAGTGCTGGTAAATGTGGATAGTTGGTGAACAAATAATAACCCTCACCCTCTACAATATGTAACAAATCTCCAGCTGTGGGAAAAAACAATTCATAAAATACAGCTGTGTAAATAAACTCCTACTACAGCAATTTGTGACTTAAGGATTTGATTAAAGAGTAATTATACACAAATATATAAATCTTAAAACCAGTAAGAACAATATTCAAGCTTTGCTCCAGTATCTTTATGCAGAAATATATTTTACGTTTATGGGTGATCTCTGTTATATGATATAATCAAGTTTTGAAATGTAACATTTTGTAAAAATTAGTGACTAAAGAGTGTGGTGATTGCTAACATGAAGTTAACTCTTTCAACATGGGTTTGGTCCATATGATTGACCATGTGACTTTTTAGTACTGATTAATGAAGAATAGTTCTGAAAATAGCTACAGGAAAAGTTTAGATACCACTGGATAGACCATATTGTAAACTTTTATGTCAGTATAAAATGAATAAAGTAATCTATGGTTTATTGAAAAAGTGTGTAAATATAGCTTCTGCTGAGAAGAACAATGGTATTTAGTGGGAAGTTTTATAAGACTTAGGAATAAACTACAAATTAATTAATTCTTTTATAGTTTCATAAGACATTCTATGCTTTTCTTAAAAATGTTAAGTTACATTTGTTTGAAAGTTATGGCTATTTTCTTTTGTTAAATTATTTAAGTGTAGCGAGTACTTCATAAAGTTAAAAGCAGTAGATGCTGTTCAGTGCACTTTGGTTTAGTATTTTCACAGTTATAAGTTAAAAAGTCATAGAATATCAGTAACACCTCTCTGATTCAGAAGTAATTAACATAGAAAGTGTATATTGATTATTAAAAAGTACACATTTCAAGATGATAATTACAGAGGTGTAAGAAGAAAGGATATTAAACTTAAAAGCATAACTGAAAACATTGTGTTTTTGGTTGCACTTGTGAGCAGAGTGGTTTCAATATAAAAACTATCTTTAAGGTGTTTGTTATAAAGTATATAAAATTGTTATAGCAAGATTCAGTTGATGAATGTCAAGATTTCTGGAAACTGATACCATCTTTCCATAGTTAAGTGTTACTGTGGTGCATTGTAGTTGCATTGCATGGTTATTTGTTAATGCAGTGCATCAGCAGTGCAAACACAGAATCACAAGTATGTCCACTATTATGCAAAGATTTCTGATGTCCATACACACATCTACTATGGAATTAATTTGACATGCAGCAGATACCAACAACTTAAATTAAAAATTATTAATACTAGCCATCTTTAGCTGCAACTGAATGTACAAAGGGTCACTCTGTTGAACCAGTCTCATACTGAAGAAAGAATGTTGACTGTAATTTCAAATTCACTCTGCATATATACATAAATGTGATAAGCTTTTAGTAAAATGTACGCTGTTGGGAGAGTTGATTCTTATTATATGGACATTCATTTAATACTGGAAGCTGGGTCCCTAGATTGATAGATCAAAAGCTAACATGTTATGTTCAGGAGAGCCTCTCATGATCTATTGAAGAGAAAATAGTATGATCCTCATCCCATTCTTGCATTAATGTCGGTTCCCAGTAGCATGGGTTTTGATTGTAGTTGGCTCACCAAGTTGTATGTCATACTCTAGCCACTCTACACCTAGGGGCACATCCATTGTTTTACATACTTATAAGTTGTGGGATTGAATTACATACATATTTATATGGCTAGGATTACTTTCCTGCCACAGTTCTTTCCCAGTTGGATATATTCCTCTCTCTTTTTCTGCTATTATCTATCACACATTTCATGGATGGCTGAAGAGTATACCTGGTTCAGAAGTGGTGTGGTTCTGCTCATCAGATCTTCGGATTTGACTCATTTCCAGATATCCTCTGGACACTTCACAGGGTACTTCTGTCATTCCCTTGCACCAGTCTTGTCACCTAATCAGTGTGGGATTCTAGCTAATGTTGGGAGCAAAGGGGTTTACTGTATTGGAAGCTATAATTTTCCTGTACTAAAATTGTATTTATGTTAGGTACTTCCCTCTTCTCATACTTCTTTTCTCCTCTCCAGTACATACATCTTCTACCAAACCTTGAAATGATAGTTTGGTAAAAGTGTATAGACATTACTCCTGATGGTTGAGTAGTGACTTATGATGATTTAAATGAGAGACATGTTGGAATCATTCAATTTTAATAGTAAGTAGCAGAAGAATTGTGACATGTGAAAATAAAAAACTGCTTATAGTGGGCAGCACTAGACGATGGTAGCTAATCTTGTGAGCAACAGAAATACCTATTGAAAATATGTTTTCAGTATAGGAAAATTATAATGTATGGTCTGTTTGATTAGAACACCACTGAGGTAATCATATGTGCACATTTAATTCCTCAACAAGTGTCTTCTGTAATGATTGCTTATAAAGCTTTATTTTATAAAAACCTTCTCAAATAATTGTTGTAAATAAGTTGCATATTGGATTACAGCCTACTATAAGGATACATTTGTGTTAGGATCTGGTCAGAGCCAAGGTGACTCACAACATACATTTTCAGGTTTTTTAAATTGAATTTTGTAGTGTTGTGGTAATCTTGTTATATACTAATGGATAATGACTTGAATGTAGAAGTATAATTAAACTTTGGCATTGTTTGAGATACAGTTTGTATAAGGAATGGTTTAACCTTTTCACAATGGGCATGTATAATATACATGAGTCTACATACACATTTGCACACATTAAATATTTATGCCATAGCTTTTGATACAGTATGTGCATCTTCACAAAATTTGGTAGACTTTTAGAAAAGATAAATTTTTATGTAAATAAGAGATCAGATTTTTAATGAAATATTTTAGTGAAATTATGTTTGTTAATATTGAGTCTGTTTGGTTACTAGTCCTAGTGCAAAGTGATTTCATGTTATGGTTAAAAAAAAACCAAAAAAACCAACTATTCTTCATCCCCAGAATCTCGAATATTATTTGTGTAATCTCTAAAACTTCTTAAATACATTTCAAGTGTTTGTTTTCAGTAAGAATATGTATTTTGTTATTTTGTATACCATAACTATGTGGAATCTCCTAACCATCATAAAAAAAAAGAAGAGGAAATCAATATAAATTATGCTAAAATATTACATTTTATAACATGAAAATACAACTGTATAGTCTGTGTAGCTTAAATCACATAATGCTATATATTTATTATTTTTTATTTTGTGACCTTCCAGTCCTGTCTAGCTAACATTACATAACTTGTATTATATATTATTATTTGGAAATAAGTTATAAAACTTACTTTTCTTAAAATATAGAACAGTAAATAAAGAAGTAAAGCAAGCACTTATCTCTTCTAGCTATGATCTTTGAACTTGGTTACTGCTGGACATAAGTTGCTTAGCCTTTTCAAATTTTGCACATTTTTCAAAACGGTCCCTTAGATACACTTTCTTCAATACATGATATGTGAATAACCAACTGACAGCTTAGAAAAATGGAAAGAGGTGTTTGATTCAGTACATAAGTCATATATCAACAAAATAAAAAGATATGAGGTTCTTATTTTATATTCTAGCTTGTCAATAATGGTAATTTGAGTTCCCAATTTGAATGAAACTATAGACTTAGTATTTTGACATCATAAATATATCTAATTTTAACCAATAGTGCATTCATTATACCATGTGATTCACTAAAAATTATATGTAGGTGAGTTCTTTTAATATTTACTTTTAAATTAAGAAGTGAAATTATATATAATATTAAAGTTTGAATTATAATCCACAGTTTTATTTCATACTTATTGACATAAATTCATATAGTAGTTCAATAAATTTTTTAATGCAAGTCAACAAATGAGATGACATGACCTGTCACAAAAGGATTAATGGTAATACTATTTACTTGTATACTGAGGAACAATGCAATTTCTTGATTTGTTAACATATTTCCTCTAGAATATTTTTGTTATTCACATTGTATACTAACCATAATGAAAGCTGTAATGCAATTGGAATTTGCAATTTCAATACAGAGCTTACCATAATGGTCATAAGCTCAAATTTTGGGAGCATAGGAATTCTGCAGTGTAGACAGTATTAGTTTTCAAATAGATGGTTGGCTTTTGGAATGACTTACCTTCAAAGGTGGTAGAGAAAGAACATTTAACTGAGTTCAAGAAATGACTGGATGAACACAAGAGCAGTAGGAAGTGGTTATAGTTTGGAGATTGAAGAGACATTATTGATGGACTACTCTGCTTCTTTTTTGTCCCTTTAAATTTTTATGAATTTACAATTTTATTCTAAGGTTCAGCTGGATCTGAGGTGTTTCACATTGTAACTATTCAAAGGTGTGCCAATGAGGTTTAAATGTTATTCATAAATTAGATGTATTAGTTTTAGTGATATGGGAGTCATTAAGGTTAATTCCACTCTGGTAAAAAAAAAAATTTTTTTTTCCCCCTATGATTTAATAACAGGATTTCCAGATTCTTGCATGTGATTGGCTGCTCAGTACCAGAACAGCTTTGTGGGAGGAAAGCTTATGGATTACCAAGAACTCTTCTGTAAATTCAGGAGGAGGAGATCAGAGTTTCACAACAGCATATCAGCATGATTTATGTTTGTTACGCAAGTTAGCTCATCGAATGCCAGAAGCTCAATCAAAGGTTTGACATTTCAAGTTAACATTAGGCCTAAATGTTTCAAAAAATTAACATGTTGGAATTTTTATTCCGAGGTAATTTTATTGTGTTACTTATAAGCCATGGAAAGGTAAAGAATTAACTTATTGTTTCCTTGTTTGTTTGGTAATGTTACTGAAGTAATTGCCTTTTAAGCTTATATTATAAACATTGTAGTTTTGCATTGTACAGACCAATGTGTGTTAAACATTGTTCATTGTACAATTAGAGAATAGAAATACTGTTTCCTTGGGACTAACAAGTATACACACACTATTCTTGTAATTACATATGATAGAACTTGCTGATAATCAACGCTTTATGTGTTCTAACATATTTCATAAAAGGATAAAACCAAACAGTATTTCAAAAGTGGTTTGAACAGTTTTGATACCTAACTCTCATAACTTTGTTTCAACAGCTGCCACTGTATGAAGCTATCTTACGAATGATTACTGGAGCAAACCCAACCAAAACTTACTTTCTTCTGGATCGCAGTTTAAGGAAGAGAATTAACTCTTCACCGTCAATCATTTGTACTAAAGGTAAAACTTTTTATTTTCTTACTTTGTTATAATAAGTTATTTAAACATTAATCTTATTTTTCAAACATTGTCACTTTATTATCTCTGATAAAACTACCTCAATTACAAATAATTTATTTTTAGTCATACAGGTTTCAGAAATATATTAGTTCATGTTAGATTTACATAGTGTTTTATCTAAATATGATACTAAAACATTTTCCTTTAGATGCATGGCAATTTCAATCAGACACCTACCACAGTTTTTGTTAATATCTTATGCTGTTATCTACAATATAAGAAATTTAGTCACCATGTTCTTGCAGGTTGAGTGAAAAAAATTAAAATCAAAGGTAATATATATTAAGGGGATCTAATGTATGAATATTAGCAAAAATCAGTAACTAGTTTTATTGGATTTAGCAATTTAGTATTTAATGCCTTCAAAATTATTAATGAGGTTTGAAAGTGTACAGTTAAAAGATTTATTAATTTATAGGAAGTGGAGCAAATCAGTTGGAGCCTGGTGACAGAGACCATGCTTATGCTTTAATGCTTGCTTGCCGGCATTTACCACAGCCAATGCTTTCTTCACCTGGGGATCGTGAAAATATGCTTGCAGATGCTGCACATATCCTGGAGAAATTAGGTGATAAACGTAAATTGAAAGATTGTCAGAACATGATGATCACTCTTGGAACTGTTGTAAGTGGTGTCCAGACATAATGGAGCAGAATAATTTGTATACATGCAAGTGATGTTAATATAAAGTTACTACTTTAAAAAACCAAAAATATATGAAAATGTTGTGATAAACTGTATCATTGTACTTTTCCTCTTATCAGTCATTTAACAGATTAATTACAAGCGAGTCTGATATCTAACAATTAAAGTTTGGCTTCTAATATTCTAAACAATGTAATGTGTGAGTATACGCTTAACACAATCATTTTTAACTGTTGATCAAAACAAGCTACTTACATAGATCATAATTAAAAAATTAACCCAGTAATGGGTATGGCTAATTACTTTCTTACTTATCAAAGTTATGATGCATTATTTCATCATTGGGTAGTAACTACATGTACTGGTAATCTAGAACCAATATTTTATTTTCATCAAACAAGATAATGCCAATTATACATACAAGTCACAATTATAATGTTGTCCAAGTTCATGATGATTGTTAAAAATCAGGACAGTTGCAATTTTTATATTATATGAGTAATACAAATTCTTCCATACTTTTAAAGTTAAAATCTAATATTGGAATCATATGGTGCAATAATTAAATTCATGTAACCAAAAATTATTTTCCTAAAAAAAATGTAAACTTACACTGATTAACACTTTATTCCTTACATCATTACAGAGTAATTTATCCTGTATTCAGTATTTACATGCACTAACCAGTTCTTTGTGCTAGATCAATTATACTTAAAACATGTTTTCTCCAAAATAGTGATAGTTACCTGATAAATTCAGAAGAAAAATGTATTCCTGAGAAATTAGCAATATATTCATCAGACAGGAATCTAACTTTATTAATATATAAAAACACCATAGCTGTGTCAAGAAACATTTCTTTAATCAGATGTTCAGGAATTTACGAGAGCCATCATCACTAAACTATAATGGAAAAAAATAACGTGAAATGCAGAGGAATAGCAAATTGTGTAAAATAAATAGACATGCATGTCAAGATCTTTATTTTAGGACAGTTAAATGCACAACTAATACATTTAATTGGGTGGAAGAGAAACATTTAAATTGATAAATAGAAGTACTGTTTAGGAATGATTTTATTTGTAATTAAAGATTAACTTTTGCATGAAATTATGATAGGAATTTGTAATTTATGAGAAGTGGAACTAATTATTTGTAGTCTGGTAATACAGAGACCATGCTTATGTTTTGATGTCTGTTCATAAGTTAATATATACGAGTAATGCTGCAATTATATTTATAAACAATCAATGAAAACCTAATGGTAAGCAAAGAATATTTGGTTCTAAACCTTTTTACTGATTTTTAAAGGAAGAATAAAGAAATCGTTTGCTGTTTAACATTATTATTATTATCAAATATAGTAAGTGTAGAGTGCTGTCTGGGTTTGGAACTTAAGAAGTGGCCATTACCTAATTTTGAAGTGTCGTTTCTTTGGAAATTTTGTTTAAGTAGGGGACAATAATCATTTTTTTAAAGATTGAGAAGTTAACAAGTACTTGTTTTTATACATTCTAACAAGTCCTCTAGAACTGATGGATATAGAGCAGAATTCTACAGATTCTTTTCCTCCTTCATTTTTCACAAGTGATTTAAATTTTAAATGCTCTCTTTGAGCTACACATTCTTTTGTCATTTGTGAAGCTTGTGTCATTACACTTGTCCCCTAGAGAGGTGACCCTAATCTTGCAAACTATCCAATCAGTCTGACTACAAACTGAATGACATAGCATCAGCAAATAGATGACTGTTTCACCATCAGTGATAAATGACAATTCAACTGCCTGTATCACAAGATCGAATGTTGTTAAAACTGATGACCTTTAAAACTGCTGTTAGATTATACCAAAAGAAGAAGAAGAAAGAATTGGTGATCTTATCCTTAAGAATAATTAGAAGACTTTTCACAATGTCAAATAATTTATATACTCTCTTAGAAAATGCAGTTTTGGTAGTATATTTGTAAAATGAAAAAAAAAAGTGAAATAAATGGTTGAATTTTTGTGAAATGGTTGTTTTAACCGAGTATATCCTCATTCACCAATGTTTTCTGTATACGTTATGTATTGGACGTTTACATAAAGTGTTCTTAAATAATACTTTAATCCAAGAATTAACTTTTAAATGTTAAAAAACAGTTATTTTTAAGATAATCACATGCTGATGATATCTCTTTCATAACTGCCAACTTTTAAAGTGCCAAGCCACTTATAAAATGTTTCGCTTTGTACGAGGAATCCTTAGGAAGGCAGATTAATATTCATAAAATTAGAAGCATGTTTTTGATAGAATGTTTAATCATATATTTGATGCAAAGGGTGTACAGGTAATACATGAGCTGTTTAAAATTCTAGGTATCACTTTCCATAGTAACACTGAGATAGTGAGGCTTGAATTGGACAAATATATTTTGTTCCATGTAATGCATTCTTATCACTTAGAAGTTGAAATTTAGTAGGAGATTCACTTGTACCTGGTATTCTATTAGTGCCAACTGCAAGTTCTTTCTCTAAAACAGCATCACTATCAGAAATCTTGTATATTTCACATGGAATGATGAATAAAATAAGGTATGATGCTATTCTACATCACCATAATTATAAAGGTGGTGACTTGATTTATTTATGTCACAAGATTTTTGGTTTTGTTAAATCCAGAATGTTCATTTTTAATTATTTTTATATGGTTCTTTTATGGGTGAACATACTTGTACGAAATTGGGTTTTAGGACTGCTTCGTGCCAGATCTTTTACGAAAAACATGATCTTCACAATTCTTTACGAGAGAGAGTATGCTTGCTTGGGAAACATTACCTTAAGGTAATTACCCTACCATTAACAAACTGTGTTGATTAATTTTGGTTATGCTATTATTTTTATTATCCTCTTATAAATTAGGCCAAGAGCAAAACAGTGATTATGTTAATATGCAAATTGCTGATGTCAGGGCCCTTCTCTGGGATAACAGCTGGCTTATTAATGCCACTGCCTTTATTCAAGAATGTTCAAATATGTGTATGAATGTTACGGAAAAGAAATGACTAGATTATACTATTTAAAATCTTGTCTGTATCAACACTGGTTTTCATTTTTAAAAATTCTTAATGTGAATGCATATGTAATATTAATGAAATGAGATTTTCTATGGTAAACAATATTAATAACACTAACTCAAGCTAATGTCTTGTATTCTGAAAGATTGTAATTAGACATAGAACAACACATACTAATCCTTTAAAGGTTATGAAAATTGATATTTTTTATTTCCTGTTTTTATGATGTTACCCAAACTAATTGCAAAACTATTACATATAAATATGCACTCAACTGGATTGTTTTTATGCAACATACAAAATGAAATTATTGACTATCTACTGATTATAGCTGCATTTATGTTTTTAAATTTAATGAAGAAATCTACATTGATTATTTACTGACTTTCATTAATTATGTTGACGTAATTTATAATAATGAATGTTTATAAAGTTTACTCAACTGAAGCTGTTAAAATACATTTAGTTAATAAATATACTCAAGGCCAGATTGAACCATACTTAATTTTTACTACAAATAATATTCTGTTAACTCAAACATGTCTGATTTCTTTGTAACTCAATAATAATAAAACAAGTCTTGTTTCTTTAACTTGTGGTGGTAACATATTAGTTTGTTCAATAGATATGTTGATCTATGAAATATATCTAATAATTTCTGTTTTTTTGTTTACATTCTCTGTTTTGGAGAGCTTAATAGAGAAGAAAGACTGTGTAAAATGTGTTGTTGGCAGTGAATATGAAGTACACTGAAGCTGAAATATTGTTTTTCACACTCCTTACAAAAACCTTAAGGAACTGGATAAAGTAGTGTTAAAAATGTACTTAATAGTATTATTTTATGACTTGCATACTTTATTAAATCAGTTGTAAGCCTGTAAATGTTTTATTGCTATAAGCATATGTTTCAATCATTTGCCTACTCTAATGTTTTTCTAAGTTGTTTATAAATGTGGTGTCTATAAACTGGCAAAATGATACGCCAGTTATATACACAAATTTTAAGCTCAAGATTTATGTAGCAGAAGAATTCAAAGCTCCTGTATCCTCCACTCTAATGTGTATACATAGCAGAATAGTCTAATTACCCCATTTCCAAAAGTGAACCTTTAGTAAAAGATTTATTAATTACAAGTGACTTCATTTCTTTCCAGTTAAATCTTTTAAGATTTTTCTGTTCTATTCAATCATCAGTGTAAATAATTTTACATTTAATTGTATTAATTTACTGTTATTTAATATATCTATGTAAATTGATATTCCTGTAGTTTGTTCCACACTTTTGTTTCCATTATTAACTCCATCTCTGTCACATCTCTGTCAGATATGTTTTGGAAATGAGCCTAGAAAAGGCAGTTTCTTTTAACTTCACTTTTAGATACCATAAACTTGTATATTAATGAAATAAAAGTTTATTTATGTTCTGCTATATTTCTGCACAAATATATATAAATATTCCATATATGGATTTATATGTTATATATATATTATTTCAGTGAAACTATAGTTAATAGAGATTTTTTTTTACAATGTTTGTTGCAAAATTAATAAATATAATGATCTAGTGTAAAAGAAATTACATTAATTGTTAGAAAATAGTTTCCAAAAAATCTGTTTTGGTAGAGTACACTGAAATAACGTGTAACACAAAAATCAACATTGCAATCTGAACAGTTTTTTTTTTGTTCTTTTTATCACCTCTCTTTTCTTTTGAATCACTTTGAATGCACACTGTCTTGTTTGATTACTTTTCTTTACTACAGCTGGTAAAATGTCAAGGAAGTGGCATCCTTTCAGACAAATGTGGATTTGGTATTAATGGTACTTTTTATTATCATCTCAATTACCACCATTTCTTAATTCCAAATGTTTCCTTTGGCCTCCTATTTTGAATAAAAAACCCAATATTCAGAATTTCACTTATAAAATATGGATGAAAAGTTTTGTAATACTTCTGCCCTCACCTTCTTGTAATGGGATAGTGCAGTCAATGTTAATGAACTCTTTCAATGTCACCTAAAGTTTCATTGTAATTAGTGGCTACTTTTAGCTTCTTCACTTTTGTTTCTTAATATCAATCATTTTAGTGTTATGAACCAGTGAAATAAGTGTTAAATCTTTTTTTTCTCTCTATCCTTCTAATACATAACACTAATAGGCCATGATTTCCTCTTTCTTCAACATTTTTGTCTTAAAGTCTGGAGGTATTTCTTTTCTTACAAGTTTTACTCTCCCTTGTATGTCAGTGATTTGAGAAATATCTGCTAGCTGTGAGCAAGTGTATTAATTGTTCATTGTTAACTCTTGTCCAGTAAAGGTTTCAGTAACAACATCACAACCTGTGAAGACATATGAAGTGCTTTATATTCTTTTATAATAACTGTTCCTTTTTCCTATGTAAATTAAGACTTGATCACATGTATCCCAACTTGATTTCACAAAGCATAAACATCTTGATATCAAATCTGGCCTTTTTTTAGGAACGTAATGCCCCTAACCAAGTCATCTCTTGAACAGCATGAGGTGTCAGTAGCAATGCCTTTGTCAAGTGTATAAATCATCATAACTCAAATTATCTAAGACAGGCTATATTTTATTCAGCTTTGAACTTTGATGAGTTGAGTTTCTGGGTATCATTGTAAGAGAAATGAAGGTATGGTTTCAACATTACATGCCTTTGGTAAGAAATAATGTGGGGAAAAGGTGTGGTAATAAGATAATCTTAAAACAAATAAATGTTGTTCAAACTTACAAACAAACTGTAAAATTATGTTAAGAACGTGTGAATCTCATTTGTTGTGGGATGCCATTAACTGCTCCAAGATTGGTGAAACTTATTTTGGCAAGCTTAGGGACAGTTGCATAATGGTTTTCTTTATGTTGTTATCATACCTACTAAATACTTCATCAAAAATGGCAAAATGTTGTCAATAGGGTCAATATTGACATTCAATGAAGTAGTATCATGAAAATGAAACCTAGTTAGAGAAAGGGAAAGTTGATTGGTTGTGTCTGGTTTTACCCTATACATGATTGTGATAAGACATCATCATTGCACACTAAACTTGTGATATATTTGTTCTGATATAGTAGTTTTATTTAAAGCAACTCAAAATGAACAAAAAGTGAGAACCATCTGATAGATTAAAAAAAGTCTATTAACAGTGCCATCTAAAGTCCACTGACATGATAAAATATTAAGTAATCAAAAGTAGAGTGAAAAATGGTTTGCCAGAATTAACTCAAGCAAATTATCGAATTGGTTAATGTCCTATTACACAAGATATACAACAAACATGAAGTGTTTGGGAAAAGTGACCTAAGTTATGGAACAGTGTTAAGAAATTCAAGTATGAAACTTGTATGTATATTGTGCATGTGATTTTTGTTGTTTCTCTGAAATTAAGATATTTGGGAAATAAATTTACTAACACTATGAAAAATTGAAAATGAAAGAAATGTATAATACTGCTTCTTAACATGATATTTAAGCAAATAAATATATTGAATATTTTTCCTTCAAGTATGATCTGGAAATAAATATTTACAATTTTACAGAATACATTTTTAGCTTTGGAAATTGTGCTTCATTTCTACAATAACAGGTCCATAAAATGAAAACTTTATGCTTAAAATTTCATTTATGAAAAGAAATGTCTGGACACCTTATACATAACTGCAAGGATTTTTCATTGAAGCCCCATTTTTTTATTTGTGACAGGAGAAAGGATTATTAAACATAAATACACCATCTCTTTAACATTCAAAATCAGTACTTGAAAGAGTTTCTTATTAACCAAGCTGAAACATTTGAAGTAGGCTTAGCTTAACATAAAATTCCATACAAAGGTACTACAGTTTGATCCTTATATGATAATTTGGTCTAACAATACTTGTCCAGTAATTTGACCCAGTTTTAAAAGTAGCAAACTGTTAAGAATTTTTTTAAACTTAATATCGGTCAACAAACGTTTCCTCATTACCCACAAACTTCTATGTAAAAATAACGTAATTAAATATTACAAAGAAATCATTTATCTTGTTCTTTATGTGTGTGTGTAATTAATTACTTCAAATAAGCCTCTAGATATATTAAAACCTGAAATTTTTGCTTAAAAACACTTCTATAACTACCACCAGAGACAAAATAAATGATGTAACCTTAAAATATATTCATAAAAATGAATGCCTGTAGTGAAAAAAATTTTGTTCTATGGCCTTTACTTAATTAATGGCCAGGCATCATGTAGACAATTTTTTAACAAGCAGTTGAGATGTATAAAAATATACACTTAATATAACAACATGTATGATCTATATTTCAACACCACAGATTTAAATCATTAAAAAGTAATCTCGGGGAATAATGACAACACTTAACTAGACACCATTTAAAATTTCAAATAATTATTTTCCTAACAATTCAGAAATAAATATACAAAAATTATATAATCATACAATCATTAAACAAAATACGAATAAATGAGAAAGTAGAAGTGATTGTTCAAATTAACAAAAAGTGCTTTACTACAAAAGAAGCAATTAATATGCAGTCTATTTGTTCTTATAAATTTGTACCTTTATGTTTACACCTTCAGTTATAAACATTAATTTTCTTAGAAAAAGATAACTATTAAATTAAAAATGACTTTAGTTGTGACATCAAAATAAATACTTTGTTGAAACTTGTTTCGTCGTCTTAATAGATTTAAAGAATTTTAATGTTTTTTAGTTTTTGCAATATACACAAAATTGTCTGTACAGTTACCTTTTACCAACTATATAAATGAATGTAAACTTTATAACAGAGTAACCAAGCTTGTAAACATACTTAAAAAAAAGTTTCTTCACTGTAACAATATGTTGTTTATTAAACACCTAACGTATACTACTATAACTGACACAAATGGGTTTTAGAAACACCTATATGAAATGAAATTTTAAAATGATTTTCCATATGAAAGGTACTTGTGGGAGTTGCTTTAGTAATCTTGTGAAATTGGACTAATTTAGAAATGTGGAAGTTTGGCAACATAAAACTATTTTCAGTTGTTAACCTCAATGTTGTAAAAGAAACGTTTTTTCAATTATGGAGAATAAATCACTAAAAAACAAGTGTGCAAGATCTAAGTCCTATAAATCATTGTCCAACTTTTATATATTTATAATACATGATAAAATTCACATTCTAAAAATGTGTCTCTCTATGTAAGATATTTATAGAAGTTGGTTTAGTAATCTTGTGAAACTTGGCTGGTTTTTAAATGTGAGTAATCCATTTCTGGTATTGAATGTAGTGTGTGTTTTTTTTCAGTATTAATTACCAGAAAATAAGTATTGGTTTGATAACATTTAAAATAATGGATTTTTGTGCTATCAATGGTAATTTTTTCTTTCATTCTTGTGTTTGTCCAACACCTTATGGCTCTTTTCTTACTAGTACTTTTAAAATGTTAACAAAGCCATAAGGACCAACCAAAAATTTATAATTTAGATAAACGTCAGTGCCCCTAAAATGATATGTACATATTAAAGAAAAATAACAAAGAAAACGTACGATAACTGTATAAACTAAAATCTTCTATATACAAATCTCATTAAAAATCTGACACAGTCTGTGGAATGTAGAAACTTTTAAACATTTTAATTCATATCCTAGAAAAAATTCTTAATTTCCTTATTTAATAGGATTTTGGAAGAAAAAAGTTCTCTCTAAAACAAAAGAACCTATCTTGTTACATTCTGGAGAAATATATTTACATCAATAGCACATGAATGACAACAATAATGTATTCTCAATTGAACTATACTGATCTGTTTCATTGACTTTTTTAAGTAACAAAAGAAATAGAATAAAACTACTCAAACATAGTTTAATAAACCATAAATCATGGTTTAATAAAAAGATAAAGCTTCAGAAATTTGCTGTGGGAAAGCTACAAGTATCTATTAATAAATACCTAGGACAGGCATTCCTTGTATATTACTTTGAAATAAGTCTTCATAATTATAACTATTTAAAACAAATGTAGAAGTGTGATAACATTACCATAATTATTTTATTCATCATATTGCTGACAATAAAAGAAAATCACAGAATTTCTAAACCACTGAACAAACAAATTAAAAATGATGCTGTTTGTATAATTATTTGCCTCACTTTATATCAGTTAACCTTAATGACATAGAAAACGTTTTTTTCAATTATTAAGAATAATTAAGTACTTTAAATGGTGGTTCTACTTTAGGATGGATACACTTCTTTAGCAGATTTATTATCATTTCTCAGTGCCTTGATGTCAACGTTGAAAAACTGAACATGGTTTGACATTTATTAACTTTATGACTCCTTATATGTTCCCCAGTGGATAGGAGTAAATCATAATACTCCTTTTGCTATCAATGAAAGTACATTGCAATGTCATTCAGTATTATACTATTGATGAACTTGAATTTTTGTGATGATGATAAGTCCACTTGAAGTAAAAATGTATTCTCAAGATGGCTGGTATGGGTATTGAAAATAAAGTACAGAACAACATTTTGGCATTCATAGGTCATCTTTGTTAACTTTCAAATGAATAGAGACAAAACTGATTTTGTTTTTATGATTACTGTGTTAGTCGCCTACAACAGTGAGGTGTATGTATGTTGCACTTTCACCTGTACATATCAACAAGACCAGACTGCTCAAAACCACTAGGATTATTTTTCTGTTACATGACATTTCTTTTCCTATCATTAATCTTCTTTCAGTTTTATTTAGTTGCTCATAATGTAGGAAAACGTTTTTTGTCAGTATGTATTATTTGTTTAATTTAACACACTAGCTTCCTGGTTGCTTTTTTTTTCTATTTACATAAACTTGTAATTTGTTTTTTAAACTTTTCAAGATATGTTGTTCTAATGCTTTTCTATTGTATATTAAAAATATTTACCTTTTCAATTGTATTACATATGCCACCAATTCTTCACATCTATGTTACCTCCTTATAAATTTTCGTTATACTACACACATCTGTATCATCTTCCTGTTGTATGTGTTTCAGTAACATAATTACCTCTGCTATTCAGTATCAATTTGATCATCCACAACAGCCCAAAATTACATCTGAAGAAAACAGTGGTTGCTTGAAATTTCCCCTTATTAAAAATAATTTCATCCAGGTTTTTTTTATTATTTTCAAGATAATAGTATATTAATTTGTGTGACATAGATGTCTTCATCAAATTAATTTCAGTTCAGTGGTTTTTAAATAATCACAGATGCTTTCAATTTTACTTTTATAACTAATGTTTCTTGTCTACCCTTAACCTAAAGTTGTATTATTTATGACATGAAAATCATCGAGAAAAAAGACTGTTTTTTTTTTGTTTGAGAATAAAATATACCAAACAGAAATTGCTGCATTGAAAATACGGGCAATTTCACATTCTGAAGAAGAAAAAAAATCTTAAAAGTTATTAGTTTTATTTATCTAAACAAGTATGATCTGATCCTTACCAGATAAAATAACCAGAAATATACGCTGTACAAATTCAAATGTAAAACGGACACTTAAAAATAATTTAGTCTGGCAAGCTTAAAGCCAGTTAAAACTTTACCTCATTACAGTTATTTTTGGAAGATTTCTTAATTGTTACAGCATTTTTATGTTTACATCTCACAATAAATATACACTTCTGGATATTTTTAGTTCTTATTACAATTAACAACAGCTAGAGCAAGTGGTCTATGACTGTAACAAATTAACAATGTTTAAGTTAAAATAATCATGACAGAATTCTATTTACTTTAAAGTAGTCATAACTACATAAAAAGAAAGAACTTGGTACATACTTACATTAAGTTAGAATACCAGTTTAAGTTGTACAAAAGCATACGATCACATAAGGTTAATTGTTCTAAGACTGGACATTCCCAAAGGTGCCTGGTGGTGGTCTGTACTGTTTGGGCAGAGCCATTAACTGTAAACTGTTGAATGCATACTTCCTCACCCCCACATTCTTGAAAGTGTTCTCTCGTCTTGTTCCTTCACTAAGGAACACCCAAATATAAGTATTGAAAATACTTTAATGTTTTAACATTTTAAACAACAGAACTTGAAGAAATGAATGAAACTTAATTACTTATTTATCTGAATATATGTATGTACATATACACATATATTAACTTTCCTTTCTTTCTTCAATATTAGTTTTTACCAATCAGTAGGTATGAGGTAAAAAATATGTAATATCACTTAGACATAAAAAAATGAAAACCTTTACACATTACTGATGAGTGTGAAAAGTACTAAGATATGTATTGTTTCAAAGTTTATAAGAGCTAATTAAATAAAAATTTTATATGCATTCTCATTTCATTTAACAACACAACAGCTGAAAATTGTATAATGACTTCATAAATATTTAAAAAACAATATTTCTGAGCTTCTGACTTTTACAACATTTCTGTTTAAGAGTTTCATCAAAAATTTTCAACTAAGTCTGAAGCTTCAACAACAAAAAGCTACTTTGTACAGTGGACCCCTCTAAAGCAGCCACCTTCAGGACTGAGACAAACTGGCCTGATTAGAGGGGTTCCACTGTACATAATTAGGGATTATGTAAACAAAAAAGGGACTGTGATTGAATGACTGCTTTCAAGGAGTGGCCGCTTAGAGGGGTTCCACTGTAATTTGTAAGCATTACATTCCTCAGTTTTTTGTCTTAGAACTCCAATAAAACCTGTTTTCTCTCTATGAATTGCACATAAATGAAAGTTATTATAACATCTTTACCTTACCTTAAAGTAAAAGGTTATAAGATTATGTTGGATACTGTCAGTACACAAATAACAACTATGATTTAGAATATATCCTTGGTATTAACAGTAAATTTATCAATAGCTTTCTGATGGGAAAAACTGTCTGATAACATTTAAAAACTTACATAAACAAAGTCTTCAAATACAACTGTAATCTGAACAGAACACTGCTATCAAAACAATACTTGCTGCTAAGTCTTGGAGGAAATAACAGTTTACTCTTGCAAAGTATGTAGCTTGCCCAAAACTGCCACATTAAATTTAATTTTACAACTGTATATAATGAATATAATAGCATACTAATGAAAAAAATGTCTAAATTATACTAAATGTTATCGGCCTTTAATTAATTCTATACGCAAGTATATTGTTAATTATTCATCAGGTTTCTCATGCAAATATACATATTTCCTGCAAATCTAGAGCTAATAAAATAAAGTACCTGAAATTCTTTTTTGTACATGATCACATTGTGCCAAACACCATTTTAACCACAGAACAGTGGTTTAGTGAATGGCTCTGAATTTATTTTTTTTAAGTAAACTTTTAGCTCATAGTTTTATTTATCTCTTTACTGATTTGAGAACCAATTACAGCCATGGTTACTGTGGATTCCCTCTTTTCTCTCTACTGATCTTTAGAATATCAGATGATTTTGTTCTGAACATGTGATTACCTTCGCATGCAGGACAACACACGAGGGACTTCCTTTTCATCCAGGTCAAATTCATTTTGCAGAACAACACTCTGTTCCAGTGTTACAGACATCGAAGTGCGATCCTTTCCACTCTTACAACAAGTGAACCTAAGTCCTTTAAGTCGAGAGCAAATCTAAACAGAAACATCATTTATGTAGAACTATAAATGACTTGTTCAAATGAAACACACAGACAATGTTTACCTTTGATATTAGACATTAATAATAAATTATCAATGTCATATTTGTTGAAGAGAATCGTATGGTACCATTGATACCAGCTGTACTTGTAAATATTTGTGGTGAACAATATCACTGAATTATTAAAGTCACTTTTTCAACATGACATAGAACCCCATCTCTTTAATTTTGTATATCATGTCATTTTTTATCACTACCTTTAAATATGTCTTAATGTATTGGCTAGCTAAGGGTTTCATATTTCAAACTAATTTATAATTTTCATAATACAAGACTCTGGTCATCTAATAAAACCCTAGATTGTTTAACTGTGTCTGTTCATGTACTGTTTCCAACCAGTTCTATAAACACGTATACATACACACACACACACACACACACACACACACTATCAAGTATCCAGCACATTGAACTAATGCATCAGTTCAACGTAATATCTTTTGTTGTATTTCAAATAAAAGATGATTAAAGACACATCAGTTGTTTATCTAAACTGTACATCATAAGATATAGTAAACCCAAAAAAATGTGTTGATAAAATTACACAATTTTAAAATATAAAACATAAATTTAAGTTCATACTCCAAATTATAAAGTTATAGCCCTTATTTTCATCTTTAGCATTTTGAAACATATTTCAAAAATTTTTCTTTCTTGGTAAATAATATCATAGGTTATACGGGAATGCATATGAATTAAAATGTTATGATTCAAACTACTGGCTACCTTTACAAAAACTATATATCTAAAGTGTTGCTAGGTGCATGGGGCCCATGCCCCAATTCTCTTTTAAAGTGCCCTGAATCCCCAGTTAGTGTCTTGAAAAATCAAAATAGAAAACTATAATCAACATAATGAAACTAAAAATATTCTGCACCTAAAACACCAAAATATTTTAAGCACTTAGTGACGTCTCTACTATTTACAGTAGGTTTTCTTTCAAATAATAAACTAACAAAAGTTTAATCACTAATGGATAACTTATCAAGTTATGTTATAAATATCCAAATAATGAATGCAAAACACTAAATATATAGAAATGATTGAGACTAGTAATAGATAATCACTGATAACAAATATCTACAGAGTTTGATTAACAAACAGAATGAAGGAAAGTTAAATAATAGCACGAGTAAAGTTTAACAGGTCTTTTTTCTTTCAGTTTTATGTCAAAGATAAGTTGCTTTTCTAGAAACAACCAACACATAAATACATGTTTAATGAACTGAGATAAGGTTCATTTATTATACATGTAAATTATTCAGTCATCCAAAAAATTCAAAAACAACCAATAATACAGTCAGTCACTTTATCATGAACATTATGTTTTCATTCATTGAGTCTAAAAAAAAAAAATTATAACATATAGATTAAATTTAAAACTTCTAAAACTATCCTGTATCTCACCTCTGCCCCAAGATGAAGTATGCTAATATTTTTACTCTTTCGAGCTTGTACTTGGGTTTGGAGTTGGACAAGCAGTTCATCTACTTTAACTTCCTGAAGTCGAATTCCTTTGAAATAAGGTGAATATAAATAAATATAATCTTTTTTACAGTAAGACTATATTTTCCTAAATGAAATTTAAACACTGATCATATTTTCATACTTGCAAATATGACATACTTTTATAGTATACAGAAAAAAAATGACAAGATTGCTAAATATTTCTGTCTCCTAAAGAAGTCTAATATTAGATTATTTTGAAAGCCTATCATAAAAAGTCTTAAGTGTTTTTTTTATCATTTAATAATAAAATTTTCTAAAACATATTCATTGCTCTATAAAGAGAAATCTGGTTGAGAATTTGGGTGCCAACACAAATATCTTTGGAGCTCTAGAAATGTTCAGAATTCTTCAATAATCAATTACAAAAGTAAATAAAAACATTTCACTTATTTTAATAATCTTTTTCAGCCTTTAGAACATCACAAAAACTATTTACACATCTTCTAGAACCTCACTTAATAGTTAAATACTATACTGACTAAACCATCTGAGTTGATCAAACAAAGAAGTCAACTGAAAACTTTCAGCTTGTTTAAAGTACTATGATTGGCATGCAGCATTGAATGCAGCACCAATGTTTGTTTAAACTTACTATATTCACCTTACTTTGATTTAATAATGACAGCTAAACATCTATTTCTTTATAAATGCTCTTTTCTTTTCCTGTTTACCGTATCATACTTAATCATTCTTACATGGTTTAGTGTTGGGCAACTGTCTTTAAGTGAATCATGCAGAAATCCAAAAATCATATATTCTACACTATAATGTTTGTTACTAAAGTCAAATGAATGAATAAACTAAAAGTTTGGAATGACCAGCACAAGCGTAACCTACATACATGCTACTCTCAGAAACTCAATGCTACAAATTCCAAATATATCACTATGTTTAATATTCAATTTTTACAGTCTAGTATATATTTTTATATGGATAGTTCTGAAGTCCAACAGTTACTTAATTTTCTTATAGTCAGAAAAATATGGTATTCATTTTTCATTCCTCAAAACTTAGCAATTTTCAAATACAGATAAGATGAGTAAGCTTGTATGAGAAAGTATGAAATAATACGAAAAATTTCTAAAATAAAAATCATCATGAAACTGAAAATGTAAATGACAATTTAAATTTTCAATGTAGAGGAAATCTTCATTAAGTGTAATAATGAAAACGTATATATATGCTAAAAGTGAGATATGTGAAAATGATACATCAAAAATATGCATTTGAATAATTATCCAATTTACTTAAATGTACAAATGCCAGTAACAAAAAGATATTGTTACCTCTTACAGTAGATTTTTCCACTTTTGATGAAGCTTTCTGACATCTTCGATGATATTCTTTCAGTAAGTTAACTCCTTCTTGATTTACTTGATCCTGAAGAGAGACATCTCCAAATCTAATGATGAATAACAAAAATCTATTATTAGACACTGAAAGCAGAATAATTTTGGATTACAATCATAATAATGACTGACAGAAACCTATGCTTTAAGTTTTAAGTCCTCAAAGCAGACACCACTCCATTATTGGAGTTCTTTAACCATTCCAGAGGTGACTAAAACACTCCACTGATATTTTATGTTTTCACAGTGAAAATAACTAATCAAGCAGCATTAAATGTTTCAAACAGTCTAGATTGTGTGTTTAAGAAAAAAGACCTTATATTTTACTTTAGTTTGTAAACGTTTTGAAGTTTTATTGTGAAAAATTGCTTTGAAAAAACAATACAAAATACTACCTTCATCATAGACTTTTTGTACTGAGTATCAGAAAGTTTCCTATATTCAATGAGTTGAGCTTTTTCTTATTCTTTAAAGCATTTATTTTATCTGTTGGAGCAGCAGACTTCCCACTCTAAATCATACATACTTCACAATCAACAAAGATGTATTGGTCAAAACAATGACTACCTTTAAACACAGATTCATCATTATATTCATGCGGCTCACAGCATTATATTTTGATGATAATGTTCAACTGAGACATAACAATGTTTATCTAATATTTGTAATTTGTTTTCTGTAAATAAATTTAACAAAATACTAAAAAAGTAATAAAAGGATTTGAATAGTTTGCCATCACAAACCTACCCTAACATAGTCATTAACCCTCAATTTTATTATCAGATGCTTCACCTTAGAAGGCTATTAATACAGCTTTCCAGGTAATGTAACATAACATCAGGTATGAAAAGAAAATTATCAGAAGCTATAAACAAAAAAATTCAGCTTCTACATTCTATCTTCAGTTACTTCTTTACTGTTGGTTGAACTAAATTCAAACTTGTCACACATGTCCATGTGGTACTATCACATTCTTGATAATACAACATTAAAGATTATAACCTCTTTCTGACCATTATTTTCTTAAAACAACTGTCCTTTTCAAAGTTAATAATATTGAAATTTCTCCAGAATTCTGTGGGTGATACAATAAATGTTCACAGGTGAACAAACATAAGGAACAGAAACACAGAATAATTGTTAAACTAATAAAATAAGTTTGAAATTTAAATGGGATGAATAAAAATAAGCTTGGGAACAAGCAGAAACCATAATAATCTAGAGGTACAACATTTAATTACAACTCTTGAAAATATGAGAGAAATGAAAGTATGTACCATTTTGGCTTTTCATTCTTAAAATAATTAAATACACATTACATGATTCAAGTATGTCAATCCTAAGAAGCTATCCAGTAGAAGGTTTTCAAAATAGAGTTATGTGTCTTAGCTAAATATTTGTAGTGGAGTTGAAAGTGGGAATTGAAATGACTTGAGTGATCCTCCAATACCAAATGCCAAAAACAACATTAATAAAAGTAATTATATATTTTTCCTTCTTATTAACAATAGAACTTGTTTTTAGTATATAATTAGATTCATTTCAAGACATAAATAATTTTCAATCAATCAATCTAAGTATGATTGACTAAGTTCAATATCACTTTCTCCATTTTGCTATAAACTTTTTTTCTTTAAGAAACCTTTGAGACATAAATATAAGAAAATAAAAATCCAAAATATATTTAAAATAGACACAACTTAAAATAATGTTTCTTCACCACTCACTTTTCAGCAAGTGTGGCTTGTTCATTAATGCCAATATTCAGGAACACTGGTGTAAGAGAGAAGCGACAACCATGCTGTTTTCCTTTAGGTAACATTGACATCACGGATTCAGGTGCAGGAACAACAAGAGTTAAGAAGGCTCTGCAAAATAACTAATTAATCAACAGCATGCATATGAAAGACAGCTATTTTAAGTTTAATTCATTTATAAAATATATAGAAATTGAAAACAACAAATAACTCTTTGTAATAAGTGTCATGAAAAATCCATCATAGTACATGGATAATTTTTAAGTCTGTTACTTTCTCTTTGTAACAGTTAGTATTTTCTAACACATTCTAACTACTACCTAATAAAAATGTCTATTTAGAGGTAAAAAGATGGCAGCATGTTTTAAATGTTACGTAAAGTATTTTACACATACTGCATAACATGTACTAAAGGTAATAATTTCTTATCCTTGGTACCACACAGCTTCAGTGTCCATCAAACTTCACTACTGTGTACAAGATGTAATTGTGTAGTTAATTAAGTTTTGCACTACTTTTATAAACTATATTTTGACTCTGAAACTGTTTAAATAGGCAAGTAACAAAGAAAAAACAAAATATGATTTCAAATAAATGTTCTGTCATTTTTAAGCATTATATAATTGGATGTTGTAAAATCAAAACAATGAAAAATTGCTATTTCTGGTTAACATCAGAAAGAAATAATTGCTTGTTTTTTAACTGAACTAAATTTAAGGTTGAAAAGACAGATGTACTAAAGAAGCTACATAATAACTAGATATTAAAACTTTAAATATTAAGAACTTAAATTTCCTAAATCAAGACAACTCATAGTTAAACTGTTAGAGATTTCAGCATTCTTTTATCAGCAACCCAACAAAAACAAAATTTGTAAAGGACTTTCATGTACACAGCATCTGCCAGTGCTCAGGCAGTAACCAAAGTTTACAGATCATACAGACCAAAGTCAGATTTAAGAACAGAAATTTGGAAACCTAATTTAGATGTTATTTATATCATTACAAATGTAACAATACGTTTCTTAAGTCCCTTTGAGTAATGAAAATTATATATCTTGGGGTGTGAACTCATTGAGAAA
Organism: Tachypleus tridentatus; assembly: GCF_004210375.1. Taxonomy (NCBI): domain Eukaryota; kingdom Metazoa; phylum Arthropoda; class Merostomata; order Xiphosura; family Limulidae; genus Tachypleus; species Tachypleus tridentatus. The sequence continues at coordinate 103,870,353 of NC_134837.1, read as the reverse complement.
GGTTACCTTTACTAATGCAAATGTGGCTGTGGTTTAAAACATTTTTCACATAAATGCAGTTATTAAAACTTATAATTCTTAATGTATTAAGCTAACAGTTTCCCAAAGACCAGCAAGTTTATTTTACCCAAATGGTTCTACTGTGGCACATTATTGTTAAAAACTATTACAAAATGTTATATTATGTTAGAAAAATACCTGTTTCCCTCTATACGAGGCTGAGGGGTATTTTCACTATGACGGGCTGGTTCTAACCAGAAAATTACCCTCCGCAAGTCCTCCACACCTACCATCATATCTTCAAGCATTCCCATTTCATCACCATAGCAACTCAACAATCCAAGGAATTGCGCTAGGAGACCAGCTGATATTAAGTGATTAAGAAAGATAGGATCTGGTTGTTGGCACCATAAGACTGTCATTAAACCAGTCACTAAAGTGGTCAGCTACACCAACAAACAAAAATATTGGTATTGAAAATACTTTAATTGTGGTTACAACAGTAACTACAAAAACAAACACATAATTGGTAAAAATGTATTAAACCTTGCTGAAGTGGCCAACAACAATAACAAAGACAATGTCAGTAATAACATCTTATATCTGGTTAGAGTTATAGTTTCTAAAACAACAAAAGCAATAGCAAAAAAAAATCTTAAAACTGGATAGTATGTTCAGCTGTGACAACAAAAGAGTAGTAACAAACACATTTATACATAGCTGGTTAGAAAAGTAGCTAAAAAAAAAGGCTTCAGAAGTTAAGCATTTTAAACTCTTAAAAGTTATAATTTTCTTATACTGAAAATGTATTTTGATCGGTACTTCCTTCCATTTACAAGATTAGCTATTTTCATTTTTTTATGTTCCCTATATGAAAATTTTTATTATGCATGCCACAAGCCTCTCATGCTCCCTATTGGAATCAAATGGTTCCAATGTAACTCTCATGAAAATCATTATGCATACTTCTCCAGACAACAGAAGCACTGAAAATGAGTGGGAAATTTGAGGGGAGGGTAGTATTTATCAGAAATACATTTTAAGTATATGAAAATTATAACTTCTTATACTATACTGTTCCCTGCTCACAAGGTTAGCTAGAATCACACATTGATTAGGGGGAGGAACTGGTGTGAAGGAATGACATACTTACGACCCAAAGCATCCAAAGGATACCTCTGTAGGTGAGAGAGTCAGATTTGAAGAGTGGAATACAGCTATACTCTTTACCCATTTGTGTAATGTGTAAGAAACCAGGGTGGAAAACAAGAAAAGCATATTTAAAGCAGGAGAGAATGCGATAGGAAAATTATTCTAACCAGAGAAAAATATAGTAACTCAACCACACAATAAGAAAAATGGATAAATTAAAAACAATCCTATGGTGTAGAGTGGCTCAGGCATGGTGGAGCATAATTGTTATGTCAACTACATCTAAAACCTCCTTGCAAGGTACTGACATCTGCACGAAGGTAGGATGATTATCATGCCATCTTATCTCACACCTGAGAACAGGGGAATGACACAGAATTAGCTCCTAGCTCTCGATATGTAGATTTGACATCAAGAGTCCAAAGAAAGTCTGTCATATACTGTTCTTTCTGTTACTATGAAACAAGTCAGAACCATCCAAAGGATAATAACATCTACATAAGAGAATGAGTGAGAACCAAGGATAGAACTGAAACAATACCATGTATCCCTGTTATAACACATAACACAGAAGAAGAAATCAAGGGAGAAAGATAGATAACCCAAAACCTGTGTGAGGATTTGTATTCACTGGCTCACTCTAAATCCAAAACCAAATGGTTGAACTGCATTTTGATGTCTCACTCTATTGTACAGCTAATTGTAGATCAAAGGATATCACATCATCAATACTGACAGAATACCACCATCCTACTCTGAACTGAACTGAGGAAATGTTGACACCAAAGACAGTGCAATGGGTGATCACAAAATCCTATTTTGTAAACCTAACCATACCAATTTATTCAATCAAGGCATGACAGGGATGAACAGTTATTCCCTTTTGCTTTACCATGAAGTCGATGAATGGTACAATCCAGAATGGGCAAATATGCAGTTATTCAGCTACAAGCAATCTTGTGCTTTAAGGTGAAGCAATGGAAAGGAAAAAACTAGTCAAAGTGGTATACAGTGCAGATTTAGTGCTAAAAAATAATTGGTCAGGCACCACTTGCCACAGAGTGAGATTTATGTATTGAAAGTAGTCCCCTGAAAGAAAAGAAAGTATTAATAAAAATTTACCCATTGTCAGAAATGCGTTGAAGTCTAAAGTACTGCCAAAGGTAGAACACAAAAAAACCTGAGGAACCTGAAACCATGGTATGATGTAAATAATGGAAGATGAATGTGTTAGGTTGGTCCACATGTCCAGTTGTAGTATTTTCTACAAGGGCTAATGAAGACAAAAAGCAAGAGAAAAGATGAGTTGTTGGATCTGATGAGAGATAATACAAACAAAATATGATGGAAAGGACACAAGGAGAAACAAATCAACTGAATCAAATGAAAACCCCAACTGATAAGGGTAAAAGCAGAGTGATCACTGGACGAATAAAGCTGCCACAAAATACAGAGACAAGAATCGTGGAAAGAACCCGAGATCAATATTATAATTAAGGGCACACACAGAACATAAAAATATATCCAGATCGGGATAGGGCAGATATGTGAAATAGAGGGAAGGGAAATAGGCAAAAAGGAGGAGTTACCCTCAAAAGATACCAGTTTTGGGAAGGAAGAAATGATCCAGAAAAATGAGAAGACAGATAAGGTGGTAAATTGTGCATGTAATGTTGATAGCAAACAAGTCAGACTTCATTGCCAACATGCTAATAGAAGAAAATATGCCTTAAATGACAAGTGAAACAAAGAACATGTGAATATAGGTTCAGAGATAGATTAAGGGAATGAAAGACCACATGGATATTCCAATCCAGAATGGGAGGTCAGAAAACCAGAAGGAATGGATTAACATGGTAACTATGGGTGAAAGAAAAACCCTGCAGTAACAGCAAAGATAAAAAGCATGGGATAAAATTGCTTGATAACCTGATGATAGACCCCTGGTTGAAAAATCATGTGAAAAACTCAGAAACATCAGCAACAGTAGGATAAGCAGCACAAAGCCCCCAAGCTTGGGCCTAAACCTGAAAGACTTTCCATATTTGCCGATACACTTCAATGGTAATGGAAGCATCCAAGGGATCCCAAGCAAGATTCCATTGATCATGTAGAACCCACTGAAGGGAGTGCATGTGTACATGACTGAGGGAACAAAATTGGTACACCACCTCTTAATGGACAAACTGAAAGTAAGGACAAGTTTGCACCACGATGGGGATATGCAAATAAGCACTGGAGACGTCCACCTTGGTCATCCATAGACCCAGAGAATATGTCTATCAAGGAGTTAGGTAGGACTCCATGATGAAACATGGGAGGTGAACAAAATGATTGAGGTGAGACAGATCAATGACTGACCTCTAGTTCCTGGCCTTTTAACAAACCACAAACAGACAAGAGTAAAATTCAGGTAAGTGATGTGGAACAGGTCTGATAGCTTGTTGTGTGAGGAGGTCCTGTCTCTGATAGATGCTGGCAAGTTATAAGATCCAGAGAAGGTAAGGAAACAGGCACCTGTTGTTAATCGAGATATGGACAGTCAGCCCTATGACATGCAAGGGCATAGTGATCCAAAGCACATGGAACAAGACATACTAACACCATCGCTCAACTAAGAGGCAAATTGTTCATCAAAAACTCCAAAGTCCAGGGATATGAGAAAAAACAAAAAAAGGTTAGGAAGTGTAATCATGCAGTAATGAAGTACACAGACCATAAGATATAAGAGAATAAGACAAAACACATACTTGAGAAATAAAGTCTGAAGAAACGTGGAAGGCTGAACACAATCCTCAAAAAAAGTATGGTAAAATACAGCATATCCAGGAGAAGGGAACAAGTGGTCAAAGTCTTCATCAGCCTGTCAAGGTTCCACACGTTCAGAAGAAAGTGGAGCAATGTCTGGAGGTAAAGTCCATATAAGGTCCACTCTCCCAGCAAATAAATATAGACAAATCTCATGACGAGTTGCCTACACCCGAAGCTTGATGTAAAGTGCCTATCATAGGCAAGACACTTACAGTGGTGATATTAGCTTAGAATTCATGTTGTAGCAGTCAAGAAAAGGATTTAAAGTACAAATAAATGTGACCAGAATAACAGTAAGTACACCTGACTGCTTTCAAATTTTCAAGAATATTAAATTCAAGTCACTTTAATAACAAAGCAATTTAGAGCACTAATCAGAACAAAAAAGAAAGACACAAGTGAAAGCACTGCCAAACACTGTGATAGTTTAGTAGAGATACAGAGGAGGAGTCACATGTGTCATGAGAATGCAGTGCTCCTAATGGTGGAGAATTGACACATGACAATTTGCATGAGAGACATGTTTGAATCATGTGACTTTGATAGGGGTGAGCAAAAGGCTTGTGGTATGCATAATAAAAAAAAGTTTGCATATAGAGGGCAGCAGCAAAAGTGGACAGCTAATGTTGTAAGAGGAGGGAGGTGTCATATCAGAACTAACAGCTAAAGCAACAAACAAATTTATAGTTAAGAATATTCCACATGATGGTCAAATAGCAGATAATAAAAATATTATCAACACAGGTATGTTAAATGTTAACATAATAACTGCTACAAAATACATTAAATCTGACTAGTGTTAGCAAATACACACAGAGAAACATTTTATTATTCTAATACACCTCAATAAGGTTTACTGGAAACTTTCCTAAAAGATAAACATCTTAAACTTTTTAAAATATCAAGAATATATAAACACAAAAAGGCACACAAGAGACATCTGATTACAGTAGTCAACTGCAATAATAAACTGAAGAGCATTATCATTACATCTGCTTAGAGTAGTTAAGATGCAATGACATACACTGAAATTTATTATAAATTTAACAACATATATTAAGTCATAATTTCATAATGGTAGTGAACTATAACAAAACAATACATCCAGAACAATGATTAGAATAAGAATATGATTAGTAAATTACAAGGCAGTTCAGAGAATTAACTATAAATTTAGGTTTTTTTCACATAAAAACATGTTTATTTTTATCATCAGTTTATTAAAGTGGTAGGCCTATTTGTCTTAAAGGCTTCTGTCACATATAGTTAAACTTAAATTAATTTTTATGCATTACATAAAATTAGGAAGTGTTTACAAGTAGATGTAATGCCAGATCAATTGCCACATTTAGCTAAATTTCACCTAATGTTTCCCACTTCATAAGCAATTCATAACATGAACAAACACTAATACAGATTTTCAGTCACAGTGCTTTAAATAAGGCATTTGCTTGCAAACTCATAACTGTACAATATAAAAAAAACAAACATGGAAAAAGAAGTCTTAAGCCTTGCTCTAATATGTTTATAAATATTTATTAGTGTTATATATTTTATACAGTAAAAATCACAGAAGTAGGCTTTATATATTTCTAGTAACTATTACAGTGCTTCTAACAGGTATTTGACAAACATGAAGAGTACTTAGATTTTGATCATTGATAACACAGGCCTGCAAATTTACACTTTGTAAAAGTTGTTTTGGTTTTAATAGTGCAGATTCTGAAACTAATATTCATTTTTTTTACTATAAAAGAATTTTTTACAAGGCAGGAAGAAAGACAAACTTACTTGTATCAAATTATTTCGTTTTCAGAATGAACATTCTTATTATTATGTATGTGTCCTAGAATGATTGATAAGACTCGCACATTGTAGCCAGTGGCTGTAAACATTTTAAGCACAACAAAACAGAACTGTGCAATTATTGAAAAGTATTTTAAAATTTCGATCAAGAAGAAATCAGTCTATGAATCATTAATGTAATTTGTACACAGAACAATACCAACAATGACACTTTACTTATGAAAGTTACATGACTTATTAATTAGTATTAAATGTCTGTATATAATTTTCATTCTCTTTACAGTTTGCATTACACAGCAGTTCCAATAGTTTATGAACAATTCAGAACACTAATTAATATCTTGAATGGCAAAAACTTGTACATCTGTTTGCTATCTGCTTTATATAAAACATATGAATGTTGCAGCTTTAAAAAAACTTAAATATTCAATGTCTTAAAAGTCAGTCTAGTTGTCTTGACAGACATGCCTGAAATTGGTAATTTCTTCCTTAATTTAAAATTAATATTATTAAGTTTTAAAACATTATCTTTGATAACTACAAAAACAAGTTAACACTCACTGCCTGTGAGAAAACAACATCTCGCCTATATCTGATCATGTAGCTCATCGAAGCTCGGTGATGTGGTTCCTGCAACAGATACATGTAAAAACCATTATTCATATGGGCACAGGCAGGTAAAAAAGTAATATTTTACAAAATGATACAATAAAAGTTATGTTATCCAGTATGTGCTAGACCTAGATGGTGCTTGGATAGGTGTGAATCCTAGGATGTGATAATGTTTATAAATAAAGTAAGCACAATGTGAATCACTTTAACATCAGCACACAACTGAAACTTTTTTGTGGGAAACAAATGTAAACAAAACCAAAGAAGTACCACAAAGAAGCAGCACTGATTATCTACAGCTCAAACTTTCAAGCTTCAAAGGTGTTCTAAGACTTTCCAAATGGAATTGTAACAAATGTTGATTTCTATAATGAGCAACTAAATTTTGAGAAATTAAAATTTCTAGTTACAAGTATTTTCCAGATCTGGAGATGCTAGATAATAATCCTTTTACTGAATCACTATATCAATAATACAGAAGTGGACTACATACTGTAAAAAGATCTCTTCAAGAACCAAAGTTCATAAAGGTAAAATGTTTATTTGCTCTGAAAATGTACTGTTATGAAATAAATCTTTACAATTACTATGACCATATTACAAAAGAATTGAAAATATCTTTAATATCAACTGATTTTATGTGCTTTGTGGAGTAATGTTTGACTTGAATCTCGCACAAACCTACATAAGGGGTTATCTGTGTTAACTGTCTATAATTTAGCAGTGATAGAATAGAGGAAAGTCAATACTGCCCACTGCCAACTCATCAGCTACTTTTTACCATTGAATGGTAAATTTGACCACAACATTATAATGCTCCCACAGCTGAAAGGGTGAGCATGTTTGATGACAGGGATTCAAACTTGACCAGCAGAATGCAAATCAAGTGCCCTAACCACTTGGCCATGCTGGGCCATTCTTAGAACTGTTGGCATGAAAAGAACTTAAATGAAAAAAAACAAACCAATAACAAAAATATCCTGATTCACATAATTGACTGGATCCATAGTAGGTTTTAACAGTTATATAATAACATTTTTTACCTACAGGAGAAAAAAGTTTGAAGAAAAAAAAACAATAAAATTCACAGTTAATGTAGACAGTGTTCTGTACAATATTTACACTGAGCACAGGAGTGATATTGTCCAGTGCTTTATGCGCAAGTTGAATTTATGCAAGGATTCTTAAGGGCTACTTCTGTTACCCATCTCTCATTTTGAAGTGACGGTCTAAAAGGGGAGATGGTTAGTAAACATCCATCACCACCAATTTTTGTTGGACTGAACAGCAAGATTTGATTATTTTTATGATACACCCATGGCACAAAGTGCATAACATTATTATTTTTTTTGTATAGTAACTGATGCAAACCACAGATCCTCAGATCCACAGTCTGCTACATTAATCACTGTGGTGTCTAATGCTGTTCTACCTGAAGGAATAGATCAAGAATTGAAAGAAAGTCTAGCTTTATATCAATATAAATTAGGGAAGAAAATATTAAGAAATCTCTATTTGGATTCTAAGAACCAGCTTATTCATAAGAGAGTTTTACTTAAAAGTTACTACATTATTTAACTTGTTCTCAAGAATATGATGAGAAAGGATTAAATACGGATGTTTATTGATATTTATATGAATCACAGGGGTATAGGATTAGTTAAGACTAAATTCAGGTGTTAACTGATAGCTGTATGGATCAAAAGGTTCTACTTTTGGAGTAGGATTAAATACAATTATTTATTGATACTACTATGGATCACATGGTGTTTAGTGTCAAGGTAAGATTAAATACTGGTGTTTATTGATATTTTTAAGGATCATGAAGTTCTACTTTCAGAGTAGGATTAAATACAGGTATTTACTGATATTTATGTGGACCATGCTGTCCACATGCTTCTGCTCTCTGAATAACATTTCAAGCACATTTAGTTCCATTTCTTGTTCTCAGATGAAAACTAAAAATATTAAACATTTGAACTGATATACCTAGTAGTGTTCTTTTTTATTTAGTAAAGCTTACATTGAAGGTAATATAAGTATACCTAATCATTTTAACATTAATAATGAATATTTGTTAATAATAGGTGTAAGTTGTCATTGGGTATTCTGACCAAATAAGGCTTGTGGTTATAACTAGAAACAACCTTTTGCTACTCACCAGAAACAACAGAAAAAATTTGTCATTTTTCAATGTGCATTATGTGGTAAGGGTAAAATTGTTGAAATATAGTACATGAACATTAGGATACGTGAGTGAGCCTCCTTTTACTGTATAAGTACTGTTTAGTATTAAATGGAGTTTCATCATACTAAATCAGTTCCAACGCTTTGCCTTGTTTTCATTCATTAAATAGTGCTAATGATAATTCCAAAATGAAAAATGCAAATATTCATAAAACTGAACAGTAAGATCACTGAACTTAATCACAAAATCACTTTCAATTATTTGGATAATACATTCAATAAAATCAATTAAAAATTATTCATATTAGTCTTAATGAATAGTTTTACTAATATGAAAAAACAGCATCATGGAAATACAGTTATAAACATTTATAAGTAGATGCATCAGTCTAGGGCGATATTCAAATACGTAACAGGTGTCTCAGAGTTACTCAAACCAGTCTAATAAATGTGCAGTGTGAGTGTGTATCAATTGGTTATTTAAAGTTTAAAAGTTATTTTGAAAAACATGTTTTTCCCACATACAATAGCTGGTATAAAATACCTGTTTACAGTTAAGCTGATACACTATATTTATCTCACCACAACCATCCAGAGAATGAAAAATTACATCAATTAATTTTAAAAAATTATCTCTTAAGAATATTTATACAGCAACTGAATATTTTCTTACACGTTTGTTATACATCTACAGCAATAAGAAATTATTGCATATACAAGGCAGTATATACATTTTCAAATTATTAATTGTTCATTTTATTAAAAAATATAAAATGAAATACCATTTGTATTAGTAATAAAAACTACATATATAATACATATACTATATGTACTTAGTTGACGATGAAAGTTAAAAAAAAAAAACGGAGAGATCACAAAGTGTTGAGTACTATCTCGCCTTCCCTGTGAACTATTTGGTGCAGCAATTAGGGACTGTCCCAATTATTTTGAGAAAAAACAGCCTATCATATGTTTGTGGATTTTGCCCTAATTACAAAACATTGTTTTCACCTTATTTTATGTCAACAATTTGGTGTAAATTTGTTGACTCAAAAACTAATGACAAAAATACAGTTTAGTGGCTAATAGAAAGAGGTAGATCAACTTCAAATGCATAATAAAAGAAAATGGCTCAAGTGAAATGATTTTACTGTGAGAAATTATACTATTCATTTATCTAACACTCTTCACTACAAAAATATATTTTTTTTCTGACATCACCTCTCTAGTTCCTTTTCATAATAATTTTCACAAAAAAAATTCATTAAACAAGTTTTTATTAACAGTAAGTATAATAACAATTAAGTAATTCACAGTTATGTACATAATTAAAAACCACTACCTTAAGTGACAAAAATCCATAAGTCAACCGAGCTGTCCGTTGAAGGCAAAGCATAGCTTGTCTTAGCTTTCTAGCACTAGGTGTAAGCTCAAATATCCAATCTTGATTACTTTTGTGTTGTTTTGACTCACTGATCACCTTTCTTACATGTAAACCTACCACCTCATTTGTAGGTGACAAATTTCTAACAGCACTACCATTTGCTGTTTCCAGTTCATTAGTTAATAGTTGTACTTTGCTTGCCATACACATTGTACTGGCCTTGATATTCAAGTGTGTTAGGTCCTAAAGAGAAAATAATTTACCAATTACGTTTTATAATATACAGTTATCTATTATAAACAGTTTATTTTTCTTATGAAAATGACAAGTGATATGACAAAAACAAAAAGTGTTCATTGGAGTTGAGAAACATCAACCATCACACTTAATGCTAAGCCACCAAGAAACAGAAGACACAATAATAAGATTAAAGTTAGCATTTTCATGTCGATATCACTAAAATAATTAATTTTAATCAAATAAAAAAACCTTTCCTTAAGAATAATTATTTTGATTACACTGAAACTATTCAAAAAGTTAATTTTTCAATGTTTTATTTTCCTGCCTTAAAAGTACAAACACTGAAATACATTAACTAGTCTAAATATAACCCTAATTTTACCTTATATCAACTGAAATAATTTAACCCCTATCAGGTTCACTGCCAGACACCAAAATTTGCAACCAGTTTCATAACAGATAAACTGTTTTATAACAAAGTATATACATAACACAGGCTTACAAATTCAAACTTCATAAAAGTTGTTTTGGCTTCAATAACAGATTTTCTTCATAATTTATCTATACAGATTTCAAGAATAACCCTAATTTTTTTTTATCACATAAGGATTTTCTACAAATTGAGAGGAAAAACATACTTAGATCAAATTTTTATTATCACAATGAACTTTTTTTTATTATTATTACGTGTTGATTGCAGATTCTAGAATAATCACAGAGATGCCAACTATTTCAAATGACTGAGCATAATGATTGTAGACAGAGCCCTTTATAATTTGCAGCTACTAGGCCTGACCAATGTCTCTAAGCTATTTATTATTATATTATTATTTATTACTGCTATAGATTGCTCATTTATGACTGTGTTTTGTGTATTTAATAGATAAATGTAAAAAACTTCATTTGAAATTCTTTTTCATATTCTGAATTCTTACTCATAAATGTTGTTATCTGCATCGTTTTTGTCTTCGCCTCAGCATTTTATTGGTGAGATGCTGATTTTGTATATCTGGAATGATCGTTTATCCTGTTATGCACCACAAAAAATCAATGTGACAAACTGTACAAAATGCATGACTGTCAGTGACTTTTGATGCAATGACTGGATATTTTGTACCATACTCTTTCCTAAATTTTTGATTCACAGTTTTAGTCCTTTTAAATTTGCCAGAAACAAGACAATCTGGTGAACGAGGCCTCTTTTTTCCCTCTTGTGAACAATCGCATTGGTGTTTCTATGCTGCTTAGAAAACGAGAAATACCTATCTACGAGAGCACTGATTGGCTGACAAGCACTGATGACGTAATTATGGATTCCCCCACGTACCCAGTATGGAGAAGCACCACACTCAAATTATTGGTAGACGTCGGAGATACAAATATTTTTTATTATTTCAAACACAAACATGATTATCGCAAGTAGCCACTTGGACTGTCTTTTATTTATTATCAAAATTTATTTGTATCTCACTAGAAATTTTCTTTTAACCCCTTTCAAGCCCTGGAGGAACAATTTATCACTTTATTGTATAGGCTTATATAATATATAATAATTTGGGAGTTGCAACAAGTTGTAATATTTGTCTGTATGAGCATATAGTTGTAATGTATACACCAAAATTGTAATGGTTGGCATCTCTGTAATCAGTGAGACTCTCATCACTGGTCTAGAGAAATCTAGAGTTAGTAGCTGTAAAGTTTTAGGAATAAAAATGTGACACGATTTCAATTCAAATTATTCACTCATGTAAAAGTACATATGTTTTGTAAAAATTCTTTACTCAATCATGTACAATGGATATCAGTATAGGATTCAGCATACTGGAATTATCATAAAACATGTAAACATTCCAAGATAATAAAACCATTGGAGGTTTGTGTAATTATAACATACTTTGTATCTTTAATTTCTGTAACTAAATTTAATATAGAAATTTAGATATTTTCTTTTCTTTTAAAATAACTGAAATAATTTAAAGTATTTTAGCTTCTCAACTTTAAGATTCAAAATAAAGGTCAGCTGTATCAGCTGTAAAATCAGACTAGAAATATCAATATTGGTATTATTGGCTGCCCGAATAGACTTTATTTATTAGATGGTTGGTTCAACAAGATCTCCATTTTTGTCTATGTCTATGTTTCTTGCTTCTCAGAATTATTTAAATATTTATAGAAAATTTATATGCAAAAACGGCTCGTTTGGGTTGAGAAAATATTTTACATAGAAGAGCGAACAACGTTTCGACCTTCTTCGGTCATCGTCAGGTTCACAAAGAAAGAGGTAACTGACCGGAAGCTGACCACATGTTTGAAAGGGGTTGTGTAACTGTGTGTCGAAATGTAGAGGGCGGTATTAGATGTTTGAATATATAATTTTATTTATTTTATTATATTAATATAGGTATAAAGGCGTTCCTTTATATTGGTTTATTTTGGGTTTAAGTTGTTGTATAAGTAAGGCTTCATTAATTTTGCATTTGTTTATGTTTGTTTCTTTATTTAGTATTTGAGTGTTTTCTATGGTTATGTTGTGTTTATTTGACTTGCAGTGTTCGAAAACGTGTGAAGGTGACTTTTTATGTTCTTTGAATCTGGTTTCCATTTTCTACTTGTTTCTCCAATATAGAAGTCGTGGCAGTTATCACATTGTATTTTATAAATAATGTTGGTGTTGTGTGTCAGTGTAGTTTTTACATAGTATAGACCTCAGTTTTGTGCCTGGTTTTTGAATAAATTTGGTATTAACTGGAATGTCATATTTTGTTACTAATTTTTGCCAAATGTTGGTTATTTGTTTGCTGATGTCAGGAATATATGGTATACAGCAGTGTATGGTTTTGTGGTTTTTTTGATTCGTGAGCTGTATTTACTTTAGTTGGTTGATTTTGCTTTCTGTCTAGGTGTGTGCGTATAATGTTTTCTACGGTTTATGGAGGAAACTTATTGATGTTGATGAAGTATTGTTTTATTTTGTCTAATTCATCGTTAATTTTATCTGGTAAGCATAGTTTTATGGCTGTGTTTATTTGATTTCTTAGTATGTTGAGTTTTTGTTTTGTTTCATGTGCTGAGTCCCAAGGAATGTATAGTCCAGTATGGGTGATTTTTCGGTGGATTTCTGTTTTGAATTGTGTGTCTGTTCTTGTAATTTTGAGGTTAAGAAATGATATTTGATTGCTTCCTTCCTGTTCACATGTGAAGTTAATGTTGGGATGTATAGAGTTAATGTGATTGAAAAAATTAAGTATGTGTTCTGTAGATTTGAATCCCTCAACCGTGTCATCTACATATCTGTACCAGTATATGGTGGATGTAATGCTGTATTAATTGCTTGTGTTTCAACTTGTGTCATAAAAATATTGGCTAGAACTAGTGATACTGGGTTGCCCATGCTTAGGCCATTTGTTTGTATATAGTTTTGGTTGTTGAACATGAAGTTTGTCTTTATCGTGGTGAATTCTATGAGGGTTGCTAACTGGTTTTCAAACATCTAATACCGCCCTCTACATTTCGACACACAGTTACACAACCCCTTTCAAACATGTGGTCAGCTTCCAGTCAGTTACCTCTTTCTTTGTGAACCTGGCGATGACCGAAGAAGGTCGAAACGTTGTTCGCTCTTCTATGTAAAATATTTTCTCAACCCAAACGAGCCGATTTTGCATATAAATTTCTCAACAAGTGGGTTTCTCGACATCACTGATTTATAGAAAATGTTACAACAATCCCTGAATTAAGTTATCTATCAATAAATTGGGATACAAAATAAGTTTTCAATCCAAGTCTTTCAGTGATAAACAAGTTCTATAAAATTGGAAAGGCCAAGATGCCAACATACCAAAGGTTCAAATTCTTCAAACATGCCAAGGGGTGAAGACAGCTCTTCTAACGCAGTATTATTTTTCTGAAGTGTCATATCTGCAATACCTCCTAATGGTAAACACAGACTGTGTCTTTTCAATTTATCACCCAAAACTCCTTCCTTCTCTTTACATTCTGAAGTTTGTGTAGAGTGGGCTTTGGCATCTGTTTCTGGAACACAGTTATCGATTTTACTACTTTCATTGTGGCTCAATGCTAATTTTTGGCCAGTATCTTCATTTTGTACAGTGTTATCTTCATTAGAAAACTCATTTACATCAGCACCATTAAAATATTTGTCTACACTATTGGGTAACGAATGCTGACGTTGTAACTTTACACCCTGATCAGGAGAAACTTTACTGCTAATTCCACACATGTCTTCTGACTGACCTAGATGTAACTGTGTATGTGACTGAGAAGAATTCTTTGCAAGCTGAGTAAAATCAATAACTGGTTTAGCACTTTCCCATACTGCTATAGCCTCTTCTACCAGCATAGGGTTACACACATGGATAAGCTGTTTAGCCTATAAACATCAGAGAAAAAAATTATATATATGTAAACACTTTATTTCTACATGAAAATATGAACACTCTTAATCAGTAACTTAAAGAACTGTAAAAACATGATATTATAATCCTCTTGATATGATAATGATAGCCTCAATCAGCCAACTTTACATTTCTTTAGTATACAGGCAAAAGAGAGTATTAAATGTCAAAATAAGCTAAAAACACTAATTGGTTTGGTGATAAAACTGATTTTTAAAATTAAATTAAAAGTAGAAGCATCTGTGTAAGATCATATTTAATAGCAAACCAAAAACTCCCTGTACTAGTAATTAATCAAAACTCACAATAAATACGACAAGGATTTATTATGAATACTTTTTTCTTACCTTTAAAGTTGTTTAAGTACACCTGAATTACAGTTTAAAACATGAGGTTCATTCCTTTTTAATTCGATCACTCATGACAATTAATAGAGTGTAGTATGTAAAAATTAAGAAACAAAATGTGATGGCTTCTCTCATCTATCTATTTAAGATGTTAACATTTCCCAACAGTGGAAATTTATTTCCAACAATTGCTTACTTTTGTTCATATAATAGCTTTTCTGGTTCAGTGCTGTCTTCTACATGCACAAGTTTTGCCCACCATTAGCCTTGAAAACTCCCACCTAAAATCGTAGATTTCTGTGTGATGTTACTGAGCTGTTGCATGCAAATGACCACGCTACAAATCTCCACTAATAAGAGTGTAATACACCCTCCTTGTACAACTGGTTCCCTCTATACTATAGATAACCTAGTCACTTTGTGTCACAAAATGCCAAACAACCAATCAAATATAGCAACAAGTAAATAATCAATCATCACTTTGAGATTAGACTAGAAAAGGTGCACCATAACTGATGAGAATGGGTGGGAAGTGTGAGAGGAGGTAATATATTTTCAGTGTTGGAAAATGTTAACTTCCAATATGATAACTTACAATACCATTAAAGTGGTGGAGGAAATGGTGCAGAAGCTACTGAGATGCACTTCCTTTGGAAAGTGTCCAGAGACAATCATTGGAATAAGACATCCTATATCAAGTAAATGTACAGGGGCACACCTGTGGGAGACCCACCTCTTCTGGATCATGGTACACTCTTCACCCATACCACAGATACGTGATGCTATATACTAGAGAAATGTATAGAGGCACACCTGTGGAAGACAACACATCATCTGGAGCAGGATATACTCTTTGTTAATGTTGAAGACATATTACTAATTCAGGGAAGTGCAATCTAGAATTTTATTCTGAATTACAGATGTGCCCAAGGTGTACTGAGGCTATGGCATGTGAAACAGTAGATGGTGGGTTAACAGCAATCCAAAATGAGGATGCACTGGGTATTTTTCATCCTGTCAGCAGCAGGGGTAGGGTTCATACCACCTTCACACCTCAATCCCAAGAAGTAGAAGGGAAAGGTGGTGCCAATTTTGTCAGCCAAGGAAGTGCTCATGTGTGCTGTTCTTGCAAACCACATCCAATGCCAGAGTACCTGGGATCTTGATATCTGTGAAAAAGTAAGATGGGAGAAAGCATATGTGGTGGATCAACTCCAGTTCAAGAACAGGTAACACTGGGTATTTTCTTCTGATTTGCAGTAAGGGAACAGTCCATATCAACCAAATGAGTGAAAGCTTATATTAGCTAATCTTGTACCTGTCCAAAATCAGGCTGCTTGGGAACTGACATTCAGGCATTGGTAGGATGGGGGAGAGCCAGGCAGAGGGATGAACTATACATAGTGGGTCATCTCTAGTCCTAAACCAAGCAGTATCAGGACATGTTCATCCATTTCATGCACTACCTATACCAACAAAACACCACTGCCATCTCTCTACTGAGTAGGATTTGTCACATTCAGGAGGAATCGTAGTGTTTACCACCCCAGTGGCTATGAACTGGAAACTGATAAGGACTCCTGTACACCACTAGAAAGAAAAAGGGGAGAGGTGTAAACATATTGGGTAATCTGGAAGAGCTCAACACCTTATTACAGTGCAATGAATAACCATTAAAACCCTGTATTTAAAAGTAGGTCAGCCCCAGTTACTCAAGTAGGACTAGAGGGATAAGCAACTATCCTGACACTGCTTTACACAAGGTAGTCCGTGAGTGGGTATAGTTTGGATAGGGCATTGTTTAGTAAATTATATACTATAAGAACACCTCTTGCAGTTAAGTGGAGCACCATCCTCTTCAATAAGTGACATATCAGACTGGAAAGGCTCTACACAATGCAGATTTAGTGAAGAACACTCTAATAGGCATAACTTACCACTTAGTGGAATCTTGTAAAGTATAAGAGAGTTCTGTAAAAGTAAGAGAAAAAGATCTTACCCTATCAGAGACATTAAGGTGTAGAGATAATGGAGACAGAAGGTAGCCTATAGCACAATGAAACAGAAATAGCTATATTATGAAAATAATATGTGACAAAAGTATATGGAGTCACCTTGGTGCCAGCCAGCATAATCTTCTCCAATGGCTAACAGAAGTGAGCAACCAGGAAGAAAGCATGTGTTGGATTTAAGAAGAGGTAACTTAGAACAGATGACATGAATTGTTATCCAACAAAGCATAGGCTAAATGGATGAGCTTATGAACCCATTAAATGAGGTTAATCAGAGAAATTTCTCAGGTAGAAGAGAGTTTCTATGGAATAAATAAAGAAAACATGAACCTCAAAAAGGAGCAATGTGAGCGAAATACAAAGACACGACAGGATAAGACAGAAAAAAGATGAGAAATGGATGGAAAGGAAATAGCATTGATGGTGCTGTCCCTTTAATGAGCCTCAGACTTTGTAGGTAGAAAACACAATCAGGATAAAGAAGAATATATGAACAACAAAAAAGAAAACAGGAAAAGCAATGGCAAACACATCAGTCACTGACAGTAACAGACAAAAAAGAAAAGAGTAAGAAATGGATTGTAAGTGAAAGATAGTACAAAGAACAAGAGAATGTTGGTTCTAAAGGAGGAATGCAAAAAGACATGGACAATAACATTCAGATCACAATTAACTTTCTCAACATGGTCTCAGTCAATTTGACTCACGAACCTTTTTTACTTAGTCTTTATAGATTTGTAACTAGTAGATTTTAATATAATGTGTATATTTTCACAAAATCTGACAGTCTTTCAGTTAATATTACAAGTCTTTCACATATAAAAAAATCATATTCGATGTATTTTTAATAAACTAAAGATTTGTCCTTGAATGTATCAAGTATCTGTTTTTAATAGTCCGTGTGCAAAGTGAATTTAATGCTAAAATTAAAAATGCTTTTCTTTCTCTCAAAAATCTAAAATTTCATTTGTATAATCTCTAAAACCTCCTAAGTAAATTCAAAATGTTCGTTTTCAGTAAAATATTATTCAGTAAAAATATAATACTTATCCTATAATTCTTAATTCTTGCTCTCAACTATTTTTTATACTGATGGTAGTAATGTATTAAATAATGCACCAAAAAACATTGACTAATAATGTGCGAAAATTAGACAATTTCCTTTAATAAACACAATTTATCTGGCTTTCTAACTATGTGACAAAACCCATTACAAATTCATCCGAGCTAGCCACTGTGATTTCTGTGGGAACCAAAGTTGTATTACAAGGGAAAATGATGATTATATGTTTAGAACACAACGTAATATAGCATTTGACAGATGAAAACGTTGGCTTTCTATTGGTTATAGGTTGCACATAATTAAACATATAGGAAAAGTAATAACAAACCCTGAAAGAGAGAATGTGAAAGGAGGGGTCTCGTTTTCTATTTGATAGCCCTGTAACCAAACAAAATTGAAGGCTATGAAAATTATGGTTCGCCTAAGCAATGATGATTTTATAGTAAGTAATTTACATTTAATTTCGTAATTACTGGAGAGGTGATGGATAAAATAAGAAAAATGTCAAATGTGTCTGTCCCACTAGAGAAAATTCAGAATTTTTTAAAAATAATGCATTGTAAATTTAAGAACTTAAAACTTACATATTACTAAAATATGAATTATTTGCTAAGATTTTATGCTGTACTAATTGGTATAACATAAATAAATAGTAGTTTAATAAAATTTTGAATGTAAGACAATGAAGCCTTGTGTCATATGCAGTAAAGAATACAGCACCCATGACAATAGGGTTAAAAACAATAGCAAGACAGGGAGGATAAAGATTTCAAAAAGAACAGAGAAGCATAGTAAGGACTGAAGAGGAAAATACATAACAGTAACGGGGAAACCTGAAAACATTAGATATGTTTGCTACATAGCCAGTAATGGCCAATAATGACAAATCTTGGTCAAAAAGCAATTGAAGATTCAGAAAGAGAAAGAACAATTAGAATAAAAATGTTAGGCTACCTGCAAAGACAGTCCAAAATGTTTTGCAAGGAAATGGACAAATACCATGTATTATGTCAGGGAAACAACATCACTGGGTGGGTGAAGGAGGAATGAAGTTGCAGTAGTAGGGATCATGATACATGTAGGGTAAGAGAAGCAAAGAAGGTTCAATAGAGGATACTGTGATTCAGCCAGCCAATATGAAGCTGTCAGAAAGCCCCAACACAGTTCCCCAATTGAGGGTAAGCATAGATAAAGAGGTTGGAATAGGCCTGACTGAGCACATTGACAGCTTGCACTGATAGAAGAAGTACTGTGGACTGGAAAAGGGGAAGTTTTGTGTTTAGATAAGTGTGCAACACATTTATAAGAGGGGTGTCCAGACAAGAGCACAGCAACTTGAACACCAGACAATCAAGAGACCACTTCATTGGTAATATCTTATCGGGCCACATTCCCACACACGGTATCAAATTATGACAAAAAGAAAATGGTTTAAGATGAGCTGCACTGGAAAAACTTTCTCATAAAATATATAACACACTGAACAAAAACAATCTACAGACTGACCTTCTACTGTGATATCAACATAGGAAAAATTCTGTGCAACAACAAAGATAGAATTGAAAAGTAGAGCAACAGTGGTGTTTACCAATTAACATGTCAAGACAGCCAGTGTTTATGTAGATCAAACAGGATGTTCCACAGAAAAGAGAATTAAAATATACTCTAGAAGCTGGAAATTGATAAAAACGTATTCAACCTCTGCATTCTACAACTGCAGAATTTTACCTATTTGTGAAAAAGGTATAAACCTAGACAGTCTGGAAATTTTAAAAATAAACAAATTAAGAAATAGCTCCAAATGACCAAACCAGCTTAAATAACTTTTACCTTAATATAGTTTACTAGTCCTGTTTTACATTATATAGTTCTGTCTTAACAACAAAAGAAACATAATCTTTACCTTAGTACTAATATGATTAAAATATCTTAAAATCATAGTTGCTATCTGGACAAAGCGAACTTAAGACATGAAACCTTTACCTTACTGCTAATACGATTAACTATGTCATGCATGGATGAACAAGATTTCTGACTAGCCAGATGAAACAAGTGCTGCAACTCAGCTTCAACCTCTTCTTGAAGTTGGTCAATGCGTAAAATAGCCTCAGCAGCACAAGAGAGTCGATCAGGTCCCATAACTTGTCCTGTGCTATCTTTACTATAGAATAAAAATCAGAAATATGTTAGATATAGAAAAGAGAATTTTATATCTCAAACAGTATTAAGGGATTCAAGTGACAAACATCACAGCAGTACAATCATGCAGATCATTGTAGCTTCACTGAAGTCATATGAAGAAAACAAACAATATGACTGTTTTAAGCAGAAATTTTACACATTTCAACATTTAGTCATATGAAACTGTTTTATATGGAATAGAATTTCCCAAGAAAGGAAAGAGAACATTGTTATTTTCAGAGAAACATTTTCATGAAGAATGGTGGACAGCTGTTTGTAATAAATGGTTTTCAGTACATGAACTTAATGCATATTAGTCTAGTGACTTATACGCAATTTATAAGACATGAGGTAAAAGTATGTGAAACAAAAAACAATAAAAAGTTGAAATTAAAATAAAAGGGAATCCTCAATAACCATGCCACTCGAAATTCTGTTATGCAGTATTAGAGTGTGTTAAACAATGAGATCTTTTTCCTATTTTCTTTTTAACCAGCTATATTTTTGTGTACCAGCAGTACCAAGCATACCAAGTATACCCATACTCATCAGAATCTCTACCAGCCTACCTCAAACAGAAATCTTTTGAGCAGAATCAGAGTAAATTAGTCTTTGACAACATAAGTGTGATCAAATATATCTATCTAAATGGTTTGACCTCCTGAGTCTGAAACTGTAATTAGATCTGACATTGATTAAGAGATAGAGGTACAAGATAAAAGTTTGTGCTTCAAAAACTCAAAAGGCATTCTACAAGGCACTACACCACAGATGACAGATTTAAAATGAATGACTTAAAAATGAAAATAAAACAGGAAGGGAGACTGATATCTGAATGTGAGAACGGAATAAATAAAAGTGAAGAAAGACAGTTCAGATAGCAGACAGATAGCCAAATTGATGACTGATGTGTCAGACCCACTGAATGTGGAAATACAAACCTAAAGTGTAATAGACAAAATGTGGGAAACAGAAATGGATACTTGAAAAAAAAAAATTAGGTTGACCTACTTTAAGAAAAATATTAAAAGAAACACAGGAAAAGTAATGCAAAACTGTCAAACACACAGAAATATGTTCAACATAATAACTACACATACAAGCATATTCCCTTTACATAAATAGTATTACAAATATTTTTACTAGAACTCTAAAGACCACAGGCACTGCAGACTTGCAAGCTTTTATGTCTTGTAAATATCTAATGTTCACAAATAATAATTCAGATTGAAAATCTTCAGACACTATCTACAAAGATTGTAGCACTTTTTATAAAGAGGAAAAAAGTTTAAGTTCATTTCTAATTTTCTTTTACAACTGAGAAACAATTTTATATTTCTCAATCTGGCATCTTTATGCAACACTTTTCATATCATACCTTACAAAATGATAGGAATTCCTCAGCTGTACAAGCAGTTTGAGCAGACCTCCTTGTTTATACTGGTGTGGATAAGCAGTAAAAGCTCCCATGGTTACAACATCCCTCACTGCAGCTGCAAGCAAAAATAATAATCACAAAACTTTTATATTTAACCAAAATGTTATTGTTTTGGTCACAAATGTATTCAAAAACAATATATTCCTCCATTTGTTGTTAGTGCTAGTCCAACACCTTTTGTACTGTTCAACACAGTTATGATATTATACCATTCCTACACTGGTTACACCATTTTTAAAGTACTACCTTGACTTGTTGGTATTCAACAGCAGTACTATAATAAATAGAATATTTTGTTGCTTTGGAAATTTCAGAGAAGTACATTTTAAAACAAAATGATCCTTTTAAATATGCGTTCAAATATATGTACTTATTATACACTTTACCCAATTGATGTTATCTGAGGCTGAAATTTGCATTTTGTAGCTTATAAAGAAAATATATTACACAGACCTAGTGGCATTCTCAGTATTATGTTGATATGCATACTATAAAATTATCTTCAAAAGAAAAACTGCTTACTCTTTATTAAGTTTGATTAACAAAAGAAAGGATTTGTAATTTTCACATATGTTCTTTTAAACCTTGACTTACATTAAACTTTTGACTCACTGTAAGTAAAATTGTGATAAAAATAAGGAGTCCATATGTTTTCCATTCAAAGTAAGCAAACGTTATGCCCTTTCATAGTAACTTTTACAAAAATATATATAACAGCATGTCTTTGACTTAATACTCTAACTGTAAAAACAGCAAAGTGTTGGTATTTCTTTTTACACAATCTAGACTTTTCCAGTTCAATTCTCCATTCTTTTTAAAGACAAATATATCTTTGAAACAGTTCTTTGATTTCAAAAATATACTTAGAAACAAGAGACAGAAAATATCTTTAACTCAATATTAATAATCACAATGACTTACTACCTTTCAAAATATAAATTTAAATTATTACATTCACAGACATACAACACAAGACACAAGATACTATCTTATACTGTATGAAAAACACAAACAAAATAACATCTTCACTGTATAACTTAATATATTTCATATTATAAGACATAAAAACAAATTCAAATATCTTTGAAAAAAATGAGTTCTGATTCACAATGTGCATGATACTGTCTTTATTGTCAAAGAGATCCAAAGTTTGTAAGATATGATGAAAGATTATAATCAATATGTGAAGAAAACACAAAGTATTAAAACCACTCATCTGGGATTGGCCAATAGTCTATTGAATCATGTTTCTTTGATATCAGTTATACCTAATTCTTCTCAACATACATACATCTTACATGAGCATTGCTTCAAACAGTGAACATGGATTAGCCTCACACTGATTATTATGACTCCTTGTCTGTGAAGGACACACACGGGAATTATTGATCAACAGAGTTAACTGGTGACAAAACTCTTACAGTTTTATTTTGTTTAATACTAGTAATGTTAATTGCTAATCATTCCATTTACAAACACATAAAAGGAATAACAAAACAAACAAGTACTTACTTTTTCGGCTGGTGATATTTTGTACCCATAACCGCTGCAAATGCAGGTTTACTGGCACAAATTCCAGAGAATGCTTGTTTTTTTTGCTCGAGGGTTTAAAAGATGGGCCCTGATGAGTTGAAAGTTTATCCAAGGCTTGAGTATAAGTGTTAATGAGATGAAGGTGACGCTCCAATGCTACACTATGCTGAACCTGCCACTCCTTACGAAGCTTTGAATTAAAGAAAAATTACGAATTTAAATGAAAAGTTAATTTTTTCTTTTCTTCAGTATTTCACTTGAAATCACTTTTTTCAATCAACCATGTTTTGGAGCCTACACTGTGAAATAACGTCAAAAACAGATTTGTGTGTCAGACCACACCATGTGCAGTAACTTTCCAAGATGTGATATACACAATGAAGAAACACTACTTTTGAAGTTCCCTTTTAAACCTCTTCACAAATATTATTCTCCACAGAAATTAGTTATGTGTTTTTATTCAAGGATTATAGTTCACAGCAATTGATTCTGACCAATCATACAGCATTTATAATTAAAAAAAAAAGGTATTAGATGTGATTAGCACAAGAAGCAAAATGAAAACTTCTGAAAATGATTTAACATTGTTCAGTTAGCTTAAACGAACTAAAGAGAAATATCTGTTCTTCATGGAATGACTTGTACTTCTTTTTGTATGACAAATGATGCAACTCTAGAATAAAAAAAGTTCTTTACCTTTACCAACTAACATTGTTTGATAAAATACTGGAGAAACTAAGGAGTATATTGTATAATAATACAGTATGCAAACTGATAAAATACAAAAGAACAAATGTGTTTATTATTATTACAGTAATGAGATGTGAGCTCCAGAACCTCACATACACAATAAAGGGTGCTAACCACTGGTTGTCTTTGTTTACCCACTATTATAATCTGTGACAAAAATGTTAAGTCATAGCAGCTTTCCAACTTTGCATTTACATTCCCAAGACTTAGAAAATTAAATTAGTGAAAAATAAAAGACACAAGTTGTTCTTTTCTTGGTTTTTATAAAAAACATATATTTTTAGTTCTCATACAGCAGATCATAGAATGGTTATAAGTTCGTTTTTTTTTCAAGTACAAACATTTAACACATAACTCCATCATCTCAGATCTAATTATATTTTTGAGCTCTGGAAGTCAAAACTTTTCAATTAATTTACTCTAATCCTGCCCTAAAGAATTTCAGTATGGAGACAGGTTGATAGAGAATCTGATTAATATTAAATCAAGTTGAGTATATGAGCACCCTACATTCGATATTGCCAGTGCTCAAAAATATAGTTAATAAAAAGGAAAAAAAAAAGAGGTCTCATAGATTAATTTACTCTAATGATGCCTAAAAGAATTTCAAGTACTGTGGCTATTGAGGATTCCCTCTTGTTTGCTTTATGAAGTCATGCTTTTAAAATAAAAAATAATGATCAATTGTGGAAGAATTTTGTGTTTTGCAAGTTTAACATGAAAACGTAATCTGTGCAGCATATTTTTAAGCTAATAATACTCAAATTAAAAATATGAACTTCATATTTTGTTCTGTATATAATATTTAAGTTCAATTTGCTGTTCTTTTTAGTAACAATTGTACCTTTTATATAACTCTTTAATATAGAAAAATGTCAATTTTTATATTCAAATTCAGAAACTACAGAAAAGTAAGTAATAAATAATGCTCAGCTAAAAATTAATATAAAAGAAAAACAGTTTCTCCTAAATTCAAATGCACTTGATTATACTGTATAACAAATGGTAAAACAATGTTTTTAAAATGATTACATTATCCTAGTGATTAGACACTACAAAATGGCTTCAATTGATGGTATAATACTTGTAACTAATTTAAAAGTTTGAAGTTCATTCAATAAACCTTAACCTCACCTCACCCAGTGCTTGGACATACTCCATCATTTTCCTTTCTTCTTGAATCCACAGATTTCTGGAAAAATTAACATCAGGTTTGCATAAATTAAAGAAATATTAAATAAACAAAGGTTATTATTCTTCTGATATTCATATTATCAAGAACAAAAAACAAACAAGGTTTTAACTCTTCTAATGAATGGTCTAAATATATGAAAGCTATTTCTTGATACCAAACATTTTATTCATTCATTTTGTTCTACTTTTATTTCACCATGGTTTTGTTTACTACTCATTTATTTTCCTCCTATTGTTTAGTTCAACTATGAACATTTAGTTCTATTAGTGTTAACTCACCTTCTGGCTAGAGCACATTGAATTTGTATATGTTTGTATCAGGAAACTGAAACAAGCTTCTCTATCAGTGATCTACAGATATTAATGTTGTGAAAGATTATGTAACTGAGTTAGTCACAAGATCTAAACTTGTGGTCTAACAACTAAACAAACACACTTTCTTGATCTTAAAACAAGTTAGTCCACAAGATATAGTTGAAACAAGTTACTGTCAAATTGTTATTCAATATTTTTAATGATCTTGAAGTAGTTTAATTTTGAAATACTGTGTTCTTTTGCAAGTTATAATTTTCCTTCACTGAAAATGTATGTGTGATAGGTACTTATCTTCCCTGACATAAATAAATATTATTGTTCCATGCTGCCCTCTATATTCAAACAAATTTAATCTTGCCACAATACTTCTATTTCCACTCTAATGGAATTGACTGATTCCAATGCATCTCTCATACAAATCATCATACATCAACCTTCCACCAGTAAGAGTAAGATATGCTTTCATGACTCATTTGACTCCCTCTATTCAGTTCTACTGATTTATCACTTTAAGTATTGGCAGAAGATGTAAGCTCTAGTTCTTAGGGAAAAATTGTAAGAACTGTGTAAGGAGGTAAGTACCTACTGTGAATACATTTTCAATGTAAGAAAATAACTTCCAATACTGTACATTACCTCTTCTCACCTAAATAGCTAAAATCCCCACTTAGTAGGTGGAAGGACTGGTGTGAGGGAAAGAAAAAAGCATCCTTCTAAAACAACATTTGAAGAAAACTTCCAAAGATGAGACAGTCAGATTCTAAGACCTGATATGGGGAACTGCAGCACTTCTTAACCAGGTATATGCTTTGTCCATCATATAAAGATATCACATACATGATCAGAAAAAGAGAGAAGCACATCAAACTGGGAGATAACTACAATTGAAAGGTGATCTGAACCATGCAATATTTGTGAAACTCAGTCCCAGAAATAATAAAAGTGGATAAAACAAACAAATATGCAATAGGTGTAGAGTGGCTAGAGCACAATGGACCATACACAGCAAGTCAACTACATTCTTAAACCATGCTTCCAGGTATCTCCATTCATTTGAGGGTAGGAAGGAGGATCATATCATTGGTAAGTCAACTGTAATCCAAAATCTAGGCCACAAGAAACCAATATCCATGTGGGGGTAGGAAAGAGAGTCATACCATCTTCACTTCAAAATCACGAGACCAAAGGAAATATAGTACACCCTGACTCATGAATGGGGCACATGTTAATACAATAAATTGGTAGATTGATCTGGGAACCCAACATCCAGTATTGAAAAGATGTCTACATAATGTAAACCATCTCTCTCAAATTTCAAAAGTGAACTTGACCAAAACCACCCCAAGAACATTAACACCCTTGAAAATAACAGAATGGAAAGAGCTGTAACAATTTGTAGTTACCTCCACTGTGACCCACAACACTGATGTAGTATAAATGAGGGAGGAATAAAAACATTTATTTAACATGTATGAAGACTAATGTTGACTGGTTCTACTCAAAATCCAAAACCCAGTCACAGGAAACTGATATCCATTTGGGAGTAGGATGAGAGATCCAATCAAAGAGGTGAACTGTAATTTTGAAGTCTCACTTCTGTTTGTTTTTTGTTTCATAATGGAGGATATCACATCAGATATTCAATAGAATTCCACCACCCTACTCTCATCTGAACAGTTTTATAACCATTTATACTCTTTGTTTGTATTTCATTAACCCATTTTGAAGGATGAACAGCAACACATGAAACAGTCAAGTGGGTGATAACAAAACAGCTCCGAATATTCTAGATGGTCAATCCACACACCCCTCATTCACAAACGGATGTCTACATGAAATATGGAAAACTAGAAGAGGAGAAGAAAGTGGGATACCCACTAACATGTGAGTTATATCTAACCACAACACTGATAAATGTCAAGGGCAGAAGGATGGTAAAAAAAGGCCAACAGAGGATCCCTGAAAAATTTCACCAACTATGAAAAGTCCACAAAAGTGTCTGCACATGAGCCTGACCAAATAGGATAAAGGCTACCATGGAAAATCACATCAACAAAAGTGAAGGAACTTTGTACGCTGTAACTGAATTGAAAACCAAAACAAAATTAAAGGGAAAAGTGAAAGCTTGAAAGAAAAGTGGGTAGAAAAACACTCAAATGGTTTGTTTGTTTGTTTTGTTTGTTTTTGAATTTTGCACAAAGCTACTCGAGGGCTATCTGTGCTAGCCGTCCCTAATTTAGTAGTGTAAGGCTAGAGGGAAGGCAGCTAGTTATCACCACCCACCACCAACTCTTGGGCTACTCTTTTACCAACGTATAGTGGGATTGACCGTCACATTATAACGCCCCCACGGCTGAAAGGGCGAGCATGTTTGGCGCGACGGGGATGCCAACCTGTGATCCTCAGATTATGAGTCGCACGCCTTAACGCCCTTGACCATGCCCATTCAAATGGACGAGATATTAGAGGTTTTAGTCAGAACATTTCCAACTCAATTAACAACCATTCAGGAACAGCTAATCAAAATAATAGGCAGACTCCTGTTTGGAATAAGTAAACAGTTGCCAGTTGACCAAAGAAGGGGAAAACACAACCGTAAAGTAATTAAGAAATGAATAAATGCTAGGAAAGGTTAACAAAACTTACAGGGCTAAAACAAGTCCATAAGGCAAGACAGAAAATAGATAAACCATCCTGTGGAGAATAAAACAAAGAGAGGGTCACAAGTGATGAAACATTGAGATATGCAAATAATCACTCACAACATTCCTCTTTGTCATTGATAAACCTGGAGAAAAATCCACCTAAGATAGAGAAATGACTTCCAGGTAAAACAGAGCACACTGAAAATTATAATGAGGTGGGACAAATCTAGCACAGATTGTTAGTCTCTGGTTTACCAAGAGAATAACAAACAGCTAGGAATAAAAGCCTGAAAAAAGATGACAAACAGGTTTAACAGCCTGTAGAGACAGAAAATCTTGTGCTACCTCATATAGATGCAAGCCAGTGGCAGGATCCCAGGTCATGGGAAAGGAAATGGGTACCAGGGACAAAGAAGTTGGGAGAAGAACAGCAGGGCAAGTCGCTCTGATAAAGCCTGAAGAACCCATGGAACTGTAGTGAAATATTACCAAAGGGTAACAATGTAATATTGACAAGCTCCCACTGAACCAGAACCCTCTGGTTAGTCTCCAATACTGTTGGCAACATGCCAATCAGTGCTGAATAAAATAATGACATGAGAAATCCCAAGAATAGGGGGGACAAGTTAAGGTAGATAAGGGCTATGATGGGGAAGGAATAGAGGTATGTCATGGCTCCAACTGTGACAAATGTGCAATCGAAGAGGAAAGGGTTGAGTGTTCACACACAAATAACACAAGATTCCAAAATCTCAGATATATGATCTAAAACATATCATCAAAGAAAACAGAGGAATCCTAAATTGAAAGAGCAGCAAATGTAGCCAGGACAAGGTCACTTTTTGATCCAGAAAATTCCAACTACAGTGAAACCATGTGTGTAAAGGGAGAGCCAAAGACAACAAATGAACCAACATGTAGGTAAAAAGGAATCATAGAAAAATGGAGAATTGGATAAAACATAACATACCTAAGAATACATGTAAAAAGAAATGCCCTATCAAGTTTAACTGATTCTACAGGAGGGGTGGGGTAAAACAAAGCAAAATCCATGATCTAAAGAGGATATCAAATCTTCAATGATCCAAACAGGTTATGCTTGTTCAGGAATAGAAGGCTCACTCGTATGATGAATAATCTCACAAGGCATAATAGCAGATACATCTAACAATAAGTCTTTCACACCTGCAATATATGAAAATAATACTGGAGGTGTAACATCCGGAGCGAGAACATAAAACTCAGAATTTATCGTAGAAATGCGTTAAAAGTGTTTGATATAAAATATGCAAGTTTGAAAAGAAAAAAAAAAGACTGGGAAATTAAGTTAAATCAAAAGATTTTTCCAATGTAAACAAAAAATAATAATAAGGAAAAAATTCCACTCTGGAAATTAAACTATTAAAAATCACAATTCACATAAAGAGCACCAAAAGAAAAACATCTGAACACAAGTACTGCCAAGTGAGATAGAAGGCTTGTGGGATGTGTAGACAATGATTTTGCATATAGAGAGTAGCACTGAATGAGAATACCTATTTATACGAGTAGAAGTAATGTAATATATCAGAATTATGTTTTTCTTTCTTCTGCATCTTGTTTTTCCTATTTTCATTATTTATTGAAACTGACTGCATTAATATTTATGTTGTATTAGTTTTTTAACATATGTATCAAATCTTGGCAAGGTAAGAATTTAACTTTTTTTTTAAGCAATAAATCTGTATTCCAATTTTTTGAAAGTTTTTACTATAGATTTTTGTTGTTGTTGTTGTTGCAGTTTAATAAATTGTTTTATGTTTAACCACGGTTGTAGTAACGTTTTGTTTTAGTCTGTTACATCTTAACCATAACTATTACGTATGAATTTATAAATTTCCTAAATCTTTTAATTAATAAGAAAGCTATATCTTAACATCAAACATTTTTATTTATTCATTTTATTCTTTCTTTAGCATTACCATTTCAAACATATTCAAATTGCATTTTTCACTTAAGGTGAACCTACTATTGTTAATGATATCCCTATTTTACTGCAGCAGCAGCAAAATATTAACACTGAGAAGGTGATATGCAAAAACAAATAATCAAGCAAAGAATAACTGTTATAAACAACAACAAAAAAATAGGTGTGCTATAATTAAAATTCATCTGTAATAAGTATGCTTGACAGTCAATAATTAGGACATGTAGGGCAAAACCAAAAAGAATACGTGTCTAGGGTTAGTGAAATGTACACAAATAGACCAAGTGCAGTCCAACTGGACAGAAAACATTTACAAAAAGCATCATGGGGAAATGACGTGTTATGCCAAGTGCAGTTCAAGGACAAAAACAACATGGAAGTATCTTGCATAAGTTTGTAAAATCAACAAGATCAGTCCACCTGAACAAAACATCCAGGGGAAGCCCTGTGGCATACATAGGATTATGTAAAGTGTGGTCCATATGGCCAGGAAACATCTAGTGGAAGTGCCTTGCATAACAGATTTCATGTCATATTGTATATATAATATGCATCATAACAATGATAGCCCTCTTCTCATCCAGTGAGTACATATGGCTATGAGATTGTGTTATGGTATAAACCCACTTGTGAGAAAACTTCCACTGTCCACTAGAAAAAAAGAAAAAGGGCGGTGCATTGGGGATTCAGAGGAATGACTCATAGGAGACA
The DNA here is from genome assembly GCF_004210375.1 of Tachypleus tridentatus. Classification (NCBI taxonomy): domain Eukaryota; kingdom Metazoa; phylum Arthropoda; class Merostomata; order Xiphosura; family Limulidae; genus Tachypleus; species Tachypleus tridentatus. The sequence goes on along the minus strand of NC_134837.1, from coordinate 103,839,591 downwards.
GTGCAATAGGTGTCTGCATTTCCCTTTTATGAAAAGCAGAAAGACCTGAACTGTATGAAATACAGATCAGTAAGGATGGGCAAAAATCTTTATCTGGTTTACCCATGAAGTCCATGAGTGACAGTCCTCAGGTTATATATACATACTGATATAAAAAATAAAGGGATATATACAGATATAGATACGCCATTAGAAAAGCACCTGGTGATCTTACAGAAATGCTCCATCTCACAGTGAGTGTTGGGGAGATATATACAAATACAATGTTTTGAGAACAATTATTTTGAAGGCACAGAGAGATCTGTCTGCACTCCCACTGTAGTTGTGGAATGAAGTGCAGCAGCATACATCTGAGATGAAGTGGTTGACAGTAATTATCAAGCCTCAGGATAAGTAATGTTATGAATCATTTTTAAATGCTGCACCTCTTCCAACTATTTAGGGCAAGAACGAAAAAAAGACAAGCGAGAGCCATTGCAACTGATACAATGAGGGTCTATTTCACACTCGTAGGTATCATGGTCCTTCCCGTTGCAACAAGCACACATCAAGGAACCACGACATGACGTCTTCGAGTGACCGAACCACTGACACAGGAAACATCGGAGAGGGTTTGGAATGTATGGCCATACTCTGCAATTAAGATAACCTGTCTTGATGGTGGCAGGTGGACGTGGTGATGTAAATTGTGAGAATGAGGACATTAATCAGCACCATAATTCCATCCTTGTGAGTGGATATACGCCTCACTGCAGAAACTCCTTGGGTGGAGAAACAAGCGAGAATATCTGACTCTGGGATGTTCTTCAAATCCCTTTCAACAATAACTCCTTATGATGAATTCAAAGTAACATGAGGTGTAACCTCAATAGGTATGTCTCCAGTTGCCTTTGAATTCAAGAGGAGTTCACTGTGTTGGGATGTGGATGTTTCCACCAATATGTCACCAGATCAAAGCTTCTTTACTGACTTTGGAGAGCCAGCAAGTCCCTCCAGTCCCTTCTGAATAAAAGGGGGAAATTTGCACTAAAGGTTTGTCTGAAAGAGAATGTAGGATAAGAAAATGAGGTACAGCAGGTGGGATGTTGAAGATTGCTGCTCAGAAACTTTAAGATGTGGTCATTTACCTATGGACTGTTTTTTCATTATTTTATTTAAATTTTTATTTGGAGGATCCATAATAAAAAAAGGGAAATTTCGGTGCCCACTGACCCCACCCACCATGGATCCCAATGAGGGGATGCACTAAAATGTCATGCAAGGACATTGCAGCAACACCAGGGTTTCGTAAGCATTATACCCAAACACTAGCATCAGATCTAATATCTACAACATCTGTTGAAAACTTCCAACATTGGTACTTGATTGACCCTATCCCAAGTGGACCAGCTGACTGACCCAAAGGGGGCCACTCTAAGGCCACCCGTCTACAGGAATTCAAAGCCAAAGTGGTGTATTAGGGTTGGATCCCTCAACCACCAGGATCCTCTCCTCCCTTTCATGGGTCGCCACACAGGGCAAATACGTGGATGTGTGTTTAGGTCCCAGAGGAAATAAACTGAAAGAACAGAACCTTCCCTAGGAGGTCCCCTCACCACATACAGGAATCCACGCTGAGGGACATAATCTGAGAAAACAAAGGAAATATATTAGATGGACCAAATGAAAGAAATGGAAAATTCTGGGCAAGAGAACTTTCTGGAAGTAAGAAAAAGGAGGAAGTTCAACATGGCAGCTCTATAAAGAGCAACAGTTGAAATAGATAGCCCTGAATGAACAACCAGATTAAGGGCTCAGATAGGTAAGAAACAGAAGTATGGGAGAGACAGAAGCCCTGAGAACAAGACCAAAGATTGAAACAAGACTTATGTCTCTGATACTTGGAAAAAGAAGAAGGGTGAAAGGTGTAGGCAATGAAAGATGCAAAACAAATGGTAAGTTCCTGACCTAAAGTACAGAACTGAAAAGTCACATGGAAAGATAATGTGGTGTTATCAGGATGAAAAATGACTGATCACAGTAGACAGACTGTTGCTTCCTAAAGCCCTAGAGCAGAAGGAGTTATTTTGGAGCTGGCCAATCTGAATCAACTAACAGAACACAAAGAAGAGGGGGTCTAGATAAAGGAAAAGACCCAGAAGAGGAGGATTCTGAATGGACGGTAAGCATATAGAGAGAATCCCCTGAACAGAGAGATATGACCAGACAACCCTCACAAAAAACCTATGAAAAAAAAGGAACTGACAAAGTCTAGCCAAAAAGACACATTGAGAAACTTACCACAGATCTCCTTGAAAAAAGAACAATACCCATCTTAAAAAGAAAAAAAATCACTGACCTAATGTATGACATGAATTCCTCATGAATGAAAGTCTGTTCTTCATCAGCAGACATGATGAAACCTGAGACTGAGACCTAGTGTTATTACTACTGTAGTTTGAGAAAGTGGGGATTGTTTTGCAATGAAGGGAGCTACACGTGTGCTAGTATAGAAGGTGCAAATGGATTAGTGAGGAGTGGTCACATGATCAGCACATTTTGCTGCAATGACACCAAAAATATGAATATAAAAGACTGGTGCATGTTTAAAAAAGTTTAGCAATGTTGACTATAATACTGTTTCAGAAATAATTTCAATCTCATACAGAATAGCAGAAGAATAATAATATTTCAAAAGTGTACCTTTTCTGTTTCACTAGTATAGCTTTACAGACAAGATCCTTCACAATTTTCTACTACAATAGATCATTTTAAACTCACAGTAGTAGTTGAGGTAGTGAGAAGCACAGTCTGCTTTCTGCCATGATCTCATGTACCCTTAATTCAGCTCCAAGGCCAGTATGAAAGCAGTATGTCTGAGAGGTGATATTGTCAAAGAGTGTCTTCAACTGGGAATGTAGAGGAGTTGTGGCTCTCGCTGGCAGAGATGTGGGTAAGGAATATGTACGCTGCCGATCAGCCTGGATCAAGAGAAAACTGCTACTGCGTTTCTTTTTTATTTTCATTTTCTAACAATACTTATATCTTCAAATCTTGACAAACAAGCAAATTTCAAATCCTTTGTTTTGATTACAAATCACTTATGAATTACCAGACCCTTAAAATACACAGATCAACAAGTAATACATTTGAACAAGTTAACAGAAGTTAGAAAAAGCTTCAAAGTAATTTGTTCAATATATATATATATATATATACATACTATAACACTCATTCAAGATTGGTAAAAAGTAATTCTGACAGCTTTAGAAAACTGAGAGAATCAAAGAATATTTCACCACATAGAAGAGCCAAACTTCAGTATTGTATATTAAATATAAATCATGCAAATCATGCTTCATAAAAAGAACAGACAAAAACTCTGATTAATACAATCATTAACCTTTTTACTTTATTCATAGAAAAAGACATTCACACATATATTCTCTAATCTACGATATTTTCTCCGACAACTTGATCAAGCACACTGATCCAGCAAAGGAACACATATCTAACCCATTAAAATAGTGTTTTATAACAAAAGCACTATCTCCCAAGATTTAGGAGGTTCATTTCACAATTAACTATCTGAAATTAAATGCATTTTGGAGCCAAACCTTTATTCCTTCTTCACAACAGCAATACAAAAATTATTCAAAAACACTTTTCATTTCACACTTTTATTTTAAACTCATTATAAAAATGTTTTACACAAATATAAAACATGGTTTACGTAAAAAAATTTCTAAAGAAAAACAATAATTATAAAAGTTTCCTATGTTACAGTTACTTCATTAAATTCTCCACTGTCTAGAATTAATTATTAAGTAACATAAAACACATAAAAACAACAACTTACAAGTGGCCAAATAGGTTCTTTGTCTGAAGGTACTGACACGAGGCTGTTACTGTCATCCACAGACACATCAGGTTCCAGCTCCCTTGCAGATACAGTAATAAATCCTACACTTTCACAACATGGAGAACTGGAAGACAAAATCTGACATGTGTCACTTTTCATGTTAAAATGAACATCCAAGCTATCAATTCTCAAATACATTAAACAAAATATTTCTTTTTCCCCATGTACAAATTTAATGAATTTTGCATATTTTGTTGAGTAAAACAAGTAGAAAAAAAACAAAGACATTCAAGAATCCTATTTGATTAAAAATGAAATTTGCCTAGAACTTTAAATTACACAATAATAATTTCCTTAATCATGAATAATACTCAATTTTTGCCTGTTTGGGAAAACATATATGTACCTTAAAATTTAAATGCACACTTAATTTCAGTGGATGTAAATATACTTTAATAAACATTCTGTACAATAACATATTAAAAGTAGAACAATGTTTTAAAAATGTCTAATATTAAGGTTATAGAATATCATAAGTTTATTTACTAATTAAGTACAGCAAAGTTTAGCTTTAACTAAACCAAAACAAAAATATCCAAGAGTTAACTTATTTCTTTATTGAATATAAACTGTACATAACAAAAGCTTAACTAATATTACACCTAAGACAAATGGATTTTTAGATTTTTTGTGTCTGCAGTTAGAATTATTTTGTATTATTCTTGGAATCCTATACTTACAGTGCATGCCAAATTATTACAAAAAATTTAATTTAACAAATATCTCAAAGTATATAGACTAAATATAAAAAGATTAACTATCATATTATCACATACAAGTTATTTAACTATCATTAAAACCCACTACGAAATAAAAAAGTTATAACAGGCTCTCTAAAATGTCATGAAATACATAGTGCCAAATTATTTTGTACCTTCTATTTCTTGCAGAGTTTGATCAAAACTATGTGGAAAGGGGATGATTTAACATCAGATATAAAAAAAAAATGTAAATACTCTTGCTAAAGGAAAAATTCAACTGAAATTGCAAAGAAATTGGTTGAAATCACACAACTATTAAGAAGTATGTTGTCAATTCTAATACTAATGGAACAAAATCTGATAAAGGAAAAGTATGGGTGGTTTAAAGACATCAACTTTCCAGTATCAAGCAAAAAACTATAAAGATGCTTCTATTTCTGAGTAAGAAGATATTCCAGGAAGTTGAAGCTCCAAAACCATTAAGATGTTGGGTCCTCCAGAATGTTGCAAAATGTGTTAGGCCTGCAACTCAACCACCACTGGAAGCCAGCATAAAATCCAACAACTTTCTTGGGCTTTCCAGTATCTAAAAACCAATTTTCAAGGGGTTTTGTTTACAGATGAGTGTCCAGATGGAAGAACCAGAGAATGGCTTGCAAATGGTACTTTAGTGCCATCCAGAATGAGAGAGAAGTAATATTTTGGGTTGGTATCATCAGTAATAAGCTTGTGGGAATATCTGATGGTGTAACAAAAAAGACTTTTGAAGCCTATACAACATTTCTTATGGAGAGCTTAGAACCTTTGTATAAGAGCAAGTCTTGAGATTCAAAAGAAATGTCATTTATATGCTGCTCATGGTACACTGGGTTACCTTTCAAAGTTAGTCTTCAAAAATGACTGGCTTATGAAATGGCCGGCCTCCTCTCCAGATTTAAACCTCATACAGAACATTTAGAGTATTATGAAATGTACAGTTTATGCCAGTGGAAGGCAATTTATATCAAAGAATGATCTCTGGAATACTGTACTATAATCTGCAAGAAATGTTAAAGCAGAAGACATTCAAAAAACTGACCAACTCTGCTGATGAGAGGCTCACCAAAATTATTTAAAAAAAATGGAGGTTATATGAATAAATAAATAGCTTATCTTCCCATTCTTACACATTAAATGGTTTCCAGATTTCATTTGGTTAGTAAAGATTAATTGTGTCAGTTTTATTTATTACTACCTTCAACTGCTGCTCTTTTTGTGCTGTAGACTCACATTTGTCAGGAACTTGTTTAATAGTTTGGCACTATGTAGTTCATGACATTTTAGAAAACCTCTTATTTTCTTATTTTTAGTGGATTTTAATAACAATTGTACAGCTTATGTATGATAATATTATAGTTAAACTGTACAAATTTCACTAAAATCAAACATATACTTTTTGAGGTATTTGTAAAAACAAAACTTGTGTAATAATTTAACACTCACAGAAAAGGATATCAATTTGACTGCAAATGTTTTGTGGGTCTCATGTTAGTTTGTGAATAAAGCAGGCATACTGTTCATTGAGTCAAACACTGCAATTTAAATACCTTGGAAGAAGAAAAAAAAGAGTTTAGTGGTTTAAATTGTCATTTAACCTTACACACACAGGTATGGGTCAAAGTGTGTAAGCCATGACCTTTTACAAAGTGTTATTCAACATTGTATTGTGTAATTGATGCCAGTTATCTACTATTAATTTTTCCCTACAATGCTGATTTAGCAGTATTTCATAGCAGAGGAGAATAAATACAAGTAACAATATACAGAGATATTGAAAAAAACTTGAGATTAGTATTTCAGAGGTTTTAAAGGTTATGCAAATGCAATATACAAGTTGTATGTTTCAAATAAAATATCAGAATGCCTGTTATGTTAAATAAAATAAACTTAACCAAAATTTGAAAAAAAGCTGAGTAGTGAGATTGAACATAGGTATATGATTAACAGTATAAGCATTTATGAAGCATTGTTCATATGAAGAAGTTTGAATAGGTGTAGAGAACTTTATAATTTTTCCCATTTCATAATCCCAGTTGAATTGAGAACTTACAAAAAAAACAAAAAAAACTGAGCACCCTGTTACAGATAACACTGATAATCAGCATTTATTTAAGAAACATTAAGTAATTGTAAAGTTAAATCTTTGTGACATTAAAGGTTAGTATACAATATAAAAAATGTAATTTAATTAAGAAGTTCTAGAAAGTTAATCCTTTCCTCTAAGTTAACAGAACACTCATCTGGAGTGTGGGACATCCCAAGTTTAGTTTCTGCTTAAAGAAGATGAAAAAATTTAAATTGCCTCAAATAAAACTGGCAATCAACTAGCAGTTGTCCCCAGCCTTCAGATAAGTTCCAAGGGTGGGTCTTATTTGTGAAAGGAAAAGAAAACAGTAGCTGCAAAAAAAGACCTTACTATAACATCTGCTTAACTTATATGGACTAGTTAGTACCTTTTGGTATCAATTCAATAACTGAATATAAACTTTTAAAATATTAGTAAAAATATAATTCTAAATCTATTTAAACACAAAAATATATAAAATTGATAATTTGTCATAACGTAAGACTTAGTTACAGTAATTTCTAAGGACAAAATTAAAAGAAAGTCCTAATGTTCATTTCTTTTATAATTTTTCTGGTCATTCTAAAAAAGTTTACTTGTTAAGAAATTTCAGTTCTTGCAACCATAATGATAAGTCTTCTTTTTTAGTTGGTTTTCCATTCTGTGTTAGTGGTTTTATTAACATAACTCTTTGTTGTCATCCTTTTTTGATAAAATATGGTCTGAATAGTTACTAATAAAACTCAGTGTTGAAAATAATTAGAGCCAACAGCTAAACATAAGTGAATAGAAGAGATTATAATGGATCTAAGTCACTGTAGAATAAATGAACTGGTTTGAGCTGTAATTAATAGTTTCTTGATATACTGACTACTCACAGCTGCTGTGGTGTGAACAAGGGATTCTAAGGGAACTCCATAATGCTTAGGAAAAATCCACAGATCTTAGAACTTACTATTTTTATGCACTTTTTTCACTCATGAAATTTTTCATGTTACATTATATCAGTTAGTATGGCTAAGAAATGTTGTTCTTTGGAAAGACATCAGGAAAACTTTGTTAGATTCGATAAGTATAGTAAGTACATGTACCTACTGAATGTTACAAAAATCCTTATTTATTGAATCTTATTGTTATGTTTATTATATTCAAATAAATAAAAGAAGTTATTAACTGATGTTAAACTATATTTATTATATGTTAATTGATCCTGAGTCCCCTAACAACAATGTTTTTGATAAATCATGATACTTTGGTCTGAAAAATGTAACAATGATGGCATTTTGAAAGACCAGATCATTGATATATTTTTTGTACCTTTTTGTTGTAAAGTAGTAACTAATTCAATATACAAAACAAAGTATCAAAAGAAATATGTCAAAGACTACAAATCACGCTGAAACTGATTGAATATATATACAAAAAAACTTTGTAGTCAACAATAAAAATAAAAAGTGTAACCCTAAGATGGAAGAACTTTAAGTTTTTCAGTATAGTGTCTCAGAACAAAATTTTCAATATTACACAACTTATTAAATTATAGAGGTACTAAATTATACAACGAATTTTTTAAGCAGAAACTAGAGCCAATTTTATTAAATATTTCCACAGTATAAAAGAAAACATAGCAGAAGATATCAGTAACAGTCCATTCAAGTCAGAAAAGAGTTAATTATATATAAAACTCTGGACATTTTGTAGTTTATCATCAGTATCTTGCTGGTAACATAATACTTTAAAATTGGTATAGAACATGTTGCAAAAGTTTTTTGAAAAGCATACTGATGCCCCAAAAATGCACTGTGCACAGAGATATCTATGTAGTACAGCATCTATTCACCCATGACTGCTACTTTTTTAGATAATTTCCTGATTAGTTAGTGTTTGTGGGGTCAAAGCTGGAATGTCCCAATTCAAAAAGGCAGCAGTTTGATTATGGAATGAAGTCTTTACAATGTAAGGCCCGAGTGAAATTTGGGTTGAAAACATTGTTTGTGCTTTGCAATGCTGTTGAGATTTGTGATATGTAATAGGGCTTTGATGGAAGTCATTGAAGTATATCTTGTGACCAGTCTTAAACAACTGTTTGTATCTGTTCAATCTTATCTAAAGTGTGCAGCATTCACACTGATCATCAGCAGAATATATTCCAGGATGGTGCTGATATGACTTTGACAGTGTATAAACACATGATGTTCAGTTTTTTTTCTGTTGCAAATTTCAGAGCTTTGATCCATTTTGTTGTTCTGGTTATTAGGGTGTATATATGGCTGATGAAGTTGAGTTGCCTGTCAAAGGTTTCCCCCACATACTTCAGTGTTTCTGCCTTCTTGAAGGATAGCAGTGTCTGCAGTGGATGGTGGTGGTTTGTCCTTATCAACATGTTTGTTGTTGATTGTACAGAACACGACTGAGGCTGTGTCCAAATTGATGGCCATTTGTACAACCACTGCTTAACTTTCTAAATTTTTTTTTCAGCTTTGCTACAGTTTCTGCTGTATACTAGCATGTTATCAGCAACGGTTAACACATGGCATCTCATTGGAACATTAAGGCAGGCTAGAATTGGCAAAAGTGGTGAAAATCCAACCTGATTGCCAATTTATGATACACCTTCTTGTAGTCAATGCAGCTATAATCTGTTTTACATGTTACACTTATGCCTAATTTCATATGTAAGAGTGTAAAGATAGCCTTTCTTGTAATATCTTTCAGATCTAAAGATACTACCAAGGTGTCCTGATCAGCTTCAAATCCTCTCCATGTAACAGATACAAACTCAGCAAAACTGATTCGAGTTTATCTTTTCTACTGCAATCATGCTACTATCATGATAATGACAGCACTTCAACCTCACAGGTAAGTCTCCTAGTTATAAGGATTTTCCGAGACCTTCCCAATGATGCTGTGTGGGATGATGATTCAATGAACTTTAAGGTGTAAGTGATTCTTCATGGATTTGGGTATGGATTTGATATAGAAATCAGTTTATATCCCAGAGATCTTACCTATTGACCAGCTACAGTAATATCCAAACATTAATATATGAGTGCTTCTTAAAAGTGGAGTTTTTTATACCACCCAGACCAGGAATTCCTCTTTAGATGTACTTATGGCACTACATATTTTACCCTAACTAAAGATGGCTTTCATATTTGCACATAGTTGCAGCACAGATACAAACTGCCATAGCTTAAGCCTCTCCTGCGTGTAATCATGGTCATATTGGTTAATGCATCTGTGTACGAAAGCCTTACCTTGATCTTCATCTGTACATAGTAGGTTAACATCATCATTAAAACTGACAAACAGCAATATGTTTTTGGTTCCATAAGTTAATGGAATCATCAGAATGAAGTGCTCATGGGATTGGCATTGTTACATAGTCCATTTTTTTCATTTCATGTGTTTTTGAAATTGCCTGACTGTAGAGAGCACAGACTCTATTCTGTGTAGTATTTGCCATCTTTGCCTGAGGTGGGTCATGCCTTATGATTATTCCACCAGTATTGGGCATTTTTTCAGAAACTGCTGAACTGACTTTGCTTGGTAGTGGAGAGATGCTTGAAGGTAAGAACACTGCTACAGAGCTTAACATTCTTGCTTGCATTTCTAAATTTCTTATACCACTCTGCCTTCCAGTCTTCATGCTCTCCTCACATGAAGTGATCATGGCAGATGTTATGTTCCCTAAAGTAAGAAGAGATGGGGCTATCAATATTAAGTAACAGAAATCTCTGTCATCATGACACTCAGCAATTCTTGTTTATTCATCAGAGTTTAGTAGCATAAGGTTGATGGCTATACACTCAAGAGAAGAAAGTAAACCTTTGCCTTTAGTATTTTCACCTGAATTTCAGGTGGGATGTCTTATAATGAAATATCAGAAGTATGTAGAGTTGTTCTCAAGCAGGTCAGGTAGGAACTTCTAATCTTTAGCATCACATGACATTACTTTTCATTTACACACTGATGATTCACATTTATGTAGGTACCTTCAAGTGAGCCATCTGGATTAATTCTAGTTTGCAATGGGGATTATTCCACTGAGAAATGTCATGACAATCAAATGAGATGCCATTGCCGTGCTACATACTGTTAAAACCATGGTTCTGGTCTACGAGGCTTAATATCCTTTAAGACTGTCTTTAGAAATCCAGACTGCATAGTCTAATTTATATGGAATTTGGAATGCACGTAAAGATAAAGGGAGACAACAACGACATCAGTGTATTGTGTAAAAACTTCTTGCATAAAATGTAAAATAACTGTCCACAACCAGGACTATCATACAGAATACCACTACTTTTAAATAATGTAAGAGTGAGGCACTCATCTATGTAATATTAACAGATATTATGAATATCTTCTTGTATATTCCTGGTTGTCTTAAAATAGGAAACAAGAAGGAATGCTCAATAGCTGTGGCATTTGAAATTCTTTTAAACAAATTAATCTATAAGAACTTTTTTCTTTTTGTTACTATATTTTTTGTACAGAAGCAATACCAAGCATGAGGCATACATATGTCCAATTCAGTTTTATTACTCATTAGGATCTATACCAGTCCATGCTCAAATTAAAATTCCTTTTGGCAGGATTAAGTGTAAATTAATCTATGAGGCCTTGGACATGGAGAAACATATAAATTTAAATGGTTTGAAATGACCTTCTGAGTCCAAAACTATGATTAGATCTCAAATTGGTTAAGAGATGATGGAGCTACGAGCTCAGAACCATTCTATGAGCCACTATGCTGTAGCTAAAAGAAAACAAACTAGCTTTCTTTCATATACTTAATAATAATAACTTATGCCAAAAGTGGGATATACACAAAAATAATTCAGTTAGTACAATAATCTTGTTGCTTTCACTTGTATGATGCACACATTTTGTTCTTATTTTATAACTGCTCAAATAACCTTATTTATTCTTAAACTTTACCTTGGTAACTTCAAAATTTTATATTTTTATAAATCTAAAGTTAAATGTCTAATATAAACAAACATAAAAATCCACTTACATTAAAGTAAGCCTCAAGAATCTGCATGGGGTCTGAAGAAGAGTGCTTAAAGTGAAAACAGATTCTCCAAGCAATGTTCGCTGTAGAAGAAATTCAAACACTTTTTACACGTTTTAGTGCAAAGCTACACATTAAGGTATCTGTGTTATGTCCACCACAAAGATCAAACTTTGAATTTTACCACTATAATCCCTCAAACTTAATGGTAAGTAATACTTGATCAAGTCAAAAATGATAGAAATTACACTATATATAAAAAAAAATTCCAGTCAATAAGAGGTGAATAGAGTTCTACAGGTTCCTTTTCCAAAATAAATCCTCATCACACATCTATTGTATTGTGTCAGTGAATCATATTTGTCCTCGTAAATTCTGGCCATTGGTGCTAATTAGTAACAGCTTTTTAAGATACAAATACATAAATATTAACAAAAAAAAAAAAAGAAAATGACAAGAAAAAAAATCTTATATAATGCAAGCAATTATACTTTTCACACATTATAATGATGTTCTAAAAGCTGTTTTTAACAATATTCAATTTCCAATATTTCGTATCTAGCTACCAATATTAATTTCATTTATTTTTAATAAAACAACTTTTCTCAATTGAGATATATTTACAAAAGTACTTTTGGTAATTCACACATAAATTAGAATGGGCAAGAATGCATTTTTAAATTTATTCAGCAAAAGGACTTTTAACCAAAAACAAAAATAGACAGCTGTAAAAATAGAAATTAATATTTCAGTGAAAAAGAGAAATTTAATAAAAGTGTTCAATTTGCTAAATAATAATGTATAATTAATGGTGATAGTATATCACATATTATCAAAATACCTAAAAGTATTTTAAGTTATTTGTGCTCACATTCCATCACTATATGAGGCTTACTTTATTTAACTACTTCATTCTTCCAAGTAGCACTATGAGAGTGAATTCAGTGCCACTAATCTGTTGCAGAAGTAGTAACAAACCAAAGAATAAATTAGGCCTCTAGAACATTTTGTTTACACAGTAATTCAGGTTTTGTTGAAAAAATTTAAAATTAAATGAATTTTTATTTATGATAAAAAGTACTATAATGAATAATATGTTACAAAAAAGCTAGTTTAAGCTAAATACATAAAACAAATACAAAAATTAACAAATAAAGTATTTGGAAATTAAATGTTTACTAAAGTATAAAAATTATACAGTTGTGTTTTGTCAGAAAAAATATAATCACATAACATTTAAATCAATCACAGAACTTATTTTTCCATTTACTGGCAAAATGAAAAATGTGTAAAAATCTACATTCTCCCATAAAACATGATCCATTACTATAAACCGATAAGATGCGGATTTAGCGAGAAAACACCTCAAACTGTTCATTAAAAAATTCAGGTGGACATTTAGACTGCACAAAACAGAACTCTTATAAACATGTATATGTATTCTCCTTAAACATTTAAATATTTTGCTCTAGCATTCTGAATCACAGTATTTTCGGTACGTGTACTGTGTCTCCATTAAACATTATAATAAACATAAAATGTGTAAGAACAATGTTAAATACTGAGTATCATACAGCATCAGAAAAGAAATTCCATGCAACATTTACATCATTAATGTCAGTCAGATTTCTGAAAGAAATCACAGTTCATGATAAACATTGGTTATCAATAGAAACCCTAAAAAAACAGTTTAAAAACATTAATGGATCTTACCGTGGCAGTCACCTTTTCTTTGACATCAAAAACTAAAACCTTCACTCTCATGGCAAGAGAAACTTCTCTCTTTAGAAATCCTACAGTCGTCAGAAAACATGGGTTGCTTGATCTCTTAAACCCATAAAAAGATAAAACATTACTGACTGTACCACTTAATCAATTAAAATTTTCTAGCTACTACATGTGTTACTAAGACATTTGGGTCATATTTCAGATGATTCAAGTGTAATATTATACTTTACTTCATTAATTCATAAAAAACACATTTGTTTTCTGTTAATGATTTGTCTAAACAAATACCACAGTGATTATATTTATTTTAAGATGAAAAATTAGCCTTCTATCTCAGAACTTTAATTAATAGGTGCATCACTATACTTTTGTAGTTTTTAACCAATAAAGCTGTTGCAAATTAGGAATAATTCAAACTATGATAGCATTAACAGTTTCTGTAGCATGTGGCATCAAAGTAACATTTCTAATTATCTTTTAATGTTTTTATAATATTAATACAAGAACTGAACATCATCACAAAAATAGCGTCTTTTTCTCAATCTTAATTCAATTTAACATTCTTTATGTTTATGTGTATTCAATCAGGAAAATTCTATAAATAGTTTTTCTCAATTTCTGAGATACTGTAAAATGCAACTATATGGAAATTAAATTTAATAACCTTAAATTATAAAATATTTTGTAATGCTACTATTTCATGTAAAAGTTTGAAAATGTGATCCATTACCTTTCATAATGTAAAAAAACGTTTAATAAACAGAAATTTAGCTAGTAAACAGTGACATTTACTTTTAAAATTTTGGAATAATGTACAGTACATTTTGAATTAGTTGCTTACTTGTGTTCTATTTCTAAAGTTCTTGTAATTTTCAAGTTTAAGTTGTAGAATATCACCTAAAAGTCAAGAAGTTTAAACAAATTAGTTAAAATAAACAAACTTGGAAATATTTCATACTGAGAATCTTGAGAAAACCCAAACTAAACTCTTGCTGCTATCATACCTCAATCATTTCAGTCTGAGCAAACTGTACCCATGAAGACTGAACAGTACGACATGTATAAACTAACACCATAGGGTTGGGTGGCTGTCCATCAGCATCACACTTCAAATTGTCACATACTATAGAAGAAACAATGAAAATAAGTGATATGTTTTTATTAAAATTTATAAACAAGAAAACTTTTGATGCATTTTCTACATAGTTCATCATTAATGTGATAAGTCAGAGGTTAAAACTTCACATATAGTTATCAAATGACTTAGTTGTATGTTACACATGTATTTTTACTTGTAAGTGTCAATAAATCGTATTAACATCCTACACATTCATTATAATATATGATTTAAGTACTTTAGTTCAGTTGATGAAAAATGCCCTACTAACAACTACTAGTGTGTTAAGTTCTTTGCTCAGTTAGAACAATTACGTGGTGCAAGAGAGGTTTTGTGTGTGACAATGTATCCAACTTAGATTACTGAGCATAAAAACAATTTTTTTTTAATAACTGTTATGTTAATATGAACAAAATCAGTCTAAAGCAATTATTGAAATTACAAGAATAAAACAGCTTTCTAAAGTAAATATTTGCACTTAGAAAGAATTATGATTTGCAAGTTCTTTAATAAATAAACAAAACAACATTATGAATATTTTAACATTTAACCCTGTAGCACTATATTATATCATTGTGTCTTATTTCTACTAAAGGAGCAATATATTCAACCTACCTAAACTAAGTTCCAGAAAAGGCTCATGCTGCAGTGGATCATAACGACCTGAACAGATGAACAAAGGACACAATTCATTATTCATTAATATCATAAAGTCTTTAATGAATACCAGTATACTAATAAAACAATTAATACAAGTAAAAAAGAATACATGCACAGATATTACTGAATATTAAGAACAATATTTGTTTCAACTACTTAAAATACATCTGGATTTACTACACACTCTATAACTGACACTTCTCATACATACTACAAAGAAATTTGGGGCAGTTGATTGAAATGGAATATTATATTTTATTCATATAATACGTTAAAGAATATTTGTGTTCTATGTTAAAGATTTATTTAAAAAATACCAAAATTATTACATTCATTATAAAATGAAATCAGTTTACCTATCTTAGATCTTTAATCAAACAGTACATCACTACTGCATGCATCAGGAATCCCACATCTAGCTAAGTGACAGTAGTTCCATTTTACAACTTGTTAAATGGAAATAATACAACACAAATCTCACTTTTTTTGCTTCTGTGCTAGTACATTTTATTTAATTTTCCAGTCCAATATAAAATATTGATATGAGGAAATGTTCCAAAATAAAAATAAACCTGTTTGATGTAGTATGAAAAATACTTGTGTAAAAAAAAAAACAAGCAAATTTTGTAAAATTCAAATAATATACATGTAAAAAATCCTTCCACTAACTCTCCAACAGAAAGCACGTCTATGAAAATGCAACAAATATCAGAAGATCATGTAAATGAACCTACAACCTCAACTAATCTGTGATAGAATTTTGAAAAACAAAATTCATGAAAAAATGATCATAATGTGTATTCTAGGAGAAACAGGGATATATTCACCCATTAACTGGCTGAGAGATTGATTTTCTTCAAAAGAATATACTCTCAGTTTCTGTACATCTAGCTTCCCCTTCTTAAGATGCAACTTGTTCTTTAGAGAATGGACTTGTGACTTCATACATTCAAAGCTAGCGGAACGCAGGATATTCATCCATGTCTCTCGCTCCACCTCAGTAGCTGTCCCAAGCTGCTGACCACCATGATCATCACTCACATAGTCTACCACATAACAAAATTAGTTTACTGATGAGTGTGGTAATTTCCTGCAGTGTATATCTTTTTATTAGTTGTTAGGTTTGAAATACCCAATTTTAAAAATATTCAATAGTTCAGAAATTTGCAAATAAAGCAAAACTTAGAAATTAAGCAACACTAAAACATGTTCTCAAGAGCATAGCAATTACCAGTAGTTCTCACTAAATCACACTAAATTAATATTTTAGTTAATTTGTTACACCAAGTAATTTCAAACTTTAAAAACCAGCTTATCTCATTAAGATATCATTATAAGAACTAAATTGAGACTAAAAAATATTCTGACATGTGGAAATTAACGAAAAAACTAAAAATGTAATTTGGCTGCTAGCACTTAAACTATTACAAGAAAAATCCAATAAGTGAAAAGAGGCTCCAGACCTGAGACCTGAACCCAGAACCTTTAGATGACAACAGAATTGCTCTGCGAAATGAACTATCCAAGAATACAAATAATTCCAATTATTGTTCACATACAAGGCTTTTCACTATGTGTATATCACCACATTATATTATGACAAGATAATTAGTGGGATAATTTATCATCACCTAATCAAATTATACAAAGTATATTACATTTATTTTGCTTAAATGTCCTAAGGGAACAATTTTTAGTAAAACTTACAGACATATATAACTGGTCTTGTTAGACAAAGATCCTAGGTTACAGTCCTCTTTCCAGAGTGTTTCTTTTCACTTTTATCCTTTTTTATGCAAAAGTTTATATTACAAATTGCACTTTCAACTCTAACTTACAATGCATATCCAAAATATTTATCTCAATTTCAACATGTCATGAAAAATAGTTTCTTTTTACATGTCAATTAAGTGTTTGCATAAGAACCTAAAATAATCACACCACAAAACTGATAAAATAATGAAAACCTTAACTTTAATACAACTTTAAGTTTGGAGAACTACATGTAGGCTTAAGTATATTATATTATATGAAGTTACGACACACTAATAAATAACTATTAAAATATAGCTGAATAAAAATACATTTAACTACCTAGAGTGAAAGGAAAGATGTTTTCTGTTTCTGAATCAGCTTTCACTGAACAGTGTTCAATAACTAATAACCCCACTGGTTCTGAGTACTGGAACAGGAAAGAAAACACATAAAAGCTAAGCTGACTGTGGTCTCAAAGCACTGTGTTATAACAACAAAAACATCCTAATTTTAATGTTCACAATTTTCTGCAAAACAAATTAATTAAAACTAAATTTAATTAAAAAATCTTGATATCATAATTTGCAAATGAAATGCCAAAAGATATGAAAGATATACAATTAAGTGAGTTTCTGACCTCCTATATTTACACAGGACACACTAATGTATGGTAAATATAAGTTATTTCAAAGATACATAAAACCATGTGCCACGCTAATCACTTGGGCTGATTCTCAATATTAGTGTAGTAATGTGATTACCAAGTAAGTGTATGTTAAAATGAAACTCCATTCACTTTAACTTTAAATAAAATCAATATTACTTTCATTAACTTATTAAATGTAACTGTTTTTATTACACCATGCAATACTAAATAGAATTAGGAACTTTTTAACATATTAACTAATCTATAAACTTCGGTAATTCTTCAGCAAAATTATGGGTCAGAGGATATACTTACAACCAGTATGAATAGTTCCGACACTGAAAGTTATTACTTTCCTATACTGAAAATATATTTCTGACGGGTACTTACTTCTATTCCCATTTATGGATATTCTTGTTAGGTGCTACCCTCTATATATGCAAACATTTCTCTACATGCAACAAGCCTTGAGCTCCCACATACCTCACAATCAACATGGTTTAATTGCATCTTGCATGTATATCATCATGCAACCCTCCACCAATAGGATTGTCACACACCTTCCTAAAGCATGTAACTCCCTTTATTCCATTCTATCAAACTGTCAATTTGAGATTAAGCAGAAAAGAAAGCTCTGGTTTTCCATTGGGAGGAAGAGTGGGAAGTGTGAGAGAAACTAAATACCCATCAGAAATATACTTTCAGTATAGGAAAATAACTTCTCATACAGTACATTACCTCCTCTCACTTGTACAGTTATAATCCCATATTGAATAGACATAGGAACTAGTGTGAGAAATAGGAAATAAGTATCCTTTAAATGTGTTGGAAATACACCCATAAAGTGTGATCCTGTTTGGAAACCATACCACTTCTGTACCAGATATTATTCTGTGTCCAGTGTGAAAATAGTTGTTGCATATATGGGCAGAGATTGGAAGAAGCACAACCAAAAAGGTAGACAACTATTTGGTTCAGAATCTGAATAATAGCATGTAGAAAGTGCAATCTCAAAAAAGAATTACTGTATAAAAACCTTCTACAGACAGTAATATGGTGAAAACTAAAATGGAAATGTCACAAGGTATAAAGTGGCTAGAGCACAATGGACCATATATGGCCAGTCAACTCCAGTCCAAAACCAAGTGGTATCAGAAATAGAACATCTGACCTGTGGAAGGACAAAGGTCCACACTGTCTTCACCTCATATTACATAGAATGAAAGGATATAATTTTCAAACTCGTCTATGAAATGTGCTCATGCAGTAAGTTGCATCAGAGTGACACCCCTATGAACACTGGCTTTAGGCAGTGAAAATGTAATGGAGTGCAAAATGAAAAACCACTGGCCCAGTCAACATCATTCTCCACATAGGACTACAAAGAAGATGGAGCATAAAGCCACCCTCAGGTTATACTGCATGAAAGTGGATTGCCTTGAGAAATATACAAAAATCTCCATGCAATATCAATCTCTGGGACACACTGCATGGAGATGGAGATTCAGAGGTAAATTGAGTGAAGAGGAGGTAACACAACTAACACATGTAAGGATTTACGTTAATTGATCTAGCTATAATCTAAAACCACTAGCTGAGACTTGTGTCCAGGTGATGATAGGATGGAAGATCTCAATCTAAGGGGTGAACTGCAATATGATATATCTACTCCAAAAGACCATCATCCTCTGAAAATGACTAAACAAAGGCTGGAGCACTGTATCAACCTCAAAGTCCCACTGCATGAAGTGGATTGCATCCATAAAATATAAGCAATCTCACCTTGAAGATAAAACCACACAGAAGTTGTGTGCAACAACAACTTCCACAAGCCACCATATGAAGATGGAATGTATTTAACTGGTGACATGCTCAACATCATCCCCAGAATAGGACCACACAGAAGATGAAGTGCAATGTCACCCTCCAGGTCCCATCACATCTAGAAAATATAAGCAACCTCACCCTCTGGATAGAACTGCACAGAAGCTTGGTGCAACATCTTCAGAATCCATCAGCAGACCACTATCACCCTACTCTCTACTAACTGAAAGTTCACACATTCAGGAGGATTCCTCTAAGATCCACCACCCCAGCAGCTCGGAACTGGAAAATGACAAGGACTCCCATACTCCACTAAAAGAACAAGAGGGAAATAATGCAGTGAAGAATATGAAGGAATACCAACATCACAGACAGTGCAAGGGGAAACATAAAATATCCTATATTGAAAAGCAGACTGCAGCTGATTTATTCAGTTGAAGGGATGGTGGCAAAATGGCACTACCCCATTCAGCTTTACCCATGTAAGTCCACTGGTCAGTGCAGTCCAGAACAGGCATATTAATGAAGCAAATATATAACAAATAAAAAACTACTAGCAATCTAGTGGAACACCCCATTTCAAAAGTGTGCATTTTTGGTCATGGATATATTGACTCTAATTATTTAAGCTTTCCCATGTGTAAAGTTTATCTGGAGCAGACCCAGAATAAGAGTGGGAAAGGGGTGGAAGAGCAAATGGTTAAAAGAAAAAATGAACCTCACAAGCTGCTAAAAATTTGAGGAAGAAAATAGATCTGGAAGAACCACACAATGAGGAGGTCAACAAATTTGGAAGGAAGGAAAGTGGAACTAACTGGTCCATTTCCAATGGAAAACATCTACTGCTAAGGTCTAAGGATGATGAACTTGAAACTATTTTGACCCTATCTCATAAATAACTATTTCATGGATATTATCATTACCCATATTATGTTATTGTGAAAGTTTCATACTGATTAGAAGTTCAGCAGTGAAGCTAGTACAAAACAAATAGTTTCACAATATTGAAATAAATATGAAAAACATGCAAGTCACAATAACATTCAAGTCTAGCAGTTGTAAAGGATTTATCTTTTGATGTTTATTTTAATACCTACATACTTCAGTATAGTTTTATTTTTGCATGCAATATATATTGTTGAGTGTGTATTGCGCAAGTCCCATCTGCTCTCTAAATTAGTAGATTCTTGAAAGTAAGAATCAACAATATTTGTTTTATGAAAATGCAAGCACACTTGGACATTGTTGAAACCTTGAGACAAACGAGTGATTCATGTAAAAAAAGGTTAGTAGCTGAAACACAGCAGAAGATTATTATTGATAAGCTACGGTCAGTGTGCCTTGAAGCTATAATTGTGATTTATTGTCTATTAATTGGAAAATTACATAATTGGACCACAAACGTTTGTACATTTCAAACATTATGAACTGATTAACTTCAGACATTATTTCTAATAAGATATTAACTACCTTCACCAGGAAAAGTTAGCTTGTAAAGGTGCAAAGCCAAACAACAATACTGCTAACTAGCATCCTGTGAAGTATACCTGTATGTCAACATAAAAGTAATTTGTGTGTTGTGGACCTGGATCATCGATAAAATACTAAGTTCTAGACTGGATACAAGTCTTTGTATTGTCTGTAAGTTTGTGAAACTCTTGTATATAAACTATCACTTATAATAACTATCAGTAACAGCCATTATCATAAATTGTATTGTTTTTTATTTGTTTATTAAAACATAAGTGTCGTACGAAAGAAAATTATGCGTATCAAAATTGTTGGCAAATATCATAAATTGTATACATATTAACATTTAATTATGTTCTAAATTCAAATTCAAATATCAGGTTATTCAAAATGGTAATATGTAATGTACATAACATTATAAATTCGAGACTCATCCAAAATAAGTTATATTATGTAATACAGTGCTCAATATTAAAATATTTCTTTGTAAACCAGAAAACTAATCAAAATACACTCACTTAGATATAAAATGCATGAAATAATAAATATTCAATATTTAATTTTAGTACTTAAATTATAATTATTATATTTCCAAATTCTGGTTATTAATAAAAAAAGTGTAAAATTACTGTAATTTTACAATTCCACAATTGCCCAAATATGTTTTATGGTTCAGTTTATGACTGTTAAAGTCAATAAAGATTCAGAGACAAGTCTGCACACAGAAACACAAAAACAAAATCTTACCGGATCTTTACTTTTGCAATAAAATAGAAGATTCCCTCGTAAACGAAACCAGCGTTCTGTAAAAACTATAAGAGACAGCTCTTTAGGCACAAAACAAACATTGTAATAACATTTAACATATAAAATTCAATTCAAAGCAGAAAACTTTAATTGTCAAAAATAACCTCATTTAGAACAATTAATATTTCATACCATCTCCTCGACGAAATATGCCTTCCTGTTTTTCCCGAATAAAAAGCACTCCCTCTTTATCAAACTTGTATGAAGGCTGGGAGGCAACAGCTAAGAGTTCTTTTGCATTTAATCGCATCTGATCAAGGAGTTGCTTTTTTCACACCATATCATGGATTTATTGTGACTACAATTAAAATAAATACATGTAAGACTCCAATAGAATGATCTTAAAAAAAATGTTTTAGAGTAGTGAATGTATCTAATAAACAGTAACACTATAACTTGAATACCATTTAATAAAGGATAGCTACAACCAAATATTTTGGTTTGAAACAATATTATAATAAACAAGAAGTCTATAACTACTAATACTCATCCACTAAATACAAGCATCAAACAAACACAAGTTTATAAAAAGTGCATGTGCATATACAATGTGAACTTTTTTTCTGTACCAATAATTCACCCATGTCATGAATACTTCAGCTTCATAGTTTTAGTATGTGATAGTCTTCTCTCACCAACTTGCTCGCTATTTATCAAGTATTCCGATTTTAAATTTAGACACACAGACAAGCATTCTCTTATCTCAACAGTCACAAAATGTTAAAAAAGAATTAGGGCTGGCTCAAGACAGGTATGAATGGCTCAAACAAGCCACTACAAAATTTTAGGGGCACAAAATTACAAAAATGTAGAAACAATACTGATAAAGAAAGAGTTAAGGGTTACTTGTGGTGTAAATTTGTGTGCAATACTTAAATTGATATCACACTAAATACCAGAATATTCAGTTCCAGGTAAGATCTTTTATATGTGAAAACCAAATAAATGTTTTCCAAACACCCTTTTTGTTCCAAGAATTTTATAAACTGTGTCCATTAGTATTGCAAGTGCTGAAAGATCATTTTCAAGACTAAAGTTGATAAAAACATTTTTGCATTCTACAGGGTGGCCTGTAAGTCCCTACCCGACCATATGTTATTATGTTAGATTATCTTATACTAATGATGAGTTGAACGCAGGTGTTACTGCAGCATTTGGAACAATAACCCCTGCTACGTTGAGGAAAATGTCTCACAGAACATGGCATCGCATAATATTATGCAGCAAGAATGAGGGACAGCACACAGATACACTGGATACATAAGATATATGGATGGGTAGAGACTTACAGGCCACTATGTACAATGGGACAATAATTTTTGAAGAAAATGAAATGGCCAGAGAAATTAACATAGATAGATTAGAGAAAATTCCTTTTTCAAAGACTAATTTAGTTCTTTTAATATGTATTTTCCTATTATGTACCACTTTTCTACTCTGCATTCTGAATTTTAAAAAATTATTTACAACTTTGTAATATACAGAAGAATTATTAAAATATAAAATATGAAAAATATTTCGTTTTTATTTCTGTACCCTTAATTTTGAATTTAACCCAGTACTGACTGAACACCCCCTCTTTTGAATATTTAACTTGTATATAAACTTGAAATTATATGCATAATAATTTTATGCAGAGGTATGCCCCCAGATCTCCCTAAATTGAGCTGCCTTTGGCAGCAAAGGAGATACTTTTAGCAGATCCTTACACTTTTAATCTTTCATTGTAATAATTCACATGTTGAAAACTGCAAAAACAATAATACAGTATCCTTCACAGACAAGGGACAACATAAAACAATGAAAACAGCTGAGACTTTCAACAGTCACTAACTTTCTAACTATGATGAACAGACAGTCTAATGTAAAGTGAGTATTAGGATATACCCTAAAATATTCCGAGTATAACAAGATGAAGATTAATAATATGTTAAAAGATATTTAAATGAGACTCATTTGGTATTTATAATTAGTTCTAGTCATCATAGAAAAGACACTACTCTTAAGTAAACTGTGGAGAAAAAGAGCCCCCACTAATTTATTGCATCAAAGAAATTGAAGTGGGAAGGTTATGGACTTCTTGAAAATACAGACACAGCCTTACGGCTTTATATGAATTTTCCTTGATTGTACAAACAAAGTTTCATATCTGAAAGCTTCTTCTGTTGGGAAAACAAGAGTAACTTCATGAAAACATGCTCAACACAATTAAGACTTTGTATTGATACTTTAAGATAGATAAACCATTTACTCTCTTCACTTATAAAAAAAAAATAAATCCATCGAAATGCATGAATTTAATAAAGTGGCTTATTTAAGGATGTCACCCTCATTTAAAACTTATTTGTGACACTTTTTTTTTGTATTCCAATCAAGAACAAATGTAAGTGAAACACTTATCTACATACAAGTTTAATGTTTTTGCAATACAAAAGTAATTTAATAGAATAATTATATTATAGTGGCTATAAAACACAGTCAACTATAATAGTACAGAAAAATACCTTCCTTTAGAGTACAAAGTGAAAAGTATAAACCAGCCAATTACATAAAAAGTTAATATACAATATTTTAAGATATATTTAACCATCAAGAACTAAAATGTGATTGAAAACAACAGTGTCATGACAAAATTTTATGCTCCACTTTCAGTTGGTCGTTTTTAAAATTCAACTTTGCCTTCTATATGTATACAAAAAACAAACACTTGTTAAATAAAATCTGCTTAATCAATTGAAAACAAGTAATCTGCATATTAAATGGACTATGAAAGATGATTAAAGAAGGCACTTAATATGACTGGGCCAAGTTTAAAACTGTATTGGTAAGTTTAACTTAAATGGTAGGGACTGTTTCCTTTCATTCAATTTTCATGACATTAACTAGGCATCATAACAATAAACTGTTTAAATATCAAACCAAACTACAGCTAACATCATCAAATTTTTAAAATATGGTGATAAGCACTTGTAATGTGTATTCACATCTTGCAATAAATTTCCTCAGTATTATTTCCCTATATATATGTATATATAATACAATCAAAAACTTCAATATACTTTAAAATACTCAGCACACTTCTTTATAACATTTACATTCAAATAATTCTAAGTTATTAAATAAAGCACATATAACAAAAAAGTCTATATAAAGTTAAAAATGTATATAAGAACAAAAGAAAGGGTCACTGAACACTGACACGTTTCATCCAAGTTACTTCCATATTACTGTTATCTATATTTTATCAATAAAACAAAAATTATTCAATGTGCATATATCACATCATTTAACATCCTTCTAAGCACACACACACAAAACTTAAATATTTTATACAGTTTTATTTCCAACCTTTTCATTCTACAATATAAAATTTTGAACAACTGTTTAAAACTGTAACAGTTTTGAACACTGAATCAAGTTTTGTTACTTTTGTCCTTTCTGTAACAAGACTTGTAAGCTTCATAGAGATCACATCTACACTTCATTTTCTCATGAAAAAAATAAGTTAATAGTACAGTTATGTAAAAAAAAACAAGAGTAATTTGTTGCTTCACTTATACAGTACCAAATTTATTTTCAATTTCAACATATTATTTTAATGTTTGAAAAATGCTAGTTGTGATACCAGCACTGGCAAGTGTCAAATGAAAGTCTAAAATATCATACTCATTTATTAGTAATAGTATAGTATAGGCTCTAGCTGTTGATATTACTTTATTAGCAGTAAGCGAAGAAGATACATAGTGCTACTGATAATATGATTCATTATTCATTACGAATCATACTCACAATACTAATGCTATCTTAAGTATTTATTAACTAATTTAGCATCCTTAACTTACCTGATAGAACAGAATAATACGTAATTATAACACTACAGTTGACTCACTTAAGTTTCAGTATCATGTTTAGGCTTTGAACAGTGGAATTTTGAAGTTACCCTGAATTAACAAATTAATTTGTAATTAAAAGTTACAAAATACAAATTAAAAGTTATTAATTGCAGTTGAAAACTCTACACAGTGACACTTACAACATGTAAGGGAAGGTTAGAAGTCCATAAAAATTAAAGAACACTATTTGTTGGGAAATGTAACAAAAGAAAAGTTTAAAATACGCAAGTATATCCAATAAAGTAAATAATTACTTTTACAAAACATAAAACTAGGCTTACACCGGTTTTTAACTTTTAACTTAAGATCCTTTTGCCTTGTCAACAATAATAGTGCCCTCTAACGTCAATTTGATTTATGTACAATGAAATAATCTAAAAGATTGATTTTATATATCTGATATTCTACAGATTCACATACATAATATCTTTAAACATGCTCTAAATTTAGATATAGTACGTTTAACTACAGATATTTCAAAAATCAATTTCCGAATAAATACTTTTCGTAATATCCAAACCCTAATAGTTTTAATGTTACAGCATTTGTTAATTTGATTTTTCACACAAAGCTACACAAGAACTGCCTGTACATAACTATCCTAATTTTGATCTGTAATAAGACAACTAGTCATCAACACCCACAGCGAAACTTCGGAGCTACGCTCTTCTGGTCGAATGGTGGTATTTGCACTTACAGCCCTAATTTTTTTTTTTTTTTCAAACCGTGCAACTTGTAGATTCACAATTCAGTTACAATTAATAATGTAAATCAAAGTCTTTTCCTGGTTTGATGAGAGTTGGCTAGTAGCTAAAATGTTGGATTGCGGATCAAAAGGTTTAATATTCCAGCTACACTGCAGATGACAATGTTTAGACTTTCAGCTGACCACGCTTTGTAAAACTGGTAGACATTCTATTTTTCGGTTTCAAATGCTGGACGGCAGACTTATGGTTGTTGATTGACTGCCTTCTCTTTGGACTGTAGTAATTAGGAACTGCTATACGTGAACCTTAGAAGTTTCTGACCTGGCCTTTGAACTCTTTCATGTTCAAAATAACAATAGTCTAATAAGTCTACGGCAGCAATTTTCAAACTTTATAACTTTCGGACTTTTTTTAAATTAAAATATTCCTTGACCCCTCAAACCTATATCGATATTTTAGTTTTAAAAAAGAAAATACTTCATGTACAAGAAAAGCACTATTCCAAAAATAAATATTTTAAATTATATAAATGTAAGTTAGGAAAAATATTTTTTATTCTGTAAATCATATTTTCAAAATATTTTAATGAAGTTTCAAACATGACCCATGGATCCCTCTGAGAATCCGTCAACTCTCAATTTGAATAAAGCTTATCTCGGATGTTATACTCTCGTAGCGCTTATTTAACGGATAAAAACTCAAAGCAAAAATACACACAAAATAGCATGAAACCATTTCAATACTTTTTACCATGGCGGCTCGTATGAAAAATATATTTTCAACATTCTGCTTGTAACTCGTCTGAATTTGCTGATCATGATACATGATAACGTATGATATCATTTGTATGAAGGTTGCGGATGTAACTATTACAAGTTTAGTTTTTATACGTTTAGTATTCGATATCTGAAATTTTTATGGAAAAACACTCTTAATCACTAGGTGTGAATTTTATACAAAGTATTCAAGAATTTTGGAAAAACTTTTGAAACATCATAGCGGGAAAATCATTTTACATGGAGACGTACAGTTTGTTGCATACGCAAGAATAATTTACTCTTTCTTACAGTCTCGATTGATGTTATCAACGTGTTATCACAATAAAACAGTACCCCTACAAACTGGAACTCTAATGCCCACAATACACTTAATGAAGCCTCTCAGTGTGTGGATTAAGCGAGAAAGCCTAGTTAGCTGGCTCACGCGTTTTCTGAACATTTCGCCTACGTTGTTTTTTGTTGTTGTTGTTATTGTTCTTTTTTAAAATTTTAATGGAACTTCGTAAATGTAATTGTTTACGCTTGTAGGGTTGCGAATAAGGATGAACTGCTTTGACGACTTCAAGAAGCTTTTACAAAAGTTATTTCTGCAGTGATTAGGTACCGACTAGATATTTTGCGTTTAACTCGTAGTGCACGTGTTGAACTGTGATGAATACATACTTTAAAACAGCATTAAACATTTTCCTTACACGTACAATAAACGGTGTATTTCTATGTTGAACACTTTTTCTGATATGATTTTTAGAAAAGCGTTTCCAAAATTCTTGAACACTCACCATGTATAATTGTGGCAAACTTAAATTATTCTGTTTCGTCATTATAATTTCTTTTCGTGTTTTTCGTGCTAACACTCGTGTTTTGGGTTTTTCTTGAAAGTACTGTTCCAAATATTATTTGTATTATTTAAAATGCTGTTCATAAAAAAAAGGGCCTGGCATGGCCTAGCGCGTAAGGCGTGCGACTCGTGATCCGAGGGTCGCGGGTTCGCGCCCGCATCGCGACAAACATGCTCGCCCTCCCAGCCGTGGGGGCGTTATAAAGTGACGGTCAATCCCACTATTCGTTGGTAAAAGAGTAGCCCAAGAGTTGGCGGTTGGCGGTGGGTGGTGATGACTAGCTGCCTCCCTCTAGTCTTACACTGCTAAATTAGGGACGGCTAGCACAGATAGCCCTCGATCAGCTTTGTGCAAAATTCCAAAAACAAACATAAAAGAAAGATTAATATATGTTAACGATAAGTTATAGTAATTAAGTTTCTTAGATTTTTCACTTATATTATATTACTTAATGATTTGTGTATGTAACTGAAATTAAATGTAACGATTTTTCTTTAATCGAAAATAAATACAGCAGTTTCATATTGTTAATTCTATCCTGATGTTAGGAAACACGTGGGAACAAAGACAATTTAAGACGTGACCCAGCATGACCAGGTAGTTAAGGTACTCGACTGGTAATAGCGGGTTAGAATCCCTGCCACATAAAATATGTTCACCTTTTTAGCCGTGAGGAGTTATAAAGTTTCGATCAATCCCACTATTCGTTGGTAAAAGAGCAGCCCAAGAATTGACGGTGGGTGGTGATGACTGGTTTCCTTCCCTCTAGTTTTACATTGTTAAGTTAGGGACGGCAATCGCAGATAGTCCTCGTGTAGCATTGCGCGAAATTCAAAACAAATAAAAATAAATTAAAGATAAAAATAAAATGCCCTATAACCAGAACGCTTTGGAAAGGTAGAGACAATACTATACGTAATGATAATCCTACATCTGGTCACCAATGTTACATAGTCTTGTAAAAATAAAACTAGTAATGGTCTGAACGTTTACATTATTCGTCATCTTTTGAAAGACAAGCAGCTGAAAGTTTATGTATATATGTATTAGTCGGATTATAGGTGGCAGCACAATTACTTATCGGTTTATAGCACTAAAGTCTATATAAAATGATATAAAATAACATAATTGCTTGCTTTCAAAATTTTAAAAATATTCACTTCTAAGTATTTCAAAGTATAATTTGTCATCTTTATTGAATACAATCTAAATTTTCAAGATAAACATAGATATTGTAAGTGTCTTGTCATAAGTTATTTACGATACACAAATTGATAGTTTTTTGAGTTTGTGTGTGTTTTCTTATAGCAAAGCCACTTTAGGCTATTTGCTGAGTCCACTGAGGGGAATCGGACTCCTGATTTTAGCGTTGTAAATCCGTAAACTTACTGCTTTATCAGCGGAGGACTAGTTTTTGAAGGTATTTCTATACTGGCAGCACAGACATAAGAAATAATAATTAAAAAAAACAAAGAGCATAATATCCTAAACATTTATGCTAGTGCGTGAGACAAACTATCATTATTTATGTGTTCTGCAAGAAAGCTATATTATATTATTTCTTTAACTTTGCTTTCATTTGTAGTATTGGTTATTGTTTAAAGTAATTATTTTTATTATTTTTAATATTATATTATTAATATAAATTTTACGTTGAATTTTTAGTTTAGTATATTGATATAAACTAATTCAAATCTCCTAAATTGTAAGAAACTCGTGAAACTTGTTAGAATTACGACCAAAACTATCATTACCATCAGGGGTACCAAGTGATGAAATTGTATATTTTTAGTGAAGGTTTAAACGCCGAAATTTGAAGAAGCGTTAGAAAACAATAAGTGTAACATTTGTGATAAAATCACATTAATTGCAGAGTTTGTTTTCCAGATTCCTCTTTCTTTGCTCATTTCGTATAAATTGCATTTCATATCTATCTTTTGTCCCCAGAATTTATTGACCAATAGACCTTTAATTCTATACCAGAATTGATATTTGTTTGTTTTGAATTTCGCGCAAAGCTACTCGAGTGCTATCTGCACTAGCCGTCCCTAATTTAGCAGTGTAAGACTGGAGGGAAGGCAGGTAGTCATCACCGGGCCTACCAGAATTGAACGATGAATGATAAATGTTCTTTTGAAAGTGGCCCGGCATGGCCAGGTGGGTTAAGGCGTTTGATTCCTAATCTGATGGCCGCGGGTTCGAATCTCCGTCGCACCAAACATGTTCGCCCTTTAAGCCGTGAGAGCGTTATAATGTGACGGTCAATCCCACTATTCGTTGGTAAAAGAGTAGCCCAAGAGTTGGCGGTGGGTGATGATGACTAGTTGCCTTCCCTATAATGTCACTGCTAAATTAGGGACGGCTAGCACAAATAGCCTTTGTGCAGCTTTGCGCAAAATTCCAAAAGAAAACAAACAATTCTTTGAAAGCATTTCATTCTAACTAGTACATGTAGGGGTAGTAATGTCATAAAGTAAAGAAACGAGGGTGAGATGAATACACAGAACCATAGAAAAATCCCTACATATGTAGCCAGTAAGTACTGAGTCAATCTTACAAGCCTACGGTTATTAGCTATTGTAAGACAGTTCCATTTAAGTGCTTGTATTAAAACCTGAATTCATGCATCTGATAGGAACTCAACATTTAGTTTTAGGTAGAAGGTATTTTAGAAAACATTTAGCTATTTATGTCGTGATTTTTGTACGGTTTTGTGTATTCCTCCCGTTTTTGTGTCTGTAGTTTTTGGCATTACCATTCGTACATCGTAAGTAATTTTGCAAAAAAAAAGAAAAAAAAGTATGTGATATATATATATATATGTATGTATGTACGTACATATATATATATACATATATTTTAAAAACAATTTCACTGAAGTAGGTTTATAAGTGAGCATTTGTTTTATTTTTATAGTTCAGTAATAATGTATATTGTTCATATAATGTCACTTTAGTCACTTTTTTATAATCTTTGTAGAATCACCTTAGATACTGATATTATACTGTACAATTAGCTACAATAAATTATTAATAATTATTGGTCATTATCTTTACTTACTGAGACTTAATGTTGAGGAACCTACAGTGAGTAAAGAACACATGAAAATTGTATATCTGTGTCATCTCAATATTCATGTTTGCTTTCTTTTCGGCACTGCTATCCTTACATTGTGTTACGTCTGCAAAATATTTTTTATTACTTGTTTTATGATACTTTTTCCCCTGACTGAAAGCTGATGTATTCTGTAAAAGTATGAAATAAAATATATTATTATGTGTAATGATTTTTTTTTTTTGCTCTTTAACTTCATACATTATATCAAGGTTGGCTTCCTGTTGTACAAAGCACTAGTATCCGCTCATCCAACGCTCTTCTATTGTGGGCTGGCGATTCTTGTTTCACCCTCTACTTAAGTTTTTAAGGAAAAATAAAATTTATATAAAAATAACTTTCAGTGATAATGATTACATCATTTAAATTAGAATTATTAATTTTTTAGCTTATACTGAACACTTCTGTATAAGTGATAGCCTATTCTCAAATACTCTTGAAATGCTTGTCTCTGGTACTAAAGCCATTTTTTGGCTTGCGTGGGATAAGAGCAAGAAATATGAACATTCTTGCTCTTTAGTGTTTTCCATTTCTTCAGTTCACCAACACTTTTAAAAGATACTGGGAGTCTCACAAGCTGTGAAACACTCGTTAATAGCAATGAGGTGCTCAGATAAAGTTATAACTTTAGCAGTTATTTGTAACTAATAATAGAACCAAGGATAATACATTGACTGCGGTAGCCATTTTTTCTCGGACCATCCCAATATACTTAATACTATCATGATTAATGATACATGATAGCGTAAGAATAACATATTCAGTTATTTTTTATCAGTTAATAGAATTATTTGTATATTTGATGCACGTAAGTAGCTTGATCTGAACAAAAGTTAGTGTTACTTACTACGGGATTATTACAAAGAAAAGAACCACATTAAAAAATTATCCCAAAGCACTCAATTTTGCGAGTGACACGCCGCGAATCAAAAGCGTTTTTATTTTAAATTATAATCAGCAACAATGTTTATCTATAGACAATAAACGAAAGATATTAAACAATTGAAGCATGCCACAGGTTTTGAGAGAAATAAGAAATGTGTGATAACAAAAGATAATGTTGTTCTTTTACACACATTGTTTAAATTAACTTAATAGATTTTATAAAAAAAACAGGTGCAGGAAGTAGGGGGAAGAAAAGTATAAACATTTAAATTTTGTTGTTTTTCTCCATAATTTCAAAGTCATGAACTTTTACTCCGACGTAATACCTTTGTACTACGATCGATGTGATGATAAAGTTTTGGAAATGATAGGAGAACAGGCATTAATAATGTTGACGCCAAATTTCCTTTCGCAAGCAGGATATTCTACACTAAACTGTTGGGAAGCAGAACATTCTACACTAAACTGTTGGGAAGCAGGACATTCTACACCAAACTGTTGGGAAGCAGGACATTCTACACTAAACTGTTGGGAAGCAGGACATTCTACACTAAACTGTTGGGAAGCAGGATATTCTACACTAAACTGTTAGGAAGCAGGACATTCTACACTAAACTGTTAGGAAGCAGGACATTCTACACTAAACTGTTAGGAAGCAGGATATTCTACACTAAACTGTTAGGAAGCAGGACATTCTACACTAAACTGTTAGGAAGCAGGACATTCTACACTAAACTGTTAGGAAGCAGGATATTCTACACTAAACTGTTAGGAAGCAGGATATTCTACACTAAACTGTTGGGAAGCAGGACATTCTACACTAAACTGTTAGGAATTGACCACACTGTCATTCACATTTCAAAATATGACGTAACGTAAAGAATAAAAATGTAGATTTACCTTATGTTATTGCTAAGCGTCGTAACTGAAATACTCCATAATTACTATTCAAGGTGGGCGGTAAAATTAGCTGAGAGCTTTGCCTCTGAGTGATGATGAGTGGAACCAAAAGTACCACAGAATTAACCTTTTTAAATTCTATGAAATAATACAAACTGATAGATTAATTTAAATCTTCTCCTGTTACTCGGGACAGATGCTTTTGCTGATGAAAATATTGCTAACTAGCCCGAAAAAAGAAAAAAAAACTCTTCAAATAAACTTTAGCTGTCAATAAAATGAAACTTTTACAATTCAACATTGTTATTTCTAAATTCAAATAATGTTCAGTTTAACATCAAAATTGAAATACGACAGTTAATATACAAACAACTGTGTTTTTTTTCTGATTCTACAGCTAATCAGTCTATCTTAAAACTCACGGAGTTTGCGTAGAATCAAAATTCTCAAAGTTTTCGTTTATTTTGTAGCAGAACACAAACATTTTACCGAATAACTCTTACTCCGACGTAATGTGATCTTGATAGGAGAACAATTAATAATGTCAAAGCAGGATATTCTAAAAACTGTTCTACACTAAACTGTTTTCCGAAAGAAAAAAAAGAACAACCGAAAAGATGCATATTTAGTAACTTTAATCGTGATTACTGCTACTATTTTCTGCGTTAAAACTCTCAAGAGTCACGCCCTCTGCGTATGCAGCACGTGACTGGTTTAGCCACCAACTTATTTATATATAGACTTGTGCCATATAGGTTTTGAGCTCATCTGTCATGGTATTCAAAATTTGATAAATAAAAATATCTGTTCATGAGATTAGAAATCCAAGAATTCACGCGCTTTGAAATGTCAGTTTTATTGTAAAGGAATGAGCTCTCAAAACGGCAGTAGTGATGAATGACAGCAAAATGTTAAACGCTAGTAAAATGTTCGAGAAACAGAAAATAAGTAACCGAATGTGTCGTAAATAATATATATTATTTTCTAATTTCGTCAGTAGAAGTATAAACGTCAAAAACAGTTACAGCTGAGTAAAGCAAGCAACTGTATCAATCAGACTATTGATTTAAGCTGGTTTAAAACGCTCCAGTTTTTCTATGGACAAACATGTTTGAGAAACACAAAAATAACTCAGTTGTTAACTTGTGAATGTTCGACACCTGTTGGAATCAAATGTTTATATTTGCTTACGTGTACCAAATGAAGTTGGCCCCTTGTATATTTTACTATAAAGACACAAGTTGAATAAAATTTAATCTGATAGAAAAGTGTAATTGTGGCGACACCTTGGATTAAATAAACAGACGAAAATAAGAGGTATAATGTGACTATATGGTAGGTTGAGGACGTTATGATATACTTACTTTTAATATCATAAAAACTCTTTTTATATTCTGATGTAATTAAAGAACGATATCACTAAATAAATAATAGTGATAACAATACAGAGAGATAGAAATATTCAAACGAGGTTTGTTTTAAGATAAAGTAAAAGTAAAAATCTATACTTTTAGCTTTTTCGTTTGTTCAAATTACGTTCTATTTGCCTTAGGTCACGAAATCTTATTTTCTTACAACACAGTGAAATAAAATCAGCAAAATGTCCTTATCACTACAGTTAAGATAAAAATAGTTATTATTTATTGAAAATCACAACTAATACGTTTTATATGCAGGTAGATATGTTATGTTATTCAAATTGAAGATAAAACTAGCTTAGGAATTATTTATTATAAAATTTAGTAAAAAGGAGCAGAAATGTATTGAATAATTGTTTTTCTTAGTAAGTTGTCCAGCTTTTTAATTTTAAGGACAGTCATTACTTCTCTAGCTGTTGGTTAGGTGGTTAAGACACTGGACTCGTAATTTGCGGGTTCGAATCCTCGTCATACCAAACATACTCGCTTTTTTAGCCGTAGGGTCATTATAATGTGCGGTCAATCCCACTATTCGTTGACAAAAGAGTAGCCCAAGAGTTGGTGGTGGGTAGTGATGACTAGCTGCCTTCCCTCTCGTCTTACACTGCTAAATCAGGGACGACTAGTGCAGATAGCCCTCGAGTAGCTTTTCGCGATATTAACACCAAATCTCTAACTGTTAAGTTAAGCTTATATTTAATTTTATTTTCTTTTGACTTTTTAAACGAAGAATAAAAATATGATAAACTTAGGTACATATTTATTCAGTTATATATTTAAATGCACATAGTTGTAGTTTTTAATTTAAATTCACCAATTCACAAAGTAATGGGCCTTAATATTTTTTTACATATACCACCTGAAATATCTCAACCAGTTCTATACTACCATCATATAACCTTTCAGTTTTTCGAGTCTATTAGTAAATGACTATTTTATGAATTACTTTTGTATAAAAAGGCAAAAGACATTATATTTTTATATTATTAAAATTAAGAGCCAATAGCACATAATAAATTTGTATCTTAATTCTCCTACTAATTCTCCTAAATTATCTGTTATGTTACACTATCACAACAATTATGCAAACTTTATTTCAGGTATTGTTTAGATTTCCAAAATGCCTGAATACTATTTATACTACTACCACTATGAAAGTTTTAAAGCTATACGCAAGAATAAGAAGATAATAAGAACTGAAAGTTTATTTGCCATAAAAATAAAACTTGCATAAAACACTCATCCAAATGATCTTATCCAAATACATGCACACTATTTCCAAAGAAGAAAATCACGTCATTCTTTACCACTAAAACAGATATTGCAAACAAAAATTGTTGAAACAAGTTATGCATTTGTCAAATAAATAAATACTAGTTTGAACTTGTTACCCATGACTGACTCATTCATGTCTTTAATACGTCAAGCTATGCTTCAATTCTCTATAGAACGAGTTTCTAATCACAGTAATACAGGTATGACGTTTCAAGTTTCGTTTTACCGTTTCATTTACAATGATACAAATGTAAAGTCTTACGGATTTTTTTTTTCCTGTTTCATTCAAAATGGTACGAGTGTGAACTTTTAGGTTTTGTTTTACTATTTTATTCACAGTTGTTTCAGATGCGAAGTTTTAGGTTTCACTTAGCTGAATGTCGAATGTTTCAACGTTCTTTCGCAAAGCATACCACAAGTACAGTTTAGTATAGAATTCTGTATAAGAGGGAAAATACGATATTTGTGTTTCACATAAATTATTTCACAATGGTTTGTTTGTTTGTTTCTTGAATTTCGCACAAAGCTACACGAGGGCAATTTGCGCAAGTCCACCCTAATTTAGTAATGTAAAATTAGAGGAGAGGCAACTAGTCATTACCATTCACCGCTAACTATTGGGCTACTTTTTGACGAACAAATAGTGGGATTGATTGTACATTCCAGCGTCCCCATGACTACGAAGGCGAGCGTGTTAGTGTGACTAGGGATTCATAGCCGCGACCCTCAGATTACAAGTCGAGCACCCTAACCACCTAGCCATGCCAGGCCACGGCAAACCTACTAAGGCTCTTGTTCGCAGTCCATAATTATGAACTAGGGTCGAGATTGAAGACAGTGAGTAACATTCTCCCATTCACTATCCATGCTAAGGGATTGATTGTCCTTCTAATAACGCATCCACAGCTTAAGGTGGAATATTTGTGGTTCAACTTTTATATAGAATATGATGAGTAAATTAGGTATTCTTCATCAATTCTAATTCAGGTAGCATAATCGGTAGTAACACATTTTAAAGAGTAACCGGAGGTTTTAACTGCGTAAAAAACACGTATTTAGGCTTACATTTAATTGAAAAAATGCATATAGACATGAACTGATGTCACTCACAAACGTAAGCCCCGCCTCTCTTTTGATCACGTGAGATGTTTGTTTGTGGTTCTTTATACCGCCAATGAAGAAGTAATTCTGATATTGCTAATTCTGCAGCTTTAGAGCAATCACCTTCAGGTCGCTAATGGTAAGATTATATTATGAACATGATGATTTATTTATTGCACCTGCCAAGATCATTTGACTATTTGTGATCATATGCATTATATATATAACGTTTTTCTTTTTTTCTAGAGTCAGTATTGTGACTCGATATTTAGGACTAAATATTGTCTTAATGAGCCAAGAAAGATGATCTAAGTTCATCAGGGAACTCAGCGAATCATAAAACAGTACTTTGATTGTTGGTGTTGAGTTTACTGTGTTTGTCAGTTGATCTGACAGAACAGAGTGAGTGTCATAAGTGTATACATATATCACCTGAAAATAACATCTTGTCCTGTTCAAAAGCTTATAGGATTCGCTTTTCTCATAGAAAAAAATAAAATAATTTTTTATAAAGCAAAGATTTAAGCAGTAGTCAATCGTTTAAAGATGTCGCTTTCTTTTTCGATAGATTATATCCTCAACACCAGAAACTACGCGAGTTCTAAAAGTGAGATTTATCCTCAAAATCAAATCAGTAATAACGTGGTTAGGTGGAATAAACCCTATAAAATACCCTATACGGAACCTTTATACCATGAACACTTAGCTTTAGGCAGACAACTGCAGATGGACAGTATCGGGGCCGAAAAGCACAAACACTATAAGAATGGAGTTTCAAATGTGCATGGTTGTAGGGGTCTATATTGCTTTCCTACGTACAAATTCAGGGCAATAACAGATTTATTACAAAACTTCGACAAAAACCATCAAGCTTTGCCCTTTAAGCCTGATGTTTCTGACACATGCGTAAGGCTAATTCACCTCTCGTCCTCCGAAGCACTGCCATTGATCCTTTCTTCTTTGTATAACGAAATTCTCGTACATCAGCCAGGATATGCCACCAGATCGTTTGATGTCAAAGATTCAAGGCCACAGTTCTGTTGTCCCCAGTTTGACAATCAAGATTGGGCGCTACTACCTCGCTTTCTTTGGTACGGCAACTCGTCTGATGGCCGAACCTTGGCTTACTCTTCGATCAGAGGTAAAGTTTATTAAAAACGAAAACACTGTGTAAGAAATGTTTCGTAGTGACCTGTATTTGTAAGAAAAAATGTCATTAAAGTCGTGATAAACAGTGAGATTGAAATGCTAGCATTTATAGGAAGATATTAAAGTATGTCGGTTAAGCTGATCAGTGGTTATCGAAAAATAATTTATTGAAGGTTTTTTTTTTTTGTAAATAATTCTCCTAAAAGTCTCTAAATCTGCAAACTCAGTGGAGGGAAACCATATATATTAATTAATTTGTTTTTGAAAATTCAGCACGCTGTAAAAGTTTTACTTTGAAAACAAAACCCGATTGCGATCAGTAGAATACGAAAAATCAAATAATACTTATGCAAACTAGTATTTATTCTATTTTGGACTTACCATAAGATGGAATCGTGCTTGTTTGGGATCACTAGTCACTAGGCAGAGGTTCTATTTCGAACTTCCTCTGTATCATAATTGCAAATGATATTAAGAAATACTAATAAAAATTTAGATTTTGACAGAACAATCGCAAATAAGTGTATGAATAATAAGAAAAACCAGAGAGATTACATGCTCTCGTCCCGCCGCTCTTTTTCGAGATTACAGGTGTTTTTATTGAATTATGTCAAATTTCACATTCAGAAAATCCTTCTCAGATCCAGAATGATCAACGTTTTTGTAGCGTTATGACGAGTTTCAACTTCAATGGATACACATGACATTTGATAGAAATATAATCACACTTTAGAGATTTCTTAACCCCGAACCGCAAAAATGCTTTATCTCCTCATTACACAAAATACTACGAAGTGATACAGAACCTTGATTTGAATTTGGATTCTGATGACATTTGGGGAAGACTGTTTCATATTGACTTATCATCTTGTGTAAAGCTTTCATGTACTTCGGTCTATCAGTTTTAGTTATGTACAAAGAAACATATACAGACAGACACAAATAAATCCTATTGCAATACCCTCGTCTTCACCCTCCGAAGGCGAGGGTAATAAACCAATATTCTGTCTAACAATGTAGGCTATTTCCCAAAATAAAGCACTTTCATTGTACTTATAAACTGTTCTTTGTCAATTTACTGTAATTCATACGTTGTCTTTCGCATGGTCAAACGGGTCTACACACCAAGTTGTACAAACTGTGTCCTTTAGTTTCCTGAATACAGTCGTCAGAAAATGGGAGTCACGCTTAAAGGAATTGTCTTAATTCTGATGTACATTATCTTAAGTTCTCGCATTCCTCGCAAATAAATAATGTTATACTATGTATTTATGAGTTTATTAAAATGTACAGCGTATTTTTAAACCAATAACTTGTCGCAGTTCTTAGCTCTGATTATTTTCGTTAAACATAGTTCAGTGATAAATGAAAGTAGTGTTAAACATATGTTGCTATAAATATTTCTACATGTAAAACTGGCATGTTCTTTATTATTATTTGTTTTCAACTGATATGAGCTTTTCCCACTTGGTTTATTATGTTAGTTTGCTGTTTCTATTCGTGTATTGGTAGAGTAAGCCAGACTTGTAATTTGTTTAGTTTTGTTCATTTTGGTTTTTCTATCAAGTATGATATCTAGAAAATATGTTGTTGTTTGAAGTTAAGCACAAAACTGCATAATGAGCTGTTTATGCTATGCCAATCACAGGTATCGAAATCCAGTTTCTAGCGGTAGTAGTCCGCAGACGTACCACTATACCACTTAAGAGTCCAAGAGAAGATGATACGTTCATTAAAGCATTGTTTGCAATGTGTAGAAGTTTTCATATTCATAATACATGTAAAAGCTACTCAAATATTTACTAAGATTACTGAATCGAGTGCGACCTAATCAATAGCGTGCCAGGTTGCACATTGTAAGACCTAAAATTCTAGCTGTATTGTCGCTGAACTACCTTCGAACTTTTATCTGTGAACACGTTATAAAGAAACTTCCAAAAATTTTGTAAATAAATGAGTGAGTTACACGTGCAGGAAACGAGTGGTCATTTCAATTTATTTTTTTCTCTCTGATATTTTAGTTTGTCGATTTTTCTCAACGGAACAGAACTGTTGAGAAGGTGCTTGTTTATTAGAAAGCAATATTTTTTGTTATGAATTGATTACAGATCACATAAAATTAAGTATTCTTTGTATTCTCGATTTAGATATCGTTTTAAACAGGATATTCAATACTAATCTATTTCCCTTTGTTTCCAAAACTGCATGATTAAAGCGCCTCCTAGTGACCTGACCAGCAGCAAGAGGATACGCACGGTGTACACCAGAACTCAGCTATTGGAGCTTGAGCGAGAATTTGCAGATAATATGTACCTAACTCGCATTCGTCGCATCAGGATTGCCACATATCTAAATCTGTCAGAGAAACAAGTTAAAATCTGGTTCCAAAATCGGCGGATGAAATACAAGAAAGAAGTTACTGTTTACCATAGATGTCGCTGCATTCAAGTGCTCAGTTAAAGTTGCTTACGGCCCGGCATGGCCTAGCGCGTAAGGCGTGCGACTCGTAATCCGAGGGTCGCGGGTTCGCGCCCGCGTCGCGCTAAACATGCTCGCCCTCCCAGCCGTGGGAGTGTATAATGTGACGGTCAATCCCACTATTCGTTGGTAAAGAGTAGCCCAAGAGTTGGCGGTGGGTGGTGATGACTAGCTGCCTTCCCTCTAGTCTTACACTGCTAAATTAGGGACGGCTAGCACAGATAGCCCTCGAGTAGCTTTGTGCGAAATTTCCAAACAAACAAACAAGTTGCTTACAAAAAAGCGAAGAATGTCTCCCTCCCCTCAAAAGAAATAAAGGGGTAATAAAAGTGGTTATATAATCCTTCGTTTTTGGTATCAAACCCGATACCTTCTTTTAATTTAGTGATGGTGACTGGTTATTTAAAATTATCGGCGTGATTTCCGACAGTAGTGGGCAGTAAAATATATGAAAGGGGGGATGGATCGCTGAATAAATATAGTGAATAAAGATAAAAAACAGTGAAATATGAATGTTTCTTTTGTTATTATATGACAGAATACCAATCAAGTTGTCTTCGCTTGGACATATATCATGTTTGTGATTAGTTTAAATATAATTTACTTAAAATCACTGTGAAAAAAACTAAACAACTTGTAAATTGTAAACGATATTTTTACTGCAAATATGTTGACCATGTTTGTAAAATTTTCTTTCTTTTTTACGAATCCACTGCTTTCACTGAAACAAGGGAAGAGAGAAAGCTGATCATATTGACAAAATAAAGACACATAAACCCTTATCTACACCTGCACATACACTGTGTGCAATCTACAAAAAATACATAAACCCTTATCTACACCTGCACGTACACTGTGTGCAATCTACAAAAAATACATAAACCCTTATCTACACCTGCACATACACTGTGTGCAATCTACAAAAAATACATAAACCCTTATCTACACCTGAACGTACACTGTGTGCAACAAAAAATCATAAACATCTAACCTGAACGTACACTGTGTGCAATCTACAAAAAAATACATAAATCCTTATCTACACCTGCACATACACTATGTGCAATCTACAAAAAAATACATAAACCCTTATCTACACCTGCACACTGTGTGCATCTGTGTGCGCGTACAAAAAAAATACATAAACCCTTATCTACACCTGCACGTACACTGTGTGCAATCTACAAAAAATACACATAAACCCTTATCTACACCTGCACGTACACTGTGTGCAATCTACAAAAAATACATAAACCCTTATCTACATCTGCACATAGAGTGTGTGCAGTCTACAAAAACACACATAAACCCTTAACTACACCTGCACGTTCAACGTGTGCAATCTACAAAAAAACACACATAAATCATTATATAGACCTGCATATACATTGTCTGTAATCTACAAAAAATACACATAAACCCTTATCTAAACCTGTACATATACTATGTGCAATCTATAAAGAAACATACAACCCCTCATTCACACCTGTACATACACCGTGTGGAGTTTACATACAAAGCATTTAAAGAAAAAAATGTACAAAACATCTGAAATAAGTGTCCGTATTAGTATCGCCTTAAAAATAAATTTCGGTACCCAGTACCGGTGAGCACCGACAGAGTTCACCCTTGTCAGAATCATCTGTTTATTTTGAGAAAATAAGAGAACCATTAATGTGGGCTGTAAGTATTTGGTCATTCAATTTATTCTATATGTGCAGTGGTCTCATACAATGCTATCCTCATTGTCACTTTATAGCACATCTTAGTTTAAAGTACCACAAATTGTTCATTAACCATGATTATACTTCAAAGTCATTTTTATCAAATGTTTACTTCAGGTCATATGGCAGACATGTTATTGATTTATTCGGCAATAAATGAGGGTGATATGTTTGACTTTACAGAAGTAGTTTTGTACTGATTATTTTGTGCAATATACAGAACAAAGTTTTTCATAATTTAAGTAAGTCTGCGGATTTACAACGCTAAAATCAGGGGTTCAATTCCCTTCGGTGGGCTCAGTAGATAGCCCCACGTGGTTTTGCTATAAGAAAAACACACTTTAAGATCAAGTGTGGCCTACTGGTTAGTGTGCTGGGTTCCATATTGGAAGAATCCAAAGTTCGAGCATTGCTGTCGTCTGGTATACTTTGTACTTTAAGTTGTGGGTTCTTCATAAAAGTAATAGACAAAACTATTATTCAGAGCTCTTGTGGTGACAGGCTCTGTTGATAGCTACTCTCCATCTGGTCAATAGTTCAAAATTACCGGCGATTTAAACTAATCCTATGAATCTCCAATATTATTACTTAGCTCAAGTGCATACAAAGCATGAAGTAAACAACTTTAATTCCAGTTAATCTGTTAACATTCTTATCTATGATCTTGTTAAAATTTAAGGACGTAATATACATGAGACTAAACTCGCTGGTGAGTTTCGTGTATAGTCACAGTTATTTTAATTATTTTTAAACTTTTTCAGCCTTTTAAAAAGTACATACTATCTTAAATTTAACTTTTAAGACCACAACTACAAGTATTTAACCTCTGAAATTACTGACAAGATTTTTGTGGTACAAATCATTCAAACAGCATATCAAGCCCCACAGAGGCATTCTGTGGATTTGCAATGCTCGAAACAGGGTTTCGATACCCATAGTGAGCAGAGCACAGATAGTCCCTTGTGTAGCTTTGTGCTTAACTACAAACAAACAGAGTGTAAACATGCCTTTAGCGAGAAAAGAACAATATTAACAAAAAAGGAATAATATAAAATCAAAGCATGATTCATTCAGTTTCTCCAGATTATTTCTGTGTTCCACATGTTAAAGTCTCCTAGTAGAACAGCGTTAAGTCAATAGATTTACATTGCTAAAATTCAGGGTTCGATTTCATGAGGCGGACGCAGTAAATGGTCCATTGTGGCTATGTTCTAAAATCAAGCACAGAAGCAAATAAATAAACTCTCCTTAATAACCTCGCAAACTAAAACAGGAATGTGAAGTGTATGAGGACATAAAATAGAATGGATGGAATGATAAACTTGGGAATCTTACACATACTGAGTATATTCAACAGCAAAAGTTGACTTTCCTACATCGAGGATATTTAAAATAATACACATTAAAATTGTATTATAAATCTTTTTTTTATTTTTCCAGTGTATAGCTTTTTGGTAAAAAAATTCTGGAAACAGCTTGCTACCTATAATCTACATCATTTTGTACATAGCGACTCAAATAAAATTCCAAAAACACTGACAACGTCCCAGAAAGTAAGGAAGGCTGAATGTCAGATTGAAAAATAGAGATTCGAATCAGTTGTCATGTGATGAGGTTTAATTAACCTCAGCATGTATGGTTTTCCGAAACAGATAGTGGCACAAATACATAAACAAATGCTTCCTCCAGTACATCGAAATCATTAACATTTCAGTTATATACTTCATCAAGAGACTACTCGGCGTACAATAGTGGCCCGGCATGGCCAGGCGTTCGATTCGTATTCTGAGGGTCGAGGGCTCGAATTCCCGTAGCACCAAACATGCTTACCCTTTCATTCACCTTGTGTAATGGCGTTTGATACATAATATTGTTCTGCACTGGTATTGCAATAAATGAAGAAACATTTTGAAAAAAAATATTAATTTCTGGAGATGTTTTAAATGATTGACATTTTTTCTCTCACGATATGCAGTTATAGACTTGTGGATTGAGTTAGTCGTAAGAATAATTTTATAATTATTTTAAGAAATCCTATGAACAATAACTCCTCAGCGCAGATTTAATATTTATAAGTTTAAACTATATGACGCGCTTGCTGCTAGCTCCTGCCGAAGATTTCTGGGCATTCTATGCAGTAAAGGAGAACCAAAGGTTCCGATCTATTGATTGTGTGCATAAATCATGCAGACATGCTTTAAATCAAAATTTAGGTGGGCTAGAACGAAGTGTGAATCAATTGTAACGAAGGCATTTGCACGTTTTTGGCTCAACAATTAGAAAAACAGTTAAAGGGTGCTCGTTGTGTAATATTACTAACTGATGCAAGAAACCACGGTAACGTAAAATTATTTCCAGTATTAATTTGCTTCTTTCGACCTTATGCAGGTTCTCAGTGAAACTCATTGACCTAGTCGCCGCTAGGGGAAATTTCGGATATTGAAATATTTTACTGATATTTCTAAAGAGCAAAATTTTACCAGTAAAGTAACTGTTTTTTGTAATGATAACACAAACTGTAATTTTGGTGAAATTGAAAGAAATGGAGTTAACAGTATTTTTAGGAAACTAAATAATTATTTAGGCAGAGATTTATTTGGGATTGGTTGTTTTGTCAACTGTTCTCAACATTTCTTCTTCTATATCTCTACTGTTAGAATATAAGAACAGAAAGAATTTTGTGATTTAGTAGATACTAAATATAAAAGAATCCTGCTGAAATGGAGTAACACTAGATGGTTGATCTACCCATACAGTTGATGTCACAGGAAAATAAATACAGGGAAATCCAATGAAATAAAGAACAGAATTATAGACTGTGTTGAACGAGAGCACAACTCCTTCTGGCAACGTATAGAGGTGTTATACATACATGCATATATTCATATAATTTAACGACAAC
Organism: Tachypleus tridentatus; assembly: GCF_004210375.1. NCBI lineage: Eukaryota > Metazoa > Arthropoda > Merostomata > Xiphosura > Limulidae > Tachypleus > Tachypleus tridentatus. The sequence goes on along the minus strand of NC_134837.1, from coordinate 103,794,694 downwards.
AAGAGACATGTTGATTCATCTAGGCCATCCCATCCATTAAATTTTAAAATCAAAGTAAGATCTTCAATACTACCCTTCATTATTCAAATAGCTATCAAGGTTTCTCGTAAGCTCACCTAAATTAGCTATATACAATATTTCTGAAAGCAACCCATTTCAAAGGTCAACCACTCCGTTACAAAACTAAAGATGTTTTAGCTGAAGCTCACTTCTATCCTGCCAAAATTCACATTTGTGTACAACAGTCTCACAAAACACGATGATGAATCCGTATTATAGATTCACCAAAAGTCTTAAACTCCTCAATCTATGTTTTTTAACTCTTCCCTTCAGTTTTTTTCAGGATAAAACAATTTTAGGGATATTATCCTCTCCTCTTGCGAGAACCTTTATATCCTAGGAATCATTTTAGCAGTCTTTCACTGACCTCTTTGCAACAGTTCAATATTCTTCCTAATGTAAGGAACCCAAGACTGAACAAAATAATCCAAATGTGACCTAACAAATGACATACGCAATGAAATAATAAAACCGTTCTGGACTTGTATTTAACATTTCTGTAAATACAGACTAAAAATCTTATTTATCATGCCAATAGTAATAACGCATTGCTTGGATGGCTTAAGAACAGTCCAATTAGAGCACAAGATTTATTTTCTTCGATAACATTTTAAAGTTTATTCCTATTAAAATCATACTTATAATTAAAATTATGACTTCCCATTATTATAATTAAAAGCCATCTGCCATTTAATCAAATTTATCAAATAATCCCAATGGTTTTATACAGACACATCAGTATTCTTCTCACAGCCAAAGAATCCAAAACCTCAATACTGTAAGAAGATTTAAATAAATCATTGACCACTCCTTCATTCAAATATATCACTAAAACGCAAAGATCCTAACGTTGAGCCTTGAAGTGAACACTTGTGATGTTAATTCCATTTTACTGAACTCAATTTATAACAGCCTTTTGTTTTTTTCTAATTCATCCTGTTTTGTATCCGATGAAATAATCTATCCTTTACGTTCATCGAGAAAATGTTTAGCAAGCTTTTTATATGGTACCTTATCATGTGTATTTTTAAACCCAAAATTATACTATGGATTATCTGTGCTGCGGTCATCATGGACATCAAACCCCAATTTTTACCATTAAAAGCCTTCGTATTTACCGCTGAACCACTGGGAACATGACACCTTGTTAAATGCTTTCTAAAAATCCTTCTACACTGACTCCACGCCAATATCCTCATTTACATAAACAGTAACTTCTCCAAAGAATATCATAAGATTAGTAAGGCAAGATTTTTCCCTAATGAAAACACGAGTAGTATTCTACATTTATAGCAAAGCTATTAAGGCTATCTGCTTTTTGAAATAGTGACCAGAGGAAAGACAACCAGTCAGCAGCATCTTAACACCCACCATCCACAATAAAGAATTGAATGTTGTTCTTATAATGCACCTGTGGTGGATTCACTATTGTATATCTATTTTAATATCGATATTTGTTTTAATTAAATATATATTTAGAAATGCATGTACCTTATACTCTTAAATGTGTATTGCAAAATTCCATGCCTATTCATTAAATTTATAGAAAATTCTCTATTGTAAGAATCAATAATATATGTTTTACGAAAGTATTTCAGTATTATTGGACCAACTGAAATTTCTAGAACCTCGTCTAGACGTTTATAAATAGACGAGCCAAGAGACAGTATATATTGTTGGTTTGCTACTATTAATATACTATAAACCTTAGAAGTTATAACTGTGATTAACACCCATTAATCGCGAAACTATATATGCTTGACCAGGAACGTTTGTATATTTCGACCATTACAAACCATTTAACTTCAGCAGATTACCATCAGACGTTAGTAGTTTTTACAAAGACATTAGATAATTTCAGTGATGAGAAACTCACTTGTAATCAGTGTAAAATCTGCTAGCTACCAGTTAAGTTAACTGTACCGATATAAACTCGAAATACATTCGCTCATCGTGAACTCCCATAAAATATTCAATTCCAGACTAGATAGAAGATTCAATATTGTTTGTAAGTTTGTATAACTTTTGTATATAAATCACTGTTCTAATAACTATTTGTAACAATCTTTATCACAAATTGTATTCAGAAAGAAAACTGTGTATAAATCTTGTTGGCAAACACATAGGTTTGATACACATTTACATTTAATTAGTTCCTAAATTTAAATTACAATTTAACTTAGTTTCAGGTTATTTGAAATCGTTATACGTAACACACCTATGACTTAAGTTGCAAAGAATATTTTATGATATCACGTGAATCGGAACAGGACTTGCCAGATCAGAAATCTAGATCTCTACCGTAGTTCCAGTCTATGCCCATTCACAATAAAAAGCTGATATGCTAGACCATTCAAAATGTATATAAGAGTATTTCAACAACAATATGTTCATCATATTTCTTGCTAGCAACAAGTTTTATTTAATACAGAGCTCATTTGGCACATTAAAGTGTACTAAGAGGCTTTAACGAACATTCCACGATAGTTACAGAGATATTTTACCACTCGCTAGATAGTGAGCTGTCTTCACAAAGTTTTAGATCACTGGTTCTTTAAAAAAATTGACCAATAGCTCAGAAAGTAAGTTCTGCCACACCCTTTTATCTGGGGTTTAAAATTATTATTAAACGTATCCCTTTGTACAAAGTGATGATGTTCTAGATATTACATCTTTCTATATATGGTATTCTAACTACATACTAATTGAGCAGCTATTAGCCAATATCTTGTAAGTATCACGTTATAACACTCTGCTTGAGAGCTCAAAAAGTAAGAGTTGCAAACCCTGATAATTGAATGCTGGTGATAAAAGAGTCTATATATTTTGTAATTTTGTTTAGTATCATTGATTTCTGAACCATCTAAACACAACGTTAAACATTGCATTGCCTATCCCGGTAGGCAGTGGCCTAATTTAAATGACTGATAAATGATTGAAATCCTCCTTCACTCTCTTAAACCTTCGGGCGATTTTTTTTTTGCCCTCATCAAAGGTGCCAGTGAACTAATCATAATTCTCGCTACATCAAACTTTCTGCCTATGTCCATATGACTTATTTTAACTACTAGGGGTACGTAGGGTAGTAGCTATATCCTTGCTTCCTGGTCATGGAATGGTAGAAGTCTGGTGTCTGGAGACGACTTCTCCTTGACCCAATGATTCTATACAACAAACGAAGCACCTCCAACAGCTGATTTTACCTTTTCTGACCATAAGTCCTCCTATGTGGAAAATGCCATTTCCAAAGAAACTATGCTCAATGATACAAAAATTTTGAAGGGCTCATATAAACCACGACGTTATTCTAGAGAAAACAGACATCTCTGCAACACCAACACCTATGGTACCTTCTCTATGATATACTTTGGTAGCCCTTTGAAGAATGAATTGTTCTTGACAATAACAGCGGCCAGCACTTTAGAGGAGTTTCAGGGGATACAACGAGAAATAAAAGATTGTTTAAAAGTTTTATTTTTCCAAAATGTGGCTGTACAAAGATAGCCTTTTAGGGTCAAATGATCTCCTTTTATCCATAGAGTATATTATATGATAATAATTTATTGCTACCTTCCCAAAATACTTTTTTAACTGTGTAATTGTTCTTAATCATACAGAGACTAAAGTTAGCCCGCTCTTACTGGTTGCCCACGCTGATACAACGGTAAGTCTACGGATTTGCAACGTTAAAATGAGGAGTGTGATTCCACTCGGTGGACTCAGAAGATAGCTCGATGTGGCTTTGTTTTAAGAAAATACACAAACTCTTACTAGTCGAAATTTTTATTGCTCAGAAGAAACATTTCTACTATAAAACTGTTCATGACATTAATATAAATTGACTAATTTTCTAATTTATTTTTTGCTTTGTGGATATTTTTCGTTTCACTTAAAATTTCGATTTTTTATAGTTTATATAGCGTTTAAAACAAAATTTTAATGTGGCGTTTTTATATTCACGCATTATGCAATTCATGCTGTTGTTTTTTAAAGAAGTTAAACCATATTTTTCAGAAAATTATGATAAATGCAAGCCTACTTACAAAATTTACATTACATTACATTAGGTAATTTGCTTCTATTTAAAATGTTCGATACGAGAAAATAAAATACACACGAAACTTGATCTGGTTTTGGTCTCCACGTTAACTATGCATGTAACAAAGTTTAGTTTTTAAAAAACAGAAAATATACGATAATTTACAGAACGAAATTTAAAAAAGATATATGTTTTTCTAAATACAGAGTCCTCAAAGGAAAAATTAATAGAGGAACTGAACATAAGTTCAAAACCAAACTACTTTACTTAGTCATTTTTGTTGTTGCTTCACTGGTAGTTTTCAACAATATGTTCAATATAATACCACCGACTATACTTAACAACACAAAAATTAATTTAAAATAACCCTAAACAAACTAGCGACTGTTTTCCGTGAGATCATTACCTGTTTGTTATTTCAGTTCAAACTGATGTAATACGAGTCCTGAACACAGGACTGTGATAACACAGCGGTAAGCGAAAGAGCACTGAAAATATACCAATTTAAATACTGCAAATGTTGTGCTATGTTGCTTTTACATCGATTTAATGGGCATTTTTAAAGTCAATATCTTAATTAGTCTAGAGAAAGGCTTCTGCTTTTTTTTCTTCTCTCTCATATTTTTAGGTAAGACAAGAGCTTATACTACACATGTTAGAATGGCTTAGATATGTTTATATATATAACTGTTCTTATCCTCGTCTGTATTTTTATTTAATTGTTAAATTCTTCCTTTTTGCTTTAACTATTTTCGGTATTAATTTTTGACCAGTTTTTAAGTTATCTGTAACCGTTCACACAACGTGAAAATATATCAGTATTCTAAAGTGCATATTATAACTACATAACCATAACTACGTTCAGAAAAGTATTTCATACACTCATAAACAAGGTAATAAATTTTATGATTCGCATAAATTTTACATATCAGTTTACCGAACATGTTCATAATTAGAAAAAAACGCCATGGACACCATACCTTCTAATTGCGAGTAGAAAGAAAGAAAACGACTCGTAATTTGTTACTCTATAAACCCCGTAAATGGCTTAAACGTCAAACGTTTCTTCAAAATGGCATGGCCAAGCGCGTAAGGCGTGCGACTCGTGATCCGAGGGTCGCGGGTTCGCGCCCGCGTCGCGCTAAACATCCTCGCCCTCTCAGCCGTGGGGGCGTTATATGTGACGGTCAATCCCACTATTCGTTGGTAAAAGAGTAGCCCGAGAGTTGGCGGTGGGTGGTGATGACTAGCTGCCTTCCCTCTAGTCTTACACTGCTAAATTAGGGACAGCTAGCACAGATAGCCCTCGAGTAGCTTTGTGCGAAATTCCAAAACAAACAAACTAGTTTCTTCAAAACAGAGCTTTTGAAGAACATAAGCAACTTAACGTTCTATTATGATATTATGCTTTCAAAAGTTTCATTCAACGAATTTATGTGTAAGATCGTCTCTACAAAAAGTGAATAACTAATAAACAACTAATGTTAAGTTTCTTAAAATACAGGGGCCAGCTATTTATATGGGTAATATTTCTACTTTCTGAATATTGTTTAACTTTAACCTAAAGTTAAAAAGAAAAATACAATTTGAAGTAAATGTTCTAAGTGGATAAACTTTAGTAAAATTAATTTTTACTTAAATTATATCTAAGTTTCTATCTTCTGACAGCGAAATAGGAACAAGGAAAATTAGATATATTTTAATGCCATTTAAATAATGCTTAAACTCTCATGTAGTCCAATGTATTTTCTTTCTGTAGTAATGTTAATATTTCCGCGTAAGGGGACCGGCATGGTTTGAATTCCTGTCACACCAAACATGCTCGACCTTTCAACCGTGTGGGCTTTACAATGTGACGGTCAATCTCATTATTCGTTGGTAAAAGAGTAGCCCAAGAGTTGGCGGTGGATGGTGATAACTAGTTGCCTTCCCTCTAGCTTTACACTGCTAAATTAGGGACGTCTAGCGCGCAAATAGCCCTCGTGTAGCTTTACGCGAAATTCAAAATAAACAAAAACAATCTACGTAAGGTTATCAAGAGAATTTTTACAAAATCTATCGGGCGTTATAACAGTACCATTCAATTTCACAATTCACTTAAGAGAAATTACATAAGCACCATGTGCTCCTGACTGGTTATCTTCCACTCTGACCAGTGTTTCTAAATTAGGAATAGTTAGGTCTGAAACGCATATAACGAACAATGCCATTCAAGTTGAAAATATGAAATACAGACGTCTAGTATTTTTTGTCCTCTTTATTGGGGAAAGTGAACGTTTTAAGTGCACCAAAAATCTTCAAATTTGTTCACACATACATACGTTTTTAGCTATTTGTGTAGTTTTAACGCTAAAACATTGACCAACAACCGTGGCCAATTACAATTATGTAATATTTTAACGAAGCTGTATTATCTATATCGGAGACCGAACTTTGTTTCACTTTAATTATCTATTGTTTTAAGTTATTCTTCTACGGTATCACATGCACTTTGTTGTGGGTAAGGTTGCTGTAAAGTAGAATACACCACATAAAAGTGTACATATATCTTTTCCCATTGAAATAACCATCAGTTGCGTGAGTAACGCATGGAGATTGCGACAGGCGACATAATCTAATCTGGTATATGTCATGCTCTCTTAGTATAGCTCCTATCAAGTACAACTGTCGTTCTACAAACGACTTTACCTCCAGTTAAAAGTGCTCTTTTCTTTTCACATTGCTTATCACTTTGATTTTGTAAATAAAGATTACGTTTCACTTTGGTTTCGTTGTGAATGTATTCTTTATTCTTCCAAACCCAGATTTCCGGTTTACTTCCAATACATTTCATAATCGAACTTGTAGTTATTTGAGGATACTATCTGAAAGGTAAATAGTATGCTTGATAATGCCAAAAAATTACAAATAAACAAATGTTTAAATAATTACATATTTTATTGCTAAAACCAATCAACTTCTTGTATTAGAAAAAGTTTAATTAACTGATGGTAATTGTAATATTTTGTAACTTGGCAGGAGCAATGATTCTAACAACTATTCAACATAAGAAAGTTAAGTAAAAGTTCATGATTTTTGATGGAATTAAAACGTTCTAAGTAGTTTAAACATTGGAAGGAGACAACAGTTGGCACCAGATGATTATCTGCACCGCTTTAAATTTCATGAACTGCTAGTTTATCATATAATAACGTTAAGGAAGGGTGTATAGTTATATTTAATATTTTATACTTCTACTCAATACACATATATATATATATATTGAAAGAGTAAAGAAATATTAAGGTAACTGCATCTCTACTTTAAGAAAGGTAACTGTTTTCCCAAAACTAACTATAATCAGTGAAAGACAGTGAGAAGCCGAAATATCATGGGTGTAAACACTCAGCTTCGTAGACTAACTTGATTTTTTATGATTTTCCATGACAGCTGACTAGATTAACGTCGGCGTTTAGATTCTGCCTGATATATTAGATATCCCCAATATAATAAGTTGACAATCTGAACCAATAACGATAATGTGATATATATACACACACATAAGGAACTGTCTCATACTAATCAGTACTACATTAACTTGGAAGTAATGACCGTTGAAACTGGATGGTTGTTAATAGAGATGAAGACTATGTGACTGTTAGGGAAACCGAAGGCATAAATATCATTAATTCTCATTGTTACTCACTTTCCACCCATCGTGTGAAAGTAAACAAAATCAGTTATCAGTGAAACCCATAACCTTCTGGCTCTCAGCAAAACCTGGAAAACTCGGTAACAAGATTAAATAAAATTGTGCATGTGTATACTACTGGAACATTATGATCTGACGTGAGAGAAATAAGGTTTAATTCATGTTCCGGTGGATTCAAGAACCGTCATTATTTCGTATATCAAACAGAAGCACAAAGTTTTATGCAATAATCCATCGTAAATATTATTCTTGATTAATTAGTCAGTGTGTGTGTTTTCTCATAGCAAAGCCACATTGGGCTATCTGCTGACCCCACCGAGGGGAATCGAACCCCTGATTTTAGCATTGTAAATCCGGAGACATACAGCTGTACTAGCGGGGGCCGTTAATTAGTCAAAAATAAACAACGGGGAATATGTAAAATAATACACGATGTTTACATGCTTACCGAAAATAATCCTTTATTCCGAACGGCAGTGAACCACTGAATGGTAGATTATTCTAATCTGTTTGTACTTTGTATGCACAATTCTTTTTTATTGTATTTCTACACTAAACTGTGCATAAAATGGATTTATTTTAATTAAATTTCATCCTGATCCCTGTCAACAAAGGCTGTTAAAAACTTTTGAAAGAATTATTTGAGATTGTATTTATATGCTTTTCTAACGATTGCTTTATCATATAGTCGTGGTCCTCGTGGACCTGATGAAGATCTCGACATAAAAAAAAAAAAAAACATCTTCGAGATGAAGCGTACTGAAGATGTAGTGGCTTATATTAAATGTATACATGCTTGTAAAGTAAAATGTTAACTATACTGTATATTATTTCTGTTACTAGAGACGTACTCTGCAAATTAAAGTTAAATCAAATAACAAGTTATAAATAGAGAAGTAAAAGGAAGTACAACAACTACAATATTTGCTTGAGCTGATCAGAAGTAAAGGAGATTAACCCAGGCAAACATTATTTAACCTACAATCATTCGTGTCACGATAATGGTAGAATTATTCTGAAATAAACTAAGAGTTTATTCAGTGCGCCGATCCTAGTACGTCTCATTGAGGTTAAGCCCCAGATAAGTTAGCAAAGTTTATATATGTGGTCTTTTCTTAAAGTTGTAACATGTAGTAGTTCTTTCAAAACTGAGAACATGACCATTCTTTACAAATAGTGCAGTAATAGCAAAAAAAAATTACCTTCATTATACTAGGTGTTTTGGAGTATAATGTGTTAGAATTAGATAATTAAAAAACCTGCGATGGCACTCAAGTTACATAATTTAACACTGCCAGTTTACATCTAAAAATTGTGGAGGATGGACATTCGTAAAAAGAGGATTCAACTCGTGAAGTGGGTGTAAGAAAGAAGACAGTTTCCTGAAGCACCTTGCTCGTCTGGGCCCAAAGCGATTATGCCAGTCTACACTGTTATTGTTTCTTGTGCCAACTCACGTATGAAATATCCCGACGTTACAAGCTGAGAACAGATTTTATCGCTATAAAAATACATGAAAAGTGCATTGACGAAATGCCCAAAACCTTAGTGAAATATTGCAAATTATTGGATGTAGGACATCTGATAGCTCAGTATAATGCTGTTGGGTTTATTTAAAGCTGCTTAGATGTGTATCTCGTGCACGGTTCTCTACACTCTGTTCCATCAGTATAGGACGGCCAATAAAACTCAGGCGGAGACTGGGTTCCAAAACAAAATCTTCTTACTGGCTTTTCCAGTGTACAAATTAGAATAGAAACAAGTACTTTCAGAATAAGAAGGAAAACAAAGAAGATTTAGAGAAAGTCCTAATCTCAACAAAAATAAATAAATAAAAAGGCAAGTGGAGATTTGTATGATTACTTCCCAATTTCTTTGAACACAACACACTCAGGTATATACACAATTCTCCATTTCCTCATTTGTTTGTAAAACCCAAAATGCACGTTTAAAAACTAAAAAACATATTATCTTTTTTATTATAATTATTTTTTATAAACCGTAGAAAAGCAGAGAAACATATTACATTTAAGGTTTCTAAAATTCGAACTATGTTACCTACAAAGAAAGAATTCATTTAGCAGTTGTATATAATCTTTATGCTTAGAATTCACACATATCTATATTATCATAAAGCAGAGTTTGTAATGAGGAACTGGCTGAACCAATTTCAATACATATTCATAAAGGAATTCTGGTGAACTTCTGCCACTGAAGAAAAAATCAGGAAATTAGAAAGGCTAAACAGTTAGAATGGTATTTCAATTTTAAATCTATATTTGTTTGTTTGTTTTTGAGTTTCGTGCAAAACTACACGAGGGCTGTCTGCACTAGCCGTTCCTAATATAGCAGTGTAAGATTAGAGGAAAAGTAACTAGTCATCACCACCCACTCCTAACTCTTGGGTTACTCTTTTACCAACGAATAGTGAAATATATCGTCACGTTATAATGCCCGCATGGCTATAAAGGGGTGCATGTTTGATGTGACAAGGATTCGAACCCGCAATGGTCATATTACGAATCGAGCGATCTAACCACTTAGCCATACCGGGCCTTAACTCTATGAAATTAACGCCAAACGTAAGTGGCGTTGAATGCCGCTTGTTTTAAGGGTACTTTGCTGATCGCCCATGCATGATAGGTCTGCACGGTGAATGACATACACTGACGTTGTTTCGTCATTCTTATAAAGCAACCGAATTTGATTCTACGCGACGGTTGGATATGCCTTCTAATGTATTTTTAATTAAAAATGTGTGTGTTTTCTTATAGCAAAGCCACATCAGCTATCTGCTGTGTCTATCGAATGGAATCGAACCCTTGATTTTAGCGTTGTAGATCCGTAGACTTACCGCTATCCCAGGGGGAAAATTAATTAAAAAAGAAGACAGTGGCATCTTAGATGAAGTTTCTATAAAATGTGAATTATATCACTTACTAAGAAAAAGCATAATAAAAATTTTGTGAAATATTTCTCATGCATATAAAAGTGATATTACTTATTAAGAAAAAAAAACCTTTGCAAGTCCTAAGACCTTTGCAAAAATCGATACGTTTTATAGTGACGTATACGAAACGTCATTATTACACAATTAACGTATCATTAAAATCATTTTTATTGTACGTAAGTTATCATGGTGTTGAATCGAGTTCAGATTCATGTTGCTTCCGCTGCACTTGTGTCTTGCATACAGACTAGTCACAGACGTTTTAGGAAATTTCAAAGCTTCCAATCGTTAGATTGCAATGGGAAATTTGAAGAATCCCATGTCAATGAAACTCGTGGCAGAAACTCTGCAAACTATTGAAAAAATATCCAGCGTTGAGGGTACTCTGGTCTCGAACAACAAAAATCTGACAGTAAACTGAAACAGACCTTTGAAAGAAAGCTACAACTTTCAGATCCTTCGGTGCAATTTGTTTACGAAAAAACAGACAAAAACCACCAAGTCATTTACTCGTCACATCAACATGCATCACGCTACTATCTGGAGAGGTTTGAAACCAAAGAAGTTTAAACGGTTCGAGCGAACGTAAATTCTTTCTATCTCTGCAATGAACATTGAACAACGATTGGATTTCTGCAATTTCTTGAGTGACTAGAGTGGAGATGATTGCCTGCATTTGGCACTTTCTGACGAGTTCTTCATCTATTCACTTCTGAAACCAGATTCGTAAAATGTTCAAGGTTGGGCATACAATAGTCCTCCGAAGCTTGGGATTTTTTACGTGCTTCTCAACAATGGCATCCAATAAGCACCAATTCCTCTTTGTGCTTTACTCCAGAAGAAATGGTGATCGATGTCAAAGATATAGCAAAATCATGCAATGACGAGTATTTCAGGTATCGTGTGCTTAAAGAATTTGTTTTTCCATTTTTGCATCACCGAGAAACTCGTCAATGGAGCTTTGAACATTTGACACTCTTGCACCATCTGGCTAGATGCAAAAAAGTGAACGAAACTCACGATCTGTTTGATGAAGGGGAACTTGATTTTTTTCTGTAAAGACGGATCTGGCTGTTGGCTTGGAAATTTACTGGATCTTAACCCAGCTGAAAACGTCGATGCCTTCGTTCAGCGGTGCACTGAAGAGATTTTGAACACTTTGCCTGATGATGCAAAATTCAACCGCGAGACTTTGGTGCTTACCCAGGTTCTGCGCGAGACCGCCTTTGAATTTGTTTGCTTGTTTTGAATTTCGTACAAAACTACACGAAAGTTATCTGCGCTAGCCTTCCCTAATTTAGCAGTGTAAAACTAGATGAAAGGCAACTAGTCATCATCACCCACCGCCAACTCTTGGTCTACTCTTTTACCAACGAATAGTGGAACTGATGTCACGTTATAACGCCCCCCATGGATGAAAGGGTGAGCATGTTTGGTGTGACGGGGATTCAAACCCACGACGCTCAGATTAAGAATCAAGTGCCCTAACCATTTGGCCATACCGGTTTCATATCTCTATGAAACTGAGATATCTATTTTATTGTTAAACTCATTCAAATGTCCTGATGACGATAAACCTACTTGAAATAAAAATGTATCTCAGAACGGCTGTTATGGGTATTAATACTACCCTTATCGAGAACAGTGTTACAACTCATAACAGCCGTTCTGAGATACATTCAAATCTACCTTAGAAAAGATTAAAAATAATTACGATCGACATATCAAGAAATATTGATTAAAAGTTTGCTCATTTATTTATTTTCAATTTTTCCGCTTTTGGGTGGGGAGAACATTCTTTTAGTAACGCCCCTTAAATCCAAAATGTAATTTAATATTGAATACTGAAATATGGGCAGAAATTTACATTCGAAGAAGACCATGCCGTTAACATACGAGGGCTGTTCAAAAAATACGCGAACTGACGTCATAAAACAAAATGTACTTTATTTAGAAGTTACAGGCCTGGGACCCCTTCAAAGTACTCTCCTCCCCAAACGCAAACACTTATCCCAACGGTGTTTCCACTTGTTGAAACAGTCCTGGTACGCTTCTTTTGTAATGTCCTCCAGCTCCTTCGTCGCATTTGCCTTAATCTCGGCAATCGTCTCAAATATTCTTCCTTTCAAGGGTCTTTTGAGTTTGGGGAACAAGAAAAAATCGCAAGGAGCAAGGTCAAGTGAGTAGGGGGGTTGGGGAAGAACAGTGATTGAGTGTTTGGCCAAAAACGCACGAGTTCTGAGGCACAAATTTCGCAGCAACGCGGTGCATCTTCAATTTTTCGGTCAAAATCTCGTAACAAGATCCAACTGATATCCCACACTCTTTAGCAAGCTCCCTGACAGTCAGACGTCGATTTGCCCGCACCAGGGTGTTGATTTTGTCGACGTGTGGGTTGTCAGTTGACGTGGAAGGACGTCCAGAACGCTCATCATCTTCAATGGACTGTCGACCATCCTTAAAACGTTCATGCCACTTGAAACATGCCGTACGATTCATAGCAACATCGCCGTAAGCCGTGTTAAGCATAGCAAAAGTTTCAGTCGCAGATTTTCCAAGTTTAAAACAAAATTTCACAGCAAGTCGTTGCTCCTTCAGGTCATTCATTCTGAAATCCGCCAAACGAAAAAATCGCACTTCACTTAAAACCGCGTTGCTAATACACAAATGAAGATATCTGCAATCGGGAAATGGCGTCGTAATCAGCTGATCTGTGCGAACCTAGCGACACCAAGCGGATTCCACTGGAACCAACTGGAGCCGCGCAATTCAAACAGTCCGCGTATTTTTTGAACAGACCTCGTATTATTAACGTGTTAAAGAAGTTTAGAAATATGATGTCTCTTGTAACTTCAGCCAGGTTTTCTTAACAATGCATTCTGATTATCATAAGAACGTAAGAACAGTATTTGTAAACTTCTATACTGGATGTTTTATTATTTCTAGTCTGGTTTGATAAGAATTTAATGATTATATATACATATACACACACATAGCTTTAGCAGTTATAATATTTCTAATACATGTGCAATAATTGTTTTTCCAGAAGTTATTGTCTGCGAGTTTCAGTGCAGCAACTACAGTGAAACTAATTTTCTGATTTCTATAAAGACTTCAATCATTTATAACAAGCGCTTCCGTTACTTGATATAAACTTTGCAGTCGAATGTTTCATTTCCAAGTATTCACCCAGTATTTTTTTCGAAAACAACAAATGTAAATAATGCACAAAGCATACCTAGAATAACTATTTGAATAGAATGATATAGTGAGAAATAAAAAATCAGTGCAAAAAGTAGAAAAAAAAACAATATAGAAAATGGATAGAGAGAAAGACGCAGAGCAAGTTAGTGAGGAAAATAAATCAAATAGACAGAAAATGTATGGTGACATATTGCAATAAAGTAAAACAAAAAGTGAGAGAGAGAAGATATTAAGCAAATGTAAGGAATAAAATGCAAACCTGTGAAGAATAAAGTTTGTAAGTCAGATGTAAAGGATGAAGTAAAACGACCAAAGAAATGATAAACAAAAACAGGAGTGGTAACCAAAACACGAAAAATGGATAACTTTTTACTGCTATTTGGAAACAAGTTAAAGAATACAATGTGAATACAATGTGAATACCATGATAAGCAGCGCGAAAAGAAAGGGCATGCGAAAGAAAGTTCTTAGTGAAAAAAAGACATAGTAAAAGATCGAAAAAAATTAATGGAACTTGAACTCAAATGATAAAGTAAAATGGTGATAAGTGAATAAATAAAAGGAGGGGAAAAATTAGGCATAGTAAATAGAAATGAGGAAGTAAAACGCACTCCAACAAAAAGAGAGTTATATAAAAGAAACTCACAGTTAAACAAGATGAAAATGTTAGGGGACACAATGAAAGCGAAAAATTAAACACCCTGAAATAAATTTTGTGCTTAAAAATAACTTAATGCTCAAAAGATAAAATTCTATAGAGTTAAAACTTCTAGATATTCGCTGTATTTTTCAGTTAACCCTAATTTATTTTTTGGATGGCAAACCCTCGTTGCTAAGACACAGATGAAACGTGAAACTCGTAACATGGAATCATGCGCAGCAGTTTTAGGCACAAGTGATAGTTGGGGAAAATAAACGAAGTGAATCGAACAACGTTCTGATTCCACCACTTGCAGCAGAAAGCTAAACGTGCTCCTTCATTGTTTGTTTACAAAGCAAATCAGTGATTATTCATCGCGGCGAAACACCGCGAACTGAACCTGGTGTATTTCACTTAAAACAAAAAATATAGCTTAAGTTGCAGATACGTGATAATTTAGTATATTTATTGTTGTAAAATAATTGATACTTGATGTTAAATAAGCTACTTAAAATATAAAGCTAAAACTGTAAAAGCGGATTTATTAACCAATGAAAAGCTGTCAGAGAGAAACAGTAGAAAAACGATCCTATTTTCCTGACTGTAGTAAAAACATCGAAACATATTATTCAGCTTAAAATATATCATCTAAATTAATACGATATCTTAGAACCAATACACTTAACGCTACGAACATCTCCTGTTCTTTATCAGTAAAACCCTTGATTTGTACAATTGAAATATTATGTCCATGTTAGCAAGGAAGGGAACTATGGTTCATCGCAAGAGCATCCGACGGACCTCTCATCCTGCGCTACGCCGAGC
Source organism: Tachypleus tridentatus (assembly GCF_004210375.1). Taxonomy (NCBI): domain Eukaryota; kingdom Metazoa; phylum Arthropoda; class Merostomata; order Xiphosura; family Limulidae; genus Tachypleus; species Tachypleus tridentatus. The sequence goes on along the minus strand of NC_134837.1, from coordinate 103,779,285 downwards.
CTCTCAACCTGTCTTACGACGGGTCAGTGTGATGGGCGTTTCTTCATCGCCCCGGAGATCTGCGACCTTATCTAGTGGAGTTGGACAACATTCGAATTCGCAAAGTCCGACCATGAGCTCAAGAGAAAATAGCCTAAATACTAGTTTGAACTCTCCACGCCGGGCCAGTGTCACAATGGGAACTATACACAGACTAGGGCCAGGAACCAGTGTCACAATGGGAACTATACACAGACTAGGGCCAGGAATCGCTTTGCCTCTGGAAATTGCCTCTTCCTCACGCTTTTCTCCCAACTCTATTCCTAGAAACTCACTTTCAGACAGTGAAAACAAAGAAACAACAGGAAGTGTTGTGGTAAGTTTCAATAACATATTCAAAGCGCCTTCTACATTTTACTACTGTGTCCAAGTAATGAAGAAACACGGGAAGTACGCAATAGTTGTAGAAATCTTGCGTACATCTCATCTTTCTCAAAATTTTTATTATTAAAAATCGTGTTTATTTGAAATACAGTAGAGTTTACAGCTTTCTAAAAACCTCACAAAATACTGAATTATTTCCTAATACTCCATCATAACTTTTGCTTTTGAAAATTAATGAAAATGATATCTAACAAATCTAACTTTCGGTGTTTTCATGAGTCAAGAAAATGGATCAAAATAAAGAACAACGGAACAGAACCTGTAGATATCGGTTTCATGTTCATTTTTATAAGAAAATTTGTTAACATTTAAAAAATGAAGGTAAACACTCTGTATACTTAAATATAAAGTGTATTAGTTTTCTTTATCACAGTTTGTTTGTTTGTTTTTTGGAATTTCGCACAAAGCTACTCGAGGGCTATCTGTGCTAGCCGTCCCTAATTTAGCAGTGTAAGACTAGAGGGAAGGCAGCTAGTCATCACCACCCACCGCCAACTCTTGGGCTACTCTTTTACCAACGAATAGTGGGATTGACAGTCACTTTATAACGCCCCCACGGCTGGGAGGGCGAGCATGTTTGGCGCGACGCGAGCGCGAACCTCGGATAACGAGTCGCACGCCTTACGCGTTTGGCCATGCCAGGCCCTTTATCACAGAGGCCAGTCTTCAGTTCGTTACTTCTGATTTCATAAGGAGTGGAATACTAATAATCTAGTTACAACTAGTAGAATAAGATAGATGACCAATTCATTCTAGTGACGTTTTTTTAATTAATTCTGTACGTGAGATGACATTTAAACAATACTAATTTATATATACAAGTAGTAATTTTCCGTAGCTTACTTATGTTAATAGTAAGACTTAGAATGTTACTTTATCCAACAAAATAATTATTTTAATACAAAATTATTAAATCCCTATATCCCGAGCACTTTCGAAAGGGCAAAATGTTTGCCCTTGAAGAAGAAAGGTCCACCTTATAGGGGTTTTATTATTTTGTATCGAGGTATTGAACCTACGTGTTTTTCTAACATTATAAATACTTATTTTTATTTACAATGTCTTTGTCTTTTGTTTTTATTTTGGAAATTTACAGTTTTTTGTTTTGCCTTTCAGAAAAGTAAAACTTAATTATACATCACAAGTTTGCAAAGTACAGAGTACTTTATTAAATCTTAGTTCTTCAAGCATTTCAAAAGTTCCAGTTAAAGTAAAGAGGGGAGATCGCTTCAAATGCGTCAGAATCTACTATTTTTTCTTCATTTACATGATGAGCAAATATATTCGAGCTTATGGCTAGGCCTGGCATGGCCAAGCGCGTAAGGCGTGCGACTCGTAATCCGAGGGTTGCGGGTTCGCGCCCGAGTCGCGCCAAACATGCTCGCCCTCCCAGCCGTGGGGGCGTTATAATGTGATGGTCAATCCCACTATTCGTTGGTAAAATAGTAGCCCAAGAGTTGGCGGTGGGTGGTGATGACTAGCTGCCTTCCCTCTAGTCTTACACTGCTAAATTAGGGACGGCTAGCACAGATAGCCCTCGAGTAGCTTTGTGCGAATTTCCAAAAAACAAACAACAAACAAACTTATGGCTAATACAACAAATATTATCTTCCTTCATGATTAAGTTTTATTTGCATGACCACTCAATTAGTCTAACTTTGTAAGTGTTTAAAGTATCTACCAGTATCATCAATACATTTGGGGCACCAAGAAGTTTAAAAAAGTGACATAAATACAACAAAATTATTATGCTTAATGTATCTATTTATAGGTTCGCTATGACTCACCACGTGTTTATGTATATGTTTTTGTATGTAATGTACCTGGGTTTTTGTACGTTTTCACAATTATATTTTTACATCATACGTTATTGCATGTGGTGTCGTTAGGCACGACTGTACATCTCTTTTGGAGAAAGATCAATAACATTACGAACGTAAAATGTTCCCTTAATTATAAAATAACAAAATAAATAGAAATATGGTTTTAACCGCAGTATTCAGTTTTCAGCATGTTTTCTGTCCTGAACAACAGCGAAATGATGTATTGCATGTATGTTGTTGACGGTAGTATATTCCTAGATTGTATTGTTACACATCAGGTGTATGGCAAACGATATAGCTTCACTTTTTGGAGTAGGCAGTGATTGATGCTTGTAAGAATTATGGTGCATATTGTGACGTTAATTTTGTTGTAAGTTATAATCCTGTATTTCACCTCATAATTTGACTTGTCCAAACTTCGAAGGTGTAACTTTTTGTATACAAATAGTGAGATACGAAGCAGACTAAGCACATTCACATTGGGAGCAATTCGATACACAGAAATAACGATTTTTCTGTTTATTTCTTTATAATTAAGTACAAAGCTACACAAAGGGCTGTATGTGCTCTGCCCACTACGGGTATCGAAACGCGGTTTCTAGCATGGTAAGTATGCAGACATACCGCTGTGCCACTGAGGGGGTGGAATGACGATGTATGGAGCAAAGCTAAAGATAATCACAACAAACTATTCCAGAACAGTGACTAAGAACAAAAGCGATATTAAGTTTATAAATGGAAGTCACATAAGGATTGTTTGCGCATTGTGAAATCGGTCGACACTAACCAATCCATGTAAAAAACGAATAAAGGCTGGAAACTAAAATGTTCTTTCTTATATCTCAATCACATTAATGACAACAAAGAGCCGAAAAAGAAAAGATATGTTCACAATATTTTGTATAGGTGCATATCACAGTCCAGCTTCACCATATTTTTCGAAAACTGCCTTCGCGGTTAAGTTATTGCTATTTACTAGTTCAAACAAATGTGGTTTCTAATAAGGAACATTTCTGGTAGCTATGTCTTTTTCCACAAGAAAAAATAAACTACAGATCAAACTCTAATCGAGTATGTGGCATCGAAGGTGTACATCCTATAGATCTTCTTCGATACAACATAAATTTATTATCCAGTATCTGTCTATTACCATCTTCGTACATTGACAATGACAAAGGGATGCCACCTAATATTTACTCTGATTTATAGTACCCAGATTTTCACCATTACCAATACACCACCCTGCTCCTTCCCTTATCACAAAGCACCAGTTACTAGAGATTTTGCTAACAAGACTGATAAACAAGTAGGTGACTAGTCATACAATAGATGTATTCAAGTACAGAGCAAATTACACGAAGGTCACTTTGTTTCAAATGGTTTTTCATGTAAGTCCCGTGCAGACAATACTCGTTTTTATTTTTTTATTTTTGTGCTGATTCTGTTGTGCGACACAAAATAATAAAATATGACGACATAAATAATACATTCTTCTGTCATCACGGCAACTAATATAAATATTTTTCGCTTTTTTGTGAGAATAAAACATTTTCTGTAACTAATTAAAAATAGTTGATGTGGAGCATATATCAGTATACCTAATGCTACGCGACACATTAATTATTTATAGGCGATTGAAATGAATACTATAAATCTATAATGAACCTAACATAAATCAGAAACAATATAATAAAATTGAAATCCAAACTCATGTCTCCGTTATCATTTCTTCTTGTCATCTTTAAGCCATAACTTTTAATAATTGAGGTAATAGCATCCAAATGCGTTGTGGATATTTCATCTACAAGGCAAATCCTAACATTAATGTAAGATTCGCTAGTAACTAAGGAGTGCCACTTAATTTTATTTGTAGTTAACCACAAAGCTACACAATGAAGTGTGTGTGTATATATGCAAATATATAGTTTGGTCCGCAGAAGCTAAGTGGTCGCCATCTTGGAAATTTTGATACAATAAAAATATAACACGTTATAAGCAAATTGTCATTATATTTGGGCACACTTTGTACAAATCTGATATTTTGTACTGCCAAAAGGCAGTACTAGAACATTCTTGAATCGCTACAGTCAGAAAACTATAAGCCTGGGAAGATATTATTGTGATTAACGCTTATTAATCTGAAAACTATAGATATATGACCAGAAACGCTTACAGATTTCGAACATCACGAATCTATCACCTTCAGACGTTAATATTTTTACCAAGCCATCGCATAACTTCAGCAGAAAAAACTCGCCTTGTGGAGCTGGACTATTGATGAAATATTCAGTTCCAAACCCAATAGAAGACGGAATATTGTTTGAGAGTTTGTAAAAGTTTTATTTTTAAATAATTATTTGTAATAACTGGTATTATAATTTGTTTTTGTATATTAAAATATATTTGTGTTAATTAATTTCTAGTTTAAAATTTCCCGTTATTTGAAATCGTAATATCTAACTTACGTAACATGATGAATCGAAGACTCGTCCGAGATAAATTGTTATATCTAACATAATAAATTGGAGGTGCTCGTATCTAAGATCTGAATCAGACACAAAATTCGAAATAAATTCAAATAATAATTCAATTTATACATATAATTATCAGCGAGATTTCATAATGTCTGAATACCACGGTTATCTTGAATCATCCTCTCTCAAACAAGTAGAGAAATATAGCAAAGGTAAATTACTCGAAGCTGCCAAAATTTTAGAATTATAAGTTAAGAAATCAATGAAAAAAATAAACTAAAAAAACGTATTATTGAAATATTAGTCGATAATAATTTGTTGTGTGAGGAAGCATAAGAGGAATATCCTAGTGTCTCCACTAGCCAATCGGGGCTGAGTGATAAATATATGTTATAAATCTAATTAAAATCCAAACAAATCGAGCTTCAACAAGTCTGCATCAAATCCCAAAAAGAGCAAGCCCGTAATGAAGCCGAAAAAGAGAAAGAACAAGCTTGTATTGAAGCAGTAAAAGAGAAAGAGCAAGCCTCCATCGAAGCCTAGAAAGAGTAAGCCTGTATCAAAGCAGAAAAAGAGTAAGCCCATGTTGATACAGAGAAAGAAGATGTCTGTATCAAAGCGGAAAGAGAGAGTAAACGTCTCGAAGCCAAGCAAGATTGTATCGAAGCTAGAATGAAAGTAAATGTTCCGAAGCTGAACACGCCGAGAAAGAAATTTGTCTGAAAGAAATGGAAATTCAATTCAATTCAAATTGGTCAAGGCCAAAATGACATCATTGAACTTAATTTATATATCAAAGTACCATCATTTAATAAAGATGAAGTTGATAAGTACTTCCATCATTTTAAAAAGATTGCCCAAGCCATGAAGTGGCCCACTATTACAAAGGATTTAAGTGGTAAAGCACAAAAGGCTTATGCTGCTCTCTCTAGAAGATTATACGGATTACGATAAAGTTAAAGTATCGTATCTCAAAGCATATGAGTTAGTGCTAGAGGCTTATAGCCAAAAGTTTCGAGGTTATCGCAAGCAAGATAGTCAAACTTATCTTGAATTTGCCCACGAAAAAGAAGACGTAATTCTGTGCATAATGGCAAAAGTTTCGACAATTGAAGACAATTATGTCTAACTGACGAATTAACATATTAATCAAATATTTCATTTTTGTGCTGATTCTGTAACATGCCAAATCTACCATTCAAACTGGTATGTTTGTACTTGAAGCTCGTACATTTGGTGGTCTACATTTTCTCATGAGCACATCATTTTTGAAAAAGTAACCATTTGGAACTTTCTCGAGTACATTTTTTTGGATTGCATATTTAAATAGTGGAGAGATCTGCGGATCCTTTTCTTGCTCATTGATCAGTTTGCTTCTGGCATATAAAACTACCCCAGCTGAATCAGATCCCTTACGTTCATTATTTTCACTCACCAATGAACTGTTAGTAGGACAATTATTCTCAAGAGCCCTGTCGGATCCAAAAAATTTATGAGACAAATATATAATATCGTCCTCTGAACACGTGTCTGTTATTTGTTTTTGGCTTAAATTTATTTGAGCTCGAGTCACAGCACACAAGAGAAACAAGTATGGATTGTTCTCAACGACAAAATATTCCTTAGATTAAACAGTCACCGCCTCGCTAACAATTTTGGGCTGAGCAACAACTTATCCCCCAGCCAAATCATTTCCTAACAGTAATGACATACCCTTAATTGGCAGAGTAGGTCTTACTCCAACCACAACTGGACCCGAAACTAGGTATGATGGTAAATAAATCTTAAGAAAAGGAATTTTAACAAAACCACCCTAATACCTTGAACAATAACAGACTCATCAGCAGCAGAACTGGAATCTAAAAGAAATACACCTTCTAACAACAATGACTGAGTCGCCCCAGTATCACATAAAATACATATAGGTATGGGATTAGCAGTGTCATTTGTCAAAAATGCAGAACCAACAGATTTAAAAAGGTCTAAAGTCCTCCATAATTACAGTCTTTTTATCAATAGCCAAATCAACAACAATAGGTGATCTGGTGAAACTATTTCCATATTTGGACACAATCGCACTGGGTGTTGCCTCATTTTTTTTAATTCCAAAATAACATAACCAGATAGGCTTTTGATGAAATTTTATCCTGACTGTCAGAAGATTTCGAACAGAGGTAAATGGATTTTTTTTATAAAAATAATCAACTTTAGTGGATTCAAAAGGTACAGACTTTAACCAAGTGGAAGATATTTATTTTTATAAAAAGTGGTTTTATGTGTTAAAGTGTAATCGTCGGAAAGAGCAGCTGCTTCTTGTAGTGTTTCAACTTTCTTTTCAAGTAAGCTTTGAGGTCGTCGTATCTTATAATATTGTTGAACTTTAAAGAATTTCGCCTGATGAGTATAAAGAAAATTATCACAAGGTGTCAAGAAGCAGTGATAAAATACTGTCTGATTACTACAGTCAGTAAACTATAAGCCTCGGAAGCAATTAATTAGAAAAATACAGATATACGAACAGAAACGCTTATAGATTTTGAACATTACGAGCCTTTCAACTTCAGACAATTAATTTCAAAGGTTAGTATTTATGGTAAGCCATCACATAACTGCAGCAGAAAAATTACTCGCGTGTGAAGAATAAAGCTGACTAGCATTCCCATCTAGTGAGGTGTACACTACGTGGACATCCATATGAGTTTGTTGAAATCTCATTACAAAACCATGGGTATTCATATGGAGTTGGTCTCTCTTTGCTGCTATAACAGCCTCCACTCTTCTGGTAAGGCTTTTCACTAGATTTTGGAACATGGCTGCGGGGATTCGTTCCTATTCAGCCACAAGTAAGGTCGGGCACTGATGTCTAAAGAGAAGGCTTGGCTCGCAGTCGGCGTTCCAATTTATCCCAAAGGTATTCGATGGGGTTGAGGTCACTGCTCTGTGCAGACCAGTCAAGTTCTTCCACACCAACCTTGGAAAACCATGTCTTTATGGACCTCGTTTTGTGCATGGGGCATTGTCATGCTGAAACAAAAAATGGCCTTCTCCAAACAGTTGCCACAAACTTAAAAGCACGCAATTCTCTAGAAAAAACAGCTCCAGAGCATTATTCCTCCTTCACAAAACTTTATAGTTGGCACTATGCATTCAGGCAGGTAGCGTTCTCTTGGCATCCGCCAAACTCAGATTCGTCCGTCAGACTGTCAGATAGTAAAGCGTGATTCATCACTCCAGAGAAAGCATTTCCACTGCTCCATAGTCCAATGGTGGTGTGCTTTACACCACTCCAGCCGACGTTTGTCATTGCACATGGTGATCTTAGGTTTATGTGCGGGTGCTCGACCATGGAAACCCATTTCATGAAGCTCTCGACGAACAGTTTTTGTACTGACGTTGTTTTCAGAGACAGTTTGGAACTCGGTAGTGAGTGTTGCAACTGTAGACAGACGATTTTTATGCGCTTCAGCACTCGGCAGTCCCGTTCTGTGAGCATATGTGGCCTACCGCTTCTTGGCTGAGCTGTTGTTGTTGCTAGACGTTTTCACTTCACAATAACAACACTTACAGTTGACCGGAGCAGGTCTAGCAAGGCAGAAATGTGACAAACTGACTTGTTGGAAAGGTGACATCCTATGTCATTGCCACGTTGAATGTCACTGAGCTCTTCAGTACAACCCATTCTGCTACCAATGTTTGTCTATGGAGATTGCATGGCTGTATGCGTGATTTTATGCACCTGTTAGCAATGAGTGTGGCTGAAATATCCGAACTCACTAATTAGTAGGGGTGTCCACCTAGTTTTGACCATGTAGTGTATCGGTTTATCAACATAAAAGTAATTTGCGTCCCGTGGACCTGTACCATTAATAAAATATTTAGTTCCAGACCCGATAGAAGATTCGATATTGTTGTGAACTTTTAAAATTTTAGTATATAAATAATTGTTTGTAATAACCGTTATTATAAATCGTATTGTTTTTGTATATTAAAATAAATTTGCTTTAAGAAAGATTTGTTATTTTGAATTTCGCGCAAAACTACTCAAGAACTATCTGCGCTAGCTGTCCCTAATTTAGCAGTGTAAGACTATAGGGAAGGCAGCTAGTCATCACCATCCACCGCCAACTCTTGGGTTACTCTTTTATCAACGGATAGTGAAATTGACCGTCAAATTATAACACCCCCACGGCTGAAAGGGCGAGCATGTTTGGTGCGACCGGGATTCGAACCCGCAATCCTCGGGTTACGAGTCGAACGCCTTAACCCACCTGGCCATGCCAGGCCACTTTAAGAAAGAAAATTTCGCGTATCAGTCTTGTTGGCAAACATCATATTTTATACATATCGAAATTTAATTAACTTTTAAATGAAAGTTAAAATTTCCAGTTATTCGAAATCGTAATACTTAACGTACATCCTTGTGCAAAATAATTGAAACAAGACGGAAAATTACGATTTTTTCAATTTTTTGCGTTTTATTTCTAAGGATCCAAAAATTACTCACAAATTAATACATGATATGACCGTCTTTATTTTTCAGAAGATCATTAATCCGCTTTGGCATCGAGTCTACGAGTTGACTGCAATCTTTACTAATTTTTGAATCGCGGTACCACACCTCAATTATGGCCTCAATTAGCTTATCTTTCGTAGTACAGTCTTTTCCCCGAAGTCTTTCTTTACAAATCGCCCAAAGATTTTCAATAGGATTTAAGTCCGGAAAGTTTCCAGACCAGTCCAGCACCTTTATTCGCGTTGCAGTCATAAAATTCTTCACAAATTTCAATGTGTGGCACAGAGACAGATCTTGTTGAAAAATGCCAGATCCATCTGGTAATCTCTTTTTCAATTCTGGAACGACTCTTCTCTGCAAAACTTCGATGTACTGTGGTCCTCGCATCATACCTTCTACGATATGTAAGCCTCTGGCGCCATAGTAGCTGAAAAAGCCCCAAAACATCAAAACATCTTCAAGGGATGTTTTACGAACTGAATGATGTCAGATTCTCGAAGTTTTTCACCTGGAGATCTGCAAACATGCAGACTTATTTGACCCTGTACGAAGAAATAAGTCTCGTTACTGAATAATACCTTCCTCCATTGTTCTTGCGTCCAGTTCTTGTATTTCAGACCCCATTGATACCGTTTTTTCTTCATTGAGTTGGTAAGAAGTTGTTTTTTGACTGGGCTCCTTGTTCTTCTGACGCAATTTCGAATGACGTAATATTCCTCAAAATTTTGTCATATATCCCAAAAATAGATCGACCGTACTGCAAAACACAGCTAATGATGCCGTCTGTGTGAAAAAATTACTATTAAAGGAAATTAGCCTACACCGGCCGTCATGCTGAAAATATTGTAAAATGACCATTTGTTTCAATTAATTTGCACAAGAGTGTACGTAACATAGTAAATACACGATCGATCAGACAATAGATGCTCCAACGTTGAAGGTTAGTGCTGTTGCCTAGCTGCCTTCTCTCCAGTCTTTTAGTTAAAAGTTGTATACGGCTATTCTCATAAAATCCTTACATAGATCAGCGCAAATTCTGAAACAAACAAATTTAAAACTTATATGTCTGTCAAAATTTTCTCCATTCTTCGTGAAGCTATTGTTTGAACACTAAGTTTGTTAGGTAATTACTTTTCAATATAAATATCTTACGTTACAGCAGAGACCTAAGAAAATCTTAAATAAGCTCCATCTGTCAACATATACCAGTTTGAACAAAGTCATTGAACAGTACAGTTGACATTTCACGTTTTCATATGGAATATTAATTAAGCCAACATTCAGAGCTCTTTTGTCATTGAAATATATAATTGTATATTTCAGTTGTCTGGGGAACTATGCGTATTCATTTTATGATTCATAGCACTTTCATGCTACCTAACATATCAAACCTAAGTGACATTAATTATAAACATAATTCTATTTTAATGGATTTTCATATTGTTTAGACAATTTGAGACATTTTTTGCTGGTGGCATTTAGGTAGTTGCACATAACAAACTTTCTCTTTGTTTGAAGTTAAGCACAAAGCAACACAATAATCTCTCTGTGTTCTGCTCACTATGGGTATCGAAATCCGATTTCTAGTGTCTTAAGTCCGCAAATATGGCATGGCATGGCCAGATGGTTAGAGCACTTGACTTACAGTCTGAGGATCGTGAGTTCGAATCTCCGTTTTACCAAACATGCCCTTCCTTTTAGTGTTTGGAGCGTTATAACGTGACGGTCAATACTACTATTCGTTGGTTAAAGAATATCCCAAGAGTTGGTGTTGGTAGTCATTCACTGCTGTCTTAGGTACGGTTATCGTAGATAGCTGTCGTGTAGCTTTGCAAGTAATTCAAAACAAACCGCAGACCTGTCGCTGTGTCACCTCTCTAACCTACCGATGCAAAAAAAGAAAATAAAGAGTACTGTAAGACAAGCACTCCTCTATGGTAACAAAAATCAACATGGCTTCGAAAATCTGATACACATAAACATTGATAATTAGTATGGTTCAACTAACTTTATTGTTAAGGCTCGAACAGCTTACCGTTATTGTAATTATTGCTAGAAATAATGGTGATAAACTGCTCCAATTAACTTATCACTGACCATAGTTTATTTGGTTACTGTAGTGAGTAATAGCATTAGTAGGAAATCTTATAAACATATGTCTATACGTTTAAATAGATACAGGTGTATAGCCAGACAGATAAACAAATAGGTGGGAGGAAAAACAAAAATAGACAGAGAAAAAAACGACAGGAAGATAGACAGAAAGGCAGAGAAGTGGAAAGATAACTAAAAAAATAGTCAGAAATCTATATAAAGACAGGCAGATGGAAAGATGCCTATAAAGAGAGGCAGTTAGGTAGACAGAAAGACAGTAGATAGAATGATAGGCAATTGCTTCACTGTTCTTACAAAGTTAAAGGTGTGAAGGAATAAAAGATAAAGAATACGCTTAGAGTCATTTTACAGACATAGGAGTACACTGTCAAATGACAATTTGTTAATTAACTAACGAAAGAAACCGTACAGAATATCTCACTTCTTTCAGAAGTAATATTGGTGAGATATACTTCATTCATATAAGTCAGTAGTATATTTACGGACATACAATGATAAAATCATGTTGCATCGTGTACTTAAAACTCTCACGACATACACACTTAGATAGAAAACATTTATTGCGTTATTGCATTATGAATTATTATAATGATTTCGAGAACAGGTATTAGTTTGTGACACGGAGCTCATGAATTTGTGAGAAAAAAGAAACAAAGTGACGTACAATAAGTGTCGAAAAACACGCATAGGAGAGAAAGAATATTATATTTTACACTTTAATCTGTATACACAAATATTGGAAGAAATAAAGTTCCAAAGTTCTAAAATTAGATTTTCAGCGTGGAAGAATAATATATTTAAACATCACATAAGGTAGCGCCACCAGTATATTTACGTACAAATTTCAATATAATAAACAATGCTCTTTCGAGGTTCGGATACTATCGATTTACTTCTGAATTTCTCAGTAAGCAAAATCCCAGGTATGTCCGTGGTAAGTTCACGAACTGACAATGCTAAAGTCTGGTTACCACTCCCTACAATAGGCAGAGTGCAAATACCACAAGAAATACCATTAAGAAACAACAGTACAAAATGTTAGTTTTCTTAATGATTGGTTTCATTTGACGGCACTATAAGCTGCATGCACAAATCTGGAGAAATGGAAACCTGGGTTCGTGTAATATTCACACCTTTGGGTCGATTTGTATTGAATTACCATTTTCAGAAAGGGCCTGTCAAGGCCAGCTGGTGAAGGTGCTCGACTCGTAATAGCAGGTTAGAATCCCCGTCACACCAAACATGCTCGCCCTTTCAGAAGTTGGGGCGTTATAATGTTACAGTCAATCCCACTATTCGTGGGTAAAAGAGTAGCCCAAGAGTTGGCGATGGGTGGTGATGACTACTTGCCTTTCCTCTAGTCTCTGCACTGCTAAATTAGGGACGGCTTGTGCAGCTAGCCATTGTGTAGCTTTGGGAGAAATTCAAACACAAACAAACCTTTTCAGAAGGGGAGTAGGAGAAAGAGGTTAACAAAACCTGACCCTCCTGGATAGATAAACATGAATACCCAAATACACATACAGAGAGAGAGAAGGTAAAGTAAAAGGAAGAGGTTAACAAAACCTGACCCTCCTGGATAGATAAACATGAATACCCAAATACACATACAGAGAGATAGAAGGTGAAGTAAAAGGAAGAGGTTACAAAACCTGACCCTCCTGGATAGATAAACATGAATACCCAAATACCCATACAGAGAGAGAGAAGGTAAAGTAAAAGGAAGAGGTTAACAAAACCTGACCCTCCTGGATAGATAAACATGAATACCCAAATACACATACAGAGAGATAGAAGGTGAAGTAAAAGGAAGAGGTTACAAAACCTGACCCTCCTGGATAGATAAACATCAATACCCAAATACCCATACAGAGAGAGAGGAGCTGAAGTAAAGGAGGAGGAGATCAAGTGCACCTGACCCTCGTGTGTAAATATAAATAACCAAACAACGAGAGAAGGAGAGGTGAAGTTAGTTAGCTTAAAGTTTTTAAAAAAGATTGGTTGATTTTAAGTTATGTGCTTTAAAAAGGAATTTATTATAAGTAAATAATATTTGAAAAACTTGTTGTTACATATTAGGTTGAGTGATTATTTTTGAACCTTGTATTGGACAAAGAAAATTAAGAAGTAAAAGTTGACTGTAATTTGAGTGAATTATGACTAAACATACAGCCAGACATTGACAGTTTGAAAATGACCTAAGTAATTCTTCTAAGCAATATGTATATATTTTTTTTAAATTTGGGAGTATTAAAAGTTAGGGTTTTTTACCTGAACAGGGTTTATATGCTTTAAAAACAACCTGGCATACAGTCTGTCAAAAATGACGGGACAAATACAACCACTCCCACTTTATAGTTAACCCTAACTACACATTTCATAGTTAACTGAAAACAGATATTTTTGCGAAATTAAGATTGACCAATAAAGAGACATAAAAGTGCAGTTGAGGCAGTCAGACGTCAGTAAATCCCTTTGTGAGCCAATCAAAATTAATGTCGTTCATAAAACAAATTTGTAGCGTATTTCTATGATAATTACTGGTAAAAGAAAAAGAATCAGTTAAATAAACAGCTTCTAATATATAGAAAAGCCAATGTGTTTCGATAACACTTCGTTCCAACGATGGCTTTTATGTCATGTTGCTTAGCAACAAACATTATTCTTGTTAGTCGTTGTGCTGAACGTATAAAATGAAATGTATTGATAACAAAACTGGGAAAATATTTGTTGATTTCTTAGACTCTCCATTGATTAAAGACGTGTGTTTTTTCAATTAAAGACATTGGTGACATAACAAAAAATAGCTTAATTCAGAAATAATTTTAGTTTAAAATTGAATCGATATTTTTATTTCATAGTAAATATTATACAGTTAGCTCTAGGCTAAGTCATTCTACATTACATCTTTACTTTTGGCTTATTATGCTAATACTTACTACACGTATAAGGTTTCACGGCTACATCACGGCCCTTTTGCACATCCGTCACTAAAATCGTATTGGGGAGACAGTAATCGAATTATTTTATTTAGATAAATTCATTTTAGCTTTTATGACTCCTCCTACTCCGAAAAATTAAGCTTGAGAGGACGTGACACACACTGGCTTTTATATAGGTTAGATAACTTGAAATCTGCTCGATTGTTATGCTCGAGATGAGCATGAGTGTTCCCTTTATTAAATTACATAGATGACTGTGTGTTGTTAGGTTAAACGAGATGTGTCCTAGCATGAAAATAATTGAACATTAATCGATTAGTGGAGTTCGTTGCTCTTTAATTAACAGGGTAGGGTAAATGTTTTCTGCTAACTGAATACCACAATTATTTGCCTAACTCCAGGATGCCACCGGTAGTTCAATGGTAAGTTTGAGGGCTTTTAAAAGGTTGAAGTAAACGAAAACAAAACAAAACAAGAAATAAGTAAGCTGTTTTTTATGTCCAAGGTTTAATCTTAATGAGTAAATTACGTAGACTTAATAAGAATTATTGTAATTTCATAGCAGCGAAAATAATGTTGTTGCTAAAAACACGTAAAATTTTGAAAACTACGGATTATCAAATTCCAGTAATTTACCGTTGGTGAGGGGTGCAAATAATGGCTGTCTTCGTTTCTTGCCATTTCATCGAGTAGGATTATTGTTGCTAAGCGCACAAAAAAAAGGATGATGAGTATTTTCACCAGTCAAGCCTGTTTTTAGTATTGTTGCTATGAAACATCATAATGTAACGAAATAAAATCAGCATCATTCGACTAATTAGTGTTGTCCCGTCAGCTTCTTAATCACACATTTAAAACTATTGGACGAGTTATTAGTTCTGCGTCATAACCAAAAATACGTCATATACATTTTTAAAAAAACTGGATTTTGAATAAGTCCCATTAGCGTGCATTTGATCCAACAGAAAATATAAATTAATATTACATCAGAAAACCATGAAAAGCTGTACTAGAGATTATCACAGTGAACAAAATATTTCACTTATGGTTTTCGTGAGATAAAGAAAATAAAAGGGTAAAAACTAGATAAATGGAAGGTTAACTTGGTAAAACTGATTTTTTTATCGTAAGGTGTAAACGTTCAGTGTCGCATCGGTTTTGTTTTTCTTTAATTTCGCGCAAAGCTACACGAGGGCTATCTGAGCTAGTCGTCCCTCATTTAGCAGTGTAAGACTAGAGGGAAGGCAGCTAGTCATCATCTCCCACCGCCAACTCTTGAGCTATTCTTTTACCAACGAATAATAGAATTGACCGTCACATTATAACGCCTCCACGGCTGAAAGGGCGTGCATGTTTGGTGCGACGGGGATTCGAACCAGCGATCCTCAACTTACGAGTCGAACGCCTTAACAACCTGGCTATGGTGGGTCAAGTGCCACATTAATCTGCTAGTCTGAAACATCACTGTTAAGAGAATGGATATGTCTAGAATAATTTCACAGACTTATAACAGAAAGACGTCACCAACTGTGGGTTTCTTTCACGTACTCTTTATAAAAAGAAAATTAAATAGTAGTGAGAAAAATGTCAATAAATGTATTTAAAAGATTATATCGAAATCCTTATAATGTATATGTCTAGATTACTTTCTATGCACACGTATTTATATAAGTTCTACGTAATTCACACATTTCATACTTAAAATACTAACTCCTCGTCGTTTGACGTACTTAATTCTATTTTTCAAACCAGCTTTGAGGTGTCTTTTTCAGAGCTGCTTGAAAGCTACTCTACACACCAACCTCATTCCTAATTTCTACACGTACCTAATTCCTACAGTTATATTTAGGCATAGCTTAAATGACCTGCCTGAAAATGATAGAATAAGGAAAATTCAAGCGTAGAGACTGAAAACTAACGCACATGTTTTGGGGGTCTCGGCTAGTATACGAATAAAACCTAAAATCAAATTTGTTTGTGTATTTTTATTTGCCCTAATTTCGTTATAAGTATCTTTCGGTGCATTTTATTGTTATTTGAAGAAAATTGTATGCGTTCAAGATACACTATTTAAAACATAGCAGTGCTTGTCATACTACGAAACTTGAAGCTACTTCTACTAATTATTATTACTGACGAATCATTTTTATAAATTAATTTAGAAATTACTAATTATTCAAAACAAAGGCCTTCTTTGTAACCAGTTTGAACTAATTGTAAGGATTATTTCAATTCTTTGATATTCTTCGATAGCCTTGAAGCCTGAGTTATGGCTTCTCCACTTTGTTATGTGGAGATTCTATCCAAATTATTCATGGACTTACTTTATGTTTCGATCTCTTAAATCCACTTTTCTTTTTTCCCTATCGCCAAGTTTCAAATGTCGTTAATCAAATAAAACCATGTGACAAGACTATAGACAAGATTAAGTCTTTTAAATACACTGAGTTAACCAAGCTATTTCATATCTAACAGATGCTTTTTAGTTTTAAAACAAAGCCTAGATAAAAAGGTTTTTTCCAAGTGCGATTACATCAGTAATTTCTTTGTGACAAATCACGTAAAGAAAGAAAAAAACGAAATGCAACATCTAACCAATCAGGACGACACATCGTCTGATGTAAAAGCGTCAACGCTCTGAAAGAGCTCGAACTTTCAAATATTTTTTTGGATGATTATACATTTATTTTATATTGCTCATCGGTAGAATATTACTTCAATGTATGACGGTCTTACTTACCTTCTGAGAGAAGCTGTTTTACTGTATGTACATTTATTTTTTCATTCAGTAAAGTAAATCTGGATTTATGTGATCAAACTTAAATATAACATGCTTCCATTATTACTCTCAATGATTTATTGTGCGTGCTTAAAGCCTATTGTATCAAGAGTGCAGTGATTGAAGACGAGTTGTGATAAAGGTCACTGTAACAGAAGTAACAAGTGACGTTAATGCGTGTGTCTGACCAATATGAGGTTCTCGCTCGTCCATATTTGTGGACCTAAATGGTTATCACCCACTCTGACTTATGAACTGTCATTACACTAGAAGAACTTCCGCATGGTCCCCAAAAGTGTTCTGTTTCAAGGATAAGTAAAACCAAAATTAAGAATAACAAACGTTTTTAGTTCCTACATTTGAAGTTCATGTCATGATATGTTGCACCCTAAAGAGTGTAGAATTTTTCTCATGATTTATGGTAGGTGCACCTTTTACTGACGATGCGAAACTACAAGCTGCAATATTATGCGCCTCTTATGTGACGTCATTTTAGTGTGTGTTGAAACACTGACAAACAACACACCACTGTAATTTGATGAGAGTAGTTAAAACAGGTAACAATTCCAGGCACTCTTCGGCCTCTTTCGGCAAAACAAGTCTAGTAACGTGCTCAGAATTTAAAACAAGACAAACCTGGTTCTTAAAAGATTTTTTTTCAATCATGCTACATGTTTTTTTCTCATAACTTTATTTTTCGGTGAGGTAAAACGCAGCTGTAGTTTCAGTATAACCGAAGAATACACAGAAGTTTTAAAAGACATTGTTATAGCTGTCATTACTACGTATAATGGTATATTTGTATTTTGTATTAATATCAAATAATGTAAGAATGTTTTCCGCCGTTCCTCTTTTATAACTGTTTACGAAGTGGCAGGAAACCGATCAACAGTAGACTTTTACTGCCCATTATCCACATTAATAACGCACCCACTGTTTAAAGTGTGGGAAATATTTTCCGCCTGTGAAATGCATTGTTTGATTTGGTTTAAATTTCGCGTAAAGCTACTCGAGAGCTATCTGCGTTAGCCGTACCTGATTTAGCAGTATAAGACTAGAGGGAAGGCAGCTAGTCATCACCACCCACCCCCAACTCTTGGGATACTATTTTACCAACGAATAGTGGGATTGACCGTCACATTATAACGTCCCCAAGACTGAATGAGTTGTCTTGGATTGCGTTAGATTTAATGCTAACAGTCCGAGTAATAATTGATATAATGGCCTGGTATTTTAAGTCTTCAATAACAAACATTTATATCGCGGCTCGTATTCTGCTAAGATATATTTAACCACACCCAGTTCAACAATTGTTTAGGTATTGCACCTTCGTTGTATTTTTCTTGTCCTTTTCCTTACAATTCTGATCCTTTTCTTTACCATAGGTCCGCCATGGCCAGGTGGTTAGAGCGCTCGACTCGCAATATGAAGATCGCGAGTTCTATTTCCCGTCACATCAAACATATCGCCTTATCAGCCATGAGGGCGCTATAATGTAACGGTCAATCCAGCTATTTGTTGGTAAAAAAGTAGCTCAAGAGTTGGCTGTGGGTAGTGATGACTATTTGCCTTCTCTCTAGTCTTACACTGCTAAATTAGAGACGGCTAGCGTAGATAACCCTCGTGTAGCTTTGAGCGAAATTCAAAAACAAACAAAAATGAAAATAACTAGTTTGTTACTTATTTAATGTAGAGGAGCGAACAACTTTTCGACCTTCTTTAGTCATCGTCAGGTTCACAAAGAAAGAAAGAGGAAACTGACCGATAGCTAACCACAGGTTTGAAGGTGGTTGTGCAACTAAGTGTAGGAATGTAGAGGGCGTGTTTAGATGTTTGAATATTGTTGCTTCTGCATTAAACACAAAGCTATACAATAGGCTATCTGTGCTATGCCCACCACGGGTATCGAAACCCTGTTTTTAGTGTTGTAAGTCCGCAGACATACCGCTAAAGCACTGGCGGGCTGTTTGAATACATATTTTTAATATAGGTATAAAGGTGTTCCTTCGTATTGGTTTATTTTGGGCTTGAGTTGTTGTATAAGTAAGGCTTCTTTAATTTTGCCTTTGTTTATGTTTGTTTCTTTATTTAGTATTTGGGTATTTTCTATGGTTATGTTGTGCTTATTTGATTTGCAGTGTTCGAAACGTGTGAAGGTGACTTTTGGGTTCTTTGAATCTGGTTTCCATTTTTCTACTTGTTTCTCTAATATAGAAGTCGTGGCAGTTATCACATTGTATTTTATACAGGTGCATTCCAACTTTAGAAATTAAAACATGTTTAGAATACCTAGCCAGGAGACTTGTCACCCTTTCCAAAGAAAACAACCGAAAACAACCAACAGAAAGAAGATAACTTCAACAATTTTATTGACATCCAACAGCCAAACTTCCCAGAAAAAATTAAAAATTAATATTTTCCAGAAACACCTAAAAACAACATCTTAAACGATTTTTCAAAGAATTTTCTCACAAAACCATCGGCATAATTTTACAAAACAGAAAACTAAAAAACAACCTTACAAAAAAAGACATTAATTCCATTTTTACCTATGCAAGACCGACTCAAGCACACCACAAATATACGGCATCCCCAAACCTCATAAACCAGATTGTCCATTACGACCAATAATGTCCATATATGAATCATTTAAATACAACCTTGGTGAATACGTAGCATGGGCATTCTCTAAATATGTAACATCAGCCAGCTCATTCATCAAAGACTCTTTTAATTTCAAGTCTAATCTTAATAAACTTAATTATAAAGCTTTAATGGCCAGTTTCAATGTTATATTCCTCTTTACAGAAGTCCCAACCGCTGAAGTCTGCAAGATAGCCTTAGAACTCTATATCCGAGACCCTAACCCATCAGTAGACATTCCCAGCAACCAAATAGCAACCCTCGTAGGATTCACCACGATGAAGACAAACTTTATGTCTTTATGACAAAACTAAGGTCTATACTATGTAAAAACTACACTGACAAAGACCACACCAACATTATTTATAAAATACAATGTGATAACTGCCACGACTTCTATATTAGAGAAACAAGTAGAAAAATGGAAACCAGATTCAAAGAACCCAAAAGTCACCTTCACACGTTTCGAACACTGCAAATCAAATAAACATAACATAACCATGGAAAACACCCAAATACTAAATAAAGCAGGGGAAAATTAAAGAAGCCTTACTTATACAACAACTCAAGCCCAAAACAAACCAATACAAAGGAACACCTTTATACCGATATTAATGTATATAATCAAACATCTAAGCACGCTCTCTACATTCCTACACTCCAACCTCTTTCTTTCTTTATGAACCTGACGATGACCGAAGAAGGTCGAAACGTTGTTCGCTTCTCTATATAAAAAATTTTCTCAACCCAAACCAGCCGTTTTTACATATATATTTTTCTCTACAAGTGGATTTTCTCGTCATCACTGATTACAATTCCAGAAGACAAAAGACAAAGAAAACCAGCAAAACATGGTATTGAAGAAAACTTAAACGAGAACACAATTCCAGAAAACAAAAGATAAGGCAAACCAGCAAAACATGGTATTGAACAAAACTTAAACTAGAACACAATTCCAGAAGACCTAACAATGAACAAAGATGATTGAAGGAGGGCAATACATGCTAAACAGAAGAGCCGCGAATAAGTGAAATGGGAGCCTTTAATCTCGTGTATCTCCCAATAAAGTATCATATAACATTAGACCTTTTGACGATTTTGGAGCAGATGGCAGTAAGGGTGTTTTTGTCGGTGCAATGCTTACTAAAGGTAAAGATCAAGTATTTGACAACACCTGAGAGCTGAATGGGAAAATTATCAAGGTGAATGTTGAAGAATTGAAATGACAAGACATAGAGTCCCTATGGCTTAGACCAAACAGTGTAGCTTTAGTTTCAGAGCTGTTCATTGAGAGCTGCCACTGGAAAAAACAACGTGTAAAATTGCTTTGTTTAAAGCTGTCATAGTATAAGAAGTAGCCAGTATAACTGGGTCATCTGCAGACTGAAATAACTCGACAGAGTAACTTGGTTGCGATACATGTCTTTCAGTTTGTCCACTTATAATTCCAAATGTGCGGGTCACAAAACCAACATTTCAAAAAAAATTCCTTGTTAGGTTAGCAGTGAGTCTACTGACTTCGAACACAAAAGTTCGATGTTTGATTCCCCTCGATGGACAGAGTAGACATAGCCCACTGTGCAGCCTTCATTAAAATACAAACCACAACAACACCACATAGTTCAACTTGTGAAGAATATAATGTCGTATATTTATTTTAGTATCGATGCTTCTTTCAGTTAAATATAAATTTAACAATGCTTGTAATTTATACTGTTAAATGTGTATTGAGAAATTCCTACCTATTCCCTAAAGTTGTAGAAGATTCTCTAGTGTAAGAATCAACAATATACTATGTGTGTATGTAAATAGTAGTGATCGCCGGTATTGATAAGCCAGCTGAGATTTCTAGAAATTCGCCTCTCAAAATTGGTCAACACAACGCGCCAAGAGACAGTATGTGTTGTTGGATCACTGTAGTCAGTACACTATAAATCTTGGAAGTTACAATTTTAACAAATGTTTATTAATCGGAAAACTACAGATATTTGATCAGGTAGATTTAGAACATTACGTACGAAACGTTCAACTCCAGAGAATTACCACCAAATCCGTGAAGTATACCTATGTATCAACACAGAATTTATTCGCTCTCCGTGAACTGTCAAAAACAAGGTTCAGTTCCGGATCAGATTGAAGACTCAATGCTGTTTATACGTTTGTAAAACTCTTGTATATAAACCATCATTTGCAATAACTATTTGTAATAACCATTATTATATATTGTATTGTCATTTGTATATTAAAATATATTTGTATTAAGAAAGAAAACTGTGTTTATCAATCTGTTAGTAAATATAATAAATTTGATACATCTCGCCATTTCATTAACTTCTAACTTTAAATTACAATTTAACTCAGTTTCCGGCTATTTGAAATAGTAATATGTAACATTATAAGCTACAGGCTTGTCTGAGATAAATTATAGTACGTAACAAGTTCTACTGACAAATTCTGATATTGAATGATATGTCTTTTAAACAGTAAGTTGTTTAACGTAAAAGAGAAGCCTGTTTGTTTCGTACAAACTAAAAAATGTATTATCTAAGCTCTGCCCACCGCAGGTATCAAACATTTTTTCAGCATTTTATGTACTCAGACTTACCTCTGAGCCACCTAGAGGGGGACAGATAGATCTGAAATGCTGTTTTGGTACAACTCTGTTTTGGAATCTGAAAGTTACAAGTTAATAGAACTGGGGTGATCCGTAATCCGAAGGTCGAGGGTTCGAATCCCCGTCACACCAAACATGCTCGCCCTCCCAGCCGTGGGGGCGTTATAATGTTAGGTCAATCCCACTATTCGTTGGTAAAAGAGTAGCCCAAGAGTTGGCGGTGGGTGGTGATGACTAGCTGCCTTCCCTCTGGTTTTACACTGCTAAATTAGGGACGGCTAGCACAGATAGCCTCGAGTAGCTTTGTGCGAAATTCCAAAAACCAACCAACCATATAAAGCTAAAGCATCTGTTAAATTAAACATCACTGTGGCAATTTTCTTTCATCATTTTATCGATAGCACACAGCTTAGTGATAAAATGGATATAAATGTTTCAAAGCAGCTCCATTTTTACTCATTCATTTGTTTTACAGACAAAAATTCCAAGTAAAAACAAAACCGAGCAAGACTAGTGGTACTTATAAACTGTTATTTTTTTATTTGTTATAACACCAAATAACAAGCATTTATATAGTCTATAAGACAATACGAAACACATAAGAACTCTGCTATTTACATGATAATTTGGCATAATCAAAACGCCATAAGAACAGCTCGTGACTACCTGGTAGAATAAGTGATGATTATCTCAAAACTTAAAAATTATTAATTAGAAGTTGAAGAATAATTGAAAATTGTCACAGAATTTGGAAAAGTAATCAAAAGTTTATAAGAATCAGTTGAATAATAAGTACAGACTTTCAAGGAACATAAAATAAACGGTTACATGCTCTCATATAATTTAAAATAATAATTAAAAATTAACAACAGAACTCGAAGTATTAAATATAGACTGTCAGAGAACTACAAGAAACAATTAGATATAATAGAATTTAAAATAATAATTAAAAGTTGACTTCCGCTTTAAGTTCTGTTGCCAACTTTTAATTATTATTTTAATTCCATCTAATTGTATTTTTTACGCTCTCTGATCGTGTATACTTAATATTTCAAGTTCTGTTGTCAACTTTTAATTATTACTCTAAATTATATAAAAGCAATGTCAACAAACTCTGCATGGGCCCACTAATGTCAACGTATCTTTAAGTTGTGTTGAAAAGCTATTTAGCACCTGTAATTTTTGTTTAAAGATGTCGGCGCGTTACATGTAAAGTTTATTTGTCACTCTCCCTATATTCCCATTCCTCTTGCCCCCCCTACACACACACATACTAATGCCGCAAAGACGCGCATTGTTTAAACGGACCTGTTTGTTTTTTTAATTTCGCGCAAAGCTACACGAGGGCTATCTGCGCTAGCCATCCCTAATATAGCAGTGTAAGACTAGAGGGAAGGCAGCTAATCATCATTACCCATCGCCAACTGTTGGGCTACTCTTTTATCAACGAATAGTGGGATTGATCGTAACTTCCCAACGCTAGAAGGGCGAGCATGTTTGGTGCGACTGAGATTCGAACCCGCGACCCTCAGATAACCAGTCGAACGCCAATCCACCTACGCCGAGCCTTAAACGGATCTATTCTTGACACAATTAGAATATTATATTCTGTTTTCTTCATCTGCTGTCGAATACTTGTTTATGTGAAATAATCATGATGCTATAATTTAATAAGTCGGGTATTCTCATCAATAGAACACGCTGAGCGATAATAGACAGATGTTCTGTCTAACTACTTCAAGAAATAACAACTCTTGTTCAAGGATTTGTGTAACAATAGCAATTGTCATCGGAAGCACTTTTTTAACGTATGATGGTGGTATAGATGTAAGATAAAACGAACTTCAAGGTGTTGGCACCAGAATTTTTGCTTACCTAGACATTAAGGAAACAATGAATATCAAGGTGTTGGAACCATAAACGTTTGTCGACATAAACATTAAGAAAATAATAAACGTTGAGGTTCTTCGACCAGAATTTTCTGTCAACTTTTGTTGACATAAGCGTAAAAAACAATAATGTCGACGTGTAACAGCCGTAAATTCCTGTCCACATAGACATAACGAAAATAATAAATGTCAAAGCGTTCGGGCCGTGACTTTCTACCGAAATAAACATAAATCAAATAATGAATGTCGAAGTGTTCGGATTAGGATTATTTTGTCTACACAGATGTAAGAAAACGATGAACTTCGAAGTAATGGGACCGGAATTACTTTTGTTTATATAGACATAAAGGAAACAATGAATGTCGAGGTGTTGGAACCAGTTTTTGTTTGTGTGTTTGTTTTTGAATTTCGCACAAAGCTACTCGACGGCTATCTGTGCTAGCCGTCCCTAATTTTGCAGTGTAAGACTAGAGGGAAGACAGCTAATCATCATTACCCATCGCCAACTCTTGGGCTACTCTTTTACCAACGAATAGTGGGATTGATCGTCACATTATAACGCCCCCACGGTTGAGAGGGCGAGCATGTTTGGCGCGACGCGAACCCGCAACCCTCGGATTACAAGTCGCACGCCTTACGCGCTTGGCCATGCCGGGCCTTTTTCAAAGGAATTGAGTCCAACTATATCGGATGGGCTACTCCATACTGCCTATTCACAGGCGCGATCCCACTACTGCACGACGCGGGAGTTGGAACCAGAAATTTCTCTCGACATCAAGTCCAAGTCGACTACAAGATAACGAAGTGAGTTTTGTTTTTATATATATAATAATGAGAATCAAAGAGAGAGAATTTATAATAAAGTCAACAAGAGCGGATATCAACTTACACAGGGTCGACTAGAAATGGATAGGACAGTTATAGATCGACGATGTCATCAAAATTTAAAAGTGCTAATTAGAGGTTTTCGAAAGACTCATGTTGATCTTACGTACATGGTAAAGCAGTATAAAAGCATAACTTAGCCTTACTTTAATGCTATGAACGTACTGAAAATATGTCCGTGGACTTACAACACTAGAAACCAGGTTTCTATCGTTTTTTTTAATTTCGCATAAAGCTACTCGAGGGCTAGCCGCCCTTAATTTAGCAGTGTGAGACTAGAGGGAAGGCAGATGATCATCATAACCCACCGTCAACTGTTGGGCTACATTTTATCAACGAATAGTGGAATTGACCGTAACATTATAACGCCTCCACGGCTGAAAGGGCGAGCATGTTTGGTGCGACGGGGATTCGAAACTCGCGGCCCTCAGATTACGAGTCGAACGCCTTAACCCATCTGGCCATGCCGGACCCCAGGTTTCTGTATCTGTGGAGAGCAGAGCAGGGGTAGTTCATTGTGTAGCTTTGTGCTTAACTACAAAAAGAAAAACAACTATTAACAGCTCATCTTACTTAAATACCATTTTAAAGACTTGGAATTGCTTAACAGGTGTGATACTATTTAAATTACAACTTACGTAACTAATATGATAGTATTTGACACACTAAGCCTTACTCGATTCGTATGACAATGCTTAATAAGACAATTAGCCTTATTTAACTGATTTTTTTTCTAATTTAGGTCATGAAAAAATGTTGTATGTGAATATTAAAAATTTGTTTGCAAAAATTGGACAGTAACAACAAAACAATATACATGTTACCAAACTCGTTAACCCACGTGTGTTGTTCACACGTTTTCTATTCAAGTTTCTCTTTCGAATATGTAGCTTCTTTTCAGAACTTTCGTCATAGTTACATGTGTGAAACGGATTATTACATGTAAAATTAAAGCCACAGTTATATTTAAAGGCATATGAAAACATTCTGTAATGAAAAATTATTATAAATACATGCTTCGATTCTTGGAAATAATTATTATACATATAGTTCAATAGTTTTAATCACTATTTTGAAATTTTATTTGTTTGTTTGGTTGTTTTATATTTCGCACAAAACTACACGAGGTTTATCGCCATTAGCCGTCCTTAATTTTGTAAGACTAGAGGGAAGGCAGCTAGTCATCACCACCCACCGCCAACTCTTGAGCTTCTCTTCTACCCACGAATAGGGGGATTGATTGTAACAGTATAATGCCCTCTCGGCTAAAAAAGGCAAGCATGTAGCAAAACTTGATCATCGTGTGTTTTAACTTAGAATTAATATTTCGTATTAGTATAAAGCTACACAACAATAGGCTACCTGTAATTTCCTCATCGCGAGTATAGAAAATACATTTTTTAGCGTTATAAGCTCTCAGACTTAACGTTGAGTCCCCTGAGGAATTGTTTTAAAGTTTACTTAAATAATGGTATCATGATATATGAGCAGTCATATTGCACATAGCATACGTATGATCATTTTCATTCAATCTCGATTGTTACTTTTAAAGAATTTTTTTCAAAGATCTATTACAAACTAGGTTATTTTTTAATGTGTTTGTTTTATGTTTTTGGAGACACTTTCAAGCTGTGTTGTTGGTTATACACCAAATTGTGTAAAAAAGTAACTTTCAATAAAGCTGATGTTCGGTGTTAATTTAATACTTAAATGTTTGCTCTTTTTGTGTCTCCTGGTGGGACAACGGTAAATCTTGAGATTTACAATGCTGAGATCACGGGTTAGATTCCTCTCGGTTGACACAAAAGATAGCCCAATGTGGCTTTGCTATAAGAAAGCATACACACGCGCTCTTTTTGAAATATACATATATAGAATGTGTGTGTGTTTTTTTATTTGTTTTTATTGTTTTATTTTTGTTTTTGTTTTTTGAATTTCGCACAAGGGTAATCGAGGGCTATCTGCACTAGCCGCCCCTAATTTAATCTAGTGTAAGACTAGAGGGAAGGCAGATAATCGTCATAATCCACCGCCAACTGTTGGGCTACTCTTTTATCAACGAATAGTGGGATTGACCGTCACATTATAACGCCTCCATAGCTGAAAGGGCGAACATATTTGGCGCGATCGGGATGCAAACCCGCGACCCTCAGATTATAAGTCGAGTTCCTTAACTACCTGGCCATGCCGGGCCTATAGAAAGAGAAATTCCGTTGTATTTTGTTTTAATTTCCAATCATTATTTGCTTAAGGTTTATAGTTTAGTATTATACATTCAACTGAACTTTCTTCTGGCTGTTTTTTTTCTTTTCATAACAACAAGCAAAGTCATTATAAAAGATTCTGGTTTTATTCCACAGTCAACTTGATTATGATTATTCTGATAAATTAAAATGCGATTGTTTAACAACAAACAGACGTAAAATTAGAAAAGCCATGTAATTAAAGCATTCTAGAATGGAAAAATGAAGATAATGCGCAAATTAATTATTATGCTTATGCATTTGTTTTTGTAAGATAATATTGTTGTAAAATAACTCAACATCCAAGTTAATTGTACGAGTAATATTTCGAAATTTCAGCATCTTTTCACAATGTGAAAAGTTCTGAAACTTTCATCAACAATAAATTGTATAGAAGTATTACAGTTTACATCTAAAGTGTTTATCTGATAGAATTCATGTTTGTTTAATGGGCTGAGTGTGGCTAAGTGGTGACCGTATCCTATTATTAGATTAGACAAGAGAAGTCCAAGAATTAGTGTTGGATGCTGTTGATAAGTTACCTTTTCTCTAGTCTAGTCTATAAGTTCAAAATTAGAGATAGCTACCCATACACGGACTATCGTCTTTTTATTCTCAGTTTAAAATTATGGGAGTCTATTCTCAGACAGTCTGCTTTCTCTCTAGTCTATCAGTTCAAAATTAGGTATGCTCTTACGTGGCTTTGCGCAAAATTTCGATAATAAACAAACTAAATGCTCGTTTAAAGGAGTAAACACAATCATCGACTCTAAATTTTCAGTGAAAATCATAAATACAGTTGTCATTACTTTTGATTTCTTAATTCTTCGCTTAAGATAATTCCATCTTAGAAAGTAAAATAATCTATCTATAAGAAAAAATACATACATATATCTCGATACATACAGATACATTTCACCTAGTGGTTAAAGTGTGAAATGTTATTGCTTTTTTATATCTCACAGAGATCTCCCAAAGAAAGGATGACTTTTTCTAAAAACGTTGATAAAACCTATATAAAGTAACATTAAGCTAACGTATTAAAAAATAAAACATCGGTGACGCTGTGAGCAGCTGAAATGGAATTATTAGAAAATGTTTTATCTCAGTGATGTTTATCGTCAACAGTTATCCTGTATGCAGGCTCAAAGTATATATAAGGTTTACCAATGTTACGTGGTTATCACGTATATGTTGAGATAGGGCTTTTTCTGAGGACAATGTGAAGTAAAATTTTATTTCTACGTAAGTAATGATGTATTTTTTCCTACCAAAGGTAGAGCGGTAGCTAAATTTTTAGAATTGATTCCCTCTGTTTTATCTGTGGATAACATATAAAAAAGGTAATTTCATTTCAAACCAAACCAATGTGTTTGATGGTATAAGTGTATAAAACATAACTCGTGTAGTTGTAAATTTTATCTTATGTAATACGTGTAGACGACAGAATCCTATTTACTTCAATGAAGAGATATTTATCAATGGGATAAGTTTTATTGAAAGTGTCCAGAAATAATCAATCTGGTTTATAAACGCCACATGATGTCACACTCTTACTTCACATTAGTATTATTAATGTACATAATTGTGCATCAAAAACTTTAATTTCTGTTTCAGTCATTGAAACAAGAGCAAATGTTGTCGACATATGTAACGTTTTTTGTGGATTTATTGAAATAACAAATACACTGCTAAGGGCGTATATTCCGTATATACAAAAAAATGCCTACACAAATTTATGAAAATAAAATAAATAAATAATAACTGTTTGTATATATTCATTAAATTAAGGTACTATTCATATGAAGAGTGTGTGTACAAATAATGTGTTTGAAATATACACCACTGACTGCTATTTCTGTGTCATCTCGCACATCTGGAAGGAAGATGTTTACATCTTTAGTGTCCTCCCATAACACTCGCAGACTTGTTACAAGCAGATGGAGAAATAACAAGTCTGATTCTACTATTTTTATCCTGTTGTCTTTGTGGTTTACATGTAATTTTATGTTTAGTTTTGTGTTTATCATCGCTAGAGTTTGTTTTTAACGTTGTTCAACTTTCAGTTGTTGTACTATGGTTATCCGGCTACATTACATGATTTTGTGTTAAAGTCCGATATTTCTGGTACTGTGTTCAATTTCAGCTTGTATTTCATTCTATACCAGTGTAACTTTATCTTTCCTGGTTTTACCATCAACATCTATTGTATCGTTCCTTGTATCGTTTGCAAATAAAATATGTTATTTTGTTGTCCTGTTTGAGTCTTGTCCATTCTATTTGTCCTACAGAGGCACAGGGGTATATCTGCGGGCTTACAACGCTAGAAATATGTTTTCACTACCCTTGGTGGGCAGAGCACAGATAGTCCATTTTGTAGCTTTGTATCAAACTATAAACAAATAAAAAATCCATTCTCTTTTGCAATGATCTAAAATTATGAACTTCCACATTTAATTTTCCTTGACCTTTTGTTCATCCTGATTGTTGGTTTTAACTATATATATGTTATCAGTTACATAGATATTACTACACTAGTCATATTTTGTAATTCCATAAACTGCTGGTACACATGCTCACATCAAGGTCTTCTCTGGCCTATGGAATCTTTTTCGATTTCTCGATATCGTTTTACACTTCTAAACTTTGTATCCATTTCTTATATTTCACTTTCTTTGACGAAGTCGTCATGTTGAGAAAAAAGAAGTATTTACGCTGTAATCAGGTAAGAATTAATTTATTAATTAATTAGGTTCATTTACCTTTAATACCTAACTATGAATTTGTCCAGATACCACAAGCGATTGTAAGGTGTTGTTAAAAAAAGGGTGAATGTATTTTTTCATGCTTTGTAAATAAGATAATACTTTAGTCAGTAGAGTAAAACACAATTAATACGAATATATTCTCTATTACATACACAGTTTTTGCGTATGCAATAAATCCACTAGTTTGTTTAGATAAATACTTCTAAGCGGTCTGTAGCTTTCAATTCTTTTAACCTGATTGTTAGACATTCAAATAAGAAAACTACCATTTTCCAATCTTTTTATTTAGTTGTGTCGTTCTCACAGATTTCAGTTGGTGACAGGAGACACCTGTATTTAAAATCACCAAAGAAAGATTCCCTGAAGTACAGTTTCTACGGATCTTTGAGTTACCAGCTCCACCAGGCCAACCAAGAAGCTACCGGATTAGTCGATTTTACATTCAGAGCTTTAGGAATCATTGGTTCGATGGGTGAGTTTAGCTTTTAGATAGATATTTCTTTGTGTTCAAAATATCAATTATTTTATGACATTTATGAATTTTTATTTCTAAACTGTAAAAAAATTACACATAACCAAAAAAGGTAGATATTTCACAAAAATGTGTAGAAATATAATATTTTGTTATTGTTTCAGTAATATTCATTATCAAGAAACCAGTAGTTAATTATATACAAAGTTTGAGTACATTATTAAAATGAATTTGGAATCTCACCATATCGTTACAGTCAATGTCGCCACGGTAAGTCACTCTCTGCCTGAATGTCGTCGTTACAAGGATCCTGCAGAGCAGTTTCTATTACAAAAAGCTCCGACTTTAGGCAGTTGTATCCAAAACTTACTCTTTCCCCGGGCCCAGCATGGCCAAGTGTGTTAAGGCGTTCGACTCGTAATCCGAGGGTCGCGGGTTCGAATCCCGGCCGCACCAAACATGCTCGTCCTTTCAGCCGTGGGAGCGTAATAATGTGACGGTCAATCCAACTATTCGTTGGTAAAAGACTAGCTCAAGAGTTAGCGGTGGGTGGTGATGACTAGCTTCCTTCCCTCTAGTCTTACACTGCTAAATTAGGGACGGCTAGCACAGATAGCCCTCGAGTAGCTTTGCGCGAAATTCAAAACAAACAAACAAAACAAACACTCTTCCCCCTCCTCTCGCTTGTTTTCTATAATACATCTAATTTGCAAGAACGACAGATTCTTGGAACCCTTTTCAAAAGAAATCAGCGGGTATCCAGTGACTTCACTAGTATATCTCTCGTATAGAATATCATGAATATATGTTACATCCTTCAGCTGCCTGAGGTAATTAAACCCATTGCATTCACTAACTGCTTGAGGTATCCAATGGTTGAACCAGAGATACAACTCGAAGCCTAATCTTGGTGAATACCAATCCTAATGGTCTCGCTTACAAACGGAGATCCTTCTTTTTTATTTTGAGTACTGCAGACTGTAATACGAATACAGCACTTGCTACTGATCTTTGTGCTCTTGTATTCTTACCTGTTACAAGTAAACTTGCTTTCCAAGGCCCGTGTACGAATTATTGCAGGTCTGTTTATAGACGATACTGGTTCCCAAGTTGTTCTATACTCCTTTGTTCTCCAGTCTCATTAATTACAAGACATATTCCAGTCTTGAGAAGTTAAAAACTATGATCTGAATATACTGTTACAGCCTGAGTGTACGTAGCTGTTTTGCATTGGAACATAATGTTACATATTCTTCCCGTAGTTGTCAACTTTCAGTGGTATCGCACTATTTAAGGTAAACCTAAGGATGTTAAAATCTAATTTCGATGCATGCCGCTCAAGCACAACTTCATGTTGGCCGTCACTGACATGAGACTAGCTGATTTGAACATTCAACATGGTTTTAAAATAACGCGCTCAACCATTTGTATATGTTCTCGCATACGATTATGTCTTTAGAAATATAACTAATAGACAACATAAGTACGGCAATATCTGTTTCCAAATATAATAGTCTCGACAAATAGTTATTCACCGTATCTTAATACCAAACTTATGATTTTCGTTCACTTCATTGATCAACATAAGCCCTGAGGCTATAACAGTTTTATAATTATGTAAGAGTAATCAAAATTATTCAGTTCAGTATAAAAACTTTAAAAACACTCATAACGTAGTGAATCGGAACATTGTTCTGTGTATTGTTTATAGATCAGTGAAATGAAAGTCATATTACTAGGAGCAACAATATTCATAATAGTGCAAAACCTTTGATATTTAAAACCATATTAATAAAGATCCATAAATCTTACAATAAACAAACTCTCAGGGCACCATTGTATATGTATTGTTTGTTGATTTGTCTGGCATTTCTAATCTTGCCCAGATCTTTACTACAAAATGTTTCAATATATCTAAACTCATCTGGATTTTATGTTTCTTTTTTATCTATCAAAATAAATAAATAAATGGACTATCAATCTATGTGTATTGATCTATAAATACACGCATAAATAACCATTATCGATTATCTAATCCAAATACATTATTTGCTCACTGTTAGTGTTAATTTAGATACACAATATTTCTTTAACGTTAAAATCTGTGTAACTGGCAGTTGACGCACCAACGATCGTCGTAACTTGTTTAAATAGAAATTATTAATCGATTTGAAAGCTGTAACTTGTAAAACAAGACCAATTACGGAGAATTAATGCCCTCACCCCACCGATTCTGTTCGAGATTACGCGCGTTTATATTGGGTAATGCCAAATTTCACCTCCAAACCAACAGAAAATTAATTTTCAGATCCAGAACGATCAATGATCCGGATTATTTCTTTTATATTGCTCATGAAATTTGGTGCAAATCCGATCACACTTTACAGATTTGTTGATCCAAAACCGCGAAAATGCCATATCTTCCCAGCTCCTGGCCAAATTTGGAAAACACTGTCGCATATTGGCTTCCCATCTCGTGTAAAATTTTCATACACGTGGACTTGATTGCAATATTTTCTCGCTCTCAGGGGTCAAGAGTAACAATACTTAACGCCAGTGAGTAAACTCATTGAAACTGACCATATTCTGCACTCTTCTTCCTTAACGGACTAACTCAAGAATAGAGTGTTTAGAAATGTAAGAGGCTTAATGCCGATGTATTATGACACGTTTGATGTAATCGGCTTATAGAAAGCATACATACCATAACAACTGTTGGAGTGTCAAATGGCTTACATAGTGCTTATATCAGAACTGTGTTTATTGTATGGCAAACTACCTGAAGAGTTCTGAACTAAGTTAAACACTTCATCAGCAACAGATATTCCAAATGTTGTGTGGTTGGAATACTGTTATTACACACTTATTTAATTCTTAGAAATCCATAAGACTAAATTAAGAACGTAGAGTTTAAAAACGTAATAGACCTATAACTAATGTCTTATAATAAGTATAATTCTACTACTTATAACAAAAAGTATAACATTTCGCACTTATTACAACATACTAAACTGAGTAACAATGAACAAGTTATGTTTTTTTTACAAACTTAGTTTTATAATAAAAATTATATAATCATTAAACAGCTTCACTGCATATAATATTGAATAATAAATTATATGCAACACCATAATATTACACACACGTAACTAAATTAATTGTTGCTACTGTATGGTGAGTTATAAGGACTCAAACACACTCTGAGAAATGATTATTTACTTATGGCTTAATTTATTTCTTTATTTGTTCATAATTATTACGAACAAATAACTGATTTTTAAATACCAGACACAAAAAGAAATATTCTTAGCTTTCACCCCTCAATCTTTTTCTCTATACTATATTAGATTAATCAAATCAATCAAACATTTTTATGGCTGTTAACTTAACAATAACGTTTTACCTAAGTTTTGTTATTAAGTACAAAGCTACAAAACGCGATATCGTTGTTCTGCTTAACACGGGTACCGACAGCCGGTTTATAGCAGTAAAAGTCTGCGGAAATACCAATGTGCCGCTGTGGAGCTTTTGACGTAAGTGTGTGTGTGTGTTTTCTTATAGCAAAGCCACATCGGACTATCTGCTGTGTCCACCGAGGGATATCGAACCCCTGATTTTAGCGTTGTAAATCCGTAGACTTACCATTGTCCCTGCGGGGGACTTTTACGTAAGACAAGCTAGATATGAATATATATATATATATATTTAAACGTAAGATAGTGTCTCAAAAATGACTAATAAAAATTATTATAAAAATGGTATTTAGTAATATATATATATAGTCCAGGGTTTTTTGCTAATACGCAGTTAATTGCATATTACGCACCTGTATGTGTAAGCCCAAGTGGATAAAAATTTAAAGATTGGTTTTAATTTCGCGTAGAGCCACACGAGAGCTATCTGCGCTAGCCGTTCATAATATAGGAGTGTAAAACTAGAGAAAAGACAGCTAGTCATCACCACCCACCGCCAACTCTTGGGCTACTCTTTCTCCAACCAATAGTGGGATTGACTGTTACAGTATAACGCCAACCCCCTGCTGAAAGGGCGAGCATGTTTGGTGTGACGGGATTCAAACACGCGACCCCCCGATTACGAGTCGAACGCCTTAACCCACCTGGCCATGTCGAGCCTTTAAATTAATTGTACAACATAATCAACATATATTAAGCATTAACTATATTAGCGTACCATGTCGTCGAGCGATCCATTTCACGTAATTATAAATATCAACATAAAAAACAGTTTGTTTGTGACTGGGCCTACATTTTCGCTTTTATTAAGCTTCAATATTTACCATTCTGTTTAAATATACCTCACGAGATGATTATCTACATTTCTAACACATTTAAATTAAGCGTCGTTTTAAACTCTAGTGGAAAAGACCGTGTTTTTAATACTCTTATTGTAGCTTAA
This sequence comes from Tachypleus tridentatus, assembly GCF_004210375.1. Lineage (NCBI taxonomy): Eukaryota > Metazoa > Arthropoda > Merostomata > Xiphosura > Limulidae > Tachypleus > Tachypleus tridentatus. The sequence goes on along the minus strand of NC_134837.1, from coordinate 103,744,286 downwards.
ATTTTCAAAGCAGATATCACCATAGTTAAACATAAATGTACGCAATTAAAATCACTTGTTCTGAACAGGACCTTTGTCATACATACGTAATGAAAGATTTGCTGAGGTTACAAACGTAAAGATTGTAGACAGTTGATTATGTTTTAGACAATATTTTCAAACCACATTTAGCTGTTAAGTAGACTTGAAAGATGTCTACTATAATAAAACAAAACGCCCACATTAACCAAGAAACAAAGAGACAGACACTTTGGTGATTAATTATGTGCGCCCTTTGAAAATTAATTGCTGTATACATCAACGAAGGTGATGCTGATAGATGCTAAAACAATCGTTTTTCTAAATCAGAACTGCACTACAGCCACATTATCATTATATCAATTATGTGTGAAATTTTATCATTAATTTATATATATGTTTACCAATATATTTGATAACATATATTTTGTTCCTTTCGTAATATAAATGTTCAGAGATAGGTTTATGTTAATCTTAATTTGATCATTGACTATCAAACAGTAAATCAGTAACAAAGAAGTTGAATTATTCAGTGATACTAATAACTGTACATATGTACTTATTACTAATCATCCAATGAATAAAGAGGGTAAAGGTCACATGTCCCTTGTTCAATCACACTGGATCCATAATATTTTACTTACACTAAGTTATTATTATTAGTATTTAAATAAAGCTAGTGTACTTTTGCATGCTTAGGTTTTGGAACCTACAAACTTCAAGTGTTTGGGGTATGTACTACATTTTCTCAAATTAATAATATTGTGTGGGCATCTTGAATTCAATAACTTTGAGAAAGGTATTAAATGCTGCCTTTACGGAAGTTTACTTTATTATATACTGAACTATTATCGTTCGGGCCTGGCATGGCCAAGCGCGTAAGGCGTGCGACTCGTAATTCGCGGGTTCGCGCCCGCGTCGCGCTAAACATGCTTGCCCTCCCAGCCGTGGGGGTGTATAATGTGACGGTCAATCCAACTATTCGTTGGTAAAAGAGTAGCCCAAGAGTTGGCGGTGGGTGGTGATGACTAGCTGCCTTCCCTCTAGTCTTATACTGCTAAATTAGGGACGGCTAGCATAGATAGCCCTCAAGTAGCTTTGTGCGAAATTCCAAACCAAATTACAAATTTATCAATTACAAATCATGTTTACACATATAACAATTTATTCTTGATATGATGGAAGATTGTGGATAATTATCCTACAAATAATTTTTTTTTTTTATGTTACTGTATTGTATTATCACTAGTTAGTATGATATTATTTTAAGGTATGCAATGTTTAAATATATAATCTAAACGTTAGCGTAAGCGTCAAAAACAGCCTTTGTCAGGGCCTCGTAGATTAAATTGCAAGATAAACTACCATAAAGATAATAATGTGAATATAACATGAAGAAAACACTATTCATAAAATTAAACTATAAACATTTGATATAACATAAAACATTTTATTTATCATTGGATATATATGGAAATTACAAGTTAGAAAATTGACCGTGATGATGCTATATAGTGTAGTTGAGACCAAAACAAAGGTTATTATGTCGATGTTAAAGTAAAGTCACATTAGGCTATTTGCTGTGCATACTGCGGAGAATCGAATCCTGGATTTTAAAGTTGTAAATCTGTATGATGTGCACGTTTGTGTACAAAGATTGAGAGATTAAAAAGCAGTCGAACAACTAATCCAACTATAATTGTATTGATCAACATGTTTTTTTACGTAAAACTGATAATATCGTTCTTATAAAATAGTATTATAAAATCAAATCACAGTCCTGAAATAAATCAATATTATTGTCAAAATAACGTGATTTCATATTACACACTTTATGACGTAAACAACCCGTTATATTATTACACCCTCTAAAGGACCCAGTATGAAACATCAAACGTGGTGGCACTATGTGGAATTATTATCCTCTGGTAGACATATACATAGCTGTTATTCCTCTAACGGGCCTAACAGAAACTTCTTTTACAACCTTATAGCATCAAAAGGCACATGATCCGTCCTTTAAGAGCACTTTTCTGCGTGAAGACATTCTTCGTAGACAGATTAAGTATATAAAAGATAACGATTTACTAAAATAGAAACTTATACTGGACCAGGAAAGTGGGGTCTTATTAAACGTATTATAAGTCTTGTTGTAGTTTAGTATCACCCAAATATTCCCGAAATTTTTGTAATGCTTCATGCTTTAGTAACAATATAGTCGCGTGAAATCACCTAACAAAAACATACCGACATTTTAGTTTCCATGGTAACCTGTCACAAGATTACGCTTTTTTTATATGTTGTGGAATAAAATCGACTGTGATCAAGTTACGAATAATGAAGTCGCTAGTGTTAGAGAAAACATGATTTCTGAGCCGATTTTTTTCCTTCACACTTTGTACACTAACTTGATCTCAGCTGGTATGACATCTGAAATATTTTTAATCCTATCCATTTTATGTCCATCCAGCCAAAGCAATGAAGTAATGATCTAGATTTTTGTTTACACGGGACATAACCTACAATTGTATCTGTGTTTTAAACAAGGGAGTTACCATGGTAGCTTCTTCAAGAAGAAAATTTGACACATTCGTCAGTTGTACAAAAAAGCTGTTGTTGTTGTTGTTTTGAATTAAGCACAAAGCTACATAATGGGCTATCTGTGCTCTGCCCACCACGGGTATCGAAACGCGGTTTTTAGCGTTGTAAGTCCGCAGACATACCGCTGAGCCACTGGGGGACCTACAAATAAGCCTTGATCTCGAAATGCTCCAATGTATAACCATGTTTTATCGTCATTTCTTTCTTTACAGGATGATATTCAACTATTACGATAAAAAGACATCAGTAAGAAAGGGGGACGGGCGAATTATTAATAGATAAATAACTGTCTTTCCTAATAGTATTACTGCTATAATACGCTGCGTTTCTGATATGGGTAATGAACTAGACGTTAAAAATGGCATAAAACTATTGTAACGTACTTTACTAAGCCCTTTGGCAAAACTAATGAAAGGATGAAACAGATGCATTGTACTTAACTGTGACTATGACATTCAGTTGGCCAGATCATTAATACTACTGACATACGTTTATTGGTTGTTATCTCATGTAGTTGATTTACAGGGTTAAAAAATATTTTAAAAAAAACATGAAAATATCTTATACATCAATATTTGTGAGTTAAAATGCCTAATTCAAGCATAGTACACAATGCTTAACATTATTGTAAATCTAAAACCTTGTATTTCTAAGGCATAGGTTTCATTCGTTTAATTTTTTAATGGTGTTAACTACTCACAAATATTTATCAGTTGTACATAGACAAACTTTGGTTTATGTTATTCACAACAGCAACTGTACACTATCTGATGATATAAAGTAAACCTGGTGAACCATTGTGAATAAAATAAAAAAAGTTTTACTACGTACAACCGATAAAAACTTGTGTGATTTTTTAAAACATGGTTCTTTCTAACATATAATAACTGTTGACTACAGTGGTACATTATTTTAGGTCCGGCATGGCCAGGTGGGCTAAAGTGTTCGACTTGTAATCTGAGGATTGCGGGTTCGAATCTCCGTCGCACCAAACATGCTCGCCCTTTCAGCCGTGGGGGTGTTATAATCGCGGTTAATCCCACTATTCGTTGGTAAAACAGTAGCTCAAGATTTGGCGGTGGGTGATGATGACTAGCTGCCTTCCATCTTGTCTTACACTGGAAAATTAGGAGTGGCTAATGCAAATTGCCCTCGCGTAGCTTTGCGCGAAATTCAAAACAAACTAAACTTTTACCAACTAATAGTGGAATTGATCGTAATATTATAATGATCCCATGGCTGAAAGAGCGAACATTTTTACTGTGACGGGGATTCGAACCTGTGAAACTCAGATTAGGAGTCGAGTGCCTTAAACACCTGGCCATGCCGGGCTGTTAATAGAATTTGAGTTTGTGTATGAAAATATCGTACAACAAGAATATATATTTTCTAATTTACATTTGTTAAACGAGAGTTACTGTTCAGAAATATTAAATATTACAAAAAAAAATTATTTTGAGAACCATCTCAGCATATCAGTAATTTTAATTTTACGTGTATTTCAACGATGAGTGGGCCTCAAAAAATGTTTTTATCCTAGAATATTTAGGAGCTATAGGTCTTGTAAATACACTTTGTGTTCAATAACATTCATGAAATAGGAAGTTAACTTACTCATAAATACTAATATCACATTAAATTCTGATGAAATAAGCAGACCACAGATAGCTTATTGTGTTGCTTTGTACTTAACTACAAGCAGTTTATTAAACAAACAGTTTATTAATTTACTGGCAATAACTAAAAAACTTCTACTGTAGGCTAAAAGTATATTAAATTTTAAAACATGGTAAATAAAAATATAACTATGGCAAAAAATTATCAAGAAACGCTGAGCCTTGAGATACCTTAAACTAAACAGTAAATGTTACAACTTATTCAATATGTTAAGCAGGCATGGTTGAACCTAAGTGATGAACGACTGCCCACACTAACAAAACACGTCGTATCCATAGACTTGCTTTTATTACGACAATTTTATCAACAAGTCATCAGAAGTCCTTCTGGTTTTGCTCTTATGTTTACAAACGACATAGCACGAATTCCTGTTTGAATTTTTGTGGAAGGACTGGCATGTTGATTTCTACGTATGATTTGGTGCTTTATCTTGATTGGTTCATGTTTTATTAACATAATGCCCATAAAAAAGAAGAAAGTACTTTTTTTGGTAATATGTAGAATATATTCTGGAATTTTCTGCCATCTCTCCTGGTGTTTAACTTACCATTGTAACTTTGACCTGCAACCTTCATAAATCTCTTGAAGTAAACTCGTGACGTGTTTGTGTAGGAAAGCATATCATGCTGATACAGCAGTAACTTAATAAAAACTATTTGTCATCACAAAGTAACTGTACTTACTAATTACTATTTATTAACACATGACTATCAGACATTACCTGTAACATTTTGATATTTTGTTTGTAGCTTAGCACGAAGTTACACAATAACTATTTGTGCTCTGCCCACCATGAGTATCGAAATCCGATTTTTAGCGTTGTAAGTCCATAGACGTTCCACTGTGCCATTGAAGGGGATAACATTTTGAAATGTACCTCTGGGAGAACAATAATAATTCGCTTGGAATCTGTTTAAATCTTTTATATCATCATTTGTTTTGTCCCATATTGCAAAACATTTCATCTGTCACATGCCAAATATCACTCACACAACTTTCTACAGGTAATATTTCCTTCCATTATGCACTTTGTAACACTCTCTTTTGCTACTTTTGAAGACAAATCTAAATTTAAGTAAATTATTCTGTTTAAGTTTCCAAAAGAAGTTTGTATTTTGATCACAATGGGATGTTGGAATCACACCTGCCCTTGGTGAAACACTAAGAAGTCGTACCTAATATTTTGCATAATCATGAAACGGGAAGTGTAGTGCCAGAAAGTCTTGTAAAATAAGGTATACGTTTTAGGTGCCTTCTGCACTTTCAAATAATCATACTTCAACTTAATTCCAACAAAAGGATCATTGCTTTTAGCCTCTGCAATAACAGGCTGCAAAGATAGCCAGAAAAGAAGGTGGTTGAATATAACAATTGCTGTGAAAGATAGTGAATTATACGAGTAGTAAAAAGATAAATAATAATAACAATAAATTAAAATTCAGGCTTAAATATGTATACTGGGAATTTCTTAACGAATCTTTAGAAAACAAAACTCGAAATATGTAATTTATAACAGCAGAAAATGAAATTAATTAAATTGTATCTTACTCGGATAAAAAATAGCGTTAATAATAGTTTTAAAAATTCAAGTGAAAGATAACATATTAGTTATTTCCAAAATATTTATCTGTTTGTTGTTAAGAGCAAAGCTACTCAATAGGCTATCTGTGTCCTGCTCACCGCGGTTATTGAAACCTGATTTTTAACGTTATAAACCCTCAGGCTTGTCGCTGAGTGCTTCCAAAAGAAAGATGAATTCAAAAATTAATTAAATAAAAATAACATTGAAAGACCGAACTTCAGGTGTAATAATTTAGTTATAAGAGCTGACATTCATAAATCAAATGTCTCCAAAACTGCATCTATAACATTAATAAAACTACTGACAATGTAACTGATAAAAATCTAAATAGCTTCTTCCACGTTAACATTAACGGCTTTCACGTTTTTGTATTGTTTGTTTTTTGTTGTTGTTTTTTTGTATTTCGCACAAAGCTACTCGAGAGCTATATGAGCTAGCCGTCCCTAATTTAGCAGTGTAAGACTAGAGGGAAGACAGCTAGTCATCACCACCCACCGCCAACTCTTGGGCTACTCTTTTACCAACGAATAGTTGGATTTACCGTCACGTTATAACGCCCCCATGGCTGAAAGGGCGAGCATGTTTGTCGCGAAGGGGATGCAAACCCGCGACCCTCAGATTACGAGTCGCACGCCTTAACACGCTTGGCCATGCCGGGCCTTCACGTTTTTGTAATTCAAAATTAAAATGTCTTACAAAATTAATATATATATATATTATTTTAAAATTTTCCTCAGACGCATTTTCTTTAAAATTTATAAACCTTTTCTTTCTATTTTGAATATTTTTTTACCTGATTATTGGAACAATGATCCTCATCATCAAGATTTTAAAATCTAGTTAAGCTAACAGTCTACCTTAAAATTACAAAATAAACGTCTACTATTATTGGAATAATTATTAACAGTAACTTTTGTTTGGTTTAGAATTTTCACGCAAAGCTTCGCAAAGACTATTTTTACACGATCGTCCTTAATTTTTATTTGATAAATCATGGTTACCTAAGGCAATGCACCGCACTCCAACAGCCACCAAACCTCGTTTTTTATTCATGCGATAGTGGAAACCTAATTGAGAACCATACAGTTCATAGTTCAAACACGATACCCATTTGGCCAAACCCGATTTAATAAAGCATTGAAATATTTAAAATTTAATAGGAAAATAATAAAAAAACCTCTCTTATAGTTGTTCAATGTAATAATATCTAAAATAGCTAGACTTACTAGCCATACTTTTAGACGGAAAAAGTTTGATAATATTCGTCACACAGATTTAACCTGCTATCAAACGTTATTTATCGTTACTACAGTCCAGAAGCAAACTTTCCTCAAGCTGAAATTAAAACATTCTACTTTTCAGCCTTTTTACTAGTACTATCTCATGGTCTCAAACTGTTTATTTGTTTGTAGTTAATTATAAAACTACACAATGGCTATCTGTGCTTTGCCCACCACAGTTATTTTGGTTTATAAAAGTATAAATCCGCAGAAATACCAGTTTTCAACCAGCGAGATAGCCACAAATGAGCACTATCTCTATTGATTTTGCCTGGTATGCTAATAAGACACATATAACATGCATGTACTTAAATTATTTTAAGAATTCAAAACACTCAGTTTGCTTTAATAGACTTCAAATTATAATACAACGTGTAAAAAACTACACTTAGTTTTTGGACAAAACTATAGTATTTAACAAAGAATCACCTTAAATTCAGTACGCTGTTGTCATTAAACTTTTAAACTTGTAGGCTCTCCTCCCTGTTGGCGAAGCGGTAAGTCGAAGCCCTCATAACTCTAAAAACTAGGGATGCAATATACGCAATGAGTTGATTACAGATTGCCTGTTGTGTAACATTGCGCTTACCGACAAATAAATTTAACCCCATAAACTTTGTAAAATAGTAGATATTATTTATAACAGTACGTTAAATTTTGCTTAAATAACTGAGCTAAAAGGTGTTAAACCAGAGAGCACATGTTTAAGAAAGTTATATCTACAAAAAACGGTACAGAAATGAAAGCATGCTTGAACTTTAGAAAGTTTTTATCAGATCTGTTTCCGATTACGCAGTTTTTAGGTCTAATGTTTCATGTACTATAAACAATTTAAAGTAATTAAAAGTTACAAACGAAAAAGGTCCAAAAAGTTAAAAATAACAAACAAAACAAATTTGTTTTCTTTTTTTAAATCTCTTAAACTGTCTGGTGGGAAGGGTATACTTTAGACCCTTCTTTTGAAATCCGCGCAAAGCTACTCAATGGCTATCTGCGCTAACTGTTCCTAATTTAACAGTGTAAGACTAGAGGAAAGGCAGCTAGTCATCACCACCAACCGCCGACTCTTGGGCTACTCTTTTACCAACGAATAGTGGGATTTACGTCATATTTTAACGCCCCCACAGCTGAAAGGGCGAGCATTTTTGGTGGGACGGAGATTCGGCTTTAAACTCGCGACCCTCAGGTTATGAGTAGAACGCCTTAACCTACCTAGCCATGCCGGGCCAAAAAAGGATGTAACACAGCGTGGTTTCGATTTACGGACCTCGAGGTTATTGACGCAGCACGCTCCCGCTGCACCACAAGAAAACAACTAACCCTTTCTGTATATTTAATTTTTTGTTTTAAATCATATAAATTTTTAGCTTATATTTCAATAGTTTAACTTTATAAATTTGTTTTCAGATTTTAAAATTTATCGTGATTTTGTTCAATAAAGAAAGTTTTCAGATTACGTAAGTCTTCTTTGTTCTTTAATAGCACTATCAGATGACTTGAGGGCTTTAAACGGTAAAATGTAGAGTTTGTTTCCTGTAATGGGCGCGGCAAAGATAGCCCATATTGCAACTTTACGCTTAAAGATAGACAAACAAGACATCTAATAACTGTATACAAACTTTGTTGTTTAGTTACTTTTTGTTGTTTGTTTATCCATTTCGGCAACATTCTTAGCATTACATGTTAATATGTTTACCCATTGCATTTACTTTCAAACAAAAGGCAAATCTTATTTTTTTTAATATTTTGGTTGATAATAAATTGTTTACGTTATCTACTGTACCATCTTTATGTTTTTCTTCTTTCTTTCCTTCATTATTTTCATAAGGTGGTAATTCATCTTCATTTATTAACATTACTTCTTGCTGTATATATTACTAGATAATGACTAAAGATGTGCAACATCATCATGGGTTACGTAATTCAACATCTTCACTAACAACAGTGCCTTATGACCCGATATACCATCTTTAATAAAAACAAGTAAAATTCTTCAGTAGCTGTCCCCAAATGTTGCTCGTTTCCAAGTTATTGTATTGGATTACACTGAGCTTTCTTATTCCAAATACAATAAAATGGAAATAAGTACTTATTACCTGAACAAAATCCGAGATTATGCTTTCTGTTATTTAAAAATTTAAAACAAAACACGAAATTTGTTTGATAAGCAAACAAGAAATCTTTATCAAGTTAACACTAAAAACAAATATTTGTATCTTAATGTGTTACAGGTTCGGGGACTATCGATTTATTTAAACTCGAGAGTAGCGATATCAAATTTACGATATTCTATGAAGGTCGTCGTCAGAGCTTGATTTTATAACTATCGTTGGCACTAAATATGAACATGAAAGCTTTTAATTACTTATACTTGTCAAAAAAACATTAGTACTTGAAAATAGTATTGAAAATACCTACGATACTATATAAATGTTGCAGTTAAAAATATAATAGATCTGATACTATTGCTTTGGGGCAAATATACTATTCATAAATTATCATCATGCTTCGTCAGCTTGGAAAAGTATAAAAATTCCATTGAAAATGTGAATTAGTACTCAATATTTCGTATACGTTTCAGTCTAAACCAGAATAAGCACTTGTATCTGATTAGGTAGATGAAAAATAATTTGAAATTTCCATAGATCTTTGTACTACTATATCATGTACTAAATATTCTAAAGTTCATAAAACAAGTCTAGGCAATAGAAATGTTGGGACATATACAACTGGAGATAGATAGCATAGAAAATCAGTTCCTTTCAAAAATGAATATATTTGTTCCTATCATATGAAATTATATTAAAGGTTAAAACTCTTAAAATTCAGTGGAGTTACACGCTTGAACAGACATCACTGACTATCCTGAACACACCAACAGAACGTTGAGTGACTGGATAAAACCAAAAATGAGCACTATATATTTTTATAAGTTTCGTGTCACAAATAGATTCATTCCATGACAAACTTCATGTTGACAAAATGTTGGCAAAGGTGAGTGACAGTCAAAATTCAATTACATTTGGAAGATTTTTGTCTAGAGTGTATAACTCACTAATAAAGCCCTAATTTTTCGTTGCGTAAAATATAATGTATGAACATATGTTATCAAAATTAAAAAATAGGTTACACAATCACCAAGTTTTTTATATTTTTATATTAAGACGATGACGCTTCGGATATCGCTTGTTTTTTTTTAATTTTGCACGGGAATTTCACGTTCAATGTTTTTTCAAAGTCTACAAATATGCCTTTACTGTAAGCTGTATGACCTGACGAAGAGCACTAACTCGAAACGTCATTCATCCTCTTAAAATAAAAGCCACCCCCCCCCAGTAGCACATCGGAATGTCGGCGTACCTACAACGCTAGAAATCGGGTTTTGATACCCGTGGTAGGCAGAGCACAGATAGCCCATTTTGTAGCTTTGTGTTTAATGTCAAATAAACAATCTTGGGCCCGCCATGGGTAGGTGGTTAAGACGCCCAATTCGTCATCTGAGAGTCACGGGCTCGAATCCCCATCGCGGCAAACATGCTCGCACTTTCAGCCATGGGTGCGTTATAAAGTGACGTTCAATCACACTATTCGTTCCTAAAAGAGTAGCCCAAGATTTGGCGGTGAGTGGTGATGACTAGCTACCTTCCCTTTAGTCTTACACTACTAAATTAGGGACGGCTAGCGCAGATAGCCCTCTTTTGTGTAGCTTGGCGCGAAAGTAAAAAAACACAAAAACAAACAAACTTAAGATGAAAAACCTGGCAATTGTTTGATCAATTCTTTAATCTCGATATCTTTGTTACCTGTGCGGTTAACTATTTATTTCTTTTTATAGAGCATGTATTATCGTCCAATTTAAGCCAAAGGGCAACACAAATTTTAAATGTTTTTTATAGTGATTTTTGTTAAAAATATATATCCTGATACATTGAAGTCCAAGAGATAAGATGTTTAACGTAAAACGCAGTTTCGGCACAGTTAAGTGAAAAATAAATTGAACACAAACAGTAAAGGAAAAACAAATATATGAGCAAACAAGTAAATTTTTTATTCAGAAAACTAAGTCCTTGTTATAACAAAGCTAGTCAGCTTTTTTTTTTAGTTTGCATTCAAACTGACTGCTGGGATGAAGAATGATTTAGAACACAACTACTCAAGAAAGGACAGTAAGAAAACATTTATACTGCACTTTTAAGACAGAAGAAATGTCCCTGTGTGTAATAACGTATAATCCATGGGTGAACTACTTTAACCCTATTCCAAGGGATATGTTTAAGGGAGATAACCTAAAATCCTATCAAATTAGTACAGGCAACAATGTCACTCTCTCAGATGGGCTTATCCTACCTCAAAGAGTAGATACAGACATAGAGTCAAACTGGTATAAGCCTTTATGGAATAGCCGTTTTGCTATTAAAAAGCCTTTTGCTTCGTTAAAGGATTAGTATATTTAAGCAACATTTGAACGTCCTGTTAACAAGGATGCCATTACCTACCAGCAGAACTTTTGTAAAGTGTTCAGAATAGTCATCTCAATATATCTTACAACGGATGTTATCTCTAAGTTAGTTATAGAATGGCGAAATTAAAAGTTACTTCGACTGTGAGAAGTATATGAAATTTTACTTCATGGAAAGATAATTATAATTATTATGTGTTAAGAAGTAAATGTTTCAGATGTTCTCAAATAGAAGCTAAAGTGTTTTTAGCAGTAAAACGTACACTTTCCACAAAAACACTTGGTATATGATAATTATTGACGTAAAGACTTAAAAGATCATGTTTTATTTATTGAATTTCACAAGACAATTTCAATGTTTCTAGTTCTTCGTACTACGTTTCTGGTGTGTTTATCTGTGCTTCCTGCATCGATGATGATAATAGGTGAGAAAGTTTATTTACGTCTTTTAATTTTAATTATATAAAATACGTAATTCGTCGTTTGATATCTCTAAGAAATATTTCTTTATAAATTGATCCAGTCAAATGAAGTAAAATATAATGTACGTAGATTAAAATAATATAGACATAAAGACTTCTGTTTCGTTTGTTGTTGTTGTTTTTTTTTAATTTTGCGCAAAGTTACAACCTTGCTACCCGTTCCTAATTTAGCAGTGTAAGACTAGAAGGAAGGTAGCTGGTCATTACCACCCACCGCCAACTCTGAGGCTACTCTTTTACCATCGAAGAGTGAGATTGAAGGCAAATTTTAACACTTCCATGGCTAAAAGAGCGAGCATGTTTAGAGTGACGGGGGATTAGAACCAGCGACTCTCAGGTAATGAGTTGAGCACCCTAACCACCTAACAATGCTTGATTTTTCGGTCAAAGATAATAACGTAAACAAACAATATTCAATTTCTGATTGGAGAAATTAAACTCTTATTAATATCTGACAAGATATAATGTATTTGACGTGGCAAAACAACTCTTTAGTCTGCCAATTTACATGTAAACTGTCTTTCATTTTTTACCAAATTTCTAAACTTTAACTAAACTCTTAAAATGAAATACAAGTAAGAGTTAAATGAACAGCAAGTTTTAAACACAATTTGAACAATAATAAATATGCAGATCCCAATTCTTTGTTTTCCAGTGGCATAGAGATAAATCTTTGGACTTATGCTGCTGAAAACTGGATTTTGATACTCGTGTGGGTAGAGCACAGATAGTCCTTTGTACAGCCTTGTGCATTATAATAAACAAATCCAACACTTTATTTTCTAAAATTATTTAAGTATACATCAGTAAAACTTGAAACCAATATAATATATCACAATATTATTGTTTTGAATAAAACTAGAAAATTTAGAATTAGCATACATAAAAAAGTACGTACACTTGGATCTACAAATATTTTAATGTTTTACTTGAATCTTGATCTCATTCTGTTTTATAGCCAACTCCATCTACAAAATGAAAGTTTATTGTTATTCATATCTAGTTTGTTTGTTTTTGAATTTTTCGCAAAGCTACACCAGGGCTATCTGCGCTAACCGTCCCTCATTTAGCAGTGTAGGACTAGGGGAAGGCAGCTTGTCATCACACCAACGACCGCCAACTCTTGGGCTACTCTTTTTACAAACGAATAGTGGAATTAACCGTCACATTATAATACCCCCATGGCTGAAAGGGCTAGCATGTTTAGTGCGACAGGGATTCGAACCCGCGACCCTCGGATTACGAGTCGACCGCCTTAATCCACCTGGCCATGCCGGGCCTCGTTTGTAGTTAATTCACTTTTAAATAAAAAAAGCAAAGATATTCAAAATAATATATACTGTTCATTTTCAGAATCCAAAAAAGGTAAATAAAAAGTAAACACTAACCAAGTTTGTTAAATTTTCGTTTTGATCTTATTGAACTTTTCGTTCACACGTAAGAATATCAAAGTCTTGTTTTGTGTAAGAATAATGAAGGTTTAAGACTGAATCTAAGATGCTATTTCCTTATATCACAGATCATTTTACAAAAAAGTGTAAGTTCTTGTTTTAGTATTAGAGTTATAAAAAGGGTTATTGATATAAAACATTTCGCCAGTAATTTCGTGAGACCGTGTTTTTAAACAATATCTCCTAATTTACAGGATGTGCAGTAAGTCTATTCATAAGAGAAGGCGAAATCAGTAGTCTCTGAATGAAGTTTTATAAACATCTTTCGATTGCCTTCGAGAAAAAAATCACAATACGATCCAAGATAATCATCTTTACTCTTGTATACTTTAGGTTATTAAATTGAATTTATATTAAAACTGGTGCAGTGAGTTGATATAAATAAAATACAGATCGAGATAACCTATATTTTTTTATTTAAGCAGCGTTAGTCACTTGTATACTTAAGGACAAAAATCCTCTGTTTATAATGTTCAAAGGATAATGTGCCTTTTGAATAATACATTTTTAATTAACTCTCTATTGTACAATGTACCGTACAGGTAAAAAAAAATATCTAAAATGTTGCTTATTGCACATACTAATGTTTCAGTTGTGTAGTAAAATGCTCTTACTTCCAAATCATGAAAATATTTTTTTGTTCAACAATTAAACAATGTTACTTCTAGATAAGGTATTTATAATTTACCAAAACATACTTCACAACATTTATTATGTAATATAGACCTGTTCAAGTAAGAAATTGAGAGAAAACATTTTTTCTGACATATTTTCATAATGAGTGCCATAGGACTTCCTTTATAAACTTCAAAAGTATAATACAAGAAAACAAAGTATTTGTACTAAATACACAGGAATATTTAATTTACTAAGAGGATGATTGTATTAAAATGAAATATATCTACGATAGTTTACCGATTTGTAGAAAACATGTTTGTATATTTCTGCTTTCAGCTACTTTAACGAAAACATTTAAATAACAAAAAAGAAAAAAAGAAATATTTTTAACACCTCTTGATAAACAAACTGGTTAATTATTAATCTGGTTTATTTCTTACAAGATCCACTTCAGAATCGTTAAGTACTGTCTCCTTTCTTCTTCTAATAATTCCCGATTTCCTTTAACTTTGAAATGTTTTCAATTAAATTTTATTGTCCTTGACTGCATTCCAAGTCATTTGTAAAGGAAGTTTCTAATGGTATGGCAAACTTTCAAAACGAACCTCATTTTCTTTCCCGGAATCCATCGTTTAAATCTACCGTTCATAATATCACTGGCAAGCAAAATATCAGTGTATGAGAACACTCGAGTTTATAAAAATGGACATTTTTCTTCTTACAACATGTAGCAAAAGTATGGTTATAAATTCATTAAGTAAAAGTTCTAGAAGTTTGTTCTCCAAATGTTACATCAAAACATGTTATTACAGCGTAATTTACTCAAATGGTAAATCAGTTGGTCTTTTGATTATTCATAAACAACCGTTTTCATCCCTCTACAAACAAGAAGATTTTTCTTTCAGGGCTGGAGGTGGGAAGAGCGCCTACTGGAGCTGACGCTCTACTGCAATCTTATCTGTTTGCTTCACGAATGAGCACAATAAATCAAAGATCTATTACTATGCCGCTTAACGCATCTTTGTGGATAACACATTTCTGCTACTCTCAGGAGTATTTAAAATTCTAATGTGACACATGACTGGATACGGCCTTTGCTTTTACACATGCAACAATATCACAAGTAATTAGATTTGCGCGTATGCCAGCGCGTTCGCGTGCAACAGTAAGTATTAAAAACGACTGACAAATATTTTCCAAACAAGTCATATACAACTGACGTAATTAATATTATAGTGGTCTAGGGAAAAATTACAGAGGTGTTTCTCAAAAATCCAACAACCAATGTTACATACAGGAGGTGTTGCAGCCTTTGTTCTCGTGGTCATTTCTGTAACTTGGTGATAAGTTAAGCATTAAATAACAGTTTTCAATACCAAAAGTGAAATTTTAATGCCCGATATTTTAGTAAGTCTACTAAGTATTTGTTTTGTAAAGATCGAAACCATATCCAATTATTTTTTTAATTTATAAGCCTATTTAATATTAAATCCCAAGAAAATTACAACAAAGAATAAAATAAAAGTCACGTTTTAAACGCTTCTATTTAATAGATACTCAGAAGTCTAATGTCTTTTCTTTAACCACCAACTCACAACGCTAAAATCAGGGGTTTGATTCCCCTCGGTGGACTCAGCAGATAGCCCGATGTGACTTTGTTATAAGAAACCACAGGCAAACAAACGCAATTGACCACCAACAGTAATACACTCAGACCCCTAGGGAAATTTTTTAAAAGTGAAAATGATTTTTATTTTGTTATTTTAAAAGTTCTTTTAGTTCAACACATTTGTGTAACTTTAAAACATTGAAATATCCGATAGCCCGTTATTATAAAGTAGCATACATTAAAATACGCTAACATTCTTACCACTTTCTTCCAATAGTTTATTCTTTCTCTTCTTCTAAAAATTACTGATTTACTTTTCAAACTTTGAAACTTCCTTTTCTTTTAGGGAATTATTTGTTCTGTTAAAATGCATGTAAAGCTACTCGAGGGTTATCTGCACTAGCTGTGCTAAATTTTGAAGTGATAGACTACAAAGATCACAACTGGTCAACACCACCAATCGCCACTTCTTTAAGCACTCTTTATCAACTGGTTAATACCACCCACCGTCAACTTTCTCAATACTCTTTGTCGACTGATCAACACCATCCACCACCAACTCTTTAAGCACATTTTATCTATAAATAGTGGGATTGACTGCAACATTATAACGCACACATGTCGATGATGGCGAGGACGCTCGCAGTCATCGACCTAGAGATTGAGTCAACCTTCTTACCACCAGGCTGTATATGTAAAACAGTCTATTGGTAAAGATTTTTTTAATTTGTATCAAAAATTATTCTACATAAAATAAAAACACTTAGCTGTTATTTCAGGTGTGTCGCGTACCTTGGTGTATCAGCTATAGGTTTCCGCACTTGCAAAACTAAGCTCTCGATTTCGATTGCACTAAACAAATAACAATAGTATGTATTTTCTTATAGCAAAGCCACCTCGGGCTATCTGCTGAACCCACCAAATGGAATCGAACCCCTGATTTTAGCGTTGTAAATCCGAAGACATACCGCTGTACTAGGGGGGGTGCAACAAATAAAAACATCAACTAGGTATTGGGCCCTTGATATTTATAATAGTACATTATACAGAATGATGTAAATAAACTTATGTCATTAATCAAATAATTTGAATCGCATTACGAAATATATTTCATTTACATTATAATTTTAACTTTATTTACTTTAGAATAATTAATGGGATAAGGATTGCAAAATATTGTTAAATATATGATTATATTCGTTAAAAAAATTCATGTCTAATTTTTAAAAATATTTTATTCAATTTTTGACAGGAATTCAGTACCTTCAAGACTGCCCCAAACAACCCAACATACCAGTGTATCTTCTAGTAGGTGGCGCTTTTGGACTGATCAAGATAATCTCGACGGGTTGGCGGCAAACAAGAAAGCGAAACTACGAACAGACAACAGAATCTCTAGTTGATGGAAACGAAGAGGAGATTTTGGCGACAACATCCTCAAACATAACTCACTACGCACTAAGCGTTTTTTTACTAGTTTGGTTTATCATGGGAAGCTATTGGGTGCTCGTAATTTATAAACCTCACTATGAACCTCTTCTTCATGATCCAAATAACTGGTGTGCGAAAACCGTCTATTCATTTTCCGTTATTCATTTGTGTGTTTGCTACGGAGTGATGGCGCTCGTGGTCGTTTTACTGTCTTTTACTGTTTTGTGCATACGTTCCTGTGGTGTATACGATCAAAACGTTTGACAGTATAACGCTTTGTTTATAAATATACATGTTCAGTTGTTTGTATACCTATTAACTTAATGCAACAACAATAATAAAAACTGCGAACCAACTATTCGCGTAAGTTGTTTCGCACACAAACACATACACATTATATCCTTTCTATTTTCCGATATGATTGTAAAACCTTTTAAAGATGCTTGGTTACTATGTACATGTCAAAGATAATAAAAAAGCCACAATTGGCTGTAATGAAACCTATGGAATGCTATCTCATTAAAATCTTTAATAATTCGTCTAATTTCGGTTTAAAACAGACAACTGTACTAGTGTAGTTTATGTACTTAATATAAACCTGTCTACAATATTGTATTATACAGAAATCTAACTCATTGTTAAAAGAATATCATAACTAATGGAGGCTAATGATAGGACAAGGTATCTATGTGTAACAGGATTGCGCAGTATGGTACCACTGATATATATATCAGTTTTTCAGCTTCGTAAGCCTGCAGACTTTCTGCTAAGCCACTAGAAGGGGGAAGTTATATGCTCACAAAACATTTAACCTAAACGTATTAACACATGTCACATATTAACCTGTTGACTGCCACGTATTTCAGCTGCTACGGCAGCACCTATCCCGGCTTTGTTTCAGCAAAATTGAGTAATTTTTAAAACAAAGGAAATAAGCAACAAATACTATTTTTTCTCTAAACCAAACTTATAGTAGTACACAAAATGAAGAAATATGTACAAAACATGAAACAATAATGCACAAAATGTCATTTTTTGGTATTGAAATACATGACACATTTAATAATTCACTTTCGTGTGAAATAATTTGAAGCAGGGATCAATACAAAGAGCCGCTTCGCAATCACTACATTCATATCTGCTTTCCCTCCTCGTGGATTTGTCAGAGCACACTTTACACTTTCTAGTGGGATACTTTTTCTTTTCTGTTTGGGGAATCAGTGTTGGGAAGTGACGTTCTGTGAGGCGAAGGGGGTTTTCCAAGGAAGGCCGGCCTCCGGTGGATTTTGGGCGCTGGGTGTGGTAATCTTGAATCAAGGTACGGTTGACACCAAGTCTAAACTCCAGGAGAGACAGGTTGTTTCCCAGTTATTTGTAAACTACTAAAACATTGTACACTGCTATATACAAATACTTTTTTGTACCACTTGACAGCCTTGCGCATACTCGGATAAGCATGCAACACACTGTCACACAAGTCAACCCCTCCCATATAACGATTGTAATCAATGACACATTTTGGTTTTACAATAGCTGTACCAGTAGCACGGTTGATCTTTCCAATGTTTTGCATGATATTGTCATGTATTGTACTCAACACGAAAATGTCCCTCTTATCCTTCCAATGAAAAACACCAATGCTGTCTTTTTGTGCCACTTCCATTTCTCCCCTATGGATATTTGTGAAACATTTTAGCTTCCCAATTCGATTTTTCATTACTGTCCCACACAAATAGGTGTCACGATCAAGCAATGACTTCGCTAAAAAAAAAAAACGATCCAAATAGAGCTTATAATTTTGTCCAAACAATGGTTCCATCAATGTGCGTAGAACACGTTTGCCCTGTCTGCCCTCTTCAGTGCATACTGTGTAGTAGCAGCAGTGTAGATGAAAAAGTCCCAAACATAGCCTGTTACACTTTCACATAGCTCATAACTTTTGACTCCAAACTTAGCCCTTTTAGGTGGAATGTACTGTCGAAATCTCAGCCGACCCTTCCGTAGTATTAAAGATTCGTCAATACAAACATGTTCGTTTGGTACATATGAGGTTCTAAATTTTTCCCGTAAATGGTCAATAATGGGCTGTATCTTGTGCTGTCGTTGGTCAACAATATTTTTCTGGGTATTGTCAGCAAAGTGTACCATCGATAGCAGAAAAAGAAACCGGTTTTTTGACATGCACTGACCAAAAATGGGTGTGGCAAGCAAAGGGTCAGTACTGAAGTTCATGGAAATAGTTGGTTTTCTTTCTATGACCATTTAGCATTATCAGACCCATAAATTCATAAATTTCCTTCTCATTAGTTGGCTTCCATGATTTTACTCTAGAATGTTCCTTCATATCAGCGCGGACCATCATAGTTTCTGCATATTTATTTGTTATATATTATATAACATAATATATATATATTATATATATTATGTTATAATATGGTTGACAATTGTGCGAGGGAAGAATATTTGAAAACAATGAAAGGGCTTTGAGTCTTGGCTCAAATCATTGTACTGGACACCATGATTTTCTGAGAAGGGGTTTATAACCAGAGCAGCAAAGGATTCAGCATTTCAATCATTGTCATCAGGGCACTTTTTCTTGGAACTGTTCTTACCACGACTTGCAACTTTACGTTTACTTCCTGGTGTTATCGCCCGTTTACCAGTGCTAGTTGATGGCCAGTTATCATCATCTTCACTAACACCTGAGCCTTGAATTTCCGTATTTTTCAAAGAATCTTCAAAATCCAAATCTTCTGCATCGCCACTGCTATCTTCAAACTCCGAACTAAGTTAAAATTACAACTCTAATGCTCCTTCATTTTGTAACTTTTTCGTGACGCCATTTTGGATCGAAAGTGAAACAATTTGTAAGTTGGTCAAATGCATGTATGGTGCTGACATCTAGCGTCGAAGTTAGGTATTATTGAGAACAAATTAACTCGTCCATGGCACTGTGTTACCGATCAGCTTGGACGAGTTAATTCGTCTACGGCACTGAACAGGTTAATTAAACACCGCATCCCTATACGAAAAATAAAAAATTATAATTGAATAGCTTAAGATTGTTTTTCTGAAAACCTTGCCACAGAAGCCTGAACGGAACAGTTACATCGGCTTAAATAAAATGTCGTATGTCTTTGGATAACTGTTGTAGTCTTAGAAAGAAATAAGCCTCCGTGTGGCACAGCAGTAAATCTGGAGGCTTGTAATGCCAGAAACCGTGTTTTGATACCCATAGTGAGCAGAACACAGATATCTCATTTTTTTAGTTTTATGCTTAACTACAAACAAACAAACAAACGAAAATATATTGTTAGCTTACCTAGGGTAAAAAATACTTTCCAGGCAAGCCCCGAATGAGCAATCAATTTAGTTTAAATAACATACACCAGATGTCAGTAGATTATCTTCAACACCACCAACAGCTAATATTTCATGAAAATATATCAATCATTATTATTATTCTGGAGTTAGTTATGGCTTTTATCTAATATCCCAAAACCCTTCATACCAGCCGGCCACGAAATGGATTGACACTTAACCCAAAATAAAGCACACATACTATATTTATATTTATCATTGAAATATATTAATAAAAAGAACTATCCCCACGACAGTTATGTTTCTTTTTTCTGTAATGTAAAAAATGCCAGACGGACCCTGCTGGAACACTTAATTCAATAAGACAACACATAACAATTGTCGTTGGATTACTCCATACACTGTTGGACAAAACCTATTCTTAAATCTAATTTTATTTTCTACGTTATTCAGAAAAAAATCCCCAAATTAGCATATTCATTAATTATCAAACCAGCTGACACTTAGCAATAGACTACTCCCGTTATCCTGTAGCCCCATCATTAGTGTATAATAAATTTAGAACATTTACTCAAATGATAATGGAAAAATGATAGGGATAGCATGTATAAATTATTTTATATTCTATCCAATGATATTTTAATGTTACCCATAACTATTTTTCAAAGTTAAGCTTCATTAGTATTTGTTGAGACTACGTGCTGTGATTTCATTAAAATGAAAAAGATTGTAAACTTAATGTTTGTTCAAGTTGTATCGTACGCATACACAGTATGTTTATCATTATGTTTATTTTTTATATAATTATAAAACCTTTTCAAGAGTTCTAGTTACTGCCTACATGTTATAAGGACCGAAAAGAAGAGCTTTAATGAGAGAGAAGGAAAAAAACACATGAAAATAAGACATGGATAAGTATATTCTTGACGAATTATGATTTCTTAGTGATATAAACTTATACTGTAGTTTGGGCTGGTCAGACAAATTTTACACAAATAGATAAATGTATCATTTATTAACCAGGGTTCTTCGAGGTATTTGCAGAAATGAAAGCTAGAACATTTCTTTTTCTAATTGGAACACGTAAAATATTGCATAGTTTCTAACCATCAACTCTAAAATATCTTAAAAACAAACTTATTGAAATAGAATTACTATTGCTATTTGTATTCAACTTCCTAAACTCTGATAATACGAGAGTTCAGTCAATTATTAATTTTGGTAGAGTTAATTTACAAACTTTTCATTATCTATCATCATCTTGGTTTACTATAAAACATTGAAACGTTGTATTCACCAAACTTTTACGACATTAATACTGCACATTTCACTATCTGTCGTTATTTTGCTTCACTACAAAACATGGAAACTTCATCTTCAGCAAAGTTTTGATTTTTTTAATACTCACGAGCTAGACCTGATTCTTTATAAGTTGAAGCATGATCAGGTGGTAAATGCATTCGACCACAATCTGAGGGTCGCGGGTTTGAATCCCCGTCAAACCAAACATGCTTGCCTCTTCAACCCTGGGGCCGTTATAACGAAACGGTAAATCCCAGTATTAAAACTAAACAAACTTTGTAAATTGTGCATGTGAAGATAAAGGTTTATTCAAAGAGAATTAGTCGAAGTATCCGGAAAATCTTAGCTTGTATATTGTATTCAGAAACTCGTAAACCCTAATCTGCATAACAAGTAGTAAGAATACTACACAACCTAGACAATAACACAAAGACAAAGTCTCAACTCTCCCAGAAGACACTACTAAACATAATGACCCCCAAGTGGAATAGCGGTATGTTTGTGAACTTGGTTTCTATAACCGTGGTAAGCAGAGCACAGGTAGTCTATTGTGTAGCTATGTGCTTAAAAGAAACAATTAACTTGAACATATTTAGTTATTAACTATATTTAGTTATGAGAGGCGGTTCTGTACACAAGAAGATTGGCATATTGACCAATTAAATTAGTTCCATAAGGGCAAGTAGTAGGTTCCTAATAAAATACTATATTTTATTGAAACTTATCAACAAAGAAGAATCTATCAGAGTCATGTTGATTTTCACCTATGTGCATCTCAAATTAAGGATGATGTTATTAACATTATGTTAATTAATCATTAAGGTGCAGGTGTTTTTTATTGAATATAGGCACATCATGGCAGTATCCTAATCGAAACCTTGTGCAAACAATGCCTTTCGTCCTGAAAGAGGCTGTGACATAAAACAGAAAGCTGTTACCGAAAGCTAACTGTCAAGTTCACGTAAGAAAGTACGACTTCTCAAAGATGCAACACAAATTCGAAACGAGATTAAAAACAAAAAAATAGAATTAGTCACGACGACCTTTAAAATGTTTATGAATTCAAATTTACTTTGAATGAGTCCCAGTGTGGTAGGCCCAGCATGACCAGATGAATAGAACACTTGACTTGTACTCGGAGGGTCGCGGATTTGAATCCCCGTCACACCAAACATGCTCGCCCTTTCAGCCGTATGGGGCGTTATAATGTGACTATTAATCCCATTATTCGTTGATTAAAGAGTAGTTAGCGGTGAGTAGTGATGACTAGCTGCCTTCCTTCTAGTCTTACTCTTCTAAATTAGGGACGGCTAATACAGATAGCCTTTGTATAGCTAAGCGCGAAATTAAAAACAAACAAACAAACCTGGCGTGGTTGGTGATTGGGCACTCGATTCGTACTTTATACGATCTAAACCCAGTGTTGCGCATGAAGTCCTTTCAGTCGTAAGACATTAAATGTAACGTTCAATCACACTATTCATTGGTAGAGAGTGTCTAAAGAGTTGGCAAGCTCTCTACTGTGCAATACTGTGCAATTGTCAGTTGGCAGACTCTCATGAGCATTATTTATGAAAACCCTGCAATTCTCATAAGTGATTTTAACTACCTAGCAAATTAAAGTTTATCTGAATACCAAGTGTTAGATAAAAAACAAAAGTTTTGTGTTCTGACCAAATTATTTGTTATCAGGAGTGTGTTTTGAATGCGTTTATTTTTCTATTTCATTTTTAGGTGTCTGTGAGATTTGTAAGTTATGTTATCATGAAGGAGTAATTTATGAGACAACACTGAAGCTATGTCAGAGAGGAGTAAACAGTAGTTGAAGTGAAAACTCAATATGAGAATGTGGCAAGTCTGGAACAAACATTCTCCTACCCAGAGCTTTCACCAGCAATGGTGAGAGATGCAACCATAGTATTGTACCTTCTTAGAGAATGAAGAGTTGATAGATATCTAAGAGGCACTCAGATTGCTGTAACATAATCTCTAAAGATTTCTTATCGTTGTCTGGATTAAACGTCAAAAGAGAAGGGTACTGATAGCATCGAACAAGCTGTATGTCCTGAGTCCTACTGAGATGGTCGCTATGGGACAGTAAAGCATATATTCAAAAGCTAAGGTAATCGAGGTGTTGGTTCAAATCACGTTTGGCTAATGAAAACAACAAAATGCATGCATTAGGTAAAGTATAGTGTAAAATGCTACAATTTGTATACCTGGACCAACTAGTGTTTAATCATGGTCCTGTGAACCTTAAAATTAGTCTGTAGATTTTCAGATTGTCATGAAACATTGACAATAACCAGAAGCTGCATTCAGTTGTTGAAGTCAATAATATATATCTATTTGTGCTTTGTCTGTACAACAATGAGCATTTCTGCACATTGTGTCATTCTTCACAATACTTTGCCCAAAGATGAGCAAACACCTTCCCGAATGTTTGAAGTCTTTATTTGAAGATTGTACAAGAAATCTGATATTATAACACAAACATGGACTCAGCAAACTTCTCAGGGAGGTTTGCTGATGGCATCAAGAGACCAAACAGCCTATTTAATCAGACAAAAATCGCATGTCATACCATGGATACAGGTGAAATAAAAATGTATATAATATAATACAACTGTGAAAGCTCCTTTAGAACACGGGGAATATATCCAATACTTGAAGTGAACAGATGTAAAAGATTACAAAGGATTACAACCTTCGTGTAGTGCTTGTTGACCTCCAGTGGTGATTGTCCAAAAGAAGGAAGGAATATCTTTGTTCATGAATAAAGAAGTGCAGTTTCATGGTCAAATAGTAAGTAAGCATAGAGAGTCCATTGTTCTTGCAGATATTGCAGTAGTCCTGAACCAGTTTCTGTCTTCTGATAAATTCGAAATTTGGAACTTTCTTGAAGTTACATTATATTATCGCTTATTGTGACCAGTTTCTCCACCGTCACTGACGTCAGAGTATTGAGATACATTCCAGTTTTTAAAGTACACTGTATTTAAAGTATCAGTTACCTCGTCCATATTGTTCACTCATTATGTATACAGATGCCAGTCATAGTAAAATTGGCATAGTTATCTCCCACGTACAGGATGGCATGGAATGTGAAATCATGTACGAGTATTATTTTTGTAAGTATTACATTTGTGTAAGAGACTGATTGCAAATATAGACCTTGGGCCAAATGCACTGCATATAAGAAACGTTAACCATCCTAAGAAGAGCTACATAAGATAGTTGTGATTTTTCTTTTCTATATATTTACTCTGAATGTTGTTGATACTTTGCCCAAAACTGAAAAAATAATCAATGTACGCTGATCATAAACGACTATTTCACCAGTTTGAGTGAAGTTCATTCAATGTTTGACGTTTGTATAAATTTCCTCAAAAATGGTATCAACAATTCTGGATTTCTGAAACATCAACGGACTACAGAAAACGTTGTCCCAGGAAAGTCTATTTGTAACTGATATAAAATTACTCTGAGAGTTGACCATGTTTGATCAGGTTGATGCTTAAGGTTGAAAAAATCATGACCATTTTACAACAGGAGTTGTATGAAGACATTCGTTCCAAGTTTTACAGAAGACTAACTAAAGTTATATAGGAGACTAACTAAACAAGGTAGTTGATTTCACACTCCAATGTACATGGAGAGATCGGCATGAGTCGTGGGACTAGCAATTGCCAGCTATTTGCACATTTATATCAAGCGCTGGATGTGTGAAGATACAGATTTTCTTACATCTGGTGTTTTGAATAAATGGGTGTTACAGATTATTAAGCATATGCTTACTGTGTTTGTTAACCATAACTAAACTGACTGGGATGAGCAGCTACTGTATCTTGTGTTAGTTATCGTGCAAATGAGCAACAGTGACAGTTAGTTCTTTGAATCTTCTAATGTTGCTATAATAATTATAGACACAATTGAATTTAATGTGTACCTCTCTTCTCAATGCAGAAATTCTGCAGTGTGGAAAGGACTATGTGGAATGGGTGCATTGTACAATAATCAATGCACATGAATTTGTATACTACAAAGGAATGACAGAACTTTACATCAAAAAATATGTTATAACAAAATACTAATGGTAAAGAATATCACCTCTAGCGACTATTTATATTTACGATACATGCATGTAGCATAGAAACAATCTGGTTCTGGTTAGATTTTCCCATGCCTCATTTGTCAAAGAATTTAACTGTGAATTACTGTTGACGTGTGCAAAACATGTCAACAAACTCAAATTCTCAGCAATGATGAGCCTCTTTAAAACTGATTAAATTAAGAATTATAGGTGGATGGAAAGTTAACTTTGATTATCAGAGTACTTTGTTATATATTGTCTTGTCTTAACTGAGGAAGAGGAAGAAACTGTCCAAAAGAGTCAGATGAAGAAACACTAGTGAACAAATAATGTATCTGCTCTGATGATTGCTTGAAATGTTGACATTGACTTTCCGATCATTGTGGTAAGAACAAATTGTTTGTCCAGCTTTTAAAATGCTTAGTTGACTGAAAATAATCAATGACTGAAAGGAAGTGATATTCTTAGTATTTGAGCTATCACGTGGCGTTTCATGATGCGATGTATATGCAGTACATCATCTAATAACCAAATAATTGTTGTACAGCTATGATAATTTGTTGTTTGAAAACGTATACGTGAAAGAGCATTGAAATCCCTACTTTCTGAGATAGCTATAGTCTTGGCCAAAATGTTTGCATACTGTTTTATATTGATGTTATTGT
The DNA here is from genome assembly GCF_004210375.1 of Tachypleus tridentatus. NCBI lineage: Eukaryota > Metazoa > Arthropoda > Merostomata > Xiphosura > Limulidae > Tachypleus > Tachypleus tridentatus. The sequence goes on along the minus strand of NC_134837.1, from coordinate 103,717,697 downwards.
CTGCATGTATGGAATAGTTACTGAGTAAACACCCAAATAGTAACGGTGAAGGTAGTGTATAATCAGAAAATACGTGTACGACTTGCTATTCTGGTCTATATAAGTTGTTTATAGCATTTGCTTCTCAAAACAAACATACATACCTATTCTGTATAAAAGGGCGTCCATTTGGTATAATCTTTTTCGAAACAGCTCAGTGATTTTTCAGACAATTTTTTCTGGACTTCGTGTAGAATCATCTCTCGTCATGTGCCATAAGTTATATGGCATCAAATTGTTCAACTACCCAGAAATGGTATGAAGCAAATGGCCAGAACAATAGAATACCTTAAGTATAATATATTCAGAAACCTGAAACATCATTGGACTACAGAAAGTGTTGTTCCAGAGAAGACTATTTGCACCTGGTATAAAACTACTCTGAAAGTTGACCATGTTAGGTCAGTTTAATGTTTAAGGTTAAAAAAAGTAATGCACCATTTTACAACAGCAGTTGTATGAAGACGTTCATTCCAGGTTATGCAAAAGAAAAGTGAATAGAAAACTAATCAAACAATGTAATTTTCAAAAAGGGTTATCTGTAAAGAGATATAAGACAGAATTCACTGCCCTCACTGTGTAACTTGAGCAAGACAGCATAGCAACTTACAGTTAAGACACATGTCACCTTTTCAGAAGAGTTTGTGGCTTTTTAAAGCTGGTGGTAAGATTTGTGATCGCCTGTCACCTTTTCAGAAGAGTTTTTGGCTTGTTAAAGCTGGTGGTAAGATTTGTGATCGCCGTTCCTGGAGAACAGATGAGAGAAGACTATTTTAGCCACAGAGAACACACAAGAGATGGTGTCGTACATGTTTGAGCAACTATTCATCACAAAAAAATACTCTTAATATCCTCAAGGAAAACGTCAATTGTGCCTCCTACAGGTATCACATGAAGACGATATTTGTGCAGTATGCTAGGGCAAAGACTTAGTAATAACTTTACGTTCTAGGATGACAATACCACTGCCCATGTATATACATACAAGATTGTCTAGACCAAGGAGACATTACAAGATTGCCATAGTCAGCATAGTCTACAGATTGTAGTCCCACTGAAACCCGTTAGGCAGAAATGAGTAAGAAAATTGCTAACCACGACCTTAAGCCACTAGTTGCGGTGCAGTAATTTCTAGTGACGAGTTGGAATAACATCACAATGAGTTACATCAATAACCTCATCGACAGCATGCCACATAGCCTTGATGAATTTATTATAGTATAAGGAGGCCCACCCAAGTACTGAATGTTTAATATGAATTGATGTAAGGTTACAAACACTGTTTCTAATAGTTAAATGTTATATTTAGTCACTATATGTGTTTTGGTAATGTTTTGTTGGGATAGGTGAAATGCTGATGCAACGGACTTTTCATAAGCTTTAGATGGAAGTATTAGTGAAACATTATCAGCTGGGTTAATTACTATGTGAAGATAATTTTGCTATCAACCTTTGCGCATCTACTTTGTTAGATTTTGAAGTTCACGACACTAGATTCGATATAGATGGATCTTTATAACTAATTAAAATATTTCTGATTCTTTCTGTCTATAATTATCTTTATTTTTAAAAGAGTGTTTGAGTTAAATTGGTGTAAGCTAAGTAATTTTGAATGAAAACCAGGAATTATGCTGATATCAATTATTATGTCAGTTGATCACGGTCATAAGAGCCATGGAACCTTCTTTAACGTACCGGAATGAAGCTTAAAACGAAGTTAATTATGTTATATACTAGGATAACAACCACTATCCTTTAAAAACACTAAGTGAAACATTTTATTTTACAACTCAAGTACACGTCGCCCCGGTATGTTCAGGTGGTTAGGACGCTCAACTGATAATCTGATGGTCGTGGGTTTGAATCCTCGTCACATCAAAAATTCTTGCCCTTTCATCTGTTGTGGATTTATAATGTAACGGTCAATCCTGCTATGCATTAATAAAAGAGTAGCCCAAGTGTTGGCAGTGGGGGTGACAACTAGCTGTCTTCCTTTTAGTATTTCACTGCTAAACTGGGGACGGCTAACGCAGATAGCCCTCGTGTGATCCGAATCTAGAATAAAATTTGCAATATTAGCAAATTATGTTAATTAAAATTTTATTCATATTGTTTAAAAGATGCTCGAATATTATTAACTTTATTTGTAATAATTTAATTACATACATAAAGTGTAATTGTCAACACTTTATGTGTCAGTGTCACTTGTTTTGTTGACATTTTCTGAACAAATATTAAGTTCATCCAGTTCGTGACAAAAAATATATAGAAATCAGAACTACATATATATATATACATGAGAAACATTTAGAAGGTTGTGACTGAAGATTTTACTGTTCGACGCAATCAGATTGTAGCGATGTCAGAGTCGCAGGTTCGAATCCCTATTACACCAAATATGCTCGCCCTTTTAGCCGTTGGGGGCGTTATAATTTGATGGCCACTTCCACTATTCGTTGGTAAAAGAGTAGCCCAAGAGTTGGTGGTAGGTGGTTATTATTAGCTCTCTTTCCTCTAGTCTCTCACTGCTAAAGTAGGAAGGGTTAGTGCAAAGAACCCTTGAGTAACTTTACGTGAAATTAAAAACTTTTGTGTGTGTGTGTTTGTTTTTTTTAGCTTAGCACAAACCTGCACAATGGAATGCATGAGCTCTTTCCACCTAACCTTGGATTTTAGAACTGTAAGTCCATAAACTTACCACTGGCCTACCAGGGAATCTGTTCCCAGAATTTCGACAGATTTTGTCCTTCAACTACATTATCTAGACTTGTAACTCATCACTAGAAAGCTGCATTTGGCTTTAAAATATCTCTAACCCATTTGATATTCTGACAACATACAATATGACTTGACATTAATCTATGGATTATTCTCTTCTTTCTAAGTCAGCGATCATATACCATAATTTGTCAACATTTTTATTGTTAAGCATTGTGTAAATTTAGATTGTTAAATATTATGTAAATTCCTTTTATCTCGTCAATGCTCTTAATATGCTGATCTCAATTTTTTCGTCAGATTAAAAACAAATAAACAAACCATATATTAATATAACTTCAAAAGAAGTCAATCATATGGAAATAAAATCTGAAATGGGATTTTATCCTTTTCATTGTCGTTTTCCAGATCTGTATCAAGAAAAAACAAAAAGTATACTTCATCAAGTATAAAACGATATCTATTGTATTATGAGAACCTCTTTACCTATATTGTTTATGTGAATTGGTTAAGGTCACATTTTTATCAATGCCTCATGAACACTTATCTCTCTTCCAAAGTTCAAGAACAACTCGTATGTTACGTCTTTCCCGCTTAAATTTTGTCCCGGTGTGGTAAAGTACATATTACTGTGGCTGTTATTTATCTGTATCCATGTATACGTGTTTGCGATTTACAAATCTTCAATACATGATCTTAAAACTTTAACACCCAGACGTAATTTTCCGAATCCATGTTACGAGAACCTCAATTTATATTTACTCCAGTTTGATTCTCTTAAATCATGAAGTCATTTTGGCAAGATCTTATTCGTAAAGAGCTGATTCCTGTCAAGATATTGATGTTCCTCATTTATGGAGGTAAGCAAAACAGAATCAATATTACTTTTGAACAGTTTTCTTATCTTGTACAACTTGAATCAATTTAAAGTGTACTCATCGCTTGAATACCAAACTAAAAAATACTACACAATCGGGAAGCGGGATGTATACATATAACAAACAAACCCCATATTTGCCCAATCCAAGTTATATCTCATTAAATCGTTAAATACTATATGTATACCCACATATGAAAAATGTTAAGATCCTTTGCAGGATAAACCCCATTAGCTTTCTTCTTTTCTATATATTGTTGTATTTGTTTCTACACAATCTAACTAAAACTCAAGCGTTTTATAAACATATCCCATTATTCCACTAAAGTTACCTTTATGTTCAGATATTAGTAAATGAGTAATTTTGTTCTGATTTAAAATATTTACTTTTGTAATGTTCTAAAGTAAAAATTCCCCCTTTTTTTCATCACGTTTCTCAATTTTATGTTCTTGATATACTTTGAGTGATATCAAAGTTTTTTTACTGGACTTGTTCTCTATTAACAGGACAGGCTACGCTGTACCCTTACTTTACAGTGCATCTTAAATCTCTCGGCATGTCAATCAGGGAAACCGCTATAGTCTTTGCCGTCCAACCTCTTGTAGCTTTGTTTGTGGCACCTTTGATCGGAGTTCTGGCTGATAGGATTGGGAATTTCAAAATTCTGTTTTGTTTTTTCCTCACTTTCTCAGCTGCATCCTGTCTCGGACTGTACTTCACACCTCCTGTGGAGAGAAGTTTTCACGATGTCATATTAGAATTAGATTGTCACTCCGATCCGAACATTCCAAATATTGTCAGGCTTAACACGAATAACTCTTGTGCACCTAAGAACTCTTCATATATGGAAGAAGTGACAGTAAAGCTTTCAAGTTGCCAATATGTTTGTGATGAAAGGAACAGAATCGTTTCGGATAGTGAATTATGCTTTGAAAACGACAATATAAAACAAGAGAATTGTGTTAGCAAAAACGAAAGCATTGTGTTTCATATATTCAACTTGAATGCTACTTCATTACGATATAATGAAAACAACACTGTCTTAATATCTTATACTATTTCGAACAATTTTTCATACGAAGGAAGTTTTTATCAAAGAATTGTTTGTATACCGGAGTATAAAGAGAAGACTACATCAAGCTGTTTAACTATTTGTGAAATAGAGGCTCAAGACAATGGGTCCTTCTGTAATGGTGAAAGAAATTCAATGAAAACCTTCTGGATATATTTGTCTATTCGACTTTGTGTATCCCTAGGAATCGGACTCGTGAATGGACTCTTCGATGCAGTCTCGATGGCAGTGACACAAAAATACAACGCAGATGTTGGCTACCAGCGCATGTGGCAAGCCCTAGCCATGTGCTCGTTTGCTCCACTTAGCGGGGGTTTGGTGGATTGGATTAGCGAAGATGTAAACGCCAAGAATTATTCTCCATGTTTTTATCTTTACGCAGCTTTGTACTTAACAGCAGCCGTTGTATCACTCTTTGTAGACCTCAGCATGAAGATCCCATCAGAGGGAGCTTTCAAAAACTTATGGATTTTATTATGCACCATTGAGGTGGATTTCATGTTATTTCATGTTCTCTTCTTGGGGATTTCATGGGGTTTTCTAGAAAACTTTTTATTTTGGTTTCTCGAGAGTGAACTAGAATCCTCAACCCTGCTGATGGGACTAACCCTCACTGTTGGAGCAGGAACTGGGGTCCCCATGGCAATTTATTCATCTTGGATAACTGAGAAAATAGGACATGTCAACGTTCTTATTTTAGCATTCGCAGCTTATACTGTAAGATTTTTAGGATATTCGTACGCGACCAGTCCATATTTATGTTTAATTTATGAGACGATGGAGAACTTTACAGTAACACTGTTGACAGTTGGTGTTACACTCTACTGCACTCATTTAGCACCTTTAGAGATGCTTACAACAATGATGACACTTTGGAACAACCTTCATTTCATTTCTGGTGAGATTTTCTTTAACTGCGAGCTCAGTCACAAATGTAACTTATTACACCGATAAAGTATTCTTAAAGAGATTACAATTATTTTCCAAAAGTTAAATAACATTATTTATGTCAAAAATAATTTTCTAATTTGTAAGAAACAGCAGCAAATATAAAAATGTGCTTTAATTTGTTGGAATTGACAATAATTTGCAACAAAATTCCTGTAATGCAATTTATACCTTTCTTTAAATAACCTTCAAAAGTTCGTTATGATACCAAACACCTTATTTATTTGTCCATGAGCCTGCCCCTGAAAACTGATCTATTAGTACCAATAAAGGGGTCAAATTCTAACTTAACTTTCTAAAATGCTTCATGTCTTTAATCGATCTTTTTAACGTGCTGAATTGTGTAAGCAGTAGATTAAGCCTCAGAAATGTAATATTTTAAAACCAATTTCATTGAAATCATTACATTTACCATTTCCAAAAGCGAAACAATAGAAACACGTCATATCTTTCTTGGCTCGGCATAGCCAGGTGGTTTGGTGCTCGACTAGTAATCTGAGGGTCGCGATTTTGAAACCCCGTCACACTAAACATTCTCGCGCTATCAGTCGTGGAAGTATTATAATGTGACAGTCAATCCCACTATTCGTTGGTAAAAGAGTAGCCCAAGAGCTGGCGATGACTAGCTGCCTTCCTTCTAGTCTTACACTGCTAAATTAGGGACGGCTAGCGCAAATAGCCCTCGTGTAGCTTTGCGCGAAATTCCAAAACAACATAAACCAAAAAAGGCTGTTTGCATTCATGGACACGGATTCGTGATAAAAATTCAAGAGAAGTGTAAGGGACTGTTGGCCCAACCATCCAATTAGTCTCAGTTACATCCTCCTCTTTAATAATATCTGCGTGGTCATCAGGAGATTAAACATCTGTTGGTAAAGATTTCCAACACAAAGACACAAAAATGGATGAAACGATCCCATTCCTTTTAGGAACAAAACCTTTGTCAGAGCAAGTCACTTATAAATATAGCGTCACGCTTATTAGTATTATACAAGTTACAAGTATAGCTCTGTAACTTTACAAACAAATTTTATCGTTGAAACGCATTTCGCTTTCAGTAGAATCCTAATTTTCCTCGACAAGCGAATACATTGGCAATTTTTTCATATTTCGTTTCCATGAGTATTTACAATGGTGATGACATTTATATAACGTATACTGTTCCGTGTTCCACAATTCAAGTCAATAGATGCAGAAATAATGCAAGACACAACAGAAAAACACCTGCATCTTCGCTATTTGTGACTATAGGTTCATGACCTCCTGGTGAAGCATGAGCAAATACTATTAGAATGCGTTCGCGTTTTCGTATTTTTATTGCATTAAGCAACGTATTTCGAAGGCGTATGTCTTTCAACAAAATAAGACTTTCAGTTGAATCCACTGTGTTACCATGTTTTATGCAGTATTTAACTACTTTCCAGGAATATTCCCTATTTTCTTGCCACCTTCCATACTGGTTTGATATTTGCAAGATAACAATAAACAAAATGACGATAATGTATATTTGAAATACGATGACATTACAAATAGATATGCCTAGCATGGCCAAGTGGTTAAGGCAGTCAACTCGTAATCTGAGGGTGGCGAGTTCGAATCCCCGTGGCACAAATATGCTCGCCCTTTCAGCTGTGGAACGTCATAATGTAATGGTCAATCCCACTATTCATTGGTAAAAGAGTAACCCAAGAGTTGGCGGTGGGTGGTGATGACTAGCTGCCTTCCCCCTAATCTTACACTGCTAAATTAGGGACGGCAAGCGTAGATAGCTCTCATGTAGCTTTGCACGAAATTCAAAACAAACACATAGCTCAACTTGTGTTAAAATGAGCCCCTCGGTGGCCCTACGATATGTCTACATACTTACAACTCTAGAATTTGGGTTTCGATACCAGTGGTGAGCAGAGCGTAGAGAACCCATTGTGTAGCCTTGTGCTTAATTACAAACGACAAAGAGATGTTAAAATGATAAAACTCAAGATTACAAAAGACGCTAGTCATTGCTCGAGCATATGATATCATTTTAAGTAACTTGGAGCTTTATTAGATAAACGATTTTTTTCAAGTAAATGAAATATTGAAATAAACTTTTAGTTCAGGGTGAGAAGCGATCAAATATCACTACTGACGAATATGTAGAGAGATGAATTAAATAATACACGTTTGATAGGACTCACATACAAGAAAACAACAATCAAATAAAACCAGATAACTATTAAACAGTTTCTATATTAGTTTTTATTGACAAGGGGCTGGTTTTATATAATGTCAAGGAACAACAATGATTTAACGTTATGTTGAACAGAAATATGATCTATTCTTATCCTTTTACACGTTCATGTCAATCAAATTGCATATAAATTCCCTAAAATTAAATAAACGCATGCTTATTTGGTATCAAACGAAACAATTGCCATTCAAAACGTTTGAATGTTTGACCATAACAAATTCACCTCTAACCCCCCAAAATCTGAAAGTGGTTGGCGGAATACATCTTCACATCGAATTTTAGACACATAAGCTACTCATTAATAAGTGACATTCATCATACTTCGATAAACTTTAACTGATGTCTAAAACAAAGCACAACTATTAAGGTTTCGTCACCCGAAATGTTAGCGGTCAGTTACCCAGGCTCATAGACCATTTCATGTGATAGGGTGATCAGACATAACAGACTTTTTTTTTTTAAACTGTTGTCTCTCCCCGTAGGAAGAGCGTTTGGAAGTCTCAGTGGTGGATTCATGACGGATGCCTGGGGCTTTCGAGAAACTTTTCGTGTTTATTCTTACGTTTCTGCTGGTTTATGTGTTTTCTATTTCCTGATCAATATCCTTTATTTGAGAAAACTGCCTCGTCTTACTATAGCAGCTGATGCATCTCCAGGTAATACTTGGAATACTATATCACTATAAACCTATCTTCTTAGTAGACTCATGTCGAAGAAACGTACAAACTAATTTTAATGAGTCTTCATATTTAACTTTGTTATCCCACTACAAGCTAGATCAAACAACCATCAAAGTACCACGGTATTACCATTAGTTGGTATTCATAGTTAACTTTGTTAACTGATATGAATTAATTTAAACAACCATCAAAGTACCATATAGTCACAATAGAAAAATCCTCCAACAGGTTGCGAGATCGAAACCTGTCTCTGGACATGATCGATCTTTTAGCCGTGGGGGCATTAGAATGGAACGATCAATCCAACTATTCATTAGTAAAAAGTAACCCAAGATTTGGGGTTGGTGATGTTGACTAGTCTATATCTTAAATTAGAGTCAGCTAGCGCAAATAGCCCAAGATTAGCTTTACTCGAAAATTCAACAACAACAAACAACACATCTCGGGAAGATGAGGTGAGTCTTTGATAGCTGCATTAAATCTGAAAATGAATCGGCTGTAAGATAAGAGAATGAAATGTGAATACCGACTAATAGTAGTACCGTAATACTTTGATGATAGGTTAACTCACTTCGTAGTTAAATATGAATTCCTGATAATAATAATACCGTGGTACTTTGATGCTTGTTTAAACTAATTCATATTCGATTAACAAAGTTAAATATGAATAACGACTAATGGTAATACCGGGGTACTTTGATGGTTGTTTGTTCTAGCTCGTAGTGGGATAACAAAGTTAATGTGAAGATATATTAAAATAAGTATGTACGTTTCTTCAATACCTACCTAACAGCCCTCTTCAAGTTAGTAATGTTTTAATGGTTTGACTATAACTTTAGTGGAATGTTTTCCCTCGTTCCAGAAACAAAGAAAGAGCTTGAAGAGCAAAACCGTGCTTTGAGTATAGCAGGGGTGGTGTCACATCACGGATTCCATGAGATGCCAACTGTCACCTCTTTGAACATAGCAGGCTTATATTCTAGTAACATGCAGTCCATTCTGGCCCTGGAAGGCAGACGTCACAGCTATCAGCCAAGAAAACGACGAAGTCTAGAAAATGTGGGCACAAGAGAAAAACCCTCCATTAGTCTGTCGTTTGTCCCTTCAACTGAAAAAACGTCAGTTGTACCTAAATCAAATAATTTTCTTAATTCTCGAAATAATCATGAGAAAGGTCCATTTGTTAGACCCTCCAGAAGTCGTGCAGGCTCCAACTTAGCACCTCTGCCAGAAAACAAGGAGGTTAACACGAACCGAACACAAGCGAGAGAGATGTTTGAACCAGAAACAAACACCAAAAGTAGCTTTGAAAACGATGAAAACATAGAACGTAAAACTATTTCAGAAGGTCAAGTAAATATCGCGTTTATTCCTGATACAAATATCTTAGAAACTACTGTTCTGTAACAGGGCGAAATGTCAACAAATACCATGCGTATTGAACATAAACAAGAACATTAAGTATTCAGAAATTAATCAGAAACACAGCGTAGTACATGCGCTATCAGAGTACTTAAAAAAGAAAAGTTGTATCATCACTTCACGGAAACATTGTATTATTTTGTTATGACACACACCTTTGTGAGTTATAACACAACTGATTGTTGTAGCAGTTTAAAATAGGATCTGTGTTTTTAGAAAACACAAATCACGAGAGTCTTCCTTTCAGATTTCTGTATATTTAAATACATTGTTGTTTTATGAAATCACATTTTTATTGTGTGTACATAGATTTTATAAATTGTGACACAAATATTGTGCATCAAGCAACACATTTGATTTTGTTAGCTCAAAGCGACTCAAATACCCGACTTGTGTTTCCCAGAACCCAAACTGTGCTGTTTTTCAACACTAATATTTGTACAATAAGAATAATTCTGAGAACTACAAAAAACCTGATAGGTATTGTACCAGACGAAGAGTGACTTAATTTAGTATATATATTCTTATTATATTTATAATGTACGAAAATTTCAAGTGCGGTTATGAAATATATTTTGAATTGTTAAAATAGCTTTCAAAGTTCGATTACAGTACGTCAGTAAATTAAAAACTGTGAGCCTTAGTATAGATATTTATATTATGTTCGGAATGTAGGAAAATATGAAGTGCGGTTGCGAAATATCGTTGAACCGTTAGAATGTCTTTCATTCTTTAAAAGAACAAGCTCTCTAGTGGCTGTCTGCAGCCTTAAAACCTTTGAAACCGGGTTTCGATACTTGTGGTGGGCACATCATAGATAACCCATTGTGTTGTGTTGTTCCTAACTACAAGCAAACAATAGAACAAACTTCATCATAGATTAAATGTTTGTGACGAGATACCCTCGCCAATCATGCCATATATGCGTAGGTGGTTCATAAATCTTGATTTGTGGCTATTTAAATATTAATAAAATAGGTCATAGATATAAGTATGATTAATTTGATTGAAGTTTAATATGTATCATTATAAACAGATGGTTAAGTTTAGAAGCTTATATTAAGAAAATATAACTCAATTTGTTCAATGCTTGAACACTTACTGTTTCAGTTACACATTCTGTTTTTTACCTGTCAACGTCTAGTTTTAAAAACAGTTGTCTACACTAGCATGTTTGCAAAACTCATATTAATAAAAACTAGAATATTAATTCGCGGGTTTTGCTGTTTTCATGACAATTAGTCATATCTTGATTCTCTAGTTTTCACAGCGAAAAACTTTATTTTCATCTTGATACTACACAACAGGGCAACAGGAAAAAGCAAGTAGTTAACTTTCTCAAACTGATTTAGTCATCATAATTTAAATATTTTTAATTACCTGATGTATGACTTACAATAAACATTTCATCCAGATATTCAAGGAAACTCAAACACTTCAAAAATACCATCTTTCGTTTCGAAACAATCTTTTATTTTCGCCCCTTTAGTAGCGTGGTAATATTTATGTGGAGTTATACTGCTAGAAACCGGGTTTTGATACCCGAAATGGGCAAAGTCAAGATAGCCCGTTGCGTAGCTCTGTGCTACACAACAACATCTTTATTTTTATTTTTATCATTTTAATAAACAATGTTATGTGAGTTTAAACAATAACATGAATTAAATTGCTTTGTGATGTTTATAAATATTTAAATACTATGTTTATAAAATCTCAGCTTTGTAGTAGAGAAAGTTTACGAAAAAACGAGAAAGATCTGGTAGTATTTTTTAATGGAAATAGTTAAAAATTACAATAAATAACTAAGAATTCCCTTCGACAACTATGGAAAACGTAATTTCTCACGATGAGTCAGCAATAAGTTTACGAACTCACAACACAAAGATCTTCGGTTCGATTCTCCACAAATAGACAACTGTATAACCGAGATAAGCAAACAAAACAGAAAAAAAGTACCCGTGGTTGTTACTGTGTACACTTGATGACTGTTAAGCATTTTGATTTAAAGATAAATTTGAAATGGATCTTCATAAAAAAAAAAAAAAAAACTTCATCTTGGTTAGAGTGCTTGAACTGTGTAACCCAGGATTTGTAATTCGCAGTCTGTGACCGCAAAACATGTGTGTCGAATTTTGGGGCCGTAGTTGTATTATACGAGTGACGATCAAATCCTAATTGTTTAGTTACACAAGAGCATCCTGAGAGATAACAATAGGTACTTTTTACCAACTACCTTCCATCCGTTTTATCAGTTCAGAAATAGGGAAAGCAATAAGCAGGTAGTATGTGAAGCTTTACATACAAATTCTGAAACAAACGATACAAATCTTACAGATGTCTTTTAAACCGTTATAGGTTGATGTTTGTCTGCCTGATCTTGATCAAATAAAACTTTCGATATTGTTTATAAGTTAATAATTTTTATTTTGATAATTAATTTTATCAGACTCACAATTTCTCGCTGGTTCACTGTAAGTCAGTTATTTTAGTTTATTGTTCCAAACAGCTCATAAAAATATCGTGTGTTGTTGATTCTTTATATAATGCTGCAGTTTTGTAACATAATGAGAAGTCGTACGTAAGTGCGGTGATAAAAAGAAAAATGCGATTAGGTAGAAATGGTCATACGAAAAGTGGGAATCGCTGATAGTGTGACTTTCTCTTCGACTTCTATCGGTTGTTTTGATAATTTCTTTTGTGTTTAGGGTCACAAAAGAATGCACGAAACAAATGGCGCATGCACTTAATACACACTGATAAAATGTGTATACGTAGGTATTAGATGAAATGTTTTGTTTTAATCCAGAGTTCTTATCTGTATTGTTTCGATTTTTATTCAGCACTAATAAAACAAATTGAAAGGCATGTTGTTTATTCCTGTCTTTTATCACCGGTGTTATCGTATCGATTAGAATTTTGGCAATGCAAGGTTTAGTAAGAGATTAGGTGATCACGAGAGACCACGAACAAATGGAAGTAAAATGTTTTACAGCTGTCTTCATTCTGAGGTTTAAACTGTTATTTGCTTAACTCCTGGAAATGCAAATGTTACAAACATAGTTCGGTAAACATCTTTTTCATTTCGTCAAATCGCGTGCAGTCCCAAATTACAAACTAGAACTTCATTAACCAACCAATACCGATGGGACAGCGGTACCTCTTTGCATTTACAACACTAAAATAAGGGGTTCGATTTCCGTCAATGAACACAACAGATAGCCCGATTTGGCTTTGCTATAAGAAAACGCATACTTCCATCCACCAAATAGGTTGTTTTATTTCTTTGTTTGTTTGGAATTAAGCACAAAGCTGCACAACGGACTATCTATGCTCTTTCCATAACAGATATCGAAACCTGTTTCAAGCGGTGTGAGTCCGTAGACAAACCGCTGTGCCACTAGAGGGTTATTTTTTGTCTGAACAACTCTTAATGCATACAATGGACTAAAAACCTACACAAATAAGGTTTCAAATAAGGTTATTGTTGTTTTTAACGTGGCATGTAAATTACAATCTTAAAGAAAGGCACAAATATAAGATATTACCTCAAAGTAATATTCTTACAAAATTATAAAACATAATAGGTTCTAAAATATTCTACTTCAATTTTATTGTATTCTATTATGAGAACTAGTTTCTGTATACAACAGCGTATAAAATGACTAAAAATAACATTGTACTTAAAATGGAGTCGCAACATGAATTATATTCGTATATCAAATATAACTCTTTTAGACTTTCTTAGACGTCTAAGATCTAAATTAGAACGTTTCAATGAAATAGAGGTAGGAAATAAATAAATAAAAGCTAGTATTTATGGATTTTATTTTCACTGTCTACGACAAAATAATTGTGAGGCTGCAATTAAAGAAAACTCAAATTCTACCTGCTTATCACAAGCTGTGATTACAGCTTTTCTTTACATTGTTGATATCCTTTTGCACTTCTTTAAACATATGGTTCAGCCATAAGTTCCTATCCCTAAGGGTGGACAGAACGCAGATCGTCCATCCTGTAGTTTTGCACTAAAAATATCAACTAACACCTTTTATTTAGTAGAACGTGCAGTGTTACCTCATAAAATGAAGAGGCCTAGTCTCTGCATTTAATATTTATTATCGTTTATTCAAAAAATATATTAAATGTTCAGAAATCCACTTTGTCATGCGTTGAAGAGTTGACAAAGGTAACAAGCTACAGTACTTGTTATGAAGTGTGTTTTTTTTAATTTCGCGCAAAGCTAAAGAAGGGGTATCTGCGCTAGCCGTCCCTAAGTTAGCAGTGAAAGACTAGAGGAAAGGCAGGTAGTATTCACCACCCACCGCCGACTTTTGGGTTACTCTTTTACCAACGAAGAGTGGGATTTACCGTCACATTATAACGTCCCAACGGCTGAAAAGACGAGCATGTTTGGTGCGACGGGGATTCAAACCCGCGACCCTCAGATTACGAGTCGAACGCCTTAACCCACCTGGCCATGCCGGGCCTGTTAGTAAGTGAGCAAAAACATCAGGTATTTTCTTTCATGGAATTATTTTATACAGGCAATATTAATCTATCCTATAACTCTTCATTGAAGGAATTTTCAACTGAAAGATTTCGTTTATCTTCATAAATATTTGTTGTATGAAAATGTGTAATACAACCAAAAGCAACATTTTCTGGCCCGGCATGGCCAAAGGTGTTAAGGCGTTCGACTCGTAATCCGAGGGTCGCGGGTTCGAATCCCGGTCGCGCTAAACATGCTCGCCCGCTCAGCCGTGAGGGCGTTATAATGTTACGGTCAATCCCACTATTCGTTAGTAAAAGAGTAGCCCAAGAGTTGGCGGTGGCTGGTGATGACTAGCTGCCTTCCCTCTAGTCTTACACTGCTAAATTAGGGACGGCTAGCACAGATAGCCCTCGAGTAGCTTTGCGCGAAATTCAAAAACAAACAAACAAACAAGCAACATTTCTACCATTGACGCCGTATGAAAGAAAAACACTTCATATCAAGATAACATTGTTGATGAAAATATTCATATGTAGAAATTATTTCTTTGTCGTTACGCAAATAGGAACGTTGTCTTCATAGTCCACATGTTTTTTGATTAAAAGACATTGGTCAATTTGTCATTTTTGGAACTGGATAGGATAATGGTATAGCTGAAGTAGCCCAGAAAGGTCCTTTAGTAACAAATGTCACAGCAATAGTGTATACACATGTAGGTCAAACTGATTTTATTTTTCCATATTTGAAATTTAAAATCTTGGGCAGATGCAGAAAGAAGTATAATTGGTTTAATCTTTCTATTTACCAGCTCTTTTACCTCGTGTTTTATTTCATCACATTTTTTCTTCCTCTATTATTTGTTTTTCTACTTCTAAAATTTTATTATACAGTCCTCCCGCATCTTATTGACATCTTTTAATATCTTGTGTTTGTGATTACAGCTTTTCTGTATATTGTTGATATCCTTTTGCACTTCTTTAAACATATTGCTGTAATCTTACTATATGACCTCAGTAGTTTCGTGAATCTTGTCTTCAAGCAGATTTATATTTATTTTTAATTATACTTTAAATATGGCATATATGTTTTGAACTTCTATCTTAAATTTCGCTTTATTTGTACTTGAATTTTTAAAAATTTATTTTAAATTTTCTGTCTCGTTCTTCTTCTTGTATCTCGCAAGGTTTCGATCCCGTTTCTTGCTTGTGATGCCTCCATTGTACAGTTGAAGTTCAAGTTTGGTTAAAGGTATATTTTATTTTGACCAAAATAATCCCATCACTGACAGAAGTTGCTATAACGCGTTCTTTCTTTGCGTAAGTTCTTTTCAATTATATCATAAAAATTATGCTAAATCCAGTCCACATAGAAAGAGCAAATTAGTTTATTTCTTCTTTAACATTAACTAAAGGCCACGTTCGCTTAATTCTGTAGCTCAGAAGCAAGTCTAGGAGCTTATCACTCTGAAATATCGATATCGATACCCGTCGCGGGCACAGCACAGATAAATTATTGTACTTAATAACGAACGTACTTATTCTTGTATGTACAACAAAGTGTACAAGCAATGTTTATACAGAAATTCTGAGACTAATAATAAGTACACGTAACTCACAATTTTTGTTTGTTTTGAATTTCGCACAAAGCTACTCGAGGGCTATTTGTGCTAGCCGTCCCTAATTTAGCAGTGTAAGACTAGAGGGAAGGCAGCTAATCATCACCACCCACCGCCAACTCTTGGGCTACTCTTTTACCAACGCATACTGGGACTGACCGTCACATTATAACGCCCCCACGGCTGGGAGGACGAGCATGTTTGGCGCGACGGGGATGCGAACCCGCGACCCTCAGATTACGAGTCGCACGCCTTAACACGCTTGGCCATGCCGGGCCCATGTAACTCACAAATAAATTTACTTACATAAATTTCCTCGCTAAATGTTCGAGTGCTATATATGCGATAAGTTTCATTTCTGAAACCGAACTTTGAACAACTCACTGACACTGAACTTATAAACTAACTGAATACTAATTCATGAACTTCCCAGACTCTAATGTCAAGCACTCTCTATCAAGCATCTAAAAAAAAACATTGAAAATGTAGCAGAAAACAACGTATAGATTTATAAAACCATGTACAGATTTTAGCGGTTACAAATCACTTTTGTATTAAACGTATTTTTATACATCCTTTTATCTATTCGAAACTTTATTTATTCTTGTAGGCCCGGCATGGCCAGGTGGGTTAAGGCGTGCGACTCATAATCTGAGGGTCGCGTGCTCGCCCTTTCACCGTTGTGGCGTTATAAAGTGACGGTTAATCGCACTATTCGTTTGTAAAAGAGTTGACGGTGGATGGTGATGACTAGCTGCCTTCCCTATAGTCTTCCACTGCTAAATTAGGGACGGCTAACACAGATAGTCCTTGAGTAGCCTTGCGCGAATTTCAAAAACAAATAATTTATTCTTATAGTGCCATCTAGTGAAGAACGGAGAAAAATGATTCATTATTGAGACCAAATATAAAACATAATGATATTTCTGAAAATAGATGAAACAACTTTTTGCTTCTGTTTTTTGAGCACATAATTTAATAATAACATACATTTAGCTCTATGTATACTATTTCTGTTGTAAATCATTGGTTGTAATGCTGAATACTATTGTAACATAAGTGATTTGTGGTTATTTTACGAAAAGGGCTTGTCTCTATAAAAAAGAAATTAATTTTCATAGTGTACCTACGAGGGCTGTTCAAAAAATACGCGGACTGACGTCATAAAACAAAATGTACTTTATTTAGAAGTTACAGGTCTAGGACCCCTTCAAAGTACTCTCTTCCCAAACGTAAACACTTATCCCAACGGTGTTTCCACTTGTTGAAACAGGCCTGGTACGCTTCTTTTGTAATGTCCTCCAGCTCCTTCGTCGCATTTGCCTTAATCTCGGCAATCGTCTCAAATCTTCTTCCTTTCAAGGATCTTTTGAGTTTGGGGAACAAGAAAAAATCGCAAGGAGCAAGGTCAGGTGAGTAGGGGAGGTGGGGAAGAACAGTGATCGAGTGTTTGGCCAAAAACTCACGAGTTCTGAGGCACAAATTTCGCAGCAACGCGGTGCATCTTCAATTTTTCGGTCAAAATCTCGTAACAAGATCCAACTGATATCCCACACTCTTCAGCAAGCTCCCTGACAGTCAGACGTCGATTTGCCCGCACCAGGGTGTTGATTTTGTCGACGTGTGGGTCGTCAGTTGCGTGGAAGGACGTCCAGGACGCTCATCATCTTCAATGGACTATCAACCATCCTTAAAACGTTCATGCCACTTGAAACATGCCGTATGCTTCATAACAACATCACCGTAAGCCGTGTTAAGCATAGCAAAGGTTTCAGTCGCAGATTTTCCAAGTTTAACACAAAATTTTACAGCAAGTCGTTGCTCCTTCAGGTCATTCATTCTGAAATCTGCCAAACGAAAAAATCGCACTTCACTTAAAACCGCGTAGCTAATACACAAATGAAGATATCTGCAATCGGAAAATGGTATCGCAATCAGCTGATCTGTGCAAACCTAGCGACACCAAGCGGATTCCCCTGGAACCAACTGGAGCCGCGCATTTCAAACAGTCCGCGTATTTTTTGAACAGACCTCGTATTATAATGTTAATTATTTGATAGTATTAAAGATAATGGGATTATGTTGAATTGAAAAAAAAAACGTTTTATGATAAGTAAATTAATGCTAAACATTCACATAAGTAGTGAGATTTTGGAATAAAAATTACTATTAAAAATGTTGTATTAATACTATAAATATTTCATCCCTATGCAAATGTGAATTGAATTTATTGGTAAACAACGTTATTCACATGACTTGTATTATAAGTTTATAAGTAATAATGCCACATTAATATGTACTCATACAGTATAGATGAAAAATCTTATATATATATATATATATATATGTATACAAAGAGAGAAATGAAACGACACTATTGTAGCTGCTGATTTCATTGCCAATGATAGTTTTTAAAAAGTTCCATTTTTTTAGTGACATCTATGCGCAGAAACCAAAGAATTTTTTTTACTCACGCAATTTTAGTAAGGCATTTGACTTACGCCGCATTGTGTGTCACGCCAGTGGATTACCTATCACAGTGTTCAATAATGAAAGTAATAGCCACCTAAGCCTTACGAGGACAACTAGTTAAAAGTAAAATTCATTAAATTCGGTACTAAAATATCAACGGAGACGAGACGTAAGACTTGGTAAAGTGAGGTGACATTTTTAATAGCATAAAATGATAGGCGATACTGCTTAAACGTGAATCTCTATTGTGTGCGTTAAGTTCGATTGACAATTTGCAAAGTTGAGCTCGTTACGAATTCAATAACGACTTTTGGTGTGTTAAAGAGATGTTCGTTTATATTTTGCTTCAGTTGTTATGATAACTAATAAAATTCCATTTAAAACCTTGAAAATAAATCGACTTTCATATGATGTTCTTTATTTATTGTAAAGTAGATAATATAGTCGTTAAAAGCACTGGAAAGATAAAGGGTAACCCAGATATAACATAGAGGAGAGTCAGATCCGCCCCCAAACTCACCCACCCCCCTCCGTGCCACTCCACGGATACTTAAGGGTACATATCAAGTTTGGTGGAAATCAGTCCATCGGTTCCCCACTTATAAGAGGTTATATACACAGGTACTTTTCTCAAATAGTGGTTTATATTTATATTTTAATGTGTTAAGAAGACGTCACAAAACGTAACTAATGTTAGGCCTGACATGGCCAAGTGGTTAGGAACGCAATGTGAGGTTCGCGGGTTCGAATCTCAGTTATACCACGCATGTTCTCCTTTTCAGCCGTGGGGGCGTTATGATGTACGGTGAATTTCACTATTAGTTAGTTAAAAAGTAGTGTAATAGTTAGCGATGGGTGGTGATGAATAGTTGTCTTCCCTCTAGTCTTACACTAGTTAATTAGGGACGACTAGTGCAGATAGCCCTCTTGTAGCTTCGCGCAAAATTCAGAAGTAAACAAATGACTAATGTTTAATTTATGTTTTATTTGATTGCTTGCTTTAAGTGTTGTAATGTCAAGAATCTGACAAATAACAACTAACTATTTAGTATTTATAAGATGTTATAAGAAAGCAATTTAATATATACTTTATCATGTGATACTCTTGTATACCTACTGTTTAAAATCTAAATTTGAAGAGCATGAATTAAACAACATGAAAATTATGTTGAGATGCATTAACCTTTTCTCTCTCCTGGCTACATTAAGAACCAAAAATAATGCATCAGTAATACAAAACTATCATATAAGATTGCATGCTTGCTCTGGTATAAGTTGCTTATACCAAGTTTGTTAATATGACCACTGCAAAGATTTAGCGATAAACTGCCCTTGGATCAGTTGTTTTATGACACATATCGGTGAACTTCTTTCACCCCACCTAAAGTTAGAACATCACGAAATGTTTTCAAGAAAGGAAGTCATACTTAATATTTCTTGGTCACGTGAAGTTCACACAACCAGATCGCGGGAGAGGTTCAGCGTGAATGCAAAAGGGATACACAATTTTTGTTTTGTTTGTTTGGGAATTTCGCACAAAGCTACTCGAGGGCTATCTGTGCTAGCCGTCCCTAATTTAGCAGTGTAAGACTAGAGGGAAGGCAGCTAGTCATCACCACCCACCGCCAACTCTTGGGCTACTCTTTTACCAACGAATAGTGGGATTGACCGTAACATTATACACCCCCACGGCTGGGAGGGCGAGCATGTTTAGCGCGACTCGGGCGCGAACCCGCGACCCTCGGATTACGAGTCGCACGCCTTACGCGCTAGGCCATGCCGGGCCACACACAATTTTTGTACGTGAACCCTTAACGGTAGCGCCGAGTTACAAAAGTTGATAATCTATAGAATGTTTTTTTTTTTTTAAATTAACCTTGCATGCGGCATTAAGATCTCGCCAAAATAGTTTCGTAAATTGTTGTTGTTTTTCCGCAGAGTTTTGAATACTGGAGTTTGGAGTTGTGAGTCCAAATTTATTGGATAAAGATCAGGTTCCATTTTGAATCTTCGACCAAAATAATAGTTTAATAACTTTTACATATGTATTCGTCATGATAAGTTAACGTTTTACTAACATATTATCCCGTCCAGTGTTTCAGCAGTAAGTCTAAAGGCTTATAACGCTAAAAATTTGATTACGATACCTATAGTAGGCACAGCAGAGATAATTCACTCTGCAGTTTTTGCGTCAAAAACACAAATGAAAAATAATATATTAATTGATAAAATAAATATTCCATTATTGTTCTAAAATCAATAATGAAAATGGATATACTCGTTAAATCTTATTAGTGGTATAAAATATTTTACTGCTTATTTCAGAGCTTCAACTTATTTTTTAACTGAAAAAGAAAATATTCTGATCTCGCCCGCTCGCCCCTATATTCGACCTTGATACCAATTTACTAGGTATATTTATGCAAATAACTTTTCTTTTACGACAAGCTTTATGTTTGCTCAAACGCCCTATGCTAATTTTCTACATTTCTTACTGCTCTCATGGTTATCTCCAGCCTCCCCGCCCTCTCGCTGATCTTAATGGACAGAATCACTCGAAATTAAGTGGTTATTTTAAGGAGTTCTTCCTCAATGATAAAGTAACAGTTGTCACTTGCTTCACATAATAGATAGCTTAGAGGTGTAAAAAACAGTTCTGACCTTCGAATCAGTACGACGAAGTACTAGTGGAAGACTCGCATATATCAATAGAACAATGCGTACTCAAGGTTGTTAGAAGTGTTTGAAGGACACAATTTTGAAAGACATTATCCCTAGGGATACAACAATCATGACATGAGTTAAAATCCTTCAACATTATTGTTCTCATTTTAGATAAGTGTTTATTAAAAATTAAATAAAAGCTTTGGTGCGGTGATAATCATTAAATTATTTCCAAACAGTCACATAAAAAATTACAAACATCATACGTATCTGATTATTACTGGTTTTATCAAATGTTATAATACACCTAGGACAGATAGATAATTGTATGTAGAACAATTTTTGTAAGGATAATTACAGTGGACGAATAAATGAAGTTTAACATGAGATCCACATTCAATTTAACAAAACATCTAAAATAGTTATGACACAGTTTCTTCATCGATTCTCAGTGAAAACCATTCAATTTTCCATTCGCAACACAGTGTTAGAAGTACAATCATAATGTGACTTATGTTTAAAAGCATACTACTCATCTCGAAGCTTTAACCACTTGACTATTTTGACAAATAATATAAACAGATAGTCAAATTTCAGCGTATAAACATTTTCTGCGTACGTCAGTGTGCATGTATATGAATTATACATTGATAATAAGAACCTGTTATATTATGTTAAAAAAAAACTGTTACAGCAAAACAAGCAAGACCAATGGAAGCATTCGTCATAGCATGAGACAAAACAAAGTTGTTAAACCGAGTGCATAATTTACCATCACTGCAGTGTATGCACAATCAAAACAGCAACAGTTTATCTACTACGTCTGTTGTGAATCTGCATCAAACATAATTGCATTATTTGAAAAACAGTCAGTGGCGGATTTAAAGTTGTATGGACCCAGAGGCTAATAAGTTTGGGGCTTTACAACCCAAGTAATTTTACATAGAATGAAATTATTAATGGGCCCCCCTTAAGACCATGAGTCGATCCCCCTTCTAGTCCCTACCTAAATACGGCCCTGAAAACGACTATGTAATGCTATGAATCCAAAATAATATCGTGTAACCGTAGAATTTGTACACCGACAGTTACAGATCCACATTTAAGGCAACTGCAGATTTGGAACTATGACAGCTTTGATCATATTCTGTCACTACTTTTGACAGGGCCTTTAATCTCTGAACATCTTAACTACTTTATAACACAAATTTGAGGAAATTTGTAACACTAACATCGTAATTTTGTTTTACTTTATACAGATTTATATTTCAAGGAGATACAACACTAACATTAATAAGTTCGCTAACACAAGTCAGTTGCAATAAATAAATTCATAAATAAATAAGTTTGTAAATGAATCTCGGACACTTGTCTTTAGATATTTTACCAGTTAATGAAGACTATTATAATAAACTATTTCAGATCCTGTAGTGTTCAGCAGATAGCGCTAAATTTGGTAATCAGTATTTACATCTTGTTGTTATTCGTAAAGAATCAAAAAGGTTGATAGATATGACTTAGGTGTTACGTTATTCTGATTGAACAGCAACCAAGAATGGAGAGCTAACAACAAATTCCAAGTGACTATTACTATGTTATTACGCAACATTTCAAGGAAGAATTCTATCATAATCTGCGTTCAATACCACCACCAACACAAAAATGATAAGTGTAATTCAAACACACCCTTAACGAAAAATTATTATAGAAGTTACTATCTACAGCAAAAATCTGCATGCCAAGTTTGTAACTAGTAACTAGTTTGTACGCATGTGCACAATGAGTAAAAATTACGTCAGCTCTCGTGACTACCAGCTCGTTGCATATTTTGTTTATTTGTCTATTTTATCAATAATATTGTGAAACAGTTATGTTCTTCTACAATTTAGATATGATTACTTAATTTCTTCTTAACTGCTAAGTATTATATTATTGGTGAAGTATATGGTTTTACAATAATGTTATTAATTATGCACTATATTTTGACGCAGTTATCTGTCGAATAACTCAACTATTGGTACCAGCGGAATGGGATTCTATGTTTAAGGTGACTTTATTGTCAAACTCGAACGTAGAGGACACAACAAGTAGGAATGAGATATTATCGTAAGTAGAATATTTAAGAAATAAACCTCGTCGATGTATTTTGTTTCTGTAATTAAGTGGACGGTATATGTTTTAATTACGTTTAAAGCCGTTTTGACTTTTTTTAAATTAAATGTTTAGTTTTTATTCCAAGATTTGGGTTGTACAATAGTCTTAACAGTTTGACAGCTGTGATTAAGGCCTAGGTTCTGGAGAGAAGCTGGTTGGTAAATTCAAAATATTTCTCAACGTCCAATCAGAATAAGAGATCCCTGCGCTTATTTCAAATCTCGAGTGTTGTAGAATTTAAAGTGAAAGGTTGCAAGAATTATTATTAATAGTACTACTATTATTGTAATGGGAGATATGTTCATCTTGCATAAAAATTGCTCTGAGTACTACTACTGCTTATAGTAGACATTATAGCTATCTGACTGGTAATGGGTGGGTAAAATAAAAAGGTATCAAAACTACTGTTTTTGGAATTTTTAAAGTTTTTATTGAATGTTTAGAAAGTATTAGCTATTGATAAACTCAATTCAAGCCTACAACTGAATCAGATTTCAAGGTAATACAAGAGTAGAAATGGGTAGAATAATGGCCATATCCATCTTCAAGTTACATCATGTCAAGAAACAGTGTTGTGATTTTACCCATACATTCCTACCTTGTTTCCTTAATGTTGGTGCTTTTATTCCCATTTCATAATTTTTTATTTAATATTATTTACACTTGTAAATTGTATTGATTCATCACACGATTTTATATAAATATAGTCAACTACAGAATCCTTAAGTCAAATGTAGGTCTAGAGAATTTATATAGTCAGTGCTTTTTCTGTTTATCTGATACAGCTGCAGGCTGATTGCAGTGTATGGCAGTAAGTAACTGTGCACCTACACATTATGTAAAAGCTGGTTGTTATTTTGCAATTCATAGATCATACTTGTAATCATACAATATGGCTATTAGTGTATTATGAGCTCATTAGTAGTGTTGTAAAATGATTGTTATCAAAGTTTTAAGTAAAACTGAGAAAAAATGTTTAAGCCAAGATAGCATAATTCAGTTATGTTCATTTAGATTTATACAAGGTGAAGCAGGAGAAATTTTTACCTTCCAAACAAAGTTAGTTAAGTCAGGTTAACAAATTTGAGGTTTTGTAAAAGTTGTTTTTACTCTACTTTGTTTGATACTCAGTAGTGTGTATAAATTGTTTATGGAGTTTCATTTACATGCTATTTACAGTCTGTTTGAAATTTTAATTTGTAATGCACATCTGGCCCATTTCTACCAACATACTTACGGATAACTCGGTGTGACATCTCACATTTTCAGGGTCAAAAGAATTATCAAACACATTCAGCACTTTCAGTCTGGACTCCTGATTGCAAAAGATGGAAGTAGTAACATTTACAAGTGACTGATCATCAAAACTTACTGATTAAATATCAGGATCATTAATGAACTACATTCAACTAATTGATTGATCTTGCTCAAAACGGATCTTATTTTCAAATTTTCTTTTAAAGACATGAAAGGTTGTCAATGAGATGTTCAAGATTATTAAGAGCATTACTAGTATTGTCATATTGTTTTCATATTAAATTATGATAATGGTAGAATAATGGGATATAAAGATAATTCTAGCAGTGTAGAAGTGTTTTGCTTAAACAGTTGTACTTTACTAGTAAAGCTAGTCAATAAATGTAATTTGTTAATAAATCAATAAGCTAATAAACAGATTATATTTGACTAATTTATTATTCCAAAGAAATGCCTTAATTTACAAATTACATTTTGATACTCAAAGATGACAGCACAGATAACCCTTTGTGTAGTTTTGTGTTTGACAAACAAAGACATTATTTCAATTCCTTGAATAGTTGGAATAGTCACAGATAGTACTACTAAGAAACCCTAATTTTGATAAGTTAGTTATTTTCATGAGTTGACACTGTTTAAGTTGAACAAATGAGTTAATTTTGCAACACAATCTTTACAGGGTCGGTCAAAATGACTGACTTGATAACCACAAGCAACCATGAAAGTGTACGTGTAACTTTTAATCTCACAAGTATATTTTCAACAAATTTGGATAACTTAGTAAATATGTCAAGCATTTTGTGTACATAAAAAAGCAAACAATATTTAAGTACGTTTACTGAAGATTTGTGGGTGAATTTAAGTAGTCAGTTTCATGCCACACTTACTAGGTTAAATGCAGAATCATTTTGTAAAAATAAATTTTTCATCTATAGTCTTTAAATTTCATATCTTACCATAAACCCACTAAATACATTTTTTTTCCTTTGTAAAACTAAATTTCATTTTCTCTATCCAAACACTATAGGCTTGGCCTATTTGACCGATCTTGTTCCCACACCAGAAAGTATGAAATAAATTTGAATTACACATTTTTTTCATTTTAGAATGTGCACAATGTATAAATTACATTTTTAACTTTAAAACTTAATAGTTTTTAGTGTCTTTTTTTAATTTAAAGTTGAAACTTACCTTCCAAGATTAGAGAAATAGCTATTCATTACATTGGACAACTGTGTGTGAAAAATGGATGTTCTTTTGCATTACATAACCACACTCATGCTTGGCATGTGATTATCAATTATCATAAATATTTTATTTATTTCATTTAAAATTATTTAAGTTTCTAATTTTTACATTTTAGCTATCTTTACCATGACAGATAAAAATTTATGTTAGAACAAGTGAGTTAGTAATACTGTATGAGCTCAGTTATGGATTGATCTCATATAAGGTGACCCCCATTTTGAGAAGAGAAGAGAAGAAAAAAAATCAAGTGCCTTAGCATCCTTTTTAAAGGTTGTCATATCAGTACTATAATTGAACTGCATGCAGCTGGATTAGTATTAGTGATGACCTTGAGTGAGTATCTGACACTTGTACATGCAAACTTGCATGTATGCAGTCAAATGCCATATGAATATTCAGGAATGTAGTAGGCTAGTGTAGGAAGAAGTAGCCTATGGTTGACTGCAATTATAAGGTGACTATGAAACTTGCAGCTTCATTATTAATCAGAAGTGTCACCTTATAATTGGATCAATACTTTGTGTGTGTGTGTGTGTATTTTGCACTTGTACACCCCAAAATAACATCAAAGCTTAGTCTTGATTCAAAGTTATAATAGGATCTCATTTTTTAACAATTTGAATATTCAGTTTTAAACATGAAATACTTTCATGCACATAAAATGTCTTAAAATAATTAAGATAGAAAGAAGGACTTAACATAATTCCCATACCTGGTTAAGTAGAACTCTAACAGTGGCAAGGAAAAAAATTATACTAAAATATTAAATTTCACTTAGTTCAAGACCTTTAGAAACCACAACTTTCTTCACTTTTTACTGGTTACAAGTCACAGAAAAATGTGGTGAATATATGACAATTTTTGAAAGCAAGATATGGTAAGTGGAGGTTTGGCAGTTTTATTGTCACAAAATGCTTAAGCAAACAATTTCAAACTTTAGGAAATCATACAACTGTAGTTTTTGGTACTTGTGTCTAAACTGTAATATATGTTTAACTGCTATATTGTTATGTATGTGAAAGTTTCTTAGCTGAATGCAGTAGAACAAACAAGTAGTAAATTCTGTCAAACCCTCATGAATGCTTTGCCCACTTTCTATATTTAGCCTTGAGCTTTGCACAAACTACATGTATTTACTAGACACATTTATAATCATTAGAAAGATCTAATTTTACACTGTGATCCAACAATAGTTATTTTGAAATTGGCATCAAGTTGTCATTACTAGATAGATGCAACTACTTATACTATTGTTGGCTGCTTTGTTCATGATAGAGCTATAGTTCTTTTAAACCTAAATATGGTATAGTTATTGAGACAATTAAGTTGTTTTCAGATTTTTCTTTTATACTTTAGTTGGGTATGCATTTTTTGTTTTAAAATTCATATTTTAAAGGTTTGGTAATTATCTAAATATATTGTAATGTAATCTTTTTACTCCACAAGTCTTAGAACACAAAACATGTACAAACTGATTTTTCCAGAGGCTACAGTTTTCCTGCAGGGAAAATTGCTAAAACCAAATGTTAAATTGTGTGTTGTGTATGTATATATATACAATGGATTTGAAACTTGAGTTATATTAAATAAAACCTATGGATTAACAATTTCAAAAAATTCAGCTTCATTACAGTTTGATATTAAAATATTTCGTGCCAGTGGTTTTAAAAATTGTAAAACTACATTCATTATTTTTCAAATCAAAAAAATTAAGTTTATAAAATAAACTTAACAGAAAATTTCTTGGAGAACAATCATAAAAGAACACCGTAGCAACAGTAAAAAACTACAGTAAACAGAGCAAATCAGGGATCATGTAGACATTTGTTGACCAGTTTGTTTTCCTGTCAGAAGACAAGATGAGACTGAACAGGCCACACATGTCAGGATTTAGTTTCCTTATAGATTTCTGACAGTTTGCTTCATTTACTGCAGATTTTGAGTATTCTTAAAGAATACAGGAAAGCACAAAATCATAAGTAAATTGTACAATAAAGGTAAGCAGTTTGAGTTGGTTCTTAAAAAACATTCACAATACATTCTATATTTCAAAGCTATAAATTTGAACAAATATCACATAAAAGAAATAATATTTACATGATCTGTAGAAATATTCCAAAACTTCATACAATTTCATCCCTTTTCACAGTTTAATAAAACAAACTATACAACAGATGTTTTGAATCAATATAGTTAAACAATGTGATCAAATCAGAACTAAAAACCTAAACCTTTGGGAAATCAGTCCAATAAAAATTAATTAAAATAACTTCAGTTAATACACAAAAATATAAAATCAATAAATAAAATACTTTAGATTGTGTTGAGTTCCATCACTGTTAATATTTTCAGAAATAACCAAAAGGCAACATATCTTATGGTTGTTTGTCCAACTCCTGAGATTCAAGGTAGTCCAAAATCCATATCATATGCAACACTAACAATGCAAAATAATGTTTAAGTGTAAAACTATCTAAATATACAATATAAGAACTATTCCAAGCACTGTAACATAATGAAATTATAAAAACTGGAACATACTATTTATAAAATGGGAAAACCGTGTTATTTGCTTATAGTTTTATATTGATACATCTTCGACCTAACCAATATATACACAAATCATACAAGTGTCATGTATTTGCATTCTGAACTATGGCACATTCATCAAGCAATTACAAGAGCTTTTACAACAAAAAATTTAGTAATTACAACAATAATCATAAAAGCTGTTTCACTCTGTTACAACTTTAGTCAGAGTAGACATAGTAGGTTTGAAAACTTAAATTAATGGATTACAAATGCCTGTGGAAAGAAAAGTAGACAACATTGCAACTTCTATACAGTCTTTCTTCAGATCTACACAAACAAAAGTACATTAAATGGTAAATGCCACTGATTTTTCAAGTTTTAAACTAGAGCCTTATACTATTATAATCTATAGTAGCACAGAAAATTAAATTTAGTTTATAATATTTATCAATAATGTACTGTAATTAAAAGTATTCAAACTTTCAGGTCCTTTTTTTTTTTTTTGTTTGTTACATTATCACTGTCAATTATGTCTCACTTCTGGCATATACTCTCCCCTTATGGTATCACAGGTTATTAGTAAAAGCAGTGTAGTAGTAAAAAATTATAGATGGATATGTTTCCACTATTGCATTTAATTTGGATTATGTGCAGTGGAATACAATTTTGCTGAAAATAATGGTTGTATGATGCATGACTTTATTAGTAAGAATATTTTTCTAAAGTTGATTTCTAATAGCATGATGTATGAGATAATTTTAATTGAAAAAAAGCAGCAGTACATATTAGTTTAGTCTACAGAAATGCATTATTGCTTTTATGAATGTTTGAAAATCAGTTATCTGCTAAGGCTATGACACGAAGTAATTTAACACTACAAATACTACGTAATTGTGATTTACAGTATTAAACTTTATTTTGTCCAAAGTGAAATAATTTTTTTTCATTTCATCTAGATTTTAAATTGTCTAAATATTAGAAAAGTGAGATTTTACCATAAAGAGTACCATGTACAGAAGATTGGTGTGAGAGTATGGCTTGTGAGGCACTTGAGAGGGTGGAAGGCCCAGAATCTCTAAGGAATGGAGTGGAAAGAGATGTGTGGAGGAGTGAAGATTTGTGGAAGAACAGTTGGACAGACATGGAGTTTATTAGACAAGATTCTGAAGGAGGATGAGCATGTTTGCCACCAGTCATGCAGGTTTCAGGCAGAAAAGGTTTGTGCATAAATTACAATATTTTGACAATCCTTTAGGTACATAAGTAAGCCATTTACTTGTTTGGCAAATCCATACAGTAGTTTCTTCATATGCTCAAGGTTGTTCAATATGTATTTTATAGAGAAAGCCCACAACTTGATACCTTACTTGTTCTTATATTATTTAAAGGTCTGTTGTAACAATGGAGTGCAAGTTTTATATGGTTAACCCCATTCACTTGGGGAACAGTGGGTTAAAGTGCACGTCACAAGCTTTTACCGAGTTGCATTCATAATTTCATTAAACAGCTTTATTATAAACATGTCAGTTAATTGGCATCAAAGCCTAGTTCCTGGTGCACGTTTTAAATACCAAGTTTGTCTTTTAGTTCAAAAGGAGTATGTGAAAATCTAAATCTTTACTTTTCTGTCATGTGTTTGGTTTGCACTCTAATCACTTTTGGTTCAGTCATACAGCTTCTTTAGTACTTAATTTGTTAACCACTATCAAAATGCCTATTGCCATAGAGCAACTACATAATGGAGTTTGAATATCCTGCTGGAAATCAGAATTGAGCACACATGATCAATAGACTAAGCCTAATCTGCATAGATGATGATCTCAGCTACTGATTCGTATCCAGCCTGACATAAGCTGCCACACAAAACATCTGTATAGTTAGTTGGAATTTGTTTAATTTTATGAGAAAATGGACCCAGTATGGTTGTGTTTCACTGTTTTCACACTTGAAAAGACAATTTAATTTTTGTAAGTTGATGATGTTTCTAAATCTGAATTACTTGATGATTTAATTCTGATATGACTGGAAAAAGTATATGCCTAAAGAGTTAGGCACAGATTAAATGTATTGACAAGAAAAATTAATTTGATAGTGAAAGATGATAGGTTAGAAGAAAACATTTGTTTTGTAAAGTCAGTATTTGAATGGTATTGGGATTTTTTTGTTTATAGCTTATTTATAAAGCCAGATAAAGTTTAGTAATGTATGGGGATTCTATTTTTGTACCTTTTTTTCTTTTTTTTTTTTTTAACATATTTGAAAGCTCCATGAATAATTGTTTGGTCTATCAACATATTGAGAAAAAAGGTAGGGTTATTAAAGCATGACATCAGAGTACAAGGAGCCTCAAACTGAAGTCAGTACTCAACTTCTTGTAAATAAAATTAAATCAAATGGGGAAAATTATAAACTTTAAGTTAGGTAGTTGTTGTTGTTTTTTTAAAAGAATTTTCCTCCTTGATCTAAAGGATAACAAGTTCTTAGTAATAATAATCACTTCCTTGAGAGTGTATTATTCATTCTTTGATTTTGAAGCCTTAGTTTTGTACATTTTTAGTTTAAATCTTAATATGATGCCACATCAAGTAATTTGCTTACTAATTGGTTGTATTTTTAACGTATCAGACACAAATACATTGTCCCCTCAAAAATAAGTGAGGCAAAAGCTGTGTATGCACAGCCCAAAGATTTTGTGTAAAAGTATATTCTATAATGAGTGGAAAATAACTTGCAAAATTTAAGATTTAATTTAAGACAAAAAAAATAAAGCAAATTTAAAAAAACTGTCATGAACGCTCACAAAATGCGCATTTTAGGTCACCTTATCCCTGCTGTCCCGGATAGTCACATGGCTGCCAAACATTCGCAATGATCTGACCATTGTGTCTGAGAGTAAAAATATGGGAAAGTCTCACGATCTATTTTAGTTTGGCTTCACGAGCAAGACTAATGAATCAGAAGACAATATTATGGAATTCTGAGTGAAAAAACCCAAGCTTGTTGATCCAAGCCCAAGTGTTAAAGCAAAATCTGTTACTGTTGGTACTGGCACTAAGCCTACTCGTCGTTTCCAGGATGAATGGAATAGAGGCCGACCATGGCTGGAGTATAATAATGCTACCGGACTTATGTTTTGCTCAATTTGTTGGGAATATGACCAAAGTAGTGGAAGGCAGAAGAACACCTTCATAACAGGATCTCCCAACCTGAGAGCAAGTTAAGGAGCATGAAAACAGTCATGCCCACAATCTAAGTTGTCAAGCTAAGACAGCAAAAGAAACACCTGATTTTACTCCCATGATGAAAGAATTGAGCGAACTTAACCAGACTGAGAAAGATCTTTTGCTTGTGCTGTTCAGGACTGCCCTTTATATGGCTTTGAATGCCAAACCATTCAGCGATCTTCAAGAGCTTCTGTTGCTGCAGGAGCACAACTTTGGTATGAACTTGACAGAACATTATGCCAATGACAAACAAGCAGTTATCTTTAAGAAATATATTGCAGAAACAATTAGAATTAATGTCAGATCTCGTCTGCACACCTCATTCTTTGGCATTATGACAGACGGCTCAACAGGCACTGCCAACATTAAGTAGGAGATAGTCTATGTAAGATACTTGGACAGTGACTGTTTCCCAGTAATCCACTTCTTGTGTCTGCAGTCAGTTGAGAGGGCTGATTCTGAAGACTTGCTACAGGCACTTAGTTCAGGTAAAGGTTTCTTAATTACTTTGGGATGAGAATTTTCTGGATTTATCCTGAATTCCTAATTAAGAAAAATTAAAATGTACATTTGTGTTTTAATTCAGGGTTACATAGTCATTCCATTATTAATCTACATCAGTGAAAACTCAAGCATTTTTCAATTGATTTAAACCAAGAAGAACCATGTATTTACCACTGACAGAATTGGAGCTTAACCTAGCACAACTAGCATAATAGATAATGGAGCAATTGAATTTTCCAAAGTACAAATTTACATTTTGTTGTTTTTTTTACAGAAAGTAACTAATATTGGATACTAATTTTTGTACTTGCAGCATTGTCCATATATGGCAAGTTTCCCAACTGGCTTCAATCAATTGTATGCCTGACAGCTGATGGGGCAGCTGTCAATTTTGGCACAAATAAAGGACTTGTCAACAGATTGAAGGTGCAAAAACCTTATTTATAGGGATCCACTGTGTTAGTCACAGATTGGAACTTCCAATTGAGAAGGCCATCAAGGACATCCCTTACCTTGACAGTTTCCAAACCTTTTTAGAAAACCTATGGAAGTATTATGACAACTCGCCACAGACTGGGCTGGCCTCAAAGAAGCTGGTAAAGCCAACAAAAGGGGCAGGAACCCAGTGAGTTGCCTACAAAGAGTTCACTCTGGAGTCAGTTTCTCATAACTGGCCAGCTTTAGCAGAGCATTTGTATCAAGTAAAGCTGCATGACAAAGGGGAATGTGAACAAAAAGCTGCAGGATTATACAGTACTTTGACAAGCCTTAAATTCATCCTGTACATGGACATACTCTTGGCAGTTCTGCCTGTTTTGATATCTCTTAGTCTCAAAATGCAAGACAATTCTGCTACTGTGGACATTGTTTCTGACAAACTCGCTGTTTGCAGAGAGAAGCTTGGCAATCTGAATCATCTTGAGAGATCCCAGAAAATTGTTAAAGAGCTCACAATATGTGAACAAACTGGCAAGTGGTTACTTAGAGGAAAGGTGATTACTATTAGTTGTCAGACAAGGGCTCAAAAAATGCCACAAAAGATTTGTGACTGAAGAAACTGCCATCTTCATAGCTAAAATTGTCTCATATCCGAATAAAATATTTGAAGAATTTCATAAGGATTTTATTCATGCCTTTCAAATCTTTGAACCAAGCAACTGGCCTAAAAGCAAGGAAGCATTGTCATCTTATGGCCATAATAAGCTCCAGACACTATTGGACCACTTTGCTCTGCTAGAAGCTAAGGGTTTCAACATTGCAGCTGATATTTGCCAAGCTGACTCACATGAGACACTGCTCAAAGCCACAAGATTTGCCAAATCAAGTGAGTCCCTGGCTAGTAGTGCAAGTGGATTGTGGGCCCACGTGTTAAGTCAAATTACTGTTGAAAATGGTAAACCTTTCCCTGGATCAACAGTGTTGGCCTTGGTATGCCTCATGCAGGTCATTTCCATGTCATCTGCTAAACCAGAACGTGGATTTTCCCAGATGGCAGTTATTAAGGATGACTGGTGGTCCGAACTAATAAATGATTCTCTTCATGACTTGATGACAATAAAATTAGCTAAGAATAAGACCTGTGATCTTGCAAGCACAGAATTACTGTGCAAGTCTGTAGAATCCTGGTGGAAGGACAATAAAAAAAACCAGACAGTTTGTGAGTCCACATAGAACTTGCACACGTAGAGACAATAGAGATACTGAATCTACATCAGCCGATGTCTTAGTGCTGGATGAGTAAATCTACCAGTTTGATTGATGTCATTTTTAATGGATACAAGGCTTGTTGCCACTTGCTTTGAAATAATGCTTCAGTACCATAAATAAAATAATTGTTTTATATAATAATTTTCTCCACTTGATTTCTTGTTTTGGGTAATGTCTGGTGAGAATTTTGAGGTGTCTTGCTAAAATTTCAAATGTCTGGTAAGTTTCACTGTCCAGCAGGACATGTGTCCTGCTGAAATTTTAGAATATTTCTACCCCTGGTATACATTGTGTGTTTTGGGACTATATATTGCTTATGAGAGAAATGATACCATTGATGACATTGATGTTATAAACTGTGGGTTTAGAGATGCACTTTGGTTATAAAACACATGCAATATTTCTTATTTCTGTTGCACAAGCAACACAGTTTAAAAATGCAGTCTATCAATGTAGGTTACCAGTATGTAATCAGAGTGGCTAAGGCTATCAGTTTGTCATATCAGTCAATAGTGGTTACTTGATATTGTCTTCACTTATCATATTCCTTTCATAGGTAATAAAATCCTAGTTGTTAGTGTGTATCCTGATTATTATTGTCCTAATCTTGTGCAAAATACAGAAAATGCACGCTTGAATTGTCGAAACTGCCCAACACCATGAAGCCCCAATGACTAGTGCAGGAAAAGTCATTATTGAAAAGATGAAGATGGAAACCTGTGGTGCAGACTTTACAGAACACTCTAGTTAACCTTTTTCATGCTTTAGTTGATGTTTACCAGCTTAAACAACCAGTTTTCTGTTCTTGCATCTTTCTGAATATGGGACTATATGCTGTATTTGGATCAAGAAAAATAAGATTTTATTACATGTAAATAATTAGCAGAGAATATTTCCTATGGATATTCTAAATTCTTATCAGATATTTCAGCCTGGTATGACAGTCATTTTTCTCATAACATCAGCTTCTTTTATTGCGGGCCTGCAATATAAAGCAAAAGTTATAGATAACACCTCAGAATGAATATATTGATGGAACGTGTATTGCCTTATAGAATTTCGTAACTTCAAATATTTTTGTCAATAAATATTTTATTTTGACTGTATTTGTTCTATTAGATGCATTGAATAGATACAATGAAATGTTAATCCAGTTTTAGGCAGTTACTTTTTGTATACTACTGAATCTGTGCATCCAAACTTCATTTTATGGAAGAAGTAACTATATTGTCTTTGCTATTTAGTATACTACCTGAGCTAGTCTTAACTGGTTTTAATACTCAGCATTTGTAGTTAAACTAGTTGGTCCCATATTTCTTTAACAGTCACACATAAAGTATATCTTTGCTTTTAGTATTATTTAGTGTTTCTATATGTAGGGAAAAGAACTGGTCACTGGGACTATGAGGGACAATGTGATTCAAGTTTTGAAGTGTCTTAAGGTTTGGTATGATCTTCCATTAAAGGTATTCATCATAACTGTTCAGACGATGGACCTGTTTCTTGAAAAAGTTAAGGTAGGAAATGATTTTGTTTGAATAAACAGCTATTCACTGTTATTATTCACAAGAGATTCAGCTTGGTTTTAAACACATGGGAAGAAATAGTCATGAAAATAATTAATGACTATAAATGAAAGCTTTATCAAGTTACAAGTATTTGTCTGTTTTGCAGTAGATTTTATTAACCTAACCTTTCAGATACCAGTTTTTTATTTTTGCTTTTCAAAATTGTTTAGTTACTACATGGCCTGAAGTTGTTTACTATTTGTTGTAGCCCTTGTTAATGTTTGGTGTGTTATGGTAGTTAGAACTTGATATGATCCATAATACATGTATTTATTTAAATATTTGCTAACTTGTCAAAAGTATACAATTAATAATACCTTTAGATATATGTTTTTGTTTCTCAGAGCATCAACTTAGGTTATTCATGTTCATATTACAGTTAAATTTCAATTATTTTGGTCTAATCATAAAGACATATCTGGTGTTTACCTTTCTACTTGTGTTATCAATATTTAAAGAATTTATGTTGGTGTGTAGTATAAGAAATGTAATTGTATCTCAATTTATGTACTTAAACTGAACTTTCAGGCTCAACCTAAGCATCTATCGTGTATTGCACTAAGCTGTTTGCACCTTTGTATGGGATGGGTGGAAGAAACTAGCAAGATACCTCCTTCAGAATTAATCAGGATCAGCCAAATTACTTGTAGCACGAGAGACTTGCAACGAATGGAAGGAATCATTATCCAGAAGCTAAACTGGAAACGGGAACCTCTGACATCTCTTGATTTCTTGGAGCTATTCTATGCACTATACTGCTGTGCTACTCAAATAACAAGCAAGGGAATTAGCACATTTTCACTAAAAGAATGTACTCAGAAACTTGAAGTAGTGGTATGCAACCATAAGAGTGTCTCTCTTAAGGTAAGTTATAAATTGTTAAAGTGAAAGAAAAACATTCTAACAATAAGATATACTTATTTGATAACTTTCTGCTTCTGAAAGACTTGGCAGCTAAGAACAGTATTAGCTAATTTATTCTTAACTTTAAACACCCCTTTGCCATGTAACTATAAAAGCTCTATCATATTACTCTCCTTTTTTGGAAGGCAAGGTACATTGTAACATAGTATATTGTGAAATTTGCATTATGTTAAGTTCTAACAACTGAAAGTATAATTAGAATGAAGTTCTGGTAGAAGATTGTAATGGATTTTACCAAATCATATTGGTTCCCTTCCAATCTGTTTTCAATAGTTAAATTTGATACTTTTATGTGTAATTGAAGCATTAACACTAGACAGTACAGTTTTTAAAATTTTGCAATGATTAGCATAAGTTGAACCAATTTATGACATCTAACTGTTTTTAATTTGGGCTAATCTGTTGGTGTAGGTTTGAGAGAAGTCTTTATTGCAAATTTAATTATAACTTCAATTATTTTAAATGCAATAAAAATTCAAAGTATATTCTCTAATCTTTACAGTTTTTTATGTTAAAATTATAACAATACTACACAATGACATCATGAATTTTACCATACATAATCGAAATTGGGTCAATTGTACATCATAATTTAGTAATATTCTTTTTTGTTTCTACTTTTGACTAGTGCAGTCTGCAAAGTTGATTTCAGGTGTTTGCTCTAATGTATGTACATTTACAAACAATGTATGTGCAGTAAGGTAGATTCTCCAAATGTTTTAAGTTTGCAATTTTCACTTGCCTATTTTTGGAAAGTGTTTAAAAAATGTCTGTACATCTTTCAAATGTTTTCTTGATGCAGGTCTGGTGTCATATAAGAAAAGTTAAAGCAGCATTTTGATTGAAAATATCACTGATCTGTATAAAAGCTCAAATTTTATAAATGCACTTTTGTATATCAATTCCATTACATTCATGAAAAAAAAGTTTGAATATTGGACAAAGTAATGGTATTCATATTAATGAAAATGCATTTACTTTGAATACGTAGCCATTCATGTTATTCTTGATGACGAGAAACTCACTTGAAATATATCAGAATGGTTGTTATAGGTATTAACACTATTATTGATAAGGAGAAAATAACTGGTACGGGTGTGTTGATGATACAACTGCTGGATTCGCATCTACAGAACACACACTTAGTTTTTTCAACCACGTTAACTTGATACATCCCAACATTAAGTTCACCTGTGAACAACGAAAAGCTAACCAAACAGCATTTCTTAACCTCAACATCACTAGAACTGATACATAATTCAAAACAGAAATCCACAAAAAAATCACTCATACTGGATTATACATTCCCTGGGACTCAGCACATGAAACAGAACAATAACTCAACTAAGAACCCAAATAAACACAGCCACAAAACTATGTTCACCTGATAAAATTAACGATGAAATCAACAAAATAAAACAACACTTTATCAACATCAATAAATTTCCTCAGAAAACTGGAAAAAATTATATGCAGATAACACCCAAAAACAAACAATAAATCCCAAGATACAACAAGCTACAAAAATTTATACTGCTGCATACCACATGTTCCTAACATCAGCAAAAAATCACCAACATTTAGAAAAACATAACAAAACACAACATTCCAGTAAACCCCAAATTTATTCAAAAACCAGGTACAAAACTAAAGTCCATACTAAGTAAAAACTACAATGCGATAACTTCCATGACTTGTATATTGGAAAAACAAGCAGGAACACGGAAAATGGATTCAAAACACCACCTTCACACGTTTTTGAACACTGCAAATCAAATAAACACAACCATAGAAAACACCCAGATATTAAGTTGGGAAAGAAATGTAAAATCAAAAAAGCCCTACTTATACAGCAACTAAAACTGAAATTAAACTAATATAAAGGAACACCTTTATACCTATACTAATTAATAACCTAACATTCACTTGCAATGCCCCCTACAGTCCTGTACTCGTTTATACTCTCATCCCTAAGATGTGTCCATCAACGGTCACATTCAAATTCTCTTTCTTAACCTGAAGATGACCTAAGAAGGTCAAAACTTTGTTCTGTCCTTATCAATAACAATGTTAATACCCATAACAACCATTCTGAGATACATTCATATTATTGACATTTTTTAATTATGCATAACTTGTGAGTATTCATAAAGCTGGGAAAGTCCATTTATGGTCTGTCACAATTTCTGTTTGGTTAAGAAACTCTTAAATCAACTTGTGTAGAGTCAAACCATTTATACTTTTTTTTATGGGACAGGCAACATTTTTTGAGGGCCATTGACTCCTATTTCACCACTAATTTTTAATTTTAAGCTGCCTCAGTTTTTGAATGCCCAAACCTGAAGTAGAAGTCTAATGTTATAGCTGGGAATTTAAAATTTTTAAAAAGTAATCATGTTTAGAGGAAACTCTTTAAATATTCAGAAATGCACAAATACCATAGTATTTTATATTAATACTTGTTAAACATTGCATTTCAAATACTAATGTCAAAGTTGCTTAGTGGTTACAGCTCTTGTGTGGATGTCTCTCATTCAAATCCCATACATGTTTGGTTATATAATATTTGTGAACGATTATATTTACAGCAAACTCTTACCACCATTATTGACTAAATTAAGAAGTTTGGACATTGGTTGATATTTGAATTTGAACATTTGTATGTTTACAACATCCACCTGCCTCTGTTTTTCATTTCACTTGAACACTTCTAACATCATCTGTGAAGTAAATTCTAAATCAGGATTCTGAATAAAGCTAACAATAGTTCAGAAACAGTTCAAGAAAGAGTATGTTGTCTAGTGAGAGAAGAAACTGTAGATAGACAACAAAATCTGGAAACATTTAGCAAAAATTATAACTAAAGTGGAGGGAAAGCTGTTGGCACTGTCAAATGAAGCTCCTGAAGTAAGAAAATGAAAAAACATTGATGCTAAACAACATGCAGATGATTCTGGCTTCCAATTTAACCCCTATTGTGAACAGGTACAGGTCATGAAATTTGAGTTTGAGAGTAATGGCAAGCAGGAAATGTTACTTAAGTCAAGGTGAAGTTCAAGAACGTGATATTCAGAGCCCCTTTGGTGCTTACAGATCAACAGTTTAGAAATATTTTGGGTTTCTTTTAATGAAAATGGTTTGACAAAAATGTGTATTAGCTGTACATGACAATCTTTAAATGTATGGGTGGACATAATAAATATCTCAATGCACATACTATGGCATGCAGAAGTTGATTTAAAGGAAGCATACAGATAACTAGCAAAAGAAACTATGTAAGAAAACATTTGTTAATGTATTTATTTTTTAACAGTGTGTGAATACTTTAAGTGCAAGCAAATGGTGTATTTTTTATTGGTAAATCAGTCTGCTTTTATTGACATGACTGTATTGATCTAAAAATGTAACAACTGTGTAACAACTATTTTGTGTATCATGTTATACAAATTTTGAGCTTAGTGTATTTTTCATCCTTAAACATGGGAAAGTCTTGTGAATTAACCAGTCAGATAAAAGTAAAATACATAGTTAGTGTTAGATATAACTACAGTTTTCCATGAAGCTTGAAATGTTTTCAGATGGTTTGATATTGTGTATAATTATTAAACATTTTATTGTGATTTTCCTCTCTCTCTATCTATCTATCTATCTATCTTTTACTATCTAGAGGAGTATTGTAGCTCTAGCTGTCCTAAGCAATGAGATAGAAAACCAAGAAGACAATACGTGGAATTGGAAGGCTTTTATAGCAGACCTTCGAACATACTGTAAGGTATATATGGTTTCATGACTGCAAAGTGCATTAATAAATGTAGGTTATACTTTATTGAAATTAAAAGAGAGGAATGTACTTGAGGTGATTACAAATATAATGTACTTCACCATAGAAATTAAATGAATAAGCAATGACATGACTAAGACATTTGACAACATTTTACAAAATAAACCTGTGTAACAGACATAATCTTTCAAAACATCACATAAAACTAATCTGTTAATACTTGTGCAGTTGTTGTACTTCTAATGATTTTGAATTCCAAAAAATTATCTCAAATTTTTTTTGTCCTGAAAATATTGGATTTTTTTTTCAAGTAATGATTCTGGAAGAGTACTGAAATGTCATTAGAAAATGTCCCTCATGAGATAATCATTTTTTGATATTTTAAGTTCTTTATGCAAGGAACAAAGAAGTCATAATATCAAAAAGTTCATAATCAAAATTTATTTGAAGTTGTATAAACAAAATAATATGTTTAGTTTTTGAAATTTAAATGTGGTTATTAGAATCTGATTTGCTTATATTTTGAATGTTCCATTGTGTATCTTGAGAGTATTTGAATCCTACTGATTGGGAGTGTTTGAGGCACAAAAATGTAAGTTTAGTCCAGTATGGCAGTTTCTAGTCTTGGAAACTTGCGTTGGTCTCCTGGAGAGATCAGGATTTTTCTGTAATATCTATACTAATATCCTCAGATTTTTTTTTCAAAGCTTTTAATCACAGAAATTTCATACATGTTAACAGAATGGCTACTAGATTTAAGCCATTGTAAACCTTTATTTTTCCTTTATCATTCCATATCGTTTGCGTGTTTGTAGTAATGAAAAATTAAAATCCCTCCAGTTAATTTTATTAACCATTAAATAGAAGTTGAAAATGATCACTAGTACAATTTCTTTTTTCAAAACTTTAAAAATTTGAGACTAGAAGTACATCTTGTTACTCTTTTAGACCTACCAGTTATTTAAAATGCTCTATTTAGAAAAGTGTATTTTAAATGGATGTAATAAGAAACCTTAAGATCTGTGATTCTTAGTACCCTACATCTCTAACAAACAAGTAAATATTAGAATGTATTTATATTGAGTTTATCTCCAATGTGTGTGTATTGAAATTATGTAGAAACTAAGATTGTATTAATTTTTAAAGTCTTAGTTTGTTTGAAATTACAGATAAAACAAAAAGAAATGAAAGCTGTAAATGCAACTGTAAAAAGAATACTGTCTATCTATAATCAACAATGCTGTTTGCCTGATCCATTAAGACAAAGACTTTCCTGGAAGTTGTCTGTACGTACTGTGAGACACCTGAGATTATTTAATCGCTGGCGGTTTAGTCAGTTGGCTCCTATTTGTGAGCATCAGCCACTTTCATCTGGAACTGACTTTTCAAAGTGAGTTGAATAATAATTTATATACAACTCAGCAATGGTATTACTTGTTAATTGAAGAGAGCCACAGTTGCCTCTAAAAACACACATGCAAAGAAATGTTTGCCATGCTAGTTATGTCTGTTATGTCACAAGGCACAGCAATAAGTAATTGCTCAAAGTAACTTTGTAGTTACTCATAAATGGACACACCACTCTTGCTGTAAGTAGTTGAACCTGATGTTTTTTGTAAATACTAAAGCATGTATACTTCACACACATGTATATATGTTTCATGTGCCAGATATTTCATTAACAATAATTGGATTGACTGGGAATCTGTACTACTGGAACTTATCAACTGTCAACGAATCCAATTTCAAGACAAAAAATCTTTTAAGTATAATTGTTATTTCACAGATGCTTTAATATCATTCTCAATATATTTTGCAGGTGTATAAGTAGTTGTGAGAAAAGATTCACTACCAGAAGAGACTTGAGTTTAAAAATAATTTACAAGTGGAAAGTATTAAAAAATGTAGTTAGTACAACCCTCTAAGAATTTCCAGAAAATATTGAGAAATTATTCATTTATTCAGCTTGAAATAATTGTGTGTGCTTCTACAAGATAACCTGTTAACAAAGTATTTGTTACAGTAAGATTTTCTTTTTTAAATTGAGTAATTTTAACAATTAAGTTTTATTTCATCATAACTTTTGCCTGTAGTACCAACTAAACACATGGATACAGCAAAAGTGGGGTTTTTTACTCTTATTTCAATAAAATCTAACATATAAGCCCATAACGTATATCTTATTTTGTGGTACAGCTCTTCCATGTCTTGTGTTGTTTTTTTTAACTCTTCTGTAGTGTTAATTGTATCCCCAATCATGCCAAGTTTGATCCTGTGTGTATGTGTTGGTGTCAAAATACAAATATAATGGATTTTTACAGTTATTCAAAATCTCTATCATTACACTTGAAATCAAAATGTAGTCAATGAAAAACTTGTAAGATTTAATTTCTTTGTTCAAAAGTAAATGAAACTTTCTCAGTACGAACTCGTGTATATGAAATAAGTCTGTGCTGTAAGTTGTTCAGCTTATGTTTTATTACTTCAACCAAATATGTTAACAGTGCCTAACCAATTACAGACTTTAACTTCACATTTATAGTATATAATTAGAACCTCTCACCTTGATTTGTTGTAATATATTGATATATTCAGCAAACTTACCAGATAATACCTCTCCCTCTAGCTGTATTTTTTACCACAATGTTCGCGTCATGTACTCATGAAGAATAATGAAGCATCAGTGTTTATATCTACAGAGTTTTAAAATGTGGGTGATGCACATTAATAAAGTATGGTAAACTACAAATAATTTAGGGTTGGTCTATACAAAAAGAATAGGTTGTTGGCTGACATGAAATGGTTTAATGCGAGATGATCACTATGAATAGAAGAGTTTAACTCTTAATAAAACATTTAAATTTTTAGTTATGGCTTGTACTTAAGTTTTAATTGATCACCAAATAAAATATATTGGTAATGTAATTTGGAATAAAGTACTTATATAACTTTTTCATAAATAAGGTAAATGATTTTTACAGTTATTGATAATTTCACTTTAAACTTTTCTCTTGTAGTTCCACTGATAAAGAGGAAAATGAAGCAGCAACACCTGGTGTTACAACCCAAAATGTGTGGCAAAGTTGTTCACTTCCAGGAAGTGAAAGCTGTTCTACCTCTTGTGTGGTTCCCATTGCAAACCGGTTCCTTGTTCATGCTGGATAAATGATGTACCACAAATTGTTTTATGAATATTAAAATAATTTTGTTGTTTATTTTAAACAGAGTATGAGCTTGTTTTTGTTAATTTCATTAGTCTGCAGATCATCTGATTGCTTTGATTGTTACTTTGGAATTATATATTTATGACAAAGAAATCTGAAATAAATTTTAATCTAAGCAGTTTGATAGCTTTTACATAAATTGTTGCATACATGCATATATACTCTTAGTCATTTTCATGGCTTTTAATAAAAAAAGTCGTTTTTTTTTATTCTTCCTATATGAAAATGAAACCTGATTTTATTTTTATGCTACTTAAAATGTTTTATACTAAATGTAACAATATTGTAAAGTTTCATTATGTTAATATTGTACAGTTTTTATTATAAATAACTTCAATTTAAAAATTCTTGAAACTTAGACATTTATATTTTGTTTTACTCTTTAGAAACACCTACGTTTTAAGTAGTTCTCATGACAGGTTGTTATAAAAACAATTTTCCCCCACATTCCTCTGAAATTTGGTGTGTAATATTATTGTTGTAGTAATATTCTTGAGTGAAATTTGTCATGTATTTTATATGAAAGTCCTTGCCCAGTAGCTTAATTTAATAACTAGTATTTTAGCATGCCAGACTTGTTTACTAAAGGTTTAATATATATATTGGTTTCATTTTTAGTATTCAGTAGCTATAAATAGACTGAATTTTATTTAAGTATGCAGCTTTATATTGAGAATTGTGAACTGATAAATTACATTTAATAACTACCAGTATTAATGCATGTACTCAAAATTGTAACTATAGAAAACAAAATACACTATGTTGCTGAATGATCATTTTGACATTTGTAGAGCATAATTTTTAGTGTCACAATATTGAGTGGGAAATATACAAGTTCTGCAAGATTTTTCATTTGTTTGAATGGATTTTGTATTCATATGCAATTCTAAAGTTTAAGAAATACACATTTGTATTCTCTTGACAATTAATTTGACCCTGTAATGGTTAAAGCAGACTGCTTGGTACTGTACAGTGTGCTTGATGTAAAAAATAAGTGGGAATTACCCCTGAGGGGTTACAGAAAGGAGGCTGTGAAGATAT
Source organism: Tachypleus tridentatus (assembly GCF_004210375.1). NCBI lineage: Eukaryota > Metazoa > Arthropoda > Merostomata > Xiphosura > Limulidae > Tachypleus > Tachypleus tridentatus. Next base: position 103,673,303 of record NC_134837.1, on the reverse strand, counting down.
CGATGTTTTAGTTACAAGGGTACACTTTAGTAGCAGTTTACTAAAGGTGTGTGTGTTAGGTTTATTGTTTAGTCCTATTTTTAATATTTAATGCACATACAGTGAAGTATTTGTGCCAGTGTAAACAATTAGAGCTTTAACATAGCTATTTCTAATTACTTAGCAAGAAATAAAGATTTTACCAAAGTGGTGCCACAAGTTGTAACAGTATTGTGCATGATGGAATTTTCCTTGAACAGAGTAACTATTTTTTTTGTTTAAATCCGTTTTTTTTCCCCCACAGCAGACAAAATTTTCATTCATAAATTCAGTTGGAAAAACAGAGCAGAACTATATGATCAATTTGATAAAGGCTATCAAACTTGTTACATGTGAAAAATAGTTTTAAAAACATGCCGTTCTTTTTTATAAAAAGAAACGTTTTTAAAACTTTATCCACTGCTTCACTTGTGTATAGCAACACGTTTTCAATTGTGAATGTTGTACATTTGTTTAATGTTTAGGTTTTACTATGTTTATTTTAAGCTGTTCCTAAAAACTGTTGCTTGTAAGAGTTGCTATCATTTGAACTGTGTTGTAAAGAAGGTTGAACTTTCTCTGACATTGTTGTTCATGGCAGTTGCCTGAATGTATTTAGTAACATTGCTTGTAAATGCACATTTAGTATTAGTTTGTAATGGTGTTTGGATATTTTCAGTTTCTAACTCTTTTTCCAGATTCATTATTTTTCTTGTTTAACTTGTATAAAACAAATTACTTTTTTCTTGTTTATAGTCATGTAAAGTTTAAACGTGCTGTACAGTATAGACAAGAACTTGTTTGTTTGTTTTTTGTGTGATTTAGAATACTTTGTGTTTCTTATGTACACTAACCAGGTTTAAATATTATAAAAGTCTAAGTTTTATCTGTATGTTAATATATCATCATATTTGTGAAACATATTAATGATTTTAGTTAAATTAAGTGAAAACTAATGGCTTATTTACTTTAGTTTTTGAGCATAATTTGGAACATAACACTTAATACATGTTCTAGCTATTGCAGTGATTGAGTTGCTGTGTTTTCTTTTATCTCTAAACCCAAATTATTACACGAAGGGAATGATGTAAATTGATATAAATACCAATTTTGGAATGTTTTTAATATATTCATGTAACAAGGTTAGGATATAGAAGACTGAGAATCAGTTCTCTGTTTAGGATTTGTGTGAAAGACTTGTATACGTAAGATTATTTTCATTTCTTCCTCAATAGTGAATTATTTTCACTGAACAAAATTATTAATAATTTGTAGCCTTAAATCAATAACAACAAACTATCCAGTTCTTAAAAAGTGTAATAAAACAGAAAATAACATGTTGGACGTTGTGGCATTTGTTTACTTGAGAAATCCTTTCTTGCCTGAAATGTTAATCACTTTATAATATTTTGCCTTTTTACAACCCATAGTGGAGGTACTTTTGGGCCATAAACCTATCTGTGACCTAGTAAGTAAAGTTGCCCAGTAGATAAAAAGCTATAAAAATGAAATGTGTCAAAAAAATCCCCTTCATTTTGATTGCGTACTAATTGCATGATATTCCAGTTTGAAACTTTTTGGCATTGCATCAAAACTATATCAGTTTTGAAATAACTTTAATTGCTTCATTTGACAAGTTTCTCGTAAGTATGTTGCAAATCACTTTGACTTATCAATATTCTCGTAGGCCTATTTTGAAAGAACTTCTGCCATCAATATCCATATTCTGTAATTTACATGTAACATTTTTTTTTTTTTTACGGCAAATCGTTTCCGTTGATTAAATATGCAGATGTGCACAAATTACACTGATTTAAAGATAAGTATCATGACACACAGTTGTGTATTGTATAACCAAAATGACCTGCGGGGCAGTGTTGTTAACAATAGTTGTAACATATGATTTATCTCGGACGTTATGTTATGCACCTTACGTATTACGATTTCAGATAGTTGGAAATTTTTATTTAAATTGAATTTCGATATACATCAAATTTATTATATTTGCCATTGATACACTTTTCTTTAACACATTTTAATATACAGACAACAATACAATTTATAATATTGGTTATTACGAATAGCTATTACAAAATTTATCTACAAGAGTTCTATAAATAATACTGGTGTTATATCTGGTCTTGAATTGAATATTTTATCGACGGTGTACGATGAACGAATTAATTTTGAGTTGGTATTGTTACACTTAGTAACTAGACAGCTAGCTCGCTATTTTTGGCTGGCCTCATCCTATTTACAAGCTGACATTTTTCCAGTGAAGATATCTAGTGTCGTAGATATATTAAAGTTCAAAGTTAATTCACTGAAGTTAAAAGGATAATGTTTGGAATTTATAAATATTTCTGGTCAAGCATCAGTAGTTTTTGCACTAATAAGCGTTAATCACAGTTATAGCTTCCGGGGTTTATGGTATGCTAACTATCAAACCAACAATATTCTGAAAACTGTCTCTTGGCGCGTCGATTTATAAACTTTAGGCAAGATTCTCGAAAGATCAGTTGGCAGCACTTTTGTGAATACACATGTAACAATACAAGTTACATATATTTCTAAATGTATATTAAACCGAGACAAACATATATATTAAAATAAATATGTAATCTTAAATTCGTTATATTGCTCAGCAATTTTCTACGTTTTTTGTAACTTAGACTATGTTAATCTAAACTATCTCATATTTTAGCACACCAAAGTTGAGGCAGTGCACTATCAAGATCTCTCAAAATTCGATTGAATTTCTTTGTTCTTTTTCTCAATGATTAAACTGGTAGGTACCAGAGGATTGGAAGTTAACCAATATGCTTACTTTTGTTAAGAGAGGGATAAAAATTGTCCTTGTAATTATATACTCAGTCTTTAATCAGTTATGGGAAATATTTTGGAAAGTCTGGTAAAAAGATACTTTGCGAGTCATTTTAAAAAGTTAAAAAATTATCGGATGGTCCACGTAGTTCCATTGAGCTAAAAGCTTGCCTTATAAATATTGACATTCTTTGAATAATTGTTGCATATGTAGATGAGGGTAATTGTGTGGATTTGGTGTATCTGGATTTTCAGAAATCGTTTAACAAGAAGCCATACAAAAGGCTTGTAAAAAATTATTCCCGAAGGTGTGAGAGATAAGTTAGTAAATTGAAGAGACGAGTGGCTATATGAAAGAAAGCAAAGGGTTAATGTAGATGGAGTTCAGTCAAACTGGATTAATGTCTACAATTCTAGAAACCAGGTTTCGATACCCATGTTAGGCAAAGTACAAAGATCCCATTGTGTAACTTTGTGTTTAACTTTAAATAAACGTTTTTATTAGTAATATTACCGACACTTATATCGACAATTGTGTCGTCACAATGATACGTGCCTATCGGCAGTTCTAAGAACAAAGTCACGTTATATCGTTATTTACTCATTTTAATTTAATCTTGTTTTGATATGTTTCGTATGTGAAACATTATACAAGATTTATTTTGGCCTGTATTTGAAATGTATGTCCATGCTAAATTATGTTGTAATGATTATAAGAAGTACCACTACACATAGTGTCTGGCGAAATTACTAAAAAAATATGTACCTATGTTTTAAAATTTATATATCTAATAATTTTTTCGTCTATAAACTGTTCGCTAGTCAATCACATTTTAGAATCACTTTTATAAACAAAGTAACGAGAAAGAATGTATATATTCTGTAGCCAGTAGGCCATTTATATGCTATTATTTACAATATAAATAAAAAAATTAAAGTTAACAAATCTGAAAATATATATATATATATATACTATAGAAATGGTTTATTCAAACTACTACTATTTGACTTCAGGTTGTTACCAAGAATTGCATATGGCGGAATCAAAATAGGGATTTTCAGTTTGAATAACTGATGGCTCCAACCTTTTTTTTTTTTCTTACTTTTTTATAATCTCTACTTGAACGTTTTTAAATTCCCAATTTTTTATTAATCTTCTTTGTCGGCTCTTTTTTATGCTCAGCTACGGACAAAGGATTATTTGACGAGGTACCAATTTTTATACATAGTAACGATAATAACATAGCTAGTAGCTAATTGATACAGTTCATGATGATTCATTGTAACTGTTCACCATTTGATCGCATTAGTTCGAGATGTAGAATGTTAAGCTGCAACTGGAGGTTGTCGTGGAGATTTTTTTGAAAATTTAGTGAGAATTTGTAGTTTTTTTGTGTAACTAATTCTCTATATATAATGCATACCAATGGACAAATGTACACCTAGAATGAGATACAACCCTCAACACGTGCGTATAAAATTTTACCATTAAAAAAGTAACCTTTTCAAATAAAACACATACTTCTAAAACATCGCTTTAAGTAAACTTTCGTGACTTTTAAAGTAATTATTCTACGAATTGTGTATAATAAGATTTAATATTATGTTACCTACGAATAAGTGTAATAAAATATAATATTATGTGTATTGATTTTTTGTTACTCCTTCACTTCATACGTAATATAGGGGTTGGCTTTCTAAATACACCTATTGTTGTTGTTTTGAATTAAGCACAAAGCTACATAATGAGCTATCTGTGCTTTGCCCACCAGGGTTATCGAAAGCCGGTTTTTAGCGTGGTAAGTCCACAGACATACCTCTAAGCAACTGGGGGGCTACACCTATTGTATATTGCATAAAGCATTGAGTGTTTAGATGTTACATTTATCTAATGTTGATGTATTATTGGCTGGTAATGCCTATTTAACCCTGTACTTAAGGTTTTTAAAGGAACATCAAATGTTTGTAAAAAAACAACTAATTACAAGGGGTTATGATAGCACTAGAAATATGACGCTTTTTAGCTTATGCAAAATACGGAAGAAACAAATCGTTTTTTTTTTAATACCCGTAAGTTCTTCGCTTTTCTTATTTAGCATTCTAAAGAAAACGGTTTGGGTGCAATATACCAAGCTGTGTTTGTTGTAGGCTGGTAAAATAATAATAAGAAAAAGAATTACAAGCGAGTAGTTTTGAGCGCATTTGTTACCGTGTAAGTCTAACATGGACACTTTTGTTGTGCATTTTTATATGTGTACAGCCTTAGCAATCAAAAGTAAAAATTTTAAAGCGTTATTTGAACTGAATCTTTACTGTTTAAAGTGCTTTCACTTGAACGTTCTGTTAGGGTTTTGAAAAATTCCTTGCGATTCCTATTATGAACCACGATAGTAGTTTACGATACACTTCATAATCAGAAAGCATAGTGACCTATACACTCTTATGCATATATTTAACAATCTAGAAAGATATGGGCAATTTGAGATATTTTGTATATGTTTATACAGAAATAAAATAAATGGACTTCACAAGTGAAAATAACAAAGCAAACTGTCTCTGACTACAAAATAATATTACACTAACTCTCCTAATATATTCAGGTTTTAGTTTTATGTCCGTTCTTTATCAGAATCTTATAGAGCCGAAATAATTTCGGACACGTTAAAACTTCACTAAATTGAAAGTGCCCAAGCGACTCGGCCCGACATGACCAGGTGGTTAACGTACTCGATTCGTAATCCGAAGGTCGCGGGTTCGAATCATCGTCACACCAAACGTGTTCGCCCTTTCAGCCGTGGGGGCATTATAATGTGACGGTCAATCCCCCTATTCGTTGGTAAAAGAGTAACCCAAGAGTTGGCGGTGGGTGGTGATGACTAGCTGCCTTTCCTCTTGTCTTATGCCGCTAAATGAGGGACGGCTAACGCAGATAGCTCTCGTGTAGCTTTGCGCTAAAATTAAAAACAAACAAACCCAAGCGACTCAACGGTAAGTCAGGGGTTCATAATGCTAAGAATCAGGTTTCCATTGCTGCGATGGATAAAGCACAAATAGCTCATTGTGTTGTTCTGCACTTATCTTAAACTTTTAAAAAATCTTTAAATGCCTTTTACTTTTGTATGTTGACTATCAGATATTAGCACGAGTAACAATGTTTTGTCACTTAATGAAAAACGGAAAAAGGGCCAAAACAGGATTTATTATAGTCATAAGTCATACAATACATTAAATTTCCTAAAAAAACTGATTCATACAAAGATATCACAAAAAACTAGACATGAACGCTAGAAACCGTGTTTCTTGCTACTTGTTATGTGTGTGTATATATATATATAAAATGTACTACAGTTCTTGTTTGCAAATATTTTCGTAGTCCCAAGTTAAAATACAAAGAACCAAGTGAAACAGCTAAAATTCAAGTTGCAATCACAAGATTTATTTAGGTATATACGTATTATACCAAGACTCTAAAAAACAAGATATATTGTTGTGAGCTATATTTTAATATTCTAATTTAGGCGAATGAAAGTTCTAATTTTGGCGTGATATAATGAGCGTGTGTCGTCTTGAATTTTCTTGAGACGTAATGATGATGTAGAATGCCTTAAACTTTTATGTTTTTTTAAGAATAGTGTTGAATACTGAGAAGTTAGGCTGTTACGAGATACATTATTTTGATATTTTCAGTTAAAAGAATATTCTGAATAAGTAAATTAGCATTTACACTATTTAAAGTGAGGTTCGGCAAGATATGATATTGAAGTCTGCCAAAACTAAATGAAACTGTACTACAAAATAAATTAACTGGATAAAAAACTGCAAAATATACAATGAAACACTTTTTATTTATTTAATATAAGTCAATAGCATGGATACTTCAACATACAGAGAAAGATTTGTTTGTTTAGAATTGAGTACAAAACACACAATCAGCTATCAAAACTCGGCTTTTAGTGGTGTAAGTCCACAGACATACTGTTGTGCCACTAGAAAGCACGGATAATTGACAGTTGTCTTTATTGGAACTGTAGATTGATCGAGCTGGCTATGCTCCTTCATAACTTAATTACAAGCTAACTAACTCACTCTAAACCAGTGGTTCCCAAACTGGGGGTAATTTAACAATTTATCGGGGGTAATGGAGGGGTGACAGAAAAAAAGTTAAAATTCTGAAAATCAAGAAAACATTGAGGTAGCTGGTATTAGGATTAATGTTAAGTTAGTCTTAGTATGTAAAGTTGTAAATTAAACCTATTTTAAGTATGTAATAAAGTTAAACCAAATAACAATAAACATTAAAAACTAATATACAGTAGTAGAAAAGAAAAAAAATATGTATCTAAGTGTGTGGTAACCTAAAAGTATTTTGACAAGTATGCTTCAGAACACAAGTCACTCAGTAACCCTGATGACTCATCGACGTGTCCAGTACGCGTCACTCACTGCCTGAGGTTGCCTCTATTTCACACTGTCAGTTTCTATGTGAGCATCAGCCGAGGTAGACAAAACCTGGTATGTATGTGTACTGCCCTGTGCAGTATAGTTAGTATTTACCTACTATTACATCATTCCTATGCTGAATAAGCTCTTTTAATGCTATCTAGAATACCATGAAAAAATAAATAATAAGTTCACATTGTTCACACTTTTTTATGCAGTTTTTCTTTTTCTGCAGATTAAACAATAAAATGTCTAAAAGCGCACCTACTCTGACGCCTTTCTTCGCTATGGCTTTGTGAATTTACCTTCTGGTGGAGAGGATCCGCCACAATGTGTAGTATGTCACAAAGTGTTGACAAATGAAAGCCTCAAGCCATCAAAACTCTCAGCTCACCTCCAAAAGTGCCATCCAAATCTTCAAAATGAGGATCAGGCTTATTTTCAGCGCCGAGCTGTAGCACTGAAGAATATCCAGTTCGGTTCATCTGGAATTCAAGCCCAAAAGCTTCAAGCTGCGGTCGAAGCATCCTACTTTGTTGCATATAAAGTTGCCGAACAACAAAAATGCCACACCATTGCAGAGAATCTGATTCTGCCTTGCGCATACGAGATGGTAAGCAAGGTATGTGGGGAGGTTCAAGCGAAGAAACTGAGTGTCATATCTCTATCAAACAACACAATCCGCCGACGAGTCGATAACATGGCATCAGATATTCTGTTCCAAGTTACAACAGAGATCAAGGAAAGCTTATATAGCAAATTCTCCTTGCAATTTGATGAATCGTGTGACGTAGCCAGTTGTGCTGTTCTCCTTGGGTTCGTTCGTTACGTCCACCAGGACAAGATCAAAGAAGAGTTCCTATTATGTGAAGATCTGCTGACAACCACGAAGGGAGAAGATATCTTCAATATCATCAACAGTTTCTTTACCACGAATGGATTGGATTGGAACAGCGTTCAACAGGTAGGGAGAGATGTTTATATAAAGTCTAGATTAGTATAAATACAATGAATTACATGGCATATAGTCATATAGTTTTATTTATTGTACAAGTAGCTGTAGTGTAGCTAATATTTTATACATAATTCACAAAAAAGTATCGTGCCTGTCGTACTGAAATACTAAAGTACCAAAATAAATTAAATTAAATTAAAACCATATAATTATAACGCAAAAGATAAGTAAGAATGACTAACTGACGCAATCTATAATAGTTTTTCTTTTTTAATCTAGGTTTCAGTCGATGGAGCACCGTCGATGATGGGTCGTAATCGTGGATTACGGGGCCTCATACAAGCTGTGAATCCAGAAATTTCTGTAGATCATTGCATCATTCATCGGTACTCTCTTGGATCAAAAAGCCTGCCTGGTAATCTGAAATTAGTGTTTGAAGATGTGTTGAAAATCGTCAACTTCATCAAGTCCAGGGATGTGAATTCGCGCATATTCAGGGAGCTGTGCAAGGAAATGGGAGAGCAGTATCAAGTTCTGCTCTACCACACCGATGTTCGCTGGTTGTCACGAGGCAAGGTTGTACGTCGAGTCATTGAGCTCCGAACGGCTCTTCAGGAATTTCTGAAACAAGAAGAATCTCCTTTTGCTACCAAGTTCACTGATAAGGAGTGGCTTGCTCGACTTTGTTACTTGGCTGACATATTTGCGGAGCTGAACAGTGATAACCTGCAACTCCAGGGCCAAAACACGACTGTCATTGATGCCCATCACACTGTGACTGCATTTCTGGGAAAACTGAGGCTCTGGATTCGACGCTTGGAGAAAGGAGTGATCGCTCAGTTTCCCACCCTAGACCAGTTTGTTGAGGAGAATAGTTATGATACTGGATCACTTTTACAGACCATCAACAAAGAGATGAGCGACCATTTGAAGGGGCTTGAAACAAGCATGCAGCACTATTTTTCAGAGAGTGACCTAAAAACAGCCAGTTTTCAGTGGATCATTCATCCCTTTTCTGTACCTGATGAGGCCATTCATGATGATGATTTCCCTGCAAAGGAGGAGTGGATCACAATGCGAGCAAATGAAGCCTTGAAAGTCAAATTCCAAAACCAAAATGCAGATTCCTTTTGGATTTCACAACTAGCTGACTCGCCAACTCTGTCCAAGAAAGCCTTGAAGTTGTTGGTATCATTCTCAACAACGTATCTGTGCGAGAAGGGGTTCTCAACCGTGCTGGGGATGGAAACAAAAAAGGGGACTCGCTTGAATGTTGCAAACGATGCCAGGCTGGCACTTTCAACCACAAAGCCAAGAATTCCTAAACTAGCTTCAAGTATGCAACTCCATCCATCCCACTGATGTTCTTGACATCTTTGGCAATATTCATTTGAAATGCACAATGATCAAATACAATAATTAAAAGTGTAATTTAGTGTAAATAAATTATATAAATAAATTGTAAATAAATAAAGTGCAATATATCTCTAGTTTAATTTAGCCATATATATCAATGTTGAAAACATTTTGTGAAAGGAGTAACATGCTTAATGTGGCATGTTAAATTGGGTAACAAGCTGAAAAAGTTTGGGAACCACTGCTCTAAACAGTGTCCCAGACTGACTAAATCTATGTCACATAGCTGGGTCGGTAACGTCAGATTTACCCAAATTAACTAACGCTACCCATATCTATTCAAACATGCTATGTTTTTAAAGGAAATGAAGGCATACACTACTATTTTATTTTTATAATTTAAATCACAGATATATTTTAAAATGCTCTTGGCAATAATTATCACTTAGCAAAACACATATGAGATTGTGAAAAGATACCTTGTGACACAATCCTCACATGCATTTATAATTTGTGCCTTTCTTTAGATTTTATAGGAGTCAAAGTCAAAAATATTACAATCTATATAATAGGGAGCTTCATATGTAAACGTAACATTGAGTTGTTCTTACGGATGTTTTGATTCACACAGTGCATATAATTGCATATATTGCATATACTTAGGTGGTAAACTTCGAATATCACCTAACCAATCACTGGATGATAAAGCGTCGCTTTAATGCACAAGGTACAGCTTCACAACTACACTTCCACGAGTACACAACGTGCTGTCTTCTGGGGAATGAGAAAAGCAAAAGAAAGGTAAAACAAGAGCGACTTTCTTTATGCAAATACTGTACCTATATAAAAATTCCTATATGAAATAAGAAAGTAGAAAATGTATGGTATGGCCTGCATACCACAGTAGGGCATATGCGATAACTTTTTAGTCATTTAGGGAGTTTAGTTACAATTAGTTCACTGCCACCAATTTAATTTTGTGTTAAAACAAAGCAGAAAGCTTGCAATTAAGTATCTGTTTAGTTTTATTTGTGAGTTAGGCCTATCGATGAACATGGCCTGTAGAACTCTATGTTATAGTTGAGGAGATAAAACATTATAATTACAATTAAGTTTCCAACAATAGAAACGGTTACAACAATATTTAAATATTTACAATTTTAAAATGCTATAAGACTATAGGGCATAAATTTATCCTACCATACGACGTTTTTTGTTCAGCAAGTGTTATTGTCCAAAGCATGCTGACCTTAAATGTCTTGGATGGTTAAACATACATGTACATTTTTCATGCCTTACTTTATCTCTTGAAATAATGCTTTTTATTAAAATGCTTCGTTGCACCAAAAAACATTATATGACAATTTTATTTTATAATTTCTTTATGAGTTGTCGAAATAAAAGTTTAAACTACGTGACAACCCATAGCCCCGGCATGGCCAGGTGGTTAAGGCACTGTTAAGATGAAGTGTATTCTTTTCTACAAGTTTTCTTTTTTATCACAAGTGTTCCATTGTTTTCTTTGTTTTATTAATGTTTTTCGTGTAATTTGATTTAGATACTTACCGCTAACCATTACTTCTTTTATATTTTCTAATTCATTTTATACCTTTTGTTGTAATTTTTTAACAAGGTGGTATCTTGCAATGTTTTCTCTCCATATGATAATTATTTAACTAGTGTTTTATTTCATGTATTTTTGTTTATACCCCCTCTTTGAGGTGGGATGAATAAAGAGAAGAAAAAAACTAGACTCGTAATCCGAGGGTTGCGGGTTCAAATCCCAGTCACACCAAACATGCTCGCCCTTTCAGCCGTGGGAGCGTTATAATATGACGGTCAATCCCATTATTCGTTGGTAAAAGAGTAGCCTAAGAGTTGATGGTGGGTGGTGATGACAAGTTGCCTTCCCTCTAGTCTTACACTGCTAAATTAGGGACGGCTAGTGCAGATATTTTATAAATGGTTTGTTTGTTTTTGCTTTGTGCATGATTTTCAAGTCCATAGATGTCACTACTTACATAGCTCATATTTGCGATTGAGATTTCTACAAAAGGATAAAGTTGAAATTAAAGTACGACTAATATTGTTTCTTTTTACGTGTTTTTGAGCATCTCTTCTGTTAATAAAACAATGCATAACAATAAACGAAACAATTAACAGCAATGTAGAATACAAACTCCGAGGTACTATCTATTGATACTCGTATGAAAGGGAGAAAAGACCAAAAACGATATTTTTAATGTCTGCCATGAATACAACTATATTCTACATTTTATTTTTTCGCAGACACACAGTTGTTCATCGGAGGGACTGTAATTTAAGACTTATCCGAAAGAAACAGAAAATTGTTAAAAACATCACGCTTTAAATAAGTATAATAAAATTACAATTGTTGGACATTGTTGTTCAAATTTACAGTTTTGCTTCATTAAAATAAAATAAGTTGCATGTAAAAAGTAACTTGCTGTCTCTTTCTTTTACATATTACTTTAATTTTATATTTTTTTTCTGTAAACATTCTATTTCTTTCATCTTGATCTTCTAAATTGTGAGTTAGCAACGTTTCATCAACATGTACTTTAAATAAATACCTTTCTGTTTCCGATAGTTGAAGAAGATTGATGAACCGCATAAAAATGTGTATTTACGATATCTAAGTTTTGGAACCTTAGGCTTGTTATAAAAACACAAAATAATACACACACAAGGTTGACAATAACGAAAACAAATCGCTTTTCTTTGTCTAATGTGAGTCCAAGAAATATACATATTTAATACTGGTACATTTGATAGATGGCAGCACAAAGAGTAGCATTTTCAAATATTGCAACTAAATAGGCTCATCCACAAACGTGTACGGAAGGTTTAGTAATAAGCTATCTACTGTTAAACTGACAGAACTTGTCATTTTTTAGTTTACAATATAGTGTATCAGAAAAAATGTATTTACGTAACTACACATAAAATAAGCCATAATAGGAACAACCTTGGAATATGTGTACTATAAATAGCGAGTATAACTCAGTGTGAATGATGAACGTTCGAACATAAATCAGGGGTTCGATTCCCCTCGGTGGATTCAGCAGACAGTCTGATGTGGCTTTGCTATAAGAAAAACACAAACACAAAAACACTCTAGCATAAAAGGGCATGGCACTGATAGTGGAATTGAATTCATATGATAAACATTTGTGAAAGCAATACCCTTATTTACGGCGTGTTCAACATTTGATTGTACCTAGCACCCATGCTGCGGGAGGAAGAGGTCAAAATTGCATCTGACCCTTCCAGGTCCAAAAAGGGGCCTAACTCCCGATGAAACAGAGTCAACAGCAAATACATGTGTGTTTAAACTTTAGATAAAATAAAAAGCGCACCAAAACCATATATTCTGACACTTGTCAATCAGTAATTTGTACAATCTACAGTTTAACGATATCTGACAGTCGACTTTTCAAAATACAATGTGAGATTTATATAAAATGAAAGACCAATTGCCCAAAAATATAGTAAATACATACTAAGTGAGATCTTGTAAAAAGGTTTACATATATATAGAATTGGTATTTTTTCCGTGCTAATTTTTGTTTCGAAAACCATCTCATGTAACGTTTTTTTACGAAATTGCATCTAATATGCTTAATTTAGAGGTACTGTCTTAATCTTCAAGTGATTCTTATGTTATTTCTTAACAAGTTTCCTTGTATAACTCACGTAGAGAATTTTTTCACTACTCTTATTTCGTTGGACACTAAGTTATGCTAATGTACCATCCACTCCGCTACGATAAATGGGTCAGCCGTGAGAATATTTATACAAATAAATCATTAATATACATTTATATTGTATACAGTATATTCTCTCAAATATATCTGTTCAAATATTTATACACAAATACAAATGACGTCATTATTACTGCCGTGTGAAACATAAACAAAAGTGTAGCTGTAGTAAACTGTTTAAGTTTGTCCACCTCAGTTTTCAATACAGTTGTAGTTACGTTATAATAAAATCACAGTTTTATTTTTAAATCAACATTTAAGGGTGTTTAAGTTAGGCTATATTTTTAAAAACTTTTTTGATGTTTTATTTTCAAAAATTCTTGAGATTCCGTTTACTTTCATTGCAAAAATTTCCAAAACGTTTATTTGTTTTAGCGAAAAGCCACTTTGGGCTCTTTGCTATTTCCACCACGGATTGGAGTATTGTCAGTCCGTAAACTTCCCGTAGCCCCACCGAGGAACACTTGAGACCCAAAAAATACCTTTCATCAGCTTTTGTCGTAACTGTGGAGTTTCGAAGATAATTAATCACCGTCATTACATTTTCTCAAAACATAAAAACTGAATCCCTGTCATACCAAACATGCTCGCCCTTTCACCCGTGGGTGGCATTATAATGTAACGGTCAATCATACTATTCGTTGGTAAGAGTAGCCCAAGAGTTGGTGTTGGGTGGTGATGACTAGCTGCCTTCCCTCTAGTCTTACACTACTAAATTAGGGACTGCTAAAACAGATAGCCCTCGAGTAGCTTTGTGAGAAAATTCAAAAACAAACAAACATAAAATGCGTAGTTCTCTTAAAGGAAGTCTGGCGGATAATAATGCGTAGTTATATCGATCCACCGTGTTTCAAGACTTTTATAATTGATAAATACATTTCATGAACAACTAGTAAACTTCAATGATGCGTCATTTGAGGACTTCCAGAGTCTCTTCACAACTCTTGCGAAAAAATAAATTATGCGTTTGTATTCTTCTTGGGAAGTTACGTACGTGAACATCTGTAAAGTCTTTTTGTTGAAACTGTAGGAGAGAATTAAAAATTCAACTAAATATCGATACATAGGTATAAAGAATTATTACAAACATAATTACTTCCATTTTTGATAGAACATTTGTCACAATATTTTAATGATGATAAATAGTACATTGTGAATGAGTTCATGTTATTAGGCCCGACATTCGAGTCGTAGTCCGAGGGTCGTGGGTTCGAATCCCCGTCATACCAAATATGCTCGCCCTGTCAGCCGTGAGGGCGTTATAATGTGATGGTCAATCTACTATTCGTTGGTAAAAGAGTAGCCCAGGAGTTAGCGGTGGGTGGTGATAACTAGCTGCGTTCCCTTTAGTCTTACACTGCTAAATTAGGGACAGCTAGCGCAGATAGCCCTCGTGTAGCTTTACGCGAAATTAAAAAAACAACGAACAATCATGTTGTTATGGGTAAGCTTATTGATTGTCTTACTTATGTGTAATTTACAAAGAAAAGTGTAAACAAGTTGTTTCACGTTTATCTCAGTATGTTTCACATTTATTAGATTACAGTAACGAAAAATTATTTATTAAACAATTAACAAAATATGAAGAAAAATAAACAACTACGCTACATGAGTGATACAGTGTAAGACAAAACAACTTAGATTCTGAAGTTTTGAATGTGATTAATTTGGTTACTAATGTTTATTTTTAGAACACTACTACAACAAGAAAAATGATATCAGATCATAGGATTGGCACCTTCCCAGAATCATTAAAAATGTGTCAAATGGCGAAATGTTTATCTCTTTTATATGTAAACACTGTTATACGAATTACAATAATGCAGCGTTTCACATGTTGTTTACTGGTTATTTTGCAATTCCATGCCACAGTGGCGTATCCAGGTAATCTGAGGAAGAAGAGGAGAGGGCAAGTCAAATGTCAGACCTGCCTGGCTTCGAAGCATGCAAACGTTAATGATGCGTGACCAGTGCCCGTGTACGCTTCAATGGGCACATGAAAGAAACATTACAGTTAATTCGAAAATATGTTCATTATATTCAGTTTTAAAAAGAAATATTAACTTTAAAGCAGCATTTTAGTGAAAGTTTGATTAGGAAAGTTAAACGTCAGTCCACTGTTTGAGAACATACATTATACCATCAGCAGATAGAAGAGGCAAGAATACGCTTCTGAACTTGCAATTTATTTTAATTAAAGATATAACAAATTCACTAATATTACGTATATTTTAGCTCTAAATATATGGTGAGTGAAAATGAACGGTTTTTGTTACTTCTATCTTATATACTTCTTGAATTTTAGCAAAATGTTTAAAATGAAATGAAAAACATGTTTTTCACTTTGCTGTTATATTCATAACTTTAAGACATTAAGAATACTTCTGCAAGCTATTATATAAATAAATAATTCATATAACCTATTTTATCAACATTATCATTTTTATCTATATTAATACTTATACGCCTTTCGTGAATTCGTTTAAAATTATACACAACACGTTCGGATAAATACATAGTTAGAAAGCCATGAATCGCTTCGTTTTATTATTGATTGGCATGACTACAAGAAACAAGTGCTAACCTCCTTGAGAAGAATCCACCTACTAACGTTTAATACACGAGCCATGTTACTATTGGACGTATGGCAGGAAATACGTAGTAAACTTACTATTAAGAATATGAAAGTTATACTTGTATTTCTTCAAACTTTTTCCCTAAAGCGAATTACCAATAAATTTGAATAACTTAAACAATGTATTTACATCTATACTTTAGAATTTTTATAGCTTTTTTTATAAATAACTTACTTAACTGGTTTTTCTTAGGACTATAATAACAATGTTAAGCATATTCTCCTTACCTCTGTCTGCACACATGATAGGAATAATTCCTACGCTGAACCACGCGACACACAGCGAAGACAGCTGATCAGCCAATAATTCTATTCTTACGCAACAAAAAATAGTTCATAAAGTAACCAAACAGAAAATAGTGAATTTGACAAAGCATGTTCACAATGTAACAATACTTAGAACATTAAAATATAATCTCACTTATATAATTATACAGAAACTGTTGATGATTAATGACTATAGCTTTATTAGAGTAAAGCCGGAATAACATCACACCATGCACCACGCTTTTCCCGCCAAACGGTGTTGCGTAGCGAAGGAAGCTGGTCAGGGTGATCACGTACTTGGGGTAGGTGTGTACAAAATCAGAAGTTGTGAAACTGAGAAATGGCTTTATATTCTCGCAACAGTGAGAAAAGACGAATATTCAATGAACTAAGGAGACAACAAGATGAAGTTATAGGAGGCATGTGCAGGTAAGTTGCGTAGAAGTAACGTAACCATGCCGTTATAACTTAGTTACTTACTATAATGTAACTACAGGCTCCGCCGGTATTTCCTGTTGGTTTTGTTGATTGTGAGAAGTGGCGTATTTCGGTAAGGGCTGGATGAGGTTCAACACCAGTGCCCATTGATAATTTTATTCTATGTGAAATTACATGGGATGTAGAGCCCAAAAATTATTAGTCCTCAAAACTTTTAAATGTCACTAATTGTGATTGTGAGCTGTTAATTATTATTCAGCATGCTTAAACTTGTATTTACATTAAAACTGAACGTGAACTTTCCATGCAGTAATATTATTGTGCTATGTTGGAATAGATAGAAAATTAATTAATTAATCATTAACTTTATATTAAGTTATAAACGTTAAGTTCAATGTCATTAGAATAAATAGTTTAGTAGACGGTACTATAAAAATATAACTGTAAACTGAAATAATACTATTATTGTTAATCTTCCTGGTATTAGGCCAGTTAAACATTGCATTCAGCATAATTTTCATGTTTCTGTTGAATTGCAAACAATAAAGTAAATATAATAAACTGCTATATCATACTGTTAGTAAACTTCAGGTATTTTTGGTAATGCTAGATTAATGTAATATAATAACAATAACACTAAAATTTTAAATACGAGGTGGGAATTGTAGGAATTGTAAATATAACTGTTTTATCAAAAATTAGCAAAATCAATGTTCCAAATAAAGAAACGAATATGCTGAAATAACCATTATTTAACTACTTTTATGATTTTATAAAATTATTTTTCGGTTAGTAGAAATATGTATCGTTAAATGGCGGTGTGTTCAGTAGTGGACGATATTGTTAGTGCTACGCACATCAGTACTGCTAATATACGTTAACACGTAGTTAGTAGCACAAGCGGGTTGTATGCTCTCTGAGATTCCCACTCATTAAATACACATATACATGGAGTAGACGTACAATAGCCAAAGAATATTTGGCGTAAAGCCAAGTTCATCTGAGCGTCAAGTGAAGGACCAGTTTGCTGTCTGGTGTCTCGTCTGGCAGCTGCGAGGACGACTAGTGAAAAAAAAAGACGTGGTAACTGAATTAAGCTACGGTAAACCAGAAGGCACATGGCGAGTTATTTAAAAAACATTTTTTCTTTCCCATATGGAGAAAACTCGATTTACGAACAAGCGTATTTCTTAATTTGACAGAAATAACAAAGGTACTCACTAAAAAGAAACTCATATGTAAGTAATTATAAGAATATAGACGTCGTTTCATCGTCTGTTAATGAAGTGACTGATGCATTAGTTGGTACTTTTAATAATGGTAATTTTTATGAAAAATGGATTCCTCTGTTTTCCTCAAACAACATAAAATTGTTGAATAAGTGACTCATCAATAAAAATAATAGTGCCACAAAACGCATCATATCACAGTAAGGTTTTGTTGATGTAATTTTCTGATCATTATAGCTATTACACAAATTATAAGAAATTCTGGATTTCTTTATGTATTATTATTAAAATGTGAGAAATGTATGCTGACGAATTATTTTTAAGGTGTTCCATTTTATCATATGCCGAACGTTTTTTCTTCATGTAATCCCAATTTTTTTTTTATCTATCTCCAATATCAATTCTATAAGTGTTCAAGTTGTACTGTAATTGTTCTCGACAGGAAAGAAAGACGATATTGATATGCCTCTATTTTTGACAGGCTTGGAAACAGGCCAATTTCGCCGAAGTCACAAATGGAGCAAGAAAAAAGGATCCGCCGGGAAATAGCTAACAGTAACGAAAGACGTCGAATGAAGAGCATAAATGCCGGCTTCCAATCTCTTCGTCAGTTGTTACCGCAGCAAGAGGGAGAAAAACTTAGCAAGGTATTAGCTATACAAGAATAATATATAGTGTAATTCACGCTAGAATTCACTAAACATATATGTATATCTTAAATTCACACAGAATCACGAAGATTCATATTATGTACATTTAAGAACAATGAGTTTTGGTCTTTTGGGCTATCAAAATTTAAACGCGAATTTGTATTAAAGTGTGTGAACCGTAGTGTAGAGATAACAGACCAATTGCTTGTAAATCCTCCTATATCGTTTGCTACATTTTTAACAAAAATTTTAATTGAAAATGGGCATCTTAAATCTTCTAATGTTAAGTATTATAATTTAACCCGGACAAGCCTACAATTTACTACGTTACCTATTACAATATGAAATAGCCTGAAACTTTCATTTAACTTATAAGTTAATTGAATGTCAATATATATTAAATTTGCGATATTTGCCAACAAGATTGATACAGATTTTTTTTTCATAACAAATATATTTTAATATACAAACAATAATACAATTTATAATAACGGTTATTACAAATAATGATTTATACACAAAAGTTTTACATACTTCCATACGATATCTTTTTGTTTGGTCTGGAACTGAATATTTTATCGACAGTTCACGATGGGCGAATTCATTCTGAGTTGATATTGTTACACATCGCTTAGTGGCTAGCTAGCTAGCTCTCTGTTCTTAGTTGGCCTCACGTGTTTGTAAGCTGACTTCTCTCCGACAGAGATATCTAATGCCCTCTTTAAAATACTAATGTCCGAAGTTAATTCACTGAAGTTAAACGGATTATAATGTTATAAATATATAAACGTTTGTAGTCAAATATCTGCAGTTTATCACAGTTATAGCTTCCGAGGTTTATAGTATATTAACTGTAGCAAACTAGCTATTAAAACTGTCTCATGGTGCATCAATTTATAAACTTTTAGGATGTATTTTCGAAAGTTTAGTTGGCAACAATATTCCAAGATACATTAGTACTTTTATAAAATATATATTGTTGATTCTTACACTCGAGAATCTTCTTTTTAGTGAATAAGCGGGGCTTAAGTAATACACATTTAACAATACAAGTTGCATGCATTCCTAAATATATAATAGAAAATATATTGCATCTGAGCAAAAGTTTTATCTTTTATCCAAACTTTATATAAAACGACATATGCTAATATGTTTTAGAACTTCATTACATATGCAGATGTTGGGGATTTTGTAGTGAAGTTATTTGTGATGACGAGGAACATTAAGTAAAAATGTATTCCTAAGACTGCTGGTATGGGTATTAAAACTTTAATTAAGATAAAGTGCAGAACAACGTTTTGACCTTTTCAGAACATCTTCAGGTTAACAAAGAGAGTTTGCAACCAGAAGATGACCTAAGAAGGTCGAAACTTTGCACTTTATTTTAAAGTTTTAATACCCATACCATCCGTCTTGAGAATACGTGTAGTGAAGTTAGTAGAGAAGCGTATATTTAGGCTAACTAGAGAGTTAAATTATGTGTGTTACTCCTTTTCTTTTCTTCTAATTTGTGTAATCAGGCGATTCAGGTTCAAATTCGTCGAGGTCACATACTGAAGATATTTCGTGCAATTACCTCTTCAACGTATACCACGTTTTATCCTATGGATGTTCGCGCCAATGGGACTGGCATCCTACCAAATCAGATTGGCTTGTATTTAGTGCAAAGAATGAGGTTTGTCTGGTGTACCAGTGTTGTTTCGTTTCCCAAAGCATTGCTAACACAATGTTTCTATGGTGATAAAAACAATTTATTGTTTATATGAATATTTCACCTGGTAAACAGAGTAATGTTAATAAATTTTTCATATACATTTTTAAGTTTTATTTGTGTTTATGAAAAGCCGACAGATATTTCTTCTTTTTGAAAAATGTAAATACACTGTTATACTACAATTAAACTAAATTATCGGAAAAACTCACTGTATTTCATTGTATGATTTGTTTTTTAAGGCGTTTTAAAACGAGATATCCCCAATTTGTGGCTTAGAATAATCTCTTTTCTTCATTTCTTTATTTGATGGACTTCATTATCCTGACGTCTCACCTATATTGTATTTACAGCACCAGATATTAAAATATTAAAAATAAATTTAAAAGACTCAACGTAACTTTACTGCCATCAGTAAGTAGTTAAGCAGTTTTGGTTATTATAAAACAGGAAATTAAGGTTATATGCATTTCCTACTGTTAGGGAAATAATGTTTTAAAATAACGTGTATTTTTTATGAATGTACATCAAAGCCTCAGACAGTTCAGAAAAAAATGAACATTGTATTCTCGAATTGTTTTTTATTATATTTTACCGATACAACTTTAAGTTATGTTTTTGGCATAAAAAAACTTTGTGTATATAAGAGACTTGTAAACTATGTAATTTTGGTATTTTGAGTTATTAGTAAAACCGAGCTTTCAAAATCTACATGATTTCATAAACATACGGTATAACCTAAACCACTTTACCGCTTCATTTTTTACCATATGATGTGTCATCGTGAGTTTGTTAGTGGTAAGCTTTCTTATCTAGAATCGATTGTTGGTGTTTCGTTGTCGTAGAATTACACTTGAACCTTAGGTGTATCCCAAGAGTGACGGTTTCATGCCACTGTTTTGTTCTAGTATTCGATGTGTTGGCTGTGGGTGTTGTTGACTGCCTTCTCTACAGTCTAACAGTTCAAAATTAGGAATTGGAATGTGCAGAAAGTATTTTTGTATCTTTGCGAGAAAATTTTGAAGCAAACATAGGCCTAAAAACTTTCTAAACCAACATGTTTAACAACGTTTGTTGAACTTAGCATAGAAGAACCACTAGTTTTACAAAAATATATAACAAATAAAAACCTTATGAACTAAAAATATTAAAGAAACTTTTCTAAGTGTTTAATCTTTCATTAGACGAAAAAAATGTGTGGTTAATATATTAAGTCTTGTCTACTTTCAGTCATATCTTCTTATTAATATTATAGTCTAAGTAAAATAAGACCCAGAAAATAAAAAAGTGTATTTCTGTGTTTCTAAATTTTCTTTAAGAAGAAAATTATTAGAGAAGTCATTTCCTCAAATACAATTTTACTTGTATATGTTTATATTTTTAGGCAAAATTCACCACAAGAATAGCCTTGTCTTTCTCAGATGAATTCTTCGTTATACACTGATACAGTTGTTTTTCTTAAATATACTTACACCTGTATATTTGTGAAATTTCCAAATTGTTATCGCTAGTAAAAAGATAGGAGAAGGGTGAGATAGGTAGAATATTAATAAAGTAAGAGAAAATGTAGCGTACTTTATTCGTCTGAGTGTTAATGATAAAACACAAAAAGTGATCACAATGTAGGTCAGCCATGTGACCCGGTACTTCCGGTGAGACAAGTTCTAATGTTGGTGAACTGGAAATTATTCATAAACATGGGAGATGTGTATGTATACGTTTTGATTGAATGTGTGTGACACGCACAATTGAACGTACTAAATCTGCCAATAACTGCTTGTATTTGATGTGACGTCTTGTCGAAAGCCAAGTCCTGAGTAAACATCAGGCATTCATTACTGGATATTTTACATGGATCTTATCTCATAAGTATGGCAAATTATAGTCGGAACTGGAACCGACCAACATAATACAGAAGCACAAGAGATTCGATGACGTAATATGGCATCCAAAATCAAGACAGAAATTCAAGCGAAATATAAGATTCTTCATTTTAACTTAAGTTGGACAGTAATTGACACTTTTCTGTACTTAATTTACTGTTGAAGGTTTTATGGCTCAGGTTCATGTCTTTTCTAAATCAACTGTGTAAGTTTATCCTTTGCAAATCATTCTGTATAAAATTGAAACCCAGTTTGTTTTTATATCATTACTGTACAGTGGCATAACCGGGACTTGAAGGTTTGTTGTGAAATTAATAAAACACTCTAAAGAACTAGTTTAGAGCCCTAAAATTAGTCAAATATCGCTAAATGAGAGATAGAGAAGTACTAGCAATTTTCAGGTATGGGATTTTATGTTTTATTAAGTGTAATCAATAAATGTGAAATTACACAAATCTCATGAATCGTCTTTCTCAATGTTGAGGGGCAATTATGTCTGATTTCATCATTCCGTATCACAGCAAGCGATTTTCTAAAATATGCATTTGGTGTACAAATTAGCACAGTTACGTCGCTAAAACACAGTAGCAGTTTGCTGATGAACCTATACAGTATATACCGTGCTTATACATGTTTATCTTGGTCCAAGGATATTCAGTAAAACATGTATTGAAACTGTGTTTTTAGGTGATTTAAATTCAAAAAAGTTAAAACCACCGGAAGTTATGTAGGCCTAGTTTTTCGCCCGAACTTCGTCACAGGTCTGAGAACAGTATCTCAGTATTTTACATTTTTTTATTTTTTCGGTTCATTTAACTGAATATGTATCCATGTGCACTAGCATTCTGTAAAAAATGTCAGAACTGTCAACCACAAGTGTCTTCTGACCGCCTTAGAAAGGTGCGGAAGGTCTTTAGTTCTATGCACAAATCCTCAAACCATTGAAAAACGTCCTCGTTCCGTCATTGAGGTAAAGCGCAGGTGGTAGCGGTGTAAACTCTATTCATCAACTGGTGTACTCACCACCGGAAGTATCCGCGACTGGAAGATCTGGTTACAAAAATAGTTTTAGTTCTTTGCCCTGAGGTATTGAGGATATTGTATACACGTGCGCGTGTACCTGTGCCTTCAGCCAATGAGAAGCGGCTGCTCGGCGAAAGCCAAGTAATGATTAAATCGCCCTAACAGCAGATGGTTTTCAGAATGTTTTTTTATCGTAGTTGTTACGATTTCAATAAGTATTTCTATGTGTGTGTGTGTTCTTTCCGTTCTGCAGCTGCCGATGTGATGTTACGAATTACATGCTAACTTGTATGGGAACATCTTTGCATGCACGTTTAAACATGCCAAACTTTTTTTTATCTGATTAGCTGATATAGAACCAATAAATATAAGTATATATTATAAGCTGACGTAAAATACGTTTATACACATAACCCGTAGCGAGTAGTGCGAAAGAAAATGTATAGGTACGTCATTAAGCACCTGTGTTTTAACAAATAAGTAAAACATTTAGCAGATTTACTATTATATATTTAGTTTAATATTAATGTTTATTTTAGTTAAATATATAAATTGTACCCCGCTGAGACAGCTGTGAATATTCGGATTTACAACTCTAAAATCAGGGATTCTATTCCCTTCGGTGGACACAGCAGATAGCCCGATGTGGCTTTGCTATAAGAAAAACACGCACACAAATATATATTTAGAAATGCGTGTAACTTGTAGTGTTAAATATGTGTTGGGAAATTCCCACTTATTCTCTAAATTTGTAAAAGATTCTCAAGTGAGAGTATCAACAATGTACTATATGTGCAAGTAAAATATTGTTGCCAATTGAACTTTTGAGAACCTCGCCTAAAGTGTATAAACCGACGCGCCAAGAAACAGTTTTCATAATACTATTGGTTTTGTACAGTTAGTATACTCCAAACCTCGGAAGCTGTAACTGTGATTAACACTTATTAATCGGAAAAGTATAGATATTTGAACAGGAATGCTTATAGGTTTCGAACATTACAAACCGTTTAACTTCAGTAAATTAATTTCGGACGTAAGTATTTCTACGAGGACGTTAGATATTTTCGTCAGTGAAAAAGCTCACGTGTGAAGAAACTTGTTAGCTTCCCGTCAAGCAAAGTATTCCTGTGTATCAACATAGAATTAAATTGCTCATCGGGAACCGTCGAGAAAATATTCAGTTCCACACCGGACAGAAGACTTGGTATTGTTTGTAAGCTTAAAACTTCTGCACATATCTCATTATTTCTTATAACTGTTGTTATAAATCGTATTATTATTTGTATGTTAAAATATATCTGTGTCAAGAAAGCAAACTGTATCAATCTTGTTGCCAAATATAAATTTGATACTTGTCGACATTCAAGTTGACTTCTAAATTAAAATTTAAGGCTATTTGACATAGTAATACGTAACATATTAAATCTGAGACTTGTCCGAGATAAATTACAATACGTAACTTACCTCAATTATCATTGTAGCCAAAGTACTTTCACGGCTTTCTCTTAATGTACGTTAAATGGCTTATATTTTTGAAGGTAGAACTAGTCATTTATGGCAAAATTGTTGAAAATGTTTTAAACATTTTTACATTTAGAAATAAGGCATTTTTTATGCAGTTTCTAGTGCATAAATATTATCAGATGATTACATTAAATTAAATTAATGAAAGTGAATGGTAAAGTTCTACATTACCTTTATAAACATTGTTATTCTATTGTAGCTTTTATTTTCCACACAGAGTCCTTGTACATGAATATTGTAATTGGTAATAAGTTGGGCAGGATGTGACCTAGTTATTAGCATACTTGTAATGTGAGTCTGAAGATTCATAAGGTTCGTTGTACAAAAATGTGTTTCGCACGTCCGTTATAAGAGTGACAGCTGAGTTATTTGAACCTTGTTATTCTATAGGGTGGCGATGGGTAATAATGACTAAATGCCTTCCATCTACTTTATCAATTCATAGTTATGGTACAGAGATAGCCCTTGTGTAGGTTTGTAGAAAAGTTTAAAAACAGACAACTAAATGCCAATGATAATATGTATACTAGTGTATAATCAGAAATCTCTGTATTTCAGTAAGTTTTGGAATAAATTGAAACTATCAGTAATTTAAACAAAGGCAAAGAAAAAACATCCTAATCCCGGGTTGGATTTAAAAAATCTGTCTTTATATGGATATATTCAATAAATCGATGAATGGGTGTATTTTATATAACCTTTAAAATGTTTCCGTCTCTGCACTAAAAATTTGTAACGGTTTGGCGTCTTCCTAAACATAGGTATCTGTGATATGTTTGATATCACTAACGGTTGTGAATATGTTTGGAACCAAAGTGATGATAATTGATTATTCGTTCATTTCATTACGTCTGATGATAATTTCTTATACTAAATCACTCAATACCTCTTGATTGTAACTATTGATGAACTTTCGTCGGTATCATTTCATGTTATTTCAGTATAATATAGCCCGAGGGGAACAGCTGCGAGGTAGTGTGTTTGTGTGAAACGCTTGTGTTGAAAGACCGACCCGCTGTTAGATTTCCTCGTGATAGCTAAAGAACCGGTATGTAAAAAGCACGTGACTAAAAGTTACACAGAGTTAATTCTATAATTGTTTTTCGAATATACTGATTTAGGCTTCAAAACTTATAAAATGGCATACAATGAGTAATAAATATTGTCAGAATTTTTTTTTTCAGGTATATACTCTATTGCGACTATTGAAACAATTTCATGGAGGTAGTGTTATTCAAAGCCAAAAAAAAAACTAATTCTTTTTGAAAAGTTGTCTATGTTTATATTTCAGTGTTCATAATAATGATTTATTATTTCATTATTTTACATTTTCATTACTTTTAACTTTTATCTTTTATTTTTCTTTCCCATGGAAAACCAGACGTGTTTTGGACACTGGTCTGATACTATATTTGAACAAAAATAAAAGTTTTAGCAGTCACTGTTAAAAGATCTCGACAATGTAACATTACATTGAACCTCGTTTGCGCGTATTTGGTGAGTTTACAGTCAGACCGATGGCAAAACTACAAGAAAATCTGATATTAAAAGTATCATACATTTTTTTACCCTTTCTTTAGATGAGGTTAAAGGTGAAAAGTAAAAGTTCAAACTCTCGAATGTAAAAGAGAAGGGGGAGTTCGTAACAATAAATTTAATAAATTAAAATTTGTTTTAATATAATGTAATCCGTAGTTTTTAATATGGCGGCTCTTGCTCTCTTTAGTAGTAAAACAAACAGGAGGTGGTTAGCAGTATCAAGTATTAAAGTTCAAAACACTAGAGCTGTTCATGTCAGGTATTACTATTTATTTAAAATATTCCAAAAGTTGAAACATACCAAAAAAAACAGAAAATGAAAATAAAGCAAAAATTTTAACTTTAAATATTTTATGTGTCTTTTTCTGTTTCGTGCACCACGTACAAAAAATACACTATGCAATGTATCTGTTAATGCTCTCCGGAAATGTTAATTAAAATTTAAAGAAATTGAAATTTTTCTCTATTTTGCTAGGTTAGGCTAATTAGTAAATAATTGCATGTTTTTAAATAGAAATATATATTAAAAATTAAATAAAATATTTTCATAGTTTTTCTCCTTTAAACGGCCCGTTCCGCTAGAGAGAGTTAGAAATGAATGTATTATGTGTTAACTCTCACTCTGTACCACCACATCAGTATTTACTTTAAACGTTCTGTTGAGATCACGTGTTGAAGCTCGCAAATATTGGTTTTACAGAAATTATCAGTAAAAATGCTAGGAATCTGGCCCGGCCGCACCTTGCCCTAGATTCCGAACATCGTACACGGCTTAAAGACAATGAATGGTAAACAGACGACGTGGGGAAACGTAGTGCTTGGGTGTTTGTTGTTGTTGGTTAATATATTTTAATTTTAGCTTATTCCCAGAAGTGGTAAATTTTGATTACGTTAAACTTGCACTGTTACAAGAATCAAGGAAATGCGTACAACTTATTCAAGATATATTTGCATTATGTTTTGTAACCTTGACCCTGTGTGACGAGATCAGGAAATTTTATCCCACGAGACAGAAGAAATGAGGGGAGTTGGTTCCCATAACTCACCAAAGTAAGATGCATGCGTTGCGGGGAACAGGAGGCGTGAGAACAAACCCTTGGTTTCTACCTTCAAGAGTCTAAATATCTCTATATTTTGCATAAGGGCGGGACGTGCAGTGTTTATGTGTGAAGAGAATGGGTGATGGAAAGTTGGTTAATTATAGTAGTAATGTGAAGCTATATCAGTGTTATGAAATTATAAATAAATTGATACTGTTGGTTACTGTTCGACAGCAGTAGTTATTTGTATAAAAAAAAAAAAAAAGCTCGATGTTTTATTTCAGGTCTTAAATAATAAATTTGAAACATTATAAACAAAAACTTGTGTGTAGAATTATACACGGACTGTTCTCTACCTGAAAATAATTTTGATTTATTTGCGAAATTCTTGTCTTCTTATCTGAACTTTAATCGCATAGTAATGTACATTGTAGGCTTCGCAAGTAAAAATATTATAACGTAGAGGGCAATTTGTGTGTAATTTTACATACAATTTACCTACGTTGTAAGTCTTAAAAGGAAGTTTGTAACGTGTTATAAAATGAACAGTCATCCACAGCCCACAGTAATCTCGCCAGCTTTCAGTTTTTTATATATATATAACTTAAGTCAAGAAGTGAATCAAAGGTTGTTTGTACAGCTATTCTTCACATAGCTGAATTAAATATACCAAATAATCTTATAGTTTTGGCATACACCATCTTGGCTTTCTCCGTTGTTTTGAAAAATGAAAAAGTTCATTCCAGTTATACATGACAAAGTTTTATACAGTTGTTATGTAATACCTAGTTGGCTACACATGAAAATCACGGATCGCCGTAAATTGTAGTAATATATTTTGTTATCACGCCCCTGGCACGAGCAGCTGACTCATCTTACGTCATTAGAATACGCCCAGAAAAATTCTTTCGGCTCGCGTAACTTGACATCATCAGCAAAAAAATTGAACGCCCGACGTTTTTCACCGAACTGTGTTACGCTTCCCCCTCACTACAACTTGTAATCTGGATTCATTTTCGGGTTGTTTTCAAGGCATTTCTTTCTGTAAATTTTACCTAAATTTATAGTTTAATAAATTTATATATGTGTGTTTATACAAACAGAGCATTGGTAAAGATGTTTAAATGCCGTAAGAAACGGATTTATTAATTTAAATATAATCTTTTATAAGTTTTTGCTTTTGTTAATGAAACAGGGTTGAATTATCCATGTCGTGCAACTGGATTTCGAACCGGATATACGCGTTAGTCATACGTGTAAACTCGTGACTATGATGGCGCCATAGTTAAAACTGTTATTCATTATTCAGGAAACTGCTCTATCAGAAAATTGCCACGTGAAAACTGAACATTTTGAACTTTTAAAATAATATATTATTTAGTATGACTTTGATTGCTCGAATGTCGCGAACTTTTGTTTCGAGTTATTTGTCATTTGTTTTTGTGTTGTTAAAATTGGTAGTTGTTTACTATAAATATATGTTTACATATACTGTTCTATTTAGGGTAATTTTTTTTTCCGTTGTTAGAAGTGAAAGTGACAGCACCAGTTACTTGCTTAAAGAAACTCAACATAATAATAATAGTCGCTTTGGTCGACTATTTATCTATTTTTTTAAAGTATTCCAGTCTTAAGCGAGATGCTTAATAATCATTAAACGATCACAGGATTTAATAAGTATACAAGATTCTGTTAATAAGTGGATGTTTTATATTTTGCTATTACACTAAATTCCAGCAACTACAACCACGTTTTTTTTCTTTAACTTCATATCTATCGGTATCAAAAGTTAAGAAATTTATGGACTAAATAGAAATTATTAAAATGACCTTACTGATAGATTGGTAAATAAAGATAATGAATGCAAAACATGTAAAAGTGCACTAATACACTGTACACGTGATTTCAGCGCCCCCTTGTGGGAAGACAAAATTGTTACAAGTTTGTGGTAGACCAAAACCAGAGAAAGCCCCAGTCGAATTTAATTTGAAGTATTTAAAGTTGTGTAATATGTGGTAAATCAGTAACACTGTAAAAACAGAACTACAAGAGATAACTTATTTTTAAGAAAGAAATATCTGCTTTAACTAATTCGTGTGAAACGTACCTTGTAACAGGAATTTTTAGAAGATGAAATTCTTCATGCATTCATACATTTTTAAAATTGTTATACATGAATTAGTGAGGAAAGGATTGTTCCAGTAGAGAATGACTTGACGTGAATGTATGTTTGGCTATAGAGCATGGGTGTTTTCGAAGTGAGTCATTGTACAAAATCGATTGGGTTTTGTTCATTTGTAAAACGTAGTGATAGTTCTTTGTTCGTACCATGGTTGTGTTGTAAATATATGTTTAAATAGACAAAGCTTTTATTCATTCCTTTTGTGTAGTATGACATCTATAATTTCCATATGTTCTCGAGAAAGAACTGATTCATTTCATTCAGGGGCTTAACCTGCATGTACTTGATAAAGTAATGTTGAAGTGTTTTCATATATATATATATAAAGTGTATCAATCTTACGTCATACTCCCCCCCACCCCCCTTCTCTCTTTTTCTTGGAGCTAATTACTTAAAGTGTTGCGCTTGCTTTACATACAGGTGGCAGCGATAAGAGGTTGTCGGCGCTGCTTTAAAGTTTTGACCTGAACACAAAAAGTGTCCATAAACACCGCTTATATTGTAACTTTGTTGGAATAGAGCCGATAGGGTTGAATGTACCTTTAGCATACTTGTTGCAAACTTAAAAGAATGAAAATATTTCTATATATGTCTGTGTTACGTTCAGCTGGGTCCGTTGCCATTGGCCAACGCGTTTCAAGTAAGCCTTGAAGTAACACCGCCCCGTGAGTTGGAAGACTCGTGTCTCAAGAGGGTAAAGGAATGTGCTTGGAGCGAAATGTGGGCCGCCAGCGAAAAACCGCATCCGGGTGGGTAAAGTTTCTTACGGTTGCTGATCTCGCGTGTTTGGAATTTCCACTTATAAGTAATCTGAATAATGTTAGCCGGTATCACGTGACTTCGTTTAAAACATCCCCTCATCTCAAAGTTCACGCTACTGATACTATTTCTCAATATTGATTTACGTACGATCCTCGTGATAAGTGTGAAACGATTATTCATCGTTTTAGAATAGAATGATGAGAAACGAATGAATAAAGAAACAAAGTTAGTGTGTAGAAAGATTCGGAATTATGGTGTGTTATTTTTTTACTTAGCTCGTTTGATAGTTTATGTAAACTAATTGTGATAGTAATATAATTGCCATTAACACCTTTGGAATGATTCTTATAAATACATTTTAGTATTTGATCCTTATTTTGGCAATAATTTTGTTTGTTTCATTTTAATTTCGCGCAAAGCTACACATGGGCTGTCTTCGCTTGTCGTTCCTGATTTAGCAGTGTGAGACTAGAGGGAAGGCAGTTAGTTTAATACCACCCACCGCCAACTCTTGGGCTACTATTTTACCAACGAATAGTGGGATTGACCATAGTATTATCACGCACCCACAGCTGAAAGGGCGAGCATGTTTGGTGAGACGGGAATTCGAAACTCGCGGCCCTCAGGTTACGAGTCGAGCGCACTAACCACCTGACAACATTGAGCCCAAATTGTTTTAGTAATGCAACTTTGGCGAGGGGCTAAGTTGTTAATCTTTATTATCACTATCTATAGCTCAACGAACCCTTAATTCGGTTATATATAAATACATCTCTGAAGGTGTTTTGGTTCTATATAAAAACGTCTCTGAAGATGTTTTGGTGTTTTCGGTTATATATAAAAACATCTCTGAAAGTGTTTTGGTGTTTATTCTTAATCTAGGATGTTTTTTCTTCTTTCTAATGGAGGGAACTTCGGAGTGAGTAGCTATTATGCACAACTTTTAGTCAGGAAATGACACTATAATGTTAAGAGGGTGAACGAGAAGGATGGTTTCCATTTAGCCGTCAGTACTATATTTAACGTTGATTTAAAAATTTTATCTTTCGTTTTTATTTTCCTGTTCTTAAAGCCATTTAGTGGAAGCACTGAAGTATTAATATTCATAAATCATAATAACAGTTATTTAGAGATGTTTGACTCGTATTGGACATCATGTGCGCATTTAATTAGATTAGCATACACTTTTTGTGACTTTTTTTTTAAGTTTGGTAAAAAAGAAATAGGTAATCGTACCTTTTTCTTTCCTAGTTTTCTAATTAAATCAGTTTCTGATTTGGGATATTTATTGTTAAAACTATTTAATGTCTCTTGGAGGTATGTTTTTCAAGTTACTTACGTTAATATATTTTTAAGAGGGATAATTAGATGCGTTACACTACAATTAATATTTGAAACTAGATTTAAGATGTGTATTTATTATTTCTTCCCGTCCAATCACAGCTTGAGTTGTTGAATCTTAAATTATTTTTAACCGATTTTTGAAAGTCAAGCCTGAAAAACTATGAAGTGAGGAGACAGGCTTTTGGTGCATTTTACTGAAATCGGTGAATAGTTTTTTGCTACAAGTATATTAGTCTTGTGCTATGAAAATAAAATAAAGATTTACTTTAACCTAAATAACATTTTAACCTTCCGCATAACCAGTTTCTACCTTCGCCAACGAAGGTGGACGTAGGTTGTTTTTGCCCATGTTTGTTGAAGGAGGCTAGATGAATTTGGATTATGGCCCATATTAAAAGTTTTCAGGTTTTGAAGAGTAAAGGTCACGGTAAAGTCATCAACAACTGTTAACACGGGAACCGATCTTTCAGACTGTTTTTGATCTGTAACTCGGTTAAAAATGATAGAAGTTTGATTAAACATGACGCACTTACTTCGAACATTGTCATGTTCTTAAAATGGTCCATATACATTATTAACGACGTACAGAATTTTGTAATTTGTGAGGGCCCAGTATGATCAATATAAATGAAACAGTATAAAATATCTTAAAATATGTTTTAGAAACTTCATTATTGTTAATATGAAGCAAATAAATGAAAACACGTATACATAAAAGCGTAAATATAGGTTTCTTATATTCCAGGATACTCTTGAGAAATCTGAAGCTAACATGAAGATAAAACAACATTAGATTCAAGCTTGATGTTTGATACGTTACGGTAGTTTAGTTGCGTACCTAAAATGCCCTATGATTTGCTTTTAACAGTTAGGTAACTCGTTTTCTGCTTTGACATGAATTAAATATTGTTTTATTTTCATCTTCCAGGCTGCCATATTACAAAATACAGCTGAATACATCTACCAACTGGAACAGGAAAAAGCCCGACTACTGGTTCAGAACTGTCAATTGAAGAGGATGCTGAACTCCCAGATGAACGTTGATAGTGATGGAAGTAGCTCTGACTCTCCTTTACCAAAGCGCAAGAAGACTGAAACAGGTACGTATGTTTTAAAAATAAATATGTATATATTATTATATAACAAAGAGACTTATACCTGTGGTATAGAAAGAACATCTGCCAATTAGCCTTAATTTTGAGGATAATTTCTCTTACTAACTTCCTTTGGATTCAACAAAACCCAAAACCTTTATTTAAAAACGCTTGTGTCAAAAGAGTTTTTCTTTCTTTCTTTTTTTAAAGCAAATATTTGACAAAGCATATGTATGTGTACAGTAAAATAAGTTTCCTAATTCTATATTACATTTTTGAAAACAGAGGATGAGTTTTAGTGTTTAATATATATGCAGGACATTCATTGTTAATCAGTTTATCAGTATGAATCAACTTTAAAGATACATGAACAAAGTAGACAAGTAACACTAAAAATTCATACAGATTGATTTAATAACAGCTCGGTATAGTAAAACCCAGTGGAGTAGCTTCCGTTTCTGTTTAAGTAAATTTGTGTGTTAGAATATTAGTATTTTAAAGTTTAAACTGTTCCATGAAAGAGACGTTTGTTAAGTTAGTCTGTGTGAATTAAAAGTAAAATAACATGCTCGTTTTCTTTAAGTGCAGTGAACTGACTGTAAGGTTTAGAATCATAAAAATGACAAACATCTGAAAGATTATTTTATAACTCAGTTATGTTTATTTATTATATAAGCAGTAGAGTCTTCAGATGAGGGAATTGGCAGTATGAGCCCCAGAGGTAGTACTACTAATGTGACAGAAGAAATGAAACAAGAAATGATTGACCTGCAAGATCGAGTACACAAGGAACACCAGCTGCAAATTATACACGAGAAACAAGCTCAGAGTTTGGATATGCAGATGTATGCTGATCAAGTTCTAGGAACTATTGAAGAACATCTGCCTGAGGTGACTGTTTTGTTTTTGCTGTTACTTATTTGCTCTTCAAATATTCTTCACATTTGATCTCTGTGGCTAATAAATATGTGATAAAATAAAGGTAGTTTTGCTGAGATTGATTTTACTTGTCATTAGTAAGTTTTGTATATTTCTGACATATTCCTTGGACAAGAAACAAACAAAAGTGTAAATGATTTTAAAATTTATATTTCATATGCTAGATTAGAATTTACTGAGATAGTTGATTGAGCGAGCATACAAGCCTGGCTTAGTGTCTTACTTAGAAAACCTATCAAATAAAATAAAAACAATGTTATTATCTAAAGGAAATACTTCAGTTATGTTCTTAAAATATCATGTTATTAACCTGAGAATTAGTGATGGATCAAAATTAATGATGCCTGCTTGTTAAACATATTTGTTCTAAGCTATTTAAGCACCAAATTGTTTGTGAATTCTTAACTTTGTTGATCGAGGTACCCAAGCATACACTGACAGCATTCAATAACATTTGTATCTTTTTGGTTGAAAACTATTCCAGACTGTTATTATCCCCCAAATTAAGAACATTGAAATTTTATAAGATGTGGTAATAATTACTAGGAAAGTATGAAGTTATAAAATTATTGGTTTAAAGAGTTAATCCTACTAATTACTGATGGGGTCCCTTGTTTATTTTACATAGAAAATGAGGAATTTCCCCCAGAATTTTTAATTTGTTTACAATGGATGTAGTAAAGGCAAAAATGTAAAAGTACTTAGTATTATGTAATATATGGGCCTCAACAGTAATGAACAATGTGTAAAAACAAGTTTAAAGGTTATGTTAGTTGTTATGAATGCTATTCATTAAAGTAAAGAAAAAAGTGATCTTTATAAATAATATATTAATCACAATTTGCAGAAAACAAAGATAGAGCAGCATTCTTCCTATCTTCTAAACAAGGAACATCTTTCCAGTCCAACAGCTGGTCTCTCCCAAAATGAGAGTGACTCATCTGAAGGATCAGTTCCTCTTCCATGTACTGATATACCAGAAGACTTGTCAGGAAAGGCCTGTACTGTACTCTCATCTCATTCCAGAGATATAGAGATGGCATCATCAACACAACTGTATGTTGTGGATTCTTCTATTCTCACATCCAAGCCAATTCCTCTTGTTTCCAATGATGTTTGCATCTCTCCTCTAAAGCCTGCCAAAACCAAAGATCTTACCCATTATACTACTTTATCTCACACTTACCAAGCAAACAGCACTTCTCGCCAAAATTTGGAGACAATTGTGGAAGCAATTCGCCACCTAGAGGGTGACCACATGTTTCGGGATGATCCTGAACCTTTTATTATACCTAAATCTGAAAGAACAGTATCAGATGATACTTCTCCTGATGAACTCTCAACTAATTCTTTTCAAGTTTTATGTGAGACAACAAAAAATAGTGCTCTTCATAGTCACGTTTTTCATTGTTCATCTAACATGCAGACTCGGCCAGGCGTCATCGTCACAAATCATTCATAATTACTGTATTGAATTCTTGTCACTTTTGGGGTCATGGTTTTCATCTTTGCTGTTGTAAGAATATGTTCATCTGTATAGTTGCCCACATTCAAGAGCTTCTTTTAGATGTTATAGCCTGAGTGTTGGGTGAAAGTGCATTGATTTCATATCATTTGTATCATAACATTCAATGTTTAGTTTGCATTCTTTACATGTACCACAAAGCTTGATTGTAATCCATTAGTGAAGTTGTGTATATAATTTATGTTAGTGCTTCACAAGAAACGTTTCTGGAAATTCTGGAAAGTAAATATCTAAATTAAACAATCAAAATTTATGTTTGCACTATAATTTTTTTCTGGTTTTTACTTGTTCAATTTATGCATATATTTATAGGTATGAATATACTTAACATGATGATTTTGTGCATTAATTGATCAGTTGTTGTGCATATTTAAAGCTCTTACTCTTTATCAAGCCAGATCTTTTAATTATTATTTTTTCATAACAGTTGAACTATAGCGTTTTGATCCCCAGTTTTCTTGTAATGTGTTTTAAGAGTCACATATAATATATGTGGAATACAATCTATTGATTTGTTTCCTAGACTATTAATTCTGATACTATCTATTTGAACATTCTCACACAGACAAGCTTCATTTGTGCATAAAATAACTGTTTTTGTTAAGAACACTTACAGGAGTTTGATAGTCAACAATTGGATAAATGTATTCTAATACAATATCCTGAATTTACATTGAAATTAGTTTTTAATTTTTATTGCATGATATTCTGGCATTTAATTTATGTGCTTAAAAATATACAGGTGAAAGTGGCTATTATAGAAAGTTTTTTGATATTTTGGATTATTGATCACTTGAAGCAGACAGCTATTAAGTTAAGGTTTTTAGTAAAAATGATTTTTCAACTGTATGGAGATAATTTGTATGTGAATGTGATCTATAATGTATAAATACACAATTTACATGTCTCAAGATTCACATAGAGTGGTTATTTTGTTTCTGTCTAAAGGAGTTCTGTTTATACTGAAAGGAACTATAAGATAATTATTTATGTTTTAATGTTTTTATGGCTTTACAGAAAATACAAATGACTCAAGTGTGTAAGAGTAAACATAACACACAAAATTTTGATGTATTAAAGGTGTAAAAAGGTGTATTAAATACATTAAGAGTTTTGATATTTGTCTGGAAATTGGAATAATTGGTATCTGAAATGCTTAGAAAAAACAAACACAAGTGGTTATGATGTATATTGACATTCTTGCCTGATTTGAAAAAAAATTACAATATTTCAATCATTAGTTCAAAATTTTATGAAATAACGGCAGGTTTTTTTTTCCTTTCTTAAGCTTTTCAAAATTTTTATTAACCTGATTATTTGGCTGTCATTTTTATTTCATAATGTACAGGTACAATTTGTATTGGATTTTTGTTTTTGAAGTACGTTTTGAGAAAGACTTCAGTATTCAACTTGTACCTTCAAGCGTTTTGAGGGAAAAAGTAATTTTTCCATTTCTTAAACTGCAAAATATTAATCAACTTATTGCTTATTCTTTGAGATAGAGATTTGCATAATGGCATATTATTAGCATGTTTTCAAAGACTTTTAGTTCTGCTATATATAAATTAATCAATTTATTAAGCTGAAACTTTGTTTTGTTGTACTCTCACAAGTTGAACAAAGCAAATAAGTATGTAGTTATTGTCCATTTTGTGTACTTTCTAGAAAACCTTTACAAAGACACACTTCTTTCTTTCAACTGCCTTGAAGATGTTGTATGAATAATATCTTAGCCAGTTTGCATTAATTATCATTGCAAATGAGCTGAGGTTTGGTTAATCAGATTACCTCAGATGGTACTCCCTGGAGCCCTATAAGCTTTCATTTCTCGTGTAGTCTGTTTTAATTATATATTTTCGTCTATAGTATCTACTGAAACATATACAGTGTTTTTTGGTTTTCATCACTAATTAACTTGCTGGTTTTTAAGTGTCTTCATTTTATAATGTCAATACAATTAGTGAAGAAGGAGTAAAGTGCAGACACTTACTGTTTTTTTTTTATGAGGGAAATTGAAAGTCCATTCACATTCTTTTTTGTTTTCCTATAAATTATTCTGCTGTCACATAACCATGCTTTATAGTAGATTTTAAGTTAGTTTTGTTTCAGCCTTCTTTAATATAAATAAGCACGTTATTACCCTTTCAACTGGTGTTAATGAGAATTTTATGCAGTTTACTGTTATGTGTCATGTTTGTGAAATTGTGTTCTCATTGCTTTAAAAATATCTGCAAATATTTGAGGTTATTTAAACCTATCTCAAAGTTAAAATGTTTTGGATATAGTTCTGTGTATAGAATATTTCTGACCTGAACTAAGTATGGAATGTAGAATAACATAAACCTCTAATTCCATCTTTTTCTTTGTCATATTTTCACCTTATGAAAGTTTAAAGTAAAAACAATGTTGTATAAATCAGAAATTTTAAAAATATTAAACCTATCTATTATTTCCAAAAATAAAGTGCATATGTCACTTTTCAAGATTTTTTCTGTCTGTATTGTTTAAACACTAAAAAATATGAATAATTTTTATGTCTTACATTTTATCTCATAAACATACAGTTGTAAAAAATTACTTTAATCATCTGGTTACTGGATGGAGTTATGTTTTGTTTAATATCATGTACATAATTGCCTTAAATGATATTACTATGCTGTGCTTTTTCTCTTTAAATTATATTATCACTCATCTTTGAAGTATACTATTAAAAAAAAAGCTTTTTGCTTGAAATATTGTTCTGAGCACATTTTGTTTTATTTATATAAGAAACTGTCGTTTTCCATCTTTCAACTACTTTGTTGTTTATTTAATATAAAGAATATTAAAAAAAACCTGATTGATCAAAGTTAAACAAATCAAGTATCAAAATCTGTAAGCATTGATTTCAGCAGAACCCTTTAAAAACGGTTGACCCAATACCATTAACAATTTTAAAGATCGTTTCCTAATGCTTCTCTCCCCTGCTGGGACAGTGTGAAGTCTTCCGATTTACAACACTAAAATCAGGGGTTTTATTCCCCTCAGTGAACATAGCAGATAGACTGATGTGGCTTTTCTATGAGAAAACACCCACCCCTAATGTTTCTGTGAGATTGAAATGTTTGTAATCCAAGATAAAAATATTATCCACGTTTTTTGTTAACAGTGTAATAAATTAAGTAAAGGCAACTCACAATCATTTTATTCGGTAAAGCAACTTAGAATCTGTATGGTACATTTTCTTTTAGGAAATCTTAGTATTAAATCCCTGAAATACAGTCATGAAATTAATAGTTGTTCATATTTACTGCTGAACTTCATAGATTGCATCTTATGAACAATGATTACTACAGTAAGTTTATGATATAAAGGTGTTTTTAAAAAAAGAAAGTAGAAGGTCAAACATGAATACTTACTGATAGGTGGAGAAAACCCATGCATTTTTGAGGTAAAGAACAATGTGAAATGAAATATTACAAAGTTCATGTTCAAAATAATTGTATGATGAGCTGATTGCTAGAAAGTTATCAACATACATCTTGGAAAGGACAGAGTTACGATTTTTAAAAGCTAAGTTTCTTAGGTAAATTGAGTAGTGTATCTGACCACTGATTTATTAATTTGAATGAGCAATTAATATTACCTTCTGACCTGATCAAAACTAAGCATTATAGCTAGTAATGAACAAAATATATTGGTTATCATGGTTGAATGCATTATTTCATCAGTTGGGTACCTTTGATGTAGACCCATTAATATCTTTCAAGTTACAGCCAGCTCAGATTATACTAAATATATAGTTTTTCACTGTTTTCTTATGATTTTTTATTGGCTATTTTTATCAAATCGTTTTTACTCATATTTTTTAAAATTTGCTTTGTTCATTTTCTGAAAACGCTTAAGTGTGGCTTATTTGTTAGCATATTGTTCTGTGAATCCGAGGGTTTCGAATTCAAGACGTGCTGCTACCTAACACTCTTCGCACTTTCAGCTGTGGATGGGTTATAACATAAAACTAACCCTTTATTTAGTTAAGAATAGTCCATTTAAGTTAAATATTCTTCCAACTAGTCCACAGACCAAAATTAGGGATACATTTCAAACACTGTTGGCGTGAACATACAGCTCTCGCTTATCCCTCTTTGATTAACCTATGTTAAGGGTTAACGATGAAGAGTAAAATGATCTAAAGTAGATCACTCTCTGATCAAAGTGTAGATTGAATTGGACATCCTTTGAAGTTATTCTCCTAAATTAGACACATTTTGGATTAGTACGCTCATTTATTATTAAGGGTACGGCTGTTTGAGTCATAACAGTCTCAAACGATCTTGTTGTTTGCTAATTCCCCCTGTACACCCCCTGAATTCAACACTGATCATTTCACACAGGAAAAGTACTGTTCTATCATTTCCCAGTTCAGTATCAAATAATATTATTGAATTTACCCACTCATTGAGTTTAGCAAATAGCTGTTTTCATTCAGATTTGGTATTTTCAGATTAGCGGATTTGCCCCAAGAATATTAAATAGTTTTCCGCTCAAAAATGGGAGAATGGTAATAATAAATTACAACGTAAGTCTGAATTTAAGCAAACTATCTGAATGCAAACAAATAAATAAATAGACCACAGATAATGTGTTATACAAATGAGAGCAGTATTTATTGAAAACAGTGGACAAACACGGTGTGATTACTTGCTTTCTGAACACTTTATGATCACCTACTACCGAACTTGCAAGTTGATAAGCTTGTGTGTTTGTTTTTTTTTAATTTCGCAGTATTTACGCTAGTCATCCCTAATTTAGTAGTGTAAGACTAGAGGGAAGGCAGCTAGTCATCACCACCTACTGCCAACTCTTGGGCTACTCTTTTACCGACGAATAGTGGGATTAACCGTCACATTATATCACTCCCACGGCTGAAAGGGCGAGCATGTTTGATGCGAAAGGGATTCAAACCCGCGACCCTCAGATTACGAGTCGAACACCTTAACCCACCTGGCCATGCCGAGCTTAGTTGATAAGCACTTTATCTTCCATTGAGCTTTCTTTCCGTCATCCAAATCACTTGATGTTTTTTCATAGTACTATTTAAATTTAACATTTCTTACTAACGGGCATATCGAATTTACCCATAACAACTACTGCTCCCTCACATGACTTGTCATTTTCATCAAAATAGGGGAGGTTGTAACATCTAGCTATTACCTGCTCTACCAGTGAAGGACACTGCTGTCATTGACCTTCGTGCACAACATGCACTGTTACAGGAACATGCTTGGTGAGAATTACAAAATAATAAAGCTGAATAAAAGAAAGTCAGTTTAATGTTTTCCTAGACAATGTATTATGTAAAAACTACATGTATCAGAATATACGGGATATTTCGATTTCTAGTTTAAAAATAAGAATTTGAGAAATGCGTTATATATCTACGTACCATCCTATTTTACTCAAATGTGTATGGAGATAAAATTGACAGGTTTGTGAAATAAATCTATGTACCAATGCACAATCTTTAAAAATAAAGTGTTTTCCTAGATGTTTTAACGAGTAGCCTTCTACACACTTGAAACTTTGGCTCAAACAAAACATCTGAAATACCGATGTTAATAATGCAGGCGGTTCGTCAATATGCTATTGCAAGCTATGTTTTCAACGTTTCGATTTAGTCGTTTGCTAAAGGAAGGTACTAACACGATAATGATGCTAGATTTAGTACTAGAACATCTAAAGTCTCTCGAAATATCTACAAACAAGGATGTATTTATGAGATCAGTGTAGCATAAAGCTTCGTTCGTTCAGTACCAGTCGAAGTGAAGTATTTATTGAGAAGTCATCAAGTGGTGGTTGAAAATTCAGTGAAGTATTCAATGTGTCAAAAAAAAAAGTTGTTGATCGAGAGGAAACTGATAGAATAAAGTTAATAAGTTAATTGATTATTTTTGTTAATCAGTATAGTAAATTATATTTAACTTTATTAATGTAATATGTATACACTAGTTTCAGAGACCAATTTGGAAAGTTTTTTTGTTTTCTTTCGGAACTAAGGCCTATAACTTTCGTCAAAATAAACGTAACATGTAGCAAATTTTATTGTTTGTTTTGGTATTATGCACAAAGGTTTCTAGCAGTATACGTCCGCAGACATACCACTGTGCCACTGAGAGGCAAATGTTATTGAATAAATAAATTAATTCGTTATTATTTAGCATTATTCTTCCAAAGTAATCCAAGAGAACCCAATGAACGTCAAAAGTGACAGAATACATTACAACAACACTATTCAAATCTGAACAAAGAATAAATATATGTATTGCTACCATCATGAACTATACTTCCGGTGTGCTTAGAAGCAAAGAAACCCCGAGTGCTTAACATAAAACATTGAGAGTTTATGAATAGATGTTACATTAACGTTTCACAATTCAGCTAGTATACTTTTACAAAAGAGCAATACGTCGAAAATATAATTGAGATGCTTATCTAAAATATAATTATTGATGCGCAACACGAAATCGTTCCCATGGTAGTTACTTTTTGTTTTCGTGATATGACTACATAGTTCACTGATTCACTAATTTAGTTGTGCATCTCACCTCAGCATGACCTTCTGAAGCCTACTTAGACACTTGATATTAACTTATGTGTGCGACAAATTATTTGGTTAGGTATTACATCAATTCTCCATAATTTCCATGAGTACACTAAATTTACTCATCTTGCTCTTTTAACCATGGCTAAATCAGTTAATGTTGTTATTATGTTGAATTTACTCTTCCATATTAGTGATACAAGCCCGGCTAGATGGTTAGGACGCTTGACTCGCAATCTGAAGGTCGTGGGTTCAAATTCCCGTCACACAAAACATGCTCGCCCTTTCAGTCGTGGGGGTATTATAAAGTTACGGTTAATCCCACTATTCGGTGGTAAAAGGGTAGCCCAAGAGTTGGTAGTGAGTGGTGGTGACTAACTGCCTTTCCTGTAGGTTTACCCTATTAAAGTAGGGATGGCTATCACAAATAACCTTTGTGTAGTTTTGTTCAAAATTTAAGGAACAAATAATCAGTATATTCTTTTTAAAATAATTAAAGACAGTGTTTTAAACATTTGCTACTTAACACACACACACATATGTATATATGTTTATATGTCCTCCGCTAGTATAGCGGTATGTCTATGGATTTACAACGCTAAAATCAGGGGTTCGATTCCCCTCGCTGGATAGCCCGATGTGGCTTTGCAATAAGAAAACACAAACACGCATATATTTATATATTAATGAAATTTTTTCAAATAATTTTATCATTCGACATGTGACTGTAAAACACATAACTTTGAAATAGAACATCAACATGAAACCCCAAAGTGATCAATCAAACAAAAGCACAGCTGACACATGTTAACAACTCACGTTAATAATTAAGAAGAGATCGAACATTAGTTCAAAATAGCAAGTCGAAAATGATACAGATTAACGGTCTTACATGGTTAGAGTCAACGTTTATAAATTATTTACATTTACTCGCTGAAAACATTGAAAAGTTTAATCTTCCGACATATTAGTAACAATACTATTTATACATGTAGATCACAGGATTCTTAATACGTATAAATAATTCAGGCCGGTACAAAGATGTGTTACAAACAAAATCAGTTGTTAATTTCAAATTAAAACTTTAGTAAACGTGTTTCTTGAAATCAATTACATGAAATTTTGCTAAGGAGTCACTTTATTATCTAATGAATATTAGGTTAGATAATATAATTTCAAACTGTTCACGACCCGTACTTATTAAAACCACCCAAAAAATCGTATCTAATTATTTAATTAAGTTGCGAATAATTTGAATTGAAGTATAAATTAACATTGCTAAAAAGTTTTACCTTTTGTGTTATTTAGACTGAAATCTATTGTAAAATATCTCAATATACAATCTTAAAAGTTTTTTAATGACTTACGTAATAATATTCACGATGTTAGGAAACACATAGGTTCAAGAAATAAATTTAATTAAAAATACAATATCCTATAATCCGAGCGCTTTCGCAAACGATATGGTTATGACTTATCGTATTTTTATGCAACAACATGATAAGAAATTGTCAGTATGCATAATATAAAAACCCATTGATGGTTAAAATTTTGTTGTTGCTGTTGTAGAAACAAAGCTAATAAACTACAAGACAATAAGTAATACGAAATAATTTGGCAGAACAATAAATATTAGAAACATAAGTTTTTTTATTTAAATTTTGATGTTCCCACTGGCTCAACAGCAAGTATGCAGGCTTATGACTCTGAATTGGCGTTTCTATAGCCATGGTTGGCAAACCACAGGTCAAAATTAGAAAAGTCTAGCACAGTTAATCTTCAAGTAGTTTTTCGCGAAAATATACAAACAGAAACCTTATCTCTTAAGTATCATACCATTCTAAAAAAATGGCAAATTTCTTAAACAAGCAAAAAATAAAATAAAATAAAATAATTTGGTTTGTGTTTTTATGTTCAACATTAAATGTTTCTATCGATTTTGCGAACGGAGCTTTGTTGAGAAAAGAAAAAGTTAACAGCTTAAACATATTTTTTTCTCAGTCTCCAAAGTGAGTTTCACCAATTAAAGTTTCTTTATTTAAAAAATAACTAAAATGTTCATTTTTACACAGCTAATAAATTATATTTATGAAGAAATATGAGCACTGAATTTGCGGTTTAAACCTTTTTGCGGGAGATTATAAAGAAATGCTTAAATTTATATAATAAATATGTTATTCTAATTGTTCTAAAATAACATTTATAATGCTTATGTTATAAACATTGTAGCTGATTCAAAATAAATGCTATTTTTAATTCAAGATTACAAATCATAACATTTCCTAATTCATTAATTTAGTTTTTGTATTTCAATAAAGTTAAAACGTAGATGGCGCTGCACGGGCTTGAAATTTGTAACATAGGAAGGAAATGGATCTATTAAATTGTTTCTGGCGCTAATTCTACAATGCTAATTATATACTGAGAAGGAAGGGTAAGGTAAGTATTAGAAAAGTAGAACATTTTGAACTAGTTGTTGAAGTAAAATGCTGTTATTTACAAGCCAATGACACTTTAGTGTCGCAGGGTTGTGTTGCTTTCCCACAACACAGGTGTCTATACTGAGTATGCAATTTACAAATTTAGAAAACAGTTAATTACTCAATGAAATTGACATGTCTTGTATCTGAGTATCTCAAATTTATATGGTGTAATTTATCGTCTGAAATT
This sequence comes from Tachypleus tridentatus, assembly GCF_004210375.1. Classification (NCBI taxonomy): domain Eukaryota; kingdom Metazoa; phylum Arthropoda; class Merostomata; order Xiphosura; family Limulidae; genus Tachypleus; species Tachypleus tridentatus. The sequence goes on along the minus strand of NC_134837.1, from coordinate 103,628,891 downwards.
AGTTGTTCAACAATTCCGCTGATATGTTCAAGTATATCTGGCACAAATATTTACTTATATATTAAGCTATTAGTACTAGAAGACTTAACGTGCATAATACTGTTTAATAGTTATTAATACTAGTATTAGTTATTTATTCTACACTTACTTGTTCCACATTTGAAAGGAAAAGAAACAAAATATTTTAAAATAGCCATAGCACACCTTGTCCTTCTGCAACAACACACTTGGTTATAACAATTAATACAAGTTATGGACAATATGTAATCATATGGCTCTTCTACTTCTAGACTGTCCTTGAAAATCCATCCAAGACAAAGTAAACAATTCAACCTACCATTTTGTTTTTAAATTACAATTATTCTTTCAGTCATAAACTCTTATAAGATGCCATTCTTCAGTGTTGCAAATGGAAATTTAACTTCACAAGCTAATCATGTTTTTAGTATTACAAAAATAAAACTTATTGGTGCTTAGCATAACTTGTTTTTTCCAAATTATAAACTTTGGAAATATCGAAATTGAGAGTTGTTTTTAACAGATGAGTGTATTTGTTTTAAGATTTTATCTAAAAACAAAACAAAGACTTTAGTCAGAAATATTGCAACATCAGTGCCAGCAAATGACAATGCTATACCTAAGGTAACAACACCAAATAACTGGCTTAAAGTATTTGGGTTATTTCAAGTATCAGAGTTTCATATGTTTGCAAATTGATGACTTGATAGCCCATTTGTTATTTTTCATCTATGATTTTTTTCATACTTGCAAAGAAAAGTGCAATGGTTTGCACTAGTCATAAAACTGTAAAGAAGTAGAAGAGGATAGCTTAATTATGATGGTACATTTTTCAACCTGATTTGCAAAATATTTTTTAAAAGTAGGAAAATGGAGCTTAAAATATAGCTTGGTTAGATAGGTTAGGACACATGAAATGTTGATGCTCCAATTAACTAAGAAGGCTCATCCTCCAGGATGTGCAGGAGAACATGAAAAACTTCTCATTATGAAAAGTTGATGAAGATATAAAACATTACTCCATGTTAGAATAAACTTTTTCCCCAATGTCTTGATTTGCAGACAGTAATTATTTTCAAATACTAAATATCTGACAATCTAAATTTGAATGTTGATGAGGTTCAACAACAGTTGTAATAAATGTGTAAGTAATATAAAGTTTGATATTGGAAGCTTTTCTATGAAAATTCTTTAACAATTACAAATTATGAAAATTCTAGAAATACTGTATAAGAATTATTCACTTTTGGTTTAGAAAAAATAGTAAAACATCCAAGAAATGCAAAAGGTACATTACCTTTACAAAATAAATTTATCAAAAATTTATGAACAGTAAAAAGTTAGATATTTGAAAAATTGTAGTGAAATATAAAAGCAATTGAGATTAAATTTTGACAATAATGTCCTGAGTATAAACAAAAACTCCATTTTTTTTGTGAACCTGACGATGACAGAAGAAGGTCGAAACATTGTTTGTTCCTCTACATAGATTTTTTCAATCCATACCAGCTGTTTTTGCATTGTTGCAGAAGGAAACCTCTGTGGTGAAAATATGTAAAATTCATAGATTTAATATTAAAATATAATAACTAAAGTTTTCCTTTCTTTGAACAAACTTTAATCCAAATACTTCAAGGATGCTGGAACAAGGATAAATTTATGAATAATTTTTAATAATTAACATATCATTGATAATAATACTTTAAATTGTTTTTTGTTTGGTTTCAATATTTTTGTAAAACTTTTCAATGGCTGTGTACATTAGCTATTCCTCATTTTGAATTAGAGACTAGAGAGAAAGAGCTAGTCAGCAGTGCCACACACTAATTGAATGGTGAGATTCAATCATCACATGCATCTACAGTCACAAAGTATGGAGTGTAAAGTTATGTTAATGAGATATGAACCAAGGACTCTCATATTTACAATATAGCATAATAGCTACTAGGCTGTGTTTGCTCATATTTTAAAACCAAATAAAATATTTACACAATATTATAGGATGTAAAGGAATCTTCAAAAGTGAAAATTTGAAGTTTTTATATGTAATAAAATAATGTCACTGATATTTTAAAACCTGTAATGCTTAGAATATAAAAATAAATGAAAAGTACAAAGCTAAAATGACACTTTATAAAACTTCAAACTATATTACTAAAAAAGCTAATGTTTTGAGTATTTTTTTACTAAATTAAATAGATTAATAATTGAAAAAAAAATTTTGTATAAATTTGAATCTTTTATTTTAAACTCTTTTTTAAATTCAGCTATAGATATACTATAGCTTTATTTAAATATATATATATATATGACACATAGTATAGTGTTCTGAGATTTACCTTTTAGTTATTGGATAGGAACCACAGAATAAAGGGAGGCTCATTATATAATGTTTTATGGAGTAAAGTCTGAAGTATCTTGAAATGAGTCACTAGTAAAGAAAGAGACCGATCACATATTTAAATGCAGTTAAACACTCCTTATTCTCTGCATTGACAAATGTATTTGAGACCTAAAGGGAAAGTGTATTTTGTCAATTTTTTACTGGAGTGCATTATTATCTCAAAGTAGCTATCCGTGAATTTTCTTGTCCTTAATTACCTTGTCTCACACTGAGAAACCATTGCATTATATAGGGTATGTACTGAAATGCCATTCTTCTTAAGATACAGGCACCATCCACATTACTGATTATCATGCTCATTGTAAAACAAAGGATATTGTATCCCTGAGACATCACCTGACATTCCATTGGAAAGTGTCACTGTTGCTTTCTCTACAGCATTATTATATTTTAGCATTCTTTTTTAAGAGCAAAGAAATAATACCAGTCAGACAGGATTTACAATGCAAATCTCACCCTGTTAAGAAAAAGTAAATTATCTTTAAGAGTTCAGGAGATCCACCATTCAGAATTCCTTATAAATTCACATCATTTTATTAAGCATTTCATAAATTCACAGCTCTTATAATAGGACAGTGTATTTATTTTAGAATTTGGTCTCTAAGTAAATTTGTAGTAAGTTACAGAATAAATTTCACATTAGCTGTAATTATCTTTCTTTAGTTCTTTATGTATTAGAAATATTGTATTTCATTTGAAAAAAAAAATTTAACCACTTATGACTAACATCATGCAAATTAAGAATACTTTCTGGTAATCATTATTTGTTGTTCTTTGTCTTTGTAACTTCATTGAGGTCAGTTGAACTATACCTCTGTTCTGCATTAATACTAGTACTAAATATTGAATAAAAGTGCAACTTTGCAGTTTTTAGTATTCAAAGAATGCAAGATATTTTTTAACTTGTTACTTATTTGTGGTGATAATTATTTTTCAGGATATTTTAGCATGACATCCCTTCACATATGACTTCATGATAAATTTTTATTTGCAAAAAGGATGAACACAAATAGAAGAGAGTCAGGTAAGTGAAACTGATTTCTCTCCGTATGGAGAACAAAAAATGAGAGCTCAGTGTATGATACTTGAAACATAAATAGAATTGCAACTTGCACTAACAGATATTTAATTATATAAATACACACCTACTGCCAAATTATCTTACAACTTTATACACTTTGGTATTGTTAGGGTAAGTCAGTGACACAGCTGACACTTTCTTCTAGTACATTTTTCTTGTTGTTGTTCACAATTGTTATCATTTGCAAGCTTATCCTTTATTTAAAATATTTTTATTTCTTCAACTGTGTAAATTATCTTAATTTGTGATGATGAGAAACCCACTTGAAGTAAAAATGAATTACAGGAGGGCTGGTATGGATATTAAAACATTAATTAAAATAAAGCACAGAACAACATTTTGACCTTCTCAGGTCATTTTCAGGTTAACAAAGTGTTGTTCTGTGCTTTATTTTAATTGAAGTTTTAATACCCGTACAAGTCCTCTTGAGATACAAATGATGCTAAAGAAATGAGTTCCAATTCCCTCAATGAACATGGTACAGGCACTCTATTCAGTCTAATGCATAACTTTGTGCTTTACAACAAACAAAGAAGTCAGCTGTTAAAAATAAGTTAATAATTTTGATAGTTTGTAACCCAGTTTTAAGCGATTCATAGAAAATTGGTTCACATTTCTTAGATCATTCAAAAGTAATTCTAAAATGTTATTGCACAAAGATATAAAGAATGCATCCATAATAATAGTTATATCATTTGTTTTACTGTAAAATATCTGTAAACATAAAAATTCTTTGACACTCCAATTCATTTTATGTTTGGAGAAAAAATATTGTCTTCAAATATTCTTTTCAAAAACTGATTTCCAAAGAAGGCAATCCTTAAACACTAAAATGTAAAACAGTTTTATAACAGTGTCCCCTTTTTTGTATGCAGTAATTAGAAGTAGCATGTATCTTGGCATCTTTGTCTAATGGGCATTTCATTTTCAGTTTTTTTTAGAAGATATATTCATTTACATTGCAATATGAGAATTTCTACTGCCTTTTGAGTAGGAATAGAACAATAAAGTAGCTTCTATATTTAAAATTAGTCTTAACCTTTAATAAACAAAACCAATTTATATTACTGTGTCCCAGAGAAGCTTAGGTTTAGTTTTAGTTCTAGTGCTAATTACACTGCACAACAATTTTTTTTGAAAAGTTTTTGCTGATTGTGACAGGTACCTAATAGGTATGCACAAATATAGTTTTGGTTTTGCTTCATCACGTAGGAACTCTGACAAATAGACAGTTAACTGTTTACCGGCAATAACATATTTAATTGTGTTTGTGTTTCTAATACGCTATTAAGTTCAACATAATTAAAAGACAAGGTTCACAATTAAAAGGTTCACAAAGACCTGACGATGACCGAAGAAGGTCGAAACGTTGTTCGCTCTTCTATGTAAAAGTGTTTTCTCAGCCCAAACGAGCCGTTTTTGCATATAAAATGCCCAACAGTGTTCAAGAAGCAAAAACATTGTTGGGAAGTGTTATTTTCATCATCCATTTAAGGGCAAGATAGGGTTGCTTTTCGTTTTCTTCTTTAAAACAGTCATTTTCTTGAAGACTAAAATGTAGGCAATGACTTTTTTTAATATTTATAAAACAGGCATTGTTTGAGGAGGTAATAACCATATCATTATTAAATGTAACTGGAACATTAACATTAAGAAACAACAACGACTGCTTTTATTTATTTTGTTATAAATAAATAAGGTAACACATGGCTGAACTGCCTACGATAAAGTTTATTTTGTAGTTGTTTTGACGTTAATTTAAATGCCGAAAGTTAGTGAAACAATAAAACCAACGATCTAATAAGTGATTTTTGTAACGTTACGTGGTTGGTGAAGTTCATCGTTGAAAACTTTTCCATTGTAACGCGTGGATGAATTTTTAAAAGTTGAACGAGAACTGTATTAACAAAGCCCTTTAAAATCACATGCTTCTTAATATGAACAATATACTCCTCGTTGTGGTCTAACATACTACAGAAATGACTTTTTTTTTTTTTTTATGAAAGTGTCACGCTCGAGAAATATTATTGAAAAGGAAATATAACGTCAGAATAATTTGTATACATCATCAAATTTGTTTTAACTTAAATTTTTTTTATTTGTCAGCATATAAATAATAATAATAAATACAGTGAAAGACTTTCTTGAGTATACAGTACAGGTAACAAACACTAGATAGCGCTATTTAAAATTTAATTGGGGGATCTTGTGTAGGTCTAATTGCTGGCTGTAGAACCTCTTGTATTTTTCATAAATGAAAATGAAATATATGGCTTTGCATGGTAATGCACTGTAGCTTTTTAACAGTTTCGCATGCTTTGTTTTTATTAACTGCACATGTGTACCCAATAATAAAAATTTTGTAAAATGTACTACATACAACTCACTGCAAGTTATATGAAAAATTTAAATACAACTTTTTCGCGGCTTTGAACTCTTGTGCATGAAACTTGTCCATTAGTAACAGTATATTATTCCGTTGTAATTCCGTAGTTAGTGTTGTAATCATAGGTTGGCTTAAAATGCGAGAAGCACTCGTTATGGTAAAAAAAAAAGTGAACTATTGTTATTGTTTTAACTAATTTTGAAGGGAAATGATGAAAATTATGTATATGTGGTTCACTTATTTTGGGTTGTTATCAGGAGGAGGTAGTTGGGGGTTTGCGAAATACGAAAAGTTGTTATGATAAACGTAATCGATTAATTTTTAATATTTAGTATTTCGTTCGTTTTCCAGCAAACACAAATATAAAAATTCACTTGTATAATTCCACACAGAACTACAGAAATCAAACAAAGTCAAGACTGCTATTAAATAGTCTTTTTAATAGTCGTTTATAGTCTTTTTAAGGAGATGTGACTTAATCTTTATATTCATTTATGCGTTTCTGCCGGAAAAGAAACCAATATATATTTTATTCATTTGTGCTCTTACCCACGCATGTGGTAAGCGTAAGATAACGGATAAAATCCTCAAATACATCAGTCTAATAATAATTAACACTCCTACGAAAAGTGGGGCCTAATAGGCCCCAGAGCAACTTGAAAGGTTATTAATATTAGGCTAATAACTTTGTATTTAAATGAAATTGCCATTTAAATCCATTAATGAATGGATTAACGAGATTCCCACTGTCCCTATCTACTATCTAGCGAAACCACAGCCTGGGGAACGGGCTTGGAGAAATCAGGACTAGAAACGTTTCTTCGTAGGAGTGTTAAACATATTTTCCATATTGCATATGTGGAGCGAGTCTAGTTGCGTGGGTGTAAAGACAGATGGTATAACACTTAAGGTGACCTTGTATCAGTGCCTGTCAGGAACCAGCGCCAAGGGCATCGTCATTTTTGTGACGCGAGAACTAGCGAAGCGCTCGATTCTCGCACTTGAATAGCAGTCGAGTGTAGCGTCATTAGTACTTTAATACGTTCGTACATGTGTCGTTGGCTGAACGTATTGAGTATCATTTACAACTATAACTGTTACGTAAAGAGCAACGAAAAATAGTGGTAAAGAACGCATTAATATTGGGAAAACCATGAAGTACGAACATGGACTAACATACGTACAAGTTTTAATATTGATAGAAGTAAATTATTTTCTTAAGTAAAAGGTGTTCACAAAATATTTCTGTACAATATATATATATATATATAAGTTAATGTCAAATCTAGCAAGTAGAAATGCAACAGCAATAGGAAAACGTTTTGAAACATTTCTACTGGTCATTTCATTGTTTAACACTAACATAATTATAAAAGTTTTGTATTAAAATGTTGTTTGGATTTCTTGTTAATAATTAATTATTTAGATTTATTAAGAAACTTCTTATTACAATTTTTTTCAATAAAATTACTATTAATTGGTCTTCCATGGCAGATTGTAATATTTAAATTATTCCTTTTCAACACTAAACTTTGTTTTGACTATTTGATATGCTGAATATCTTTCAAGAGTAAGTCTTTCATGTTTTATGAGCTTTATCAAAAAATGGTTCACTTGTCATTTTGGCTTGTTGGTTTATTTCAGTATCTTGAGTAATGGGTAACAGGAATATTTGGAAATGTTTGCCCCATTAAAATTAATAACTTGCATCTCCTGTGTTTATGAATGCATGATTCATCAGGAACCTAACTTATATACTGTATCTTAACTATGTACAGGTGAAATGTCTTATTTTTTGTTACTGGCACAAAACTTGTAAATCCAGCTTCACTTCTGTTACCAATTGAACACAATTGTCATATTTGGTCTTAACCTTCACAAGCTTTTTGTTTGAAGTACATTAACAAGCTATTATTTGTTTCATGCCTCACTACTTAATAAAATAATAAAATAAAACATATTAACTGATACATACAATAAGTTATATTAAGAAAATGAGTATGCTTTTAGTTTTACCAAATTACTTTTTCATGTTTTTCTAGTCTAGACATAATACTGCTTGTAACATAATTTTACCAGTAACAAAAAATACATTAGCTGTATTAAACTATCATATTCTGTAATACAGACTATACAGTAATCAGTAATGACAAATAATTCTGCTTGCAATTATGATTAGACCCATGACAATAGTGTTGGTGTATAACTTAAACCTACTACCATTAGAGCAACATGAGTAGTGTCATCAGTAACAACAAATAGCTATAATCATTAATCCTTAATACATGTTGCATGCCTAAAATATAGCACTCTCAGTGATATCTGATGTCTAATGCTCTTATAACTATAGTCTGTGAGCAATATACTGTTTACCTGTAATGCAATAATAACAACAAGTAAACCTATTAACACAGTGGTTCTTAACCTTTTTGGAGGTACTGAACCCCAGATGTTTTGTACTTGCATTCACTGAACCCTTTGTAATTGGAAAAATAAAATGGATTTTTTTCAAATTCAAAACATAAGTAGATATTTTATGATGCACGATTACTACAGTCACAAGTCGACTGCTAAGTGCACGAAGTTCCCTGTAGTACAGATATTAAGGCCAAGTGATGTGACGTGATCAGCCGCAGCCAATGATGGCCAAGTGGAGCATGACGTCACGAATCATAGGAGTGGGGTAAAGGGAATGGACACACAAACAGTGTGTGTGTCTTGACCTCTGCCGAACCCCTGGGGTTCGATTGAACCCAGGTTAAGAACCACTGTATTAACATTTATACATAATACAACAGACTGAGTAACATCAAATAAAGCTATTTTTACTTAGAGATATTGCTTAGGAAATAAAACAACAAAAGAAAAAGAAACACCCAGAAACTAAACTTTCTGATAAGTTTACCAGTGAATTAGTTTATTTTTAAATATATGTATAATAAAATCTTCTCTAATAACTTGTAAGTTCATAATGTAATAATACCAATTTTTTCTGGGATCATTTTAAAGATTTTGCTAACTCAAATTGATTATTTGAAGTAAACTGTAGAGTTTACATTTTTTAAATTGACATAGCACATGCTTTAGCACCTACAGATGATGTTTCTGATGACCTGGAAAGGAAAAAAGAACAGACCAAAACCAGTTTTCTGAAGCCTTGTAATGATGAACAAAATATTAAATTTTCATTAACTCAGATGGCCTACAGAAATCAGACCCTGAATATTGAATCTTCTAGTTTGATCGAATCACCTGTTGTATCTGCTGTCTTAATTTCTCATGGATTGTTAGAGAATGGGCTGCATTTGTTTGAAAATTCCGGAGTTAAAATTAAAACAGAAACAGTAAGTTTTGGTAATTTTAATTGCTAATTAATTATGAAGAGGGTGTGTTTCTTCTGTTATGGTCACTGTATGATCATATAGTCATGGTGTAAAATTAACTATCAGTTTATTATATTTTTATAGTCAATAGCTACAGCATAGGGATAAATGTTATTTTTTATTTTCATAAGATTAAATGTCACTTCTTTTAGCTTGTTAATTATTTTTGGTTTTTTAGAATTTAATAAATGAAAAGGGTTTAGTGATTTAGACAATTGGAGATTAATAATTTTAATAAAATGTCAGTAAGTAATGGCAGTGTTCTTGTTTAAGAAAAATATCTTAAAAGAATATATTTATTTGGGAGTAAAAAGTAGACTTTTAGTTAATGTAGATTTTCTTTGTTTTAATTTTAGAAGAGTTGATTGTAAAAAACATAATTTAATATTTTTAGAGCTCCTTACTGTAACTACTCTTTATTTATAATCTACTTTGTAAGTTTACCAAATGTATTTGTGATTTTTCAAAAAATTATTTTTCTGCCTGTGATCTACTTACAAAAGAAAAAGGCCTTTGTTAGCAAAAGTAGAACAGCTTGCAAGGAGAGAAGTATTGATTGCATATTTTTCATAACTTTATAAAATGAAATTCTAGGTGTCTAAATAGGATGTTGGATATTTATAGAAATTTACTGATGAAAGTAAAATCCATCAAAATCAACACAGAGAATCATCCTACAAATGTCAATGGTTAGACTGTGAGCAACTATGTATTGATCGAGATGAACTAGCTGAACATGTTAATTGGAATCACATCCAACAGGGCTCTGATGCTGAATATCATTGTCAGTGGATTGGCTGTAAACGACAAGGGAAAGGCTTTAATGCTCGGTAAATTTTTTTCACAATAATTGATTTGACATTTTGTATAATAAAATTAAACTGTATCTGGAAACTTCTGTTTTTTTAAACTTTTATAACATAAAACTTTCCAGACCAACCAATTAAAATTTCAAAGTTGAGATTAAAACACTAAACTCTAAGACATCATTATAATGATTTTATAGATTGTTTTATTCTTGGCAAGCTAAGGCTTACTAATGTGCTTACTAATTCCAAATCCAAGGATACTTATTATAATTAAAATACTGTTCAACACTTTCAAATTTTAATAAATGAAATATGAAAAAATATTTAATTGTGAGATCAATATACTTCATTAGAGCACATTTACTTAGCATTCTAAGGATAAATATTTGGAAGAAATTGAAATAATGAGTGTAAAATTCTGTGTGAATTAAATTTCTGCTATGCTACTTGCTGAATTTTTTTATTCTGATGGAAATAAATACTTTGTAATATTAAAATGATAAATTTAGTGAATTCCTTTTAAAATAATGTTCTGCTCATATATTATGAAAGAAAATGTCAAGATTAAATGGTTTTTATGAAAAAAGTATTATATTGAAAGTTTTTAAAGGGTAATTGTGCATTACATATATATTTATCATATCAATTCTTTTCCAACTCATGATTTTTCTTTGTTTGAATGAACTGTTTGACAAATGTTAAGTAAAAGTATCAAATAACCTACTGAGAAGAGATTTAGTAGTTCTCTCTTTATGTTGAGACTGTATTTATGTGAAACTGTACATCAAGGTTAATTGTCAAAAAATAAACTTACCCAAAGTAAAATACTGAGTATAATTTGTACCATTTTATAGCTAAATGTAAATATATGTGTACTGTGAGTCATGGATGAGGATAGACTTGTATACTGAGTATTTTGTTTATAGTTTGTAATTGAAGTATGGGAGCAAATGGTAACTCTACACATTCTAGACTCCTGTGGTGATTTCTATTCATTGGGTTTTACAATCAGCTCTTTCTGAGCTTCAGTCTGAAAACTGATAATAGTTGTTCAGAGATTGATTTATTTTGAAATTTGGATCTTTGCTTGAAGTTTAGTACTTTGTGATTGAATAAAAAGTAATTATTAAATATAGTCAATTCAAAACCAGTTACTGATTTCTTATACTGGTACTGGTATATTAGATTAGCTATATCATTTACAGGGTTAATTTTTAGTTCTTGTGTTATGCAAGTTGTGTGGTTTGATCAGAAGTTATTCTTAACCTTCATCAGTACACATTAAAATATTCACCTTTCAATACACCTGAGGTCCATATGGACCCTGCATATATTTCATTTAAAGATCATAATGTTGAATCTATAATTAAATGTTGAAAAGTTAGCATGCTGGCTTCTCATAGCATTCTACAGATAAACACTAAGAATGACTGGGTACCACAAGTATATAATATGAGATTTATTATTATAAAATGTGAAATTTACTTATATCCATTTTCTCATATTTGGACAAAAATTGTCATCATTGACATATATTTTGATAATATATTATCAAACTTATATATTAGCTAATATATTAACTTCTTTAATTGACATCTTACAATTAAAACTAACAAAATACTGAATGAAGAAGCAGATTTCTTGAATATGTATGAAAATTTTGTTTCAGAGCTAAACTAATGCCAAATTTTGGACAACTTGTAAGCAATACTTACTTTGAGTGAACATAAAGTGTTTTTCATATCTTTTACTAGTCATTTTACAAACACTCATCACATCATACACTTGGTGTGGAGTGATCAGTGCAGATGTGGTTTGCACATGCTGTACAAGTTTGATGGACTTTCTTGTCTGCTATTTTTGGGAAAAGATAACATTGTATTTTTGTTGCTGAAACATTATGACTAGCATGCTGTCTTGTGTCAAGCAATCCAAGATCTGCGAAGGCAGATTTGAAGCCATTTTGCATTGCACAGGGGTTCTGGAGATGTCTCTGAAGTAGGTTGTTTGCATTACTTTACTTCAGGAGAGATCTAAATATGTAATCACTGTTTATCACAATGGATACCCTCTGTGAGTCCATACACACAATGCCTGATGAAGACACAAGCTCCAAATCTATATATTACTTAGAGTCTGCACAGACCCACACAACTTTATATTCACAAATATTACTTGACTGCAAAACATCAAAAGTTTTACTATTCTTGTGTCAGAGGATGATAATGTGACAATTACATGAATATAAATAAAAGTATAACTGGTCAATGTAAAAATATTCATTGTTGGGGTCCATATGGACCCCAGGTGTACTGATGTAGGTTAATAAAGTTGTTACTATCTAGACAAGAGTCTCAGTTTTTTCAGATTAAGCACTACTTTACCTTGTGGGTCTTTTGTACATGGATGTCCATTATTATATTTTTAACCAGTTATATAACTGCCATTTTGAATGATTTTTTAAATTAAAATAATACAGTTAAAGCTTAATTCTGCTTGATACTTTTCATGATGTTGTGTATAGCATTTCTTGTAGCTCTTTTAAACTCATAAATACTTATTTCAATCATTTAATTATTGGAATAAGTATATGTGTGTAAAATACCTGTAATAAATTTTATGTAGCACTATAACTATGTTTATATAATGCAATGTTCAATAAATAAGGCTAGATTAAATTGTAGACCTGAGTTTTAAACTTTATAAAGTAAAAGTTTATATGTAAGATCAGGTTAGTGTTAGACTAATGGTGTAAACAAAACTTCTGATTCAGCTTATTGTTAGCCTAATCATTCAGCTTTACCTAATTCTAGTTGGATGTCATTTTTTGCAGTATCTGCTTATAATTAAATAATGTTTGTTAATTGTTTAAAAAAATCAGGTGGATTGATGAAAAGAAAGAGACATTCTGTTAATACTTGGACTTGAATTTTCAGTTACACGTAATTGCTAGAAAATAGCAAAAATAGAGTATCTAATTTTGAGGGAGAAAATGAGTTAAAATGTTCAACTGTACAACATGCTTTTTTAAACTTTTAACAATGCTTGTTTTATTTTGTACAGTTTTTTTGTTATAGTCAGTGTATGTCAATGGTGTTAGTAGCATGGCTGGATGAAAAAGATTGTGGTTAAACTATTAGACTGAAATTGTTTTTTATCAAGGATCAACTTTTATTATTCTCAATGGTAGTATCAATGAAAAGGAAATTCTGGATGAAACTAAGTTTATACTGTTAAAATATATTATAAGAATCTGCTGAGTTTTGTCAAGCTGTCTTTTTACCAACTTACCAACCTTTACAGCATTGTCAGTTTGTTTTAGTATTTATCACAGTTAAATGTCCTCTGATACTTCTTAAAATGGTTCATTTAAAGAGTCATAATTTGTTATTAAGGTATTTTAAATATACAAAAACATTCAAAATAATTTCAAATGGGAGTTGCACCATTAGTAGCTTGGTACCATAACCAACATGTTTCATAAATTGTGCATTTGATTTTGGTGTTTTTATAAAGGAACAACAGAGTAATATCACACAGTAGCTTTTCTGTAGACCATTCATAGTGGTAGAATATTAAAAGTTTCTTCCTTTCTTAATTGTTGAGTGTTTGTTTTTTGTTCAGAAGGTAACTTCCTTGTTTGATTAAAAATAACTTAATAGTGTATTTTATATTTAAGAGAAGATAATATTTAGTATACTTGTTTGTTCTCTTACAAATTTATTTATTTTTCTGTGTTAAGGTACAAGATGCTGATGCACATGAGATGCCACACAAATGAAAAACCACATGTTTGTGCATGTGGCAAACGTTTTGCAAGACTAGAAAACTTAAAAATTCACATGCGATGCCATACAGGTACAGTAATCAGTTATATGCTTTCATTATACATACTCTGTGTAGTATTTACTTTTAATTTGTTATGAATAAACTTGGAATAATACATTGCTACATTTTAAAGAAGACTCAAAATACATAAGCTGCTGATCAGAAATCCCTAATTTGTTGAACTTTAAGTAATAGTTTTGCATTTTACATGTTATAAAAAATATGAAATAAAGTAAATGAAATAGCTATCATACTGAACTAATTGTAAAAGACAACTGATTTCATTTCATTTAATAATGGTTTGATTTTCTTTAGTATTATTTTTTTCTGTAGGGGAAAAACCTTATGTGTGTCATGTAGAAGGATGTGGCAAGGCTTACACTAACTCTAGTGATAGATTCAAGCATACACGAACACATTTTGTTGAAAAACCTTATGTATGTAAAGTGGAAGGCTGCAGCAAGAGGTACACTGATCCTAGCTCTCTTCGCAAACACCGGAAAACCTGCGGACACTATCAAAATAACACTGAACAGAATATTCACTTTGAAACTCACAAGCTAGAAAGTTATTCTGACAAGAACTCTTCAGAAATTAAAGTTGATAAATCTTGTACTTTTCTCACTGGTCATCAAGGTAAGGTTCCTGTTAAGCCTAAAGTTACTAAACCTGATGTTCTCAGGCCCAAATCTGAAAGATCTGGTGTTAAGTGGAAGCATCCTTTCTCAGAATATTCATTCTACCTTGAAACGTGCCATAAACTGGATAATGAAAATTTCAGATATTCTAATACCAGTGATAAAATGACAGCAGTGTATTCTTTTTCACCAAATGAGGTTTTGCCACTTGATCTTAGCACTACAAATAGTGAAAATGTTAATTCTTCTGACACTGAAAGTCACTTGCAATCATCATAAGACTGAATGTTTTAAAAAGAAGTCAAAACAGATAGTAGTGTTTTAAGTGAATCATGAAGATTTGTTTCTTTCAGAAAAATAACAAAATGAAATCTTTAACAAAGATTAATGAAAGATTAGCACTTTGCAGTCATTTGATAGCCTTTGTAAAATGTTTGTCACCATATATATTTTAGACTGAAGTGTACAAGGTGTACAGAATGAAAGCTCTATTTTATGCTGTAACTATCTATGTTGTTATGATCAAGTCAACTTGTAAAGTTAACAATGAAAAAAGTAAACAGTTTTCAGTTGACTGCTTAGTGACGTACAGAACCTACTTTGATCAGAAGTTACTGGTAGTGCTAAGGTTAGGGTTTGTAAAAAAGATACATTAAGTAGTAAAATCTTTTTGTCTTTTATTTTTTATGCAGTTAACACATGGGTTTCCTTACTTTCTCAGCATGAGACCCACCAGAATACTCTACATCCTTATTGAGTCCTTCCACCCAGTGAATCTATAAATATTGAGTATTTTAACAGTATCATGTATTTTGTGCATATGCTACAGTCTCCTTGAGACTTTCTTGTAGCCCCCAGTTTGGGAATCACTGAAGTAAAAGACAAGTATATGTACTTCAAAAGACACATGTATGACTGAACAGATATGGAATTCTTAATACTTTGTAAAAGTCCCACCATAGCTACAGATGCATATTAGATAACACAAACTGTGAACATCAGAAGAAAAATCATACCACTGATTTTTCAGATTTACCTAATACTAATAAATAGTTTAAGTAACCAAATTGTTTTAGAAAAAAACATCCTATTTTATTTCTCAATAAAGAAACAACAGTTTAGATATACACAGAGCTTAAAGTGGATTTGCTATTTTCGGGTAATATGCATTTGTAGCTGTTAGTTTTAAAACAAAATATTTAATTAACATAAGTTATGTATAGACAACATTTTGTTTTTCCTGGTCTCTAAATTAAGCAAAACACTATGTGCTTGTAAGTGATTAATTCAGTTGTTTAATCTACGGAACTAATAAAACTTGCTCTCTTTTTTTGTAGATGAAATTAGTGAAGAATTCTGTAGCATGTGCATTCCTTCCTTTGTAGCTTGTTACATTACAAAGATTAAAGTGTAAACTGCTATTCAAAGTTACTGATATGTAAACAAGGTGCTCATAGCATATATGTAGTTTGCTAAATAAGGAACATGCAGTGGGTACAGGTTATAACTATCAGTGAATACTAGGGTAACAGTTTAAAGTAAATGTTTTGGCATGTGGAAGTTATAGGTAATGCCTGATAAAGAATACAGATCTAAATTTATGTGTGACCACAATTTGGTCATGTAATGAAATCTTGAAATTCATTTGATCTTATAATTTTATAACATCATTCACATGAAGTGATATATATATATTACTATTATTAGTGAAGAATCTCTGCTTTTTATGTAATTTTATAGTAATTACAAGGATAGAATTTTTAAAAAACTTAATATTTTAAATACAACAATATACTGACTAATCCTACTTACTATTTAAAAAATGGTGGTTTATAATTTTGATTTTTACTCTACAGTAACATGACATCTTAATATATATATATATTCTTTTTTTTGTATGTATTAATACAACCAAATTTAGGTGTGTAGCACAGATATAGAAGTGCTTATGTTTCTTCTGGTGGACAAAACAGTCATCATAGAAAATGTATTATGCAAGTTACAGAACATTGTGCATATATTCTCCCAAGTAAAATATGTTCTTACAAAAGATTTTTACATTTGAATGATGTATTAAGAGAAGAGTACTAAAAAGATGCTGTTATGACTGAATGTTATCAGTTTCACCACAACTAGTGACAGGATACAAAACTTTTGTTCACTCTTTTTTGGTTCATGCAAGTAATGATCAACATAGAAGTTGTTGACATAATTCAACACACAACTGACCAGATGCGAAACTGTATGTAGTCAGAATTGTTCATTCATTTTCAGTAGATTTAGTTTTGGCTGTTTAACAAAATATAACACAAATCATAAGATCTATTGTTTACAAACATACTCCTCTTCAGGTATTAAGTAGAGGTATGACATTTCTGAGAAGATTTGTCTGGCTTTCATTTCAACTTTATGCAAAAGCAAATAATTTTGTAGTATCTTAAGCTTTTGAAAAATATTCTATTCAATGAACTCTGCATGAATTGAATAAAACAAAGCCAAAAAACCCTATACTACTGCAATTTGAAATTGGATGAACATAACTGAAATTGTTACATTACATAGCTATGATAGAAAATATTGGGAACCAGAGCTAAAGTTTATTTGTAAATAATTTCTTTTTGTGTCATTGACAAAAATTATTATTAAAATGGTTCATAAGGAAAAAATGTTGTTGTATATGCTCACATCAAACAGGTTAGATAAACAAATTCAAATGGGAAATCTGCAATGGAGAACAGTTTAAAATTTGAGATGTAAAAATGAATAATCACCTCTCTCACAGTATAGCTTTGTTTCCTTTTTAGATTGCTCATTCTGCTAAAAATATTTGAAAGCCACCAGTCTTTTTTAAAACTGTCTAATCTCACATAAAACAACATGAATTTGGAACACTGCAAAGAACAAGAATTCACAAGCGTGAATGTAGTAGAGCCCTTCACCAATAGAAGTATGATGCATGTCCATGTGTATTGACTTCCTTTACATCTATTCATGTGAATTCTAATTCTTTATCCCAGCACTGTAGTGCACTGATATGTTCTAAATTTGTTGTTAAGATCTTTTAGAAAGGAATACTTTAATTTCTCAAGTCTGTCTCCCTTCCTCCATTATCAAGGATTTTCATTTTTTCCTTTTCTTTCTCTTTAGATTTTTAACAGTGTCTCTGTTTGTGTCAGTGGGCTAAAGTTGCTTGCCACCAATCTTTCCTAACTTCCTTTGTTCTTCTTTTGTTCCAGTTTTGCCCTTCCATCTTTGTCTCTTGCTCTGGTTCTTCTTTCACTCTCAATTCTGTTCCTGTTTTCAGAATTTCCATGTCTTCATGTTCCACTTCTATCTAATGTCTCACTCTCTGGCCTAATCACCAGTAGCCATTTAGTTTGTTCAAGACCTATAAGAACTCATCTGTTTTGGTTTATAGACCTATGGGCACATTTCACTACTAACAGATGAGTTGCTAAGATTTTTTTCTGCTTACCTTCAGTGTGTAATGGGAGGGTATTAAATTTGCTGGAGGAACAGGCCATTGAAAAAGTTCATGAGCTCTTTCTGGATTTTACTTCCATTTCTTTGTTGTTCCCCAAAAGACCATTTTCTCAAATTCAATCATGGGGATCACATTTTCCAGTATTGTGCTCTTCTTTTCAGTACAATGTTTACCCCTTATGTTTCTCTTTACATTATGTGGGCCTTTGCTCAATGTCATAGTCTGGGTCTATGATCCCATTTCTATATGGATGACTGGCTTCTCCCCATTTCCAAGAGGGGAATGTCCCAAATGCACTTCCTTTTTTTTTCACAGATCTGCTCATTTGGGGTTGCTTGTGAAGATTTCCAAATCTTTCTTCACCCCAACCTAATATCTCATCTACCTGCTAATTCCCCTCAACTCTCACATCAGCTTTGCCCAACCTTCTCCCACTCATTTATGGGGACTTGAGCATTTGGTGACCGAAATTCATACCTCACCTTCACGTATTGTATGAGAGGTTTTATTTCTTCTATGCTCCTGGTTTTCTGGAACTATTCATTCCACTTGGCCATGCATGTGTCCCCTACAGTGATTGTTGTGTGACCAATAGAAACTTTCCAGGGGTTCACTACCTGAACTGATCATCCTTCTCTTCAGGAGGATATTGCTGACTGGCAACATTACTCCAACATCACATTCACATTTGGTGTTCCCTTACTTTCACCCAACCTAAACTTTACCTCTTTACAAATGCTTTTCTTGATAAGGAGCAATTCTAAATAACTATCTAACTTTAGGTTCTTGGACCCTAGAGAAGTGTTTGCTACATATCAACACTCTTGAACTGCTCATTGTCCATCAAGTATGCTTTTGTTTCCTTTCTCTGCTTGTTAAT
Source organism: Tachypleus tridentatus (assembly GCF_004210375.1). Lineage (NCBI taxonomy): Eukaryota > Metazoa > Arthropoda > Merostomata > Xiphosura > Limulidae > Tachypleus > Tachypleus tridentatus. Next base: position 103,609,980 of record NC_134837.1, on the reverse strand, counting down.
CATTTGATAATGATCAATTCAGACAATTCCACAGTTCTATGACATATCAACTACCAAGGAGGCATATCAAAACTTTCTGCTTTCAGATATTGGACTTATTCTTGTGGTCCCATTCTAGCTGGGTGAGTTTAATATAGCCTGTTCTCTTTTGGGTGCACTGAAAATTATCTCAAAATGTCTTTCTTCATAAAAGCATGTCATTTTCATAGAACAGTCCCTGTACCCACAGATCTTCTATTGGATCTCTCCCAGACTCGGATCTCTTCAAATAGATGTCATCACCACTCCCCTCTTCCCTCTTAATTTTCTGTATCTTGTTTCTCAGCCCTTGCTATTGATGCTCTCAGTCAGGACTGATCCAGTCATTTTCTGTATGGCTATCACCCTCTTCTTCTCCTTCTTTGAGCCCTTGCTCTGATTTGGTGGTTTATTACTGGCAAGACTAACCTTGACTTCTTGCCCAAGCATCCACCTTCCCTTTCCAAACATTTTCTCTCTTTTGACCCATCATTATGCTACAGAAAGCCTTTTACAACTTCTTTTACTCTGGTTTCTCTCTTAACATTGTAGACTGGATGTCAACATTGGTTTTATGCTATTTATGTTTTTCAATGATGTTTTGTTTTACCTTCATTTCCTTTTATGAATTTTACTACATTTACTTTACTTTTACCTTTTTACCGGATATTTGGCTAATTTTTATTACGATTTTGCTATATGTCTTTTAACACTTTTCTAATTTTACCTTTTGATAATGGCTGTTATGACAACATAACCTGGAACCAGGACTGGAAAGGCCAACTTCAAGTGCTGGTGGTGGTTCTTGTACTTACCTGTTAGTCTTCCTGGTGGGTTATGATCATTACCATTTTGCTTGAGAAAGTCCTTTACAACTTCTCTTACTCTGCTTTCTCTCTTAACATTGTAGACCAGGTGTCAACATTGGTTTTATGCTTTTTCTATTTTTCAATGATGTTTTGTTTTACCTTCATTCCCTTTTATGTATTTTACTACATTTAATTTATTTTTACCTTTTTACTGGACGTTTGATGCAGATAGCCTAGCTGCTTTGTGCCATAAAACACTAAATCAATCAATCAATCAACTCTCTGTACTTATGTAAATGCTTATTGTCATTGAGCTATTCTTCACCATTTCCCTCCTGGCTGAGTTATTTTACAAAATATTACCTCCTCCTTCACATACATATTTGACCATGGCTAGTTTGTCTATCGTTGTGGGTTATTGGTTGGTGCTGTTTTCTGCCTTCCACCTTTGCTGACACCATTTAATTTTTTCTTCACCTGTTCTTACTACTATCTTTCATTTTTCCCACACTTACAGACCATTTGTAATGGCTCCCTCCATCATTTCAACTATTCTATTTGTGAACATGACTATTCAAAAGTTAATATTTTTTTAAATCTGAAAATATGTTTCTGAAAGATACCTCTTTACACATTTCCACCAAAACCTCCCCTCTCTTCTGGTGTACTTTTGTCATTGCCTCATCAAAGAATGAGAATTCACAAGCACAAATACAGAGGGAGTCACTGTCCATGGAGGTATGTTTCATGCCAGTCCTATTGGTGACTGGCATTGGTAAATGTCATCTACTCTATGATGACATCATTATGCAGTGGTGAATGTACGTGGTCTCATGAGATTAAGTGGGAGTTTTCACAAGATTAGCAGCTTGCAAATCTTTTGTAGAATGCATGATCTTATGAGTAAAAAAACTATTCTGTGTGTTATGTATCTTGTCAGAAATATATTTTCTGATCAGGAAAATGTGAACTGTAGTTTGGCATGCAAAATTCAAAGTTTTTAACAACATTTTCAACAGTGCATTTAAAGATTTTTAATGTTTATTATTGATGCATCAAACTGTTTGTGTTATCCATAATTTCATTGTAGGAGCTTGTAGCTTGAGAACATGATATTTCATCAGTATTTTTTTTATATATTATCAGTTTACCTCAGTAGATTGTTGTGCTCAAATGAAAATATTCAAAATTATTGCTTATTTATTGTCATACTGTTTCACTGCATTTAATTCTATCACAAATTGTAGTTTTTCTCTTTGAAATGAAGCTATTAGACTGTTAGTTTCATGCCAGAATTTAGTAATTCTTCTTACAGTTGCATTTAAATGGATAAACTCTAATAATACATGTAAATATGTTTTTGTAGAGCTTCTTGGAAAAGCTTATTACTAATATATTAAACCTATGGTTTTTCAAAATTAAGTCAGCATTTTATCATAAACATTATTTTCCTATATTTTTATTTTATCATATTTAAAAATGCTTGAAATATTTGTAAGCAGGTGAAATACAAGTGATCATATCTTGTGTAATCTCTTGTGTTGTAGTTTTCTTATATGGTGCAGAATTATGTTCATGCAGGTAATATTGAGGGATTTTGCATATTGTCTTCCTTGTACATGTAAGTTCCATATAACTAAATAATGTTATGCAGATTACGGTTGCCAGGAAATGCTGTATATCTGTTGTAGACAGATTCAGTGATCTTTTTCAGGTTTTAGTTAGCTGATATGGGGATTTGAGTAATCAGTCATAAAGTGAAGAAACACTGTATTATAAAAACTTCAAAAGATTTCTGCTGGAGGCTTGAATTTTTTGTTTCTGGAATGCTGATTTCTGTCTGAAGTACTAGTCTATCTTCCAAACTTTTTTTTGTAGTTCAGTAAAAATGAATTGATGATAAGAGGAAAAAGAAAGATCATTTCTGCTATTACACAGCTCAAGGTAATTTCAGGGATACCAAAATAGCATAAATCTTTCATGATAAATATTTGTCTAAAATATTTTTTAGTAAATAAACCACATATTGATAAACGTATAAACAGTTTGTATTTTTAAGTGCAAAACTAGGAATTAATCAGTTTTCTGAAGAATCTACTTGCTGCCTTTTATTAGCTGCCACTTATATTCCAGAGTGTTTTCTAAATCACTTTCTTTGGTATATTAGGTAGAATGGTAACTGTTGTAAGGAGATCCATAAGCCATTCTAAGTTGTGTAACTTAAAATTTAAGTTTGAATTTCTGAAGTACTTTTTTTTTAAATTACAATGTGAAGTTTTGTAACCATCTGTATAGTTGTGAGAAATCATTCTAAGCATCAGTATAGTGGTAAAATCTATATAGTTGTGAGAAATCTTCCTGAGCATCAGTATAAAATCTATATAGTTGTGAGAAATCTTTCTGAGCATCAGTATAGTGGGGAGAAGTTTCAATGAATATCACTATTTTTTGAAACATCAATAGCAGTGAGAAATTTATTAAAAATATTGTTGTAGTATTGAGGTATTAAGCAAACTTCAATACAGTGATAAGATGTAAAATATTAGCACAGTTATGAGAGAGCTCGGTAACCAATGAAATGATGATGAAACATCGTTAAAAACTACATTTTGGTGTGAAATCTCAGTAAATCTTCTACAGAGATGTGATTTCTGTTAATACAGAAATGAGAAGCATTTGTAAACCTTAACATAGTAGTATGAGTTCTCAGATTCATTTCAAAGTGATAAAACATCTTGCTATAAAAATTTTAAGAGAAATCTCAGGTAAATGTCAGTACTGTAGCAAAAAATCTCAACATAAATATGAGGTTAAAAAAATTTAAGTATATAATCCTATCATATTCTGTAATAACCTATTCTGTGTTCACACAGTGAAGTTTCCATGAGGCCATGTTTTGGTATCAAGTGTAAACCTGTTTTCATATAGCACTAAAGATACTGGGATATTGAAGCATTAAACATATTTTAATGTTATTTCTTGAAAAATCATGTATTACATTAATTGAGAGGGGTTTGTTTTCTTATAAATAATTCAGTAAATTAATTGACAAATGTTTGTATTTACACAAATCATTCATTAAAAGAATTTACTCTGTTTAAAAATAATTCAATAATATTATCAACAGTTACTAGAATCAGTAAATTTTCCAAGCTTGAAATTTATTTTTAAAGCTGAAATTTACTTGGTAGTTAAGTAGTGTGCACAGTTTTCTATGAATCAATTTACTTAGCTAAAAGAGTTAGTTGTTACAATTTAGGAATTCAGGAAAGAAGTATCTTATGTTTATAACTAATAAATTCATTGGCCATTAATATAGAAAGGATCATAAACTTTTCAAAGCAACACTATGGATTGATTTCTAATACTGTTTGAAAAAGTAGCAAATAACTCAAGTACACTGCTCTCTTTTTTTTTAAGGTTTTTAGATACAGCGTAGCAGCTCGCAGAATGGCTTCAAATATTTTTTTATTTTGCTTTTCATGTATAAACTTTTAACTCATAACTTGTTATCTCTTGAGTGATTTGAGATTTAATTATGGTTTTAGACTCATGAGGTCAAACCCTTTTGATTTGTTCATTTGATGATGCCATAGGTCTTGTAGAATAATTTACTCTAATCCTGCCCAAATTAAATTTCAGGCTAAACTGATAGAGATCCTGATGAGAAATAAAATGAATTTAGTGTATGCAAGCCCTACCCTTAGTATTGCTATCACACAAAAATATAGCTATTGAAAAAGGGAAAAAAAGATTTTGTAGATTAAGTTTAATTTTGCATAAAAGAATTTCAGATGCTGTGGTTATTGAAGATTCCCTTTTGTTTATATTTAATGAGGATGTAATAAATGAAATAAATCGGTAGGTAACTAAATAATTACAATAATGAAGTTTACTTTTTGTTAATTCTAAGTGCAAGTAAAGAAAGCAGTTTGTCTAAATTACTGAAAAAAAAATTAAAATGAAATATAGACTAGAATTGCAACTTTGTCTGTGTCAGTAAAAGCCAGTTTGGCCACATTTATACTAATGTCCTAGACTCTTTAATCATACAGATTGAAAAAAGTTTGTTTTCATATTTTAGATAAAATTTCCAACATTAAAGAAGAGGGTTAAACATTAGTCCATAAACAGGATGTATATAATTAACTGGATTAACAGTTTCACTAAAAATACATTTTATTTCTTTCAACAGTCAGTTTTTCAAATATGGGCAAACCAACCTACAGTGTAAGAACTTATCCAATAATTATCAAATGAAACCAAACACAGGGATATGTCTAAATATGTATATATAATCTGAGAGTTGCTACATAGCTAGCTAAGTTGTCGAATTGTGGTATACTTTTAAATCACATGACTCTATTGTCATGTTAAGGATCATTATCTAAAAATAAAGCAGAAATCTTTTATTATTAGTTGTTCTAGATTTTGTTGCTGATGTTTGGAAATCTTTGAAAGAAGTAAAATACTTAAATTAACATGATATTGGTAGACAACAAGTCCAAATGCTTGAAATCAGTATTAAATAGCTTGTAATTCTTCACTGTTTAGTTGGCAGAAAGATAAATGAATGGTTACAGTTTATGGGTTCTAAAGGAAATAATTCATATATGTTCACACAGAAACACAGTTGTAGGTTTCAGAGAAATATTAAAATTATGAGAATACAGAAATAAATGCATATTTCTATTTTGAATATTCTAAGGAAAATAATGTATTACATATACAGAAACAATTTTTGTTTTTGGTTTCAAGAAAAACAATTTAAGTAGTGGGTATCCAGAGACATTTGTAGATTTGTTTTTGAAAGGTTTAAGAAAATTAGCTAAAACTGTGTGTGTACAGAGGCATAACTGTTGATTTTTTTTTTAAAGAACTTGAGGGAAATAGCTAAAGTAATGCATATACATAAATATAGTTACATATTTATTTTTCTAAAAGTTCTAGTAGAATTAGCTAAAATTTTGGATGTAAACAAATAGTCAGTAATCAAATTATATTTGGTAGAAAAATAGGCAGTAAAAAGTTAAATACAGGAATTTTTTATACATATATAAGTGTATATAAATATGTTTGGTAGCAGTAGCATATTAAAGGAGTATATAGTTTATGACCCAGTGTAGGAATGTTGTACAAATAAATTAGAACTAATTGCTAACCCCACAGTAGCTCAGCAATATCTCTGAAGGCTTATAGTGATAAAAACTGAGTTTCATTACTCATATTGTCACAACACACGTAGCTTGCTATTTTGCTTTTGTGCTTAATAACAAACTAACTAACACAAAGTGTTAGTTCTGTAAGTTACTGACCAGTCTGACATAAAAAAAAAATCAAATGTACATCTAATGTTGAAGATTCACCTTTATTTAATGTGATTGATAAATAAGCAAGTTTAAAAGGTATTTTAATGAAAAAGGTTCACTGATTTACATCCAATTGTTTTTAATGGAGCTAACTTTCAACCCCTTTTTTTGTTGCAGTTGTTTTGTTTTTTCTTTTGGTCATTATAAAAGTATAGGATTATATAATAATTAGCTAAAAATAAAATATCAAAGCATATATAAATTATTAATATACCACTAGGCTTAATGAACAAAAGAAAAAAAATACCTTCTACATTTAAAAGTTGAAAATAACATTAAAGTGATGATAACTTCTGAAGAGGGCCAAAAGCTAGATCCATTAAAAAGCAAAACAAAACTGGATATAACATATTAACGTGGTGTAAATCCATTTTCTTTATGTGTATAACCTATTATCAGTCCTTCAAGAAAAGTTATAATGAAGCTAATATTTTGATTATTTTGTATGCATAAATAAGTTCCAAATTTACCTCCATATGTATTACAAATACAGGGAACTTGTTCATAAATGTATCTGAAAGTCCAAGTCCATTACATAGTGTATTTAAGTGTATTTTTTGGTTTGCTGATCCAAGCTGTATTGTTGAACCTTGAATAAACATAACTGCAGTCCACAGCAGAGGATTTAGCAAATCAAAGAATATACTGGGCTTTTTTCAATTTTATATTCAATGAAATGGAAAGAAATGTGTAATATAATCATTAAACAGTTGGTACACTGTATAATAGATTAAATATAATGCCATATTATTATTCACTTGCCTAAATTAACTTAAGTTACTATATGGTGAAATAAAAACCTGTAAATATGACTGAAGTGTTAAATAGTTGAGTTATTGTTTACTTCTTTTTGGCAAAAAAGATAATCTTTCCAGGATTTTGTTTCTTATCAATGTAGCAACATCTATATTGAGTTCACCATAAGTATTAACTAATTGTCATGTGCCATTTTTGGAACATGCTTCACTTAAAGCCTGTGAAAAAAAAAAGATTAATATTTACTATTTACAGAAGTGAAAGATTTTATGAAAACAATTGTTTACACATGATGCTCGATCTATTTCCAAACACGTAGAGAACTTAAAAATACCTATATGAAACAAATATTAATGTTTAGAAATGTGTGCAATAAATCTGGCTTTTAAAACACATCCATCACTTTAACTATGAATTATTTTGGTTTTACTAATCAGAGAAATATCCTATTTGATTTTACCTTAATTCTGAAAAGGAATGGTATGTGGGAGTAATGTTGTGGTGCTTTATCAGTTGGTGGTCTAATTCTCTTCTTTGTAGTTGTTTTGTTTTTTTATCTAAACTTTCTGTAATGTGTACTCAGAATTTCAATAGCCATAAAGTTTTTCATTTGCACATGCTTTATGTTTGTATTATGCAAATATTGAAGCTTGGTTTTCATAAGACCCAGTTGAATGCAATGTAAAGTTAAAAGCAATGTCTATTTTCTTAATCAAAGAGAAATTCTGTATAGTGAGCTAAGAAAATCCATTCTGTCCATATTAATTATGAAATTCATGTAGAATTTTATTTTGTTGAGCTTTTAGAAATGTGAAGATTTACTCTCATGTAGGCTATAAAGGAAATAGTTGAAATCACATGATGTTGTTCATTACGTCTTATTTGTTAACACAAAATATACATACAATAGCTAATTTTTCATTATCTGTTTAGTTTTTTTTTCATTTCTTTTTTCTTAGTTTATCCCACCTTTTATTTCTATAAATTAACTGGTTTCTGTAAACATTAGAATAAAACTATACATCATACTCATCCAGCCATATTACTATTACTAAAAGTGATTTGGTCTAAGGAGACACAGGTTTCTTTCTTACTTTTAAAAGGTGGACTACTCAGGTACTAAGGATATCATTTTGGAGGAGAATTATGTATCTGCAGTAATACTATTTTTTATATGTACATAATTATTTGTCTCTTTTACAGTTATTTCAAACAGTCCAGGTTTTACATACTGTAAAAATAATTTACTTATTCCATTAACTTTTTCACTGTCATTCTGTCTTTATCCTATACAGTTTTAAGTTTGATTTGCATCATGACTGAATGATATTTTAAACCATACACAAATTTTACTGCAAGTTGATTTTCTTTTTCCCATTCTGAGCCTGTACACAGTTGATCATTATTTAGTGGTGTGTTTTTAATATTATTTTCTTGCTCAAAGAAAAGTATGCATGTTATTGACTTAAATTCTTCCCCTAAAGCTACTCAAAATTTAGTGTTTTACTTGAATCTTCCAACTGATTCACACTTAGACCTTTGGTATGTCATCATCAGAATCAGATTCTTTAATGTCAGTGCACATTTCTTTTAATGTATTAGTTGTGAATTTGTTATTGCCAGTGTCCTTGGTTTATTCTGTTCATTTTCTTGTTGTATTCTCTGTAAAAGCTCAGTATATCAAATCCACTATTTACATTTATAGAATTTATGATTCTAATCATTATAACAATATTTTGAAGAAACTACAGTGGAACCCTTCTAAGCAGCCACCCCTCAGATTCGGTCACACCTTGAAAGCGGTCATTCAATCACAGTTCCTTTTTTTGTGTACATCATCCCTAATTATGTACAGTGGAACCCTTCTAATCAGGCAAGTTTGTCTCAGTCCCAAAGGTGGCTGCTTTAGAGGGGTTCCACTGTACATGTAAGTGCAGTAACATTTTTGCAAAAAAAATATCATAGGAGGAATTCAATGTTTTCATTCAAAAATAGGTCAATTAACATAAGCGTGAAACATTAATTTTTAATATGTATTAAACTTTTAATTACAGTTCATAGTCAAATTGTTTTTTTATTTTTTAAGTGTTTCTTGTAAATGAAATAATGTCAGGCAAATGTGGCACTGTTGGTTGATCAGCATGTACCCACCTTGTCTTTGCCACTCGACACACCCTTGGAGGCCATAGCTATCCGTGTTTCCTTGAGTCATATCATCACTGTTTGTTCTCTCTACCTGTTGCCTGGAGAGACATATGATCTTTCAGAACTTAATGCTCTCATTGAACAGTTGACGTCTCCCTTTTTAATCCTGGGGAAGTGCTAATATTGATAAGAGGGGTCGCTCTGAAGAGCGTACGCTCTCTGATCACAACCTTCCTCTTTTCAATACTGGTTCTTCTACTTATTTTCATGCACCTAGTCAGTCCTTTACTGCTATTTATCTCTGAATTTGCTCCCCTTCAGATAAATGAAGATATATGAGTAAATTATTTTACATTTGTAACAGTTAAGTCTGTATATGCAACATTTAGCTGTTGTAATTGTAATATATTCTAAAGAATAGCCTAAATGACATTATAGCAATTTATCTCTTAAAATTTTATTACGTATACAAAAATGAATATTACTTTTCACTTGTAACAGTTTACAAGTGAAAAGTACATAGTGATCTTGGTTAACCATGAGGAACAATGTCTTCAGAACTTAATTTCTGGCCAATTTGTGGTGGTGCTTTCAAAAAAATATTTGCTAGCATTTACTGTATATATAATTTGAAGGAAATAGCTAAAGTAATGCATATACAAAAATATAGTAACATATTTATTTTTTTAAAAGTTCTAGTAGAAATAGATAAAATTTTGGTTATATACAAACTTGATAAAATTATATTTTGGAGAAAATATATATCAGCAGTATTTAGCACAGTACAAAAACTTAGTACACCTTCTACGAAAAATGTAACTTCAAAAGTATGGTGTTTATGGACACAAAACAGTAATGTTCATATTATGTCCTTCGATTTTGCAGTTTCTACATCCATCTTCTTAGGCTTGTCTCTTCTGTCTTAGGCTCCTTTACATTTTTGTTGTCATTAGAAGATTAGCTTTCCCGAAGATATAACATCAGCAGAGCAAGGTATATATCTAATATGATAATACTTTTAGTAATTCTAAGACAATGACATGAAAATATCACAACATGAACAATAATGTTGATATTTTATTTGTTTTTGATACTTTATAAATTCCTAAAGCAGGTTGTTCAGACAATGGTTATTTAGCTGTTTAAAAAATTTTGCAGCCATTTTTTTCATCCTCATCAAGGTATAGGAATATAGAAACAGCAACAAGAACATCAAAAACATACATTATATAGTCACTGATAGGGTTTTGCTTTTTGAAAGTTTAAGGGAGAGTTGCAAGGGGAGAAGTGGATTTGTCAAGAAGACATTTTGAAATTAAATGATATAAACTCTGGATATAAAAATATTATGTTACTCAATACTCAACATTATGACTTTACAGTGTCATTGGGGTTGTAACTTATTAGCTAAAGCTATAACCCTTAGTGAAGATGTAAAACCAAAAATTCAAGCAATAACTAGATAAAAAACAAAACAAACTTTTTATTTGGAACTAGAGATACTGATGAAGATTTTATTAAGAGTGAAATAAAGTACAAACTATTTTTAGATATTAACACTTTGTATATTTGACATTTCTTTATTCACTATGTATTGATATTAAACAAAAATATAGAATGTATCTAGATGTTTTTTTAGAAAATGTTTTTATATGAGGAATATCTGTATTCAAAGTATCTTTAGTAATCTATTTTAAAGTACAAATTTTTAAAATATAATTTAATTTTTAAGCAACTGTATGTGTTTGTACATGCAGTACAAAGTCTGTTCTTGACTTTTTTTTCATTAAGTTTACATTTTAATGAAAAATATTCTAGTTTATGTAACGTTTTTCAAAACTTAGCAAGGTTCATATAAAATTAGTTAAACTTTATAATGTTTAAACCATATCTGATATTAATGAGCTCATAGTACATGCTGTGCTTTTATCAATTAACAAAAAAAAATGATTTGTAGTTATTCGTTTCATGCAACAAGGTAAATGCTGCATTTTTATTTTTTTAAAGTTTGATTGAACTGTAATTTTCATAGGTTGTTTACCAAACTTGCTGTGGTTTAGCTGTTACAGCAACAGTGCTGTATGTTTTGTTTTGTTTCAATAGTGTAAGATTTTGTAGTACATGTTATATATATATATATATATATTTAAATAAATATGTTTTTAATGGACTTATAGTTTGTTTGTATAAAACAAGCATTTATCAGTACTAATGCAAAAATCTTTTTTGGCAAAGAAAACTAGTTTTTTTTAGCCTCACTTCATGATGTAAAAGTATTTATTTTAATAAATCTTAATATTACTTGAACTGTTATCAATACTATTACCTGCCATTCCTTGACATAGCATTTCTGTGATGTCAAGAAGATTAATCATTTTAAGTATTTACAACTGTATTCCTAACAAAAGTAATTATTGGTAGTTTCAATATTTTAAACATATATTCAAAATTAAACATTTGCTACCAATTAAAATTAACAGTATTTAAAGCTATACAAAAGTGGCAAAATACTAAATTAGGTACACTGATATCATCAGAGACATTCGATATACAGGTATCCACGGTTCATGGATATTATACAAATACCAAATATTTGGAGTTAAAATAGAGATGCTGAAAAGTTTATTAAAGATGAAATGGGGTAAAAAATGTTTTCAGATATTTACCACTGTTTTTATATTTCATATTTCTTTATTCACCATATATTGGAATTAAACAAAGATATTGAATATCCATATACATTTTTCCACAAAAAATGTAGTAACTTCAAATGTATGGTGTTAACAGACACAAAATTGTAGATGTTTATATTATGTCCTTCGATTCTGCCATATATACATTCATCTTTTCATGTTTGTCTCTTCAGTCTTAGGTTCCTCTTCATTTTTGTTGTTATTAGAAAATTGAGTTTTCAGAAGATTCAGATCCACTTTTCAATTAATTTTCCCAGATATATAAACGTATTAATTCATTATCATGACATGAAGTTTACAGTTTATAATGAATGCAAACTGATTATGATTTGTTGAATATTTTGCAAAAAGTTATTTTCCAACCAAGGTAAGAATATAAGAAAAATCTATTTAATTAGTTTTACTAACTATGAAATTGATTTTTGGTTCTAACCTAGGTGTGTAACATGCTCTGATCAGAAGTTGGTAAGTAAAATAGGTGCTACTTTTTGAATAGCACTACACAAATTGATTTTTGATATGACTTAACAATTTACCTTTGAGAATAAAAACTTTATTTTAGGTCAAACATTTATGATAAAAATCAAGAAACTGCAGGGTTTTTTTTCACTTTCAATTTGTCACATTTTTTGGTCTCATGATTTCTAATACATCAACAGATTTCAATGTTTAAACCATAAAATTTGATTTTAATTGTTAGTTCATCTTATTCTGGTATTATCATTCTCAACCATTTCAGTTTAAACTTCAGAATTTTCAAGTAATTCTTCATTTCTGTAAATTTGGCTATCTCATCAGAAGATTATTTTTTTAGAATATTAATACTAAATATGAAGTCAGGTAGTCAAAATGGAACACATTTGCTAATCGTTATTACTCTGTATTATTTGGCCAAAATTCTTCAATCATGTACTATGTGCCAGTGAACCAGTTCTCTGGATAGTACTTCTGTTTTGCACTTTAGCATGCAAGGAACCTGTATGGACTGAAGAATCATTTGATCACTGCAGTAGATAAAGTAGGCTGAAGATGTTTGCACATACAGTACTGAATGGAGATCATCCATAAATAAATTTTTACAATATTAGGGCAAACAGTTTCTGACTTTAAATCATCATTTAACCTGCCAGACATTTCTACAATAAATTGTTTGGCTCAAATTCCTTCTTTCCTTCTTATCAAATAAAGTTAATTTGTACTCTATGGTTAACAGTATCAGGTATAGATTATGACTTACTCTAAGTGGGATGCTCCATTGACAACTTTTAAGTACAGAGAGAAATTCTCAAAAACTTGTGATCTAAAAGGAGGATTGGTAAGATTTGTGACCAAAAGTAAGTTTCAAAATTAGTACTTAAGTGGTATCTCATTGAAATACATAGAAATAATGGAAATTTTTGGCACCAATTCAGGTCAATGGGCACAAAAAACAAACTTTTTATATCCATTAATTATTAAAAGTAATTTTAGCATATGTGACCACCCTTAGTACCAGATAATGTAAATTATGATTGTGTTTAAGTCTTATCACTTTTTACAATAGCATTTCTGAAAGAAAGAAATGTAATAATGATAAAAGTAAATGCCAGAATTTCCTCGTCATTGAACATAATGCAAAACCACAGTTTCAGTATTTTGTAAGAGGAAAACATGTTCATGCAGTACTTTGTGACATACCAAAATACCAATTAAAGAGGCATTGGAATACATTTACCAAGCTTCAAGAAATTTATGTCATTATAATGTGGCAAGATGATATTCAGAGGTTGTATGTACTATATTTAACTATATTTAACCCACCATGTCATTAAAGTTCATGTTGACATATTTGATCATGATCTTGTTGAAAACAGTTCTGCAGCTTATTTTTCATTGCAAAACACCTTGGCATAAGGTTATCATGGACAAAATTCACTATTTTTTCCTGCAGGCTTCACATAAACCAACTAATGTATGAAGATATGGTTTATCACCACCTGTTTCATCAGCCAGATCACACAGGTGTCTGCTGGCTTCACTGTTCTGTCTGTGTATGGAAGGGTATGAATACTTGTTTTGTTATCTAGCTGCTTGAAGTATGTGGTTTTTGGATGGATATATTGTGGATGCAACTTGTGTATAAAGACTTGTGTTGCTTTTATAGATGGAGATAATGCTTAATTATATTGTGTACTACTCCATAGGAAGCTTGGACATCTTTTTGACCTTTGTTTTAATGGATTTTTCACCTGTTACAAGATGCCACATTTTGCTTACCATGGCTGGAGTACAAGTTGTTGCAGGTCTCTTGCAGTGTGGTCTTGGTGTTCCAGTTGATCCATATTGGAATGCTGTTAAATACAAGGAGTTTCATAATTTGCAAATTCTAAATACCCAGTCTGAACATGTAATTATGATTTGAGTGTCTGATATGGAAAGGTAAAGAACTTGTTTTCTCTTGAAAAAAGAAGAGTAAGAGTGGATATAATTGATATATTTAAAATTGTTGAGGGAATTGATAGTATTGGTTTATTATTTTCTTTTGGTATATAATGGTGAGAATGGTAAGACAAGGGAACAGAAATTTTGGCAGAGTAGGAGTCATCTTCAGCTAAAATATTTTTTTCTAACAGGTTGATTGGTCTATGAAACCTGTTCCTTTCAGATGTGGAATAAGCAGTAAATTTAAAGGAATTTAAGGGAAAGTTTGATAAGTATTTTAATGATAAGGGCTGGCTTTGAGTTTTTTAATGTTGAATTTCATTCAGTGGATAGGACTACCTTGATGGACCAAAATATCTTGTTGTCCTTTACTTATATACAACCCCTCGGCGTGGATTCCTGTACATGGTGAGGGGACCTTCAAGGGAAGGCTCTGTTCTTTCATTTTATCTCTTCTGAGATATAAACATCCACCCACGTGTTTCCCGTGCTTGGTGACCCATAAAGGGGGAGGAGAGGATCCTGGTGGTTGAGGGGCCCAACCCCTAACACACCACTTTGGCCTTGAATTCCTGTAGATGGACGGCCTTGGGGTGGCCCCCCTTGGTCAGTCAGCTGGTCCACTTGGAATAGGGTCAACCAAGTACCAGTATTGGATGTTCTTAACAGGTATTGTGAACATTGTATCTGATACTGGTATTTGGGTGTAGTGCTCACGAAACACTGGCATTGCTGCAGTGTCCTTGTTTCGCATTGTAGTGTATCCCCTCAGAGGGTTCCATGGTAGGTGGGGTCAATGGGCCCCGAAATATTCCTTTGTTTATAGATCCTCCAAATAAAAACTCGAATAAGATAGTGAAAAAACAGTTTATAGATAAACAACCACGTCTTGAAGATTTTGAGCAGCAATCTTCAACATCTGTAACACCTGTACCTCGTTTTCTGATACTACATTCTCTCTAAGATAAACCTTTAGGGCAAATGCCTCCCTTTTTCATTCAGAATGGACTAGATGGACCTGCTGGCTCTCCAAAGTCAGTAAAGAAGCTTTAATCTGGTGACATATTGGTGGAAACATCCACATTTCAACACAACGATCTCCTCTTGCATTCAAAGGCGATTGAGGATATACCTATTGAAATTACACCTCACGCTACTTTGAATTCATCATGAGGAGTTATTTTTGAGAGGGATTTGAAGAACATCCACGAGTTGGAGATTCTCGCTGGTTTTTCCACCCAAGAAGTTGCTGCAGTGAGGCATATCTCTACTTGCAAAGATAGAATTACGATGTCAACCAATGTCCTCATTCTGACATTTACATCACATCCACCTGCCACCATCAATGCAAGTTATCTTAATTGCAGGGTATGACCATACATTCCAAACACTCAGATGTTTCCAGTGTCAGCAGTTTGGTCACTCAAAGACGTCATGCCGTGATTCTTTGACGTATGCTCGTTCCAGTGGCAAAGACCACGATGCCTACGAGTGTGAAATGGACACTCGTAGTGAAATTGCGTCAATTGCAATAGCTCTCACCCGTCCCAATTTAGTTCTTGCCCTAAATGATTGGAAGAAAAAGAGGTGCAACGTTAAAAAACGATTCAAAACATTACTTTCCCTGAGGCTCGAAAGTTACTGTCTACCACTTCTTCTCGGACATATGCTGCTGCACTTTGTTCCACTACTTCAATGGGAGTGCAGACATCTCTCTGTGCCTCCAAAAGAATAATTCTCAAAACAAATGAAAAGCCTTTTGACCTCCATGGTTAAAAAAGATGATGAATCAACTTCAACACCCATCTCTGTCCATCACATACATTACAGCAAATCTCAAGATCCACTTCCTTTGGTTCTGGGTAAGAGCATTTCCTCGGATACATCTTCCACATCAATATGCAAAACGATCATTCGTTCACGTCTTCAGTCACTGGAATCCTCTTCCAACAGCAAAGATCTGCCCAATTGACCCAGGGCAGAATTCGTGGAGCTCAATGGACCCTCTCGAATAAAGACAGTAACGAAAAAATACGTGGGCGTAAACAGAAGCGTTTTCCACCCAGTTTGCCTACACATAAATAAAAATGGCCACCTTGATACAATGGAACTGTTGAAGTTAACATTCTAATCTGGATTACATCAAAACACTGATTGCTTCCTACCATCTTGTATGTCTTTTCTTACAAAAAACATTTCTGAAACCTGCGTGGAAGGGTGGAACTGTTGGTTGATCAGCATGTGCCCACCCTGTCTTTGCCACTTGACACACCCTTGGAGGTTACAGCCATCCATATTTTATGGGATCGTACCATCGCTGTTTGTTCTCTCTTTCTGTCGCCTGAAGAGACCTATGATCAGTCAGACCTTGGTGCTCTCATTGAACAGCTGCCATCTCCCTTTTTAATCCTGGAGAATTTTAATGGACATCATCCCCTATGGGGAAGTGCTGATATTG
Source organism: Tachypleus tridentatus (assembly GCF_004210375.1). Classification (NCBI taxonomy): domain Eukaryota; kingdom Metazoa; phylum Arthropoda; class Merostomata; order Xiphosura; family Limulidae; genus Tachypleus; species Tachypleus tridentatus. The sequence goes on along the minus strand of NC_134837.1, from coordinate 103,593,311 downwards.
ACAGGAGGGGTTGCTCCATAGAGAATATGCTCTCTGATCACAACCCCTCTCTTTTCAATAGCAGTTCTTCTACTTATTTTCATGCCTGCCATACGGCACGGAAGGCTAAAAAACGGGCCTGGGATACTTTTCGTAGGTATCCCACACTCTTGCACTGCATCACTTTTCAGCAAACCTGCATACATGCTTGGTGGGTAAGATGTCAAGGCCAGAAGGAATTTTGGATCAAGTTCACAACCAGCATATCTTCTACCACTAGTACCAAAGTCATATGGGACATGATTCGAAAGATCAGTGGGCAATATAATTCTGTCCCCTCTTGGTCTTGCTCTCTGATGGCCAAGAAGTAGCTGATACCTGGAGCATTGCCGATACTCCAGGTGAAAGCTTTTGCCGGGTATCTGGCACTTCTGCCTCTTCCTCCACCTTGGTGGACATCAAGACTCAGGCAGAGTAATCACCTCTTTCCTGTCGAGCTGATTGTTGCTATGACTATAATCATCCCTTCACACTGGTGGAACTCAAACTGGCCCTTCATTGGTCTGGCACTTTATCAGTTGGACCTGATGATGTACACTGAAATGCTGCACCATCTAACTCCTGCTTCTCTTGCCATTCTGCTGATTGTGTTTAGCTAGATCTGGCAGGAGAATATTTTTCGTGATGCCTCGTGCCTGGATATAATCCTACATTTCTCTAAGCCTGGGAAGGATCCCAAGATTCCTTCAAACTACCGTCCAATTGCTTTGACGATCTGTCTCTGTAAGACCTTAGAGAGGATGGTTAATGCTTGTCTTGTTTGGTTCTTCGAATCAAACAACCTCCTCTCGCCCACCCAGTGTGGGTTCCGACGACAGCACTTCACCACAGACCACCTGATTCAACTTGAAACGTCAATCAGAGAAGCCTTTCCCAAACGACAACATCTGGTATCAATATTCTTTGACATTGAGAAGGTATAGGATACAACATGGAGATATGGCATTTTGCGAGACATCCATATATATGGGTTATGTGTCCATTTGCTCATTTTTATTAAAATTTTTTTTAATGGACAGGAGATTCCAAGTTCGTGCGGGTTCGATTCTTTCCCGTTCTTTTCTACAGGAACTTGGTGTCCCTCAGGGCTATGTTTTGAGTGTCACGCTTTTCAATATAAAGATTAATGCCATCACTGAACAACTCCATCTCACTGTTGCAAACGGGCTCTATGTTGATGACTTTCACATCTCGTGTCAGTTGTTGAACATGAGATATATTGAGCGGCAGCTACAGACTTCCCTCAATTGTTTACTGAAGTGGACCACAGCAAACAGCGTAATTTCTCTCTCTCTAAAACCATTTGCCAACTTTTGCTGCCAACAGAGTATTCACCCTGATCGTGAACTCTGTATCGGTGAAGTTGTGCTGTTTGTGGTTCCTGAGACAAAGTTTTAGGGTTTATCTTTGACTGTAAGCTGACCTTTATACCACACATCAAGCAGATACGAATCAAGTGTACAAAAGCACTGAACATCCTCCGTGCCCTCTGTTCCACCAGTTGGGGAGTGAATCGATGTTCTATGCTAAATATATATCGTGCTCTTATTCAATCGAAACTCGGCTATGGATCACTGGTCTATGGCTCTGCCAGGACCTCAGCCTTAAAGATACTGGACCCCATTTATTATCAAGAACTTTGACTCTGCATTGGGGCTTTCTGCACTTCATCAGTTCAGAGCTTATACATAGAGTCTCATGAACCTTCTTTGCACCTCCACCATTTGCAACTGTCTTTACTACATGCTTCGAAACTTCATTTCTTACCAGAGCATCCCACCTGGGGTTGCATTTTCCTTCCTCGGTGGGCAATACTTTTTCAGAACAGATGTTTTGCCATTGCTCCTTTTGGCCTTAATATCCAGGCATAGTTGGATGAATTGAGCATGTCCTTGGATGACATTGCTGTATCCACTGATCAGCTTATCCCACCATGGCTTTTTATAGTCCCCAAATGTGACCTATCTTTAAATCATTAGAGAAAATCAGACACTCCTGATTGGAAATACTGTCTGTTATTTGCTGAACGTCTTTGGAACTATCCTTCCATTCCATGGTTCTCCCATAGTTTGTTGTTTGGTGGTTGTGCACAGAATCCCTTCTACAGTTTGTATTCACTGCTGAACTGTATGCCATTTATTTTGCCCTGGATCACATAGAAGCTAAGCAGTATTCAAACTGCACTATTCATAACGACTCACTTAGTTCTCTACTGGCCCTGAAATCACTTCACATTAGTTTACACCTTGTTCTCGGTGATATTCAAAACCGACTGGCCCATTTCTCTTTAACATCTACTTCTGTCCACTTTTTCTGGATGCTGGGCCACGTTGATATTCGCGGGAACGAGTCCGCGACAGCGCAGCTAAATCTGTTTGCTCTGGCACTGTCACCGCTGTGCCTATTCCATACATGGACCATGGTGCTGTATTCAAGGCGCGGGTACGTGCCAGTTGGCAGCCGACTTGGAGTGAGCAACGTGAAAACAAACTTTTCCAAATCAAACCCTATATTGTACATTAGTCGTCTTGCTACCATGATGGCCCGGCATGGCCAAGCGTGTTAAGGCGTGCGACTCGTAATCTGAGGGTCGCGGGTTCGCATTCCCGTCGCGCCAAACATGCTCGCCCTTTCAGTCGTGGGGGCGTTATATTGTTACGGTTAATCCCACTATTCGTTGGTAAAAGAGTAGCCCAAGAGTTGGCGGTGGGTGGTGATGACTAGCTGCCTTCCAAATGCTTCCATAAGGATCAGAAAGAGGAAGTTGTTCTAACCAGAATACGCATTGGTCACAGTTTTTAACTCATCGTTTTCTTTTATCTGGGACTGATACACCAATGTGTTGTCTGTGTGAGACTCGGGTCACAATAAGCTACATTCCACTTTCTTGCTGTCGTTATGACTCAACGACACCATTTTAAACATGTTCTGTCCTAAGCTGTGTCCACAACGTTAAACAGTGTTATTGGAAATGTTTTTAGTTTTTTAAAGGCCATCAATCTTTTTAATGCCATTTAATTTCTTTTAATTTATACATTAGACTTTTTAAAATCTGATTCCCTTTTAAGAATCACAGTCCATCTCGTTCGATTTGAAATTTGAAAATGGCCGTAACGTTAAATAACTCGAAACCAGGACTGGAAAAGCCAACTTCAGGTGACTAACACTGCTGCTTGAACTACCCGTTAGTCATCTGGCGAGCTATAATTAAAATTTTGTTGCAAATATTTTAAAACTTTTATTACTTTATGAAAATGGCCATAATGTCAAATAACTCGGATCGAGGACTGGAAAAGGTCAACTTCAAGTGACTGACGGTGGTTTTTGAACTTATCTGCTAGTTATCGCAAGTTATGATAATTACAACTATGCTACAGAAAGTCCTTTACAACTTGTATTACTGTAGTGCTGTAGTATACTCTTACCACTGTATACTAGATGTAAATATTGGTTTTAATGTTATTTATGTTTTTTTTTTAAATTTTGTTTTGTTTTACCTTAATTTTCTTTCATGAATTTTACTAAATTTACTTTAATTTTAACTTTCACCGGATGTTTGGCGCTGATAGCCAAGCTGCTTTGTGCCATAAAACACCAAACCAACTAATCAACTCCTCAAACAAAACTTGGTTTGTCTATGGGTAAAATATCTATGTGTCTTCCGCCTTTCGAAACGTCGTCCTCTACACTTGTGTCACCACAACAGGCAGTTGCCGTCCATTCTATAAAGTTTCATCATGTTTAAATGATTTGATAGAAGCGTGTGTGTTTTCTTATAGCAAAGCCACATTGGGCTATCTGCAGTGATAGAAGCTTTCATTGAGTACAGTCTAGAGAAAACTTAACAGCTAAGACATAATTGTCCAGTTAAAAGGACTGCTGTTAATGCTAAAGCAAATCGCTACACTGTGCTTGTGTTTGTAAAATTGTTTACTGAATTTTTGCATATTTATGTCTAACCTCTGTTTTTTATTAATATGGCTGTAACAAGCTATGAGGACACTGTGGTCATGTACCCACCCACTCACATAGCTTGAGATCCAAATTTAAAAGTTGGCTCAGATTATGTTGTTGCGCAGAAACTCGGGGATTCATGAATTGCCCCTATAGTAAATAAATTGGTCGAGTTTTCTATTTTTCTGCTGACCTATTTCGTTACTCTTAAAGGAAATTAGTTTTACCTGAGAAATACCATAAAGGTATGAAAATGTTACACATCCTTTCCAAAACTGATCAATTTAAGGAAGCATTATATTACATTACTTATGTCAAACAATGTCAAAATGTAATTGTTAAACACCACTTCCATCGCGAGTGTATATCGACTGTGGTTGTCACATTACTTGCTGGTTTGCATGCTTAAAATCGTTTTAATATAACGTAATTAACACTCTGTAGCACTATAAATATGAGAGATAAAAGACTATTTAATAATTTTTTTTGTATATGGCTTTGTTTTATTTTTGCAACATTCTGATGTGTAATGATAAAAATTTGACTTCGTGATATTAATATATTTAAAATAAAATTGTTCCATTAGTTGATGGTAAAAATAACTTGTTAACCACTATTGTGCCTGTCGTATCACAACCAGTTTGATAATTCTTGATACAGAACAAAAGTCCTCGGTGGCACTAGATATAGCAAATACAGTGTAGTTGATATGCTAAGACATTCGTCCTTACTTTTACTTGTATGCTCTTATAATTGCATGCAATGAATTTCATTTGGTTCGAGTTACAAGTGGCTTAGCAGCCAATAAAAAAAATCTAGTATCGATACTCAAGATTAATAACAAACTTTGGAACCGGGGATATTTTTAGGCTCGTGAAGGCTACTATGAAGGACCACTGCATTATTGTAAGTTTTTTGGTTTTTTGTTTAATTTGGCTAGGAGCTATCGATCTATCATATAATGCCTGCAAGGAAGGTTAGCTTAATGCCTAATGATATATATCTTATATTGCTGATGATGATTTTGATAAGTTAATACTTCGTTGCCTTATCAAATATATGAACGAATTCTTGCTTGTTTCTTTAACCCACTGACTGTTAATTGTCGCATAGGGTAAGGTTTGCCTCTGAAAATTGAGTGCGAGTGACCTGTTAAATTGCATGTGTGAAAATGATAAAATAATGAAAATCCAAGCTAAGAGCATGAAACTACCACGAATATTTCACAGGTTGCAACTAATGAAATATATTATCCATGAAATTAAAGACAAAGTAATGTATAAAACGAAAAACGTAAAATCATAGGGAATCCATTTTCCAAGTTTTGACAGCTTTCCAAGCTGTTGCAGATGATGGTGAACTGTTGAATGAGTTGAAATAAGCTTCTGTGCTAGTTCTCCAACTGTTACAGCACAATCTTCATCAAGTGCAGCAAACAACAAGTCATCATTAAATCGAACGAGGAGACCTGAACGTGGCGTATCATTTAAGCTGTTGTTACCTGATCTGAACTTCTGAAACCACCTTCGACATTTTCTTTCATTGAGAGACTCCGCACCATAAACACCTTGAATGTTTCGTGTAGTTTCTGCTACACTATTACCTTTTAAAACTCATAACGCATTATATATCTAATGTGCTCAGACACATCCATCTTCATAATGGTATATTTGATTAAGGATCTGAAAAAGTGGAGTTTGGTTAGTTTCTTTTATTTATCTGAACATTTTTATACACGTCCTACTACATATTTTAGTCATTAAAACCTTCTACAAAGACAGAAATGATGATGCACTTTCTGTATTAAATTTTTGGACATTACTTACGGGATAACCTGATACAAACGTTTCGTCATTAAAGAAGACGCAGATCTTGTAGGGGTCTGCGGCTGAACTTTGAGTTACCATTATTTCCCAGTCAACAAACACTTTGAAGAGATGGTAATACGTGATGTGGTACTTAAAACTAAAAGTATTCAAACTCATGAAAAAGAAGAAGATTAACTTTGTGAGTTACAAGTCATGAAGTTTTTATTATTATTAAATAACTGGTACTATACTGTTCTCTTTTATGTACTGATACTCACAGGAACTGAATATTCTATACTAAATTTTGCACGTTTTACTCTAGCTTGTAAAATCTTAATGTTACTGGAAACTTCACTGACTGTAAGACAAGTAAATTAATATTATTAATAACTTTTTTTTAAACTATTTTTATTGCGAGTTAAAAATAAACAAACTCGCAAATTTATCATTTGTTTCGCAATTAAAGGATTATTTCTGTTTTATGTGAAAATAAAACAAATTTACTAATTAACATTTTATGAACTAGCTCAGTAGTTAGACAAGATTCACAAGAGTTTATTTGTACACAACATCTCACTACGAATAACTCAAGAGTTTAACGTTTTTAGATCTATCTTAGTTCATTTTTAAACGTTGTTGTTTCTATCACTCTAACGATCTTACCAATTCTTCATCGCTAATAGGAGGCTAAGATTTTGTCATAGGCACTCTAGTGGTCTGCGCTGATGGTTCGGCCAGTTGTGGCCCAGTAGTCGGAACTGGTGATTTAGCAATTCGAAAACTAGAGTTTAGCAGGGATGGGTCAAAGAAACTAGAATAATTGATAGTCACTGAGGATTGCGAGGAAGTAGTGATTACTTTTAATGAGTCCATGCTGAATAGAGATAGCGTTTTTGGTGATTCTATTTTACAAATGGAATTTTTTCTGGATAGTAGAGGTTTTGCTGATTCGTCGGTCCCCGTTGGCCGAAATTCTGCGGTTAAAAACTTCCTTCTCTGTCTGACCAAACTTGTAAAATTCTTCATTTCTTCATTTCCTGACATTGACCACTTGTCAAGAGAGAAATGCCTTCCCTTCCACAGCAGTCGTTCTGCCAACCAACAGAAAGAACCAAACAGAAATAAAAAAATGCCTGATAACGTGATAAAGATAATGGCATCCCATATACTGAAACAATTTTGGAATTTAACTGAACTAGGATTCTGCATAATACTGGTGTTAGTCTCGTTTTTAACTTTATAGTTTTGTGAAGTCGAAGCCCACTCTTCGTCTGGTACATTTCTAAACTCGCTATTAGTTTCAACAAAAGATATATTTTTAAAACTTTGCTGTGGTGAAGAATTTGCGTCTTGTAAAGTTGAGGAGTGTGATAATTCAAGGGAAATCCTAGAATTCGAAATATCATCGGTAACTGGTTCAGCAGAATGTTTGACTCTGCTGGACTTTGCACTGGCAGCACTATATATCTCTGATGTCGAGTTCCAGACGTCGAAGAACAATTTGTTAGGGATCTCAGTATCTGTGGATGATAACCAAAGCAAAAAAGGTCATACTGCATTAAAAAAAGCAACTTTCTTAATACCAAGTTAAGGCTAAGTACTCATAACTACAGCTCGAATAAACGTAGTAAAATGTGTATTGAAATTTGTCACAGTTTTATTTAATCAAGTAGTCGCCTTCCCACAACTGTCTGCAGGCAGTGAAGGGTGATATAAATGTGAGATGTTGTGGGCTTGAGAACTCACATTTCGTTCTCGTAACTTCTATTTCTATATGTATTATTTCTATTGCCATTCCTTTATTTTATTTCTTTATATGAAACTAGTGAATGGAAGTTACGATTGATAGACGGTGTATCCCCAACATAATGTGGGTCCTACTTCTCAGTCACCTCCAAAACCTAGGGTACATTTTATATTCCACATTATAGTTTGTACCTCGGAATCCTTTCAATTAGTGCAGCGTTTTTTATTTTTGTTTCGACTTGTTTTTTCTTATGACAAACGTATGTAATACATGTGTGTGTGTGTATAACATAATTTATTCTTTACGTTGCAGAATTGGGCGTGGCATGGTGTTTAGTTCTTTGAATCCTGTAAATTCAAGTTATCTTCACGCTTCAGCCTAAATTAGGGGCTTTCAGTACAGAAAGCCCTCGAATATCTATCTGCAAAAACAAGATTATATAGTATGGACAATTAAGCAGTTTGGTTGCAAGTAATTTAAAAAGTGTTTAAAAATCCCATCATCATCCAGTGATGTGGGGGACAATTCGTTGTCAATATCTGAACACGCATCTATAAATTAGCGCCCAGTATGTGTACTTATAATTAATAATGGAAAAGCACTTGCTTGTCTTGCGTTTACTCCCTTGTCATGTTCTTGCATTTTACAGGAACTTGTATTGAAAATGATGTAATAAGTGCGAACCAAACATGAGAAAGTTAACATTTAGCTTCAAAAGTGATGATAGGATTTTTAAACACTTTTTAAATTATTTGCAACCAACCTGCTTAATTTTCCATACTATATAATCTGTACTGAAAGTCCCTAATTGTAAATCCACAGACTTACAACGCTAAAATACTGGGCTAAAAGTGGTAAAGCGCAGATGGCTTATAATGAAACTGTGAGCTACCAAACAAATAAAACTGGATTGAGTACACGCGAAATCAAGAGAACGGTTTTTAACTAACGATTTAAACTGGAACTCCACAAAGCCAAAGTAAAATTAGAGTTTAGATGCAATATACCAAATCCAACAAAGATGTTATTATTTATTATGCCTCTCAATTCCATGAAGGAACATGGGACCGCAATCGCTTGAGGATTCATTAACAGGCTGGCTTTTTAAGTGAGTAGATTGTTAGCCTACCGCACAACCCCCAACCCGTCACATTATAACGACCTCACGGCTGAAAGGGCGAGCATGTTTAGCGCGACTGGGAGACGAACCCACGACCCTCCGATTACGAGTCGCACGCCTAACGCGCTCGGCCATGCCGGGCAACAAAGATGTTACTTATCTTCATTTATGAATATTTAACAAGTTTATTCCAAGTATGTTGCTCTACAAACACCTCGTACATGTAAATAAATAACTTAATGATCAGGAGGGAAATAAAAAGAAGCAGAGTTTTAAGGTGTTAATCAAAAGTTAATGTACAGTATTATAATTCTTAGAGCACGTACTCGCTTCCTTTGAAGAAAGGAAGTAGGAAAGACTTATCTGAAGTTGCAGCTTGGGACTGTTGTTGCATATGTATGAAAACATTCACAAAACCAACACTGGACGTAACCTAAGCATCCAATAAGTCCGCAAAAGTTAAATATATCATGTTTTGTTCACCGAGTTAAATATTTATGAGCCAGATGTACAGACCAACTAAAACAAAGACTTCTTAAGCATTTTACTAATTCGTCTTCTCTTAGAATCTACAGTGACGTAGTCAAACTACTGCTAGGCTGTGTGTTTAAAATGTAATAATTTTTTCTGAATTTTATACACGTGTCAGATTATAAAATGAGACGAATTATTAAACACACAATATCAACACGCACGACTTCCAAAATCACATATACACAAACGATATTAACACGCACAACTAAAAGTTTGTAGATCATATATACACGTAAATATCAACATGGACAACCACAAGTTTGTAAAACCATATATATACACGTTTATTTTAGAATTTCGCACAAAGCTACTCGAGGGCTATCTGTGCTAGCCGTCCATAATTTAGCAGTGTAAGACTAGAGGGAAGGCAGCTAGTCATCACCACCCACCGCCAACTCTTGGGCTACTCTTTTACCAACAAATAGTGGGATTGACCGTAACATTATAACGCCCCCACTGCTGGGAGGGCGAGCATGTTTGGCGCGACTCGGGCGCCAACCCGCGACCCTCAGGTTACGACGCGCACGCCTTAACGCGCTAGGCCATGCCGGGCCCTATATATACACAAACACAAGAATGATGAAGAAAACCATTACCGTTTTGAGTATTCCTTCGACGAAGCTCAATTTGTACCAACAAAACAAACGCAATACCCGCTAGAACAAACAAGAGCACACGGGGAATTACACGTGTCGGGTCAATCATCCTTAAGAATTTCGTCTCAGAATCTGCAGTGTCTTAACGGAACCCAATATATTCCCATACATTCACAGTTCCGCAGCACGTGCACCTAGTGGTGGCATTCTGCAAGCAAACTGTATTGCTACCACAAATTAAAGTAGAACACCATTAACTAGTCCTCAAATAAATATATAACAGAAAAATAAATTAAAATTCCTCTTAAAATTAAGCTATTTCTGTTTTTTATATCTGTTGTATTTCTGTTAAATATGTTTTCTGACATTAATATTGTTACAGTTACGACAGAAAGTGTTCCTATCCCTGCGACGTGATTAGTTTCTTCCTCATAACTTTAAAAGTATCATGATTAGGATAATGAAAGTAGAGTATATTATAAATATTATTCTAACACACATTTACATGACTTTTTATGTAAATTGAGCGACAAATAAACTGTTTATAAACAACTAACCAAACATAGGAGGGGCAGAAAGTGTTCGTGGGTCTACTTTAATGGTCAGTTGTGCAGCCTTTCAGGTGAATTACTTGGCGCAATTTCTCCTCATAGCCTTCCATGATAGTTTGACAGTACTCGACTGGTATTTTCTTCCATTCTTCTTTACAGAAGGCGTCCAACACTTGCAAGTTTTTCGGGTGACGCTGATGAACCCTGGTCTTCAACTCATGCCAAAAGTTTTCAATTGGGTTGAGATCGAGTGACTGCGATGGCCACTCCAGAACGCTTATATGGTTTCTCTGCAACAAGGATTGCACATATTTCGATGTGTGCTTAGAGTCATTGTCGTGCTGGAAGATCCAACGACGACCAAGCCGCAAGTTCCGATCATCTTTCTTCATATAAATGCCTAATATATCAACGTATTCTTCTTTTTTCATGATTCCGTTGACGCGGTGAAAGCTGCCTACACCAGAAGAGCTGAAGGAACCCCATAGCATGATCGAGCAACCTCCTTGTTTAACTGTAGGAACGGCGTTATTTGGAAGATTTCGTTCTTCCTTCCTACGGAAAATATTGCGAACATCATTGTGGCCGATAAACTCTATTTTAGTCTCGTCTGACCAAAGAATACTCTTCCAATAGGTAAAGGGTTTATTTACATGCTTTCTTGCATACCTCAATCATGATTCTAAATGAACAGGCTTTAAATATGGAGTTTAAAGAAGACGGCATGCTTTGAACACAGAAGAACGTAACATGTTCGTAACTATAGAGGTGCTTACTTCAACCCTAGTTTCCCTTACCAGTTTCTGTATGTCATTACGTGTTAAACTAGGGTTCCTACTAACTTCTCTGAGAACCTTCCTCTTGGTTCTCTCTGGACACCCCACCAAAAGTCCAAATGTACTACCGGCAATTTAGCGCCGTCTCCGTCATTATCCGCTGGCTAAATTCCAATAATTATGAACCCAGTGTCTAGTTCTGAAATGGTATAATGTAGTTTATTCGCCAAACTAAACAAATTTTTTATATCAGTTTTGTCACGCGTTCTGAACTGTACGAACACTTTCTGCTCTTCCTATTTTTGGTTATTTGTTTATAAAAGTTTATTTGTCGTTTAATTTACATAAAAAATTATGTAGATATGTGTTAGTATAATATTTATAATAAAACATACTTCTATTAGCCTACTTGTGATACTTTTTAAGTTATAAGCAAAAAACCACTCGGGACGCAGGGGTACGAACACTTTCTGTCATAACTGTATATACTCTTCTGACTTCAGTAATTTGTATATTTTTTATTTAACAACAACAGTAAAACTAACACTGAACTAACTTAAGATACATTTTCATAAACAATTTGTCTCCTGCTGGGGCAGTTTGTTTTTGAATTTCGTGCAAAGCTACTCGAGGGCTATTTGTGCTAGCCGTCCCTAACTTAGCAGTGTAAGACCAGAGGGAAGGCAACTAGTCATCACCACCCACCACAAACTTTTGGATTACTCTTTTACCAACAAATAGTGGGATTGATCGTCACATTATAACGCCCCCACGGCTGAAAGAGCGACCATGTTTGGTGCGACGGGTCGAAGCCACGACTCTCAGAGTACGAGTCGAACGTCTTAACCCACCTGGCCATGCCGGGCCTGCTGAGACAGAGGTAAGTTTAAATAATTGCTAATTAAAAATCCGAGGTTCGATTCCTCGGAGTTAACATAGAGCAGGTGCAACTTTGTACAAAAAAAACAACGTCAATTAACTTTGCATAAAATAATTCCACTGGCTAAAATTTGGATTTTAAAATTCCTGATTATTTGCATAACTGATAATGTTTACGTCAAAAATAAACTGTATAAAAATAAAAATAGATTATAATAAGTGCAAGTATAAAATCAGTGTTTAGTTCACACTTTTCTCTATTCTTACTTCAAATATATATTATTGAATCACAATTAATTTAGTCTTTTTACACGTCGAACTTTAATTGAAGAAACCACTGTCCATATGCAATTAACTAAATTTAAAAATTATTTTGTGTTTTCAAACAGATAAATATCAGACTTGAGTCGATCATTTATCAAGATTTCATACTATAGCTTATTTTTAAAACGATACGTTTTTTATCATTCCGGCTTTGACACTCATGGTTGGTAGAGAAAAGATATTCCATTGTGTAGCTATCTGACTGATCTTACAAACAGTAAATAAATAACTTATCATTACTGGTGGTCTGTTTAATCTACCTGGCATTAAGTTATTAAATCACAATTGGCTACACACAAGAAATAATGGTAAAGATGTGGGTTTGTTTGATTTTTTAATTTTGCGCAAAGCTACATGAAGGTTATCTGTGCTAGCCGTCCCTAATTTAGCAGTGTAAGACTAGAGGGAAGACAGGTAGTCATCAGCACTCACCACCAACTCTTTGGCTCCTCTTTTACAAACTAATAGTGGGATTGATCGTCACATTATAACGCCCCCACAACTGAAAGGGAGAGCATATTTGGTGCGGGACTTTATGGTCTTGAGCGCCTATGTTTGTTTCTTTTATGTAGGAATAGAAGATAAATCTGATAGGTATATCTCTACCATTTTATGGGTTCTACTTCTGCAGATACTTCAAATATTAAGTTACATTTTATAACTTACTTGTAAGGATAACTGTAACACCTTGTGAAAAGGAAAGTTTAACTCCAATACCCAGATTAATACGCCTTACTTTAAATTCACAAAATAGGTAACAGTTTTAGACCTATTGTATCCAATATTATGAATTAAACTTATAATGCACTAACGTTCATGTATAAAATATTCTCATTGTTTAAGAGATAAAAACAATTACACAGTTAAGAATTCCTTTTAATTTATGGAAAGAATTGAACATATAATTTCAAATAAAAATATATTTTGGTACAGTTTGATGTTGTGTCAGTGTTCAATAAAGTACCTGTGAAAAAAGTATTGCATGTTTTGAGTGCGTTTGTGTTTTTCTTATAGCAAAGCCACATTGGGCTATCTGCTGAGCCCACGGAGAGGAATCGAACCCCTGATTTTAGCGTTGTAAATCCATAAACATACCGCTGTACTAGCGGGTGGCCATGTTTTGAGAAAAAAAAACCCGAAAGAAAATAAGAAATCCGTTATAGACATAATGGATATGATTAACTTGGTAGAAGTATGTGTTGAAAACTTTTTTCTTCAAATTAACAACAAAGTTTATAAACAGAAAGATCGTTTTGTTTTTGTTTTTTTTTTAATTTTGCGCAAAGCTACATGACGGCTATCTGCGCTAGCCATTCCTAATTTAGCAGTGTAAGTCTACAGGGAAGGCAGCTAGTCATCACCGCCAACTCTTGGGCTATTCTTTTACTAACGAATATTGGGATTGACCGATACATGATAACGCTCCCACGGCAAAAAGGACCAGTATGTTTGGTGCGAAGGAGATTCAAACCCCACCCTCATATGACGGGTCGAGCGCTTTAACCATCCGGTAACGCTGGGCCACAAACAGAAAGAAGGTTTAGCTGTCGTTTCTCCCTTATTTTATTTCCGTTATTATGTGATTTGTTTATGAACAGTTTTGAAAGCGACGCGCAAGAAAAAAGCGGATGAAAAACCTAAAGTATGGTTAAAGTATGTCGATAACACATTTTGACACATTTGTGACTCAGCGGCTAGTTATAGATGAACTAGTTAATTTTGCTAATTAGCTACTATAATAGCATTGATAATGCTATAAAATATGACATTGAGACAAATGGTTGCTTACGTTTTTTGGATGTTTTAGTGAGTAAAAATATGGATAAATTGGAAACTACCATTTACCGCAAACCGTTTCCTGTAATTATTCCGTTACACCTTATCATATAAAATCTAAAAAAGAAAAAAAACCTACTGTTTTCACTCTTATGTGGATAGGATACTAAAATTAGGTTGTGAACAGGATTATATTAACGATGGCAAAGTTATTGACAAAGTTACTAAAAAAGGTCATAAAGAATGTTTGGTACTATTATTTATCCTAACAAATAATGAAAAAAATTTACATCAAGTGGAGTTTTTAGTGATATACAAACCGATAAAGAAAGTCAAATTCTTAGTAGAGTTAAAGATAAAATTGATTTAATGGAAAGATTTGGTGTATATAAATAAATATGTGAATATAAAGTAGCTTACATAGGACAGACTTGAAAAAATTTAAAACTCAGAATTAATGAACACAAAGAAATGCTAAAAACAATAATATTACTATTTCACCTTTGGCAGAACACATCAGTGAAACTATACACACAATTCGGGCCCGCTATGGCCAGGAGGGTTAAGGCGTTCGACTCGTTATCTGATGGTAGCGGGTTTGAGTCCCCGTAGTACTAAACATTCTCGCCATTTCAGTCGTGGGGTGTTATAATGTTACGGTCAATCCCACTATTCGTTAGTAAAAGAGTAGCCCAAAAGTTGGCTGTGTGTGGTGATGACTAGCTGCCTTCCCTCTTATCTTACACTGCTAAATTAGGGACGGCTTGCACAGATAGCTCTCATGTAGCTTTGCGCGAAATTAAAAAACAAACAAACACACAATTCGATGGGAACAAAAATGTTATTTTAACACAATCTGGAAATTTACTTAGTATTAATATAAGTGAATCTATCGAGTTAATTGAATATACAGAAAAGCAAATTTAAATTATTAAATAATGTTTTGGGCCCAGCATGGTCAGGTTGATAAGGCACTTGACTCGTAATCTGAGCGTTATAATGTGACGCTCAATCATACTATTCATTGGTAAAAGAGCAGCCCAAGAGTTGGCGGTGGGTCGTGATGATTATTTGCTTTTTCTTTAGTCTTATACTGCTAAATTAGGGATGGCTTGTGCAGGTAGCACTCGTGTAGCTTTGCGCGAAATTCAAAACGAACCAAATAATATTTATCTAATATGATAATTGGCCTTCTTGTATTTATATAGATAACGGTTATATTTTGCAAAACATTACACTTTTGAGGATGAAATATTGATATGCAGTGCTGGCCAAAATCTTAAGGCCAAAGAACATAAAGAACAAATATGCATTTTGCGTTGTTAGACTCAGTTACTTATTTGAGTAGAGCTTCGAAAGATGAAAATAAGAAAAGGGAAAATAAAAGTAAAAAACATTTTTAGCATATAATAGGGAAAATGTGAACATTATGAAATTAGCCTAAATACTAGCTGGTCAAAAGTTTAAGACCGTACTGAAACAAAGCATTAATTGGTAAACACGTAACGAAATTTAGTCATTTTTGTTCAAGTATTAGCGTTGTTAACATCTCCCACTGACATCTCCTGTGTTACATTGAGTAAAAACATGGCAAAGGCTAAAATGTTGACAGAGTTTGAACGTGGCAGAATTGTCGAGCTGCAAAAGCAAGGTCTCTCTCAACGTGCCATCGCTGGTGAGGTTGGGCGTAGTAAAACTGCTGTTGCAAATTTCTCAAAAGACCCTGAGGGACACGGAACGGGAATTTCAAGTGGTCGGCCCAAGAAAATTTCGCCGGCGTTGAGCAGAAGGATTCGATGTGTTGTCGGGCAAGACACCACCCGATCGTCGAAACAAATTAAGGCCCTTGCGGACGCAGAATGCAACTCAAGAACAATAAGACGGCATTTATGAGAGAAAGGCTTTAAAAACGAAAACGTCTTCAAAGGCCACGCCTCCTTTCACACCACGATACATTTCGGTTTAACTTTGCTGAGAAGCACCAAACATGGGACGTAGAAAAGTGGACGATGGTTTTGTTCTCTGATGAAAAAAATTAATCTGGATGATCCAGATGGCTTCCAACGTTACTGGCACTATAAAGATATCCCACCTGAGATATTTTCTACACGACACAGTGGAGGAGGCTCCATCATGATCTGGGGTGCTTTCTCCTTCCATGGAACAATAGAGCTTCAGGTTATACAGGGGCGTCAAACAGCAGCTGGCTACATTGGCCTGTTGGAGAGAGCATCCTTATTGACTGAAGGCCCTCGCTTGTGTGGAAATGACAGGATCTTTCAGCAGAACAACGCTGCAATCCACAATGCCTGCAGGACAAAGGACTTTTTCATGGCGAATAACGTGATTCTTTTGGACCGTTCAGCGTGTTTGCCCGAACTGAACTTCATTGAAAATGTTTCGGGGTGCATGGCAAGGGATGTCTATAGTAATGGACGTCAGTTCCAAACAGTGCATGATCTTCGTGAAGCCATCTTCACCACTTGGAATAACATTCCAACCAGCCTTATGCAAACGCTTATATCGACCATGCCAAAGCGAACTTTTGAAGTTATTCGCAATGACAGCCGTTTTACTCACTATTGAGATTTATTGTTGGGCATTTTCTACCCTGTTTAGGACTTTTTTTTGGTATGGTCTTAAACTTCTGACCAGCTAGTATTTAGGCTAATTTTATAGTGTTCATATTTTGCCTATTAAATGCTAAAATAGTTTTTAATTTTATTTTCCCTTTTTTATTTTCATTTTTCGAAACCCTACTCAAATGAGTGGTTGAGTCTAACAACGCAAAATGAGTGTTTGTTCTTTATATTCATTGGCTTTAAAATATACGTCGAAACGTGTAGAGTGTACGAGATTGTTTTCCATTCTCATCGGCTTTTTAGTAATTTTAATAATGTATCGTAGGTTATTGGTGTTTTATTGTACTTTTGAGATTGGAAACTATTTTACTTTTAAAATATTTTTTATTAATCGTTGTTTTAAAATAAGAGCTAGTTTTTGAACATTGAACGTTACATGAGTGCCAAAGAATTTTATAAAGTGCACTGTGTAGCTTTGACTTAAAATAAAACCTATATATAAAATATATGTTGTTAATAAAATGTTATACTGAAACTCGTACATTTCAGTTCTTGTGTAAAGTTTATCAGTATAGCAAAGAAAGATGTATTCCCTTTGCTGTGAGGGTGTTTATACACTTTAAACATTCCAACATCTAACTTGTAACTTGGTGTGTTATTTTTTACTTCCTTTTTTTTTTCATGGTCTTGGACTTAGAATATCTATTCATGTATCAAAATAACAATCCACGAGTTCGATATTATATGTTTATTTCAGTAGGAATGCTTCTGCAATATTTCAGCCAATGATACTCCAATTTTTCATCGTTGGATTAATTTAGCTATCTGTGGAACTTCTCACTTTATTAATATTTGACATACCATTTTGGTGATAGTATCAACTAAACTGGCACAATTTATAGAAATATGTTAAAATTATTAGTTTTGTTTATTTTTCCTGGTGCACAAGATTTCCCACATAGTCAGTCAGGGTTTACTAGTTGGAGGTTTAGGGAATATTATGCTTAAAAATAATTTATTGTGTTTTTCTCCTAACTACGACCAAGTTCACTGCCAAAAAAATTGAAAATGTCAGTGGTATATAAATGCACAAATCACAATCTTTATTACACCAAACAAAGGGAAAACATACACAATACAAAATATACATACAAGCAAAATCAACCGTATATCTCATTACATAGTGAACTGTATTTTCTGTAAGAAAATATGGCTGTTTTCATGCTAGGAAATTCATGTCTCATGTGCACTGGAGAATAAGAAAGTTAGATTGTTTACTTTAATGATTCTCTACATCCAAACCTACCTTGAAAAAATATATATATACACATTCACTTAGGGTGGAGCTAATACATGGTATAGTTCTATACCACACACCTTCTTCCATTTTTCTTTCAGGTCATTCCTAATACTAAAATTGCAAAAAAGTAAATAAAAAAAAAATCATGCTTCAATCACGTGTTGCTCAAAACATCAAAATTATTGACTACATTCCCATTAAAACTACTTGCCAAACAAAATTAGCTGGTAAAAAGGCAAAAACAAAGTACCAAAGAGCAACAGTTAAAAAGGTTATCCAATTTGCTTTATAAGAGGGTGGTTTAATTAATTCACTGTGCTCACAAAAAAAGAACAAGGGAAGACAACCTTTATCGAGAAAGCACATACATGAGATAAAAACACTTTAACAATTAAAACATATTATTACCCTTCAAAACATAGATTACCTATTTATTTAAGAGTGGACAGTTCAACACAATTTGCTTATCTTAAACACAAATACAGAAAGAGAAAATAGCTTTATTTACAACACATATTCCTTTTAGGAGGGGATACGTAACAATAACTACTTACAAAAAATGCTTTTATTATAAAAGGTAATGTAGATAAAAAAGGAAACCATAGAAACTACAAATCACACTCTTTATAATCATTAAAATAAAAACATGTAAATAAAACTCAGATGTCCCCTTTAGGAGGGTATACTTAAGGCACTGCATCCAAAAATACATAGAAACAAATACAAGACAAAATCCTTAAATCTTAGTTTTACTGTATTACAACAAAAATACTGAGAATATGTATTTATGCCATACAAACAATAATTGTATTACTAAACATGAAACATATACAAGCTGAAATATGCATATATGCACTATGTAAAACAAAGGAAAACCCTTAGTACCAAATGTAATAAAGATATAAATATTTACACTGTGCTAAGAAATCTTAAACATATAAAGGTGAAGTAAATTCAAAATGTAAGTATACAAATACTCCATTCCCAAGATATAAGTATTGCATAAATACTTTAGAAGATAGAGCTACTCATATTAGTGATCCCAGATGACAGCGAATCTTCTGATGTAGTCATAAAAGATGGTCTAGCAGATAACATCTCAAAACAGCATTGTCAACTCTATATACTTCAGTAAATGGTCTTTCTTACTGTTATATTATGTGCAGGCATTTCATCTGGTTATCTGTTCTTGACAGTGGCATTTTAATATTTCTTTCTGATGGAGCAAAATATTTTCTTTCACCTCAGCAATACTTTCTCTGCCCTTAGAATGGAAGAAACTTCTGCCAATGATATTGATATCTGGATGCTCACAGTGAAAATTACTGTCTCATCTGGTGTTGCTACAGTAGTGACTGCCACTTGGTCATTTCCCACAAGTTAATGGGTGAAGAAGCTGAACCTATGGCATAACCTTCATGTGACATAGTTGAGGAAAGGTATTACCATGAAGAGTAGTATGATGGTTCTGTTATACGTTGATACACATCTCATGACAAAGAAATGTTTGCTTCCACAAAGCACCCTCCAATGGGAAACTTGTAGTATTTCACCAACTGTTCTATCATCTTGTCTTTAGACTTTGACTGCTCATATCTTGAATATTTGTTTTTGGACTATGCTTTCATTCTGAGATTAGCTGGATTAAATATGGACTGGACTGGCAAACCAAATGTTGTGGGCTCATGTGAATCCAATATCTTTGGCTCCATTACTTGAATCAGTAATTGTGCAGTAGTGTAGCTTTTCTCGATGGTTCAAAATCTGGAGTAATAACCCCACAATCACAGCTCTCATACTCTGCATGCTAAGTGCATTATCAACTATGAACTCCAGTAACATGAAATCAAAGCGAGTCCTCGGCATGATAGGCATTATTGGAGACTCTGGAGCATTTTAAAGTCAAACAGAAATGATTCATTATTAGTTCATTTATCGTTCAGCAGAGGGAGAGATAGTGTTCTGCAGCAAAGAGTTCTGGTAACTCCAACTAGCAGATTCAAAGAGTTAAAAAATCACCAGAAGGGTTAAGAACTTGCTCTAAAATAAAACAAAAGTCAGAATTGAAAATTCAGGTTAGAATTTTTCTTGGTTAAAAAAAACTTTGTCAAGAGTGTGAGTTAAAGTCATAATATCCCAGTTATGAAAAATTCTTTGCCCTAAAAAACCCTAAGGACTGAAGTCTGAAAATACCAAAAATAAAGCTGAAATTAAGTATGCTCATGCTAAACTTCCTGTAGAATATGATAACTAGGTCAATAAGAGTACTTCACTTCTTGTAGAATATGATAGCTAGGTCAACAGGAGTACTTTACTTCCTGTAGAATATGATAACTAGGTCAACAGGAGTACTTAGGTTTCATGCTTGAACTAAACCTCAGCTGTGCTCTCCAAGGTTGTCAAGGCAACAACAATAGTCAGCAGATATTCTGCAAATCTGCAATGTTTCCTCCACTGCCATATGATTGTTATCATAACAAAACCTGGATGTGATATGAAAGAAATGGGTAAAAGACAGCAAAGTAGACACTACACTCACAGTGGTAACTGATTTACCTCAAACACCACACAGGTGTAAATCCAATTTTTGTGACCATAGAAATTTCAGTTAAAATTTTCTTTAGGTACAAGATCAACACAAAAATTAGGCACATCTCATACAAAGATGTTAATTCTTATCTCAATTGTCACGTGCATAATGTTCATTTCCTTGTGGTATAAGTGGCCTTGTACTGGAAATTTATAATAAGATATTCAGAAAATTGTGTGCTTTGGGAATATCAAAATGTGCATGGTTGAAAATAGTTGACATTATTAAATGAAACATTGGATATACCAGTTTTACATTTCTTATGTTTAATAATACTGTTTATAAGTTTTGCTTTAACAGATACTTTCAACTCATTTACTGACACCTCAGTTCAAACTAATTGAAATGTTTCGGCAAACACTAACAAAACACAAATCAAAATGTGTTGTACTGCAAGTGTGGTTTGAACCTACCTTTTATTCTCATCTCTTTCTCATTAACTATCTGCTTAATTTTTCCAAGTGAAAAATTGATACATTCTCCTGTATGCATTAATAAAATGAATAGGTCCACTGTTTCTTCAAATAACATCTTACAGATCAGTAACCACATTTAGCCTCATAATTTCCAAATTATCTTTCAAAGGTTGCCCTCTGGTTGTTTTCAGTCATTGATTTATTTTGTGTTAAGTTTCATATATGTGTGCAAAACTTCCAACAAATGTAATAACAAATATATCCTGATGTATATAATTTTTACCGACATCCACACATCACCATTTACACCAGTACGTCTCAACAGAGCACCTCAAGCATATGCACCATTACCGTAATAGCATATACTGTTAATTTTGCAAACTATCTGTTGATTGTAATGGTCCAGTAACGTTTAGTCATTGAATGACTTGTCTGATATAACAGAAGGAAATGGCAATTTCTAGAGCTATTATCTGATGAGAAGATCCAACAATTCATGATTAGATTTTATGCTGTTTAGTCTAGTTTTCTCTGGACTACATATACAATGTAGTACTGATACCAGTACTGAATATCATGATTCATGCCTGATTAGTTAGTTGTTATCACTAGTGTAAAAAAACACTTTGGTGACCTCCAATTGTTGAATTTTCTACCAATTAAGGTGCCATTAGCTGAAACACAGGCTGAGACCTGTGTCCAGAAGACTGTTAAAACCTGATACAGCACACAATTGAGCAGAGCACCTGTAACTACTTGTGCACATGCCACTGTCTGCATACATCCACAATATGTTCTTGAACCTATTGCAGGCCATGCATTCACTTGTCGTATGACAAAGATCATCAATTCTAATTCTTGGTCTTTAAATTGCTCTTTTCAG
Source organism: Tachypleus tridentatus (assembly GCF_004210375.1). Lineage (NCBI taxonomy): Eukaryota > Metazoa > Arthropoda > Merostomata > Xiphosura > Limulidae > Tachypleus > Tachypleus tridentatus. The sequence goes on along the minus strand of NC_134837.1, from coordinate 103,571,436 downwards.
AGTTCTTGAAGATTGAGTTATGCAATGTTTGTTGTATGGTTCTGCATCATGACAATTGAAATGTGTTTTATATTGACTTGGTATCTTGGTAAGAAAATTCAATAAGCAGATATAGTCTCAAAGTGTGATGAGATAGTACATCTACATTTTCATGTTTCAATTCTGAGCGATGCCATATGACCATGTTATATTCATGTAATGTTGTGATCCAGTGTACTTAAACCACTTTTTGATTTTTAAAGTTCATGAGCCACCTCAGAAACACACAATCCACCTTGAGAGTGAACTTCGTACTTTACAAATAGTGTTGGTAATGTTTTAGAAATACTAAGAATGCAGGCAGTTCTTTTTTCATTATGCAGTATCTGAATTCAGGAGAAGTGATTATATTCTCATGTATGTTATCATTCATTTAGCCCTGTCTTTCAACTATGGCAGTACTGCTCAGATTTCAGTATCACTGGTATTGTTATTCAACAGAACTTTGTAATACTGCTGAGGATATATCAACTCCAGTTCTTATACTAAACTGCACATAGCTTTAGTGAGAGTGAACACTTGTACAAGAAATATTTTTAAAATTGGCCATAAAGCACTGATAATACTTTGGAAATTCAAAGAAACTTCAAACTTCTTACCTCATTAGGGTTTGGGATCAGTCTTTAACTATTCCAGTCTTTACAGTGTCAGTTGGGATGCCTTCTATACCCAAAATATGAGAGATAAATTCTATTTTTGTTCACATTAATGCACATTTTTCAGGTTTCAACTTTAATCTTGCTGTTCTTTATCTTTTGAAAAAAACAAACATTTATAGGTTTAAAACAGCAGAATAAAATATCTGGCCAAATACCAAAACTTCATCAATACATACTATGCATTTTTTCCAAGCATAGCCCTTTAAGAATTTGCTTTTAGCCTATTAAAAGTGGCAGAGCATTACAAAGACCAAGAAGTATTACTCATAACTCCAACATATCCTGCATGCTGAAAGTAGTTTTGACTCTGCTCTTATCATCAGAAGTGACTTGCCAGTAGCCATAGGTACAGTTTACAATGGTAAATCATTGGATAACTTTCAGTGTATCCAGTCATTCATCTATTTGTGGTAACAGAATGATATCATTGTGCATCATGGGAGCAATCAACACAGAAGTTGTTATGATCATCCTTTTTTCTGACAACCACCATTGAATACCGAACACTATAAGAAGGTTGGATGTTTTCATTCAATAATATATGTTTTATCTGAGTGTTTGTTACATCCATAGTGCTATAGAAAAGTATTTGCAGTAGTCTTTAAAGAGCTTGCATCGTCTGTTTTTATGTGGTGATGAGTGATTATACTTCTTTCTAATTAACCAACTGATCCAACACATAATTTAATCTACTGAGACTGTTGCAGTGCACTAAGTATATATTGTTGCTTAACTCTTCTACCAGTGTTCTCAGATGCACTGGTAACAAAGTGTTCACTTTTGCACATAATGAAATGAAAGCAAAAGGACGTTTACACTTAAAATTAGTCATCTTCACTTCATTTACCACAGTGAGTGCTTGCTGTATTGCTGGAGAAAGTTGCAGCTTGTGTTGATTGAGCTCATCCATCAACAATACCTCAATTCCTGATTCTTGGATTGACCATGTCCCTGACATCAGAAGATTCATAACACACATCTAATCATACTTATCTGCAAGCGAATACTGTCTTTCTGCTGGTGAAATAGACCCTGTTGGTGGAACTCATGCATTAACAATACCTTGCTTCTGAGAGACGTTTCACAGAGAACTTTCTTATGATACCACAGATAATCTAGTTCTTACAAAGTACCACCATCTCACATGTTGTGACTATCATCTACCAACAGTACCTCATGTATAGTTCTTTGCTAAGCACAAAGAAGCTTGCCTCTGCTCCACCAATTACTGGTTTCCTCAGCAAAAGTTTTCTGTCTTATCTGTAAAGAAAACAGTAAGAAGAAAAAAGTAAACCATATTCACCGACATCACTTCTCACATCTATCATCTGGTAAAATTAACAAGAAGTAGGGTTCTGTTTCTCTGGCTGAAAATTATATACAGTCTTATGGAGACTACTGCAACAAGTCTTAGATGCTCTAATCTGTTTGTAACCCTTATGCTTTCATTAATTTCGACTTTTATTATGGCAAGACCCAGCTTTGGCAAAATTATTAGTTCAGCAGATGGCTTCCTCCAGTTCTTGCAATCCTGACTACGAGTCACTCTATCCTGATTTTGCTTCAACTTCTCCATGTTGTATGCCCTTCATTCCACAGAAAAGGCTGATTCTGTTCTTCAATGGACTTTAGGTACTCCCTGTTGTGTGAAGAATCTTATCATTCATCCACTTTGAGGCAACACAAACCTCTATAACAAGATATGTTCTTCCTTTCTACCCTGTAACATTCTTTTGCATGGATTTCTTTCAGAGTAGTCAGTTAGAGACCACTAACTGGAGGTTCTGAGAATATCCGGTAACAGAGTAAGTTTTGTATTTTTCTCCCAACTTTAACTGAGTTTGTCACGAAGAAAAAGATGTTACACAAATGTACAAATCATAATCATTATTTTAACAAAATCATCAAAACAAACCCAATACAAAGCACAAAGACAAGGTTTTATTTGAATGTGTTGAACTGGCAAGAGAGTAGTGAAGAAGCCTTTAACAGTTCATCTTGTTCATTTCAGTGTGTTCTCCTTTCTAAGCTACAGTAAATGTAAAGTCAGTAGTAAAATGGTAAATATAAAATGAGGCCTAATGTTAAATTTAAAATTATACTTCAGAAACCACTACACATTAAGCAAAATAATCACTAACTTTAAGTTAAAGTTTGCAACAAACTGCCGTTAAGCTGAAAATGCAAGTTAAAACTTACTCTTATACAAGCAAACCTGACTTTATACACAACAACATCAACAAAGCCAGGATTACACATGATTTTACCTGCACATATCACTTTTGTCCTCTTTGATTTGAATGCAAGAACATGGCATTCCTTTGTTATTACCTGCATTATCCAACATGATAACAGAAAAGAGAACCATTTATCCAACAAGACCACCATTTATCCTGCAAAATCATAATCTATCTTTGCTGTAAAGAGACTTGGCTAACTGCTAGTTAGTGTGTATTGGGAAAATGAAAGTTGAATTTTCTGAAGTTAAATTAAGTTAAAAGAAAATAGAGCAAATGCAGAGGATGCAATGGAACTGAGTACCAGCAGGAGATATATGTGGAATCCATTTATAGGTATAACAACATCATTAATAGAAGAGATCTGTTGTAAATATTCTGCTCCTGCCTATTTCAGCTTCAATACTGAAAGTAGAAGCCATATGTCATCACGTTATAAAAAACAAACAGGAGCAGTCTATTTAAACCAAATCACTACTATGTCTGACTCCTAAGCATCTTTGAAACAATACCACAAATCAATTTTTGTTTTTTTCACCAAATTTGTAAAGAGTAAACATAAGTCTCATGACGCTGAAAAAATAAAAGACTTCAAAAGACATACATACATCAACCATATTTTGTAAATCGTAGGCTAGGTTAAGTTATTTTACTTTCATACAGTTTTCACGACAAAACGTAGGTGCCTAATCTTTATTCTATAACTTTTATATATTTTAATGTTGCACTCTAAAACAGATAAATACAAAGATTAATATCAATCTCAGATCTATTATTTTCATGCCATCTCTATTTAAAGACTTAATAGAGTGTTACCAGATTTGTATAAGTGCTAGCGTTTGTATCCCAAAGCTACCCGAAAACTAGTTTAATTTTTTTTAAACCAAGATATTTTGTGTACAAAAAAACCAAAGGAAACTTTTATGGGAAATTATGTTCAAGTATTGTTGACTCTTACACTCGAGTGTCTTCTACACATTTAGTGTGTGTCTGCTTTCTTATAGCAAAGCCACATCAAGCTATGTGCTGAGCCCGCCGAGGGGAATCGAACCCCTGATTTTCGCGTTGTAAATCCGTAGACTTACCGCTGTACTAGCGAGGGGTGTACATTTAGTGAATAGGCGAAAATTGCGCAATACACGATTAACAATATATATTACATACATTTCTTAATATATATATTAAACTGAAATAAATATAGATATCAAAATAATATTAAATCTCTTACAACTGAAGATGCAAAAATTGTTTGCCAATTTCACCTCTGATATATACAGAGTATATGATGTATTTCATATCTCTTAGCTGCTCAATAGATTTTTTTATATTTTTAATATTGATGTCCTATTTTTAGCATAGAAAATCAGTCAAGAGAACTACGAGGTTCCTCTAATCTAATTAATCATAGAGTTGCCAAGGTCATCACCTGTATTCTTCGTATCTAAGATATTACAGTAATATGAGCTATGATATGAAATGAAGAGGCGGCCTGTTTTAGTTGCAAATCATGTAATTGTATTGGGTCTGTTTCACTCCTTGTTAACATGAAACTGGCTCTTAGTCACATGGTTAGTGTGTGCACTAACATGTTAGATTTAACCTTGTTTTGTAAGTATAAGCGCATTTCGGACGAGACTGCTTTCACAAAACTTGATATTCTACCGAGAATGTATTGAGATATCTCTTCGTAACACACACTTTTCTTCAAATATGTAGAGTTTGCGCAGAACGACTTCAACTCCAGGATGATAGAGCTATAGCCATACTCGTCAGAGAGCACCTTTAATGTCCATTCTCTTTCCGCAGCTGATATAAAAGTACTTGTTTTAGTTTTTAGATTTAACTTTGACTGTATTTGTTTCAGAGAACAATTATGATTACTTGCAAAAATGTGTCCAGTCTGTATTTTATTCAGAGCTCAGATGAAGTAGATAGGACACGGTTCTGATCCGTGATACGATATCTAATAAATCTTCCTGTTTCTGTGATTTCTTCAGGCTACTCTGTGAGAAACCAAAACAATTTGAAAATAGCTACACCTCAAAGATCTCGACTCATAATTATTTGGAAAAGATTATCATACACTATAAAGAGTCACCCTATTGTAAAAAGCTGTCAAAAGTAAAGCAATTAAACAAAAATATCAGCAGAGTCTTAAGACAATTCAGGAAAACAAAAACAACAGATTATTACTTCACAGTTTAGTTATTTCGAGACTTTATCGTAAGGATAAATTTATTTTATTACGTTTGTACTGGAACCTGGTTATCTAGTGATTCTAAGCTGGTATTTGGTAGACAGCTAACGCACCGTAATGGGCATAAGTATTAAGTTTACCATTTTCCAACACTCTAATGTTTCCTTCGATTCCTCAAGGCCAGGCATGGCCAGGTGGGTTAAGGCCTTCGACTCGTAATCTGAGGATCGCTGGTTTGAATGCCCGTCGCACCAAACATGCTCGCCCTATCAGCCGTGGGGACGGTATAATGTTACGATTAATCCCATTATTCGTTAGTAAAAGAGTAGCCCAAGAGTTGGCGTTGGGTGTTGATGACTAGCTGCCTTCCCTCTAGTCTTACACTGCTAAATTAGGGACGGCTAGCGCAGGTAGCCCTCGTGTAGCTTTGCGCGAAATCCAGAAACAAACAAACAAACAAACAAACAATCGATTCCTCAGAGTGAAAAGTGTGCAGATATCTCACTGTGTAACTTTGCGCTAAGAGAAAAACAAAAACTAACAAAACAATGGATAGCTGACAAGTATAAGTCCTCGTCATATTTTATGTAATTCTTGAAATAATTTTATTTTAATTCTATTTAGATTCGATTAGACACTATCCTTCAATTTTATGGAACTAATATTTTAATTAATGTTTTTGATTAACATAAAATCTATAGTTTATACTTAGAACGCATAATAATTAAACAAAGTCATAATCTATTACACAAATACACAATGGGTCCCTTCAATTGAAAAAAAGGAGAAAAGCGCGAGTGTAACTGGTCTCCTCTGTAGGAGACAACATGCATTAGCCACGTCAGTTTCTAAAGTTAAACTTTTAATATAGATATTTGAAAGAGTTATTTATTCAGCGTCATAATGAACATTTTTCGGCTTGCTGGAGATTTATCTCATCTTTTGGCTATTATAATATTGTTGGTAAAAATATGGAAAACAAGGTCTTGTGCAGGTATGAAAGCAGTACTAATAGTAATGCTGTTGCTAATTTACTAAACAAATAAGACGCGTTGTAAATCGTCGTAGCACAATGCAAGTAAATTACGAAAGTTAGTCTTGCATAGTGTTACACAAGATACAGTTTGACTTGGGTTACTGTTAGATTTAGGATAAGATTAAATGTAATCATATAACTCGTAAATGGTTAGCAATGGATGGGAGCTTGTGATAAACGTGAAAGTTTGCACAAAACTTAAAAGTAAATGCATCTGTTGTGCACAGGAAGAGTACAATTCAACATAGTTGCTGGAAATTGTAATCTATTTATCTGTATCTACGGTGCATTGCTTGTGCTATAAATTTGAGTCAAATTTTGTTTGCAAGAAGTGACAATGTACAGGTGATTCAACCCATTGATAATAGCATCACCAAAGTGATATTTCTGAACAATGTTTAACAACAAAAAACTGATCTCCAGATGAAATAAGTTTTACCTTTTATTATTAAGTTTAAATTTCATGGATATATTCTTGTTTATTATAAACAAAATATAACTGAAACATTTTTCTGCGAAAAGAAAACCAGAGAACTTAATATCTCTCCTGTATTCTTCAGTATGCAATGCTTATATCTAACTGCCAACAAATGTGTAAAAGTTCAAAGAATATCAAGGTGAATGCTATCAAATTTCTATACTAAATTCTATATGGAGTGACACTGCAATGGCTCTGGAACAGTTTGACTAACTAAATAATCTGACGTTTAGTGTTAGTCTAGTGTTGCATTTTAAAACTGTAGGCAAAATTTGTTAAAGCTAATTTGTAATAATAATGAATAAAATGTGCTTAAATTTTTTTTAAAGTTATTTCTTTGTTTTATACTTTGCGGCTAGACACCTCTTCAAATCTCAATTCTTAAGGCTGTCATAACAAGTTAGGTTAGGAAAACAGTTGAGGGGAGGAACACTATGCCTCATATGAACAACATTTTCCTGTCTTGTTTCCATGTTTTTTTAAATCAAGCCATAGTTGGTCCATACAGATTTCAAAAAAATGTAAAAGATACTGAAGTGACCACTAATTCTATAAAAAGTATGTTATGAGTGGACATCTTTCTTCGGGTAATTTCTCTACTTAAACATGACAATCACATTAGCTCCAATTTTTCTACACTCACAGATGAAACTGTTTAGGCTTTTCTGCTTTTATAAGAAAATAAAAGCTGAACATAACACTTCAGATGAGGACAAATGAGTCCAGTAAATGTAACAAAAACAGTTTCTACTTCATTTCAAAGTATCTGTGAAGTGATTCCAAAAGTTGTTGCCCTCAAACATAATTACATTAATGTAATAATTATACTGTGTTATCTATCATTAATTTTTCTGGATACTGTAAAAATATCCTAATAAGCAAGTGTAAAGTTGGAATGATTAATGAAAAAAACTATTACAAATTAGCTGGAGTGTATATATATATGAAACAAATGAAAAGCCTTTTGACCTCCATGGTTTAAAAGGTTGATGAATCGACTTCCAAACCCATCTCTGTTCCTCCCATAGATTCCAACAAACCTCAATATCCACATCCTTCAGTTTCAAATACAGGCATTTCATCTGATACATCTTTTTCTCTCACCCCAAGAGGCAAAACAATTATTCGTTCGCGTCCTCAGTCACTGGAATCCCCTTCCAAAAACAAAGACCTGCCCACTCGACCCAGGGCAGGATCCATGTCTAAAAAGTGGACTCTTTGACATCAAATTTAAAATCATGCAGTTATGTTTTGAAATGAAAGTAAGTATGAAGGTATGTTAAATTACAAAATTATATATTCTTATTTTGTTTATCAATTGCTTTGGGTCACCATGAACCACACAAGATAAATATGACATATTAAAGATGTTGTCAAAAACAGTTAGGTTGTTTGAAAAATTAATAGCAAATTTTAAATTTTATCTTTAATAAGAAATTAAAAAGAAAAGCAACTTTATTAATCAAAACAGGAACCTAATGAATCTGCACACTTTTGTCAACAGGAAACAAAATTATTTATGATCAGTGATGATTGGAAAACCCACTTGTAGAGAAAAATATATATGTAAAAATGGCTGGTACGGGTTGAGAAATTTTATGTAGAGGAGCGAACAATGTTTTGACTGTCTCAGGTCATTGTCAGGTTCACAAAGAAACAAAGAGGTAACTGACCGATAGCTGACCACATGTTTGAAAGGGGTTGTGTAATTGAGTGTAGGAATGTTAAGGGCATGCTAAGATCTTTGATTATATTTATCAATATAGGTATAAAGGTGTTCCTTTATATTGGTTTATTTTTGGGCTTGAGTTGTATAAGTAAGGCTTCTTTAATTTTGTGTTTGTTTATGTTTGTTTCTTTATTTAGTATTTGGGTGTTTTCTATGGTTATGTTGTGTTTATTTGATTTGCAGTGTTAGAAAATGTGTGAAGGTGACTTTTTTGTGTTCTTTGAATCTGGTTTTCATTTTTCTGCTTGTTTCTCCAATATAGAAGTCATAGCAGTTATCACATTGTATTTTATAAATAATGTTGGTGTGGCGTTTGTCAGTGTAGTTTTTACATAGTATAGACCTCAGTTTTGTGCCTGGTTTTTGAATAAATTTGGTATTAACAGGAATGTCATATTTTGTTACTAGTTTTTGCTAAATGTTGGTTATTTTTCTGCTGATTTTGGGAATATATGGTGTGCAGTAGTGTATGGTTTCTTGATTTTTTAAATCATGGGGTATATATACTTTATTAGTTGATTTTGGATTTTATCTAGGTGTATGCGTATAATGTTTTCTACTGTTTGTGGAGGAAACTTGATTTTGATGAAGTATTGTTTTATTTTGTTTAATTCATTGTTAATTTTATCTGGTGAGGATAGTTTTATGGATGTGTTTATTTGGTTTCTTAGTATGTATAATTTTTGTTTTATTTCATGTGCTGAGACCCAAAGAAGGTATAGTCCAATACAGGTGATTTTTTGATGGCCTCCCATTTTAAATTGAGTATTGGTTCTTGTAATTTTGAGGCTAAGAAATGATATTTGATTGCTTTCTTCCAGTTTACATGTGAAGTTAATGTGATGTATAGAGTTTATGTGATTGAAAAAATTAAGTATGTGTTCTGTAGATGTGAATCCTGCAATTGTGTCATCCACATATATCTACCAGTATAGTGGTGGAAGTAATGCTGTGTCAATTGCTTGTGTTTCAACTTGTGTCATAAAAATATTGGCTGGAACTGGTAATACTGGATTGCCCATGCTTAGGCCATTTGTTTGTATATAGTTGTGGTTATGAACATGAAGTTTGTCTTCATCGTGGCGAATTCTATGAGGGTTGCTGGGAATGTCTATTGATGGGTTAGGGTCTCAGGTATAGAGTTCTAAGACTAGGCTTCAGCAGTTGGGACTTCTGTAAATAGGAATATGACATCGAAACTGGTCATTTAGGCTTTCTGAATAAGGTTAGATTTGAAATTAAAAGAGTCTTTGATGAATGAGCTGACTGATGTTACGTATTTGGAGAATGCCCATGTTATGTATTTATCAAGAGTGTAACTGAATGATTCATATGCCTCTTGGTGTTGATTCATGTCCATGGTGAGGTGACTTCCCAGGGAAGGTTCTGTTCTTTCTGGTTACCTCCTCTGGGACCTAAACATCCACCCACGTGTTTGCCATGCGTGGCAACCCATGAAGGGGAGGAGAGGATCCTTGTGGTTGAGGGGTCTAACCCTAACACACCACTTTGGCCTTGTATTACTGTAGACGCGTGGCCTTTGGGTGCCCCCCCCCCTTTGGTCAATTGGCTGGTCCACTTGGACTAGAGTCAACCAAGTACCAGTGTTGGAAGTTCTCAATGGGTGTTGTGGACATTGTGTCTGATGCTGGTGTTTGGATATAGTGCTCATGAAACCCTGGCATTGCTGCAATGTCCTTGCATGACATTGTAGTGCATCCCTTCGTAGGGCTTCATGGATCCTCTTACGAAAAATTAAAATAAAATAGTGAAAAAACAGTCAATAGGTAAACGACCATGTCTTGAAAACTCTGAGCAGCAATCTTCAACATCTGTAACACATACATCATTTTCTTATACTACATTCTCTTTCAGAAAAACCTTTAGGGCAAATGTCCCCCTTTTTTATTCAGAAGGGAGTAGAGGGACTTGCTGGCTCTCCAAAGTCAGTAAAGAAGCTTCGATCTGGAGACATATTGGGTGAAACATCCACATCCCAACACAGTGAACTCCTCTTGAATTCAAAGGCAATTGGGGATGTACCTATTGAGGTTACCCCTCATGCTACCTTGAATTCATCACGAGGACTTATTGTTGAGACGGATTTGAAGAACGTCCCTGAGTCAGAGATTCTCGCTGGTTTCTCCACTCAAGGAGTTTCTGCAGTGAGGCACATCTCCACTTGCAAAGATGGAGTTACACTGCTGACAAATATCCTTGTTTTGACATTTACATCACCACTTGCACCTGCCACTATCAAGGCAGGTTATCTAAATTGTAGGGTACAGCTGTACATTCCAAACCCTCTCCAATGTTTCCAATGTCAGAGGTTTGGCCACTCAAAGACATCATGTCATGGTTCCCTGACCTGTGCTCGTTGTGTTGGCAAGGACTACGATGCCTATGAGTGTGACACGGACCCACATTGTGTCAACTGCAATGGTTCTTACCCTTCCTACTTTCGTTTTTGTCCAAAATGGTAGGAGGAAAAAGAAGTGCAGCATTTGAAAACAACTTGTAACATTAGTTATCCTGAGGTTCAGAAATTGCTGTCTGCCACTTTTATCTCAGACATATGCTGCTGCACTTCGTTCCACAACTACAGCGGGAGTGCAGACAGATCTCTCTGTGCCTCCAAGAGAATCGTTTTCAAAACAAATGAAAAGCCTTTTGCCCTCCATGGTTAAAAAGGTTGATGAATCGACTTCCACACCCATCTCTGTTCCTCCCATACATTCCAACAAACCTCAAGATCCACATCCTTCAGTTTCAAATACAGGCATTTCTTTTGATACATCTTTTTCTCCCACCCCAAGAGGCAAAACAATCATTCATTCGCATCCTCAGTCACTGGAATCCCCTTCCAATAACAAACACCTACCCAACGACCCAGGGCAGGATTTATGGAGATTGCTAGACCTCCTCTGAATAAGGACAGTAAGGAAAAAACACATGGTTGTAAACAGAAGGGTTCTCCAGCCACTTTGCCTACCCATCATTAAAAGTGGCTACCTTGATACAATGGAACTGTCGAGGTTTATGTTCTAATCTGGATGACATCAAAACACTTATTACTTTCTACCATCCTGTATGTCTTTCCTTACAAGAAACATTTCTGGAACCTACCAATACAGTTACCTTTTGGCAGTTTTCTTTGTACAGAAATGACAGGCTGTGTGATGGACTGAGTACATGGAGGGGTGGCACTGTTGGTTGATCAGCATGTGCCCACCCTGTCTTTGTCACTCAACACACCTTTGGAGGCCATAGCCATCTGTGTTTCCTTGAGTCATACCATCACTGTTTGTTCTCTCTACCTGTCCTATGGAGAGACATATGATCAATCATACCTTGATGCTCTCATTGAACAGTTGCCATCTCCCTTTTTCATCCTGGGAGACTTTAAGGACATCATCCCCTCTGGGGAAGTGCTGATACCGATAGGAGGGGTTGCTCCATTGAGGTGACTGACTGTAGTTCTTGTACTTACCTGTTAGTCTTCCTGGCGGGTTATGACATTACCACTATGCTAGAGAAAGTCCTTTACAACTTCTCTTACTCTGCTTTCTCTCTTAACATTGTAGACTAGGTGTCAACATTGGTTTTATGCTTTTTTCTGTTTTTCAATGCTGTTTTGTTTTACTTTAATTTCCTTTTATGTATTTTACTACATTTAATTTATTTTTACCTTTCTACCAGATGTTTGGCACAGACAGCCTAGCTGCTTTGTGTGATAAAACACTAAATCAACCAACCAACCAATGATTCATATGTGGACATTATTGGTCATAGAGGAAAATCTGGCTTATGAGGTTTGGGGATACCGTATGTTTGGTGTATGTGTGAGTTGATCTTGCGTTGGTATGAATAAAGTGTTTTTGAAACTGTGTTGGCTTTTCTCATTTTTAAGTGTTTTTTTTTAGTTGGGTTTTGTGTGTCTTTGTTGGATTTGTGTGTATTGGTTTAAATTTGTTTGTGTTTGATAGGATGTTTTTCATTTTTTGGATGTATTCGTTCGTGTTCATTATGACTTTAGCGTTTCCTTTATCTGCTTTTAGAATTTTAATGTTTTTGTTGTGTTTTAGGTTTTTAATGGAATTAATGTCTCTTTTTGTGAGGTTGTTTTTTTAGTTTTCTGTTTTATGAAATTTTTGATGTTTTTGTGAGAAAATTCTTTGAAAAAATCATTTAAGATGTTTTAGGTGTTTCTGGAAAATATTAGTTTTTAATTTTTCCTGGAATGTTTGGATGTTGGATGTCAATAGAATTGTTGAAGTTGCCTTCTTTCTGTTGGTTGTTTTGTCATTGTTTTTGTTTTCTGTAGAAAGTATCACAAGTCTCCTGGCTTGGTCTTCTAAACATGCTGTAATTTCTAAGGTTGGGTTGTACCTAGGTGCTATCGCAAGTCGAATCCTTTGTTAAGTAGATGTATCTCATCTATGTTTAATTGTCGGTCAGATCTGTTAATTATGAGGTTTGTCAATGTTTGTCGTGTTGGTATCTTTTTTTGTTGTTTACATCGTAGTTTCTCTAGTTTTTTGTTGTGGCAGATCTTTTTGTCCCTGTCGTTCCAAGTTTCATTTAGTTGATGTTTTGTTGTATAAGTCTGTCAATCTGTTTTAATGCCAGTTGATGGTCTAGGTTCATTTATTGTTTCTGTAAGTCATGTTGTTCTTTGTATTTCATGTTCAACATGGCTTTAAGTAGTTTTTTCTGTAAATTTTGGATAATGTCTGTGCATTGATTATAATGTTTCATTAGTTTTACCTTTACAAAGTAAAAACTACACTGACAAACACCACACCAACATTATTTAATAAATACAATGTGATAACTGCCATGACTTCTATGTTGGAGAAACAAGTAGGAAAATGGAAACCAGATTCAAAGAACACAGAAAGTCACCTTCACACGTTTTCAAAAACTGCAAATCAAATAAACACAACATAACCATAGAAAACACCCAAATACTAAATAAACAAACATAAAGAAATGCAAAATTAAGAAGCCTTACTTATACAACAACTCAAGCCCAAAATAAATGAATAGAAAGGAACACCTTTATACCTATATTATTAAATATATCCAACATCTAAGCATGCCCTCTACATTCCTACATTCAATTACACAACTGCCTTCAAACATGTGGTCAGCTATCGGTCAGTAATCCTGATGATGACCTCAGAAGGTCAAAAGGTTCGCTTCTCTCCATAGTGCTTTCTCTACCCATACCAGCCGTTTTACATATGCAAGATTATTTATGACATGATAACTGAAGTCCTAGAACTCAAAAATTCTTTAAAGCCACTCTGGTGTTGAATCTTTTGTCCTATAAAATGTTGTCCAAATAACTGAAAAATATTGGGGAATAAGGAGGAGGAGGCGGCAATGTTTTATAGCCCAATTTATTGAGTTTTTGGAGTTTCATTATAGCAGTGTGTGGCCAAGCATTATAATGTAGCAAGATTGGTCCTCTTCGATTGACTTGTGCTGGCATTTTTTCATGCCACTTTCTGTGCATTTCTTCCAATTCTTGACGTTAAATCTTTGCAGGGACATTCTGGTCCCAGTTGAACAAGCTGAAGTGAATAATAGTAGCCACAGACCAGAAGCTTCATCACAGTTGAGCTGCAAATTTCTGTTGTTGTAAAGAATCCACTTTTCATCATGGGTCATTTTTATTGCACAAAATGAGCATAGAACATAGTTCAAAAGGGTAAGTTTTCTGATTTTCACTAAGTTTGTGTGGAACCCATATGTGAAACCTTTTTGCTTTTCCAGTTTGCTTGGTCCAAAATTGCGGAAATTCCAACACCCAATCATTGTGTCATTTTTCAGACAGTTTGGTGTGGGTTTCTTTCAGCTAATGTTCTCAGTTGGTTGATTCCAACAGCAGAAGGATATTCTGCCCCCTTATCTTTAAGGCTCATATCTCCATTATGAAACTTTTGGAACCAAAGCTGTATTGTATGTGCAGAAGTGGTTCCTTCGCTCTATTCTTGGTTGATATTGTGAGCTGTTTGTGTTGCATTATGACTAAGTTTGAATTCATGCAATAAAAATGATGTGCAACTTTTGTTTTCTATAAATTGTAAATGTCTGAAATATTGGAAATAAAGTTTTAGAAAAGAATAAAAGCACTAATTAATAGAAGAAAGTTTTAGTTTTTCAATGGTATATATATATATAAAAGAAGCTATAAAAAAGACAGGTTTCTTATAGCTATAAATGACTGAGATTTTGATATAAAAATCTGTCATTATTTTCAAACTTAAAGTTTCAGGAGAGTAGGAACATTTCTTTATTAAAGTACTTACAATAAAATAATGGCAATCAGGTGTTAAACCCTGTTATAGTTAGTAGTTCACACTATTACCCAAGTTTAAATATTAATTTGTTACTAGTATTTATTATTGGATGCTGATTACTAAGAAGTGTATATCCTACATTTTGGTTGCTATCCTGCTATAGTCTTCAGGGAGGTCCTGAAAAGGAGTCATAAATCATAATAAAAAGGCTAGTGTGCCATCCACTTGTCTAAGGTCTCTCCCATAAGAACCTGGATTTCTTTTGTATGTTGACTAAGTTTTTTGTCCTTCAGATGGTTTAAGAAGCTTCTTTTATGTTTCATTTTCTTGTGTGTGTGCTCCTTATCCTATTATTTTTTGTATTAGCTTCATTCATTGCACGATCATCTTTGATATTATGGGGTATTGCAGATAAATTAATATTACAATCTTATTTTCCTTGCTTGTCTTTTTGTTTCTTTAATGTATTAATAGTCCATTTTTACAACAGATGTAAATGTTTCTACTGTCTGTCAGATTTTTAGTTGGTTACATATCCTGTATTTTCAAAGAGACTTTTGACGTTGAGAAACATAGTTGTGTGTGTGTGTGTGTGTGTGTAGGTTTTTTCTTATTCTTGGTGAGCTGTTTGTTTTTGTTTTTTACAAAGAGATTAGGGTATTCACTGCCAAGGAGGTTATACTGATTTTTTCTTCCTTGTTCATAATAATTTCAGTACTGTAAGTCTTGTTTATTCTGGAAACTTGGCAGTCTGTGATGGCTTTACATTATTGGAGTAATTTGATGTGTGGCTGAGGTGTTTACCAGTATATGTGCATTTCATGTAAGCTTCAGTGATGTACAAGTTGTGTATCTTGGTCACCATCACATCTTAAAGTGGAAGTTTATTTTATTTCCACTATGAATTGTATTGCTGTATATTGTCTCTTCAGGTAGTTCATGAATTGTGGATTCTTGCAATACAGCTTCAAGTTACAAAAATTTCAGAAATTATTAACTATCTTGCAGGGATCAAAATATTACATTCAGGCATTTCCAATGAATTTAACTTTACTGGGGAATTTCATTTGTTTTAGTTGTTTTGCTCAATCAAGAATGCTTGGCCTATCTGT
This sequence comes from Tachypleus tridentatus, assembly GCF_004210375.1. Classification (NCBI taxonomy): domain Eukaryota; kingdom Metazoa; phylum Arthropoda; class Merostomata; order Xiphosura; family Limulidae; genus Tachypleus; species Tachypleus tridentatus. The sequence goes on along the minus strand of NC_134837.1, from coordinate 103,555,641 downwards.
ATTTCTTTAGTTATGACCAATGAAAGTAAACATATTGCATGGATTAAATTAAAAAAGTAATTCATGAGGGAATGTAATCCTCCATACAGCTTTCCCTTGAGTGAATGCAATTTTATTTCATCATTTTGATCACTGTCTTGTGTCAGTTACTCTGGATATTTGAGCTACCGCTAGTGTATATCATTGTGATCTTGTAAGTTAAGAATAAAACCTCTGTGTACTTTTATTTATAAAGAACTAATTTAGTAACTATGAACATTTACTACATCCATTAGTGTCACATGAAATATTTGATTGTTTAAATTCATTGTTTGAAAATAATCAGCAGTTATTTACAATTGTTACTGCTTGATTATTCCAATTATCCATTTATCAAAATTATAATCAGTTAATGTTACAAAAGTAGTTAAATAAATTAATGTTTCCAGTTTCATCATTTTCATTTATTCTAAATATCCAGTAATCAAATATTATCATTAATATTTTTCATTGATAATTCAAACTTATTTAGTGTAATCAATTAGTGTTACAACTCACAAAAATAATTAACTAATCCAAATTAGGGTTTATAAATATTATTCAAACTATTCAGGAAATTGAAAAATTGCCATTGTATTTCCATGTTGTTAAATACAGAGCTACACAATGGGCTATGCCTGTTACGAGTATCACAACCTGACTTTTAGTATTATGCTATTTTTATACCTATCTCATATAAGAATAATAGATTATTTTAATATAATTCATTAATGAGCTAGACAGTTAATCAAGTAGCAAATTTCACTAATTGTAAAACATATGTTGATGTCCAAAAAAATAAAAAGTATTTGCTATTGTTAACTGCTGGTGCTCTCCTATCTTAAAGTATTATTATTATAAGTAAAAAAGAATGGTTTGATGACTATGTACCAGAATAATTTCAGGTTAGGTTCAGAGGGTAACAGATAAAAATGCATTTATTCCTTAATTAGTCACATGGTAAAATGGAATATGTGTTATTGCCTCATCATTATGACCCCAATGAGGTATTTAACTTGTTAAGAAGCTCAAACTTTATATTCTTTTTGTTCAAACTCTTATTTGTAAGCAAAAGAGGATAATGAAGCATCAGGCTATGCTTAAGATATTAAAATGTATTGCACTGCAGTAAGGCCTTTGATACCTATCTCTGTATATAAAATAAAAGCCAAAGTGGCAATATGATGTACAAGAAGTAATTAGACATCTAAAACAATTGATTAAACAGAGAGATGCTAGAAATTAATAAAAAGACATCTTTTAACCATAACCTAAAAAAATGCATTGAGTAAACTGTAATCATAGGAAATTAAATTGCAGCCTTGAGTATTCTGTAGTTGTAGGTTTTTGCATAGTTTCAGATTGGAATCATATCTCTTGCAACTACTTGGACACAATTAAGAAAGCTGCTGTGTGCAGGGCTAAGTAAAGTGCAATCTATCACATCATAATTAAAGAAATAGAATGGGGTCATAATGATCCCACAGAACCAATTGAAAGTTACAGATAGGTACAGAAGTAGGTACCAAAACAGTTGTATGTATATTAAGTAGAATTATTTAAAGTAAAATAAAACTTTGGTTTATATATTAACCAATTTAAATTTGAAGAACAAGTGTAAAACATATTTATATTACACAAGAGTGATTGTAATAGAATTGAAGTTAGCATTAAAGCATGTTGAGGATTTTATGAAAGAATAGATTTGCATATGAAGATAAGTCAAGAGATCACAACCTGTTTTTTCTTGAAAAAATGGATTACAGGTGAACAAGTTCAGGCATATATGACCTTGCAAAATCTTAATTTATGACTTCTCATTGTATTATTCTTAGAATTTAACTCAAACCTTTTGTGCAAAATATATATATCTTGAAAAAAAATCCATAAAAATTTTGCATAAAATGTCTTTGAATTAAATTCTAAGGATAATACAACAAGAAGTCATACATTAAGATTTGGCAAGGTCATACACATCTCCAGGTGAAGCAATATTTTTTCTCCTCTCAAGTGCTAAGACTGTGAAACAGATTGCCAACTAGAGTTATAAAAGCTGTAGGTTTACAGAAACTTAAAAAAAGGGTTAATGAATATTTAGGGGATAAAACATAGTTGAAGTTAATCATCCTTTAAAAATGTTCCATAAAATTTTATATTCTTGTTTTGCAGGTATATCTGGAAGGAGTCAGATTTTATTTGCCCTTGTCTATACTACACGGTATCTTGATCTTTTTACAACCTTTATCTCTCTCTACAACACTGCCATGAAAATTTTCTTCATTGCAACATCATATGCAACCATCTACCTGATGTATGTGAAATTCAAAGCTACATATGATCATAATCATGACACTTTCCGTATCGAGTTTCTTCTGATCCCTGTTACAATCTTGGGACTTTTGGTTAATCATGATTTTACCCCACTTGAGGTACTATAATTAATTAATTATTATGTTTTTAATTTTTAGCTTAAAATGTTGAGTATATTTATTGTGATTTTACTGAGTAAGTATTTGACTTCTAGATATAATTGAGTATTTTTATAGGTAAATTTCAAGATTAAGTTCTATGAGGGGTATTTTTTAAAAGTGATGAAGTAAAAGAGCAAATAAAAACTTGTTTGTTTATTTAAATGTTCAGATTTTAATTTTTACTTAAGTGATTTCAAGGTAAAGGTACATAATGAAAGTGTGATTTTATTTGATTATTCGTAGGCCAGAACTAAAGGAAAAAAGCATTTATAACAATAACAACTGTACTTCATGCAGGTTTTGTGGACATTTTCCATCTATTTGGAGTCTGTTGCTATCTTGCCTCAGTTGTTCATGGTATCGAAAACTGGAGAAGCTGAAACAATCACTTCTCACTACTTGTTCTGTTTAGGCCTGTACCGTGCACTTTACATTTTTAACTGGATCTATCGATATTACTTTGAGGGCTTCTATGATATGATTGCCATTGTTGCTGGAGTTGTCCAGACTGTACTGTACTGCGATTTCTTTTACTTGTACATTACTAGAGGTGAGTTTATTTTTTGTAGTTGGTTTGAAGAAGCTTAGCAAAAGGTTTCATCTGACTTTTTATTTCATTAATTATCTTTCATGAATAATATTTAAAATCTAGAAACTAATTTTCATTTGGCCTTTTTGTTAAATTACCTTATTTCTGTCTTATTATAAAAGGGTTAGTGGAAGAGTTAAAAAAAAAGTGATTTGAAATTGTCTGATTTGAAGTACTCCAATTGAGAACACCACTGAAATTAACCAAACCATTTTTGTAAGGAGAAAAATAATGGTGAACAATGTATTTTCTTCTATCTTGTGAGAAAATACTTAGTTTATGACAAATTTGGGTAGAATTTTAGAACTTTTGACAACATGGGAAACTTAAGATTTTTATTCATATTCTTTACCCAAACCAGTTTTCTTGCCTAAGATGGGCTTTCATGTTTAATTAATCTTAATTAATTACAAGTTATATTCAATATTTTACTGCAAAAGATTACTTAATTAGAAAGTTACTAATGTTAGAATGTGTAAAAATTCATAATTATTTTCTTTCTTCAAGTGCCTATTTAGCCAATATAAGTTGAGTAAAACATTAGCTGGAACACAATGTCAGAGATATTTTGCACCAAAAACTTATACTTTATGTAGAATATTGCATAGAAAATTAAGTTTAACCATTTGTTCAGTTGTTTTAAAGTTTGTATGTTATGTTATATTTTTCTTTACATCAAAAAATTCAGAAACTTTTTTTTTCAGTAATAAAAGGAAAAGCATTGAAGTTACCAGCCTAGATTCATTAACTCTGGGAAAAGTTAACCTGGTCATGTCACATGTTGAAGTCCTCTGTGAAAGAAAGAAAAGATTTGCTGTGTCTTTGCTAGTAATTTTGTCTATGCTCACAAACATTTGGACTTCTTCAAATAATGAAAGCCTGAATCTGGGCTCTTGTGGACATTTATTTCCATTTGCACTTGAAGCTTGTCTTCCCTTACTGTTGTCACTGGATTTTCTCTGTTCTAGCCAAATATTTTAGTTTATAATGTTGATATAAACTATATTCAACATGATACATGTGTTTGATTTTTTCATCATAATATTCTACAACTGTATGTAACCTTACATTAAGCTTTATTTACATATACCAGTAGCCTAATACAAGTGTGTTAAATTGTTTTGTTTTTTTATGAATAGTCATAAATGTGTTTATTTACCTTCTAAACCCAACCAATGTATGGTTTGCTTATGTCTTACATTTAATTCCATTATCTCAAATGATCAGTGGAAAACATCTTTAATTTTGAGAGAAGTACTTGTTTGGATAATGTGTGTAGGTTAAAACTATGAAGGAAGTGTGTAATGTACATGGCCATGAGTGATGGTTATAGTACTTCCAAAAATCTTTTTGGATTTTTTCTGATTCACATTATGATGCAAAAATCAATCTTTTGGAGGGTATATTTTTTATTAATGCTGATACAGTTATATTTAACACTTATTTTCCAGTCATTTATTCTGAGATATGTATGATATCAAGGGGCAATATCTGAGAGAATAAGGTGAAGAAGTAACATCTACATAGACAGTTTTTTGTTTTGTTTTTACAATAAAACCATTAGTGTTGTCTGACTGTTAAATAGCAGTTTTCCCCATAGTAATTAAACACACAAGCAAGTCAGGTGAGGTAACTTCATGTTAGAGGAATTTTGTATTTTACAGTTTTACTGTTGTGAAACGTGTAATGTAAATGCAATAAATATTGTAGGACAGTATTTCATTGTAATGCTTGTCCATCTTGCTGTGCTACATTGATCTACTTTTCAAATTATGGAATTTGTTTTTGAAGGCTTTGGTTTCTTTCTAGAAAGCAACAGAAAAGTGAAGCTTTGCATAGTTTTTATTTTTCTGTATGATTATAAATTACTTTACACATTTTTGAATTAGTTTCAATATTGTTTTTTCAAGCCAAAAATTTATAACTTGTATCAATCATTGTCAATTATATTTTTTAAAATTATATTTGTAACTAACCTAATGTGACCAGACATTTAAAAACAAAGAGTTAATTTAGTGAAATATCTACTCTTCAACTAATCACATTTATATCTTGTAGCAAGTGTGAATGACAGTATACTGTGATTATTTTTGTTGTTTTTTTAAATATGAGTTTTCACCATTATTTATCAGAGAATAGTAAAAACACAGTGTCATCCCACGCTTTGAATTTTTGAATGTTTACCCTTTAGAGATAGAGTCACTGACTTGGTGAACTGGAGTTCAAGGCTTTGGTTTCTTTCTAGAAAGCAACAGAAAAGTGAAGCTTTGCATAGTTTTTATTTTTCTGTATGATTATAAATTACTTTACACATTTTTGAATTAGTTTCAATATTGTTTTTCCAAGCCAAAAATTTATAACTTGTATCAATCATTGTCAATTATATTTTTTAAAATTATATTTGTAACTAACCTAATGTGACCAGGCATTTAAAAACAAAGAGTTAATTTAGTGAAATATCTACTCTTCAACTAATCACATTTATATCTTGTAGCAAGTGTGAATGACAGTATACTGTGATTATTTTTGTTGTTTTTTTAAATATGAGTTTTCACCATTATTTATCAGAGAATAGTAAAAACACAGTGTCATCCCACGCTTTGAATTTTTGAATGTTTACCCTTTAGAGATAGAGTCACTGACTTGGTGAACTGGAGTTCAAGGCTTTGGTTTCTTTCTAGAAAGCAACAGAAAAGTGAAGCTTTGCATAGTTTTTATTTTTCTGTATGATTATAAATTACTTTACACATTTTTGAATTAGTTTCAATATTGTTTTTCCAAGCCAAAAATTTATAACTTGTATCAATCATTGTCAATTATATTTTTTAAAGTTATATTTGTAACTAACCTAATGTGACCAGGCATTTAAAAACAAAGAGTTAATTTAGTGAAATATCTACTCTTCACCTCATCACATTTATATCTTGTAGCAAGTGTGAATGACAGTATACTGTGATTATTTTTGTTGTTTTTTTAAATATGAATTTTCACCATTATTTATCAGAGAATAGTAAAAACACAGTGTCATCCCACGCTTTGAATTTTTGAATGTTTACCCTTTAGAGATAGAGTCACTGACTTGGTGAACTGGAGTTATTGTATTCTTTGTATTACTTTTACATTAGATTTTGTGAAGATGAACTTTAATAACCCTTGAAAGTCAGTTTTTTCTGCTTTTAGTTGATGTGTTTGAAGTATTTAAATAAGTATTCATTTATTGATATTTATTGTATTTTTTTTATTAATCCACTAATTTTTCAGTAAAATATTTAAACTATAAGCTTTACAGTATAAAGAAATACATATTAGTTTAGAGGACCCATAGAAATTAATGTTTTGACCAAAATATTTCAATGATTGAAACATTTATCAATTTTTTGACCAAATTTCTTTCTTGCACAACTTAAAGGGTATTTGTTTTACACTTACTGTGTTTTAGCTGCATTTCTCTGTTAAATGTTTTACTACATCGGTATTATGTATAATAAAACTGCTTTTCATAATTATCTTTTATTCATATATGACATAACCATATTTCTTCACCTCAGAGTTAAAACTATATTTTGTGTGTATCTGCTTACACACTTTCATTCTTCAATGGTCAGTTTTAAGTTTAAAATATGTAACTTTTATTTTTTTCAGCTATCTACACATTTACTTTTCAAATTATATTCTTCACTTTCAATTTAAATTTTGAAAACATGTATATTCTCTGTTCATAGGATAATAGTAAGCATAATTGTCAATAAACTAATTCTTAAATTGAGATGAGAATAATTTTGTATAGTGTCAGATTACCACCATGAAAGGAAACCTATTTTTTACTATTGAGAACAGATGTGTATTAATGTCCTACAACATTAGTATTCAGAAACAACAGTTTTTGTTTCCCTAATAAAATAGCCCTAAATGTTAGGATGCTTTGTGTGTGCAGTCATTTGCAGTAAAAATGTATTCTCAAGATGGCCAATGTGGGTATCAAAACTCGTTAAAATAAAGTACAGAACAATGTTTTGACCTTCTTAGGTCATGCCTTTATTAATTTTTTTTTTTTCTGCATCAAAAAATATTTCTGTGACTAAGTTCATCATCTATTTTGTATTTCTAATAAGTATTGTAACTAACTATTGCTGACATTTAAGCCTTGCTTATTTTTGGTATTCACCTTGTTTCTGTTGATATCTTTCAGTGTATAAAACTGGTTACTATAGCATATGCATCTTTTATATATATATATATATATATATGGCAAAGGCAGGGAAGATGTTTGGATAATAGTAACCAATTAGGTTTTAAAAGGGAAAGGCTTCAGAGCAAATAATCCAATGATTTAGATACAAGTAGAAAGAAGGCTTAGGATTATGCAGCTTTGTCTGTAACAAACTGGCTGCTGGAGGAGACGTGGGAAATATTTCTTTTTTTCAACAAAAAAACAAGAATTGTGTCTATACCAAAGTTATGTCAGATCAAGACCCTAGTGTGGTATCTCATAATCTTGGATATTCTATATAAGCAATCATTCTCACTATACATATTCAAGATAAGATTACATTCTTGTTTACTCCAAAATTTTTGCACCTCCATTTGGATGTCAAAAACTGATTTGCTTACCTGAAGTTTAAGTAAAAATTACATGCTTGGTGTTAACGTGTTATTGCAGTTGTTTTTGAATTCCGCGCACACGTGCATATGCACATGTGTGCGTGCACACACACACACATGGGGGGCTAGAAAAAAATTGTGAAACTAATAGTTTCATTAGGTACTATATCTTTTAACTATAAATGAACAAACCTGATTATTGAAAATACAAACCTTAATTCTACATGCATAATATGTATACATATATGACATTCTAACTATAATAGTTATCCTTTCATTTCTGGAATATAGTCATTAAAGAAATCCAAAAATGATTTTGAAAAAAAACAACATACTCTCTGCTAAAGGTGAACAAAATACCGATGTTTCAAAAATGTTTTTTTTCAAGGTGATGTTAAAAGTAACTTGTTAAGTCACAGGCATAATAAAAAAGTGACAAGAATACCATGATGCCATGGTAAAGTTGGAGTGTTAACTAAAGAAACAAAATAGCTAAAATATTAAGTTTCAATGCTAGATGCCAGCGAACAGTTTTTTTTGTGGGAGAAATATTATGAGCTGAATTAGCTATGATGTTATTGTAACTTGGTTATGTACACAAACATTCTTTAAATCCATAAAGCTGTCCCCCAGTGGTACAGCAGTGTGTCTGCAGACTTGCAATGCTAGAAATCATGTTTCAATACCCATGATGGGTAGAGCACTGATAGCCTATTGCGTAGCTTTATGCTTAATTACAAACAAACCAAAAATCTACACAGAATTTACTTGTAGTTTTAAAATGATGTTGAATATACATAGCAAGTAACATAGCCACAGTTAAACTCACAACAGAATGGAATATGTCAGAATTACATTTTTACATTGTTTAGCCTTTGGTAGGTAGTATGATACCATAACAAATTAATCACTTTTGGGAAGGATAAGTAAAAGTCATTTACACTGTAAAATATTTGTACATTTCTGATGTTTGAATGTACCATGGGTTTATATCTTCTTATAGTATTATAACACTTATTCTGGATTTTAGTTGTTCTGAATATGTACAGATTTCACATAATGCTCAGCAGATAGCCCAATGTGGCTTTGCTGCAAGAAAACACAAACACAAATAATGCATGGTTGAGAAAACCATTAAGTTGAACTTGTTTCAAGTTACAATTGTTCCTTTGTTGTTCTGGAAGTAGGTAACATTTGTTACTGTCCATGGAGAGCATTGCTTAATGCAGTGTTAAGTGATAATGTCAAAAATTTGTTTTTTAATGGTTTCTCAAGTGATATTTAAAAGTTACCTCTCACATGTGTTGTAATGAGGATGTATCGTCACATTGGTAGTGCTTTAGTTAGAAGCCTAACATTGAAAACACTTCAAAATAATGGACTCGGAGACAGATGAATAGGTGTTAAGGATAAAAGAAAGCCCTCCTAATTCAGTGGGCGATACTATTGAACTTTGAACTGTGATGAACTTGTGCCAAAAATGGATAGAGTGAAAACTTCATTGAATAACCAAATGTCAATATCTAATTTGGATATATCTAAATATGGGACTTATGTGGAACAGATTATGGGTACAAGGTAACTGTCATTCCCTTATCCTAAATAAATTATGGGAAGCCTACAAGGAGGAGTGGTGTGCTTTCAACATGAAAGTCTATGATGGAGTGTTTTTGCAATGAAAATTCCATATAAGGGTTAATTTCAAAATGCAAGATAATTAAGTAAAACATGGGTGGGCATAGTAAAGATTGAATACCATTTTTAGATAACAAGATCAACCTTTGTAACATTTGTGCAATGGCACAAACTGTAAATTCAAGAGAAGTGGAGAAATCTGTCAAAATGTACAAGTCAAATTTAGTTAAACTATATGACAAGTAAGCCTGGAGAAGTGCAAGCCCCATGCTTGATTGTACTGTGTTTAAGTGAGAACAGCTTCATCATGAGGATTCGTACTTTCTTATTATAAACTTCGTCTAATCACTTTAATTAAAGACAATGTGACAGCTAGTTACAATATGACTATACTCAGAAAACATTTATCCTTTCTTAGGGCATTTCCATTCTGGCAGTGTTTCACAAGTTAAAACAAGCATCTGTTTAGCGTGAAAATGTATTCAAAAGTGTAATTACCCAAAAACAGTATAAATAAAGACAAGGCTGTACCATTGCTGATTACAAAACTTTAAATATCTTATAATGAAAACACCCACGTGGAATCGCAAAATAAATTATACTGATAACTATAATGTTTTCAGAAAGTAAGCTTTTACCAGTGTACTAATTCATTCCCTATGAAGGGACAGCTATGTTCTGATTAATTCATTCCCTATGAAGGGACAGCTATGTTCTGAGAATGCCTAGGTTTTCCTGTTTTTGTGATATTTAATCAATACTTACTTAAAATTAAAATAGTTTAATTTGTTTGCTGTTAAGTACAAAGCTACACAATGAGCTATCTGTGCTTTGCCCACAAAATTAAAATAGAAAAAAATTGTTCCCTTTTTTGTTTTTTGTAATTCGTGAATGGAAGTTATTACATTTTAACTATTTAACACTGGGAGAAAACAAAAACAGAAAATGAATTAATCTATGGTAATCACTTGAATGGTGGATCTCTTTACAATAGTTTCTTATAAGTAATCGCTATTTGTGTATATTTACTGTGTAGTGTTTAAAAGCAATAAAGCTTTTGCTAAACAAATCTCAAGTTTTTAATAGTACATCTTGTTTAAAACACGAGGGAATACTCGTTAGCTGAAGCACTTGAAATTCTATTTGGCATGATCAAGGTAAATTATTCTACAACACCTCCCCACCTTTTTTTTTTTTTTTAATTAATTATATATTTTTGTGAGCTAGCAACGCCAAGCACGGGCGTGCGTATATCTTATTCAATTTAAGTACTTACGAGAATCTTTATAAGCCTGCCATAAAATTGAAATTCTTTAAAGCAGTATTGAAGTAAATTAATCTATGACCTTTTTATTACAAATATTTTGTGCGCCAGCGATACCAAACGTGGGGCTCGCATACATCCGATTCGAATTTATTACTCATCAGGATATCCACCAGTTTGTACTTGTACTACGATGAGCCGCTATGCAAAAAAAAAAAAAAAAAAAAAAAGTCGCGGGTCCCATGGACGGTCCATGGATCGAGCCCACTATATGCCATTGAAAACACTGAATTTTTTGTTGTAACAGACATCCTCACTATATATACGGTGTTATTTATTAATTGATCTTCACTTGATCACCAATTCAAAATTAGGGGAAGCTATACCTGGGTTTCTGACCGATTGTTTAATCCATCTTTCATAAAAGATACCGTTTAGCTTCAAATTATTAATACCATCAAGTGCTTTTTATACTAAGGTTATTCGAAACATTGATCGTTTTTCAAGCTATCAAAGAGAAATTTTAATCGCCAAATAAATATTCAATAATATTAAATAATACTCATTAGATGGCGCCACTTTATCAATATTTCAATGCACCACCCTGTTTCTTTTACCATGTTTTCCAATGGGTTATTTGCATTAATCAAATAAAACCTTGTTCAAATGGTAAATTTCTCCCGAGAAGATGAATTTTACCAACATTTCTGTGTTTCATTATTGTCGTTGTTGATAGTCTTTTATCTTGAAAACCGACCAAACAATTAAGCATCACTTATAAATTTTAATTACTTTTACCCTATCGTAATTGAATAAGATACCGGCCCGGCATGGTCAGGTGGGTTAAGGCGTTCGACTCGTAATTTGAGGGTCGCGGGTTTGCCTTCCCAGGGGTGGAGGCGTTATAATGTTGCGATCAATCCCACTGTTCGTTGGTAAAAGAATAGCCCAAGAGTTTGGGTAATGATGACTAGTCTTCCACTGATAAATTAGGGACGAGTAGCGCAAATAGCACTCGTGTAGCTTTGTGCGAAATTCAAAACAAACCTAACCCAATAGGTCAGAAGAAAGTTCCAGACTTATAACTGACTTTTCCCCATGTCAAAGAAAACTCAGGTAGTATACTGTATAATTAAACCAGCCAGCTAAACAAATATTCTCGAGATAAATGTAAAAGAAAAACTACGTGTTGGTAGATTATAGTATAAGAAATATTATAAACTTACAGTTAAAAATTAACCTGTAGTAAGCCTAAAATAAGAATAGGTAAATTTCAAAAGAGTATTAAAACCCTAAAATAGGCTCTGTATTATATCTACTAAAAATTTCGAAAATAACCTAGAATTACAATTTCCAAAATCACGTTATAATTTAGTGATATTTATTAAGAACTTGTATTATTCTTAAGGTTTCAATGACAAAAGTCTTCGAAATATTAGAAAACTAATAGACCTAAGACTAAGAATTGTTATGCAATGAAGTTAACTGCGATTATATATTTTCATACTCTTAATGTCGTCACTGCTTCTCCTAATTGGGTATTCTTTTTACCCCTCATTGTCTGTGCATTGTCCAACCCAATCTTCGAGTATTTATCGAAAACCTTATTGGACAATGACATAGATTTAACATGTCCTATTTTACACATATCTGATTTTAAATCGCAATGGACAAATTAAGTGGAATGTGAGGGGAAACATATAGAGTTAACTCAATCAACATTGTCACATACAAACATTTCAATCAGTCATCAATAATATAATATAGAAAACATACTTACATATGAGCCTATAAACTGGCTAACTTTCACCGTAAGTTCACCGTAAAAGGGACAATCTGAAAGCTACCTTATCTCCTAGATTCGGCCCAGCATTCGGTTAAAGCGTTCGACTCGTAATCTGAGGGTCGCGGGTTCGAATCCCCATCACGCTAAACATGCTTGCCCTTTCAGCCGTGGGGGGGGGGTGTTATAATGTGACGGTCAATCCTACTATTTGTTGGTAAAAGAGTAGACCAAGAACTGGCGGTAGGTGATGATGACTAGCTGCATTCCCTCTAGTCTTAAACTGTAAAATTAGAGACGGCTAGAGCAAATAGCCCTCGAGTAGCTTTGCATGAAATTCAAAACGAACCAAAACCAAACTCCTTGTTTCTACGTCAGGATATTCAATTAAAACCTACGTTTTAATTTGAATACGACATTTCAAATAATAATAATTAATACTTGTTTATCGGTTTGAATGATGTTAATTCCTTCACGAGTAATTCCACCCGTATTTTAATACATGGTATTTGAAAAGAAACACGTCATATCACTAAAATGTTTTAAATTCGTTTCACTCATAGAATTTCATAATATTTCTTTTAACCACAGTTGTACTTGAAAGTTGTTTACATCTTGACAAACATTATATTTTTACGTATTGCCTTTGGTGCGAAAAATAAAGTTTTGTTTTGCACACAGACATAAAATTTGTGATTAAATACGTGAGAAGCGTATGCCTCTCCCTTATCAACTTGTCCATTACAGATTAAAAATCAAAATCGAGAAATTAGGAGAGAAAAAAAAGCTGGAGTGAATATACAACTTACATGAATTTTGTCACAATTATTTGGCTTAATGGTTTGTAATTCCTCATCAGTCCTTGGCTTCTAACTCACACTGTTACAATTACTTTAACAGGTATTGAAGATTACAAATATATTTGAACTTACTAAATTCTTAATTTGGTTACGTAGCACAATCCTACTGATATAATTAATACCAGTTTATTAAAGATACAGCCTGAACCCAAAATCTTCGTAGCTGTTGGTCAGAAATAATATTCTTTTGTCTATTGCACTAAGTAATAGCATCATATATCACATATCATTTATTGATATATACAGTAGTAGAGTAGTGTTAAAAGCTAATGCTGCATATTGTCAACGAATTAATTCAACAGTGATAGTAATACTGATGTTTAAAAAAAAAGTTGTGCTTGTTATATAAATTTCACAATACAATTTTAGCAAAAGAACAGTGACGGGAATCCAGACTGGTTCTATAAACAGTTGACACAACTAAACCTAAACTCGGCTATTGATGCCAAACTGGGCGAGGCTGTGAAAACATTTGGTGAATTAGAAAAAAAAAAGAGAAAGAGAGAGAAAGGAATATCTAATAACGTAAAGTATGGGAAAATACGCAGTGACGAAACAACGCATTAAAGGAACAACGTCCGAAAACTAGGGCATGTTCACTTTCTCGCGTATGTGCATATGTGATTCATTTCGGCTTTGTCACTTTTGATATATAGGAACTTGTCTTGGTCGGTACATAGGAAACATAATAATTACATGTATTTTATAAATCGTCACACCTGCGAACTGAGATATATTCCTGAGATATTCCTGAGATCTTTCAGTAACTTTTTAACCTCATATTATTTATATCTAATTACATTCAAATATGATTGTCAAATTACGAGTTTCATTTTATAATGAGTTTATTACAGCCTTATAAATAGTTTACTGTGTAAGAAATAGCTCATTATAATAAATACTTGAACACTCAGAAATGAATTATAATGCAATTACAACTTGTTTAAGAACATTTACCAATAGCCTTGTTAATTCTTTTGTCACAGGATAATGCTACATATGTGTTTTGTGTAAAGGCTGAACCTGATGTGAACTAATATGTTTCCAGTTAAAATAAACGTGAACAATTTTGGTTACTTTTTAAAGGAGATGATATTTTGAGCATATTAAGTTTGTTTGTCCTTATAACAAAAGTGCACAATAAGCTTACCTACGCTCTGTCCACCGAGGGGACCAATCACTAGATTTATTTATTTTTTTAAAGTGCATGAACTTACCGCTGGACAACAGAGGACAAGCATTTAAAGACAAAAAACGTCTAAAGAAACGAGTTTAAATTTTCTGGTGTAAACGGTATATCAGTATTCATAAATAAACTATTATTAATATTAGAACAGTTTAATCATATATATGGGATATGAAGATGTTTCAAATAAGTGAATTTACCACATTTATTTTACAGGGCGTCCAGCATATATAAACTAAAGTTGAAACTTGACATAAAAGAATAGCGGTACTGTTTGATAGCCAAGAAACTGTAGAAAAGACTACGAGGCGCTATAACACAAAGGCTATCTGCGCTATCCGTCTCTAATTTAGCACTGTAAGAGTAGAGGGAAGGCAGTTATCGCCACTCACCGCTAACTCTTGGGCTGCTCTTTTACCAACGAATAGTGGGATTGATTGTGACATTATAACGCCCCCACAACTGAAAGGACGAGGGCGTTTGGTGTAACGGGGATTCGAACTCTCGATCCTCAGATGATGAATCGAGTGCTCTAACCAGTTGACCATGCCGGGGTACCCATAAACTGTCCGAAATGCGCGAGAGGTTGTGTATAGACCAAAAAAAAAAAAAACTGTCAAAATAGCAGGAGTTACCTAATGAAGAAGATGTGAGGTAACTTAACATCAAATATTTACGGCTATTTCTTAAACGGATCTGTTCAACTTCAAACTATTTTCACTATGGTTAAGTTACAGCATAACAACAAAGAGGTGGTACAGATTTTACAACACATTTTGTAATATAATATGATATTATTGCGAGTTTCGGATGATGTGTTGTATAGCCACAAAAGGATCTGTAAATTTAGGAATGTAAGAATGACACCTCACTCAAGATGCCAAATTTCATGTACTTTGTAACGGATTTACTCTTATACATATTTGTAATATCTATGCTTGTTTCAGTTTACTATATATTTAGAATTGCATGTGTTGCATATTGTTAAATGTGAATTGCTAAAGAATCGACAATATGTATTTTACAAAAGCACTAACGTATCTTCGAATTTTGTTGCCAACAGAACTTTTCACGACCTCACCCTAAAAGTTTAAAATTCCACGCGCTAAGAGACAGTTTTAATACGAGAATCAACAATATACGATGTGTGAATGTAAATTACTAGTGATTGCCAGTATTATTGCCAACTGAATTTTCAAGAACTTCGCCTAATGAGTATAAAAAGTAGCCGTTGTAGCACGTGTGGAGACAATTTAATATTGTTGGGTCGCTACAGTCAGTATATTATAAATCTCAGATAAATCTTGTGATAAATGCATATTAATAGGAAAACTATAGCTGTCTGCCCAGGAAAATTTGTAGATTTCGAACATTACAAGCCATTTAACTTCAGAGAATGAACTTTGGTCGTTAGTATTTCGATGAAGGCATTGTATAACTTTAGCCGTTAAAAACTTACGTGAGACCAGAGAAGAATAGGGCTAACTAGCTAGCATAGCTGTCAGGAGAAGTGTACTTGTGTATCATTCAACACAGAATTAATTCGTTTTCCGTGTAGGGTCGATAAAAGATTCAGTTTCAGATCGGATAGAAGAGTCAGCATTTTTTGTAAGTTTGTATATCAATTATTTTTTGTAATAACTGTTATTATAAACTGTATTGTTGTTTGTGTATTAAAATATACTTATGTTAAGAAAGGATTGTGTTGGGAAATATAACAAGTTTAATACATATTAACATTTAATTAACTTCTAAATTCAAATTCAAATTTTCGGTTATTTAAAATCGCAATACGTACCATAATAAATCGGAAACTCGTCCAAATTAAATTATTATACGTTACATAATAAATGGGGGGCCCGTCTGGGATAAATTATAATACATAACAGCTTGGACGTAGTTCTGATAAATATTAAGTATGTTCTTGGGTTATTCTTTATAAATAGCTATTAATGCGTATTTGCATCGAAGCAAACACTCTTAAACATTGCATACTGAAACATACAGAGACATTTATTGGCTATACAGATTCCATTTTATACTATAATTAAAAACTTTATGGACTGAATGTGGTTGAGTGATTAGTGTGCTCACACAGTGAATCCAATGGTTAATGAACCGACGTTGCGTTGACACAAAAAACGCGCTCTACACCATAGGGTTGTGGATGTGTTACATGAGTGAGTGCGAAATTTTTGAATATTGTCAGAGAAGAGTAGCCAATAGTTCGAAAGATGCCTTCCCTCTGGTTTGTCTCTTCAAAATTAAGGGCAGCTAATACATATAAATAGCATTTTCCAGCGTTATATTGTTGGTATGGATTAGTAACTATTTGTTAACCTGAAGATGACCTGTGAAGATCGAAACGTTGTTCTGTACTCTATTTTAATTTAAATTTTAATACCCATAACAGTTGTCTTTACTTTTTTACCTTCAAATGAGTTTCTCGCCATCATAATTTCCATAATTTTGCGCAAAAAGAGTATGAAGTAAATAAACGTCAGAACTATTGATGTCACTGTACCTCCATCAATTTGACATCAAGTTATTTTCAAGGAACAAAATTGTAGACACCCTGTATTTCATCTGACCTGTATAAAGGTCAGTGTTCGTCACATCATGCTTGATTTCTCGAAATAGGAGGAATAATAAAAGCCAAAATGCATTTATCCAGTTAGAATAGTTTGATTGCTGTCTGCCCATTATGATTTTAGTAGTGAATGTTGATATAATAAGCCTAAATTAAAGAAGTAGTGTGGGATCACCTATCTTATAGCCATAATGTAAGAAAAATATCGATTCAGGTTTAAATTTAAATCGTTTCTGAATTAAGCGGTTTTCTGTTTTATCACGAACGTTTAAAATAAACATTTAATCAACGAATATTCCAAAATAAAGAAATTGTTACGTATTAGATTTATCTCGGGCGAATCTCCGATTTATTATGTTACGTTTTACAATTTCAAGTAACCAGAAATTTAAGTTGAATTTAGAAATTAACTGAATGTCGAATATGTATCAAATTTATGATATTTACCCACACAGTTCTTTCTTAACACAAATATTTTAATACAGAAAAACAATACAATTTATAATACGGTTATTACAAATAATGATTCATATATAAAAGTTTTACAAATTTACAAACTATATTGAGTCTTCTATCTGGTCTGGAACTTAATACTTTGTTGACTGTTCACGAAGACAGGCGGGAATTTCGCAATACATATTTAATAATATACGTTACATGCATTAAACTGAAACAAACGTGGATATTAAAATAAATGTATAGATGTTTGTGTGTGTTTTCTTATAGCAAAGCCACATCAGGCTATCTGGTATGTCCACTGAGGGGAATCGAACCCTTATTTTAGTGTTGTAAATCCGTAGACTTATCGCTGTACTAGCGGGTGACAAAATTGGTTTGTAATCCACAAATAATTTAGGCACATATAATTTCGCAAATATATGTATGTATTTGAAGCATACGTGATTTTATTCTAACATTTGTGTATAAACGGGTTAATGCTTTTCAAATAATCCAGTTTCTAAACGTTAGCTACATATTGTATAA
The DNA here is from genome assembly GCF_004210375.1 of Tachypleus tridentatus. Lineage (NCBI taxonomy): Eukaryota > Metazoa > Arthropoda > Merostomata > Xiphosura > Limulidae > Tachypleus > Tachypleus tridentatus. Next base: position 103,537,659 of record NC_134837.1, on the reverse strand, counting down.
TAAAGAGAGAATACTGATAACACACATATGCAAATAATATTAGAAGTTTGAAAATGTCACTCAATTTAGCACGAAATAAGCCAGCGACTTAATTCAATCATAATCAATAGCTAACTTACGGAACTGCTTTGAGTTGGATTATGTACTGAGAAATATCTGAATAAAGTTTGATTTTATCTTCAATGGTAATTTATAAATAATCACTAATAAAATACTGTTTATACCGGTTTCTCTTGTTAGATCGTACTCTGCTCAATCACGCGTTATTGAACACAGAATAGGCCCTCAGGATCGTTAATTCTATTTTTAGGTAAGTTTCTATAAATTTCACAATACATATAGACCGTCTACTTCCACTTCCTTATTTACTGCGATATATGGTGTTTTTGTAGTGTAGTGACACTAACAGTAAATGTGTTCTTGATTACTGTTATTAAGTCGAAATACACAACAATTATTGTTCGGGCATTTTTCTTTCTTCTTTTAGTGTGTGTGTTAACTTGTAGCAATGCCACATCGGGCTATCTGCTGAGTCCACCGAGGGGAATCGAACCCCTGAATTAAGCGTTGTAAATCCGCAGACTTACCGCTGTATCAGCGGGATACTCTTCTTTTAGTATTGGCAAGGGAACTATATGAAGTAAAGTATTTTTGAAAACGGTGAATTCTGTCGCTGTTTTTAATCTGATGCAAATTTGAACATTTGTTGAATTTTATCAATATTTTTAAACTGTGGTTTAAACTATAAGTTACAACATTTAATTATGTGTTCTGGTATTTCAATTATTAAATTCGAACCATATAGATCTTTATAAATTACATTACAATTTTTATCATTACCTTCCTCCGGTGAGCTCATTTTCTTAAAACGTTAGAATCTGGAGTTCGATTCCCTTCCGTAGATAGTGCTCAGAGATTCTGTTTTGTAGCTTTGTGCTAAAACGGAGACAACGAATCTATCATTACCTTTATCAAACATGTGAAACATATCTTTATATAAAATTAACATGACTTTACTACTACTTATTTTAATGGTTTCGTTTTGAAGCGTACCATACTATGTTTTTGTGGTCTTTAATTTCGACCAGGCCTGCATGGCCAGGTGGTTAAGGCACTCGACTCGTAATCCGAGGATCGCGGGTTCAAATCCCCGTCATACCAAAGATGCTCGCCCTCCCAGCCGTGGGGGCGTTATAATGTGACGGTCAATCCCACTATTCGCTGGTAAAAGAGTATCCCAAGAGTCGGCGGTGGGTGGAGATGAATAGCTGCCTTCTTTCTAGTCTTACACTGCTAAATTAGGGACGGCTAGCGCGGATAGCCCTCATGTAGCTTTGCATGAAATTCAAAAACAAACAAATCTCGAACATGTAGTTTTAGAGAAGTTGGATCTCTAACTTTCCTCTGTCCATGATTTATTCCCAGATTTTAACTCTGATCTGCCATCTACTCTTTAAATCCTGTCTGTGGCCAAATGTCTTTGTAAATCTCAACCTACGACGTTCGATTCAATTGCAGAGTACAAGAAAACTGAAACTTGATGTGCATAAATATGTAATTTATATTTTATACGTTTTAGTGCAATTTATGCCAATATTATTACCTATCTTATTTATAATTAAATATTTGATCTCTAATTTGGTTTTATGCTCTCTGTAATATATAAAAAAAAGAAAAATCAATTTGAAACTCAACTTAACTCATTTTGTACATGTTTCAGTTGTTAAAAATTTCGACATTCAAGTTTCTTGACTATGGCTTAAACACCAAAATATACATCCCGAGATTATTTATAGTTTCAGATAGCATTCAAATTATTATTAAACCTCGAGGGGTAAACTACAGATATACAAGTCAATTTATGTTGAAAAACGTGAAAAAACTGGGAAGCTTTTCTACTTGATAATTACTAATATTAAGTTGTTAAAACTTAAGAAATATTACCAGTGACGCTACGAAATTGTAAGACAAACAGCGGCGTGATGATGAAAAAAGCTGTTCAACTATTTTACTTGATAAGTTACAGAAACAGTGCTTTACAAAATACTCTATTCTTTTGAATAGACTAGTGTACTCACCTTTAGCCTCAGTCAGTCACTTAGCATTTTGTAATCTCAACTTTTCAATTTCAGATTCTGTGAAAGCCACAAAATAAAACAACAAAAATAATATCCACAGGCCAATGTTCTGGTTAGTCACATTAATACGGTAGCATTTCCGTTAACACGTGATATTTGAGTCTGTGTGTAAGGTGAGGAGTTGTACTTATCCATAAGGCGGATTCGGGGAGGTGGTGGTTGCAATTGCCTTTCAACTGAAAGAGAGAACATTAATTAAAAATTGGATGACCTATTGAAAAAAATACGTTTTCTACTTTATCACTAGGGCAGCAGCAACATCAATCGTTTCATATAAACCTAATATTTTATAATTTTTTCTTTCAGCAAGTGTTTGCTCAGTCATTAAAATTTGTTGTTGTTACTCAATATTTATTTAAAAAAATTCGTTGATATTATTTTATATTTATTATAGATATTAGAATTAGTGTATTTTATATTATATATGTATCTCTTCTATTTGTGTATTGCTGAAACTGGATTTAATAAATAGCAATAAGTTGCATTTTACTGATTTATGAAATTCAGTTCTGAGGACCACCTTCCTAGAAAAATTGCCCTGGGCGCCTTAAGTCTTTAATATAGCCATACTTATCCAATTATCAGTAGTAAACATGGTAAATATATGGCAGATTCTTGACGGTTCTCAATTTGTGGTTCGCGGGTTCCCTTCAGGTTTTTCATAGAAAAGTTGCATAATCGGGGAGAGGAGGTAACAGTATAGTGTATAGATTTCACTGTAGTTGGCAATGTGCAGACATACCATGTGTTTTCTACCCTCTCATTTTAATTTAGAATATTTCAAATTTTGTGTTTGTTCTAAGCCTACGTAATTATCCTATGACGCATGCTCAAGAAAATCGTAAAGTTGATTTCATTCGTTCTTTCTCATTCTGTAACGGTAACACATGTCCTGCCAATGTGTGTGTGGGTTTAATACTGCACTTTGTGCAAAAATTTTGAGAGCCAACGTCGTTCAGTGACAGGCCAGATGATACCATGAAATTAAGGTCTCACCTATATTTGAATGAAAATGATCACTCACGTACCTAATGTTAGTCATTATGGGCAAACTCGACGTCTTTCATTAAGTAAGAAACATTAGTTTTAAAACACTCGTGTATCAGATCGTGGGTGCATTGATTAGTGGGAATACATTTTGGGTAAGGACGATAGTCTAACCAACTTACGAATGCAGTGAAAGTAGACTGATCGGCATCCATAATTGTTTTTGAATTTTGCGCAAAGCTACTCGAGAGCTATCTGCGCTAGCCGTCCCTAATTTAGCAGTGTAATACTAGAGGGAAGGCAGCTAGTCATCACCATTCACCGCCAATTCTTGGGCTACTCTTTTATCAACGAATAGTGGGATTGACCGCACATTATAACGCCCCAGGGCTGAAAAGGCAAGCATGTTTGGCGCGACGGGGCGGCATTCGTAAGCAAAACCACACACGCTGTTTTGTGTCTTTGGTCAATAGATCTTGTTTTCATAGTGTGTTACACGCTCAGTCTATTTAGTTGCTAGCGTTAAATTACTTTTAGCTAGGTTATTATCATTTCATAATGCATCCTACCAGTCCTTTCATTAAATATATCCAATACTCTTTGAGAAAATCATTTTATCCTAAAAATACCACAGCGGAATAAAAACACAACTCGGGTGAGCAGCAAACAAACAACAGAACTACTGTGGTAAAAATATAGAGTAATGCATCGGTAATGATGAAAGAGACATGGAAGGAAAAGTGGTATGAATGTAATAATATTTATAACTTGAACATTTCTCATTTTATATAATTAAATATTTACTTGATAAACGTAAAGATGGGAGATTATAAATATTGATTCAGTTATCAATTGTTGAGCAGTTTATGGTAGTTTCGACCCCAACAGTTTAAGCATTCTTTTTGATTTGTAAGATATTTAGATAATACAATTGAACTTTTGTTTTAAAAACTGACTGTGTTTCATACTATTCTTTTCTGTTATACTTATTGTCCCCTTCCTCAGCAGTAAATCTGAGGACCTATAATGCTAAAAAGCGGGATTTTATACCAGTAGTGGTCAAAGCACAGATTGTGTTATTGGCGTTTAACAAGCAGTTTAGGGTTTTAGTATATAACTTAGTAACTAGAGTTTTTAAGTAACATATAGAACACCACGAAGTTTTTCTATTAAGCTTTTCAATGATGTAAAAAACAACAACAAACGAATGTAGTGATTAGGTAGGAGTTACAGTTCACGTTCAAGTAATCCTGGATTTGCTATATTAGGAAACATGAAAACTAGTTGGAATAATAAACGGGGTCATTAGATAAAGAATTAGTGAACAACCGTGAGGAAACCAACACAAGAGCCAGGCACGCCTAAAGTACGAAGGTTTATAAAAATACGATTAAAAATTTAAACATGAAAATAAATACCTACTAAATATACCCTCGTAGGATCATAGAATTAATTCCTACCAAACTTTAGAATGATAGGGGGCTTGGAGAAGGGAAAATATTTATGGAAAAGATTTCAAACACTTTAAAATGATTAGCTTTGGTTTCACTAAATTACAAACAAGAACAGCATATAATATTGTGTAAGCAGGGAAGGTGGAAGTTTAATACTGATTTTCTGTTATACAACACTACATGTCAATGTTAAGTGAATGAATTAGAATTACTCCAACGTCGCCAATCTATTGTTTGCACTACATTATTAACCTTCTATATTTAGGACGTTCAAACGACAACAACATACTATGGCATACTTCCCCACTACCTTCAGTGGCTCAGCTGTGTGTTCGAGAACTCGCACCTCTAAAAACCGAGTTTTGATATTCGTGGTGGGTACAGCACAGATAGTCCATTATGGAACTCTGCGCTGAAGAAAAATAAGAAAAACATATACTATGATACGTACTTCAGGCGTCTCAATTAATTTATCGTTTTAATTGTTATATTATACAATTAGCTCTAGCTCAAATATTTAAATTGAGCTCCAGAATAACGGTATATACTGCTGTTTCTCATAGTTGTCATAATTAACACGACGATGATCTCACTCACTGAAAGAGGTTAAATTCGATCGGATATAATACAGTTTGGTACCATCTCACTCACTTAAAGAGGTTATATTCGATCGGATATAATACAGTTTGGTACCATCTCACTTGGTGAAAGAGGTTAAATTCGATAGGATATAATACAGTTTGGTACCATCTCACTTGGTGAAAGAGGTTAAATTCGATAGGATATAATACAGTTTGGTACCATCTCACTTGGTGAAAGAAGTTAAATTCGATAGGATATAATACAGTTTGGTACTATCTCACTTGGTGAAAGAGGTTAAATTCGACAGAATATAATACTGATTTTGTGTATCGATTACGTATATTTATCTTGAAATATATTATTTTTAGGTGATATATTATTCAGTTATTTTTCTCACTTACTTAAAGAGATTAGTTTTTGGAGAGAAACGGTCACGCTTCAGTGGACTAGGTTCATAACAGTTTTATCTTTCATTGAGTGAAGGACATTAATTAGTTTTTAAAATATCAGTCATATATATCAATGATTAATGATGTTACTTTGTATGGAAAACATAAATTATGTCTATTACTTCTCTAATGAAGCGTCTTAAGAGCAACAGTTATGCATAGTTTGAATCTTACGTTGATCTTAACAGTACAGCTACGCTAACCCAAAACACTGTTCTAAACTTAACACTTTTTACAATCTTACAACAAAATGCTGGTTGTCTTTTATAGCCTTTATTTATGTACCGGGATAATATGGAACCCATAATGTCATTTTCAGAAACCTGTAGAGTACGCGAACAAAAATGTTTTTTCGTCCTTCTTTTCTTCCAGATTTGACCCACAGGCTGTTCCAAATATCTACTGAACTTGTAAACACTTCCTTTATCGTTATCTCTTTCACGATAAACCATATTGGTTTTCGTCAATTTAACTAGAATACATTTATAAGTATCAGTTATATCTCTCTTACATGTTTACAAAAGTTCGACGAGGTGGGATATAGTACTGTTTGGCTGTATACAATCATACGTACTTATTTATGTTCCTTGGCTTGTTAAATACGAATGCGAAGTTTGAGAAATTCTGTTTTGTTATAAGGCAATAAAAAAATCTCGATATGTATCATGTATAACTTTCATCGTTGTGATGGATATCTACGTGTAAATAGTCTATAAGTATTTTCTGTCGGGTGCAAGGAAATTACAAAATGTGAAAGTGAATTACTTATTACTTCTGGTGACTGAGCGATAAACCTGAGGGTTTATAACACTAAATATCAGGTCTCGATACCTTCAGTGAGCAGAACACAAATAACTCATGGTATAGTTTTATACTTTCGTTTGTTTTTTTAATTTTGTGCAAAGTTACACGAGGGCTAGCCGTCCCTAATTTAGCAGTGTAAGACTAGAGAGAAGGTAGCTAGTCATCACCACCCAACACCAACTCTTGGGCTACTCTTACCAACGAATAGTGCGATTGACCGTAACATTATAACGCCCCACGGCTGAAAGGACGAGCATGTTTGGTGTGACGGGGATTCGAATCCACGACCCTCAGATTACGAGTCGAGCGCTCTAACCACCTGGCCGTGCCGGGTCTATCTTTATACTTAACAACAAACAAATACTACTTATTGGCAAGACTGAACTTATATATAGCTAACTAAAAGAATACTGTCACAAAAATAGGAATTTGAAGATTTCGAATCAAAATTTTTATGGTGTAAATATTTAGATGAAAACATTAAACGAAACCATTCTTTATTTTTGATATTTATTGAAACCAAGCAATAACAAAACAATTCCCTGAAAACAATATTTGAAAATAAAACATAACATTTTAGTAGAGATCGTAGCACCATGCTTTTTCATAAGCTTGAATAATGCTTTAGCACATCTAAAAACTTTATACCACAATGTGTTGATGTGTTTAAACATACTCCTGTTTTTAATTTCTTGAAAGACCTAAATTAACATTATTTTCGTTATAAGTTCTTCTTCTGTTAAATTAACAAGAATCAATGTACATTTATCAAATACTATCGCGATAAGTCTTTCACCCTTAGAAGATAGTCTAACCACTAAAATAACTTTCTATTTCTTTGTCACACAAGGAAGACCTGACAATGAAGAGCCACAACCTAGAATCTGCTCGTCGAACACTAGTTTGACAGGACAACTGAATATGTGCAAGGTAAATTTATTAATAGTTTTGTCCCAGTAACATTCATAAAACTTTCCACAGTCATCCGGGTGTCTAAACAAGCCAGGACGGGTGCAAGCTGTTACAGGAATGTTGTTTCGCCCCTTTACAGCCAACTTTCCCGCAAGGGGGCTTTGGAATCGATTCAGATTACCCACTTCTTCCGGTATCTCTTGATTAATTTTCAGTGTATCTTCTCGGGGAATATCTTTAGCATTATCAATGTAAGGAAGGTCAGGTTTTAGAGGAGTTTCACTAAATGGTTCAACATGCTGTAGAAGAACGCCATCACGAGATGGCGGTGAATCTTTAACTATAAATGGTTTTTCTTCAATTATATCTTCATCCAGGTTTTCAGAAACAATTGGAAATACTTCTTGTACAGGAGTTTCTACAGTTAAAGGAGGTTGAGCAAACCCACCATCAGATGGTCGTAAAGCTGCATCTGCTAATGACTGTTTATCACTTACATTTTCTGGTACTACACCAACAATGTCCGGTTCTTGAATTATAGCCTCCCCATTAGGTGACAATAACTCAGGCCCTCCGCCTAATGGCAACACAGATGGAGGTTCGTTTGTTTGATCAGAATAACCATATTTTAATCCTTCTTGGGGAATATAAGTATCTTCTTGAATATTTTTATATGCACTAGGTGGGACTGAATCAAAATTCCCATTAGATAATAGAACAATGGGTTGACTTAATTTTTGTCCATTTACTTCTTTCCCAAGTTCATCTGGCGAAACAGAAACTTCTTGTTGTGTTATTATTTCTTCACTACCTGGGGGTACGTAATATTCGCCATCAGGGGGCGCTATAATTGGATTTCCTAGGGGTTTTTCGATATTTTCTTTTTTAAGTCCTTCCAGTGACGGCAGTAAGGACTGACTTTGCAGTGTTGGGCCATTTATAGCTTCTTCTGAATCTCCTGTTACAGGTCCAGAAATAATTGGAACGTCTTGATGTACAAAAATTTCACCATCAGAAGGCGTTTGAATGCAATCGTCATGAGCTGAAATTATTTCTGGTGTAACTTGTGGTTGTTCTTGTTCTATTAAGATCTCTTCATTAGGTGGCTGTTCATAATTCAGTTCACCTGCTATCGGGTCATTCTGAATATTCAGTAACTGAGGAGAAACTTCTTTTGGTGCTATAATTTCCTCGGTAGGTGGTGGTACGAAATTAGTGTTAAGTTGCTTATTTTGATTTGGGACTTCTTGTTCTTCTAAAGTCCCTTCAATTGGTGGTGACGGCTCAAAATTTATATCAAATATTGATACATCTACAGGATTCAATGGTTGTTCTGGAATATTTTGTTGTAACAAAATTTCTCCATTGGGTGGCAGTTGCTCGTAATCACCAGCAGTAGTTGGTATGTTTGGAACATTTTCCGGCTCTCCTGAAATTTGTTGCTGTATTGGAACTTCTGGAATACTTGGTGGTAGATCACAATTGTCAACATCTGTTGGGACATCGTTAGGTGGTGGTGCTTCGAAATTTATATCAGATAGTGACACATCTATAGGGTTCACCGGTTGCTCTGGAACATTTTGTTGTAACAAAATATCTCCATTAGGTGGCAGTTGCTCGTAATCATCAACAGTCTTAGGTATGCTTGGAATATTTTCCGGTTCTTCTGAAATTTGTTGCTGTATTGGAACTTCTGGAATACTTGGTGGTAGATCACAATTTTCAACATCTGTTGGAACATCGTTAGGTGATGGTGATTCGAAATTTATATCAGATATTGACACATCTACAGGGCTCACTGGTTGTTCTGGGATATTTTGTTGTAACAAAATTTCTCCATTAGGTGGTAGTTGCTCGTAATCACCAACAGTCTTAGGTATGCTTGGAACATTTTCCGGTTCTTTTGAAATTTGTTGCTGTATTGGAACTTCTGGAATACTTGGCGGTAGATCACAATTTTCAACACCTGTTGGAACATCGTTAGGTGGTGGTGCTTCGAAATTTATATCAGATATTGACACATCTACAGGGCTCACTGGTTGTTCTGGGATATTTTGTTGTAACAAAATTTCTCCATGAGGTGGTAGTTGCTCGTAATAACCAACAGTCTTAGGTATGCTTGGAACATTTTCCGATTCTTTTAAAATTTGTTGCTGTATTGGAACTTCTGGAATACTTGGCGGTAGATCACAATTTTCAACATCTGTTGGAACATCGTTAGGTGGTGGTGCTTCGAAATTTATATCAGATATTGACACATCTACAGGGCTCACTGGTTGTTCTGGGATATTTTGTTGTAACAAAATTTCTCCATTAGGTGGTAGTTGCTCGTAATCACCAACAGTCTTAGGTATACTTGGAACATTTTCCGGTTCTTCTGAAATTTGTTGCTGTATCGGAACTTCTGGAGTACTTGCTGGTAAATCACAATTTTCAACATCTGTTGGAACATCGTTAGGTGGTGGTGCTTCGAAATTTACATCAGATATTGACGCATCTATAGGGTTCACCGGTTGTTCTGGAACATTTTGTTGTAACAAAATATCTCCATTAGGTGGCAGTTGCTCGTAATCGTCAACAGTCTTAGGTATGCTTGGAACATTTTCTGGTTCTTCTGAAATTTGTTGCTCTATTGGAACTTCTGGAATACTTGACGGTAGATCACAATTTTCAACACCTGTTGGAACATCGTTAGGTGGTGGTGGTTCTAAATGTATATCAGATATTGACACATCTACAGGGTTCACCGGCTGCTCTGGAATATTTTGTTGTAACAAAATATTTCCATTAGGGGGCAGTTGCTCGTAATCACCAACAGTCTTAGGTATGCTTGGAACATTTTCCGGTTCTTCTGAAATTTGTTGCTGTATCGGAACTTCCTGAATACTTGGCGGTAGATCATAATTTTCAACATCAGTTGGAACATCTAAAGTCTTTGGTAATTGATCTGGAATTTCGTGTACTAAAATTACTTCTGTATGTGGTGAATTATCACAATTTTCTTCAATAGGTTTATATTGAATCCTTGGTAGTTCTTCGAAAACTTTTGGTTGTGATGAAATATCTTCATTAAAAGGAGGTGCATCAAAATTATTACTAGTAAAGGGCGCATCTAGGGTTTTTAGTGGTTGTTCTGGAACCTTCTGCTGTTCCAGTAACTCCTCTCTAAATGGTGGTGAATTATACACTTCATTAGGTTCGGGTAAACCGAGAGATTTTGGAGGCTGTTCTGGAATATTTTCTTCTAATAAACTCTCCCCACTATGTTTCCGTGTATTATATATTTCACCATCTATTTGTATATCAAAGTGTTTTACTGGTTGTTCTGGAATTGATTTTAGAACAAAAGTTTCTCCTAAAGATGGTGGCAAATCATACTCTTTACTAGTTGTAACTACATCCAAAGTTTTTGGTTGACTTTCTGGAGCTGGTTTTACTAAAACATGCTTATAAGTTGGAGGTAGATTATAATATTCGTTAGTAATGGGCAAATTTAGAGACTTGTGTAGTGGTAGTGGAACTTCTTGTTTTAGAATATCTCCATCAGGTGGCAAAGAGTCACAATTTACACCATCTTTTAACTCATATGGAATATTTATTGGTTCATCTGAATATTCTTGTTGGTTTAAAATATCTCCAATAGGTGGTGAAATGTGGTAATATTCCGCTGTAGATGGTGGTTTGTTATCATTTTCATCAGTTACTGGTTTATCTAAAGTCTTTAAAGGCTGTTCTGGAACTTCTTGTTGCACTAAAATTTCTCCTCTAGGTGGTAGTATATTTAGAGTCTCAAGAGGCTGTTTTGGGACTCTTTGTATTAAAATATTTTCATTTGGTGGTAATAGATTATAGTTATAATGGGCTATAGGAACAGCTGAGGTTTTCAGGGGACTTTTAAGATTATATTCTTGTGCTGAAGTCTCCCATTTGGGTAAAGGAAAGTTATAATTTTTATTAGCTGTTTGAAATCCTTGTTGTAAACCATCAGATCTAATATCAGGGAAGTATGGAACGTTTATTTGTCTTTCATTAGGTGTAACTGCTTTTTGTTCAGGCCAGATTCTCCTTTCTTGACCTGTTATATACTGAGTTCTCAGATTAAGACGTCCTGGATAAACAGGGAGCTGTCTGAGTGGTACATAAGAGTATTCAGGATTTTTGACACCATTATAAAGTGTTTCCGGTAGAACATACTGGTTTCTATAAGGAAAAACTTCCTTATTTGTTTGAGGAGAATGTATGATTACCAATGGGTTGAGAGGAGTTTGTTTGTACGGTGATATTGGTCTGACTGGTGAAATATGTTTCGCAACATTTCCTTTTCTGAAAACGTCATCTCCTTTGATAAAATATGACACAAATCGCTTTCCTATCGTAGGAACCAATGAAAAAAGCTTTCCTTGATGATCATCAAGTTGCTCATTCTGTTGTCTTGTATGATATTGATCTTTTATGTAAGGTTCATCAGTTTCAAAAAGTGCACGAACACTTAATTCTTTCAACCAAGACCTTTTTGGCGTTGACTCAAAGTAAGGATCCCTAGCAATGGGTACATAATGAAAACCAAGTCCTCTTCGAGCTGGAGAGAAGGTTTCAGGGATGTATTTACCTGAATTACCATAATTTATAAGTTGATGTTGACTAACAAATTCTGGAAGTCCTTGTTTACCTTGATCAACAAATTCTGGTGTTTCTTGTCTACCTTGGTCAACAAACTCTGGAGTTCCATTTTCACCTTGTTTAACACTTTCTGGACTACCCTGTATAACTAAATCAACATTTTCTGGAACATTTTGTTTGCCCTCACTAACAAACCCTGGTTCTCCTTGTGCAACTATACTTCTAAAATCTGGAGTTCCTTGTTCATCCTGGTTTACAAATATTGGAAAACCTTTATTAACCTGATCACTGAATTCTATGTTACCTCTTCTAATATCACTAACAAACTCTGGTGTTTCTTGTTTAACTTGTTCTATAAATTCTGGAGATCCTAGTTCAGTTTGGCTTACGTAAACTGGAACACCCTGGTTAACTTGGTCATCATGATCAGGAGTGTTTTGTCCTACCTCACTAACAAGCACAGGATTAACACTTGTAACCTTATCAATGTTTTCTGGTCTATCTTTTATAACTTCACCACCATACCTTTGTTCACCCCGATCAATAAACCCTAAATCAGCTTGCCCGGCATGACTGATAAATTGTTTTCCATCTTGTAAAATGTGCTGATTAAATCGTGGTCTGCCTTGTTCATTATAAAGTGTTGGAATATCAGATCCAACCTGAGGCACTGTTATTGGATATTTCTGTTCAGCAACAGGTCCCGTTGACAACCCTCCTAGTCCACGGCCCAGATAATACTTCTCATTTTGACCACTCAGAAGCCCATTTAAGTATGGTCTTAGTTGTCGGAATCCTGTTTGGTACCTATTTCCATGAAATACACTTGGACCTATATACTCTTTGTTTGTACCATCAAGTCCTATTCTTGCATGTATTTGGTCATCATATCCAACATAAGGAGTTTTTTCATTAGCATATAGGCCACCAAGTTTATATTCAGGGTCTATTCCAATTTTCTGGTAATTAGCTCTTGGAATATTTACATCGTATCCTCTAATTCGTGTTCCAAAGAGTCCATAAATATCGTAACATCCTGGAACCAACCATGGCCAATTACACAGTAACTTATCCTCATCAAATACCAAATTAAAAGGGCATTTAAACTCAAAAGCTTGAAGAGTGCCATTACCCCAGAAGTCCATGCAGTAGTAGAACCACCTACAGTTTTCTGGATCATGAAAGTAACCAGGGCCTGGACAAATGAAGGTGTCCCTTGGAACAGGAAATATTTCTCCTGATCCTTGACAAGGAGGAGACCATGATGGCCAGTTACATACTTCATATCGCTCATCAAAGACGAGGCCTGCTGGACAATCATATTCAAAGATAGTGTACTCCTCGCTGTATTGACTAAATTTAACACAACGGTAGAATCGGCTACAATCCTCGGAATGTCTGTAGTAGCCTTGTCGGGAACAAACTTTCACATTATACCCATCGATGCGATCAATCAATCCTACTTTATCCACAACATCAACAAACTGAGACTCAGCGCCTTCTAGGTATTCCTCAAGATCGTCCAACCCCAACTCTATCTTGGTATCGTTCTTCACGTTGTCCGAAAATACATCCCACACGTTACGGAGAAGTGGATAGTGACCTCTACCGCAATTATCTTGAAAGTCATCTTCGTTTATCCACCACAAGGTGGCCCCACCAAGTTTTCTTAGAAGAATGTATTTAGCCTGCAAAGTAAATAACATGTCTTGTAGTCTTGATTGGAATAGGTACTAGCTTTAACTCATTTGTTCTGATGTTAAATACACAAGATAAACACCACATTGTTATAATTCATTGTGAAATAATGAAACTTTTATTTCGGTACATAAACAATTATTTATGGAGACCAACCTTTAATCTCACGCTAATTTCATCGTCAAACCCAACTTTTATATTTCTGTCAGCAACAAAGGGTGCTGTTTGGTCTTTCTCGCGCTGTACTTTCCACCAAGGAGCGCGAGATAATTTACAAAGCTGTGGAAAGAAAATAAAGTGGCATTTAGTTTCGAATAAATATTTTGCTTTGATCCATTTTGTACTTAAATCCCTCTGTACGAGAAATTGAAATAAACTATGCAAACTTGTGAAATATATATTTATAAAACTACAGCACGATAAAAAGTAAGCCATTTGAATTAACGATTATATATAAAACACATAAAAAGAAAAACTCACTGAATTTGTAAGTGAGATTCATTAATCGATGAGCTAAATTAAACAAAATATATTTGATATCAAATGGTGGTATAAGCTCATAATATAGAATATATATCTATATAAAAGTATTAGTTGTTAAAATAAATTCATTAAAAACACAGAAGGAAACCTCCCCTTATGTTTTTGATCAAAAGTAATAAGAGATCAAAATGGGTCATTTACTGTGGGTAAATTGCACTTTATAATAAAGATGTTTCATTTCCAAAGCTATGCTGTCTATGAAACTAACTTTCTCATCATAGATCAAATTAAGTCTTATGGAAATATTACGCAATATTACTTAAAACTATAATTTCTACTGTAACGCGCCTCCAGTGGCAAAGTGATATGTCTGCAGACATATAACTCTAGAAATTGGGGTTCTATATTCATTGTGGGTTGAGCAAATATATCTCATTGTGTAGTTTTGCGCTTAACTTGAAACATATTATTGTAACAAGTCTCTATCGAGAAAGGGGAAGTCAATTTGACCATATATCTACACAGCATTTTCACAAACCCGACATTGTACATGGAGACTGACTTCCGAGGCTACATTTAAAGAGATGGAATAAAAAAAAATCGTTAGAGTTGCATCGTGGGATCTGAAAGGCACCTTTCTCATGAAAAAAGAACGTTGATTTTAAGATGTGTCTGATTCATAAGATTTTGCCAATATAAACACCTCTTTATATTTTTATTAATGCAGTATGGTACATGGCAATCTTCATCAAAATTTCTGTTTAGGTTAGAAGGTTCTTTTTTACAACTATATATTTCATTTTACTTCAGATTTTCTTGGGGTGTAGTTTCGGAGTTACCCGTTGTCTTAAACAGTATGATGTGTGGTTTTCATGCTTGAAAGAAAAATAGTGAATACTTTCTTTTTCGAAATGTGGCCGAATTTCTTTTGATAATCTTTCTTTCTATAATTCTATTTATGGCGAAATTACACAGTCGAATGGCTGTAAGTCAAATATACAGGTGATAAACGTATCGCCTGTGGCACTACGGTTTGTAGTAATTGCTTAAACATGTCACGGCCCGGCATGGCCAGGTGGGTTAAGGCGTGCGACTCGTAATCTGAGGGTCGTGGGTTCGCATCCCCGTCGCGCCAAACATGCTTGCCCTGTCAGCCGTGGGGGCGTTATAATGTGACGGTCAATCCCACTATTCGTTGGTAAAAGAGTAGCCCAAGAATTGGCGGTGGGTGGTGATGACTAACTGCCTTCCCTCTAGTCTTACACTGCAAAATTGGGGACGGCTAGCTCAGATAGCCCTCGAGTAACTTTGCGTGAAATTAAAAAAACAAACAAACAAACATGTAACTTCATTAGTATAAACATAACATTCTAATAAATTCCAATTTTTAACAGTGGAGAAGCAGTCACGAAAAACAAAACGAAAACGAAACTGCTCACAGTTTTAAAAGTAAAAGAAACAAAACTTAAACGTTGTTCAAAACGTGTAATGGTATAATTAACAAAACTACAAACTGAATCAACAATAGCAGATTACTTTGACAAAGTTTGGGTAAAATATTACAATATTATGGTTTTAATAACTCGTTTGCAGTAAGGGAGTTATTTACGTTTAGTGGAAAGCGTGACTTGATATTCTCATGATCTTCCAGTTCGACACAGGATTGACGTCAAATTGATTTGATGAAGCAAATGCAAGTTTGTTAAAAAAGTGCTATGGGTTCAGTTTTTTAAGAATGAGTGTCGCTTAAACGTAAACAACATCAGGAGTTTTTAAGTCAATTGCATTTTTATTTCTAAAATCAGCGTCTTATAATTTTGTCTTTGAAATTTAAGTGCAAACAGACACAATTTAATGAGTGAAGACGATTATCACCTTCACTATGGGCCCGACATGGCTTGGTGGTTAAAGCACTCGACTCGTAATCCGAGGGCCGTGGGTTCAAATCCATGCCACACCAAGTATGCTCGCCCTTACACCCGGGGGGCCGTTATCATGTAACGGTCAATCCCACTATTTGTTGGTAAAAGAGTAGCTTGAGAGTTGGAAGTGGGTGGTGATGACTAGCTGCTTTTCACTCTAGTTTTAAACTGCTAAATTAGGGACGGCTAGCGCAGATAGACCTCGTGTAGCTTTGCGCGAAAATTCAAAACAAACAAACAAACAAACCTTCACTGTTATTGATTTAGCTTATCTGGTTTAGATACCAATCACAAACAAATCCAAGTTCAAATTAAAAGCTACGAGTGAATTAAAATTAAATGAAAAACACAAAAACCAATAACTGGTTGACTAATATTCTAACCTCCGAATAAGGGACCGTCCAAGCATTTGCAGATGGCCTTGACAGTTCAGTACTATCTATCATTTTGTAAGATACTCCATGAGCTGGTATACCGGCTATTAGTTTTTCTCTCTGGACCCCTAACGATAGCATCAGATCAACTAAAGAGTCCTGGAAAACACAGTACAGTTGGAGCCAAATAACAACATATATACGTATATATATACAAATTATTTCATTTACACATTTTATGTAGGTCTTTAGCACGAAAAGATTTATCACTGAAAATAAAATCAAGCAATAGCTTGTGAATTATCAAAAATATCCAATTACACAGTTTGTACATAACATTGCTCTATGAGATAGTTAAATGATCATAATAAAGTTATTGTGAAACCATTCAAAAGCAAAGTTAAAATATGTACACAATAAGTAAAGCTTACAGCTATAGGAATTACTCGTGCTCAAAATGTGCTTCATCTTATAAAATTTATAAAAATCAAGTGATGTATTGCTAAGGTATGAACTTTTAATTGTTCATAAACCTAACAGACTATCTAACAAGCATACCTTTCTGCTAAATATGAAAGCTTAACGTTGAAGTCAGTTGGCAAACCGAATATTATTTATTTCAAATTCATCCATGTTGCAAAGTAAAGCTATTTATTTTGACACTCACTATCATTTATATAAACATCAGACCATAGATCATTTACCTAAAAATGAGATCATATGTTATTTATCCAAAAATAAGATCATATATCATTTACCAAAAAATTGGATCATACCATATTTTCCATGTCTCCTACTCCATGTAAGCGTGCCGGATGTTCAAAATCACTTCCTCCTGTGCTGGACACGAGGTCAAAGGCTGGTAGATTAAAAAAGTCCACGTAGCTAGACGTGAATAAAATTAAACAGCTGTACACCAATACAACAACTCAAGAAACAGATTTGCTATCTTTAACATTCTGTATCTAAAATATGCCTACTTATATCCAGAAATACAAGTTGGCATTATGAACTACAATTCAAACTCTTTTGTAGATTGAATTTTTCTATCCTTATCCACAGCTCTGATTACTTTAAAACTTTATTTTCACAAACTTAACATCATTTTCAAAATATTCTCTAATAGTTACTGTTAACGTTCAGTTCACTTTTTATCTAATTTTTGTTGAACCTGTTGTTTTGACCTGGAAAAACAACATGTTACTATACGAAAGACAAATTTATCACGTCCGATATTTTCGGTTTTAAATATCACTAAGAAATATTCATCTCTGAAACTTCTGGTTCAGATATCACTATGAGATACATATCTGTCTTCCCAGATAAACATTTATGTAAGACACATTTAATCATTCCGATAACTTCGGTTCGAATATCACTAGTTTACTGTATATGAGACGAAGTTAATCACCTCCAATACTTCTGGTTCGAGTATCTTTATTTTACACTATGAGATATGCATTGTGGTAGTTAACGTACCTTTATAGCAATCTATGATACTTTTTCTTCCAGGTATTGCAAATCACTAAGAACGAATCACCAATATTAAAATATTTTGTTAGAAACTGGAGAAATATATTGACAGTCTCCGATATATTTGCCGGGTTCTGAACATCACATAAAAGTAGTTTGTAAATTAGCGATTTTCTTTTCAAGAACCTTTGATGACACAAAAGTTCGTAATGCTAGTATGAGACAATTTTCTTAATTTTTGGTCGGACCAATTGGTACTTTCAGCTCAAAATATGCAGAAAAAGTAAAAACATTAGAGATAAGTTTACAAGATATATGAATAACTTGGAAGAAATATGGTAATACCAAAAAAAAAAAGGTGCTTATGTGGCATATTTTATACACTCTCTCATTACGGCTGTAAAACTTGTATTTTGATTCGATGTGCTAAAGCTTATCTTAGATATTTTCGTTTACAGCAACCAATAACTGGCAGTGCTACCGATGATTGGTCTTTTTCTGTATATTTTGTATTCAATAAAACTGTGAACTTATTTTTGGTAATAATTTTAACCTTTTAATTTTTTGTACAAATTTCAACTCCAAAATTAGGTTAATTACAACTTTGACTTTGTATGAAATACTCTATGAAGTACCAAAACATTCCACTAACCTTGATAAGTGACCAAAATTGTAGCCGTTGATGAGACTAAATGGATGTCTGGATACTGTTATTCCAATAATTTTGTCACTAGAGGCGATTTTCTTATCCAAAGCTTCTCGAATTGCCTGGGATAAAAAAAAAAAAGCTTTTATTGATAACGCTTTAACTCGGCTGAAGGAGTCCATGATTGACTGGAGTTTGAAATTCAATAAGAAACAATACAATTATTCTTTAAAAAAAGGCATAGTTACGTAGACATATACCAACCTTTAATAAAAGAGTTACTCCTTCCTTATGGGGTTCCATTTTGTCCAATCTGTTGCGTCGCCTGTACTGGACATCGATTACCACACCATCCACATTGAAGTTGTCTACAAACTTACGTACAGATTCAGCAAATCTCACTAAAGTTTTGGGCTCAACAATACTTTCTTCTTGAGAAGTCGTGTTTTTATCATCCTCAGTTTGGACTCCCCGTAAAGAAACCAGTACTTTAACTTGTGGGTTGGTTTGTTTCAACAGAGTTAACGCCTTTAACTCCTCTAAAGAAGGAGAATTTATAAAACGAATAGCAAGAAGACATTTAGTGCCCGAGACATAAATTGTATAGCTAAACACTAATAAAAATATTTCGTTAAACATGCGACTTCAACTACCAATTTTCTTTGAGGTTCTGATGACCTGAAGAAAATCACTGAATTAATTTCATTGATGGTGTACTAAAATGATACAAAGACTAGAATCACTCTTTTGGTATAGAATCATACTCTATCATTAATTTACTTTCATAATAGTAAATTATTATTATTAATGAAACTTTTCATTTCTTAAACCAATGTAGATCATTGTTGTTTCGAAGCATAACTTACACAATTGGCTCTATGCACTGTGTCCACAGATGGGTATGGAACCCTGGACATAGCTAGCATAAGGGGGATGTGTGACAATATCAACTCAGAATTAAGTTGTCCGTTGTGGACCTGGACTGTCGATAAAATATTCAGTTCTAGACTAGATAGAAGCTTCAGTATAACATATAAGTTTGTAAAACTCTTGTATATAAACCATCATTTGTAATAACCATTATTATAAATTATATCATTTTTATGTTTTGTATATTAAAATATTAGGTTGTCCAGAAATAAATGTCGGAATTCTCACAATGACATTTAGAAGTTGAATATTGAGTAACTTATCGTTGGTGTTGTCGCTTATAAGATGTCTTAATTGTCTACTGCTTCAACTCTACTCTAGTAAGTTTCGCAACCCCAAGGCAGTATGGACAAGAAGGACTTTCGTTTGATTTTCCTCTATAACTTTAAACTTGGACGAAAAGCTACAGAAACTACACGGAATATCAACCAGCAGCTTTACAACGTACAGTTCAGCGTTGATTTCAAAGGTTACGACTTAGAGATGAAAGTCTTGAAGACCAAGAAGGTCGTGGAAGGAAGCCATTCTTAGATGAAACACATTAATGGAAACAGTTGAGACAGACCTTCGTACAACAGCACATGAGCTTGCAGAAAAGGTAGGCACAAACAAATCAAGCATTGCCAGCCACCTAAGTGCGATTGGAAAAACGAAAAAGTTGGATAAGTGGATTCCGCATGAGCTGACTGAAGATCAACAAAATCGGCGTTATGAGACCTGTCAAGGACGACGCTCCAAAAGTTGAACAAACTTGGAATTGAGGTTCTGCCTCATCCACCTTATTTCCCAAACCTTTCTCCTACAGATTTTCATTTTTCAAGCACTTTGACAACTGTTTGAACAATAAACACTTTCAGAACCAGACAGCTGCAGAATAAACTTTCAGGGAGTTCATTGACCACAGAAACTCTGATTTCTACAGCAGCGGCATAAACAGCATCGTTACACGTTGGTAAAAGTGTATTGAAGCAAATGGTGCTTACTTTGATTAAAGCATGTTTTACAGCACTGGTTTATACTTTTCCAAACTTCGCAGTTGAAAAACGACATTTATTTCTGGACAACCTAATACTTGCCACTGATCTGTCAGGGTTCCCAATAGTAGGAGCACGAGTTTTTTTAAATATTTTGATGATAGTCCCATGAATTCTGCCCCAGGTGGTTCAGCGGTAAATATACGAATTTAAAAGACTAGATATATTTACATACTCGTAAAACTGTTCGTGTTACGACGAAAACTCTACAATGAACAAACTTACTATAATCGTTTCTCTATTTAATGTTAAGTGCATAGCTACATAAGTAGGTTACCTGTATTGTATCCACTGCGGGTATCGAAACCCGTTGTTAAGCGTTATCAGCATTCAGACTTTTCGTTGAAGTAATATTGTGTTTGAATAAATATTCATGAAACTTTTATTGAAAAGTGGATATTACCTAGTCATTATTTATTTGAAGCTTATGTGTACGTCACCATTATGTGTATATAAATCCCTGTATAATAACTATTTTGCAACTTATTGTATAATATAAGGTAGAGATACTTTCATTAGAATCCTTCTGTTTAAACTATATCGTATTGTATAGAGCTGATTAGGAATACGTAAGTGTGGACAAACAGTCATAGTCTTTTGAAGCATTTAGTTGACAGTATAAAGCAATTATCTTAGAAACCTTTTTACATCATAGGCAGTGGAACAAATTTCAATTTAGGGTCATTTTACTTGCTATGTAAGCCATGACTACTGAATTCAGAGTTAAAGCACAATTTTTCCTCATAGTTATGCACAACTCTCTATTTCCCATTCAAAGGGACACTTTGCTATCTGATAAAAAAGTTAGGACGTGCCCTCCAATTCTGCTGCTAGTTTTTAAGTACGATGTAGAACAATAGGTAAGATTCTTACCCATTCATGTTGCACAGAGAAACGAGACCGCTGACTATTCTGTATGTTTGAATACGCTATGCTTGTGTCGAGGATGTTGACTTCACACAAAGATATGGCAGATCGTAGAATTAGTGTTTATTCGTGGTTGAAAAGGTTGTTCGTTTGCACTTCCTGAACCTCTTTTGGCGACGCTCCTGTTTACACACAGGTTTTGTCTTCTGAGAAGGTATATTTCTTTCTTAGGTTCTTACCCACTTAATATGATAGCGTTCACTAAATTATCTGGAAGCTTGTCTTTTCTTCCTGAAATCAAGATTTGAACCCAACTATCTTAGATAAGAGTCACCGCATTCTCTAAAGTTAAATTACTTACCTTCTGGTCCTGAAGAAAGAGTCAGGTTTGGGAGGATACCCCAATAGTCATAAACCAGATGAGTGCAGAGACACGGGTTGATGAATTCTGCCTTGAAAGAGTTATCTTCAACGTTGAAGTAACAGAAGATTTTTTTCTCCACTGAGCTATTTATATCACAGCCTTCTGCAGTGATAACAATAAAGCATTATAAAGCTGCAGAAGGTCGAAGCAAGAAACAACAACAAACAAACTCATATTAGTTGTCACGTGCTACACTGATTAGGTATGTTTCTAAAAGTATTTGAATCAGCATAAAACTTTCAGGTAATTATTCAGTAATTTTACTTTTACGAATCTGAGATTCTTACTCTATGCTGTTTTTTGGTTTTATTTTTAATTTATAGAATAGTGGGTAGTTAACCGTATCCTAGTTTACAATAAAATCAAAGATTAGGAACACAGATATGAGTTAATTACTAAAAAAACCATCACCTACTTCTCGCTTAACATCACGACGTTACCTACTTTTTGACATGACCTGAATGAACTTGACTCAGGTTTAACCTATTTTATGTCTTTATAAAAACACAGTAAAAAAGTAAACGCAGACGTATTTTTTATTACGTTCTAATCTGAGTAAAGCACAATGGTTTTGAACTCTGAACTTGATTTAGTGATTTATAACGAATATTTATTTGTTTATAATATATGTATATCTATCTATATACCTGTAACATTACTAGATGAAACAGCGTTAAACCAGGTGCAGGTGAACAGCAGAAGTGTTACCACTGAGGTGTCGAAAACGGATCTAAACATCTAAGTGAAAGAAAAATTAAAGATAGTATTCGAATTTGTTAACTTGCGCTTTTAATACTTGAAATTAAGTACCAAATATTACCGTAACATCTAAAGAAGACTTTGTCATATTAACTCGAAAACATCAAAGACGACAAATAATTGTCAGTTACGACAATGTTAATTAAACAATACAGTTAACTGTATTATGTTGGTTTATCGGTAAGTTCTATTCCTGTAAAAATCGAATATTGCGAGTTCACAAAAAACAACAACAACGACGTCTATAACATGTTGGCGTGGAAATTTTTGTTTTTGCTTTATGAGATAAGTTCTAGACTTTTTACTTTCTTATGTTCCTCTTTTATTAACTAAGCTAATAAATTAAATTTAAAAAAAGTTAATTAAAATCATATGAATAATTCTAAGTTTCATAGGCTACTGAAACACAGTAACATTACTGACGTTTATCATTTTAATCGTTGTTTTCTGCCAGCTAAATTTTAAACACTGGTGATAAAACAAAATTTACACGTGCTCAAAAGTAGAAGCTTCCATGTTCGTAATAAATATTAAAAAAATTCCAACTATTTAAAATAGTGGTAGTCACAAATATATAAATATACATACACAAAAGGGTTTTAAATAATAACTATTGTTTGAAGTACACAACACTCAATTACTGTTTTATGTCTTAAAAATAAGGTGTTCTTTAAGTAATGCTTTAGTTATAGTCAAAATTTGTATTTTGTTTCACCCCTTTTAGAGATTTTTAATGTCCTATATAAGGCCACCACACGTTTTATTTTTGATTCACACCACACCAAATCGTGCTATTCAAGACAGTTCACCAAAGTAGGTGAAAAATAATGTCGTAAATCATCCTTTTTGCGTTAGGGGGCGCTTTTGTAATCGGGTCACTACTGCCAACGAAACAAGTGATTCTGTACGATCGTGATGATTTCACTTTCCTTGAATACTTTTGAAGTCTCAGAAATATGTATCTTTTAAGATATTTTTATGTACCAACCTATGGAGGTGTTAATAAAATAGTAAGTGATGGAATATTTGTCCAAACGTTTTGCTGAAGCTTTATTTAAATATATAAAAATCTTCTGAAATATTCAGGTCTTACTGCGTTATGTAGAATCTGAAAAGCATCTTTATCAAGTGCACAGTACTACTTTTGGTAGTTTACCTACATAAAAAAATAGAATACTCATAAACTCTGAGCTTTCTAAACGTCATGTACAACACCATAGTTTTAAAAATACACATCTTATCGTGATACTCAATATCGTCACGACACAATTATTCTAGGTGTTAATGATTTTGAAAAACTAGGAATGCAATATTCTAAGTGTTAATGATTTTGAAAAACTAGGAATGCAATATTCTAAGTGTTAATGATTTTGAAAAACTAGGAATGCAATACTAAATACACGTTTACAGTTTTCCTGAATCAATGCGACTTTCAGTGACTGGAGTGTAAGGAGGATATTTTAATGGTTTTCTGACTATATTTTATATAGGTGGTGTATTTGTTTGTTTTGAATTTCGCGCACAGCTACTCGAGGGCTATCTGCGCTAGCCGTCCCTAATTTAGCAGTGTAAGACTAGACGGAAGGCAGCTAGTCATCACCACCCACCGCCAACTCTTGGGCTACTCTTTCACCAACGAATAATGGGATTTACCGTCACATTATAATTCCTCCACGGCTGAAAGGGCGAGCATGTTTGGCGCGACCGGCATTCGAACCCGCGATCCTCGGATTACGAACGCCTTAACACGCTTGGCCATGCCGGGCCCAGGTGGTGTATTAAAGACATTGTTGAAATAGCTCGCTTAGTGTAATTGTGATTAACTTTGACAACGTTTCGATCCATCCGTTGTATCTTCGTCAGTGGATTGAAACATAGTTAACACACCAATTCACCAGGCACGTCATCCATTCCAACTAGTTTCCACTAAGTTCCATCTACTATATCTTTCAAACAACTCACTTTGATGATCCCTTGTAAAACATTTAAAATGCAGTATGTTTCATTTTCTCTGATAAATATACTAAGTCTATGGAGCAATGTACTGTCATCAAACAGTTTATATGCACTCCATTGACAAAGAAAAAAATCCCTAAAAACGGACATAGTTAGCAGAAGTTAAAAATAATTTCGATGGTTGTAACTGGTACTCGGTGTGAGGGTCCACGATAAGAGGCGTTGCCTTATTTAACTTCTACTCGACCTAACAAAGAAAAGGTGTTCCTCTCAGCTGATAGTATGGACACTTTAGTAGCACGTATCAAATTTTATCAAGAACTTTTATTTGGGTTACAAAAGTTGACACACAAGGCTCGACACTAATAGCGGTCAGACTGAGTAGTTTTGTTTTCAAAGTTTGAGTTAAGCCAACAGGTTCTCCATATTAATATAACTAGTGTTATCAAACTGAACAATAAAATGAAATGAAATAATTTTTATGTTTAGAGTAAACAATCAAGATAAAAAGAATGATAAGTTTGTAAAGCTATTTTAGTTGTGGCATTCCGTTCTCATTACAAAAACGAGAGGTCTCTTTGTTTAATTTATTACATCAGATGACGTAAAACGATAACACTTAAAAATGTCGTTAAATATCAAGCATCTTTGCGTCTGTAGACTGAATTAATTATTAGATATTTCTCGTATGACATGTTTTGAAAGAATCAAGCATGAAGAAAGAAATCCAATCACTTCTTAATTATAATTATTAATTAATTACGTATTTCGATTAAGAAGTGTTTCTTTTGGGAGGGACGATGAAGCATCCTAGTAAATATCTCTGAATATCTATAATATTAACATTTAATATTTCTAAACTATTAATAATGTAAACCCTTTCTCTACGGAAATTGTAACTTGTTTGTTTATATAAATTTTTGTCTGTTTTAAAACCTTTTCGTGTGAAGCTATTAGCACTTGTTAAAATTTTGCGAAAATTTCCATTGAAACCCTTTCATTTTCTTCAGAAGTTAAAGTTCGTAAAATATCAATCTTTTAGGTGCAAACGCTGGATACCCATCAGTAACTTGATGTGATACATCACAGAAACACGCATCGTATGTTAAAACCGCTGATTTTCTTTCTTAAAAGTATTGACTTAGGAGTATGTTTAACAATACAAAGAAATTATTTCAGTGCATTTGTTGTATAGTGAAATCAGGATTATCGATCTTAACAGCACGTTATGAGCACGTTGGCTAGTGTCCGGGTCAGAGATCGTTACGCCTCAGGTCTATCCGTTTTAGGCTACTGACCGGAGGGAAGGCTACCAATGAGTAGCATCCTCCGCAACAAGGAATTTCTACAGGTTTCTGAATCTAGTGACTAGATTCACTGTCGCTTTTGTACCTCGCCCTTCGATCAGCTGCCTGACACAATCTACATGCAAGGACCGACCTTGTTGTGCAGTCATTTTAGGTACATCTAACACTCCACCTTTAAAAACGGCTACAGTTTTCATATACCATCCAATCCACTCAGTTAGTAGCGTACGAAAACAAAACAAAACATGAAACCTCGCTATTTCTGAACGTAACAACGATAGTGTTAAAACCTGGAGAGTTTACTGATATCAGTAGTCACCGTCATAAGGCCCATCAACAGCCGTTTTTTGTTCTTTTTAATATCATCATAACTCAGCTACTAGTCATTACCTTTTGCATTGATAGAGGAAGTTCATGAGATCGGTTATGAATGAAATGAATTACTCTAGGCGACATCTGCTTATTTATACTGCAATGTACCATTAGGGTTTCTTACATTTCACGAATAAAATTAATGTAACAGATAACAGCATCTCAGTCAAACAAATATGTAATACAGGAATTACATGGACCTATTCATATTCAAGACACGTTTCTCTAAAATTTATATGTTTGTGGATCTATGATTTCGTTAGTTACAGGGTTCCTAATAACACGTGAGTTATACAGTAAAAGTTAGAACAAAAACATTAACCTTGAAATTAACCTCTACTTTCTTATCTATGTAACTTACGCAAAAAATAAACGTTTTATTTAACATTTTTAATCAATTATTTACATTTAACCTTGTATTGTTGTTTTTTTTTAATTTCGCGCAGAGCTACACGAGGGCTGTCTGCGCTAGCCGTCCCTAATTTAGCAGTTTAAAGCTAGAGGGAAGGCAGCTAGTCATCACCACCCACCGCCAACTCTTGGGCTACTCTTTTACCAACGAATAGTGGGATTGACTGTTACATTATAGCGCCACCACGGCTGAAAGGGCGAGCATGTTTGGTGTGATGAGGATTCAAACCCGCGACCCTCAGATTACGAGTCGAACGCTTTAACCCACCTGGCCATTTTAACCTTGTAATAAGCAACATCACGGAACTAACTATTTAGACGACCTCTACCGGTGATGAACGGTGTACAAATATGTTGATAATTTTAAATTTTTACTTGGAACCTTCTTTGAGATATATATATAGGTCTTATAAAAGAACTCACAACAGAAAGTGTTTTATGACAGTGAGACTAGAACCATGAGTTTCCAGAATCACAGTCCGGTCAGAATAATCAGTAGACTACGCTCGGCTCAGAAAATTTAAGAGTTACACTGTTTAGATAGAAAATGAAATAATAATTCCAATTTCCAGTTTACGCCATGACAGAACTTGAGTAGATAAAGATGAATAAACATCGCGGAAAATGACACATTTGATTATTTTATTCCTGATTTCAGGACAAAATACTTGAAAAGACTCACAAACAAAACTGAACAAAATGAGGATTTAAATATTAAAACTGAAGCACGTGAGCCGACTAGGACAAAAATTCGTTTTCTTCGTGTTTGCGAAGAGTGCCAGATTAAGTTATCGAAAAGTGTACGAAAAATACTTGATAAACTACAATTATTTTTTTAAATCAACTGTCCTCCGCTGGTACAGCGGTAAGTCTATAGATTTACAACGCTAAAATGGGATTCGATTCCCCTCGGTGGACTCAGCAGATAGCCCAATGTGGCTTTGCTAAAAGAAAACGCACAAACACTTAATAAACTCTTACCTCGCTTTCAGCAAAGACCTGTGTTATGTGTTTCTAAAGGTCGTATTGTGAGTACTTTCTAATCTATATTGGTTACAAAGAGAGGTAATAAGTAATCACCGTAATATCTGAGAAGTTGCCGATTTTCTTGAGTATGCAAAATTTCTATTTATCGTAGTATTGGTTAAAAAATAAGGTTAAAAGCTATGAGTAATCAAGGAGGAACGTGATTGGTTGAGGACACAGTGGATTATTTTATTTATTTGTTGTTTTTGTCAACACAAAGCTGAACAATGGACTATCTGTTCTCTGTCCAGTGCAGTTATCGAAACCGAATTTTTAATATTATGAACTCTCAGGCTTGCCCCTTAGCTACCGGGGTTGGGGGGTGGGAGCAGCAGTGAAAAAAATGTGTCAGCGCTGTGTATCTCTATATCTTGTTTTCTATCGTGAGAATATTTTTAATATATAATTTACTCTGAACCAGCGGAATTAAATCTGGATAAATATTTGAATATGTGGGATGCCTTTTTTTAAACTGAAAGTGAAGTACTACTTTATTTATTTAATTATTAACAAATCCAATGAAGAAAAAAATATATAACAAACTGTGTATTAAATGTCGATTATGATCAACGTTTATTGCTCGAACTACTATTAAATTATAGAATTGTTACTACGGAGAAACTGAAGATATTAGTTGCCATGATCCGAAGTATATTAGACATGGGTGAGAAAACTGTAATTTTTGAACATGGTTGTTTTATCGTTTTCTTCGAGTAAATAACTCTTAGAACATGTTGAACTTTGGCTTAAACATTACATATTGAAATCTAAGTCGCAGTTCTGTCTTTATGTTCATACTATAATTTTCTTAATATTTCAATACAGATTATCAAATCTCGGCCCCAGACTGCTTGGATCATCCTCGGGTGGCAGGATCGACCACGAGGACAAATACATAATGAAAAATGTCACGTGATTTGCAATTTAAATGTGAATAAAGCAAGTTATTAGTATTTATGTTACTAATGTGATAATGCTATATAGTATGGTTGCCATAATAATATTTACGAATTTTGCAAACTACTTAAATTTACATGTAATGTCGGTTACATCACAAATCATACAACCTATTCTAATAACAAAAAATGAATCTGAAAATAGACTTCTTAAAAAGCGTGTCAGAACTTAAATTAAAGCTAAAATCCATGTAGTATGCATTCTGCTTCACTGTTATAACATAACAGTTTTTATATAGGATAACTGCAGACTCATGCTTAAAATACTGAGTGTTAAAGTTAAACGTGTTAAAGAACAAATACTGACATACGTATAACATGGATTATTACATCACAACCAGAAAAGAGCAATTATTACATATTATAAAGTAAATAATAAATGCGAATATGTTATCTATAATTTATGAAGTGGTAGAGAGATTCTTCATATTATATAGATATACATATACATTTAACAAAGTTCACGCTCACCTTGGACATTGTCAGTACCACATCCTGATGACACCTATGTTGATTTCTATTGCTGTAACGCAGGAAAAACGAAACTAGTGAGTTTACAATTTATAATATATTTGTTAATTATGTTATCTTTGCTCATATAACAATAGACTTATACTTACCTGAACGAGGTTTTCATTAAGAGTCAGTACAGAGTTTATTACCAGTCATCTTAAGAGTCACTCTAACTCATTAGAGTGATTTTTACTTTCAACGATAACTCCGCCCACTTTTCCAACTACGCATTTCCATTTGGTTGGCCTGTAGGAGTGTTGATCTGGTTTATTTGTCCGATAAGTTTGGTCGACAGACTTCATCGAAGATTTTTTAAACAGGTTTTTTCAACATGATAGGCTCTAACATGTTGTGTTCCACTTCCGTATCTGTTTCCAATTCTGTAATATTCGGAGCAAGCTGACTAAGAGCAGACCCTCGAGCGATTCTTCGTCATCAGATTGACTATTCCACATCACAAAGAGTTGGTATAAGTCAACTTACAAAAACTGATAGTGTAAATTTAAAACTTTTGTAACAGTTACGCACATCCAAGATTTCCAAAACGCATAATTCAAGCCGGTAATTCGCGCCAACAAGCCGGTCTCTCCTTTTTCTCTTTTTTACACAGAACAAGGAATATAGAAATACGATATAGCAACTTACATTGAAGGGAAAGGACTTTATTTATGAACACACGAGTTAAGCAAGTTCACTTCCGATTAATTCTTCCGCTCATGTTATTATTAGTGCATAAAAAGAAAAAAATATCTTATTTGTCCACGCATGTCTCTCCTTCGTTTCACGTATATATAAATACTCTTCAGGCCTTTTACAATCTCTACTGCTGTTACTGTAACGTATTCTAAATTGGTTCTCCAATAAATATAATAATTATCAGTCATTGTTTTTGTGGTGTCTCAAAACTGTTTTGTTGTTGTTGTTTTAAATTGGCTGTTGTAATAAAACGTAAAACAACTTCAAGAAATAAAAATTATTTATCAAAAATAAATTTAATGAAATAAGCTTAGATAAACCATATAATTAAACAATTCATAGAAGAGAGAGTCCTTCAACTGAATATTGTCAATTATATTTATTATTATTTCCTGATAGTATGTAACATTTGGGGGTGGGGGACACTTTCATTGTTTTATTTTGTAATTTTGTTATTTTTGAAACAATTATATTCATTATACAAGTTTTACGCCGTAACAGATACTTCTTGCTGATTCAAAGATTTACTTTCGTCAGACATTTGTAACTTCGATGTCGTAAAGCTGTCTATTCATTAGTTATTTCCATTATTGGTATTGTAACGCATTAATTTCAATGTTGATATCATGATGCATATAGTGACCAAGTACTCCCAAGTATACTTTCACGGTGCAGTAATGTGATGAGACTGTTCCTCATCCACCCTATGATATCACATTGGTGGATTTTGAAGGGCAACTTTTACGTTTTTATGTTAGGGCACCGTACATTTGTCAGCTAATTCTATTCGTGATATAAGATAGTTGAACACATTGTATTGAAACGATTTTGAATATACAAATAAATAAAGTGCTTAACAGCCACATCAGATATGTTTTGTAAACAGTGTGATTCCAACGAAACGTCATCGTTTTTTATAATGATATGTAAAAACCCATTCCAAGACAAACTCTTCAAACACCCAGGTCATAAATATGCGTTCAGTTTGTTTGTTTTTGAATTTTTGCGCAAAGCTACGCGAGGACTATCAGTGCTAGCCGTCACTAATTTAAGAGCTAAGCTAGAGAGAAAACACCACTATCCTTTGGGTTACTCTTTTACCATCGAATAATGGGATTGACCGTCACCTAGCCATGCCAGGCCAAGACGTGTTCATACGAGAATTTAGGATTTACAATACGAGGACATATCTTGTTCTTGATGGCATTGGAAAATAAAGAAATAAATATAAACTTAGGGAAATCTGAATTATTGAGAAAGAGGCTCGCAGCAAGCTGTATCCCAATATCCAAAGGTTCAATAGCAAAAGATGTCCACGCGTTCAAGACAACATAATGAAGTTGGAACGCTGTTTGAAAAAGCGATAAACTTCACGTGTGTTCATGTTGCATACAACATACCTATTAAACCATCGCATACTTCAAGCAGCTGGAGGATTAAACTGGTATTTATGCTATTCCACATGAGCATGAGCAAACAAGCAGTGAAGTCGCTGGATGCAGAGCTAATGGATGTTTGAACAACTGGAATGCGATTATATAAGGTATTAACAGAGGATTGCTGCACTGTTAACATGACAGCCTTATGAAGGAGCTTTTTGGTATAGAAAGTATGTTGCAAGGCGATTGACAAGATGCACAGGTATCATATAGAGCGTGAATTGGTCGTATATGCATGGATTACAATGGCGTGGTGAGGCTCCAAAATAATTTTATTATAATGTGCAAAACCGATGCGTTCATCATACAAGGGCGTACAGATGAGGCAGAATCAATACGTATGTAACACTATATAATATTAACTCTATCAATTATAAAAAAATGATTTTTTTATTTAAGCATACCATTTGGACACTTGTCATTAAGATAACAGGTTTTTAGGCTATATCTTATTTACACATAACAATAGTTAGTGTTTAATCTTGCATAATTATTTATATATAATGAGTTGATGTACCTTTACATGTTGTTGTGTGTAAGGTATGTCTGCTATCACAAAAAGTAGAAAACTAGTGATTATCAAATAATAAATATATTTATTTGAAGATTAATGATCAAAGTCTATACTCCTATAATTTCTTTTTGCACCACATGTTCAATGTATGTTCCATGTTTACCGGTAACAGCTTGCATTCAAAATGTCACATTGTTCCTCACTTCAGAGAATGCTTGCAGAGGATATTCCAAATTCCCCTCCAGATATTGTCCTTGAACTCGTTAATAGTCCAAGGCTTGGGGTTAGCATAAATCCTGTCTTTTAAGTATACCCATAAAAAGAAGTCTGGAGTTGATAAATCAGGTAAATATGGAGGCTATTATGTATCCTCATAAAGAGAAATCAGTCACTGGTAATCAGGTTACCTTCCTGATTTATACAAACAATCTCGGCAAAGAAATGGGGATATTCACATGAAAACACATTGGTTCCAGCAGGAGGGGACTACTTCTCATATGGTCAGGGAAATGAGGTGTTACCTTCGTGAAACATTCCCAGATTTATTTATTTATTTTCATATGCCACTTCATTCTGCTGTCACAGTGAGGGTGCAGAGATCTCTCTATTTTTCCCACAGAGTATTTCCCTTATCATGATAGGAATCTTCTACACTTCATGGATACAAATTTTAAGAAGTCCATATCTCCTCCTTTTTCTGTCTCCATCACATAATCCAGTGAGTGCTCGTGCTTTTCTCCATTGGTCCTAAGGTACAGGATCATTCTTCAGTTGCACAGTAAATCAATGGAAGCTCCTTTGTTTGACGGAGACCAGCCCAATCGACTCATGGCATTATCTGTAGATGTCGATAGATAATAAACAAAAACATCGTGCCAAAACAACATACGCTCTCCACCCAGTGCTCCTACTATTAAATAAAAGTGGCCACTTTGAAACAGTGGAAATGTTGAGATTTCCATTATAATTTAGATGAAATTCGGGCACTGATTGACTTTTAGTGTTCTTTTGTCTCTCCTTACAGGTAACATTCCTCGGACTTGTCAATACATTCATGTTTCAGGGATTTCCTTGTACAGAAATGACAGGTTGTTTGATGGAAAAGTTCATGGGGGTGTGATGCTACTGGTTGACCAGCATGCACCTACCATGTCTGTGCCAATCACCATGCCTCTAGAGACTGTTGCCATTTGTGTCTCCATTGGTTGTACCATCATAATGTGTTCTTCTTGCCTGCCATTAGAAGAAAAATCATATTCCAGTAGGCCTTGATGGTTTTATTAAACAGTGGTTATCTCCTTTCGTTATCGTAGGATACTTCAATGGGCACGATCCTCTCTGTGGTGGTGCTGTTATTGATAGGAGGTGTCATTCTGTGGTGTAAATACTCTCGGGTCACATCTCTCTCTCTTTAGTAATGGTTTATATAATAGTTTCATGCACCTAGTCAATCTTTTACCGCTATTGATACGCCAGTTTGTTTCCATTTTCCTTGTTTTTCTTGGAAGGTGGAAAATAATAATTTTCTCATCATTCTGAGAAATATTGGCCGTCGTTAATGTCACTTAACTTGTGTGCCACTCTCCTTTACAATTCCCTCAGACTTGATCCTGCTGTAATTAGTCTTCCCGCTATTAATGACTACATGAAGACAGTAACTGATTATACTGTCAAAGCAGCTGTTTGTATGATCTCCCAAACTTCGACTTTTTCCCACGGTATACTTTTGATTTCCAAATTGGCACAGATGGCTCAGAAACAGGCCTAGAATATCTTTCCCAGTTATCCCACTCTTGACAACCACCCACATTATATTTTAGCAGGTTTGTGCTCTTACCTGCCAGGTCAGACATATAAGTCAGAAAAAAATCTTGAATTAAGTTCACCACCATTATTTCTTCGACCACTAGTTCCAAGGTAATTTTGGAATAGGATTTAGAGGGTGAATGGAAAGTGTGCTTTGTAGCCTATTTTGATGTTGTTCTTCAATGGCCATGAAGTCGTTGATATACAGGGCATTGCTGATACCCTTTGGAAATACTTTTCTCAACTTTCCAGCACTTCCATGTCTTTCCTTACATTTCAGCCACCAAGTCACAGACTGAAAAATCGCCATTATCTTTTCAAGTAGATAGTCTCTATGATTATAATCAATTATTTGTGCTGATGAAACTTAAAATTATTATACATTGGCCCATCAGTAAATCAGTTAAGCTTGATGATATTCATTATGATATGCTGCACCATATATTTCTTGCTTCTCTTGCTCTTCTTCTGGCTGTTTTTCAACCATATATGGCAAGAGGATGTTTTTCCAGATGCACAGCATAGGCTATTGTCATCCTTTTTTCAAAGACTGGAAAGGATCTCAAGACTCCTAAAAATTATCATCATATTTCTTCAATTAGTTGTCTCTGTTAAGCTTTGAAGAGGATAGTTAATGCTCGTCTTTTCTCACCCACCAAACATGGGCTTGTACATGATGTTCCATGGGAATTACCTGATTTGTCTTGAAACCTCAATCAGGAAAGACTTCTTCAAGAAGGAGCATTTTGTATTGATCTTCAAAAGGCTACATGGAGGTTTAGCATTTTACGGGACCTCTGTTCCTGTGGGCTACATGTTACATAGCCATTTACCCATTTTTTATTCGCAACTTTTCCTTGACTGGCGTTTCATAAGTCCATATTGGTTCAAAGTTGTCTCGATCCTTCAAGTAAGAACTTGGAATCTCTAACGGCTGTGCCTTGAATGCTAAATTTTTTAGTATTAAGATCAGCGCTCTCACTGATTAATTTCCAAGTACTGTTGCACACAGCATCTATATCGACGACTTTCACATTTTTTGTCCATCTTCAAATGTAAAGTTTATTGGATGGCATCTTCAGACTTCTCCCAACTTATATTCTAACACTGTTTGCGTGCGATTTTGCCACGAAAGGAATTTGCACCATGTTCTGGAGTTCCACCTGAGTAGTGCTATTTTATTATGGTAGCTGAGACAAAGTTCTTAGAATTTCTGTTGGTTGTAAGCCAACATTTATTCTACATATTAAACATGATCTGAGCTTTCTTTCTCATTTCTTGGGAAGCAGATAGATATTCTAAGCTGAAGGTATGTTATGCTTCCGTTCAATCAAAGTTAGACTATGAACAGAACCTATTGTTTACAGTTCAACCAGAGAATCTGTCTTGAAGGTGTTGGGCAGCATCAGTGGCTTCGGCTATGTACAGGGCTGTCCACACTTTTCCAGTCCATAGTCTGAACACTGAGCCATACGGATCTCTTTATAACATCAGACGTTTGGAATTTTGCTGGCTATATACTATAAAGCTTCGCTTTTTGCCACAACATCTCATACGGATTTGTGTCATCGTGCTTTTCTGGGCTGAGTTTTTTGGTTTTCGTATACGAGCACAGTTGACTCAATTGGATCCGATATTGAATGATGTTGTTGAGTGTGATAATCATACCATCCTGCAATGGCTCATTACCATTCTTACTTATCACCTTTCTTTGAGTCATCTGAGGAGGATGGATACTCCTGATTGGAAGTACCGTTTTACTTTTGCTGAACATCTTTGAATCATTCGTCTCCTAATTTCTACGAATGCTTCGAAGTCGTTGAGTCTCTAGACCCTGCTACGGTTTGTTGCAGATCAGTCATTGCTAACAGGATCCCTTCTACAGATTCTGTATTCACTACCGAGCTATATGCAATTTCGCTTGCCCTGAATAATATAGAAGCGAAACAGTACACTAACTGTACTATATATATGGACTCTCTTAGCTCTTTGTTGACCTTGTAATTACATAATGTGAGTTCTTAACCAGTTCTCTTACATATTCAAAAACGACTGGCCCATTTTTTTTTATTATCTATTTATATTTAGGTTTCCTGGATTCATGGCCTTGTCGGTAGTGGTTGGAATGAGCTTGTCGACACTGCATTTAAATCCTTTTTCTCCAATGTTATAATAGCTATGCTTGTCTCTTTTGTGGATTACAAATACATCATCAAGGCACAGCTTCACAGTTGATTGTGCGGCCCAGCATACTCAGATGATTAGGGCGCTCGACTCGTAATTTGAAGGTGGCGGATTTCGAATCCCCATTGCACAAAACATGCTCACCCTTTCAGTCGTGGGGACGTTATAATGTGACGATTAATCGTTGGTAAAAGAGGGACCAAAGAGTTGGCGGTGGGAGGTGATGACTAAATGCCTTCCCTCTAGTCTTACACTGCTAAATCAGTGAAGGCTCGCGCAGATAGCCCTCGAATAGCTTTGTGCGAAATTTAAACAAACCAAACCAAACAGTCGATTTCGATTGAGCAGCATTATGTCAAGTATTTCCAGATAAAGTTTACTGTTGTAGTTTGGCTGTCTAGTTTCCATAAGGATCAGAGGGAGGACGTCGTCTTGTCCAGGCTACACATTAGCCACAACTTCGTAACTCGTCATTTGCTTCTATATTAAACAGATTTGCCAATGTGAGGACTTTTTGACACGAAAACTAAAATGAGCTCTCATTTTAATTTCGTGCCGTCTCTACGACTGCCAGCGAAGGCATCATTTTATGTTTTTTATCGTATGGTTCATTCTTGATGATAAACAATGTCATTCGTGATGATGATAGACTTCAGATTGATCATGTTTTTAGCAGTTTACGAGTCATTGGTCTTTGTAATATTTTTTAAATTTTCATGGATACAGATTACGTTCAATTTTTGGTTTATGTTATTCACTTTTTACAATATTTTACTTTTGCCCTCTTTTCACTTTTAAAAATTTTCTAGCAGGTATTTGGCGCAAATACTGTTGATGCTCTGCGCCATAAAGCCAACACCAGTGAACCATACATTATATAGAACACAATGTGAGGCGTCACATTACACAAGCATATGTGTTGTGTTTTCTTATAGCAAAGCCACATCGTGATATCTGCTGAGTTTGCCGAAGGAAATTGAAACCTGATTTTAGTGTTGTAAATCCGTAGACTTACCACTGTAGCAGCGGGGATGCTTCTGCATATCATATACTCTTCAAAAAAAGAAACGCAAAAGGGATATTTTTGTTATTTTAAAGAGAAATATATGTAATAACGTTACAAGCTCAGAGTATGTGATGTTACACGTGTTAAGGCACTGATTGTCAGACCAAAATGACAATAAAAGTGTGCACTTTGAAAACGGAGGAAAACATCGGATTTTTCGCCAAAACGCATTCGTGTCCAATAAATTTGTTTGAGAGATCTGCATGTTCTGCAAGTGCAACATGTGCAAACTCCCTATAAAAATGACGGGTTTTCGGTTTCCATAGCTCAGTGTTAAGCCACCGACACGCAATACAGTTACGCCAAGACTGACTGAAGCACAACGGAACAACGCCATTGGTCGCTTGGAAGCAGGCGAATCTCGATCAGATGTTGCCAGAGCTGTGAATGTTCACCCAAGCACCATCACAAGGCTATGGAATCTGGCCCTCCAGATCACCAGATTTAAACCCCATCGAACATCTTTGGGACGAGTTGGACCGACGTCTGCGACGGCGACAACCTCAACCGCAGACTCTATCTCAGCTTGCAGGCTGAGTGGACAGCCATTCCACAAGATGTGATTCGTCATCTCATCGCTTCCATGGGCAGGAGATGCGAAGCAGTTATTGATGCTTACGGGGGGGCATACTCGTTATTGACGTTAAACGTCAACTAGTGAGCGTGGACTTCGCCTTTGCAGACTATGGATGTTCAGCAGTGAATGTGCAAAGTTTCACACATGTCATACAGAACTACCCGGAATAAACTTGTTAACAATATGTCTCAAATTTTTCCTTTTGCGTTTCTTTTTTTTGAAGAGTATATATTGTGTGTCAGGAACAGTCGACATAGTGCCTATTGTCATATTACACAAGCAGATTTCTTTTCATATACTATGTGTTAAGATAAGTCCAGAGTGTCTGCTTTCAAGACACGAACAGACGCTATATCATATATTATATTTAGGATAAGTCGGCGGAGGTATTATTATAACATGATATAAGCCTATGTCATATCATGTGCTCTGTGTCAGGAAAATTGGTAGAATGTCTATTATCACATCAAACAAGCTGCTGTCATATCATATAGTATGTGTTAAAATAAGTTGGCAAAATGTCTGCTCTTACCTCACACAGTATGTGATGATATATCACTAACTATGTGTCAGGATAAGTCGGTAAAATGCCTACTATTATCTTCACAAGCTGATGTATCATATACTGTATGCCAGTAAAAGCCGACAGAATGATTACTCTTACATGACACTGGCTGATTAAATATGGTCTGTCAAATGAAGATGGCAGATTATCTATTGTTGCATGTAGCAAGCCGATGTCATATCACATATCATCTGTTTGGTAAAGACAGTAAGGTATCTACAGTCACATGGCACGAGATGATATTATATACCGTAAATCGAGAAAAGTCGACAGTGTCTGCTCTTACTTATCACTAACTACTGTAATATCACTTGGTTCTGAATGTAAAAAAAAAAAAGAGTCTGGTGAATAATATAAGCCTTCATCTTCCTTGTTTTAGAAAATCAAAAGTGCACATGATCACTTCAGAATTTTTGCTTGAAATGCGATAGAATATTTGACATTTGTATTTCTCCTTAACTTATGTTTTCTATTCGCACTTAAGAATCCCAAACTAATCCCAAGTTGTACAGATTAGCTATGTCGTAATGTTAATTTTCTTCTAATATATATATATAATTTGTTGAGTTAAAATAGCAAATTACATAATTAGTCAGAGGTTTGGATTTGCTATTTTTACCTTCCAGTCCTTCCTTATAATTTTACTGTTTAACTTCATTAAATTATAATACCTTACGACGAGTCTCAGTATGATGGAGTAGTTAAAGGTAACATTTAAGTTCAGTCCATGAAACACAATTTAAATGTAATATTTATTGAATCCAGCGTATGGGTACCGACTTATTCCATTATTAAATACAAATGCTATCAACTTCTCTTAAATGGTAATGACTCTTCAATATCCTATCTGCTTTCAAACTTATCTTTGTTTAAATAACACTCTTAATATGATGTATCCGAAAAAACATTAAAGGATATAAACCAATAACAGTGATTTATGATACTAACTTTGTTTGTCTATATCTTGTTTCGTGTGAAACCTGATTTATGGTGGTCTCACGTGCTTTAAAATCGTGTTGAGCTTGTTCTCCACCCGCTCCTAAAATTTGTTTATGCAAAAGTGTCAAGTCACATAACTAAAACAATTCTTATAATGATATCAATTACACATGTTTAGCCTAAACAATTCGGCTGTATTTTTAGTTCAAAATAGGCGTTTGTTTGTTATATTTGAGTAACACTCACATGTTCATAAGATTCGGTTTCAATATTGACAATTCGAGAAGAAATCTATTATCCTTTTCACCACCTATCAGGATTGTAGTTTTAAAGTGGTAAACAATTTTACTTTTTACTACTAGCGGTGAAAGTTTGTTTGTTTTTTAATTTCGCGAAAAACTACTCGAGGGCTATCTGAGCTAGCCGTCCCTAATTTAGCAGTGTAAGACTAGAGGAAAAGCAACCAGTCATTGCCACCCACCGCCAACTCTTGGGCTACTCTTTTACCAACGAATAGTGGGATTGACCGTCACATTATAACACCCTCACGGCTGAAAGGGCGATATTGTTTGATGCTAGGGGATTCGAACCCGCGACCTCAGATTACGAGTCGAACGCCTTAACCTACCTGGCCATGCCGGGCCCTAGCAGTGAAAGACTGAAGCCTTACTAGAGTATTTCAATATCGCTGAAGAGGCTTTTTTTGTTTTGAATTTCGCGCAAAGATACACGAGGTCTATTCTATCTGTGCTAGCAGCCCCTAATTTAGTAGTGAAAGATTAGAGGAAAAGCAACTAGTTCTTGCCACCCACCGCCAATTCTTGGGCTACTCTTTTACCAACGAATAGTGGGATTGACCGTAACATTATAATGCCCCCACGGGTGAAAGAGTGTTTGATAGGACGGGGATTTGAACCCGCGACCTTCAGATTGTGAGTCAAGCGCCATAACTGCCTGGTCATGCCAGGCTTCCCTCAAGAGAAAACCATTGGTGTATCAAGACAGGGGATTTTGAACTTTTCCAACCTACAACCTATCTGAGAATGAAGACAAGTTCTGAGACCAGTGTTCAATAAGGAAAAGGAGAATTTACTATTTCAGTAAATTCCAGTTCTCTCATATGTTCTTCTTGTGTTCTGTTTGTTAAAAGTTTTTGAATCACTGTTCTATAGATAATTTAAAATAAAAATATGGTTTCCCGTGTCTTGTGATGCAACCCACCAGTGGATCGCGACCTACAGTTTGGGAACCGTTGAATTACAATCCCTTTCGCTTAGTGATACTAAATGCACTCATGATATAAATGGCTAGGTTATAGATCTCTATGATTCAGTTATAATCATTCTTAACTTAGAACTACTACCTAATAACAAGGCAGTACTGCCATAATAAAGGGTTTGAACCAATTAAATAGGATTGCTGCCATTATCATAACACAACCATGGCTGAAAACGTGGAGCATGTTCAGCAGCAATGCGGAGCAAACCTTGGACCTTTTTGACTAAAAGCTAGCCACAAGGCCATTCTTACTCCAACGATTTCTTACAAAGGTGTTTCTTTCAATGATAAAAAACCTAAGCATCACTTTAATCCTTTACCAACGATTTCTTTCAGAGATTGAAAATTCAGTTTTGTATATGAATCAGAGAAAAAAATCACACACAAAAAAAACATGTACATAATGGATCAATATTCTGCTAAAGCTCTGAGTCAATCAGAGACAAACACTAAGCAGCCCTATACTTCAAGTTTTGCACGAACTAGGTTAATCAACAGTTAGAGAAACTATTAAAGTTTTGGAATAACGTCGTTTCTGTGTTATTGCTAAGTCTACTGTATTTTGTGACAGTATTCTAAGATGATATAAATTATTTGCATTTGTGCTACTCAAGAAATATCAAGTTTTGCATAGTTTCTGTAGGGAATAAAAAATATGAGATATTTTAGTAAGTAGGTTTAATCTCTTTTTAAGTTTATAAAATTAACAAGAAAATAAAACAATTATATGTAATACATAGCTTTATTGTAGACTTTATATCCGTACTTCTGTTTTATCTAAGCTCATATCTACACAATACCCACCACTGGTAAAGAAACCCGATTTTTTATGTTATAAGCTGTTAATCTTACCCACTAACTGTCAGATATTGATAGTACAATTTGACTTCAACAAAAACCTGAATACCTTTTGAAAAATAGCGTCTTTTTCAAACAAGATGGCTTAAAGTAATGGAAAAATAATATTAAATAGCAGATGCCATAAATGTTTAAGATAACATTTCAATATATCACGAAAACTACGCTCTAAATTATTATTTTTTCTTTAGAAGCAGGGTATTGTTTAACGTTTCTAACGACTAAAGTAATACAGGCAAACGCCACTAGGATTAAGTCTGTCGTGCCTGTCTCTGAACGACTCGGAAACTGGCCTAGGTGCCTTATATACGTGAGAAGAAACCTAACTTATCTAACCTCGCTTTATAAGAATAGAATTAAAAGTGACAGTAAATACTTTCTAAATATAAATGTATAAAATACAGACAAAATAATTCACAGCTCTGTGAAACATAAGATAAAGGAAATAAGCCAAGAAAAAATTTAACTTGAATGTTAAACAACAGCAACAAAATAATTAGAAAAAGATTTCTCAAAATAGACATGCTGAAATTCGTATATCATAATTTCAGATTTGTATACTTCGTTGCGTGTGAAACTAATTTTGTAAGATCAATGCTCATCTCTGTGAAATATGTAGTTTCCTTTTGGAAATTATTCTTGTCTCAGTTATCATTTATACCCGTACAACTAATTTATTTTATTATCGTTCAGCTAAGAAAATAACCCTTTATTAGTGACTGTTTATCCCAGGAAGTTATCTTAATTATTTTTCAGCGTAAAATTGTCTTAGTGATTGTCTATAAACATTAAAATTTCTTTAATTATTGTTTACATCTAGGAAATTATATTAGTTATTTTTTTGTAAAATTGTCTTAATTATTGGTCACCCAAGTGAAATTAATCGATCTTAGTTATGGTTTTGACGTGTTAATTTAATTTACTATAATTATTGATGAACTTTTATAAACTTAAGATATTAAATAGAACCACACCAGTTGATGATAACTGTTTTGTTGATAATATATACAACACTTGATTTATTAATTGTTCTAAATACAGTTTTGACTTAGGGCCTGGCATGGCCAAGCGCGTAAGGCGTGCGACTCGTAATCTGAGGGTCGCGAGTTCGCATCCCAGTCGCGCCAAACATGCTTGCCCTTTCAGCCGTGGGGGCGTTATAATGTTACGATCAATCTCACTATTCGTTGGTAAAAGAGTAGCCCAAGAGTTGGCGGTGGGTGGTGATGACTAGCTGCCTTCCCTCTAGTCTTACACTGCTAAATTAGGGACGGCTAGCACAGATAGCCCTCGAGTAACTTTGTGCGAAATTCCAAAACAAACAAACAGTTTTGGCTTATGATCTTTAACATTGCCCGAAAGCATTCTTCTCAAAACAAAGTTTGTGTGTTTATTTTTTTCAAAGCAAAGCCGAATCAGGTTATCTGTTGTGTTCACCAAGGGGAATCGAACCCCTAATTTTAACGATATAAATCTGTAGACTTATCTCTGTCTCAGCGGAGAGACTCTTCTCAACATAAAGAACTAATCATCAGTGAAACTTGTTTTAATTTCATATTAGTAAAGTATGGTGTGTAAATTTATTGCATCGAATATTTGATGATTCAACGTCTTACAAATGTGGTTTTCATATCTAATACAAAAGACAAGTTTTAAATCAAGTACTTGCATGTTGTTGGTACTTGTGCAAGTGTAAAAAGATGATTCATCCTGCATTGAGGCTAACTTTTAAACTTGTTTTGTTAGGTTTTAATAAATAACTGGTTCATCACTGTGGAATTTTACACGTGGTCTTTAATATAAAAATGTTTGTTTGATTCTTCGTTAAATTTTACGAAAAGAAATTCGAGTTCTAGCGCAGATGGTCCTCCCTACTTTTGGAGTGATAGACTAGAGGGAAGACAACTAATCAACATTAGCCATTGGAAACACCAGGAATACCTTTTACCAACGAAAAGCGAGATTGACCGTCACATTATAAGGCCTCACGGCTAAAACAACGAGCATGTTTGATATGACGAGGATTCGAACCCGTGACCCTTAGATTATTAGTCAAACTTCTTAACCACCTCGCCATGCCGAACTGCCACCCGATAAGTACTTTAACTTTTAAGCCATGCTACAAATGTTCAAAGCTTGTTTAAAAAAGTTAACTAGATTCTGAAATCAGCCTATTATATATTTTGGTTCTAACATCAGTAGCGGTGATACATTTTTCTCTTTCCTGATTATTTTGCCAGTAATAGAAAACAAAGTTCCATGGATGCTACGCAGAGTTGTAACAAACAGGACAGCAAGGAAGTGCAAATGACAGAACTAAGAAAATAGCATCTTTATCCACGCTAAGATGTTGGAATCTTTTACCTACTGCCGGCTTCGCGTTTCGTATAATGATTTTTACCTGGATGCCGAATCAGAAGGTTTGTTTTGGAATTTCGCACAAAGCTATTCGAGGGCTATCTGTGCTAGCCGTTCCTAATTTTGCAGTGTAAGACTAGAGGGAAGGCAGCTAGTGATCACCACCCACCGCAAACTCTTGGGCTACTCTTTTACTAACGAATAGTGAGATTGACCGTCACATTATAACGCCCCCACGGCTGAAAGGGCAAGCATGTTTGGCGCGACCGGGATGCGAACCCGCGACCCTCAGATTACGAGTCGCACGCCTTAACACGCTTTAAGGCCATGCTGGGCCATCGAATCAGAAGGAAGGCTTCCAATTACTTACGTAAAGGACAAAGCAAAGAATTGTGTAGTAACACACACTTAATTCAGATCGAGGCATGGTGCAGTATCTCACAGTACTTAAATTACACAAGTCAAGATTATTCCTAATAACATATATAAGGGGATAATTTTCAACTCACACAAATTTGTACGAGTATCTATGACACTCCTCGAAATGAACTTGGTCTTCCTTAAGGAAGACACAGACGAAAAGTTAAATTTCTACCAACAACTATGGAATATTCTTTATACTATGTAACCTTTAAACAAGAAAATTAGTGCATGTCTGTAACTTTTGTCATTGTGTTTATAAGAATGTTACTTGAATAAAACTACACATTCTAAATAGAGAAATAGAAGAAGAAATTAAGATATCCGTTACAATGAGAAAGAAACATTTGGATATTAATTACTTATATTATAAGCTAGTTATGGAATTGAAAAATCAACAATTACTTAAAGTGTAACAAGCGAGTTCGTTTACGAACACAAAATTACTTTAGAAGTTACGAGTTTTAAAGTTCATAAACGAATATTCATCTTTACCTAGTATAAAAATTATCCAACGAAATTTTATTTCAAAATAAAGCAACAATAACAATGTACAATAAAAAAATTAACGCAAGTGAAAGTGTCTGCTACGAAAGTTCGTCATTATTCTTAACTATTTTTAAACAAACACTAACAACTGAACTGATATGATTTTAATAAAAAAAACGCTCTCTTAGCAACTGCGCAAAAAATATGTTGGAGGTTAAACGAGTACTTAAGTTATTATATAATACACAGAAGTTCTGTATTGTCAGGATTTTTTCTGATGTTTCGTATTGAAGATTTTTACTGTTATTTTTCTATTCTCGGTGGATATCACATCTGTACAATTCCTAAAGTTTCATATTTCTCATATTTTATACTATCGTGTGTTTTGTTATGCTGATTATAGTACAATTACGTAAAAGTCTAATAATTGCATTTAATTAATTTCACTGCTGTTATGTAGTCTAAACACTATGCAAGTACTTCCTGTTT
Source organism: Tachypleus tridentatus (assembly GCF_004210375.1). Classification (NCBI taxonomy): domain Eukaryota; kingdom Metazoa; phylum Arthropoda; class Merostomata; order Xiphosura; family Limulidae; genus Tachypleus; species Tachypleus tridentatus. The sequence goes on along the minus strand of NC_134837.1, from coordinate 103,492,884 downwards.
GACTGATGAGGCAAGATATAAAAAAATTGCTTGATTTTGTATAAGCAGTTTGAATAGATTTCACAAAATATGCTCACATCATACGAAAGATACAGTATAAACAGAACAACAAAAATATATAAATCAGGGAACTTAATGCGATACTGTTTAAATAGCTCCATAATACATTTGTGCATTGTTGTTCTCTTTATATCTCTCGTATGTGATCATATTTTGCGAAATCTATTCAAAATCTATTTGTAAATTACAGATAAGTTTCCACCCTCATTTGTAAACGATTTTCTTGTTTTTTTTCTCTCACTCTTTATTTTTTTAATTTATAGACTTTAGTCACCAGGTTACAGCGTACCGGATTGTGGATCTGCGGGTTCAATGTTCGCATCCCGTTACTGAAAAAATAATCATAGCTCTACTTTGGGGCCATCGTTGGCAGTTCAAAATTTGGAACGTCAGCGCAGTTATCCCTTGAATTGCTTTGCATAAATACCTGTAAACAAACCATAGACTAAGGCAAATAAAAGAATAGCTTATACCTCTACTTCATTTATAGATTCTTTTTTTGTTTGGTTCCCACAGTCGTTCAAAAGGCTATCTGTGCACTGGCATCACAGATGTTTAACTGCTAGATTACAGGAAAGAAATTATTAGCGCTAGGGTTAATCTTGTCTGATTGAATAGTGGAATTTGAATGACAATCTTATCACTTATTTCGTACCCAAAGTGCGGCGCACGTTTTACCCGCAAATCACCAATCCTCGGATTCACAGTCAAAGCATGCTAAACATTAGGCCACGCCTGTCTCCGTAATATAGCAACGCAGCTTATTACCGATACTCGTTATTTCTATATAAATTGATAACGTTATGATATTCACGATATGTATCTTCAGACTAGTTTTTCACACGACGTACTTAATATAGATAGAAATGTACCAGACATTCAATTTTTCCATATTACACGTGCATGATTTTAATCATATTTACATATACTTATGCATTTTACAAGTATATGTATAACATTAAAAAATTAAAGGAATGAATTAAATCCATTTGTTTAGATGTATATGCATAATGAAAATTTACTTAAGTCTATATATTTATAAATTTATTAAAATGTGAAAACTGAGATCAAATAGGATTTAAACCTGCAACTCTAGTAATCAGAAAAAAGCTTTACCAAACTAAGCTGTGTGTCGAATGTCGTTAATGGTCTTTTCACATCATTAGCTATCAAGGAAGAAATCTTACAAAAAACAACGTTGAGCTACGCTAGTAGTCCCTAATTTATGAGCAAAAGACTATAAAGGGAAGACAGCTAGTCACTACCACCCATCACTAACTCTTGGGCTACTCTTTTATCAACGAATAGCGGAATTGACCGTAACATTATAACGCAAGTCAAGCACTCTAACCAACCTTGCAATGTCAATAGAAGTAACTTATGCTTCCATTGGGAACACCAATAACGACAGGATATGTGTTACTCCAAATATTATTGTTTTTATAAGGGAATAATTACTTGTTGCCCTATATATTACTATTATTCTGATAAATGTATTATCCATTTCAAACCCACACTATTTCCTTTTCTTCTCTCGTGTCATAACTTCGAAACATGTGCATAACTCATCTCGTGTGCTCGTTGTTGTAGCCTGTTTTCCATATTCCTACTCATTATACTTAAGAACGCATCAGACCTTTCTGATGAGTCACCATGCGAACTGAGGTTTGTCCAACGTCATCCATATCCTGTAATTAATTTTAGAAGGCTGAACCAGATTTATTTATCATTTATGAACGAACCGCCCATTAAAGCACAGTACCTAATATTCACGGATATAAATACTGTATAACTGTATTCACTGATGATTAAACCACACAATAACAGCATTTCTTGACAAATAGATCACAGTATACCATTGTTCTCTGATGAATAACTCATAACAAAGTTATATCCTCTGATGAGCAACACATAGTATACCAGTATTCACTGATGAATAACTCGTAATAAACCACAGGTCACTGATGAATAAGGCACAGTATACCAGTATTCACTGATGATCAAGTTGCATTACATCAATATTTATTGATGAATAAATCAGTATATACCAATATTCACTTGTGAATAAATTGCAGTATAATAGTATTCACTGAAGAATAGGTTACATTATACCATTTTCAGGGATGACTAAGTCACTAATATAAGTATTGACCGACAAATAGCTGATTGCATACTCATACTTACTGACGACTAAATTACAGTATAGTGGGGACAGTGATATTTATTCATTGATTAATATTTCACAGTATACCAGTTTTCATTTCTGAAAATATAATAGTATATATTTATTTATTAGTTAATTCAAGTAAGTATCTAACATTGTGTATGTATCAAATAATTCGATTATGAAATATTTGGAAAAATTGTGTAAACTAGCACCATCTAGTAATAAATATATCAAATTATATATTCATATTACATTAATACAATTTTATAAATGTAAGTACAGTATTTGAAATTGTCCTGAAGTAAGAATATTCTAAAAGTATGGGTTTTTAAGATGGAAGTGATTTCAAATATTCCTAATAAACTATTGAAAAGACTGACGTTTGTTTATTTTTGGCTTTATAGAAAGGCCACCTACAGCCCAGATCTTAAACCTGTAAAGGATTAATTAACTTGTATGATTACGTCACAGTCAAATAGGATCTTACCGGAATATGATATAAAATTGTATTAAACAACATTTAGCTTCATTAGCATTTAAACCTCGTTTTTACCTATAAATGAACTTCATTCTTAGAAATACATGCTACCATTTGATGATTAGCTTAACTAACATCAATAAAAAATTAAATTAGAATAAAGTTACTATCTGAAATGAGAATGTAATTACGATTTATAAACCTAAAGAACACAACTGTGAAACAGTAATAATGTAAACAAAAAAAACAAAAAACACAAGCTATATAAATACTTGTGGATAAGCATCATATGTCAGATAATGTGATTAAAATTTCATTTGTTTATTATAATATTTAAGGACCTATTCATACATGTAGGCTGACCCCTTCGATAAATTTTGTTTTTTAATTTCGCGCAAAGCTACTCGAGGGCTATCTGCACTAGCCGTTCCTAATTTAGCAGTGTAAGACTAGAGGGAAGACAGCTAGTCTTCCCACTGCCAACTCTTGGGCTACTCTTTTACCAGCAAATAGCAGGATTGAACGTACAATTTTAACGCTCTACGGCTGAAAGGGCGAGCATGTTTGGTGCAACCGGGATTCGAACCCGTGACCTTCAGATTACGAGTCGAACGCCTCAACAAACTTGGCCATGTTATGCCATCCTTCAATAAATAAAACTATTAAAAAAAAATCAAGTCAAAGCTAACCCTATTAATTCAAATATATACAAGCCTTCTCTTAAACCAAATTAAATTTATTGCTTTCACTATCTCTTAAGATAATTCAATCTAAAGGACAGCTACCATGTGAGAAAATAAAACCGACTTCTACCATGCCAAAATTTGTGATCGAGTCTCCTAGTCTTATTCTCACAACCAAGTACAAAAAGAAGACAATGCATCAACACTATCAAATCTCTAAACAATCAAACACTTCAGTCAGTTCCCCTCTCATTTTTCTTTTTTCAAGAGAAAACAATATCAGAAATCTTAACTTGTCCTCATATGATAACCTTTCCATGCCAGGTATTATTGTACTAACCCTTCTCTAAATGTGACCTAACCAGTGACTTATTCACGAAATGACAACCTCTTTAGACTTGTTTTAAATATTGATATTTATACAAATTGAGTCTTAATTGCCCTACCACTAACAAGAGCTGCTGTCTGGATAGCTTAAGAGATGGATCAACTAAAACAAAAAGACCCTTTTCCTTCACAACAGTTAAGATTATTCCCATTCAAATTATATTTATAATTTATGATAATCCACATGCATTTCCTTGATGCTATTATAATTAAAAACCATCTGCAATTTATTGATCCAACTTACTAAATGATCTAAGTCCTTTGTAAACCAGTAGCATCCTTCTCACAATCAGCAACACCTAAGACTTTAATATCATAAGCAAATTGTAGTAACTTATTGACTATTCCTTCCTCTGTTTCATTAATGGAAATATAAAAGAACAAAGGTCCTAATACTGAGCCCTGAGGTACTTGACTCATCACATTAATCCAGTTTGGGTTAACTCCATTTGTAACAACCTTTTACACCTTTTTATCCAGCCACTTTTCTATCCAATTAGCCAGCTTATCCCCCACATCTAAAGAGATTGTTCTTTAACAAAAATATTGTGATAATTTTTTTAAAATGCTTGGGAAAATCCAGATATGACAAACCCACACCCTTTAACACACTTATATTGGTTAGTTGGTTTGGCAATTTATGGTGCAAAGCAGTAGGCTATCTGTACCCCACACTTATATAAGCAGTAACATCTTCAAAGAATATCAAAAGCAATGTAGAGTAAAAGTAGGCCTTTTATTTTAAATCAAAGTTGGTTTGAAATATTGGGTAAAATATTTAAATATTTGAGAATATGCCATTTGAGTTGGTTATCAATCCAGGTAATTTTTCATATAGTACTTTAGAAAGAAAACTGTTATTGTTGTCCTTACAAGCAGAGCTTTGGGTCTACTCATACACAATTATATGAAATCAACAGATGTAACTTACTACTAATAATAGCAGTCAGAAAACAAAATTAATGTATAATTCCAATCTCTAAAAACGTTCCATGTTTTATTCAAATGTTAAGAAACAATTATATTTCTCTAAGAAACTTGTGTGTGTAATGTTAGAATAATTGTAAAATCTACTCTAAACCATACATGGAAAGCTTTACATCTCCCTCCTTCAAAAGTTTAACCCATTATAGCATCAAGCTTGAATACAAATAATTTTACACTCTAGTGAATACTACATATTAGTACAATTTAAAACAAATTAATATTTTATAAAGAGTTTAAATTTAACTCAAGTTACAAAACATGAAAATGTTTAGAAAATACTAAGTATTCTGATTAAAATAACAAAGGAGATGATAAAACGCAATGTTTACAATGATTTTGTATATTTTATATATGGTGAAACCAAAGATCATTGATAAAGTAGTGTTGAAACCAAGGTTCAGAGAAGTTAACTCTTTATTCCCTCTTGCTATGACATCTCTTCTATTTTCAGATATATGTAAGAGAAGAGAATAGTTAGTAATAAAGAGATTTGCAAACAATAAAATTTAAATGGTAAAGATTCCTTTTCCATGTCAGGCCAGTGTTATCTATGATATTTTACTAAATACAAATTTTAAATGACTAAGAAAATATCATAAAATGCAAAATTACTAAGACTGCTTTATGTTTATAATTTTTGATACATACATACTAGAATTTTACAAGTAAAAAGCAATTCAAGTTAAAAATGCCCAAGAATTTCTATAAGTAGACTTGTGGTGAATAATAATCATTTAACATTTGTGTTCAGCATAACAATGTTTACAGACAAGAAGGGACCTATTGGTCCATCTCAGCCATTTTATCCTATAAACTAAAGATATCAAATAAGTAAATTAAAAAAAATAAAAATAAAATACTTAAAGCCAGTACTTATCATTCATATAATTGCAAAGTTCTCTCTTAAACTCACTTAAATTTAATGCCTTCACAGAATCCAAAAGCAACCCCATTCAAGAGGCTAACTACCCTGTTAGAAAAATAAAACTGTTTTAGCTGAAGATGACTCTTACCTTATCAAAAGTTATATTTGTGTCACCTGTTCCTATAATTCGTACTATTAAATATGAAAAAGATGCATCACCACTCTCAGTTCCCTTAACAATCTTAAACACTTCAACCTCTTCTTATTCATTAGAAAACAACTTCAGAGATTTTAATGTATCCTTGTATGACAGCCCCCTCCATAAAAGGCACCATTCTAGTAAACTTAGTTCTGAACATCTTTACAACAATGCAATGTCCTTCCAAAGGTGAGGAGCCCAAGACTGAACACAACATTCCAAATTGGACCTAACCAGTGACCTACACAATAAAATTATAACCTTTTTAGACTTGCATTATTCAATTTTATATAGATACAACCTAAAATACTATTTGCTATACCATTAAAAAAAGACCAATGTTTGGATGACTTGAAGAACTGATCAAACATCACATCAAAATCCCTTTCTTTTGTGACAATGTTAAGGTTAAATTTATAATTTAAACTATGATAACCCACATGCATTATCTTGTATTTATTATAATTAACACATTTACCATTTATTTGCCCAGTTCACTAAATGAACTAAATTATTTCAAAAAGAAGTAGCAGCTTCTTCACAGCTATCAACACACAAGCAAATTTAAGTAAGTATTGACTATTTAATATTCTTTTTTCTTAATTTACAGAACTGTAAATAAAAACTTGCAAACCACTTTAAAACTGATCAAGTTTTATTAATTCTTTTATTTTTGGTGGTCATTTTTAGGAGCAGTCTTACAAAAATAAAGATCCATTTGGCATGATGAAACAGATTAGACTGACAGTTTTAAATTAGCAACATGGTGCATTTTTAATTTCTTTAAACAATATAAAAATTATATATATATACTACCTATCTATATTTACATATAAAAAACTAGGGTGGAAATAAATATTTTGATCCTCGTGGATCACAATATCTATAAAACTAAACAAATATCATAACTTGAAAAGATTTAGAAACACTGTTTTGAAAAACAAACTACATTTGATGCATACAATTAAGAAACACACAGATCTGTAAAAAAAAAACAACCAAAAAAACAACAACAAAGAAACAAATATGGAAGTAATTTTCCTTAACCACCAAAGGATATGTATTTCTAATATAATGCATTTTTTTTATACTTAATTTATTTGCACAAGAACAGCACCATACATTGGAAAGTTTGAAGACAGAATCTAGAGTTTATCAGAATTTGTGTAATTATACCAACAACTGAATTTGCACGTTTAGTCTCCACTTTATGTTATAAGCAATAAAGACAATATCACTAATGTGTAAATGGATTCAAAAGGTTAAAGATGTTGAAACTTTTAATCTGATAAACATAATATCAAACAGTTAATCTTACACGACTCGCTTGCGAAGCTGATTTTTGTTAACTAGAACTTGGTGGTCACATAATAAAGCCTTGAATATAAGGAAGTAATAAATTTTCTTTATTATACAGAGCACAGGCTATTTTACTGCAATATTCAATTCCTAAATAACAAAAAATCTTCACTTCACATTTCCATATGGAAATGTTTCAGTTTTACTGTAATCCCAAATCTAATATTTCAAATATCAAGCCTGGCTTTCATCATCCATTGAGTCTTCAAGTAAATTTGCTGTTCCCTCATCTCCACTACCACTTTCAGTAGTGGTTATGGATCCTCGTTTCATCCCAGAAAAGCGAGATGATGAAATAGCTGAGGCTCCACCTCTTCTAGTGATAAAAATTGATTCTAAGAAACTTTCATATAAGTAAGATATAATAAAAACAGTAAGTGAAAATCTTTGGTTATTTCCATCTTTATGATATATTTTAAAACTAATCAAAAAGAAAATGTGCTATTTTATAAGTTTAGAAAACAAATCATGCAATAACTATAATTATATAATACGGAAACATTCTAACACAAGTGTTAAAACTCTTATTAGTTTACACATATAAATAAATATGGTGAACATTTTATTTTAGTATTATTTTCCTTTTTGTTTAGACAAAAAATCCTTACATATGTATATTGAGTATTTTGGATCTTGTAATTTGAAATAAAATTTTATAGTTTAAACATGTTTGCATTTATAGATAGTAAAGACTTTACCCAATATCTATAACAAGGAATTTGAAACCTAATGTCTCAATTAAAAACCCTAATGATACTGAAAGATGCGAAAACTTTTTTTTTGCAATACCAGAAACATCAATTTTAAGTATTATATCTCACTAATGATAGTAATAATAGTGCTTGGCCTGTCAGTCAAGACATTTTTTTCAAATTATTTCAGAAATGAAAAAGTAACGACAATGACATTTTTCTATGAGATTCCTTAAACAATTTTGTAATCTATATCCAGTAAATACTAATTTAGTTTATGAAGATTCAGCAATTTGATAAAACTATCATATCGTGAAACCGTGATACAGTTGTATCAGTACATCAGTCAGTATGATACAATTTATGTATCTTCTCAAACTTTGGCAGATTTTCAGTAAATGTTAAGTCTTTGGTACAGAAAAAAAAATTCTAAAGTATTTTTGATAAAAATTAACATTTTAAACATGTGGTCAAAGTAGTCACTGTTCTGATATGCAAAGCGATTTTAATGTTGAGTTTAAAAATACTTTTCTCCATCTAAATATTAAGAAATTTCTTCAGTGCCATCTCTAAAACCTATAAAATAAATTTCCAGCCCTTGTTTCAATAAATCTTCATATTTTATGTGCTATATTCACTATCCCAATTTTACATAAAGTCAGTCAGTTTGACCAGCCTTGTAATCATTACAAAAGATGCAAAATAAATCAAAATTCTCTTGTTCTACAATTACTTCAAATTGTAGCAGAAACCACATTTGCTTACACTAAGTATATTACAACAATTAATATTATACATAGTTTCTAATTAAATTTTACAGTCAAGAGTAACAAACTTTGTAACAAACCATTGGTAAAACTCAGTATCTAGATACTTATATCGAATACTACTATATTGCATCAGTACTAGTAATAATCATTAGATGTATTAAATATTACTGTGATGATTATTTGATAAGGTATCAATTTATTAAAACAAATATTTAATATTATTCACAGCAGTTAAAGCCAAATACTTTAAAAGCAGAAAATCCAACAAAAAGAATATTCTTCTTTCGAAAGTATTTCAAAACACGTAAACTTTCAAAAATAGACAAAATGTTGAAAAGCTTTAAATTGCTGTTCCTTCTTTAATTTAATGTTTTATGTTCTAACACATAGCTAATTGTTTTAATATGGTGGGTGATGAGTTTTTCACGTTAAGATTCTGAGTGATGTTTTGATCACATATCTACACAGTGCTGGATTTGTAATGTTTTTAATTCATTTATCTTAAGTTAAATCTGTTTAACATCAGTGTAAAGCTTCACCATTTTGTACTGTCATAGTTCCAGATCAAATAGTTACTAAAATATGTTATTCTGTTATTTGCTGTAATTAAAAATTCATTTAGATGTATTAGATGCATACCTGTCAAATATTACAGGGTGGGCATAATAACTTTTTTTATTATTATTATTAATTCAGAAAGTCTACAGCCATACTGCTGTCTACATGAACTTAACGTCACACTTGTGTTCTGGATTTTTTTTTTTTTTTTTTGTAAAATACAGCATCATTATTGTAATTTGTGCTCCTTTTCAGTTCCTTCCAATAACATATCACTGTATTATTGCAAAGGAGCGAGTGTATCAGCACATAGTTTCCTTCTTTCAAAATGGAGGCTCCCTACAAACAAGGTAAGTTATGCAACCATATGGTTAAATTAAGAAGTATTACGTGTTTTTACAGTAATAACTACAGGTAAATTCCAAAATTGGTTGACACATATGTAGATATAAAAACATTTATTGCTATTATGCAGCTTTGACAATTAAATTATGACCATTATATACCTTCTTATTGAGCTTTCTAACTTAAGTTATATTACTTATCAGGCTTTTGGTGCTTGAAGTCAAGAGTAGAAAGGTATTTGCTTTTATCTATCATTAATAGGAATTCAGTGTTCAAGTATGTGAAATAAGACTGTAGTGAAACAAATCCAAGATTCTACCTCTTTCATCCTTTACTAATATTTGAAAGTTTACAAAATAAATATAGTAGCAGCCAGTACCCTACTCTGTATTGTAGAGGACTTTTTTATTCAAGATATAAATTAAGTGAAGCCACTTACAATATTTTTCATAAATGTGAGTTAGTAGAAGTTAATATGGAAGTGATCAATGTATTTTCGACTTTAAAAAATTAATATTTACTATTATTGTTCTACAGAGAGAAAGAGGCACAAAATTTTATTCGTTTACCTTATTTTGTTTTTCAAATTAATCAGCTCACGAGACATAGATTCATTAGATTCCAAAGCATCTTCAAGTTCCCGCTGAACTTTACGTCTCTGAGCTTTTTCACGAGAGCACTCTTCTTCTGCTTCATCTAACTGCCGTTTCAAAGCTTGTAATCGGCTGTTCACTTTTTCTATCTGTGAGAGAGGCAAATGGTTTTAAATATTTATAGGAAAGTTACGTTGTAATAAACACTTTTAAGATATCCAAAAATAACTTTTCAGCATACAAAGAGTTTTATTTAATTTAGTTACAATTGAAATATGCACCATTATTTCAAAACACCAATATGATTTAGCATACATTTTAGTTCAACTGAAACCATTTACAGCAGATGTATGTGTTGTCTACAGTGATTATTTTATACTAACTGCAATATAAAAAAATAATCATAAAATATTGTTAACCATACACAGAATGACATAGAACTTAAGTTCATGAAAAAAAATCTGTTATACGATGATCAGCTTAAAAAACACAGTAATGATTTAACTATAATTTGGGAGAATTTCGTTTGTGTGTTTGTTTGCCCTCTAACTTCTTCTGGGCTTTTGCATTTGGACATGCCAAATACAATTTAAGCAACTAGAAATAATTTGAGATGTTTCAAGAAGTTGTTCTTTTCAAATAAATAGATTTCAAAACTCCAGTGATGGTTAAATATAAAAAATTTAGTGTGGTACAGTTGAGATTTCTCCAATATTTTTTTTTTTTTTTTACCACACAGGGTATACATAAAGTCTATGTACTTTCATTTGTTACTAGCGTATTTAAGACAAAAACAGGAACACTTTATATTTATATCTGGTAGAAAATTAAAATTTACAACTTCTATATAATTGATGATGAATGATACGATTCATTTTCATAAACCTCTCATAGTGCATCACATCAATACATCTGCTAGTAATATGAATAATTTAATCATACATTAGGTACTAATAAGGATCACAGGAACATTCTTCATTTCAAAAAGTTACAAAACTCTGTACTGTAACTTACTTGTTCTTTGTACTGTTCAGTATGATGTCTTTCATCTTCTAATTGTAACAGTGCTTCTTTTACTCTCTTGTCCATCTTACGAGAAATTTTTGTTGCTGTTTGTCTTTCTCTGTTGGAAATTGAATAAATATCACTAATACTACATGAACAATTTTCTTCTATTTAAATTAAAGCTCATTTGATTTATAAATATCTTTCTGTATATACATATTAGGATATATAAGTTTCTAACCAGAAAGGAAATATCAGTCAAAAATATTATACAACTAGAAACAGTTCTGTGATTTTTGATTACACAAGTTCATCAGTTAATGCTAAAATAAAACGCTGTTGCTAATAAATCACTTAAAAATGTTTATAAAAAAACTTACACTGTTGTGTCCATAGGTGTGAGGTTAAGTTAGTTATTAAATAGAAAATCCCACAGAGCTCAATGTTAGGACCTTTGCTCATTTTGGTTTACATCCATGATGTAGTTGAAGGAATGGGAAATAGATTATTTAAGTTTTGGGTGTTGCTGGCTGTGACAAGGATGCTACCACTTTAAAAAAGGATTTGTATTAAATATTTGCGAGTTTGGCAAATAAGTGGAAGATGGCTTTAATAATAATAAATACAAAGTAATACATGTGGAATATCACAATTTTAATTACAAGAAAAAGTTTGATGAGAATAATTTTAAAAGTTGTGGAAGAAAAAGATCATGGCATTCTGGTTGATCAGTCTCGCTAAGCCATCCAAGAAATGTTCTGTTGCTAGTTGTAGGGCAAATAGTATTTTAGGCTATACCTAAGATTCACTAAATACAAGTCTAAAGATATTATAATTTAATTTTATAGGTCACTGGTTATGCCTCATTTGGAATTCCAGCTGTGCTCAGAGGAGGGCTGATAAGATGATACCCAGGATGGAAAGGTTTTTAATACAAGGATAAGTTAAGATTTCTGAAATGATTTTCTCTTGAAAAAGAGATGAGTTAGTTATTATTAATATTACTAATAGGGTTAATGTATCATCATTTTCGTTTTTAATAGTGAGAACAGTAAGACTAGGGAACACAAATATAAATTTTGGTTGGGTGGGAGTTATCTTTCTAACAGATTGATTGGCCTTCTGATGTGGTGGTAGATGAAGTTATCTTCAGAGTGTTTAATGGAAAGTTTGAGAAATATTTGAATCACAAGGGTCAGCTTTGAATGTTTTAGTGTTTAATTTATGGGACAGAACAACCTAGATGAAACAAAAGATTGCTAAAAATAAAATTTCAATTATTTATACTTATCAGAACCTTTATCCCTTTCTGAACTTTAATTCTTAACTTTTGACTTTAATTCTTGACATTTTTTCCCCTTCTCAGAGTGGAAGTACTTAACCCAATTGCATACAATTTAATACAAAATTATCAAAAATGAACTACTTACATTAAACAAATTTCCATAATGTGATTTACTTTTTACAGGTTTTGTTATGATGCGATTTTTCTAAAATACTTACTTTCACCTTAGAAGTGAAGTTGTTTTACTGTTGATGAAAATGTTCCATTTTATATAACCAGTAAGTTTCAACTTTACTGATAAGCATTAACATATATATTTTGAAACTTCATTTTGCCCATTACAGTAGTTATCACGTTAGATAGTAACAAACAAAAAATGAAGAAAACTGACAATTTTATTAATGACTTGTGGCATTTTTTCACAGTGGTGCTATGATTTCCTTTCTTAGATTAAATAAAAATATTTGTATTTTTATCTTTACCAATATTCCTGGTAAAGATAAACTTATGACTAGTATAGTTTGTTTTTACAAATAATAAAAGTTATTTCAGTTATTTACATTATTTAAGTACAATAATAGTCAATATATAAAGATTTGAGGCATCAGAATATTTTACTGTTGTCTAATGTATCTGCTCAAACTAAGTTTACATAACTTCTTGTCAGATAAAAAAATAAAAATTCTATAATCTTTTCAGACAGATATAATTTACAATGAAAATATTTTCAGAAACAAACATCATCCAAAGTTACTATAAAAATTCACAAATACAAGGTTTGTCCCTGAATCTTCAAAAACATTCATTAGATTCCATTGTTTACTTTTCCAAGAGTTCTGTCTACTTGCTTTCTCAAGAAAACTATAAATAGTTACTCACCAATTAATTTACTCTGTAGCAACCTAAATAGTATAAAGCCTGTTCTATGTAAGGATTTTAAAACTTTGCCTTTAGTTATTTTCAAAACTGTGATTCATTATACTAATTTTTAGACTATATACTGTAGCATTAACAAAGTATAATCAAGAAAGATACAAAACATGGATAATTATATCCTCAAGGAGGTTTGATTTGAATTTTGCACAAAGCTACATGAGGGCTATCTAAGACTAGAGAGAAGGCAGCTAGTCATCAACATCTACTGCCAGCTCTTGGGCTACTATCTTACCAACGAATAGTGGGATTGACCATAACATTATCACACCCCCATGGCCGAAAGGGCGAGCATGTTTGGCATGATGGAGATTCGAACCTGTAACCCTCAGATTATAAGTAGAGTGCCTTAACCACCTGTCCATGCTGGGCCATTATCCTTAAGAAATCATAGTTTCTTAGTGTTTATAAACCTATATTTTGGTATGGGAAGAAGAACTTATAAAACCTGACAAGCACATTGTTTATAGGATAAATTTCTTGAAGATGTGTAGGAATGAAAGTTTAACATTTTAGTTTGTCAAGTACAATATATAAATGTTATAAAATTACAAAATAATAACTTAAAAATATTTTTGAGTTAAAAATGTTGAAATACGATATGAATTATTATCATTACTTACATTTTGAAATGTGAAACAGAGGTGTGCATTTGATTCCTAAAAGATACTAATCATTTGTGATAGGGGTAAACTGTGATGCAATAAGCTAAATTATACCTAGATCTTAAGTATTTACAGAAATTTATGCAAATCCTGTTTTCAGCAATTTTTAGACCTTTACTTAAATTCTCTACTTAAGCCAAAATACTTAAGAGTTTGCTAAATTACTTTAATTGCTTGAAAGTTACTTGAATCCAACTGTTAATGTTTAAGTCACCTGGACTCAAGTGTTACTGTAACTGGTTAGAGTTTATTCTGACTCAATTTTAAATGCTTTTGTTATTCCTACATCCAACTCTTATTCTACTTAAAATTAATTAAAATTTCTAGTTTCTTTTGATGATCATCTATTTTTAAATTTTAGATGTAATTAATTTCAACATGTTCATTTTAATTCCTCAAAAAGACCCATGTCACCTTTACATGATCATAATTATTTTCACCAGTTGTACTTCTTTCCAACTTTTACAGTTATAAGCATGCAGTTTTTCTGTGTCTATTTACCTGGATTCCATTTCAAGTTGTTCCTCTAGCTGACTAACCTTGGATTCTAGAGTTGAGATAGTTACTTTAGCCTTGGCACGATGGGATGTTTCAAATCTTCTAATTTGGCACGTAATTCTTTATTCTAAAAAGCCATAACAAACACAATTGTATTTTGTCCAACAACTCCTGTCACATTGAGCTCTATGAAGTAATTGCATTCCTGTTTTTGATACTAGCTGGTGTTAGGTATGACATGTCCAAGGTGCACATACAAGTCCTTCTGTATTTGATATCTTTTTTTTTGTACAGGTTTCAAAAATTGTATCATGGTTAATCTCTCTCTCTCTCTCTCTCTATTTTTATGTGCTATATAGTTATAAGGACAAAACATTTCTTTGAATATCATACAACAACCTACAGACACAGGGTAGTTAGCAAGTGAAAATACTATAATTAAATAAATGAATTATAAAATCTTGTTTTACAAACACTATGTCTTAGTCAAATATATATCATTCATACTGATTTATGTTCTTGAATATGCATCCATAATTAAAACAAATTTTGACTTGTGGTCAAATTTCAGGAATTTGAAAAAGGAAGTTCTCCATTTTGATTAGTTTTCCAATATTTTCAAAAATTAGTATTAATAGATGAAATAACTGGGAGAGAGGAAGTTGAATTTTCTTGTTTAACACCTACCACACAAACCAGCCCAGGATCTTTTAGTACTTATACTGAGTCTAGAATGGTCAAAAGGTGGGGGTCATTTTGGAAACCAGTGATTTATGGTTATTTCAATAGAGTTTGAAGAATGAAGCTGAGCACAACTTTAAAAAAAACAAACTAAATAGTAATGAGAATATGACACATGATGAAATCAATATGGATAATACTATGGTGGTACCATACTGGGCATTATGCCATCCTTCATATATTAAATCACTGCAGAAATGACATTTTTAGTTTGAGAACTGCTAGGGAGATCATCTTACAATCAGTTGTGCATCTACTTAAACTCCAACACTGCATCTTTGGGTTTTACTGTACCATTATAATTTCACAAATATACTAATGATTTCTGATATAGGATTCTAATCCCTCTTTTTGAAGATAATGATACCCTGATATAGGATTCTAATCCCTCTTTTTTGAAGATAATGATACCATTCTGTACAATGTTTTGTTTTTTAGTTAATACAGTAATTAGTTGACAAAGCTCCAATTTAGTTGGTATATCAACTCGATTGGGATAGCTTTGAATACGTTGTTTCCTTATCTGGTCTGGAAGCACAGTTTTACTTAATTCATAGATCATTTTATTTTACATTAACAAGTTAACTTTTCTATGTTAGCTCTTGTGGTTTGGTTCAGTAACTTAAACCTCAAAGATAGTGCCAAGTGTCTTCTTTTTGTCTAATGAATATAATCCAAAAATTTTCAGAATAATTCCTTTGTTTGGACCCACATCAAGATGCTGGGATGGTTTATCTGGCAAGTGTTAAGAAAGCCCTTCACCATTCTGAATTTGATTTACATTAGTTCTTGTTTGTATTACTTCTCAGGACACTTTTTAGTGTATAATGACAATATTTATTTATTATAAATATAAACTGTATTGAAAAACACACAGACAATTTTCTTACCTGTCTCTCAAGAACCATCCGACTATTCTCTAGGCTCTGACTTGCAGATCGTTCACTTGTCAGATCTACTGTTAATTGTTCAATCTGTAAAGTGAAACATGCATCTTTATCATGCATAGACAACATACTAGTATGAATCAATTGTGGATAAATAAATTTCGCTTATTCCTCTACCCTAACTAGTTATTATCTCATCACAGCTGATAATTTTGTTAGTACATTTGGAAATTAACAGCAAATAAGGATCTGTGATAATCATGTATGTTGCAAACTATAAATTATCAAAATTCAGTATATCCTCTTCTTAAATTATAGGTATTTCATTTTTTATTGTTCTGTATCTATGACAGCTAAAATTTCTCCATTAATAACTTTACTTAATATACTCTAGAATCATTTATCTTGAAATTATGTTACTGTACTTTTGACATTTTATTACAGTTTTTTAAAGGTAGATCTCCAAATTTTACCAAAGTTTATACCTAATATAATGTCTCTTTTGAAGCTCCCATCATTTCAAGATGCTCAACTATAAATGAAAAAAAACATTTTCTTGCCTGTGCTTGAGCTTTCCGAGCTTTCTCTCTCATTATTTCTGAACTGCTTTGTTCCTCCTCAAGTTCTTCCTCCAGTTGTTGGATTTTGACTTCCA
The DNA here is from genome assembly GCF_004210375.1 of Tachypleus tridentatus. NCBI lineage: Eukaryota > Metazoa > Arthropoda > Merostomata > Xiphosura > Limulidae > Tachypleus > Tachypleus tridentatus. Next base: position 103,476,072 of record NC_134837.1, on the reverse strand, counting down.
AGCGTCGTTTTTCATCTTGGAAAAGAGATCTATTTAAAAGAAGTTTGTTTTCAGTGTAATATTTATCTAGCAGTTATAACAGCAAATAAATATAAACAGAGAAATATACAAGAAAAATGAGAACAGGAAGGATTATGTGAAGATGGAAACTTGTAGTGTGTATTTCATATGATATAAAAAAGCAGATATTAATATTTCAAGATGCCATCAAGAAACACTATGACAAAGTTTTTAACCAAGTGGATGTGGAAACAACACAACTACATGTGTAAGAAAAGATGTAAAGAAATGAAAAACTTGATAAGGTGGTAGAAAAGAAAACACTGGCTAATATAATGAATAAAACATTAATGTTTTAAATGCTTATGTTCACAGGGAAAAGATATGAATTGTGATATAAAACTACTGACAGTGAAAATGAAAAATTACAGGTGTCATTAAAATTAGTTCTTGTCAAGCAAAAGAAAATGGTAAAAAAAACAACAAAAAACTTGCAACAATATTTACTTGCTGATAAGTAACACTAACTGTAAGAAATTTTATATGAACATGTGAAAAATTTATTAAATAACTTCCATATTATGACAATATATTTCAAATTAATTTTTGACATATTTACAAGTTGTAGTAGTTGAGTTTTCTCACCCTTTTGACATATTACTATTGACTTCTTCCTGTAAAACATCTCTATCAGCCTCTGCTGAGCGACGGGCTCGTTCCGAGTTGGACAAATCTTCTTGAAGCTGAATCATTTCTGCTTCCATTAACTTTACTTTCTTATCTGCATCTTTGCACTGAATAGCTAGCTCCTCTTGGGAGCTTCTTGCTTCTTCTGCATCTTTTTGACAGTCTTTCACTTGAGCCTGAAAGACAAATATCTTAAATTTATATAAAATTTTAAAACAAGAAAGTATCCAAATAAACACACAACCCAATAAATTTATTAAAAACTAAGCTATAACATTGATAAAAAGATATGCAAACTATTGAGACATACTGTAATTACTAAAAATACATATTACACACATACATCAGGACCACATAGTCCAGGATATTTGAACAAGACCATAATCATGTATTTTAGTCAACATGTTTAGAAGCATCAATCACCTACTCAAAAGATACATTATAAATATATTTATCAGAAAGTATCAATTATAACAGAGCAGTTTTTCTAAAGTAATTTGTGAAAAACACGTAAAACATTTACAATAATTCACTGGAGTGATATTCATCGGCAAATCTTACTTTGCTATTTTGGATATAGTTTTTGACAGTTTATAAATGAGATATTATAAAAATACGTTTTTGAATAATATAATTGTTAAATTTCTAATGTAATTTCTTTTAAATAAGACGATTTAATAATCTAAAAAAAGTTTTTCTACACTCAGAATTATTTCTAATATAATACCACAATCAGTACCTGAAGTTTCTTGAGTTGTCTAAGAGTATCCTCTTTTGTTCTTGTAGCCATTTCAAACTGTTGTTCCAAGTCCTTGAAATCTCCTTCCATCTTTTTTCTCACATTCATGGAAGTAGTTCGTTGTTTCCTTTCCTCCTCCAATTCTGTCTCAAGATCACGAATCTTGATAGAATTACAGCAAAAGCATTCAAAAAATATACATTATCAATATATTCATCTTAAAAGTTGAAACAAAAATATTTCCATGAAAAGGACTATCAACAAATTACTTATTTCTTGGGCAAAAATAGATTTGGATTCTTCCCTCATGAAGAAAATACCATTATATTCCTTTCCACTGATAACATTAATATTTTCTTTGATTTCATTTTTTTCAGAGTGATAATATAAGTATATAATATTTCCAGAAATACAAGCTGTGTACACTTGTACTTACTAACATAACAATCCCATATTTCATTTCTTTAGTTTATAAACCCTACATTTCAACACATTTCTTGTTTCTAGGTCTCTCATGTTACAAACACAAAGCAGTCATTTTCTCCCATAGGCAAATTACAAATGCATATGTTGCTTCTCTATTTGTTAAAACTATGAATATGTTCTCTTAAGTTATAACACACAAATAAACCTGTCCTCTGTGTAGATATAATATAAATAATTTTACAGTTGCACATTTTCTTTAGGCCTCCATTTAATAATTAAACTTTGTAATAATTATTAAAAACATTGTAAATTTTCCTATACTGAATATATATTTTCAATTTGTGCTAATCTCCTCTAACATAAATAACTATTATTGTTCAGTGCTTCCCTCTATATAAAAAGTTTATGCATGGTGCAAGCACTTTATCTCCCTCTGTTGGAATTGACTGATTCCAATATATTTCTTATGAAAATTATCATGCATGAACTTTCCACCAATTGGTATGCAACATACAATCATGATGCACAAAACTCCTCTTCACTTTTGACAAACTATCACTTTGAGAGTTGATAGAAGATTAAAACACTAGTTTTGAGTGGGAAGTGTGTGCAAAAGTAAGTACCTACCAGAATTAGATTTTCAGTGTAGGAAAATTATAACTTCCAATACATTACCTCAATTTGCATAAATAGCAGCATTCTCTCCATTTATTTTTTGTGGGATTTTAGCTAAGGAAAGAAAGCATCCTTTGAAAGCTTCTGAAGGAAACTACTTAAGAGAAGGTAGTCAGATTCAAAGATCAGATATGAGAGGACTGCACCATTTCTAAAATAGCTGTACACTTTAACTATTGTAAAAAAGATGCTACAGATACAGGCAAAAAAATGGAGGAGCACATACAAATGTGAGAGAATTAATATCTGATATTTATCCAAATCATGTGCTATTTATGCAGCTCTTTCCCTGAATTATAAAAGCAGGTAAATTGAAAATGATGTGTCCTAGTTGTAGAGTGGCTAAGGTAAATTGGACATTACATGGCAAGTCAACTATCTTCAAAACTCTTGCTGCTGAGAACCAAAATCTGCACAGGGATAAGATTGATTGATTTAGTGTTTTATGGCACAAAGCAGCTATGCCATCTGCAAACATCCAGTAAAAAGATAAAAATAAATTAAATGTAGTAAAATACATAAAAGGAAATGAAGGTAAAACAAACATAATTGAAAAACAGAAGTAGCATAAAACCAATGTTGACATCCAGTCTACAAAGTTGTAAAGGACGTTCTGTAGCATAATGGTAATGATCATAACCCACCAGGAAGACTAACAAGTAAGTACAAGAACCACTGCCAGTCACCTGAAGTTGGTATTTCCACTCCTGGTTTTGAGTTATGTGTCATTATGGCCAGTACTAAAAGGTAAAGTAATAAAAGTGTTAAAGGACATGCAGCAAAACTGTAATAACAACTCGCCAGGACGACTAATGGGTAGTGCAAACGGATAGTTCAAACAGCAGCATTAGTCACCTGAAGTTGGCCTTTCCAGTCCTGGTTCCGAGTTATGTGTCATAACAGCCATTATCAAAAGGTAAAGTAATAAAAGTTTCAAAAGACATGTAGCAAAATCGTAATAATAATTAACCAAATGTCCAGTAAAAAGGTAAAAGTAAAATAAATGAAGTAAAACACATAATAGGAAATGAAGGTAAAAACAAAACAGCTATTAAAAACATAAAATGGCATAAAACCAATGTTCACATCCAGGCTACAAAGTTCTAAAAGACTTTCTGTAGCAGAATGGTAATGATCATAACCAGCCAGGAAGACTAACAGGTAAGTACAAGAACCACCGCCAGTCACCTGAAGTTGGTCTTTCCAGTCCTGGTTCCAGGTTGTGTCATTATAGCCAGTACCAAAAAGTAAAGTAATAAAAGTGTTACAAGACATGCAGCAAAACTGTAATAACAACTCGCCAAGACGACTAACGGGTAGTTCAAACAGCAGTGTTAATCACCTGAAGTTGGCCTTTCCAGTCCAGGTGTTGAGTTATTTAATGTTCTGGCCATTTTCCAATTTCAAATTGAACTAGAGAGATTGAGACTCTTAAAAGGGAACCACAATTAAAAAGGTGTAATGAATAAATATCCAACACTTAAATGAGATTGAAAAGATTAATGACCATTAAAAAATTAAAAACTTTATCAAGGTGGACAGTGTCACCATCACCAATAACACTGTCCAATGTTACAGACAAACCCTGGGACAGAATATGTTTAAAATAGTGCCGTCGTTGAGAGTCGTAATGATGGCAAGAAAGTAAAATGTGGCTTACAGTGATTTGAGTGTTATACAAATTACACACTGATGCATCAGTTCCAGATAAAAGAAAACGATGAGTTAAAATACTATGACCAACGCGTAGTCTACTTAGAACAACTTCCTCCTTCTGAACCTTACAGAAGCTAGGGGGCTAAAGCCCAATATAGGGTTTTATTTGAAAAAGCTTGGTGTCACGTTGCTCACTCCAAGTGGACTGCCAACTGGCACAGAGCCGAGCCTTGAATACAGGACCATAGTCCATGTATGGAATAGGCACAGTGGTGATAGTGCCAGAGCAGAAGATTTAGCTGCAGTGTCTGCAAGCACATTCCTGTGAATACCGACGTGGCCTGGTATCCAGAAAAACTGGATAGAAGTAGATGTTAATGAGAAATAGGCCAGTCAGTTTTGAATATCGGCAAGAACAGGATGTGAGCCAACATGAAGTGATTCCAAGGCCAGTAGAGAATTAAGCAAGTCAGTATAAATACTGCAGTTGGGGTACTGCTTAGCTTCAATATGATTCAGGACAAGAGATATGGCGTACAGTTTAGCAGTGAACACAGAAGCTGCAGAGGTGATTCTGTGTGCAACCACCGAACCTCAACAAACCATGGATGAGCCCACAGAATTACCTGATTTGGAATCATCCATATAAATTGGAATGGAATGATTGTTTGAAAAATATTCAGTAAATAAAAGATGGTACTTCCAATCGGGAGTATTTGCCTTTTTTGAGATGGCTTAAAGAAAGGTCACATTTGGGGGCTGTAATAAGCTGCGGGGGGATGGGCTGACCACTGGATTCTGCAATGTTATCCAAGGACAGACCCAATTCATCCAATTGTGCCTGGATGTGAAGGCCAAAAGAAGCAATAGCAGATCATCTATTTTGAAAAAAGTAAGGCCCACTGAGGAAGGAAAACACATCCCCAGGTGGGATGCTTTGGTAAGGAACAAAGTTTTGAAGAATACAGTAAAGACAGTTGCAAATGGCAAAGGTGCAGAGAAGGTTCGTGAGATTCCATGTATAAGGTCTGAACTGGGGAGATGCAGAAAGTCCCAGTGCAGAGTCGAAGTACTTGATGATGAATGGGGTCCAGCATCTTTAAGGCTGAGGGTCTGGCAGAGCCATAGACCATTGATCCATAGTCGAGTTTCAAACGAACAAGAGCACAATATATCTTTAACATAGAACATCGATCTGGTCCCCAACTGGTAGTAGAGAGGACACGAAGGATGTTCAGTGTTCTTGTGCATTTGACCCAAAGCTGCTTTAAGTGTGGTATAAAGGTCAGCTTACGGTCAAAGATAAGCCCCAAGAACTTGGTCTCAGGGACCACTGGCAGCAAAACTTCACCGATACGGAGTTCAGGATCAGGGTGAATACCTTGTTGGCAGCAAAAGTGCATGCAAATGGTTTTAGAGAGAGAAAAATTAAAGTCGTTCACCGTAGTCTACTTCAGTACACAATTATGGGCAGTTTGTAGTTGCCGCTAAATATATCTCATGTTCGACGACTGACACGAGATGTGAAAGTCATCAACATAGAGCCCATTTGCAACAGTGAGAGGGAGTTGTTCAGTGATGGCATTTATCTTTATGCTGAAAAGTGTGACACTCAAAACACAGCCCTAAGGGACCCCAGGTTCCTGTACAAAAGAACGGGAAAGTGTCGAACCCACACAAACTTGGAATCTCCTGTCCATTAAAAATATTTTAATAAACATGGGTAAATGGCCACGTAACCCATATATATGGAGGTCTCACAAAATGCCATACCTCTATGTTGTGTCATAAGCTTTCTCAATGTCAAAGAATATTGATACAAGATGTTAGCATTTGAGAAAGGCTTCTCTGATTGATGTTTCAAGTTGAATTAGGTGGTCTGTGATGGAGTGCTGTTGTCGGAACCCACACTGGGTGAGCGAAAGGAGGTTGTTTGATTCGAGGAACCAAACAAGACAAGCATTAACCATCCTCTCTAAGGTCTTACAGAGACAGCTTGTCAAAGCAATTGGACAGTAGTTTGAAGGAATCTTGGAATCTTTCCCAGGTTTAGAGAAAGGTAAGATAATAGCCTGGTGCCAGGCATCAGGAAAAAACATTCTTCTGCCAGATCTGGTTAAAAACAATTAGAAGAATATCAAGAGAAGCAGGAGAAAGATAGCACAGCATGTCATAGTGTTCATCATCAGGTCCAACAGATGTACTGCCAGACCAATGAAGGGCCATTTTCAGTTCCACCAGTGTAAAGGAACAATTATAGTCAAAGAAACAGCCAGTTTGAAAGAAAAGAGGTGAATGCTCAGCATGAGTCTTGATGGCAAAGAAGATGGAAAAGAAGCAGAACCCAGCAAAAGCTTTCATCTGGAGTATCAGTGATGCTCTAGACATCAGCTACCTCTTGGCCATCGGAGAGTAAGATCGAGAGGGGGACAGAATTGTAGTGCCCACTGACCTTTTGAATTGTGTCCTATATGATTTTGGAACTGGTGATAGAAGATATGCTAGTTGTGAACTTTATCCAAGATTCCTTCTGGCTTTGATACCTTACCCACCTAACATGTGCATGGGCCTGTTGGAAAGTGATGCAGTTCTACGGAAAGTATCCCAGGCCCGTTTTTGAGCCTTCCATGCCAAGTGGCAAGCAGGATTCCACCATGGATGAGGATATCATGGAAAATGTGTCGAGGTTTTAGGAATACATTGAGCAGCTGCTTGTATAATACAGTCAGTTACAGCTACCACACAGTCGTCTATTGATGGCTGATTCATGATGGCAGGATCAAGTTCTGCGAGAGCAGTGAAAGTGGACCAGTCTGCCTGATCCAGCTTCCACCGGGGCACGCGGGTAAAATGGCATCGACAACGGCCAGTCTCTCTCAAAAGTATAGGAAAATTATCACTGTCTGGTGGATTATTGTCAACCCTCCAAGAAAAATGAGAAATTAATGAAGGGGAGCACACTGAAAGATCAATAGCAGTAAAGGACTGACTAAGTGCATGAAAATAAGTGGAAGAACCAGTATTGAAAATAGAAAGATTGTGATCAGAGAGCATATGCTCTACAAAGCGACCCCTCCTATCAATAACAGCACTTCCCCAGAGGGGATGATGTCCATTAAAGTCCCCCAGGATTAGAAAGGAAGACAGAAACTGTTCAACGAGAGCATCAAGGTCTGATTGATCATATGTCTCTCCAGGGAACAGGTAAAAAGAAAAAACAGTGATGGTATGACCCAAGGAAACACGGATGGGTACGGCCTCCAAGGGTGTGTTGAGTGATAAAGACAGGGTGGGCACACACTGATCAACCAATAGCACAGGCCTAAGATGAGGATCTTACTGTCAATAAGTCAACTACAAACCAGAACCCAGCATCTAGAAACATGTGGGTGAAGTAAATAATAGTACCATACCACCAGAAAGTCAACTACAGTCTAAAACCCACCCATCTGGTGGCAGTAGTAAAAAGGCTTGCACCATCTCACCTCAAGTTCACAAGACTGGAGTGAATTAAGAACCCCCCCCCCACACCCAAGAACGTGGCACATGTTAATATAAAAAAACATAATGACAGATTAATCTGAAAACCCAACACTGGGTATAGTAAAGATGTCTGTTTAATGTTAACCATCACTCTCAAAAGTGTAATTGACCAGAACTACCTCAAGCACAATAACATCTTCAGAATAAAACATTGAGGGATAATGGAATGGGAAGAACTTAATAATCTGCAATTACCTCCATTGCCTCCAACATACAATATTAATGAAGTAACAAGAGTATAACTGAAGGAAGAATATCGAAATTTGTCATATACAGTCATGTGAAAAAATTAGGACACCCTATGAAAGCCTGTGTATTCTTGTAACATTTTTGGACATATAGATATTTAATCTTAATTTTAACAATACTGAAAGATTATAGGAATATAACTAAACAATTAAAACTGACAAAAAGACAGATCTTTTGTAAATGTCATGCAACAAAAATGCATATTCAAACTGAGGAAAAAGTTGGGACACCCTACCCCCTAATAGCTAGTGTTACTCCCTTTGGATGAAATAACTGCAGTGAGACACTTGTAGCCATCTAGCAGTCTCTGACATCAGTCTGAAGAAAGTTTGCTCCACTCCTCAATGCAGAATTCTGTCAGCTGTGAGATGTTTGAGGGGTTTCTTGTATGTACAGCTCATTTCAAGTCACCCCACATCATCTCAATGGGATTAAGATCTGGGCTTTGACTCTGCCATCCCAAGACTCTCCATTTCTTAGTTTTCAGCCAGTCCTTGGTGGATTTACTGGTATGATTTGGGTCATTGTTATGTTGCAGGGTCCAGTTCTGCTTCAGCTTTAATTTTCGTACAGATGGTCTCACATGATCCTCAAGCACCCTTTGATACACAGTAGAATTCCAGGTGGATTCTATGATTGTGAGCTGTCCAGGTCCTCCTGCAGCAAAGCAGCCCCAAACCGTGACACTTCCACCTCCATGCTTCACAGTTGGTATGAGGTTCTTTTCCTGGAATGCTGTATTTGGTTTATGCCAAACATGTCCTATGTTCTTGTATCCAAATAATTCAATTTTTGACTCTTCTGTCCAAAGAACATTATTCCAGAAGTCCTGGTCTTTGTCTACATTCTCTCTGGCAAACTTCAGTCTGGCCTTGATGTTTCTTTTAGAGATCAAATATTTCCTCCTTGCACACCTCCCATGCAAGTTACACTTGTGCAGTCTCTTTCTGATTGCAGAGGCATGCACGTTCACATCAACAGTAGCCAGAACATGCTGTAAGTCCCGTAATGATATGTTAGGGGTTTTGGAGACCTCTTTTTAGCATCTTGCAGTCTGCTCTTGGGGTGAACTTGCTTGGACGACCAGACCTGGGCATGTTGGCAGTTGTTTCAAAAGTCCTCCACTTGTTGACTATTTTCCAAACAGTGAAATAGCAGATTTCAAAATCTTTTGGGATCTTTTTAAATCCCTTACCAGACTCATAAGCTGCTACAATTTTCTTTCTGAAGGCCTCAGACACCTCTTTTTCTCTCATCATGGTGCTCACTCTCACTTGAACAGTCAAGAGCACACCAAACTAAATGTCTGAGGTTTAAATAGGGCAAGCCTCATTCAAAATGTTGAGTAACGATCTTCTAATCACATGCACCTGGTGTGATACACCTGTGTGTGAGTTGAGCCATTTTATGTGGGAATAAATGTGGGGGTGTCCTAACTATTTCCTCAGTTAGAATATGCAATTTTGTCAAATTACATTTTATAGAAGATCTTGAAAAGTCCTTTCTTCAGTTTTAATTGTTTAGTTTTATTCCTATAAATCTCTGAGTATTGTTAAAATTGAGATTAAATATCTATATATCCAGAAATGTTACAAAAATACACAGGCTTTCATAGGGTGTCCTAATTTTTTCACATGACTGTATGTGTGAGGACTTATGTTGATTGGTTCAACTCTAAATCCAAAACCCAGCCATTGGGTGAACTTCAATTTTGACAGCTCACTCAAATTTATGTACATTTCATAATGGAGGATATCATGTCATTTACACCAGCAGAATATCACCACCATATTCTCAAATGAATAGTTGTATAATCAATTTCATATTTTGCTTGTATTTGTGTTACATTAACCCATTCAGGAGGATGTACCCATGGCCCACTGTCCCAATGGCTTGGAACTGTAAAGTGGTAATGACTTCCAAAGTGCAATAGAAGAAAAGGTGGAAAAACATGGTGGAGATGCTCGAAGAATGATAACATCCAATACAGTGCAATGGATGACTACAAAACCCTATCTGTTTTTAAAAGAAGACAATACCAATTTATTCAGTATGAATCATGGCAAAGATGAGCAGCTTTTTCCTTCTGTTTTACTCAAGTACACCATGGATGAGTATGGTCTGGGATGAGCACATTTTGTTAAAATTCCATTGTGAGGACAAATCCATAAGCAATCTTGTGGAACACCCCATTTCTGCAGGGTGCATTGTATGACCTTACAGTGAATATCTGACCTGTTAAAGAATACTTGGTCAGGTACCACTCATCACACAGCAGCACCTAAATGGCATTAGGCCATAGTACTTGTATAACAAGCAATAATAAAAAGGAAAAAGTGCTCCTGAAAATGAAAAAAATAGAAAAAAATTACCCACTCAGTCTCACTGCATTTGGATAGTTACAGGCAGAAGATTACTTGAAAAGGAAATTAACCATGATTTGATGCACATAGTAAGAGGTGAATGTATCATTGGTAGTCTACGTATGTACCTAGATTGAAGATGTACCTTCACGGGATGACAAAGTTAAGGTGTCGAATTAGATGAGAAGACACTCAGGATGAAGTACAAGATGTAGACAATAAAAAGGATGAAGCCAACTGATAGCCAAATCTAATTGGTGAAGGTGAGAGGAGAAAGATAATGAACAGAAGATAGCTCCAAAGAGGGAAAAAAAGGTGGGAACGAATACCACAGAAGGATTCTGTACAAGCAATATAACAGAGGAGAGCACATACAGAGCATAGAAGTATATCCAGATAAGGACAAGGTTGGTTGGTTGGTGTTTTATGGCACAAAGGAGCTAGGCTATCTGCGCCAAACATCTGGTAAAAAGTTAAATTTAAAGAAAATTTAGTAAAATTCATAAAAAGAAATTAAGGTAAAACAAAAAGTTTAAAACATAAATAGCATAAAACCAATGTTTACATCTAGTCTAGAGCATTAACAGAATTACAGTAATACAAATTGTAAAGGACTTTCTATTGCATAACTGCAATTATCATAACTCACCAGGAAGACAGACAAACAGGTAAGGTACAAAAAACACCATCAGTCACCTGAAGTTGGCCTTTCCAGTTCTGGTTCTGAGTTATTTGATATTATGGCCATTTTCAAAAAGTAAAGTAATAAAAGTTTTAAAAAACTTGTAGCAAAATTTTAATAACTCACATGGATGACTTATAGGTAGTTCAAACAGCAGCATTAGTCACCTGAAGTTGGCCTTTCCCATCCTGGTTTCGAGTTATTTGACGTTATGGCTATTTTCTAATTTCAAACTGAACAAGATGGACTGTGATTCTTAAAAGGAATCACATTAAAAAATGTCTAATGTATAAATTAAGAAACTTTAATAGCACTGAAAAGATTAAAAAACTAAAAACATTTCCAAGGTGAACAATGTCACCATCACCAATAACACTGTCTAATGTTGTGGACAAACCTTGGGACATAACATGTTTAAAATGGTGCCATCATTGAGTCATAACGATGGCAAGAAAGTAAAATGTGGGTTATTGTAACCTAAGTGTTATACAGACAACACATTGGTGCTTCAGTTCTAAATAAAAGAAAACAATGAGTTAAAAAACTGTGGCCAATGCATAGTCTAGTTAGAACAACTTCCTCTTTCCAATCCTTACAGAATCAAGATGGCCAAAGTCCAATATAGGGTTTTATTTGGAAAAGCTTGTTTTCATGTTGCTCACTCCATGTCGACTGCCAGCTGGCATGGAGCTGAGCCTTGAATATAGGACTATGTCCCATGTATGGAATAGGCAGTGCAGTGATATTGCCATAGCAAATAGATTTAGCTACAGTGTTGGTAAGCTCATTCCCGTGAATACCAACGTGGCCCACTATTCAGTAAAACTGGATAGAAGTAGACATTGAAGAGAAATAGGCCAGTCGGTTTTAAATATCTGTGGGAACAGGAAGTGAATTAATGTGAAGTGATTCCAGGGCCAGTAGAGAACTAAAAGAGTCAGTATGAATAGTGCAGTTTAAATAGTGCTTAGCTTCTATGTAATCCAGAGCAAGAGAAATGGCATACAGTTCAGCAGGGAACATAGAAGCTGTAGATGGAATTCTGTGCACAACCACCAAACAACAAACTATGGCAGAACCATGGAATGGAAGGATAGTTTTAAAGACGTTCAGCAAATAACAGACAGTATTTCCAATCAGGAGTGTCCAATTTTCTCTAATGATTTAAAGATAGGTCACATTTGGGGACTAAAAAGCCACGGTGGAATGAGCTGATCAGTGAATACATGTAATGTTATCCAAGAAGAGACCCAATACATCAAACTGCACCTGGATACAAAGGCTGAAAGGAGCAATGGCAGATTGTTTGTTCTAAAAAAGTATGGCCCACCGAGGAAGGAAAACACAACCCCAGGTGGGATGCTTTGGTAAGTTGCAAATGACAGAGATGCAAAGAAGGTTCATGAAACTATGTATAAGCTCTGAACATGGGAAATGTGGAAAGCCAGAACCAAAGTCCTTGATGATGAATGGGGTCCAGCATCTTTTAAGGCCAAGGTCCTGGCAGAGCCATAGACCAGTGATCCATAGTCAAGTTTCGACTGAATAAGAGCTCGACATATCTAAAGCGTAGAACATCGATCCACTCCCCAAGTGGTGGAAGTGAGGGCATAGAGGATGTTCAGTGCTCTTGTACATTTGACCTGTAGCTACTTGATGTGTGGTATAAAGATCAGCTTATGTTCAAAGTTAAGCCCCATGAAATTTGTTTCATGGATTACAAGCAACACAACTTCACTGATACAGAGTTCATGATCAGGGTGAATACCCCATTGGCAGCAGATGTGCATGCAAATGGTTTTAGAGAGAGAGACGTTAAAACCCTTTACTATAGTCCACTTGAGTAAACATGTGAAGGCAGTCTGTAGCTGCTGCACAATATACCTCAAGTGTGACAACTGACATGAGATGTGAAAGTTGTTGATTTTAAAGTCCATTCGCAAGAGTAAGAGTTCAGTGATGGCATTAATCTTTACATTGAAATGTGTGACATTCCTAAACAGACCTGAGGGTATCCAAGTTCCTGTAGAAAAGAACAGAAAGGTGTTGAACCCACACGAACTTAGAATCTCCTGTACATTAAAAATTAATAAAAATGGGCAAATGGCAACATAACCCATATCTTTCAAAATGCCATACCTCCATGTTGTCATTTGAGAAAAGCTTCTCTGATTGATGGTTCAAGTCAAATCAGGTGGTCCAGTGTGGAGCTGTGTCATCGGAACCCACACTGGGTGGGCGAGAGAGGGTTGTTTGATTCGAGGTACCAAACAAGACGAGCATTAACTATCCTCTCTAAGGTCTTACAGAGACAGATCGTCAAAGCAATTGGACGGTAGTTTGAAGGAATCTTGGGATCCTTCCCAGGCTTAGAGAAAGGTAGGACAATAACCTGATGCCAGGCATCAGAATAAACATTCTCCTGTCAGATCCAGTTAAAAACAATTCAGTAGAACTGCAAGAGAAGCAGGAGGTAGATGTTGCAGGATCTCGTAGTGTACATCATCAGGTCCAACTGATGTACTGCCAGACTGATGAAGGGCCAGTTTGAGTTCCACCACTGTAAAGGGATGATTATAGTCATAGAGACAATCAGCTCAAAAGGAAAGAGGTGATTGCTCTGCCCAAGTCTTGATGGCCAAGATGGTGGAGGAAGAGGCAGAAGTGCTAGATAGCTGGCAAAAGCTTTCACCTAGGGTATCAGCAATGTGCCAGGTATCAGCTACTTCTTGGCCATCAGAGAGCAAGATCGAGAGGGGGATAGAATTATATTGCCCACTAACCTTTCGAATATTGTCCTATATGACTTTGGAATTTGTGATAGAAGATATGCTGGCTGTAAACTTAATCCAAGATTCCTTCTGGTTTTGATGTCTTATGCACTGGTATGCTGGAAAGTGATGTGGTGAGAGAATGTGGGATACCTACGAAAAGTACCCCAGGCCAGTTTTTGAGCCTTCCATGCCAATGGCAGACAGGATTCAACTACAGATGAGGATATCATGGAAAACGTGTTGAGGTTTTAGGAATACATTGAGCAGTTGCTTGTATAATACAGTCAGTCACTGCTGCCACACAGTTATTTATTGATGGCTTACAGACGATGGCAGGATCAAGTTCTGTGAGAGCAGTGAAAGAGGGCCAGTTTGCTTGATCCAGCTTCCACTGGGGCATGCAAGTCAGGTAGCATCAACCACAGCTAGTCTCTCAAAATTATAGGAAAATGATCACTGCCTCGTGGATTACTGTCAAGCCTCCATGAAAAATGAGAGAATAGTGAAAGTGAGGAAGTTGAGAGATCAATAGCAGTAAAGGACTGACCTGGTGCATGAAAACAAGTAGAAGAACTGCTATTGAAAAGAGAGAGGTTGTGATCAGAAGCATACACTCTATGGAGCAACTCCTCCTATCAATATCAGCACTTCCCCATAGGGGATGATGTCCATTAAAGTTCTCCAGGATTAAAAAGGGAGATGGCAGCTGTTCAATGAGAGCACCAAGGTCTGACTGATCATAGGTCTCTCCAGGCGACAGGAAGAGAGAACAAACAGCGATGGTACGATCCCATAAAATATGGATGGCTGTAACCTCCAAGGGTGTGTCAAGTGGCAAAGACAGGGTGGGCACATGCTGATCAACCAACAGTTCCACCCTTCCATGCAGGTTTCAGAAATGTTTTTTGTAAGAAAAGACACACAAGATGGTAGGAAGCAATCAGTGTTTTGATGTAATCCAGATTAGAATGTTAACTTCAACAGTTCCATTGTATCAAGGTGGCCATTTTTATTTATGTGTAGGCAAACTGGGTGGAAAAAGCTTCTGTTTATGCCCACGTCTTTTTTCGTTACTGTCTTTATTTGAGAGGGTCTATTGAGCTCCACGAATTCTGCCCTGGTTCGATTGGGCAGGTCTTTGCTGTTGGAAGAGGATTCCAGTGACTGCGGACGTGAACGAGAGATTGTTTTGCACCTTAATAATAGGAGGAGAAAATGTACACAAGGAAATGCTCATACCTGGAACCAAAAAAAGTGGATCTTGGAACTTGCTGGAATGTATGTGATGGACAGAGATGGGTGTTGAAGTGGATTCATCAACTTTTTTAACCATGGAGGTCAAAAGACTTTTCATTTGTTTGGAGAACGATTTTTTTGGAGGCACAGAGATCTGTCTGCACTCCCACTGTAGTAGTGGAATGAAGTGCAGCAGCATACATCTGAGATGAATTGGTGGACAGCAACCTTCAAGTCTCATGGTAAATAATGTTTTGAATCGTTTTCAAATTATGTACCTCTTTTTCTTCCAGTCATTTAGGGAATGAATGAAAGTAGAACAGGTGAGAGCCTTTGTAATTGATGCAATGAGTGCCCATTTTAACACTCATAGGCATAGTGGTCCTTGCCACCACAACGAGCACACGTCAAGGAACCACGATATGACATCTTTGAATGATGAAACTGCTGACACTGGAAACATCTGAGAGGGTTTGGAATGTATGGCAGTACCATGCAATTAAGATAACTTTCCTTGATGGTGGCAGTTAGACGTAGTGATGTAAATGTCAGAATGAGAACATTGGTCGGCATCCTATTTCCATCTTTGCAAGTGGAGATATGCCTCACTGCAGAAACTCCTTGAGTGGAGAAACCTGCGAAAATCTTCAACTTTCAAACATTTTCAAATCCCTCACAACAATAACTCCTTGTGATGAATTCAAAGTAGAATGAGATGTAACCTCAATAAGTATATCCCAATCAGCTTTGAATGCAGAAGGAGTTCACTGTCTTGAGATGAGAATGTTTCCACCAATATGTCACCAGAGCAAAGCTTCTTTACTGACTTTGGAGAGCCATCAAGTCCCTCTAGTCCCTTCTGAATGAAAAAGGGAGACATTTGCCCTATAGGTTTGTCTGAAAGAAAATGCAGTACAAGAAAACGAGGTACAGGTGTTACAGATCTTAAACAAACATCGCTGCTCAGAATCTTCAAGACATGGTCATTTACCCATGGACTGTTGTTTCATTATTTTAGTTGAGTTTGTATTTGGAGGATCCATAAAAAAGGAATATTTTGATGCCAACTGACCCCCACCCACCATGAAGCCCTATGAGAGGATGCAGTGCAATGCCAAACAAGGACACTGCAGCAACGTCAAAGTTTCGTGAGCACTATTCCCAAACATCAGCATCACATACATTGTCCACAACACCTGTTGAGAACATCCAACACTAGTACTTGATTGACCCTAGCCCAAGTGGACCAGCCAATTGACCCAAAAGGACCATCCCAAAGCTGCTCAACTGCAGGAATTCAAGGCCAAAGTGGTGTGTTTGGGTTGGACCCTTCAAACACCAGAATCCTTTTCTCCCCTTCATGGGTCACCATACTTGGCAAACACATGGGTGGATGTTTTGATCCCAGATGAGGTAAATTGAAAGTACAGAACCTTCCCTGGGAGGTCCCCTCACCATGTACAGGAATTCATACCGAGGGGGATGAGGACAAGAATAAAGGTGAGAAAAGAAAAGAAACTAAATGGCAGAGCTATCCTCACAAACACTTGAAGAGTGAGGAAATAGATATGATGAGTATGTGAAACCCTTATGGCAAATAAAAAAACCACTGATGTCTACAAATAAACAGAAGAAGGAAGCATAACATTAAGAAAGGTGAAACAAGGAGCACTGGAAGAGTGGTTCAAATGTATGCAATGTGAGACTATGCATTGTGGTGGATAACAAATCTGAAAGAAATACATTCACAGGTTAAGTTTAGGAAAGGCAAATACCTGCAGAAAAAAAGGATATGGTGTAGGACAAAGATGCTTGAAAGTCCAAGACTGAGGACACAGAAGACCTTTGATTCAAAAGTCAAGTGAAGAAATTTGTTTGATGAAGAACAGTGGGTTGATCAGGAGAAAGCCCTGAGTGCATGAACCAATGATGGAAAATTTTCCATTTACACCGAGAAATTAACCTGTAAGAATGGTGAATGAAACAAGTCAGAAAAGAAGCTGACTGTCAGAAGAAGCTGGTGCACCTCATCAAGGACCAGAAGAAAAACCACGCATGGAAATGATGGACAGGAAGGTCCACAAGAAATCCTAGGATGGAGTCAAAACTTGGAACTGGAGAATTCCTGTAAGTCACAGCTGAGATGGCTAGGAAGGAGCTTTCAAAAGGACTGAACACAGTGTCAAGGATGATCAAAACTCCCAGAGAAAAGGAGAATGTGAGGACAGACACATGTGTTTATAAATCCTGGCTGAAAACATCAATAGCCAGAGCAAGAAGATGAGGAACCAGAGAACAAACCCAATGCAAGTTATGGTTAATGGAGTTAGCAAAAGCTTTGATGTGGGGAGTTCCCCCACTGAGGTCAAAGCCAATAGAGAACAAAAGGATTGAGAGACCATTTCGTTGGAAAGTTGTTGCCTGGACAGGAATCTGTCCCAAGACAAAAAGAAAGCACCCAAAACATGATATGAAATAATACAAATATCGAGCATGTGAGCCATAAAAGAATATCCAATGTATCAATACAAAGAAATGAAAAATGGGTGTTGCCCTGGTGATTGAGATAAGCATTAAATTAAAAAAAGTCAGAATGAATCATCACCAGACAATTTCTGCCCAGATGGAGAAACTGAACCAAAGCATGACTTATAGTAAGACGTTCCAGGATGTTAATATGATAAGACCTCTTGGCCAACAAAATCATGAACCTTCCTGTTAATAAACCCAAGCCACCCCTTTGGAAATGCTTTCTCCTCCTTATCTGGATTTACAGATCACCCATCAACATACAACTTGTATCTAACCATCAATGCGGACTGTCAACAAGGGTAGGAAAAATAATAAGAGCTGACAAAAGATCCCTTGTGAGATTTAACGTGTCATGAAGAGTCCAAGAAGGAGCTTCATGTCAGCCTGACCATGGAAAAATCACATTCTCAAATAAGATAAAACTTTGCAAGCTGTAATTGAGCTAAAAACCCATCAAACAAAATCAAAGATGAGAAGGGCAGGTTCGACTGAGATGGGTGGAGAAAAACACCCAAAAGACACAACATTGGATATGTTGCAGTAAGGACTTCAAATTGAATAACAAGCACTTTACAGCCACCTCCAGAAGCAACTGATAAGAGTAACAGCCAAATTCCCATTTGGAATGAGCTAACAATAGCTGGTCATCCAAAAATAGAAAAACAAATATTTGAATGCCTGACAAAATAAACAGGATTAAAGGCAAGTACAAGAAACTTAAACCACCCCATAGAGAATACACTAAAGAGAGGGTCAAAAATGATGACAAAGATATACAAATAAGCATTCTCAAAACTCCTTTTGATCATCTATAAATTTGGAAAAAAAGCCCAGTTGAGAGTGAGAACTGGCTTCATAGTAAAACAACAGATTGAAAATTAGACTGGGTGGGACAAACCAAGCACAAGCTATCAGTCTCTGATTTAGCAAGAGAAAAAAAACAAACAGCCTGGAGAAAGATGATGAACAGGTTAAATGGCCCATTGACAAAGAAAACTGTTTACTACCTGATATTGACTCTGGCTGGTGGCAGAATCCCAAGTCCTGGGGAAGAAAATGGGTACCAGAGACAAAGAAGGTGAGGAAAGAAATAGAAAAACAAGTCCCTCTGACAAAACCCAAAGAACTCATGGATCTGTAGTGAGAGATTACTAAAGAGTAGCAAACTCATACAGTCAAGTTCACACTGGACCAAAACTCTTATTAGTCTCTGGTACTATTAGTAACATGTCCATCAACATAGATTACACACAAGGTTCCAAAGTCTCACATATATTATTGATAACATATCACAAAAAATATGGCAATTCCAAAAAGAAAGAGGTGGTAAACATACCCAAGACAAGGTCATATCATGACCCAGAAAATCCAACAACAGTAAAACCATGTACGTAAGGGAGAGAGCAGTAGACGACAAATGAGTGAACATCAATGTAATAAGGAATCACAGAAAAATGAGGAACTGGAAAAAACATCACATATCTAAGAAATCATATCCAAAAATACCATATTAAACCTACCTGATTCTCCAGGAGGGATAGGGTAAATCATTGCAAAATCTAATGATATAAATAAAGGTATTAAATCTTCATCAGGCCAAACAAGTTCAGATGGTTCAGGAAAATTAGTGGGGCAACTTCAGGAGAATAAGGCTGAGCCCTATAATGACCACTTTCATGATGGATAATAGCAGAGAAATCCAATGACAAATCTCCCCCACCTGCAGCCTTGGTAAATAGTGTTAGAGATATAACACTTCGCATGGGAACATGAACCTGAAAATGCACTGTTGAAATACACAGATCAGTTAAAGGTGTTTGATGTAAAATATGTAATTATGATAAAAAAATAAAGACTGAAATTAAGTTCAGTTCAAACTTTCTTCAATGTAAAGAAAAAAATAATGAAGAAACCTCACTTCCAGAACTAAGCTATTAAAATCATGAAAACAATTCACACAAAAAAAGGCCTAAAAAAAACAAACATGCCTGAACATGAGTACTGCCAAACAAGAAGTGAATAGGAGGAGTCTCATGTGTCATGAGAATATGTCACACTCTTATTGGTAGAGTGTTGGCATATGATGATTTGCATCAAATGCACTGAAATCAGTCAATTCCAATGAAAGGAAGTTAAAAAGGTTTGTGGTAGATGCAATATCAATGAATGACAATAGGTATTTATGTGATCTGAGCTAATGTACCATGTCGGAATATAAATACATATCCATTATTTCATTAACGAATAGATCTGCTTCAAATTAATTTTTTGTTACCTGTTTGACTAAGGCTCGCTTCTTTTCTTCTGCCTGTTCTTCCTTTAATTGAAATTCTCGTTCAGACTGAGACTTCAGTGCTTGCATGTTCACTTCTAGTCGCAGTTTAGCATCTTCTGTGAGTTGTAGTTCATCCTCCAGCTCTTCAATCTGTGTTTTCTGTTCAATTAGCTGACTTTCTAAAGTTTTCTTTGCCCACTCAAGTTCATGCACCTTAGAAAGTAAATTTCAACAGGCCAGACTTATTTTGTATGCTATTAACTAGTTGTAGTAATAACACAAATAATAGATGCAAATGTTCACCAAGTAATAACCACAGTAAAGAATCAGTATGTACTGATTAAATGTTAGCTTTCATCCTTTTATTAAAGAAACAACTTTTTGGCTCTAATGCATTGTTATTCACATTCAATATATAGTTACAATGTTTGTCTTAGTAACAATACAAATTAAACACTACTGAGTTTTCTCACTATAAATGTAATTTTGAGATAATAAATTCTAAATCAGAAATGAAAAGAAATAAAGTAGGTAAACATAGTAAACAATTATTCTAATGTTTTTAGTTTATTTTGGAAAATGTTTACATAGTAGATAGTATTATGCATGCCAAAGACAAAATATTTTGCTGGAAGAGATTTCAGTTGAGCTGTATGACATGGAATTAGTACTCAAAATGATTTGGCATTAAGATTACTGTGTTTTGTTTTTATTGTTGTTTATGAATTTTCTTGTAAAAGTTTTAGATGTGAAATTGTAATAATCTCTTAATTTTGTTCTTCTTAAATTAAAAGAACTAATTTTCAAAGACCTTGTGATGTTGAGCATAGTTTGATGGTTAGTATGATGGACTTTGAATCTGAAGGTCAATAGTTTGTGTACAGTTGCATAAATATATCACAACGCGCATTTTAGGCCATTATGTTCAATATAACTGTGATGCTCAAGGAGTTGGTGGTAGGTGCTCTTCTCTAGCTACCTTTCTTCTAGTCTATCAGTTCAAAATTATAGATGGATAAAGCAGATAGCCCTTTTGCAGCTTTGTGAAAATTTAAGTAACAAACAATTATACAAAAACTTTGTGTCAGTCTTCAGAGCTTAATATTTTCAGTTTAATAAAAAAGCAGGATGTCATAGTCCAAATGTTATTCCTATCATATGCTTAAGGACTATCTTTAAGAATCTTATTTTGAGCACCTTGAAATAGGGATTTAATTTCAATTTTTTTTTAAATTCCAAAATCAGTTTAAGTCCTGATAAGGTATTATGACAAAAATAATCTCTCAAAAGGTTAAATATTTTCTCATTTTGTTTTGTCTGGTATTATATTCTATCCAAATAAGGTTAATAGAAAAATGTATCTTTATGCTCTGTCAAGATATGTTCTTATTACTTTAACAGAATAAAAAGTTACATTTTTGTCTGCTGTTCCCTGTGTGTTGATCAGTTCATCCAGTTCTGACTGGAGTGCCCGGCGAACTCGCTCAAGCTCTTCCAGCTGATCATTTTTGTCATCCAGCTCTCGAATGAGAGACAAAATTTTAGTTTCCTTTTCTCTGATTTCACGTTCAGCATTTTCTTTTTCCTGATTCATCCTTTCAGATACTGCTTTTTCTTCAGCAAGCAACTGATCAAACTTGCGTTGCTTTTTCTCAAGTTCAGCTACCTTCCCTCGATAACCTTCTGTTTCAACATTTAAATCTTCCAACTAAACAGGGTAAAACACGGAGCAAAAAAAAAAAAAATGTTTTATTTGCCAATAAGATAAAGACAAGAACATTATTTGATTAATTTTCAGATCATAAAGTTCAGAAATATATTTTTTAAAATTATGGATGGTTTAAATTACACAGCTCTGAGCATATCTACAATAATTTAACTAAATATCTTTCAGCATTTCTCAATTAAAAGTGATTTCTTAAATATTTTGTTTATTTATTATTCATCTTTAAGATATCTAATGGTTAATGAATTTATTAAAAATATATTATTGTAATTTATAGGTGGTTAAAAGTTACTCTAGTTACTTATTTTCACTTATCATTTTGAAACAATGTGCAAAATCAATTCTTAGTTTAAATTTAGATTACTTAAAAGATACTGTTTCGGTTGACAGAAGTAAAAAATTGTCCGAGTCATTAGTGTGTACATTATTAAATTTATAACTATATATATATCTCTGGGTATGGAGCCTTTTTATTTTTGTATACGCCTTTGCATAAATGCTTGTATGAAAGAATCTTCAAAATTCAATTTATTAATAATAGATTTCATATATGAAAGTCAATATGCTCTCACCTCTGACTGGAGATTTTTCTTTGATTTCTCGAGTTTATCATTAGATGCTTGGACCTCTTCTAACTGATGATGTAATGATTCCAAATCTCTCACTAACTTTTTCTTCTGTTCTTCTAAAACACCACTTTGTTCATCACTTTCATCAACTTTCTTTTTTAACTCATGTATCTATTGTGATTGATCAATTAAAAAACATTGATATCTTCCATTATTTTGATAAACCAATTTAAACACATTTGGTTTTTTACCATAAAAAAGCTATGACTTGAAGACATAAAACAAACATTGATATAAATAATGGTTGTCATGAATTATACTATAGTCAATAATCACCTAATTTGTGTGTTGTAGTGGATGGAATTTTGTAACTTATTACAACTAACTCTTCATGTTTGTATATTTTGTTTTTTTAATAACACTGACTAATGGGTTTTATCTACAAGCGTAAGTTTTTGTAACCCTGAAATATTACTTAAATTAACATATTTTATAAGCAGGGAAATACATCCTTTCTTGTTTACCAGCTATATTGTTAAGAATTATCATTCAGTATCTTTAAATACTTACCCTTATTTCAGTTCATATATATTAGTCAATTAAGTTGATATTTATTTCATTTTTAGAATGTATAAAAGCAAAGAAAGCATACTTGAGTAGTTAAATATAAAACATGCTTCTCCAAGTTCTTTTTGGTTTCTTCTTCATTTTCTAGTTGCTCACGTAGGTTTTCACAGTCATTCTCCAACTGTCGAAGTTTTGAACTAAAGGCCAGCTTTTGTCTGGTTTCTTCTTGGAGAATTTCCTGAAGCAAAAGTCATTTAAAACGTACAAAAGTTCAGTTTGGAGACAAAGTGTACATGTGGAATTCAACTGATGATGAGTATTATGGACTGCCTAACTTATGTGGGAAAGTAACAACATTTGGATTCATTTTCTAAGATTTTCAGCAGGTCTGTGAAATTTCTGCAAGTAGTTGCTTCTGATGAAATGTGAAATTAAACTGATATTTTGTTGCTTATTCAAATTTTTCCAAGTAGGTAGTCTATACTACTTGATGATCAACACACACACACACATGCACACTGTTGGCCAAAATCTTACGGCCAATGAACATAAAGACAAAAATATGCATTTTGCATTGTTAGACTCAACCACTTATTTGAGTAGAGCTTCGAAAGATGAAAATAAGAAAAGGGAAAATAAAATTAAAACTATTTTAGCATTTAATAGGGAAAATATGAACACTATGAAATTAGCCTAAATACTAGCTGGTCAAAAGTTTAAGACCATACCAAAAAAAAGTCCTAAACAGGTTAGGAAATGCTCAACAAGAGGTCTCAGTAGTGAGTTGCATGGCCGTCATTGCGAATAACTGCAAACATTCACTTTGGCATGGTCAATATAGGCATTTGCAGAAGGCTGGTTGGAATGTTATTCCAAGTGGTGAAGATGGTTTCACGAAGATCATGCACTGTTTGGAATTGACGTCCATTTCTATAGACTTCCCTTGCCTTCCACTTCTAAACATTTTCGAGGTTCAGTTTGAGTGAACATGTTATTTGGGATGAAAAAAGTCCTTTGTCCTTCCAGCATTGTTCTGCTAAAAGATCCAGTCATTTCCACATAAGCGAGGGCCTTCAGTCAATAAGGATTCTCTTTCCAATATGCCAATGTAGCCAGCTGCTGTTTGACGCCCCTGTATAATCTGAAGCACCATTGTTCCATGGAAGGAGAAAGCACCCCAGATCATGGTAGAATCTCTTCCACTGTCGTGTAGAAAATGTCTCCAGTGGGATATCCATATCGTGCCAGTAACATTGGAAGCCATCCGGACCATCCAGGTTAACTTTTTCTCAGAGAACAAAACCTTCTACTTTTCTACATCCCATGTTTGGTGCTTCTCAGTAAAGTTTAACTGAGCTGCTTCGAGGAATGGAAGGCGGCATGGCTTTTGAAGATGTTTATGGTTTTTAAAGCTTTTGTCTCATAGATGCCATCTTATTGTTTTTGAGCTGCATTCTGTGTCCGTAAGAGCCTTAATCTGGTTTAACGATCAGCTGGTGTCTTGCTGGACAACCCGTCGAATCCTCCTGCTCAAAGCTGGGGAAATTTTCTTGGGCTAACCACTTGAAATTCTTATTCTGCATCCCTCAGGATCTTTTAAGAAATTTGTAACAGCAGTTCTGCTTCACATAATCTCACCAGCGATGGCACGTTGAGAGAGACCTTGCTTTTGCAGCTCGACAATTCTGCCCCATTCAAACTCTGTCAACTTTTTAGCCTTTACCATGTTTTTACCCAATGTAACACAGATGTCAGTGGGAGATGTTGACAATGCTAATGCTTGAACACAAATGACTAAATTTCGTTACATGTTTACCAATTAACGCTTCGTTTCAGTATGGTCTTAAAAACTTTTGACCAGCTAGTATTTAAACTAATTTCATAGTGTTCACATTTTCCCTATGAAATGCTAAAAAAGATTTTTATTTTTATATTCCCTTTTCTTATTTTTATCTTTTGAAGCTCTACTCAAGTAAGTGGTTGAGTCTAACAATGCAAAACGCATATTTTTTCTTTATGTTCATTGGCCTTAAGATTTTGGTCAGTAGTGTATGTATATAAGTAATGTAAGGCTAACGAGTAATTAGAAAGTATAAGTCAAAATTAAAACCTCAACTCTGTCAAAAGTACACAACTATTAAAGTTAACTAGTATATAAATACCAAATAACTATCTGTACTAAGTAATATATATTGTTACCCAACTCTACTTTATAGTTGGCTAACCAAGAACAAATAATTTTCATATACTTACATAAACCTATACAGCAATGAAAGGCATTTAATCAAAATATTAGTTAAAGAATTAGTTTTGCTCATGAAAATTCTAAATATTTTAATTACCTGTGATTAATCCTCATAACTCTTATATTTAACTTTAATAAAGATTTCCAACAAGCTGAAGCTAACAGCATATTCCAAGTTTAATTCTCCATTCTCAGTTTGCTAGACTCAAATCCAAAAGAGCCAGATAAATGTTATAAGCTTAATATAAATATTAATCCATATTAAATATCACCCATTAACTTGATATAATTGTTTACACATCTGATAAAATATGTTCCAAATGTTTCACAAAATCTTAATATACATTTTTTTCTCTTTTACAAGTTAAAATGTGTGCATGTTTATATATAAGACGTGTATCATATATGTGTAATCCAAATGGTTAATCACATAGCAGCACTATTGAATGACAAAGCTTTTATTGTTAAAAAGTATTCATTTCATATTTAATTTTTTATAGATCCGATACACATTTAATATAGTTTGCTCATTAATTTATACTATGACTCTTGTCCTTCGAAAAAAGCTAATACTAAAATCTTTAAAAAATTAAATTTAAGTTTTTTTACTGTGTTTTTCTACAGCTTTTCAAACCTTCATTTATATGAACACAGTATTCAAATATGAATTACATACTGAGGACATTGGATTTAAAATGTTCATTCAACATCATGTTAATAAATTTTAAAATTTTGTTATAAAAATATCAAAACGTTTTTTGTGCCTGACTGAAATTAAAGAAATATGTTGTGCTTTATGTTGAGATATGGATTAGCAACACTTGTGGTAAAATCAAGTGAATGCAGATTTTTTTTCAATTTATTATATTAGTTATAACTTTACTACTTGTCAACATTTGATAAGTTACTGTTCACTGCCAGTATTATATTGTAAAATTACTTTTCAGAAACGTGAATGAAAATATTCAAGTTTCTACATCATGAGCATAAAAATAAAAAATTCAGATACCTGAGTTTCAGACAACTGATTTTCAAGAGCCCTAGTATTTTTGGTTGCTTGTGTAGCTTGTGCTTCTACTTCTTCTAGCTGGCTGTTAGAAACTTCAAGCTCAGACTGAAAAACATTTTAATGCTACTTGAGTAATGTTGCCACTATGAACAATAAAAGTTAATTTTCCTGTATGAAAATATATTTCAAATAGGTATTTTCTCCCATTTTGTACTACCCTATATATGCATTTTTTTTTTTATAATTCATGCCATGAACCTTTTGTTACCTCCAATTAGAATCAAAGATTCAAATATTATCTCTCATGCATATCATCCTGCATTATCAATAGGACAGCACTACAATCACATGATGCATGCTGCTTTCTCTATGTGCCACTACTGAACCATCATTTCAAAGTCGAGCAGAAGACCTAAGCACTGGAAGACTGTAGGGAGCAGGGTGAGAAGTGCAAGTGGAGGGAAGTACCTATTAAAAATACATTTTCAGTATAGAAAAATTCTAACATCCAATACAGTACTTCCATTTACTCATAAGATTAGCTAAAAACTCACATTGAAAAGGAGGAGGAACCAGCATGAGGGAAGAACATATATACCCCAAGAAAGCCTCTGAAGGATACTTCTGTAGAGGAAAGAAACAGATGAGTTAATTGGAAAGAGGATCACTGCACAACCTCTGAACTAGGTATCTCCTCACCATGACCACCTAGGAACAAACTTGACAGAAAATGAAGAGAGCACATAAGTTAGAAAATGATTCCAGCCAGATAAAAATGGAAATTCAATCCCACAGAAGTGGGTAATGGAAGATGTGTCCTATGATGCAGAACAGCTGGGGTGCAGCAGA
Organism: Tachypleus tridentatus; assembly: GCF_004210375.1. Classification (NCBI taxonomy): domain Eukaryota; kingdom Metazoa; phylum Arthropoda; class Merostomata; order Xiphosura; family Limulidae; genus Tachypleus; species Tachypleus tridentatus. Next base: position 103,449,270 of record NC_134837.1, on the reverse strand, counting down.
CTTTCCTTGGTAAATCAATTAATCCAAAAACCTCTTCACTGAGTACAGACATCAGTGAAAGAGTAGCAATAGGATTATACTTGGTCCAATTCAAGCTCTAAAATCATGGGGCATGACACAGGATTAACACTGAGCCAGAGACCTGGGAATGTGCTAGCTTGTAACTGAGGGAAGTCTATTGCATGGATGGATGGAATCACATGCATTATGTGATAGTACAGCTCTTTTGCTGGTGGAAAGGTGATGTATGAAAGACATGCTGGAATCTTTGATTCCAACAGGAGAGTGCAGAAGGCTTGTGGCATGCAATGTAAAAGAAGTTTACATATAGAGGACAGCATAAAACAGGGAAAGTTAATCTTGTGAGATGAGGGAAGTACCACATTGGAATATGTATTACTAGATAACCACAATGATTCTAGGTTACATTATTCATATGACACTCTACAGCAATGGTTTTTGAATTAACAAATAAATGAATGCTACTTGATAAAATATAGCCTTCAGTAATTATAACTAACCATGCTGGGTTTGTTTTCTATAAACCCACACCCAAATAAAGTAGCTGATGTAATGATGCTTAGAATTTATCTTTATAAACTTAATATCTTAAATTTGTCAATAACACTGATAAATATATAACTTTTCAGATCTTTATGTACAAGTTCAACAAAGCTTGACCTTTACTCATAAACTCTAAAGTGATTTTGTGACAAATTTACATGTGCTCGTGTTGTTTGTTTTGAACAACTAAAATTTTGATTCCATGAAAAAAAACAAGTATAAAGGTAAAGTAATCTGCAAATCTCACAACACATCTCAAATACTACAGACTTCAACTTGTAGCTCTCTTTCTAGATTCAGAGATGTAGAAGGTGAATTAATATTGGAAAGGACATGGTTTATTTCAAGAATCAAAGTGAGGATATGTGCATCACAAATCACCCATTATGGCCAGGGTCTAGAGTTAACCTTAAACCCTAGTTTTGGATTAAATTTTATGCATTCTCCTGTTTTTCCTGAGAGTAATTTTTCTTAATTTTGATACATTTTTACATGGATAAGTTGTAAAATGGGGGGGACTAATGTCTAATAGATAAATAAAGATACAGTTCTATAAATAAGCAAAGAAAACTAAGTTTCATAGTTTTAAAAGGTCACATTAAAATAGCTCGTTTATGTAGAACTTTACCAAACACAATTTAGTACTATTGTGAAAAAAATAATAATTTTCAATATTCTCTAAAGCAGCAGTTTTTATACCCTTGCAATTTTCAATAAAATTCAATCCTACAAATATTAAAATCTGTGTTTAGCCACCTTTACTGTCTTAAGATGTTTATGAATGTACTTCAATAACACCATTTTGCTACTGATTTAAGGAGTGGTCTTACTTGAAGTTTTTGAACACGCTCAATAGCATCAGCTTTGCTTTGATCCATATCTGCTAGTGTCATTATCATTTCTTGCAAATGGTTTTCCAGTTGTTTCTTCTTTCGTTCTGAATCTTGTCGAGCAGCTGATAAAGTTTTTAACTCACTAGTAATATTTGAGTTCTCTACTTCTAAGTTAGCTTTTATCTTTTCCAGACCAGATTTTGTCTACAAAAAATACAGGTTAAATTATACTCAGCTTTCAATGTTTTATATATTATCTAATCTTTCTCTTATAAATAATTCAGAGGTAAATTGTAAATTTTAAACAATTTTCTTAATTACATCACCTTCATATAGACACAAAGAGAACAAATTAAAGGACAACAAATTATCACTGGTTGTCTACAAAAATATATCAGCCTATGAAAAGATCAAAATGCAACCTTTTGTATGAACCATAAAGGCTCATATAACACAGGCCAAAATGGCTCTTAACACAAAACATTTGATAAGACCTATCTCACCCCCCAGAGGATGCAGGAAGATGAGACGACCAAGAATTATTCTGGTGTAGTCACAAGTATGTTACACATCAGAAGATCCATGCCAAATGATTAGTAAGACAAAATACACAAGGATGATCACATTTATTACTGATGTAAATAATTGTACTGTAAAATTCAGGAGGTTCTTATATCATACAAGATCATTATCAATAACTCAAAAAAATACTCATTGCTTCAGGTGACAGTTAGTTGCATTGTACATATTAGAAAATCTAATGGCTTACAGTAAATTACATATAAAATGATTCAAGGTGAGTAAACTAATAATTAATAAATGATAAGACCCATAATGATTACTTGTTAAACTTTAATTAGAAGTAAATTACACAGCAGAAGATCCAAAATGCTATGAATGACTATCATTTTGTGTGTGTGTGTGTGTGTGTGTGTGTGTGTGCACGACAAACACACACACACATTCAAGATAGATATGTTCCAATATAACAGATATTTTACCTTTTTGGCCATCTCTAGCTGGTCACTAAGTTCCTGGATCACTTGGCTATGTTTTTGACGAAGTTCAGCAATTTGATTGGCATGAGAAATTCCCTCTTCTTCAAGGGTTTTCTTCAGCATTACTAGCTCTTGATCTCTCTTAGTTTGAAGCTCTTGCTGAGCAGCAGTTGTATCAAGAGAATCTAGCAGTTCATTCTTCAAAGCTTCTAGTTCCTTAAAAATTACAGAAAATGAAACAAAACGTAAGAATAAGGCTATGTTACACAAAAGGTTAAAAAACACATGTTAAACTGTTTAGGCAGTAGTTATTACAGCAGTGATCTCTTATCAAGAAAATATTACTGCTGAAAGCCTGGATTGTATTTTACTTATTGTTCATAGTAACATGGAATATATAAATTCTGTTTTAACCAGCTACAAGTTGTACAATGTTAAGTTTACTACAACATTTATCAAAACACTTTACAATGAAAGACTCAATGAACAGCCATTACTATGACCACAGAAATCCTTAGAATACAGATAATTACATATATTTTAAGTACTAAATAAATACAATTGAAAGAATTGTATGTGGTAGTTGCAAAAACGTTTTTCAATTAAAATACTTGAAATTCATTCAATAACCCTTCAAAATTTAGCAAGAATATTTCAAAAAATGTTAACCAAAATGAATACCTCATTCAGATCTCTCTTCTCTTTTTCTGCTTTTGCTCTTGTTCCCTTCTCAACTTCCAGATCTTCTTGCACTTCTAACAGTTGATTCTCAACCTCACGAAGAGTCTTTTGTGATTGAGCCTTGGCTGCGGCTTCTTCATCACACCTACACACAAACAATGTATGTCATATCTAAATGCATGATATGTTTCATCATAATTGACAAACATATAAACTTGCATATGCTAGACCCACTTAACAGAAAAATAAACAAAAGTTAGAGATACAATATATGCAATACAGTATAAAATTAGACACTGCAAAACCTACCTTGCATGTATGTAAATTAGTTACATCTAAATATAAAATATGCTTAACATCTGAAATCCATTAAACTATTAAGCTTTAAAATACATCACCTAAAAAAGGTATAGGTAAAAAAATTATGCGTTCTGTAGGCTACAACATAGCATGAAATATGAACCTCAAAAGCAATAAATAAAAATATTTGTTACTCTTAATTTTGGCTTTATTTACCCCCCCCCCAAAAAAAAAAAACACTTTGGTGATGTACATCTAGTTGCTTAGCCTTATTTGTTATAGTGGTTAGGTACTTGAACAATGGTAACGGTTTTAAATTTGTTTGTTGTCGTGTAGTTATTTGAACAGTAAAAACTATATAGAGTTGTTTTGTAATGCATAAAATTGGAAGAGTGATAAATATTTAGGATTTCTTGCTGTAGGAGTTTAGTGTTAGAACAGTGATAAATGACTACATTATCTTGCCAAGAAAGAACTAGAACAGTGATCATTGGCTATACTTGTTGTAACAGATAAGTGTCAAAACAGTAACAATTGTTTAGGTTTATTTACTTGGATAAATTTAACAATTGTAGTAACTGGTTTGTTCATTGTTGTGTATTATCACAATGGCAATTGTAACTCTTCAACTCAACTTTGTTTGTTGAAATAGATCAGCACTAGAGCCATGACAGTTGTTAGTCTTTGTTGTCATAGTTAATAGGCTATATGATCTCACTAGGTACTAATTATAAAAGAAGTTGATACCTACTTGTTACAATCTTAGCTTAAGCACAAATTGTTAGTTTTGACTGTTGTAGTGGAGAATTAATATAATAATAATTGTCTGGATTTGTTTGTTATTATAAGCTAGTTTTACAACACTGACAATTTGTTTAGTTTTGATTGTAGTAGTGAATAACTATTACACAGCTTGTGTTTTTCTACTTTGAAAGTTATAAACCAAATTTTAATTTATGTTTATAACAAAGTATGTAATTTAAATTTTTCACACCGAACAAGAGACTGATTCAGTTCATCCTCTCTCTTGGCAAGTTGATTCAGTATTTCTTCAACCTCAATTTTTTTTTCATTCAGTTGTTCCTTGACATCAGAGAGCTCTGTGTCCAATCTTCTTTTAACTCGTTCCATTTCTTGTTTTACCTAATAAAAGTTTCAGTTGTATGTGCTTTGTAAGAACATTTAATTGATGTGTATATATTCTGTTAAAGGAAAACAAAAATTTAAAATAACTAAATATATAATTAAGAAGATACAGAAGCTAAAGCATCAATGTAATATGAACCACCTTCAGTTTAAATAAAACTTACGAAACAAACACAAGTACCAATCTATGAATGTATATGTGTAATAAATGTGAGATACATTATTAAAAATAGATGTCTCACATGTTGTTCTTTGTGAAGACGTTGTTCAAGTTCAGAGATGCTGGATTCATACTTGGTTTTCAGTTTCCCTAAATGTTTACATTTTTCTTCTTCTTCAACTAGAACTTGAGCTAAATCTGCCTTATGTTCCTCAAGAATTTTCTTCTCTTTGACAAGCTGAAATATCCAACAAAAATGTTTAAAAAATAATTCTGAAAACATTATTAATGGAGTGGATTTAATGAACTATTCATTGTTTATTTTATCACTGATGATGTTTATCATAAGTTATACAGGGTGTTTGGAAAATCACTGTGCAGTTTTGTCTGTTAATAAACATACAAGCACACAGTGACTTTCTAAACACCCTGTATTTTTTACTTTTTCCCATTCCAATTAATTTTATGTGTTATCACTTGTGAAAGACATTGTATTTATATGTTACACTGTATGTTCATATAAGAATTTCTTTAACATTCATTTAAAGAACTGATATGGATATGATTAATTGGCATGGTTTTCTAAAAATGAAATTGTTCAACTACCTTGAAAGAAAACTGATTTGGATATATATATTTCTTTATAGTTAAGCACGAAGCTATGCAAATAGTATATCTGTGCTGTGCCAACCACTGGTGTTGAAACCCATTTTTCAGTGTTATAAGTTGACAGACGTACTGCTGTGCCACTGGAAATCAATGTACAAAAAGTGTTTGAACAATCTGTCAATATTGACTCTTAAACTTTCTAATGAAAGAAAGTGGAATGAATTCAAACTATGGATATATATAATCAAAAATGATTTTCAGATATAAAAGTGAACTTTTTGTAATATTTCATATTCATATACACAGACTAAGTCAAGCAAGTTTTATAAATAAAAACATCGTGAAATGAAATAAATAAATTTAAGCAACATTATTAATTTTGTCAAAAAAATATTAATAATAATAAAAAAAATTTAATAAGAATGATGAGTCACAATGGTACAGCACTTCTCCCTAGAGATGTGGATGGAACCCCAGTTCTCATGTTCTGGTATTAAATTACTTAATTTACATTATTCATTTACTGCATGATAAATACAAAAACACATGAAACAAACCTTCTGGTTTGTGTCCTCCATTACAGCATAGTCTTCTTCAAGCTTCTTTAACTTGGTTTCAAGACTAGATTTTTCTAGTTGTATCTTCTGGCGAGCACCTTCTTCCTCTTCTAACCTAGTTTTTGTAGCAATGCACAAAGAAATCAATATTTTACAAAACAAAGTTTGATAATTCATGAAGAAAGAAATTACATAAAAAAGTTTTTTTTTTTTTAATTGATAACAAAAATACTGGAACAATGCTCACCCACTAAGAAACCATGTAGCAGAAACAGTGAACATTCAGATAACTAAATCAGCAAACTTCACGGGTCTGTATGCAATTTGTAACCTTAGATTTGTATCTAATACAAGTTCAAAACTATGACATGTAATGAGTATCATTTTGCTTCTTTTTAAGTGTTTGAGTAATGGTCCTTTAATACTGATTTTCATATTTTGTTTCCCTCAATGTATCACATTCTTTAAAACACAACTTTTACCCTCTTTAAGGTTTGTAATAATTGTCAAGTTAATTTTCTAGGTTTTTAAGAAATTACGTTAGTTTACAAACAGCACCACTAAAGAAAACAAAACAAAACAAAAAAAATTTGTAAATGTAGCATAAAAGTTTGAAAATAGTCTACCATAACTTACATATGAAAAAGATCTACCCATTCAACAAGTAATATTTTTCAGTATCTTCTATTTTCTAGTTTTTGTTGCTTAGTTATGCAGTTTTCAGTGATCCCAAAATTACACATGATATTATAAAGTAACATGTTAAAACATTAATCATGGTTCTTAAAATAAACCCTACCTTTTTTCAGGCTTGTATTCATCTCTTTTAGAAGTGATAAAATCAAAATTTTTCAAAATACTCAGGTTCCATAACATAATTGTATTATTAGATAAAAATTTCTAACATTTGGAAAGCCACATAAAATGAATTAAAATAAAACATTTTCAAGAAAACACAAAATCTTACTGTTCTTCTAGATCTTGAATGAGTATCTGCATTTTCTTTTTATCAGCTGTTAGGTTTAAGTTGTTATTCTCCTCTTCTTCAATACGTGCTTCAAGTTCATGTAGAATTTCTTCTAGTTCTTGTTTCCTTTCCATGAGACGAAGTCGACTCTCCTCAGCCTCGGCACAGAGTTCAATTTCTGCCTGTAGTTGCTCAGTCAGCATATTCTTATCAACTACCAGCTTTAAAATAATCTCGTTATTAATACTGATTCTGGTACAAGTTATGTAAATCTTTCTTCTACATAAAAATTATTATACAAATTACTTGCATAAGGAAAATGTAAAAACACGCAATATTTAAGCATTTATGTTTATTACTGTGGTAATATTGTAGCTCAAGGATTGGGTCTTGTGTACAAGAAGAATGTTGCATTTTGAGTTGTTACAAAGTGTTACAAGAAAGTATGGGTTAACCTTTTAGCCGATTTGTAGAACATTCATTTGAATACCAGCAATCACAGGTTCAAATCTAGCATTAACGAAGTGCAATCATTAAAATTAGCACTTATTAGAATACCATACTTTTCTAACATCATTTATAAGTCATTAGTTTCATGCCTTTTTTTAAATGTTTTTAAATCAATCATCTCAAAAGGGCTACACACTGTCTCGCTACTCACTTGTTGAAACTTCTGATCAAGCTCTGCGACCTGCTGCTCGGCTCTATGCATCCTCTCTTTGACAGTTCGAAGTTCCTCTTCCTTTGCACTTAACTTTTCTTCTTGTTTAGTGACTTGCAGGAGAGGTTTTACCTTATTTATAAAATAAATTAACAATATGAATGAGTAAGTAGGTCTTGATTAAAAACATTACTTTAGAATTGAACTGAAAATGGGTGAGGCTAAGCTTCACTTTTAGAAGATATAACAGTTTACATTAGGTACGAAAACTATGACCATTTTGTTTTTTATTAACCAGTTAGTAATAAGTATAATGCAAACAAAACAAACCTTGATGTACAACCTCCACCAGGACCAGTCCCTCAGTTTCAAGTAGGAATTACAATTTCTCTGCAAGATCCTGATAGCATTCAGCTGTTGCAATCGTTTTTGATAATTTCTGATAAGTTTTTAGATAAAATCAAAACATTACCATCAATTTTTGTAGAAACTTTGTTGTCAAAATGTTTAATATTTGCAATAGTAGGAAGCTTCTCATGATTTATTGTGTTTCACAATATATGCTTCATAATCATAGTGGCCATTAAACATTTTATGAAATGTTGTACAAAAACTCAGTTTTTAAAAACAAGCAAACAAAACTTTTATTTATAGATTATTTCTAACTTTATGTTGCTCTGAAATATACTATCTTTATCAATTTTTTTTTATTAGGTGTTAAATTTAATCAATGCACAAAAATTAACATATATTTTGCAAAACCATTTTTCTTTAATGCAAGAATATCTTGAAAGTAATGCAACAATGTTTGAATTAAGACAAAGCACAATTACATTCTTGCTAAGTATCCTCGACAAAAGGACTGGAACTGAATCAGAAGATCAGATATCTTCATGTCTCGTTCTTCTTCTAAATGTGCCAGAACACCCGCTCGAAAGAAAATCTTACCTTGACCAATTCTGTAAAGGTTTGGGTCAAGGTCAAGTGCATGAATCTAAAAATAGAAAAAGAGTATAACTGGGCAGTATATGTTTTATTCAGTATAAAAGAAAACCAAAATTATCTGTAGTTAAGAAGCAAAATAAACTATGAGATTAAGGTTTTACATTTAAAGATGCAAGAATTTATTTACACTAATGTGCCAATTTTAAAAGAAGGAACACTAAATAATGAAACAAGTTCAAATGTGCAGATTAGTGATGAAAGATCTAAATCTCAGATTTACAAAACTACAATAAAAATGCATTACAAAAGTGTTTATCTTAATTTGTAAATTTAATTCACTATACTTTTCATATTGAAATAAATTTTATTTTTCCATATAAACTTAAATTCATAAGCCATCCTCACTATTACTTTATCACTTGTATTCCATACCAAGAAAGGGTATCTTACCATTTTTTCAGATGCTAGTTTGCCATCCATAAAGCCTTTTGGAATAACATTTGGTGTTAATAGTTCATACCTAGAGGTTATACAGAAATAGTGATTCAACCACAACACACACATCCTTTATTGACCAACTAGCAGTTTCAATAAAGAAAAATGTATACCAGTATTACAACTTCTTTTTAATTTTTATATGGCATTACTAATCAGGTCTTTTGGTGAATACCAGAACTCTCTAAGTTTATTTGGTTATGCTGTATACATAATTTTATATAAAATTCTTTTGATATCAATTGTTTAAGAGACATCAAGTCTTACACAGCAGGATTCCTTTGTTACTAGAAATTATCAATTAGTATACAATATATGAAAAATAATTAAGCATAATTCAAGTTGATTAAATGATTTTATACAGGACCAATATAGATTTACAGCATCATCTACTGATGCATTATTCGTGTCATCTCAGGCATTATTTTCCATAATACCTGATACACAAATTCTATTACTTCAAAATCTTAATTTTTGCACCTCATGGTGGATCAAAAGTCAGCATGAGGGCTTATAACTACAAATATGGGTTTAATTCATGCAGTGGGCAGCATGCACATAGCCCATTTTGAGACTGTGTTTAAAATAGTTAATTTTTACAGTATTCAATTTGATAATAAATTAACAGTTTAAATTATCTTTTGGAAATAAGGATAAAAACGGAATTTATTAGATGGCCTTATTTAAAATGAATCTCATTTACACAGAATTTATGTAGCACTTATAGTAATACTATAGTGATGCTTTCCCTCTAAAACTATGCAGCATAGTAAAATATAAAACAGTACCAAAATATATATAAAAGTCATGTTAAACATTATGTACATTAATTTCAGTGCTTTGAGTTTTTTTTTTTTTTTCTTAAGAGTACATGGAAGGAGTTTAATGATAAACAATGCACCAAAATCCTACATGACAACATTCATTATTGATTATACATCACTCATACAATACTAGAATATAAACACTAATTATACATAGTACTTAAATTTACATAAAAGGCTAAGAAAAATCTTAATTTTGGCAGTTCATTTTAAAATAAACACAAACAAGTGCTTTATGAAAAAAATATAAATTAAATAATTACTGAGATATATATGCTCCAACTAAACTATAAATTATTTCACAAATAATGGAATGAATCAGGAATTATCTTTTATAAAAATATTTAAAAAACAGATGAAAGTTGTTTTACTTGAAATAATATCATAATGAATTCAACTTGAATACACTTTCTAAATGTCCTTCAAAATATGAATACTATGAAGTTTCACTGTTTGAAACTGATATTTCAGTCTGCTTAATGCTAACAACAATAAATGAAAACACTTTCATTGTTTTTGTCATATTTGAGAAATATAATTATTATGCTATTAACCATCAGCAGGTAACATCATGTGTGGAACTTAATATTGCATTTCTTTGTTAAGTATGGTGCTTGTGTTAGTTTTATGTTTATTGTGTGTTAAATTTAAAATATATTACAACCAGAAAAAGCAGTGTCATAAAATTAGGTTTAGTCTTACCTTTGGCGAAATTCTTGAAAGGGGATTCTGTTAGGAAAACCTTGCCGACAGATTCTAATACCTTCAAGTACTCCATTACATCGTAACTGATCAAGCACAAGGTGTGAATCTATTTTCCCAGCCTAAATAAGAAGACAAGTAGCAACTCATTAAAACAAACATTTTACTATTATAACACATACTGTAACATTTAAAAGTTATATGCAGGTATTTTGTTAATTTCATAAAAAAGGTGACATTTACTCTCTTCTCATGATTAGGAATGATACATCGGACAAAATTTGGATTAGTGTTTCTTAAAGTCTCCATTAGCTTTGATAACTGATCCTTGTAAAGCTGCCCCACTGTTCGAAACATTCCCTTTCTTGTGCGTGCTCCAAAAACTGTATCACACATTGTAGTAGCTCCCAGTCCCACAATCTCGGCTGCAATAAAACAAAGTTTTTGTTTTTTTAATAAGCTAGAAATAAACTTCTGTAACATGATGAAGTATGTACCAGATGTTCACAGTGACACAATAAAAAATTCATCTACTGATTTAATTTCATCAAAATAAAAGACAATACTAACAGTGAAACCAAACATTCTTCTTTGTACGTGGATGATAACTCATACTTTCGCACATAGGAAATTAAAGCATCATGTATAAGACTAAAGTTAAGAACAGGTTAATTTTGATCAAGACATTAACATCACTAATTTTATGAGATGAAGTATATTTTGATACAAGTGATATACATTACTGAGTGTACAAGTACTTTTCCTGAACTGATGTTTTTGTCTGATATTAAAACACTGGTTTAATGCAACTTCACCAGTGAAGTATTTCATCTCTATATATTTATGTACATAATAAACTATATTATGTAAAATGAAATGGTGATGTGAAAGTCAGTCCAGTTATTGTTATGATAATGACTGGATTCTGTATTGTTTGATTACCTTTAGCAGACTTTAGTTTTGTACATTTATAATATTTATGTGCAAAACTCAAGTAAAAAGTTAAAATTACTTAATAAAATTAGCAAAATAGTATAGGACATTATGCCTTACTGCAGTGAGAGATCTAATTATACATTATACTAGTGTTAATTACAACATGATTTTGACTACAGATTACAAAACAAATTGATTGAACAAACAATTTATCATTTACTAACAACCAAACTTACTTTTCAGTGAGGATGTAGAATTCACATACACACCACATAATTAATCAAACTTCAGAACAGATTAAATAACTCATTTTCTAAACTTACATAGACTATAGATAGCACAGAAAAAGATAACTTTGGACAAGAAGTCTCTAGATGGAAATGATGTTTTAATACATAATTTTCTCTAATACTACTTACACTCGTTAAAAGTTCATGTGAATTACTGCATGCTTATAAATCTAATTAGTAATAATACCCTTACTCTCCATGAAACAACAATAACTGATTTATTCTTGTACACTACAGTTATAATGAAGTGTTATATATTATATTTAAGTAACATTAGATAGAATCACAATTTTTAAAACTACAGACTAAAACCATTCTAAGTTAAAGTACTTACCAGACAAGTTGACATACCCCATTTTGTAAACTACTAAAAATCCAAACTACATCACACACTAAACTTACAATTTCAGAAAACTTTTAAGTTATCTAATGACACACGAGTTTAATTATCTTTCTTGTATTACCAATTTATTTATGACTAAGTTTTATTCACCTACCATCTTTCCAAATTTGGATGGTGAATGTGTCTTGAGAACTCTGCAGTAAAGAAACAACATTTTCATTGAGGGGGTCCATGTTTTTCATGAGCCACTGATCAGCAAGGTAGTCCACCTGGTTGTACAGGGAAACAACACACAATTATAAAGCTTATAAGTATAATACACATATAATTCAACAGAGAAAAATACATTACTTATTTTTTAAAATGATACATCATGCATGACAAGAGCAATTCAACCTGGACAGAAAGAATCAAAAAATTTTTTTTGCACTAAAGAATTTATTTTTTATTAAAAAAAATTATTTCAGCAAATTTTTCTCAAAATTGTATTTGAGGTTATTTTTGATTCCTATACTTTCATTTAAAAAATACATACACTTCTGTATAAAAGTATGTTTGAGGATAAAAACGTAATTACTAACATGCATCGACACATCCTAAAAGATCAATTTAAAATTCAAGAAACTTACTATAAACAAAATCATGAAATTGTAATCCAGTAATTATGCGAGCTCTCTGTTATTCCACAAAGCAAAGTTTTTTTCAGGTGGAATTAAAATGATTTAACTAGATCACTGCATTGGCACTTGATGCTAGTAGATTGATTATTCATTTAGTATTTTATTTCAGAGATAAAAGCAAGTAGTAATACTTCAACCATAAAATTACATTTATTAGACCCAGAAATTTCCTAGCAGAAAAGGTATCACTAATTGTTAAATTTCTTAAAAATGTGATATCTTGTATGAAAGTGAACTTTATGCCACATTCTCTTTGTTAATGGTCAACACTCAATTTGCACATTGTGAGATATCAAAGAATCTTGAACTTTATGCATTAAACAAATAATAGAAAAGTGTGGAACATGTTGTCTGAAATGTATCTAACTTTACACCATGATCAACAATGGGATCAGAATTTGTGAAAAAGATTGAAAATCTCAGATTCAATGAGTTAATCAAAGAATAAAAAAACTTGTAGTAACATGAAAGTAACATAGCTTGCAATGGGAATAAATATTCTATTTTTTCACCTTCTTACATTCTAAAGCTGCATGTTTTCAGCATCTATGCAATACCATAACTATTGAAACTTTAATGTAAGAATCAAGCAAATAACTGCTGGAGACATTATTTGTTTGATTCTTAAATTAAATCAAGCAGCCTTAAGAAGTATTCATACAACATGAAAATATTATATTCATACATAATCCCCTACCTCAGTTTCTGATATGACCTCACAAGTTCATAAACACAGTCACAAACTAAGGTCGACATCAGCAGCTCATTTATAAAGAAGTTCTTTTGGTTCAAATATTCATTACCTGCCTCAATCACACTTTCTTTTGAATCTAGATTTAGTGAAGTGAGTAGCACTGATAACGTATCAGAAACAAGTAATGCACTTGCAAAACAATATTACCCCAGTTTGGTAAGAAAACAAACATGAGAACTTTAAAACCACCAATTAAAGTTGGACAGATGGTTCAGGAATAAACATAATTGAAAACTACTACTACTACAGAAATGAAACACAAAACCAAAGCCACTGAACAACACAGAAATATTAAGTGCAAAATGATTAGATAAAGGAGTGTAATACTAGTGATGTTGAAAGTGTAATATGTAGTTATTCATATGAAGAATTCAGAAGAAATGAAGTGAAGAATCTATATTTTCATGATAACCAGGCTACAGAAAATGTTAAGAACAGGCAGTCTAACATGTTTCACACAGGCTCAACTGCACATAGTAGAGATGAAGGAAGGAGCTTTGTTCAGTCGTTTATTGAAGCATGTTATATGATTAGTCTGATTAAATTAAAAAAACAAACAATTATACAATGTGCATAGTGGTATCTTTGCCTGTTTTGGGAAAGACATTTAACTTTAAGAATTTAATTTGTATCTGTACATATTCTGTCAAAGAAGCTTCATGTAAAAATATTTCAAAATTTAACAGATGAAGTTTTAAAGGTGAGATTAGTATCCTACAATACAAGTTTGTTTTAGAAAAAAGACTAAATAACATAAAACCATAGTGTTTAAATGGATTCATATAGAAGTTTAACTCGACATAATTGTTAAATAAAACAAAATGGACTATCTGATTAACAAGTTTCAATTTCAAGTAACTAAATTGATATCTTCTAAAAGATAAAATAAATACAATTCCTTGTTTCAGAAATTCCAAGTGCTAAACACCAAAATACTGAAAATGTAACGAGTATATTCACACCTTTCCAGCATAATGTATAATACTGAAATCTGATGACTCTCTGAAGTCAGATTTGATGAACTTGGGGTGTTCATTGTGGGTATTGGTTAGTTTCTCCACAAGGGTTTTATCTGTTGCTTTAGGAAATAGACACTCTTCATCTAGAAGTGCTATAATACCCATTGGCTGTAAAGAATAATAAAGTTATCGGTTTATTAGGACAACAGCCACCACTTAAAGACAATATACACTCATTATTACTCAATAAAACCAAAGTACATTAAATATTAATTCCAAGAAAATGTAAGTAACAATATATCAGCATAAAAATCCAATCTTCAAAAACTGCATGGCAGTTTATAATAAATATTTCTAATATTACAAAAGTAGATATTTGAAAACGTAAATGCCAAAAGATTAAAAACTTAATATCTGAATCAAACGTGCATTAAATTATCAAACACAAATTGTTAGTATAAATTTATGCTATGTCCCCAGACTGAATATATTCTATTTCTATGGTTACCTTTTCAATGAGGTCAATTGTGGGTTGAAGATCCAAACCAAAATCAATGAACTTCCATTCAATCCCTTCTCTTTGGTATTCTTCTTGTTCCAAGATAAACATGGTGTGGTTAAACAGTTGCTGCAGTTTCTCATTGGTGAAGTTGATACACAATTGCTCAAATGAATTAAGCTGTTGAAAAATTGTATCATTCAAATCTTGAAAACTTTATAGTAATAGTTATAGAGAGATACATTTATACATATTATCCAAATTCTTTAAACATACATTTTAAAAATTTATGTAGTTAACTACAAAACCATGTTTTAAACTGGGAGTAAATGTTTTTTCAACAAGACAAAACAGAATTTTGTATGGTTATTACAAAAATTACTTGAGACATCTTTATTGTTTAATGTGCTATTCTCAAAATATCAAAAGCTAATATAAATTAAAATCTTTGTACACTTTTTCATAATTTGCTAAAATGCTAATTCTTTTAAATGCTGACAACAAATATTCTTTATTGTTTTGAGAAAAATTAAGTCTTTACAATAAAACATTTACCACCTTAAGGTCCTTTATCTTAAATACCTTACCTGAATATGCACACATACACAAAAAAATTCTAAAACAAACAGTATTACAGTTCAGTATAAATAAAATAATCTCCATTAATATATATTATTTATTAATTTGTAGCAACTGGAGTAGAATTGTGTTGGAATATGCTGATGATATATGCTACTTGTGCATTGACTTGTAAACAGTGGTTAGAATGATTGATGCACATGAATTTGGTTTATCTATTAGCAATGGTAAGATAAAATGATGAGGATTATATATTTAAAAATGGCTGGTATGGCCCCATACCAGCCATTTTTAAATATATAATTTTCTATCCAAGTGGATTTTCTTGTCGTCATGGAAAACTGATGAGGTTAAAGACAAATGATTGGATCAGGTTATTGTGGATGGAAGGGTAACTGATGATGTGAAAACATTTACATATCTTAGTAATATGGTTAGTGTTGATGGAGATATACACAAGGAAGTAAGGATAAGATCAGGAAAAAAATAAGGTTGTTTTAGTAAACAGAACGGAATATTGAATTACAGAGGGTTTATCTATTAAATAATATTTAAGTTGTTTAACATCTTGTGTTTTTCAGTTTTGTTATATAATTTTTGAGACATAAAAAAGATTAGAACGAACTGATTCTAAATTGGAGATATTTTGAGAGTAACAGTTTATGAAACATAATAAAGATCATATGACTTGATCATAAGTGAAGGAATATTAAGGGAAAGAAACAGACAACAGTCACTCACAAAAAAGCTCAAGTTGTTTAGGTGGAAATACTATGGGCATGTTCTAAGAATAAAGGAGAACAGATTGCCAAGACAAACAATGAGCTGGAGGCCATATGAAAGATAGAAATATATTTGGCACAGAAAATAATGAGGGATACGAGAACTAAAGGCATGTAGAAAGCATAGGTTGAAAAATGGGCAGACGACCAAACACAATGGAGAGACTTCACTGCTGCTCTATGGACTACTTGAAGCCTGGAGGGAAAAGACAATAATGGTGATAAATTTGCTCTCTTGGTTTATATAAATAAGAAAAATAATAGAAAAGCTCACCTGAAAGATTTCAAATCCAGCAATATCTAGGATCCCAATGAATGAAGCTCCCTGACGTTTCGATCGATCCAAGGAGCGGTTGATACGATGAACTATCCAACGAAACATTCTTTCATAACAAGCTTTGGCAATGGCTTCCACAGCAAACTCCACCTTACAAATAAAACATGTTTTATTTGTAAATAATTAAATAATTTAGTAAATTTAGTAAATAAGTAAATAATTTAGTTTAGGTTTTATTTTCATACATTTTAAAGAGTATTAATTATTGAAACAAAAATATGACTCATTAAAATACATTAGGTAATTTGCCCTCTGTGCATATACATTTTCTCAAAACTTAATGCATGTTGCTTAGTTTAATGTTTTTACACTACTTTGAGTTATTATGCCATGTAAATAAATATGAAACAAAATTAGAAAGAAACAAATTATCTATTACCACGTTAAAGGAAGAAGCAGAAAGCCAACTTTCATGTTTTTATTTGAGTCACTAAACAATTAAAAAGGTGCTGTAAAGTACGAGATATTGTAAGCTTTTTAAACTATTTAGTTGAATGCAATTCTTGTAAGTATACTGGAAATTCATGTACTTGTTTGTACTGTATTACATATTGGTCATCAGTTCATATAGAAACAAAAACATCTGTGTTTAATGTATATCAAACAGTAAATAAATATTTTCAGAAAATTTGAGTCAACTATCATGAATCAAAAATATGATTCAAAGTTTGGGCCAAAGGTCAAATTGAAGATCTAAGTTCTTCCGAAATTAATACTACAATAGAGTTTTGGGTGTAATACAAATGAAAATAAATAAAGAAAACCATCTTGAAAATAATGTAAATTACCTCCATTATAAAATTTCTACAAAATACAAAATTAAGAATTAAGGTACAAGATTATTCTTGCACATAAAGTAATCTATAATTTAGAAGTAACCTGAAATTTTCTTTGTTAAGTTTTTCAGAGAATAAACAAAATTTTGAAGGTGTAAAAGTTATGGATAAAATAAAGAACACAGAAAATAGTGGATGGTTCAGTTATTCAGCCAAACACTATATAAAATATGCCTTATCTTATATTAGAGAAGTTTATTCTTTGCTTTTTCAGTCTCTTCAACATATTTTCTTGTATCACGGGTTTATATTACACCTTATTATGGAGTTTCTGTTTTGTCTTAAATTCATGGTTGGTATATCTATTTTAATACCCCATATTCTTCAATTATTCCTGAGGAGAAAGCTAGACCTTACAAATGATAATATGTTGTTTCACACCAGAGGTTTGTTACATTATCTTATGTCAGTTTGTCTCCCTTGAAATATTTGTTTACAGAAATACTAAATACAAGTTTAAAATGGTTATAGATCATTGGTTAGGCTTCATTTGGAGTGTTGTGTTCAGTCATGGGTTCCTTACCTAAAAGGACATTGAATTGTTTGAAACAGTTTGGATGATGGTTACGAGAAACATGTTATCATATGAGGGTAGGTTAAAAATCTCAACTTGTTTTCTCTTGAAAAAGAATTAGAAGGAATCTGATTGATGTGTTTAATACTATTAAATGAATTTATATTTTGGTGCATAATGTGTTTCAAATGTCTGGTAAAAACAGTAATATTAAAGGACACAAATTTTGGCAGGGAAGAAGTCATCTTCAGATAATACAACTTAATTTTTCTAATATAGTGGTTGGCTTATGGAAAGCGTTTCCCTTGGAAGTGGTGGATGCTGTTAATTTAGGGAAAAGCTTTATAAGTATTTGAATTATAGGTGCTAGCTTTAAATTATTTCTTTATAGGATGGGAGGTTAGTTGTTTAATATGATATTTTGCTTACGTCATTGGTGAAAAAAAGTGCAATTTTATACTTTAAAAAGGTGATTTTGTCGATTTCTAGTTAATTTTGAAATAATTTTAAAATTAAAAATTTATATAATAAAATTTTTCTTAATTTTATGACATAAAATCAAGAAAAATTTTAAGCAGTCATTAAATGATAACAGCTTGACTACATAAAAACTGCCATCTATGCTATAGATATTTTTCAAGTATCTCTAGTGATATAAGGCAGATAATGAATGCTGCAGGTACCAAATGTAAAGGATTTTTAATGTTAATAATCACTTTCATAATGAGACTCAACTGCCTCTAAATTTACATTTATCAAACAACTTCTCAAGAATGAATATGATTTTAATGTAATCCTTATCATTAATGTTATTTTGATGCATAAAGTTCATTCATACTTTGTCAAAGTGTAAAAAAGACATAAGTATAAAACTGGGATGAACTCCATAATTATGATAAGTGTATCTGATATATCAAGATTCTCACAAGCATAAATAATCTGACTTTTGTGTGATTTTGAAATTTGATACTGTCTTATGTTGAGTGAAAAGTGAAATGTTTGAGAGTTTTTATTACTATTAACTTTTATTTATTAGTTTAAATATTATTATATTCAGTTCAGTGTGCCTGAGTTTTAACTACACACACAATCACCTGTTCTTTTGTCTGAGCTTTGGTAACATAGTCTCTTCCAACCTTGAGACGAGGTTTGAGAAAAGCTTTGGTCATTTCTGTAACGTTGAGACCAAGCAGATGACTTATCTTTTGTGCAACAGTATTATCTGGAAGAGTGGCTTGATCAGAGTTTCTTTCTTGCTGAAAATTCATGTTGCCAAATAACATCACTGCAGATACCAACCGAAAGATGCCTATAGTACAAGCAAAAAAATGTTAGTATCAATCATACACCAAAAGATAAACTCTGGAGCAGTAGCATTTTTTTCACTTTTAGAAATATTTATCCTTCTGAAGATCATTATTAGTTGAATGATAGTAGACATTTTTGTTCTATATATTTTCAAAAATTATATGAAAAATTAGTTTACCTTTCGTGTTATGTTTTATGAGGCTTATCTGATTAAAGGTGCCTTGGAAAATAACTCTAAAGGTAAACTAATTTTAAAAAAGCTACCAACTGTTTGTTTTGAAGGTCACATTGAGCTATCTCTCGTGTCCACTGAGGAGAATCAAATCCCAAAGTTCAGCATTGCAAGTTTGTAAACTTTTCCTCCAGGGGACAAGAAAATGACCCAAGTAAAATAGAATATAAACAAAAATTAATTACTTTAAAGAAATGAATGCAAGGCTGAGGAAAACATTGTTCACTTGAGACATTACAGCAAGTACCCTTATTCTTCCTTGATGTTTATGCACTCATTTGGGATCACTGGTCATTAAATAGATAAGCATTAGAAGAACTAGCTACACTATAGCAGTAGACAAGTACACTGAAGAGTACAAAGTAACCTAAAATTTAAATCCACTATAAGAAAAGTTTATATGGATCAATACAAGGACCCTTGACACTAGCATGGGTCTTATTCTGTCCATTTTTGTTCAAACAAAAGGTAGACCAAAGAAGACAGGAAAGGTCAAAACATGCTATATAAACTTGTTATTCCCTTAAAGCAGATGTAAATTTTACTTTGTTGGTTTGTGTTTCAACTTTTGCTGTATTATGCCATAGCTCCTATGTGTGCAATTTGCCATAGAATATTTGGCAAATACCAACTTTATTTTTATATGTCCTTGCACAGGTATTTGCCTTCACTATGCATATAATTCATCCTAAGGGTATCACAAAGCTCTCATACGGTTATATGCTGTGTAAATCACATGACAAAAGCCATTTGACTACTAATAGCTTTCACAGGTATTACACTGTAACATTATATTAGAACTTGCAAAGAAAATGTTACACATAAAGAATAAACACAGCTGCCGTAGTAAAGAGATCAATGGTTATACACTTACCACTGACATCATCTGGAGTGAACCCCATGATCTCCATAGCTGCTAGTGTGTTTTTAAATTCTTGCAAGTCATCAACACCAGCTACAGGTACATTCCCTTGTGTTAGGAATGTGTAACTCTTTAAATCCTCAAGAAGAAACTCTTCTGAAAAAGCACAATGTTTACATAAAAGGATGTATGATGTACAGGGTAAAGAAAGTTATATTTTACTTTGAAAAATATATATATATATATATATATATATATGTTTTTTTAATACAGAAACCTCTATAAAAATTCATGTATCAGGCTATTTAATTATATGCTAAAAAAATTGCAAGTTTATGAACAAAACAATGAATTTTTTTTCCATAAGAAAGGAGTTAACTACAAAAAGTAATGAAAAATAACAAAGATTCAGAATTAAAATTTAAATGATACTCAAGAGTATTTATTTTTGAAGTTAAATATAAAGCTGCACAATGAGCTATATGTGCTCTGCCTGCCCATAACAGGTATTGAAACCTCATTTTTAGTATTGTAAGTCCACAGACACACAGCTGTGCCACTAGGGTAGGGTCACTGAAAAATGAGTTGCTTAATACTAAAGATATTAAAACTTATAATAAGCTTACTTCTTTGTTCTGTAGAAGCTCCAGTTACAAACTGGTAGAAAATATGGAAAGAGCGTTCATTAGTTGCCTGGCGAATTGCACGTGATTTTTCTAATAAATCTGTTGAGTTCATTTAGGGAAATTTTGTTTACAACAAGTTTTACCTAAAATATATTATATTTATAAATTACAAAAAAAACAACACTCATTTGTTAAAAGATATTAAACTCTTAGAAAGGTACTGCTGAAAATTATTTTAGAACAGCCATGTTTAATAAAAACAGCTAACTGACAGCTTTTGAAATATTACCTTAATACACAGATCGTTCATAATTGCAGAGTATACACTTTTGCTGAAGACTAGGATTTTAAAAATGTTTCTAACAAACATGTTTCAAACTCAAAAGATATCCAAATTCTTGTGATCTGTTAGCACTATTACAATATGTTGAACAGATATATTAGATATAAAGTTATTGTAATTCAACTGGAAATTATCACCATAATTTAATATGGCTCAATTTCTTAATAAAAGAAGAATGTATACAGACCCGAATCATCACAGACTGGTAGAACTGTTTTAGGTGCTGCTTTTAAAATATGACAACCAGTGCCTTGTGAACTCCAAATGAGTGCAAAATATAGTTGTAGTAGAAGCAGTGTAAATGAAACACAAAATTAATGTTTAAGGCACTAGCAAATGGTTAAACTACTTAATATTTTTTCCTAATTTGGACTGATACTAGCAAAAATTATTATTTCTAAATGTAACTACAGTTGTGTCATAATTATTTCATTATTAAATGTTAACAAAAATGTCTACATCCTATTTATAAATATAAATCTTCTGTGTTGTATTTTCTTTTTAAATACTATTGAATATTTAAGTGACTTTTACAACATGTCTTACTAATAAAAAAATTACTCAGCTTGTGTAGAAACTGGTGTACCTAGGCCACAAATGTCTAAATCAACAGTCTACTCTATAAGCACTCTAATGCTTACAGACATCATATAGTAAAAAAAGTACATTACGATTCAAAGTTCTTTAAACACTAAAAGCTGGTAAAGAATTAAAGTCAGTATGTCTAATTTGTTTGTACTGAACAAAAATAAATTAAGAGAAATGTGAAAAATAAAACTTGCAGTTAAATTTACAGAATTTCTATTTCATTATTACCTACAATAAGTAACCACTTATACCAGTATTTTTAACCACACTGCTGGCAAACGTGCATTACATGGGCCAGATGGTGTGAGTCTAGGTGACTGTTTTACTTGTTATTTGCCTTCGTAATAAATCAAAATAGCCAGGCAGCAGCCTGGCTATTTTAACCATCTCAAGTAGGAATTGAAGAACCGGCAAATGAAACAATATTATCAATCAAGTTATAGCAATTAACCTTCCATGTGCTCATAATATTACAATATAAATGGTTAACAGTAAGAATCTGGAAATCTTCCTTTTGAAATGTGTACCAGCAATTGTACCTAGTGCTTTGTAAAACTAACCAACAGTGTTATTGTTTGTTATCATTAATTTTGAGCCCTATCAGAAATGTGAAAGAAAAAGGAGTAAATAATAAGCAAGAACCATACATTAGAACATAATTTTATTCCATATGACCAAATGCTCTCCGACATATAAGAGGGGTAACCTGACTAGTGAATTTGTAAAAGTACCATAGTTTTGATGCAATTATTTACAATACAGTACCAGAACATTATTACTTTAGCCACAGATTAAAGCAAAATTCTGATTGCAATGCAGGCTTGTGTACATGATTGATAAGAACAAAAATAGGGTAAACCCAAAGGATACAGGTTTCAATGTTGGCACCAGCAATAAACCCTGAAGCATCAAAATTGATACGAATAAACTTTCCCTGAAAATATCAAATACACACATTAAAAGTGACAAGAAACAACAACTTTTTATCAAGTGCTTATAATCTTAAAATAAATGTTTTCTATATTATTAACAAAAATTTTATTTCAAGTTAGCATCTATGTTGAATATCATCATTTGCAATGGAAGTTATTTTTCTTCAATGTAACAGTAAAAACAGTCAAAATGTTTAAACTAATACCTTTTATTTCTCATTAGGTTTGCTTATATGGATTTTGAAAACTAAATCATTATATGTGTTTTACAAGTGATACTTACAAAACGAGAAGAATTATCATTTTTCACAGTTTTGGCATTTCCAAAAGCTTCTAAAATAGGGTTAGCTTGCAAAAGTTGTTTCTCCAACTCCCCCTGATGAATAAAATAGTATTCATGCAAACAGTTATAAATACTAGAGAGAGACAGCAGGTACACATTTTCCTATACAGGTTACTTGTTTATCAACTCAGAAAAATAAGGCTTAATCCTAATTAGGGCTTTAATTATTAGGATACACATACACAGAACAAGTGCAATTATTAAGTCTGTAACCTCAAAGTTTGTATTTAAGTGACACAAATACAATTAATTTCATATCTACCTAAAAAGCATAACATTTGTATTCACACATATTTAGCAGTGGTTACCAACAGTTATTGTAAGCAACTAAGTTGTCACGGTATTATGACAGAAAATAATAAAAAAAAGTTAATATGGCTATTTATATGTTTTAATGTAATACCTTTAAGTATATACTGAAGTGTTACAGACTTCATATACAGATGCTCTATTTATCATTTGTGCCATGCAAGATAATCAGTTAATCAATATTACTATTAAATAGTATAATGCCAAAAAAGTAATTGAGTATAATTTGTTTCTGATAATTAATATTTCTATTATTCAAACCATCCAAGTAATTAAAATATTGTCATTATGATTTCTCACTATTATTTTTTGTTAATTCAAGGTTTTTAGCTCAACTGTTAGTGTCATGACTCATAAAAATAATGAATTAATGAAAATTAGTGTTTCCATTTATAAGTATATTTGATTATTCCAACTATCCAAGCCTCATGTGAAAGCAACTAATTAATGAAACTGGCTATTAATTAATTATCAAATTAGTTAATTACCCAGCTCCATACATAATTCAATAATTATTGTACTTTATAGAATAAAATCAATTCATAATAACAATGATACTTACAGTTTCATAGTCATGAAAACTTATAAAATATGTGGTAACAGTTAAGCACTTAAGGGAGCATGCTGAGATTTTAACAGTCATAATTTATATAACAAAATATGGAGATAGAAATATCAACACTCATGGTTATAAATCAAACACATGTATACGACTACAGCTACATAAGATACCTCGTGTTTTAAAAGGTATACTAGAGTAGTACTTATGATGTTATACTTTCTGAAAACACAAGTTTACCTACCCCACAAACTAGATGAGCCTGTAAGCATGAAGGGGAAAACATTCATAGGTTGTTATTAAGGAGAAAATTATAAATGAATATATAAGAAAACTGCATGTAAAATGAAGAAGTATATTAAACATAAAGCTGAGAATTCTACACATTTCATCTTCAGTATCTAAACAAAGATATAAAGAATTACAACATTCCTAAGTAAGTAGGTAAAAATACATTGCTACATCAGTGGTACTTTAATCAAAAATAAAACGCATAGAAAATATATGATTATCAACAGAAATGCTGTACATAATAATGAATGTGCAATTTAAACGAAGATTGCACGTTATTCAGGGTTGAATAATGTTGTTTGATGTGAAGGGTTTTTCTTTAATGAGTAATTCCAGTTCATTGGTGGGCTTGCAAAGAATATTGAAATTTGATATGTTGATTTCCTGTCCTGTTTCTTCACTATGTTGGCATGTTGCAGAAGTACATGGGTTACTTTTTTTTTTTTTTTTTCATTTTCATAGAAAGTCCCATATGTTCATCAATTCTAACTATTAAATAGCATTTGGTTTTACCAATACAGGAAGCCTTACAGTCTCCAAACATGTAAAGAGATACAAGTCATTAACAAAGAGAAATTGGGAGAAGGTCTTTAGTACAGAAAAAGTCCAAAATGAATGATATGGATTTAAAACTAATCTGGATTTAACTTGGAGTAGTAATGATGAATTATGCATTTAATTTGACTTTTTTAAAATTAAGCTGCATTTACCAATGTATAGAAGATAAGAGTATACAATGAGTTTAGGTACAGTTGATAGTCAGGTAGTTATCCCATACATTCTTTAATTTCTGTTGTTATGTGTCTATTATCTTCATGTTTTAATTTTGATTAAACTAGATATACATATGCAGATTCTCCTCACGATTCATGGCATGTGCGTGCTTTACTGACATATGACAATACAAATGTAA
This sequence comes from Tachypleus tridentatus, assembly GCF_004210375.1. Taxonomy (NCBI): domain Eukaryota; kingdom Metazoa; phylum Arthropoda; class Merostomata; order Xiphosura; family Limulidae; genus Tachypleus; species Tachypleus tridentatus. Next base: position 103,424,013 of record NC_134837.1, on the reverse strand, counting down.
CTTCCTTTTAGTGATTACTGATTGACTGGCAGACAACACATTGCTATATAATAGTGCAAGTAGTTTAAATAAGTAACTCTCCAGAAAACTTGCAGTCCCCTTTTGGAGAAATTATTGTTAATATAGCAATGCATTTTAGTTATTTACTTAGGAATGATGCAATTCTTTACATTTTTGCTTTAGTTACTGAAGATGAAATCTGTAGAATTCTACACCTCCTGTTATAAATAAACGAAATCATAAAAAAAAGAGCTATCAAGGTACCCATAAGAACAATCAAACCTACAAAATACAGTTAGCTATTACTTGATTCCTTGTAGTTCAAATTATTATTAGAATAATCTTGCATCAAAACTGACTTTAGCATATAAAAACAAAACAAAAAATGGCAAGAGAAATATGAAAATAGAAAACTTTTATAGAAACATTTATAGTTTTGATGTAAAGATACTTTGTGGTTTCAGACAAAAATTGCTTGAAAGGCTAGGAAAAAGCACTTTTATTCCACATTTTCTTCCTTCATTTTTTTAAGTCTACAGTTGGAGTTTATATAATAATTTTTTATTAGTTCCATAAGTGTTTAGTTTTGTGGTTTGTAGATTTTTTTACAAACCTACAAAAGTGAGGTAACAAGAATTATCTGTTGCAAATTGGGCAGTTATTTGGAAACCATAATCAAATGTAGAAAATATTTAAAGATAAAATTTTAAATATTCAAAATGAGCTTATTCTTTTCAGAAAAAAAAATGGTGGTTGCAAGTAAAAACCCAGGTTGGCTCACAAAGGGTATAAGGGATAAAATTAAAAATAGTATCACAAATTTAAGAAATTTAAATGAACTGGTAATACAGGAGATTTAGAAGATTATAGAAAACAAAGGAAGTTCACCAAATAGGAAATTAGAACATCAGAAAGGATGTCTGAAGAAATGTTGGCTGAATTAACAGAATTTAAGTACATTAAGTGTAAACAAAACATTTGTTACACAAAAACTACCTGTGATAGAAGGAATACAATTAGTTATCACCACCCACCATTAACTCTTGTGCTACTCTTACCAACAAATAGTGGGTTTGACCATTACATTATAATACCTCCATGGCTGAAAGGGCATGCATGTTTGATGTAATAGGGAAACTTTGAGGTGTTTTCAAATTTGTTTAGTGGCTAAGAATTTGTTGTATGTGTACACTGTTTTGTATGATGCATTTGTCATTGTGTGAAGAGTGGTAGTTAACTGGGTTTATTTTTTTCTGTTTCATTAGAGTATTTCAATGTTAGAGGTGTTAGTCTTTTATTTACTGTTTGTGTACTGCCTGTGTGTAAGTAACTCATGGTGGTAAATTTTGAAAGGCTTAAGGTTAGTTTAAGAACTCTGTTCTATTGAAGTTGTTATTAATTCTGCTGAACATATAAAAGTATAAAGGTGGCTTGGCACCCATACTTTATATAAGCTGAGTAGATTACTATTGTTTGTGTTTCACAACATTTTTTTTCTTTGTGCAATTAACCTTAACTGTGCAAAATATTTGCTGATGGATTTCTGAACATACTTTAAATGTTCAGCCCATGTAAGGTAACTAGTAAAGGTTATGCCTCAAAACTTAGCTGTGGGGCATAACTTCATTTTGGTACCATTTAAATTGAGTTAAGTTATTAAATAAATTTATTAAGGCTATACTAAAATATAATTCCTATTGTTTTGGTTGAGCTAAAAATTACCCTCCAACTGTTGCATAAATTCACTATAGCATTAAGAGATTTTTATATTCTACTCACTGCTATTAGGGCATTTTGTGAAGTGCTCCAAAGTACAATAGCCATTCAAGCAGTTTACTGTTGCTAGTGGCTGGGCAAATAGGATTTTAAGTTGCATCTACAGAAATACTGAATATAATTTGAAAAAGGTTACAACTGTGTTATGTACTGTGTTCAATTTTGAGGCCTTACCTTAGGAAGGACACTGAAATGTTGGAGAGGGTTAACAGAAGGGTAGTTAGAATGGTGTCTGGAATGGAATGGTTGTCATATAAAAAGAGGTTAAGATCTCTGAATTTTGTTTCTCTTGAATAAGAAGAGTTAGATGAGATACGACTCGAATGTTTAAGATTGTTAAGGGAATTGAGAGTAGGGATACATCATCTTCATACTTAATAGTAAGAGTGGTAGGACTAAACAACAAAAATGTAAATTATGGCAAGGTAGGAGTCATCTTCAGCTAAGCCAGTTTTATTTTTCAAACAGGTTTTTAAGATTGGTAAATCTAAGTGAGATTAGGAGAAAGCTTGATAATTATATGAATGATAAAGGCTGGCTTTGAGATTCTTTTATTATTACTATATTTTTGTTATTTAATAGTTTTAACTTAGTCTAGAGGATGGAACATTCTAGATAGTTTTTCCATAAACCTTATATTAACATCAACATGCACCTTATAACCATTCCAATATTCGTAACTTCAATATAAATTTTTAAAATTGTTGTGGAAATTTTTATATATCTTAAATACTGAGGGTAAAGTATAAGAAGTACTTTTCCTTTTAGCAGAGTTATCTTTATAACCTAATATCAAATAATCTAACATCATACATTAAAAGTGAGTAGCATAACAATGGCTTTGTTTACATTTACATCCTCAAACCTAACCAACAGGTTAAAAATTACAGCTGTAGTTAGTCCATTTGGCATCTCATTGATTAATTTCCTTAAATGATTGTGTGCTCTCTTAAAAACACATATCCTTCTAAAACTAATAAAAGTAAAATGGTTACTGATAGTAATTTTTACAATCTGTTAAGAAGTTTTCATTGTCAGTACATAAAATAATAGATAGCAACAATACTGCTGTTTTTGAAGTAATAACATTTACCTTCTGACACGATTTTATACTTTTCAAGAATTAATAACTTTTAAGAACAACACGATATACTATCTGATTTCAAGGTTTGGTGTCTCTTGACTGCCAGTGTATATCCTGACCTTGATTGGTACACTACAATGCCTATCTTCCAAATTAGGTGTCTTTTCCTGTGTATATGATATCAAAACAGTTTTAAAATATTACTGTACTTACTATGAGGTTTGTTGTTGAAGGATAATGCTTCCAGGTGCAAGGAATAATACAGGAAAACAGTGGTTACCATGCAAAAACAAAACATGCAAACAGCCAAAAATAAATGTGTATTACAAAAAACATACAATAAAATACCAGTGCATTCAGTTTCCCCAAAATAATGTTATGATAGTTTGAGTAAAACTATGTTATTAGGGACAGAATATTTCAGATACCACAGTTTCATACATATTGTAATAACTTATTGTGAATTACAATATGATATAAAGTTAAGATGCTACACTATTTAATAAGGTTTAATAATAATTTTCACACTCTTACATTGGTGTAATTCTTAGCAGTTATAAGCATTCTTTAAATAAACTTATTATTACAACTCAAACAAAGATGTCAACAAAGAACTTGCTCATGCCTTTAAGTAACTGCTTTTACACAAGTAAAACAAAACGAAACACACCTGCAGATGAAAAATATTCTAAATAAAATATTACAGCACGATTCAGTGTTACTTTAAAAATAGTGTGAAATATTCAGTATTTTTTAATCATTGATTTCAACCTGGGGAGAAAAGTGCAAAGCAGTTTATATCACTTATCAGTTACCACTTATTTTTTTCTTTATTAGAACTTGGATCAATATTAAGCAAGTAAATTAGCATATCTGTCTTCTGCCACCTCCCCAAAAAAGAAGTGTATTACAGTCAACTTATTTTTCACAAATATAAGAACAAGATACAACCTTGAAAAGTGACAAAATGCAAAGAAATCTTCATTTTCATGCAAAAGACCATTCTCCTCTAAATACCTATTAAACACCTTCATGCTAAATTTGAAAAATCATACACTTATCACCTTCTCTGACTCTCTTTCAAGTTAAGACTATTTTTTTTTTTATCGACTTAAATTTCATATTTAATGGTGACCCCAAACCGTTAATAAAAGTTTTTAATTTTCTTCATAAAACTTCAAGTTCCAAAACCTTTCATGTTACCTGTTTAAATCCTTCAGAGGGTGGAATGACCTGTAAAGAAATATCCAGCTCAGTGAAAAATACATGTTAATTATTACATAAGACACAATTTGGCATCATTAAACAAAAACAAAACAAAAAAGCTAATGTATTTCGTATATTTACTATACTTTTAAAACACTGTCGTACATGAACATATACTTTACAATAGTGAAGTACAATCAGCATTACCAATTAAATATTGGTCAGTGTGTTAGTGATAGTTCTTACAATGGCCAATTTTTCTGGCAAACTAGCAATTAAACATTTTTATTCACTTCCAAAGTTGTACAATTTAACAACTTCCAGTTGTAAGCTATCCATCATTAAGCTCTACCTTCTGAATGAAATCATTGAGATTTAAATGCTTAAAAATATTATAATACTGCAAGTTAAATAAGAGAAATATTTCAGAAACGTATATGAACTACACATAAATCGAGAGTTTAGATAACACGTTTAATTACAAGCCAAATCAAAAGAAATGGATTAGTGTAATTAAACTGTACTGTTCAGGATTATGATAATAAATGATCAGTATGAATATAAAACAAAGCATACATTAAATGTAACATGATTTATCAATATGGATAACATTAATATAATAAAAGCTACTTACAGAATGTCCAGAAGATGTACTAGTTTTTGTTTTGTAAGAAGCAATGTATGCCAAGTACTGGATTACTTTTTTTGTGTTTTCCGTCTTTCCAGCTCCAGATTCTCCACTTCAAGAACACAGAGAAGTTTGTTAAACTTTGTTATTGCTTAGTGGACTGTTAAACAATAGAAATCTCATAAGCACTTACTACTTACCTTAGGTCTAATCAACTACTACAAGTCAAAATACGATGTCGTAACTCAACAGTCATAGACAAAGGATATTGATCTTAATCCTGTAAAATGCATTTATTGCAGATTTGTTCTTCCACCATTAATGTTGAGCTATATGATAAAGTCTATAGAGTGTTACATAGATACAGATGTCCTAAAGGCATTGCTCCTTTTCTTCATATTTCAGTTGTTAAAAAATTACGTTACATTTCAGCATATGCAGGTGTTACATATTTATCTCAAAAGCAAACATTGTTTCTTGTACAATATAAAGCTAATCATCAGCAAAAAAACTTGAATGTCGAGTTTTGTACTAGTGGCTGATGCTTTTGAAGCTAAGTTTTCTCATAAGGCAGGTGGTAAGAATTTAAGTGATTTGTGTATGATGTATACAAATAATGAGCGATATGTGCATTTGATTATTCGCTAATAGACTTCAGCATATGAAATAAAAAAGCAATGATCAACTGGTTCCTCACTTTTAAATCAGTAGTGAAACGTAAATAATAGAAATTTCATACTGAGAAAAGTGATTACCGATAAGAGTAACGTCAGTTAACGCACAAACTCCCAAAACATTCTTTTACCATACATAAACTAAAAACAAATCTTTACTTAAATAAACTTTAAAAACTTCGAATGAATACCTGAAAGATATGTTAATGTTATCTAAAAAATAGGTAGCTGTGTGGTGATGCATTGTTTCAGAAATAAGATATTAGTTCTACCCATGTATTGCAATGGTACCACGTTGCTAGTACCGGCACCATTACTAGCAACCTGGTACTATTGCAAAAGGTGGGTAGAACTAATATTAACCTTTACTCAACCATTTCTAAGCATGTGACTTGAGCAGTCAGAAATTCAATTATTCCTCCCAGTGTGTTTTTGCAAGAACTTTTTTTTAAAAACATCAACCTAGATTGTCAATTATCTGTCAGTTCATGTGGTATGACGACTATCAATTAATCAGTTGAAATCTATGTTTCCTATTGGCTATAAATTAATGGGAGTCTCTTCTGAAAAAATACATTAGGAAATAGTAAATTTTAGCATGTAAGTAAGACGTGAAAAGTGGTTTCTGAATTTTTATTCGCTACTCTTTAGCCTCATAAGGTTCTGAATAATATAAAAATATAGCTTCAAAATATCCATGGCCAAATTATAGAGAATATTTCATGTTATATTTCATAGTTTTTTCGGGTGTAATAAAATCCATAAGATGAGAGGGCTCAAGATCAAATATCACAATTCTCACACTAAGGGAATTTAAGGGTTAAAAAAAAACATTTTCTAATGCAAGTAAGAATTTAATGTTTATATAATACTAAAATTTGGTTTATTATTTATAGTTTGATGTCAAGTTTGTTCACATATGATAAATGAGTAGTTTAAATACATTTTGAATGTAACTCACTGAAATGTCGTAATATATACAGTTTAACTTGTTTGCATGCCAAGTGTTAATCACCCATGCACCTACCGAACATATAAGTAGTCGCATTCATGTTCTCGTCCAGGACATACCAGCTTCCATATTTCTTGCTATTGCTGATTTTCACGATGAGGGTCACTTATCGACTGAAGTATTGATTTTAAAATTACTATATCAAACATTTATAATTCTGTCAAAATGAAGATGAAATACCAAAAGAGGCGTTTGATTAAAACTCAAAGATGGAACATGTTTTTACAGATATTATTTTCATTATATATTATAAACTTGTAGCAGTACTGACTGCAAACCCTGGTTCTACCTCCTACTTATGGTCAACTTTGAACATTCTTAAAATTATGCTAATATTATTGAAAGTTTTTACATGCCAAGTCGTAGCTTATATAATGAAGAGCAGTAACAACCATACTGTGAGTTCTGTTAATGTTCATTGTATGCTCAGAGCCTCATTTGATTTGCTAATAATTGTAACATATAGCTAACTCCAGATTGAAGTCAACTGAAAGTCTATAAAAATCAAATGTATGAAAGGCTTTCTAATAACACTATGTTACAAAAGTTTAATTTTTTCTCGTTCCTGAGCAGAAAATGTTATTTATCAAATTGCTTATGCCTAAAGTAAATGGAAAAAGACCTATTTTTCTCTTCAATCTTTGTTTTTGTGACCTGGGTAATGAAATTTTCAAATTTACCCATTTTCCAGAACTTTCCAAAGAGTCATGAAGTTCGCTATTCCAAGAATTTGGTGTGAACCCACTAATCACTCAAGCAATTGCTTCTTCTGCATGGTGGACCCTTTCAAACGTTGGGCTGGCAAAAATGCATCTACTAATCACATATCTGGACCTTCCATTATCCATCACCCCAGTGCCACACTGTCCTGAACTCCCTGTATCCACTATGCCATAGATAAAGCAGCCATCCTCAGAAAAGAGCAGTAAATCAGAGGAGGAGGTAGACATTGAAGATCCAAATTACAATTTCTGAGGTGCAGCTGGTGAGAGAAACCCATACTATCCCAAGCAAAGAGACATCAATGACTTGATCAGAGATCTTGGACTAACAGTGCCAAATGCCAAGCTTTTGACATCTAGGCTCAAGGAATGGGATTTGTTAGATGAAAGTATGCAAGTTGCAAGTCAGAGGAAGCGTCACTGACATTTTTCAAGCTTCGTAGCTCGTCAAGATGGGCTCTGCTTCTGCCACAATGTACCGGGTCTGTGCAAGGCAACTGGAATTGCCTATAACTCGAACAAGTGGTGCCTCTTCATTGATAGCTCATCCAGAAGCCTCAAAGTTGTGCTGCTCCATAACTCTTATCTGTAGCCACCTTGCTTTGCTATGGAGACTTGCTTCTAATTTTTTGTGGGAATCTTGTCATATCATTTTCTCCAGTTCATCAACAAGGGGCATGTCTACTAGTTTCAAATGTTGTCATTTGACCCTAATTAGGTCTGTGTGTTTTGTTAAGCAGTAAGCTTTTTTGCCCCTCATTGTGTCTTTGGACTCTCATTTTCATGGGCAACTAGCTCCTGCTTGCCTCTTCTTGTGTTCAGTAAGTCAATCATGGTCTGCTTACTTCTTCAAGAAACTAATCAGGTAGAATTTTCTAATTAGATGGAGAAGTCCATTCTTAACCCCGCTCATTATCTTATTCAACTGGAGTTTTTCATAATTTCTTATTTTCTCCGCTTTGGTTCAGGAATATGGAGTTGGCAGTCTCAATGGCCTTACCATTTCCTTTTCTCACTGACGAGGGTTCTCTTTTTTTTGGGGTGTGTGTGGGTTATGGGCTTTTTTGATAGCTATCATTCCCTTGGGTTGAACTTCTATGCATTACCTTCCTTTCTGATCAAAGGAATTTATCATACAACCCATTTGGCTCTCCTGTTGCCCTCTCCCACAGAGTCAGTGCCAAGTTTGCTTGGTGGCTCAACAGGGAGTTGACAATGATGGGGGTTTTCATTCCTCCACCTTATATAGTCTCATTTGTTTACCAATGCCTCCTTAGTGGGTTGAAAACTTTCTTCGATTCTTGAGAGATTTATGGTTGATGGTCCATTGAACAGGTTATGCTTTCTGTTCTCAACATCCTGGAACTTTTAGCAGTTCATTGGGCTCTATTATTTCTCCATCCTTTTGAAGAAGCAATGGTTATGGTTCATTCTGTCTATTCTCCTGTTGTCAGCTATATCACCAAGCAAGGGGGAACTAAATCCAAACCTATGTGTTTTCAGATTCTGGATCTTCTTTACTTGGCCTACGGCAGTTACATAATGATCTTCCTGTGTCACGTTCTTGGCGTTATAACTCTGGTGGCTGATCTTTCATTTCAACCCAACATGGTGTTTCAATAGCTATGTTTTCAACTGGAAACACCAATATAGATGTGCTTGTCACTCACTTGGCAGCCATAAATTCTTTTTTTTTTTTTCCTATGGTTCCTCACCCTTCAGCTTTTGGATTAAATGCATTCAGTTATGAATGCATATATATATATGCCTACTCACTGATCAAACTCCTTTCTTCAGAGTTGTTTCTCTTGTTCATATCACTTCTTGTTGTGTCCTCATTGTTCTCACTGATTTGATCCTTACTGGAACAACATTCCATTCCGTCACTTCTGTCCCAATCTCTCTTCTAACAGTCAAGAAACAGTCATTGTTTATTCTGATGTCACCAAATTCCATCTGCACATATGGCTTTTGTCTGGTCCCTTGTATCAGTTCAGGGATTCACGCCTAGTGTAGTGCTTCATTTCCTGTTCCATTCAGCATTCCTCCCTATGTGCACACCAGAGGCAGTGGCATACCTTCCGACTTTGGTCTGTTCACTATAACTTCCTTCCTCCTGTTGTTTGGTACTTCATATTTCCAAGTTTTGTTTGGTTGTTTGATCAGAGTTTGTATCAACTTTTTCTAGTTATAGACTGTCCTGTCAACATCTTCCAATTCTTCCCGTTTCTGGAAAGCTTTTTTTCCCCCCCCTATTATTTCTCTCCTTTTCCATTCCTTTTGTCTTCTCCATCCGTCGTACCTCTTTGTTTTGCTATATTAAATCTCATTTTGTATTTTATGTTTCTCCAGTTTTCTATTTGAACTTATTGCTAAGTGATCCTTGTATCATCTTTCCCTTAAGTCCTCTTCATCTTTGCTTGCAGTGCAGTTGTTGTCTTTCCAATATTTGAGTCATGGATGCTTCCTGGATCCTTTCCAATTTATCTTATGTTATCCTCTATCATTATCAGGCCTTCATTTCCTTGATATCTGCTACCAAGGTAAGAGTTTTGGCCTTCTATTTACTTTTCCCCCTGTACTCATATTCAGTTCCAAATAGACTTCTTTGTCCCGTTTATTCACCAAGATGTTATGTGGCTAATAATAGCTTCTTTCGTGTTCATGTTACCAACAATGTGTTCAAAGGATTCTCACTGTGTCCCATGATTTTTCCCCTATTGCACTCACTAGTGGGGTTCATCAACTCATATGACTGACTGACCTGTCCATGTAAGGTTGCCATCTGCACAGGTTTTTGTATTCATTTCATTATCCACGTTTTTAGATGCTCGCCTTTACCGGCTTTTGGAATATATCACTCAGGCTGAGATATGGCCAATTCCCTATACATTCATTACATATTACCTGCACGACCTGGCAGTGTCTTCTTCAGGTAGGTAACGTCTTCCTCTAGTGGCGATTCTATACGCATCTGTTTGTTATTTACTGAAGTCGACATATCACTTTTCCCATATATTTTAGCTGATACGTATTGTATTACATGATCCTACTTGGTGACGACGGCTGCCCAGTCAAACATTCTTTGTATTATATTTGTACTAGATGTGGATAGCTATATGATACTCACAGTTGAGATGGGATGTTTCTACAAGAACACCAGCAGCTTATATGGTGGTATGCGTATCTATATATTTTTTACTAAAAGTTACAAGTTTCATTTATTTTATAAAAGGACCATCACTCATGTACCTCATCAGTAAAGTAGATGGGAACTTCTGTCCATCCATATTAGCTTGAAATTCCTACAACTGGGATCATTCTGCTTTTCAAAATACGAAATTTCAGACACTCATTGCATCATCTCCTGTGTGTCATTCCTCTGGACTCTCCAATGTGTATTCTCCCCTCTCTTCTAGTTGAGCACAGACGTTCTTACCACTTTTGGTAAGATGTGTACTGTAGTTTTTTCCTTATGAGTGGAGTTTGAAAAACAAAATATAGCTTTCTAATCCATATATATCCACTTGGTGAGAAAAGGGCTACAGTTGTTATAATCATTACAGTATCAAACAACGAATACTACAATAATATTTAGTAACAAAGGCGCCTACGTGTATGTCTTTTTCATCATATATTTCTTGTGCAAGACGCTTTCACTGGATGATTTTGCCTCGATGGACTACACTCAGCATAATCTGACGTAACCCAAGGTGCTTCTCCTGGATGGTTTTTTTTTTTTTTTTTTATGGACAGGCTGCATTTGGCCTATTGAAATACATTTCATGGTCCGTAAGCCCTACCCACGTATCGTTTTTTAGTTCATTTGCTAATATTATACTATGTGCCACGCTAGCAATGTGGGATTATAGCTTTGAGTGAGAGAAGTTAACCTTTTCTTACTCTGAATAGTAGAGCGAGCTAGCTGCAGTACGATTGGTGCAGATTAATCATATGATCAACACATGTTCTGAAATGGCTCAAAACAGATGGGCTACCAAGGTTAGTGGCTGTAGAGTTTGTTTTTGTAATGCTTAGAGAGCAGACCAAAATCGAGATAATTTTGAGTAAGGAAATACCTACTGGAAATATATTATCAAAGATAGCAAATGTTAACTTTTTAATATTAAACTATATTGAATAAACTCATTTGAATAACTAGCAAATAAAATCCACGTTAAAGGGATTAAATCTCGTTTAAACAGTTTGAAAAACAATGAATTGTATTTATGCCAGCAAATTGTAAAATTATTATTATGTTTAATGGAATAAGATGAATTTTTTCGTAATAAACTAAAATTTTGATTACAAAGAGAGTCTTAAGGAAATAAGAAGCTGCGAGTGTAAATGTACCACTCATTTTCACAATCTAATAAAACTTATTTCTGTAAAGACTGGAATTTAGGGGTACGTATATTTCTTTTAAAGACTTAATCCTTGGTAGGCTGTTAAAACAGACATGCATCTGACTATTGTGTTGTACACTGCTTATGATCAACTTTTACACATAATGTTACGGCACCGTGAGTTACACTAAAACAAAATATTATCCTCTGAAAATTGTTGCACATAACATTACAACTTTGCTAAGATGCACTTGATATATATATTACTTCCCAATACACTCTTGATAAAAGAAGAACCATTATTGAAACACACACAACTTATAATTTTTGTCTACTTCTGTGATTCATGTGTAGCTTTCTGTTATCCCTATATAAATAAAACGAGATAAGTTGTTGCAATTTTGATTTTTTTTTTTGCAATGACATGTAATACTTAAAACTAAGTAAAGATAAAAGAATACCAAATTTTTGCAGTGCAATTACAAAAGTTCTTAAACGTTAAATTCTGATTACTGTTTATAAAACTCTTTTACTGTTGCGCTATAACACAGAGTTAAAACAAAATTTTATCCAAAATAACACCATTATGCTTATCTACTGAGAATTTTTTGTTAGAATACGATGGAATACATACGTGCAAAGAATAGACTGGTCCTCTCGATCTAAAGGGAGACAACAAATAAGAAGGGATTAGCATTGTGTAATGCAATAAACCTGAAGTTAAATATTTTTGTGTGTGCCACAAACATTCTGTCCTTACAGACGACTGTTGAATGAACTTCGGTTATGTAAAAAGTAATTCAATTTGAAAGAAGAAATTAAATAAATTATAATAGTTTTTACAATAAGCCGATTGGTTATAATAAATACCACCTCCTTCTTTCCCCGTACTAATTAAAGTGCTTCGTCTTCTTCAATATAATGTAATGATCAACGTTATTTCGTTTTCCCGTTCATTTATTCTTAGAAAGATAATGCATAATTTGCAAAAATCTAAAACAAGTCCAGCATAGTGTTGCATTTACATCTTACTGGGTCTAAATGTTTTAATTATGACAATGTGATGTTTTGTTTGTTTGTTTGTTTTGAATATCGCACAAAGCTACACAAGGGCTATCTGTGCTAGCCGTTTCTAATTTAGCAGCGTAAAACTAGAGGGAAGGCAGCTAGTCATCACCACTCACCGCCAATTATTTTACCAACGAATAGTGGGATTGACTATCATATAACGCCCCCACGGCTAAAAGGGCGAATATGTTTGGTGTGACGGGGATTCGAACCACCTGGCAGCGCCGAGACGTTGACAGAGTAATACTAGCTGATTTGTTTAATCAACTATTAGAAAGAAAATACACATTTAACTTTAGAATTAACGCACTTTTTATAGCTCTTGTTAATTGGTTAAGTAACTGCTGTAAGTTACTTCCTTGAAGACATTACAAATATTAAGTTTTAAGTGATCAACTTAACTAAATCTTCCTTCAACTCTGATCACTCCAACATATACTTTGGATTATGATAAATTCTAAACACGCACGTATTCTACATAAGAACAGAGTTGCATTAAAAATCAGGGAAATAGTGGGAACACGTGGTTACATTTATAGAAATTAGTTCTGTTGTTTTAAAGAGAAACTTTGATAAATTTTTAAGAAGTGTAACGTATTTTATCATTAAATAATTTACTTGATTGTTTTAGAGCAAAGTCATGTTGGGCCATCTGCTATGCCCACCGCGGGGAATTGTACCCAGAATTTTAGGGTTGTAAACACTAAAATTTATCGCTGTTCCTCCGGGGGACTCGTTAAACAAACTACATCAGAATTCGTAATAGTTCAACAATTGTCGATAACTGATGCTACACAGTTTCTTGATGTTTTGTTTTTGCATTGTGCAAGCGATAACTTAGTTTCGTGAGATATTATTGTATTTAATTCTGAAGATGTAAACATCGAGGGTACTCCAATGATATAACTGTATTTCAAATCAACATACAGCAAGTAATACAGTTCGACTGTTATATTTAATTACCTATGTTAATTACTTGATATTTGTTTTTAGTTTTCATTGATGTAGATGACGTGCGTAGACTATAACTTAATATTAATAAAGGCTGTTGTGGAAGGCTGAGGAATGAAATTAGTGTGTTTTAAGTATCCCATCCAAATTAAACTAGGGTTAAAAACGTTTTTGTTTAAATTGTTAAAATTAGTATATATATTTTTCTGTGTTGGATTTCTTAATGACTATCACAGTCCAGTTAAAAGGTAATTTTATATGTTAACCTTTAAAGTTCAGCATTATAATTAGGTCGCTGATGATTACGTGTGTAAATACATATTTTTTTCTTCCCTTTATGCTAGTCCAACCTACAAACGAGATCGACTAAGAACTGTAGCTAACAGCGTATGCACCATATGCTGTGGAACCCTATTTCTCATATCCCACAGCTGGCAGACCCCGACTGTTCTATACCAGCTACGCTATTATTTAGCAAGATCAGTTATACATGTACTGTTACGAATTTAGTTGACATCGTATTAAATCATAATATTTGAAATTAAATGTAAACTGTGAAACAAAAGTGTTCAAAAGTATCATAAATATCAGCTTTGGTTCATGCGTTAGTTCTGTACAATCACATGACTAATACGTTGAGGTTCCATCAGATTTTGTATGCCTGTCTAAATTATTTGATATCATGCTCTGTAGCTTGTTTCGTATAAGCGGAACTTGTCGAATCGCACAACTGAGAAGCGTATCCTATTAGTATTTGTTCATTTATCCTCAGAATAACTGACTGAATTAAGAAGATCCGATGGGATCAGTTAAGGAGAGTTTGGGTACAAAGCTTATGCGAATGTTGAGTGTAACAAATGTTAAAACTTACGAAATGGAATAACACGAGATTGCAAATTAGTTTAAATGCTAATAAACTAGTGTATCAAAATGAAGTTTAGTTCACAGGTCCATAATTCATGGCGTCCAAAAGTGAAAATAGTTTTTAAAACTCTGATGACTTTTTTTGACGCATCGGCTTAACTATGTAGTGGATTATCGGTTATGTTGCCATGACAACGTCAATGACTCACGGAAAATGCTTGCAAAATGGCACGCACGTAAGGACTACGAGTCTAGACAAACGAATGTAGGTTTAACAGAACACAGTGAATCAAAGTAAATTTTACTTATGTTCCATATTGAACTTCAAAAATGAGTCAAGTTTTTCAACTAGTCGAGAACAGATTTCACTTGAATTCCAATCAACAGTCACATATTACGTCTAAAAAAATACGCTATTTTACTCAGTACTGTATGTAGTGCTACGACATACACAATGCATACAGGGGTCAGCAGGGAGATTGACACCCACCTCCCTGTAAAATAAAAATATTTCTTTCTTTATTCATTCAGCAAATGTGTATGAAGTTATTCACTTTACAATTTCACACTGCTTCCCCCCCCTGGAGAAATGTCTGTGGACACCTCTGATCAGGTTTGTTAATTTTATAGTAGAAGTAATGTTTTTCTCAACTTTAAACTTTTGGTCATGCACAGTTCGGTCATGAACTTTAAACTGTCTTACATAATAACCCGTAAGGCTTGAGCGTCTGGATAAGATTCTGGTTCATATCGACCCACCTGCTCTGATAGGAGCGGATACAGCTCGAAACTGCAGCTCTCAGCTGAGCTGGCCGTAGTACTAGATCAGTTGTCCAACATGAAAAAAAATGTTTGTATCTTAAACTATACCTACCATAACACGATCAAACTCTAAATGCTACAACCCAACTGCAAAGCTAAAATAGTCTCAAACCTTCTTTCTTATCAAAATGGTAAAGTCGTGTTTATAAACAACTCTATACAAAATACGGCTAACGAACACTCCAATCGTTTTGTCTTTATAACATGGGCCGGGTGTGGCAGAGTAATCAGTGTGTCCGAAATGTAAATCCGAATATTAGGGGTCACGTCTTATTGCCGCGAAAACACATTCAGCACATTGGAACATGGATGCGTTATAACTGGGGCTGTTAGATTCAACTATTCAGGCAGACGAGAGTAGACTAACAACTGACGTTGGGTGCTATTGAGTAGCTGCTCTCTCCCTGTAAGCCTCAGTTCAAAGGGACGGCTATTTGAAAACCCTTGTACAGAATTCCGGTACTTTATAGATATCTATATTAATTTTTTTATAGCTCTCTAACAGCACAAAATACAAAATTGGTTATACGTGAGGTACTATACAGTATACACTAGGTCGTGAATGAATTTAATAATAATAATAATAAAACACGATATCTGTTACAAGGATACTACCGCATTTCGGTTGCGTCATTGCTGTAAAAGTCACAACTTATCAGTTGTTTAAAGAAGGATCAATAATTATTTATTTATGCAAAAATATTTATGAACGAACCCTGTACCACGGTATCTGACATGAAAATTATAATTAGTGAACATAACGTGCACGACGAGTAAAACGTAAAGCGATCGTATGTAAACACTTGAAGAATTTTGTAAACTTCTGACCAGCCAAGATCTCGTCTGCTTTCTTTACCTTGCAACATGCTCCTATACGCTACGTCTGTGACTGCAAAGACATGAGGCGGGACTTCATGGCGTTTCTTTCCCTTGTATAATTCGATAACCTTCTCTGTGTAAATTGGAAGTCTCTTGTAGGGGTTGATGACAACGCAGAACAGTCCCGAGTAGGTCTGTAAAACGACATCAAACATGTTATGTAACTAATTCATTTACTCTTACGTTAACTTTTGAAAAAAACAGTCTAAGCCTAACGAATGATTAATATACACACACACACACATACATATATATATATATATATATATATATATGTATATAGGCGTCTATATACATATGAACGTATATGTTTACTTATTACACTTCTGTAATAATTAAAATTATTATATTTATTAGGAATAAAAAACACGTTATTTATGGGTGTAGTTTCTAAGATATGTTACTATATATATACGTACATACATACATACATACAGGGTGGCCCGTAAGGCCCTACCCATCCATATGTTAGTTATATTCAATTGCGCATGCATTATAAATTTCTTTTTCCAGAGAAATATGGCCGATGTAAGCATATTTACACTTGAAGAGCGTATTGTGACAAGTACGTAGGTGCATGAGCGCAATGAGAATGAGGGACAGCACACAGATACACTGGATACATAAGATATATGGATGGGAAGAGACTTACGGGCCACCCTGTGTGTGTGTGTGTGTGTGTGTGTGTGTGTGTACACACACACAGCAGCTACGAGATTTAAGTGATTAAAACTTGTACTGGTGTACTGAAAAAAATAAATTGTACTGTTTTTGTTTTATTATGTTGATAACACTTTCAAGTCATGGCTACTGGTCTGTTGCAGTTAGGCGCTAATTTATGGGTGTAGTTTCTAAGATATGTTACTATACCATTATGATCAGCAGCTGCTAGTGTTTAAAACCTTTTCAACAAGATGATATACACATAAGGTGCGGTAAAGGTGTTATAAATCAATCAAGGGAACCGAACGTCACGTTCTTTTAATTAGAGGGTATTTCCTTCTTAAAATAGAATATATTAAAATTCAATCACATTTTTTCATTCCAGTTGTCTAATTTGCATCACATTTTCTGCTTAACAGACACTCATAACAACTGAACGAGATGTACTTCCGCAGGGTCCTCGAAAGTGTTCTGTTTCAAGAACAAATAAAAAACATTTGATTAGTAAATATTTTTATTTCTTGGTTTTGAAGTTCATATATTATGTTGAAGACTACAGCGTGCATAATTCTTCTCGTGATTCACGGCATGCGCAAGTTTTGTTAACGTCACAGTACAAATTGCAACGTTAAGCGTCCCTTATAAGACGTTATTTTAGTGTCTACTAAGTGACTGACAAACAACACATTACTATACAGGGGTGTAAGTACTTAAAACAGGTCACCCAGCGATGCAGCCTTCGGCCCCCATTCGGAGAAATTTACAGCTTAAAAATGTCAGTTTATTGCAACATGAACTCAAAATATTAGGTTGAGGAATAATTCGTGAGCGTTTTTAAATAATTTCATTCAAGCATTACATGCAAGACTATACAATACTTCAATGCATGAACACATTACACCCAAAACATTTATTATGATACTTTATTTCATGTAATACCTAGGTATATAGTATGCATTGTTTTAAACGAAAATGCAAGAAATTAAATTTTCTGGTGTCGAAAATGCTCGATTTTGTCCACTTGACATTCCATTTAATGAGCTGAAAATGAAAGCAAAAATTAAAGACATATGAAAATCAAACATACCATCTATTAGAGCAAAAAATTATCTACCAAATGACATGAAATATTTTGCGAAAGCGTTTCATTTATGAATATATTTTTTTAACTTGAAAAAACGCTCACAAATTATTCCTCAACCCAATACTAAAAATGTTTCAATGTTTATACAGTTGTTTAATAATATATACTACACTTAGCAACGAAACGCAAAGTATCAAACATGTTCAGTGATACTTGTTTTTTCTTTTAAAATATCATGAAATTTAAGTATTTGGTATTTACATTTATACCACAGGGTGTTCGGAAAGTCACTGTGCACTTATATATTTATTAACAATGTTTCAATACAGAATACAGGAGGCAAATACGAATGACAATTATAAACAATGTTGAAAGTTGGCATCAATACAGGCCTGGATCCTTCTTATTTTGTTTCTGAATACTGCTATCAATTGCTGGCTTGAAATAGACTGAATAAAATATGATTACAAAACTGCACAATGACTTTCCGAACACCCTGTAGTTAAGTTACAATTTTTGCTCACTGATGAATTAGTAACTTTTTGTTCAGTAGCAAAAACCTCACTGAACGGTATAATGTCCACATTAATAATCAGTGATGACGAGAAACCCACTTGTTGAATGGTAAACGTACCTTCTATGATACTAGCCCAAACGACGTTTCGACCTATAAATGTCCACATTTATTAACAGTTGTTAATGGTAACGTATTCTGATACTATCCACATTTTTTTTTGTTAATGACATACTTTACCGATGTTAACAAACGGCTAACAAACAGTGCGCTAAGAGGTACTAAGAAGAATTCCTAGATAATACCTGCAAGAACAGTGGTCCTGGTTTGGTACATAAAAATATCAATTATCTAGATACCTCGCATTCAGTTTGTCGAATTAAATGATGTATCTCTCTGGAAAAGTTATTCTGGATAGAGTTAAATTGATAGTAAATTATAGAATCAAATGTTAATCTTTTCTGTAAAGTATCTCAGAGTGAAATAACAGATCTATTATCTCACTGTATATGTTAGGAAATTACTATAGTATTTAATATCACAAATAAACGACGTGCTTAAAACAGAGAAATAATGGTTTCGTACCATGTGAACAAATATAAAGATTACGTACATTATATTAAATAATTTTGTAGTTTCACCATGTTGTTACATTTTATGTCGCCACACCTGGTCATGCTCTGGCGACCGTGAATCGTGACAATATTCCTAGAGCTTAGTTTAATTGCAAAATGCTCCGTCGTAAGGCTGTCACATTCAAAGCACACCCATCTTTCCTGTTGCTTTCTGCAATGCTTTTAATGCACGAGAACGACGTCTATCCAGCCTCCATTTCAATAGTTGAAATGCACAAAAATCTATAGGGACTACATCCGGTAACTTGACTGGTATGTCTTCGTATGGAATGACATGAATATCCGTTTTATTCTCTATCTGCTTGATGTATACGACTGTTACTGAAATGTGTCATAGAAATAATTTTTCATTATGTTGCATACTGTTGCCTGGGTCACGTGAACTAACAGATTTGTGTTCATAGACTTTGCTTACGATAGCTGAGATGCGATTGATTGCAGATATCTTTCTCAATGGTCTTTGTTCCCCAAATTTAACCCATGCTTCATAATTTTTTAATACTACTGAGAACTAGGGATATTCCCGCGTTGTAAATGTTAAATCCCCGACGAGAACGCAGCATTACGATCTGAATGAATATTTTGCGCTAGAAAGGGTTGTTACGTGCTCTTCTCAAGAGCGAACAACTTTGTGATATCACACTAACCTTGAACAACAAACAAATGTCAAGATGTAGTTATTATAAATTCCGTTTAATCGTGAATTTCTATCGGCTGCGAATTTTGTGTGATTTGCTGATATGTATGTTCTAAATAGTTGTAAAGCATAGCGTGTTGAATTTTCTGTGAAATAGAGAAGTATACACGAGGTTAACAATAGATTAATAGATCACTGACTGCTTCAAGTTTGGTCAAAATGTGTTTAGAGTAAAATCGGATTTATTGGTGTATGTATTTGAATGCCAAAAAAAAAAAAAATCATAAATCTTTGCTAAAGTTACGTATAAACAATTTGAAATATGGGCGATATTTGAATGCAACACAAGGGTGGGTGGAGTATTTGTAAACAACACAGCAAAAACATTAAGCCCAGAATCCTGCACGTTGAATAAAAATGATACTAGGTTACTCCTGTTTCAACCACAAATAAAATAAATAAATAATGCACTCAAATCGTTCTCCGAGTGCTATATAGAAAATACGAAACTAGCGTTGAAAGCTGTGGAGTTGATCCTCCTTTGGAGACTACTATTTGTCATATATTGGGGGAATGTTTCTCTAGTTTTTGGTGTCATTGAATCATAAAATATCAAGGTAGATAGCGTAACCACAAAAAAAAACCTCGGCAAATCTAACAAGACTTTTCAAACGTTAAAAATAGACTAAGACATAAGACCAGATTACAGCGTTTGGTCTTTTATGATACAAGTAATAAGTATAGAAACAAAGTCAGGATAAACACAAAAATCCACAGATAAGTAGCCAGTATATATTGAATCTCATAACAAGCTTATGATTATTAGCCCTTAAGACTATATAATACTATTCAGTTTAAATTCCTTTATTCAAATATATTCGTGCAACTGACAGGAATTTAATATTTAACTGGATATAAAAGTTATTCTTGGAAACATTTGGCTACTTGCGTAGGAATTTTTGTATGGTTTTATTTTATTTTGTTTTAATTTTTCTTATAATTCAATGGTACAATATATATTATTAATATCATATCAGTTTTGTCAGTTTCTTCATAACACTTGTAGAATCACCTTAGATATTGATACTATACCATACACTTGGCTACAATAGATTATTAATCATCAGTAGTCATAATCGTGACTCGGACTTAATGTTGAGAAACCAACTGTAAGGAAAGAATATACGGAAAATATATAGCTGTATCATTCCAATATTCATGTTTGCTTTCTTTACGGTACCGCCATTCCTACATCATTTTACGTTTAATTTTTTTTATTACTTGTTTTGTGAAGTTTTTACTGCAGAATGAAAATTAGTGCATTATAGAAATATATTGCTGATATTTTTTTTACTTCATACATAATATAGGGATAGGCTCCCTAAAGACACCGATTGTCTAGTGTACAAAGCATTGAGTGTTCTACATGATACAGTCACGTAATGTTCATCTATTATTGGCTAGTAACTCATTTTTCACCTTATACTTAATATTTTTAAAGGAACACAAAGTAAAGCTAACTTCAAGGGGTAATGATAAAGTCGTTTATATTAAAATTATGAGTTTTAAAGCTTATATTAAGCACTACATTGCTTAGTGACAACATATTCTCAAGTACTCTTAAAATGCTTTACTGCCGTATTAAAGCCATTACAAAACTTGACATTTTTTGGCTATCGTGTAAAAAAAAACACTGACTCTTTAGCTAGTTCTCAGTTATTTGCTTTAGCAATACTTTTCAATGATATTTGGATCTCAAACTGTGAAATACTCGATAACAGGTGCTTAAACAAGGCTGTAACTCAACCTTAGCAGTTATTTTTAAGCATCACAGACTTAATAGATTTAATGCAGCAACCATTTCATCTCTTAGCTCATCCTTACATACTAAGCACTGTCCTCCTTAGTGGTATTCTTTGTTTTTAAAATTTCGCGCAAAGCTACACTAGGGGTATTTGTATTAGCCGTCCCTAATTTAGCAGTGTAAAATTAGAGGGAAGGCAGCTAATCATCACCACTCACCGACAACTCTTGAGCACTATTCCTTTTACCAACGAATAGTAGAGTTGACCGTCACATTATAACGTTCTCACAGCTGAAAGGGCAACCATGTTTGATATGACGAGGTTTGAACCCGCGACCGTCAGATTACGAGTCGAGCGTCTTTACCATCTGGTTATGTCGGGCCTGCTTACTAACACTGTTACCTTGGAAATTGTTACAAAAAGCATTTTGAACAAAGGAGTTTTTGCTGTCTTTATGATATATCATCTACTGCTTGAGCTGTTGGTTTTAGCTTTTTGCTCATGCGTTTCTGGATGGAATTCACGTATTTGTGTGTTAATTACATCAATCCATGGCATGACGTTTTAATCATTATTTTTAACATACTGCTAATAATACAAATATTATCAACTATATAACACTGGATTCGATAATATTCTAAAGATCTTACGAGTGAAAGTAAATATTTAGCAGAACAATATGCATAACTGCATTATCTGCTTCCAGTGCGGATTAGGTTTTTCGTGATACTAAGACTCGCCAGACTAGGTCATTGAAACACTGTTGTAACAACCGTTACGGTGTGATAGGAAGAGCCAGCAGCAACAATGACACCAGATATCACTATCGTTCACAGCTGAAAAATGTCAGATGAATTCTGGGGACGAGAATCACCGTGTGGTATTTTCGTTCATCTTCTGTGTTTTCATAATCGTCATTGATGAAAGGTACTTTAAAAAGTAAGAGTTTACTTACAACTAAGCAATTGCCTTTGTTATTTTCTTTCTGGGAGCATGTCGTTACTGCTAGGATTGGTATATATCGTTAAATTTGAAAGACATAAACGGCCTATTCACACAGTGTTTTAACCCCTATTTAGTGCAGCTTGTTCATAGAACAGTCTGAGCAACCAAGTTCGATTAGCAAACGAACTGAACTAAGTCCACCAGAAGAAGTATTCTTCGCCCGTTTGTTAAAAGAACCGAGTTTAGTTCGCTTGTAGCATTTGAAGATGTCGGTGAGTATTGACAAAATAAGGAAGTGGACCGTTAAAATTAGCTCTAGGTTGTTGTTGTTACCGTGAAAACAAACTCCAGTTCATATCTAAATGAATTTAGCACGTTTATACACATGGCAAGCGTGAGAAATAAACGCATTCATTGATTTTCTTCTCGTTTGTTTTTGGAACATCGTCCAAAGCTACTCGAGGGCTATCTGCGCTAGCTGTCCTTAACTTAGAAGTGAAAGGTTAGAGGTAGAGCAATTAGCCAACATCGA
Organism: Tachypleus tridentatus; assembly: GCF_004210375.1. Classification (NCBI taxonomy): domain Eukaryota; kingdom Metazoa; phylum Arthropoda; class Merostomata; order Xiphosura; family Limulidae; genus Tachypleus; species Tachypleus tridentatus. The sequence goes on along the minus strand of NC_134837.1, from coordinate 103,401,166 downwards.
CGACTCTTGATCTACGCTTTGCTAAGGAAAAGTAGGACTAACTATCATATTACAACGCAGTCACGGTTGAAAGCGCGGGAATGCTCAGTGACGGGATTCAAACTCAAATAACTATAATATAGAAATTCGAGCGCCCTACACCCCAACCAGTCCATGCCTAGCCCTACATTCATCGAGTCAAATGAACCAAAGTGTGATCATTTGAAACGAACCCAATGCGAATGATGTAAGAGATCGGCTGGTTGTGACCATAGGATCGCTCTTTTTCATAAGCAAATTGATATTTGAATACGAATATAACATTTATTATGATTCAAAGACACAAACACCCATTTTGAAAATAATTTTATAGCTCTGCAGAAGCTAACTGTTACACAAATGTTATTACGAATGTCATATTCTTTATACATGCTTTATAGAACTATTAATATCTAACTGACGATACCATACTTGTAGAATATTTTGTTTTAAAACCAGAAACATGTTGCTGCAAAAAATATAGGAAGCCCTACCGTAATATTTAAAGTAATAATATTTTGTAAATGTAAAATGATGCACTGATGTCAGTGTCAAAAAAAATGTAAACAAGAATATGGGATGACAGTTATAAACAGGTCAACCCAACATAACTTTCAGACTAAAATTTAATGTTGAGCTATTAAAATGCATACTTGATTTTAATATCGGTGCAATTGACAGTTAAGTATTCCTGACTATTAGTATACAGTTTATCACAATATCATAGTCGTGACAGAGTAGGCCTAGGACTTACGACAAGAAGAATCGAGTAAAAAAATGTTTCAACTATAACAGACTTTACAATCTTACTACCATTTCGGTCGATTTATTTTTTAAAGCCACGTAGAGATGATATATGTGTAGCTGTTTCATCCTTACCTTCTCATTTGTATTGCTTATAGCACCGCCATTTTAGATATTTTCACATTTACAAAATGCTTTTATTACTTCTTTTTTTTGACATGTTTACCCCCTTACTAAAAGTTAATTTATTCAATGAATGTGTAATAAGATTTAATTATACCAGCAGAAATGCTTCACTTCTGGTGGCTATTTGTGTTACTAATTACTAATCGTAGTATTCATATCCAATTTAAAAAAATCAGAATGAACACTTTCTAAAATGATTTTTTTTATGAAAAGTACATCACGGGAAAAGTGTTCGAATCGTGCTGCTGTAATGAGAGTACTTTTATTTAAAACTGTCTTCTGTGATAAAGAAATGGTATTGCACATATCGTAGTTATTTTCTCTTTGAATATTGAATACCCAAAGTATGAATTTTTTATAGATTTTTTATTTTTATAGATGGCGCCACATTGTATTATTTCGGTCATGTACATAGATACATATATACATGTTACGTCCATAGTGAGATAGTGAGATGTGTATTGTTTTACACACACACACACACACACACCTTCACCTCCTACATAATATAGGGGGCGGCCTCCTAAAGACGCCTGTATAGGGTACAAAGCATTGAGTATTCAACACGTTATAATCATCTAATATATATGCAAAAACGGCTCGTTTGGGTTGAGAAAATATTTTACATAGAAGAGCGAACAACGTTTCGACCTTCTTCGGTCATCGTCAGGTTCTTTTTTTAAAGGAACGCAGGGTTTCTGTAAGAAAGCTAACTTCAAAGGGTAATGATAACATTGTTTGCACCAGAATTACGATTTAAAACAAAACAAAACATACTACTAAGCGATTACATATTGCACTGCCCAGAACACACATAACGGATTTAGGTTTAAACTGATATTAGTGACGAAGTAGGTGTAGAGTTAAGTCGACTGAAACAAACAAAAAAAGAAGAATGTGGTTGGTTGGTCGTTTGCTGGTTTGGTAACTTAGCGATACCAAAGACGTTGTTTTTAGGCTTGTTTTGTAAAGAAAAAAAGAAAGTGAATGCCAATCAACTTTTAAAAGTAAAACTCTCTGTTACTGATATTTTATAGTGTGCATATTTGTATAACGCCTACCAAGTACGTTGGTTATTCATACGTATAGAATATACAGTCTGTATAATAAAAATAATCACTGACCACTGTATTTTTGAGTATTTTCGTTCAGTAGTGAATTAACATTAATGTTTGCCGTGATAGTATTGTTACCACTAGAAACACTTAAGTATATTATACACAACTTATCACTGGACGAAAAATGAGTTATTCTAACACTGCTGGCCACTAGGATTAAATATTATTACAGAAATACGTGGTGATACGCACATACAATATGCTAATACATAATACTCTAAACGTAAGAAATAATTACGGAAATTAATGGCCGAGAAACACAATAACTATAATTGGTATTACTTACATTTAATCTTACGAAAAAGATATATATATACAATACATGAAAACACCCAAGTGTAAGACTAGGTTCTCTTTCTTTATCATAATGGAAAGTAAAAAAAAAAAAAAAACATGGTTTAACTTCTAAGTCAGATAAAATTATTCCGGTAGAACCAGTAAGGATTGTGTCCATTTAAATGTTGGGACGAGGAAAGGAAGAGATAAAACAATGTTAACTTCACACACGTTTACCATAAAACTCTGGTCTTTATGACATTTAGTACAGAATCGCACGAAAAGGATGGACATTCTCGTATTTTATTCTAAAAAACTGCATATAAAAGATAAAGCTAATTCTAAACTTTCGAAAAAGTCAAACATGTATCCGATGGTCTGTGGTTCGCATCCCTTTACCCCCTCCCATATATAAATATATAGAAACATAAAAGAGTGACAGTAAATTCCAACTAAGAGGTCTGACAAGAATAGCTAAACTACAGAGTCGGAGATGGATTACTTTAACTAGTTGTCCTCCCTCTGGTCTATTACTTCAAATTAGAAACAGCTAACACATATCTCTTGTGCAAAATGTATCAAACAAACAAATACATCTAGCTATCAAACACCAGCCGTAATCAATTACCTTTGTTACCTACTTGCTCAAAGGTAAGCCTTAGGGCTTATAATGCTAAAAGTTTGGGTCCATTCCCTTGGAAGGCACAGCTCAGATATCCTATGCAATGGATAACTTTGCGCTTAAACAATTAAAAAAAAAGCAGCTACCTTGCTACACTTATTTTAGACTGGTATTACTTTGCAGCACTTTCTTCCTAGTTCACACACAGACGTGGGAATACAGCTGAAACCACTGAATTTCTGGACTGCACCCATATATGCAAAGGCCACATTTAAGAGATGAAAAAACAAAACAGCCTCAGCTGCGGTCAGCATGCAACGTTTTCTCGGGGAAAATGCCACTCATTGCTCTTTTTCTCCAAATAAAGAGCCAGTTCTTTCAAACAGATTTCTAACTATTCGCCCTTGCATGCAGCTTAAAGTTTTCTAATTCAGATATGCCATAATCCTAGTAGTACTGGGCAATGTTTTTTTTTTAGAACACACAAACATTATTAAAAAAAAAAAAGAGTGCTTTTATTCTACTTTGTTTCAATACCAATTTTCTTCCGAATTACACCCAATTTTGGCCTGCACGGTGCAAGTTCTGGTTTAAATTTACTACTAACTATTTCAACTAATTTACGTAGTTGTTTACGTTCGTTTGCAAATCCTTCAACACAACAACTCAGAAGTACGTTACTTGAGATTAAATAAATATACATATGTATTTTACATTACACTGTTTATTTCTTTTTTTATACTTTATGAGGCCCTCTATGGTAAGTTTAAGCAGTGGTGAAATGCAAGTGCTTTTTAAACTTTATTGAACAACAATAAATCTTGCAATCCTAAGGCGCTAAAACCAGATAGACCTGATTACTTTACAAACTGATTTAAAACTATACTTTATTGTTGGTTACCTAACGAAATTATCTAAACGAAACAAAGGAACAGCCACAATCAAACGTATTTAATTTCGTAGTTGATCGAGAATTTCTAGTGCAAATAAAAGTCATTTATTCTCCCTCACAAAATTCAATTCACAACTGTTAATACGAATATAAATTAATAGTAAAAAGTAGCCAGTAGTTTATTTTAGAATATCGCGCAAAGCGACACAAAGGTCAAAGTCGTCCCTAATTACGCATTGATAGACTAGACAGAAAACAACAATCCTCGTGTTTATCTTATCTTACTGAATAGTAGAATCTTACAGTCACACTTATGACGCAATCACAGGCCCAAAACGCAGAGCCTGTTTTAGCGGAAAATAGTTCACGAATCATGAACCCTTGGATTCAAAATCCGATTTTGCTAATTACTATTAAATTGTTACGTTCGTCAGTGACATATGAGCGAGATATAGAAAGCTAGACCTTAAACGTTCTTCTGAGGGACAATGATGCCTTGGAACAAAGCGGTTCGGTTATTACGTCTGATATTAAATCCTCAAGAAAAGTAGCTAGAACATCATCTTAATACTTTACACAAAATACTGCGTTACACATTAACTCTAGAACCCTCAGTCTATTAAACAGATTTTTATCTAAACTATTTATACAACTGACTGTATAAATAGCTCATCCATAACTTTGTTGGTTACAGGGTACCCAATAGCATACGAATCCCACATGTAAACAACAAATAATGAATAATGCAACCAATTCCAATAATTAATAATAGGGTCGCCTGTACACCTTACATAAAAAAAAAGAGTCATGTTACTTTTTATTTTCTTTGGAGGGGTCTGTTTATGCCATCGAGCGTTATAGTAGGACCGAACACAAAGGCTGGATGCTGTGTGTTAGAAAACGTTATTCCATTTGAAAAATATAAATAATATTGTAACAAGCTACACATATGTTGTAGTTTAGAAAATGAGCAAAGCAACTTAACATATCTTCCATGTAAGAACAAAAACAATGTACTTGGTCTTTAACTGTGCATTTCAAACGTAAAAGCTATTTGTGAGCTATTTTGTATCCGCATATATCCTTGTTTGTTTGTTTTAGAAGAGGTATCTACACATAGCCATTCCAGATTTTAAAACGATATACTAAAGTGGAATCCAGCTAGTCTACATCACTCAGTGTCGGTCTTGAATTACTCGTGTTTGAATAACTCTTTTCATTCCCATAGTCTCAGAGAGCGGATGGCACTTTCGTGAAAACGGGACGCGAGTTTTCAACTTTCGGATTCCCAGTCCATACACACTAACCGCTAAACTATATCAAGCTCGTTCATCCACAAAAATGGCTCATTTCTTTAAAGCCCATGCTTTGAGGTTTCCGAATTCAAACTTATTATAAAAAAAAAGTCGTAAGTGAAAAGTGGACTTTGTAATTAGAAAACGCCAGTATAAACATTTTGAAACATTCGTTTCGAAAGAATGTGTAATTAGATGTAAAAAAGAATCGCATGTTTTTTGTCGGACGTAAAAATTAACTTATACAGAAGCCAGTGCCTTAGACGAAATAAGTTGTTTTATCTGATGGACATTTGTAATATAAATCTCAAAATGTCGCCAAAGAAGTAAGTTGAATGGTACTGTGACAAGAGTTCCATTTTAATGACCAGTAGCCTGGTCACGTTCGTTTTGTTATACCCAATTAAAATGAATCAAACTATTCTCTCTCTAACAAATTGTAACACAAACATACGTAACCTTGTGTATTCAGTGATTGTATCAACATCTTTTGAAACGTGTCTCCTTCTAATTTTCTTACAGTATTTTTAGAACAAACAGTTCAGTAGGATTTAGAATATATTAATTTACTAAGAGTTTTCTGTTTTACTTCAATCAGTTTTATACTCTGACGGTCGGCACAGCATTTGATCACATCCATTTGTGAGTAGTTTTCTAAATAGTTGACACAACAGTGACATTTTTATAGCAGTGTTCACAAAACTCGACACGTTCAAGTTCGAAAGTCAAACTTTATTTAGAGATATTAATTTTTCACAAACAAAAAGGAATTCTTTGTGTACAAGTTACAGGGTAAGCTAATTTTGTTTACATCATTGGGTAACTTAATCGCCGCTGGTCAGAACCTGTAAAAGACTATCAAACTGCGAAACATTAAGCCTAAAATTATCGATAGAATTCAGAATCTTTTAGCAATGCAATTTAACCACAATATTTCTGAATATTTTTACACGAAACTGTTTGTGGGTCTCGATTTTGTTAGGTAAAGCAATCCAAGAAACATGGGTGATAAAAAAAAATCAAAACTGCCATCACCATGGCAGCTAACCTTATTAATAACAACCTGTGGTTACCCCGTGTATTCTACCCGAAAATAAGAAAGTTGCCATTTTTGTGGTATATTTTTCACATCAAATATTGTAACAAGAAAACAGTAAAATTACTCAACATGATACAATATAGGTTGTGAACTGTCTACAAACAAGTTGATGTGCGAGGGTTAAAAAGAACTAAAGTGTCACATAAGTAGTTAATTCAAAACCAAATAAATCAATTTACTCAAACGTGTTACAGTACAAAGTGAAAATATGCGACAACTCTGAAAACGTCCAGGCGAGCGAATTGTTTTATAAGTGTGTAGCTCACAGATGCTATGGGCCATGAAGACGTAACAACTGCATATTCTTACCGGAAGGCGTAAAATATAAACAAATACGTTTTTTTTTCACATTCGCAACATGATTTCATGTAGAATTGCGATAAATGTTAAAATAAAAATATAATGAAGAAACATCGGAGCAAAACTGTAATCTAAGTTTCATATTGTCACGTGCTCATATATTTAATGTATATACTGGTAAACCTAGCCACCACCCCCAAAAACAAATACTAGGCTTAAAAGTAAGCGATTGATAGTTTCAATATAAATGATCCATAAAAATATCACACAGAAGTGTTTTCATCAATGTAGAATTTGGGTCTAATAATTCTAAACTCCTTTCATTTGAAACATTTAATAAATTTGACTATTTTTTAGAGGTGAAGTGTTAGTTTCATATTTTTTTCACATACCTCTATGATTAAAATCATGTATTTTTATCTATAGTAGTGTTAATCTAAGTAATTAGATTACCTCAGTGACGTAATGCCACAAGATTACCATTTAGCTTTATGAAGCTTAATAGATGGCGCGAACATCAACTGATTTCTGCGGTTTCATACGCGACATAATGTCAATCACCTTTATTTAATTAATTAGAAACATTTTACATAATTATGAAATTATGCGACCAAGAAAACTTATCTTACGTTTCGGCTAACTTGACTTTGTTATCACACGTGTTTGACCTCCAAATAATGTATTTGTTTCATCACAATACTGGATAAAAATTAAAATACTTTTTCGAACTTGCCTGACTTCAAGACGACTGACCCAAATACGAAACAAATAGGTCTCGGACCTTTGAACTCATCGAAACGCTAGTGCCAATTGCATCGCATTATCGTCAACCTAAGTAAACTTTTGTAATAAAAGTTGTATGGTTTTAAAATAATAGATGATAATTCTAAAAATCATATTTGGCATAGTTGAAAATTAAAACATATCGCAAAAAATATTTACATATATTTTATCTATTCAGTTTAAAGACATGAAACATAATAAACTGACTTTTTTTCTCAAAATGCCATTCTTGTTTTTATTTGCTGTTTGTTTTACTGCAGTTTAAGTTTTAATTTAAAAATATATTTGTAAGAATGATTTTCATGCAAAAGTATGTTTAACTTGACTTAAACACACCTAGAAACTTTGTCCATGCCTAAAGCGCCTTTATTTATAATATTAGCCTACGTTCTGTTTACGTTCTATCCTAACCTAGATTGCTAGAATGCTACATTGAACTAATATGACAATGTAAAAAGGATAATATATAAATAAATACATCCACAAGAGACGATATAATAAACTGTATAAAAATAGAAGAAATAGACAATACAGGTAAAGTATGAATAAGGTAAAACTGAAACATGGAACAAGATATGTAGAAAACCAGTCAGTACTACAGAACGTAAGACAGGTATACCCACTTGACACAAACACACTTTGCATAAAACTAGCGAATTTCCGAGTGTGTTTTCTCTACTTTCACCGAATTACTTTCTACAGTACAAGAATATTTACTTAAGTTCTGAAACTTCTCACGTGGTAGTTTATTTCGTACTTGTACCCTCCCCCCGTCTTTTTATTTTTATTACAGATTTTTCAAATTCACAAGTTAATGAAGATTTGGCGGTAATACTTTTTCATAGTTTTTCATCAACTATTCATTAAAACAATAGACTGCTTGATCCGTTATGAATTTCAAGGAAATAATTTATCATTGTTATTTCAGTTCAGTAGGCTATTTTGATAAAACAACAACAAAACAACGAAAAGCCTTCAAATAAAAAAACAAACTAATGGTGGTTATTGTTATTTACTTCGTGAGCCAGTTCACACAGATCTCCTGGATTACTGGTACCACATCTGACAACACATTCACATGAGCAGAAATCCAAGTTCACCAATCCCATCCTTTTGTGTGGTCAAACTATTAAGACGCTCGACTCGTAATCCGAGGTTTGAATCCTCGTTACACTAAACATGCTCACCCTTTCAGCCGTGGAGGCGTTATAATGTTACGGTCAATCCCACTATTCGTTGGTAAAAGAGTAGCCCAAGAGTTGGCGGTGGGTGATGATAACTAGTTGCCTTCCCTCTAGTCTTACACTGCTAAATTAGGGACGGCTGGCACAGATAGCCCTCGTGTAGCTTTGCGCGAAATTCAAAACAAACCAAACCCCCTTTTTTGTATATTACCAAAATTAAACTGATCTATGTTTTAAACGGCAAGATAATAAATAACTTTTTTTATGTAAAGGAACAGCGTGAAATTTTCATATAACAATTTATTGACTAAATTTCACTTAATAATCATGATTAAAATCACGTCTTTTCGAAATATTCTTCTTAAATAGTCCTTTTCGAACTTCAAAACTGTGCAAAATCTGCAACTCAGATGACAAATACAAAATCAGAAAACAAAATAAGAATCCACAGAAACGTAAACAAATATAATTATAGTAACAGATATACACGTAGACGTAACCTTTGGGCAGGTGTCCCGCCATTAATCAAGCAGGGGGACAAAGAATAATTGGACACCCAATATTTTGCCGACAGCAATTTTTTATATTCATTCTCTCTCTCTCTCTCTCTCTATATATATATATATATATATATATATATATATTTGAATAATATTTTAAAGCGGTTTTATTGGTTGTCAGACAAGTTTTATACACTTAAGGCTGTCCCTCCACAATGTTTTGTACTATCAGACATGTCTTATACCGAGATAAATATGAGTAACAAAATCAAGTTATAACAACTTCCAATCCCGTGAAAATAGCGTTCTATTGAGATGGTATGGGGTAATTGTCCACTTTGCCATTTTTTACCATAGGATATAAATTTACTACATCAGCCGTTTCGGGTACGTCGTTCCATTGTATACTGTTACTTATGGAACGTTATTACATAATATCTATAGCAATGTACATTTAAACAATCATGTATGGCATACATATGTTTCAGTAATTTACGTTTTATTTTAATGTTGTATTATTTGAAATACTGCTACTAAGAATAAATTAATCTTAAAAATCAAAAGTAACTAACATATTTTCTCCCAAAAATTCATTTTGTTTTCTAGACATTTTCCAATTTAACTTACACTACTACTAAATGATTTTAAAAGACAACTCCACATTCAAAATAATTATACCTTAAAAACTACCTGCTCTAAGGAAATTAATTTTAATAGACCGTATATAAACTATAAATACTTCGAGAAACATAAATTTCACCCCACAAGTTTGAACAGGGTGTTTCAAATAACTTATTGAAATTGCTCAATATTATTTCCATTGTTCTCAATAAGCACGTGAAATTTATTCCCAAACGCAGCTGTTTCAGGCATCATTTGTTCCAGACAGCCTGATATTAATCCGTGCAATATCCTGTACACTGACACTTATATCATTCAGATAATCAATCTCATGACATCCGTATAGAAAAATTGGGAAGAGAAGTCAAATCAAAAACTAGTAATGTACTTTGCTATTCATTAAAATACTGTTGTAAACTATATTTCTAATTCTATAAATTATTTGCTAACTGTATCATAAACCTATATGGTCTTGAGAGTTTTAATGATTACGTTAATATAGGCCTAGAAAGTCCTCAAGATTTAATGTCAAGTGTCCTTGTACATTCGAAGATAGATTATCAATATGGGATAGTTGTCTCAAGAATAGAGCGAGCTGAAAGGATATCGAGGATATAGTTAAGAGAGTGTAGTTAACCTCAAGATAGAGAGTTAAGTTAGTGTGCATTCATAAAGTACGCGACTCTTGTTTGTATTAAAGAAAAGGTCGTGTTTTTCTAACTTTATTTTCAAAATGTCTAAATCTCTCTCTACCTTGCCCTATAAATTTTTACAACAAAATATTTGTAGCTGTGTTTGCTGTTGCGCTTATTGAGTTAACTTTTACCAGTTGATTTTACGCAAGTTTTGATGTTGTCAGATAAATTTGAATATCATTTGTAACATAGGCCTGCAACACATTATGACAGGGTGCAAACGTTCAAGACGTTTAATGATGAAATTAATTAAACTTGTTCTCGTCACCGGACTTAATATTGAATTATTTTCACACAGCAATTAAAAAAAAACCAACAAAAACCCAATATGTTTGTGAAGATGAAGCACGCAAACTATATTATGTGCAGAATTTTTTGAATAAATTTATTTTGAAGTTAAGATTCACAACGTTCCTCTAGCAAATTTTAGTCTCCTTAGAACCGGTAGTTTTAAAGACATGGAAATTTTAAACACAGATATTTCTTTATAATCACTCCGCATTTATAGCAACTACAAGGTAAAAATATCAGTGTGTATTATGTGTCTAACTTTTTGTGAAAAATATGTAAAATTACAATAAAGCAGTAATTGACTATTCAAATAAAAACTTATCTATTAAAACATGAAACAGATCAAAGTTATTAAGTTTTCAAATTAACGGCACTACTAATATTAAATAATTAAAATACTTACATAGATCAACCCTGAAAAATATCGATCTTTTAAGTTGTGCAAGACAGATGCTTCATTTAAGCATGTCAGTTCGGCCATGTCCTCAACTTTATTATATTTTGGGGGATTTATTCTTTGTACATCGTCCTTGTTTACCACATATCTTTTGCCCGTTTCGATAATTTCTACTTCCAATTCATCTCCACGGTCCACCGTGACACTAGCCGCCACAAACCCGTGTTGTTCGTGAGGTACCCATAACAGTTTCTTTGCTGACCACTGGGCGTGTGCTGCGGGGTCACTAACGCCAATGTTTCGATCTACTACCAAGTATCTTAACTCGGGGTCACTATTCAGGTCTGTGGTAGGATGATCAGTCATTTTGTCAAAATTTTTAGATTTTGCGTGAACTTAGAAAAAAATATAATAAACCTTGCACACGATAAGTAATTTATATTACTGCTAGAAGTAGTAGTAGTATTATAATAGAAATGCGCCTCGATCAGTCAGTGGTGTTCAGTGTTATAAATTCACAGCGATGTTAAAAATTAGGCCTAATCACCGGTACTAACAATTCAAGTATTTAAAAAGACATTAATTTAAGCCATCGGTACTGAAAAAAATAGTTTTAAAATCTGCTAGCTAATTTAATAGCGCTTGCCATCTTCTTTGAACAATGAAACCACAACGACAACAGTTACCTAGCTGAACAAAACCAAAGCCGGTCGAAGATGCAGTCTCCTCGCCTAACATCCAACGCTTGTTCTGTCAGCTTTCTGCGAGCTTGTTATTTTCCTGTAGTCACGTGACAAGAAAGCTCCACTGACATAAGCTTTTCCCGTCTCCCTTTGAATGAGTCACGCTGTAATTTACACACATATTACAATAAAGGTTAGACCTGAGTTGTACTTACTCATTTAGAAAAAAAGGGGTATGTATGCTTTTACTTATTAACTTTGGGCTTACTTATAGAATTATGTTTTTGTTTTTATATGTTCAATATTTAAATCACTCATAATCTTAAATTTATTTACAATTACGAGTCCATGGCACTTCTCAAGAGCAGATTTTTAAATTGCTCTTGTTAAGCGCAAAGCTACACCACACAATAAATTATTGGTGCTGTCGTGCCCATCAGGGGTATCGAAACTCCGTTTTAGCGTTATAAGCCTTCAGGCTTACCACTGAGTTGCTGGAGACTTAAGTTATTGATTAGCTAATATTATATTAAAAAGAAAATTATAACTTTGTTCACTCGTCTCTTGAAATATACCTTGATATATATGTACATAAGTCTTAAATACTTACTGTAATTATTCTTTTTTCTTCTAGCCGAATCTAATAAAAAAAAATTTACTTTATGTATATTTAAGCTTGTAAACATTAAAACTGACAAAATAGAATGCATTGCAAATTGTTACATCAGTTTCACAGCAGAATGGATGATAAATTTCTACATGGTACACACGAACCTTTGTACAACATATTTTATCGATAAATTAAATCAACCTGTTTAATGAAATCGTTTGGCTGTCTGATCCGGGACAAGCTACTCTATTGGTTGAAGTTGTGATACGCACACGCGCGCAAAAAATATAAAAACCCAAGGCGCCATTTCTACATAGACTGGCGCCATTTCCTGAGCAAACGTTACAGAACACGAAGCTGAGATCGCAGTATTTTTGAGAGAATCAAATTCGAGAACACCGTGAGATGAGGGAGAAAGGCCCGTTAAAATAACAGTTTTCCGTTTAACAAGAAATAAAGAAACAAAAACAAGGGCTCAAAAAACAAAACAGAAATATGAAGACAACCGACTATATGGCTACCTCGCATCAAGGTTTTTTAACCAAACTTTACTGGAACCGTTATTTAGAGACAGTTAACAATCCCCACAGAAGTTAAAAGAAAACAAAATTTGTTTTTACAACATTCGAAATTTCAGGACGGATATATATATATATATTTATATGATATATTTTTAATCCCAGTTTCGCATAATGCTTTGAGAAACTTTTCATATTTCAACTTATGAAAATTTGTTACGTTTTATTTGGCTGTAGAAAAAGATAATTAGATTATTCCTTCAATTCGACGCGCGTAACTACTTAAATTGTAAGCGGTTTCGAATCCCCGTTGCATCAAACATGCTCGCTTTTTGAGCCGTGGGGGTGTTATAAAGTGACGGTCAGTTCCACTATTTGTTGGTAAAAGAGTAGCCCAAGAGTTAGCGATGGGTATTGATGACTGTCTTCTCTTTATTCTTACATTGCTAAATTAGGGGCGGCTAGCGAAGGTAGTTCTCGTACAGCTTTGCGCGAAATTCAAAACAAACAAACAAACTTAAATTCTACACTTGTAGGCCTCTTCACGTGTTCTTAAAAAATGTCGCATTTCAGAAATATTTATTATGCAAAATAGTTTATGGTGAATCAAAGTAAATGTAAATTAAACGACGCTGGCTACAAAACAAATTCATATTCTTCTCTTAATTTGATGTTATGAACATAAAAATGCCACTTGTACACTCATTTTATTACAATGTGCGTATAATAGGCCTTTTTCATGTACTTTTATTTTATATGCGGGAATTGTCGAGATTTAATCAGAGTGTTCTTATGACTGTGTTACGTCATATATATGAAATCAAGACACACTTCACATTTCTTGAGATTCAGTTTTGGGCTCTCTTTTCTCAAGTGACCTAGAATTTTCCTTAATCTATCATTAATCCATGTCTTATTATGTTATCTAAATAGACGAGTACGACGTTTCGGGTTTGTTCAAAGAGCATAATTTACTGATGATTGAAATGTAGCAGACACATTATATTATCTAAATAATAATACAACTGAACAGAATCCATCTTTTATTGTAAAAGGTATCTTTTTTATTTTTGTGTTTAACTTTTTAGATACTACAACACTTTCAATTAATTCTTCTGTTAAACTTCCATCTATTTCCCTTGATCTTAAGTTTCTGAAAACCTTTTCTTTTTCCTTCTGCAGGCCTGGCATGGCCAAGCGCGTAAGGCGTGCGACTCGTAATCCGAGGGTCGCGGGTTCGCGCCCGCATCGCGCTAAACATGCTCGCCCTCCCAGCCGTGGGGACGTATAATGTGACGGTTAATCCCACTATTCGTTGGTAAAAGAGTATCCCAAGACTTGGCGGTGGGTGGTGATGACTAGCTGCCTTCCCTCTAGTCTTACACTGCTAAATTAGGGACGGCTAGCACAGATAGCCCTCGAGTAGCTTTGTGCGAAATTTCCAAACAAACCAAAAAAAAAACTTACTACAAATAGCTACATGATGAAAGAAAAGTGTAATAACTATTCTAGGTGCACGCTTACAGCTCATGAACACAAACACAGTGCGACAAAAATAAATGATTGCATTCTTGGTTAAACACTGTCAATACTACAGAATACGGGATGGTAGCTGCTGCTTCATGGTGGTACCAGTAGATGTAATATATCAATCCACATACAAAACAAACACAGTCATTCACCTTATCGTGGGGTGAGTCTTCAACTCTGTTTTCTTGGTTATGGTTTCCCTAAATAGTAAATAACGATAGTGAGATTCTAATTAATCCATCCATCGAGTTCACTAACTAGCTTTTATAATTGTCACACATCAATTATTAACAATCCGCATATGCAAAACACGCTGAAGTCATTCACCTAATCTTTGCAAGGTTTTTCTCACTAGCACCATCTAGTGAGAAAAACTGATAAACTTATAATCATAATACAAAAGCCTTAATTTTTACGAACTTTCTAAATATTGTATCATGCCTTCTGGTAAACAAACATTTAAATTAATATACCGAAAATATGGCCTGAAAAGGTATACAATAAAATGAATAATATATTTGCTGCTGTTCATGAACACCTGATGCGTTACAATTTGCCAAGCTATAATTGACGTCACAGTTTCAACTCAACCTCTTCACATACGTTCTTTTTTAATTTTAACGACATACTGCTTTACTTGAAACATAGGAACGGTTTACTTTTCTATCTAAAGTAATAACTTACAAGTTTGTTTGTTTTTTTGAATTTCACGCAAAGCTACTCGAGGGCTACTGCGCTAACCGTCTCTAATTTAGCAGTGTAAGACTAGAGGGAAGGCAGCTAGTCATCACCACCCACCGCCAACTCTTGGGCTACTCTTTTACCAACGAATAGTGGGATTGACCGTTATATATAACGCATCCACGACTGGGAGGGCGAGCATGTTTGTTGCGACCGGGATTCGAACCCGTGACCTTCGGATTACGAGTCGAACGCCTCAACAAACTTGGCCATGGCGGGCCTAACGTACAAGAGTAGTTAGTCTATTCGCTGTATCGCGTAAATAGCATGTTATCTTTGCACAACGGTAAGCATAATTTTTTCTCGCAAATTTGAGTTTTCAAAACAAAACAAAACGCATGTATCTTTCAAATATGGCTTTTAGAACATAATGTATGTCAGCTAAAAGAATAGAGTGACCCAAAACTGCTAGAATTTATCTGTCTTTCTTCGTAGCGATATGTAGGTTGAAAAACATTCTTCCCGATTTTCGGTATTTGTTTGTTTGTTTTGGAATTTCGCACAAAGCTACTCGAGGGCTATCTGTGCTAGCCGTCCCTAATTTAACAGTGTAAGACTAGAGGGAAGGCAACTAGTCATCACCACCCACCGCCAACTCTTGGGCTACTCTTTTACTAACGAATAGTGGGATTGACCGTTATATATAACGCCCCCACGGCTGGGAGGGCGAGCATGTTTGCCGCGACGGGGATGCGAACTCGCGACCCTCGGATTACGAGTCGCACGCCTTAACGCGCTTGGCCATGCCGGGCTATGATTTTCGGTATAATCGAGAATTTACACATGAATAAACTACGACAATCGATTATCATATTACCTCCAAAATTACATAGCAACAAAAATATCGTGTTTCTAATTTGTTGGAAATTATAACAGCCTATCATTGTAGTTATAAATTTCCAAAGTTGAGAAATCTAAAATCAGACATGCTACAGAAAACCGAAGATTGAGAATATTTTAGATATTTCTTTGTAAAATTAACTGATTAAAACTCAGATAATATAAAATCTGATTTATGCCACATTTATTGACATACAGTGATAATAAAATTATTTAACAATATTTTAACGTGACATTTGAAAAGCTCATAACATACTACTTTCACCTGGTCGAAGCGAGAGAATATAATTTTCGACAGTCAATATTGTAGCATGTATTTAGAATACACCAGGGACGACGAAGTATGTACAATTATGGACAACATTCAACTGTCTTAATTTGAACAATCGTCAAACAAATAGTAAACAATTGACATGAGAAAAACAATTTCTGATCTATACGAGCATGAAATAAAGGAAGACGATTCTCAGACCTTGTCTGAAAGCCGAGATATTCCTGGAGTTTGTTCAACATGGTGATACAACTGTTTTTGTCATAAAGATCTGCCATGATTTATTCACAATGTATTTGACACACACACACGCACATATATAATATATTCATTGAAAGAATTATTGTAATAAGTTCAATTAAGTACTTGCCTAATATTTTCATTCTTCCTCCAAAATATTTTTCTTAACATTCTGTGTCTTGCAAATATAATTTATTATTGTTTTGCAATGAAAATTTCTCGAAGTGTGTGTGAAGTGACGTGACTGAAAATCAGTGTTATACATACTCATTTTTACTAGTTTTTTTCACGTCTGGAAATAATATTGTATTTGTATACAACGCAGTTAGGCATTTTGAAAACGTAAAAATAAATTTTTGTAATTAATTATCATTATAATTTATAATTATTAAATTTAATTATTGTACGTAAAATCAACTGAAGAGAAGTCACAACTGTGACATTGCAGCATTTTTGAACTAGAAATATGCACAAACAAAACAAACCCACCTGTGTTTACCTAGGCATTTACTGAGCTTCATGTTTTTGATACAATATAAATTTAACAGACGCATTTCATTAAAAATATAAATGGTCCGGCATGATCAGGTGGTTAAGGCATTCGACTTTAATCCGAGGGTCGCGGGTTCGAATCTCCGTCACACTAAACATGCTCACCCTTTCAGCTGTGGGGTTGTTATAATGTGATGGTCAATCTCCCTATTCGTTGGTAAAAGAGTAGCCCAAGAGTTGGCGGTGGGTGGTGATGACTAGCTGCCTTCCCTCTAGTCTTACACTGCTAAATTAGGAACAGCTAGCATGAATAGTTCTCGTATGGCTTTGCACGAAATTCAAACCAAACAATGTAAATAATAAAACTAATAATAAACGTAAAGTTCTTTTTTACTGATGTCCTTCAAGTCATATATTACTAGATTCTCTCTTTTTGTATTATGAGTTTCAGTGATGTCCTGCCTCCCGCTAGTACAGCGGTATGTCTTCGGATTTAGAACGCTACAATCAGGGGTTCAATTCCCCTCGGTGGGCTGAGCAGATAGCCCGATGTGTCTTTGCTATAAGAAAACAAACACACTGATGTCCTTCAAGTCATATATTACTAGATTCTCTCTTTTTGTATCATGAGTTACCTCACATACATTTATTTAATTTTTGGATTTGTTAACAATACAGTATGTAGGCTACGTTAATGGTTGTCTGCGTTTAAAACCAATTGAAAAGGAAGTGACTAGACAACATATGACATGAATGTTGTTTAAAGCCCATAATGTGAGTTAATAAATATTTCAAAAAGAACTGACAGATATACTTTATATGGCTACAAATATTACTTCTTCCTTACTTCTACTAGTTTCTTAATGCTATGTTCATTTTTTTCAGTTCCGTTCACAGCGAAGATGCTGAGTCACTGTGCAGGTCGGGCTTTTGGAGTGCGAATACGCATGATGAAATGACTGAGGTAGCTTATAATAAGAGATGTGGAATAATAGATAAAATGCTAATTCCGTAACTTTGCTATGCAAATATTTCAGAGAGAATAACACATGAAATAATTATATTTTCAGTTTGATTACACGTGCATCATTCTATATATGTTTAACATCGCTGTCTTTATCTATTGGAAAAAACGGACAAACTTCCAAGTACAATATCGATTATACTGCAGGTCTATCGCTCAATAACAATTAATACCTACGTCACTACGGCAGAAAATAAATAATCACGAACTTAGAATTTCGCTACATTAGAGAAAATTCACATTTTAATTAATTATATTAATGAAATAGAAAGTGTAAAACTATAATAATTACAAGTTGCTGTTTTTTCAAATTGTCACGTCATTTTCTCAAACTTGCTTTGTACGTAGAATAGGTTGATGTTTACCTCGAGGGAAACATTCAAACACATCAAAACCATTCCTGTTACGCCGACTTCTTCAATATTTAATTAAAAAAATTATAAACGTCCAACAACTGTTACAATAACTTTTAAATTTATAATATGTTTCGTGCTGCCTGCAAAATCTTTGGTAATTTTCATACATTTGCAATTAACAATCCGCATACAAAACACATTCATTTACCTAATCATTACAAGTTTTCATCTTATTAAAATGCACAAATCTTAATTACGATGTTTTATTAAAAACTCGGTACATTACTTACTGGCCCGATTTTTAATTTGATCTATACAGATATCGTGTTTTGCAGTTAAAAGAATTCACAAACAACACATATAAACTCATTTTTGTTATCACTGACAATAAATTACCTTACGTCCTGAAAAATCAATGAGTCATAATTTCCTTGAATCTGAACAAATTTAAGATTTAAAGAATAAACGTGTTCTATAGGCTTCTTGTTTTACTGAAGATTTTTGTTTCACGATCTGTATACATACTTTCTTAAATTCTCAACACACTTTCTGGATCAACCAGTTAAATGATTTTGAAATTTCTGCGACAAATAGTTTTGCCACAGTTCTTGAAAACATATTCATCAATAGTTTATAATGAGCTTCGCTTTATATTTTTGAATTAGCTTTGATTGAAACGAAGAGACACCTGGTTGGTAAATGTTTACTGAAAAAATGACAAATATACTTGTATATCATTTTGAACCATTAATTTTAAAGAATGGAAAGACAACTTTACATTTAAAGAATTTTTTTGTTTCAGCATAGCGTGATACACATAAAACCTTATTTTGAGGATTAACATTTCTAAAACGTTTAATAAGTTTTCTCTTCATAAATAAATTACAGTGGTTTGCATTGTTTTTGATGGTACTGCAAGACTGAAATATGAAGTTAGCGAAAAGTTTATTGATAAATTTAGTGGGACAGTTCTTGTATTATGACATGTTTCCAAAGTTCTTGACTTCTTTATAAAATAGATCTAAATACTCAATAAACTTTAGAATGCTCTTGCATAAGGACGTATAATATTAAGTTTATAAGTTGTTGGACTAACTCTATCTGAAGTACTCAAAAATATCAATATAGCGTACAAATTGTCATCTTTCCTTATGTGAAACACCGAGAAATACAAACTACCCGCTTAGATTCGGTAGTATTAGCAAACAACTTACCGTTTAACAGAAATTATATTACAGACATAAATTTGACTAAATTTGAAGGAAACTAAAGACAGTATACGAAGAAAGTTATAAACAAAAGAAGTTTAACAACAAAGCCAAACAAAAGCACTCATTGAATAAACAACCCTTTACTGACTCTCGCTCTTAGTGTATACATGCTAACAGGGTCACTGTTGGTTTGTCGACAAGCAAGTCAGAAGAACGTCCTTATCAAGGTATTATCTGCTAATGGAAAAAGTTATTTTATTATACAACAATCTTTCTCACGAGGAAGTGCAAGTGAAAAGAAATAGGCAACTGGACGAAAGCTACCTTCCTTAACCAATGATTTATTACAAAACCACACATACTAGTGATATGTATGAACATATTCGAAAAGTCTAGATAAATATGAAACTTTTACATTTTTAGAATGAAAAAATTTTACACAGAGACTTCTAACATACAGTATTCATTTTCTTATTGAGTCTGTTTCGTGCTGTCAGCAGACACATGATTCAATATTCTGAATACCTTTATCAATTGTACAGCATGCATAATTTTCCTATAATTCTCTAGGTTATCATTTGTCACGTGACTTATTATGAATGTATCAGTAAATTTTTCCTAAACTGTTTTTTTACCATCATTCATTTTTTAAGGTTATAATTATAATGAAAAACATATGTGTATTGGTTATGGGGAGACGTGTGGCAAAGTATTTCTAAGGTAATGACTTAGTTATTTGAAATTAAGATTAATTAAAAAAAATTAAATTCAAATCAGATGCTCTTACCTTTCAATTACTGCAAGAATACCCACATTGGAAGAGGAAGTTAAAACAGCTATGAATCTATGGCTTACAGGACTGGAAAACAACAGTATAAACTACAGTAAAGACATAATTCAGTAGAGTCAGTGTATAATCCAGAACTAGAACGTTTTGAAGAATTTAACTTGTGGGAAGATGAGTGGAGTTTATCAGCCTTAGATAGTGACTAAATCTAAGGGCAGTCAAAAATAAGGCATTCTTTTCATCAGGGTATCCAAAATAAGGCATTCTTTTCATCAGGGTATCCAAAATAAGGCATTCTTTTCATCAGGGTATCCATTTGTTCATGATGCCCTTCAAGTTATACAAAATTATACTGGTCAGAGTAATAGTACTTCATTGTACTGGTGGAGCACTTGGTGGGAACACAGGGGTACTGCCTCTGTAATCGAAGGCTCTCGAGGAAGCAGCCACTTCAAATATTATGAGGGGACATACCACATTATTTTTACTACATTAGTTTTGTCCTCCTCCACAGTTTAGTTTGTTTTGAATTTCGCGCAAAGCTACTCGAGGGCTATCTACACTAGCCGTCACTGATTTAGTAGTGTAAAACTAGAGGGAAGGCAGCTAGTAATCACCACCCCCCGCCAATTCTTGGGCTACTCTTTTACCAACGAATAGTGGGATTGACCGTTACATTATAACGCCTCCACGGCTGAAAGGGCGAGCATGTTTGGTGTGATGGGGATTCGAACTAGCGACCCTCAGATTACAGTCGAGTACCTTATCCACCTGGCCATGCCGGGCTCCTTCTCCATAGCTAAAAAAGGCCAGTGATTCATGAAACTGGCCAAATTAATGGGTACTCAGAAAGAACTACATCAAAAGCCCAACTGTCCTAAGGATGGAGCTCAAAACCTTAAGAAGAATGCAATGAGACAATAAAAAAAGAGAAAATAACATAAAAGTATAGATGATCCTCTTACTGGTCGAAGCTGAGACTTCTATCATGAACGTGAAATGAAGACCCTAATCACGCTTACCACATTGAACCTGCAATGTCAAGAACATCTTTAGCGGGTGTTGGCTGAAAGATCATGAAGTAAGAATTCAGGCCACAAGCATGAGTTGTTGTAAGTAAGGTAAAATATATGACTTCTCTAATATTCAAGAGTTTAGAGAAGACATAATTGGACCATGTCTTGAAATGTTTTACACTGGAATGTCTGGTTTACAAAGTAGGCTGTATAACACCTGATTTTGAGGCTTGGCTATCCATCCCTACAAACACTTCAAACTATCACCTACCACAGCTGTTAATTGCAGTGACACCACCATTGAAGCAGAAGATAGGCAAATGTTGAAGTATTTGGAACCTTTTCTGAAATGTCCTATTGGAGGATACTTAATCATCTCCAGTTGGTAATACCAGACGTGAATTTGTGGGACCACTATATTCTAAAGCCAAAATCTTCCCAAATTTAAAGACACCTTGAAGATTAGCTGAATGCTGGGAAGGAAGCTCACGATGTCCACCACTACTAAGCAGATAATATCGTCAATGGCAGTAAAACTCTGATGGACTCCACCAGTCACCAACACAAAGAATTCACCAACTGTCAAGTTCTCATTGCCAACCATCCAATGATAATCATTAATGGTGTAAACGTACAGGGATAAAAAGGGATCTTCATGATATCTTGTCAAATATCAACCATGGACCCTCAGAATATCATTAAAATGAAAGAAAGTATTTTCATATCAATGACAGTCAAGCCATCACCAAAGAGGCGTGTGTGTGTTTTTTCTTATGCAAAGCCATATTGGGCTATCTGCTGAGCCCAAAGAGATCTCATGAGATAATCCAGTGGGAGCAGTGGACAAAATTTCTGATAATTCCACTAATAGTCATAATTGACTATCTCACACTATATGAGATCCAACTGTTTAAACAATATGGCCACAAAATGGACTAAGGCCTGGTCTCTGTATAAAAGGAATAAGTATTGGCTCATGTGAGGACCATTACAACTATCGATGTAACTTGAGAAGAAAGTATACTGGTTGTATGCTGAAGAAGATGGAAAGGGCCATAGCCAACATTTGCTCTATTGAAAGATCTTTTTATGGGGTTAAAGTAGAGAAATGAAGGCTTGTCTTTGTAGATATGTTGGATAAGTTATATATACTATTCAATATTTAGTTGTATTGATTTGAGAGGTTGTACATAGAGGTATCTTTGTAATTTGTTGAATGTGCTGTTTGCTTACTTCATATGTAAGTAGCAACTATGTAAATATTCTGTTAAGATCTCTAAGGCATTTTTCTTTCACAATTTATTATTTAAACATAGTACGTATGGCTGTTCTTTCTGGTTTATGTACAGACTAACATTATACAAAACTTTTATAATATTATTTGCATTTCACTGATAAAAGAATTTTTACTTTGTGTTTCCAAATATATGCTTTGTTCAAATAGTAAGCAGGTTATTTTCTGTAACGTTGTTTTGTCGCAGAATGTGGGTATTTAAATTTTTGTGAGTATTTGTGTATTTTAATTAGGAATCAGAGGGTAAATTTTAATTTGTGTATTGTATCTGTATTGTATC
This sequence comes from Tachypleus tridentatus, assembly GCF_004210375.1. NCBI lineage: Eukaryota > Metazoa > Arthropoda > Merostomata > Xiphosura > Limulidae > Tachypleus > Tachypleus tridentatus. The sequence continues at coordinate 103,378,252 of NC_134837.1, read as the reverse complement.
ATGTTGAATTATAGATGAAGCTACGATGTCTATATGGTTTCTTAACATGTTCTTAATTATTTAAATCTTATATTAATTTATATTTCCACTTTTTCATAATAGATGTAATTATTTTGTTGTGCATTGAAATATTTGTGATGTAACACTGTCTATTCAAATTTTCCGGCTATGTTTGGTATTAGGTTGAACTGTTCGTTGAATTATGTCTTGTTTATTGCTATTACCGGTTCTTCATTGTTGAGTATTTGGCTTTAGAATGACTTTATTCATTGAAAAAGGGCATATTTTTTTCGTTGAAAACTTGGTACTTCCATAGATGAAATATTTTCTTTCGAAATTCACCGATAAAAGTTGTTTTTGTCAATTGCATTTGGAATTTCACTTCATTCTATCTTATAATAAAAGGAATTGATGTAATTATACTTTTCCTTTTTGGATGAAACTTTAAATTGGTATTTTATGTGAAAAATTGTTTTCTTTTAATGTATAATATTAGACGATATATGTGTGCTTTCTCGTTGTAAAGCCACATTGGGCTATGTGCTGAGCCTACCGCTGGGAATCGAGCGTCTGATTTTAGCGTTGTAAATCCGTAGACATATCGCTGTACCAGCGGTGGGCTGGACGTTATGTATAGCGTATTGTTGTTAAAGGGTATTTATCATGTATCAGCATGTACTTGCGTACATGTTCATATTTGCTTTTTTAAAATAATGTACGAATTTTTTTGTGCAACGGTTTTGTTATCGGTGTTGTCAGTATTTATATTAGGAAAGAAAACTATAGTATATAACAATACCATGTATTTTTTACATCATTATTTTAATATAGTATTTATATGAAATTAGTCAGTGTTTCTGGTATGTGCAGTTTTCATATAACACATAGTGAAGAAAGTTGTTAAATTGAATTTGTTCTAGCAGCTTTTATTCTGGTGTTGTTATCTGGAGATAACACCTATTTTGTTCATGGGACTTATCGGTGTGACACTGTATTTTACAATAATGAAGACAACAGTATTTTCCAATGGTAACTCAGGTATTATCTCGAGATTGCAAAGTATCTTATGTTTTTAAATAAGAATCACCATTTATATGTGTAGTGCTAGTCATAATGGGAAAATTCAACATTCAACATTTAAGTAAGGAACATTAGTTTTAAACAGTCTGGTAGAAGGTATAATCAAACACAATTTGAAGAAAGAATAGTAAAGGTTGAAGTCCAGTATTTAAGTAAGTGCACACAAACACTGTATTTACGTCATTTAGTGCAGATTATGCATTGTGTTACATTGTTTTTAATATATTTATTTTATTTTGACAAACCTTTTTATTCGGAGAAATTGAGAACTACTATGCGACAGAAATCTGGTGTAATTTCTTATTGTTCACTGGATCTATTCCATCACGCTTAGGATAAGCAGTTTCGCCTGAGTATACCACAGAAACACAATTATATTAAAATAGAAAATCTAAGCCTTACAATAATCTAAATCAAAATACAAAAACAAATCCTTTATCAATGCAATACATAGAAAATAAACACAACATCAATAACCTAATTGTACACTACAAAAATAACGCTTTATTCAAAGATTACCAACATTCATAGTATGCTGACAGAGGAAAACCTTAACACTAACAATGCATGTCATAAAACACATTCTTTAATGAAGAAAATCCATACTTTTGACATACAAAATACATGAACGAAATACCCTTCCAAAGTGATTAAAAACTATTCAAAATGACAAAATAGAACTAGATTTTTTGTTATTAAAACACAAACATAAGAATATTCCTTATGACATTAATAAATGCATACAACACAAAAACTCTATCAAGTGATAAACTTATACATGAAAATGATAATAAGTAAAAAAAATTATAAATAAATTAAGTCTTTTAACTACAATATTACAATATATCAATAGGAGTTTCGTAAGACAGACGAATTACAACATATCACAACATTCTATACTATAATCAACAGAACTCAATGTAATGCTTAAGTACCTATGTACAAAAGTGAAAACACATCAAAGAGCTTTCTAATAAATACACAATAAAATGATAATATCAACAAACCCTTAAGATGATATTAATGTTGAAGTAAAGTAGTTGATTTTCGGTTCAGAACATAAGTCAGTTTATAAAAACACAACTGCGTGCTGAAGCTTTATATAGAATGGATTTAAATGCAACCATTTAGGATTATCTGGATGTACAATGAATAGAAATGATAGCACCAAAGCCTTGACTGAAACACATCCTATTTATTGAAGTACTTCTTAGTCTTCAGTGTACCGAAAGAAATATGTAGCTTTACTATAAACATACAATGCTGCAATAATGTTTAAACGAACCGTTGCCCTAAAATGTAAGTATTAAATATGAAATATAGGAAACTGTAGACAGCTCATTTAATATAGTATTACCCTAGTTTTGCACCACTAAAGTTTTAAAAGGGTTTATAGAGATTCTATCTCTAACTATAGTGCTACTATTAACTACACTATTCTATGCATAAGCAGATACCTCTCTGGCTTCAGTTTCAAGCCTTCCTTTCTTATTCACTGAATTACCTCGAGCAGATCATCATTTGACTGAATGGTATGGTCAAATACTAAGACATTTATCAATTCTCTCAATGTAAGCTCTGTTAGTCTTTCTAAAGCTATGAGCACATTGCCAGGCTGAATAACATGACAGATAATTCTTGCAACTTATGTCGAGTATTTAAAGCAATTTTAGGTTAACTATTATCATACATCTTGATAAAGTTCTAAACCAACTGACACTTTCCAATGTGGCCTTCCTTAACGTATATTCTGGACCAGTCTGTTTAGTATCAGATGATTTTTCCATACAACCATCATTTATCTGTTGACAGGCAAGATTGACTGTCGAATTCTGCAGCAGACCGATCTAAATATAAAAAATTAACTAAGAAGATAAGTACGTTTACCTTGCGAATGATATTAATTAGATGTAAATAGTAAATCACCATGTACTGAAACAAGGTCAATATCAACTAGCTAGAGTGGTGCTTTCAGTCAGAGCACCTATTACACTAGGGGTTTAACAAAGGTCCTATCTGCTCTTATGTCAACCAGAACTGTACATCATACTTAAGTAGTTTTATTGACACATTCCAACCATTGTTCAACCCTGATTACTGAGATATATGATGCATTCTCCAAGTCAATGACCAGACTCAAACTGAGCTTCATTAGTTTCTAGAGATGGAGTGATGATAGTGGAAGCTTGATGGTGATCCTCCTGCACCTTCTAACCAAGTAGATGGAAGAAGTAGTAGTTTGTCTATCCTAATGGGAAGTAATCCATTATTTCACAACCAAAGTACAGGCATTGGTTGTCGTTTCCAGAGTGACATCTGGGTGGAAGCGTAATCAGTATAGATAGTAGCACATACGTCATGGAAAAGCCTTGGAAGCATTGTTCATGCTCTGGTATTTAGTAGGGCTGCATTACAGTACAAATACAGGGTGTTCGGAAAGCCACTGTGCACTTATATATTTATTAACAGACATGTTTCACTATAGAATACAGGAGGTAAATATGAATGACAATTATAAACAACGTTGAAAGTGACCCCCGTTGGCATCAATACAGGCTTGGATCCTTCTTATTTTGTTTCTAAATATCGCTATCGGTTGCTGGCTTGAAATAGACTGAATGAATGCTGTTATCGTTGCTTTCAAAACTGTACAGTGACTTTCCGAACACCCTGTACGAGTTAGCAGCCTTAAGCAGAGCATAAGCTTAGAGTAATGCAGACATCGGTGGGAGGGAGTAGCATGGTTAAGGTAAAACCACTGCATTTACTAATTTTTCATTAGTCTCTCAATAAACATGCCAATGATAATGTCTTTACAAGCGGACAATATCATAATTAGTTTCGAGTTTCTATTCAGTTGGTGCAGGTTATCTGCATAAATGACTGAGTTCTCCATTGAAACCTTTCTTGAACTCGGAATTTGATTTAATGGTCTGCTCAATTTCTCACTGAGTTGCAGTTCAGCACATCTAAACCACTTCCTTATCCCAATTATAATCTTAGTCTTCTTTAAAGTGCTTTTGAGTCAAATATTAGACTCAACATTCAGCATTACAATGTTTATTATTTAGTACAGCCTTTCCAAGCAGCTCGAAATGCTTAAAGAAACAACAGCTGAACTCTTGACTGTCAGTGTAGAAATACGAGTAACCTCACTAACGTAGATCTATAGTATAAACATCAGTTATCTTCCATGATTAACACCACACAAAGAGTTTCTAGACATTGAGTGTAGTATACTGAGTGTACCCAGGGATCATATATATTTTGGACAGCACAGGATCCCATCCCTTGGATGACAGATCACCATATTGCAAAGCACAAACCCATGTTTCCAAATGCTCCATGATTTCACTAGCAGCATACCTCCCATAATGGCGAGTCTCACAGTTGCCTTACGGATCAATATCTTTACTAGTCAATTCCTGATGTTTCACGTCATAATGAAACAGCTATGGCAGGTAGAATTCATTCACCAATCATATCTTCAGTCTGGGTTATCTGCTTTTGGGTTGCACTGACCAAAGGTAGGGTAAGGTTGCTCTGAGAGTCTGGTAAATTATACTCCTTTAATTTCTCAACTGACCACAAGCCACAATTACGTACAACAGTCAACATTTGTCTGCATTGGTAAAACTATCAACAGCTCTGAAGGCTATAGTTGTGGTAGTTCTACTTCCTGAGTTTGCAGCTGCAGCGAGACTGTGGCCAGGCACATATGAAGCGATAGCAACATTTTAATGTCAGGAGATTATTTCTCCGAGTACTGATCATTATCTTACTTACAGACTATTGATTAAAAGTTGTTAGAGTTGTAAAAATACAATTTTTTTCTTACACAAGGATTATTAAACTTAAACTATCCAAGAGTTGAGAACACACGGTAAAATTCATTCGTTGGAGAAACACAAAATTCCGCAATAACACATAATTTGGTCAGGAAAACAATATTTCATCTTACGACTTTACACTATTGTACTTCTGAAATACTGATTTCCCAATCAGATTCACAAGGAACCACAAATAGTTTGAGATGTCACAGAAAATGCGTTGCACAGTTGAATATAAATTTCCTGATTCTGAGTTTGAAGCGAAAAAGAGTCTAGAGATAGCATAAACAAAGTGAGAAAGTAATACTATTTACTACAAAACAGTAGCTGGTTGGTTCTTTGGAGTTTTATGGCGCAAAGCAACTAGGCTATCTGCACCAAACAACTGGTAAAAAATTAACATTAAAGTAAAATTATTAAAATTCGTAAAAAGGAAATTAAGGTAAAACAAAACAAAGCTTAATTTTTGAAGTAAAAGCTTAAATAACATTAAATCCAATTTTTAATCTAGTTTACAGTGGTAAAAGAAAAACTACAGTAATACAAGTTTTGAAATACTTTTTATAGCATAATTTTAACTATTATAACTCGCCAGGTAACTAACAGGTAAGTTCAAACATCAATGTCAGTCACCTGAAGTTGGCCTTTCCAGTTCTGGTTTCGAGTTGTTTGACGTCATGTCATTTTCTAATTTGGTATCGAACTAATCTTTAATTCATTAAAAGGAATCATGTTAGAAAAACAAAAGTCTAATTTATGAATTAAAAACTTAAAGAGCGTTAAAAAGACCAACGGCCTTTAAAAAAACTAAACACGTTAGGGATAAACCTTGGGACAAAACATATCTAAAATGGTGCCGTCGTTGAGCGTCATAACGACGACATTACAATAAAACGTGGGGTATTGTGGCCTGGGTGTTACACAGAACATACATTGGTGCATCAATCTTGGATAAAAGACAATGGCGAGTTAGAAAACTGTGACCAATGCGTCGTCTTTCCGATCCTTACGGAAACAAAACGCCCAAAGAGGGTTTTATTTGGAAAAGCTTGTTTACACGTTGCTCACTCCAAGTTGACTGCCAACTGGCATGGAGTCGAGCTTTGAATACAGAACCATAGTCCATGTATGGAACAGGCACAACAGTGATAGTGCCAGAGCAGACAGACATAGCTGCGGTGTCGGCGAACGCTTCACACGAATACCGACGTGGTCATGGATCCAGAAGAACTGGATAGAAGTAGATGTTAATGAGAAATGGGCCAATCGGTTTTGAATATCGGTGAGAACAGGGTGTGAACTAACGTGAAGCGATTCTAGGCTCAGTGAATAACTAAGCGAGTCAGTATAAATACTGCAGTTTGAGTACTGCTTAGCTTCTATGTTATCCAGGGCATACAGTTCAACAGTGAACACAGAAACAGTAGAGGGGATTCTGCACGCAACCACCGAACCACAACAAACCATTGCAGAGCCCACATAGTCACCTGATTTCGAACTATCTGTATAAATAGGAATGGAAGGATGGTTCGAAAGATGTTCAGCAAATAGCAGACAGTATTTCCAATCAGGAGTGTCTGCTTTTCTCACATGACTTAAAGATAGGTCACATTTGGAGACTGTAAAAAGCCATGATGGGATAAGCTGACCAGTGGATACAGCAATGTTATCCAAGGACAGACCCAATTCATCCAACTGCGCCTGGATACGAAGGCCAAAAGGAACAATGGCAGATCGTGTGTTTCGAAAAAGCATGGCCCATTGAGAAAGGAAAGCACATCCCTGCATGGGATGCTGTGGTAAAAATCTAAGTTTCAAAGCATACAGTATGACAGTTTCAAATGGCAGTGGTGTAGAGAAGGTTCATCAAACATCTTGACTGGGGAAGTGCCGAAAGCGCCAGTGCAGAGCCAAAGTCTATGATGATGAATGGGGTCCAGCATCTTCAAGGCCGTGGTCCTGGCAAAGCCATAGACCAGAGATCCATAGTCTAGTTTCTATAAAGTAAGAGCATGATATCTCTTTAGTAGAGAACATCGTTCCGCTTCCCAACTGGTGGAAGAGAGCATATGAAGGATGTTCAGTGCTCTTGTACATTTGACCCGTAGCTGCTTGATGTGTGGTATAAAGATCAGGCTACGGTCAAAGATAAGCCCCAAGAAATTTGTCTCAGGGACCACAGGCAGCACAATTTCACCAATACAGGTTTCAGGATCGGGATGAATACCCCATTGGAAGAAAAAAGTACATACAAACGGTTTTAGAGAGAGAGAAGTTAAAACAGTTTGCTGTGGTCCACTTCAGTAAATGATTGAGAGTGGTCTGTAGCTGCCGCTCAATAAATCTCATGTTCGACGACTGACAAGAGATGCTGAACCGGTCAACATAGAACCCGTTTGCAACAGTAAGATGAAGTTGTTCAGTGGTGACATTAATCTTTATACTGGAAAGTGTGACACTCAATATACAACCCTAAGGGACTGCAAGTTCCTGTAGGAAAGAACGGGAAAGTGTCGAACCCAAAAGAACTTGGAATTTCCTGTCCATTAAATAAATTAATAAAAATTGGCAAATGGCCACGTAACTCATGTATATGGAAACGAAACCTTGGCAAGGGTTTAGTTTAGAGAGAGAGAAGTCTGAGGAATTCTCTCCCCATGAAGGGTGTTCAGGAACGTTGTAGTTCCTATTCTTCTCTGCTCGTGGAAGATTATTTGTTTGTATGTGGGAGTTTCCTGTATTTTAATTTGGCTTGTTTGAGACAATGAAGCGAGGTGGGGAAGTATAAAAATGTCTGGTGAGAACGCAGTGCAAGACAAATGCAGCAAAAAGGAAGTGGACGAGTCCGGAGTTCGCCAGAAGAAGAGAAGCAAGCCGCAGACTAACCCCACAATAATCAGCATATAAGTGGAAGTCTCGCAAAATGCTTAACCTCCACGTACTATCACAACCCTTCTCATGGTCAAAGAATATTGATACAAGATGTTGTCGTTTAAGAAAGGCTTCTCTGATTGATGTTTCAAGTCGAATCAAGTGGTCTATGGAGGAGCGTCGTCGTCGAAACCCACACTAGAAGGGCGAGAAGAAGTTTTTTGATTCGAAGATCCAAACAAGACGAGCATTAACCATCCTTTCCAAGATCTTAGAGTTTAAAGGAATCTTGGGATCTTTCTCAGGCTTAGAGAAAGGTAGGACAACAGCCTGGCGCCATGCATGAAGAAAGCATTCTCTCTCCGGATGCGGTTACAAACAACCAGAAGAATAACAAGGGAAGCAGGAGATAGATGACATAGCATCTCGTAGTGTATATCATCAGGTCTGACTGATGTGCTTCCAGACCGATGAAGGGCCAATTTGAGTTCCACCAGTATAAAGGAGCGATTATGGTAATAGAGAGATCAGCCCAGAAGGAAAGAGGTGATCGCTTTGCCCGAATCTTGATTGCTAAGAAGATGGAGGATAAAAGCAGAAGTGCTAAATACTCGGCAAAAACTTTCACCTCGAGTATCAGCTACTACTTGGACATTGGAGAGCAAAATTGAAAGGAGGACAGAATTATACTGCCCACTATCTTTTCGAATCTTGTCCCATTCCTGTTTGGAACTGGTGGTCGAAGAGATACTGGTTGTGGATTTAGTCCAAGGATCCTTCTGGGTTTGACATCTTACCTGCCGAGCATGTGCACGGATGCCTACGAAAGGTATTCTAGGCTCGTTTTTGAGCCTACCGTGCCGTGTGGCAGGCAGGATTCCACCACGAACAAGGATATCGTGGAAAACATGTCGAGGTTCTAGGAATGCATTGAGCAGCTATTTGCCTGTATAATAGGTCAGTTACTGCTGCCACACAGTCGTCTATCGATAGCTTACAGGCAATGAAAGATCAAGTTCTGCGAGTGCAGTGAAAGAGGGCCAGTTGGCTTGATCCAGCTTCGACTGAGACACGAGGGTTGGGTGGCATCGCCCACCGCTAGTCTCTCTCAAAATGATAGGAAAATGATCACTGTCTCGTGGGTTATTGCCAACTCTCCATGAAAAGTGGGAGAATAGTGAAAGGGAGCAAATTGAGAGATTAATAGCAGTAAAAGACTTACTAGGTGCATGAAAATAAGTATAAGAACCATTATTGAAGAGAAAAAAGTTGTGATCTGAGAGCATACACTCTACAGAGCGACTCCCATCAATATCAGCACTTCCCCATAGGGGATGATGTCCATTAAAGTCCTCCAGGAAAAGGGAGACGGTAACCGTTCAACGAGAGCATCAAGGTCTGAATGACCATAGGTATTTTCAGAAGACAGGTAGTGAGAACAGTGATGGTATGATACAAGACAACACGGATGGCTACAGCCTCCCAAGGGTGTATCAAGTGGCAAAGACAGGTTGGGCACATACCGATCGACCAAGAGTGCATCAGACAACATGTCATTTCTGTACGAAGAAAACTGCCAAAAGGTGACTGTATCGGCACTTTTTAGAAATGTTTCCTGTAAGGAAAGAAATACAGGATGGTAAGAATCAGTGTGTAGTATAATAAAATAAGGTACAGGTGTTACAGATGTTGAATATTGCTGCTCAGAATTTAAGACGTGATCGTTTATCTATGGACTGTTTTTCATATTTTTATTTGGGGGGACCCATGATAAAGAAAGAATATTTCGGTGTCCACTGACCTCACCCAGCATGGAGCTCTACGAGGGGACGCACTACAGTGCCAAATAAGGATGTGCAGCAACGCCAGGGTTTCGTGAGCACTATATTTAAACACCAATATCTAATGCTGGTGTTTGGGTATAATGTTCCCGAAACCTGGCACTTTGGCCTTGAACTCCTGTAGACAGATAGCCTTGGGGTGGCCTTCTAGGGTCAATCGGCTAATCCACTTAGGCTACGGTCAACCAAGTACCGATGTTAGATGTCCTCAACGAGTGTTGCGTTAGTGTTAAACACCTCAACCATCAGGATCCTCTCCTCCCCTTCACGGGCCGCCACTCACTGTAAACACGTGAGTGGATATTTAGATTCCAGAGGAGGTAAACTGAAAAAACAGAACTTTCTGTGGGAGGTCCTCTCACCACATACAAGAATCCACACCGAAGAACACAAAATAGTAAAAGGCAAATTAACAAGGACGTCGAATAAATAGCACTATAATAGATATCAGTCTCAACCTCTAGATATTTTCCAGACTGTAGCTCATTCTTTCGCAGAGCATATACTTTATCAACGTCACTGTTAGTCATTCAAAGAGGAGTAAGGATTACATCGTGTGATCAGCCAATGAAAAGATCATTATGGTCTCTCTCTCTCTTCATAGCGTATTTTAATCAATAACAATATTTATCACAATAAAGCATACATGTTATCAAAATGAAATGACCAAAGGCAATAGGTTGTTAAAGTTAAAGATGGTTAGCCACTTTCCTTAAACAATTTTCTATTCCCAAAATATAAAATGTAAAAGAAAATAGAAGATAAATACACAACAGTCAAGTGAAGCAATATGAAAAGGAAGTACTGCGTTATAAAAAGCAAATCCAAACCTCTGACTAATAATATTCTTATAAACAAAAACAACTCAAAACAAAAATAAAAGATGCTGTACAAATCAAACGGATTTCCAGGGTACAGGATATAATGTATAATTTATAAGCCACATTATAGTCTGTACCCTAGAGATCGTACCGATTTGTGCCACATCTGTGATTTTTGTTTGGACTTATTTCCCTTATTAGAATATATATATTACTTTAATGAAAATAAATACATTTTAACGAGGTTAAGTATGCATAATCACAAGGAAGGACTGCGTTATAAACAACAAATTTAGACTTCCGATTAATTATATTAGTTTGTCATAACTTAAAAACAATCCGAAACAAAAAATAAATTGGACAAAAACGCTGCTATAATTGAAAAGTTCCTAGGGTACAAGCTATAATGTGGGATTATAAGATGTACCATAGGTTTTGAAGGTGACTAAAGAAGTAGGGCCCACATTGCGGTGGGGATACACCGTCTATCAATCTTAACCTCCATTCGCCAGTCTCTTGTAAAGAAGTAGCAATAGATATAGAAATATAAATTAAGATAGCGAGGTGTAGGTGCTCAAGTCCACGCGTCCCACATCTATATCACCCTTTACTACCTGCAGACAGTTGTGAAAAGGTGATCGCTCTCTCAAATGAGGAATAAAATTAATTGAAATAACAATAAGAAAAAGAAAATAAGGTACTACCATTTGCGGGTAAGTTGAAAACTTACCTCTTAAAGTTAATATGATAGCAAGGCACTAATTGACAGCACAACAAATGAACTATACTAGCATGAAGCGTCTCATTCAGCTATCTAAACAAACTAGTATAGCTCCCTACCACCAACAATTCACCAAGTCTACTGTGACTTTCATGCTCTAAACAAGTCTTTATATGCGGCAAGGCGTACATCCGCTTAAAGTAGTGCCAAGTTGTTAGTGGAGTAATTGGCTTTATCTTTAATTAATTAAGAAGGTGTAAACGATTTACTGTTGCACATTTATTTTAGAGTCTACGCTTGTGTCTCTACAATTTTTCCTTTTTTGTATATGATGTATATTCTTGACTGTGTATTGTACAAGTCCTACTTGTTCTTGAAGTTTGTAGAATGTTCTTGAGCATAAGCATCATCAATGTACTACATGTGTATGTAATAGTAGTTGTTGATAGTATTTTGCCAAACCAACATTGGTGAATGTTCTGAAGTTTCGTGTGACTGGTATATAAAAAACAAGTATTATTACTATTATTATTATTGGACAGCTAAAGTCAGCACGCTATAGGCCTAGGAAGCTATAATTGTGATTAACGCCTATTAATAAAAAAACTACAGAATTTGACCAGGAAAGTTTATAGATTTCGAACATTACAAAACGTTCACCTTCAATGAATTGCTTTAGGAGTTAGAATTTCGACGTATAGGTTAAATATCATCGTTGATAAAAGTCAGCGATGTGAGGCCAATCAAGCTAGTTAGTTCAAGCGAGGCGCGACGATATCAACCGAGAATTAAGTTGCACGTCGTGGACCTGGATTGTCGAGAAAATAGTCAGTTCTAGACCGGATGTAATTTTCAGTATTATGTGTAAGTTTGTAAAACTGTTGTAAAAATTATTAGTTGTAATAACTGTTAGTTTTAACCGTTATTATAAATTGCATTATTTTTTATTTGTAGATTGAACTATATTTTTGATACAAAATACAACTGTGTGTATCAATCTGGAGGTATATACCATATATTTGATACATATTAATATTTAATTAACTTCTGAATTCAAATTTTCAGTTATTTGAAATAATAAAACATTATCATACGTAACATAATAAATCGGAGACTTGTTAGAAATAAATCATTGTTCGTAACACAAGTTACAACCTATCCATATAAAATAAAATGTTATTGTATAACTTTTGTTTTCTAATCGCCATTGAAAGACAAAAGCTGTGTCTTTTATGTATGTATATGAAATTATAAATCTGACAATACTTTCCCATGAAGCCTGTATGAGTAAAAATATATTTTATATATACATACATAAATATATATAGAAAAAATCAAACTTGTTGATATCGAATAAATTCATCGACTAACAGTTACAATGCGCAGCTGTAGAAACAATAGTTTTGAATTTAAATGGAGATATTTTTATATAGGCTATAACATATATAGTGATTATTATCTATTCTTTGCAGAAGTAACGTTGATTTAACATTGGACGTCATTTCAGAAGAATTTTTACTTCATGCTTAAACAAATTTTAAGATAGGAGGTCACAACCTTCAATTTACAGGTGAAACAATTAAAGTGACTCAAGGCATTCCAGCCAATCATAAATAAGTAATATTATTTATTGTAACTTAGAGACTATTTATCATATGTCAATGTGTTACGTATTAGTTAACTTTTTCTTGTTTGTTGTTAAGTTGCAAAATGGGCTATCTATGGTTTTCCAACAAGTCTCGAAACCTGATTTTTTAACATCACAATATCTTAGACTTATCAACGAACCCTTGATACCTTAGCCAGATTAGCATAATATTTTAGGGTTTGAATAAATAATAAAATGTAATTTAGTGCTATGACAATCTCACTTGGTGTGTTATCTATTCAAACATTGAACTTTAATTAAGCTTGTTTTATTATTAGATGTGATACTTATATCCCATACTAATCTATAAATTATTAATTTAGTTTTCTATAACCATGTAAGTTTCACCTGGTATTTCTTTCAATAATCTTATGTTTACTAAATTTAATAGTGATAAAAATGTACGTAATATGTCAAAACAGCTAAAAGGACGCCACATATTTTTAGCGCAAGTAAGAGAAATTGTTGAGTCGTTAGGCCTTGAGATACGAACATTCTGACGCTATCGTAGGCACAACGTATTTTACAAGTTTTTAAATACCCAAGATTTACCTCTGTTAAGTAGCAACTGTGAATTTAATTTACTTAGAGCTTCAGTTCATTAAGTTTGTTCAGTGTTGAAAACATAGTAGAAAGTGATATCAAGTCTGTTTTATGTGTACTACTTTCTAATTCAAAATGAAAGTTGCGGTTGAAAAGTAAACATGCATGTATTTATAATTTCGCATAGCCGGACCATAGTTCTACACTTAAAAAAATGCGTTCCAACGAACTATTTTTAGTTTCATGTCTCCAATAAGGAAGTATTAAAGTGTTAACCTGTTGTAAAGTTTTAGTTTTGAAGAAGTTCTTAGTTATGTGAAATTGCGTAGCCAAAGCGATTAAATTCTCGAACGATAATTTACATATTGAAAAGTGGCCGAATAGGTGCTTTGACGACTAGACCATGACAAAATTCTGAGCTTGCACACCAGTCTAACAATCTGGTTAGTCTCTTGAAAATGATCGTATGTTTGTGTGTTTTTTATAGCAAAGCCACATCGGACTATCTGCGGAGCCCACCGAGGGAAATCGAACCTCCTGATTTTAGCGTTGTAAATCCGTAGACTTACCGCTGTACTAGCGAAAGGCAAAATTGACAGTTACACAGTTTCACTGATTTTGTCTGTAAATGAATGATATGTTCTTTCACAGGGTATAGCAAGTTACTTGTAACACGATATTTAAATATTTATCACACATATATTCAGATATCATTTTCATATGATGTACTATGCAAATATTCAACGTTTCATACGGTATCTTATTTGAACGTCTTATATACACTAAATACTAAAATATTTGATATTGTTTTCTTGTCATTTATCAAAACCAAGAGAGATCTTGCTTTATTATCTTGCATATAGCAGAATAGTACTCAGAGAAACATTATACAGTTTGTTAGACAAAGAAGTACAGGTACATACATATTCTAGTGTTATATCTAAACATGAAGCCCATGAATGAAGCATTCGTGAATAGTGAAAACATTTTTCCACTTCCTAATAACTAGTAATTTACTATAAAATACGATTTCATTTAAAAACTTAGTGTAGGTGAATAGTAAGCCAATTAGACCAACATTTACAAAAATGAGTGTAGTATTCTAATGCAGGGTTAATGACTTTTCTCTTGTACTCTAGGTATTACTGCCTCTTCTAAAAGATACATAATACTCAACTTTTCTTAATAGAATGCTTCTTACACTGTTATCCTCCAAAAGGTTAAACTGTCGAAACAGCATAAACAGGTCAAACGTTTAATATATTTTCTCACTTTGTAAAGGAAAGGGTGAAATAAAACAATTTGTGCTTTCAGCACCACCGAAGCTTTAGTTTCCTGGTTTCGTATATGAAAATTATTTTTTTTGGATTAATTGTCAGAAGCTGTATGCCAACTTTGGTAATTCTTTGTTTGACATGACTTGAGATAGTAGTCAAAAGATGAAGGAATAAGTCGGTAGGACATCTGACATTTGTAGTTGATTCAATAGTGTTTGATTTTGACCGGTGTGACGGATTTATTAATATATACTCTTCAAAACAAGAAACGCAAAAGGGATATTTTTGTTATTTTAAAGAGAAATATATGTAATAACGTTACAAGCTCAGAGTATGTGATGTTACACGTGTTAAGGCACTGATTGTCAGACCAAAATGACAATAAAAGTTGTGCACTTTGAAAAGGGAGGAAAACATCGGATTTTTCGCCAAAACGCATTCGTGTCCAATAAATGTGTTTGAGAGATCTGCATGTTCTGCAAGTGCAACATGTTCAAAATCCCTATAAAAGTGACGGGTTCTCGGTTTCCATAGCTCAGTGTTAAGCCACCGACACGCAATACAGTTACGCCAAGACTGACTGAAGCACAACGCAACAACGCCATTGGTCGCATGGAAGCAGGCGAATCTCGATCAGATGTTGCCAGAGCTGTGAATGTCCACCCAAGCACCATCACAAGGCTATGGAATCGTCACCAACAACATGGATTAGCTCATGACCGTTCACGATCTGGCAGACCTTGTGTGACCACGCCCGCACAAGTTCGCAACATCCGGTTATGTCACCTTCGGGATAGGACCACCACTGCGACGTCTACTGCCTCAACCATACCAGGGCTGCGTAGGATTTCCGATCAGACCGTACGCAACCGTCGACGAGATTCTTAGGCCCCATGTGCAACCCATCATGGTGAACGTCAACGACGTTTTTCAACATGAAAACGCCCGTCCTCACACAGCCCGACTCACCACTGTCTTCTTGAGACACCACAACATCAACGTTCTTCCCTGGCTCTCCAGATCACCAGATTAAAACCCCATCGAACATCTTTGGGACAAGTTGGACCGACGTCTGCGACGGCGACAACCTCAACCGTAGACTCTACCTAAGCTTGCAGCAGCTTTGCAGGCTGAGTGGACAGCCATTCCACAGGATGTGATTCGTCATCTCATCGCTTCCATGAGCAGGAGATGCCAAGCAGTTATTGATGCTCACGGGGGGCATACTCGTTATTGACGTTGAGTGACGTTAAACTTCACCTAGTGAGCGTGGACTTCGCCTTTGCAGACTATGGATGTTCAGCAGTGAATGTGCAAAGTTTCATAGATGTCATACAGAACTACCCGGAATAAACTTGTTAACAATTTGTCTCATATTTTGCCTTTTGCGTTTCTTTTTTTGAAGAATATATATTTATCTTAATATCGATATTTATTTCAATTAATTATATATTTAGAAATGCATGTAACTTATACTCTTGAATACGAATTGCAAAATTCCCGCCTATTCACTAAATGTGAAGAAGTTTCTTGAGTATGAGAATAAAATAATGTACATATGTATGTACATACCAGTATTATTGCCTTAGCTGAATTTTCTAGAAACTTTCCTCTCAAGCTTATAAAACAACGCGACACGCCAAAAGACTGTGTGTTTTGAATTTTGCACAAAGCTACTCAAGGGCTATCTGTGCTAGCCGTCCCTAATTTAGCAGTGTAAGACTAGAAGGAAGGCAGCTAGTCATCACCACCCACCGCCAACTCTTGGGCTACTCTTTTACCAACAAATAATGGGATTGACCGTCACATTATAACGCCCTTACGGCTGAAAGGGCGAGCATGTTTGGCGCGACGGGGATGCAAACCCGCGACCCTCGGATTACGAGTCGCACGCCTTAACACGCTTGGCCATGCCGGGCCTTAAAAAGACAGTTTATATTGTTGGTTTGCTACAGTTTGTATACTACAAATTTCGAAGGCTATAACTGTGATACAGTAAAACCTGTCTAAGGTGGAATCGCTCAGAACTGAGTAAACTTTCAGGCTTAAGCAGGTTTCCCGCTTTAGACAGTGAACATGTATTTCCTTGATTATATATAATTTTTGAGCGAAACGTTATACTTTTTTGACTCAAGGGAAGTAAAACGTTTGTGAATAAAGTTATTACACTGTTTATGCTATATTTATTAGAATAAGAACAAAAATAGACATTCAAATATACATAAGTACACAAAATCTTAATCAAATTTATTTGAAGAAAATGTTCAATTCCAACTGTTTCATTTTTTTAATAGCGGTTAAAAGGGATCGCCAATTCTATGGCCTTTTCATGAAGTTCATTTTCCCCCTTCAATTTTGCATACAGTTTGATAGCGTTAATGTATAACTTAACACTTGCGATGAAGTAGAAATTTTTATTTCTTCACTATCTTTTCCATTTTGTTCATGTTCTGAATCTCACACTGTTACCATCTTGCGATTCTATTATAGATTTTAAATCAGTTTCATCAGTTTCTGTTAAAACATTCTTGTCAATGTTCATAAAACTTTCCGCATTCACAGAATCATCTGCATCAATCTTCTCAATCAGTTTGGATTTCACTAGAATCGTCATAACAAACAACTTCTCCAAAGTCTCCGCCATTATCAAGAATAAATCCACAGTTTAAATTGCACTTTATTACGCATTCATCTTTTACGCATTTGATCGAATGACCTAAAAATGCAATTGCATCTAACACGTCAATTTTCATGGTCATTTCAGATGCTCTCTTACAGTCGTCCATGTTTGCAATAAAATTTTCTTTATTTCATTTGTACACACTGTATAATTCCATTATCTAGTGGCTGTAGAACTGATGTGTATGTGGAGTTAGAAAGACCAAACAACCATTAGAAAGTTGAACTTTTGGGTAACAAGTTGCATTATCTAGGAGGAGTAAAATATTCCTATTTTCTTGCTCCATTCTTTTGTTTAATTTGTTCAAAAATTCCTCAAATACAGCACTTGTTATCCACATTTTATTATTCACTTTCCATTCCACACAAAGTTGATTCTTCCTTAAATTTTTGAAACAGCACAGATTTTTACTTTTACTTATTACTCATGGTTTCTGTTGTTTTCCATCAGCAAATGCAACCAAAAGTACAGTCAATCTTTCTTTCGAATAGCGACCTTCGGAATAATGACGGCAGAAAAAGAAAATAATATATTTAACCAATACTTACTGTAACAAAATGTCCGATAATTTATTAATATTTAAACAAATTATTAATTAAGAATTTATTAATATTCAAAGAAATTGTTAATTAAATAAGAAATTAATATTTAATCAAAAACATTTTTCCGCCTTACTCAGGTTCTAATCCTACTTGTTGATAGATGAAACAGTTTTCCGTCCGTGTTACGCATGTTCCATCATATAGAGGGCCTTTTATAAGAGAATTCTTAAGATGATGCTGCAAAATTTTAATATTTCCGGTTTGTACAGGTTTCCGAATTATGCAGTTTCCGACTTAGAAAGGTTTTATTTATTAAAAAACACTTCACCTTCTAATACTTTAACTTAAGTACTTCTAAACTGTGGACACAATATTCCATTGTTTATGGACCAAACGTGGATTATTATAGTTATCGAGGGGTTATTGTGCTAGGAAATGAATCATAGGGTCCAAGGCTCAAAATGTAATGCTTCTGAATATGTTCCGAATTTTCAGCTGTAGGTGAAGGTCAATTCAATTGTTCTGACTCAGAGAGCTGGAGAAAGCCTCAGCGACATCTGGTGCTGCTGCCTGGCTGCATTCACTCTGATCAATAGTTCAAAATTAGGCACATAACTTAACACTAGGAGATTCTGACCTGACCGTCAGTAAAAATAAGTTCTATACCATTTACGTTTGTTTCATTTTGAAATTTAAGAATTGCTTTATTATGATACATCTTTAACTTGTTCCTAGATGGCGCTACAATTTCTTGAAACATCTAAAATATCGCATAACTGATATGTAAATGAGCAGCTTGTAGTACATTTTAAGAATTTATTTTAACAAAATATGTATGTTTTATTACTACTTTATAACTTTAAATACAACTAATGAAAGTGAAGGCAAAACTTTATCCAGTAATTTAGGATCATATATTACTTGATATATTGTTGGAAAACACGCGTGTTTTTGTTTTTGTTGTCGACAATAAAGATATATACTCTAGCGCTCGACTGTAAATAAAGGATTAAATCTTTAAATAAAAGAAACATTTCAAAACCAGTGTGACTTGAAACTTGGTAGAAATGTAGGCGTATCAGTCAAAACTTCGTGTGTCAGTTCGGTACAATAAAACAAACATTACGGTTGACCATACAGTTTAAAAGTAAGACGAACCACTACACTCATTATTTTGAATTTAAAAAAATCAATAGATGCACAAATCTTTCTCAGTCATTGTTGTTTATGGCCAATGGCTTGAATTTAAGCAGTTAGTTTGTTTTAGAATTCGTCCAAAGTGACACAAAGGACTATATGCGCATTGTTATCCTTTACTGTGAACCAGATAGTCTGGAAGGAAAGGAAGCTACTCAACAGCACCCTCATACAACTTTTGGGTTACTCAAGTAAAGCGTGATCGTCTGTTTTGCAGCAAATGTACGACACCAAAATGCAGAATGCGTTTTAGCAGTAACGAGTCCAGAATCATGAATTTCCGGATTCAAAACTCTGATGCTAATCACTAGGCAACGTGAATTAAATCATGTTTAACTGATAATGGTAAAAGAACATTTCGAAACGCTACCTGCTATATTTTAACTACTCTTCATGTTTGAATAATTTTAAACTACTTTAGCTTGAAAACCAAATTTTAATTAAACGTAAATAAATAAATAAAGTATTTTTAAAGTGAAGTTTAAGCTATAAATGTTCATATACCATGTATTGGAGTATATATATGGTTACTTATCGTGATTGGGTATGGTGTTGTATTTGGAATCCATACTAAATCATTTGTGCATATGGATTAAAAGTATATATCTAAATCCCGTTAAAGTTCAGGTACAACAGTTCTCAAGGGCCCGGCATGGCCAGATGGTTAAGGCACTCGTCTCGTAATCCGAGGGTGGCAGGTTTGAATCCCCATCACATCAAACATGCTCGCCCCTTCAGCCGTGGGGACGTTATAATATTCGGTCAATCCCACTATTTGAATAGCTTTGCACGAAATTCAAAACAAACCAAACCAGTTCTCAAGTTTGGACTTCTGGAAGGAGTCCGATAAGAAGAATTCGCTGTCACAAGGGAGATGGGCTATTTTGAATAAAAGACCAGGATGAAAGGCCACTCTTATAACACAACTATAGTTGTCTTACAAACTATGTTTCATGCCAACGCGATACGAGGATTAGGCCTGTCCGATAAACACCCCGACACAAGCACACAGTTTAGCTTTCTGAATTCTGCTTGTAAGTTTGTGCCGTTAGTTAGGTTAATATATTTGGATTAAACATTTCAACTATGATAAATTGGGATAGCTGTACGGGATGTAATACTGTATTTATCGTATTATGCTATGGAGCGAAAAGTCCATGATGCAAAAATGTGATACCGCTGTGAGCGCGTTATAAGAGCTACAGTTAATTCTGTTCGATTCACGGAGCAGATGAAGCTCTTTTGGTGCTGAATATTGTTGGTTGGCCGTCCTTTCTCTGACAAACAGTTCAAAATTATGGAATGTTATGTTTAAACGATTCTCTGACAAGAACACTTCCTCCATCTGCGCATGCATGGCATTCAAGTTGAATATTTCATTCCTGGAAATATAAAACATAATATGAAAGTTTGACCACTACATATACTACTTCTGGCCTTCATCTGGAAATAGTAACCCTATTAACGAGATCAAATATTTCAGTGAATTAAGATATAATTAAAATAATATTTTAACGTTTTCAGAACATTCTTTTAAATCCATGTTGCAAGCACCAATTATATTTCCGAGAAAAATATTAGCCAATGTTGAAAATGAGTTTTGTGGACTTGAAATATACACGCTGAGTGCTGTTTGTAAAGCCTATAATACGCTGTTGGTTTAGTGACAACATATATAAAACATTATCTTTAACATATTTCTGTATTCAGTTCATCATTCTGATAAGTCGAGTGCCTTAACCACCTGGCCATGCCGGGCACTCGACTGATAATATAAGGTTCGCGGGTTTGAATCCTCGTCACACCAAACATGTTCGCCCTTTTAGCATGGGGGCGTTATAATTGACGGTCAATCCTACTATTCGTTGGTAAAAGAGTAACCCAAGAGTTGGCGGTGGGTGGTGATGAATAGCTGTCTTCCCTCTAGTCTTACACTGCCAAATTAGAGACGACTAGCGCAGAAAGCCCTCGTGTAGCTTTGTGCAAAATTCAAAACAAATTAAACTGACGAGTTTACAATTTTTTCAAGTTTTTTTCACACTTATTACCTTGGTGTAGAAATCTAGAATCTTTTCTGCAAATATATCGACAAGAAACTGAACTGGTTAATTATAAGGTTAACAGGAAATACGCTTATTATTAACATAGTTACTAGAGATCTTTATCTTATTTTTGTACAATTTAAATAAGCCATGTTACGTAATATAATTTATTTTGGACAAATCACTGATTTATTATGTTACCTACGTTGCGTATTATTATATCAAATGACCGGAAATTCGAATTTAGAAGTTAATTAAATCTTAATATGTATTAAATTTATGGTATTTGCTAACAAGATTTATATATACAATTGTATTTTTAACACAAATATATTTCAATATGCAAACAAAAAAAAACAATATAATTTATAATAATGGCTATTAATAATATTTTTTTGTTTTGAATTTCGCGCAAAGCTACTCGAGGGCTATCTGCGCTAGCCGTCTCTAATTTGGCAGTGTAAGACTAGAGGGA
Organism: Tachypleus tridentatus; assembly: GCF_004210375.1. NCBI lineage: Eukaryota > Metazoa > Arthropoda > Merostomata > Xiphosura > Limulidae > Tachypleus > Tachypleus tridentatus. Next base: position 103,356,684 of record NC_134837.1, on the reverse strand, counting down.
AGACAGCTATTCATCACCACCCACCGCCAACTCTTGGGCTACTCTTTTACCAACAAATAGTGGGATTGACCGTCACATTATAACGCCCCCACGGATGAAAGGGCGAGCATGTTTGGTGCGACGGAGATGCGAACCCGCGATCCTCAGATTACGAGTCGCACGCCTTAATAATAGTTATTACAAATGATGGCTTATGTACAACACAAACTTACAAACAATATTGAGTCTTATACTCAGTCAAGAACTGAATAATTATCAGATACGCGACGAACAAATTTTTTTCTCAGTTGATATCGACACACCTCGCTGAAGCTGGCTAGTTTGATTGGCTTCACACCTCTATAAGCTAATTTTTCAGGAGAAGATATTTAATATTTTTAGAAATAATAATGTCCGAAGTTAATTCACTGAAGTTGAAACAGTTAGTAATATTTGAAATCTATAAACTTTTATAGTTAAATTTTGTAGTTTTCCGATTAATAGGCGTTTATCACAGTTATATCTTCTTAGGCCTATATAGCATACTGACTGTAGCTGTCCAATAACATTCTTCTGTCTCTCGCTAGCTGTTTTTTATATGAATCACGCGCAATTCCAGAACACTCAACAAAATTCGCTTGGCAAAAATACTGTCAAACACTAGTATTACATAAATATCTAGCATATTGTTATTTCTTACGCTCAAGAATCTTCTACAAATTTCGAGAACAGGCGGGTCTTGCACAATACACAATCAAGAATGCAAAAAATGAAAACCATATAGAAACAAGCATAGGCGCTGAAATAAGTGAACAGCAGTAAGCCTGTTACAGCCAGCACAGTGGTTTGTCTGCGGACATATGCTGTTAGAATCAGATTTCTATAATCATGGTGGGCAGAGCACAAATAGCCATTTGTGTAGTTTTGTGCTTAACAATAACAATATTCTTTCAGATAAAAATGGCGTTATATTTTAGAAAAGTTCAATAAACATTAATTCCCTTTGGGTATTTTGCTGTTCCTTGTAAATGGTATCGTTTTGCTCAAGTAATTTTATTCCAGCTCAGGGAATTGGCAGGCCAACAAAGGCTACGTCCTCTTTTCGACCAAGAGATTGTTTTTGTTTATAGTTAAGTAAAAAGCTGCATAATAGCTTGTCTGTTCTCTGCCCGTCAAGGGTTTAAAAATCTGGTTTCTAGCTTTGCCACTGGGAATTTTGGTTAAGAGAGGGAAATAATAACTAAAGGGTAACTGTTTTGTTATAATTGTTTGCGCTGTTTTGTTATAATGTAAATACATTTATACATAATATATGCTTTCTTACTATGAAACATTGTTCCTTTAATTCTTAATAAGTTTATATTAGGCTTATTGCATTATAAATACCACGCTCTTTAAGTAGTCCCCTGGGTCGCATTTCGCTCAATCCAAAACTGTACAGGCCAGCTGTGATAAAACGAAGACAATACTCGTGCGAACACTATATTTGTAAGCTGTTTGTTACTACGATAATTGTCATGGTGTGAACGCCTTTTACAAGTTGATGTAGCGTGATCATAATCATGCTTGTAATAAATCGTTAATAGAAGCTCAGTTATATTTTTAAAGACTACTTTCTTTACCCAATCCTATAAGGATCTTCAATAATTAGAAACAGCCATTAGAAACCGGCGGATCGTCTGCAATGAACATTAAGAATAGAGTTTTGTTGGACGAATAGCGCTATACATTTTTCTAATTCTAAAGTACTTTCAAGCATGTATGAAATCACGCTGGCCGTTTTAAAAAGAAAACTAATATTTTGCTTCATATACATTTACAAACATTAGTTCTGTTAACTATTGGGTTTTGTGGCTGATTTTGCAAAAGTGTCTTTTTTTTCTTACCTGAAGTAAAATGAGTAATGTAATTCATAAAATTAATTTTTTATAGGTAGAAAGGCCCTTACAGTTTGTATAGATTGAATAACACACGGAGAACTGATAATGTTGTTTGAAATTAAGGCCAAAGTTACACAATTGGCTACTTGTGCTCTGCCCACCACGAGTATCGAAACCCAGTTTTTAGAGTTGTAAGTTCGGAGACATGCTGCTGTACCCTAATTAAACAAACGAATCCGCAGCATTCCAAAACTTTTCTTTCTATAACTGTGGTACAAGATGCGATCATGAGATAAAAACAAACGGCCTGGCATGGCGCTCGACTCGTAATCTGAGTGTTATAGGTTTGAATCCTCATCGTATCAAACATGCTCGCCTTTTCAGCCGTGATGGCATTATAAGGTTACGGCCAATCTCATTATTTATTGGTAAAAGAGCAACCCAAGAGTTGGCGGTGGGTAGTAATGACTAGCTGCCTTTCCTCTAATCTTACACTACTAAATTAGGGACGGCTAGCCCAGATAATCCTAGTGTAGCTTTGCGCGAAATTAAAAAACAAACACATTTAATGTTTCATTCATTACAGTTACAAAGACAGCGAATTTATTATTAACGTATCGCCTAAGCGAGCGCAAAGCAGTAAAATATGGATTAGGCGGAAGTACATGGTGACGTTACTAAAGGACTTCTAAACATATCCTTTAATATTTTAAATGCTTTTGTTATTATATATACACAAAACACGCACATTTACGATCCACAAATTCTCTGCCAAATAACTGTAAATTTTATTGTTGTTGAACGTTCTACGTGACTTTACGATAATATTGAGGGTTTGTGACGCTAAAAAACCGAGTTTCGACGCCATTGGAACAACAAAAAATAACAGCTTTTCGAAAAGTTTTTCGATCTTACAAAGTTATATCGCATTTGTGTTTCCTGATATATTTTAAAGTAAGAAGTTTTCAAAGAAATTGTGCAAAATATCTCCTGTATCAGATAAAAGAAGTTACTGAAACTGTTAAAATCACCAACTGAGATGGTTAACGAGGCAAGCTGGCGAAAAATCACGTAGAAAAGAAGCACTTCCTTATATATAGGCCCGGCATGGCCCTGCGCGTAAGGCGTGCGACTCGTAATCCGAGGGTCGCGGGTTCGCGCCCGCGTCGCGCTAAACATACTCGCCCTCCCAGCCGTGGGGGTGTATAATGTGACGGTCAATCCCACTATTCGTTGGTAAAGAGTAGCCCAAGAGTTGGCGGTGGGTGGTGATGACTAGCTGCCCTCCCTCTAGCCTTACACTGCTAAATTAGGGACGGCTAGCACAGATAGCCCTCGAGTAGCTTTGTGCGAAATTTCCAAACAAACAAACAATCCTTATATATCACAAATAGTAATAACAGATAGGCATATACGTGTATGTATGCGCATGTGCGTGACCACCATAGCTCCAAGATGAAGAAGCCTAGAAACCTGGAATTGTGCACCCATACTAAGTGGATTATGTGGGTGTGTACCTGGATATTATTACTTATCTTAACCACACGGGCGTGCGCATCTTTTTAATGAGCCAAGCTAGCGAAAAAACCACATAGAAAAGAAATGGTTACTTATAGTACAGGCCCGGCATGGCCAGGTGTGTTAAGGCGTTCGACTCGTAATCTGAGGGTCGCGAGTTCGAATCCCGGTCGCACGAAACATGCTCGCCCTTTGATCCGTGGGACGTTATAATGTGACGGTCAATCCCACTATTTGTTGGTAAAAGAGTAGCCCAAGAGTTGGCGGTGGGTGGTGATGACTAGCTGTCTTCCCTCTGGTTTTACACTGGTAAATTAGAGACGGCTAGCGCAGATAGCCCTCGTGTAGCTTTGCGCGAAATTCAAAAAACAAACAAACTTATAATATAAATATAAATCACAGAAACACAGACATGCAAAAAACAACAAATATAGTTCAAACATTTCATTTTATACTTTCAACACATATACCCTTAACAACAATATTAGGTTATAATTGTGTTGCTAGGCAGCATAATATAAAAGCTATTGCTGGAATGCATTGCTACCGAAAAGTACTGGCTTTTCTATGTACGTATATTATAAGTTGTTACTTAAGGAACCACTTCTTTTCTATATTGTTTATCAATAGGTTACCTCTTTAAAAATATGCCCGCGCACGTGTCTGTTTGTGATGTATATCTAAAATTTGTAACATAAAGAATCACTTCTTTAATTATAATAACATTATTATAGAGCGTATCTGTATGTCTGCTTGTGATTTCTTTAGCAAAACAACCAACACTATCTAACCTGAAACACTGCAATGGTAGAATATTTTAATAGATTCTGATAAAATGTGATAGAAATATATAATCTCAAATTTAAATGTGAAATATATAATATAATGTTAAAGTTATTTGATAACAAATAATTCTTAATTTTCTGTACTGTTTACAGCTTTTTCATGTTTATGGGAAACAAAAATGTTTAAAATATTATTACAGTAGGTTCACAATTCACACACACTGACATGGTCAACTAAAATATATCAACTTGATAATTCGAGCGAAGCAGAGTTGTTTCGCTAGTAATAAAATAATAATATAGTAATCCGACAGTACAAAGAAAACGGTGAAAGGTAATCAAGATAGGAATTTTGCCTTTTAATATTTTTTAATTATTTTTTTAGATTCTTATTTTAATCATGAGCTAACATTGAGAATGATATAGAAATGTGATAATTTAACTAGATACATAAAACGAATATAACAATTTAGAAACCTTTTTAGGAATACAGCAGTGTCAAAACTTTGCTAAAAGCCTTGAAGTCTGATGAGTATGGTTGGGAGGTTATCGGAGACTTCAAAATGGTGGCATTCCTGATGGGTCTCCAAGGGGGCTTTATCAAGTTTCCCTGTTGTCTTTGCCTTTGGGACAATAGGGACACCGCAGCGCACTACAACAGGAAGCACTGGCCACAACGAACCGAGTTCTCTGTGGGGAGGTACAATGTCAAGTGTGAGCCACTAGTGGACTTCCAGATGGTGTTGTTCTCACCATTGCACATAAAATTGGGTCTTATGAAACAATTTGTCACAGCTATTGATATGGAGTCTGCAGCCTTCAAGTACCTTCGAGACTTCTTCCCTAAGCTGTTTGAGCCAAAGATAAAAGTTCGTGTCTTCGTTGTACCACAAATAAAGAAGATCCTGGAGAGCACAGAATTCCCTAAGAAGCTCAGTAGGTTCGGGGATTCTTGGGCAATCACAAGGACGAAAATTATGTGGAACTGGTTGAGGCTCTGGTGAAGAACTACGGCAAAATGGGCTGCAGGATGTTCCTGAAAGTCCATATCCTTGACGCTCATCTTGATAAATTCAATGAGAACTTGAGAACATACTCAGAGGAGCAAGACGAGCGCTTCTGCCAAGACATATTGGACTTTGAACGCCGCTACCAAGGAGCGTATAACGAAAACATGAAGGGAGACTATATTTGAGGGCTTAAACGTGAAAGTGATTTACATCACAGTCGCAAATCTCGAAAAATTTCTCACTTCTAAACATTTTTTTTCATTTTTATATAAGTTTAGTATAAATACATACAAATCTTGATTCATATGTTATTTTATTTAGACCTTATGTAAATGAAAATGTGCAAATTTGCTAGTTTTTACATAGAAAATTGGTTAATTTCTAAATTTCATTATTCAGGTCACAAAAAGAACGTTTGAAGGGAATAATGGCCATTTTCTGTACTTTTACAACATAAGCAATTAAGAAATAACACTTACTATCCAGAAACAAAATTTGTGTTAGAAAGTGTAATGGAAACGTGAATTCCAACCCATGCCAACAAATTTTTCAACATGATAGCACTGCATTATTTAAAAAAAAATCTTTATTTTATATTACCGGAAGTTGAGTCGTTCTATATTTGACTCTAATTTGAGAAACATATTTCACAGGTTTATTTGACAACCGTCAACCTTCAACACTTCATAGTATCAGCTTTATCCGGTAGACTTATTTATCCATATGTATGTATATAAACTTGTATGAAAAAAACACAACAATTTCCATTACATGCTTGCAAGTTTCGTTTAAGCTTCTCAACTAGATTAACTTTGAGTGTTTGCAACATTTATGATTTTAAGACTTGCAATCTGCGTCCAGTTTTTTTTTAAATGATTGAAACTGGTATCAGATTTCAGATTTCGGAAAACGTAAAGTGAACTGAACGTGCAAAAAATTTATTTCAATATTTCAAGTTGAGCCAAAATAAGAAACCTGATAAATGGAGCGTTTTCAGAAGGAAGACCTTCTACCAAAGTGTTCTGGGAATCAGTAAAATGTGAAGGCTATTGAAGACTATCCTCAGTGGCGTGACAGGTATGTATAATTTTCCGCCATGGCAACACGAAAGGGATTAGTTTGTTTTTGTCGTTAATGTTGCGAGTGTGACGACTGTTTTCTGGTACATGAAAAGTTCTTTGGTTTTTAATTTCGCGCAAAGCTACACGAGGATTATCTGTGCTAGCCGCTCCTAATTTAGCTTTGAAAGACTAGGAAGCTGGTAGTTATCACCCATCGCCAATTTTGGGGTTATTATTTTAGCAGCGAATAGTGGGATTAACGGTTACGTTATAACGCCCTCACAGGTAAAAGGGCGATCATGTTTGGCGGGACAAAGTTTTGAATCTGCGACTTCCAGAGTGTGAATCAGATTACTAAAAGTCAAGGAACAGAATTGAAAAGGGAAATTTGAGAAACATAATAATTGGGAAAGCTTGGGGAAAGGCTTATAGAAATGAATTAAAAAGAAAATGAAAAATAATAAAACAAAATGGGCTACAAATAGCGTTGCATTGGTGGTCTGGGCATAGTGTAGTCGTTATTATATAGGTATAAGGATCTAGGGATCAAACATGGCAAGGAGTTTCAGCTGTGGGTGCATAAGTGTTACTGACAAACCCACTATTCAGTTAAGAGCATCCATTTAAGGCGGCTGGTGTTATGTTACCCACTGGTTGTATTTTCTTTGGTCTGAAATTCAATATTAGGAACCAATACGCTTGAACATTAGAGATCTCTGACTTGGCCATATAGTCTAAACAAGGTGTCGTTCAAGTGAACAAATGAATTATATTTATGCCACAGCTTTTCTTGTGATTCTAAACTAATTTTGTTTGCGCTGAGGTTCAGCCTAGTTTTTAATAACCAATTATGTGTGTATATATATTGAAGGTATAAAGGATTGCTCTTCAAAACTGTCGACAAATGAAGTCGTAAAAATGGAAAAAGGTTTTTAACGAAACTTCACAAGTATATATTTCACTCCAATTACGTATATAAGTTCCAAACTAAGAGAGAAGTTTGTTTTGTGAATAAACAAAAAAATGTTATATTGAAAAAGTAGCTTTTCCACTCTTGACCAAATATCTGGATAAAGAATCTTTAATTAACGTAAAAGAGATAATATCAAAAGAAGGAAAAAAGAAAACCTAATAGTTGAGTTTAACATGAAGATAGATACATTCAAGAAAAGAGTTTGAAAACTGAACTGTAATTTTTGGAAGCTTGGGCAAGTAAGTAAATTTGACGTCAACAATATGATGGTTTATTTGTAAGATGTGCTTTCAAAAATCTTTGAAATACAATTGGTAGGATTAATGTTAACAATATGTATATGCAATACATGGCCAAAAGTATGTGGACACCCAACCATCATACCCATATGTGCTTGTTGAATATCTCATTCCAAATCCATGGAGATTAATATGGAGTTCGTCTCCCCTTTGTTGCTATAATAGCCTCCACTCTTCTGGAAAGGCTTCCATTAGAGTTTGGAATATGGCTGCGAGGATTAGCTCCTATTCAGCCACAAGGGCATTAGTGAGGTAGGGCACTGATGTCGGGCGAGAAGGCCTGGCTCACAGTTGGCGTTCCAATTCATCCCAAAGATGTTCGATGGGGTTGAGGTTGAGGTCAGGGCTCTGCAGGCCAGTCAAGTTCTTCCACAGCAATCTCGGCAAACCATGATTGCTATATATCTCGCTTTGTGCACGGGGACATTGTCATGCTGAAACAAAAAAGGGCCTTCCCCAAACTGTTGCCATAAATTTGGAAGCACACAATTCTCCAGAATGTCATTGTATGCTATAGCATTAAGATTTCCCTTCACTGAAACTATAGAGCCTAGCCCCAACCATGAAAAACAGTTCCAGACCATTATTCCTTCTCTACAAAACTTATAGTTGGCACTATGCATTCAGGCAGGTAGCATTACACTGGCATCTGCCAAAGCCAGATTCGTCCGTCAGACTGCCAGGTAGTGAAGCGTAATTTATCACTCCAGAGTTCAATGGCTGTGTGCTTTACACCACTCCAGCCGACGCTTGGCAATGCGCATGATGATCTTAGGTTTGTGTGCGGCTGCTTGGCCATGGAAACCCATTTCATGAAGCTCCCGACGAACAGTTCTTGTGCTGACTTGCTTAAAGAGGCAGATTGGAATTCGGTAGCGAGTGTTGCAACTGTGAACAGACGATTTTTACATGCTACGCGCTTCAGCACTTGGTGGTTACGTTCTGTGAGCTTGTGTGGCCTACTGCTTCGTGGCTGAGCTGTTGTTGCTCCTAGACATTTCCAATTCACAATGACAGCAATGTCACGTCGAAAGTCATTGAACTCTTCAGTTCAACCCATTCTAGTGCCAATGTTTGGCACTATGGGGATTAAATGACTGGATGCTTGATTTTATGCACCTGTTAGTAATGGATGTGACTGAAATAGCCGAACCCACTGATTAAAAGAGGTGCGCACATACTTTTGGCCATGTAGTATATATGTATTCTGCTCTCCAGTGAAATAGTAGTAAGTTTAGTGACTAAACGCTAAAATCCGGAGTTTGATTCCCCGCGGTGTACACATGAGGTAACCTAATGTGGCCGTGTTCTAAAACAAAAAGTGAACCAGTATGCATTTGTGCATGCGTATTAATCTCATACATTAATTGCAGACTGTACCAAAATATCATATCAATAAGATAAAGCAACGGAGCAAAAAAATACAAAAGTGACAAATCTTTACTTAATTGTAAGTAATGGTATCGACTTTTTCATTAATAAGTGATAGGTACGTTGCATGAACAACACTCAAGATAAAGCCAGTGGTATGTACAGCCATGTGAAAAAGTTAGGACACCCTATGAAAGCCTGTGTATTTTTGTAATATTTTTGGATATATAGATATTTAATCTTAATTTTAACAATACTGAGAGATTATAGGAATATAACTAAACAATTAAAACTGAAGAAAAGACTTTTCAAGATCTTCTGTAAATGTATTTCTACAAAAATGCATATTCTAACTGAAGAAAACGTTAGGACATCCCCACATTTATTCCCACTTAAAATGGCTCATCTCACACATAGGTGTATCACACCAGGTGCACATGATTAGAAGATCGTTACTCAGCATTTTGAATGAAGCCTGCCCTATTTAAACGTCAGACGTTTAGTTTGGTGTGCTCCTGACTGTTGAAGTAAGAGTGAGCACCATGGTGAGAGCAAAAGAGCTGTCTGAGGCCTTCAGAAAGAAAATTGTAGCAGCTTATGAGTCTGGTAAGGGACTTAAAAAGATCCCAAAAGATTTTGAAATCAGCTATTTCACTGTTTGGAAAATAGTCAACAAGTGGAGGACTTTCGAAACAACTGCCAACATGCCCAGGTCTGGTCGTCCAAGCAAGTTCACCCCAAGAGCAGACTGCAAGATGCTAAAAAGAGGTCTCCAAAACCCCTAACATGTCATTACGGGACTTACAGCATGCTCTGACTACTGTTGATGTGAACGTGCATGCCTCTACAATCAGAAAGAGACGGCACAAGTGTAACTTGCATGGGAGGTGTGCAAGGAGGAAACATTTGATCTCTAAGAGAAACATCAAGGCCGGACTGAAGTTTGCCGGAGAGAAAATTGTAGACAAAGACCAGGACGTCTGGAATAATGTTCTTTGGACAGATGAGTCCAAAATTGGATTATTTAAACACCAGAACAGAGGTCATGTTTAGCGTAAACAAAATACAGCATTCCAGGAAAAGAACCTCATACCAACTGTAAAACATGGAAGTGGAAGTGTCCTGGTTTGGGGCTGCTTTGTTGCAGTAGGACCTGGACAACTCACAATCATAGAATTCACCATGAATTCTACTGTGTATCAGAGGGTGCTTGAGAATCATGTGAGACCATTTGTACGAAAATTAAAGCTGAAGTGGAACTGGACCCTGCAACACGACAATGACCTAAAACATATCAGTAAATCCACTAAGGGCTGGCTGAAAACTAAGAAATGAAGAGTCCTGAAATGGTCGAGTTAAAGCCCAGATCTTAACCACATTGAGATGCTGTGGAGTGACTTGAAACGGGCTGTACATGCAAGACACCCCTCAAACATCTTATAGCTGAAAGAATTTTGCATTGAGGAGTGAGGCAAACTTTCTTCAGACCGATGTCAGAGACTGGTAGATGGCTACAAGAAGCGTCTAACTGCAGTTATTTCAGCCAAAGGGGGTAACACTAGCTATTAGAGTGTCCTAACTTTTTCCTCAGTTAGAATGTACATTTTTGTAGAATTACATTTGCAGAAGATTTTGAAAAGTCTTTTCGTCAGTTTTAATTGTTTAGTTATATTTCTATAATATCTGAGTATTGTTAAAATTGAGATTAAATATCTATATGTCCAAAAATGTTACAAAAATACACAGGCTTTCATAGGGTGTCTTAACTTTTTCACATGACTGTATGTTCTATCGCTAAGACTTTTATTGTATTTGTAACGGTGTACATCTAAAGGTGTATTTGTTCTAGCATAGAACCACATAAGAGGTTGTTTGCCCTTTATCCATTACGGAAAATCGAACCCTGGATTCCGGATATTTGCTTTAGAGAGTCCTTAAACTTACTACTGACGCACCGGAGGACCTGAAGGTGTAATTATCTTTACCACTGCTTAACGTGAATCGTTAAAAGAATGCAAATTTTTCTCAACGTTGCTTTCATTCTTTTTGTTTCATGACATTTTACTTTTAGATGAAAATATTTGTATCAGTTTGGGGATTTTGTGTCTGTGAACAGTAAGGGCAACATGATGTCAGTCAAAGTTAGTATCTTACGAAATATTTTTTTAGTCATTAAATACAAACCCAATGTCGTTTCCATGTATTAACAAAGAATTTAAAAATATTTTTCTTCATGGATCAGATGAAATTTCTACTTCAACTAACACAATATGCCGACAGTAAACACAAGGTACCTTTCTTGAAATCTGCTCTTTTTATGTTTTAATCTACATGACAGCATCGTTTATAACAAACCAGCATTCGGTATATTTCTTCTTGTATATATTTCCAGATCAGACAATCTACACATTCAGGTGTTGGCACGATATTTCTCGATATAGAAAATTAAATGTGTTTTTATTTCCATGTGTTTTATTCTCTTTCATAAGCTCAAATTAATTTTGACGACAAATGTTCATAGAAAATTTATTTTGCTACAAAAATAAAACTTTTCATTGAAACAGAAGGACAACTGAGTAAACTCTTTGTTTTTAATAAAAAGTTACAAAATGCAAAATATTGCTCTCATGCCACAGTTTTCAGATAAAGAATTTGCTGAATTAGAACAGATGATCACAGATAGCCCATCATATACCTTTGCGCTTAATTATAAACCATAAAAGTATTAACCGTCAACGCCAGAGCATTGTTTTTTGTTTTTTTTTAATTTCGCGCAAAGCTACAGGAGAGCTATCTGCGCTAGCAGCCCCTAATTTTGATGTGTAAGACGAGAAGGAAGGCAGCTAGTTATCACCATTCACCGTCAACTCTTGGGCTACTCTTTTACCAACGAATAGTGGGATTGACCGTCACATTATAACGCTCCCACGACTGAAAGGGCGACCCTGTTTGGTACGACGGGGATTCGAACCCGCGACCTTCAGATTAAGAGTCGAACGCCTTAACCCACCTGGCCATGCCAGAGATATTCTTACTTGACCAGCTTATAACTCACCGATGATCCAAAAGTACAGAGCTCAAACGTTGGGGAAGAGAGAGGAGGGACATAGCTGCATGCAAACAGTGTACGTCACCAAGTTAACTTAATGAATCATGCAAACAGTGTACGTCACCAAGTTAACTTAGTGAATCATGCAAACAGTGTACGTCACCAAGTTAACTTAGTGAGTCATGCAAACAGTGTACGTCACCAAGCTAACTTAGTGAATCATGCAAACAGTGTACGTCACCAAGTTAACTTAGTGAATCATGCAAACAGTGTACCTCACCAAGTTAACTTGGTGAATCATCGTGACATTATTTTCTTTTTTAAAATCTGCATTTGACCCCCATTGTCTCAGCGGTAAGTTAGAAGACTTATAACGCTAAAAGCTGGGTTTCAATACTCATGGTGGGCACAATACAGATAGCCCAATTTGTAGCTTTACGTTTAACAACAAACAATCTTCTGCATTTTGCTGAACCTGTCCTGCCCTGGATAACCTCTCCTCACACATCATAAACAGTTGAAATAACCTCACCTGCAACTTTTGTAACAAACATAGCTTGTTTGGGTATTTTCAACTTAATTCTAAATTATGCAAAAGCCACAAAAAACTTATTGCAATTGTTGTATTTTAAGTGCAAAGGACACTTTGGGGAAGAAATATGGTAAAAATATCAGACTACAACTATAGTTCATTTTATCAGAGAGCATTTATTTACAAATTATGGATAATATCCTGTGGAAGCAAACTTTGGATTATTTATTATTATTTAAACATTCTGTTGTTAATGTCACCTTCGGTATCAGCTGTAGCAACGAACCAAATATAATAATTTTTAAAATACATCACAATTAAATAAATTTAGGGGTATTTGTGATTACCTTTATGAAATAAGCATTTATAAGCTAGGTAATATGAAAATTATTCAATTACGAAATTCCTTTACTGGGATAGAGAACGTTTTATCACTGTTAACTTCTGGTTTTAGCTTTAAACAATTTCTTTGAAGTCGAGAACCTAAAAGTATACTTAATTTCAGTTAGCTTTTTATTTTGCTCAAAGAAAATTTTTTTCAAAGTTTGGAAAATAATTACAGGTGTCACAATAAGGCTCTTAGACACTCAGTAAAACACTAGAAACACGAAGTAATAATGTGTTGTATAATTTGTTTATATTGTTTGGTAAACATCTTTGATTAAGAGTTCATTGAGTTACCAATAGAGGGCAGCAAAATGTATTACACAGGATAATCATTAGGTCCAAAATTTTTAAAAAAATCATGTCAACTGCAAATGTTTTACTTTTTTACATTCCTCTTAGTTACTTTTAATGCTTCAAATTCAGAGGTGCGTAAAAACATTTCAACTCTATTTCTATCTTTCATAAGTTACTGTCTAAGAAGCTTTTTGTTCAATACAAGAAGAAAAATTTGTCACCGTTTACCGTCACTTAATGGTCATTCAAGTGGTATATATGTAATATAAGTAAATAAATAAATATATTTAGGGAATATTAATACTGATAGAGTTATGTAATTTAAAGCAAAATCAATATGAAAAGGAAGGACTGCGTTAAAAACAGCAAAATCCAAATTTCTGAATAATTATATTAGTTTGTCATAGCCCAAAACAAGCCGAAACAAAAAAAAAAACAAAAAAAAAAAACGCTGCACTAATTGAAAAGCTTCCAGGGTACAAGCTATAATGTAGGATATCAAATGTACTCTAGGTTTTGGAGGTGACTGAGGAAGTAGGACCCACATTGCGGTGGGGATACACTGTCTATCAGTCTTAACCTCCATTCGTCAGCCTCACATAAAGAAATAAAATAAAGTCAAGAAATAGCAATATAAATTAAAATAATATATATCGAAATATAAATTAGGAGAGCGAGATCTGGGTGCTCAAGCCCACAACGTACCACATCTATATCATCCTTATGGTACATTACTTTTATTTTTATTATTATTTGTATTTTTCAATTCAGTTTTTATTCTTTTTTTTTTTTTACTTTGGAGAGCGGCCACCTTCTCACAACTGTATGCTAGTTGAGCATAAGAAAGTAAACTACACTTTATTAAATAACTTTAGTTGAGTATGAGAAAGTTAACAACTAGAATACAGGTTACGGAAAGAGAAGAGTTTTAATCTAAGCTCACTTCTCCAATTATTTTTTTGTAAACGTAAGTGTTTATGAAACAAATGAAATAATTTGTTTTATATCTCTTGCACGTGCTCTTTTACTTACAGGATCCCTAACATGTTGACCTTCGTTTACGACATTTATATTTATTAGTCAAGTACCCGTGCTTCATTTGTTAAGCTTTTCATAGTTTACAAGTTCTTCCTAATTACAAGTTATTAACTCCTTTAAAATCCAAATTATGTAATTTAAAGAAAAAAATTTAAAGTCAAAATATAAAATTTGTTTTCATGTTAACATTATTACTCTTCCTGTGAACATCAAAGTATTTTTAAAAACTTAGTATATTTTTAGAAGTGGCAATTACGCATTTATTTCTCCTTAACGGAAATCAACACTTCCTACGATCCATAAAATGTAGTTTTATATTTAGTCATACTTTATAGAATATTTCAATTGCGTGTACGTGTTAAATGATAAATATTGTTAAATATTTATATATTTACAAGGAACGAGTATGAAACACAAAACGTGTTTGAATAAGAAAACCAGTAAGTCACATAACAACTTCAGCCAATGAAGTCATAGAAAAACGAGTGTATCAGATCTGCATTTTGATATTGTTCGGTGTTGTGTAGCAAGTATGATTTCACCAAAAACTGCTTATTTTTGGTAAGGATATATAACTGTTCTTTCCGACACGAAATATTTATACTATGAGATCATAAAGATTTGTTCTCGTTGGAGATTTAAAGTTTTCACGGTATAGATATATTTTTTTATTTACTATACCATTGGTAAACAAGTGAATATAGATCAAATGGTTCTACAAGAACCATCCAGAAAGAGGCCTACAACAAGTCCCACCCAAATAACGGTAAGTGAAATGTAGCAGCTTGCAATAGGTGAGATAACAATAACACAAAGATCAGTGACCAAAGATGACTAACTATCCAAGACAACAGTACACAGCATAATCAAGAATGATTTTCGTCTGGAAAAGTGAAACAAGTCACGTGTACGTAAGCTGTTTCCACTACATATTTCTTTGAGTGCCACATACTTCACGAAACTGGATAATAAAAGGAGTGTTCTTACAGTTCCATATGAAGACACGAATGTTTGTGCGATCAACCAGACTGATGAAACGGGTGCTGGGAAACCGTTGTCCTTGTAACTAGATGGTTTATGCAAAACCTCTAGAAAGGAATAGTGTAATTTGGACATGACAGTTTTACAACAAAGCTTCTGGCAATAAAGCTACGCTGCAGGGCTATTGTTAAAACACACGAATACCAGATAGAACAAGACCGAACGAGGCGACATGGATTGTAATAATATGTTGAGACTTCAAAATCGTTGAAACATAAATCTTAACTAGGCAGACTAGTACATTTACATTAGGTTTAATTTTTCAGTAGAAACATAGAATACTATTGCTATCACTAACTATTAATTTGTTTTTTAGTGTGCATTTATGTGAATTTATTGCCTTAAAAACTAAAAGGTTAGATATACGTTTGAGAGAAAAATCGATAGAGAGCACTAAATAAAGCTACTGACCTACAACCAATGGAAACTTATTCCTGTTTCAGTTGTTTTGTTTGTAGACTTTTCAAAGTAATTTTTCTGTTTATTATTGGCCTTAATTTTTTGCACGAATCTATAGTGAATATTTTTCGGCCGGAAATTATAATGCAAAAATGTTTTATTTGAGTTTCAGAAACAAGAACCTTGAAGTTCTGCCATAACGCGTGCTGTTAACTCAACATTGAGTTTATTGACCAAATGAACCAACAGAGTGGAAACACCAATTGATTAAACAACGCTTACGAAGGAAAATATTAAAAAGGCTTTTCACAATTCCACACAAAGATTTTCTCAAGCAACATCAGTACATGGAAAGTCTACAAATTGACTTTTCACCAAAAGGAATTAAACAAAAGCCACGTATAAGAGTTTAACGCTATATTTAAAAAGAATTCATGTTGAACGTGTATGTGGAAGAAAATTTGTTTATATTTATACGTTCTTTAACTAATGACTGTCTGGCAAGCTTCCTGTGTTGACAGTAATAATGAAACCTAAGATAAAATTTTTAATAGGACAACTATGATGCCAAATTAAATGACGTAACTTCCTTTAAGTTTTTGTTTGTTAAATATATGTTTTACTGATGTTAACAATTGCTTTGCTTTCAACCTGACACAAATGCGTAGAGAAAATACAAAAATCTATGTGCCGGTGTATTAACAATGAAAAAAAAACTCATATACATATGCTTAAACACACGTACATATACGTATTAGATAGTCTTCTCACGCGAGATGGCGCTTTTGAGCTATGATAGTGAAAATTGTTCTGTAAAATAAGCTAGACGCTGGTGAAGAAAAGACGTGATCAGGTAACCAACCTAGATAGTCTTTGAGATCGCTTACAGGGCTATTTGAGGTGAGCGAAAATTTTGTCAGCAAAGGTACACTATATAAATTTTAGAACTTTTACATTTGTGGTATGCTGTGGTCGGAATCTAATAAGTATTAAAATTAATAATGCTCTTATATTGTTGATTATGTTGTGTGATAAAATAGGCAAGCAACAACATGATACTGAGCTACTTATATACATGTAGTAATATACGTACATAATTCAAGTTAAGTATATTAAACATTAATCTGAGCGAGTATTAATTACAAATTAACATGAAATCTTATAACAACACAGCTTTTAATAACACTATTCAACCAGTTGATAACTGGACGTCATACGAAATCAATTGGTCAGTGGAAAAGATTTGTATTGTATCCATGTACAGTATTATATTCGTCTTCGCTGTTTCGGGCAACGTGTTGGTCATCGTGACTCTAGCCCAGAACAAAAGGATGAGAACGGTGACCAACGTTTTCCTCATGAACTTGGCAGTCAGCGATTTACTTCTTGGAGTGTTCTGTATGCCCTTCACTTTAGTGGGAAGTTTATTGAGAAATTTCATCTTCGGGGACGTCATGTGTCGACTTATTCCATATCTTCAAGGTACGTATCTATCTAGTTTTGAAAAAAATAAATGTTTTACATTTTTAAAAATGGCATCTAAGGACTGAAGAATGAAACATATAAGATATATTAGTCCAAAGTAATTTAATACCTTTTTGAGTGAAACAAATTTTGAACATTTTAAATTCAATTCCAGTTTTGTTTCATTAAAAGTCTTAATATTTTGAGTTTATATTAAGTTTATTTTTCTTCCAAAAGTATTTTTTTAGTTCTTCTTCGTTTTCTAAGACTAAACTTATAGTCAAGATTATTATCGTATTTTTAGTTCACAGATTTTAATTACATATTTTTGATGAAAGAATATGACTCATTGTATAAGGCTTCTTTCCGATAAAGATCTATTCTAGCAAGTCAAAACGTCGCCGCCAAATAAGCTCAAACAAACACAAGAAACTTCTTTACATTTGTGGTTAGGAATTTCTATTCATTATGGGGCCTGGCATGGCCTAGCGCGTTAAGGCATGCGCTGCGTAATCTGAGGGTCGTGGGTTCGCGCCCGAGTCGCGCCAAACATGCTCGCCCCTACCAGCCGTGGGGGGCGTTATAATGTGACGGTCAATCCCACTATTCGTTGGTAAAAGAGTAGCCCAAGAGTTGGCGGTGGGTGGTGATGACTAGCCGCCTTCCCTCTAGTCTTACACTACTAAATTAGGGACGGCTAGCACAGATAGCCCTCGAGTAGCTTTGTGCGAAATTCCTAAACGAAAACAAAAAACAAACAAAAATATTCATTATGTAATTGTGCGCTTTCTCCATAACGTTGAAATGACACGAAAAAATTATACAATACTATATAGCCTTTCCTTATTTCTCATTTTTCGCAACAAGCATTCTAAAACACCTAAAACGTCCGGCATGGTCAGGTTGTTAGGACGCTCGACTCGTAATCTGATGGTCGTGGGTTCGAATCTCTGCCCCACCAAACATACTCGTCCTTTCAGCCGTGGGTGCGTTATAATGTTACGGTCAATCGTACTTTTGGTTGGCAAAATATTACCTCAAGAGTCTTACACTGCTAAGTTAACGCAAATAGCCCTAGTGTAATTTTGCACAAAAATTCAAAACAAAAACACCAGGGTACTCTATAACAATGCCCGCTTTTTACCCCCTTAAAACAGCCGGGAGAATATTTTGTAATTTAAAGGTTGACAGTTTCTGTTTTGTATGTTTCTTTTTTGTTGTTGTTACTGACAACTATAAAGACTTCCCAACTCACCTCGCTAGTAAATTTCCAGTTTCGTTTAATAAAATATAATGTTTGTTTAGAAGTCTCGTTTATTAGTTATTTCGTTATAAAACGTCTTTCAGTACAATTTGTTTTTCTAGGAGCTTAATAGTGATCGCTTTCATTAAAGGAATTTGCGAAAGTTCCACATATGATTATTCATATGTGAATACGTCACGTTGTGGATGAGAAGAACTGACTCATTCGAACGTCTGGTCTTGTGATTTATTTATCGACATAGCAAGTGCCAGACGAATATGAAATTGTTATCCTAAAACGGTCATTCGTTGTGGGCACGGGTCATTGGTAAACAGTCCTATGATTTCTGTTCGTTGAAAGATACATTTTATTATATATATTATATTATTATATATATTAACGTAGGCGTATTCCTTTCACATTCATAATTGTACACAGCCCAGAGCGCATAGCGAGATTTCAGCTTTCTGCATGTCCACGTGAGCGCCATTCTGGCTTGACCCAAAGTGTGCTAAGGAGAAATGATTTTCGAATATAATAGGATTATTAAGTACAAAGCTACACAATGGATGTCTGTGCTTTGCTCACAACTGGTATAGAAACCAGAATTTTAGCGTTCTAAGCCCTCAGACTGCTATTTGGAGTAGGATAAAGATTTGTCTAGTACGGCGTGTGTTTTTCTTATAGCAAAGCCATATCGAGCAATCTGCTGAGCCCACTGAGAGGAATCAAACCCCTGATTTTAGCTTTGTAAATCTGTAGACTGACCCCATGTGCGAGCGAGGGGGGCGTCTCGTAAGGACTCATCGTTTTTAAGTCTTCAGAGAGATGATCAAATGAGCAGCTTGTACAGGAACACGTAGCAACAATGTTTTATCATTCTTTGATATACGTTTTAACACTTAACGTTATCACTCGCCGGTACAGAGGTAAGTGTAAGATTTACAACGCTAAAATCAGGGGTTCGATTCTTCTCGGTGGACACAGTAGATAAACCGATGTGGTTTAGCTATAAGAAAAAACACACATTTCAAAGCTCATTTCTTGTACATTTATTTTCAGATTATATCTGATGTATATTGATCGTTAAGGCAGTTAATTCAGGTTTGTATTTTCATTTTACTTTAAATCACCTAACTTTAATAAAACAACAAAAACAGCTTTTAGTGCAGCACTTGAAGATTGAATGTGAATTTACGTGGATATGAAGATTTCGAACTGTTATGTTTTACTTTAGAAACTAAATGTCTAAATTATTCAGCGTCTTTTGGAAATATTTTGTAACAATTCATACAGTTATGAAATGGCCGCCATCATGTGCCTTGAATGTCCAATCAAATCCTTCTATGTTTTGCTTATCTTTACCTAACTTATGTCTTATCTGTTTGCCCCGCGTTCAACATTCAATGGTCTTAGGCTTCAGTTATCAATATTTGTTAAGAAATTCGCATTTTATCTAGTGTTCCTAAAATAAAAGGCTTGCGTATGGACTGATGGCTAGAGCAGTTGATTCACAATGTGCGTTGCAGGTTGCAGGCTCAAATCCCGTCACCGAACATGCTTGTCCTTTCAGCCAAGGGGCGTTATAACGTGACGGTCAATTCAATTTTCGTTGGTAAAAGAATATCCCAAGAGTTATCGGTGGGTGGTGTTGACTAGCTGCCTGCCCTCCAGTCTAAATCACCTTCAAATTAAGGACGGCTAACCCAGATAGCCTTTAAGTAGCTTTGCGCAAAATCTGTCAACAAACGAATAAAACTGAGATCCAACTCTTGAGTAAATAATAATTTAAGCTTTTATAAATGAATTTGATTAGTTTCAGTACAATCCTGTAGTTTAACTTGGGATTAGTACCACTTGAATACTTGTATGAATGTATAGGTACTTAAGAAACATGATCATGTCAACAACTAGGATACTAAGTGTATAAAATAGGAATACAGGAAATTTAGGAAACACAGAAGAACATTTAAAGAATTTGCTTCTCTGTGTTGGAGTTTCACGGCTTCATAACAAGCTTGGTTTTTTTTGTAATACACAAAATTGTTTCTTGCCACAAACATTCTTTGTAGGTTTCGACTATTTGTTGATGTAACTTTTATGTAGAATTAATTCTTAGTTTATCATTTTACTAGGTTCACATAACTATTCATGTTTTACTTTGACAGTCTCATGTTCACGATTTTTATCACGGAAAAGTTTCGACAGCAAAAACTATCGCTGGACTTCCGTTTACAAACTTTATACAAAAGCTATCGCTGGACTTCCGTTTACAAACTTTATACAAAAACTATCGCTGGACTTCCGTTTACAAACTTTATACAAAAACTATCGCTGGACTTCCGTTTACAAACTTTATACAAAGGCGATGAATTCTGCGTTCACGATCATTTGCCACACGACAACAACATAAAGTGATAAGACCGTAAGTAATTAGTTCTCAATATCATTAAGCTTTCCTTTATTTGTAGCTGACAGAGGTTAAAAAAGTATAATAGATATAATTGCGAAGATAAGTTCAAGAACGTCGATATAAAGTGTGTGAAATGTGTTAAACTTGCACATATGCATTTAAAAAAAAAGTTATAATATATTGCTAGAAATGTCAATACAACATCCAGTCTCGTCAGTCCCTAATCGATAAGCATGAAAGTAGTTTAATTTTCTAGGACAGAAAGTTGAATTTGTGTCCGGTTGTGGACTTTGGTAGTTACTGTAAACTAGATTCAACGGTCAAATAAAGAATACACAGGGAGCTTTTACACACAAAAACTAAGTTCAAATTACTTTTACGAAAGTAAATCATTTACTAGATGTGTTTGAAATCAAACTTAACTCTTAATATAATTGGGAATACAAAGAATGTTTGTAGTTCAGCACAATAAGGTATCTGTTTTCTTCTCATCACGGGTTATCGAAACGTAGTTTGTAGTGTTGCAAGTCCGCAGACATATCCACAGAAGGGTGGAGGTAGTGTGTAAAGAATAGTTTTATAAATAATAATTTCGTGTATCTGAGCATGAAAACTTGATTTGCAGTAACACTAGTTTTTTTTTTATAAAGTATACACAGAGTTATCGTAATAGGTAGAGCTCTAATTTATGTAAAGCATCTATATTTAACTACTCACATTTTTAAAGTCAAGTCAGTGTTTACTTAAAATTTTAATATCTTAGTGCTGTGTACTTTTGAAATTTGTTTACTGAATAAAATGAATTGCATTTCATATTAAAATTATTGTTTTAGAAAAAATAATAATCGTTTGTCAATTATCAGATTTTACGTAATTCTGCACCCAATATAATTAGCTAAAACCACGTTTATGTGTCTCGAGATATTTTATTTTATATAATATTTCGAAATTAAAGTCAGAATAGAGAGAAAAGACTACCATCTCTTTAAAGGTTATAGTGCAAACATAACTGTTTATTTGTAAGTTTTTGAACTTGGTGTGTAAATAGGCTTAGCAAGTTTCCCATATTGCTTTTCTTTTGATTATGATTAAGAAATAATTTTACAGGTACCAAAAAATATATCACATAATTTTTGAGCTAGTTTTTGTTGTTACTGTTATGCATACTTGTGTAACGCTGTTGATACTGTGCGCTGGTGAGTAAACATTTCTGGTGTATGATTATTTCTCACTATTTCTTGTGAGTGAGAATAAATAACATTTTGATATATATTAATATTCTTTGAAACCAAAACTTACTGGGATCAATTGTACTGAGGAATTCAAAAGAAAAATGCTGTATTCAACCCTATAATTTATAATATTATATACGTTAGGTTTTTTTTTTCTTTTGCATAAAAAACAACAACATTATTTTATATTCCACTAGGTTTAGTATGACTAAAGACTAAGTTTTATTAAAATATAGCAAAAATAAACATGTTGCCTTTTTAATTTGAAATTAAAAGTTTCGGTTTAAATTAAGATCGAAATAGATTCTGTAGTTTGACTTATCTCAGTATCCAGAATGAGCTGTAAGAAAAGATAACTAATATGATTTACGTATTGTGTAAAAGAATCAAACTTCAAAACAATATAAATAAAAATAGATAGTTCGCAAAGAGTGGATTTGAGAGTTGTAAGAAATACGTATTACAAAGGCAAGAAGAAACGAACTTAATAAGACATTGAAATGTTTAAAGTAAAATTAGTGACAAAAATGTTAGGTTAAGTGTATACGTAAAGTGATGTAAAGCTCTAGACGTGAAAATGGAGAGTCAGTTCTAGTCTGTGTTATAAAGACCATTATCGGAAATAACGAGACGTCTTTTTGACAGAAAGATCTCACAGTATAGCAATTTACATTTCTTGTTCATACCTGTCATCCTATTGATTGTTTGCCAGTTATTTTTTTTCCTTACTAACTGTTAAAATTAAAACCTCAAGTCATTTTTTTCTTAATGGATGGAATAACGAAAAATAATATAAATCGATAATTTATTTATATAATTCTTCAAGATTTGTATTTTGAGCACACATTATTTGACAGTTAAGTCAACATTAGTTTTTAATCAAGTCATCTTCTCCCATTTGGAATACAATTAAAGAAAATTAAGTCCCGGCATGGCCAGGTCGGTTAAGGCGTTCGACTCGTAATCTGAGGGTCGCGGGTTCGAATCCCCGTCGCAACAAACATGCTCGCCTTTTCAGCCGTGCAAACGTTATAATGTTCCGATCAATCCCACTATTCGTTGGTAAAAGAGTAGTTCAAGAGTTGGCGGTGGGTGATGATGATTAGCTGCCTTCCCGCTAGTCTTACACTGCTAAATTAGGGATGGTTAGCGCAGATAACCCTAATGTAGCTTTGCGCGAAATTCAAAACAAAAAAACAAAAAAAAATATATTTTAATGCTTATCATAATTTTTAATCAAATTGTTTGTAATATAATAATGTAATTTTTTATCAACAAAGAAATTCAGCCCGTTTCGAAAACAGGTAAAACTAACAAACAATAGATCCTTATTAGCAAATTCCCGTTCTGAAACATTATAAAATTTTCGAATACAAACATTTTCAAACAGCAGTAAATAAAAAAAATAACAACATTTACTCTACTGATTTGTATTATCCGAGGCTTTACACTGTTAAAGATAAAACTATCGTGTTTAATTTGGTTTGACTTTTAAAAACGGATTAGTTTATGTCAGCTTGTTTGGCCTGTCTTCAATACTTTTCGTGTGGAGCGTAGTTCAATGGTTAACCTATTGGACCGTGGATTCGTGATTTCGTTCCTGTTCACCGTCAGCCTAAAAAAATAAATATCGCGCTCCACACTGTGAAACTGTGGGTTTGTTACAAGAATGACAATAAAGTCATATTATTCGATTAGAGTAGTTCATGAGTTGGCGGTGGATGGTATTTACTAGCTGTTTTTCAAATTATTTCAAAATTAGAGACAGCTAGTGAGTAAAACTCTCGAGAAGCTTTTGGTGAAGCTCTACGAACAATAATAAAATGAACATTCTTGACGTAGTCTGTATTTTTAAGCTTTTAGTTCGGTTGTAACCTGTCATCACTTGTCGACAACTTTACAAAGTTGTTGAATTAGGCTTAGTATTCTACTAGCCGAGAGTCTTTATAGCATAGCACACGAGGACTAAGGACTACTATTAGAATCATATCCTATTCAGTAGTAAAGGTGAAATAATACCTTTAGATAGGGATCAAATAAAATCTCATTGCATTTCTTTTTATGCAGTTTAGGAAAATTTAAGTTTTTCTGCCTCGAAATATTTTTGGGATTTACAGAATTTAACTTCAAGTAAATTTTGATATTCAGACATATGGAGAAGAGTGTCAGGTTCCTAATAATGTGATCTAGTTTCTTGACAATAACGTGAATGTAAATGAAAAACAAACTAAACTTGAAACAAAGATTTTAAAAGGTGAAAAACGACTAGAAAATATTTTTCTGACTTATTACCTATATAGCGCAGATAGCCTAGTTACTTTGCGCCATAAAACACCAAACCAACCAACCAACCAACCAATAACATATATATCTTTGTTTTTGATATTTTGATTTCTTTAAAACAAATTTTATGAAATATTTACCTAATTTCAGTCGCTTGGATCTTTGAATGTTTTGCCTCTCAATACCGTTGCTATGTAAAATAACAATATTTACAGGGGACCGATCAAGCTGGATGCTTTCCATTCATTTTTGCACTTTTAATTTTAAAATAACCTAAGTGGGTCTATATCGCCGCCATGAAATTTTTAAACACATTTTCTGAACAAATTTATCGATAAAATTTATTTTGAACCTTTAATGATGTTGGGTACTATACTATACTATGTATTATACAGAGTAATGTGAACGGAAGTACTATCAAAACTGTAATTAATTTCAGAAATTACAGCTAATATCCGTTATTTGTATTACAAGGAGAATAAACGACATCAACAGTTTGAATAGCCAGTTCTTTACACTGAATGTTTTATAAGAGAAAAACATTAGATTAATCAAAAAGATGCAATAGGTGAACCACCAGCAGTGAACGGTATAAAAATAAGTAGGTAAATTGAAGGTTAAGGGTTAGAGTCTCTCCACTATCATGCTCTACTTGGTTTCTGCACGCTAAGAATTTCTCTCTGTATAAACATGTATATAAAATGTCCACTACGATTTATATGAGGGCAAGGAATTAAAAAAAATTATATTGTTAAATATCCTTCACGATACATATCTAGACATGATGGCACAATCTTATGGGAAATTTTAACTTCCGTACCATGTTGGATATTAACTTGATATAATATATTTTATACAGGAGTTAGCTGATCGTATATAGACTGTACATTACATATCATTTAGACAAGCTCATTACGCTAGTTGTAATAAACCGTTAAAACATTCATTATTTTTGTCTTTAATTAATGTTTTGAATCTTCGTATTTTTCTAAAACTGTACTTTATAGTTGCAATTATACTGGAGGATATGAAGTATATGTTAAATAACATTTTCTAGTTACCTCACAAAATATCTCATATTTCGATAATAAAAGAAACAGTTATTATACGATAAACGTTTTGTGAACTTTAGGCAGAGGTTTTAAATAAGCAAATCAAAAAAGGTCCGGTATAATTTAACGCACGTGCGTTGAATAATTATTGTATATTTTTATTCGGAAATTCACGCTTTGAGAAACATCATATATACATATAGTTACATATATAATTAAAGATAACTGAAAACTGTATGTTTGTTTACTTAAACAATAGAATGATTACGGTTTTATTGACTTATTCTGAAGCGATATCAGAGTAAAAGTAATAACGAGGAGCCTATAATGACAGAACTTGTTTACATGAGGATTGAATTAACTTTTTTTAGAATAATAATGTGATAAAACATGTTTCACCAGCTTCGGTTTTATATGATTGTGTATTAAACATCTTTCTATCTTACGACTGTATATTATATTTCTGCGTATAGCTTGCAAAAGAATAAAACATAAAACCAATATAGATCTCAAGGTAACGCATATCGTTGCAGAAAATAAATCTTCATCAATAAAATTCCTTTATTGTTCTTTACACAAACAAATTCGATAAACACATAATGAGATACATGTTTCAATGAAAAAAAAAAAGACATGCTCTATGGAATATTCGCGAAATATTAAATTTACGAACAATTTTTCATTGATCAGTGAATCTTGTTAGAAATTCTTTTATGCCACTAGATAAAAAATCTCACATTACTGTAATATTTCTGACGACTGTGCTACGGCTTTAAGTGCCCCCCGCTAATACAGTGGAAAGTCTACGGATTTACAACGCTAAAATAAGGGGTTTGATTCCTCTCCGTGGGCTCAGAAGATAGCCCGGTGTGGGTTTGCTATAAGAAAAAACACACACACACACACGGCTTTACGTTTATGCAGATAAAAAGTAGTTGATTCAATTTTTCCTTAAATGACGCTATGTTATATATATTTTAACACGGAATGACTAGGATGTTCAGAACATCGATCGTGTGTGAACTGTGTGAGTTATATCGAAGAAAGATAATGGAAAAAAAAGGACAGAGAAAGGAGTAAGCGATAAGGCATATAGAGTTTGTTTGTTTGTTTTTAAATTTCATGCCAAGCTACACGAGATCTATCTGCGTTAACCATCCCTAATTTAGCAGTATAAGACTAGATGGAGGGCAGCTAGTCATCACCATCCACCGCCAACTCTTGGGTTACTCTTTTACCAAAGAATAGTGGGATTAACCGTCACATTATAACATCTCCATGGCTGAAATGGCGAGCATGTTTGGTGTGACGGGGATTCGAACCCGCGACCCTTGGATAACGAGTCGAGTGCCTTAACCACCTGGTCATTCCAGGCCAAGCCGAATAAACCATGACAAAATTCTGAGCATGCACCAACCTGACAGTCTGGCTAGCCTCTTGAAATTGGCCATTACACAGTTTTTCTTATTTTGTCTGTAAATGAATGATATGTTCTTTCACAGGGTATAAACAAGTTACTTGTAATATCAATATTCAGATATCATATTTATATTATGTATTACGCAAATATGTATATATGCAAAGCATATATGGAAAAAACTAGCTGGGATACACAGTATAGAACAACAAGAGGAAGAATGCTTATAGAACACTGAGAGGAATACGTAACACAAGACTGTTAGGGAGAATAAGTGGTATAGTATAGAGCAGAAGATAATGAGAGAGGAAATGTCATTTACATTGCTTGCTATGGTTATCAAAAACGTAATAGTTTCACTTTCAAAATTAATTTTTAGAGGTCTGATCAAAACTATTATTATTTTGACACGTTCTTCAACATGAGAAGTCGTGAATTAAAAGTTATTTGTTATAATAGAATAGATTTACCTTTCAGTCCATCAGTATTGATTATAATATCAAAATAATTAAATAACCACAACTTTCGCGCTATAATTATGCACTCTTTGAAAGCGTAGGATAGGTTTGTTTGTTTTGAATTTCGCGTAAAGATACACGAGATATCTGCGCTAGCCGTCCTTAATTTAGTAGTGTAAGACTAGAAGGAAAGCAGCATAGTCATCACCTTTCACTGCCAGCTTTTAGATTATTCCTTTGACCATCAGCACATGTGGTGTGACGGAGATTTGACCCCGCAGCCCTTAGATTATGACTCCATATAAATGAATTTTACATTGACCATCAAGAGTATAAAAATCCACAAAGTAACACATACATCAAGATAACACATACACGTACGTATTTCTGAGCAGCTTGTATTATCAGAGAAGTAAATTAGTTTTGTTTTGAAGCAGAATCAAACAAATAACAAACACAGCTACTCAAAATCGGCAAGTATTAATTTAATTTATTTGTTGTTAAACCCAAATGGTATAATACATGTGAATGTATGTATGTGTTTTGTTATAGCAAAGCCACATTGGGCTATCTGTTGTGTCCATCGACGGAAGTTGAACCCTTAATTTAAGCGTTGTAAGTCCGTAGACTTATTGCTGTCCCAGCGGGGAATATATATCTTGAAATCTTTATTTGTTTTAATGATATATATGCCTTGAAATATTTATTTGTTTTAATGATATATATGCCTTGAAATCTTCATAAGTTAATGGTTTGTTTTGAAAATTCTCAATGACATCTTTGACATTGTTTTTATAACACTTTGATGTTATATGAAAATATTTCTTTTTTTTTTTCATGTCAGAGGTGTATGAGACAAATTTTAAAGTGGGGGAAGTTTTATCTAACGGAGCGAAAGAAGGGAATGTGCACTACAGACGCTCCCATTACGACAGGGGTTCATGGCTTATCTTAGAGCTCTGGAACCCCTTGGATTATAGATTAATTTTTATTTTTACATTTTCCTGAAAGTAACTTTCTAATTTTGATGTCTTTTTGCTGGGACAGATTGAAAAGTGAGAGACCCCGGCTCCCCCACTTCCTACGCTACTGCACAATATTATGAAGTTCCACTGATACCAACCTGTTGATTATAAACTATAGCTCCATTACATACTCCAACTTATTAGCTGCATCTCTTCCCAATGGCATAAAGTTCAATATATCCTTCACTGTTATCATCCCATCTCTTCACAATTATGTGCATTTATATTGGCTATCCAAGTTATTGAGTTCATTTCTACTCAGCATAATGAAGCTTTATGTAACCCTTTCTGTTACAATTTCAGCTTTTCATGATATAAAAATCCAACTGGTAATTCCCGTTACATACTTCATGTATTTGTAATGACATAAACTGTTTAATGAATTCCGTATTCATCAGTCATCAGAATACTGTGAGACCCTGTATAGTTTTCTGTTATGGGCTTTATTTGTACATGAAGCTTTATGTAGTTTTTCTATCACTAGCTTTGTCTCTTCACTGTAGCATGAAGTGTCATATAGTTTCACTGTCACTGACTTAATGCCTTAACCGTAACCTGAAGAACCATGTAGTTTTTCTCGTCATTGGTTCAATCTCTTTTCTGTAGTATGAATCTTCACGTAATTTCTCCTGTCATTAGCTCCATCTTTTCTCTATAATATAAAGATTCAGCCCTATCTCTTTGTAGGAAAATTTACATTCTAGGCATCTATCTTCCTTAATAACTCTTATGTGTTATATTGCATCTCATATTTGAAGATCTAGCACGAGTTTCTACTAACAACGTGCGATAATATCTTATTAAAATGAATAATAATTGCAAATACTTAGAATTTTTATATTTTTCTTCTAATAATTACTTATGTATCCTGCTCATATAAAAACAACTACATTTTCTGCATTTTTATAAAACAACATTGTAACAAGAATTGATAAAAATATATTACAAAAGAAAACGTTGTTAAAATGAATATATTATAATGTAATAGCTACAAACTTATTATGTTAAATTGTTTGTTAAGTTAAAACTGTTCTAAGAATGTAAATAGTTAAGCTGCTTTTGCTGAAGAGTAAGAAAGAAAGGGAACATAGTGTTAGATGAAGACAAGTGCTATTATTAAGGTGTAACTAATGACTAAGAATTGTCTAACAGTGCACTTGAAAGGTTTATATCACGTCGGTGTTCTCGTCTCAGTTTTTAAATTAATAACGAGTATTTTTCGATTAACTTTGTGTGACAAAAATGGATATATATATATATTTATTTATTATGCTTTAAGTCAGTTCATAAGTTGAAGGAACTTCAAGTTACTACTTGTTCAGGCTTTTAAAATATCAAAGAAAGGATAATATGTAAAGTTACCTGCATAGTCTTGTACATCAAGAATGTAATTACAACATCGCCAAGAAAAAAATGTGCGCGAAAGGAAATAATAGAGCATTACTAATTATTTCTCTGATTTTGCAGTTAGCGTTTTTTTTACTTTGTATCCATATTTCTTAATCTTCATTTACCAATAAAGGTACTTAAGTACAGTAGTATCTCGGTTCCCGAACGACTCCCTTCTCGAACAATTGAATTTTCGAACATATTGTTTGAGAAAAAAATGTCTCGGTTGTCGAACATAAACTCGGTTCCCGCCTCAAGCTGTCGTGGCCCCGAACTCCCGAAATAACCCGACTGATGACCCGAACGACCCTTCGACCATTTTCGGCCCACGCCAAACTTGCCCAAAACATTTTACCCGCACCTGTCGCTCAGTCCACATCCCCGCTAAAATCTGCTGTGAACGTTCTCGTTTATATTTTGTTGTTTTTCTAAATATTCTGATTAAATAAGCCACCATGGGGTCAAAGAAGGATAATGAAAGCAGCAAAACAAAAAGAAAAGTTGTTAGAGCCACAATAGAGGTGAAAAAAGATCTCATAGCGAAGTATGAGAGTGGTGTTCGTGTGTCTGACCTTGCTACACAGTTTGATATGGAGAAGTCTATAGTCTGCACCATACTGAAAAATAAAGAGGTCATCAAAGGAGCTGATGTTGCAAAAGGAGTGACAGTGCTTACAAAAAAAAGATAAAAAACAATGGAAGAGGTAGAAAACTGTTGTTGATTTGGGTACACGAAAAACAGTCAGCTGGTGATAGCATTTCTGAGACCATCATTTGTGAGAAAGCAAAGCAGTTGC
The DNA here is from genome assembly GCF_004210375.1 of Tachypleus tridentatus. Classification (NCBI taxonomy): domain Eukaryota; kingdom Metazoa; phylum Arthropoda; class Merostomata; order Xiphosura; family Limulidae; genus Tachypleus; species Tachypleus tridentatus. The sequence continues at coordinate 103,326,295 of NC_134837.1, read as the reverse complement.
ATGCTGACCTCCTGAAAAACACCCCTGGAACGAGTGCTGATACAAGTGATGCCTTTAAGGCTAGTAGGGGGTGGTTTGAAAAATTTATGAAGAGAAGTGGCATACATAGTGTGATAAGACATGGGGAGGGTGAAAGTTCTAACAAAGACGCTGCTGATGATGGACAATGCACCAGCTCACCCACCAGGCTTGGAGGACAGGTTGGTGGAGGAGTACAGTTTCATTACGGTGAAGCTCTTGCCCCCCAATACGACTCCTTTCATTCAGCCCATGGACCAGCAGGTCATATCGAACTTTAAGAAACTCTACACCAAAGCACTGTTTCAAAGGTATTTTGAAGTGACCTCTGACACAAAGTTAACCCTCAGAGAGTTCTGGATAAATCACTTTAAAATCCTCCATTGCTTGAGGATTATAGACAAATCCTAGAGGGAAGTATCTTTGAGAACCATGAACTCAGCCTGAATGAAATTGTGGCCAGAAAATATTGTTTCACTAGGCAAGTGTTTGGGCTTGAATGTGAGTGGTGATGATGTGGAGGAGTTGGTGGAAGACCACAACACTGAGCTCACCACGGAAGAACCCCAAGGCCTTCAGAAGGAGCAGGAACAGTAGGCAATTGAGGAAATGTCTTCAAATAAGGAGGGGGGAAGGGAGGATGTTCCTGGTTCACTAATCAAGGAAATGTGTGAAAACTGGGGAGAATTACAAAGTTTTGTGGAAAAAATTCACCGTGACATAGCTGTAGCAAATCGCAGCATAAAGGTTTTCAGTGACAATGCCATGTCTTACTTCAGAAACATTTTAAATTGCAGGCAGGAACAAACCTCATTAGACAAGTTTTTTGTGAGAAATAGGTCCAGTGAGTCCTAAGCAGGTTGTAGTGGTGCAAAGAGACAGAAAAGAGAAAGAACTCCAGAAGGAGAGTTACCTGACGTTTTTATGGAAGGTGACTCCTCTTCCAAACAATAATAACCCTCCTACTCTCCACGTTCCTCACCACCTTTCACTTACGCCATCAGCTCTCCTCAGCACAAGTAAAGTGCAGTTAAATTTTCATTTATTGTTTTGTTATTGTGTTTATAGTTTTTGTGGTTGAATTTATGCATGTGAGTATTATTATACAGGTATAAATAAGCAATATTTTTACCTAAAATGCTTCATAATGCGTAATTTCTAGAGGTCTGTAACGGATTAATTTAATTTACAGTATTTCTTATGGAAAAAATTGATTCGGTTTTCGAACAGCCTTCTGGAACGGATTAAGTTAGAGAACCGGGGTACCAATGTATAATTAAATTAAAATACAATTACCTTATTTATGTAATTTAAAGATGTGTTATTTTTATTTTAATATTTTAATTACTTTTGTCTTTGAAGAATGTGTTTAAGTTGGAACATTGAATATATTATTTAATGTGTACTTCATAATGGTTCTTTGTACTTCAGAGAAACACTACAAGATGGGCTATCTTCGTTCTCTCTACCACTGGGGATCGTTTCTTCGATTTTAGCGTTGTATGTTCGAAAACTTTTGCGCTTCTTAACGTAACATAAACACGTTTATTGCTTTTTGTTTTAACTATGTGAAAAGTATAAACCATTTTTTAAGCCTTGCAGATGTATTATGTGTATTCTTTAGAAGTAAGTAACTTGTTTCTTAGTAAGTACTAGTACAAAGTTCAAACCGGAAAACCTCTATGTTCAAGATGATGAACTCTAAGTTAATTAGTTTTATTCTCAGGTGAACTGTCGTTAACTAAGAAAGTCGGGGATTATAAAGTAAAACGACTGAAATTTCAACCGGAATTAGTTTGTTTTTTTAGTGTATTAGACGTAATATTAATTAGGTAATTTTACTCCAATAGTCGAATCCTTGACAAGAAAGGATAAAATCGAGTCCAATACGTTTTAAAGCTAGAATCTACATTAAACCTTGGAGGGTGTATTTCAAGATACTTATACGCTAGTTATTGATATATATATACACATATTTATTTATATGCGTGTGTATTTTCCATAAACAATTTTTGACAGCTACCGAATAAAATGTTATTGAGGATTATATATTAGAAAGAGGATTTCTACTGTGTTGTCCTCAGCCTTATATAGACTTAAAAATGGGCCCTTATTAGCTAGTATTACTTAAAGATTAAAAACTTGTGTCAAGCTGAGCACCTGAAAAATAAGAATGTGATATACATTATTCATTATTTCATTATATATTCACGTTATTTTTAAAGAGAATTTCAATAATAACGAAAGTAAAATATCTTCACTAAACGAAGAAAACCTCGGAATCGTCTTCTGTATAATGTAGCACGATACTGGGCTTCACATTTCAGTCATGAGATACTTTTTTCTTGCTTAGTTATTCATCACAATTTGCTTACTTTCACGGGCTGACAATGCGCGTCTTTTTTCAAGATTTGACCTATGGTTACGATTCTTGATTGTTTTGGAATTTCGCACAAAGCTACTCGAGGGCTATCTGTGCTAGCCGTCCCTAATTTAGCAGTGTAAGACTAGAGGAAAGGCAGCTAGTTATCACCACCCACCGCCAACTGTTGGGCTACTCTTTTACCAACGAATAGTGGGATTGACCGTCACATTATACACCCCCACGGCTGGGAGGGCGAGCATGTTTAGCGCGACGCGGGCGCGAACTCGCGCCCCTCGGATTACGAGTCGCACGCCTTACGCGCATGGCCATGCCAGGCCTACGATTCTTGAAGATCAATAGAAAAATAAACATGAACGCAGGACACCGTGAATGATTATCCCCTCTTGCCATACTATTATTATTACATTTTTTGTAAGTACGAATAGATAACAAATACTTTTCCAGTTTTATTTCAAACATTCGTTTCTCCTAGTTTGGAGTTGTGAAGAAGTAATTTACGTATTTAATTCTATTATTTACGGGCTATCTTATCTGTCCAACGACAATAATCGAACCTTTGATTTTACAGTTGTAAACTCGAAGACTTACCGCTGTTCCATCGGGGAACTTATTATTTATAAGAAGGTTTCTTATGTAACCCCAGTACCGGGCCGCGCCTAGTGGTTAACGTTCTGGACTATGTAAGTAAGGTTCTTAGGTAACTCCAGGATCGTGCATGGACTCGTAGTTAACTTTCCAGGCTATATAAGGGGGATTATTAGCTAATTCTGTGACTGGGCCTGGCCTAGTGGTTAACGTTCGAAGCTACGCATAGAAGATCCTTAGCTAGCTTCAGGGCCGGGCCTGGCCTAGCAATTAATCTCCCGGAATATACAAGGAATATTCAAGATGCCCTTAAACATGCTCCGCACCTTCAGCTTTATGTGCATTACAAAACAGACAATCATTTTTATTTTTCGTTTCAAAGCCAGAGAAAGTGTTAATAGTAGACAGTACACAATTTATAATTATTACTATCAGAATGTTAAGAATTTCTGATCTAGTCACGTATCACACATATCGCATAAGATATTATTAAACTGAAAATATCGATTAGTAGTTAGATAATTATATAAGATGCATCGGTCTGCATAACCGTTAACATTTTATGTAGCAACTGTTAATTTTGTCTTTCTTTGATTTGGATTTCGCGCAAAACTACACGAGGACTAAACGTGCTAACCGTCTTTAATTTAGCAATGTAAGACTAAAGAGAAGACAACTAATCATCATCACCCACCGTCAATGTGGGGTTACTGTTTTACCAACGAATAGTGGGATTGATTGACCATTATAACGTCCTAATATTGTGACAAAAGGCAATATTTCAATTGTGTGATAATTAAAAGTGTATCTTTTAATTTTGAAGAGGATGTCAATGTGGGGTTACTGTTTTACCAACGAATAGTGGGATTGATTGACCATTATAACGTCCTAATATTGTGACAAAAGGCAATATTTCAATTGTGTTGCTTTTAATTTTGAAGAGGATGTTAGTGTACCAATAAAGTAGGTAACTGTGATAATTAAAAGTGTATCTTTACTTTAATGAAGAGACAATTAAGATTTTATGTAACTCAAAGTCCATTTAACACAATTTCACAGCTCTCCACGGAAAAAAAACACCACTAACTGGTCTATTAGCATAGGAAAACTATTTATATATCTCAAAACACAAAATTGTGAAAAATCATACATACAATCCTAAAAAGAATGGTTTACAATGAAGTTACAATATTTATTTCGGGTAAATGGTCCATGGTTTCGTATTTTTGAGAGCCGGCATTACGTGGGAGAAGTGTGAGCTCTACTAAAATCTCCCCTAGTTTTATTGTATGATTAAACTATTTCTTACTTTAGATATTTAATGATAGATTGCATAATGTGTTGTGATTTTACGTGCTCTAAGTTATTTTAGAAAGATAATAAGGTGTTACTTTTTATGATCTTCTGCAATCAAATTACGTTAACTTCTTAAATTCTTTGTCTTATTTGTATACGTTAATATATCCAGGGTGAGACCAGTCAAATTTACGAAACCAATCTCTAAAGGGTATGTAGTTTGAGACTTCAGCTGTATTTCATGGGCTACAAAACTAAGATGATATACTATAACTTTGCTTTCTGAAAATAACTTGACAAACAAACGTTCAATTAGCAGAATAAAAAGTTCTCCACTGGGACTGATTTACAACGCTAAAATCAAGGGTTCTACTTTCCTCGGTGGACACAGCAGATAGATGTGGCTTTGCTACAAGAGAAACACGTATGTTGCAGAAAGAAATCTAGTTTTCCCTAAGGAAATTCGATTATGTCACACAACTTTCAGATTATAACTAAAATAGTAACAGTGCATTATTAACACATTTTGAGGGTTTGTTTTCATTTGTTGAAGTTCATGTGCAAATGCCACGCACCTGTTTTCAGTTAATGTAATCGTGCTCTTATTACTAGTGCTTTCTTTTAGGATAACTAAATATATGGTCAAGTTCACAACACAACTTCACATATTTTCTAATTCACAAGAACACTCAAAACATGTACTAGTTCATACTATTTCCCCTCAATATATGTTCTAGTGTAACCTTAGTTTGACAAATTCAGCCCTTTCGATTGTTGTAACTCGAGCATCTGATAAGTCGCAAATTTCAACTGTTTTGTAAAAGCTACGAACAACAGAAAGTATGGACATAAAAATCAATATATTTGAATATATTTATATTCTGCGAAGTAGAATCGTTAAATTTAAATATCATAATGTGTTATAAGAGCAACTACAGCATTCAGAGAATATCTGTATATCCTGAGTGCTTGATATGAGAAATGTATACAAATTAGTTGAGTGGAAAATAAATTAAACTAAAAATTATTTGAAGGATATCAGACTGAAGTTTCAGTTACATAAATCGAAAATTAAAAAAAAGAACACGAAGTTCATGAGACGGAACAGGGAAAGGTAAAAGGTGAAAGCGAATATTAAAGATGTAGGAAAATTTCCTTTTGTAGATTAGCAGTTTCTTTTCCTCCTCGAAATTAAATATATAATTACTATCTGTGAATTACTTACCTTTATGAAGTACAAAGTAACACCAAATATTTAGATTGAAATGAGGACACAAGGCTAAAAGTACCATTGCAAGTCGAGGATTACTTTATGGGTTAGTGCTCGCAAAAACTGTGATATTTTTTATGGTTTTCCTTTGATCTATGACGATACTAGTCTTAAGTGTGTTTTTCAAGGTGCACAGACGTTTATGCAAGTATTATATTTCATTAAATTGACTGTTTTATGTTTACAAAGCACCTGTACTGATATTAGACAACAGTATTTACTCAAATAATTCTACTATCACAGATGGCGCCAAAAGTGACATGTTTAGAGCATACGCATTTGTTTTACAGCAATTTGACAGTGTAATAACGCTACAAAGGGTATAACATTCCATAGAATAGACATTGAAGTATTTTTCACGGAAAACAGAAAGAAGAATGTTTAGAAACTCTAAACGATCTTAAACCACAATTCAAACTATCTGTAAATTATTCACTTTTATGAAGTACAAAGTAACTAAAACCAAAAATTTAGATTGAAATGAGGACACAAAGCTAAAAGTACAGTGATGATATTGTGGTGAAGATGGTACCGTTAACAACAGTAACGATATTGTGGTGAAGATGGTACAGTTAACAACAGTGTTGATATTGTGGTGAAGATGGTACCGTTAACAACAGTGACGATATTGTGGTGAAGATGGTACCGTTAACAACAGTGTTGATATTGTGGTAAAGATGGTACCGTTAACAACAGTGTTGATATTGTGGTGAAGATGGTACCGTTAACAACAGTGTTGATATTGTGGTGAAGCTGGTACCGTTAACAACAGTGACGATATTATGGTGAAGATGGTACAGTTAACAACAATGACGATATTGTGGTGAAGATGGTACCGTTAACAACAGTGTTGATATTGTGGTGAAGCTGGTACCGTTAACAACAGTGACGATATTATGGTGAAGATGGTACAGTTAACAACAATGACGATATTGTGGTGAAGGTAGTACCGTTAACAAATTAATAAAGAAGGATTTAAAAGAGACAAAGACGAATGGCTCGAAACTCCAGCAGTCAAATTATGTCAGCTACACTTCAAAACAATGTCTGTTTTCATAAGAAAGATGTCCAAAGAAACTGAAATTGCATCAGTCCCATTAGACCACGCATTTGCTTTCCAATGTATCTTCAATATAATTTTGTGTATTTGAGCAATTTAAACTTGATTCTGAAAGGCTACATCAAATTCAGTAAAGGATACGTTGAAAGTTCGTCAGGATGTGTGGTTTAGGATTAACCTCACTGCTGTTTCAGAATGTTGTTACAGTGAAACTCTAGTGTCGACAGTGATATGTTATTCCTAAGGATCCTGTAGTCCACAATCCATGCTAAAAGATTTGCTGTGATTTTTATCATATACTCACAGCTTGAAGTACAAAAGATATTTTCAGGTATTGCAAAGATTGTAACCGGCTGGTCAACTCCAAAATCATTAATTCTACCACAAGACCAAGCCGTATTCCTTCAGTTTCAGAAGTCACGTTTGCTCAGTAGGATCATCCTTCATGTTATCTCAAATATTCACTGACCATATTCTTCTGGACAATAGTTTAAGAAATTATAGTTTATTTTTTCTCTTTCTTTTCTAGAGGAAGAAATATATTACTTTCAAAATATATATCTGTCATTTTATTTAAACATGTACTTCGATTACTCCTTCAACAGAATGCTGAAGTGACATGCTTACTTGTAATGCTTTGTGATACGTGTAAAGTGACACGTGACTTTTAATCTCTAGAGTATACCAATGTTCTTGTTCCAAGTGTATATGAACTTTTCTGACGTTTTTCGTTCTTTTTCATGGTAATCAAGTGTAGTAAAATAAAAAAAAATAGCCATCGGGTAATAATATAGTTAGGTGTCTTGAATCAACGTTTTCATATTATGTTCCAATACTTTGGTTGACATAAAATTAAACGTATTTCTTTGCAGACAGGTGTTTTATTCAATTTCTATATTTTTCTGCTACGTTTTTTATTTTGTCTTTTTTCATAGTATCAGAATATATATAGTGCGACCTTTCAGAGATAAGTCCAAAGGATTGTATATTTCAAAAACACGAAGCAGTACTGAAATATGAAAATCTGTGCGTGAAATTAAACATTCTTTTCGAAAAATCTTAGGCAGTTTTTAAAACGACTTATAAGCGTGTTTTTTTTTGTTTTCGGAATAAAAATTACTTGAGAGGAATCGAATAACTAATTATTGAGATTTCCGAACGATAATGAATGTGATTTGCGGTTCCATGTTTTACAAACATGTGAGATTAACGAAAAAATAGAAATACATGAAAAAAATGATACAGTTTAAAATATTTAATATGGACTGGATTAAAATGTGAAATTTTTCATGAACTTAGATGTGTGACAGATTTACTATTACATATTTATTTTAATGTCGACATTTGTTTCAGTTACATGTGTATTTAGAAATGCATATAACTTGTAATGCTAAATCTGCACTGCAAAATTCCCGTCTATTCCCTGAAGTTATAGAAGATTCTGAAACATAAGAATCAATAATGTGTGTGTGTGTGTAAATACCAATATTGTTGTTTAAACTGAAATTTCTAGAAATTCGTCTAACGCTTATAAAAGCTAACCAGCGCAACGCGAGGAGAGACAGTATATATTATTGTTTTGTTACAATTCGAAATCTCTAAACATTAATGGTTAATACTTGAAGTTCCCGATTACTAAGCGTTAAAAGCTTCCGAGGCTTATAGTATTATATACTGTATGATTAAATAGATGATTTAGACATGTGAGGTATTTATTATTAGCTCTTTTTTAGCCTCCCCCTACCGTGGCACAGCTGTATGTCTCAAAGAAGAGAGAGCCTGTTGTGTAGCTTTGTGACCAACTTCAAACAAAATTTTTGTTTATCTTCTCAAGACAGATCTTCTTTTCTCTTTAAAAAGCTATGGATTGTTTTGTCTTTTTTAATGATAGCACATCTGCTGATGGATATCCTTCTTGTAGACTTTATTTGTGTAAAATATTAACCGAGTTTTATTTTTGAAAGTGTGTTATTTTTTAATTTCAAACCTATTGAACTGTTTTTAACATAATTTTTATGTTTTTTATTACAACGATAAATTAAAGTGTCGCTTCAGTTTAAAGTTAATAAATCTTCACGAAGTACAACGCTCGACTTGATATACTTTAAGGATAATATCAATAAATTCTTTGGTTTTTGAATTTCGCGCAAAACTACACGAGGGTTATCTGCACTAGCCGTCCCTAATTTAACAGTGTAAGACTAGAGGGAAGGCACCTAGTCATCACCACCCACCGCCAACTCTTGAGCTACTCTTTTACCAACAAATAGTGAGATATACCGTACATTATAACTCTCCCACGGCTGAACGGGCGAGCATGTTTGGTGTGACGGAGATTCAAACCCGTGACCCTCAGATTACGAGTCGAGTGCCTTAACCACCTGGCCATGCCGGGCCTAAGATCAATAGATACGATAGCTGTTTGCATTATCTCTTTTGTCACAAAAAGAGAAATGTAAAACTGAAAGTAGATTCATTAATCGTCTGAATAGTTCAGTAATGTTCTTTTGAAGTATTCTTGATGTCAATGTGGTGTGTTTTTTCTTCTTCTTTTCAAGACCCAAAACAAGAAGAATGCAATCTAGGCCTTAAATTTATCTGGAACTTTTACATATAAGCCTTATAATTAGCTATACAAAAATAATATATATATTTGTTTTTTATAACATACGTAACATATATTTTTGTTTGAGAAGTATTACCATTTGATAATTAGCACTTGTGTGAACGTATAAAAACTTTAAAAGAAACTTTCTGAAGCAGTTGACTTTGCTTCATACTTATCTTAATTGGATATTTCAGATTTTAATTGCATCGAAAGTGACGTATTAGTTGAGATAAAACTGTTTTAGCTCTATAATGATAGTAGAATAATGTGTAATCTGTGATTTAGTGTTTCGTTTTCACTGTTACATTAACTCATTTCCAGGTTATCTTTATAATATATGATGACTTTTATCTTTTTAGGGTTATACTTCTTGGATATTTTCTATGTGAAGATATATATATCAATGTACATTGAGTTAAAAAAATGTTAATCCTTATCTCAAAGACCATGTGGGAATGGTTTGTCTTGCAAAATCATAATTCGATATTATTTTACAAATGGAGAACCAAAGAATCATGACTTTCATAATTCCACAAACTGATATTTGCATATTACTCCAAACTATAACTTTTTAAATATCATTAATATTAAATGTCAATCAAATGATTATAACAAGAGTATAATATTAGATAAAAAATGATTAATTTTGGAAAAAGTCGTAACGTTTATCTTGAGAAAAATATTGTTATTCTGATTGTTAAGTATTAAGCTTTTCTCACTTGTGGACTGAACCTTTGAACGCTAGGTTTGTTTCTTTTTGAATTTCGCGCAAAGCTGCTCGAGGACTATCTACTATAGCCGTCCATAATTTAACAACGTTAGACTAGACATAAGACAGCTAGTCATCATCCCCCACCGCCAACTCTTGGGCTGCTCGTTTACCAACGAATAGTGAGATTCAAAGAACATTATAACGCTCCCACGGTTAAAAGGACGAGCAGATTTGGTGTGACGAGTCGAGCGCCTTAATCACCTGTCCATGGCGGGCCTAAACGCTATATTAAAGAATAGTAGAACATAAAATGAATTAACACAAAAATAGTAAACTGAGAAATGTCTATGGATGAAATATTTACATTTATTTTTAAATAGAATTCTTACTCTCTTCTCAGTAAATAAATTTGAAGAAAATACCCATTTCTTTTTTCTTGACTGAATTCAACCACAAGTATAGCTCATTATTAAGAAATGCGTCCAAATAAATCAGATGATGTTGTATAATCTCGTGTTTAGCAACTCGTGTGTAACAAATGTTAAATTAAGTATAAGAATAATAAAACATAGTATATTTCTGTTAGTTTATTAACTTGTTATAAAAAAATATTAAATCAAAATTAGTCGATGAAAGTTAAAACAAGTTGAAAATAAAGTACAATATTTATCTGTTTGCAATTGCTATTATTTTTTTTTATGTTATTATTGCAAGCATGTATAGAGCACATGAATGTTGTCTGTAGTGTCTTATTTAATGTTTCCCTCTAGTGGCACAGCGGTTTGGCTGCGGACTTACAACCTCAAAAACTGGGTTTCGATACTCGTGATGGATAGAGCACTGATATCTGTTTGTGTAGCTTTGTACTTAATTTTGTTTGTAATTTGTACAAACAAACCAAAGGAAGCTGGAAAGATAGGCACTGTGTCAGCTACAGGTTGATATCAGTACAACAAGCTTATATTTTGTTATCAGTTTCTAGGTTTAGCGCAAAGTTAATTCCATAAACATTTTCAGAACTGTGCAAAATGCTTTGAAATCGCTAATCAAATTTAATTGGATCTAATTATTAAAGTATATATGTAAAATACGACGAAGTGAGCACTGCATGTGAAGTTATTCTCGAAATACAACACTAAGTGCAACAGACATAGCTAACAGCATTTTGATTGTTACATCTTTTCTTATTAATTTGTTGCATATAGGAAAATGGAAGCTTCTAGATCGGTGTTTAGTAATAAATTTAATTTGGTTGAGCGGAAAAAATCTATCAGAACAGAACACTTCAATAACAATATCAAAACAAGACGAAACGTGAGACGAAACGTGAAAGACTTTTTTTGTCACTGATTTCATTATGGGATACGAAGTATTTTGAAATAAAATTATAATTTTGTGATGACTTAAAAGTTAACCTCAGGTTAACATTAATTTGGTTTATATAATTTAGTTTTCTCTAGAATCATAAGAGTTTTAAGTTTCTATTGCACCGACCATACAAAAAATTTGATTGCTTTATTAATTGTTAAAGAACTGTTATTCATATGATATTTAATTTAGAGAATTTGGTCAATTTAATTTTTCTAGAATAATATATTTTGCTTGTTCGCGTTCCACTCACGAGTTTTTGGAAGTTGGTTTAAAACTTGGAGTCATTAGTGGAATTACATAGTGATACATTCTTCTTGCTGAAATAATTCACTAAACTGTTTTGAAACCTTGCTGTATGAAGAAAGTTATAGAAACTTGAATTACACAGCTCATATTCAAAGATATATTAATTTGATATATTTAGTCTTAAAATCGCTCACTTATTTACGTACCAACCACCACTGATTACTGAGATTGTTTGTAATATTAGTATATTTTTACGTGATTTATAGGTTATTAGAGATACTGTAATTAACAAAGTTACAGGCCATGGAGCAGTTTGGTGCATAAATTTTTTAGAAAATTGAGTCTGAGAATATGTTTAGATCTCATCTGTAATTCTGAACATCAGGGAAAAATACTATAATAACACGAATTACCCTTTATGCTCGGGCACAGCTACTTGCGTCAGCAATGCGCAAAATGTTACTATCCGAAAACACATCTAACAGAAACCTATAAGCAATTCAAGGAACTTTCATGAAATGTAGAACAAAAAACAAATAAACTAGTGAAGTTTAGAAAGAATACACAAGTAAAGTTTAGAAAGAATACAAAAGGATGAAACGCATTTAGTTTCACTATTTCTAAGAATTCAAGAACAAATGTAAAGATAAAAATCAACCCCACAAAATATGTTATAACCGGTACCGACGAGTTCTTTCGCTCAATATCAGGTCCAATTAGACCTTCTTGGTGACAAAACAGTACTGGATAAAATGCTACTTGTGTTATCAAACTCTATCAATAAAACTGAAATAGTGTAAACTAGGTTAAGATGGCGAAGTTTAATTTATGAACTTCACATGAATTATTTATAAATTCGTATTTAGAGTAAGGGTTAACAACACAATAACTCCTTAAATATTTAAGGAAGGATGAAACGGAAGAGAATTTCATTATAATGCTGTATTGTGTTTGTAATGCGTCGAAATAAGAAATCAAGTGTAATTTCATTAATTACTTTCTCTTGTAATATTCAATTATTAAGTTACGTTTGCACTGCTGGCGTATTTTATTTTCTATTCATACTTTTTTATGATAAAATTGTGTCTTCGAAGTTCTACTTTTGATACTAATTTCTGTGTCTGCAAGTTTCACCAATATAGAATATTTTACAATGTCAGATGGGCCCTGCGTGGCTAGGTAGGCTAAGGCGTTTGACTTGTAACCTGAGGGTCGCGGGTTCGAATTCCGTCGCACCAAATATGCTCGCTCTTTCGGCCGTGGGGGCGTATAATGTGACGGTCAATCCCATTATTCGTTGGTAAAAGAGTAGCTCAAGAGTTGGCGGTGGGTGGTGATGATTAGCTGCCTTCTCTCTAGTCTTACACTGCTAAATTAGGGACAGCTAGCGCAGAAAATCCTTGTGTAGCTTTGCGCAAAGTTCCAAAACAAACAAACAATGTCAAATTGATAGTGTTCAAAGAATATTTTTTTCCAAGGGGCCATCTCTAAAACATCATCTCAGATTAGGTAATTTTTTACATCCAGATGACAAACAAGTTTATACGTAACCACTTCTCTTAGCTATTATTATTATTTTTCAAAACGTACGTGGTTCTGTTTACAGATGACTTCAAGATAACAAAGTATTCGGTGATTTATGAATCAAGATAGAAGCTGTTAGATAAGTAAGATGTTCAGTTTTTACAACATACATGAAACCAACTGTTTATTTCAAAGACGAAAAGACACAGTAAAATTAAAAAAAGCTACAAAATGAGTCTAACCAAAATATTACAGTAAAGAAAATATTAATATTCTGGTTCTCTGGACTATCGGGGTGATATTCTAAGTTACAATATTTTTTAAAAAGTTCAATATTCAGGGAATTGCAACAATTAGAGTGAGATTTTAAAGATTTTTTTAAGAGTGAGTTGTTTCGAAAAATGCTAATATTCAAAGACTTGCAACTCTCAGGGTAATATTTTATGTTACAAGTACTTATTTGTTTGTTTCGTTAACTGTCCATCTTACTCCTTTTTTAGCTGTCTCTGTTTCCGTCAGTGTGTGGACTTTGGTGTCTATTTCACTAGAAAGATATTTCGCTATCTGTCGACCATTTACTTCTCGCCAATGGCAAACAATCTCCCATTCTTATAAAGTTGTCGTCTGGGTGTGGGTGGGATCTTTTCTAACCATGTTGCCAATTGCTGGTTTGAGCCGATTACTGCCCACCAAATTACCAAGTAAGTATCAATATGTATATGTATAAATCATTGAAATATATACATATATATATGCATGTATGTGTGTCTGTGCATGTGTAAATGGTTATACAGATTAACATTGTGGTACAATATAATAAATGGGTAATTAAGGATACTTTTATCAGCGATTTAGGTTCGCATACTACTTTAGTGTTTTGATTAGACAATAGATACCTATTAACCACGAACAGTAATCGAAGATAATAAATGGCGAATTTATTCACTCATAAAAAAGATAGCTTAATTAAGTATTTCATAATAATAATGTTTATCCTTCACTTAGGTTATTTCAGTATAAATGGAATTGATGAGTGTTCACAAAGTAACATTCCTTCAAAAACCTATCCGATTACGTAGATTTAGAGCGATACAGTTTCACGTGCGTAGCTCCTTCATTTCCGCATGAGTAGATGTTATTATTTACTATATCTGCGTATTGATTCATAATGGAAATCTTAATATCTATGGCTGTAATTTAATGAAGTGTTCTAACTTTAGAGTATTAGATGCATACTAAATAATGAATTATATATTTTGCTCTTATGGGTTTCAACAACACTTTAGGGTTTATTATGTAGCCAGAGATGCACGAATTACATAAAACTAAGAACAGTGATGATAACAACAGTAATAATAACTATGTATACATGCGTATGTTTCTACTGGTCTTCCAAGAAACGAAAGTAAACCTAATATGTATGGGAAACTTGACTTTTTATAGAAGATTGTTTTTGGAAATACAGTTAAAAACTTCGTCCCTAAACGAAGTAAAAAGTTATTCCATTATAAAGATGTATGGTGAAAACTGAAAAGAAAGCGTAATTGAATTACTCTAAACAACAAGTGTCAGTGGTACATTTGTAGGTCTACGTTATAGACTATATAATATTAGAAATCGGATGTCGATACTGTTGTGGCCATTGCTTAAACAACAAATATAATTACTAATTAAAAGAAACATAATAATTGGTTTGAATTTCGCGCAAAGCTACTCGAGGGTTATCTGCACTACTCGTCCCTAATTTAGCAGTGTAAGACTAGAGGGACGGCAACTAGTTATCACCACCCACCGCCAACTCTTGGGCTAATCTTTTACCAAGAAATAGTTGGTTTGATCGTCACATTATAACGCCCCCACAGCTGATAGGGCGAGCATGTTTGGTGTAACGGGGATTCAAACCCGCCACTCTCAGATTAGGAGTCGAGTGCCTTAACCACCTGGCCATGCCGGGTCGATAACCATAATAAATCAAAATAACTGTTTTAATAAAAAGAATATTATCTCATTTTGCTAACTATACCGTATAATATAATTGTTATAATAAAAATCATATTAGCTCACCTTAGGTAATTACTTGAAATATGATAAGTGTTGTTATCTAAACTATATTAACTTACATTATATAACTACATCGGACACAACTACTGTAGCAAAAATTATTTTATGTCATATTATTGTTATAACATAGCACACATTATCTCGCATTAAGTAACTGAGTTAACTAAAATATATTTTAAAACTTTTAGTTTATATAGAAGAACATCTTCAGTATAAGACTATTTTCTGTGACTACTTCTCTATTGTGTTACTAGCTGTCCTCTAGAGAAATGGCTAACACATTTGAGTGATAAAATCCGTAGCTCTGCTGAGAAATACGTACATTGTACACAGTTGTCCTAAAGGCTTTAAAACCGGAAATAGTTTGACCTTTAAATTATGCAAGGATTGAAGGTGTTCCTTGTGTGAATTAACTTTATCTGACTTTATTCTCGTCCACTGATACATTGTAGACTTTTAATGTTATATTATTCTGAGAATGTTATCTTAAATTAACAACAACTCAAATTTTTAATTATATTCAAGTATCATTAAAAAGCGAAACCACTCTCATGTTTGCTACCCAGATGCATTCACCTTTTTCCTCAAAATAAATTAAAGTAAAAAAGACAGATTTATGCTTAGAGTAAAAATTTGAGTCCGAACTGTACTTTAAAATTTTACATTAATTTGGAAAAATCCTGGTTTATTTGATTTTTCCAAAATTTTCAATAAATCAAGAGATAAATTTATTCACTAATATAATAAACCGGCATGACTAGGTAGTTAGGGCGCTCGACTTCTAATCTTGGGGTCGCGAGTTTGAATCTCCGTCACACCAAACATGCTCACGCCCTTTCAGCCGTGTCATTTCGATGGTATAAACCCTATTATGCATTATAATTTATTTCGAACAAGTCTCCGATTTATTGTGTTACGCACGTTACGCATTACTATTTCAAACAGCTGGAAATGTAAATGTTAATATGTATTAAATTTATGACATTTGTCAACAAGATTGATACACATATTTTTTCTTTTTAACACAAATATATTTTAATATATAAAAATATACAATTTATAATAATGGTTATTAGTAATAGTTATTACAAATGATGGTTTATATACAACAGCTTTACAAACTTACAGCCGGCACTGAGTCTTATATCTGCTCTCGAACTGAATATTTTATCGACTATCCAGGTCCACGAAGAACAAATGAAATCTGATTTGATGTTGTCATACCTCGCTTAAGCTAACGATGTTTTTCTCGGATAGCTTGACAGCGGTTAAAAACTCACTTCTTACCGGAGAACATATTTAATGATTCCGTAGAAATAATAACGTCTGAAGTCATCCATTGAAGTTGAACTGTTCGTAATATTCGAAATCTATAAAAGTTCCTGGTCAAATTATGTAATTTTTCGATTAATAGCTAGACCTATAACGTACTGACTGTAGCTATCCAATAATAATTTTATAATATCTCTCAGCTGGCTGCTTTTTATACGAATCACGCGAGTTTATAGACATTTTAACAATGTTCTAGCGCGTTTTCGTAAAAGATATGCTGTTGATTCTTACTCAAGAATCTTCTACAAATTTCGAGAACACGTGGTACTTGCGCAAAACACAATCAACAACATATGTCATAGGCGTGTGTGTTTTCTGATAACAAAGCCACATCGGGCTATCTGCTAAGCTCACCGAGGAGAATCGAACCCCTGATATAAGCGTTGTAAATCCGCAGACTTACCGCTGTACTAGCAGAGGGCATGTCATAGGTAAAAAAGAAAACTACACTGAAACAAAAGTAGCACTAAAATAAATGTACAACAGTAAATCTGTTACAACACTGAAACGTTAGGCTCAGCCATCGTTGGGAAAAAGTTACAAATGATTATTTTTTTACACAGTAGAATGATATATAAGTAAATAATACCAAATTCTATTTGTCCACCATCCTTTTTAATAATTTATTATTTCTTTAGCTTCAACCTTCTGCAATGTTAATATTCAGACTAATAGATCGGTGTTTTTTTCACTCTTTTGATAGCATTTCATAATTCCATCTCCTTTAATATTAAATTCCATTCTTTGGTAGTCAAGTTCTTCTGAAATAATTTCATTGATGTAAATGTTTTTCTTTTTCTGTCGATTCAATTCAGGCTTTACTCTCTGCTTTAGCTATATATTTATAACCAAAATGAAAGTGCAATGCAATATGCTATTAGGGTTCTTAAATTTAATTTAATGTTGACGAAAACTACGACTGAAATTTACTTTTCTTTATAGCAACTATAGTAAAAACAGAAGCATTTGATACGGTTGACGCCACAGTCACTTGTATGTTTTCATTACTTACCCAGACTCAAATTTCTTGTATTTCTTTATTTAATTTATTTTCATGAAACTGAGTCGCTTTAGGTTTTTGCTTTATATACAGCTGTTGCTGAGTCTTTTTCATTTCTACTCAATAGTTTCACGAGTTAAACAAATTTTAATTTTTTATTTTTACCATTACTTGATTTTCTTTTAAAATTAATTTTAATCGCTGAAGTAGGTGCATATATAAGTTGAGAAACAAAATACACTTTGAGTACACATAAAGCATCTCCTAAGCATACTTTTTTTTTTCTATTTTACGAATATTTTATAAGACTATTAGTCAAAAAATATTTTATTGTACTCAACAAAGGAAAGACAGAAAACAGGTAAAAACTGAGATGTTTTCACCTTTGTTCCTAAAGGTAGTTTAAATCCGATAAACGACACTTTTTCTATCAAATACTTTCTTAAATGTATTTGTATGTTTAATTGAAATTCTAAATATGGACCTCGTGAATATAGAAGTTTTACTTATAGTCTTATAGTTGCCAATTCGATTAGCCATTGCCGAACACGCTTGTCCTATACAGTTAATGTCTGGACTGGCCAGCAAAGTGAAAAAAGTTTTAGCTTACAAAAATCCCAGTCGATACCAAACTAGTTGGGATTAAGGCTGTGACAGAGAAGAAACTGTGATTTTAAAAATATGGAGTTAAAATGTTAGTTTTAGCTTGTAATTAAGCATACAGTGCTGCTTAAAATATTATCTAATTTTTAATTGTTAATAAAGAGTTGCTTAAAATCTTTAACTATGAAAGAATGTTGCTTTAAAATGTTATCCAACGTGCCAAATATCTGTTTGTTTTAAGAATAATTATGAATATAATATTTCTTATATATACCCTGAAACTGTTTAATAATACTAATGTGGTGTTATCTAAAAGTGTTAAGGCCCAATATTTAAAAGTGTCTGGTTTAATTTTTTATGACCCATACAGTGTTGGTTAGTTATGTTATTTTAACGTTTCAAGTGGAAACTAAACTTTTTAAGCTTATAATTATGCATTAATTCAATGTTAAAGAAGAAACTCACCCAATTATGTATAAATTATACTACAAGCATATAAAGTTAGTAGATCTAATTGGTTTAATTTATAATCAATATTACATTTAATAGTAAAAACGTTATGTTATCCATTTATAATTACTAATACAATTTTAAGTAAAAACGTTATTAAAGAATATGTAGAATGAACTGCTTTTAAGTTGTAACTAATAACACAATTTTAAAGTAAAATTATATTTAACAGAGCAAAAATCTGAATATTTTAACTTCAAAATAATAATGTGGTGTTCAGATGTTCCTTAAGATGTAATGAATAGTACAGTACTGGGTAGTTCAATTCATTGGAGAATGAGAAAGAAAGTGAACTATAAAATCAAAAACATAAGACAATGACTTATATCTTGGAGGGGTGAGGTTATAATGCTGAAAGTAAAGTTTCAATACTTGCAGTGGACAGAGTTCAGAAAGTTCATTGTGTAACATCGTGCTTCAGAATAAAGAAATCTTGAGAAAGAATTAACCATGTATAACTTCCAAAAATTAAAAACTCATTTAAAAACAACTAATTTCTACGTGAGTTAATTTATTCTTATTCACCAAACTTCGTATTCTTTAAAGCGAAATATTATTCAACATTGTCTAGTTTTCCAGCATTTGACACTAAGTTTCAAAGCCATTCCAGATTTAGCTAAGTTTTGTTTTAATTAGTCCAATTAGAACGATGGTAAGAAACGTCATACAGTAGACCATGATGTGACTATAGACTGAGACATTTGGTTTATTTTTTGTTTATACACCAACCCTAATACTTCTTCATTGCGAAAGGCTAACTGAGGGCAGTCTGAGTTCCTTCGAGATACTACAATGAAAGTTAATTAGAATGATCCTATACTTTTTTCCATACAGCGTTTTTGTTAATTTTAATTAAAGTACTTCTGTCTACAGTATATTTTTAAATAAATCATATAGCCTAATGTGGAGCTAATCATTTCATCGAATTTATACAGCTTTTATACAAAGCAATAAATGCTTTTAATTAAGCAACCTAAACATCAAGAACCCTAGTGATAATAAATTATAACACTTTAATTAATGGAAAAAAAATTCTCATATTTTAAAAAGTCTTTATTATTTCCATCGCTCTAAGGAAATATTTAGCATTTGCACGTTATTATAAACTAATAATTATACAGTAATTAAGAATGAAATATTTATATATATGGATACTTTTCTTCTCTAAAGCATTCTTAAATCGGAGTCATTTCTCAGCTCTCAGATATGTAGCTAATAAGCGACGTATTACAATAACTCTGTAAGTGGATACTCAATTTCATTTTGTTAAGTAACTCGAAAGTCTGGTTTGACACATTTGAAATTACCAAAGTAAATAAAAAAAGTGTACAAATATTTTTAAGCACAATACTTCTCTGGAATTTAATTCTGATATTTACGAGTTAGGGTTGCATAATATATGTTGTAGGGCTTGCATAACGATGTCGTAAGCTAAGTTGTCAACAAAATGCAAACAGTAGCAATAAAAATAGTTTTTCTTGAATAATATCAAAGTATATTTTCACAGGTTGTTAAAATGAATTTTTTTTTGCGATAAAGTCTCACTTGAATCAGTTGTAATATTGTATAATAAATTCGTAGATTTTTTCGATTACATAGTTTTCGAGCAAATCTGCTAAAAAAACAAACAAACCAAAAAACATTAGCATGTAGCCTTACATAATTTTTATCTGAAGAGAAAAAGGGAAAGCAGCACCTGCCATCAACTCTTGTGATACTAGTGACCAAATAGCGGAATGTGATCTTCACTCTTACTGGGCACTTGCCCCAAAGTGTGAAAAGAATTTTTAAGACAAAGGGACGAAATCATGTATTTTATAGTATGAGCAAGCTACCTAATAGGGTTAAATAGGTCATGTAGGCCCGTGTTTTGTTGAACTTAACACAAAATGAATGGATTTTCTTGCTATTTATTTTTAATTTATCTTTATTCTTGTGTGCGTGAAAAACTTTTAAATGAATTTGAAAATATTTTTAATGTGAGGTCGCTAACGTGTATCTGGTTTCTAAACGAACCAATTTTGTCTGTAATTGCATAAATTTCTTCTAAACATTTAAGTCGCAAAAATTGGTTGGTACTTTCGATACAAAAAGGAAATTACTCTCTGGAACACTTGTCATCTCTGCTTATGACAAATGTATGGTGATAATATAGCTTGTAATCCAAAATCTTGAATCTTTAATCTGTTGGCGTACTTAAGACTACTTTTATTTTAATATGGTTGTGAAATTCGTTTCAAATACCAATCTATAGTGAGATATTTTTTATTCGAAATAGATATCCAGTGTATCTTACGATAACGTATCCGTTATCTAAGTTATTAATTTTCTGATATAACCTTCAGTGAAAGACAATATAGAACGGGAAAACTGCTTCCATGGAACCTGTCATTGATTTTTAGCACGCTGTTGGTTATATGACTTTGATATTCTTGCAATCGTCAACACATTTGAGGCGTAGTCATTGACGATCCATTAGTTCTCCAAGCAACGTTGCCCTCAGTTTTTCACAAACACATTTCATTGACACTAGGGGAAATTGATGGCGTTGCTTATAGGTCTAGAAGCTTGAATTACTTTTGACTGGTTACCAATATGAGAACGAAACAAAAATCAATATGTTAATAGAGAGACAAATAATCTAATTTTAGATATTTCGTTGTACAAAAATATTATTCGTTTTGAAAAGTTTCACACAATCTCATCTGAAATATTTTGTACCTATAGAATAAATATTCTCAGACGAGTTTCTTACAAAACATTACCGTTTCAAATAAAACATCTGAAAGAAATACATAGAGCACTACAGATGTAAGTCTTCATCAGTAATGTGACAAATGCAATAGTTTCTATCTAACCCAAGGCTTTGGTGTAATCTATCTATCTGTTCACTTACCCATGGATCGATGAATCTATGTGGTAGTTTGTGAGAACAATAATTCATAATGCGATGAAAATAAATGGTAACTTCCATTTTTTTAGTCCATATATTAAGGTTTATGACATTAAATTCTTATATATCACGCTTGACCTTTTTATTCTGGCTAATTTCATTTTTCTGAAATGAATCTTATTTCTTCATAAAAAATAAAATATTTGAGCATTATTTCGCTAAAAAAATCTTAAACGTACGTTCTATTGTAAGAAAAGACTGCGTTTATCAATTTAAGGAAGGATATTCAGTTTAAATAAAAAATGTTATTGTTGTCTTTCACGGTTTTTAAATAAAATGTAGTGAAAAATAAATATAGAAAATAATTGTACTTGATGTGAATTTTGTGATTTGTCTAAGAGTTTTTGTGTGCAAAGATGTTTTAAACTACGTACGTAGTGAACACAAACTAAACATGTTTTATAAGAATAACAATATATTCACGGCAATATTACCTGTATGTAATACATTCAATACATACATAAGATAGAGATATATAATTTACTTGAAATCTAGTTTCTGCATGTGCCAGAAATTTTGTATCCCGTTTTACACTAATGTAATACATAAGTGTGTATTGTTACTTAAGTTGTAAAAAGTTTTCGCTTTGGAAAAAATTTGTCTTATTTATCTTTGATTAATTTTTGCTTATAATGTAGTAATTTAAATGCGCATAGTAAGTCTGGGTATATAATGAACATATAGTGTATTCATAATGTCATTTTGTTCAATTTTCTTATCACTATAGTATACTACATCAGGTGGAATGTGTTATTATTTATATTTGTGTAAATGATATAAATGCATATAAAGAACTGTTGATTCTAGTATAATCATTCATCACAGCAATACACAATACCAGCATTCAGCTGAAGAATTCAAAGGCCTTCTCGTTATTCATAATGGCGCCTAGGACCAGATCAAATCCAGTATTAACAGTTAGATTTATACTTTCGCCAAGTGCAGTCCATAGAAAAAAACAAACAAAAACATTTGGACATTTGCTTGTGGTACTTGAGCACGTGTGCCAAGTTTGATTCCACAACCTTCTTAGTAGGGGTATGAACACACATTTATACAGGTCGTCTCGTGATGCCTGAAGGATATCAGGGACACAAACTTTGATGTCAGATTAAGGCTTAGCTATTCTTAAAACATACTTTTAGATCTTCATCACGCTAGTTATCCTTGCTGGCACATTTTAACCTCCTTGCTAAGAAGGCTACGTCATGCATATAAAGAACTCCTTCTTTCCTGGCCATAGTTTGCTTGCCAAGTTTTGTTGTTTATGCTCAAAAGCTGTGGAAGGGATGGTTGGCAAAAAGTACAGAGACACATACAAAGTTTTCGGGATCCTGAAGAGGAAGGAGGCAGAAAAACAAATACTCTACAAGATTCAACTTCAGCGACCCGAAAAACTTCTTCTAGACATTGCCATGTCTAGGTGGTCTTTTGAAGGCCTGTTAACTTCCTTCTTATCACTTTGGTTGGAGGGCTGAATCCCCTTGTCAAGCGTGACCCTGCTAGCTCCAGAACTATGGGGAATGCTATCTGGAAATATGTAAATACATAAAGAGCTACAAGCTGAATCAATATAGTGTTGTCTCTATTGAAAATGATCTACCAACAGAATAAGCATGATTGAAAATTATGCTTGATAACAAAATAAAAGAATAGATGCTTATCGACATATTAAAGACCAAATCTATTTGATAAAATTTCATGTATGACGACTTTACCATTATATATCTATTTTAATATTGATACTTGTTTGAGATAAATGTATATTTAGATGTACATAACTTATACTGTTACGTCTGTTTTGAGAAAGTTGTGCATATTAAATATAGTTGTAGAAGATTTTCAAGTGTAAGAATCAACAATATATGGGTGTGTACCTAAACAGTAGTTTATCATCAATATTGTTGTGCAGGCTGGGAAGCATTTCAGACGCCTTACGCGCTAACCTAAACAGTAGTTTATCATCAATATTGTTGTGCCGGCTGAAGCTTTCAGAAACTCTCCTCACGTTTATAAATGTAACAAACGTGATGCGTCAAAAGACAGTATGTATTATTAGTTGGTATACTTACAAATCTCGGAAGTGTAATTAACGCTTTTTTTTATCAAGACTGCGGATATTTAACCAGGAACGTTTATCAATTTCGAACACAATAAACAATTTAACTTCAGTGAATTTACATCGCACATTAATATTTTTACGCCACATTACATAACTTTATCGGCGGATAAATTCCACGTGTAACCAGTGAAGAAAAAAGAATACAGAGCTAACTAACTTCCGGCAAATTGAATTGTATATACATCAACTCGAAATTTTTCGCTCATCATGAATCCTCAATAAAATATCAAGGGATATCTGCATGAGATAGAGGACGCAATATCATTTGTGAGTTAGTGAAACTTTTGTGTATCAAACATTATTTGTAATAACCGTTATTGTAAATTGTGTTATTCTTTGTATATTGAAATACATTTGTATTAAAAAAAACTGTGTGCATCAATTTTGTGGGCAAGTATCATAAATTGAATACATATCGACATTTATTTAACTTCTAAATCTAAGTTACAATTTAACTCAGTTTCAAGTTATTTGAAATTGTAATGCGTAACATAATAAGTTGGAGGCTCGTGTCCGAGATCTGAACCCGGTAAAAATTCAATCTTAATTAAAATTCAAATCATAACTAAATATATATTTATTAGTGCCAATAAGATTTGGTCATGCCTGATTATCAAGATTTTCTTAAATAACCCCTTTGAACAGGTAGAAAGATATAACAAAAATGAATTAGTCAAAATTGCCAATATTTTAGAACTAGAGGTTTAGAAATAAATGAGAAAAGAGTGACCTTAAAAAGTGTATATTGAAGTACTAGTCAATCATGAATTATTTTCTGAGGAAGCATTAGTGTCTACACTGGCTAGTTTTTATTAAGTGATATAGACAAGTTAGAGATCCAGCTAAATCTAAAAAAAAAAACTTGAACAAGTTAGTATCGAAGTCGAGAAAAAACAAGCTCGTATCGAAACTGAAAGTAAAGATAAACGTCTTGAAGATGAAAAATCTTGCATTGAAGCTAATAATGAAGCTAGGCTGAAATAAATGGAAATACTACTCAATTTCAATCGACCAAAGTAAAATAATAACTGAACTTAATCCATATGTTAAAGTACCACCATAAATATTTCGAACGTTTTGAAAAGATTGTTCAAATGACGGAATGGTCCATCGTAAATTGGTAATTATTGTTACAAAGTGATTTTATCTGGTAAAGCACAAGAAGTTTATGCTGCTTTCTCATTAAAAGATTATACGAATGTGATAAGATTAAATCAGCTATCCTTAAAGCATACGAGTTAGTACTGGAGGCTTATCGCCAAAACGTATATGGAATTTCCTCACAAAAAAAAAGTATTTTTGATCGTTGGTGTAATTCTGTGCCTAGTGGCAACAGTTTCGAGAAACTAAGACAATTATGTTTGATTTAAAAACTTAAGTGTTGTACTCGTGAGAACCTTCAGACATAATTGGATGAAAACACAGTTGAGACACTATAGGAAGCAGCTGCTCTCTCTGAGCAAAAATTTCTATCATTTCAGTAAAAACCTTGATTTGATTTATTCAATCCACTAAGTTGAGGACTTTTCTAAAACACCCAGCTTCTCTAGTTCTAAATCTTCTGATAGACAGGATAAAACTTCACCAAAACCATCAAGGTCTGTCTGCCATTTTTTGTTAAAAACCTGGTCATTTTATGTCCAGGTGTTGATGTTTGAAAAAAAAAGAACAGAGAAGAAGGCAACAACCAATGCGTTCGTGTCCACATATGAACGTAGTTTTAATAGGTCACCCGATGTTATTGATTTGGCCACTTATGAAAAACTGATGTAGTTAGGGAGGATTTTAGATCTTTTTCGTCTGTTGGTTTTGTGTCTTTGAGAAATTACACTGCTAATTCCATGACCATAGATATTCTACGTGATATTATGGTGATTTAGGCATTGTTGTTATCTTTAATTTCGAGTTCTGCCGTTGGTAAGTGTTATTTCTCAGTGTATTGATGATGGCTTTCTTAATGTTCCTCTTCATAATATTTATTTAACATCAGACCTAGTTTCAGAACCAGTGTTCGTTCGAGTAAGATCTACTTTACCAATTAAGATTGCACCATTATTGTTGGGAAAAGATTTGGCTGGAGGAAAATTTGTTTCTGCAACCAAAATGATTAGCAAACCAATTACTTTCACCTAAGGACGATGTTGTTGTTGAAGAAAATTCATACTTGTTTCCCTCGCGTGCTGTGACTCGAGCTTAGGCTAAGAAATTAGGCGAAAACAAATAATACACACGTATTAAGAGGACGATATTACAAATTTGTCTCAAACATTTTTTACATTCGACGGAGATCTTGCGAATAACTGTCCTACCGATGATTCCTCAGTGAGTGACAATAATGGATATAAGAGATGTGGTTCACCTGGTGAAGATCCGTTTGATAAAAATAAACTGATCACTGAGCAAGCAAAGAATCCACAGATCTCTTCACTATTTAAATATGCACTCCCAAAAGATGAACTGGAGAATTTTTTAAATGGAGTCCAGTTGATGTGCAAGCTTTAAAAGACTGGGTTGTGGTTTATCAAATCGTGTTTCCAAAGCATGCTGTTTTGAAATGTTGAAAGTTGTCCATGCATTTCTCATGGGAGGCCATTTAGGAGTCAACAAGACATGTGACAAAATTATGAGAGATTTCTTTTGGCCAAAATTATAACTTTGTTTCTCAGTTTTGTAAAACTTGTCGTATCTGTCACTTGGTTGGAAAACCCAGCCAGAAAATTCTTGTTGCTCCTTTTGAAACCTCTTTCAGCTTTCGAAGAACACTTCAATCGGATGAAAGTTAATTGTGTTGTAAATTATCCAACTTTTACGAATAAGAAAAGTTTGAAGAGATTTTTGGGAATTGCTAGTTTACTATTGGATGTTTTGTAAATGTTTTACTGACATCATTGTACCATTAACAAACCTACTAAAGAAAAATAAAATGTGCAAGTGACCTGAAACACGTCAATCTACATTTAAAGAGGTCAAATTTTTATTTTGCACTTATCCTGTATTGATGGCAATTGACTATGATAAGCCTCTTGCATTAGCTGTTGATGGCAGCGATTGTGTTGCTGATGCTATTCTATTACAATCAGATGACAAAGTAATTATCCCACAGTGAAAAAAAAACACATTAACTTTATTGTTAGCTTTAGTATATTTTAATGTGTATGCACCACAATAACCTATTGTCATTTACACTGATCATAGATCGTTGACATTTCTGAACCATATGAAGGGCAAAAACAGAAGACTGTTAAATTCGAGTTAATCATGACAAGAATATGATTGGAAGATGGGGTTGGTAACATCTTTCACGTGCTATGTAATTTTATGATCATAAGGTTATTTGTATTGATTGAGTTTTATAAAGTGATGATTAATGAAGTTCTATAATTCTTTGATAATATATTTAATGTATTGTTCTCATTGTATATGTATGTATAGATGCTAGTTTGTTATAACTTAAAAAGTAAGCTGAACCAAAATAAATTAAACAAAAAACGCTACACTAATTGAAAATATCCCTGGGTACAAACTGTAATGTGGGATCATAAAATATACATTAGTTAAAACTGTCCAAAGCCAGTTCTTAATTATTTAAGATGGATTGATTGATTGTCGTTAAGCAAAAATTTACGCAGGAGGCTATTTGTGATCTGCTCGCCATGTGTATCACAAACCGGTTTCTAGCATACATACCACTGTGACACTGGGGGGTATTTAAGGAGGGAGGTGTGACAGAGTTATTGTTACATATCTCTTTTAATATTGATTTTTGTTTCTGTTAAATTTATATGTAGATGAAATTATCTTATATTGTTAAACCTATATTGTGAAATTTCCGCATATTCAGTAAAGTTTTTGTTGATAGACATTAAACTTTTATATTTATGTCATAATACTGCTGTTAACAAAATACAATGTTTGAGATACAGTAGATATTGTTACAACCACATTGCAATGTTATTGTATTTCAGTCGTTAAAAGTATTCGAAACGTGTTTTCGATGTTAAACATTAATTCCCAGATAAGGGCAGTGAAGCCGTTTTCTTCTGCTTTTCAAACAGTATCACTGGAAGACTATTTTTTTTATTAGCTGAGAAATTGTTACTTGAATATTCACCATCTTTAACAGATTGGTTCTTTTACAACGAGTTAAATCCACCCCAGCTGGTACTGACAGGGAGTGGATTTCTAACCTATTATCTGATTGAGTCAGTCTCTTAGCACGAAAAAGCTAAGAAATGAAATAATTGTTATTTAAAACAAACCGTGTTGTGAAAGAGAATTATGAATTTTACAAGGTTTTTTTGTATTCATTGTTTCATTGCTAAATATAAGCGCTTTTCATTTCTAAGAACCACGCAGTATACATACACATATATCCTGCCAGATAAAAGTATGCCATGTGCAACAGTTCACTAATTGTCTTCACTCTAATTTATAAATTAGAATTAGAAATTTATAAATTTATAAAAAAGCTGTTGCGTGCAGCTAGTTCTTATATAGTTTTGAGAGAAGTTTTAAAAGCAAATGTCTTACTTATTTTCAATAAAAAAATTAATAGCGTAAATACATAGTACCGTAAAATTCGAGAAAAATCTATAATTATTCTATTTATTTTAATTTATTCGTATAAGGATTTCGCTCGTAAATTATTTTCAGACCATCACGTTCAAGATATTTATGAGGTGATAAATATATATGTATATTTATAGAAATATTAATTCATATTTAAATTTAATAACCCTTTAATTATATATATATATATCATGTTATTGCTTAAATATATATATATATATGTATTTTTGTTTGTTTGTTTTGAATTTCGCGCAAAGCTACTCGAGGGCTATCTGCGCTAGCCGTCCCTAATTTAGCAGTTTAAGACTAGATGAAAGGCAGCTAGTCATCACCACCCACCGCCAACTCTTGGGCTACTCTTTTACCAACAAATAGTGGGATTGATCGTCACATTATAACGCCCCCACAGCTGAAAGGGCGCGCATATTTGGTGTGACGGGGATTCGAACCCCAGACCATGTATTTCTGAGAGGAACTTTTCAAAATATTAGCTTTTTTATGGAAACGTTTTTAATGTTTGTTCTTCAACAACGTTTTACAATAGTGATGAAAGAGCTGTTTAGGAAGACACTGCTTCCTTGAGACAAGACTGTAAACATATTTTCGTTTACTTTCATTTTGTTTTTGGTGTTAAGTATCTTCAAATATAACTTTATCCTTATATTACAATTGGATATTCAGGATATTCTCTGCTATCCAGTTTGTGAAATTACATTGTAGTAAATTGTGTAACAGATTTACTAACGTATATTCATTTTAATACCTATGTTTGTTTCAGTTTAATATATATTTGTTAAAAAAATGTATGTAACTTATATCGTTAATTGTGTATTGCGCAATCCCCGCCTGTTCTTTAAATTTGTAGAAGATTCTCGAGCGTAAGAATTACCAATATATGTTTTACGAAAACACATTAGTATCTTCGAATATTGTTGAACTTTCGAAAATGTCACCTTAAGGTTTATGAAACGACACGCCGGGATACAGTAGCTGGTCAGCTAAAGTCAGTATACTATAAGCCTCGGAAGCTATAATTGTGATTAACGTTATTGATAGGAAAACTACAGATATTTGACCAGGAACGTTTATAGATTTCGGACTTTAAGGACCGTTCAACTTCAAAGAATTAATTTCCCATGTCAGTATATTCACGAGAACGTTAGATATATGCCTTTTTTTTTTTTTTTTAAAAAAGCTTCTGAATCATGTTAGGCCAGACAAGAATAGAGCTAGCTAGCATTCCCTTCAAGTGGAAATGTATCTGTGTGCAATATAAAATTAATTCGCTCTTTCTGGACCTGGACTGTCGATAAAATATTTAATTCTAACAAGATAGAGGTCTGAATATTTGTTGTGAGCTTGTAAAATTTTGAATATAAACCATTATTTGTAATATTCGTAATAACCATTATTAAAATTGTATTATTATTTGTATATAAAAACATATTTGTATTAAGAAAGAAAACTGTGTGTATCAATCTTGTTGGTAAATATCATAAATTTAATACATATTGACATTTAATTAACTTCCACATTAAATATAAATTTTCCGTCTATTTAAAATCGTAATACGTAACGTATGTAACATAAATCGGAGACTCGTCCGAGATAAATTATAATAACTAAAAACTGTTTTTAAGTAAAGTTTTCATAACGTTGCTTCTTGGTTGTTAATCAGATTAAAATAAACGTGAAAATACACTACATTTCGCTATGTTTAAGTAAAATTTTCACACCCAGCATCTTAGATGCTAGTTAGACCAACATAATCTGTAAAAAATTATGACATTATTTTGTTCCTAAGTAGCTCTTTCAAATCAGACTTCTTGGCTGCTAACTGGATTAGCTTAAGCTGCAAAGAGATATCTAATAATTCATAACATAGTGTATTTATTACATGTACATTTGAAGTATCTGTATATATTTACCACGTTTGAACTCTGTCTGAGATGAGATCGAAACGATTTTGAACCATCTGGTTCAATAATAATAATAATACAAGGTAAAAGTTTTATCTCACATCAATCCCTCTTAGAGGTGCATAACTAGTAACGGAGTTTCAATGGTCATGGTGATATAGCATAAATAATAAATTGTGTAGCTAGCTTTGTGATTAACTACAAACAAACAAAGAATTTATTTCAGATCAATACATTAAAAAAAGCAGACATCAAGTGATGTTTCTAATAACCGTTTTTCAATAAATCAAACCTGAATACATTTTAAATAACGTCTGGACTTTGATTATGTACATTATGCTTTTCTCACAACATACTTCCACTAGAACTTCCAAATAACGATATTAGTTCATATATAATACAATCTGATTATTATGCTTTTTCATTATATAAAACTTTAGCTAAAATTCGGTACATCTGAACAACATAAAAATTGAGGAAACAATAAAATTTTGAAATGTAAAATGTTAGTTCCGGTCTGTTCTTAATTATCGTAGATGTGGCTTCAGCTTACATTACATTAAAATGAAAACAAATCCCTTCGATAAAATGGCAACGGAAAAGTTTAAATAATCTAATGTTATTGACCTTCTGGTTTCTACATTTTTTCTTTAGAATAATCTGAATGATATTCTTAAACTGTGTCAAAACCAAAAGGTTTATATGGTTGGAAACGTTAGATGAAAACTGTGAGAAGCAGTAAAGTCAAAACCAACACGTTTATAAGATTGAAAACCTTAGATGAAAACTGTGAGAAGCATTGAAGTCATTTCCACAGTCGTCTAGAAGCGAAGCCATTTTAACACTCCTACGAAAAGTGGGGCCTAATAGGCCCCAGAGCAACTTGAAAGGTTATTAATATTAGGCTAATAATTTTGTATTTAAATGAAATTGCCATTTAAATCCATTAATGAATGGATTAACAAGATTCCCACTGTCCCTATCTATTATCTAGCGAAACCACAGCCAGGGGAACGGGCTTGGAGAAATCAGGACTAGAAACGTCTTTTCGTAGGAGTGTTAACATTACATTATTTTCACTTGAATTGCAAAAAAGAAGATATTTTTGGGATTATGTGATGACAGCGCTGTCTATTGTAGGCCATGGGCCGACAATCCAATGACCATTAATTATTTTTTTAAAATTTAGATTTAGCCATAGTTTACACGAAGTAGAATTAATCGCATGAGAATATTGTGACATATTCATACTCAATCTGTTTTATTGCTTTTGTGTAATTTAATTGTTATCTTGTTTTATCTCTATATTAAAATATAACGATATTCGTATGACTAATTTACTATGCTTATAAAATATTTTTGTTTATATTTCTTCAAAGCGCTTTAATCACCAAGAGGTGTTTCGTAAAATATGTATTAAAGTTAGATACAAAGTGCTTTTAATATTAAATTTCAAAATATGTTGAATTATTATAGTACAACTAATCTTATGGGTTTTTACTCACACGTCTATTTGATCTATAGATTATCAAAACGCATATTTCAGCGACAAGATCTTTGTTTCCTTTTACTGAATGTTTTCTTTCCTTCGTATATTCTGACATCCATACAATCCACAAAGATTTTGAAGTAGTGGAATACGTGTTTAAAATGATTTCCCATCTCTGTTTTCAGAGTTTTTAGGTGATTACAGTTTTCTTCTAAATTTAAAGTTAGAAGATTTGCACTGAAGCTTTTGGCATCGTCTAGACGAGTTTTTGAAGGCGTTTGTTCTCATGACTACAAGACATATGTAAGCCCAGGATGACTAGTTTTCGTGCAGAACTGATAAAATATGAGGGAAAAGACTTATGTCTTGGTTCTTTACTTTTCATATCCGGAAGGTTTTAAAATTATAATTTTTATGGTCATCATCTTGAACATCGTAACAATATTACAAGCTTAAGTCAGACGTCTTGTTAAATGTAAGCTAAAAGTATTGTTTATGATAATGGAATAGTTACAAAAAGAAAACATCTCTGAATTGTTGTCTGTGTATAACGTTTCGTATAATTGATGGATTGTTTTTTAGGCTCAAGTTTTCTCACTGAGTTAAAAATAACCATATCCAAATTTATAAGTGATATTTAAAAAAAGTCAGCTAATCAACAGTATCTATTCTCAACTCTTGTAATGCCGTGTCTGATCGAATAACGGTCGTCAGTCCTATCGCGTATCCAAGACCCCAAATTGTGGAGCGCGTTTTTATAGCAACGAATCACGAATCATGAAATTTTGGATTCACATTTTGGACATAGTAATAATTGGCCATGCCCTGTCTCTAGTCGATGGTCATTGCATGAGCAAAACCTTCTTCCCATGTTTTTTTATTTTCTGTCAGAATAAACATCCGTTAAAATATTTTTGCAGTACGTAAATAATTTTAAAATATACATGGATTTTATCATGCTAATAAATCTTGGTTTGTAATTATTAAAGAGCCTTATATTTCATAATAGGATCCATTACCAGCAGTTTGTTGTTCATGTTGCTTGTTTAGCTTAAAGCTACACATTCTGCGCTGCGTCCACCACAAAGAATCGAACTCCGGATTTTGGTGTTATAAAACTGAAGCTTACATTGAGCCACTAGGAAATTATCAACAGCCCAAATTGGTCTAAAAACTGATATGAAAACTAAAAGAGTAGGTATGATAATTACCAATTATTAATTATGGTAATAATTAATATTGTTAAGACAGTTGACATCAGTGATAAAAAAACTATTAAGGCTATACATGAAAACACGACAAAAATTATTAATACGAGGTGATACAAATATACAATTAACTACTACATCATGCCTTACGAGTTTTATTTTATCTAAAATATTTAACCAATTAAACTGCTGTGAGAAAAAATCTTATAAAATAAACTACATGAGTAAAAACAACGAACTAAAAACCCTTATTGATAAGCAGAGAACAATGTTTCGACCTTCCTAGGTCATCTTTAGGTTAACAGGCGTTGCAGTTAGGTGATAGGTTATTAAAATTAGTATAGGTATAAAGGTGTTTCTTTATATTGGTTTAATTTTGGTTTTAGTTGTTTTATAAGTAGGTCTTCTTTGATTTTATGTTTGTTTATATTTGTTTCCCTACATAGTATCTGAGTGTTTTCCGTGGTTATGTTGTGTTTATTTGATTTGCAGTGTTCAAAACGTGTGAAGATGTTTTTTTTCTCCCTTGAATCTACTTTCTAATTTTCTGTTTGTTTCTCCAATACAGAAGTCGTGGCAGTTGTTGCATTGTATTTTATAAGTTGTATTGGTGTTGTGTTTGTCAGTGTAGCTTTTACATAGTAGTTTTGAACCTGGTTTTGAATAAATTTGTTTACTGGAATGTTGTGTTTTGTTATACTTTTTTTTTTCCAAATGTTGGTTATCATTTCGCTGATGTCGGAAATATATGGTATGCAGCAATATAAGGTTTTGTAGTTTGTTGTATCTTGGGATTTATTGTTGTATGTTTGTTGTTGGTCTAGGTGTGTGCGTATAATTTTTTCCACGTTTTTTGAAGATAATTTATTGATGTTGATGAAGCGTTGTTTTATTTTGTTGATTTCATTGTTAATTTTATCAGGTGAACATAGTTTTGTAGCTGTGTTTATTTGGATTCTTAATATGTTGAATTTTTGTTTTGTTTCATGTGCTGAGTCCCAGGGAATGGATGATCCAGTATGGGTGATTTGTCTGTAGATTTCTGTTTTGAATTGTGAATCGGTTCTAGTGATCTTGAGGTTAAGAAATGCTATTTAACTAGTTTTTTCCTGTTCACAGGTGAACTTAATGTTGGGGAGTATCGAGTTACGTGGTTGAAAAACAACTACAACTAAAACCAAAAATGCTCGGTTATTAATTAGTATGGGTATAAAGTATTTTACTTTGTATTGTAGTGGCCTGGCATGGCCTAGCGCGTAAGGCGTGCGACTCGTAATCCGAGGGTCGCGGGTTCGCGCTAAACATGCTCGCCCTCCCAGCCGTGGGGGTGTATAATGTGACGATCAATCCCACTATTCGTTGGTAAAAGAGTAGCCCAAGAGTTGGCGGTGGGTGGTGATGACTAGCTGCCTTCCCTCTAGTCTTACACTGCTAAATTAGGGACGGCTAGCACAGATAGCCCTCGAGTAGCTTTGTGCGAAATTCCAAAAAACAAACATTGTATTGTAGTTTTTAGTTCTTGATGACAAGAAACCCACTTGAAATAAAGATGAATCTCAGAACAGCTGGTATGAGTATTAACACTTTTATTGATAAGGAGAGAACAACGTTTTGACATCAAGAACTAAACACTCATTTATTACTAGGACTCTAGGGCCCGACATGGCCAAGTGTGTTAAAGCGTTCGACTCGTAATCCGAGAGTCGCGGGTTCGCATCCCCGTCGCGCCAAACATGCTCGCCCTCCCAGCCGTGGGGGCGTATATTGTGACGTTCAGTCCCACTATTCGTTGGTAAAAGAGTAGTCCAAGAGTTGGGAGTGGGTGGTTATGACTAGCTGCCTTCCCTCTAGTCTTACACTGCTAAATTAGGGACGGCTAGCACAGATAGCTCTCGTGTAGCTTTGCGCGAAATTCAAAAGAAAAGAGACTGACTTTCACGTAATGTTTGTTTGTTTGTTTTGGAATTTCGCACAAAGCTACTCGAGGGCTATCTGTGCTAGCCGTCCCTAATTTAGCAGTGTAAGACTGGAGGGAAGGCAACTAGTCATCACCATCCACCGCCAACTCTTGAGATACTCTTTTACCAAAGAAAAGTGGGATCTACTGTCACATTATGACAGCGATTCGATCCGGCAACTTTCAGATTGCGAGTCGAGCAACATAATCACCTGGCCATGCTAGACCAAATGAGTGTCCTATGAAGTAAGGAGGAAGCCAGGTTACTAGAACATCGTAGACCAATGACTCCATACTTTTGGTCTTGTAGTCCGATGGTTGATTATCCGAGGCTAGCTTGTGATTTGCTGTTCCGTGTTCGAGGACATTTCTTGACCCAGTTTTTAGTCTAGGTAGCTGTACAAATGGGTACTAGCTATGCAGAGGGGATGTCTTACAACAGACTGTTATCCTGGTCATGAAGAATGTATCACCATTTTCTTTCATTTGTATTAATACATTTCCTAAGTGTTGTCTCGCAATAAGAGGGATTTGACCTTAAAGTAGGGAGAATAGGTCATGCGTATTTTTCATACATGTGTAGTTTCAGTCTTACAATAACACTTTGGACAGGGAATGTCATGTTGCTTCTGCGATAAGTGGAACAAAACCGATATTATTTTTTCTCCAATGTACCCGAGTGAAAAATATTTTTTTTCTTTGTCAGTCACTTAAATTGACCTTACTTGTCTGGATCAAGTGCAACGCTTTTGTGAGTCAGAGTGCGCACTTTGAAATTAACAAAAACTGCTTAATACCTTTTCTTTAACTAGAGCCACACAGCGACATCTGTTATCAAGTTAAGTAACAGTTTTTGTCAATGAATAGTTTGAATTTCGACTTGTCTCACGTGATTCTGAAATTTCTAGTTTGAAAAAACAAACAAACCGGGAAGCTTTTCTATATGAATTTTTCCGTACTGGATGAGAGAACCGACAGCTTTCAGTGCGTTTTTTAGGCAAATTTTAAATGCTTCTTGCTTACTTGTACCCTAATGAATCGAGACAGGTATTCAGCACATAGAAGCTCTTGCACTGATGAAGACATAACCGACGTCAAGTTTTCTAAACGGTATTACTCATACTTTGACAATTCCGCTTTGTAGTTTGTAAAATAGTTTAAGTTTAACATTCCCAAATTTTAGTTTTCTATCTCAGTTTTATTTTTCTAATTTCGGTCTTTGTTTGAATAACTATTAACAAATTTTCAATGGTAGGAAAGTGCCATCTTTCGCCTTATTTCCTCTGTTGTTAAAATGAATATAACTCGAGGATTTTGCCAGGAGTGTTAAGGAAGTATGAACAGAACTTCTTTTAGACCACAAATAAACACTGATTCCACGAGCTTTAGCATCTGTTTACAGGCTTGCAGGTAAGCCAACATTTTTAAACACAACCATAACATATCCACATGTCTAATTTCTTAGTATCGTAATCCGACGGTCGCGGGTTCGAATCCCCGTCGCAACAAACATGCTCGCCATTTCAGCCGTGGGAGCGTTATAATATGACGGTCAATCTCACGATGCGTTGGTAAAAGAGTAGCCCAAGAGTTGACGGTGGGTGGTGATGACTATGTGTCTTCCCTCTAGTCTTACACTGCTAAATTATGGACAGCTAGCGCTGATAGCCCTCGTGTAGTTTTGCGCAAAATTAAAAACAAACCAACAAACTTTCCTCTTTACTTTTGATTTTACTTGATAATGTAGAGAAAGATGTATAGTTGTTATTTGTTTTTATCTCGGGAGATATAAGTTATTCTGACTTTTTCTAAGATTTTTCTTTCATATTCCACAGAAAATAATTGTTAAACGATGGTTTAATTCGTTTTGCTTTTACATGCAGGTTTGTGTTAAAACTTAAGGTAGTATCGTATTTTCTTACCCTTCTTAGATCGCTACAAATGTCGAGATGTGTGGCCCAATGTGACATTGGAACGCGTTTTCAACCTCTACCTGGATGGTGTATTGCTTGTCGTCCCACTTTTAATCATGATAGTAATGTACTCTCTCATCATTCACACCCTATATACTGGTTTGCACAGAGAAACTGAAGGTAAAAGACTTTTTCTTATTCTCAGAAGTTCACTTTAGTATAATTGTAAAGAGTTCCGTATGGGTGCGCTAGTCTGCATCCAATCTATCACAATAAATAATCAGCATTTTTTCTTGCCTCACTGATTCTACAACTAGACATTCAGGTAGCCTGTAGTGGCCTTGTTGTTTTGATGTCTTTTTTGTTTTTGTACGTAATAATGTGCATGACACAAGACTCGTATTAATATTTTATGAAATCGGATTTTCTGATTCATTAAAATAATAATGACATCAAACCTGCAGTTTTATCTCTCACAAAAAGAATGTACTGAATTTTAATAGGAAATTTTTCGACAACAGAACTTGCCCAAAGGAAAAGGGAAACAAATGGGAAAGAATAAACTTTCCTTTCTTTATTTTTTGGTCACTATGAAGTATCTCCTTACAGTTAAGATATAAAGTAAAATAATAAAAAATAACGTACGACACAACGTGTTTGTCTCTGAATGTGAACCAAATAAAGAACTTTTTTAATTAGGAAAATTCTCTTACGCTATATGAAGATGAAAAATATATGAAACTATGAGGTGTAAACTTCTAGCAAAGTTTATCGTTAATGTCGTAATTTTGTTATGTACATTTTTTATACTTATTTTTTCGTTCAGAACGTTTTACAGTTATATCGTTGAACATAAAATTTATCTATTGTTGAAAAATTTTAATTGGAATATCTGTTTTTTCAGTTCACGGCACTTTTTTACTCAATACCATCTTGTGAAGGACCTGAAGGACCTGTTTGTTAAAAATCATTTCTTTATCATTTATTTGTTTCTTGCAGCGTTCCCACTTCGTTTCTTAGCCAATCGAAGTCAAGATTTACCTACCAATAGAAATACCAGAAGAAAATCAGTCGTTTTACAAACAACTGAAGACAAAAGTTACAGCACTTTTTCTCTGACGTCACGTTCTCGTATGATGGTTCAACGCCACTTGGTGATTAAAGGAAATTATAACAAAGGTCGAGTTGCTAAGAAACGTATTATTCGAATGCTATTTGTTATTGTTATGAACTTTTTCATCTGTTGGGCCCCGCTGTTTGTTATTAATACTTGGGCACTTTATGACCCGAAAGCCATCTACCGGAAACTGCCCCCAACTGCAATTTCTGTCATTCATCTTATGGCTTACTTCTCATCCTCTTGTAATCCTGTTATTTACTTTTTCATGCATAGTAAGTACAGACAAGCTTTCATGTCCATCTTCAGCTGCAGACGACGACGTCGATGGAGATCCTCCAGGTTGAGTAAGAAGTCTGTGACCTTGAACAGTATGTGCAGTGTTCGGGCTGTCTCCGCTCATAACAGTAAGCATTTTAAATAATCGTCACATCGATTCAGATATTTCTTCTTAACTGTAGTTACGCTTTGATTTACAGCGTGATGAAAAATGTGTAATCTTTAGTCCGAGACATCTTAGCCTTAGGCCTACAGTAAAATTACTGCACTTGTCATAAAGATCGTTTATATGTGGAAGCTCATTTACCCTTTTTGGAAACAATGATTAAGTTCAACATACTAGTATCAGAAATCACATTTTTTCCTACCAATTATCCTCTATCTGCTTCCACTGCGTCTCGATAGCGGCTTTCATGAGATAAAGTTTCTTCTGAAAAATCGTGGGCGGTGAACTTTTTTTAGGGTTTCTGTAATGCGTAATCATAACAAATATAAACATTTCTTTGTTCCCAAGCATTTATACCAAAATTTGAAATAAAAACTTTAAATCATAATTAATTTAAAATGGCATATCTTCTTTGAGCTGTTGTTTTAATAATGGTGATCTGAGCCGAGAGATATAATCCTTATTCTAGAGGGCACATACAGCCTGCTGTCTTAAAAACGATTTAGGAACATGTCGGTATGCATATTTGGAGAGAAAAGGTGGATAGCCTTGTGTTTGATCTGAAGTTAAACATACTCGCAACTAAGTTGCATAAACACAACATCATTTTTATAGCATTTTTCCCTTCAATATGTCAAACTACTATTATTTCTTTAACGGAATGTTCGACCTTTACCTAAAAATATTGACATCATTTAAAGATGCCATTAAAGTAAAGTAGGTCAAACAAAAACCTTTTTAAATGGTCTGATTAGAGTGTAAATGAAATCACATGAATAGAAACTTTATCTTGTTAATTTTTACCATTAGTTTTAGAGTTGAAAGGATCTATGATCCATATTTCAATTAACTAGTGAAGTTAAAACCAAAATTAAAAGCAATTCAAAAGAAGTCTTCATCATAAGAAAAGTCATTCCTTCA
The DNA here is from genome assembly GCF_004210375.1 of Tachypleus tridentatus. NCBI lineage: Eukaryota > Metazoa > Arthropoda > Merostomata > Xiphosura > Limulidae > Tachypleus > Tachypleus tridentatus. The sequence goes on along the minus strand of NC_134837.1, from coordinate 103,287,100 downwards.
ATTCACAAAATTAGATATAATGTTACGTCGGTACGTTAACAGATTAACAGTATTTTTCAGAGTATATACCTCTCTACGATACCTATTCCTTGTTCACCACAATGCCATGGTGATATGTACTCTGAATAACACGTCGTTGGTTATTTCTTGGTAGTAATTATAGACTTAATTCACAGGAAAGAAAACAAACACTAACGACATTGTTAGAAACTATTTTGTCGTTTTGAAGAAGCATCGACATTGAAGTTTTACTCACAATTGTCTAGAATATAGAGTTGATATATATGGGAGGGACTTTAGTTTACTATAGTTTTATTTTCTTTAAGAGGATGTTTGTATAGTTTATAAATTTTATCATATTAGGATTAACGGATTTCCGACTTATTTTTTCAAATATCTGTATTCAAAGATGACATCGACATATCGATGATGTAATTACAAAGTTATTTCAGAAACTCAAAGTAGTATAATGAAGCTCCATGTAGATATATGTTGGTTTAACATAAACGAAGAAAACGTTTATCGTTTGTTAATAAGTTAGTTCAAACATTAAAGGCAAGACTTTAATGGAAAGTTAAATTGTAGCTTTCAAAAGGTAACATTTTTCAAAAACCGCGTACCCAGCTGGTGCTTTAAAAACAGAACTTATACCAAACAAACAAATATCAATTATTAACTTCAGAATCGGAGGACAAATTAGAGGGAAGACTAGCTTTGTAAACAGTTCTTTCCCGTAAAAGAACAAAAATATGTAGGTTATACTTTTGTGCTGAAATGGGTCACACCGACAGAGTCATCTAGATTAAATCAACCAGTAACTCTACTAATGCCGGGTAACTTCGCTAGTAAACAAATAAATGGAGATTTCGTTTCTAGCCGTGAATAGTTATTTCATCGAATAAAATATTGATAGAAGGGAGTGTTAGTACCACAGTAACCAGAAACTCACTATATCACATTTTCAATAGAGTAAATAGAAAGAACGAAAATAACTAAAAGTAACCTTCAAAATAGTGTCCTAATTTGGTGTTAACTGTATAAAATGTTTGTCAATTCTTTATTAATCCTACGATTTTTTTAGTAGTGTACTATTTTCACATAGGTTTAAAATAACACATTCTAAAATATTTCACCTCTTCAAGAACGTGATATTTCTGAAATATTGCGATTTTAGAAGTTTTTATTTCCTCAGTTGACAGACTGCATCAGTTAAACTGATTTATTTCCCTGAATTGAGCAGAATCCCCGTGCGGAACTTCTACTGGGTGATTTATAAGTGATATATTTCAGTTCTCTGCACTGCACCGCGATAAAGGTACAGGTAAGAACGTTCCCCGTCAACAATATTTCTAAAATAATTACGAGCATCTTGGACGTTCGTTTTACAGATTAGGAGAGGTTCATTAAAGGATTACGATTCCGCTGTTATTTACTAATATACAATGTCTGGTTTGCAGATATAGAGAGAAGGTGTGATGGAAAAGTAAATGATATATATATATTTAAGATACGCTGATAACAGTATTGTAAATGGAGTTATGGTGTATTGTAACTGCATCGCTCTAATTCAGTCATTTCATTATAACACGAGCTGTTGAATTTAAATTACATGTAGTTTTTCTTCATTGTAGTGGAAGCTAGACATTTACTTTAAATAGAAAGAACGTCAACGCGTCTAATTACAGATAAACTAATGTGGTTGATTTGCTATATTTTCATCCGTATTACAGATGAAGACGAAGTTTAAATAAGGATAGTTCATAGGACGATCAAATAGAGATTCGGGTTCATAAAACACAGAGAGAAGGATATGTTGATAGGCAAATGGGTACAATCAGCTTGATAAAAAAGCTTAACAAAGGAAAGACCTCTTCTCATTTCACTAAGTGGAAACATTTGCGAGTTGTGATATAAAATAAAATAGATGAAACATTCTGCGAGCTACGCTGTGGACTATAATTTAACTGGAAATTCTGCTAGCTTTGATACAAGATAAAATACCAGTAGCGTTATGTGAACTACACTGTACACTATAATTTGAATAGAACATCTGCGAGATGTAATATAAGATAAAATAGCGGAAGGATTCTGCGAGCTACGCTGTAAATTGTAATTTCAGTGGAACATCTGCTAGCTGTAGTATAAGATAAAACAGATGTAGCTTTCTGAGAACAACACTGTAAACTATAATTTGACTGGAACATCTGCTAGCTTTGATGTAGAATATTCAATGGTGGAAACATTTGCCATCTACGATATAAACTATAACTTAGCGGGAATATCTGTGGGCTTTGATATAACATATTATGTTTTAGTTCAGTGATTTTCTGTGTGTTTCCAATTCAAAATCGTAACTCATACCTTCTGATTCTTTTAATGATTTGACTTCACAATTCGGAAATGTCATTAATGTATTAATTCCAGTGAAACAACTTAGTTAAATTTAATAATAAGCCGCCACTGTATTGAAAATAACAAAACCTTGAGATTCAAATATTTTAATGTTTATCAAAACATTTTATTCATGGTTTTATAGTCGCTTTTATCAAATCAATGTCAGTAGCGTTTAACTTCTGCAATTAAAATATGTAGTGTAGGTGTAAGTATTGTCTGTACTAAATGTAAAAGAAGTAATGATATATATATATACTCGTATATGGATCACTAAAGATAAGAAAAACTTTAAAGTTCAGATTATTAGGTGAAACTTATTTCTAATGTTACATAAGTATTTCGACTCCTATTACCATCGACCTTTTAAATATTATTTTGTATATGAGAAATAACTTAAATATCACACACATCTTTCAAAATACGTTTTGGTTTCTTAAGAGCAAAAGATTAAAATATGAATAAAAACAAGATTCAGCATTTGTCATTGGAAACTCGTGATTAAACTTCCCCATTTTCTGGTCATTTTATGAGGAATTAGGGGATTACAACAATAAGTTGTTAGAGAATCACTGGATGGATCGGCTTCGTTTCTTGTTTGGTCTCTATAGAGTTTATGAAACCCTCTATGATTATGAGTGTAAAATTCCTAATTATATAAAAACAGTAATGCAAGGTTGGACAGAAGGGGGCATTAGTGTAGGTTTAAATATAAATATATATAATACAGGCAGTTTGACGGAACAAAAGCGACGGGAGAAGAGCCATTGAAACAATAAACTGAGAGAGAAAGGGTCAAATAAAGAAGTCTAATGCTAACAGTTTAAAGAAGCAACAACAACAACTAATAAACAAGAAATATTTGTTGTTGTTATTTTTAAATACACACTTCATTATGGTTTGAACTTGTTACGACTGTTTTAAAGCCACTTCATCGTGTTATATTTAGACTTATGTTAAGGTTATATTTATTGGTTTGAGTTTTACACCAAGCTACACGAGGGATGCCTGCGTTAACCTTTCTTAATTTAGGAGTGATAAACTAAATGGAAGGCTGTTAGTCAAAACTGTCTACCGCTAACTATTGAGCTACTCATAATTACGTTTCACGGCTGAAAGAGCGACCATGTTTGGTGTGACAGGAATTCGAACCTATGACCCTAACGCTGTGAGTCTAGCACCATATCAACCAGGCCATGCCAGACAGTTTACTTATTCCTGTGATGAACTGAATTACATCAACTTATAAAAGAAGCTAATTTTTGTTTATTACCGTACGAACAACATATAAAAACATTAGTTTTTGTTTCTTACTGGCAACGTAATGTTTCATTCAGTTGATTTCTTTATCGGCCTTTGTTGGGGTGATTTAATTTCAAACTTTTCTTTCGTTTTTCGGTTTCGAATTCTAACCAATTGATAAAATCCACTTCTGTCACCAATTTGTTACGATCGTCAGATCGTAGTGTAACTAAAACTTCTCTCGCTTCAGCTTTATTAAAGCTCCACTTATTTCTTTCAGCTATTGATTCATACCAAAAGTATACATAACAAATTTCTTTTGATTAATATATCAATAACATAAGAAAATTACGTTTGGTTTCTTACCAGTAGCGTAGTATTTCCTCCTTGAATTTTCTTTCTCAGTTTAATCACCTGTTCTCACATTTTCAGGTCTTATTTCTTCCGTTAGAAGCCTTTCTGTTATATTTCTTTCTTAAATTCATTATTTTTTCAATGATATGAGGTCATCAGGCTAATTAGGCTATAAATACTAAAGTCTTAGTTTAATACCATTCATATCATTCTTTTATAAGACAGTAAGTCAACTGGGTGGTATATGAAATTGAAGCTGCTAAACTAAAACTATGAGCGTTTTAACCAGCAAAGACAGAAAGAAGTAATAGAAAGTAAACTTCGTTTCAAAGTTTATCATTCTGCATTATCTTCGATGTCATATACCACAGATAATAAAATATCTGAACAAGGTTAATGCAATTATCTTAATATTTTAATCCTTGTTTTTGAAGCAACTACGAATAAGATGTTCGATGACTTTGTTAAGAAATTAAACAAACGATTTACTAAATACACTCACAAAAATATACTTCTGGTAACCATTGATTTTTCTTATTTAGCTTTTTTGTTAGAACAATCCAATGGTTTGTTAGAACATTTGAAAGCAATAAAATGCCGAGTAAAATTAAAAGAAGATGACGATAATTCAGAACATCTCAGCACACTGTTAGAATAGTATAACATGTTGAAAGCCGTTACAACTTTAATATAGAAATAATACATCTATTAACAGAAGAAAAGCAACTAGGATATGTATGAGTAAATTAATAAAACCGAGAGATGGAGTCAAAGAAAGAAGTTTATTGCTAAAATTTACAAAAAAAAACAACAAATAAAAACCATTAATTTTCTTATAAATTATTAAAGCACTATTAAACAGAAATCTCTTTTGCTTTTAAAAAAACACACACTTCATTATGGGTTGACTTTGTTACGATCGTTTTAACACTATTATAATATAGATCGTGTTTTATTTGCATTTCGCTTTTCCTTCAGTCGCAATCTCAAGTTAAAATAACTTTTGTTTTTGAATTTCGCGCAAAGCTACACAAGGGCTATCTGCGCTAGCCCCCTTTAATTTAGCAGTGTAAGACTAGGAGAAAGGCAGGTAGTCACCACCACCCACCGCTAACTTTTGGGCTACTCTTTCACCAACGAATAAGAGGATTTATCCTCACATTATAAAGTCCCCACGGCTCAAAGGTCGAGCATGTTTATTGTGATAGGGATTCGAACCCGTAACCTTCTGATTACCAGCCGAGTGCATTAACCACCTGACCACGCATGGATAGCGATGATATGGTGACAACATAATTCCTGCTTAGCTTCATAGTCAGTGGTTGCTAGAAGCTTCGATAGAATAAATTGGTCATTTTAGGTAAGATCTGGAACTTTCTGTTAAGGTTTAAAGGTATTGTTTAAATATCTATGATAAACCATTTATCAACTTATTTAATAACTAATGTATTTTAATCATTTCTGTTTCAGATCCTGCTACTGGACTAGAAAGCCATTCATTGCGAGAAGTGGAAACGCCGAACCTTCTATGAGTTTAGCACTTTGTTCAAATAATACAACCCTCTCATTAAAAGTTAACCCATAGCAGATAAATTAGCTTAAATCATGATCTCTTTGTAATCGAAAGAAGACAAAACAAACGAATGAGATTCCTCATTTAAGTACATATTTGACCAGACTTTGACATTCAAGGATATATTGAGTCGCCCAAGTTACAGTTTCCATACTGATGCTGTATTATTTGTTACTATTCACAGTATTTATTATTTAAAGTACTACAAAAGAATGTTAAAACTGTTGACAATGTACTCTTGTGTGGCCGCTAATACTCTCGTTGCGTCAAATAAAAGTGCTCAACCTTTCTGTACTTCGGTCCTCTGATCGGCTCTCAGTCTCTAGTTGCCATATTGAAATCCTCGATCTTTTTATCTAGTGAAACATTCTGTTAATATAGAAAGAGTAACTAGATATTTATTATTTTAATAAAGATTATTTTCACCTTATCTCATGAAATAAGAGCTTAAAAATTTAGCTTCATATAGATAGATATTCGTAAAATAAATGATGCGATTTTCAATAGAGATTTTGTTCTAATGTGGGTTTCAGTTGTTAATACTGTGGATGAACAAATTATTCAACTAGCCCAGTCAACATGATGCCGGAAAGCACAATAAAATAAAAGACAATTTCTCACTTTCCATGTGCGTTGTCATGTCAAGACAGGTAAGTTCAACACTTTATAACACATCACTGTTCATTGGAACTACTACAAAGACTGTGATGCGATAGTAGATTTCATAGTTAACTAGAATACAAGTGTTAGAAAGTTGTGGTGCGATTCTGCGTCTAATGCCTAGCCGTGTTACAATTGTTACAAAAGTTGTGATGCGATTCTGCGTCTGATACATAACCGTATTACAATTATTACAAAAGTTGTGCGATTCTGCGTCGGATGCCTAGCCGTGTTACAATTGTTACAAAAGTTGTGGTGCGATTCTTCGTCTGATGCCTAGCCGTGTTACAATTGTTACAAAAGTTGTGGTGAGATTCTGCGTCTGACGCCTAGCCGTGTTACAATTGTTACAAAAGTTGTGGTGCGATTCTGCGTCTAATATCTAGCCGTATTACAATTTTTACAAAAGTTGTGGTGCGATTCCATGTCTGATGGCCAGATAAATTCCAAAAAGTTTGAAACGAAATTCTAGGTATGATGGCAAACTGTGCTACAACTCTTGTAAATATTGTGACTGAAGTCTTGTCATATTTTTGTTAATGTGAGCTGAGATATTTAACATTTAATTAAACTTTTGCTATTTTGAGTTATTTTACACTTTTTTCGTACTTTTGTTACTCTGAGATGAGATACTTTACAATTTAGTTATATGTTTCTTACTCTGAGATTGGCCCAGCATGGCCAGGTGGGTTAAGGCGTGCGACTCGTAATCCAAGAGTCGCGGGTTCGACTCCCGGTCGTACCAAACATGCTCGACCTTTCAGCCGTAGGGACGTTATAATTTGACTGTCAATCGCATTATTCGTTGGTAAAAGAGTAGCCCCAAAGTTGGCGGTGGGTGGTGATGACTAGCTGCATTCCCTTTAGTCTTACACTGCTAAATTAGGGAAGGCTAGCGCAGATAGCCCTAGTGTAGCTTTGCGCGAAATTCAAAAACAAATCTAAATTAGTCTTCTCGATTTAGTTCATCAAGTTTGATGTTCACTACAGAGTTACACAAGGGACAACCAGTGCTCTGCCCACCATGGGTATCGTAACACAATTTCTAGTGTTGTAAGTTCGCTTACATATGGCTGTGCCACTTAGGGGCAGTTCGCTAAGACTAAACTATTGCTTAAAGAAAACAACAACACACCATGTTTGACAACCTTATTCTGTTAGAATAGTTCTGTTTGAATGATAGATAATACCTTACTAAAAGTCGTCAAAGTTTGATGCAAAATTTTGGTATTTAAAACTGGAACAATATAGAAGTTCAACTGAGGTCATTACCTAGCTTTTTTCACACTTCACAGTGGCCGTTAGTCCTTTGTGTATACATATATATATATATATTGAAATGAGAAGATATTTGCAGTCCATCAGCTTTGTTATATTTTAAGATTTCTTTGTTCTTTACCCACAGTATTGTGGTTATTTTTTTAAGTACCACTTTTTTGTGCAATAATATAGTACGGTAATTTTGTTATCATGTTAATTTTTATATTAATTATTATGAAGAGGAAACCATAAGATAGTTTGTTTTTTTCATGGTGCTTATGATGTGTTTTAGTCAAGTTCTGAGGATGTATAAGTTATTCAATCACAAGTGAACTGATGTTTTCACAAATGTGCTCTCACACAGAAAGTACAAATTTATTTTTTATCTGCTAAGTCACTATAATCAATTAATTTCCGCGCGTTAGAAAAAAAAGAGTTATAACAGTTTACTGTTTCCGAACAACATAATAAAGGAAACAAAATATTTAAGTTGTTTTTGGTTGTTGTTATTAGTTGTTATTAATACTGACTAATATTTCTGACTACTGAACTGTTTTAATGAAAATTTAGTAGTTGTAATCACAAGAATGAAGTGACAGAAAGTGTTCTGCTTATTTTTGCTTACAAGAATGAAGTGACAGAAAGTGTTCTATTTATTGTTGTTTACAAGAATGAAGTGATGGAAAGCGTTCTATTTATTGTTGTTTACAACGGAAATGTTCTACTAATTGTTGTGTACTAGTTGATGTTATATTTAACTTAGTAACATGTACTTCATAATAATATTCAGTATTGTAATGTATCTCAGTCTTGTACCTATATTTATATGACCCAGATTATTGTATCTTTACTGTTCCTTTTGATGGTAAATAAAATTGTATATTCTGATCATAACAAAACTGATTGTTGTGGAGCTGTTACGAGTATGCAAAAATATAATTATTCGTCAATCCCACTATTCGTTGGTAAAAGAGCAGCCCAAGAGTTGGCGGTGGGTGGTGATGACTAGCTGCCTTCCCTCTAGTCTTACACTGCAAAATTAGGGATGGCTAGCACAGATAGCCCTCGAGTAGCTTTGTGCGAAATTCCAAAACAACAACAATTAAAAATAGAAATTTCATTAAGATATAATTTTATTGTTTTATCCATAATGTATGTTTAATGTGAACTCTCTCAGCAATCTCTGATCACGTTAACATATAGTTTTAATACTTCGCAGTAGATAGCAATAATTTCAAATTCTTCATTGTACATGTTGCCAAAAGTAGAACAAAGTTCTTTTGTCGGTTAATTAGATAGTATAACCTATTTGACCAATGTTACGTTAGTAACAGAAGCTATGACGTGGTGTGTAGAGATTGCATATTTGATGACGAGAAAAGCTACTTGGAAAAACGAAAGTTTAAAGATAGCTTAACTAGGTAACGAAAAAAAATCGTTATTACATATTTAACCAAGTAAAAAAAATGCATAACGTTTCGACAATGTTTTGTGTCTTCAAAATCTGAAACAACCCTACACACACTCACACATATATAAATATCTATATTGTATTAGTTTCAGAGTTTAAAATGCTATGAAATATTCATGTCTCGAAACACCTCTCTTGGATGCTACTAATTCTGTGCACCGATATATAGATCGACCGATCAGTGTATTTTTTTTTCTACATTAACGATCTAAAGATCAATCAATCACTATAATTGATCTTCTACATCAACCAATTCATTTAATGGAATCCATATTAACAGGAAATGTCTCGCAACTTCCGTAAGGTGGTATAAAAATATCCGAAATAAAAAAAAAACAAATTAATTATTATATTTATTTTAAAATAACGAACGCTGGTCTTGAAATTATTATTATTTTTGCTTCAGAGAGAGCGTTTGTCGTTAGTACTTGAGAATAACAAGGTTTCCCAACATTTTCAGTAAGTATTTGTAAATAAATATTTTGTATAACCTTTGTTTTAACAATTTGAAGCTTCCGATACATATTTATGCAGAATCTTTCTTTACAGGCATCGTTATAAAAATTGTTATCCAATCAACATATAAAGGGTTTCCTTTAAGAAATTTAAAAATACATATAAGTTGGTTACTCCAATTAAAGAGCCATTGTTCACTCCACAATGTTGGTTAAGTTACAAGAATGATGAGGAAGTCCTACTATTTGGTAAGAAAATGGTTGATTCAGAGTAATCGCTGGGTACTGTTGACGAGCCACCTTCCCTCCAGTCTAATAATTTAATTCAGAGACTGCTATGTACACATATTCTTGATATAGCTTTGCATGAAGTTATAAAACAAGCAAATAAGTACAGCACACGGAAATATATAAAAAGTTTTGAAAAATCGAGAGAGAGTAAATGACCAAAAATTTAAAATAGCACATAAAAATTCGTATACTGTTTTAAAATTTATATCTCTGTTTTTCCTTTATTCTCAGAAAATCTAAGACCATGACATTAGTGGATGTGCTTTTAGATTTGACTGAAAAATTATACTTTAATTCCTGAAAGAATAAAAGTAAGAAAAAGATATATTAATGTATTTATTATGATTTAGAAACTTTTTTGCGGCATCGATTTAAAAACACGGGTGAATTTGAAAGAGAAATTATCTGCTGAGGAAAAGAGTGGGAAGAAAGAACTTCGGTTTATGAACACACAACATTTCAACATCGAGATGATCAAAGACTGGGGATTTTTGCATAATAATAAAATAAAACATTTTAAAATGTAAGATGAAAGTCACCGGTCTTTGAACTAAACGTAACTGAAATAAAGTGTCTGTAGGAATTGAATTAATTTTTAAATATAAAACTTGAACACCAAAATAACATACGCTTTAATTGTTTATTTAAAAGTTTAAGTATATTATAAATGATGTTTTGGAATATTTATGGATATTTAAAGATCAATAACATTTTATCTTATATTCCCAGATGACTCAGCGTTAAACTTGAAGGTTTATAACGCCAAGAAATACATTGTTCATTACCCCTAGTGAGCAAAATCGAGATAACGATTTGTTTGTTTGTTTGGGAATTTCGCACAAAGCTACTCGAGGGCTATCTGTCCTAGCCGTCCCTAATTTAGCAGTGTAAGACTAGAGGGAAGGCAGCTAGTCATCACCACCCACCGCCAACTTTTGGGCTACTCTTTTACCAACGAATAGTGGGATTGACTGTCACATTATACACCCCCACGGTTGGGAGGGCGAGCATGTTTAGCGCGACGCGGGCGCGAACCCGCGGATTACGAGTCGCACGCCTTACGCGCTAGGCCATGCCGGGCCCGAGATAACGATTCGTGTAACTTTGTACCTAAGAAAACAAACAAATAATCTAAGTTATCTATATGGATAAACAGAGAAAGTTAAACAATTGTGTTACAGAATTAGCTTGTAGACTATAGTCTTTAGTTTAGTGGTTCGCGTGTGTGTGGTTTCTTACAGCAAAGCCACATCTGGTTATCTGCTGAGTTCACCGAGAGGAATCGAACCCCTGATTTTTAGCGTTTAAATCCATAGACTTACCGCTGTACCACCAGGGGGCTCGTGGTTTGGAACTTGTTACTGAAAAAATAAAATAAAATAAAAGCCGAGGGTGCGTTAAGAGAGTGACGGTCAAATCCAACTATTCTATAAGTTGTTGATAGGTAGCAGAGATGTCAACCATTACGATTTGAGCGTAATCATTACGATTTTGGTGTATACATTATGACTACACGCTCATATAGACAAATATTACGAATTGTTGCAACTCCCAAATTATTATATATTGTATAGGCCTTTAAAATAAAGTGATAAATTGTTCCCCCAGGGCTTGAAATGAGTGAAAAGAAAATTTCTAGTGAGATACAAATAAATTTTGATAGTAAATAAAAGACATAGTCCAAATGGCTACTTGCGATAATCATGTTTGTGCTTGAAATAATAAAAAATATTTGTATCTCCGACGTCCACCAATAATTTGAGTGCGGTGCTTCTCTATACTGGGTACGTGTGGAAATTCATAGTTACGTCATCAGTGATTTACAGCCAATCAGCGCTCGCGTAGATGGGTATTTCTCGTTTTCTAAGCGGCATAGAAACACCAATGCGATCGTTCACAAGATAGAAAAAAAGAGGCCTCGTTCACCAGGTTGTCTTGTTTCTGGTAAATCTAAAAGAACTAAAACTGTGAATCAAAAATTTAGGAAAGAGTATAGTGCAAAATATCCGGTAATTGCATCAAAAGTCAGTGACAGTCATGCGTTTTGTACAGTTTGTCACATTGATTTTTCTGTGGCGCATGGCGGGATAAACGATTGTTCCAGACATACAAAATCAGCATCTCACCAACAAAAGGCTGAGACGAAGACAAAAACGATGCAGATAACGACATTTATGAGTAAGAATTCAGAATATGAAACCACAAATGCAGAAGTGAGGTTCACGCAATTCGTCATTGCTCATAATTTACCCCTAGCTGTAGCCGATCATGTAGGACATCTATTCAGAAAAATGTTCCCAGACTCTGATACAGCGAAAAATTATGGCTGTGCAAGAACCAAAACTACAGCTTGGGTTGTGAAGACGACAAAATAATTTGAAGCATACTTATTTACAGTGTTTACAGTTTAGCCACAGATGGATCCACAGACATGGATGACTCAAAACTGTATCCAGTGGTTGTACGATATCTGTACGGGCTCTGTCTACAATCATTACGCTCAGTCATTTGAAATAGTTGGCATCTCTGGGGTAGTGTTGATTAGCTGACTTTATTCTAAACAATCATTTCAAAACTGGGAATGACGAATACAGATAACCCTCATGTAACCTTGCGCAAATATTCAACAAACAACAGTGTCAGCAGCACATTTTACATATAGCATAATTTAAGCCAAAAATGGCATATTCATGTTCCTAACATTTAGAAAAATGTAATTTTTCAACTGAAGTTGACAAACGACAAGGTTCTAATGAATTGTATTAATCACAATAATGTTTTAATGGGCACGTGAGTGTTCTTGGTTTATAAAAAAAAATAGTATGATCGAACGAATCCTGCTAGTATTGGAGATAACACCATGTGAAAGCTACAGATCAAAATGAGTAGATTAGCTTTAGCTAGCTAATGATTATACTTATATACAAGTCACAATATATCACAATATGAAATATAAGAAAGTTTATTAATTATTTAATGATGCAATTGAATTTAAGTTGAATTTACTATGAACAAATGGTGTGAATAATTGGAAAGAACCTTTCAAAATAAGAATCAATAACATGTTTTGTAACATCTTACGCAATCAGTATAACCGAGCAATATAATCTAAAGAGGTCAGTTAATATCAAATGTGGGCTCACAGTGTATTCTATTGAATTCTGTATTTATTTGAGCTTTACTACCACTTAACAGATCCTAACTCAATAAAATACTTTGCCAAATGACTGGCTTCCTGTGTCTTAACCTACATAGCCGGTATATATTGCATCCATAAAAACTTAAGCACTTTTCTAGTTGAATAGAATATGAACCACACCAGATAAACAATTGCGGTTCACTGTATTTAGGAAACTGATGTCTAAAGTATATGTGAGATTATGTGAAGGATATTGTCTTTACGACGAAGGTGCCGATAATGACATCTTTTTGTGCCCAAATAGCCAACGCAATTCCGACTATTTCTTCAAAGCTACTGGCACATATGGGGGCAAATATTGATTACAACCTGTGCATCCTTTAAACAACAAACGAAGACTAAAAGTGAGTTAACAATTCTATTTTTCGTTGGTTGGGCATGGCCAGGTGGTTAAGGCGCTCGGCTCGTAATCTGAGGGTCGCGGGTTCGAATCCCGGTCGTACCAAACATTCTTACCGTTATAATGTGACGGTCAATCCCACTATTTGTGGGTAAAAGTAGCCCAGGACTGGGTGGTGATGACTAGCTGCCTTCCCTCTAGTCTTACACTATGAAATGAGGGATGGCTAACGCTGATAGCCTTCGAGTAGCTTAGAGCGAAATTCAAACCCATTTGTTTTTCTTAAATTCTTATCTACTTGATCACTGGTTTTCAACTTTTTTTGGTCGAGGAACTCTGCAAATGACAGGTAATATCCTCCGTGGTAATGTATGTCAGAAGGGCTGGTATAGGTACCAAACACTTTTGCTAATAAAGCAAAAAGCAACGTTTCAACTTTTCTAGGTCATCTTCAGGTTGACCTAATACGCTTTTACTTCGAGTGGGTTTCTCGTCATCAAGAATCCTTCGTAACCTTATCTTCTCTAACCATTTCTCCCCTCTGCGAGTTACAGTATTTAGCGGAACCCCGGTTTAAAGAAACCTTACCAGATAGTACTATACATCCGTTTTTTTTTCGTAGTTGATAGATAATGTGATAAGTGTCAGATATTGTAAGAAAGGAAAACAACAGTTTTAGGTTAATTTTAATACTTCATTTACAGAAAAATGAAAATGAAACGGGTTTAAAATAATTAGTAATTGTGAGTACAATACAAAGTAAGCACATTGTTAATACTGTTGGATTAACTAGTAGCAGTGGAAATGTAACTGACAATGAAGAAGATATATATATATATATTATAGGATTATCAGTAACAAAACATAGTGAACATTTTTACAACAGTTTGATAAAAACGAAAGAAAGTAGCGTTTTGAATAACTACTGTTTTAATACAAATAAAAGAAAGTGTTTTGAATGACAATTAGTCTAAATTAGATAATTGCTTATGGAAAATAACATACAGAATTTTTGCCAAAATACGTGACAAGTGTATACAATCGAGTCTATGGATGAAGTGATTAAATGTGACAGAAAATGAATTGTGACCGAACTGCAATATAACGAGTGGTAACAACTGGCATACGTATGTTCAGTTGTAATGCAAATGAACTTTCATTAAATGCATTTTTTTTTTAAATAATATTCAACTATTTTGAAAATAACGCGTGAATCATGTGATCATTGGTATTTATACTCGTATGAGAATGTACTATATTATATTTCTACCTTTTTAATGATGAAGATGAGCTTATTGCAATAGTATAATTCCTGTGTCATAACACACAATATCGTTTTCAAGTAATCGATTATTAATATTTGTAAAACAACATATAATATTCTATATATCAATATCTGCCATAAAAATAAATATAACATTAAATATAATTTTGAAACTATTTATTGAAAAAAAATACTTATTTTTCATTTAACCTTTTAAATAAAAAGAATAATCTCTTCCTTCTATCTACAATGTTTTGATATTTTTTACCAATAAGATATTTTCTGAACATTTTCTTTATTTAGTGTATTAAACCTCTTATGTTGTAAGTATATTTAAAAATCACTTACAACTTTTCAGACAATTTTCTAACCTTCTTTTCAAAATTTAAAAATATTGATTTTGATAACGAAATATCATCTTCGATCTCTAAATCAAGAGCTTTTAGCTCATTTTTATTTTATTTCAAATCTCTATGCAGGCTTTGTTTTAATATTGTTCCTCTGCTATAAATTGAATTGTGAAATAGAATCAATAAACGAATTCGTTGTTCTTTTTGTTTTATAATCATTTTAAGTATAATCTCTTCAATGTTTCCGAAATTTTGTTTACAAGTCTCCATTTTGACCGGTATTATTTCTCGCTGTTTTTTAAAACAATTTCTTGTTCAGTCGTATTACTTAAATATTATCAGTTGTATTGTTCTAAATTATAGCTTTCTCTTTGGAATATTTCGGTTATATTTATACTAGTTTCTTTAGCTGATTCTGTACTGTCTTTTTCAGAGTAAGTATTAACAACTGCTTTTCTGTTTTCCACTGGAGATTTAGTTTTAAAAATTATGTTGTTTTTTTTTCCTTTCGAGAATTCTTTCTTTGTATCTGCGGCCTGATTTATATCTACTGACTATGTTGCTATCAGATATTGTCAGCTGTGAATTTTCTTGTGTTATGTCTTTATTACTCAATATGTTATCGCAACATTACTATGATTCGAGTTACAGTGTATAATTCTGTTGTTATCAGATATTGTCAACGGGGAATCTCTTTTTATTATGTCTCCATTATCGTATATATTGTCATCACATCACTATGACTTGTGTTACACTGACTAACTTTGTTGTTGTTAGATACTGTAGAGTTGAAATATTTTTATTACATTTTTGCTGTTTAAATTAGATGCTTCTGATTCTTTATGTTCATCTAACCGGAAGAAATAGTTGTTTGCATTCCCGTAAGCCTTACACTTAAAAACATTGCATTGACAAAGTAACATGGAAAGTATAATTATAACTAATTGAAAAATAATTCAGTTGACTTGAGAATTTACTCGATTCATTAATATCTATTAGTTCAGTGCACACATTTCATATAAAACTTTTACCATGTTGAAACCCTGGATATTTTGTGCACACTTTTCATATAAAACTTTTAACATGCCGAAACTCTGGATATTTTGTGCACACAAGTAATGTGCGAATAAGATTGACTTCCTATGCAAACTATGAACACAACCATAACGTAGCTTCTTGACTTATTTCGGGTCGCATTAGAAAAAACATCTTTCGTTGAAGTTAAAACTGCTCGTTATTAATGAATATATCAGTTTCAGTTAGTTCCATGAAAATACACATTAAGTCCACCAAATATACACGAGACTGTCAAGTTTTAATAGTCTCAAGTGTATCAGCTTATTTGATTTCTTTCGTCGTACGAAATACGATGTTATGTTTTCTTGTAAGAAAGTCTTCTTTGCCAACGTGTTTCATGTGTATAGTTCCATTTTAATGTTTTTATCTCTGATTGATCTACAACTCTAGGACAGCTTAATTCTACAATGGGAAGATAAACTATTCGGTTGAATACATAACACAACTGTCTTGTTTATGTCCAAAATGTTAAAAAAAATCTTGAGGTGCATTTACTTCCTGTCTTTCAGTCGTGAAATATTGTTATTAATGTTAATAGGATTCTCATTTTCAAAATTATTTAATTCTGTATGAAAATTAATGTGTTGGAAGAAGATGCTTATTTTAACAAGCAGCTAAAGTATGATATGATAATATCCGTAATTTCAGTCAACAAACTTTTTTCTTAAACAAAAATAAACAAAGTCAGTGGATCGTAATGACTACATGAAACATTATACCAATCGTGTTTCGCTAAAAGAAATTAGTGTCAGCCTTACAATTTTTGTAGTATCAGAAACACGATAATTAAAATTTAAAAGGGAGAAAAGATAGCGCGCTAAAATTATTTTGTGGTACTTGTGGCTAGACGTGAAATTTAAAATATAAAGAAGATAGTTAAACGCAAGAGACATTAGTGGGTGTGGATTTACTCATAGCAAAGCCACAATGAGCAAGCTGCTGAGTCTACCGAGGGGGAATCAAACGTCTGATTTTATCGTTGTAAATTCGTAGACTTTCCGCTGTATCAGCGGAGGACGAAACATTAGTGTTCAAACACGAGAAATACGG
This sequence comes from Tachypleus tridentatus, assembly GCF_004210375.1. NCBI lineage: Eukaryota > Metazoa > Arthropoda > Merostomata > Xiphosura > Limulidae > Tachypleus > Tachypleus tridentatus. The sequence continues at coordinate 103,270,123 of NC_134837.1, read as the reverse complement.
AAATTCAAATTTCTAAATCACATTAGTAACAAATAAGCGTTACTTTAATAGGGATAATAAAGCTTCGAAACCAATATTAATAAAAGTAATAGTTATTTCACCACAGAATTTAAAGTTTAAAAATAAACTAATGATATATTGAATGAGTATTTTTTTGAAAACGTATTAATAATAGTTAAACTGTCGTTGTCTTACAACCGACATATGTTTATGGATGTTCTTTGTTATAGAAAAGCCACAGCTCGTCGTCTGCTGTGTTTACCAAGAGTAATCAAACCTCTGATTTTAGCATTATAAATCTGAAGACTTAACGTTGTCCCACATGAGCGATATATAAGTTTCAAAACCATATCAGTAATGGACTTTTGTCTCTTTCATCAAGAGTATATTAAGTGACTTTCCAAACGATAAATCAAATGTTTTCCCAGAGTACTAACAACTAACGTTGATAAAGGGTAAAGATCAAGAGATCATGACCTTTAATTTACCAGCGATGTCAGATGTTACCTCAGAAGAGAAGTTTCAATTTGTCAAGGGGGCTGCACATTTCCTCAGAAGAGAAGTTTCAATTTGTCAAGGGGGCTGCACATTTCCTCAAAGAAGAGAAGTTTTAATTCACCAGTTATGCTACACGTTGTATCAGATAAAGAAGATTAGTTTACTAGTGTTGTTATTTTTTATCTTAGAATGAGAAGTTATAATTTACCAGAGATGTTACGCATTTCCTCAGGTGAAAAATGTATTTTAGTTCATTAGGAATGCTTTTGATTGTTTTAGGTGAAAAATTTCTTTCAATTCACCAGGGTTACCACATAGTACTTCGGTTGATAAGTTTCTGTAGAAATTAGCTAATTCTGTTCTAAACAAAACCAAGATTGCCCAATTATGTTTCAAATTTTTATTCTGAAATTTATTAATAATCAACACTATTCAAATTAAACAGCGACATCTGTAATTAACCAATGATAATTCAAATGACTTTTTGCTAAGTCATGATCCTAAATAACTTAAAAACAGGTAACCAATGACAATTCAGATAATTGTTGTAAACAGTTTATTCCACAATTAATTTCTAGCGGAGATCTTTAAATAACTTAATATGTGAAAGAACATCATACATTTAAAAACAAAATAACTACACCAGATAGAGGATTCTTCCTACTTAAAACATCGATTGAAGGTCATCATTATAAATGCTTTAGTCCAAATAGTTGTTTTTTACCATTCAAACATTTTTATTTTAAGGATAAAGTAGTAACTTACACTTTCTTCTAGAGTTTTGACTTGCGCAAAAACAGTGTTAGGTTGTATCTTGAATGGATTTTAAGACAACTTATTAATACTAGAAATAAACGACCTTATAGCACCAACATGTTGTTTTTATTTAATAATACACTCAATGTTGAGCTTCACAGCTTCTTCAGGAGCGTTCACTAGAACATAAAACGAAACTGAAAGTACAAAGTTTTAAATGGTTCAAATAATAAATTCTATTCGAATCTATAATGCGCATTCGTACAACATGCCTTTGACATAGTGAGTACTAAAGCTTATGGTTAAAAGGTTACTTAGTGAAATAAGAAAACTTAGAATTAAAAGATAAAATAATTAAATTAATGGCGTTATCCTATTAAATAATGAACTTATACACATTTATGAGACATCGGTTACTGTTAGTTATCGCATAAATAAATATATAAAGCTGATGACATTCACCCCTTATACATCATGTTTCATGAACTGAAAAGTTTAAAAGATGTGAGCGAATGAATATTTAATCTGAGTTAACATGAACAAACTCAAAAAAGTTGAATCATTAATATGCAACCGATAATCGTAAGGGAAAGTATTCTTGAAATATGATAATCGAAGTATTTAGAGATGGTTGTCATAAAAGAAAAGTTAAAAGAGGTAAAATCCATTAGAAATGTTATTGGTTATCGTAGGAGGAAAACTCAAGAAAAATGAACATTTATATGTACATTCAATTGTTATACAAACAACATTCAAAATACATACATCATGATATTTTAAACGGATTGCAAGAGGAAAAAAAATTCAAAGATGCCAAGCATTAAATATTCAATTAGCTTTCATAGGAACAAAAATCAAAAGGTTCGAAACATTAAATATTGAATTAGTTGTCATAAGAACAAATTCAAGAGATGTAAGCTGTTAAGCCTTTCGATCCGGGTTTGTCAACTTCATTTTACTCGACCTTATAAAATATATTTATTATATTTTTATCAATTATAATCTCAGCAGTTCTGAAAAATGATTTTGTTAGTTCCTATGATAAGCACAATTTAAGGCACTTTATATATTAATTGAAAATTATTAATGTCAAGCTAGCATCTACGTAAAACACATTTAGAGGTTCCCTAATCATAAGGCTCTCCTCATTTTTCCAATTATAGAGCTATTAGAGTAGAAAGTTCTTGCAAGTATATACAAAACACATTTAAGATAGACAAAAAAAAAAGACTGTTTTTCGAGTGTTCATGCTACTCTGTGCAAATGAAAAATATACGTAAAACGTCAGAAAAAAATTTAAACAATAGATTTAACACATTTTACTGGAACAGATTTTAAAGTAAGCTTTAACAGCAATAAAATGATTCGTTTAAATAGTGCATAAAAGAAGCTTCGACTAGTTTCGTATACAAATTAGAAAATAACCATCCGTTGCTCCATTATTACAAAATAATTGCATTTCAGTACATTTGATATCCAATTAGTCCTTTGACATGAAATGATTGGTCAGTACAGTTATCATAAGGAAATTTCAATTGGCCTTCAAATTACCGACGTGTTTTTCACTGTGGTGGAGTCCATATCTTACATCCTATTAAGTAACGTGTTTTGTTTATTATGCATTGAACCTAAAGAATTGTCCAAAACCTTGGGCGAAATCACTCATTTTGTATGCAAAACATAGAGGAAGACCCAAGCAGTAATTATTAGCACTAATTGCATTATAGATGGTTGGTGTTTTTTTTTCTGACACAAAGCAGCTTGGCTATCTGCGCCAAACATCCGGTAAAAAGTTAAAATTAAAGTAAATTTAGTAAAATTCAAAAAAGAAAATTGAGGTAAAACAAAACAAAATTAAAACATAAATAGCATTAAAACCAATGTTTACATCTAGTCTACAACGTTAAGAGAAAAACTACAGTAATACAAGTTGTAAAGGACTTTTTTTAGCATAATTGTAATTATCATAACTCACCAGGAACACTCACACGATAGTACAAAAACCACTGTCAGGCACCTGAAGTTGGCCTTTCCAGTCCTGGTTCCAAGTTATTTGACATTATGGCCATTTTCTAATTTCAAATCGAACAAGACGGACTTTGATTCTTAAAAGGGAATCTCATTAAAAAAGGTCTAATGTATAAATTAAAAAAAACTTTAATGGTATTAAAAGATTAATGGCCTTTAACAAACTAAAAACATTTCCAAGGTGGACAGTGTCACCATCACTAATAACACTGTCTAATGTTATGGACAAACCTTGGGACAGAATATGGTTAAAATGGAACCGTCGTTGAGAGTCATAATGATAGCAAGAAAGTGAAATGTGGTTTACTGTGATCTGAGTATCACACAGACTACACACTGGTGCATCAATTCCAGATAAAAGAAAACGACGTGTTAAAAAACTGGGACCAATGTGTAGTCTAGTTAGAACAACTTCCTCTTTCCGATTCTTACGAAAGCAAGATGGCCAAAGTCCAATATAGGGTTTAATTTGGAAAAGCTTATTTTCACGTCGCTAACTCCAAGTCGGCTGCCAACTGCCACGGAGCCTTGAATACAGGACCTTAGTCCATGTATGGAACAGGCACAGCAGTGATAGTGCCAGAACAGACAGATTTAGCTGCGGTGTCGGAGAGCTCATTCCCGCGAATACCAACGTGGCCTGGTATCTAGAAAAACTGAATAGAAGTAGATGTTAAAGATAAATGGACCAGTCGGTTTTGAATATCGGCGAGAACAAGGTGTGAACTAACATGAAACGATTCCAGGGCTACTATAGAACTAAGCGACTCAGTATAAATAGTGCAGTTTGAGTACTGCTTAGCTTCCATGTTATCCAGGGCAAGAGAAATGGCATACAGTTCAGCAGTGAACACAGAAGCTGTAGAGGGGATTTTGCGTGCAACCACCGAACTACAACAAATCATGGCTGAGCCCACAGCCACCTGATTTTGAACCATCTGTATAAATAGGAATGAAAGGATGGTTCGAAAGATGTTCAGCAAATAGCAGACAGTATTTCCAATCAGGAGAGTCTGATTTTCTCAGGTGACTTAAAGATAAGTCACATTTGGAACTCTAAGAAGTCATGGTGGGATAAGCTGACCAGTTTATACAGCAGTGTTATCCAAGGACAGACCCAATTCATCCTACTGTGCTTGAATACGAAGGCCAAAAGGAGCAATGACAGACAATCTGGTCTGAAAAAGTATGGCCCACCGAGGAAGGAAAACACAACCTCAGGTGGGATGCTTTAGTAAGGAAGGAAGTTTCGAAGCATATAGTAAAGACAGCTGCAAACGGCGGAGGTGCAAAGAAGGTTCATGAGACTCTATGTATAAGCTCTGAGCTTAGGAAGTGCGGAAAGTCCCAGTACAGAGCTGAAGTCCTTGATGATGAATGGGGTCCAGCATCATTAAGGCCGAAGTTCTGGCAGAGCCATAGACCAGTGATCTATAGTCGAGTTTCGATCGAATAAGAGCACGATATATCATTAGCATAGAACATCGATCCGCTTGCCAACTGGTGGAAGAGAGGACACGGAGGATGCTCAGTACTCTTTTACATTTGACCCGTAGCTGCTTCATGTGTGGTATAAAGGTCAGCTTATCGTTAAAGATAAGCCCCAAGAACTTTATCTCAGGGACCACAGGCAGCACAATTTCACCAATACAGAGTTCAGAATCGGGGTGAATACCCCATTGGCATAAAAAAGTGCATGCAAACGGTTTTAGAAAGAGAGAAGTTAAAACAGTTTGCTGTGGTCTACTTCAGTAAACGATTGAGGGCAGTCTGTAGCTATCGATCAATACACCTCATGTTCGATGACTGACATGAGATGTGAAAGTCGTCGACATAGGTCCTGTTTTAAACAGTAAGAGGGAGCTGTTCAGTGATGGCATTAATCTATATTGAAAAGGGTGACACTCAAAACACAGCCCTGACGGACTCCAAGTTCCTGTAAAAAAGAACGGGAAAGTGTCGAACCCACACAAACTTGGAATCTACTGTCCATTAAAAATGTTTAATAAAAATGGGCAAATGGCCACGTAACCCATATATATGGAGGTCTCGCAAAATGCCATACTTCCATGTTGTATCATAAGCTTTCTAAATGTCAAAGAATATTGATACAAGATGTTATCGTTTGAGAAAGGCTTCTGTGATCGACTGTTTAAGTCGAATCAGGTGGTCCACGGTGGAGCGGTGTCATCGGAACCCACACTGGGTGGGCGAGAGAAGGTTGTTTAATTCGAGTAACCAAACAAGACGAGCATTAACCATCCTATCTGAGGCCTCACAGAGACAGCTTATCAAAGCAATTGGACGGTAGTTTGAAGGAATCTTGGGATCGTTCCCAGGCTTAGAGAAAAGTAGGACAATAGCTTGGCGCCAGGCATAGGAAAAACATTCTCCTGTCAGATCCGGTTAAAAACAATCAGAGGAATAGCAAGAAAAGCAGAAGACAGATGGCGCACCATTTTAAGTGTACACCATCAGGTCCGACCGATGTACTGCCAGACCGATGAAGGGCCAGTTTGAGTTCCACCAGTGTAAACGGACGATTATAGTCATAGAGACAATCAGCTCGAAGGGAGAGAGGTGATCGCTCTGCCCGAGGTTTGATGGCGAAGAAGGTAGAGAAAAAAGCAGAAGTGCTAGGTACCTGGCGATAGCTTTCACCTAGATTACTAGCGATACTCCGGGTATCAGCTACTTCCTGGCCATCAGAGAGCAGGATCGAGAGGGGAACAGAATTATATTGCCCACTGACCTTTTGAATTTTGTCACATATGACTTTGGAATTGGTAGTAGAAGATATGCTGGTTGTGAATTTAATCCAAAAGTCCTTCTGGCTTTGACGTCTTACCCGCCGAGCACGTGTACAGGCCTGCTGAAACGTGATGCAGTTCGAGAGTGTGGGATACCTATAAAAAGTATTCCAGGCCCGTTTCTGAGCTTTCCGTGCCCTGTGGCAAACAGGATTCCACCACTGATGAGGATATCGTGTAAAACATGTCAAGGTTTTAGGAATACATTGAGCAGCTGCTTGTACAATACAGTCAGTTACTGTTTCTACACAGTCGTCTATTGATGGCTTACAGACAATAGCAAGATCATGTTCTGCGAGAGCAGTGAAAGAGGGCCAGTTTGCTTGATCCAGCTTCCAACGGGGCACGCGGTTTGGGTGGCATCGACCAAAACCAGTCTCTCTGAATATTATAGGAAAATGATCACTGCCTCGTGGATTACTGTCAACTCTCCATGATAAATGGAAGAATAATGAAGGGGAACAAATTGAGAGATCAACAGCAGTAGAGGACAGACTATGTGAATGAAAATAAGTAGGAGACCCAGTACTGAGAAAAGAAAGGTTGTGATAAGAGAGCATATGCTCTATGGAACAACCCCTCCTATCAATATCAACACTTCCCCAGAGGGGATTATGTCCTGAAAGTCCCCCCAGGATTAAAAAGGGAGACGGCAACTATTTAATGAAAGCATCAAGGTCTGATTGATCATAGGTCTCTCTAGGCGACAGGTAGAGAGAATAGACAGTGATGGTACGACCCAAGGAAACATGGAGTGCTACGGTCTCCAAGAGTGTGTCGAGTGGCAAAGACAGGGTGGGCACATGTTGATCAACCAACAGTGCTACCACTCCATGCACTCGTCCATCACACAGCCTGTCATTTCTGTACAAAGAAAACTGCTGAAAGGTGACTGTATCGGCAGGTTTCAGAAATGTTTCCTGTAAAGAAAGACATACAGGATGGTAGGAAGCAATCAGTATTTTGATGTCATCCAGATTAGAACGTAAACCTTGACAGTTCCATTGTATCAAGCTGGCCATTTTTATTTATATGTAGGCGAATTGGGTGGAGAACCTTTCTGTTTACGACCGCGTATTTTTTCTTTACTGTCTTTATTTGAGGGGGTCTATCGACCTCCATGGATCCTCCTCTGGGTCGATTGGGCACGTCTTTGCTGTTGAAAAAGGATTTCAGCGACTGAGGACGTAAAAGAATGATTTTGCACCTTGGGGTGGGAGAAGAAGATATATCCAAGGAAATTCCTGTATGTGGAACCAAAGGAAGTAAATCTTGGGATTTGTTGGAATGTATGGAAAGGACATAGATGGGTGTCGAAGTTGATTCATCAACTTTCTTTACCATGGAGGTCAAACGACTTTTCATTTGTTTGGAAAAAGATTCATTAGGATGCACAGAGAGATCCGTATGCACTCTCACAGTAGCTGTGAAAAGAAGTGCAGCAGCATACGTCCGAGATAAGGTGGTGGACAGCAATTTTCGAGCCTCAGAATAGGTTTTCAAACGCTGCACCTCTTTTTCTTCCAACCATTTAGGGCAAGAACGATAGTAGGACGGGTGAGAGCCATTGCAATTGACGCAATGAAGGTCCGTTTCACACTCATAGACATCATGGTCCTTGCCACTGCAATGAGCACACGTCAAGGAACCACGACATGACATCTTCGAGTGACCGAACTGTTGACACTGGAAACATCTGAGAGGGTTGGAAATGTATGTTAGAACCCTGCAATTAAGATAACGTGCCTTGATGGTGGCAGGTGGACGTGGTGACGTAAATGTCAGAATGAGGACATTGGTCGGCACCATAATTTCCTCTTTGCGAGTGGAGATACGCCTCACTGCAGAAACTCCTTGCTTGGAGAAATCATATGTTTTTCAAATCCCTCTCCACAATAACTCCTCGTGATGGATTCAAAGTAGCATGAGGTGTAACATCTATAGGTATATCCTCAATTGCATTTGAATGTAACAGAGGTTCACTGTGTTGAGATGTGGATGTTTCCAGCAATATGTCACCAGAGCAAAGCTTCTTTACTGACTTTGAGAGCCAGCAGGTCCCTCTATTCCCTTCTGAATGAAAAAGGGAGACATTTGCGCTAAAGGTTTGTCTGAAAGAGAATATAGTATAAAAAAATGAGGTACAACAGGCGTTACAGATGTTGAAGATTGCTGCTCAGAATCTTTAAGACGTAGTTGTTTACCTATGTACTGTTTTTCACTATTTTATTTGTTATTTGGATGCTCCATAATAAAAAAAAGGAATATTTCGGTGCCCACTGAACCCACCCACCATGGACGAGGGGGACGCACTACAATGCCAAACAAGGACACTAATGCTACGCTAGGGTTTTGTGGGCATTGTACCCAAACACTAGCATCAGATACAATGTCCACAACACCTGTTGAGAACATCCAACTCTGGTAACCACCAGGTTGGTGGTTGACACTAGCCCAAGTGGACCAGTCGATCAGACCAAAGGGAACACGCCAAGGCCGCCCGTCTACAGGAATTCAAGGCAAAAGTGGTGTGTCAAGGTTGGACCCCTCATCCATCAGGATCCTCTCTTCCCCTTCACGGGTCACCACGTACGTCAAACACATAGGTGGATGTTTAGATCTCAGAGGAGGTAAACTGAAAGAACAGAACCTTCCCTGGGAGGTCCCCTCACCACATATAGGAATTCACGCCGAGAGGCATTATAGATAGTATTTGTGTTTTCATTTTTGTGTTGCTAGGTCGCATGGGGCCCTATAACCAAAAAGATAATGGGCGCACAAACAAGTCGGTGCATAAACAGTTTATCAATACGAGTTTCAGAAGTCCAATATGGACTCAACTGGTAATTGTGGGACTATGTTTGAGCGTAGAATAACTTCTGTTATATTAACGAAGACAAAAGTATGACTGTTATTGTAGAATAGAAAAAACAAAGACTTTATATGAATTGTACTGTGTTCTGTTCTGGGACCAAACAATTTTCTTTTCAGAATTTCTACACGTAAGCACAGTTTTGGAGAAATTTTGTTCTTCTCTGCTTTCATAATTGCAGAACCAAACATGGGCTTCATCTGTGCGACGGTATGCCCATAATGACACATCAACATTGTTTCTGTTCTTCGCCTAAGTTTTTAGAAGGTCTATAGTATTGAACAAAGAATGGATAACTAATATACTTGGTCACATCTGTATCCTCATAGTGAAAAATCATGTAATGATTAACGTTAAAGAGCACTTTTTAAATATTTTTAGTATCACTTGTAAATCCCTATGATAATCTAAGTTGCCCCTTTATCTATCATGTTTGAACAAATAGCTATGATTATCAATTCTTCCTTTTTACCTTTTAAGGCTCATTGGATAGCCAAAATAATTTATGCTACCCTATAACCTTCCGTGGGTCAACTGATAGCTATGATAATTTATGTCGCCTTTTTATTTTTTATAATCCAATAAATAGGTATGATCATCCTAGTAGCAGTAGCTCAGATTACATGGGTTATTTTTTATATTTTGTGTTTATCTACTTTTCTGTTTCGTTTAGAATGTCAGACACAATTTTCAGTAAGGTTTGTTTCGTATTTTTTGCTGAATGTAGTTTTTTGAGTTCTGAAGAGAGATTTTAGAATGATAAAAATGTTTTATCTAAAATAATTTAAGAACAAAAATTATAACTTCATTTATTGAGTGTAAATAGTGTTTAGATTTTGTATTTTTTTTTAGGTTTTGAAAGACAAAGATCTTGAATGTGTTTGTTATCAGAATCGAATAAACAAACAAACTTGTGATCTATCAAGAAACAACACACACACACAAACGATATTGAATCCAACGAGGTTATCTTCACTTTATTCGTAATCGTTCACCAGGTAGAAGACAAATATTTACAAAGATAGATATATGTTAACGAATGCAATACATACATATTTTATCACATTCAGTTAACAAAGTACAATATTTATTAGTTGCTTGAATATTATCGGTCAATGGCTCAAAGAATTTTAGCAAATGCACTCTTTTCAGGTGCGAGAAAGATTATCAAAATCAACAAATATAGCAAAACAAACTGAGAGTTTGGAAACCAGAAAAGGCAAACTTCCCTTTATTTATTATGGTTTATCGGAAAAACATATGATAGATAGAAGGACAAATATCCACTTAGATATATAGATGTGAAAGAATACAGTAAAAAATACTTCATCGATTGAAAACACAATAATTATTAGTTGATCAAATGTTATATGTCATAAACCTTTTAGTCATATATATACTTATTTTAGGGTTGATAAAGTTCTCGTACTCCCTCATACCCCATAATCCTTAAAATTATTAACGTTGTTGTTGATTTGTGGTATTTTCACTTATCATGGAGCAGTGATATATATGTTTGTTAATAATATGATATGCTTTGAACTTGATGGTTCCATCATCATTTGTTCTCTTCACTGTAATATTACACTTAATTACACGTTAATTGAAATATTTGATTAGATTTAACACTGTTTAGTCCTTCACTATTTTGTTTACAGGTATTAATGTAAAGTGAAGCTGAAAATCAATTGCAATAACTGCATGTCAATATCGTAATAGCATTCCTACCATCTCTAGCCAGAGATGCCAACTATTTCAAATGACTGAGCGTAATGATTGTAGACAGAGCCCGTACAGATATCGTATAACCACTGAATACAGTTTTGAGTCATCTATTTTCGTGGATCCATCTGTGGCTAAACTGTAAACACTTTTAGTAAGTATGCTTCAAATCATTTTGTCGTCTTCACAACCCAAGCTGTAGTTTTGGTTCTTGCACAGCCATAATTTTTCGCTGTATCAGAGTCTGGGAACATGTTTCTGAATAGATGTCCTACATGATCGGCTACAGCTAGGGGTAAATTATGAGCAATGACGAATTGCGTGAACCTCACTTCTGCATTTGTGGTTTCATATTCTGAATTCTTACTCATAAATGTCGTTATCTGTATCATTTTTTGTCTTCGCCTCAGCCTTTTGTTGGTGAGATGCTGATTTTGTATGTCTGGAACAATCGTTTATCCCGCCATGCGCCACAGAAAAATCAATGTGACAAACTGTACAAAACGCATGACTGTCACTGACTTTTGATGCAATTACCGGATATTTTGTACTATACTTTTTCCTAAATTTTTAATTCACAGTTTTAGTTCTTTTAGATTTACCAGAAACAAGACAACCTGGTGAACGAGGCCTCTTTTTTTCTATCTTGTGAACGATCGCATTGGTGTTTCTATGCCGCTTAGAAAACGAGAAATACCCATCTACGCGAGCGCTGATTGGCTGTAAATCACTGATGATGTAACTATGAATTTCCCCACGTACCCAGTATAGAGAAGCACCGCACTCAAATTATTGGTAGACGTCGGAGATACAAATATTTTTTGTTATTTCAAGCACAAACATGATTATCGCAAGTAGCGATTTGGACTATGTCTTTTATCTATTATCAAAATTTATTTGTATCTCACTAGAAATTTTCTTTTCACCCATTTCAAGCCCTGGGGGGAACAATTTATCACTTTATTTTAAAGACCTATATAATATATAATAATTTGGGAGTTGCAACAAGTCGTAATATTTGTCTGTATGAGCGTATAGTCGTAATGTATACACCGAAATCGTAATGGTTGGCATCTCTGTCTCTAGCTCACATTTGCACAGATATTCGTAATGTCTCTACATTGTGACAATACTAACAATCTCAATATGTGCACTTCGTGAAGTAATGACAACTACAGTACTAACTACCATGTTACTTGTGTGCAATAAGCATGCTAATAATGATAACGCTATAATTATATAACAGTCAACAATTCGAATATCTGTATTTAGTGCCTACTCTAACAGACTGCTTATTTTTCTTACGTTCTTCAGTGCTGACTAAAGGATGAAATACATTTTCCATGAAGACTACAAACAACCTTGTGATACTTTTTTCATTCTACCGAACATTTCGGTTTACACCTATATCAGTGGTCTTTGGACGTCACGAGCTACAATTTTTTTATTTTGCCCAGAATTTCGAAGTGCACCTCTTTCAACTTTGAAAGTCTCAGGTTATAAAAAGTTGTAGCTTTTTAAAAAGTTAAAAAATTAAAATTTAAAATTAAAAAAAATTGTTTGTATCATTGTTAATGTTCAAAAACTCCTTAAATTCCATTAAAACTCTTAATATTCCCCTTGTTAATGTTCAAACTCCTTAAATTATGTTAAAACTCTTAATATTCCCCTTGCTAATGTTCAAACACTCCTGAAGTTACATTAAAAGCTCTTGATATTACCCTTGCTAATGTTCAAACAGTCATTAAATTACATTAAAACTCTTAATATTCCCCTTGCTAATGTTCAAACACTCCTGAAGTTACATTAAAAACTCTTGATATTACCCTTGCTAATGTTCAAACACTCCTTAAATTACATTAAAAACTCTTGATATTACCCTTGCTAATGTTGAAACACTCCTTAAATTACATTAAAACTCTTAATATTACCCTTGCTAATGTTCAAACACTCATTAAATTGTAGTAAAACTCTTAATAATCATACTAGCTATAAAAAACTCTTTCTGGAGTCCTAGGGAGATAAATAAGAAGGATAAACATGTTTTATTTAAAGCAATCTAAGAACAAAAATTATAGCTTCATTTCATGAGTGTAAATAATGTTTGAATTTTGTATATTTTTATTTTCGTTCTATTCCAGTCTTCTTGAAATCGTAAAGACATTGAATGCAGTTATCAGAAACCATAAGATTAATAAAAACCATATTATGTACATCACGAGTATACTAACAATATAGTATCTCTTTATGTGACCGTACTGGAAGTCTCAATGTCTCTATACTATTAAATCCAATAACAAATTATTTCTATTTAATTAACACACTAGCAATATAGTATCTGTTCTAGTGACCGTGTTCACAGTAATAATGTTTCTTCACTCCCAAAACAACCACAGTGTTTTAACTTCCTGAGAATACTAACAAGATAATATTACTGTTGCGTGACTAGTCTAATAATTCCACTGTCTATGCTCTGAGATAGTGCTGTGAACAATGTGTGCCTTCTTTAACAATGTAAAGATCCTTATACTGTGATGTAGTGAAAGTTCGAATGTATCTACTCCATACACGCATTACTAAATTCAAATATTTGTGGTACGTGACAACCCTAACAAATCCACTATCGTCACTATAAAATCCTTACAGCCTTATTCCGACATTTTTAGCATCGGTAAAGCCTAGGTTTTATTTATCGAAACTTGTGCTTGAATACACAGTTATTTCATTTTCGGAAGGCGACAGTGGTTTTTAACGTTGCACACTGACTACCGTCGGCGCGTGACTTCTTCCAGGTGTTGTTCTTACAGCCGAATATGGCTTTGAAGTTCTCCCGAAACTTGGAGTTCATGAAGCAGTAAGTGATTGGGTTACAACAAGAGGATGTGTAAGCCAGTAAGTGGAAGAAAGATATACCGTAGTAACCCAGTCCCTGGTACACAACAACAGGGTTAAAAAGAGTGATAGTATTAAGAACATAAATTGGTGACCAACAGAGAAAGAACTCTAGTACTACAACAAATAACATTTTAATGACACGTCGTTTTTGTGAGAGCGATCTCTCCTGATTGGAAACAGCCTGTACTGATCTGATGTTCGTTCCTCGTGTGATTTGAGCGTCATCGGTCAGTACACAACTGGACGAAGAAGATGGGGAATTAGGGTCGGTTCGTACGAGAATACTACGTAAGGCTTTCCGATTTAAAATCTGGCGGTCGTTGATTGGACTCGGATTTTCATCATCTATCAAGAGTACAAAGCAATGCGAAACTTTACAAAAACAAATAAAAAAAATGATTAATGTTGTTAATATTTACTCTTCTCAATATGTGACTGTATGATACTTTAGTTAAAGAAATAATAATTTTAACAATAAAATGAGAAATAAAAACACGAACAGTTCTATGGTCGATGAAAATTACTGACAAAATTATATGCACGCAACTCACTACCGTAACAATTAGAAGTATTTGTTTTCGATTAAGAATATCAGGTTACTCTATATTAACATAATACAGGTAAACGACAGCTAAGACAAGGAGGAGTAACCTTTATCGAACGTAACAAGGGCGTGCATAGCTCTCCATAAAGTGGCTGTGATGAGAGAGTAAGTGACGACCATAATGAACAGCGGCACCACAAGAAGGAGCAGGTCCAGAAGGATATTAAAGAGACGTTCTAGAGCGATGTTAGGCCAACTTTCTCGACATTTATATTTATCTAGGGAAAATAAAATACATTAGAAAAGAGTAGTTAGAGTCTATAATCTAGGAAATTTGTTTTTTTTTTTTTTTTTTGAATTTCGCACAAAGCTACTCGAGTGCTATCTGTGCTAGCCGTCTCTAATTTAGCAGTGTAAGACTAGAGGGAAGGCAGCTAGTCATCACCACCCACCGCCAACTCTTGGGCTACTCTTTTACCAACGAATAGTGGGATTGACCGTCACATTATAACGCCCCCACGGCTGGGAGGGCGAGCATGTTTGGCGCGACTCGGGCGCGAACCCGCAACCCTCAGATTACGCAGCGCATGCCTTAACGCGCTAGGCCATGCCAGGCCCCATAATGAATAGAAATTCCTAACCACAAATGTAAAGAAGTTTCTGGTGTTTGTTTGAGCTTATTTGGCGGCGACGTTTTGACTTGCTAGAATAGATCTTTATCGGAAAGAAGCTTTATACAATGAGTCATATTCTTTCATCAAAAATATGTAATTAAAATCTGTGAAATAAAAATACGATAATAATCTTGACTATAAGTTTAGTCTTGGAAAACAAAGAAGAACTAAAAAAAATACTTTTGGAAGAAAAATAAACTTTATATAAAGTCAAAATATTAAGATTTTTAATGAAACAAAACTGGAATTGAATTTAAAATGTTCAAAATTTGTTTCACTCAAAAAGGTATTAAATTACTTTGGACTAATATATCTTATATATTTCATTTTTCATCACCACCCACCGCCAACTCTTGGGATACTCTTTTACCAACGAATAGTAATTGACCGTCACATTATAACGCCCCCACAGCTGAAAGGGCGAGCATGTTTGGCGCGACGGGGATGTACCCAGGAAATAAAAAAAAACATTAGAAAATAATAGTTACAGTCTATTATCTAGGGAAATAAAATACATTAGAAAAGAGTAGTTAGTCTATTATCTAGGAAAAATAAAATATATTAGAAAATAATAGTTATAGTCTATTATCGAGGAAAATAAAATACAGTAGAAAAGAGTAGTTAGTCTATTATCTAGGAAAAATAAAATATATTAGAAAAGAGTAGTTAGTCTATTATCTATGGAAAATAAAATATATTAGAAAAGAGTAGTTAGTCTATTATCTATGGAAAATAAAATATATTAGAAAAGAATAGTCTATTATCTAGAAAAAATAAAATACATTAGAAAAAAGTAGTTCGAGTCTATTATCTGGGGAAAATAAAATATATTTGAAAATAATAGTTAGAGTCTATTATATAGGAAAAATAAAATACATTATAAAATAATAGTTAGAGTCTATTATATAGGAAACATAAAATACATTAGAAAATAATAGTTAGAGTCTATTATATAGGAAAAAAAATAAAATAAGAGTTTTAGAATTAAGAAAAATAAAATACAGTAGTAGTTAGAAAATAATAGTTAGAGTGTATTATCTATTATATTTGAAAATAATAGGAGTCTAATATAGGTTTGTTTGTTTTGTTTTGAATAAAATACATTTTAGCAGAAAAGAGGGAAGGCAGCTACCAACGAATAGTTGTTAATGTCCAGAGTAACTTGTTATAAAACTTTTCCTGAAATAACCGATTGAATAATAACAAGAAAAGTAACAAAAATAATTAGCATTTAAAACTATACGTCTTTTGTTTATGATCTATGTCTATTTCTTAGTGAATCGGATTCTTCTGTTCAGGTTTTCGATGGAAACAATCAATTGTTTATTTATTTAGTCAGAATTACGTATTTTAAAAATCTGTTCGGGCAAACTTTATTTTCAGAGATTTTAATATGACCTCATCAAATATTAGAATATTACTTTCGAATCGAGGCTTTTGAATAATTTCCTAGCAGTGGATTTTTTTAACTTTGCTCCTGTAATTGTTTCTGTGTATTTTGTAGCGCAAACTTACGCTGTGGGGTACCTGAACTCTGTTCACCACAATGAATTGAATCCACTATTTTAGTTTCTTTATATCCGTAAACTTATTGTGTTAAAAACACAAAAAAACTAGAACACTGAATTGAACATTTTTTCTCTATGTAGTTCCAAAACGTACATTTAACACGAATGACAACAAATATAATTGTGTGACCACCATTAAATTCATATTTAGAAAATTGAAAAAAATTCACTCTGTTAGTAACACTGGTATGAGTGTTAAATTTTCATGTTTATTTTAACAATTATTAACGTTTAACATAATGACTAGCAATTAGTTTATTCTCTAGTGGATTGAATGCAGGTTGTCCATTGTGTAACTTTGTACTGAAAACTAACAACAACAACAACAAATTGGTTTATTGAATGAGCTGTTTAAAAGATATGATAGTTTATCTTCTATAGCCCAACCATTAACATAAGCTAATAGTGTTGAGAATGTGGGCAACTAGAAGTCACTTCTCAACATATTTGCTTTTAAGATTAATGCATTTACTTCATAATTTTCTAAGCATCATCCTATTGAGTTCAGCCAGAATCTGTCAAAGAACTTCGAAGTCAAGTACACACATCTAATTTAAGAAGATTAATTATCTAAAAGTACTTCTCATACGATCGTTCTTAAAATGACCAAAAAGATGGAGTCAGAAACAAATAATGAATGTGGATAAAATATTAAAAGTTTTAACCTTCAGTCGTTTCGCATGAAAAATATATGACAAGGAATCATTGTCGAATGCACTTTCCTTCTATAATCGCTTTATGTACCTTTTTTGTGGAAGCCTGTAACTTATAATGAACGGATAAGGATCCACTAAAATTGTTTGCTAACAGAAAGTTACCTTAACAAGCAAAAGGGGAAAATTGGTTTTCTTTTTCAACGTTTTTCGCAAAATGCATAAGAATTCAGAAGAGTCTTAGAAAGAACATTATTTCGAAGTAATGTGTACAGACTATACTATGGAAAGTGTAAAGTCAATAGATCATTTATAAATTTCTAATAAAGTAATTAAAAGACCATTTTGGGTCCGTGCATAAGTTGATGGCTATTTCGGGTCTGTGCTAAGGTTGATGGTCATTTCGGGTCCGTGCTTAGGTTGATGGCCATTTCGGGTCCGTGCTTAGGTTGATGGCCATTTCGGGTCCGTGCTAAGGTTGATGGTCATATCGGGTCCGTGCTTAGGTGGATGGCCATTTCAAGTCTGTGCTTAGGATGATGGGCATTTCGGGTTCGTGTTTAGGTTGATGGCCATTTCGGGTCCGTGCTTAGGTTGATGGTCATTTTGGGTGGCCATTTCGGGTCTGTGCTTAGGATGATGGGCATTTCGAGTCCGTGCTTAGGTTGATGGCTATTTCGGGTCCGTGCTTAGGTTGATGGTAACTTCGGGTCCGTGTTTAGGTTGATGGCCATGATTACAAAATATTGCCTGACATCGCGACTTTCATTTTTAGAAGTCTCTAAGAACGATGGAGAGAAAATTCTTAAGACACACACTTACAAACATAATTTAAGCCCCACAAATAAAGGTTTCTAAAGCTGCGTTCAAGCAAACCGTTTAAGTTCAAAGATACTTGAGAAGTTCACTTAAAATAGTGGTGTTGTAAATTAAGACAAACGTTTGTTATTTCACAACAACACAAATTATATTCCTCATACACAAACTTGTGTGAATTATAATACAGGTAATTGTTTTATCTGTAATAATAAATGTTTTCTAATTATATAAATAGCATGCAGTTTCCATTCAAAATTGTGTTTATTTAAATAAGTTTCATGTAGTGCAGTCATATTCTTTTACACATCAAGACTGTTTGCGCATCAACCATGACTCAACAGAGTGGCTTTGCTATAAGAAAACACACAAATACACACTCATAGCTGTTAAAACACAAGACTTATATTCCACATATTGTATTCTGTGTATAGCAAAGGTTTTATAGTGATGTCAGATTCTATGTCCATTTTTCTTAAAACAATCATAACAGTTGAGATGTTGACAAGCTTTTAAACTTTGTAAGCTTCACATTTTTGTTTGTTTTCTTCTCAACAGTATCACGAGATATGCTCAGCTTTATCACAATGACGCTTACCATTAATTTCATTCTTTTATTTATCCGTATTGGCTTGGAGAGTGGTCTTGAAACCAATTTTTCTTAAAAATACCAATAAAAATTATTTGCGAGATATTTCCATGGATGTGGTTTAACGTTTTCTATCTTTTGATGTGAGAAACACTTTCTTATTCACTTTTCTTGTATTAATCAAAGGTGATTTTCCAGAATATACTACGAAATGACCTTTGTTACGGGGCCCGGCATGGCCAAACGTGTTAAGGCGTGCGACTCGTAATCTGAGGGTCGTGAGTTCACATCCCCGTCGCGCCAAACATACTCGCCCTTTCAGCCGTGGGGGCGTTATAATGTTACCGTCAATCCCACTATTTGTTGTTAAAAGAGTAGCCCCAGAGTTGGCGGTGGGTGGTGATGACTAGCTGTCTTCCCCCTAGTCTTACACTGCTAAATTAGGGACGGCTAGCACAGCTAGCCCTCGAGTAGCTTTGTGCGAAATTCAAAAACAAACCTTTGTTACGGATATCACTTAATTGTGAAAGTAATGAAAACTTGTTTCGTTTTTAGCCTAATATCAGCATTTTTTTTTATTTCCTGATTTCGTTAGTATTTGATTATTTGAAAGTTTCCTTATCCAATCACAGAACGGTACACACATTTTATGATGGCCAAATCAATCTACAACAAAAACTCTCTCCCTTGTATGCCTGACGTTGCTGAACTCAGATCATGGTTCATATAATTTGGCTGTATATTCATTATCTGTCGAAAACTGAGAAATTAATTGTGAATTCCAAAACAATCTGTACTCATTAATATTATACGAGCAGCAGTTCAATAGGCTTCTCTAAGCAATCGTCAATATTTTTTGCTCGCTGCATGAATTGCTTACGGAAATTTTTAATCGAAGTTCAAAGTAACATTCTCACAACCCAATAGATCATAAATTGAAATTGTTTAATAGATATCACGATTTATTACCTGAAAAGTAACCGCCATTAAAGGGAAGAGCTTGTTAACTTTCATTTCGCTGGCAGCGTTTGCAAAAGTCCATTCAAAGGGTACATGCAATTTGAAAATAAATAATTAAAAACATTATTTCTGAAACGCCTGATTACAGCCAATGGAATAATATTTTAAATTTAATGTAATATAGTAAACAATTAGTTTTTCCCCCCTTACTTAATTGTATTACCAAATTAATAATCATTCAAACTGACTAGGACGTAAAATTTCTTCAAACGTAACAAATACAAAGAAAGAAAAAATTACAAGAGAAATGAGAGAAAACAATACAGAGAATTCAGAAATATTGATAATAGAAAAACAGAGGCAGAAAGTATCGTCGAAACTATCAGTAAATTAAAGGGCTGCAATTTATAACAAGTGTTCTAAAGACGTATATTTGTAACAAGTGTTCTAAATACGTATATTTATAACAAGTGTTTTAAAGACGTACATTTATAACAAGTGTTCTAAAGACGTATATTTACAACAAATGTTCTAAAGACGTATATTTACAACAAGTGTTCTAAAGACGTATATTTATAACAAGTGTTCTAATATATTTATAACAAGTTCTAAAGATGTATATTTATAACAAGTGTTCTAAAGATGTATATTTATCGAATATTCAATTTACTTTCATTCGCGATAACAGAACACATAAAATTTACCTTACACATTACCTTACATGCGAATTACTTTCAACGAAAGATGTTAACGTATAGAATAGTAAAGCATTAAGAGCGAGAGTAATGAAATAGTAACGATAAATCGAAGAAAAAGGATTTTAATTTTAAAACCAGTTTGTTGCAGGTACATGTGGCTATCACAACTTCTTAAGTTTATAAGCATTCCAATTAACCATTCCTGTAAAAAACAACTGATTCCCAACAATTCATTGTCACTCTATGGTTACCCTTCATCACATTTTTGTTAATAGTATCAAAAGCTGCTTCATTATATGCTCTAGTAAAGATGTGTTTTCCAAGGGTTATGTACCATATATATTTATATATACACAAACACAAACACAGGGTACAGCGCACTTAATAAAAGTCGAGATCAGTACGTTATCCACTTTCACACAGAGTCTAGATACCAAGTAATGATATTAAAAATAGCGGCCTCTGATATTACAATGTAAATTGTACTTGGGTTTTCAGTCAATGTGTTGTTCATCATGTTAAAAAAATTCGTTATTATTGTTTCTTGTAACCTGAATATTTTTCTGTAATGTTTCAAGATGAGAGATAAGTAGGTTAAGAGTTGTTACTTCCGTTTTTATACGACAATAAACTTAAATATATAGCACATTGCTCAGTGTTATTATTAGAAAATCCGACAAGATCCCCATGAGGTACTGCGTTAAGGGAAAAAAAATCAGAAATGATCTCCGGTAATAAGCGGTAACCTTGAAAGCTGATAATTGGAAAATTTACACAGAGAAGTGAACCCATTATACAGCTTTGAGCTAAAGATAAAAACAATTATGGAAGTGACAGAGTATCCTAGAACAAGAATATGATGGAAGCGTAAATACATTTTCTTACCTCTGTAATGTATTAATATTTTCTTTCACTGAAAAATATAATATTTTGGTAGAAGGATATTTTTCCATCGCAACGACTTTGTCAATATGAATGTAAGAACACAATATCCAAGAAGAAGACAAAATATGGGAAGATGGAGTTGGTAAAACGTAACAAGAGTGTTATGCCAGCAGTGTTCATTATGGAAAAAATGTAATACCATCACAGTTCATTATAGACAAGAGTATTATACCATCACGGTAAATTATGGAACCGAGCAACATGTTCGATTATAATAAAATTAACTTGTGTTTTGACTTAACTGTGCAGTACCTCAGTTGTCATTTTGTGTTTCTAGTGGGTAATAATCTTTATTGTGATTAGTTATCAATGTTTTGATTTTATCAGTTCAGTAATACTCAATCGATATTTCGTATTCTTATTGTGCAATTGTATCTAATCTGTTGATCTCGTCACAAATACCTTTTGTATTCATTTTTAATGACTGAATTCTCCATTTCTCTATTTACCCTGGAAAGTCTAACTCTAATATGTAATATTAGTTATCACTTTGAAAATAATTTTACTTTAATGATAAAATAGGTAAACTTTTCAAAAGTATTGATGAGAAGTAATCACAGTTTCCAAAAATTCGAGAAGGGTAGCAAAATTTTACAATTTATGAAAAGTATGTTGTCCTGTTTTCGAAATTATAGCTTGTTTGTTTATAGATAAAGGTTTACTGCCATTGAATTTGTATCATGTGTCTAACGTGTGTTTTTTATGTCCTTTTTCGATACCCATGGTGGGCAGAGGAAGCACAGATAGCCCATTGTGTAGCTTTGTGCTTAATTAGAAACAAACAAAATTATGTTCTTCATGAAACTGACCTCGAAAATTTAGATTTTCTTTTACGTAACATTGGAGGTAATTTTTTACAAACCGATTTGCAGTAAAAATTTTGCCTCTATCAAAACTGGCTTCTTCATTTTGAATTGTCCCATGTTTTTAAAAGTTCTTTTTCAGTTAAGTGCTCTGATGTTAATTTTTAATTATATTTTTTTTAAGTTATATCTGTATTTGTTTATCAATAGAAAATACCTCAGTGACTGCTTTAATGAGATCGAACAGAATTAATTTAAAGTAATTCTATTTTGTGCGAGTGTTTGAAATAACGTTTTTGCCATATATCTTTGTCTACAAGCACAATGGTAGTAATTAGGAACGTTAAACTCAGAAAGGACATTCACTAAAAACCAAATTTAGCAACTATTTTATAAAATTGAGCGTTTATTTCGATAAAAGAGAATGCTTCGTCATTTAACATGTACGCAGAATAGGATAAAAGTACCTAAAATAAGTTAGCGATTTAAGTACTTTTGTTTTCAAGTTAGAGCAAATTGCTTGATAAACAAGCTTTTGGGTCTTTTTATACAGTAATGGAATTTAGTATCGTGTAGGAAAAACAATTATATTACGAAATAAATAGCCTCTGGTTTTCGTAGAGAACCCAAAATTTGATAAGGGATAAGACGGATACATAATATCTCATATTCACTATAGTTTTTGATATTAGTCTTATACAAACATATGCAACATGCGAGTAAACGTAGCGAAACTAATTCATTATCAGGCTTTAAAACGTTTTGCACATCTTCAGGTTCAGAATGAGACGCGAAAATTGCCAATCTGGTTATGGTTACACTCATGCTTTTTACTTTTTCTCGTAGTCATTCTACATGGTGTTGTGCAGAAGTTCTTGAAAACACGGAGTCTTGTTTAAGTGAAATAGTAAAAGCTACGTGATGTGTAAACAGTGTTTCTGTTGGATATTTCATTTGGCTTATCTCTGGTTTTATTTCAACTCTAATTGCATTATAAAGATTATTGTTTATACAGAGTGTAGTTTTGTATTTTTTTTTCATAAAGAGAGTACGTTTCACGTTACAGCTTGGGATAACATTTAAATCTTGTTTAGGTATGCTTTATAGAGAAAACACTATTAAAACAAATCACAAGGTGACCAACTGATCACTGCGGTAACAAACAGTAACAGCTAGGGAAAAGGGAATATTTTATGTATTGTGAGAAAGCAAATTTTATATGGTAGGTGGCCCGGCAAGGCCAGGTGGTTAAGACGCTCGACTCATAATCTGAGGATCGCGAGTTTGAATCTCTGTCTCACCAAACATATTCACCCTTTTAGCCGTGAGAGCATTATAATGTGACGATTATTCCCAATATTCATTGGTAAAAGAGTAGCCCAAGAGTTGACGGTGTGTGGTGATGACTGGCTGCCTTCCCTCTAGTCTTACACTGCTAAACAAGGGACGGCTAGTGCAGACAGCACTTGTTTAACTTTGCGCGAAATTCAGAAGCAAACAAACAAACAATATGCTAGGTAAAGTGAGAGAAAGAATAAAAATATCTTGTTTAAAGATGAGTAGCTATGAATAAATATATATATATATATAACTTTTTTCTCTCTCTTGGTATTATAGAGAAGTAAAAAGTACTTTTCTCAACAGTTTAATGAGTTTCTGTTGACGTAACTTCGTGTTATGCATAGAAAATTCCAAGGAAATGCCCGAACGTTAAATCTAGATACAACATTCATTAAAACCTAAATTGAGTAACTGTATCTTATAAAACTGAGTCCTACTTTTCTTATGTTCTTCCTCAATAGCCGTAACAGGAGAGCACAGATAACCCATCGTGCAGCTTTATACTTAATTAGAAACAAAATACTTTACAACACTGACTTTGATAATCTAGGTTTGTTTTTATGTAACATTGAAGATACTTTGTACAAACAGTTTTGCAGTAAAAACTTTAAATTTAGCCCACATCAAAACTAGCTTCTCTATAAACAGGCTCGGCATGGCCAGGTGGATTAAGGCGTTGACTCGTAATCTGAGGATCGCGGGCTCGAATCCCCCTCGCATCAAATATGCTCGCCCTTTCAGGGGTGGGGACGTAATAATGTTAGGTCAATCCCACTATTCGTTGGTAAAAGAGTTGGCGGTTGGTGGTGATGACTAGCTGCTTCTTTTTAGTCTTACACTGCTAAATTAGGGACGGCTAGCGCAGATAGCCCACATATAGCTTTGCGCGAAATTCAAAAACAGATATCTTTATAAAGCTAAATTATTCTGTATTTGATCTCTGCGGCAAATGTGGTGAAGATAATATATTGTGCAGCCATAAGCTTGAAAATAAAATTCGCAATTTTTATTTATCAATTATTTTTATAAAAAAATGTTGTATCAAGATCTCGAATTATCTTCAAATCTTGTTTGCGAGTTTGAATCTTAGAGGTTTTTAATAGTATTTTGTGAGGAATTTTAAGATATTTTAATCTAAATTTGAACATCAAACAATGAACTTAAATAATTACAGAAACGTAGCTTGAAGCTCTAAATTATTTAAATTTTTGTTAGATACAAGTTAATAAACTTAAATACACCTTACCAAGACACTGTACAATAAAGTCCTTACACTACCTGAATATTACACAATAGGCTCCATATATTACACACCACATGGGCAGTATGCAATATATTCCATAGAATAAAATAATGTCATACAATATCCCTCCACCTTGGTATTAAAAGATAAGTTCCATATAATACACCCTAAGTATTATACGACAAGTATAATGAAAAATTTAGAATTTTATAAACGCAAGAAGGGATCAATATTTGCATAATCTAGCTAGCCAGAGTTATATATAAAGTTTTACTGCTGCAAAATGTATTGAAATAAAAAAGTCAAAGCAACAAACATTGAGCTTTTTAAAATAAAAAAAACAATCCTAGTTTTGCTCAGACTAACATAATTACAGTGGTTTGTAGTTTTGACTTTCTTGTTCCTACACTTTTGGTACATTAAAACTTTTTATATTACTGAATTTATCGTAAATGTATCTTTTAATATTTGTTTGTTTGTTTTCTTTTTATTAGGCACACTTTTGAGAGCCAGCAACATCAAGCGTAGGGTGCGCCAACACCTCATTCGAATTTATTACTCATCAGGAACTCTACCAACCTCAAATCTAATCATATGCACAGAGTTGTGTACTGGTATCTTTTCCGGAACAAGAAAAGAATAATTGAGACCTCAGACGAAAGAGTTTTCTGAAACAAATTAAAGCAATAAGGTTCATCACTTGTTCACATTTGTCTGTAAAAGTAATTTGCTTACTTTAATAAAAATTCGTTGAAAGAGTGAAATTTTTATTTACTCTATGAACACATATCAAGCTACGCATGCGGTTTTATAAGCAAATAAGCATTATATTTTCTCAGCTAATACTGTGAAATAGTCATTGCTAATACCCAGTCATTTTAAAGGTGGTTTTAAAGAGTCAATTTTAATAGTCACCATTTTATTTCATCACGATCTTTACTGGCCCGGCATGCCCAGGTGGATTAAGGCGTTCGACTCGTAATCTTAAGATCGCGAATTCGAATCCCCGTCGCACCAAATATGCTCACCCTTTCACCCGTGGAGATGTTATAATGTGGTGCCAATCCTATTATTCGTTGGTAAAAGAGTAGCCCAAGAGTTGGCGGTGGGTGGTGATGACTAGCTGCCTTCCCTCTAGTCTTACACTGCTTAATCAGGGACGGCTAGAGCAGATAGCCCTCGAATAGCTTCGCACGAAATTCAAAAAACAAAGAAACGCGATATCTACTATTAAGTACCACCTTTTTTAATAAGTGCCACAGGAATTCACTTCGTTTTTCCACCATAAGTTCTAGATATGAAATCTTATTAAAAAACAAACAGACACTAGTACGAGTTTAGTTAATTATAAAACATTTCGTTATCCCATACAAACTGGTGTGACGTAAATACACATAACGTAGTAATAATTCGTAGTTTAAACGCTAAATTACGAAATACAAACAGTATCTTTAAAGATCAATAATGAAAATGACAGTCAGCCAAATTGAAACGAAATTGTAACCCAGATTCCTGGGTTATCTAAGAGTACGCTTAAATACTTAACGAAACATATTAACGGTTTTGCCAAAGTTGTCATACGTCTTATTGTTTAAATAAGAAATCTAAAATATACAATTTTCAGTAGAGTATTTTTGCTTTAGCTCTTTAAGAATGAAATAAATATTTTGCGTTTTTATTATCCTGTACGGTACTACTGAACTAATCTGCAAGAAGTTCAATGGAAGATAGGTTACGATTTTAAAATTCTGGATTTGATCCCCGCAGTAAATGCAACTCGTGTATCTCATTGTGTAGCTTTGTACTAAACTAAACCTATATTTCTGACATCAAATATTAAAAAAATACTGATTTATACAAAAAACAACAATTTTGTAACTACGATCTCACTTTGACTTACCACTGTCTCGAATAGGCTGCAGCTCACTTAGAACTGCTATAGGCAACATACAAATAAATGAAACAGCCCACATAATCCAAATCATCCGATTGGCGTGAGAAAGAGTCTGCCATTCTCGTGACTTAAGCGGGTGACAGATGGCGTAGTAGCGTTCAACTGACATGGCCACCAGAGTCCAAGCACTAACGCTAACGGAAACGGCTGAAAAAAAAAAGAGAGAGAGAGAGAGAAGAAAAAAATATATACATACATCTATATTAACAATTTGTATAAAAATGAAAGTTTTTAAACAATTATATAGCAAAGACGAGGAATTAAGGGCTAAGTTACAATTTACGCGTTGAAAAAATGGAAACAAGAAAAATAGGTTGAAATAAGTTACGAACTGAAATTTAAACGACGTAAAAATAATGAGGATACACTGAATTTAAAACAGATTAGTCAAAGTTCAATTCTTCTTTAAATATAATTAACGAATAATGTATTATATTATTTATTATCTTAAAATTTATACAGCTAGTCCACAACACCCACCACCAACTTTAGGGCTAGTTTTGTCTGACAAAATAGTGAGCTGTAATATTAATTCTAACTGCACACCGTGGTAGTTAAATGTAATCCCAAAAAAACAGAGTTCGCTTCTATTTTATAGTAACGGTTTGGTTTGTTTTGAACTTCGGGCAAACTTACAAGAGGGCTATTTGCGCTAGCCGTCCCTAATTTAGCAATGTAAGACTAGAGGAAGGCAGCTAGTAATCACCACCCACCCCAACTCTTGTGCTACTCTTTTACCAACGAATAGTGGGATTGACCGTCACATTATAACACCTCCACGGCTGAAAGGGCGAGCATATTTGGTACGACTATGATTCGAGCCTGCGACCCTCGGATTACGAGTCGTGTGCCTTAACCACCTGGCCATGCCAGGCCTTATAGTAACGGAACCTAAACATTGGACCTGCAAATCTATACTCCGGCAAGCTAACCACTTGGTCATGCTCGGCATATGATGCTTCTGAGAAAGTTAAAAACCAGTTGGAGGAATATTAGCAAATAAAAACAAGGATTATTACTGCATTATTTTCTCCTGAATATATATCTCGTATGCAAGCAGACATATATTAATTCACATATAGAAAGATGCACATGATACCAGACCAATCCTGATTTTTGTCGCTGTTAGAGAACTGAGACAGAAAGCTGACATGCAACAATGTTATACGTTAGAATAGATCTTTTTAACCAATTGCTTGATGATTTTAGCAGGTGGTAAAGCGTGAGACTTTAGCGACGTATTTGTTGAAGCGACAAAGAGCCTAAGAAACTTTCCATGGTTTGCGAATTTGGTGAATCAGTTGGTTTCCCTGTTCTGTATGTTATTTTCATACTAGGTAGTTAATCAGCAGGTAAAACTTCGGCGTTTTATTGACTTAATCTCTCAATAAAAAACTTTA
The DNA here is from genome assembly GCF_004210375.1 of Tachypleus tridentatus. NCBI lineage: Eukaryota > Metazoa > Arthropoda > Merostomata > Xiphosura > Limulidae > Tachypleus > Tachypleus tridentatus. The sequence continues at coordinate 103,242,354 of NC_134837.1, read as the reverse complement.
ACCATGATAAGATAAAGAAACAGGGTCTTAATGTAGCTTAATTGTAGAATATACAATTGTCAAGTAAATCTTAGGATTTACTAAACACAAGTTAAGTATTAATAAAATATTTACCAACTCTAGTGGTAAATAGCATCGGATGTTTAATATACAATCGTATATATATATATATACTCATTGGCCACTTTATTAGGTACACCCGCTCTTTAAAGCAAATAACCAAACAGCGAAATATGTGGCTACAACTCAACATATAAAGCATGCAGACATGGTGAAGAGGATTACTTGTTCTCCGACCAAACATTAGAATGGGGAATACGCATGATCCAAGCAACTTTGACAGTGTAATGATTGTTGGTGCCAGACATGGCGGTTCCAGCATCTCAGAAACTGCTCATCTTCTGGGATTTCACGAACTACAGTCTGCACTGTACCTTATAAAGTGGCTACTAAGTATGTATCTATCACACGGAAAGACTAACCACTATTTTGTATACTTAGTTTATGATTGTTGAAATTGCTTTCACTCACTTTACAAGTTTGAACATTTTTAGAATTCCCACAAACAATTCTCAGAATTTTAAGTTTCATTATATTTTTAACGTATACTAATGAACTTAACCCAGTAACAAACTTGAGTAAACATTTTTGACCGGTTTGAAAAGAAGGTAAATTAGTAAATACTTATGTAAACAAACACAACACTTAAGTAAAATCACACTTCAGATTCACTGATTTATTTCTAAATTTATGTCCAAGTTTTTTTATAATGAAGTCATCTACGAATATTAATTAAGGTTTGAACTTACATGATGTTTTCTAAATTTTTTATCTTTCACTAATATATATTAACCAAATTAACCTTTGTTTTCCGTCTTAAGAGTTTTAATATATATTGACTCCACTTTTTCAGTATTTGGTTTATTTTATGCATATATACAAATTTGTACTTTATGCAGTGTTACAAAGTGCCTTTGCTGGTGAAACAATGAGGCATTTTAGACTTACTAAAACTGATTAACACAATTCATAACTACAAATATATTTTCATCACATTTATCTTAATTGACTATTTACAGATTTCTAATGAGACTGAAAAGTATCATTTCAGAGTTTTAGTTTAGTTTTGTGTTTTGCCATTCATCGTTACTAGAACTTGTCTGCTGTTGGTTAACAGTGTTAACCTGGATGACATATCATACCGTATGTTGTTATTTATTTTAATTTCGTTATTAAATATTGATTAATGTGCATTTGAACATATCTTATATGCAGTAAGCATTTGTAGTGATTTTTGTCTTTCAATACAAACTGAATAACCTTTCCTAGCCCAGTATTCCATTGCCCTAACTAAATACAAGTAAATCTCCAAAGATAAATAATAAAAAATGACACTAATTATTTGACTTTGTACAAGAAAGAGTTGATCATTTTTTATATGAATTATTTGTACAGGCTTAGGCATTAGCGCGTCGTCGTACATGAAAGATGTGACACCATGGATGAGGCTTTTGCATGTATATATACACTACATAGCCAAAAGTATGTGAACACCGATCATCACATCCATGTGTGCTTGTTGAACATTTCATTCCAAAACCACGGATATTAATGTGGAGTTGGACCCTCTTGGCTGCTATAACAGCCTCCACTCTTCTGGAAAAGCTTCTCACTAGATTTTGAAACCTGGCTGAGAGGATTAGCTCCTATTCAGCCAAAGAGTTTTAGTGAGGTCGGGCGAGAAGGCCTGGCTCACAGTCGGCGTTCATGGGGCTGAGGTCAGGGCTCTGTGCAGGCCAGTCAAGTTCTTCCATACCAACCTCGGCAAACCATGTCTTTATGGACCTCGCTTTGTGCACGGGGCATTGTCATGCTGAAACAAAATAATGGCCTTCCCCAAGCTTTTACCACAAAGTTGGAAGCACACAATTCTCTATTATGCTGTAGCATTAAGCTTTCCCTTTACTGGAACTAAAGAGCCTAGCCCAAATCAGGAAGAACAGACACAGACCATTATTCCTTCTCCACAATACTTACAGTTGGCACTATGCATTCAGGCAGGTAGCGTTTTCCTGGCATCCACCAAACCCAGATTCGTCCGTCTGACTGCCATATAGTGAAGAGTGATTCATCACTCCAGATAACGCGTTTCCACTGCTCCAGAATCCAATGGCGGTCTGCTTTATACCACTTCAGCCGACGCTTGTCATTGCGCATGGTGATGTTAGGTTTGTGAGCAGCTGCTTGGCCATGAAAACCCATTTCATGAAGTTCCCGACGAACAGTTCTTGTGCTGATGTTGCTTCCAGAGGCAGGTTGGAACTCGGTAGTGAGTGTTGCAACTGTGGACAGACAATTTTTACGCACTACGCACTTCAGCACTCGGCGGCCCCGTTCTGTTAGCTTTTGTGGCCTACCGCTTCGTGGCTGAGCTGTTGTTGCTCCTAGACATTTCCAATTCACAATAACAGCACTTACAGTTTACTGGGGCAGCTCTAGCAGGGTAAAAATTTGACGAACTGACTTGTTGGAAAGGTGGCATCCTGTGACAGTGCCACGTTGAAAGTCACTGAGCTTTTCAGTACGACCCAATTCTACTGCTAATGTTTGTCTATGGAGATTGCATGGTTGTATGCTTGATTTATGCACCTGTTAGCAATAGGTGGGGCTGAAATAGCCGAACCCACTAATTACAAGGAGTGTTTACACATTTTTGGCCATGTAGTGTGTATTTACGTCAAAAATATTTCCCATTTCCAGCAACTGGATAGTAAAATCTATCTATGGTAGACTTGTGACTGGAAAAATATCAGACCGTTTTAGAATAGAAACATATATGTAAGAGCTCAGTATCTGGAAAAAGAAGAGAATTTCCCACATTCTTCAAGGAAAAGGACAAAATCTCTTAGAGCATAGTGTTTAACACAGCATTGTGCTCCAATATAAAACCACATACTAATACAGAGCAAGGTCGTCATCTGCAAAATACAAAAATATCCTTACGAAAGATATTTTGATAAAAGATTCCATTCCAATAAAATAAAGTTTTAAGCTCGAAATAAACGGATATTTTGACAAAAAAACAAGGTCTAAGAAATTAAGATATAAATAGCAGTATTCAACCCTGTTTTAAATGTGCCAGTTATTGTCTTTTATTCATGAAGCCTGTTTGAACGCGATCTTGAAAGTTGATGGCCACATACATTGAAGGCCTGTGGAATATGTGTTGGAATATAAAGCTTAACATTAATCATGCTGTCCTTTGCAGAAGTTTGTTACAGTTCAAATTACGATGTTATAAGATAATGCATAATCAGCATTGAAGAAACCTGTTCTATTAGTAGAATAAGACCTGGAACATATTTGTTATGAAGTGATAGAATCTTAATAGCTTATCTATCGCATATGGTTGGGAAAGAAATGTAACAAAGGTTTAAATTTCCATGGTGTATTTGAATTCTTTCATCTTTTACAGTTATATAAATATATTAACCAAAACAAACTTTGTTTTCCGTCGTTTGAATTTTAATATATATTGAAAATTCCTCAAGTCCTTTTTAAAAGTATTAAATTGGAAACGGATACAAACAGCCCAAAATGACTTACTACCGCAGTTAATAAAGCCACTTTTATAAACAGCTTGTATACCAGCTTCTGTTTAGAACTGACTAGCATTCTGAAAGGTCAATAATATTAAACCCCTAATGATTAAAATGGATTTCAAAATATCTATGTAGCTTCATTTGACTATCACAAATAACATCTGTCAGTAATCAGTGAAATGAAGATATAAACATTTTACAATGAAATAAAGATATTGTAGAATATAATACTTTGTTTATATCTATCAAATTGACACCCAAGTTAGGAAGAATCCAGTTGTATTTGGTAACGCCAAAAGTTAACGATTATCTTATTTTCTCCCACCAAGATTTCTTCAGGAGTTATTCATTTATACTTGCGAGCAGAATTGTTATTCTGTCTATTTCCTGTCTTCATAAGTTGTTGTGAGGAATCAGATAAACCAACATAAATGGATAAGTAATCAGACGAACGGACCAATTTAAACGGATAAGTAATCAAATGAACGTTTCGAGAGTGACAGCCATTTAAGTTTTTATTGCGTGAAGATGCTAAACGAAAATGACATTTAAAATCGTGCGTATCATCAGTGTCTTCGCTACTCCCTCGAACTTAGTAAAAGTCAATTTGTGCGGCGAGTAGGTCATACACACGCCTTTCCCCATATTTGTATAGCAAACAAAATAACTGCCACGCAATTCGCGTGTATATTTATTAGCATGTCTACACGTGAATAATTTTAGCTGCCCCATTTTTATTAACTTTCTCAGTTAACCATGAATCATAAAGAAACTTAGGAGTAATAGGATATCTATGGGAATCCGATGTAGTTTCTGATGAATATTTTAAAATTTAAGATGTTCGGTTTGATTTCTTAGCTAAACTAAACGTGAAACCATTATTCCTTTTGTATGAGATACGGGCAATAACAACAAAGTATAATGCAATAAGGATCTAGGTATACAGAATTATGTAGTCTTTATTCAGATGTCATTCTTGGAAGATTTGAAAAATACAGAATTTTTAGGAGAACAAATATTTTTACTGACAATGTGGTATACACATAAAAGTAGCTGAGTGCTGAGTCTTTAGCAGTTAGGGGAACAAGTTTTTCTACTATTGTTACTGATTAAAAAAAAATAGCTTTTCTTCATTATGAAGACAAGCTGACTGTTCCACTGCTTATGACAACGCTTTTGGTCGTTATATGACAAACAGTTTTATACAGTTGAGGAACAAACTACTTTTTGTTAACAGATCGATAATTTTCAATTTTGTTATACTTTTGTGTTGTAAACTGTTTTCTATCGATACGGAGATAGATTGACATTACTGATATAAGAACGATATCTTCTAAGTGCTTCGTTTTATATTTAGTAAGATGAACTGTTTCTTCGAAATATTTCTTTTTCCAAATTATTTTTTATTTATTTTTTATAAACTTTTCCTTTTCGAAAACCAATGGTTATTCAAGTAACAACTATAAGGAGCAAAACGTCTACTTTTACACTCACTGTATGGAGAGTGTTTAAAAGCAGAATTTGTTAGAAGAGTAGAACTGGAACACAACTAATAAACACTGGTCATTCTTTCAAACAGTTGCTGCTGCATGAAACTGATTAGGTGGCTGTTATCATGTAGCACGTTGACTTGGCAACAATTGGTTTTCATAGTCTGAAAATGACTATTTACACAAGCAGTTTAAGAATTTAAAATATGTTTTAAATTTCCTTATAGTTTTGTGTTACAACACCTTTAGCAGCGTTTTATGCAAATTATCACAGATAACGTTATAGAGAGAACTTCAGATACTGTAAAACGAAACGACAGATAACTTAATATTTCCTTCAAAAGTATAATTGTCGTTTTCACGCTGTTTATTACATGATATATATTCCATTAGCACTACATCAGATGAACAATGTTAATTAATTAGTTCTCACTTGCTTAATAAAACAACTGGACGATAACATAAAAACATTCGTCTCATGTTTTAACGTGATGTAAACATGTGTTAAAGGAAGTAACCGATGCTGAAATTTTCTGCCTGAAATCGCTTTCAGATTTCAAATTAAAGGCATTAAAAGTGTTAAGAAGTGTGAAAGTTATTACAAAAAAGCCATTAATTTTATGTTTCATAAAAAAAGAAAAACGCTACGCTATATTGAAAATGTGTTATTCTATAATACCGTTGCTGAGTTTCCTTAGTCTTTCGATATGTAAACTTCATGTTTAATATCGATGGTACACAGTAAATATCACACTAGTTACATCAATAAATACTTGCAAAACAAATTTTATCTTTAGTATAATTTCACAGCTGGTGTCGTTCTATGTATTATAACATAACATATCGATTAGATAAAACAAGAGACCTGTTTGTCCATTACGGCTGCTCCATTCTCTAAGAAAAACTAAAACTATTAAGTAAAAAAATTAAAACAATCCATTATCATTCATATATCTATCAAGTTTTCTTTTGAATTCACTCAAATTTACTGCCTCCACAACATCTGAAGGAAGCCCATAGACCAATTGCCCTATTATAAAAATAAAACTGTCTTAGCTGAAGACGGCTTCTACGTTGCCTAAATCTATATTTGTGTCTCCTAGTTGTATGATTATTGCCGTTACGTATGAAAAATACTGATGCATCAACACAAACAATTCTTTTTAAAATCTTAAACACTTCAATCAGATCCGCTTTAACTCTTATTTTTACAAGAGAAACAATTTGAAAGATATTAGCCCCTTCTCACATGAAAACCCATCCATCCCAGGTTCCATTTCAGTGATCTTTCTCTGAACCATTTTCAACAATTTAATGTTTTTTTTCCTAAAGTAAGAAGAACCAGAATGAACACAATATTCCAAATGTGACCTAACCAATGACCTATACAATGAAATTATAACCTCTTTAGACTTGTATTCAATACTTCTGTAGATACAAACTAAAATTCTATTTGCCCTACTACTGTCAACATCACACTGCGCGGATGGCTTAAGAGACTGATCAACCATTACACAAAGATCCAATTCTTTCATAAAACTATTAAGGTTATTCCCATCAAAATTATACTTATAACTTAAATTATAATAACCCACAAGCATAATCTTGAATTTATCAGAATTAAAAATCAATATTTTATTTGCCCAACTCACAAAATGATCTAAATCCTTTTGTAAAGCAGCAGCAGCATCTTCACAGCCATAAACACCAAACACCTTGATATCATCAGCAAATGTAAGTAATTATTGATGATTTCTTCATCTATGCCATTGATGTAATTTACAAAGATGAATGGTCCAAAGACTGAGCCTTGCAACGTTAACCCAGTTTAACTGAACTCCATTTATAACAACCCTCTGCATTCTTTTAGCAAGTCACTCTTTTATCCAATTTGGCAACGTATTCCCCACCCCTATAGCGACAATGTGTTTTACAAGCCCTTTATGTGGCACTTTATGAAATGCTTTCTGAAAATCCAGATAAACTGAATCTACACCTTTACCCTCATCTACAAATACAGTAACATCTTCAAAGCATGTCAGAAGTTTTGTAAAGCAAGATTTTTACTTAATGAACTCAAGTTGATTGATAGATAAATTTCTAAACTTTGTTAAACGACTTTGCAAAGTATCTTCTATCAGACTTTCCAAAAATTTTCCCACAACTGATGTAAGACTAATACGTCTATAATAACTAGGACAACTTCTATTACCTCCCTTGAAAACAGGAATAATATTAAATAATTTTCAGTCTGTAGGTACTTGTCTGGTACTCAAGGACTTCCGAAAAGTAGCTCACATATCCAGCCCTTAACTTCCCTTAATACCCTCTTGGAAATATTATCTGGCCCAAAGCATTATCATTTTTAAAACTTCCCAATTTTATTTGTTAACAAGCTCAGGATTTCTGCAATTATCTTGATCAACTTTGTTTTCACCTATCAATTGCTGAAGATGAGGAATACTGCTTAAGTCTTCATTAGTAAAAGCTGAAGAAAAACAGAATTTAATTAACCCAGTCATTTTACAATCATCACATACAATTCTTTCTTTGTCATCCCTCAAGGGTTCTATCCCAATCTAACATTTTGTTTGCTACTAATGTACTTAAAAATCCTTACTGTTAATTATTATATTTTCAGCCACATTTCTTTTATACATCCTTGTAAATGTATCAGTATTCTGTTTCGCCAACTTTTTTGATCTTCTATAATACAAGTCAATATAAAGTTCTTAAATTTGTAATGCTATTCTTTAATTTTATATCTTATACCCTTTGTAAGCCAACCATGTTTTTATTTGCAGCTATCCCTATTCTTTCTGTAAGAAATATACTTGTTTGGAATATTAAAAAAAATGTTTCTTTAATTTTTTCTTCATTTGTTGGGTTTCTCCAAATAAATCAGTTGCACGATTTACAACAGATAATTCTTATTACATCCCTTCCAAATTTTTTTTTTTTTTAAATTTTGGAATAAAATATCATTATTCCTAATTTACATGCACAACAAAACGCCAAACCTAATAAAGGAATGAGTACATGAAGTTTCCCCAACTTCCATCCTCTCAACCATTTCTATACTAGAAGTTAGCCAAAATTCTAAATTGGCATTATTTCTAGAAAGTTCCTGATGAATTGGCAAAGAAATCCATCTTGAACAGTTTCTAGAAGCCTTTCTCCCTCATGGTTTGTCACTAGCATTTCCAAATCAATATGTCTGAAATTGAAATTACTCATAATTATGACTTCATTAATGGCTGAAACCTTAATTTTACTATAAAGTTTCTTACTGATTTCACCAGTTTTATCTATTAGTCTGTAACAAATTCCTTCTAAGAGCTTTTCCTTTATATTCTCCAGGAGAAACCCAAATGGATTCAATCTCCTTGCTATTATCCTTAATAATCTCAACTTAAACAGGATTTAGCTCACATGTTACATATTGTGCCATTCTCCTCCTCTCTTAAGCACTCTGACCTTATTAAATAACCTATAACCTTGTATTACAACGAATTTTATGTTATCAAAAAAATCTACATTTAACCATGTTTCAGTTATTTCCATTATATCAAAATCTTCTATTCCTAACAGTGCTCTTAAGTCACATATTTTATTTTTTATACTTCTTGCATTATAACAGTAACAATTAAACCTATTCTTACAACTACTTTTATGCTGATTTCCTATGATAAACTTTCCTCCAGATCTTAGTTTTGTTTCATTTGGTTTATCTTTGCCCTCACAATTATCTAGACCTAGTTTAAAACTTCCTTTACAACTTAATTAATAGCCCTTACAAACATACCAAACTCTTTCCTACTTCTGTTTGAACTACAACATTCCCTTGTCTCACTGAACTGATTCTACATGTCAAACTAACTAACCTGCTCATATTTACATATTAATATGTCCTAACATTTAGCCCTAGTGACATAAAATTTCATCTCTACAATTAATTCTTGGCAGTATACCTAAAACAATTAATTTGTGGCATCTATCTTTAAATGCTTTTATCAGTCCCTTGTAGTTATCAACTAGCTCCGTTGTCTTACCCTTACTTATATCGTTAGCCCATACGTGCACAATAAGGACTGCATCGTTGTAAATCCCCTTTATTATATACCTAACTTTTTCAGCTATGTCTTCCACTTGTGGCCCAAAGTAGTATAATCTACCCCTTTTTTTCCCTGTTAACCTCACAGACTATTCTTTTAACATAATGTATTAAGAAATCATCTATAACTACAACCTCTTTAACTTCATAATCTATATCCTTCTTTATTCCGCTTGCTTACCTTCCTTTTAATAGTTCCTTCTCTGTATAAGCCTATGGCTGAAATCTATTGCCTAGGGCCTCTACAATTACATTCACTACTTTTGTAGTGATGTGACTCTTTCTAACTTTCTAAATGTCATTGTCAATCTTAGCTGATGCCTTCCTTGCATAACATAAATTCCTATGACGTTCTGCTGTTATTTCCCACAGTTTGTACTTATCTTTATCCTTCAACTTGCCAACTATACATATAAATTGAACATCTTCACTATTAGCTTCTTTAAAAGCACATAGTAGTTCACAGTTCTCAAATAAAATGCAGTCATTGCACCTGTTGCAGCTAACAAACTGGGTACGCTTAGAAATGTATCTCAGGACGGCTGGTATGGGTATTAACACTTTTACCACTAAAGCAGAGAAATATGTTTAGACCTTATTAGGTCATCTTCAAGGTAACAAAGAGCACGATAAACCCCTGAACTAATCTTATACATTTTATTACCTATATAACTAAAGTAAACACTCAATATTTTTGATTAAATACCTGTAAGCTGTTTCCCACACTGTTAAGCCTAAGTTTGACAATTTACAAGTTTTAGAGTGTATTTATTAAAAGAAACAATGTACTTAGTGTCTTACAATCTCACTGCAAGTTAAGTTATAAGTAAGCCGAAAGAACCGTTACACATACTTAGTCTAATCTAAATTTATACTATACATTACACTACTAAGATCTAAATTAAAAGCTTATATCTACTATTTTGGCCCCCAATCTTGCTAAATTCAGCTAATGTTTTGTTATTCAACTCTAATTTCTAAAGATCAAAATAACCAAACCAAATTACATTTAAAAATCCACATTATTATCAGAACGTAGTTTTCAATCAACGTTTTTCAGAAATAAATGTATAGGCTAAGTTTTACATCGTTCTACATAAGATTGAAGATCATGACAAAACTATAAATACTTGAAACTAGAGAGGATTACAGATATACTTATTTATTGTTAGTAGGCCTTGTTCCTGGTTTCTATAAAATACAAATCAGTAATAATAACTGTTTCTATTTTCAAACTTACACAATTATTTCAATTTAATTCCTGTGTCATGATATTTCTAGTTTTATCAACATATCTATGGAGACGTTAAAATCTGGAATATGAGAAATTTTATTTGCAGTGTAAAAGGCAATCCATTTCTTCATACTCCAAGATCGATCGACTTTGAATTGGTGAATTTGAGAATTCTTTATTATTATATTTCGGTCCCTACAAGTCTTAAAATTCTTGAGAACCGTAACTAAATGATTCACAATCGATCCATTACGTACTTGTAACACCAATGAATTATAATTAATAATATGATTATTTGTAAATGTTGAGTTTAGAAGCAAATTTAATTTATAATTTTTTTATCTTTTTGTTTGTTATTTTCTAATTGTTCCCCTGCATGTGAGCGGTAAGTTTATTAACTTAAACGCTAAAATCTGAGGTTTGATTTCATATTGTGTATGGGGCATAGATATTCCATTGTGTAGCTTTTTGTTACAGCAAACAAACAAATCTTTTAAATTAATTAGCTTACTCAGCTAAAGGTAGTGGACTCAGCAGATAGCCCGATGCGGCTTTGCTGTAAGAAAACACACACACAGCTAAAGGTAATTAAGCTGATATTGCATGATTGTATAGTTTTATTACTCGGTTAAATTATGACTTTTGTATTTACTTACGTAGCCTCCCTCTTGGTCAGCGGTAAGTTTAGAGACTTACAAAGTTAAAACGGGTTCGAATCCCCTTCACACCTATCATGCTCATCCTTTCAGCAGTGGGGGCGTTGTAATGTGACTATCAATCCCATTATTCGTTGGTAAAAGAGTAGCCAAAGAGTTGGCGGTTGGTGGTGATGACTAGCTGCCTTCCCTCTAGTCTTACTCTGCTAAATTAGGAACGCCTAGAGCAGATAGCTCTCGTGTAGCTTTGCGCGAAATTCAAAACAAACCAAACAAAGTTAAAATATGCTTTTAAATTCTCCATGGTGGATAGTTTAGATGACCCGTTTTGTAGCTAAAAACAAAACCGATTAAACAAACAAGCAACAACAAATCAAAGTAGCTGTTTATAAAACAAATGTCATTATGAAACTTTCCTTTCATTTTATGTCTGTCCCCTGTTAGGACAGCGATAAGTCTTCGAATTTAAAACACTAAAAAAGATATTCGATTCTCATTGGTGGACACAGCATATAACCTGACGTGTCTCAGCTATAAGAAAAAACACATATTTTGCATTTTATTATATTGTGCTAATAATTACTAATCGTAGTGTTAATAAATTGAGAAAAATTGAACATTTTATTTAAAAAAGGTGTATTTCTCATAAATTTAGAAAAAATGAACATTTCAATAAAAAATGCTCTTTTTTTCTGGAAAGTACCACACAGGAAAAGTGTTCAGATTCTACCGTTATAAGCTGCAATGTTTTGATATATTAAAGTGGTACAATTTATTGGAAAAATAATACTGTTTTAAGAACATAAATTTTAGTAATATATTTATAAATTAAATAAACAAAATTGTGATCAAACTGTCACACACAGTTTTTGTGCAAGTCATATTCTTGTTGTGATGAGAGCACTTTTATTTAAAACTGTGTTCTGAAATAAAGAAATGGTTATTGCATACACTGTGGTTGTTTATCTGTCTGAATCTTGAGTACCCAATATGTGAAATTGTTTATGGATCTGTGTTTGTAGTGTCATTCAATATATAGCACCACACTGCATATATTATTTCGGCCATACGCATACACTCACACACACATATATATGCTAAGGAGTATAGAATTCCTTCTTCCATTCAGTGCTTGCTATGTTGGTTATCAAACATCCCTCTTTTAGCAAAAAAATCAACAGAAAAACGTCGATCATATCAATACAAAATTCGATCAGTGGTGTAAATCATGGCTTTGGCAAAAGATGCGAAACTCGATGACATTTCAGATTCCATACAAGTCTTTCTTACGCACGTCGCTAAGATGACTTACAACGTCGGATAATTTTTCAATAAAGACGGTTGAAAGCACTTAGCATCCAATATGGCGTAGTTAACTACAGACCAGGTCAGTGCAAAACTTTATGCAGTACTGCCTCATTATAATGCTACCACAGAAACCCAAGAGCAATATAGGTGGTAGAGCGCCATAAACAACTAGTCGAGAAGACACTCATACTGAACGAATACTAAACCAATCAATCAATAAGATAACTGTTTATTCACAGGAGGAAAATGGAAATAAAAATTACGCAGATAAGGTAAAATAAGATAAAAACAACCGGTATTTTCATTTGATAATTAAAATCGCCCAAACTAAGTAGGCTTAACGACACTCTAAACCTGCTGCAATTAACGATGACATCACTGTTTCCTTCTGACACTAAGCAGCGTCTTGGTTTCACCCGTAAAGATTTTTTAGAACTTCTAGCTGTAAAACCATTTACAGATAAGTGGAATCCCCACTGGACATAATGATAGTCAATAGTTTTCTATGTTTTCACGCGTGCAAGTGGCTAGGTAACTGCCTATATCACTTTATATCTATCTTTTAGAAACGCTATATTAGTGACACTTTTTTGCTAGTTCGACTCACTTTGTCAAATTCCTTTTTTACGACGGTCCGGCACAACCACGTGGATTGAGGCGTTCGACTCGTAATCTGAGGGTCACGGGTTCGAATCCCCATTGTACCCAACATGCTTGTCCTTTCAGCCGTAAGGGTATTATAAAGTGACGGTCAATCCCACTATTCGTTGGTAAAAGAGTAACCCAAGAGTTGGCAGTGGGTGATGATGACTAGTTGCCTTCCCTCTAGTCTCACACTGCTAAATTATGGAAGGCTAGCGAAGATAGCTCTCGTATAGTTTTGTTCGAAATTTAAAACAAACAAACAAACAAACAAACAAACCTTTCTTACGTTAATTTCCAACATCCCAATATTAAGTTCATATCTCTGATAATCATCTTTGTCATCGGGATTCAGTCATGTTTTGGACCAGGAAATGTTAGGTTGAGCGTTGACCTCCTACTTCCTCTCAGGAGTTATTTTGTTTACACCCTTACTGAAACATAGGTATTACGTTGTTGCATTTCTTATAGTATGTTAACTTTTGTCCATTGTCCGCAGTTTTACATATCCTTTTCGTGTCATTTCCAATTCATAGGGTAATGTTAACTCTTATATTTGAACTATCTTCACTTATACATGATCGAACTAGTATTTCGTGTTCACAATACAGTTTCGCTCAGCAGTCGAATACAAATACACAGAAAATCCTATTTTTCATGCAAAATCCCTTTCAAATTGGTAATACGTTTGAGATGCCCGGCATGGCCAGATGGTTAGAGAGCTCGACTCGTAATCTGAGGATCGTGGGCTCGAACCCCAGTCACACCAAAACATGCTCGCCATTTCAAGCGTGAGGGCTTTATAACGTGACGGTCAATCTCACTATTTGTTGGTAAAAGAGTAGCCCAAGAGTTAGTGGTGGGTGGTGATGACTAGCTGCATTCTCTCTAGTCTTATACTGCTAAATTATGGAAGGCTAGCGTAGATAGACCTCTTGTAGCTTTGCGCGAAATTCAAAGACAAACAAACAAACTACGTTTGTGTTTAGTATTCAGTTAGTCTTGCACTGTTCAGCCAAAACTTTCCTATTTATGATGGTTAGAATGGAGAAACAGATATTTTGGTTCATTATGTATTATGTAACTCTCTAGTTTGCTAATGAGCTCATTTTTATTAATAGTTTTCCTATAATATTGATGCGAATTATCCAGAAGGCTATCTTATAGAGTTGGAATGTTTGAATAGTTTTGTAGATACACTGAGTTTTTTCCGACTGCTACTTTTTGCGGGTTTTCTTTTTTTTTTTTGCTATTAATTTTCGGTGTCCAGTTCAGTTTTGAGTTAAATGTAATGCTAAGAATTTTGCTGATGTAAGTTGCATCCATATAAGTGTGGTATTAACTGCTTGTTTTGTACGATTCTGTAAATAATATGACTTATGTCTTGTACACATTAATTTCAGTTATACACTTGTTGCAGTACAATTATATTTTGTTTAGTTGTAGTTGTATATTGCACGTTTCTGTTGTTAGGATTGGGGTCTTCTTCCAGATGGCAATATCATCGGCGAACTAAGAGCAAAACGTATGGTTTGGATCTTTTTAGACATACATAATAAATAGAGTAGCGCTCAGTACTCCTCCTTAAGGAACACCCACCTTTCGAAGTGCAACACCAAAAGTAGATGTCCTCAGCGTTTACTCTGGTCTCCTGAACTTCCCACTTTCTTCTCTTTTAGTTTATGACAGGATATAATAAATTTAGCTTCTCAAACCACGTGACAATGAAATAAGCAGAAGATGGTGCTAAATAGTTGGGAGTCAAGACATCATAGCTTTTTATCCGATAAAGCGTTATAACATTATAGTGAAGCAGTTATGCGTGATGAATTGTACGATAAAGTAGTTGAAAACTTGTGTTAATTAAATGTCAACATGTGAAACTCGTTAATTACCTGCAGCCTTGGTTTTAGTGGCATTAGCAAATTAAAGAACATTTAGAAACAGGAACATTTCTTCCACTATTGACTGTTTACTCTTATAAAAATGTTGGTTTTACAAATAAACTAATAAAACAATGAGAAAAATATAAAAGTCCTCATCCGATTCTGATTTATCCACTGGATTTTTGACATACGTTGTACCTTTTGCTTGTAAGACAATTTCTTTTTATCGTGATAAGCTTCCCAACAAACTGATTTACTTACGTACATGTTGAAACACAACATTGAAGCTATAAAGTTTCCAATTACAATGTGACGAACTCATTGCGTTTTTCTATCGATTAATCAAACTCTTCGGGTAATAACTAAAGACGAATCTACTCTCTGACTAACAGATTTGAAGTATATGAAATACAAAGAAACGTCGTTTACTCTTTATTGTTTTAAGCCTGATATTTCAATGAAAAAGCAGATAAAAAACGTATTTGGTTGGCTAGACTTCACGAAGATATTTATTGCCAATTTAAACTAAATAATTGTTTTAATGTTTAATAACGTAGACATACAAAAAAAAACACAAATACTTCATTATGGAATGTTATGTATCTAAGCCTTAAGATGTGTCAAAATGATTAAATGTCTTGATGAAATCTGAATAGTTAAAGATTAAAGCACACCCATAAAAAACAAAAAAGCGATTTATAGATTTTTTTAAGAAATGCTTTAACAAACATTTATTTACGGCTCTGTATTTTTGTTTTATATTTTCTATATAACCTATGACAATTATGTCTCCGGTAGTTTCTAAAAGTAAAGGTCTCTATTAAGAAATATTTAAACTTACTGCTAATTCGCATTCAACTTTATTTATTTCAGAATTTTTGCGAAAAACTAAGGAAAGAGATATTTAATCATAACAGTACCTAAATATAAACTGATAGATAGATACTTAGCCAACAGCACCACCCACAGCCAACTCTTGGGATGTTTTTGTCTGGATGAATAGTTGAATTTGATTCTCACGATTTTTGACAGCATGCTCATAACATGAATCATCGAATTCTCAGCTTGAACACACTAAACACTAGGCAACTTTAAACAAAAATGTTAATAATGATCAAAATGTAGCAATGTTAATTATTTTCAATATGAATGCTGTTTCACAGTAATGTTATATGACAACAGTTTTTCTAAGAATATTTTAATATCTTTTAACTAAACTAAGCCTTATTTATGCTGGTACAACAGCAAATATATGTGTAGTTATGACTGTCAACTGTTATGACGTTTGAAGGCGTACTAATTCAAAAATAGCTGGAACTACTTTTTCTCAGTGGATAAATAAGAAAAAAAAATTTTATTTTGTGCTTTACCTTGGACTGTGAAAATTATGTTTAAATGGAATTTATTTTTTATAAGGCGTACTAATTCAAAAATAGCTGGAACTACTTTTTCTCAGTGGATAAATAAGAAAAAAAATATTTTATTTTGTGCTTTACCTTGGACTGTGAAAATTATGTTTAAATGGAATTTATTTTTTTCTCTCCAAAGAATACAAAATTAGTTGCAATTTATAGGAATTATGTTTCAGGTTACGTATTACAAAGACTTAAAGTTCTATGTTCTTTGCTTCTGCTACTTCATCGATGCCATAATTTACAAGGATCGATTTAATGGAGAATAGCTTAGCTTCAGAACCAACAGTTCAAAATTTTGCTGTAAAACTATATTAGATCATGGTTTAACGTTCACACGAACAACTAACAACAGTTACATTCTCTGTTACAATTTCGAGGTATATATTTATACTGTGTGAATCTTTCTCATACTTACTGAGAAAAAAAAAGAAAGTCATGCCAAAGTCCAGAACTTAATAGGATATTTACGATAGGTATATAAAAATAATACTGAAAAAACGGAATTACTAAAGGATAAGATGTCAAAGGAAAAACAGCGAGTTGTTATTAATTTGTTACATACATTCTGGCTACAATAAATATTAACAAAGTGTTTTTCCCTTGGTAGATCATTTATCAAAAGAACCCAGTCGCAAATTCATTTTTTCTTCTAGTGAATATTGGAAGTTGATTTATTAGGTCATCAGAAGCTTTCGTCCGTGTTAAGCAGAGTATGTTATTCTATCCATGAAATGTAATATTTCAATTGATTTAAAAGTAATATACTAGCGTTTTATTTTCGTCAAGTAAAAATGTTCAATAACTGAAACTTTACACTTGAAACTAAACACATTTTCATTCCATTAAAACTGGAAAAAATAGTATGATTTTTTATACAATTACAATAAACCTACTCGAACAGTGACACAGCATCCTTACTTTAGGAAACTCCAGTTTAATATTTACTATAACTTCTATTTTTTTCATAATAGCTATAAAAGTGGAATCTTACGTTTTGAGCTAGATTATTAAAATACTGCATCAACAATAAGTCTTCTCAAAACTATCTGTCAGAGAACTAGATATGGAGAACAAATAAAGATGTACTAGTGAAATATTTCGGCACTAAAACCAAAAATCAAATAACATAAAACAAACATAATCTAGATTATAGAGGAATTGTGATGTTAAGCAGATCGAAATTAAAGAAGTTATTTGTGTAAGGTAATTAAGATAACAATTCCAACTGAAATTTAGATAACATGTTAACATTTACAAAATCACCATAATTTTTATTATCACCACATCTTATTTATGCCGTCTACATTATTATATCTTATTTACGGTTTTTGTGAGCTAGAGGTAATTGTGTGCAAGTTATCTGTAATTAACAATAAAGCGTATGCTATGGTGATGTAAGCTGTGATAATACAGACTCGGAGTATATTTTATGAAATATATGCAAATTTTGTGGGCTGCAAGTAATGTTGAGCATATTATCTGCAGTTAAAAGCAAAAAAACTCATTCTTTTCATACCACTTCGTTGTATACTCTAAAATTGTGCTTTAATAGGGCAAGTATATTAAGAATAGCAAAGATCTTATGTTTGGAATGGTACTCTGTAAAACTGAGAATTTATGTGCTAATTTTCATGTGTGTATTTGTATTTTATTAAGAACAGTGAGAAGCTATACCCATTTAACATTTATGTTAGACTACCAATTTGTTTTTCACTATCGCCAGAGTAATTTTTTTTCCTTTCAACATTACATGACGCAGCTAATCCGAACCAGTCTTCTGTAATATAATTTTGGAAGTAATTGACACTAAAAATATACACTCATAATCTTGCATTCCGAACTGGTTTGTGGCTGCTGTCTTTAGAATTATGAAATGGTTAATATATGCATCACAAGCTATTTACCATACCTTTTATTTTTCAAAGTTACTTTGAATTTGAATTTTATTAAATAATTGAAATAATATTTTCATTTGTGTCTAATTATTGATATAAATTATTAATTAGGTGTTTTTTTCAAGTTCAAAGCCTTTGGCGATGCAATCAAATACTTAAAAAATGTTCAAGGCAAAACCAAAATTTGAATATGGAAAACCATTTTTTTTCTTTGTTTTAAGAATTAGGTCTATGCCATGTCCCTGGTAAATAAACGTTTGAAAGAGCTTTAAGATTTTTTTTTCTTTTAAGCATTTTGAAATACGATAAACTCATCTGAAAGAAATGAACCATAAAGCCATTATGAAAGCTTTTCATTATCCATTGTTATACCTACAACGTTTGCGTGGGTTTAATAAGCGCATTCCGCTTGAATTGAAATATGGTAAAAACCCAAAGTATAAACTTTTATTTTTATTATTATTTTTGTTTCTACTAGCTCAAGTGTAGCTAGGACCAGCTTCAAATTGTGTTTGGATATTGTTACTTTCATTTCTATTAAGAATAAAGTATTTTCATAAAGGTTAAAAAAATGAAAGATTTTGTTTTGTAAATTGCCGTTGTGAGCAGTTATTCAGACTTCAATGGTTCTTATGAAAACTGCTTTAATACCAGTGTGTTGAAATAAATATAATTATTTTGTACGCTAGAGTATGTAGCAAAGTCCTATTTCATTGCAGTAAGCTCCATATAAAATTTAATATAAATTGGTCGAAATTTGAAACTCCTGTATCCTCTTTTAAGGGATAATTTTATTTTTATGTCACTGTTACAGAAACACTAAGTCATGACCCAGCTAACACATAGCATTTCTACAACGTGGCTGGATAGTTGTGCGTTGATAAAATTGATAACATAATGCATTATATGCTGTGACACTGTTAGACATTAATGATGAATATATACACTGATGAATTTTGCTAGTGCACAGCTATTCAGCAACGATGTTGAAACGTTATGTGTCAGCTAGGAGCATTTGTTTCTTTCTGTGTTTAACGATCTTCATTAAAAGACAGAAACAATTGTTGTTGTTGGTTCGTAGAAGGTGTTAAGTTCAAGGAAGTAGGAGTGCTCAGAAATAGAAAGTTATTGTTCACATCCCTCGTGGCAATCAGAAGACTTCGAGACATAAAATATTAATCTGATGAAATGTTAACTCCAGTTGTCACAAAGGAAGTTGAAAAGCCTAAAATAGAAGAAAAGAAAACAGAAACAAACGAACGAGAAAAGAAATATATATATACATAAAATAAAATAAAATAACATAAAACACGAAAATAAAATAAAATAACATAAAACACGAAAATAAAATAAAAGCAAATTAAGGTAAAATTATTTAACATCAAATAGAATCAGGGAATACAAAAAAATAGGAGTGGATTAAAAGATCCAATACCCAATATGGGTATGAAGGAAAACAGGAGTATCCCGAGAGAAACTAAATTCACTAGTCGGACCCAGAAAACTCTACTCAATCAATGTCCGAAATTATAAACTGTAGAGATTAAAGTTTTTAAATAGCTACATTGTCTCTTGCTAGTAAGATATGTATTTCATCAATGTAATCTGGGGTACACTCTATGCGAACCACTATCAGTCGCCTAAAAAATAACAAATCAGTAAGGTTTAAGTTATTTAAGGGGGGTGGAGAGGTCCTGTACTAGAATTCTGGGTTTTAGAGCTAGCAATGTGCGTTCAAATCCGTACGATAGCACAAAACATGTTACCTCTCCCCTTTTTAAGTTGTGTGATTGCATTATAATATTTTAGCGTTGACAGTGGTGGTGACAAATCGCTTTAGTAACTGTCAAAATACAAGTTCAAGCTTCGTATTCTCTCATGTACTTTTAGAAAGATGATTAGATTAGTATCTAATCATAAAATAAAAACGTCTGTCTCTTTTTTTAGTATCAATAAAGTCCTGGTTTCTACTACTTGTGGTTTATATCTTTGTACTTTGTGTTTTAATGCTTATCTGCACAATACGCTGTCTGAGCTGTGACCATCAGAGTTATCGAGGCCTACTGTGTTAGTGTTACATTGTGATTTGTTTAGTAAGTTAATACAAAGAACAAAGATGTATTGATGCAAATTTAAAGATCAACCAGCATAAAACACTAATACAAGTATAGTACATTATACAAAATTAAATTAACCATGACTAACTTCAGGGCTGTATGAAGCAGTTAGACCATGGCCTGACCACTTTTTCCTGACCTGTTTAAGCGGTATGTCTGCGGACTTACAACGCTAAAATCCGGGTTTCGATACCCGTGGTGAGCAGAGCACAGATAGCCCATTGTGTAGCTTTGTGCTTAATTCAAAACAACAACAACGTTTAACTACAACTTATGTATCAAAATTTGCTTTTTCAATTCAGTAAATTACGTTGTGTTTATGCAGTATATGTTTTTAAAATGGCTCAAAGTTCTACCTAATAGCATTAAATGCTTGATTTTCCGTTATAAAAGATTCTTTCTGAATTCACTTTAATTTTGAAGAGTTAGCTGAACAAACCAGATAATAAATTAAAATCGACAGTTTAATGTGGATTCCAGATTGCAACAAAGCAAAATAGTCGGTAAGGTCTTATTTTGAAGTTAAAAAATAAGACATTTAATGGAAGTATTCGAGTAAGTTTAACGTCACGTAAGATCTGACTTGAACGAATCGTTTTACTTAAACATAAGTAAGGATTTGAGTATAGATAAGAGCCACGATATGATCATACTTTACTACTTATTACTGGACAAGAAATTAGCTTTAGTCATTGAACTAGAATCTTTAACGAAGTTCGAAAACATGACTTGAGCTTTGAAAGCTGTTTTCGTCATTCTTTTTACGTGGCACAAAATACAAAGTGTAATTTGAATATTAAATATTCAGGTCACACCGACGAGTGTGGTTTATAGGTGTGGCATAATTCGAACAATGTTTCTTGTAGATCAAAGTGTGTTATATCTTCTTCGTCTGCAAACTCTAAAACATAATCTATATATGTTATATTTATCAATAGTGTTCCTCTGGCTTCACACGTCACGCCACCTGAGTTATGTGTCTTTGAATTCTTTACTGATAACATAAATACTCACGCAGTAAAATCAAATCGTATCTGAATAAAACGAATGGATAACTTTGTTGTTAATTCCAAAAAAATAGTGGAAAGTTAATCCAAATAGATCACATTGGATTTTTGTTGAGTAAAAATGTGTTTGTTTGTTATTAGCGCAACCATTTGTTTCTGAACAAATAAACTCTACATTTTACATTCAGAACTTTAGTTTTGTTGATTTTAGGATTTGGTAATGCAGCTGCCCAGTTAGCATTGAAGAAATAGAAAAGGTCAGTGTGAATTTACAGGTTTATACACTTACCTTATATTCGCTCACGGTGTAGGTCAATAAGACTGTTTGACTTTGTGAATGTGTAATTCATTACTTCTCTGTTGTTTTAGAGTTTCACTTACGCTGCATATATATTAATAATGCAGACCAATGACGTTGCATGAATTAATTGCATAAGCCACAGCATATAGTTTATCGTGATTAAATGCTTTAGGGCATAATGCGATATTGACTTACAAATTCGACCACTTTATCAGGTACATAAGACTAAAAAATATATACTTTAACGTATTTCTACTTTGCCGAAAACTCATTAAAACATTTACTTGAGAAATAAAAAAAACTACGACATTCCAAAATTTCAGTTTCGTACCAGATGGTGTGCTTATTTGTATTTCTGGCCACACAGTAAACGATTACTTTAGATTAGTTCGAACGTGTGGTAGGAACATATTACACTATAGTATGACTTGAATATAACTAAGTTAGATTAGTTCACACGTGTGACGGAAACGGATTACACTGTAGTTTGACTTGAATATAACTAGGTTAGATTAATTCGAACGTGTAATAGGAGCATATTACACTATAGTTTGACTTGGATATTTTCGAAAATAGACGCCAGCTAATAAGAACGGTTTGTTCTTTCTATTAGATACAGTCAATAATTTTGAGTTAGATAATTAGATACAGTCAATAATTTTGAGCTGGATAATTAGAGATATTCATTCTTTCTTAAAACTGATATTTTATTGTGATAATGACGCACAAGAAAAGCAAACAAACAATATACACCAACATACTACCCAAACCTAGCGGATATTAATAATTTCTATCGATAAGTTAATATTAAAAGCAACTGGAAAGGTCTATGAGTTAAATTCTTTTACCTTAATACTTTTATCAGTTTTATTTTTAAGAATGAATTACACTAACATTACAATAAGCACAGCTTTGTTTGACTTTTGTTTTTACCATTACGTTTGCCTAAACGTATTATTTTTCATAAAAAAACCCAACAACAACTAGACATCGTATTTTTACTAACCGTAGGACGTTAGGGTGCACCAACAACAGAAATTACTTGGGGGTTCGCAGAAATTTTTCCGGGCGAGGCAGACTAGTATGAAATTATTAAGTAAATAAATAAATCACACAAATATGCTGAATGAATAGTGCAAGAATTATGTTTCTCATTTTCCAGGAGTACAAACTGCCCTTTGCCCCACCCTCTGTGGACGATCATACATAATCAATTATTATTTTCAGGATGATTAACTGATTTACCAGGGTTAACTCAATATTTAGGAACTCGAAAAACCAGGGTAAACTTCTATGCTAAGTCAATGAACCAAATATAAGTAATTTCAAGCTTCAAGTTATTTTGCTTTAAACTCATTTCGTTGATGTTTTCAATTTCACGGGTGAAAGGGTTGTGTTCATTTAATGTGCGTGATTATAGTAACCATTGGAGGTTGAGACCATAATAGCATTCGAAAGTTCGTGAATAAAAAAAACACTTGAAGATTCTAAAAAGGATTATTTTGTATCACGAGGCAAAAGATTGAAGTATTTACGTAATAGCAGTAACTTCAAGATTCGGAGGATCATTACTTACACGTGTTTAACTCCATAGTCAACACTGATAGAAAAAAAACACGCATGAATTTGATAATTAAAACTAGTACAAGTAACTCCAAGTACCTCAAAATTATTTTCATGAGAAGTGCTCGTAAACGAGTATACTTAATTTTAACTTTTTAATAAAGTGTAAGTAAAAATATCTTGATGGTTAAAGGGTTCTACTCGCAATCTGAGTGTCGCGAATTTAAATCTCCGTTACGGAACATGTTCATTCTATATGGTTGCCAACTAATTTAAAATGCTCATAGTGCGCCAATATATGGTACTGAAAACTCGTAAAAACAGGAGAACGATATTCCGTGAATATTTCTGATAGTTTCTTTGTGATTCTAGAACCAAATGTCTACTTTTTCAATTATGATATTTTGGAGCATGCACAACCAATTCGTATATAATACAACCAAGAATTGTTCTCTTGACAAAAATCATAAAACATTTACATGGCGATAGTCAGTTACAATATCTCACTTCAAAGACCAGCCAAGTTGCGTTTGACTGCTCGTCTCAAGTCATGAATAAAACTCATTCATTAAAAACGTGAACATTTCTTACACCATTTATCACGGTGTAATAGGGTACCTGAATCGATGCGGAAAAGGGAAAGCCTGAAAATCTTAGTTTTCTTTTCATGAGATCTGAAATGTTCTCATGGATATCCTTTAGCAAACAGCCTGTACTTGAAATTACAAAGGAATAAAAACAAATGAACAAAAATAGTTTAAAAACACCCATGAAGAGCTTTAAAGATAAAATGTTTGTTAATCGAAATCTGCTCTCTTACTTCAGCTGTATAATATACTGATTGAAATGGTTCTCACTTATTCATCTTTCTCATTTGTTAGAATGTAAAGATATCTTCTAATTTGAAAGCATAATGGTATAGAAGACAAAGTCGTGCAATGGTTTTATTGTCTTAAAGAGCTTACATGTTCTGCAGTAATACCTGTATGCTGAATCAGAAAATCCATTATTCCTCATCTCGTACAGATTGTTCACAAAATGTCATACACCCTTTTATACAAGGGAATCATTTTCATTGAAATCAGGTCAGGTTTTGTTATGCTTAAAATGTTGACAATCACTGATTATAGATTTCTGGTTTGGTGTTTTATAGCACAAAGCAACTAGACTATTTAGAAACCCCGAGAACCCGCTAGTAAATAAACAGTTAACAGGCTGCATGATGTACCATTTCGAGATAATATTCATTTGTGCGTGCACTTTGATTTTCCTTTTCAATATTACTTATTCGTCGTTATAGCAACACGAGGTTGTATAAATAACCCAAACATGTTCTTTTATATTTGTGGTAAATTTGAAATAAGTAAGAGTTTTTTCCTTCTTAATTTGTAAAAAAGGCCGTATGTGATAGAAAAAAATATTATTTTCAAAATCTGCCTTGATGAATTATGGAAAATTCGTTATTAAAAACTAAAAAACTTTTATGAAGTTTAAATTTGCCGGTGTATTTAATGAACAAGTTTGATAAAAAAAATTCTACTTGTTCTTGAAATACAAGTTTGGAAGTGATAAATGATTTTCTTTCTTTCTTGTTTACCTTGATAACCTGTATTTTAATTCTCAGTTGTACCTAGATTTATTACTACCGTTCATGAAAAATATAAAACTCAATATTTTGCATGTGGGTTTTTGAGCCTCACAGAATACAAACGAAAAAAAATCAAATAGTCGTTTCGTTACTTCAACAATTATGGATGAAGATTGATTCAAGTTTGATTGAACCGATTTACTTAAAATGTGGTATTAAGATGTAAAGAGTCATTCAAAACATTAAAATAGATTTAGATTTCAGCAACTTTATAACTGAAGCTCCCATTTATGGTTTACGAGCGTTTTGGATCTAACATTAACCTGACAAGCACATTTGAAACAATAGTCGTGGAAATAAGGTGTTTACAATAGTTATCGAAGTTTCTAGTGAGCTTTTACGACTCATTTACATTTTACCAGAACGATATTTAGTAGAAAAACTTTAAACACTCAAATCTACTATAACTTCTTAAAATACTATTGCCATTTGCATATGTGCAATTTTTGGATTTATATACGCATGCTTCAAGTTATTAAATGCTGTAAGACACAAGTTGACTTTTAGTTAACAGCAGTTAACAGCGATGTTGTATAGCTTTCTCATAACAGCTTACTAGTAAAATTCTAAATGCAATGAATGTCACGCTTTCCATTACTATGTTGTTTGTTAGTTTGTATTAATTTCGCCAAAAGCAACGCCAGGGTTATCTGCGTTAACCGTCCCTAATTTAGCAGTGTAAAACTAGAGGGAAGGCAACTATCATTACCACCCATTGCCAACTCTGGAGCTACTCTTTCCAACGAATAGTGCGATTGATCGTAACATTATAACGTTCACACGGATGAAAGGGTGAACATCTTTGGTGTGACGGAGATTCGAAGTCGTGATTCTCGGATTACGAGTCGAGTGCCTTAACCACCTAGCTATTCCAGGCCCATCACCATGTTAAAGGTATATCTATTTGTGTTCAATTTATATTAGCTAAACATTATTTAACAAACATTTTTCAAAGAGAATATTCATTATATGTGCATAGCAGCCGTATGCGTATGAATTTTGTGCATAAAGTTTAAGTTCAAAGAAGACAAATATTTGGTTTGAATTTCGCGCAAAGCTACACGAGGGCTATCTACGCTAGCCGTCCGTAATTTAGCAGTGTAAGACTAGAAGGAAGGAAGCTAGTCATCACCACCCACCGGCAACTCTTGGGTTGGTCTTTTACCAACGAATAGTGGGATTAACCGTCATATAATAACGCCCCTACACCTGAAATGGCGAGCATGTTTGATGCGAGGGGGATTCGAACCCGCGACCATCAGATTACGAGTCGAATGACTTAACCCACCTGGCCATGCTGGGTCGAGGTCGAGGTAACGTTATGAAATTACAATGTTAAAATCGAGAGTTAGTTTCACAACAATAACTATGCATATGCATTGTACTACTATGTATAGTAAAGCATAAGTTGCGAACTGAGAATCTAAAGATTTAACCTAAAAATAAAGATGATTTTTTCTACCAAAATAACAAAGACTAGTTTTTTAAAATATTCATTGCCTCTTCCCTTCCTAATCGTCCCCTCGCTAGTACAGCGGTAAGTCTACGGATTTATAACGCTAAAATCAGGGCTTCGATTCCCCTCGGTGGGATCAGCAGTCAACCCGATGTGGCTTTGCTTTAAGAAAACACAAACACACAGAGACCTAATTATGATATTTTTTATGTTTTATGAAATATTCTTTCTATACCAGTAACATCTCAATATTTTTCAAGTAGGAAAGTCTAGCGATTTTCTAATGTTCGGAAAGCTGTTCATCTGATTACCTGATTTATCACTTGTGGTTAAAACTGGGATCCATTTTGGTGTTCGTTACATTTGTGCTTTTTTGTCTAAAATTATTTGCAGCAATATCGTAGTTTTGTTAATTTCATGTGTTTTGAAAATTAATGTATTATTTGGGAACAGTGTTTAATGAAAGTTATTCTAGGTTGAATTCTTAGAAGCCCAAAAATTCTACAATGATTGCGTATATCTAATTATTGTCAGTATTTATTCTTCCGCAATGTTTAACAATGGTTCAGCAGAAGATCAGAAGACTTATAATGTTAAAAACCAGGATTTGATCATTGTGATGAACACAACAAAGGTAATCCATCGTTTACTTCCGTATTGAACAAGAAACAAACTTCCTGCAACAGTTGTTATTATTAACGTACATTATTGTGAACATCTTGGTCAAGGCGAGTTTAAGATGTTGCATCACTCCATTGTTAAAGTACCTTATTGAGTGCCCGGCCCGAAGGTACTGATTACAGAAGTAACTTTACCTTTTCTCTGTTTGTTCGTATCGAAGTTTAAACATATGAACTACCAAAGTTTACATTAACTTAAACCTTTATAAAAATGTTAGACACTGACTTTCATAGAAAAATATTGCACTTCAAACAACAAGCAACCAACAAAATAATTTCTACCTTGGTTATACCCTTCAGCGTTTGCTTACCTGTATCAGCCTCCTTTCTGGTTTAGTTATTACAGCATAAGATTTAACAGTGCTTTCACAGTCCAGGCGTCCAGAATTTTGTAGAACATAATTTTGTAAAACATAAAAGAGTCGCTCAAAAGTTGGCGGTGGGTGGTGATGACTAGCTGCCTTCCCTTTCGTCTTACACTGCTAAATTAGGGACGGCTAGCACAGATAGCCCTCGAGTAGCTTTGTGCGAAATTCAAAAACAAACAAACAAATTGTTTTTAGGTTTACACTTTTACCAAAACTTCAATGGACAATAAAAAAGCAGATGATTGCCACACCCTTTGTGAAAACCGGTTCCACTTCTGGTCACAAAACAGATATCGACATTCAGTGAGTAAGTGTACTAATCTTGTATTGACAAAGCAACATTAACAGAGCAAAAGAAAAAAATAATTTGTTCGTGCAAAGTGTGTATATGCGGTACTTGTGGGAAATGTCCTCGCTGTCAATGTGGATGTTTAGACCAAAAGATCAAGACAGCGCAAAAAGCAGGTGAAAAATAGCCACAGGACAAATTAAATGCGAGAAGACAAATAAAATGAAGGACTGATTACGATTTTATATTGGAGAGTGATGATGAAATATCTAGAGATACGTCTAAGAATTCCTTGGATTTTGTGACACTGAAAAAACGACGCAGATCATCAAAAAACTTAAGTGTGAACGCTAAGTGTTTTTGTAGTATTCTAACTTGGTGCGAGGATGATGTATATTAAATTCGGCATTTATTTGGTATCAAAGTTTTCAAAAAGCTTGACGGAAGGCATAAAGTTTCATTGCTCTTGAAAAAAATAATCGATAGTTTGCGTTCTGCATGACTGTATTAAGGATTCTATACACATGTTACTCCCAGAAGACCAAATGTTATTACGATCTCGATTGAAAACAACATTTGTAAGAAATCTGATGATAGAAAACTATTCTCATCTGTCAAAGATGTGCAACAAGCTTTATCAGAGAAATTTATTTTGTAGAAAATTTATACTTGCACTGCTGTGTTAGTTGATGACATTAAAAAAAGTGAAAAAGAGATTGAAGAACAAGCTTTTGGAACAGCTAGATGACACTTTCGTCGATTGAAGTCTGGGTTTCAGCTATACTTTACAGTATGGTCTATCCAGCATTACTATAAGCGAACTGCACTGAAATCGGTAAAGTACCATTGATTAAGGCAATAAGAACTATCTCATTGACGCCAAGGTCAAGACCTTTATATGTACTGTATATAAAAAAAAAAAAAAACGAACGGGAATAAATAGCCAAGAACACAACAAACTATGCCTGATCTTAGCCTAGAAGCCGAGAGGATAAGTCAACACCACACGCACATTTTCTAAGTTTACTACTGTGTACTATGGGAGTCACTCGCGATACTGTCACTAAATTTGGAATTATTTTAGAAAACGTTGTGTGGAATTTTAATTCAAACAGAAAACGCTAAGTATAAAGTTTTAGCTCATTTTGGAAAAATATTACACATATTAAGGTCTACCATATAGCGCATATCTTGAATGTCTGACCCGTAAAAGAACTGTTAAAAAGAAAAGATTTTCATGATTTTTTTAACCTGGTATAGAAATTTTTAGTAGGTTTTAGTATAGAAATGACAATTCGTGCAGATCTCACTTTCCAGAGATTCCATTATATCAGACTCAGTTTAAGGATAAAATGGTCATCAGCAGAGCCATCTGTACAACTTTATCCAAAATTGGATGATATTCGATTGTCTGATTTAATTTTTACAATAACTTTGTATGTAGTGAATAATGTGTTCTTACTTAAGTTGTTATGTCATATTACATAACACTGTGTGACGTCTAACTTGTGTAAACTACAAAAAAAACAAACAAGATATTTGGTTTTTAGATAAATTCCATCTTAAATAGTTCACCAGGAAATTCCCAATCGACTCTACTGTACTTTCATATAGAAATATATATTACGTGGAGCTCCAGTCGGATAGTTAAATATCTCCATTAGAATAATAACTATACAACCATTTTGACGTAATTCCTATCAATTATCCTCACCAATAAACCATCGTGTATGTACATTTAATAGCCTCTCGGGTAATAAGATGCTTAAAACAAATGTAAGGTTACATTTCATCGCAACAAAGCAAATCTTCAAAGAAGGCTTTTAAAAGGGCATCAAGTTTATTGAATGCTGAGGAAAGAGAAGAATCGTAGAAAATAAAACTAAAGTTTATCTTTTATTGAATAAAGTTTCTGTACAATAACATAAGAGTATATTTACTGTCCCTCCCCCCATTCCCAAAAGTACTAGAAACTGTCGAAGATGGTTAAGGCATGACTATAAAGCAGCAACCAAAAAAAAAATTAGCTGAACCTTTCAAAACCAACGATTATGAAATAACAATCCCAAGTATTTGTGTTTTTCATCATGGAAATATCCATGTTATAAACATTCTAGGAGGAAATAGTAATAAGTCAACGATGAGTTATGACCTTGCTCTTCCTAGCATAAAATGAAAATCTCAAATTTTTTGTCCAAAATTGTACATGATCTAAAGTAACTTTCAAGACTTGACATAAACACTGTGGGTTTCTGCTTGTAAGCCAAAGGAAAACATCATTAGCCAAAGATATCACAAGCGTCTTCTCTTTCACAAATTTCTTTTTTCTAAATTTAGAAACAGCGAGGTAAAAAATCTTCAGAGAAGAGATACCATCATTTACGATATCAATAAACCTTGAAGGCCTTTCTCACAACCCTAATACTGAATGACATTTGAAAACCTGTAAACGTGAAAAAGTCAGTAAAAGACGAACAAATTTAATTAAAATGCCCTGGAGATTTTAAGTCAGTTGTAAAATAGAAACTACGTAGCATGGTTGTCAGACTGCGCATGGTTGCATGTGGTAAAATGGACCATAAGAACGCGGTGAGACTAAAATCGTTTAAATATAACGTACTCAACACTTTGTTATATCGCTGCAAAAAGATTCAAAATATTTTGTAATGTGTTTCGACCTATCTCTTTAAATTTTACCATAAATCAGTCACCAAGGTAAATATTGCAGTTGATTATTGCCTGACCAACTTTGTTACTTTATAAATAATCTATTATTATGTTGCGAAAATCCACAACTTACATCGCACAGGTTAGCGCCATCGCAGCAGACTGTAGTACATTGAAACTAAGTAAAATAACAGTTAATACAAAGTATAATGGAACTTCAAAGTTTTAGAAAAGTTGTAAGGAGATTGTAATCACTATACCCAATAAAGGTAATGAGATTGCAATTCCAAATTAGATGGAACCTATTTCAAGTAATATGAATAAGATTTTTTGTAATTCGAAGAGGTCCCGCAGCAACCATGGAAGCCAAACTTACGAGATACCTTTCAATGTTAAAAAAAGACGGTGTCATAATGAAAGAAATGTACAAAACAAATTCGACCAACGGACTCACAGTGTAGAGAATTACATAGATTTCCCAAGGTTCACAAACAGGAATTTCCAGTTAGATCAACTGTTCCTAGTGTAGACATATAAAATCAATTATAAGCAAAAAAAAAAATGTTTGTACACGATAAATATTCTGTTAAAGATATTTTTCAATTTGTCAGTAGCTTAAAACAGACACAGTTTAGTGATGATGTTCAACGTGTTAGTTGTGATATCGAGTCACTCACTATAACTATATCTCCAGACTAGATATAGAAAGAACCACTGATCTTTGTTCTAGCCTTGTGTCTGCTCGTAATCAAATTGTACTGTGTATAATCAAAAATGTTTCTAAAATGACATTCCATTTTATGCTTAAGTATAAAATATAAGATCATATTGATGGAGTGGCTTTGGATTCCATTTTTTCCTTCCGAGGTTTTCTCTGCTTGGGTTCCCAGTAACTCAGCAGTAAATCTCAAGGTCGAAACGTTGTTCTCTCCTTATCAATAATATCTTTACCAGATGTTATGAGATACACTTTTATTTCAAGTGGGTTTATCGTCATCAAAGGGTAGATCAAATGATTATAACTTTAAAGAAAACGGGTCTCGATAAGTGTGGTTGGCACAGACAGACAACCAATATATAACTTACAGACTTGTTCAGTCCTGCCCTATACGTTTTGTGTTTTACAGGAGATAGATTGATAACACTTTTATAACGTTTAACAGTGTTTAAATGACAAACCTCCCAAAATAAAACTTACTGTTGAAAATCAAATAAACGATAAACTCTCGTTCATACGAGTTCCTGACTTGAATAACCAGTGTATAGTTATCATACATTATAAGCCCACTTTCACTGGACTTTATTCATATTTTGAAACGTTCAATCCTTCAATTTTTAAATAAACTGGAATTTAAAACACTGCTGCACGAAATGTTTAAAAATATCACAAAATTAAACTTTTTTTTTTCAAGCAGAAGGTAAGAGCATTAATCAAATGCCTAAAATAAATTGTTTTCTGGTATTCTTTCTAAATAAAATAATCCACACAAAAACTGGAAAAAACCAAGCACTTCTCTTGTTGTTATGTTAGATATTTCAAATAAAACTGTTAATGTAGTCATATACGACTTAGATGGTACTACATCTAAAATTACGAAAGTTATCAAACAGCTTTATTTAGAAGTCGCTTTAAAATGCAGTTTCAAACCCAAGCTTAGGTTAAACTGAGTTTCAAGTTTTAAAAGATAAGAAACATCCAAAATAAGCCTTAACAGTGATATGTGAATTCACGTCCCCGATATGGAAAGAGAATCTGCAGTTGAAAAGAAGAGCACTGTATTATCAACCACTGTATAAAACCTACAACACCAGTAGTATTATCAACCACTGTATAAAACCTACAACACCAATAGTATTATCAACCACTGTATAAAACCTACAACACCAATAGTATTATCAACCACTGTATAAAACCTACAACACCAATAGTATTATCAACCACTGTATAAAACCTACAACACCAGTAGTATTATCAACCACTGTATAAAACCTACAACACCAATAGTATTATCAACCACTGTATAAAACCTACTACACCAGTAGTATTATCAACCACTGTATAAAACCTACAACCAATAGTATTATCAACCACTGTATAAAACCTACAACACCAGTAGTATTATCAACCACTGTATAAAACCTACAACACCAATAGTATTATCAACCACTGTATAAAACCTACTACACCCGTAGTATTATCAACCACTGTATAAAACCTACAACACCAATAGTATTATCAACCACTGTATAAAACCTACTACACCAGTAGTATTATCAACCACTGTATAAAACCTACTACACCAGTAGTATTATCAACCACTGTATAAAACCTACAACACCAGTAGTATTATCAACCACTGTATAAACGAATGTGGTGTGTCTACCTTCAGTTTCTTCTGCATCATTCTTTATTAGCTAGAAAGAATTCGCCATAGAAGAAGAATATAGTGTCACTACATCTTCTGTCGTTAAAATGTAAAGGAAAACTGAACAAGAGTTTATATGGAATTGACTAACAACTACGTTCAAACAAACAAAAATAATTCCATCATACCAGTCTTCCATTTCAGCTACAGCCCTGAACAAATAATTCCATTATATTAGTCTTCCTTTTCAGCTACAGACCTTAACAGATAATTCTATCATACCAGTCTTCCATTTCAGCTACAGCCCTGAACAAATAATTCTATCATACCAGTATTCCATTTCAGCTACAGCCCTGAACAAATAATTCTATCATACCAGTCTTCCATTTCAACTACAGCCCTGAACAAATAATTCTATCATACCAGTCTTCCATTTCAACTACAGCCCTGAACAAATATTTCCATTATATTAGTCTTCCGTTTCAGCTACAGCCCTGAACAAATAATTCTATCATACCAGTCTTCCATTTCAGCTACAGCCTTGAACAAATAATTCTATCATACCAGTCTTCCATTTCAACTACAGCCCTGAACAAATATTTCCATTATATTAGTCTTCCGTTTCAGCTACAGTCCTGAACAAATAATTCTATTATATCAGACTTCCCTTTCAGCTACAGCCTTGAAGAAATAATTCCATCATAAGAGTCTTCCATTTCATCTACAGCCCTGAACAAATCATACCAGTCTTCCATTTCAGCTACAGTCCTGAACAAATAATTCCATTATATTAATCTTCCTTTTCAGCTAAGAGCCCCGAACTGATCCGATTTTTTTTACACCCCTGACAACGGTATAACAGAAACCAAGCTTATTCTGCAGTTTAGTGTGTTTATTTTAAAATATTACAGACTTATCTTTAAAAGCCATTAGTTATCTTTCTCTGCTCTAAATATCCTGTTCACAAATTCGTCACTGTTCAATAATCCGGGTTCACTTTACTCACCGCTATACACATCTGTTTTTTTCCATAAAGCAGTATTTTGTTCTTGTCTTTACATTTCGTTTCAAACTAGTAAAAGATTTAGATAAATACAATGCGGCAGTAATATAAACAGATGTACTTAAAACGAAAACTCGTCGCATAGAAAAAGCTTGGATTAAGTCTCGCTCATCCTCCCTTCAATAATTCAATCTTGTAAAAATATGTTTGTAAAAATAAGTATAGTTGCATTCGTACACATACGTACTGATGCAAGTTATAGGATTGACAACAGTACAAACAATACCGTAAACTAGCATGAGAGCAGCATGCAGTTACTAAAATTTAAGCATGTTTATCTCACATCAAAGCCAAGTAAAACACATAAATGTTTAGTCGCTACATATTTCGTTTATATGTGAAACAAAGAAAAAGGATTACAAATTTTAATATTATATATATTTAAATGTCTCTACATAAAAGGAACTGTGGTTATTCTGTATTTTTGAAATTACTGACACTATGTGTGTTTTTCTTATGGTAAAGGTATACTCGTATTGGATTATCTGCTGAGTTCACCGAGGGGAATCGAACCGCTGATTTTATCGTTGTAAATATGTAGACTTACCGCTGTTTTTATCGTTGTAAATATGTAGTCTTACCGCTGTGCTAGCGGGGTCCTACTGAATGTAATAGACCGTACTAAATCGTTTTATTTTCATGATGTAATGACAATAGTTCCGTGTGGAATCAAATTACTCTGTATAGTTTTGTAACCTAAAAATATGTTTTACTGTTTGCCATTCGTATTAAATATTTCAGTACAACATTGATTGCTTAAGTTATGTTGCTACATTGTAAGGTAACACATTAATGGTATTTACATACTTTCACGGTAAACAGTTGGTTAGCGCACGCCAAAAGAGCCAATGAGCAGCTTTTTGAGGCCTTATAGAAGAAAACGTGATATTTCTAAGCACTCTTTTTTTTTTTTAAACACTAACCAACTATTTATATTTTTTCACGTCGTATGTTTTTCAATTGGTATAATGAGATCAGAGTTGTTTATTTGGAGTTAAACACAAAGCTACACAATGGGCTATGTGTGCTCTGACAACCAGGGGTATCGAAACTGCTATGTAGCGGTGTGATTCCGCAGACATACCGCTGTACCAGTGGGAGACTCAGAGTTGTTACTAAAAAAATATATTGATGCAGTATATATGGAATATTTTGACGTTAGGCATAATAATCAGGATTCATTGGAACTAAATAGCAAGCCAGAGAGATTTATTAAAGTAGTTTAGAATGTATTTGTATAACAAATAACCAGAGAACCAACCAATATTTGCTATATGCTAAGATTAATAAAATTTAATATTAGATCCAAGCTATTATAAGACCTGGCATGGCCAGGTGGTTAAGGCACTCGACTCGTAATCCGAGGGTTGCGGGTTCGAATCTCCTTCATACCAAATGTGCTCGGCCTTTCAGCCGTGGGGGCGTTATAATGTGACGGTCATTCCCACTATTCGTTGGTAAAAGAGTAGCCAAAAATTGACAGTGGGTAGTGGTGACTAGTTGCCTTCCGTTTAGTCTTACACTGCTAAATTAGGGATGGTTAGCGCAGATAACCCTCGAGTAGCTTTGCGTGAAATTAAACAAAAAAAGCCCAGATGATTTCTTTCAAACCTGAGGAGGGACTAAACCAATATTTACAGGAGCGTTAAATCTTTAGGGACATCTCTTTATTTACGCTAAATATATATAATAGGACAATAATCAGTAAATTAATAAAGTTTTTTGATGACATTAAACTGTGGAGTACCTCTAGCTGTACAGAGATGTACAAAAAGCTTTGAATCAAATGGTAAGCTGGATAGATATTTGAAAAGTAACTTTTGATTATAAATATGCAGCATAAGGCACTTGGGATTATCATACCATTAACGTCAAATAAACGAAATTGGTATAATATTATATAAATTAATAATGCCCTCGAAATAGTGTTCCGTTGCTAATAGTAAAGCTAATAAGATTTTAGAACGTATATAAATACCTATAAATTACAAGTAATAAAGATAATTATCACAAATCGCTAGAGACATATCGCTTAAACTGTCTACAATTTATCCTCTTATCTAAGAAAGGATGCTGACATACTGGGAAGGGTCACAGGAAACTACTGGAATAATTCAAGAGAAGAGAGAGGCATCTTATAAGAATATTATAAGATCGCTTAATACATATTTTATCTTGATAAAAGAAAGGTAAGGTGTGATTTTACTGAGGTTTGTTGGATTTTTAGGAGAACCATGGAATAAAAATATGTGATTCTTGGTATTTTAGTTCGAAAACAATAAAACGAAACAGCACAGACTTAAGATATGTGAAAAGGTAAATACTAAACTGAAAGGCTTATGGAATGAGGTGCCATAAGTAGCAGTGATAGCTAGCATTTTACAAGAGTTTAAGAGAGAAAGAAGTAATTTTCTGAAGAATAAGAGGCACATTTTAAAATAATTGTTACTTTTCTCATATAAAGCAAAGCTACACGAGGGCTACCTTCGCTCACCGTTCATAATTTAGCGGTCAAAGAAGGAAAGCAGCTAGTCATCACCACCTACTGCCAACTCTTGAGCTACTATTTTACCAACGAATAGCGCGGTTGAGCATCACTTATAACACCCTCACAACTGAAAAGACGAACATGTTTGGTGTGACGGGGATTCCAACTCGCGACCTTCATATTACAGTTCAACGCCCTAACCACGTGGCCATGCCGAGCCGCGAAGTGTTAGTACAGCTTTAAAGTCCAGAACTGGTTTCTTACTGTTTATGTTATGACTTTCTTACTGTTGAAATATGTCAATATATTTTAATATTAACAGACTCTTCATGTAAAAAAGACCCATGCGTTTTCTTTTCTTAAGCTGTTAGACATGGAATATTGTTTAATTAATTTTTATATTGATTTGTCTGAAAACTTCACTTATATTAATGTTCGTATAGTTAGCCATGTGCACTTGTGTGTAAGTTTATTAGTGTAAACGATTCATAAATATTGCAGTGCTGGTCAGATTTGCTAATTGTAAATGTTTTTAAATAAAGAATTAATAAGTATTATATCTATGGTTAGGTGTCCTGAATGTAATAGCGTTAAGAAAAATAGCTCAGAAATATATTTTCAGGCATAATTTCGAAACTTAGAAGTAAAATGGATTTAAAAACAAAGGTATATTTATTTCTACAAAGTTACAGTTGATTGAAAACTAGATATTATATTTTTAAACACCATGATCATACCCTTCAGAAGGTAGCAGCAGTGCCACAGTTTAGGTGCCATGTAGCCTGACGGCGATGTTTGTTTACTCTAATACATAGTCGAATTAGCTAGCTGTTGCGTTATTAGGCCTGACGAGAGTAGTTCAAATCAAACTTGACGGCTGATTATTTATTTATATTTCTTTTAATTGGTTCTTTAGGGAATTCGAATTTAACTGCTTTTTAGACATTTGTTTGCCTGCCAAAAATGAGTGCCTAGGATAATTTTCTTTTATTGCCAGAAAACACTACACCATAATGGCAGCAGGAGAATAGATATAAAACGTTCAAGCTGACGAAGACATCCACATTTTGGTTTTTATGCTTCTTTTGAGCAAAATATTAAAAGAGTTGGATTAGCTGCGCCCTCTATCCACTTCGTTGATTCGAATCCCGACTTTTAGCGCTTTACGCTCGTAAAGTTAATGCTGACTCATCTGGCGGATCCCTTTGTTTATTCTAGCATTGGTAACTATAAAGAATAAAGTCTTATACATGAATATACATTATAATTTTCCTACACGTAAGCATATTCATCTTTTAATTTTGTCACCTTCTGTAAGATAAAACACTATTATTGTTGACGCTTTATTTTGTAACCGTGTGCTGTCAAAGTATTATTAATGCATATAAAAAAAGTTTTCGAATATCAATTACACAAAAATAACTTCGAACGTTTTATGGCAAATGATTCATTTCAAACCTGAGGAAGGACTAAACTAACAATTATTGTTATTACGGAATTTTTCCTTCATACTCGCGCAATACTAATATTATAAGTAAAACTAAAGTTACAACGTGTGGGACATTTCTTAAGAAACTGATATTTCAATGGATATATCTGCTATGAGTTATAATATATGGGTGACAAATACCTTGGAAATAAGGAATCATACGACACATGGCTTCACCGAAAACAAATTCTCGAAGTAGAGCTCCAGCTAATGTGAAGGGCATGCAGAACACTCCAAGAAGTAGGTCACTAATAGCCAGGTTCATCAGGAAGACGTTGGTCACAGTTCTCATCCTCTTGTTTACTGCAAGGGTGATGATGACCAGCATGTTTCCCACAATAGCCAACAATAGAATAATGCTATATAAGAGAATTAGACAAACTTTTTCCTCGATGCCTACCAACAAGTGGTCGTTTGAAGTGTCATTCGATTTGTTATCATTTGTTGTTTCAGAAGAGTTTGACAAGGACAAGTGATTCATCCTGTTCGTTTTCAACTGTTCTGCAGAACGCTGACAAGACTGAATGTTGAACGTTTGTTATTGTCAGGTATTGGTTTTCTGACAGCAGGTCCTGAAAATAAAACGCCAGAAAAAGAATGAAGCTTGTGGAAAATGAGCCTTTCCTTTCGTCTTTTTTCTTTCAATTTTCTAAATACGTAAGAGGAAAAAACTGAAACAAAACTTATTATTAAAATGTCATCAGACATCTCTAAAACGAAATTCTTTTTGGAAAATAAGTTCTGTGATCTATAAATAAGTTATACAAAAATAATATGTTTTATGTCAAGCAAAACTTAAGATTATTCTAACGCTTTGTGATAAAATTCAAAATGTGTTGGAATGCTTAAACATTGCGAACACTAAGTTTTAAGCATAAACTTTTCTATCACTTACTTTTACAAAATCATTCTTTTTTTGGTTTGAATTAATTGAGGGTTGTATTACCAAAAATAAAACAGTTTTCTTTCCCAGTAGAATAAAATAACGTTTATAAATACTTCGTTATTACAAAATCCATTTCCCTACGAAGTCTACATAAAAAAATTCAGTTCAGTTAAATTTTAGTTCTAAACAAATGACTTAACCCGGCATGACCAGATAGTTAAGGTACTGGAGTTGTAATTTGAGGAGTACAAGTTCGACTCCCGTCCACACTCAACATGCTCACTCTTATGGCCGTGAGGGTGTTATAATGTTACGGCCAATCCCATATTCGTACATAAAAGAGTAGTCCAATAATTAATGGTTGGTGGTGATGACTAGCTGCCTTCCCTATAGACTTACACTGCAAAATCAGGGACGGCTAATGCAGATAGCCCTCGAGTAGCTTTGCGCGAAATATCAAAACAAACAAGCAATCTAACTGCTTTCTCTCTAGTCTTACACTGCTAATTTATGGGCGGCTAACGCAGGTAGCCCTCGTGCAGCTTTGCTCGAAATTCAAAGTTATCTGATTATATAAAAACAATAACATAACTATTTTAAAATCCAGTTAGGCCAAAGAAATCTCGTTCTCATAACAACAGGAATGTAACTATGCCAGCCAAACATTTAATCCCGTAAATATCAACTACTGTAAAAATTCTACAAAATTCCAAATCTTCTATTTGAAATACATCAGTAATAAATGATATGCATAACGAACGCAAGTGTTTCATGTCTACTACTTGATGAGTTCCAAGTTTTACGATTAGAAACAGCTCATATGCAGCTATAGATACTCGCGAAATAAAGAATAACGTAACAAACGCAAAATGTGTGTATGTTTAGACTAAACTAAACTGTGGAAAACTAAACATACTTCTAGCATTAGTTAACACTCTGTATGCATCCATCTTACTAATAATATATTTTAACGCTTAAGTGCCAGGTGTAAAACTTTACCCATATACGTCTATCTGATATAGAAAATCTGTGGGAATTGGCATAAGCTACAAATTTAAAAGTTTAGGATTAAGGAAGATATATCTCTGGGTTGTAGAACATTGCTTTGCTGCTTGTTGTTATACACAAAGTGGCAGAATAGGCTGTCTACTCTGTGCCCAAAGATCCAGAATTTTAACACTATAAACCCTCAAGTTTATTTTTGGACCAGTGAAAGATAAAGATATGTTAGTAACATATTTAATTGCAAAAACAATATCTACGCATTAGACTATTAAATTAAGTTCAATAGAGGTTTTTCCACAGGTTCTTCAACTTAAGATTTGGTTGGGTAAATATTTTTGCATGTCTTGAGGGTGCGTAATCTAACTTAAAAACCTAATTTTGCCGAAGGTAAACCATGAGCATCCATTTAGTTGTGTATATATGTGTGTGTATGAATGTTTTAAATTTCCATAAAAAATACGAAACGAATAAAAAACTGAAATAATTTAATTAATTACTGAAGTATGCAAGCTAAGTTACAGAACTTTCTTCAGTTATCATTGAATACTCAATAAACAGACAAATGACGTGTGGCTCTAGATGCTGTGGGTTGACTCCTTTCTCTATGGCCAGTAGCTCAAAGCTAGGGACGGCCATAACTGACATGGCCATTTAGCGCATGTGTGCATAAAGTGTCGTTGAGATGAAAAAATAATAACTCTTTTACTTCTGAATATAACTTAAAGGCTCTAAATTCTACGTTATTTGGCTAAGACATTTAATTCACAGCTTTTATTAAGTTTTCTGTTGCTTTAATAAAGTAAACAAATCTAAATTTTATTATCTTTCATCCACGCCATTGACAGCATTCGAGTCACAATCTATATGTCACTCTTATACCTTCAAGACTGAGGACATTATAATGTTATGATTAATCTCACTATTCAATTATTGTAACCCAAGAGGTGGCGGTGGGTGTTGTGGACTAATTGACTTTCTTCTAGTCCATGTCTTCTAAAT
Source organism: Tachypleus tridentatus (assembly GCF_004210375.1). NCBI lineage: Eukaryota > Metazoa > Arthropoda > Merostomata > Xiphosura > Limulidae > Tachypleus > Tachypleus tridentatus. Next base: position 103,201,720 of record NC_134837.1, on the reverse strand, counting down.
TAGGAATGGTTAACGCAGACAGTCCTCGAGATGCTTTGCACAAAATTAAACACATAAACAGACACAATAGTCTCATCTCATTTAATGTAACTCATGATTCATGCTTTGCTTGTTACAGATTTAAGTCAAACCTAATGGTTCCATTAAAATACATAACTATGAACATAAATGCATTAACGTAAGGAAAGATTTATATGCGCCTAATGCAACCGATGTTTTAAGCAAAATCGTCTAAAGTGTGTATTAATTGTAAGTGTTTCTAAGTAAGTTTCTCACTAACTACACATTTTAATGAAACATTTTATTTCGTAATTAATTAATACATACCTGATTGGAAATGTTTATTAATTATTCTCTTTTGTGTGTCTCTTTAGGCTGATTACTAGATAAGTTTATTCAGTCAGTAACGAATTATTGAAAAGTAAAGTTCAGATATTTTTATGATTACGAATAATTATTTTACAAATTATGTTATGTCACTCTAAATGGTTTCTGTTGCCCTCTTTCAATGGTTTAGCGTTAAGTCTCCAAGATTACGTCAATATTCCAGGTGGTCAACGCACAGAACTTTCACATTAACATCATTCTATTCTTCAATGATATCTATTTTTAAACTATACAGAGTTTATGCTCCATGTAATAGTTTACGGTAAAAGAAATAATAATTCGAATACCAATTTAAATAAAAATCATATTGTGCGTTATTTTTTTTGTGTGTGTGTCAAGTATGGTCCAATGGTTTGCTTGCTGGAGTATGGAGCCAAGATTACATTGTTTGTAAAAAATGCTTGATAATAGTGACGGTCAAATTACATTATTTGGTCGGACAAGTGGGTGGTATTAACAAGATGTCTCTAATATATCACTTCAACGGCTAGTGTAGGTAGATTAAATGTAGGTTTGTTCGAAATGCGTTAAACAACCGAATTTCATTTTAGTGGAATTGAATCGTTAATAAACAAATACTTTCTGTTTGAAGTATTGTAAAGACAGAAGCTTTATATCAGAAACCTTCTGTATTTTTATACTTCTAATGCAGTTATGAACAAGCAACGTGACTACATTCTACCAGTGCTTATGTATTAGAAAATATCCTACTTGCTACATAATCATTACATCTCAAACGCTAAATACATTGTCTTGTTGACTATCGTTACCAAAACATAATTTTGTCGTCTAAGTAATGAAGCGGAAAACATTTTCTGTCAAAATACAGTTTCAAATTATGCTGTTGAGAATCTTAATAGGTTTACCTTTAACCTGTTTATTGCCAAGTATTTTAGCTGGTACGGCAACTCCGAACCAAGTTCAAAATACAACTCTAATGCTTCTTCATTTTGTAACCTTTTTTCGTGACGCCATTTTGGATCGAAAGTGAAACAATATGTAAGTAGGTCATATGCATGTATGGTGCTGCCATCTAGCGTTGAAGTTAGGTATTATTGAGAACGAATTAACTCGTCCGTGGCACTGTGTTACCGATCGGCTTGGACGAGTTATCTCGTCTACAGCACTGAACAGGTTAAAAGGTTTCACGAAGCTCTATTATATATTAAAACTGTAATATCAGTTTACGGAAACATCTATCTCATTTTCCGATACCAGAATCTTATTTGCAACTTTTAAACTTAATATTTTAATTGTTATTGTCAAATGTTCTGTAGTCCAAGTAAAAATAAAATAAAGAAATGTAAGTGTCAATTGTAAAAGATTAGGTTGATACAGCCTAAAGCTAGTTGTGTTGGAAACCTAAGAGTCAGTAATGCCGCAGAGCCTTTGTCTATGTATCATCTAATATTAAATGCATTGCATTATAAGTATCATAACCTATTTTTTTATTTATGAATTACCGTATTGTCAAAGATCCGTGACAACCTTCTGTATGCGTTGCTTCTTATTGTTTACGAAATGAATTTATCACAACGATACTTAGTAAAAATCTTAACTCTATAAACTAAATCTATCCTCTCGAATTTTATTAAGTTTCATTTCTTATTGTTGTTTTTCTTCAAAAAATGTGAATTGATTTGTTATGGAGCTAAGTGCTTTTCTTAGCAATACAATTGTAGCCTGGTATTCATAGGCGAAATATCCTTTTGAATAAAATATGCTGAAATTTATGAATATTCGAAACATTTTAGTTTGTCTGTTGATTCTTAAAGGGGTAAATAAATAAACCTATACTAATGACTACTTACCCAGGTTGTGAAACTTAAATTCTGGTATAGGGAATTAACCTGAACACTAAATATATTACATAGTAATGAGTAGTTTGAATAGTAATGACGCCTAACAAAGGCTCATAGGATAATCATTTAGTTACGTTACTCAAAGTAACGAAATCCCGAAGGTTCAGGCACAAACCTAGATATTTTTTAGGGTCGACGATGAGTCATGTTTATGAGAGAAAAGGAATGTGACAGCTGAGCACTCGAGTTGTTAGAAAACTGCGTTACTGAAGTATATAGTGGGTTAACCATTTAGTTCAGCTGGCAAAAGGAGATGTTGATATATGTAAGATTAACAACAGATTATTTGACATTATAGTTCCCAGTGTGGGAATATAGTCTATGATATGACACTTACATGGTACGTTATTCCAAAAAATTAAAATACTTATCTACTAAGATTTAATTATAAAAATAAACAAATAAAATATACTCATAAATTTTCTTGTATTTCAGTCTGATTTTCTAATGTACATTAGTCGTACAAAAATAAAAGGTAATTTTGTATTTAAAGTGAAAACAGCGTTTGAAGTAATTCAGTATTTATTATTATTATATCTACTCAGAATATAAGCTTTCATATATCTTTAATATATTTCTACTATAATAATGAACTATTATCGCTTAGCTAACTGTGATAGAAAATTATTTAATTGCATAATACGTTTTCATAAGTCCTTGGGAAACCCATAATTTACAGATGTTAAATGCTATTAGAATGTTTAAGAACACATACACAATTAAGAAAACTAACTGAGATTTCAAAAGCTCTGAGTGTAGGCTGAGTAATATAGAATCAAAAAAGAACAAAAATGAATCAAGTCAATAAATAACGCATCTTCTGAGAGTGAATGTAATAAGTGCTAGTTCGATCTGAACAGCTACTAACAATCAATTTCAAGAACTGACGTCTTGGTAATTGCTTTACCTGCTTTTTTTTTTTAATAACGATTGAGTCTCTTTGCTAATGTTGTTCTCTGATTGCATTTCTCTATACCTTAAGTACATGGCCAGATGGTTAAAGCACTCGACTCGTAATCTGATGGTCGCGGATTCGAATCCCCGTCTCACCAAACATGCTCGCCCTTTCAGCCGTGGGAGCGTTTTAATGTGACGGCCAATCTCACTTATCGTTGGTAAAAGAGTAGCCCAAGAGTTGGCGGTGGGTGGTGATGACTAGCTTCCTTCCCTCTAGTATTACACTGCAAAATTAGGGACGGTTAGCGTAGATAGCCCTCGAAGTTGTAACTAGTTTGCTCACCAAAAGAAGTCCGGATAAGAAATACATTAAGTAGTATATTGTTTTTTGTTGTTCTTGTTTTGTTTTTTCCTTTTTGTACCTGAAACATCTCTTGTAATAAAACCAATGTCTAATACTAAAAGAAAAAGCAAAGAAAACAGGCACTATACTTAAAATTTCTTACTTAGGAAATCTGTTTTTCTGTGTGGCATGTCTTTTGAGAATGTTGTATTTATTTTGCTTCTGTCATGAACGAAACAGGAAGCGATCTAAGAAGGTTTAGGAAGTAAAAGATCTGATAAATATGAATGGGTTGATGCGGAACACTAGACTGTAATAAGGTAAATTTAGTTTCCTGTGAAGAAATCGAAATCTTTGACACCCTTCATTTCGATCGTGAGGTTTAACGAGTGATAAAAATATCAGACAAGTTGGGCCTGCAGGTGTGATATGGATTTTATTATTGTTAACTTAAGCCAGCTTTTATCATCAATATGGAAACTGTTAGGTGTGAGTTAGATTAAGGAGTCGTGCTAAGCCTAAATTTAATTTTGTCCTCTAGAGCTTATAAAATACTTAATTTGTGATTGTATTTATGTAAATTAAAAAAGAAGAAAATCTTATAAATTTCTTATTCTCTCTTTATGATTGCGTTAAGGGAACAAATAATATTTAAGAGTATGGGCAGATACTGGTGAGAAAGTTACAAGTAACGATACGTAGTGTACGTCTTAATATTATAAATTATCAGATAAGGTTCCACATATCTATAAAACTTTGTACTACAGATAGGTAAATAGAACTAGGAAACTAGATATAATTCCTACTCACATCGATAATTTCCCTAATTTGGAACTCGAATAGTTTTAATTTCCAAGGATAGCTCTAAATGTTAATGTGCTATATTACAAACTATTAATTTAAGTAAATAAATTATTAAAACGCTGTCTATTTATACTTTGTCTTTGTTTCATTTTAAGTTAGTTGTAACTATGGAAACTTTAATAACGCTAATCATTACCCATTCTAATAATTCTTTAGATATACACAACTTGAAATTAATTTCTACTACGGTGTGTGTGCTTTTTTTTTACAGCAAAGCAACATTAGGCTATCTGTTGAGTCCATCGAGGGGAATCAAACCTCAGGAAAAAAATGCACCTGACAAACACTTTTTTAATCACAGGATGTAAATCATTTACCTACTTGCTTAAAAGAAAAAGTTTGTGGACAAAAAAGTAAAGTGATTGGAAAACACGAAGAAAAGAAAGGACCAGCACACGCTCAATACAACATAACATATAATAAGATATAATTTTCCAAATAATTTAAATATTTTGCTCATAATTAAAATAATTCAGAAATCGAGAGATTAACAAACTACGTGTAACTAGATGATTATTAGAAGACAACCAAAGCTACCACATTTATATAAAACTCGATGTAGAAATCATTGAAAAATGATGTGGACGTATAATTTAAATAATAAGTTAAATAAACACTTCGTAAGGCCTAAGCGCAACAATTTTGTATATATAAATTAATATATTTATATTAATTGGAAATTACGTGTTTCCCCATTTGTAGATTCCAGGAACACATATTTTTGGTTGCTTCAAAATGCCAATTTGTGGAAGAAACACATTTAATTATTTATTTCAGGACATCTTCAGAAGAAATGTAGAATAGAATGTTTGTTGACATATGGAATGGAACGTTTTAATCGCACTGGTTCTAAATGACCTCGACTTACCCAATACGAATTTCTAAAAAAGAAATTTCAAGTAGCAATCATTTTTTATGTATCGATTCCGAGAGGACTTTTGTTTATGTATGAGTTTATCAGATCTCTTATTGGTTCATGCTTCATCATTTCAAACGAAACTACACGAAATGTTACCTTGACAAAACCGTCGCTAGTTTTGAACTGATATATTTAAAGGAAGGCCGTTAGTCAACAGCACCCACCGCCAACTCTTGGAATACTTTCGTCTGATCGAATAATTTGATTTCACTGTCACTATAATATATCTCAGAGATTCGATCGCATCTTTTGCGGCAACGGATTACAAATCATTAAATCTTAAATTTACAATCGTAGAAGGATATTCCCTGGGCCACACCCAGTATAATTTGGTTTACTAACACAAATGCAATTTATATAAATTATTATGGCTTGAAGAGTATATATAAATTATTCATGATCTATTAGTATGTCATTGCTTTCTTATATAAGATTCATAATAATAAGATATGAATTCTTATAGCTATAAAAGTGTAACTTGGATAACCATAATTTATTTGTTTTTAATTTGTGCACGACATAGATTTCTTATATAAGATTAATAATAATCTGTATGGTAGTATTACTTTCTGATTGACTTGGATTTCCAGTAATAAAAGTTTGTAACAGTATTCGATTATACATTGTCGTACATTGTTGACAAGAAATAATGTTGCTCAATGCAAGAGGTCACAACATTGAAAACCATACAAGCCACGCTTTTAATTCAAGCTCACGAAAGACAACAATCTACTTTATATGTAACATAAGAAGAGCCTAAGACAGCTGTAAAGTATTGATAACAGAGATTTGTACTAATCCAGTTAAATGTGGTGTGATCAAAATTATTCTACGCCATATTGCAATGCTTTATCATATTGTCAGAACTTAATTTCCACAGACTAGAGAACGCCCCTCCCCGGTGGCACAGCGGTATGTCTGTGAAGCTACAAACCGAGTTCAGATACCAGTGATGGGCAGAACATAGATAGCCCAATGTGTAGCTTTGTGTTTAACTACAATTAAACGAAAAAACAGACAGCGCAAATAGCTCTCGAGTAGCTTTGCGCGAAATTCAAAACAAACCAAGAAACCAAAAACTACAGAATTTCTGTTATCTGTGAAAACGTGCTTTTGGTCAGCCAGCATATTTGATTTATGTTCTGTTGTAAACGTTTTAATTTTGTTCTTTTACATTCTGTGCACATAGAAAATTAACAGTAAATCTTTGCTTTACAGTTGTTGATATAGTCATTTTACTAACCTGATAAAAGATATAGAGAGTGTGACATAGTAATGGAAGTTGAAGTCATTACTTGGTTTTTATATTTTCTCAAATCGATTTTTCCAGAAAACTGTGTTATTACATTTCTTTAATAGTTTAGGTACAGTGTGAAATGGCAAAGATCATGACAATTACCTAATACTCCTCTTCCACGAACGTTATTTTGTGAAATTCTATTTATCTTTATTTGTTTAGATTATTATAGCGATAAAAATATTAACCTTTATATTAAACGTATCATATGTAACAGATATTTGCAACTTTTTTATTCAAGATAGCAACTGCAAAACATTTATTTTTTGTAGTCTCTATTGCAAAATTGTAGGCCCTCGTAATCTGAGGGTCGCGAGTTCGAATTTCCGTCACACCAAATATGGTCGCCCTTTCAGCCGTGGGGGCGTTATAATGGTACGATCAATCCCACCATTCGTTGGTAAAAGAAAAGCCCAAGAGTTGGCAGTGGGTGGTGAGGACTAGCTGCCTTCCCTCTAGTCTTACACTGCTAAATTAGGGACGGATAGCGCAGATAGTCCTCGAGTAGCTTTGCGCAAAATTCAAAACAAACCAAAGGGTTCAAATGCAAATATGAATTCCAATATTTTGATATAAAAAACTGTCATTCACTTACACGACTTGGATACTGTCAAAAACTTTCTACGATGTCTCATTTTCAGTTCACTTCATAGGTAGAAAAAACAAGAAATACCTTTTCTTGACGTAATAATAGATTACAATGGTTACCATCTTTCAACTGAAGTATATAGGAAACCTGCCAACACTCTCAGTAATTAAACTAAGTTTTGTTCCTGTAACGGATTCAATATTATATACTTGTTTTAATATTTATGTTTGTTTCAGCTTAATGTATATTTAGAAATGCATGTAACTTTTATGTGCACTATGAGATTCCTGCCTGTTCTCTAGCTTTTTAGAAAAGTCTTGAGTGAAAGAATCAACAAGATAAGTTTTGCGAAATCACAAGCCTGTCTTTAAATATTGTTGCCAACTGAATTTTTGATAATCTCGCCTTAAAGGCCCGGCATGGCCAGGTGGTTAGGACACTCGACTTGTAATATGAGGATTGCGGGTTCGAATCCCCGTCACACCAAACATGCTCGCCCTTTCAGCCGTAGGGGCGTTATAATGTAACGATCAATCCCACCATTCGTTGGTAAAAGAGCAGCACAAGAGTAGGCAGTGGTTGGTGAGGACTAGCTGCCTTCCCTCTACTCTTACACTGCTAAATTAGGGACGGCTAGCGCAGATAGCCCATGAATAGCTTTGCGCGAAATTCAAAACAAACCAAATCAAAATTGTAATTAGATGTTGATATATGTTCGAATGAAGGAATAGTTTTATAATGAAAAAAGGAAATAAGTTTTAATCAGTTACTCGAAAGATTTATGTTTCATTAGTCTGATAAAGTTACCTCGAAGTGAAGATAAGAAAACTAGAAAGTTTCGTACATTAAAGTAAAATAAGTTTTAATCATTTATTCGAACACTTGACGTTTCATTAGTTTCAATGAAAGATAGTTTGAAAACAAGATAAGAGAAATATCCAACAGGGATTACAACACTATAAATTTTTACTATTTGTTCTTACTATTAAGAACAACGCTTGATCGAGGAACAGTCCCTGTGAGCACACTTTTTCTTTATGACTTTAAAAACAGCGGTAAAAACACGCCCTCTATTATTTTAATCGTTTGTGCTCTACATTTTTACTTACTGGCTTCAAGCCCTTCGAGTTGATTTATATAAAGTCACTCCAACAATTTTATTTAAAAAATTCAAATTTCTTATTGCCTTGACGTTAAAGTTATTCCCTCAGTATATGAAATTTTATAAATAAGTTACACAGAAAAGGAAATTTCATGATAAATGTAATTAAAACTACCAATTTTAACCTCTCCTTCAACGCCCATGAGGTATTATGTCACACTGTGTTTCTAATAGATCAAAACTGGTCTAAATATTTTCATTTTTGTTTCTATAAAGTACGTTTGATTAATCACTTTGTAATTCTCTCCATAACCAATGGAAAATAAGCGGAGAAAAGTATATTTATTTAAAAACATAAAACACACCATACTGAGGCGTGACTGCAGACATCGGTTATAATGGAAGAAACTCGTTATGGGTTTTTAGAAATACGTTTTGCAATTATAATCATCACTTGTGAATAATAATCAACTGTAAACGACACACAAACCGGAAATTACTTTTAATATATTATCTTAAAATGGTTTCGTTCAATACGCTGGTGCAAGCTTTTGCTGTCAAATCGGATAATTATACATGGTATTTATACAGATAGTTAGTCAAACTAGACTAGTTACAGCTTCAATACAAGATTAGGTTCTATTTTTACAGTTACTTTACGTGAACACAGTTGTACATTGTTACTTAAATGCACTGAAGAATTACGTCAATGTGTTACAATTTATAATTCTATGCGATTTCACTGGAAGTGAATTTCATATAGTTTTGAGAAATCATTCGAAAAGTTATTTAAAGCGTCTAAAACACAAATGTTTTTCTTTCAGCAAAATGTGTACCTTAGCGCCGTCTAGAAAAGTTAAAATTTTCGCTATAATATTTGAACTGAGTCTAATATTCTAGATTGTTGCACTTTACAATATTAATTTCGTATTTACATTATTTTCGAAAGAAGCATCTTCTGTTGATTGCGTTTATGAAAAACCTAAGTTTGAAACCTTGCAAATAACAATGAAAAAACTGGAAGACGAGAAAACTATCGTTAATGAGCATTCATCCTCGCATTTGCTTAATCAACGTTTCTCCAAATGATCTACATCATTAAATTTAAAAATTAATTTATTGGAATTCATTCCTCTATGACAGTAGATGAAGACTGATACACGTACATAATTTTAATTCAAATTAATAGAAGTAGGCCACACTTAACGAAGAACTTTCTTAATTAAGTCCGTGCTACTATCTTGTGCACTAGTTTATTGTTTTATTGAACAAAGTTAAGTGGACTTGACATCAACAGATATATACTTTATACTTTGAAATATTTCATTATATGGGAGGATTGTCCAAGATCTGGGGATGATGCCAGACGATTTTTCTTTTCATTGACCTTCAAAATGTTGTTTATACTTTCCGTTATAATATTTCTTAGAAATGAGATAAGGAGAAATTGTCAAAAATAAATTGTAAAAACAATTTCTGGAAGAGTATGGAACATTGATTGAAAATAAAATTTGCCTTATATCTTCTAGAAACTCTCTGATTTCTATTTTCCTTCTACTTTTTACACCTTTGTTTACTTGAAAAATTGAATTTTTAGTTTAGTATGAACAGTGAACACTATTTCTGTTCAATGGAACTTAACATAATAAATACATTTGAATTTTATGACAAGGAACCTACTTCTTAGAAATAAAGGTTTGGAAATGGCTTGACTAGGTAACAGAGAAAAACTTAATTGAAAAATATAATATTGTTGAAACTTATCGAACTTACAATAAAATTTTTATTACATATTCAAGCCGTCTCCAAACTTTCGTAATAAATAAATGTTCGATATTATTAATATTGCACATTTTAGTAAACTGATAATACCGTTTATGTGTTTGAAATATTTCACCGCAATTGTTTATGTTTTGAATTTAGCGCAACACGAGGATTATCTGCCCTAGCCATTTCTAATTTAGTACTATAAGACTAGAGGGAAGGCAGCTAGTCATCATTACCCACCGCCAACTCTTGCGCTATTATTCTTTTACGAACAAACAGTGGGATTGAACGTAACATTACAACGCTCTCGCGGCTGAATGGACAAGCATGTTTGGTTTGACGGGGAGTCGAACCTGCGACCCTCAGATTACGAGTCGTGCGCTCTAACTACCTGATCATGCAGGGCCTTCGCCACAATTAAGTAACTTAATCTTGCTTCGCTCGCATTCTATATATCTGAGTTTGGGTGGTGTGGAGAGCGTAAATAAATAGCACATGTATGAAAATATCCAAAAATTAATTCGCTTACAAAGATTCAATTGTAAGGAATAAATAAAACTGAATTAAGGACAAAGTGGTTTCGGTACGAGTTTGTGGCATAATATTTAAAAACGAATTAAACAACAAGAAAATATCCATTATATTTTACTGAAAAATCCCGCAAAATCCTCCCAGTATGTATTTTAAAAATAATCATGGCCAGGTGGGTTAAGGCATGCGACTCGTAATCTGAGGGTCGTGGGTTCGCATCTCCGTTGCGCCAAACATACTCGCCCTTTCAGCCGTGGGGGCGTTATAATGTGAGTCAATCCCACTATTCGTTGGTTAAAGAGCAGCCCAAGAGTTGGCGGTGGGTGGTGATGACTAGCTGACTTTCCTCTAGTCTTACACTGCAAAATTAGGGACGGCTAGCGCAGATAGCCCTCGAATAGCTTTACGCGAAATTCAAAAACAAAACAATTCTATGTCCAGGAATCTGAAACCTATAAAATATTAAAATCAGTAAAATAAATTCATTTGGTTTTGATAATCAAACTAAACATCATGGCAGTATATTTACATTGTAACGTCTTTAGTTATTATCATTGTTACAGATATATTTATGTGTGCGTTTTTTATCTCTTCGTTGATACACGTAAAAGTGTTTTATATAATTTTGAAAGTTTGTCATTTTTAAGACGAAACGTAATACACTTTTTAAGTTTATTGATAATTAATCTCATTCTCGCATCTTTCGAAACGAATGTCTCACATATCTGCAGTTGTCACTTTTTTCCCATTATTATCTTTTTATTTCAAATGGATTATAGGTGATTAATTTTAAAATAGCTTTGATAACTTTGATAATGCGTTTCGAAGATTGCTTGTGTCACTTAAATGCAATTGCTCTCAACCTATCTGTGAAGTCGTTTCTGGGCCATAATTCTTACTATTTTAGTCTTATCCAAAAACGTAGTAGTTTATAATAAATAATATTTCTTTTTAGTTAATTTTATTAAGAAGTTTTTACCAAATATTTATAAATGTAACAATTTAGACCTTAAATATAGGAGCCAATGAATTCTGATAATAATAACATATTTTTGAGTTTATGTTCAAAAATCACAGTATAAACAAAGTGAAGTGAGTATACCTTATAAGTGTATTCCTAATTAAAAACATGTGTCTTTATCCTGCGGCACATTTGTACGTGTGTAGTGAACAGGGAACATTTTGGCTGGAAATATTACATAAAATTATTTTACTGTGTAATTTTACACAAGTAGCACTCACGGACCAGAGATTTGTCAGTCTTCATAAACAATAGCTTTATTATTGAAAAAAATAATTTTATATTAGAATACTTAGAAAGAAATGTGTTTACATTTCTTCGTGATTCAGATTTACAATAGAGTCATCTGTGTATAGTAGTTAAGGTACTTCACGTTAACATTCCGCCAAAAACACTTGTGCTGCACTGGATAACATACCAAATTACCAATCTTCCTGAAGAATAGGTTTGTCTCCTCAAATCTTATTTAATCAGTTCTAGTCATATTGATATCCAACTGAAATATCCTTGATATACATTCTACTTATTTCGTACATAAGTCTCGCTGTTTTAACATTTTATTCACATAAAAATATACTTTGATAAATAAAATATTCATACCTTGAATTTCATTTCTCAATAAGTTTTGTAAATCATATCATTTTTGGTGGCACATAAATTTAAAACATTAGTAAGGTCTTTTTCACGCGTTTGCAGTGCAAGTAGAAATAATTAGCATTTAGTTTAAACTAGCGTATAGCCTGTCTAAAATGACAGGATAAACGCGCCACCACCCCTATCCCCACCCCACAGTATAACCTAACCTCAAATTTTATATTTAATTGAAATGAACAAATTTTGCAAAATCAAGCTTGACCAACAAAGAGGCAGAAAAGTGCAGTAAAAGAAGTCAAACATCAGTAAATTTCTTTGTGAGTTAATCAAAATTATGATCATTCATGAAATGAATACGTGACGTATTCATAGAACAATTATTGGTAAAAGATCAATTAGATTAACGATTTTGTCACATATAAAAGCCAGTGTTTTTGACAGCACTACGATAAAACAAAGGCTTTTATGTCATGTCGGTCTGGCATGGCCAGGTGTGTTAAGGCATCCGAGTCGTAATCTGAGGGTCGCGGGTTCGAATCCCCTTTGCACCAAACAGGCTCGCCCTTTCATCCGTGGGGACGTTATATGTGACGGTCAATCCGACTATTCGTTGGTAAAAGAGTAGCCCAAGAGTTAGCGGTGGGTGGTGATGACTAGCTGCCTTTCCTCTAATCTTACACTGTTTTTGCAAAGCAAAGTTTTTGCTTCTTGAACACTGTTGAGTGTTCCTTATAGATTTTTGGCTGCTGATCACGAAAATCACATCCACATTTGCCCATCACGTACCGTTTCATCGAAATCTTCAGTTTTGCTACAATGGAAAAACGATATCAGGGCAACTGTAATCCGTCAATGCTTGCTGACTACTGTTAAACACTGCAACATGATGCACCGGACATTGAATACAAATGAAAATCAGGAGCATAACACTTTTAATTATGTTGAGCTTAATAGTGTATAAGAAACATAAACGCAATTAAATACGTTATTACCAGTAAACAGTTAACTGTCTATTTCCCAGAGTTCCTACGTGATGAAACAAAACTAAAACTATATTTGTACATACCCACCAGGTACCTGTCACAATCAGCAAAAACTTTTCAGGAAGCAAAACTTTAAAAAAAAGTTGTTGTGCAGTGTTAGTGACAGCTAGCACAGATAGTCTTCGTCTAGCTTTGTGCGAAATTAAAAAAACAAACCATTTATGCCATGTCGCTTAGCAATAAAATTATAATGTAATAATTTTGTTAGACTCTGTGATGGGAGCATAAAATGAAATTTATATAAAATAAAACTGAAAATTTATTTGTTGATTTCTTAACTTAGATTCTGTGTTGAACAAAAAAGTTTGATTTTTTCATTATAAACGTTAGTGATATAGCAACAAATAGCTTATTTTAGAAACGATTTAAGTTTAAAATTAAATCAACTTTTTTACTTTCATGATAAATTTTATGCACTTCGCTCTAGGTTAAGTGATTCTACACTATGTATTTTCTATAGACTTATTAAACCAACACTCACTACACTTATAAAGTTTCCGGACCCTCACCTTTCATGGCCCGTCACTAAAATTGTAATTGGCAGAAAATGGATAAATGCATTTTGGCCTTTGTGACTTCTCCAGTTTTGAGAAGTCGAGACAAACCAAGTGTGACGTGATGTTACACACCCTGGTTTTTATGTGGATTATATCATATCTCTGTCTACAAAATCAACTCTTCTCTCTGCGATGTCTTAACTTTTAAGTTTAACTGAACGGAACATAATCTACAGAGCTCAGTTTAGAAAAGATAAGACAACTGGAATCTTATCAACTTGAATCTGACTTTTGTTTTACCAGAAACTATCACTCTTATTCCGTGTAAAGTTTAGAACTGAATAATTCATACAAAACAATGTTATTGGTTATTTCATTACTTAAGGTCGTCAGAAGATGTTTCAAGCATAGTTTTAAAATTAAACTGTTTAAGATTTTAGTGTCATATGAAACAAACACATCGAAAATATTTAGATTATTTATCATCTACAAATTTGTTTACATTATTTAAAACAATATAAAGTTTTAGTGCTTTACGTTTAGCATAGTTAAAAAATACATGCTGTTCAGCACCTGAGCTTTTTGAAGTTCGAAGTTACTAAGTTATACAGTGAGTTATAAAGAGCTTATGAAATAAAACGGTGTAAAGATTATATGTATATACAAACACACGCATATAAATATATATATATACACATTAAGGAGCACAGCAATATATTGAAGAATAAGTAGAAATATAAATAGCACATTTATGTAACTTAATTGTGTTTCTAGTTAACTGTCCATTGCACGTTGTCACGTACAAGTAACAAATCCGTTTTTGTTGCTTACTACGCATACAAACAATTTAGTTCTATAATAGAATGCTCTTACTTTTAGGTAACAGTCTATATAAACCATTTAATTATTTTAGTTAATTCTTCAATTGAACAATAGTAATTCTTGGAAATATAACCATTTTTATCTTACCAGAAAACTTATATCTTGTGCAATATAGATTTATTTATGTAAGAAATCGAAGACAATATTTTTATAATACCTACAATAAAGGGTTAGGCTGTCCCTGGTTTGTATGTTGTTTGTTTGTTTTTAATTAAGTACAAAGCTACACAGTAATATAACTATGCTTTGCTCACCACGCGTATCAAAACAAGAATTCTAGCGTTGTACGTCTCCATACACAGGGAGGACTCAGGTTGATTATTTTTTTCTTCTTTTTGACATACAAACTCATAACGGCGAATTTTCTTGTTTCACATAGAGTGATATCTCATGTATTTTAAAATAATTAGGATAATATTATATTTTTCTTAAAACTAATCCATATTCTCCTTAAAGTTACTTTTGCAAGATTGACTTGTTTTCTAAGAAGCTGGTATTAAGGTATTTGAACCGTTTCTTTATCTTGTTTAACATGAAAATGCTTCTGTGATTGGTTTTTCTTGGTATTTCAAAAAGACAAGTCAAATACGACTTTAATTCACGATTAACCAACATCAGTTAGAAATTCAAATTATCTTTATTATTTTCCATTAAATCATGGGACAAAAATAATCGAATATTAATTTATTTGCTTTTATAACTTGAACTCATTTTCATATCTGTTTATTCTGATGAAAAGAATAAAATTTTGCTATATAATGAAAAGAAATACTTTTACTCAACTTGATAGAAGCAAACATTGTCAAAAACATCACTAACTGTAGTTTATAAGATTTCTTACACTTGTCTCTTATAATTTTATTTTAATCCATTTCTGTCAATCAAATAAATGTCTTGTTTGTTGATAACTAATACAAGTACAAACAACATGGACTTTGTAATTACAATTTTCAAGACAGGACTAATGCACAAGAAATGCATATAATAAGAGTTTCTTTCCATGCTATCCACAATGCACTGGATAACGACCAAAGTTCCAATGTTCGGACTCGCAAATACGTCTCGTATTTTCAGTCGAAAGCTCATTATAAAAGCAACAACCAGTTTTGCTATTTAACTAGCAGTGGTTGTGTAGGGTAAATAGATTTTTCTAGGATCACATTCCATTTCTTATCCAATAGCAACTTGTGTCACTGGATCTATCGATCCCTGCCACAAATTCTTCAATATTGGATCAACCGATCAAGTCACTTTTGTTTTCTCTTTCTAAGTACTCTTAATACACTTCTTGATCACGAGGGGGGCGAAGGCGAATCATTTAATTATCAACCACATCGGGTCTTCAGTTCCAAATTCTTACCTTGACAACTACTGCTATTCGTCTATGAGAAGCCTTGTAGGCTGTGGGTGCTGCTGATTGGTTCCTCCGCTATAATTAGCTGTTCTTAATTAGATACGGGTATGCCTAAACTTTAGATCTTTGGCCTGGTCGTTTAGTCTATGTATCGTTCAGATTAAAAATACCGAAAATGCAAATATATCACCATCATAAAAGGTTGTACATAATAATAATAATAATAATATAAAGTTCCATGACAAATCGAAGTAAAATTACAGATTCCATTATTTTCACACAATCATGTTTCTAAATTATAATGTGTCAAGGGAATTCCATAATTTCGAACTGTTTTATGATGAATGAGATGATGGATTACATATAAAAGGACTTTATAACACATTAAAAATATACAAAACCTGAAGTTTCTTTACCAAAAACACATGCTTTTCACTATCATTTTTCGCTACCCATTTGCTCCGTAGGTTTTCTCTATTTAAATATTAAAAATAAACATCAGAACTTGTTGGTTTTTTGAATTCCGCGCAAAGCTACTCGAGGGCTATCTGTGCTAGTCGTCCCTAATTTAGCAGTGTAAGACTAGAGGGAAGGCAGCTAATCATCACCACCCACCGCCAACTCTTGGGCTATTTTTTTACCAACGAATAGTGGGATTGACCGTCACGTTATAACGCCCTCACGACTGGGAGGGCGAGCATGTTTGGTGCAACCGGGATTCGAACCCGCGACCCTCGGATTACGAATCGAACGCCTTAACACGCTTGGCCATGCCGGGCCCACATCAGAACTAAGAAAAACAAAAATGGTCAATGGACGTGTCATACGCAATTTTCGACAAAACTCGTGACCAAACTCCATATTATACGTTACTCACTATCGAGAAATGAGGTTTCAAATTATTTTATATTCTGTGTCTTGATAATGATGTTTTCACACTTTTACATTTTATTTCAAAGTCTCGACATTGGGTTTAACAAACTGATATTTATTTCAGTTCCTAAAATTTTTATGTTCACGAGATCCATATTCCTTATCACTCAGTTTTCATAAAATAAATATTGTGTATGTGTATTATGTTAAACATCTATCCAGTTGGCCAGGTAGCACAAATAACTGCAAAACTACTAGGCCTAATAATTCACCACGTCTTATATCGTGCATTCATTCTTAACAGCGCTGTTATATTTTTCCTAGATACTTTAAATTTCGTGCTTTTTTCCATCCACTCTTTTCCTATTTGTTTTATGTATATTTTTCTACTTTCCATCTTGAATAACGTCACGTGTTCGTATTCTTTAGTAAAAATATTTTATTCTTAGCTGGTCACCACTAATCTTATTTTCAATGGTTTTCCGAAGTTCCACATAACTTATTATTACTCAGTCATTGCCAGTGAAATTACTATTATTTTATTGGAGCTTGAACTTGCTTCTTATTATCGGTCGTCGCTGATGCAATTTTTTTTTACATCAGTGGCAACATTTTTAAGTATTCTTCCTAGTTTTAAGATTGATTTAGTTTAATCCACATTTTTAGAAAATATAACCCACTGAAGTATTGAAATAAAAGCCACATCATGCATTCATCCATTGGGTTTTATTATGTTTTATATTTGAAGTTTTTCATGCTTTTTTATCAAATAAAAGAAAAAAAGGTGAAAATAAACAAAACAAAGAAGAATTCCAAAGTTTTAGAAAATTAAAGAAATATCACAGAAACAAATTAAATTGTATTATATGTTTTATAAACAGTAAACATATCTGTAAATAAGTAATTCTCCACATAACAGACTAATGTGTGAGTTAATAAAAGATGAAGGTATAAAAAAAGACCCTAATATGATTGAGTTTCAAGAACAAATTTAAATAGATCGATCTTTAGGTCCTTAAAATAACAGCACTCGTAGCACTTATTAATTGTAAAAATGACGAAATTATATTCAAATTTCTGTTAGCTCCAAAACGTTTCCCATATGTAGCCATTTAAGTAAGTATATCATCTTATTTGTTGTAATAGAAACCTATTTTTTCTATAGCTGTATGAATAGTTATAATTTTTACAATTAATTCTATGAGAAATAAAATCGTAGAATTACTCACTCAATGCTTTAATCACGGGGTGTGATGTTCCAGAAACAGGAGAAATACGGTGCTTTTGTATTCTTTCAGAAGAGCAAGTACCCAATGGGTGAAGAGGGAGACTTCTCCGAAACGATAGACTGCTGAGAAGTGGCACTGCATCGAACTCGCACAAACAAATATGTATGATGCTGACGCTTATACAGATTCAAGTTAATGCGCATGCGTAACGGCTCAGTATGGCATGTATATCCCATGACAAAGAAATAACGTATTTTGAGATTTAAGCACAATAATGTAAAAAAAGTCCTAAATGACGAACGCTTCAAGGCATATTACAATATAATCGAGCTCTGCATTTTACAATATCATGACATATTGTTAACCGATACATATAAAAATACAGCTTGTTTCTACTCACTTGCCCAAATCCATCTGGTTTTTCGATTTCCCTGTCTTATCAAGTTTTCTATATTGTAATATTAAAGCTTTTAGGTCACGTTGACTATAACACCCACTCGAATCATGGCCGGCTAAGAGCTCTAAACTCGACTCTCATCAGTTCAGCTATAGTGGTGATATTTTATTTGATATTGAAACGTTCTCTGCAACGAAAGTTCTCGTGATCGTTGTGTCAACTCTAATAACGAAAGAAGTTAGACCAGATCCAACAATTTTTTTCTGATGACCAATATGTTCGCATTTGTCAAATATGAGTGAACAACAAAAGAAGAAAGAATGGAAAGTTTCGTATGTTGTTTGTTTCGAGAACGTGCTAGGTTTATTTTCACATTGTCACCATAAGAAGACTAAACATTTAGTCAATATTCGCCCTCGAGTAAACCTGCGGATTTAATTACAGTAACGTTAGCTAGAAAGAAATCTATTTGTTAACAGTGTCATCCCTTGACAATATAAAACAGTCAAATTAGAAACGTATGTCAAGAAGTTGGAAGCGAAAGTTTAATTCAGTTAAAACTAAAAGTGACGCAAAACGTCGGGAAAAGCATGTTATAACATATATCAGACAACACAGAATATCAGACTTTTTTCTCTTCTTTTATTAATTTGTTCTTCCGGTTTCGTAACTTCAAAGGTTACTCAAAAGGAAATAGTTTTACTCAGAAACTCGCCAAGCGTATTAAGACGTGCGACTCGTAATCTGAGAGTTGCGGGTTCGCATCCCCGTCGCGCCAAACATGCTCGCCCTTTCAGCCGTGGGGACGTTATAATGTGACGGTCAATCCCACTATTCGTTGGTAAAAGAGTAGCCCAAGAGTTGGCGGTGGGTGGTGATGACTAGCTGCCTTTCCTCTAGTCTTACACTGCTAAATTAGGGACGGCTAGCACAGATAGCCCTCGAGTAGCTTTGTGCGAAATTCAAAAACAAACAAGCAATTTTACTCAGAATCAATAACAAAAACATATAAATACTGCTTTTCAGCTAAACACAAATAATCTAAATTAAATGCTTACACTCTCCAAATGCACAAACATATAATCACTCCATGTAAAAAGTAAGTACTTCTCAACTATTCAAAAATCAATAGGGTCCTGCATGGTCAGGTGGGTTAAGGCGTTCGAATCGCAATCTGACTGTCGCGGATTCGAATCCCGATTGTACCAAATATATTCGCCCTTTCAGTCGCGGGAGTGTTATAATGTGAAGGTCAATCCCACTATTCGTTGGTAGAAGAGTTGCCTAAGAGTTGGCGGTGGATGATGATGACTAGCTGCCTTCCCTCTAGTCTTACACTGCTAAATTAAGAACGGCTATCGCAGTTAGCCCTCGTGTAGCTTTGTGTGAAATTCAAACGTCAATGAAATTAGACAGTATACTTTTATTTTCAAATTAAAATATTATACTAAATATATTTTTCTTATTATTATAATGTAAATGTAATTTATTTGTCCTATAATTTCATACTTTTACTTAATTGTTATTTTATAGAACTCTTAGTAACTGTTTCCACTATCTCCCAATTGGTATTGACTTTACCCAACCAAGTCTGGCACGACCAGGTGGCTATGGCGCGTGACTCGTAATTCGCGGGCTTGAAATTAATAAGAAGAAAAAACCTAATTTTCAATGTTTTCTTATATATATATTATTACATGCTTTTCCTGATGTTTTGTGTCACTTTGAGTTACATTTAGTTTCCAATGTCTTGACATACTTTTTAATTTTATTGTTTTGTATTGTTAAGGGATGACACTTAAGCTTTCTTCTCTAGTTAACGCCCACAAGTGGCACAGTGGTATGTCTGCGGACTTACACACTAAAAAAACGGGTTTCGATACCCGTGGTGGGCAGAGCACAGATGGCCCATTGTGTAGCTTTGTGCTTAATTCTAAACGAACAAACAAATCTCTAGTTAACGTGTTCCCACACAGGGAAAACAATAAGTCTTTGGATTTACAACGCTAAAATCAGGGCTTCGATTCCAGTCGATGGATAAAGCAGATAGCTCAATGGGGCTTTGCTATAAAAAAGCATACACACTTCTAGCCAACATTATTGTAATTAAATAACGCCTTGTTTGTTTTTTTTTAAATTTTGCACAAAGCTACATGAGGGCTATCTGCGCTAGTCATTCCTAATTTACTAGTGTAAAATTTGATAGAAGGCATCTAGTCATCACCACTCACTGCCATCTCTGGGGCTACGCTTTTACAAACGAATAACGGGTTGACCGTCTCTTTATAACGCCCCCATGGCTGAAAGTGCGAGCATGGCTGATCCGACGGAGATTCGAACCTGCAACCCTCATTTCAACTTTTCACACAAGGTAAACTTAATGCTTTGGTGAGAGATATGGGCCTTCCCAAGGATTATTCAAATAGAGTCCAAAATTATCCTGGGACACACTTTATTGATACAGAAATTGTGAGAAAGAGTTTATATTTTCTTTTGCAAGATGGTTCACGAATTTATTGGAAAAGCATTGCTGAATTAATAACAATGCTAGTAGCTGCAGTCTGTGAATCAAGTTAATAGTGACTGTCCATTGATTCTCCAAAATAAATCTCAAAAGTATTCTCTTCACAATGGTGACAAATATGCATCGTTTTATATTTATCATTAGCTTCATTTTAAGGAAACGTACGAAAATCTCGAACTTCTTAATAAGGTCAAATACAAAAAAAAATATGGTTGGCTACTTTGTGGAGACTTAAAAGTATTTTGCATATTGTTCGGTACACAATCCAATTATACAAAGTTCTATGCTTTGTGTGTGTGTGTGAATGGAGCAGAAGATCGTGAAATCAGCATTAGATAAAGAATCAATAGCCACGTAGAGTTGGACTGACACCTGGATGGAAAAACATTGAATTTGAAAGTTTAATTGACACAAATAAAGTCCTATTACTTTTCCTTTAAATAAATCTGAGCTTGATGAAGAACTTTTTAAATATCTTAGACATAGATGTGAATGTTTCAAGTATCTATGTGGACAATCCCCAGCTCTTTCAGAAGCGAAACTTAAAGATTGGTTGGTTGGTTGTTAGTGTTCATTGGCTAGCTGCGCCAAACAAGTGTTAAAAACTGTTAAGGCCAAATTGTTGTAAAATGTAAAAAAATTAACTTAAAACTAAACAATGTTCACATATTACATGAAAGATTGAAATAGAGTTAAAGGGGCCAATGGCTTGTAAAGATTTTTACATACAATACAATTGCCAATGGCACCATCCATTGGCAGAGCTAAACCCTTAAATATTAAAAGGATGCTGTTGCTAAGAGTTGCAACGATGGTGCAACAGTACAATGTAGGTTATTGTGACTTGAGAGTCACAATGACTATGTATTAGTGGATCAGGTCCCAGATAAAATTATGACCAATGGGTAGCTTAGCCAGAACAACTTCCTCCTTCCGATCCTTACAGAAATAAGATTATCAAAGAGCAACGGAAAGTTTGATCTGAAAAAGAGTGTTATGGTACTTCTCACTCCTAGTCAGCTGCCAACTAGAGCAAAGCCGAGCTTTCAAGTGAGGTCTATAGTCAATATATGGAGCAGGAATGGCCGTGACGGCATCAGATCAGACAGACTTAGCTGCAGTGTCAACGAGTTTGTTCTCGCGAATACAGAAAAACTGTATACGAATAGAAGACAGAGAAGAATGAGCTAGCCATCGTTAATATCGACGAAAACAGGGTGAGAACTAATGCTAAGCGATTCCAGAGTCAACAGAAAGCTAAGAACGTCAGTGCAAATAGTTTAATCTGCGTATTGCATAGCTTCTACATGATCCAGGGCAAGAGAAATGGTATACAGTTCGGCAATGAACACTGAAACTAAAGAGGGGATCCTGTGAGAAACCACTGAACCATATCAAACCATGACAGATCCCACAGAGTCACCTGATTTGAAACCATTCATATAAGTGAGAATAAATAATTGTTCAAAAGATATTTGGAAGAGAGAAGATGATACTTCCATTCTGGAGTATCCACCTTCTTCAGATGACTCAGAAAATGTTCACAGATGAGGATGGTAATAAGCCATGGTAGGATGAGCTCATCATTGGAGACAGGTATGTCATCCAATTACAGATTCAATTCATCCAGGTCTGCCTGAATATAAAAGCTAAAAGAAGGAATTGCAGACCATCCATTCTGAAAAAGCATGGCTCACAAAGGAATAAAGACACAACCCAGGTGGAATACTGTGGTAAGGATCAAAGCTTGGTAGCATACTGTAGAGAAAATTGAAAACGATGGAGGTAAATAAGAAGTTCACTGGGCTCTGTGGACAAACATTGAACTGGAGAAGTGCAAAAACTCCTGTGTAGAGCCGAAGCCGTAATTGCAGGACCATAGGCCAGAGTTTGGAAAGAATGAGATACAATAAATTCGAAAATCAATCCACTCCCCAGGAGGTGTAAGTTAGGACATGATGGATGTTCAGGGCTCTCATACACTTGACACGTAGCTGCTCCATGTGAGGACTAAAATTAAGCATGTATTCAAAGATAATCGCCCAAGGACTTTGCCTCAGGGACCATGAAAAGAACTAAATCTCCAAGACAGAGCTTGGGATCAGGATGTATACCCTGTCGGTAGCAGGAGTGCATGCAAATAGTTTAGGAGAAAGGAAAGATAAAAGCAAGTGATTGAAGTCAGTCTAAAACCTCCACTCAACACTATATAAGTCGTTGATATAGAGTCTGTTTATAACAGCATGAGAAAAATGTATAGTGATACTGAGAAGGTACTCAAGATACAGGCCTAATAGATTTCAAGTTCCTGTGGAAAATAAAGGGAAAGTGTGGAACCTACATGGACTTGTAATCGCCTATCCAATAAAAAGTTCTGAATAAAAATGTATAAATTGCTATACAACCTATAGGAGTGTTGGCCTCTCAAAATGCCTTACCTCCACTTGGTGTCGTAAGTCTTCTCAAGGTCAGAGAACACGGAAATAAAATGTTCTCTCTTAAGAAAGCCTCCTTTGATTGATGTTTCAAGTCGAAGCAAGTGAATTATGATGGAGCATTGTCGGCAGAATCCTAACCGAAGGGGAGAAAAGAAGTTGTTTGAGTCAAGGAACCAAACAAGATTAGCATTAAAAATCCTCTCTTAGACCTTACAGAGACAGCTAGTCAAAGCAACTGGGCAATAATTAGAAAATATCTTGGGATTCTTCTCAGGCTTATATAAACAGAGAACAACAGTCCAGCATCAAACATCAGGAAAATATTATCCTTCCAGGTCTGGTTAAAACAACCAGTAGAATAACAATAGAATCAGAAAAAGAGATGGTGCAGCATCTCATAGTGTACATCATCAGGTCTGATCGATGTACTGCCAGACTGATAAAGAGCAAATGAGAGTTCCAATAATGTAAAGAGGCAACTGTAATCGTAAAGACGATTGCTTTGACCATATCTGGAAGGTATCTCAGACTCTTTCTGAGCCTTTCAGGTTTTCCAGCAGACAGGACTCCACCATAAACGAGGATACCGTGAAAAACGTGTCGAGGTCTTAAAAATAGAGTGAATAGAGTCTGGACAAAGTATTCAGTCACTGCTACCACACATTCATCTACTGATGGCAGACAGACGATGACATGATCAAGTTCCGAGAAAGTGGTGAAAGAGGACCAGTTGACTTGTTACAACTTCCACCAAGGCACATGAATAGTTTGGTGTTGACTACAGCTAATCTTTCTTAAAACAATAACAAAATGACCACTGCCCCATGGGTCATTGTCAACCCTCCAAGAAAAGCAAGAGAAAAGCGAAAGTTAGCAGATAGATAGGCCAATGGCAGTAAAAGACTGACTAGTTGCATGAAAATAAGTATAAGAATTAGTACTGAAGAGAGAAAAAAGGTTGTGATCCAAGAGGGTATACTCTATGGAACAAGCACTTCCATCTATATCAGGAACACTTTAGAGGGAATTGTGTTCTTTAAAGTGTCACAGTATTAAAAAGGGAAATGCCAATTGTTCAACGAGACCATCAAGGTTTGATTGATCAAACAGGAAACAGGTAGAAATAACAAACAATGATGGTATAACCCAAGGAAAGACAGATGGCTGTGATCTCCAAGGGTATATTGAGTGGAAAAGACATAGTGAGCACGGACAGATTGACCAGCAATGCCACCCCTCCATACACTCATCCATCACAGAACCTGTCATCCTGGTGTAAGTAAAACTGAACAAAGGTGACTGAATCGCATGTTTTAGAAATGTTTCCTCTAAGGAAAGACACACAGAATGATAAAAATCAATCTACGTTTTAACGTCATCAAGTTTAGAATGGACACTTCGACAGCCCTGCTGTATTAAAGTGGCAATTATTATTTAGGTGAAGGAAAACTCAGTGAAGAATTCTTTAATTTACGACCAAGGCATTTTCTTTATTAGAAGGACGTCTCTAGACTTTCATGGATCCTGTCCTAGGTCAAGTGGTCAAGTTTCTGTCAGTAGACGTAGAAACTGAAGGCATAAATGAATAATTGTTCTACATCTCCGGGATGAAGAAAGTGATCCAAAGCAGATACCAGAAGCTGTGGCCTAAAAAGTTGACACAGACAATTAATAGAAAGAATAGTGGAGACAGACACACAAGTAGATGTTGAATTTTAAATTATCATATTCATAGAGGGCACATGGTTAGAGAACGATTTTGATGAAGGCCTGGAAAGATCTGTGTGCATTGCCACTGTAACAGTGCAGTATCATATGTGCACAGTGGAGTTTGGAACAATAACTTCCGAGCTTTGGAGTAAGAATATTATTAACGGATTTTTAAATGCTGTCCTCTTTCTTCTCCATCCACTTAGAGCAAGAAAGAGAGATGTAAACCACTACAGTTAATTCAGTGAGTTTCCATTTCACAATTGTAGGGATCATATCATGGTTTTTGCCATCGAAACGAGTGCTTGTCAACGAACCACGACACAAAGTTTTCAGATGTTCAAACCGTTGACATTGGAAATGGTTAGGAGTTTATTAACATGCCTTACAGCTCAGATAACCTGCTTTAACAGAGGCAGTTGAACGTGGCGATGTAAATGTCGAAATTAAAATATTGGTTGACAGGATAATTCCATTATTGTGAGTAGAAATACAATGTACAGCAGAAAAGCCTTTGCTGGTGAAACGAAAGGAAATCTTCGGCTCGGAAACATTCTTCAAATCCCTATCAACAATAACTCTTCGTGATGAATTCATTGGGTATATCCACAATAGCCTTAGAATTCAGGAGGAGTTCATTAGGCTTTGATGTAGATCTTTCCACCAAGATATCTCCAGAACGTAGTTTCTTGATGAAGTGTAGAGAGCCAGCAAGCGCCTCTAATCTCTTTTGAATAAAAAAGGAAGACATTTACCATAAATGTTTGACTGACCAAGAATGGAATATGAGAAAACGAGGTACAGGGGTAGAATAACTTGGAGACTGCTGTTCAACGTCTTCAAGACGTAGTCGTTTACCGATGAGCTGTTTTTTAATATTTTTATTTCAATTTTGGGGATCTATAATAAAATGAGACATATTTAGTGCTCACTGAAACCGCCCACTATGAAGTCCTACAAGGGGATGCACTATAATGCTAAACAAGGGCACTACAGCAACACCAAAGGTTTGTGAGCATTATGTCCAAGCACTAGCATAAGAAGCAATGTCCACAACACCCCTTAAGACCACCCAATACTGGTAGTATGTTGACCCTAGCTCAGTAGGATCAGCTGACTGATCTTGGGAAGAATCGCAAGGCCACTATCTGTGGAAAGTCAAGCCCTAAGCAGCGTGTAGGATTTGGAACCCTCAACTACCACGAATCTTTCCTCCTTTTTACGGGCGGCCACGCACGGCAAACACGTGGTGAATGCTTAGTTCCTGCAGGAGGTAAACCTTCCCATGGACTACTCTCACCGAATGCAGCAATTCACCTAGAGGTGAAACTTTAAGATGGAATCTTTTTTTTAACATGAGGTTAGGAAATTTACTTTGGATGAACAGTTCAAAAGGACAGTGACAAAAGTTGTAAAAGAAGCAAGGAATTTCCTTTAAAATTCCATTAACAAGTTTTATTAAACAACAAGAACCCAAATTACGAAAATATTGTTAATATTATGCTCAACAAATTCAAATAGTTGGGTCGTAATATGAGAGTTGGGTCATAAACTCACATATTGACTTTTTCCCTGAAAATCACGGTTCTGTCAGCAAATAACAAGTGGAAAGGTTTCATTAAAACATCAGAGAAATAAACAGGATATATCAGGGAAGGTGGAACGTCAGGATGATGACTGATTACTGCTGGCCATTGAAACGAGATGATCCAGACGCAATACGTAAAAGAAAGATCACAATACGTAGTTTTGAGAATAAAATAAGTAGATTCCACATACACAGATCATGATGCATATTCGTTTGACACCAGTGTTCTTATCATTACTTCAGTTTGTTTATACTTTTGTCAAGAAACATACTAACTAAATATGTTCATTATAGTAAACGAAATATTAATCTCATCTGAGTAAGAATTTTTTTGTGATAAACAAACAAATCTTTATGCGATAGCAAAAAAATGAATATTATTTTCAAAATTTGTGTACGTGAATTATGTATAATGCGTTATTAAAACAACAACAACATTTTTTTATAAATATTTCATTTCTATTGTTATAATAATATTGTGCAATAGAATTTTATATTAAAAAGTGTTATGAAATTGGGAGTAAAGTTTATTTTTTCTATACAACGCACTGGGAATTTCTTCATTGGCTTATTTTTCAAGTGAATCGTATACTGATTAACCAAAGTTATAAAGATACGGGGTTCTACAACATACAAACTAGTAAGGATACCCAACAATGTAGGATTTAAACAATAATGATATACCAAGGATGGGCATGGGCTATCCTCATCCGCTATCTTGAGCCGTAACACACGACCCGCCCGTTTGATGCAAAGGTACTTGTGCTAGGTGCGGCATTAAACGTCGATTTTGTTTCGAGTCGAATCAAATTCACGTATTTTGCTACCGATCTTTTTACTCAACTGAACCCTCAGTGGCATGAAGACAATATAATTAAGACAGTTGCTAAACTCGGATGGTTCATCTGATTGCTCAACCGTTTAACGTCGATTTTTGAAAGGATTCTCCTCTGTTTTTCTATGACGTTTCATCTTTGCTTGTTCCCCAAGTTCTTTTTAACAACTGTGAAGCCATATGGACGAATGAACAACTACGTATTTAGATTACGAGAGTTAGTCTTAAAAGTCACATTATCTTAAAATATTGTCAGTAAAGGGCAAATCTGCTGTTATCTAGGCGTGTTATAGTTTCTTAGTAAATATGAATACACTTAAAAAGAGTGAGTTTGTTAAGAGAATCTGAACACCCATTCTCTACAACACTGTTGACAGAGAATTAATTGAACACTCCATCGACAAACTAAATGCTTGAGTGGAGCACAAATCACTTAATAAGTTACGTTTTCTTCATGACTCTTCTCCATTAAAAGAATCATTATTCGATGCTTCGAATGCATTTACGCTTTGAATTACAATTTTTTAATCAAGATAATTTTATGTATTTGTATCAAAAGTCTTAAGTAACGGCATAGTACGTAGGAAGTTTGTAATTTCGTGCTTATGTTTGAAATTATTACATGCGTAAATTTTCAAAATTTAAACTGTAATATTTATTGCTAATTACACGCGCAATTTCACCAAATTGTCTTCCTTCTACTTAATGGTGTATTTCTCTGACAATTTCATTAATTAAAAATTATTTCAATGTCATTTTATCATTTAAAACTAAACAAAACTATTTACTATGAATAAAGTTTTAAGAACATTCTTAATTTATATATTGTTTAACCAAGATTTTAGGTTATTTTCAGTTGAAACAATGAATTTAATACCATTAGGTATCATTTTACGCTGGAACGTTAAGCAGAAAAAAAAACTAATAAAACGATCTACGACTTAAGAGGAAGAAATTCTTTACATCGATGTCTTAATATAATAATATGGTTTGAATTTCGCGCAGAGCTACAAGAGGGATATCTTTGCATCCCGCCCATAATTTAGCATTGAAAGATGGAAGACAACAAGCCATCACCAGCCATTGCCAACTCTTGGGCTATACTTTTACCAACGAATAGTGAAATTGACCGTCACATTATAACACCCTCAGGGCTATAAGAACAAGCATTGGTGAGACGAAGATTCGAACTTGAGACCATCGGATTGTGAGTGGAGTGCCTTAACCATCTGATTTTGCCAGGCCCGTCGTTTTTCTGCACTTATAAATGGACTTATATCAGCGTCCATTACACTAAAGTAACAAATTAGTTATTAGCTATTACTATCATTTTGAGTAGTAATAACAATAGTATAGACTTTACCTCAAAGTTTGTTGCTTTACATATTATCATTATAACGTATTTGTGTTAACTAGAAATTTGGACAAGAGTGAATAGATAGGTATAGAATATTTCAATCTTGTGAGACAAATAAACTGAGTGAATACAAAGAAAGATAAGAAGAGATATGAAATAATATTTGAAAGAGTAAAATAAGCAGTAATTTTTAACTAAACACTTTACGTAAAAGTATAATGAAACATACAATTTCATAACCACGTGGGTTTTGTACATTTTTGATTAGCTAGAAAACAAAATCTTATATACATAGATATGCATATATGGATTTTATTAGGAAAAGTTACGATGCTATATAAGAACAATGTGGTTATACGTTTCAAAATAAAGTTCTTCATGTATATATGGATGTGAATTTGTCAAGCGTATTTAATATACTTTCCCCAAGTGGCACAGCTAAAAATCAAGCTTCGATATCCGTGGTTTGATTTATCATTTGTGTGTTTTCTGGTTTTTGATTAGTCAGTAGCGCTTTCGTGGCTTCTTCAGTCAATCTATTTAGAAGATAATAAATAATACATAAAAGTGTGTTTTTTCTTATAGCAAAACCACATCAAGTTATCTGCTGAGTCCACCAAGGGGAATCTAACCCCTAATTTTAGCGTTATAAATCTCTAGACTTACCGTTGTACTAGCGGTGGACAAGTACATAAGACATTTAATGCTACCCAAGTGGAAATATATATAAACAACACATTATTCACAGCAAAAAAATATTATAAAAATCATTCTATATAAAGCTATAAAAGACAAAATTTGTAAATTATAAAATGTAATTTAAAAACATAAAAAACCCAAAGTTTTAAAATTAGGTTCAAAGCAGTTACAATTGTTTTTACAAAGTAACAATTGTAATATAATAATTTTGCTGATTGGTAGATTTATAAGAAATAGAACTGTTTGTCAGATATTTCAATTAATATATTAAAAAAAGTATTTTTATAAACATTTTAATCTGTGAACTTAATGTCTGTATCTAGATCGAATGTAATTTTTTGTTAATGTTATCTACAATTTTTGCATTCTAATTATTAAGTAATGTTTGATTGAAGTTGTAAAATCGGCACAGAAAAATGACCATGAGGTTTGTGACATGAGATAAGAGGAACTGCCATGGATACAGGAAGAGCACTTAGCTATGTTAATCTATTTATGGAATTCTTATGTATAATGTTGTTTGTCAAAAGCTGAAGATAAATGTTAGCTTGTATATGATGTCTAATTGTCTATGGTACATTGATGACTATTTTATCGTTTAGAATGAAGACCTAAACTAGTTTTATTTTAGTAATTTTTTTTCGTAGTATCAGCGCAAGTCATGTTTAAAATGTTATCGTACAAACTCCAGAAAATAAATCAACAGCAATAAAGGTTTATTATAACTGCGAGTTATGTTATTTGTGGACAATCTTTCTTTACTATTTTACAAGAAATAAATTATTCTTATAATACAACATATTATATGGGTTGTATAATTTTAAATAAACGTTTTCAGACCAGTTTTATTTGAAAACGAAATAGCCTACGATGTCATATCTTTTTCTTTTGTAGTTAAGCATAAATCTAGATAACAAGCTATCTATTGTCTGACCATCACGGGTATCTAAACCTGATTTCTAGTGCTCTATGTCCGTAAACTTATCGTTGGGCCACTGAAGAGCAGGTGTAGTATCTAACCAAATTTCACTTGAAGAAAAAGTTCAGATTTTTAAAGAAATATTCTTTAATTGGAGTTAATATTTAATTAATTTCTATACAACTTCTATACTCCCACTGGTCCAGCGGAAAGGCTGCAGGCTTAAAATACTACTTTCTCGGGGGGACGGCGGAAAATTACTGATCTTTCACGCTAAAACTCGAAGTTTCTATTCCTGCAGTAAACACAGCAGATTGCACAAAATACTTTTTTTTCTATAGAAACAAGCACATAAAAGAAGTTATAACACTAAAAACTAAATACTCGTGCTGAGCACAGCACAGCTAGCCTTCTTATTCAGCTTTGTGTTTAACAAGAAACAAACAACGCATCTAGCTATTCGTTTCATTGTTTTCGAGTTACGTTTGTAAACGTGTTTCATAAAGTTTTATAAACTAGTAACAATGTAAAAAAAACTCATAGCTCGCATATATTATTTCCATGTTTGAAATACAAACTTATCTCTCGCTAAGATACAGAACATCCACGTAGAAAATGGATGAATAATATTGAAAAACTATTAATATGAAATACTAATTAACTCCACGTTAAACGTTTCTAGCAGGAAGTGGATAAAATCATATTATTTGGTACAGTGTCTTTTAATGATACGTAAGCGCGACTTTGAAATCATATTTTATTTGAATGTTTTTTATTTTTGCAACAAGAAATACGTAAATTCTTCATGTTTTCATATTCTGTTATCGGTAACCTTTAGTTACGTTTTGTTCATTAATATAAATGTTCGATTTTTGGAAGAATAACAGTTATTTAAGAAATTCGAGCTAAGACTTTTTTTTTCTCAATAGCTCTATTTGTGAAATATTATTAAAATACAAATTATTTTTGTAGCTTCATAACCAAATTGTTGAATACATTGTAAATTTTGGACATATTGAAGTGGTTAATATGTCCCGAACTGTAAATCTGAGGGCTCATATTTCGCATAATGTTTCCGTCAAAACACTGTCCTACATTGGGGTGTGCATGAACTATAAAAATGTCTGTTAAATCTCATTATTCGCTTAAAAATAGTAGTTCAAGAGTTGGCGGTCAAATTTACTAGTTTCGTAACTTTTTTTTAGCCTATCAGGTCCAAAATTAGGGTTGGTTGTGCGGAGAAAACCTTTGTGTTGCTCTGCGTAAATGTTTTAAAATAAACAAAAAAGAAAAAAAGCGAACATATTACACTATAAATACTTTGCTTTTCATATCGTCGTATATTAAGTCCTACATTAATGAATTTTCATAGTACAATAAAGTTAAAGAGCTGGATGTAGCATAATGTGATATGCACTCGGACTGTAATCCTGAGGATTCATGATTCACGGTTCACCACCTCTTGGCTTAAAAACCCTCTTCACAATCTGTGGACATTGTACACTATAAAAGCGGTGACCGAATCCAGTCAGGCAAGAGTAGCTTAAGACATTCCGATATGTGGTGTTGACCAGTTTTCTTTTTATACTATTTTAGTTAAAACTTAGAGACGGCTATGCGGATATAGCTTTTGTGTGGCTTTTCGTTAAATTCTGAAACAAGTGACAATTAACATATACAATGAAACAAGCGTTCTACAACTATTTATTTTAAGACGAAAAAAACATGAGTTTCAAACATTTGGTGTTATGTTAGACATAATAATGACCCTCTTTTATCCATTCATATAAATAGAGCTGAAAAAATTTAAACTGAATATAATTCAGAGAAAGCATAAAAATTGACTTTTATTAAACTTTAAAATTTATATATTTCGAAAATACAA
Organism: Tachypleus tridentatus; assembly: GCF_004210375.1. NCBI lineage: Eukaryota > Metazoa > Arthropoda > Merostomata > Xiphosura > Limulidae > Tachypleus > Tachypleus tridentatus. Next base: position 103,169,317 of record NC_134837.1, on the reverse strand, counting down.
GTAACTTACAACATATAACTGCAGTTATTTTCTTCATATTTTAGAAAGCATTCATATCACAGAAAAAGGCACGATAGTTCAAGTGCCTTCAAAAGCATTAGGCTTTCCTTTTTCAGGGTTGAGTTAGGAGAGAACTTAATATTTTGCTAAAGCTTTTAAGACAAAATTATAGAAGGCAAGAAATAAATTAATATCTTTATCTAACAGACACAAACTTTAAAATCTAGGTTATCTTATCCTTACAACATTGCATCTGCATTTATTTTTTCCATATTTTAGAAAGCACTGATATTACAGAAAAAGAAACTCGATAACTCAGGTGCTTTTAGAAACACTAGACCTTCCTTTTTCAGGATTGACATGAAAAGTAAATTAACATTTTGCTACAGGTTTTGAAATGAAAGCGTATGAGACGAGAAATAAAATATAATCTTGTTTTTGAAAAACACATGCAGAAGGTGAACATTGCTTTCAAAAGATTTTTAAAAGTTATTTGAAATTTTTGCTGTTGTTAAGTAATAGTGGATTTTCCCAAGTGAGGCTATTTTAAAATTCAAAGTAAACGGGAAATGAAAGTGTCGAAAAAATATTTAGCTTAATAGTCTAGAACGTTGATCATGCATATCAAGATGTAAATTTAGTATGCTTTACATTATCCTATATACAGGTTTTCATCTGGTTTCTGCCTGTACTGAATGATTCTACGTCCTTTTTGTTTCTTTCAATTTTAAAGAAAGCTAAAAAAATACACCAACTTTAATTTGATTTCTTCGCTTAGTTTCCTAAAACAAGTACACCCAACCGTCTGCATTGAAAGCATTCTTTTGATATGTGTGACTCTTTTCGTGGATACATTAGCTTTTATGTTTCAGTGAAGAGTATTACTAAATCGAAAGCAAAACTTTTTAACATAATGTGTAGAATGAATAGCAATTCTTCCTCCGTTAAGTTATGAAAGCAATGAAATATAAAATGCACAGTTGAAGCTGTTTAATCATTGCTTAAAGTAACTTTATCAATATCGTAATGATATGCAAGTGACATTTAGGTCCAAAGAACAATATACCCAGTTCTTTGAAACTTATATAAACTCCAACATTCAGATCTATATTTTTCTCACTTTCCAGTTTCCCCCTGTCAGAAGTCGGAAGCCCTCATCTGTTTATATAACCATCACAATTTTGAGACTTTAATCCAAGTTTCTAGCTGCCAAAGATTCATAATGAGGTTCCCTATCATCAGGTATCTGAGATTTCAATCCAGTTTCCTCTCAGGCTCATAACACTCTCTTAACTGAGTAGAAACTTTACTCCAGATTTTCGCATTTAGTTATTTTAACAGTATTGTCTTTATGTTTGTGCCAGTTATCTTCTGTTACAGTCAAAGGCAGATGAATATGCACTCTTGGTTTCAAAAGAAAATATAATTATGTTAAGTGCGATGCCATTTATTTGATATTATACGCTTAGGATAATTATGTGTTTGCTTACAGTCAATAAATTGCAGTGTTGTTAATATTTACTGCACAAGTGTGTACGACACGCTTGGTTTCGAACAATAGAATAATCTTATCATTTCGAATAGTTTACCATCACGGAAAGGTATTTTAGATACATTAAATCTACATCCAGTTAGAAATATATGAATGATAATAGTGTTCACTACTAGTATATACTCTAAATGATAACCTGATTATATAATGTTATCCAGTTGCAGATGTCAATTTACCATACAGTTTCAAAAATATTTTCTATAACAAACTGTTTAGTTTGCTAAACACGCAACTTCGTTCAAGCCCTGTTTTCGTATCCAATGAGCATCTACAAACTTTATCAGCCAGGGTTGAGACAATAAACCTGGAAACGGTTAGAATGGATAACGAAGAAAACTTTATTACATGTTTAGACATAATAACAAATGTACAACGATTCGGCGAGGTTCTCTCATCATCACGTACGAGTAGTTTGAATAAACATGGGTATTTATATTCAGTATGGAACAAACAGATCGCATTGCAAGAAACTGCTTAACAGCTTAGTGAAGGTATCCAAACAACCAGTGTATTTGGTTGACAGTAGAACTGTGCTGTTCAATTAAGATGACTTCTTCGGTTTTACTTTGTTGATGTTGGATTCTTTGTTTAAAAAGCAGTGTTTTGAATACATACGTAATGGATTTTTGAGTTGCAATAGTTGCAACATAAAAGGATTTATTATTGTTACCATTATAATTGGTAATTCTGGTTTCAGATTTTCTTCCTGTTTCTCTGACGTGGACTTGTGAACAGTTTTACATTGATATTGTGTATATCCTAAATTTTTATATGGTAACGACTTGAGTTTAGGGTCTTGTTTTTAAGTGAATTTAAAATACATCTCAAAACAGCTGGTAGGGGTATTAACACTTGTATTGATTTATTGCTTATCAGTAAAAGTGTTAATACCCATACCAGCCGTTCTGAGATACATTTTTATTTCAATGTATTTCTCGTCATCAAGAATTTAAAATAAATATGAATTTTATGTTTAAAAGCAAATATTGTCCAAGTATGAATTATTTTTTGAACCTGTATCAGGGATAAAGGGTAAAGTGCAGTTTAATGCTGTCTTGTTATTTTAAAGGAAAATGTTTGCATAAATGTTTGCATCATTAGCTTAACTTGTAGATACGTGATATATTATTTCACACTGTATGAGACTTATTAAACGTTTTGAAATAATCTAAACGTTTTTTAGAAACTAAACTAAAAGATTAAATCATTTTTTCCAGTTCCAAACAAACTGGGTAGTTTAAGAGCTGTGTACATTAATCCCCAAAGAAGGTTTTAATTACACTGTCGAAAAGTTTTTGTTAAAAATATATTATAAAGTTATGACTGTCCCATTGCTATACCATTTGATTGTAAAGGTTGAAAAGACATTGACAATGCTACAGTATTTTAACAATGAATACAAAACAGAAAAAAGCATTAAAGCAAAAATAGTTGAGTGGGTTTCATTTTTCCTCTCAGATTGCTCCTTTCAAACCTTCGTTTTCATGATAAATGATCATAGCTTGTATGATTCCTTTCATAAAACCAAACCAGAATTGAAAAGTGAAAATAGTAAAAGGTTATCAATCTTTTTTTTGGAAATAAATATTTCAAACAACCTAAAATGATTTAAAAAAAATTGTAAGAGATAGTTTTCACTGGACCAGAGTCAGTTTTGAAAAGTGATAACAATGTAAGAGTCATTACTGTGTTTGCTGTGGAGAGAACACTCAAAACTCTGTATTGATTTATTTCCATTGATATGAATATATTTGTTGTTGTTGTTGAATAATCAACTACTTAGCGAATGAGAGTATCAAGCGATCAGATATATTTTATGGTAAAATATTAGCGGCGATTCTGCACAGTCTACCTTAATGATACACTGTATGGAAACACTTACTCTCACAAATATTAATATTAGTGATTAGATAGACTTAAAAACACTCCAAACTACTGATCTTAGTGACAAAATCACCTTTAGAGCACCACAGTTATCGATATTACCGATTTATCCGATTTATTTATCGTAATTAATTGATAGATCGACTAAGAGTACTCGCAGCTACCATAATTAGTAAATAACTAGTCTTAGCTTTAAAATTACACGATGAGTGTTGTTTCCGGTTCTACAAATATTCGATAATGTTTATTTGTTTCACAAAAAAACAAGTCAGTAATTAATTCATCCATTGTTATGAGATATTTTAAGCTGAGATATCTTTAGTTTGAGGCTACGAACACATAATTTGATTGTTTTGAGTTAAGCACAAAGCTACACAATAGGCTATCTTTGCTCTGCCCACCGCGGGTATCCAAACTCGATTTCAAGTGGTATAAGTCCGTAGACATACTGCTGTGCCACTGGGAGCAAGAGAGTTAATTGAGTAATCGTTTGTTGTTGTTTTTGGTTTTTTAACAGGTGGATTTATTAGAAATATATATATATATATATATGAGCTAACTGGAATTACTACATACACTGATTTTTAAGTTTATTAACATTTTTTCAACTTTATTCTCTTATTGTCAAGATAAAAAATAGGCGTATATGACTAACATAACTTTATCTGCCTTTTTTGATTACTTAAAATCACATATCTATGATACTTGGAAAAATAACACAAAAATTGTTAATTTTAAACAACACAAGCAGCGATTTGTTAATTTGTAAACAACACAAGCAGCGATTTGTTAATTTGTAAACAACACAAGCAGCGATGGTTTTTAATGATATTCGTTTTTCCCATCATTTACACATTTTCCACAAAACGTCATATGTACTTTTACATAAGTGAATCATTAAAATCGGATTACATTTTATTATACTTAAAAGGCTGACAAAAGCTGGTTATAGATTTCTCTAGACAAATCGCGACGTGAGAATCTTATCGATCTGTCTAGAACCCAAACAAAACAAACATAACAAAAAAAACGTTCACTACGGCAAACAAAATAGCTTGATCTAAGTAAAAGTTTTTCTTGCAGATTTTTAAAAAAATCATTACAGGTAGATGAATTATGGAAAATCCATTATTAAAACCAAACTAACTTTTATGAGGTTTAAATTCGTAGGCCTGTATAGTTATTGCAAGGCACTAGCTAAAAATATACTCACAAAAGATATGACCTAATGTCAGAACTGTTGGTTATTGAGGTTATCAGAGTATATGAGAAACAAGAATTAAGTCTATAACTTCGTCTTTGAACTACATAACATTATAACGCCCCCACAGCTGAAAGGGCGAGCATGTTTTGTGCGACGGAGATTCGAATCCGCAATCCTCAAATTACAAGGAAGTAAATAAAATAGCGTACCCTATTTAGGTAACTAACAATGCTATTTCTTATCGTTAAAATAAATTTATAGGGAAAACTAACTCCCTGTGCAACATTGCACTTTACTAAAGAAAGTAAACACGGTACTCGCTCTGTATAATGTTCTAACTCTGACAATTAATGTAATATGTTTTAATTAAAATCGTCTCAGGTTGCTTGCATCAACTTTCCCAAGATTCAAGCGAAAACAACTGTTTATAGAGATTAAAAACAACAAAAATCTGATCTGGCCATTACAATATAAAATGTTAAATGTAACAAGAAGAAAAGAACTGTCCAAATTTATAAATCGTTTTTCCAAAACGTTTCTCTTGTCCGCTCTGATGGGTTCTTAGAATTATTTAATTATCTTCTGTATCAAAAACTCAGAGACAGCAGTAAGAAGTAACTAATAACATTGAACCTTCTTTAAACCCCACAAAGTAAATACAGTTAGCCTTTTTAAATATGAAATTGTTATAAGAATAATACATTGTATACACTATGTACACAAAGCACAATATTGCAAAGAAAATGAATAGCTAAACTAATTTAATTATACTAATAATGTAAGATCATACTTTTTTGGCTAAATAGTAACTAAACCTGTTTGGCTGAGTATACTACATACACAAAAGTACTTTTGATTAGTTAGAAAATATTGAGGTTTTTGAAAAGAAAGCCTAAAAAACATACCTGGGTCACACGATTTTCGTTGGAGATGTTCATTAAATTTCAGCACGCAGCATAACTCAGTCACAAAAAAAAAATTAGCTTCTGTATTGACAGTCATTCTGCACTGTTCTCTCAGATCAGAGAGTCGCATGCTTTCAAAGCAGAATGTAGTTCTTTTCCTTTTTCAGTTGTCGTCTTTCTTACATAAGAGAATTATATTTATCGAAAAAATAACTAATTTGGTTTCTTTCCGAAATGTTTATACCTTTTATTCTTGTTATTTTCTCAAGATTTTGGTTCCGCTACAGAAGTCACCAACAAAGGTGTTTTTCTGTAAAACCTTCATAATGTTTCCTAGCAGAATATTCAATAGCACACAATACGAACCTTGCAATTTCTTCTAATTACATGTACAGTCATGTGAATAAGTTAGAACACCCTATGAAGGCCTGTGTATTTTTGTACCATTTTTGGATATATAGATATTTAATCTCAATTTCAACAATACTGAGAGATTATAGGAATATAACTAAACAATTAAAACTGAAGAAAAGACTTTTCAAGATCTTCTGTAAATTTAATTCAACAAAAATGCATATTCTAACTGAGCAAAAAGTTAGGACACCCCACCCCCTAATGCCTAGTGTTACCCTCTTTGGCTGAAATAACTGTAGTAAGACGCTTCTTGTAGCCATCTATCAGTCTCTCACATCGGTCTGAAGAAAGTTTGCCCCACTCCTCAATGCAAAATTCTTTCAGCTGTGAGATGTTTGAGGGGTTTCTTGCATGTACAGCCCTTTCAAGTCACCTTTCTATTATTGTGAGCTGTCCAGGTCCTGTTGCAGCAAAACAGCCCCAAATCACGACACTTCCACCTCCATGCTACACAGTTGGTATGAAGTTATTTTCCTGGAATGCTGTATTTGGTTTACGCCAAACATGTCCTCTATTCTGGTGACCAAATAATTCAATTTTGGACTCATCTGTCCAAAGAACATTGTTTCAGAAGTCCTGGTATTTGTCTACATTCTCTCTGGCAAACTTCAGGCTGGTCTTGATGTTTCTCTTAGAGAGAAAATTTGTGATTAGCAGAAAACAAACATGAACAAGTGTGTTTTGTCAAATATTTTCAAATACAACCCCTAGAAGTGGATTCCTGTATATGGAGAGGGGACCTCCCAGGAAAGATTGTGTTTTCAGTTTACCTTCTTTGGGATCTGAACCATTCACCCGTGTGTTTGCCGTGCGTGGCAACGCGTGAAGATGAGGCGAGGATCCTAGTGGTTAAGAGGTCCAACCCCAATACACTTCTGTGGCCTTTAATTCGTCTAAGTGGGTGTCACCCCTGCGCAAATCGACTTTTTCTGATGGGCAAGGGCGAACTGGGTACCAGTGTTGGACGTTCTTATCAGGTGTTGTGAACATTGTGTCTGATGCTGATGTTTTGGTAGTGTGCTCACAAAAACCCTGGCGTTGCTGCAGCGCCCTTGCTTGGCTTCGCAATATATTCTCTCATAGGACCCCATGGTGAATAGGGACATTAGACACTTACTGATATTTCTCCTTTCATTTGGATCCCCAAAAACCTCAAATAAGTAAAATCATAAAAGCATATAATTGGTAAAGAACCACGTCTTTAAGACTGGATTACATTAAGATCTTGATTGATTCCTATCATCCTGTGTGTTTTTCCTCACAGGTGACATTCCTGAAACATATCGATACAGTCACCTTTCGGCAGTTTTCTTTATACCGGAATGAAAGGTTCTGAGGTGAAAGAATACATGATGGGATGGGCTACTGGTCGACCAGCATGTGCCCATTCTGTTTTTGCTACTCGGTACACCCTTGGAAGCTGTCTAGTCCTTCGTGTTTCCTTGGGTCGTACCATCACTATTTGTTTTCTCTACCTGTCTCCTTGTGAGACTTATAATCAATCAGTAGTCGTCTCTCCTTCTAATCCTGTGAGACTTTAATAGACACAATCCAATCTGGAGCGGTTCTGATAATGATAGGAGGGTATGTAGAGAGCATGTTCTCGGATCACAACCTTTTTCTCTTCAGTACTGGTTCTTATACTTATTTTCATGCACCTAGTCAGTCTTTTACTGCCATTTACTATCTGGTTGCTCCCATTCACTTTTATCTCAGTTTTTTTCCCCTGCCTTCTTGGCCATTAAGTCTCGGACAAAGTGGTTGTCTCTATGAATATACTTGCCCCGTTACACTAGTAGAATTTGAACTTGTTTTTCATCAGTCTGGCAATACATCAATCGAACCTGATGGTGTTCACTATGAGATGCTGCACCATCTCTCTTCTGCTTCTATTGTTGTTCTTCTAGATGGTTTAACCAGACCTGGAAGGATAATATTTTCCTGATGCTTATCGCCGGTCTATTGTCTTATCTTTTTCTAAGTCTGGGAAGGATCCCAAGATTCCTTCTAATTATCATTCAGTTGTTTGACTAGCTGTCTCTGTAAGATCTAAGAGAGGATTGTTAATGCTTGTTTTGTTTGGTTTCTCGAATTAAACAATCTTTTTTCGCCCACCCAGTGTGAGTTCCGTCGACAGAGCTCTGCCACGGGACACTTGATTCTACTTAAACCTTAATCAGGGAAGCCTTCCTCAAGAGAGAATGACTTGTTTTTGTTTTCCAGAACTAAATTTCTCTCTACGATGTTACGGACTTATATTGTTAAAGTCCGTGGTGTTATTCCTCGAAATGAACATTAAACTGACTTCTTAAGCCACTAAACAATTTGTATTCACGTAATTTCACTATTTAATGCTATATATACATATTCCTGTGTCTAGGTAAACTACATATTCCTGTGTCTAGGTAAACTACATATTCCTGATGATAGCAAATCCTTCTCGGAGCATTGTACATTTGTCATTGTGTTAAATTTGTAATAAACGTTTATTCTTCACACATTCAAGCCGTCTCTAAATTTTAAAAGCCAAAATAATTCTGAAAATAGACTACAGATTTCAAGGGGTTGATTTTTAAATCTTAATTGTGAGTTCACGTGAATTTTCTCAACAGTGTTATTTCTGTATATAAAAATCGAAGAAAGGTTTCCGGTTCTGTGGATAACTGCCGATCTCTGACGTAGAAACTACGTCAAACGTGTGATACAACTGACATGTCCATTTTTCCAAAATTTAAAATAGTATTACTATAATATGTCCAGTACCAGTAAATTGCATAGCACATTTGTATTTAGGAAAATATCGTCTTTGCCGCTGAACTGATTGATAAAATGGATAAGATATTTAAAAAAAAATCAACAGAAGTTTTTCTCAATCAAATCTAAATTAAAATACAGAAAAAAAGAACAGTTGAATAAGCCTCATTACATAGGATGTCATGCAAAGTTTGCTGCTGTAAATCAGTTCCAGAGAGCATGTGTCAGCGTCCTCCAGAAATGACGAAATCAAATTTACATAAAAATATGCGGATGAATATTCTTTCACACGTGTCAATGTAGAAAAGTAAATCTGCTTGAAACTTTTGCAAAATTCTCACGGGAAAGAGAAATCATGAAAAATGTTTGTTTTTTTAATTCAGAAGTTTCTCTCTTCTGGGAGCAGACGACGAGTATGTGTAGATCAAGATATATTAACAGCTCTTTAATCATATTTAACGCGAGGTAAAAATGCGGTGATATGAAGACAGTACGTACATATATGTATGTAGTTTAGGGATCTATTTTGGCATTAATCCTCTGCACGTATGTCCTCTCCATCTTCTCGACAGGTATGATATTAATTATCTACATAGCATTTTGAGTTTTATTTCTGCGACTTACTGTGAAAAGTCAAAACAGATAAATTATCTTATTTAGCAATTTCCGTTCCTGTACTTTATATTTAGATTTGTAACTATTACATATATCAAAATAGTAAGAATAAAACTTACCCGATATAACATTAAGATATATAGACGAGTTTATTTTAAAATACCCGTGCGATTTAGCATAGGCGTGTAAGAAAGAGCATTAAGCCAACAATATCTATACACTTATTCCTCAACAGAGTGTGCTAATTTGAGTAAGAACGTAATCGTAATCAAATAAATATTCAGCGTTTTCTGAACATAATCAGAGAAAACTTTTCACAAACAAAAATAAAGATATTGCTTGTAATTTACTTTTCACTAAAGGTAAAATTGAAAATATAATCTGTTACACACAGATCTAACGTATTATTTGATTCACTGCACTCCTTGCTGAGAAAAAAATGAAACTGTAGTCCAAAGCAGAGTGTGTGGTAATATAAGAAAATACCAAACTTTCGCGTCGCAGATTATATTTAATCTTTGGTAAAAAGAAATAAAATCTATAAAATAATTATTAAACAGTTGGTATACGTCATAATATCGAGTAATAGATAAATAAGTCTTAATGGTATAATATTATCCATATAGCTAAATTAAAAACGACCCAATAACCCTAAAGATAGTACTTGATGGTATTCATTTGTTTAGATTCGTGTTTCCACTCCTACAGAATGTTTTCTATGTTTTAAAATTGTAAACTACATACATTTAAATATAGTTTGCTAATCACTAGACTATATATTATACAACTGTGGGTAAGTTACATTTTAATCTACATTCGATTTTCTTTACGGCTCGGAAAGATATATTTAACCTCAGTTTCACCACGAGTTTTAAAAAGATTTTGTCTGCTAGACACTAAACTACAAACGTAATCATTGTTTTCAAAAGGACTAAGTCAACATTGTCGCAGCTGTTTTCTTTCATCTTTTCTTACATATTTAGTAAGACTAATAAATTATTCTTAAAAAATGTGGCACTACTTTTTAACTATTTTTATTCATCCGCTAAAACCAGCAAACCTACAGTTTCTCAGAAAGTACGAACTGGAATCATATTGGTAAAATGTGTCAAATAAATTTTAATTTATTAGCCTCTTGAAATGTAAGATAAGATTTTTCGAAAAATAAAAATCTTAACTTTTTATTTCCAGCCTAAAGCCTTATAGATATTAATATAATAATGTCAGTTTACATATTTTAGCTGTTAGTTTAAGCCGTCGCCATTAATTTATATATCATTAACTTTGAGTCGCTACAAAATCTAGACAAGTATCACAAGTTTGAAATTAAAATTTTTATTTGTTTATTTCATTAAATTACATTAAATCAAAATTTTATTTGTTTATTTCATACTTGATGTTGAACTTTAACTAATGAAAGTTTTCTCTGGGTGTGTCTACTTCAAAATATATATTTTCTAATATATAATATATAATTTCTAATTGCAGACCTTTACTTGAGTCTAATCACCTCCGCTCAGTGTATAAATATAATATATTATCTATACTAGTGGCTCCCAAAATCTTTGTATAAAACTTACAGACCACTAGAAGCACAGCAGAATGTCTACGGTTTTACAACGCTAGAAACCGGGTTTCGATACTCATGGTAGGCAGAGAACAAAGAGTCCATTGTCTAGGTTTGTACTTAACTTCAAACAAAAACTAGAACCACATATATAAATATAAAGTATATGATTTATAGATATAAAATGCAAATAATGTATCGGGTTATAAAAACAAGTTTGAAAGAATATTTAATAACAGAACAGTTTAGTAAAAATATACACGAGTATATATTTAATTGTATTATTACACATTTTTCTCTTTGTTTTTACATGAATATCCATAGAGACACGTTGTTAGAAACTCTATATAAATTATGATTCGTTTACAGAAAACCTGTGAGATTTAAAAAGCATTTAATGTTAGTAAAGTCAATATAACGAAAACCTAATGTAAGATTTCGATATAAGAAGTTTGTGAGGAGAAAATATCTTAATCTCTTTGATCGTAATGATTTTACATCAAATATATTACTCTCTTGTCTTAATTTAAGTTGAACTTAATAGATTATGATAAGTACTTGAAGAAATGTATCTTAAAGTTTGTTTAATGAAAATAGTTTTGCTTTTATCACACGGGGAAGATGCGTGCTTTGCACACTATATATTTGTTTTTGTTTTGAATTTCGCGCGAAGTGGGATTGTCTGTCACATTATAACGCCCCTAGGGCTGAAAGGTCGAGCATGTTTGGCGCGACGGGGATTCGAACCTGCGACTCTCAGATTACAAGTCGAATACCAAACGTATTTAAACTTTAAGTCTAATTGTCGATGTTTATGCACCTGTTGGAATGTGTATTTAGGTTAATGATATTCCGTTATTTACGAATCAATGAGGGTAAATAATTTAGTTATTATCTTTCCTAGCATGTTTGTTCATATAACTGAAGTGATTATCTTTAAAAATCATGTTAATGATTTTTACTTAAATTTTACTTAAATATTCTATTTGCACTGCAAAAGTATCATCGTACAATTAGACAAAGGAATATTGAGTTTCCATGTGAGCTAGCACGCATACACGTACAAACTGACTGGCATACGCACATTATTGTTTTAATTACATATATTGTCAAAGTCACACTTCAAGAGCATTTCTAATATGTTAAGTGGTTGAAATTAGACTACCAAGTAAATATCTAGTTCTAAAATATTATTTCTGGTATATTAAATTTTTACGACCTTATTTTCTATCCGTTCATCAAATAAAACGTTTCTCTTTTTGTACAAAGTTCCTTGAGTACAACGTAAGATAATGTTAAAAGCGCACTGCCGAGCCGGGAAAGCTGATTCAAACAGTGACATTTTGTGACAATGGAACACAAGAGAATTCTGTTTCCAAGAGAATTTAATTAACTTGTAACATCATACAGAAATTGAGGCAAATAAAATGTTGAGTTTTCTGAAACCTGGGTCATAAAAACGTTACATTTGGGATAAATTTTACCTTGTGACTGCGCAAGTGTAGAAATGAGTTAAACAAGATTTGGGTTGCCATATGAATTCTCATTGTTGAATTTCGCGCAAAGCTATTAATAGACTATCTGCACTAACTGTTCCTAATTTTGAAGTGACAGATTAAGGGAATGGGTGTGTGTGTTTGTGCTTTTTTTATTGCAAAATTACATCGAGCTCTCTACTGAGTCCACCGATGGGAATCGAACCCCTGATTTTAGCATTGTAAATCCGTAGATTTGCCGCTGTAACAACGGGATATTAAATTAAGGACCGTTAGCGCAGATAGCCCTCGAGTAGTTTTGCGCGAAATTCAAAATAAACCAAACCAAACTGATAGCTTTCAATATTTGAGGGAGAGTTGTTTTATATACAATTTAATTATAGTTTTTTTTTTTACAAGCGGTGTCGTTGTTTGTTTTTTAACGTAGGCGAAGTGACTTGTTTTCGCAGTATGGACTGAACAGGAATATTTCATGAAAATTTGGGGAGTTGCATTACTTTTGTGGTTTTTGAGGCAAGCTGAATTGTAAAATTGAAAATGTAATCTATGATTCAGAGACCTAATACATTCCTTGATCCATCACGCCCTTTGCTGTAGACAGCGTTTTCGTGCATTCAAAGTGTCAGCTGGTTAGAGCGCTGCACTCGTAATCTGAGGGGAGCGGGTTCGAATGCTCGTCACACCGAATATGCTCTCCCTTTCAGCAGTGGGGCGTTATTTTGTGATGGTCATTTCCACTATTTCTTGACTAAAAGGAAAGGCGCTCAAGAGTTAGTGGTGGGTGGTGATGACTAGCTGTCTTTCCTGTAGTCCTACACTGCTAAATTATGGAAGGTTAACAAAGATCGCCCTCTTGTAGCTTTGCGCGAAATTAAAAAAAAAAGCTAACAAACTATTCAAGGCTCATTAAATTACGACAAAACAGAACTCAAAATCCCCCTAAATATTAAAGTTTATTATAACTTTCAAGTATTCACCTGTTTGTAGATATATATGTAGAGAGACCTCTTTCTCTTGTTTTTTCAGGATTCTCTAGTTTCCTGATTTAAAAAAAATATACTTAATCTAAATACCACTTTTCACATCGATTGCATTGTAAAGAAAATTATACTAGCAGAGAGAGACCCATAAAACATTTCGTTCAAATTATCTTAATTGTAATATTACTTCTTTCAATCCAGTATTTCCAGAATAATACAAAATTAATCTAATGTCAGACACTAAAATCTATAGTACACTTGTCTTACGCTTAATATTAGTTAAATTTTTATTAGGTACAGCCTTTATCCAATAAAGAAATAAGTTAACACTGTAGTTTGTGTACGTTATTAAACTGAAAATATGCGAGCACCTCACTCCCTAAATGCGTATGCATGAGTACTTCATTTTAACTGATGTAAGCAAAAAGCGGATGTAAATATACTTTAGTAGATGTTTGGTACAATAAAATCTTAAAATCTTATCAAAGTATATTTACATCCGCTTTTTGCTTACATCAGTTAAAATGAAGTGCTCATACATACGCATTTAGGGAGTAAGGTGCTCGCATATTTTCAGTTTAATTGATGTTTGTGACTGAGCAAAATGCAACACGAGTATCGAAATTCTGTTTCTAAGAGTATAAGTCTGTAGAAATTCCGTGTGCCACTGGAATTTTCAATTTAAACAAATACTGAGCATTATTTTATTACATTTCATGTAACTTGTCAGTGAAATAAACCTATTCCTGTAAAGAAATTCAAACCGCTTTTCAGCTTACTTAGAATTTTAAAATCTGATTTATAAAGACAAGTTGCGTGAGATAAAAGAAAGGAATGGCACGTGGCTGGTTACTTTGAACACTATATGATAACCTACAAACTTATTTTTAACGTTAATTTGATGAAAAGTATTGGTTAAAATAATTTTATTACTTTCATTATTTTTTATACATTTGTGCTGTTCGGTTGTGTTTGTTATTAAGCAAAAGGTTATCTCTGCCCACTATAGGTATCAAAACCCGGTTTATAGTAGTATACGTCCGCACTCATACCACTGTGCTAAGATTTATAAGGAACATTTTGCTATCATGAACTCAGTATACGGATTTAATGTAACTCTTCTAAGTTGGCTGAACTTCTTGAGATGTATTGGAATTACGGCTAAAATGTTCAATGCGAGAGTACTACATTATAAATCATTGTTTCCTGTTCAATAACGGTTTAATTCTATTATGTATTGATTTACGGTATCGTGTACTTCTAGTGAGTTTGTTAAACAGTAGAAGACTGGCAGAATCAGTCACTATCAGAGATTGTATTAAAACAGTATCTTCTTAAAATGCACAGATAATTTTTTACACTAATATATGTGATCAACATTTGCAAAATTTTGACATACGTTTATTTGTTTCTTGTTAAGCGTAGAGCCATACAATGAGATATTTGTGTTGCGCTGACCATGGATATCGATGTCCAGTTTTCAGCGTTATAAGTTTTCAGAGTTACTCTGAGTCAATGAGGGAATATTTTGCCATATGCAAAGAAGATGAATATAAAAATCTCACATGAATTTCAATAATAATAATTAAATAATAAAAAAGAAATACATATTAGGCGGAAGAATGGTGGGTGCTCAAGCCCACAACATCCGATACCAAAATCACCCTTCACTGGCTGTAGACAGTTGTGGGAAGGTGACTGCTCTCCAGAGTAAATAAGAAATAAAAAAAGAAAGAAGACACGAAATAAGGTACTGTCTCTTAGAGATAAATACGATAAACTAATTGGTAAAAGCACTAATTAATAACACAGTTGACAAAATATACACTACTGGCCAAAATCTTAAGGCCAATTAACATAAAAAACAAATATGCATTTTACATAGTTGGACATCAACCGCTTATTTAAGCAGAGCTTTGAAAGAGGAAAATAAGAAAAGGGAAAATAAAAAAACTTTTAACACTTAATAGGGAAAATGTGAACACTATGAAATTAGTCTAAATACTAGCTGGTCAAAAGTTTAAGACCATACCAAGAAGAAGTCATAAATATGGTAGGAAATGCCCAACAAGAGGTCTCAGTAGTGAGTTGCACGGCCGTCATTGCGAATAACTGCAAACATTCGCTTTGGCATGGTCGATATAAACGTTTGCAGAAGGCTGGCTGGAATGTTATTCCAAGTGGTGAAGATGGCATCACGAAGATCATGCACTGTTTGGAATTGACGTCTATTTCTATAGACTTCCCTTGCCATCTACCCACAAACATTTTCAAAAGGGTTCATTTCGGGCGAACACGCCGAATGGTTCAAAAGAATCACGTTATTATCCATGAAAAGGTCCTTTGTCCTGCGGGCATTGTGTATTGCAGCGTTGTCCTGCTGAAAGATTCAGTCATTTCCATACAAACGAGGGCCTTCAGTCAATAAGGATGCTCTCTCCAACATGTCAATGTAGCTAGCTGCTGTTTGACGCCCTTGTATAACCTGAAACTCCATTGTTCCCTGGAAGGAGAACGCACCCCACATCATAATGGAACCTCCTCCACTGTGTCGTGTAGAAAATGCCTCCGGTTGGATATTCTTATCGTGCCAGTAACGCTATAAGCCATCTGGACCATCCAGGTTAATTTTTTTCTCATCAGAGAAAAAACCATCCACTTTTCTACGTCCCATGTTTGGTGCTTTTCAGCAAAGGTTAACCGAGCTGTTTCGTGGTGTGGAAGGAGCCGTGGCTTTTGAAAACGTTTACGGTTTTTAAAGCCTTTCTCTTGTAGATGCCGTCTTATTGTTCTTGAGCTGCATTCTGCGTCCGTAAGGGCCTTAATCTGGTTCGATGATCGCCTGGTGTATTGCCGAATCCTTCTGCTTAACGCCGGCGAAATTTTCTTTGGCCGACCACTTGAAATTCTCGTCACGTATCCCTCAGGGTCTTTCAAGAAATTTGTAACAACAGTATTACTACGCTAAATCTCACCAGCGATGGCACGTTGAGAGAGACCTTGCTTTCGCAGCTCGACAATTCTGCCACGTTCAAACTCTGTCAACTTTTAGCCTTTGCCATGTTTTTACCCAATGTAACACAGGAGATGTCAGTAGGAGATGTTGACAACGCTAATGCTTGAACATAAATGACTAAATTTCGTTACGTTTTTATCGATTAACGCTTCGTTTTAGTATGATCTTAAACTTTTGATCAGCTAGCATTTAGGCTAATTTCATAGTGTTCACATTTTCTCTATTAAATGCTAAAAAAATTTGTTTTTTATTTTTCCTTTTCTTATTTTCACCTTTCGAAGCTCTACTCAAATAAGTGGTTGAGTCTAACAACGCAAAATGTATATTTTTTTATTTATGTTCATTGACCTTAAGATTTTGGCCAGCAGTATATTTGTATAAAGAATTCCAATCAATTATACAAACTAATTTGTATTACTCTCAGCTGCAACCTATTGTGTCTACAGTAACTACCTATTTTCAGACTCTAAATAAGTCTTTATAGGAGATAATGTGTTCATCCTCATAAAGTGGTGACAAGTTGTTTACATGACCTTATAAACAACTAAAAATACTTATCAAAATTTCCAAAAAAAATTCCTTAATTTTTCTTTTTTATAATTATTTGACAGTTTCTGTTCCGCAGGTGGCACAGTGTTATGTCTGCGGACTTATATTGCTAAAAACCGGGTTTAGATACCCATGGTGGGCAGAACACAGGAAGACCTTTGTGTAGCTTTGTGGTTATATTTATTGCAGAATATTTTAATAATTTCATTTAGAATTTCTTTATTAAATCCATTAAATGTTATTATTTGTATCAACATTTGAACATTAATAATAAAGAATTGTAGTTTATTACAAATTTTACAAAATCTGAATAATTTTGAAGTTATAATACTTATAACTGAAGAGTATGGTACGTTACTATTAGCAGAGAGTAGACAATTTTCTTGAAAAGAAAAATTTTTTATCAAAAAATTTTAAATTGATAATATTATCAGTTGTTCTAATTTCTAGATCTAAATAATGTGTCTCTACATTAGATATTGAAATATTTTCAATTTCTAATTCTACTGTTAATGACATAATTTATCTCAGGAGTATTTGTACCAATTAAATCAATTTTATATCTGTAAGTTAAAGCAAAGGTACCCAGGTTTATGTAATTGTCAATAAACCTTTTCTCATAAAAATCAAAATGTAAATTTGCAACAAAAGTAAAATAAGTTAACTCCCATTCGAACTCTTATTACTTGTTTAAACACCTGGTTATTGAAAAAAATGTAATTATTACAAATGCAGAAACTTACTTAATATCTTTTATGTTTCTTGGAGCTAAATTTTATTTCTTCCAGCACTATTAAAGAATATGTTATGAATTCATAACAGAAATGAAAGATGTTAACGAAATTGTGGTGTACAGTGTTGTAAAATCAAACGTTTGAATATTCGATATTTGTTCACAGTCTCTTAGATATTCTCAAATGGGTTGATTATCTTTTATTATCCAAAACATATGTTTCTTGATATTAATTCTTATTTTTCAATTTTATCAAATAAAATATTAAGTAACTTATTTAACAAAATGGCCAGTTGTTTAATAACTGTTCTTACTGAATTGGAAATAGATTTAAATTTAATCGGAAATTAGGAATAGCATACAGATAGGTTAAATCTACAAAATAATTTGGTCTAAAATACATTTTTATAAGCTTTTATGAAATTATTAATTACTATATCTTTAGACTGATTAATAAGTTCAAATGTTTGTGTACTATTGATTTATTTTTTCATAATTAATGCATAAAACCTTTTGCAAATGAAGCCAAAATTACAGTTAGCTTTATCAATGAGAACTATGATGTATTTTTCTTGTAATTCTTGAATCTTTTTTTGTAACTGATGAGACGAAAAATCTATATAGTAGTTTAATTTTTACGGGATAATTTAAATATTATTCTTAACTATATACAACTTCCAGTCCAAAATCTATCTAGATGGATAAGATTTGATATAGTTAAGTTTTAAAATATGTTCATCAGTACTGGTTTCAATGGACTTTAAAATGTTTTGTTTATTACATTTTGTGAAAATTCTGCATTTAGATTCTTTTTAAATATATCATACAATAGTTTATATTTTATAATTTCCAACTTACGACTAATAATATGTTTGTGAAAATTATCAATAAATAAACTATTTTCATATTCACAAGCTAAGTTATTAACTTTTTCTTCATGTAAGTCTGGCGAACTGATGTAAGATGTATCCTCATCTCAATGTGGGGTTCTACTTATGTAGTCACCTCCAAAACCTAAAGTACGTTTTATATTCCACATTATTGCCTGTACTCTGGGAAGTCTTTTGATTTGTGCATCGTCTTTGATTTTTTATTTGAGCTTGTTATTTGTTTATTAGAATAGTATTAGTCAGAAGTTTTGATTTGCTGTTTGTAATACAGTACTTCTTTTAGATTTTGTTTTACTTGACTGTTGAATATTAATCTTATACACATATAGTATATATTATTATATTTCTTCTAATAGATATTGTTTGCTGAATCAGATAACTTTCGTTTCTTACCTTTAATTTTCCAACAAGCTAGAGTAATCCTCTCTACTTATTGATGAAATCAAAATTGGAATTGTATTTTGTTTGCTGTAAAGTACAAAACTACATACAGTGTTCTCTGTGCTTTGCCAGCTTCGGGTGAAGCAACCCGATTTTCAGCGATATAAGTCCTGAGCCTTATTGCCGATCCACTAAGAGGTAAAAGTAAAATAATTACATACTGGTAGTAAACATTCACACCACTAAATTAGAGTTATTTTGTTATATTTTAGAAAGATATGTTTTTCTTTAATTCCTAGTTCGGTAAAATTATATAGTTTGGTTATTTTCTCTTGCAAGGGTTCCATCTTGAATGAGTTAATAAAGATTAGTTACATTAGTTTCAGTTGTTTGTTTTTATATTTAACTATTAGCAAATATATATATATAAACGCGCTAACTTATATTTTTCGTGCTGTATCTCATTATGGATAATTTCATAAATCACAAGGACATCATCTTGATATTTTTGCAACTATTATGTGTTTAAAATGGTTCATGCACCTACAAATGAAATAGCACTTTAAAAACGTTAATGCGAGAAAACTTAAATGTCTTAAAAGATTCACAAAGGATCGTACCAATTCAGCTTAAAATAATCATTTAATACTTTATGGCTCAGATACGTGAATTTAATAAATGCGTATATTTACTTGACAATGTGCACATTAAAGGGTTAATATTAAAATAAGAGGAAGAAATACTCTACTGATGTAATTTTCACAGCTGCAAAGCAGATCTTTCGCTTAAAATACTATGTACATCATATAATAAATTAAAACCACAAAATGTATTAACTCATTTGATATAGCGTAACAAAATTCATCCAGCTACAGTAGATAGACTTGTTTGTTTCAAAATTTCACAAGTAGTTACACAACAACTAACACTTGTATAGATGTTCTTAATTCGGAGCTAATAGCCCAGTCAACTGCGAATTTATGTACTCTTCTTGTTTTATTGAGCAGTCGATTTATCTTGTCGTGCACCATGAGCTCCAAAGTGTAGTTTGCAATTTTTGTGCCATCAGGTTGCGAACTATGAATAGTAGAATTCAAAGTCCGGAGTCTATATTCTCCAAACCATGCCAAGCTTTCAAAGTTTGGACTTGATATTTTGAAATGCTTATGCAAACTCACCAAATAAAGAAAAAAAAAAGAACTCCCCCAAATAATTGCAGATCGGTGAAGCTTATTACACTAACGTATCACGATGGGTCAGTGGTAAATGTACGGATTTACAACAAAATATATGAAACTCGATTCTTGGTAACGAAAGGAACGAAATGGCCCGATTTGTAGCTTTCTACTGAAACAACAATAAGTTGCACTATCCAAAACGAATTATTACCTACCACATGAGACATTTTTATATTTATCCATATACGCAAAACATTATAACTTTTATCGGTAAAAATATAATGCTGTTAAGCTTAGTTTAAATTGTATTTATTTACTCGTGAGAATAATAAAAGATACTTCTAGAGCAAAATAACACAAAACAATTTTTTTTCAGACAGTAATCTACTAATAATAGTCGCTGATAAAGATTAGACCTTTGTTGGAGAAAAGTACTGTAATTTATAGCTTTAAAAAAAACCATTTACAACAATATAAAGTATACCTACAAAACTGACAATGCTGTAGTAATCTTGTTATCTATCAAAAATAATGTAGAATCTAGTTTATTGGCTTGCTTTGTTTTTCAATTGTAACTTGATGATAAAATAAAAATAAAAAAGTAACCTAATTATAAATTGCTATTCTAGCTCCCTATGCAATTGGATAAAGAAGAAATAATGAAATAATAACTAGATTCTTAAAACAAATTCAGAAACAAGCTTAAAGCTATACATAATTTAGTTCTTTCCTAAGAAACTTATTTTTTCCTTAAAAACTACGTGAAATGTCTTTCTTTATTAAATTAATTTATTTCAGTTAATGTTAAGAGTCTGAAATATTTTATTTATACTAAAAGCTATCGAAACGTGAAGAAATATGAGTTGTTAAAAATTTAATCTAAAAAATCAATTTTAAGCATTTTATTTCGTAATTTATATATAGATATTCAAACATAAGGGTAAAATTTTTCTTTATATATATCTGGACGAAAGCTTTTCTCCTTCTTTCCACATAATAATTTGTTTTTAAGCTACTCTCTATATAATAATTAGAACTGTGAAATCCACAAATTTAACAGATTTTGTCTTTCAAATAAAAAGTCTTCTTATTTAACCACAAAATTTTAAAACTGTTTCAATTAAGAACTAGAACTTATCATCATTAAAAAACTAGGCTTAGCTATTTCTTTCGCCTCTGTTAATAATATAGTCTCACATGTCGTGATGAACAATTTTTAAAAAAATTAACGATTTTGAAAGAATGAAAGAAAAAACTTAATACTTACAAGTACAATATACTGTGGCAAAAATATGTGTACTGATTAAATTTGCAGATTTAATCCAGAAACTTCCAGCGTACACAATAAAATTTATTTCTGTTGTTCTTTTCTTAGTGCAAAATCGTACACCAGAATAAATTACTAAAATCTGTAACATTACCGCTGATTCACCGTGGAAATGCCCTAGGTTTGATAAACAAACAAAAACATTTGGAAAGCGTGTCTTAATAGTGATAGAACATATTCATCGTCGAATTTATTTTTTGAATGATTCACTATAAGACATAAACTTCACAAAGTTTGCGTAAAATATTTAGACTTGTATGGGATATTTTGTAAGAAATAAACTTAATTTAGACTCCCAAACAAACTTTTCTTGTATGGGATATCTTGTAAGAAATAAACTTAATTTAGACTCCCAAATAAACTTTTCATCAGCAATGTTGTTTTTGGTTTTTAATTTTGCAGATAATGAAATAGTTAAGTCCCAAAAAAATAAATTTCACCTTGTCCTTTTGACAAGTAATATGTCTAGAGCTAATCTTTATTAATGCTCTTTATTACCCACAGCTTTACATTCATAGAAAACTCAGAGTTACTATATATCACCTCATTATCCTGGTTGTGTGATTAAATTGACTGACAAGGTCTTGGTAAATAATATGTCACAAATTAAATAATAACTTTCCAAACAGTCTATGGTATATGACGTTGTGTTTAGTGTAATAATATGATTATTATATTTAACATCTTTTCATACAAGCTTTAAGATCTTGATGTTTTCCTACTTAACACACTTCCAAGTGGCTTAGTTATAAGTTTGAGGACGTATAAAGTAACGTTTCAATACCCGCAGTGAACAGAATACAAATAGCTCATTGCGTAGTTTTTAATTTAAATCATATTTTATAGAAAGCATTCGTAAAATAATTCATGTAATTAGAAGGCGTTTCGAGCTTCATATCCTGTGCTTTTTAATCTTATTTGAGATAAAGAATTCAGCCTACGGATGTATGTACAGCCCAGACTAATCATTTACTATTTCTAGTAGCTGCTGGCACTCTTAAGTCAATCATACTATTGATGTTAATAAATGATTATGAGCAAAAAATGTGCATGTTAATATTTCCTTTGTTATTACAATAATATAATTTACTAATTTTAAATAAACTTACATTTGCTTTACGTTATTATTAGTCGTTGTGACTGGTAAAATCGATGGTATCAATAATGCGTTTAGTTTTGTGCTCTAAAAGCAATCTGATCACTGAAGTTAGTAGTTTGTTTCTGTAGAATGTATTCTATTCTTAATGCTCTAAGTTGAGAGTGCTTTGTATTTGGTTCAATGGATAGAAGTTTCGAGCCATCTAATGTAGATCTCAACATTCTAGATCTGTTGATGGAGCAACAAGTGCCTCCGTATAATGTTCGGTTAATCTAGACTATACAAATTCCCCTTTAGGATTTCACAATAAAATACCACTGTTTGTATCTCAGAATGGTTGGTGTGGGTATTAACACTTTTATTGATAAGCAGAGAACACCCTTTCGACCTTTCTAGGTCATCCTCAGGTTAAGAAAGAGAGAGTGTTTGAATGTAACCGTTGACATACGCGTCTTATGGACGAGAGTAAAACGGGTACCACATTGTAAGGGTCTTGCAAGTGGATGTTAGGTTATTAATTAGTATAGATATAAAGGTGTTCCTTCATATTGGATTAATTTTGGTTTTAGTTGGTGTATAAGTAGGGCTTCTTTGATTTTGCCTTTGTTTATATTTCTTCCCTACTTAGTATCTCGGTGTTTTCTATGATTATGTTGTGTTTATTTGATTTGCAGTGTTCAAAAAACGTGTGAATGTGTTGTGTTTTGTGTTCTTTGAATCTAGTTTCCATTTTTCTGCTTGTTTCTCCAATAAAGAAGTCGTGGCAGTTGTTGCATTGTATTTTATAGATTATGTTGGTGTTGTGTTTGTCAGTGTAGTTTTTCATAGTATAGACTTTAGTTTTGTACCTGATTTTTAATACATTTGGTGTTTACTATAATGTTGTGTTTTGTTATAAGTTGTTTTCTAAATGTTGGTTATTTTTTCGTTGATGTCGAGAACATATGATATGTAGCATTGTAAAAACTATACCCAATTTTTGGAGGGAATTTATTGATGTTGATGAAATGTTGTTTTATATTGTTGATTTCATTTTTAATTTTATCGGGTGAGCATAATTTTGTAGCTGGTTTCTTAATATGTTGAGTTTTTGTTTTGTTTCATGTGCTGAGTCCCAGGGAATGTTTAATCCAGTATGAGTGATTTTTCTGTGGATTTCTGTTTTGAACCGTGTATCGGTTCTAGTGATCTTGAGGTTAAGAAATGATATTGGGTTATTTTTTTCCTGCTCACAGGTGAACTTAATGTTAGGGTGTATAGTGTTAACGTGGTTGAAAAAAAACTAAGTGTGTGTTCTGTAGATGTGAATCCAGCAATTGTATCATCAACATACCTGTACCACTATAATGGTGGGTATAAGGCTGAAATCGCTCGAGATTTAATCTGTGCCACAACAATGTTGGCTAGAACTGGTGTGTTTACTTGTGTTCCTTATAGCTCTATCATTGCCTTTATCTACTTTTGTAATTTTGTTAACCTAAAGATGACCTAGGAAGGTCGAAACGTTGTTCTGTCCTTATCAGTAACAGTGTTAATACCCATACCAGCCGTTCTGAGATACATTTTTATTTCTTGTGGATTTCTCGTCATGAAGAATTATTTCATCACGACGATTATATGAGAAGCCTAAGTCTTTTGTGCTTCTTTGTGTATTGTGTTATATGTTTAAACTCCATAATGCCAGAACTTACCTATATTACGCCATTGTTAACCGTACATGCTCGTGCGATCCTAACGAAACTAAGAAACTTAAACTAAAAAATCGTCAATAAAAGAAATGACATTTATTTCATCGAACAGTGAAGGAAGGAAAAACTAATCCCTAATTTTGTGAAGATAAAACTATCGAAGAACATAATCCATAATTTACATAAAAAACTACTAAAAGTTATGTCAAACTTGAAATACAAAGAACTAAATAACTTGCAGAAACAGAAATGAATCTAGATAATAAACTAGCCTGCTGCATTCAATCAGATATTTATGAACTCATACAACAAAACATCAATCAAATCAATAGTGAGAAAGACAAGGAAAAGAAGGTCTGTCATAACAAAAACTAGATAAACTAAGGTGACAACAACAAAAAAGACGCCAACAGGACTAACCATCAATTAACAGATCAGACTGAAAATTAAGCAATGATTATTTTGTTTTTTTTAATTTTGCGCAAAGCTACTCGAGGGCTATCTGCGCTAGCCGTCCCTAATTTAGCAGTGTAAGACTCTAAAGGAAAGGCAGCTAGTCATCACCACCCACCGCCAACTCTTGGGATACCCTTTTACCAACGAATAGTGGGATTGAGTGTCACATAATAGCGCCCCAACAGCTAAAAGGGCAAGCGTGTTTGGTGTGACAGGGATTCGAAATCACGACCCTCAGATTACGAGTCTAACGCCTTAACCCACCTGGCCGTGCCAGGCCCCTATTTCTTCTGAAAAGTGTACCTATGCTTTTTAAAACGATACATTTAATTAATAATATATAATACCTCAAAGGGTTACACATAACTTGCACTATATAGATAGATACACATACATCATACGCTTGTGTTATTCTTTCGCATTAAACATTCAACTAAGCGCATCAAATTACCTTACTATTTCTACCATGGCCTATAATGGCTATTTCGTAATGAAACATTCTTGTAATATTTTACTGCAGTAGATAGATAGCAACTTAATCTCTTTAAATTGTCTTGTAATATTCTATTGTAGTGGAAAAATGAGTCGAGTGCCTTCGCCACCTGGCCATGCAAGACCTTAAGCAATGAAAAGATACATCTACTCAACAAAGGACTCAACTTCGCAGTAACACCTAGAAATATTCCATACATAGAAAAAAAGCCTGCCTGGAAGACCTAATTAGAAGACTGGTAATCCACTATACACAAACTGAGAACACCAACAAAATAAAGGAAAGCAACCGCCAGAAAGAAGACAACTTCGACAGCAATCTCCCGATAATCAAAATCCCATCTTTTCGGGTAAAACTGAAAACATCTATTTCACCGAAACACCTCAAAACAGTATCTTAAACAACTTTTCAAAGACTTTTCACACAAAACCATCAATATAATTTCATAGAAAATAAAACTAAAAAACAGCTTTATATGAAAAGGTATTAATTCTATAAACAAACCAAAACAAGACAACAACATCAAAATTCTAAAAGCAGATAAAGGCAATTCTATAGTTATAATGAACACAAATGAATACCTTCAAAAAATTAACAGCATCTTATCAGATACAAACAAATTTAAACTAATAAACACAAATCCAACAAAACCAATTCAACAAAATACTATTACAAATAAAAAAAAACAACCCAATCTTAGAAAACCTTTATTCTCACCTATGAAAGACCGACTCACGCACACCATAACTATACGACATCCCCAAACCTCACAAACCTGATTGTGTGTTTTCTTATAGCAAAGCCACATTAGGCTATCTGCTAAGCCCAACGAGTGAAATCGCACCCCATTATTTTAGAGTCCTAAATCCGAAGACTTACCGCTGTACCAGCGGGAGACAGTTTTTATGTAATCTCTCTTTTCACAGAAATCCAAACCACTGAAGCCTGCAAGATAGATTTAAAACTTTATATCCAAGACCCCCAATCCATTGATACACACCCCCAGCAACCAATTAGCAACTCTGATAGAATTTACTATCACCAAAACTAACTTTGTTTTCAATAACCAAAACTACCTATAAATAAATGGCCTAAGCATGGGGAATCCCGTGTCACCAGTTTTAGCCAACATTTTTATGGCACAGATTAAATCTCGAGCGATTTCAGCCTTATACCCACCATTATACTGATACAGGTATGTTGATGATGCAATCACTGGATTCACATCTACAGAACACACATTTAGTTGTTCAACCACGTTAACTCGATACATCCCAACATCAAGTTCACCTGTGAGCAGAAAAAATAACCCAATATCATTTCTTAACCTCAAGATCACTAGAACCGATACACAATTCAAAATAGAAATCCACAGAAAAATCACTTCTACTGGATTATATATTCCATGGGATTCATTACATGAAACAAAACAAAAACTCAACATATTAAGAAACCAGCTACAAAACTATGCTCATTCGATAAAATTAACAATGAAATCAACAATATAAAACAACACTTCATTAACATCAATAAATTCCCTTCAAAAATTGGGTATAGTTTTTACAATGCTACACATCATATGTTCCAGAGATCAACGACAAAATAACCAACATTTAGAAAAACTTATAACAAAACACAACATTACAGTAAACACCAAATTTATTTAAAAATCAGGTACAAAACTAAAGGCTATACTATGGAAAACTACACTGACAAACACAACACCAATATTATTTATCAAATGCAATACAACAACTACCACGACTTCTATTTCGGAGAAACAAACAAAAAATGGAAAATAGATTCAAAGAACACAAAACAACACATTCACACGTTTTTGAACGCTGCAAGTCAAATAAACACAACATAACCATAGAAAACATCCATATACTAAGTAGGGAAACAAATATAAACAAACGTAAAATCAAAGAAGCCCTACTTGTACAACAACGAAAACCAAAATTAAACCAATATAAAGGAACACTTTTATACCTAAAATAATTAATAACTCAACATCCCACTCCAACTTCCCCTACAATCCCGTGCCTTTTTATACTCTCGTCCCTGAGACATGTGGCCGGCAACGGTCAGTTTCAAACTTTTTCTTTGTTAACTTGAAGATGATCTAGGAGGTCAAAAGGGTGTTTTCTGCTTATCAATAAAAGTGTTAATACCGAAACCAACCATTCTGAGATCCATATTTATTTCAAATGGGTTTTTCGTCATCAAGAATCACTGACCGTTTGATGCTCTCATCCGCCAGCTCTGTAGATATTCTTGTTGTTTGAAGAGAAACAGAAGATATAAAGGGAATTAACCTATTGGAGATTTTTGAATCTTTACAAGAAAGAAGGTAATGACCCTTACATTGTTATTACTTTTCACTACTGACTCTAGCCTGGTATGAGGAATAGTCCAACCTATGATCATTAATCATTAAAAGATAGGGTTGCAGTCATCAACTGGAAATAAACAGTGAGTCCTTCAATATTATATTTGTTTTTTGTTACTGTTTTTTTGTAATTATTGTTGAATACGGTAATAAATGGGAGATTCTTATTTCGATGCCTTATTATCCAACAGTAACAGTTGATCTTTTGTACTTGAATAATTAAGCAGTAACAGTGGGATAGTCATTTCTTTATAACGTATTTTACAAAAAAAAATATTTCGACCTTGCAAGTAGAAATATCCTGAGGGATTAGTGGATAAAATTCTTAAAATCCTCACTTTATGTTGGAGTGAATACATTTCCGTAATATATTTTATTTTAGTTTTTTTAAAAAATGTAAATCATTATAAAACAATTAATAAGCAATCCATTATAAATTTGGCCATGAAAGTAGGTGACCCGGCATGGCCAGGTGATTAGAGCGTTCAACTCGTAATCTGAGGGTCGCGGGCTTGAATCCCCGTCACTCCAAAAACTCCCGCCATTTCAGTCGTAGGGGCGTTATAATGTTATAATGTCAATTCCACTATTCGTTGATCAAAGAGTAGCACAAAAGTTGTCGGTGGGTGGTGATGACTAGCAGCCTTCCCTCTAGTCTTACACTGCTAAATTAGGTATACGGCTAGCGCAGATAGCCCTCGTGTAGCTATGCGCGAAATTAAAAAACACAAAACAATGAAATTGGGTATAAGGAGCATCGATTGAGTTGACAGATGTCAGTTGGTAAGGAATTACGGCACTCTAGGTCATCAGAAAGTTGTTAAACGGAGCGGTTTCCTTCTCTTCTTCAGGGTATGGAAAGTGCAGGACCTTTTTTGATTATAAAATATTATTATCAAAATAAGTGTAAAAACTCAGAAAGAAAGAGTCTTTTTGGTGTAAGTTTTATAAAATGGATATAAAAGATAGCAGTTTAACAGAAATATAGGAGGAAAAGGAGAAATCGAAAGGGAATAACGAATAAACAGAGACAGAGGCGATTGAAGAACTGATATTATACTAATATTGCTTTTCTTTAAAGAGGGGAACTACGCATTACGATGTAAAGTAACTTACAATAAAGTTTAAATCCGTTCTAACGGAGAAACATCAAATTTAAATGGAAACTAGCTTAGGAAAGAAGCTGTCCATTAAAATTCAGACAATATCTTTAAAGTACTTTAAATCGGTAACGGGCAGCATTGACCATAAATTCGGGTATCGATCTCTGTGGCTGTAATAGCACAAATTGTTCGTTGTGTAAATTCATACTTAACAACAAATAAAGTAACCAATTTTTAAAATCTTTTTTGAGGGCAGCAAAGACAAAAATCTCATACATTAATAGAGAAGACCAAATATGATTACTATAGACAAGCTGGGTGTGGTCTATTGTGTAGCATGCTCAGACTTTCAATAATAGATTCATATTTCGCAGTTCATTGTCACAAAAACACATTATGTACTTTGGGGCTATGAGTCAATTTTATGTATAACGTATTAAAGGTATATATGAAGCATAAAGTATCATTTTATACTTTTCTAGTAGTTTAAACAGAGTACCAGCTGAATGATTTAAAAGAAGAAATAAGTATCATCAATGCTACATATTATTCAAATCTTATATAAATATTAGCTCACAATATTAGTAAAAGACAACAAAAAATGTAGGATAAATATACGTAATTACACACGGGGATTTTACCTTCCTATATCTGTAATTTATCAACTACAGAGAAGCGTGAAAACAATTTATTTCTGATTGCTTAAACAGAAGAACGTTTGTTATGTTAATGCGAGCTAGAGAAACTATCACACCGAATAAAACTTATAAGTTAATTTTATTGGTTATTGTACAAGGAAAGTTTAGAAGAGAATACGAACTAAAGCTACGGTGCGTTAAAATACACTATTATTCTGAATCAAAACACTTTCAATTTGCATAAAGTGTAGTTAGCTTTCAAATATTTGTTGTTATTTTTTTTAAAGGAAAGCTACAATGGGCTGTTTGATGTTCCACAAGGGGCCACATATATTTTATATCAATATAGATAATAAAAGCATAATTAAATGACATGTCGTTGTTTTCTTTATTTCCAAAATGTTATTGTACTGATGAAGAAAACAAGTCTTTGGGTAGTATGCTATTTTATATGAATTAAATGTTTATTTGACAAATATTTAGATTCGATGTATGAAGGTATCTTGTTTTCATAATAAATTAATGGTAATTATTAATGAACTAAAATTATTTGAAATGTTATACAATTGTTTTATTGCTTTTTCCCCCCTTCAAATGTAACTAGTATTCACCAGTGACATCCCAAACTGAGAATACACAATACAAAGTGTTATGTTGTTTTCACAGAATAAATTGTAGAATGAAATACAATAATGAACACAGCGTAATGTAGTTGTTTCGGACGATTCAGAATGGTTTTCAAGTGCGCTTTTTTAATTTTTAAGCCTATTAATTTACTATAAATGAAGTAACACTCTCTTTAAGTATAAACTAATGTCAGTACCTGTTGACAGGGGGTTAGATAATGCGAGAAGATTCCAGAACATCTTAAAGTACATAAATTACGTTTCTGGCATCGATATCGTATCTTAGTAAGATAACATGTTTACTAAAGCGAAATGTATGCATAATTTATCTAACTGAAATCAGTAAATTAAAACTAGTGCTACGTCCGGCGATGAAATGTCTTACTACCATCATTTCAAGTTTCAGTGATGGTCGCCTGAGATTACACTCTGGTTATCATACATAAGTAATGGGTTCTTCATCGATTTTACAATAAGAAAGTATATTTATTTGTTTTTATAACGGCAATCTTCAACATTTAATCTATTACTTTGCCGGTTTTGTGTTTTCAAATTTATTAAGGCCCGTCATGGTCAGGTTGAAAGGAATTCAACTTGTAACATGTGGGTCGAGGGTTTAAATACCCGTCGCATAAAAGAATGTTTGTCCTTTCTGTCGTTAGAACGTTGTAATGTGACGATCAATCTCACTATTCGTTGGTGAAAGAGTAGCCCAAGTGTTGGCGGTGGATGGTGATGACTAGCTGCCTTCGCTTTAGTCTTACACTGTAAAATTAGAGACAACTAGCGCAGCTGGCCTTGTGTAGCTTTGC
Organism: Tachypleus tridentatus; assembly: GCF_004210375.1. Lineage (NCBI taxonomy): Eukaryota > Metazoa > Arthropoda > Merostomata > Xiphosura > Limulidae > Tachypleus > Tachypleus tridentatus. The sequence continues at coordinate 103,138,565 of NC_134837.1, read as the reverse complement.
GCGAAATTCAAACAAACAAACAATCAGATTTATTATAAATATAACACAAGTATGGTCATGCTATCGTGTTACTCTCTAAATATCCTTTAAACATTTCAGAAGAAAAACTGCATATAATATTTATTGAGGTTACGACGTTTTCTTCATCGAATATTTTAACTAATTTTAATCTACAGAATTACCTTAGAAAAGAAGTATTAACAATTTATGGTTTAATATGTTTTCGCACTGAGTGAATCCATTCTTCCAGTAATTCAAGCTAAGAAAAATATCATATATTAGATGAATACACGAATTTTATGTTAAGAAGTGCATGCCTGATAATTTATTGCTAGTTGAGATGTTGATGTTTATATAGATAGATGGAATTACAAACATATTTCAAAGTATATTATGAGTAATTATATATTATGTCGAAATGCTCAGTGTAAGCTTATAACCAGTGTTGTAAAACTTAGTTGATGTAACATTGCAATAAAGCTGTGTTATAATTTAAATCACATCATCCTTTATTTTTCAAAGATAAGTTTCCAGTAAGATGAGTACTAACATGTAATAATTCCTTAGTGGTTATTAGTCGCTGTCAGTTACTACTTTTTGCACTCGAAACTTCGTTATCATAAAACTGTTTAATGATCTAATAAGTAGAAAGTAAACACGATCAATGATGAATAAATTCATAAAACATCAAAAAAGTTGTAACTTTGTTAATAGAATTGGTGAAGAGAGAGAAAAAAAAACTTATCCATGCTACTTGGTCCATTTATGATCAGCCTTAATTTTTACTTCACCACTAGCACCACGCTAGTACAACGGTAAGTCTACGGATTTACAACGGTAATATAAGGAGGTTGATTCCCCTCGGTGAACTCACCAGATTGCCCGATGTGGCTTTGCTATAAGTAAATACACACACATTTCAATACTAAATATTGTGCTACATTCGAGCAATTTCAGAGGTGTTTCTTAATCTCTTAATACATAGTAGACTATGTACAAAATAAATTCAAAGTTTCAACAAAATTCGAGTAGTTAATGCACCACCAAACTTCAATATATATTTTCAAAAAGGGAAAGTAATTAGAGTGAAACTGAAACCAGTTAAGACATCCCATTGGGTTAATAAACTATATATTTCCTTAATAAGCACGTATTCATCAAATCACTATTGTTTGCTGATAATATTGTGTTACTGACATAATTTACGTACATTATGTTACTTTCGTGATATAATGCGAGTAACAAAACAGAGTTTGGATATAGAAAACTAACTATTAATTAAATTTTATTTTCATATATCCTATTACTTCGATTTGAAAATATTAGTTTATTTTGTCACAAACTAACTTGTTTGTTCGTTTTTGAATTTCGCGCAAAGCTACACGAAAGCTATTTGCGCTAGTCGTCCCTAATTTAATAGTGCAAGACTAGAGGAAAGGTAGCTAGTGCTCACTATCACCCACTGCTACCTTTTGAGCTACTCTTTACCAACGTCACATTACAGCGACCCCAAGACTGAAAGGGCGAACATACTTGGTGCGACGGGGAATCGAACCCGCGACCCTCAGATTACGAGTCGAGCACCCCAACCACCTGGTAATGCAGGGATTTTTGTAAACTAGACAACTCTCAAGTCTCTTGAGGATATTTTGTATCAATAGATGGCAGCATAATCAAAAGGTTTTCTTATGACAGATACAGTGGTTCTTAACCTTTTTCAGTGTTTGCACCCCTTTCAAATCAGTAATCATTTCTCGCACCCCCTGGAAACTTAAATATAAAAAAAGCTAAAAATACAAAGTTGATGTAATCAAAAATTTTTTTTTAATCTTCATACATACAGCATACCTTTTTTCAAGACAAAAATTCAGGGTACATAATGAAAAATTAATTTCAATTTTGTTAATGATGTTTTTATTTAGACTGTAATGCACAGTAAACTTAGTGACTTCGTTGCTGCTGTTTTTTCTCTATGATGGCATCAAATCTTGGCGTCTTTGTACTGAGTGCCACTCGCATGTCATGTTCAGAATTCAGCCGATTTCTGCATTTTGTTTGGATGTGAAGTAGACAAGAAAATCCTTGTTCACACAAGTAAGTAGTTGCAAATGGTACCAGCACTTCAAGAGCTTTCTTCGCTAATGCAGGGTATGCTTCCAGCTGAGAAGCCCAGAAGTGTTCCAGCTGACTATTGGTGAACTCCATTTGGATTTCACGATTGTGTCTAAGGTCGATGAGATCTTCCTTGATGCCGCTGACATCTTCCAAATTCTGCATGAAAGGATTCAGGATCCAGTTGTCATAGGTTTGCAGCTCTCCACACGAGAAGTAACCCTCAAATGAAGTACGCAGCATCTGCATATGTTCAACAACTTTTGCAACAAAGTGTGGATGCAGGGTAGAATTTTCTGTCACTGTCTCTTCCAGGCAGGGGAAATTTGCCAAATTCCCCATCTTCACACGCTTTATCCACAAGACAAGTTTTTCTTTGAATGCAGCCAATTGCGCGCTTGCAGTCACAATGTTGAGTCCCCTTCCTTGCAGAGAGAGATTGAGTTCATTGAGAGCTAAAAACACATCAGCCAAATAGGCAAGCATCTGAACAAAACTAGATTCTTTGAAATATATAGCCAGTTCTTGTACCCTTTCACGGAGAAACTGATGAATTTTTCCTCTCAGTTCAAACACACGAAACAGCACACGACCACGTGACAACCACCTCACTTCAGTGTGGTACAAAAGAACAGTGTGTTCCTGACCCATTTCCTCACAAAGTGACTGAAACAATCGATGATTCAAAGCTCGGCTGCGAATAAAGTTTACAACCTTGACACAAATATCCAGAGTTTTCTTGAGATCTGGAGGCAATGTCTTTGCTGCAAGAGAGTGACGATGAAGAAAGCAGTGAGTGATTTTCAGATTAGGAACTTCTTTCCTCATTAATGCAGCAAACCCAGAACGATTGCCCAGCATTGCTGGTGCACCATCTGTACATATTGAACCAATTTTGTCAAGGTGAAGTTCGTTTCTTGAGAAAAATTCTTGTATTTTGTTAAGCACATCCATAGCTTGTGCAGTTGTCTTTAAGGACTGACAGAAAAGGAAACTTTCTTCCACTTTTTTCTCCTTCACGTAACGAACTACTGCCAATAGCTGACAACAGTTGGATACATCTTAACTGGACTAGCCTTGATGTCAGCTACAACTTGTTCCAGGATGTCAACACTCATGTCGATGATTCGGTTATGGATTACATCATTTGACAAAGACACTTGTTGGAGATTCTTCTCAGCTTCCTTGCCGAGAACAATCTTTGCCATTTCAAGAGCACATGGCTTGATCAGTTCCTCACCAATTGTATGGGGTTTCTTTGATTTAGCAATCTGGTATGCAACTTCATAAGAAGCACGCAGTAAAGGTTTCTCTGTTGGCGAAAATCCATAAGTCGGCAATGTGCCAACCTGATCAAACCTAGCTCTTTTGACCCTTAATGTCACAATGTCATTTCCTGCATCCCTGCCACCATGTTTGTTCTTGAAATGTTCATCAAGCTTTGATGGCTTCAAGTTCGCATTGGAGAAGAGTGTGCTGCACAGGATACACTGTGTACGTTGTGTCCCATCCTTCTCTGTAGTACAGGTGAAACCAAACTTGACATATTCGTCATTCCACTTTCGTTTCTTCGACATACTGCAGACAAATCTGGAAAAGAAACACATTCATGTGTAGGTGTTTTCTTTTTTTTATGAATTATCTCTAAAATATGTGATGGAGAGACTGAAATACCTGGTTTAATCAGTAGATTTGTAGGCATGACAATACATTCTATGAAAATATTGTAACGGCTACACTGCTACAGTGATGATGTATGTTATTTAAACAACCCATCGCTCATTTAAATAAATGTGTAGAAAGCAAAATCTGAAATAATACATAACCAATCTTCCACCCTACTGTTACGCATCAGAAAAAAAAAATAACATTGAAACAGGGAGACCATAACTCACGTGTTGATGGCACGGATGGGTGGTGTGGACTGAGACGTGATGATAACCTCCCTCTCTCTCCGTGTTGCGCACGTGTCCTGTACGCGTCCCTTCCTCGTCTATCCAAATGACATACCCGTTTGTTTACCCTGTATTGGAATCTGATGCAACTTTACCACTTCATTAGGAAATCAGGTTTACGTTTAACTTTATCTCGGAACACTGCTGAAGCAAAAATGTTTCTTCTTAGGAGAAATATAAAGCATACTCTTATGTAAAAATATAGATTTGCTTTAATTATTCATGGGCATCCTCGCACCCCTTGGGAATCATCTTCGCACCCCCTAGGGGTGCGGGCACCCCTGGTTAAGAACCCCCTGAGATAAACTATCACTGTCCATGTCAGACTTCGATGAAATAAGTTTCTGAAAGTAGAAACCTTACAATTTACATTAAATCATGAATGTTTTTCAAACTATTGATCCATGTTTTCTTATTTTCACTGAGCTCGAATTCCCCAAAGTTACCTAGTTCTCTACATGCTGAGATACATATGTGTAAAGAACATTCTAGTCTTCCTTTGTATGTATTTCTAGAAACAGTACAATTAGGTTAGTACATTATATTTTTCACCTTACAGCTCGAGCTTGACTAGAGCTTGTAGGAGTGAAAAGTACTCTTGTCCGTGTGAAAGTTCTGTACGTAAACGTTCTGTGATAGTTCTGCATCATATTCTAACTGTAGGCTGCATTTTTAAACCGCTTTTCTTATATTAATGAGAGCATTACTAATGAGTGGAAAAGTTAACACTGAAATTAGTTTGTTTCTTTTCTTGTTCGATTTATTTTTGTAGTTTACGTATACTTTTAAAAGTTGTTCTGGGTATAATAAAGTGTTCTGAGGCTAGCTAAGGCTTCTTTTATACAGTTTTAATGTTGTTTTTCCTTAATGCACTTATCGCTGTATCTTTATCTGGATAAAATGATAAGTTTCTCCGTGATACTGCGGAGGTGGAATTTTAACATTGATTTTGAGAGCTCTTTGATGAATGTTATTTTGCGACTTATTTTGTGACTCGTGTTATATAGTTGTTCATTTTGTTTCTTTAATGTTTTGATTTTCAATGCTTTCATCTTCATTTTTAGCTTTGTGGTGTCTTTGCAGACAACATTATAAATTATTTTCCGCTGTGTGTTGAGATATTGAAGCTTACATTTTCATTAAGATACACATTTTAAGAGCTGTTAACTTTTGTCAAAGAACGACAAGTCATGGAGATGAACCTCGACGGATCCTTCTACAATTACAGTAACTAGGCCTCAGAACCCCCTAGTGGCACAGCGGAATGTCTGCGAACTTAAAATAGAAACTTGGTTTCAATAACCGTGATGTCGAGTACAGACAACCCCTTATGTAACCTTGTATTTAATTATTAACAAAACAAACCGTCTTTATTTATTTTTATCAGTTGATAAAATTAAAAACAAACATAAAAGGAATTGTTTCATTCTCTCAACACATCATTTAGTTAGGACAGTAATATTTTTTTAATGCTAACGTTTAAGGTTGACATTACCTATGTATTTCCTTTTATTACTGCATGTACTATAAGAATGATGTCGAGACGCGCCTGTTTATCCGTAAGTAATTTATTTGGACTCTATTCTCTGATACGACTAGTGTATAAAGAACAATACTGAACTCCAAACATAAATTAGAACTCTAGAAACCATGGCTAACATATCTATTGAAATGAATTACAATATTAAAAGAAAGCTATATGTTTATATATATATATTATGGATTCACATAAAAAAAATTTAACCTGTAGGTCGCTGGTTCGAATCACCCTCTTGCCAAACATGCTTGCCTTTACAGCCGTGTGAGAGTTATATGTGACGGTCAATCTCACTATTCGTTAGTAAAAAAGTACCCCAAGAATAGGAGCTGGTTGAGGATGACTACCTGCCTTTTCTTTGGTATCCCACTGCTAAATTAAGAACAGCTAACGCAGGTAGTCTTCGTGTATCTTTGCGCAAAATTCCGAAAACAAACAAAATTTAATTAGATACATTTTAAAAGTTTACTGTTAAGTGCACAGAAAAAATGTACTTCATTAATGAATTTGTAGGATTGACAGTCAAATGCTGTAGCTCAACACAAGAAATCAAAACATAGGGTTCTGAGGGAAAGCTCTGACAAATGTTTATTTAATCACAAAATTTCTGAGAGATTATTGAATAGAATTATTAAACTAAAAGAAATCATATTTGCGTGTCAGCATTGATCATTATAAAACTCCAAGCTGTACAGCGGCAAAATTATTAACTTTTAAACTTTTATAAAATTTCGATTTTCTGGTCTCGTTAAAATTTACAAAGAAATGTTTTCTGAATTATAAAGTTCAACGGATTTCGTTTTCTTGTTTATTTTCTGTAGTAACGAACTAAAGAATTGTATGGTTAATTATTTTACTAAAAGCGTTTAAAAATATCTGAAAATATGAGTTTTTAATGTTGTAAATAACCTTGTCACTCTCTTCTTTTAAATATTTGTTAAGAATAAGTTATAAATTTCACTTGCAATGCTTGATATTAATGATGACCTGAATGCTTTTTAAATTTACATATTTTCTAATTTTTCTCAAATAAAACACAACGAAGTCAAATTTAAAAAATAAGGTCTCGATTATCCTAGCAAACTCCAGATATGAAAACTCTATTAAATAGGAGGTAATTTTTTGGTTTTCTTTGTCTTCTGTCTGATATGGCCAGGTGGTTAGGGCGCTCGACTTTGAATCTGAAGATCTCGGGTTTGAATTCTCGTCACATCTAAACACCCTCACCCTTTCAACTGGTGGGACTTTGTAATGTTACGGCCAAGCTTCGTTGGTGAAATAGTAGCCCAAGAGTTGGCTATGTAATTTCCCTCTAGTGCTAAAATACTAAATTAGGAACGGTTAGCACAAAAATCTCTCGTGTGGCTTTGCGCAAAAATTCAAAACAAACAAATCTTTGTTTGCTGTAGAGCCATATCCAATAATATCAGATAATACTTTATTTTGATAATAAAGTATTATTTTGATAATTTTGATAATTTCCTTTGAAAATAAGGAATATGAGTATTCCTTAGTGGTAACTTCCATCTCCCTCCCTAGACAATTCCAATCAATCAAACTCAAAGTAGTAAAGAAATAACCGTGATGTATTGAGCTCTATACAAGATTAGATATCTCGTGTTTCAGAAGTCTTTGATGAAACAAATCTGTCCTCGGTGACAAGTCAAACAAGTCTTTCTTGCATCTATACAGTAATCATCCGTATGTATCTGTTTCTATCTACAGTTATTCACATAGCTGCACAAACTCGCACCATGATACTTAAGGAGACTTTTGTTTCGGCTATAACATCACAAAACCGTCCAAGAACACAAGGTATAATTTCGATATTAACATAACATATTGGTAAAGTCATTGAAATGCACATCCTTTTAAACATCACTGAAAATAAACACTTTATGGGTGTGTATCTGTTATCAATACCCCATAACACTTATGGTGGGATTTTCTAGTGTTTTTTCAGTTTAGATAAGTATCCAAACAAACATATTGAAAATTGTCTTCCTTCTTAAAATCATTAAAATCTTGTTGTATTTTATAAAGTTTATCGAGCTACGAAAATGCTTTCAAATACATCAGTTTTTCAACTCAAATATTCCTTATTTTTATTTACTGAAAACGTGCTTCATAGAAAATATAAACATTTTGGTTTATTTCATATAATATAAATAAATTAAATAATTGAATTGAGATTACCGTGTTCCAGATGCAGAATAAAATTAGATTACGAAAACTTTGATGTATTAAAACAAATAAATTTCCATTATTACTAATTAAAATTTAATTAAGGTGTTTCTTTAACTTAATATCATTAAGTGAACCTAAAACGATGGTGTGTCCTCTAGAAACGAAAACATATGCGAAATGTGAGAGTTAAATATACGTATTTATTTGTATCGAAAGTTAACAAGCATATTAAATCATTAAATTTTAACTTTGAGAATACCGTGTTTCAGATTCAGAATAAAATTAGATTACGAAAACTTTGATGTATTAAAACAAATTAATTTCCATTATCACTAATTAAAATTTAATTAAGATGTTTCATTAAGTGAACCTAAAACGATGGTACGTCCTCTGGAAACGAAAACATATGCGAAATGTGAGAGTTAAATATAAGCATTTATTTGTATCGGAAGTTAACAAGCATATTAAATCATTAAATTTTAACTTTTTAAGTTGTCCACCATCTCTTACTTTATTATAGATGCTTTTACCCGAAGAAACATTTACTCTGTTTGTAATTAACAACACTATATGAGAATTATGCATATACTACAAAATAAAATCGAACTGCAAACTGAAAATACATTAAAAAAAAATACAGATAGGGTCTTATAGAAGCAAATAGTTCTGTGAAGTTAAAGCACAGTTTGTGCACAAAATCTGTCAGAAACAAATGTGTTTTACCGATACTTTTATTGAATATAAATATCAGTTGTTGTTTTCTTTTACTGCAGATGAATTACTGTTTCCTTTATTTATAGCGTTATTTATTACACATATATATATATATACATGCTTGAAGTAATTTGTGGTACAACAACACTTTACGCTAAACGTAAGGTTTTGATCTAGAGCAAATACTGTGATGAAAGTAACTCACTAATACATATTTTTCATGTAATATCTGTGACGATAAAAAAACATCCATGGTTGTATGATATGCATCGAAGCGTGTGAGAAAAACTTTCTACAATTGTGATACTTGGTATGTTTTTGTTTTTCTTCAGAAAATACCTTTCAAAGTGAAAGCGAAGAGAACTTATTGTATTTTAAGTAGACGAATCTCCTTAATATCCATTTTCAGTAGAGAGCATACTTTCGCTATTGATTGAACTCAGATGATTTTATTTAAATACATTAAGAAATGTAACTGAATAATTCATCAAATGCTATATAAATGGGGTTATCACAACTGAATAAAAAACAAAAAATAATCAGTATTTTTAGTGAACAAGTAAGCTTCGATTTGAATATACTGATTACACATGTGTTGGTACTTTCACAAAACAAGTGCACTGGAACATGGCCTAAAGGAAAAATGTAATTTATACTTTTCCTGAACGGATACATTTGATATTTTATTTATAGGAATAAAATTATTTTATTGATATTTTTATTGCAGGAATAAAAATATTTTATTGATATTTTATTTAGTAAGTTGATTTTGAATCTTCAATAGCAAGGTGAGAGGTGTTGATGCGAGTTTGTGTTATCACGAATCAGAAATGTTCATTGTTATATTATAAATGAACTAAATGATTTGAATCTTGACTAATTCTATGATAATATTTTTTATATTTTTATTGAACTAAATTATTTGAATCTTGACTAATTGTATGATAAATTTTTATTTATATTTTTACTGAACTAAATTATTTGAATCTTGACCAATTGGATGATAAATTTTTGTTTATATTTTTACTGAACAAAGTGAGTTAAAACTTGACTAATTTTATGATAAATTATGATTGGTATTTTTAGCTGAATAAATTGTTTTAATTTTCGCTAAAGAGATGAGATATATGTTAATGATATTTTCATCATATAGGTTAATTTTTATCTGGGCTAAAAGAATCAGAAATGTTGAATTGTTACTAAATAAATTTGTTTTAATCTTGGCTAAATAGATGAAAATTATTGAGTGTATTTTACTGAAGAAGTTGATTTATAGCTTGGTTAAACAGGTTAAAAATAGGTATTTTTGCTAGACAACTTTCTTCGAATTTTGACAGGACAAGTATTTTTACTGACAAAGCCTAAAATGAATCTAGGTTAGACATATGAGAAAACTACTTGATGGTTTTGATGGATAAGTTTATTTCAAACTTGGCTTAAAAATTGAAAACTAGAATTGTAATATTTGTTGAACACGTTGACTTGATTATACAGATCAGAAATATCACGATATTTTTGATAAACAAGCTATGATGAATTTAGTTAAAATTTTCAGAAAATATATTTTGTTGTTACTTTCCAGTTGAGAAGTATTTGTAACCATATAAAGTGGCAATAGTATACAAACATCTTGCAAAATTTCGAGCATTCGTTGATAAAGTACAGTGACCATATAAGGATACTTCCTCTTTTATGTGAATACCCGTAATTTTATGTAAACTTTTCATAATATCACGTATAAAACTATGTTATCTGTTTATGTCAACGATCAAACCAAGGGTTCTATTTCTCTCGATGGACACAACAGATAGTCCGTTTATAGATACATACAACATATAAAGCAAAGATCAAAATGTGGATTTCGTTATGAGATTCAAGAGAGCTAAATTTAACTTTGTTTAAGTCGTGTTTTTACAACTTGAATATATTCTTTTTTATTTCTATTTGAAATATTAATGCATACTTATAGGTACACACACATATATATATTTAAACACATGCACACTTGAACTTACATGTATAAAAATTTATCATTAATCTATGAGATCGTTAACAAGTTATAAAATATGGAGAATACTTTGTGGTATTGTTATAAATTATGGAAAATACTTCAATATATTGTTTCAAATTATGGAGAAGGCTTTATAATATTGTTATAAAGTATTTAGAATATGATGTAATATTGGTATTAATTAAGGATTACTTTGTGATAATGTTAGAAATAAAGGAGATTTTTTTTTGCAATGTTATTATTAATTAAGAAGAGAACTTTGTAATATTTTTATCATTATTACATTTTATATTGCTGTGGAATTTAAGTTTTCAAACGTATATTTATGTTATTCCATGGAATAATTAGTTAAAACTCTTTCTTTTAAAGATAGATTATACGTGATTAATTATCTATAAAATTATTTAGCATGATAGTGTTTATTTGTCAGTTTTTGTAACTGAAGTGTTCCATAGGGACATTTGTATTGATACTTGGTAAGACTTTCTCAGCTTTTCACGGGTAACATTTCATGCAAGTTGATTAACTTTAGATTTTAATTTGCATGAGATTAGGTAAAGTTGATGTAATTTTTACAGGGAGTTTAAAATAACCTGTACAATTACACTACCTTATCTGATCAGTACATAGTTAATGGTAAAAGAACTTATCAGAGATGAATTAGATGATAAAATGTTGAAGACAGACTATAGGACTGCTGATTAACTTTAATGTCACATTCAAAAGATCCAATAATTAACTTATTCCAGCAAGAAAATTCGCAACCTTCCACCACTGTTTATCAGAGCTAGTATCTTCACAGTGGTGTACGTTTGTTTGTGTACATAACTGAAGAGCTAAAGTTGATTGTGTTGCAGCTTCTGTTTAATCGTTGTCGTTGTTTAAACCAATTTGCATATCAGAACGCTGGAACTTAGTATTGTAACCTATCGCCAATCCACTGCGGCATAAAAACACGCTAACAAAGTTAAGGTGTTGACACAATCCGCCATCTGTTTTGATCGACAGTGTTCCATAACTCTATTAGTTATTTTTGCATATTTCGTTGTAAGAATCAAAATTAAAGCAGTTAGAAAAGCGAAACTGTTAAGAAGAAACAATATATATGTAAGCATTTTGTCCATTACTTCAAGCCAATGTATTTTTTCTCTAATCTACCGTTTTCATTTCCTACTCCTAATGTAGCTGTAGTGAAATATATATATATTTGCGTGTTTTCAAGACTAGAATATCCATAAAGTTTTTTGTTTTACCTGAAATTGAAAGAAAACACCACTCACACTATAATTATGTTTACCTCTAATTTAATATATACCCTTGTTGGGTAATGAAAATTGCCATTTTCGTTTGAGTTTTCAGGTCCTACGACTGTAGATTTTACTTCCAAGATGATTACCATGGACGAATTCTAAACAAACGACTTCTCAAATGTTATCGTGAATTGAAAGAGTGCGATAGCTTTAAAACGAGATAAATGGTTTATATCGTATGGTGCATATTTTATTTACTTGGTCGTTGCTAAGTACAAAGATACACAACAGGCTATTGGTGTTCTGACAATCGCGAATATCAAAACCCACGTTTAATATTATAAGCCTTACCGCTGAGTCAGCGCTGGACCATATGATGCACAACGAGTTCGTTAACTTTATTGTTTTGAAACAGAATAAGATTGTTTGTTTGTTTGTTTATTTGGAATTTCGCACAAAGCTACTCGAGGGCTATCTGTGCTAGCCGTCCCTAATTTAGCAGTGTAAGACTAGAGGGAAGGCAGCTAGTCATCACCACCCACCGCCAACTCTTGGGCTACTCTTTTACCAACGAATAGTGGGATTGACCGTGACATTATAACGCCCCCACGGCTGGGAGGGCGAGCATGTTTGGCGCGACTCGGGCGCGAACCCGCGACCCTCAGATTACGAAGCGCACGCCTTAACGCGCTAGGCCATGCCGGGCCAACAGAATAAGAAGAAATAGTCTTATGCTACTGTTTTTCTTCATGAGAAAGTTGCGAAAATATGATAATGCTTACTTTGAAAGCTCTACATTTTATACATTGGTATGAATAGTAAACAACCCTATATAATATGTCTTTACTGAATGATATAAAAACTAAAATAGTCGTTAAAGCAGCTTTTCACGGATGGAAATGCACTTTGAATATATGGACGTTTTGGATATTCAGATATGAAACTATTCATAAAACAAGGGTTCATGTGATTTGAAGAAACTAAAACAATATTTATTTAACACGAGAAGTGTAATGACCAAACGCGGATTAAAATCGTGGTTAGAAATTTACTTACTGAGGCCACTTAAATTATTACATATGTGTTTCCTTAAAGAGTTGCTGAAAACAGTATTGTATTTATTGTACAAGTTATCAGGATACCTTAGAGTAGAACTACTTTATCCATTTCATTTGGTACTGGCAACTTACCGTTATTCAGTATTCCTGTACTACACTCTTAAAAAAACCTTGCGTACAAAAATATATATGATCTTGTTCGCAATTTTCAAATTTCTGTATCTGTCAGTTCATCAATTTCATCTACAGTAAATAGATTACATATAAATATTTCACTTAATAGCGTGTGTTTAAATCTAGAAGATTGAAATCAATTTTTAATTCACAATCTCATCACCAAAGTTATGAAACTGTACGTGTAGTAGTAGAAATATGATTCTTATCCATCTAGTTTATATGTATAATAACAGCAGGATAATTCTTATCTAGCAAGGTTATTTGTGTAGTAATGGAAAGCAACAGTAGAATGATTTTTATCCAGAAAATCTACATGTGTAGTAGTAACAGCATAATTCTTATTTAGCAAATTTGCATAAGTGATACAAACATGATGAGTCTTATCTATCGATTCTCTAAGCGTACCAACGAGATGACTCTTATTCAGAAAGTCTATATGTATAGTAATTAGGCAATAACAGTAGAATGATTATTATATGTGTGTATAGTAATACCCAGGATGATTCGTATTATTTGTATGTTTTTTTTCTTGCAAAGCTACACTTGGGCTATCTGCGCTGGCTGTCATTAATTAAATAGTGTAAGACTAGAGGGAAGGCAGCTAGCCATCACCACCCGCCGCCAACTCTTGGGATACTCTTTTACCAACGAATAGTGGGATCACGTTATAACTACCTAACGGCTGAAAGGGGAGCATGTTTGGTGTGACGGGAATTCGAACCCACGACCCTCAAACTAAGAGTCGGGCATCCTAACCACCTGGCCAAGGCGGGGCAAATTTGTAATAACAGCTGTATGTTCCATATTCAGTTAGTCTGTATATGTAGTAACAGCAAGCCTATATGTGTAGCAGAAGCAGGATAATTATTATTCAGTGATTCTATATGTGAATTAGCAGCAGGGTTATTTTATTTTAACGAACCTCTCTGTATACGTGTGCGCGCGCTGCTATTAATAAAAATATATAAAAACTATATTTCTGTGTCGTTTTAGCCATGATACCAAGCGAACGTCTTCAAAACCCAAAATTTATTATAAAAAAACTTTGAATTTGTCTGTTCTGTCTATTCAAACCGGATTACTAATCTTTGCTTGTTTTGTTTGTGATGTAAGTTCAAAATAAATTCAAAAAAGAATATTTAGACCATTTCTATACAGCCTTATTTTAGTTTTCACACTTTAAATGCTTAGAATTAGCTAAACACCTACTGAAAGATCTTATTATAATAAAAACTATAGCACAGATGCAAAACCGTTTACAGTATAATTTGATAGAGAAGCAATATATTTTACCCAAACTTTTCCCAGACAATAGCTGTGCTTATAATGATAAAATCTGGTTTCAATCTCTGAAGGAGACACTACCCAACTAATTCATTGTGTAGATTTATTCCAGAGTAAAAAACAAACAACTATAGTTAGTAAGAAAGGTAACCCGACCTCCAACTTTGTGGTTTTTTATTGTTTTGTTTGTTTGTTTTTGCTGCAAACACTTTAAAACATACATTAAACAATTCTATGACCTTGAAAATATTGGTCTAGATGTCGATATCTTTTTCTATATTGAGCTTATTTTCAATTTAGGCTGTTTTTTTTTTTTAAATGTCAGTTTGCTTCCATTGTAAGGAAAGAGGTCGACCTTAAAGTACGACTTTCATTTACCAGAATTAGTGCTTGGGAAACACTCATCTTGAGGAGAAGAAGTAAATACTTAAGCTCGTGTTACGTATTATAATGTGTCTCGCAAGAGTCTCCGATTTATTATTATTATGCCTCTCGATTCCATGAAGGAACATAAGGCCGCAATCGCTTGCGGATTCATTAACAGGCTGGTTTTTTTAAGTGAGTAAATTGTTAGCCTACTGCACAACCCCCAACCAGGAGGAGAAACCTCAGCCGTCCCTTATTTTGCAGCTAGTCATCACTACCCACTGTGAACTCTTGGACTACTCTTTTTTTTTTACCAACGAATAGTGGGATTGACCGTCACATTATAACGCCCCTACGGCTGAAAGGGCAAGCATGTTTAGCGCGACTGGGATGCGAACCCGCGACCCTCGGATTACGAGTCGCACGCCTAACGCGCACCTCCGATTTATTATGTTACGTATATTAACGCATTACTATTTCAACTAACCGCAAATTTGAATTTAAAAATTAGAAGCTAATTAAATGTTAATATATGTTAAATTTATGATATTTTCCAATAAGATTGATACACACAGTTTTCTTTTTTAACACAAATATATTTTAATAAGCAAACAAAAATACAATAATAACAGTTATTACTAATAGTTATTACAAATGATGGTTTATATACAAGGGTTTTACAAACTAACAAGCAATACTAAGTCATATATTTAGTATAAAAGTGAATATTTTATCGACGATATGGGTTCACGACGAGCCAATTAGTTTTAAATTGATATTGTCATACGACTCGCTTAATCTAGCTACCTTGATTGGTCTTACACCCTTACAAGCTGACTTTTTCCGACGAAGATATTTATTGTCCTCATATAAATACTTACGCACACAGTTAATTCATTGAAGTTCAACAGTTTACAATGCTCGAAATCTACAAACATTCCTGGTCCAATTTTACATGTTTTTTCAATCAATAGACGTTAATAACAATTATAACTTCCGGGGCCGACAGTAATCTGACTGTAGCTGTCCAATAATATTCGTCTCCTGGGACGTCGATTTTATATAGTAATCACGCAAATTTCTCGAAGTTTCAACAATGTTCTAGCGCGTTTTCGTAAAACAAATATTATTCATACTTACTCCCAAAAATCTTTTACAAATTTCGAAAATAGTCAGGACTTGCGCAATACACAGTAAGAAATATGTCAATGCAAAAAAAACTGTACTGAAACTAGTGTAGATATTAAAATAACGTATAACAGTAAATCTGTCACATCAGTGAAATTATTTAAATACATAAAAACCAATACCTTCAATTGTTAAATTAAAATCTTCTATAGTAAGTGAAAGAAGTAACGAGAAATGTTTGTTCTTACCGGTTTTCTTTCAATTCAATGTGTCTCTGGATTGTGAAACCAATTCTCAGTTTACGACCAGTCGCTATAAAAACTTTTTCTACACTTTAGAGTCTGGGTGTTTTGTAAGAATGACGATCAAATTACGCTATTCGATCAGAAAAGAGTGGCCCAAGAATTAGGTGTAGGTGTTGATGACTAGCTGCTTTTGGTCTACGGTATCAGCTCTTAATAGAAACGACTAAGTGAAAATAGCCTTGTGTAGCCTAGCAGGAAATTCCTAAGCAAACACATAAAAACTTTCTTTATTTTACAAAGGTTTGACGCCGAACTATTTCTAGTATCAGATTAAACCTAATTCTAGAATTACCGTCTTGTTAGTGCTCGTTTGTTTGTTTTAAATTTCACATAAAGCTACTCGAGGGCTATCTGTGCTAGCCGTCCCTAATTTAACAGTGCAAGTCTAGAGGGAAGGCAGCTAGTCATCACCGCCAACTCTTGGACTACTCTTTTACCAACGAATAGTGGGATTGACCGTCACATTATAACATACCCACGGCTGAAAGGGCGAGCATGTTTGGTGTGACGGGGATTCGAACCCGCGACCCTCGGATAACAAATCGAGTGCCTTAACCCACCTGGCCATGCCGGACCACTTAGTTTTGTGTTTTGGCTTATTCGTTGGCGAATTCGTTTTTTTTTCTTTATTAATTATGCGCAAAATCCTCAGAAGTAATTAATAGAGTTATGTGCATTATAGACTTTTCATTTGTGTGACAAATATTAAATGTGGTATGCAGTCACTAATCGCTGGAAAAATTATTTACAAAATCACAAATTAACTTGTTTGTACAATTTGTGTTTTTCCTAGCAAGAAAACTGGACAACTTCTGATAAAAACATACCAAGATTCTGATGCATCTGGGTTCGTGCATCAAATATATTGTGAACACTGAGATACGTTTTCATCGATAAAACCCACATATACGTTCCTAATCCTTTTAAAAAACACAATAAACTTCCCTTCAAAGCTAATGAACATATGTCTAAGCACGATAGTTCATTTTAACACGATGGAATTGACATTCTCCATAAAGACAAAAAATACAAACAGCAGTAAATTGAAGGAAGATTTATTAATAAAACAGACGAAGTATAAAAACAATAAACATTCTAGTATACAGTTGTATCTTTTCTATTTTTAAGGTGAATTAATATCATGGTACAATCAAATTACATTAACCAAAAGAAAATGTCTAGCATATATTAGAATTAAGTGTAAAATACATATGTCATAATGTACGATATTTGAAACTGTTTTCTTGTACGTTTTCTTAACGATTATAATAATATTGATATTCTAATAGTATGTATTATAGAACACCGGGCAAAATCTAAAATGATGTTTTGAACCACTACTTAGAAACGATATTAAATTAACTTCTATACAGATTTTCGACACTTTCACTTGTCTACTTTTTCCCAGTGATTGGTTGTTGGGATATATACATACAGGATTCATATTTATAATGGAAATCCGAAGTTCTTCAAACTCATATGGCGTTAAATAATTCAGCTTAAACTGATTTTCAACGACATTTGAAGTTTGACAAATTTTGAATTAACGAATGTTCCAATTTTTTTTCTTTTGACATACTTTCCAGTGCTACTACGCTTCTTGTTTAACTACATAAAATATTATACAGTTAATGGAGTTTGTCTCAACAGCGGTGGCACTTGGATTTAATATTTAAAGTAAAACCTTTTTTATATCAAATTAAGTTATCTGTATTTTATTTATCCATTCCAAATTAGATCTTTGATTTCATGTTATAGTCACTTCTATATGATTAGTTACTAAAACGTGTAATATAATTCTTATTAATCAAAGTAGAACGTGAAGGTTGTACAAGATATAGTTGGTGTTTAAGTTAATTTTGAATAGCTGTAAGATAGTAGAACTATGAAACAAAGAAACAATTTTGATTGAAGTTCTATTAAAACAACAAAGTAAATAAAATATGCTTGTTTCACAGTTTTTTTGTATTAAGATACACAAAGTTTAATGGCATATAGCCATCCGATATTTGATGTGATAAACTATGGAAAATAAAGGTAATTAACATAACTCATTCAGCTCTTGAGTTATTTTTCCCTTATCGAATCCTAGAATTTGACAGATAATTTTATAAAACACGGCCCCTAAGTGCGGAGATTGTTCTTGTGGCAACGTTTTTGTTACCCATCTTTATTTTTTAGAACATAAAACTAGATATTATTAGTATTTGCAGTTTGCAAAATGCATTCCTTCCTGCTAAATTACGGACAGGAATCGCAAAAAATATTACTACTAAATATATATTACTAACCATGTTTTTGATAACTTGGTTTGCCCCCCGCTAGTACAGCGGTTTGTCTCCGGATTTACAACGCTAAAATCAGGTGTTCGATTCTCCTCGGTGGGCTGAGCAGATAGCCCTTTGTGGCTTTGCTATACGAAAAACACACACGATAACTTGGTTTATCGTAGATATTATGACTTGGAAATGGTACTTAGTACCTTCTTTTTTTTCCTCTCTCTCTGCCTATACCTATGAAATATAAGGAGAAATATTTTTTGGACAATATATATGCTGTCTGTAACATCTGAATTCCATAGAACCTTTTAAAAACAACTGGGTATTTGTCACCTCGCAAACTTATTAGATGGCATGCCTGTGATATGTTTTCATACCAACATATTTCAACAAAGCTAAAAGTAACACATAGAGAAGCAGATATAAGTTGAAAAGTTTAAGTGAACAGGTTTTTTTTTGCTGTAAAAAACCTCTCTTTTTCTGTGTTTACAATAGAACATCTCTGTCAGTCCATTACTTAAACTGTTCTTCACATGTCTATAAGTTATAAAAGTTTAATTGTTTCTGAAGTTGTTTGGTGAACAAAACTGTGCACGTGTACAAGCTCTAGTTAAAAGAACAAAAATATTCAGAAAACAAATTACGATTGACATTCAATATTGTTACAGAACCCACCATATGCTTTTAAGAAATATATAACCTTACCCGCACTTCATATTAAATAAAAGATGTTAGTTTGCGGAAATAGATTTTTCAGAACTGTATATCTGTGCATCCAGACATTGACTGACACATGTATTTAATAAAATTCAGCTTTCAGACGAACATCAAAAAATGAGCTATTTTGCAGAGGTCATTGGCATTTCTTTACTCCTATCCTCTAAATTTTAAGAATGGTGTTTTTTGCGTTAAATTGAGCGCTTGGTTGTGCTTATATTTGGATGGCATGAGCTATAATATGAAAATATTAAAGGTAGAAGACCCAAACAAGAAAGTCATAGATAGGTTTGTTGTAGAATGATCTGTGTCATCGGTTTTTAGTGGCTAATGATGATTGGTGGCGTTGCTCATACAGACAGTTATCACCAATTTACAGTAGGAATTCTGTTAACCAATAAAAGTTGATACATTTTCAAATTGCCAAGATATAAATCTGGATTTTCCTTCCTCTTAAAAATATATTTCTATCAGAGAAGGAATCAAAACTGTAGTTAAAAACCAGCCTTGATAAACTGATGTAAAGTTCAATAGTATTACAACGTCCATCTCATTATATCCGAATAGCATGATATTTTCCCCAGGTGGCTCCGCGCTAAGTCTAAGAGCTTATGACGCTAAACATTGGGTTTCAATACCCGCTTTGGGCATAGCACAGTTAACCCATTGCGTACCTTTCTAAACTGACCACACTTCTTAATGCTCTTTTGTGTACAAGGTGATTAAGCTCTTTAACAATATATATATGTATATTTTAAGAATATATATGTATATTTTTACACTGCTTCGTTGTTTCAACATTTCTGTTTTTAAATTTGTGTATCTCGTATTGAGTCAACACGAGTCATGTTAATTGTTTGAAAAACGATTTCATCACTTTATGTTAAGATGCATGTTGTTTGGTAAAGTGTATGATTCTCAAGGGCAGTCAACTGGCTTTTTACGTATGTTTTTAATCGTTGGTATATGTTACTGGTTATAAGTTTTAAAAGCATTTCTTTGCCATTCTTATCAGTTGTTATGTTTAGAAAAAAACATCAGTATTGTTAATTTTATATATAATGGATTTAAGATTAACACATATAATCTGAGCCGAACCTCTTGAAATATTGCTACGATTGCGGGTTGAGAATATCTAAAAGAACCGAAAATTGTTCAGCTGCAAAGAAAAGTTAATGTTTACCTGAATTGTCGTTATTGTTTATTTTCATTATCATCAACAGTATTACTGCACTGGGCCGCCATTTTCGATTTCATATCCTTTAGTCGCTGTCTTTGTTTGTTTTTTTTCAATGATCGCACTTATGTTTTTACAGCTGGACTTATTTAGTTTAGATATTGCTACTTTTTTTAAAAATCAGAAAATACATGTGATTGTGAGGTATATCATTATATTTTTTCATGATTAACAGAGCCTAAAAACTACATATAGTACAAGTGTGTTAACCACATTTACATACATGAAATTATCAGGTCAAGCCCCATTGTCCTACATATCAACTAAATGTTTAACGTGCAAAAAAGTCGTAAAATATAAAGTTGAGTTTGTTTCAAACCTCGTGCAAAGCCACACGAGGATTAACTTCACTAGCCATCCTTACTTTAGCAGTAAAAGATAAGAGAGAACGTAGCTAGTCATTACCATCCACCACCCATGCTTAAGCTAGTCTTTTTCACCAAAGAACAGTGGGATTTGCTTCTCATCTCAAGTATATGCGTGTTTTTTTTATTGGCCACATGACACACTACTATGTCTCTTGATCACTAATAACAAGGTTACCAATCATATGGTTTAACATCTATTAGTTACTTTAGAATTTCTTGTGTGCCGATTTATGATGAAATGTTCTTTTTCTCAGTTTGCTATAAACAACTAAATTCATTAATTTAGAAGTCGACCCACATGTTCAGGTGGTTAAGGGAGCTCGACTCATCATATGAAGGTCGGGGGTTCGAATCCTCATCAGAGCAAATGTGCTTGCCCTTTAAGCCGTAGGGGCATTACAAAATGACGGTCAATTCGTTGGTAAAAGAGTAGTCCAAGAGTTGGCGGTGGATGGTGATAACTAACTGCCTTCCCTCTAGTCTTACACTGCTAAATTAAGTACGGTTAGTGCAGATAGCCCTCGTCTAGTTTTGTGCGAAATTCAAACAGTATAGAAGCTATATTTTTAGTTCAGATCCATATAATTAAGCTACTCTTGATCTTAAGGTCTTAATAATAGCAGAAACATTTGCCCATATAACTATGCACATTTCAATGGCAATATTCTACGGTTGTCATATGGTAGGATAAAAGTTGGTTACGGTATTATATGTACATTACAATACAGGTCAAGTTAGCCTTGTGCTTCGTAAGGAAAACTTTCCAAATATTGCATATAACTAAGAGTTATCTACATTATTAGTATATATATATATATATTCACTCTTTCTTAAACCCAGTTCTAATCACATATAAATATATTAACATCCAAGCTAGTATATAGCAACGAATACAACAACAGCGCGTTCTGCAAGCACTACTTAACGAATTCATTGGTTATTGTGTTACGTGGCTGTTATTTCTAACTTGGTTTGTCAGTCATGTTTTTGTGTAATTGGAAAAGAAAGAGAGAAAGCATTCCAATCAACAAATTGAAAATTTTTATAGCTTAATTATTAGAATATTTTAAACGAAACAATAGTATCGTTTTCAATTCTTTTTGATAAATCAAATATATAAGGAAAGCGTAACAAATTAAATAGTGTATACAGTAATATATGCTTGACACATTATCCACTTCTGTTTCAAAACGTAGCTTGACACAAATCTCAAGGAGAGCATTTGAAGTGTAACAGTAACTTTACATCTACAAAAATGTTGTAGAAATAGTTGAGACATGTGGGAAATAATATATTAATTAATCATATATCTATAGAATCATTCATATACGTACAAATATTTAAAATAGGCATATTAGAACGCAATCCTTAAAATAGTATGTTTCTCAAGATTACCACGTGTTTAAAGTTGTTGTTTATTTTAATCAAAGATATCTCTAACAGAGCAATAGTTTGTGTTTATCAAGGCTAATCTATCAATACTATGTCTACGGAGACTATATCTTTGAGATCTAGCAGAGTTATGTTTATCAAGGCTATATCTTAGAAGCCAAGTAAAGCTATGTCTACTAAGACTATTTAATCGAAACACTCACAGGATGTAAACTATCAGAGTTTAAAAGCTTCATTTCTAAATCTTATAATTTGAAGACAGCTTCAATATGTATCTGTTTTTCTTTCACCCTTGCATGCTTACCTCTTTTATCTAATCAAGTGTTTATTCTACCTTATATTCAACGATCGAATTTTGTATCCTGCTCTTTTCTTTGTATTTTCCCATAACCGAAGATGTACTGCTCATCTTCTAGTTAGGAGCTGATTTTTTAGCTAATGTTAAAGTAGTCTACTAGTCCAAGATGAATCTCTTCCCGTAAACGGAAAATGACAAGAAAAGCACAATGTTACATCATTTTCGACTGTCTTACTGTGAAACCTAAATTTGAACGCCATTCCTACCTCCAACCATTGTTCAAGCTAATGTGACGTTGTGACTACCTGAAGTATTTTTCATGTAATACTTCGATCCCACGAAGAATTGTGATTTCTAACAAGGGCTGTTTGGGCTTTCGTACAGAGGGTTTTGATATACACTGACGGATTTATGACGCTAGGAAAAATAAATCTGTGTTACACACTACACAATTGCTTGTATTATCTCCAGCTATTCTTAGTCGGTTTCATACAAGAGACGTGTATGAAACTTTATTAAATTCTTCTGATCGATATTAAATTTGCTTGTGATAAAAGTTGACAAAAGTCAATTCTTTTGTCAGATACACACGGCTTAAAAAGAATAAGTTTGGAGCTAAACATATACGTGATGAATGAAACACAATCTACCGCTTTGGCAGCTAGTACAGGCGTATAAATCTAAATATGGTGGAAGAACCATACAACCCATAGTTTTATCAGTTAGTTCAGGTGTATAAGCCTATATGTTGTGAAAAAAACCATACAACCTATAGTCTTATTAGTTAGTACTGTTGTATAAGCCTATATGTTGTGGAAGAACCATACAACCTACGGTTTTATCAGTTAGTACTGTTGTATTAGCCTATATGTTGTGGAAGAACCATACAACCTACGGTTTTATCAGTTAGTACTGTTGTATAAGCCTATATGTTGTGGAAGAACCATAAAACCTGCAGTTTCATCACTTAGTAATGTTGTATAAGCCTATATGTTGTGGAAGAACCATACAACCTACAGTTTTATCAGTTATTACTGTTGTATAAGCCTATATGTTGCGGAAGAATCATACAACCTACAGTTTTATCAGATTGTACAAGTTTATAATAATGTATGTGAAACACGTATATGAATAAACAGCGACTGTAATTAACCTTGAAGCCATATCTACTTATGATGTGACTTCACCGAAAATTGCAATTTAAAGTACGAGTTTCACTTTAGAGTTTATTCATCTATCGCTTAGCAGGAACGTGACAAATAAGCACTGTTAATACAAAAACGAAAAATTACATGTGATGCGCGAAAAAGCTAATTCTTTGCCTACATTCTGTTATTCAAATGGACAGAAGGTATATTGAACTTTTTATCTGTCTTGCATTCATACTATACATATTCTAGACATAAAATATGTTTGTTTTTAAGTGTGTTCTATATGATTTCTTATTCCTTTATAAAATATTAAATTGTACAAATTTCTCCAAAATGAAGAAACAAGAACCTCAAATAAGAACCTTAAAGTACCTATGTCATGCCTCGATTTCAGCTCCCATCACTCTCTAAGTTAGTGTTATTTTTAGTTAGTTCATTTTTTCTTGTAGTTCAAACTTAATGGTTTAGCAGGTGTTAAGCGCAAAACCCTAAGAGACAGCTTTCTGCACTGTGCCTGTTGCAGGAATCAAACATCGTAGTTTAGCATTATCAGCTATTCAACTATCAAATTAATTTAACAGACAGCTTTCTGCACTGTGCCTGTTGCAGGAATCAAACATCGTAGTTTAGCATTATCAGCTATTCAACTATCAAATTAATTTTGCATACTCTATTTTTTTATAGAAAGTATTTATCTTACATCCAAATCTCATGCGGGCGCGAAGTGGGTGCTCATTTATTTGTACCTTAATCAGTTCTTAAAAATAAAAGCGGAGCACAATGAGGTCAATATCTAGATTGTGCACATAAACCGTGGTAAATCAGGTTTTGTTCATCCTTAACTGGATTGACAAACAATAATTCCAAAAACAAGTATGTTATTACATGGACGAAACCGAAAGTAATATGAAAATAAGCGGTATGGCAGTATGTAACCTGTGATGATTTATTTAGAGCTGCAGAAAAGCGATGAAAGGTACATGTTTACCTTTTTAAATACTAATCAAACATAATTTCCTACAACGACAAACTTGAATATTTTATTCCAAAATAGCATCAAATCAAATTATTGCACGAGGCACTGTGCACGTACTTACTGCTGACTCTGCAGCTGAATTGTAATGCTTTTCAATCCAAAAATTTTCTTTTTCATATTGCTGTGTCTCTCAATTGGCTTTTATCCATTCGAAAGGTTTACTATTACAACATTATACCAATTGCCAGAGATAATTTTGTCAGCAAGCCTTTGCGCTATTTCAGCTCTATACATATTTGACAATCTGCTGTAAGAAAATTTAATTAGAATTTGCATATTTGAAAATCATTTTCCAAGATTTCTTGAAGTTTTAGTGAATTATACAACTTAAACAGTCAAAATAATTATTGCAAAATTATTCAATAATTGATATATATATATTAATGGTACCCACACACATTAAAAAGAAATAAATGTAATGTTGATCCGACAGTCGTTTGAGCCGTGACTTTCTTCTTCCTTTAAATTAATTGAAAAACATTTGCATCTCAAACTTTTCACAGTATAATCAAAAATCACTAATCAAATAAATTCACTTTATCTAAGAAGTTATTAATATTTATTTTAAAGAGGCGCGGGAAATCATTATTGTGTGACTGTAACCCGAAATCATTGGTTAGTTGGATTTAATTATTACAGTATGTCAAAACATCCATCAAAACTCTTAGCTATGAGCAGTGGGTATTTCCAAAAGACGTGAGATTAATGAATGGGTTTAAACATTAAGAACACGGTAATACCTGTGTGTTTTAACACTTTAGCGATAAAGGAAAAAAAACTCTTCATTGCGTTAGAGCAGCATCTCGTTTCTCTGCATATAAGTATTATTCATACCTATGAAAAAATATTTTGTTTCCAAAACTACACTTTACTTTATTTAGTAAACACAACGTAAAACAACAACATGATAGTGTGATAAAATGTCATACTTAGCCTTGAGAGTATTCAGAGGCATGTGAACTTCATACAATAAATATGATAAAACTAGTGTCTGTCTATTTGTTTGTTTTGGTACAAAGCCACATCAAGCTATTTGCTGTTTTCACCGCTGGGAGTCTTATTTCAGCATTGTAAGTACCTGGACTTTCACTTGAAGCGATACCAGCATAATCATATACAAAATTTTCCTGGTGGCAAACATAAACGTAATGACAAATTACTTCGTGAAGCATAAATAAGCAGGTTAAAGTTATGTGAGATTCTCTGAAAAACAGATTTTACATTACAAATGTGATAAGAATGAGCTTCCTTTTTACATATTAGCATTGTAACAAATAGTAACACTTGTTTCAGTCACATATAAACCTCTCGCTGAAGAACATATAAACCTTAAAGCCAATCATTTTAGTTTATTGTTAAGTAGTTTCTTTCGTTTAGAAAACCTTGACATTAAATTACGTTTCTACACGTGACGGAAGAATGAAGGATGATGACAGAATATATTATGAAAATAATGTCTCTATTTCATCTCATATTTTACACACTTTTTGTAAGTTTGGATATTTACAGGATTAGTTGCAATAATATGCTGAAAAGACATATAAAACATTTCACGTATCTAAAGACAACTCTCTAGCACTTGTGTTTTGTTTGAGGAACAGATGTAACCACAGCCAGAATGTCACTTAAGAAATCAATGTTCCCAGTCAAGCTTAATGTTGAAACATAACGAAGGTACCTGAGAAATGCTTTACCTCAATGTGGGTGAAAAAAACCATATTAAACAGGCTTTAAGATACAGCTAATAAACTACATGTCCATGATTTTAATAGTTTAAATCCCGTTTATTTTATTGAAAACGGAGATTTATTCAAGATGTCTGTTGTCATAAAAAGCAATAAACTGAAATATTTTGCTAAAAATTGTTATTCTTATCACACTTGTTGTCAGATTTTGTTTGTTCTACAAATCTTCACAGACAGGATACGTACATATTATTCTAATAAAGTCGTCTATATCCAGTGTCCCGGAAAGTTACCTTGATAATTGGCGCCTGGCATGGCCAGTTGGTTAAGGCGCTCGACTCGTAATCCGAGGGTCGCGGGTTCGAATCCCCGTCGCACTAAACACGCTCGCCCTTTCAATCGTAGAAGCGTTATAATATGACGGTCAATCTCACTATTCGTTGGTAAAAGAGTTGCCCAAGAGTTGGCGGTGGGCGGTGACGGCTAGCTCCCTTCCCTCTAGTCTTACACTGCTAAATAAGAGACGGCAGATAGCCCTCGAGTACCTTTGTGCGAAATTCAAAACAAACCAATACAAGTTATTTATTTATTTTGTTATATCATCTATCTTTTGTTTATTTTCTGATCAAATACTTTATTTTAACTCAGCAATATTTAAAGGCGGAAATAACCAAATGATTTCTGTCAGTAGTAACTATCTATATATAACTTTCCTTTTTCCAAAAATGAACAAATGACAAATATTTTCAGGTACATAAGACTAGTCGGTGTTCTTGGCAGTAAATCACCTCTGTGTTAATAACTTGCTGTAGAGGTGATAACTTTGGAAGTAAAGACATGTCATTACTGAACTGTATTCACGTTTCAGGTTTTTACACAAGCGACCAGGAAGAGGACCATTAGCGGCCAATAAATACGACCTGGACAAAATGAGGACTCTGTCGAGAGTCATTTTGGCTATTAATTTTTGTAACGTTAATTTTTTAAATTAAAAATAACAAATATATTGTAATGAGTGATATTGTAAGCTTTCTTTCTAATAGAACTTGATTACATGACACTTTAATAAAAACAGACGAACATTAATCATATCCCTACACAGATAGATACATTTCTAATTCCTGGCTGCGTAGTGGGAACATTTAATATATATTAACTAGAAATTACGTTTTCTTTGGTCTCTTGTTTTCTTGCCTATTTACAGTAACAGATTTGACCAGTCATCTTCAGTGCCTACCACTGTGTCTGCTTTCCTGCAAGCTGATAAATATATGGCTTGTAGTTTAGCCATTATAACTGAAATGATATTGAAAGTTTGTTTTCTTACAACATTCATTTTGGCAATAGTCACACGACCATGGAGACCAGGGATTATGAACATGTCTACAAGATATACAACAGACTAGTACTTTATAAAGTATTAGAACTAAGGAAAGGTTGTTCTTTCAGCGAATGTTAATTCAATAGCGTTTTTCAATGTTACACTAAGCCTTTATCACATTTAAACTTCACTCATTTATACACAAACAGCGGTTAAGAACCGTCTAGCATTCTTACTTCACACACGTATACATAAAACCAAGATTTTACAAGTGTATATTGTTATTACTTCACACTTTTACATAAACAGCGGTTATAAAATCATCTATTATTCAATTCATTTCAGGCTTCGATCCTTACAAAGGGCGTAAGTAACCAATTATTCAACTTTGTTCTTCAAGTAAACAAAACTCGTCTTCATAAACACATTACGGTCGTACCAAGCACTGTTGTTATTATAAATGCAATAAAGGACTAAACACTGTTAACGGCATTAACACACCACATTGTTAAAAACTGTAAATATATTTAAAATAGTGCGACTAAGCACTGTTAACGTCTTAAATATAGTACATTTCTAAGCACTGTAAGCATATTAAACACAATAAACTACAATACGTTGTAAAGGTTTTAAACATCATTAGAAACACAATAAAGTCTGGAACATCATTTATGTTTTTAGCACATTACGAAACAAAAAACGATGTGTAGAACTAAAAAGTTTGGGACATGCGCACGTTGAAATAACACAAAAAACATACAAGTTTCAAAAAAACACACTACGTTATAAGTTACGTCAGACTTTGTTTTTGTACTATTGTTCTCTAGAAAGTGGCCTGGCATGGCCTAGCGCGTTAAGGCGTGCGCTTCGCAATCCGAGGGTCGCTGGTTCGCGTCCGAGTCGCGCCAAACATGCACGCCCTCCCAGCCGTGGGGGCGTTATAATGTGACGGTCAATCCCACTATTCGTTGGTAAAAGAATAGCCCAAGAGCTGGCGGTGGGTGGTGATGACTAGCTGCCTTCCCTCTAGTCTTACACTGCTAAATTAGGGACGGCTAGCACAGATAGCCCTCGAGTAGCTTTGTGCGAAATTCCAAAACAAACAAACAAATCTCTAGAAAGAAGTAGATTAGGGGATTAACTTTCAGTATTCACAGCGTCACCAACAAAATCATGGCACTGTTACACCAAAATATACGCTCCTATCGTTCGTATCAAAGTAATTTTTTAGCCTTTATCTTGCGTTGAAAAGATCACTTTTATGAATTCGAAAATGTAACTGTTGCATGTGTTATTCATACCTTTTTAGTATGACTTAGAATTAAATTAAGTAATAGACTTAATATATACATAACACATAATTGGGTTGGGTTCATACGTTTATACTCTTCCTTTTTGGATGTTCTTCAAATGGGTTAATTTCACGAGTGCAGAAAAGGAAGGACAGTTCTTTTAGTGAGTACAACTTGGCGTTTGTTTCTTTTTAATGGTACGTGGTACTTATAACGTGCTTTTTAATGGTACGTGGTACTTATAACGTGCTTTTTTATCTGCTAAAATTATAAACGTTTCAAACTAAACTTCTTTAAGACGAGGTAAAACTTTTAATGAGTAGACTTTAAACCAGTTCTCTACTGCAGATAACAGTTTGTAGTTTTGAAATATGGAGTTTGGGATGACTTGATGGAGTCTGCAAAAAATGAATGTCCAGTGACAGTTTCCGGACTTTCAGGTCAATATTTCGAGCGATCGAAATAGCCGTAAAGTATCTTTCCTATATCGCTGTTTTACAACAGTACCAACATATTAATTCAACTGGAATTGAGATTTAGCGATTAATAACAATACGACGGTAACAATAAGTAACATTTCACACGTGTGTAGCACACATTTAATTCTTGAACTTTTCGGAACATACATCTTTAGCAATCTATGTTAAACAAAGTAAAATTAATGGACACAAATATGTCTTAATTTTTGAATTTCCTACACTTTATACAGGATGAAATTAATTTTTTTAAAGGAACAAGATAATACAACAATAATAATAATAATAAGGTTTTTAATGAAATTAAACAGGTTGTTCAGAACAGACGTTACTATAGCGAAGCTGTGTTATTATTCAGAGTTGGGAGTTCATTAATAATAGACAGACTTTTTAACTTAATGCTCAATATTTGATGATATACATGAAATGACTGAACTTTTCCCTCAAGATGGCGCGGTTGATGTTTACCACGATGTTTGCCCTGGCATGTCGATTTACACACGATACTTTAACGCATAAAAATAATATGTCTTAAGACTTGAATATATCATACTTGAATTACTTTCAAATGTCTTCATAATTTTGTCTTTAACATTAATCTTATAATACTAGTTATACCAACTGAATAATAGCTTTTGTCTTACCATCTATATATACATATATGTAAATTAATTAATAACGGCTTTGGCACTTCTAAATTTTCTATTATAACACGAACCACAAAGTATTGTTTTCCGACAGAAAAATAAAAGAAGCCACTTACTAGTAAGTATTATAATGACACAGGAAGGTCTCTCCACAGAATAAAAACTTTTTGTTAGAGACTTAAAAATGCTTTCATTTATTCATTCTCACAGAGCGGGCTTATACCACGTGGTATTTATCAGTTTTATTAGTTTTAAAAGATGAAACTTAATAAGTTCGCATGTAGGCACTGTGCAGGTTTTGTTCTTATTAACAAACTGACAATTTGAATAGTTTTTGTTAACATTTTCTTAAAGAAGAGAAACAACACGGGACGAGTTTAAATGTTGTATCTATTTTACATACTAGTTTTATTATGTTTTCATTGCATTGTCATATATTAACAATGGGATTACATACAGAGTTTTATATCGTAAACTACGGTGTAGTACACCTAGATCTCATGAATTTACTATATGAACATCTTAAGATTCTCAGTCAATTTATTTTTACATATTTGTTTAAGTTATTATAGAATAATTCTTAAAATTATAAAACTCTAACATTATGTTTAAAAATTAAAAAAATAGGGTAATGTGAAAACATGAAAATAAAAACGTATATAGATAAACAAATCACTTTCAAAGGTCACAATTGTAACATAAAATCTTGAGGTATTCCTTTCTTGTAAATAAAATTTGACATTTTGCACATCTGTTCGTTTACGTCTGTGCCAACTTCACGAAAGTAGATCGTGCAACGACCACGCTTTCTCGTATTGTGGATAAGTTGTGTCAATATTTTTTCTTCTTACATATATAATTGGACCTGCTATTTTGTAACCATTTGCAGATGATCGTTTCCTTATATGATTCTGTAATGTCATTGCAAGCCATTGCGCTCCTTAACATTTTGGCACATTTCCTTCATCGATCCGGCATCGCCAGGTGATTAGGATACCGTTATAATGTAACGGTCAATCCCATCATTCGTTAATAAAAAAGTAGCTCAAAAGTAGGTGTGATTATTACAATCTGCCTTTTCTCTTGTCTTTCACTGATAAATTATGAATCGCCAATCTTCATGTAGTCTTGCACAAAATTCAAAACAGACCAACCCCGCTCTTCGTCAGACTAATCAAAACTTTCATTATCAGTCTTTTCATCAACAGATTTCTGGATGTTCTTCTATTCGGAACAGCTATGACTTCACTCTGCAATAACTGTCATATTACATATCTTTATGTAGGTTTTCTATATATTTGTATCGGTTTTATGAAAGCTATTAATTATGGCATTCTTGTTAAAACTGGATTTAGAATGGTCATAAACATGTACTACTCTTTTCAAGTCAGCAAAGGTTGCATAAGGTAACAGCTAAAATATTGTATTTTATTATTGGAAAGTGTAGTACATAAGAATTACGTTAGTCTTTGTCAAGAGTTAAATTGGTACAGAATGCTTCAGAAAGTCGTTCTATCTCTTGAAGATTCAAGCTGTTTGCGATGCTGGTCTTCTAATGGAATGTACAAGATAGTGCCATTTAACATTTGAGTACGTTCTTAGTGAGTGATTCACGCTGCTACTACAACCTAGATAACAAAAAAAGCTCCACTTCTTTCAAAAACTCAATTTAACCACTGGTCTCTACCCTTTGTAGATTTTATAATAAAAGGTTTTTCTCTACCTTACCTACCAACAGCGTGTGTGTATTTTCTAATAGCAAAGCCAAATCAGGCTACCTGCCATGTTCACCGAGGGGAATCGAACCCCTGATTTTAGCGTTGTAAATCCGTACAATTACCGTTATACCAGGGGGGTACCCTACCAACAGACGGGGAGGAAAGATGTAAGCCCGCAAGTGTGGCAAATTCATTCTAACAGAACTGTTGTCAGTAGAGATTTTGTTCCATTTGTTTGTTGTCGACAGTGACATCTGAATAGCACAATGCATTTTGTCATCACCACTAAGTTCATAATTATCTTCAAAATGGTCGGTAATAATTTGTGTTATTACTGGACACCGTTGTTGTAACTATCTAATTAAATGTTATGAACCATGTATGCAGAAAAAGTACTAACAGCTACAGTTGAATATAACAAATGCTAACATTATTACTACGAAGGTTTTGTTTATTTCATCCGATAAAATTCCTTAGCTTAAGGATTAAACAAACCATAAAATTGAAATGTTTGCTTGTAGTGCCGTCTGGTGAAAACGACTCAAATATTTATTTTGAAAGAGAACTCTGTATGTGATTTATGTTACTTGTTTAATGAACACTCAACGGTTGCATTACATAAGGACTTGACTGATATACAATTGTAGTTTTACATCTATAAGTTTAAGTTGCACCACATTTAAATATGTTATATATCTGATATTTTAATAATATAACAGAAATAAAAACAACTGTTTTTCTTTTCACATCAATATGTCTATATTACACCACGTTTAAAATATTTTATAAATCTCATATTTCAAACACTAATTATGGAAGTTTAAAATATTCCATAAAACACACTGTATAAGTTTTAGAACTTTCATAATTAAATTTTTCAAATGTTCGAACTCATAATACATGGATATATAAACTCATAAAACAAATCACAATTTTAAAATATGTTGAATTTCCGAACTTGAATTAATATTTAAAAATTTACTGTTTCGTTCATACATTATTCAATTAGATTGTGTATCTATAGACATAGGATACATGTGTGTGTATATATATATATATTATACTACATTACAAACATATTATGAAATGGATCTTTAAAATCTTATGTCTCACACTTAATTCAATAAACACTAAAAACAGTCCCGAGACTTTTTCCATTCAAGTCGAAACATGCACAACAAGTAATATGTTATCTTATTAATAAGTATCCGATCAAGAAGCACGCATTTAAGCTCAATCAAAATTGACGTATCTTTGATAAAAAAAAACAACAGTAGTGCGTTGTCAGTCAGTAGACACTAAAATGACTTCACACAAGGAATGACGTCAGTAAAACATGCGCATGCCATGAATCAAGAAAAAAAATTATGCCTTCTGTACGCTACAACACAACATAATATATGAACTTCAAAATCAAGAAATAAAATTATTTGTTACTCTTAATTTTCATTTTAGTTTATCTTGAAAGAGAGCACTTTTGGGAATCCTGCGGAGGTATATCTAGTGAATAAACCACTTTGCCCCTTTAGCTCCCACAAATTATGTATTTTCAATCCATATTTTATAATCTGACACATACTCAGTTACTGTTTTGTTGTTGTTTGGCTTTGTTTTCGTTCTCTTAAAGCTGGTGCATTGATTTGAGTGATAAAAGTTATGTTTTTAGAACAATGATATTTTCAAAGTTGATTATCTTTTAAATATTATTTACTAGTTGAAAATAAAATTGTATTTGTGAAATATAAGAATCCAATACATATATATTTAAAATCTTTAAAAGTTGAGTTATATATATATATTTATATTTATTTATTTTAGAGAAAATTGATACTGATAAAGTTAAGTAAAAGGAAGGACTTGTTCAGTTAATGCAGATCCAAATCTTCCTCCTTAATAAAACATGTGATTCTCAATCTGTTCAAGTAAAACTTAATCCTCCAAGGACAAAAATAATTTAAGACATAATCATTTTAAATACAGTATTATTTTTTAATGGTTCTTTATGAATTTGTGTCTATATGCATATGTATATGTAAAGTCTGTTTCTCCTGTTTTTGTGTTTATTTACGGAAATAAATAATAATAATTAATATAGAAATCTGGTTATTGGCTACTTTTCTCTTTCTGTTATTTTTTATTCTACATAAAAATTTTGAAATGATTACGTTTTTTAACAATTTATTATTGTCTTGTAAAACAACTGTTAATCTCAACTTTTAACGTGCTCAGCGAATGTACTTACATTTGAGGCTTAATAAATCTACAAAGTACAAATAAAATAAATATTAAAGTTTAACTTATTTGAATTCTTAATGGTTTAATTATATTATATCCTGACTATAATAATTTAGTCTCTCCTCACTGATTCCCTATATAATAACGAACGAATGTTTCATACGCAAAGTCAGTGATGCTAGACATTTAGTAGAACGCATGCGATTTAATTATTCATCATGATTGTAAACTGAGAGCAGGATACACCACTAAACTTTACATACATGCCTTTTTTAAGTCTGTATACGTGAGTGCCTAAAATCAGTTTTAAGCCATAACACAAAAAAAAAACCATCTGTGAGAAGACATTGATTGTGTTAATCGTGCGTTCCCACATCAAAAATAAATGTTCTGGAAAGTATTTTTCATAAAATAGTGCAAGTATTATATTTGCGACTATTGCAAACATTTCTAACACTGTATTATATAGGTGTTGGAAACGGCAATGTTCATTCATTTAGTTATTCTAAATATTATAATTATTTATAAAGAACCTCTGGTCAAAAGTAAGTTTAAATTTATAGATGAGAATTAAAATAACATAATAACCTAAGTATACAGGTCATAATTAAGAATAGTAACTTAATCAATGAAGACAATATTATATATATTGTGAACCGTGATGTCTGTCTGGGTGCTCATGTGTTTCCTATTTAAAAAGCTGTGCACGCAGGCAAAACTCAACATTCACTTATGAAATGACGGGAGAATAGGTATGAATTATGTTGATGTCAAATGTTATATCACGAACAGGATAATCTGTTATATCACGAATAGGATAATCTGTTATATCACGAACAAGATAATCTACACCAAGTTGTTAGGAATTAACCACACTGTCATTCAAAGTTTAAATTAATAATAAAAATGTAAATTTACCACCTATTGTTGTTGAGCAGCTCCTAACATGACTAAAATGCTCAACAATTACTCTTCATGGTGAGAGGTTTAAATATTAAGAGCTTCGGCTCTGAGTAAAACCAAGAGTGACATAATTAACATAAAATAACTTAAACTGATAGATTAACTAAAATTTTCTCCTCACTGAAGACTGATACTTTTGCTCATTCTTTACAAGAGGTGAATTGTCTGTACCAAATGTTATAACTCAAAGCATTAAAAACTAAAACATAATACACGGAACTATCGGTTGGTTGTTCTTGCTGCTAACGACATTTTCGGACATAATCCCAATAATATTTGAGATTAGTTAGCCAGTATTAAGTTTTAATGAACTCAAGTTCCTTATACACATAAAAGTCTATACCCAGTAATGAGAGTAACTACTTAAATGCACTGTTCAAACTAACTTACTAATGATGAATAGGATGCATTGTTTCGTCACTTGGGAATACTCCAACATTAACGACATTTTCATCAGTTGGTTAGTTTTGAGTTTATAATAAACTAACAGTCGGAAATAACAAGTCAAATTACAGAGGCTGTGTAATGAAAAAATTACACATTACTATAAACACGATTCTTAAATTGGCGTATTTACTTAAGTATTTTCATTTGAAACTGGTTGTTAAAAATAATGATCTGCATTTCCAAGAAGAAATGTAGAATATGCATTTGACATAATAACTCTCAATCGTTTTCATTTCCTGTCTGTGATTTTTTTTCTTAGCATCCATTGTGCTCAAACGGATTAGGTTCCCGTAGCAACAGCATAAAGTATTGTAGAGTTGCACAGTTGAAAATGTAATAACTGACGAAGAGACGAAATCATTATCATCGTCAAAAAAATACAAACGATACCTAAGATAAAAAGCAAAATCCGTAAAATTATTTTTGAAAAGAGCAACTTTGATAATGATAATTTAAGTTTAAAATAAAGTATATTCATAGTCTCAAATGAAAGCTAGTGCACAACCATACTGGTATTTAGGTTTATTTTTAATTAAGCCCACTGCTACTTTGCTAAAGTTACAATAGCAAAGGCATGTAATGCATTATACACCAAAAGTCTTACAACGATAATGAATTTTCATGACTTCCTCGGTTTCAGTCACAACCTAAAGTCTGCCAGTTTTGAATGGTTATGAAGTAATCCATTAGATGGCGATGACTTATACTAATTTGTCGTCAATTCGCTCTGAAACATCTAAAGGAAGATAGAATGAAAGAAAATCAGTTTGGAACTTCCGTAATAGTAGAGTTATAAATTTGTTTGAAAAACTTGGTGAATAACTGATTATTCTCTAAAAGAAAATTGTTTAATTGTTTTTAAAATAATTGTAATTTGGAATTTATAATCATTATAGAAATGCATGCTTTCATAACTTACACTATGTAACAAAATTTTTACTTTTTCTTCTTCCTGAAAGTGTTATTTCCCAATTACTTGTGCGTAAAGTAAATGTAAAAGACCTATTTTTATCTTCAAACTTTGCTTTTGTGACCTTGGGAATAAAATTTTCAAATTCACCCATTTTCCATAACATTCCAGGTAGATTCAGTGCTGAGAAACTGATAGAGAATTTACTCGAACTTACAAAAATTTTCAAGAACTTTCTAGAACGTTGTAGAACTTACGAGAATTTTCAAGAACCTTTTAGAATCCTCTGGAACTTTCTATAAAAAGGGACTCATCACTCACCACTTCACTTTAGTTCTAGCTACCTAAGTGAACACACACACCTATCTCATTTTATCAGAGATGGCATCAAGAAGCTGCAAGCATTCTCCAGACGCACTTGCTATTTTTGTCGCCAATTTATCAAGACAAGAGCGAAAAAGTACTCTGTGACAGCATCTGCTAAAATATTCGAAGCCTACAAGGCATATTTCAGCATGCCTGTCGGAGATCAAGACAAACCCTGGGCCCCTCATTTTACCTGCGATCATTGCAAAAAACTCTAGAAGGTAAGACGGACAATATTTTCTTGCTTAAATAGCAATATTTTTTTACCATATAAATTTTACACCTTTTGAAATTTATATATCTTTCAGTACAGCTCAAAGAGGAATACAACAGCGTCAAGACCTTGCTAGAAGCCTTGAAGTATGATAAGTACGGAGACTTTAAAATGGTGGCATTACTGATGGGTCTCCAAGGAGGCTTTCCCAGGTTTTTCTGTTATATTTGCCTTTGGGACAGCAGAGACACCACAGCGCATTAAAACAGAAAGCACTGGCCACAACGGACCGATTTCTCTGTGGATAGGCACAATCTCAAGTGTGAGCCACTAAAAAAAGTCCAGAAAGTGTTGTTTTCACCATTGCACATAAAATTGGGTCTTATGAAACAATTTGTCACAGCTCTTGATAAGGAGTCTTCAACCTTCAAGTACCTTCGAGTCTTCTTCCCTACGCTGTTTGAGGCAAAGGTCAAAGCTGGTGTCTTCGTTGAACCACAAATAAAGAAGATCCTGGAGTGCATATGATTCCCCAAGAAGCTCAGTAGAAAGGGAAAAAAAGCCTGGAGCAGCTTTGTTGCAGCGGTTCGGGGCTTCTTTGGCCAATCATAAGGCTGAAAATTATGTGGAACTGGTTGAGGCTCTGGTGAAGAACTACGGCAAAATGGGCTGCAGGATGTTCCTGAAAGTCCATATCCTTGACGCTCATCTTGATAAATTCAATGAGAACTTGAGAACATACTCAGAGGAGCAAGACGAGCGCTTCCATCAAGACATACCGGTCTTTGAACGCCGCTGCCAAGGAGCGTATAACGAAAACATAATGGGAGGCTATATGTAAGCAGCCCTCAAAAGTGAAAGTGATTTACTGTCGCAAATCTCGAAAAACTACACACTTCTAAACGTTTTTGACCTTATTAAAATGAAAATGTGCAAATTTGCCCGTTTTTACATAGAAAATAGGTTAATTTCTAACTTTCATTATCCAGGTCACAAAAACAAAGTTTGAAGGGAATAATGACCATTTTCTGTGCTTTTACAACATAAGCAATTAAGAAATAACACATACTATTGTGTTACATAGTGTTATTAACGTTTTATAATTGTTGACAGTCATTTAGATCTGTCTGTTTGTATTGATTACGTTTTATTCACACCTATTTTTCTCTAATT
This sequence comes from Tachypleus tridentatus, assembly GCF_004210375.1. Classification (NCBI taxonomy): domain Eukaryota; kingdom Metazoa; phylum Arthropoda; class Merostomata; order Xiphosura; family Limulidae; genus Tachypleus; species Tachypleus tridentatus. Next base: position 103,100,556 of record NC_134837.1, on the reverse strand, counting down.
CGAGGTTACGCATCATCGAATATTTTAATATTATGATTTACTTTACTCTTCATGGATGTGAATTAGTTTTGCAAATAAAGTATTTTCCATGACTAACATGAAATATTTTATGCATGTATATAGATATTTGATATATTTCGCACAAGAAAGACCTCGATGTTTATTATTTCTTTATCAGGTATGCAATGTAGCGTCATCTGTCGGATAACTATACACTTAGTACGTTGTGTAATTTTTCATTAGGAAATTACAAAAGCAGTGTATGTTTAACTACAAATATGTTTTTCAAAGTTTCTATTTTCACTTATTTTTATCTGCACAAATTTTGCTCCAGCTAAACATTATGCTGAATTTTTCGAATATACTATTCAGTAAAAATGTATGTTTTTAGTTGACTAATTTTAGTTTTCACATGCTTAAAAAAATTCCATTTTTGGTTTGGTGTGTTTTGAATTTCGCGCAAAGCTACACGAGGGTTATTTGCGCTAGTCGTCCCTAATTTAGCAGTGTAAGACCAGAGAGAAAGCAGGTAGTAATCATCACTCACCACCAACTCTTGGACTACTCTTTTACCAACGAATAGTGGGATTGACCGTAACATCATAACGCCCCCACGGCTGAAAGAACGAGTATGTTTGGTGTGACGGGGATTCGAACCCGCGACCATCGGATTACGAGTCGAGTGCCTTAACCACCTGGCCATGGTGGGCCTATTTCATTCTACTTGTAATAAAATTGTACCTCACAATCTTAAAGGTAGGTCTGGTGACTTATAATACTATACATCCAGGCTATACTCGAACAATGGACAAGGATGGAAAGCCTATAGTCTTGCTTTACGCTTTAACAAATAAGTACTGCAACGAAATTAAAAAGACACAAACTAGTATTTAGCTTTCTCTTTTTTTTAAAAAAATATTTTTGTGATAGTCTGATGAACATAAGATATTTCGAAACTTACCTGTCCTCGTAGAGTTTCGTATACTAAGTCCACTGTTTAAAGTAGCGAGGTCACTAGCCTGACTCGGACGCCTGATCTTTTTCTTCAATCCTAAGACAGCCAGCAAGGCATATCTGAACTTGTTGTGCATGAAGCAGTATGTAATTGGATTACAACAAGAAGAGGTGTAAGCTAGAAGCTGAATGGCTGAAATCATGTCAGGCCCAATATTGTTATACAGACTGTGATGATCATAGAGAGACCACGTGTTTATGACGTAAAGTGGCGTCCAACAAATGAAGAACTCCAAAACGACAACAAACAGCATCTTGACCACCTTGCGTTTTTCTTCTTCTGTCTTCTTAATGCTGGTTTTGGAAAACAAAATATGACTACTTTTTGTCTTATCACGCCTAAAGAGGCTACCCAATATGGTACTAGATCTGTCCTCTTTTGAACTGAGTCTTTCCATTGATAGCCATTCAGCATTATCTCTTGGACGAATTCTATCCGATGTTGAACCTTTCGAAGACTCTTTGCGTCGAACCACCCTACTTCTAGTTAGTTGATGTTTTCCTGATGTCAAACATGACTGACCAGCATCAAGATTGGGGTTTGACTCGTCTAATAGAAAATGAGAGATAATAAAATAAATTAAAATTACTCCAAAATACCGAATAATTTGGTAAATGTGAAGGAGAAATAAGTTAAGTTTAAATAACACGGGGTAAACAAAACCTTATGGCATAAAACTCTTTAATTTATCTTATACACAACGATTTGTAAGAAACGGACAATTATTCAACAACGGTAAAGGGAAAAAAATTAAAGCTGGCTCCAATCAAGTAGTATATAAAAAAAGCATATCAGACACTGTTGCAGTGTTAAGTAGAACCTAATTTAACAAGTGTTACAATAACATTAACAATATTTATTATAAGATAAAAGAAGAAAAGGAGCTTTTAAAATACAAGATGATAATACAATGAATTTTGTTTCATTATTAAAAATAAAACCCGATGAATTGATATTGATTTGTTTTATTTCAGCAATATAACTGTTTATTAATATATCAGGTCATCTCATAAGTAATGTTCTAAAATGTAATACAGAATGCATCATCATTCCTGTCTTTGTAGAAGGCTTTAACGACTAAAATATGTAGTAGGGCGTGTATACAAATGTTCAGACAAATAAAAGAAACTAACCCAACTCCACTTTTACAGATCATTAATCAAATAAATCCTTATGAAGAGGAGCACATTAGGCATATAATGCTTTATGAGTTTAAAAGAGGCAATAGTGCAGCAGAAACTTCACGAAACATTCAAGGTGTTTATGATGCGGAGTCTCTCAATGGAAAAAATGTCGAAAGTGGTTTCAGAAGTTCAGATCAGGTCCACATCCGCCTTATTCTCCAGACCTTGCCCTATCTGATTATCATCTATTCCGAAGGTTGCAAAACTATCTTGATAATAAAAAACTTGGAATACATGAAAACTACCCTCTCTACATTTTTTTCCTCCAAACCCCAAGAATTTTATAGAACTGGGCATAGATTCAGAAGCTCGTGAATCGTGGGCAGGAAGTAATTAATAATAATGAAACCTACGTTATTGATTAAATAACATTAAAAGCGATTGAAATCCTTTCTCTTTTTCTGAACCTAAAATCGGACATTACTTAAGGGATGACCTGATAGCTGCACGTTAAAATCAAAAACTTATATTTTTTTTTGTTAGGAGTGAAAGGCTAAATATTAGTTTATCTATACACTTTTTCTGTCAGGTAATAATAATCCATTTAATTTTTCTGTAAACCCAAGTTTCTTTTTTAAACTTCCCAAACTGACTAGAATAAAAACATTAATCTTATAAGACCAGTGATGCACATGAAAAGTTTATTATATTTTTTTTCAATAGAGCAACAACTGAAAACTACACACTACTAGAAGACTTTCTTTTGATGACGAGAAATCTACTTGAAATAAAAATGTATCTCAAAACGGCTGGTATGGGTATTAACACTTTTATTGATAAGCAGAGAGCAACGTTTCGACCTTCCTAGGTCATCTTCAAGTTAATCTGAGATACTTGTTAATGTAGATGTATAAAGAGATATAATTCTGAGATACATACTAGAAGGCTTGTTAGGTCTAAGCAGTATTAAAAGGAGTTTAGAAAATGCGTAGATATTTCGTACTTCAGGAGAATGAAGTTAGATTACTTTTTAAAAGTAAATAAAACACTAATGCAGAGAGATGCTTTAGAGCTTCGTATTTCTAACTTACCACTATGATCCAATTCCTCTAACTTGATACCTTGGTATAAAGTACAGACCACACAGGAATAGGTCAATGTCATAACAAAGAGTGGAACAACTAATAATACAATGTCAAGACACACATTGAAGGCTCGCTCTGACGTCACATCAGGCCACTTTTCTCGACACTTGTATTTTTCTGAAATAAATAGAAGCACATTTCAGACTTCGAAAGAAGGTTTAATAAGATTAAAAAAAAATTACATTACGCTGTTTGTCTGCGTGTGTATGTGTGTAGTGTTTCAGTCAAACCAGTTTTAATTTTACCTAACGTGATCTGGATCAAAATTTAGGTTCGTAAAGAATGCATAAACGGCATGTAAACTTAACAACAGGGTGTAGTGGGATCAAACTATTGTTTGGAACATTTGCAAATATACTTATGATATTGAATAGCAAAGATAAAAGAAACAAATATCAATAGAATATTTATATTTTTCTGAAACTAATAAAAGCAAGAAACATTTTAGCTTACTTAAAGTTTATATAACATTTCGCCAATTTTAGAATTTGTTAAAGATTTCTATTTGAAAATAATCAATTATATTAAGCACATTATATTAAGTGATTCTAGATGTGAAATCAGCAAATCAGAATGGAATGTATCATAATTATTTATATTTCACATTATTCGGCGTTACCTAGATAGTCTTATGCCATGAAAACATCACTTTTGAAAAGGGTATATATCATCTCATTTCGATGCAAAAGAATCATGCGTTCATATTGTAAAGATATCCTAAAATCTAGTACTATAATTTTCAATTCAGTGATTGTAGATCAATAGGGGACACAATGACCATCCCGAAAGAAATCTGCAAAAAGTCGTATCCCAGTCATGGTGAGAAAAGTGTGGCGTCTTGTAATAGGTGAAAATCCATGAATATAAAGGAACTGCTAACTATGGTACCCATTCTATAAGCAATAATATTTCTTACCGTGAACGAAGCTAACAGTGAATAGGTGATACGACTTCCAGTTAAGCATCGCAAAATTAAATCAGTTGGAAAATAAAACGGTCGCTCATGCTATTTCATATGAAGACGCAATCTCTATAGATTTCTGTGCGATCGGACTGTTGAGACGGGCGCTGAGAAAATCGTATTCGTACACGAGATGTATTACGAAAACCATGTGAGGAGGAGTTGAGAGGTTTGGACATGACGTACTTACAGTAGAGCTTTTTTTCGTTAGAAAATACACCATCTGTGTCTATGTACACTGTCGTCAGATAAAGAGTGAGAGGTACGTGGCTACATGCACTGTAACGACATGATAAGTCTCCCAAATTGTTTTGATATGACATACTCGACCTTCTATAGTCGTAGTTTCTGATTAATAAAGATAAATTCCATTTCGAGAAATTAGATATTGTTAGGTATTGTATCAAACCAAAGATATCTAACACATAAAGAAATAAAGAAGACATTTGACACTGCATAATATATGTATAATATTAATAGGTTATTACTTTATAATTGCTCCCCGCTGGTGCAGCGGTAAATCTACGGATTTACAATGTTTAAATCAGGGGGCGATTCCTCTCGATGGAATCAACAAATAGCCCCATGTGGCTTTGCTATAAGAAAACTATACTTCATAATAATATATTTTAGTAGTGATTTTTAAATGTTGTTTCCGCTTCGACAGACGCTATAGCAATTTATAATTTTCAGGCAAAGAATGGAAGTAAATAAAAGGTATTGAGTTACAAAAATCTTTACTCTTATATTTGAATTTAAACAGCTCAGTGTTACGATTTTTATTTTCTTGATAATTTTAATATGGCTCTGATTACTTTTTATTTAATTAAGATAGAAAAATAAAAAAATAAATTTTCCATTTTAAATATTCTTTTACGCTTATTCATTTAAAGAAAACGAAAGATAGCGTGATGCTAGCTTTTGTTAAAAGTCGAATCTTTTCTATCAGCTAATGATGTCAAAAACAATCAATTTATGATCTTTCTGGTCATCGCTTAGTTACAGCAGAAACGTAATTATAAAAGAACAAATGTGAAAGTCAATATCTGTTTTAGCACAAAGCCACACGTTGGACTGTCATGATTATTCTCGAATTCATTTATAAATCTAAAAGACAATACCATTTCATCAAGTTATTTTTTTCCATTCTTTTTGAAGGGCACGAACTATGTGGAATTGTACATTTGCTCGATAGTCGGTTTTGTACATAAAAGCGTATTAACAATCAAGTATATTTAAGATGACACTATGTATCACTAGTGAGTAACTAAAATTATTTGTTTGTTTATTTAGAATTAAGCACAAAGCTACACAATAATCTATCGTTGCTCTGCCTACCACGGGTATCAAAACTCGTTTTTAGGAGTGTGAGTCCGCAGACATGCTGCTGTGTCGCTAGGGGAGGTCTAATTTAAACAAAATAATGTAGTAGAGAGAAGCAACAGGTCCTCTGTACTGTAACAGTTACAAGCACTGAACCCGATTTTTAGCATGTACTTTCTTATTCCTGAGCTACTTGTGGGAGGAGTGCTTATCAATAAGCACATAACATACTTAACTTTTATATACAATGTATTTTTACTATTTACAAAATAGTACGGAAAACAGTTATACGAGTTTGTAATTTTAAGACTTTAAATTCGTTTACGTTAAATATTCAAATTAGTCAGTTTCCGAACAAATTGTAAGTACCTTGGTCACACCTACACAAACATGAGCGTAAAGAGTTAGAATCCATTTAATATTTATATAATTAAATACCATTGGCGCTAACAGTTCACTATATACATATTTTAATCAAGTCCAATTATGAAATATAATAATTATAATATTAATATTACAAACATCTGTGGATCGATAAAGCCCCAATGGGTGTAATTAGAGTACCAAATTGAAGGGCTCTTTCTTTGATTCGCATCTATTATCGCAAAAAAAGATGCACTCCTTACTTTGTGATAGGCCCGGCATGGCCAAGCGTGTTAAGGCGTGCGACTCGTAATCTGAGGGTCGCGGGTTCGCATCCCCTTCACACCTATCATGCTCATCCTTTCAGCCGTAGGGGCGTTATAATGTGACGGTCAATCCCACTATTTGTTGGTAAAAGAGTAGCCCAAGAGATAGCGGTGGGTGGTGATGACTAGCTGCCTTTCCTCTAGTCTTACACTGCTAAATTAGAGACGGCTAGCACAGATAGCCCTTGAGTAGCTTTGTGCGAAATTCAAAATACAAATGCTTTGTGACTGTAGGTAACCATCAAATCTCACTATTCTGTTTATAATAGTAACCAAGAATTGGCCGTGAGTGAAGTTGACTATCTGTCTTCCCTCCAACCTGTCATTCTACAGTTAGTGACAACTAGCGCAGATAGACCTCGTACAGCTTTGCGCAAAATCAAATAAATACTGCTTGTACTCCATTTTATTTTTGTTTGTTTACACGACATCCTATATATGCATTTTTTTTTGCATCTTTAAAAGAAGACGTTTCAGTAATAGCTAATGTTATTTCTATTATATGTGTAAATCATATATGGCAGGTGATATTATTAATGTTGGTTTTAGAAATTCATGGTGTTACACTTTTCGTATAAACTATAAACAATTCACTTGCCTGGCTTTCTGGTAGGGAGCAAACGGCTTAGAACAGCGATAGGCAACATAATTAGCAGGGATCCCACCCATATACTAACGATCACCTTGTAAGAATGAGAGATGGTCTGCCATTGGCGAGATCGAAACGGCCGACAGATGGCGAAAAATCTTTCCATTGAAATTGTCACCAACGTCCACACACTGACAGAAACTGTGACAGCTGTAGAAAAAGTAATAATTTGAAATTACGAAAAAAATTAGTTAAAAGAATTACCAACTTTTTTAGGCAATGAGTTAAAACTATTATTGAATATTATACTTATCCTGCATATCATAATCAAGCTGACATTGTTCTAAAAATATATTTAGACATATTTAAATTGATTAATTTTGTACACAAAAAAATAATATTTTATTCTTTAGACAAACAAAGAACTGATGGAAAATATGAATAAACTAACTTCTATCAATTACTCATTAAAATTAGATGCTTTGTTAGAAAAAACATTGTTGAGTATTGTCCCTTCGCTTCACACGAAATGTTAGAATATTTTATAAATATGTGGGTCTAAATACAAAAAAAACACCCTTTGACTTGAAATAAAGAAATATTTCCCTTTCAAAACTGAGAAGACGTGAACAATAAATATAGACAGCTAGATATATGGTTGTAAGTCAATAGATTTTGACCTTTCTATTTTAATCATCTACAAAGTGTAGTTAAATTTGAATTACATCTTGAATTATAATTAAGATAACAACAACAAGTAAACGGAGACAACAAGGAATTGAACAAAATTTTCATAGTTATGAGTTTTATAATAATTCCCATACGGTCGAGTTTAATCTTTTTTCAGGCTCCATATTTTATTATAAAGACCGTCCGAGAACAATCAGCAAAAATTTGTAATGGATATATTTTGGTTTATTTAAAACACGAAGGGAAATAAAAGAATCCATTAATTCACGATTTATCATTATTATTATTTTCATAAACAGGAGTCCTCTTGTAGACCAGTGATAAGTATATAGACTTACAAGGTTGAAATCTGTAGTTCGATTCATCGCATTGAACAAAGTGTCAATATTTCGTTGATTAGCTCTGCGCTGAAACAAAATAAAACCACTTACGTATTATTTTATTTAAGATTTGTTCTGCTGCCAAGAAAAATTTGCACAATTGTTTCTCTACCCTATGTCCATCGAAGAACAAAGCCCCAGATTTTAGAGTTATAAAAAACCCTCAAAATTATGACTGAACACTGAAAAAGTTTTCTTCATAAAAATTAAGCACTTTACGAGGAATGCCATTTTTTACCCGAAATATTTTAGGACCTATATAGATATTTTAGTGAAAATTAACACGTTTTGATAAAGTTAAGGAAACAAAATCATAGGGAAGGACTGCGTTAAAAACAGCAATTTTAAATATCTGACTAATTATATTAATTTGTTATAACTTAAAAACAAGCCAAAAAAAACTAAATTAAACAAAAAACGCTCCACTAACTGGGAAATTATAAAATGTACCCTAACTTTTGAAGGTGACTGCAGAAGTAGGATCCACATCGCGGTGGGGATACACCGTCTCTTAATCTTAACCTACGTTTGTCAGTCTCACATAAGAAATAACAGAGTAGCAATAAATATAGAAAAGAAATTAAGAGAGTGAGATGTGGGTGCTCAGGCCCACGATGTCCCTCATCTATATCGCCCTTCACTGCTTGCAGACAATTGTGAGAAGGTGACTGCTCTCCAAAGTAAAGAAGAAAAAATAATTGATATAAAAATAAGAAAATAAGGTACTACCATTTGGGGTAAGTAAGTTGAAAACTTACCTCTTTAAGTTAACATTCCAGCCCCTAAATGGTAGAAAAGCACCAATTGATGGCACAGAAGACAAATTATACTAGTATGAAGCGTTCCATCCAGTTGTCTAAACAAACTACTATAGCTCCCAATCATCACCCGTTTATTAAGTATACTGTGACTATCATGCCTTAAACAAGCCTTTATATGTGACAAGGTAAGTAAAGTAGTGTCAAGTTGTTAAAAGACCTTATTTATATCTAAAAATACCTACTAGAAGTCTTAAGTAAAATTATTAATTTTTTATTTTTTATATTTATTTAATACATTTTTATATTTGTTACAAAATAATTTCATAATTTTATCAAAGTTTTTTATTAAATTCATTAACTATTAATTATTGTATTAGTATTTCAACATTGCTGATAAAATATTGCAATTTATTACACATTTTACAATATCTGAATAACTTTGAGGTTATAATGCTTATAACAGAATATAAATTATATCTTGAATTATGATTAATATAACAAAAACACACAGAGATTACAGAGAACTGAACAACATTCCCATAGTTTTGAGTTTTATAATAATTTCCATGCGACCGTCAGGCTCTACATTTGATTATGAGGACCGTCTGAAAACAATCAATAAAAATTTGTGTTGAATATATTTTGGTGTATTTAAAATAAGGAAAAAACACGAAGGGAAATAAAAGAATCCATTAATTCACAGTTTTTTATTATTATTTTCATAAACAAAAGTCCTCTTGTGGACCAGTTGTAAGTATGTAGACTTATAATGTCAAAATCTCTGGTCCGATTCATCACATTGGACAAAGTGTCAATATTTCGTTGAGTAGCTTTGCTCTAAAACTTGTTAGTTGGAGAGGAGAGGAGATTGAGGTCTCTGTGGGGCTTCAGACTACCTTGAAGGTCCAGGGAAGGCTTGAGCCCCGTCTTTGGCTGAAGTTGGGATTCTGCTCTAGTGCAGGATGAACTGCCTTCGCCGTCTTTTTCATGATGGGCATGTCTCCCAACAATATTTGGAAGTCTTCTGCGTCTTCCGGGTTCGTCATCGGAAGAGTCGGAAGAAAGTGTGTAGAAACATCCTCTCCCACGTCCAGTCTCAAGCCTGGGAAAAAGCAAAGTTTTAGAGTGGTTGTCTCAATCGCACGACCACCCCAATGAGTCTACGTCTCTTCTAAAATTGGGGGTAGGAATCCTCTTCAACCCAAACTTCTTAGGAAGTATTTTCGAATCACATAGTGATGATGAAAGACGCACTGTATATTTTGATGTCATCAATCAGGGACGTAAGATACGGCTTGTTAATGTCTATGTACTTTTCAACATAAGAAATTGTGGACCTATTTTTTCCTCCTAGGACAGGTTCTTAATAACGCAGGCTGATATTCTTGATCTTGAGAAGCCCACTTCAAATAAAGCTGATATCGCCCTTTGTGGGTACTTCAACTATGTGGTGGATCCCCACCTCGATAAGACTGGGGGAGACCCCTTTCTGGTGATAAGAATATGCAGCCTCTGCGTTCAGTGTTGTCTGACTTCGACTTCCAATACGTCTGGCATACACTTTACGTACTGCTTTTGTCACCACTTGAACTGGTCAGGATGCCTCTTGTCACCTGGACAGCATCTATGTCACTTCTGTCCTGAAGCAGTGCCAAGCTTCAGTCTATCGGTGAGGTGATGTTTCTTTTCACGTATCTGGCCATCGAGCCTTTTTTATCACATTCCAGGATTTTACCCCTGTTTCTCGGGGTCCAGAAGTGTGGAGACTCAATATCTTCTTCCTCGCTGAGGACGAGGTGGGGGATGATTGATAGTCTTTGTCCGGGACTTCTGTCCCATTGACACCACAAATAAGATCTGGTGGGTGGTTGCTAAGAAAGCCTGTACCTCTGTGCTGAAGCAAGCAGGCATGAGACATCTGCGAACCTGCTGTCCTGCCCTACAAAGCAAGCAAGACACCTTAGAAAGCTTGCTTAGGGCAAACCATTGGACCAGTAGATACTTGCGGGTATTGACAAGCTCAAACAGGACATAGACTTGGAATGTGCCAAATTATTCCGAGCAGCGAGCATTTCCAGTCTGATGTTACTGGGATTCCACTGTGTAAGGCACAGGAGACGTTCAAAAACAAGCACATCTCCAGTCTGTTGAAAGAAGACAGTCAGGTAGCCTCGGACATTACTGACATCCTCAACACGTGTCTTAAATATTATAGCCGACTATATTCAACTTTGACCATAGACGAGGGAATTCGGTGAAGCATTACACAGTTCTTGCCAACCCTCGATCCTTCACATGTTGGCAACCTTGTGAAACCCATTACTCTGGGTGAATGTCGGGCAACTATTCAGTCAATGTCACTTGGTAATTGTCCTGGACCAGATGGCTTACCAATGTAATTCTATTGCCACGTGTGACATGTTATAAGACCCCTCTTCGTTAGACTTTATAACGACTGTCTTGCTCGTGGTTCCATGCCTCCGGGTACGCTGGATGGGTTACTCACTCTAATCTGTAAGGATCCCACTCAGTTCGAAGATCTTAGCTTGTAATGTTCCATGTCTCTCCTGAATGTGGATGCAAAGATTGTATCTAAAGTCCTCTGTGCCCATTTAAGTGCTGCTAGGCCTTATCTTGTCCATAGCAATCAGTCGTGGTGTGCAGGGTAGAAGTATCCTACAGGACTTGGTACTTCTACGGGACCTTTTCCATTGCATCATGAACAGGAACATCCCTGTAATTTTTGTCACTTGATCAGTGCCTGCTTTCTTGTCTGTACCACTCGGTTTCGGTGCGTGACCTTCAGTTGCCAGCAGGGTTGTCATCTATGTACAGTTATAACAGAAAGAGTTCGTTCCCCTGCGTCGTGAGTAGTTTTTCCTCATAACTTAAAAAGTATCAAAATTAGGATAATGAAAGTATAGTATATTATAAATATTATACGAACACACATCTACACAAATCTTTATGAAAATTGAACGACAAATAAAATAACCAACCATAGGAGAGGCAGAAAGTGTTCGTGCATCTACTTTAATGGTCAGTTGTGTAGCCTTTTAGGTGAATTACTTGGCGCAATCTCTCCTCATAGTCCTCCATGATCGTTTGACAGTACTCGTCTGGTATTTTCTTTCATTCTTCTTTACAGAAGGCCTCCAACTCTTGCAAGTTTTTCAGATGACGCTGATGAACCCTGGTCTTCAATTCATGCCAAACGTTTTCAACTGGGTTGAGATCGGGTGACTGCGATGGCCACTCCAGAACGCTTATATGGTTCCTCTGCAACCAGAATTGCACATATTTCTATGTGTACTTAGGGTCATTGTCGTGCTGGAAGATCAAACGACGCCCAAGCCGCAAGTTCCGAGCATCATTCTTGATATAAGTGCAAAATATATCAACGTACTCTTCTTTTTTCGCGATTCCGTTGACGCGGTGAAGGCTGCCTACACCAGAAGAGCTGAAGGAACCCCATAGCATGATCGAGCCACCTTCATGTTTAACTGTAGGGACGATGTTCTTTGGAAGATTTCGTTCTCCCTTCTTACGGAAAATATAGCGAACATCATTGTGGCCGAGTAGCTCGATTTTTAGTCTCATCTGACCAAGGTAAAGGGTTTATCTACATACTTTCTTGCATACCTCAATCGTGCTTCTAAATGAACAAGTTTTAAATATAGAGTTCTACGAGGACGACATGCTTTGAACCCAGAAGAGCGTAACATGTTCGTAACTGTAGAGGTGCTTACTTGAACCCCAGTTTCCCTTACCAGTTTTGTATGTCATTACATGTTAAACGAGGGTTTCTACTAACTTCTCTGAGAACCTTCCTCTTGGTTTTCTCTGGAATTTTGGTGAGGCGACCGGAACGAGGGAGGTTAGCAGTTGATCCTGTAACCTTAAACTTGGTGATTATGCTTTGAACAGTAGATTTCGGCACATTAAGTTGTGTAGCAATACCGGAAAGAGACACACGAGACTTGTATTTTACAATAATTCGGTTTTTTAAATCACTGGACAGTTGTGTCCTGTTCGCCATGATGATCAATCATATAATGACGGAGACGGCGCTAAGTTGCCGGAAGTACATATTTTGCTGGCTAATCTCCAATAATTATGAACCCAGTGTCTAGTTCTGGAATGGTATAACGTAATTTATTCGCCAAACTAAACAAAGTTTTTACTAGAATATCAGTTTTTTTCACATGTTCTGAAATGTACGAACACTTTCTGCTCCTCCTATTTTTGGTTATTTGTGTATAATCAGTTTATTTGTCGTTTAATTTACATACAAAATTATGTAGATGTGTATTAGTATAATATTTATAATATACTCTAAGTCTATTAGTTTAATCATGTACTTTTTAAGTTATAAGCAAAAAACTACTCGTGACGCAGGAGTACGAACACTTTCTGTCATAACTGTATGTTAGCCATGTGGATGACGTGAACCTCTTTTTAATGAACTTAACATTCTTGGGTTCAACGAGTATTCTCATGCCAGTGCAGCCCAGCCCAGCTCAACTACATCAAGTCAATGGCTTGGCGGCTGGGCAAGTGGGCCTTCTGCAGACACCCTGTTTGGTTTGGTATGGACTTCCTCTCCGGTAAAATGTTTTAGGATACCCTTCCTTGTGGAACCCGAGGCTGCTTAGGACGAGGTGATTCAACGTATCAGTTTGATAGTACACGATTATGGCTACACCCCTGCTAACTTATTTGGCAGGACAAAGCTGATAAAGAGGAGGATACTCCCTAGACATGGTATCTTGGGAAGTTTATCTTCTGAATAATCGTAGTGCACAAGCTGTCGAGCGGCATGTCTACCCCTTCCTGCGGAGCGATAAGATTGAGGCGAAGTTTCCGTTGTCTTTAATTAAGCCACCCCAGAGGGAAGAACTGGGCATCCCATGTTTCTGGTCTAAGTGTCTTTCTCTCTACTTGTCCACAACTATTCATTCTCTATCATGGAAGGATCATCCCTGCAGCCATCATCCTTGCTTGTTTCTTGATTGACACAGGGCTCAAACATTTCGGTGTTTCACCGAGCATGAGTAAACCAACTTGTTTTGATCCTTCCAATTGGTATACTGACGCTGTTGCAGTGATTAGACGTTGTCACGTTAATTCACGTGACTTTTTGACGGACTCCGGTTCTCTCTACCGTATGCTTGCCCTGGAGTGTACTCACAGGATAGAGCAACACCACCCTGCTCTTCCGTGGAACGTTATTTAGGGCCGGGTAGTGATGTACCATGTTGATAGTTACCTTCAGGCTTTCAACCGACGTGTCATTCATAACATCTTACCGGTTAAAGAACATTCGTACCTCTCAAACAACAGTACTACTGAGTCATCTCTATTGTGTCACGCTTGGGTGGAGTTGTCCTACACGTGTTCGTCATGTTTCCAACGTCGGATACGATATGGAAAAAGGTGGGTCGCCTTTTCCGTGTCCCTCCTATTTCAGCCAAGACCAAATTGAATCACGTGCTGGTCCCCGTTCCCGGCCAACTGGCCTTTACTTTCCATTATACTATACGTCATCTGGCTTACCCACAATCAATATGTTTATGAGCGGGCACCGGTGACGTTCTATAAAATACTGGCGAAAGCCAGGTATAAGCTACTATTCCTCCTTAAGGCTGACTATCAGTTACTGGTACCAAGAGACTTTTTACCACCGTTGACGTCCAACCGTGTCGCCTATGTGTACACTTGGCAGTGAAAGGGTTCATTTATTTTTTTAAATAATGGTTGTATTTCATTTTTTGTAACGGTAATTTCATTTTTTGTTATTAATTCCATTTTTGTAAATAATATTCCTGTATATATATATTTACACATATGTATATATGTATGTATGTGTGTGTGTATATATATATATAATTGTTCATTTTAATTTGTTATTAATTTAGTTTATTAATTTTGATTAATATATATCATTACAAATATCTTTCTCATATCATTTGTATAACCGTCAGTCTTTTGTAAATTTTCTATATTCTAAACATTTCAATGTTAATTTCATTGTTTATATAATTATTGTACCTCTAGTTTGTATTTCACATTTTGTTAAATCACTGTTGTATACACTTATTGTTCTCTCGTATTTTTTGTTCACATCTTGCGCCTAATAAATTCAAAATTATACTAGTTTGTTTAGATAACTGGATGGGACTCTTTATACTAGTATAATTCATCTTCTGTGCTATCAGTTAGTGCTTTCTACCATATTAGGGGTTGGAATGTTTACTTTAAGAGGTAAGTTTTCAACTTACTTGCTACGAAATGGTAGTACCTTATTTTCGTATTCTCATTTTTAATTCAATTATTTTTTTTCTTTACTCTGGAGAATAGTCACCTTCCCACAGTTGTCTACAGGCAGTAAAAGGTGAATAGATGTGGGACATCGTGGGCTTGAGCACCCACATTTCACTCTCCTAATTTCTTTTCTATTTCTATTGCTACTCTGTTATTTCTTATGTGAGACTGACAAACAGAGGTTAGAATTGAGAGACGGTGTATCCCCACTGCGATATGGATCCTACTTCTTCAGTCACCTTCAAAACTTAGGGTACATTTTAGAATCCCACATTATAGTTTGTACTCTGAGATCTTTTCAATTAGTGCAGTGTTTTTGTTCAATTTATTTTTGTTTCAGCTTGTTTTCTAAGTTGTAACAAACTAATATATATTAAAATAATATCAATTACTAACAGTGATCAGCTCAATTACAACAAGAAATCAAACAACGAATGATGTTTTTCCTAAAAATACTTAGGATTTTTAGTATATCAGAAAAGTTTAACGTTTTATTAACATGACTGTTTATATAGAATACACTTAAAACAATGAAGGCACTGATGTAAGTATAATTTCTCATGATCATTGAGAATAATATTAACTAAGCAAATATCAACTTAGAACCCCTTGTTACACCATTTATTTAGTTATAACATTTTCAGTAGATTGAAAGAAATGTTTCCTACAAAAAATTGCATTTGGAAAAGAATTATCTTTGAAATATTTCTTTATAAATGTATATTATTTAGACTGTGTTTAGTTAGAATGGTTTTAGCTGAGAAAGTTTGTATTTAGAAAGGTATTATCTTCAGTAATATTTGTGTTTTGAGAGAAAGGTGTTGGCTACGAAAAACTCTATTTTGAAACCTATTACATTCGGTATATAACGTGTAGAGAAACGTTGTTATGTACAGTAGATTGTACTTGGATTGCTAAAACTCAAACTGTTGGATATTTAAAAAACTATTTCTTACGATAGAGAGAATTTGTAAAGATAAAGGTATAAAGATAGAATTAATTTAGAAAGAAGGTTTTCTAGTAATAGAAAAGCATGTATAAATATGTTGCAGTAGACCTCATTTAAAAAACAAATACGTTACTTATAGTTTATTGTATTCTGAAAGATATTTCCTATAATATAGTGTATATGAAAATATGTTTGATTGATTTAAAAGAAAGTTGTCACTTATAGTAGACTGTATTTGAAACGTAATGTTTACTGTAAAACGAATATAGAAAGATAATATGTTTGATTGGATTTTAAAAAGAAAGTTGTTGAATTTGAAAGACAGAACGTTAGTTTGCTCTTTGAAGTGAACGTCGTTACCTGTGATAACTTGTATTTAGAAAGTTATTTGCTACAAAGTGTAATTAGAGAACAATATGCTAACGATACCAAACTGTGTTAAAAACGTTGTGCCGATTTCTCTGTTTGGTTTGTTTTTGAATTTCATGCAAAACTACACGAGTGCTGTGTGCGCTAGCCGTCCCTAGTTTAGCAGAGTAATACTAGAGGGAGGGCAGCTAGTCATCACCACCCACCCCCAACTCTTGAGCTACTCTTTTACCAACGAAAGTGGGATTGACCGTAACATTATAACGTTACCACGGCTGAAAGGGCGAGCATGTTTGATGTAACGGAGATTCGAACCCGCGACCTTCAGATTACGAGTTGAGTGCCTTAACCACCTGGCCATGCCGGGTCCGATTTCTTTGTTAAAGCTTATGAAAGAAGTAATACAAGATGTGTTTAACTTTTCATGATTACTTTACTCTTATTCGAGTGTGACTTTTTCTACTAATCACTCCATTAGTCCCAGTGAGGCAGGATAAAAATAAACACCGTTTCACGTTCACATTTGTCAAAAGTAAATAATTGCATGGCCACTAGGGAATTCTACAGTTTATATACCTGAATCCAGAAGGATTCTACCTGTCGCTCTTACAGTAATTAAGAAAAGAACTATCGCTCTTTCGGGAACGGAAGCACGCATTAAGTATCTTTAGAGAGAAAAAACGAATAATTGGTTTATACCAACAGATGGCGGCATACACAAATATACGAGTAGATATTTCTTCAATTCTATACTGCAGTGCATATAGTAGATATATATGAATTTAGAACCATGCTCTAAAATTGCTTAGAAATATTATATTAATAGGCAGATGTGTACTATTTATATTGTATTTAGTGTGTGTGTGTGTGTGTGTGTATGTGTGTTTTCTTATAGTAAAGCCACATTGGGCTATCTACTGAGCCCACTCAGGATAACCGAATCCCTGATTTCAAGGTTGTAACTCCGAAGACTTACAGTTATACTGGAGGGGGGCTGTGTGTAGCAACAAATATTTTAGTTACGAAATGATGTACTTAGAAAGGTATTGTCCTTAGTAGGTTGTGTTTTGAGAGAATGGTGTTACCTACAAAAACGTTGTGTATTGAAGCCTATTACATTCGACATATAAAGTGAAGGAAAAAGGTGTTATGTACCATAGGTTGTACTTGGATTTTTAGAAAGAAATCATTTTTTGATACTAATTGCTTTGTATAGTATAAAAAAATTATAGTATTAAAGTAATTGTACCTTATTTAGTATATTCAAAATAAGATTTAATGGTTAGAAAAACCTTATGCAGATAACATAGGTATTTTGTAATTTCAGTTTTAGATGGGTTCTATGCTTCATAAAGCACTATATATCAAGTTAAATATATAAGATATTGTATTATTATGTCTCGAACATAATTCCAGAATGTCTCACCATTTGATCAGATGATTGTTTTCGCACTTCTATGAATGAATATTTTAACGTAAGTAAAATCTTATCTGCTTATTTACATATAAATATTTTTGAGCCCTGTTTTGATCGATAATCTGATCACAACATAGCTTGATTTAAACAACATTGAAACTCTATTTTAATACACGTTTTCATGTGAATTAATCATAAATTCCATTTTAAATAGTCATGTCTTGTGTCTGACGTAAGTCCTGGTATCAACTAAAAATTAGAGATATACGTTGTTAATTTTATTCATAATAGCCAACCAAGTTTTCAACGCTTGTTTATATAGATCAACAACACATAAATAGACAAAGTAAAACAATTTTTAACAATAAACTAAGGAAATCAAATTTCAACATTCGATAACGGACTGAGAATTTCTGAAAACAATAACTGGGTTAGTAAAGAAATAAAAACTAAAAATCTAGTATTAGAATATATGAACATCATAACTGAAGAAATCAAACTTCAGTTTTAATGACTGAGCTGAGAATATTTGAAAAAAAAACAAAACAGTAATTGTATTACAGAAGAAATAAGCTTTTACATTTATTATTAAAATAAGGTTTCTTAACCTGTGTATTTTTGCATAGTTTCTTCATGATAAAAAATAGATGAAGTATTTATTTTATTTTTAATTTCTTCTACATTTGCTTACCATTAACTCTGAGGTATTAAACTACTATAATCGAGTTTCGATACCTGGAGTGAGTAGAGCACAAATACTTAATTATGTAGCATTGTGCTTAACAACAAATATTCAGTGGTACCTCAGTTCTCGAACGACTCCCTTCTCGAACAATTGGGTTTTCGAACATATTGTTTGAGAAAAAAATGTCTCGGTTGTCAAACATAAACTCGGTTGCCGAACCAAGTTGTCGTAGCCTGAACCCACGAAATAACCCGACTGATGACCTGAACGGCCCTTCGACCATTTTCGGCCCACGCCAAGCTTGCTCAAAACATTTTACCCGCACCTGTCGCTCAGTCCTCACCCCCGCTGAAATCTGCTGTGAACGTTCTCGTTTATCTTTTGTTGTTTTTCTAAATATTCTGATTAACTAAGCCACAATGGGGTCAAAGAAGGATAATGAAAGCAGCAAACCAAAAAGAAAAGTTGTTAGAGCCACAATAGAGGTGAAAAAAGATCTCATAGCGAAGTTTGAGAGTGGTGTTCGTGTGTCTGACCTTGCTACACAGTTTGGTATGGTGAAGTCTACAGTCTGCATCATACTGAAAAATAAAGAGGTCATCAAAGGAGCTGATGTTGCAAAAGGAGTGACAGTGCTTACGAAACAAAAATCACAAGCAATGGAAGAGGTAGAAAAAACTGTTGTTAATTTGGGTAAACGAAAAACTGTCAGCTGGTGATAGCATTTCTGAGACCATCATTTGTGAGAAAGCAAAGCAGTTGCATGCTGACCTCCTGAAAAACACCCCTGGAACGAGTGCTGATACAAGTGATGCCTTTAAGGCTAATAGGGTGTGGTTTGAAAAATTTATGAAGAGAAGTGGCATGCATAGTGTGGTGAGACATGGGGAGGGTGCAAGTTCTAACAAAGACGCTGCTGATAAATTTGTTAGGGAATTTAAGGACTATGTAGAAGCTGAGGGTTATATTCCCCAACAAGTGTTCAACTGTGATGAGACAGACCTCTTTTGGAAGAAAATGCCAAAGAGGACCTACATCACCAAGGAAAAGAAGTCACTGCTGGGACACAAGCCAACGAAGGACAGGCTAACTCTATTGTTATGTAGTAATGCAAGTGGGGACATGAAACTTAAGCCTTTGCTTGTGTACCATTTTGAGAACCCGAGGGTTTTTAAGAAAAATAATTGTCCTGAAAAGTAAACTAAATGTCATGTGGAAGGCTAATAGTAAAGCACGGATAACCAGGCAATTTTTTATGGAGTGGGTCCATGAGGTGTTTGCCCCAAGTGTAAATAATTACCTCACGGAAAAAACAGTTACCACTCAAGGCCCTTCTTGTGATGGACAATGCACCAGCTCACCCACCAGGCTTGGAGGACAGGTTGGTGGAGGAATACAGTTTCATTACGGTGAAGCTCTTGCCCCCTAAAACGACTCCTCTCATTCAGCCCATGAACCAGCAGGTCATATCGAACTTTAAGAAACTCTACAACAAAGCACTGTTTCAAAGGTATTTTGAAGTGACCTCTGACAGAAAGTTAACCCTCAGAGAGTTCTGGAAAAATCACTTTAATATCCTCCATTGCTTGAGGATCATAGACAAAGCCTGGAGGGAAGTGTCTTTGAGGACCATGAACTCAGCCTGAAAGAAATTGTAAACAGACTTAATTGCAGATAGAGACGTTGAAGGATTTGAAGCTGAGCCTGCTGTCAAGAATATTGTCTCACTAGGCAAGTGTATGGGCTAGAAGTGGTGATGATATGGAGGAGTTGGAGGAAGACCACAACACTGAGCTCACCACGGATGAACTCCAAGACTTTCAGAAGGAGCAGCAACAGAAAGCAACTGAGGAAGTGTCTTCAGATGAGAAGGAGGGAAAGGAGGATGTTCCTAGTTCACTAATCAAGGAAATGTGTAGAAAATGGGGAGAGTTACAAGGTTTTGTGGAAAAATTTCACCCTGACAAAGCTGTAGCAAACCGCAGCATAAAGTTTTTCAGTGACAATGCCATGTCTTACTTCAGAAACATTTTAAAATGCAGGCAGGAACAAACCTCATTAGACAAGTTTTTAGTGAGAAATAGGTCCAGTGAGTCCTAAGCAGGTTGTAGCGGTGCAAAGAGATGGAAAAAAGAAAGAACCCCAGAAAGAGAGTTACCTGACGTTTTTATGGAAGGTGACTCCTCTTCCAAACAATAATAACCCTTCTACTCTCCACGTTCCTCACCACCTTTCACTTATGCCATCAGCTCTCCTCAGCACAGGTAAAGTGCAGTTAAATTTTCATTTATTGTTTTTTATTGCGTTATAGTTTTTGTGGTTGACTTTATGCATGTAAGTATTATTATACAGGTATAAATAAGCAATATTTGTACCAAAATGCTTCATAATGCGTAATTTTTGGAGGTCTGTAACGGATTAATTTAATTTACAGTATTTCTTATGGGAATAATTGATTCAGTTTTCGAACAGCCTTCTGGAACGGATTAAGTTCGAGAACCAAGGTACCACTGCATAAGCATTTTGTTTTAATTTAAAATATTTCTGTTTTTAGAAGTTTCGGACAGATTATATTCAGTTTTGATGACACTTCTAAATCGTCACTTAAGAAAAACAATGTCGCACTGGTCTAAATATAGCAACATATATAACTAATTCAGACTCCAGCAACCAATATGTCGTATATCATTAATTCAGTCTCTTCCTCCAAACTGGCCTGGCATGACTAGATGGTTAAGACACCCGACTCGTAACTTCAGGGTCGCGAATTCGAATCCTCGTCACACCAAACATTCGGCATACAACGTGTAGATAAAAGGTGTTATTTACGATAAGTTGCACTTGGATTGTTAGAAAGAAATCGTGTTTTGATATTAGTTGATTTGTATAACATACAAAGATTACTAATATAAAAGTTATTGTACCTTATTTAATTTATTCAAAATGTACTTAATGGTGGGTGTCCTGCATGGCCAAGCGTGTTAAGGCGTGCGACTCGTAATCCGAGGGTCGCGGGTTCGAATCCCCGTCGCGCCAAGCATGCTCGCTCTTTCAGCTGTGGGGGCGTTATAATGTGACGGTCAATCCACTATTCGTTGGTAAAAAAGTAGCCCAAGAGTTGGCGGTGGGTGGTGATGACTAGCTGCCTTCCTTCTAGTCTTACACTGCTAAATTAGGAACGGCTAGCACAGATAACCCTCGAGTAGCTTTGTGCGAAGTTCAAAAAACAAACAGAGTTAATGGTGGGAGTGTTAAAACGTGACGATCAATCTCACAATTCTTTGCTAAAAGAGTAGCCCAAGAGTTGACGGTGGGTGGTGATGACTAGCTGCCTTCCCTAGTGACTTTTCTTTAGTGCACTGCTAAATTATGGACGGCTAGCGCAGATAGCCCTTGTGTAGTTTTGCGCGAATTTCAAAACAAACCGAACCTTCCCTCAAACTAGTTTCAAACTGTATGAAATGAATGCTTATTGCTATTTAATATTTCAAAGCTGATAATTCTTATATTTGTCACTTTGTAATCCACCGTGTCACTCACTTTAGTCTTCCTAAAACAACTGTTTTATTCATTTCTCACAAACAATACTAGATCAAGTTATCTTGTATCTATAATGTTAAAAATAATGTCTCTCTGTAAAAGCTTACTTTTATACTACTTCGTATAGTTTTAGTTCATAGTGTAAAATGATAACGTTGTTCTTTTATCTCTATTTTTTCTGAGATATTATGCATTCATTAAGCAATTATATTAATTATAAAAATTATTTAGTAGTTAAGCTACTGAAGATTTATTACGCTATGTTAAAACGAGTTTGAATATACTAATCAGAAAACCACACCTGGGGTGGAATGCCATTTATCAGAACTGTGTTTCAACATTGTTTGACTTACGAAAGTAGTTTGAGGCACCAAAAATTGTTCGTTGGGAAGAACATTAAAGAATCCTTCCCGATGCAAGATATTTATATATTTATATCGTAAAAATATGTTCAAA
Organism: Tachypleus tridentatus; assembly: GCF_004210375.1. Classification (NCBI taxonomy): domain Eukaryota; kingdom Metazoa; phylum Arthropoda; class Merostomata; order Xiphosura; family Limulidae; genus Tachypleus; species Tachypleus tridentatus. Next base: position 103,078,139 of record NC_134837.1, on the reverse strand, counting down.
CCGGTGATTTGGCATTTCCAAATCGAGGATATCACTTTTAGCTAAAGGTATAAGAAAAAAAAGAAATGGCCCGGCATGGCCAAGCGTGTTAAGGCGTGCGACTCGTAATCTGAGGGTCGCGGGTTCGCCAAACATGCTCGCCCTTTCAGCTGTGGGGGCGTTATAATGTGACGGTCAATCCCACTATTTGTTGGTAAAAGAGTAGCCCAAGAGTTGGCGGTGGGTGGTGATGACTAGCTGCCTTCCCTCTAGTCTTATACTGCTAAATTAGGGACGACTAGCACAGATAGTCCTCGAGTAGCTTTATGCGAAATTCTAAAAACAAACAAACAAACAAATACTTATTTAGGATTAAGTTGGAATATTATAGGATTGTCCTGAAACTGATGTAACAAGTAGTACTTCAGTCCTGGAGGGTTAATTCAACGTTTTTCATCAGTTGTGAATTTACAAACACAACAGTTGTCCATGTGCTTCAAGCAAGTGCACTAAACACGATAAATAAGGATTTCTGTCTTGCACCTATAAATTATTTATTCAACCGTTATATATCTTAATTAGTTAACGAATTAAATGTGTATCCATGCTATTCCGTATGGAAAATACCAGTTAAGTTGCCGGAAGCTAGAAAACTGTCATCTTCCTGTATTAGATAGATTGAGGAAAACAGTAGGGGGGAAGGGAGCCCCTTAAACATCGCCATTTTAAGACGAAGTTCTTTTCCTTTGCAGTAGAAACTGCTTTGCATTGTTATTATCAGGTGATCGGATGAAGTTTGATCGGTATTGGAGACTTAAGGAGGTTTCGAACTAGTTTTAATACAGCCGTGAGCAAAATATTTTTTTTATATATTTTATAACAAATAAGGTCATTGTGATTAAAATAGAATAAAATACACTTAGTGTTATCGCACTGAGAAACGAGAAACATATGTTATATTAAACATCTACATTTGTAATTTTTATAATGAGATAGGTCCTATGGGCATTATGAACAATTCATTATAACAGCAAACAGTTTTTCAGGCATTTATTGAAAGACATGTAATTCAGCATTTCACCTGTCACAAAAAAACCTTACCAAAACGTATATAACGTCAAAATACGACATCAAGTTATTACAGCGTCTGAAACTTTATATCAATTCATACTAAACATTCATTACTTGGTTGGTTATTCTCATACACCAATAATTTATGCAAGAAGACGTGAAATGCTGTTGATAAGATTATTTATATAATCCATTGTATGTAATCCACCATGGTTTCATCCCAACATATCACTGTAAAAACCCGGAAACTCAGCTACAGTGTCTGATTCAGGGTCGTGGGTAGTAATTTTCTGCCTCAGTTCTTTCAGACAGTTCTCAAAAAGAATAAAATATGTAGAATGATGCCAGTTTACATATTTTCCATACCATTTAGTGTATTTGCTACAGGTTTGTCGCTTCTATAATTATCTAATGTTTTACTTGTTTTTTCTCTGATTGCTACTGTCCTCATGGTGAAGATAATTCTGTACAATTTCTACAGTGGACAGTAGAATTTTCATCCTGAAACAGAAATATATTGCCAAACCTTTCTCTAACACATGATAAAAAATATCGTCTTCTTGTGAAGCCTGTAGGAAGCAAAATTGCTGCTTTCCTGGAGGATATAAAGAGCAGATTTTTTCCACCATGATAAATAGCTGTCCAAAAATGTACTCCACCACCTTCTGTTCTTTCTCTCTGGAAAAGAGAGTCTTTCCTTATCTTTTCTCCAGACAAACAACGAATACGAATTCTACCATTAGCTTTAACAAGCCAGAAACAATATTTTTTCGTAAAGACATGCTACCAGAATCCTGTCCGTAAGTTGTCATGCTGTCTTGCCCAAATAACATTTTTACAGTGGTGAATTCTCTTTAATATCGGTTTGCAGATAGTCCTTCTTTCAAAATAACCTTATTTAATCAGTCAGTTCCTATTCACTGTTTGTCTGTGCATCATGGAATGAATGTGTTATGCCATTTTTGCAGTATAGTGTTGCAAGATTTCTTCTTTCGACTTTGATGTGCTAACCTGATCAAAACACATCATGGGCAGTAGTTTTCTAAGACTACCAGTAGACCTCCCTGAAACAACGTTTTATGTACGATAGTTCGGGCGACGTTTCAGGATTCTGGATACAGTACATTGGGTATAATCTATTGTTCTGACCATGTCAATTTTTCTTTATATTATTTCTGTACAGTCGAACAATTTGACGCCCTATGACTTCTGGCACGCATCATTACGTGTAATGGGATTACACCGCATTCCCAAAAGCTCATGTTGGATAATGCTTAAAGTGTCCTTGAACCCAGTATTAGAATGTTCTTTCAAATGATATCCCAGTCTTATGACAATCGAGCAGATGTAGATGCTCTCACACATTGGGCAGCAGAATCATAAATGGCACGTTAGTGTTGAGAGAAATGGATTTGATCTTTAAAATTGAAAAATAATCTTGAATTACCAATAAAGTTCTCAAAACACATTGAAAGTGAACCTGTGAAGAGATGCTATTGATTATGTTGTTTAATTTCTTCACGATTCCTCAGTGTGAGCCTGAATGTGGTAGAAAAAGCGTTAGTCGTAGCTTTGGTTTACTAGGATGGAGTAAATGTCAAACAATTTCTATGGTGATAGAATTTATAAAGTTTCTCTTTAAAGAAATAAATATGAATTACATCCAGCTCTGTCCATAAACAACTCTAGTTCATCTTACATATCAACTAAAAACATTTTAGAATTTTTTCTAAGTCAGTATCAACATGGTGGCTAACTCTTGTAAATGATTACTCAAAAGATATTGAATATTCTTAGTCAGTTCTCTTGATTTCATAGTTTTAGTTCTTTACAGCACGCAGATGATAAACTAGTTTTTCACGATTCCAATAACAAACTGTAATTTGTTAAAATGTTTAATATTCGATCACAGTCAAATAACTATTCTGTTATATCAGATTGTAATATTTTATAACACTTGTGAAGGAGATATTTTAGTTTTTAGTTTTTTACAAGTTATTCGTCATTAAACTTTGAACCAAACTAATAATAATTAGCTGAAAAACTACAGGATGTTCGGAAAGTCACTGTGCAGTTTTGTCTGTTAATAAATATATAAGTGCACAGTGACTTTCCGAACACCCTGTATACTGTAAGAACGTGTTTTCATTTCATAAATCACTTTTCTTTATTAAGAAGAATAATTTATCATACCATTTTAGAAATCTTGAAGCATCTATATTGTCTTAATCCATTGTTACAATATTCACTCACGTTCTTGGATACTTTCTTTTTAGTTTCGTCTTATATAATTCTTCTTTTTCAAACAACAGAAATAATTTAAAAGATAAAATTTCTTCATGGAATTCATCTCAATTTTGGAAAGTAAGACATATTTCTATTTTGTATTCAGATGATAATTATTGGCTCTTGTTGTATTATCACAACTGAAAAAATGAGAAATAAAGGCATCCAACTTAAATTGTCTATTAACTGTTGGGAGAAAAAATATTATGGCAAGAAATACTAATTAAGGTTTCTTTTTCTAAAACTTGAGAGTGATAAATATAGGACCTAAAGTTTGAATGCTAGAAAATATCCAATCTATATTTCCTTACACAGCTCTTCTTACATTTATATGAGATTATTACACGAAAGTTCAAGATAGTAAAGAATAAAAATGTATTTTTTATATTAGTGATTCATTATCTGACGATTTAATGTATTTACTCTTCTTTTCTTTTCATAACATACAAAAAATGCTCAAAAAAGTTTCGTTTCTATACTTCTAATTTGTGTATCTTTGTAGTTCACTTTTATTACTAAAACGTTTTATAGCTCAAAGTCCTTCTCACTGTTACATTTAGCGTACATCCATTGCCTGTCCTTCTTACCAGCTGTGGTAATCTAATAAACTCCAGTTACGCTCAAGGTTCATCGACTATTACAAAGGAGAGAATCTCTTCTTATTTCATTATTACAGAAAGTGACGAATGTCTTTTGTGATAAGAAGTTGATACGGAAAACAACGGAATGTCGCTTGTAACCAGAAAGGAGTGTCGATTTCGATGTTTTATTAAATCTCTGTTTTAGGTGTGTGGATTCGTCTTCTACCGTTTTATTTTATCTTTCCATATGTTTCATCTCTCTACCTCTTCCTGCTTCTTTTCATTAGTTTTAACCCACTTTCAGTTGATTTACCTATTTGTATCGTTTGTATCCATTTTTTCCTGTAATGTCCCAGCTTTGAATTCTTATAGTCGTGAGTCTCATTTCATCCTAATTTCCATACAACCAATTTCTTATCTTTTTCTGTTTCTATGATATCATCAAGCAGCTATCTTTAGTCTAAATCATGAAACTAACGTGTATTATGTAAATGTAAATTTGGTATTACCGTCTTCACCAATCTAGAGACTTTGCTGGTTTTGGCAATCTTGTTTGTAACGCTATTGTGATAGAGATTATCTGTACCTAGCACGTACTGTGAGTAGTGAATCATCTGGAACACAAAGTTATAGCCAAACTTTGCCCTAGCATATTGCAGAAATATCGTCTCAATGTTATGCTTGTAGAAAGTACCGTTGACGTTTTTCTGGAAAGAAGATAAGAACAGAAGATTTGACACCGTGACGAATAACTGCCCAAACATGTAATGCACCCCTCTTGTGTGTTCCCTTGGGAAAGGCAGTCTTCTTCCATGCATTATCTAAGCAAACAACGAAAGAAATCCTGCCATCAGCTTTACGGGATCATTCTGAAAAGATAACATGCTTTTAGTGTTCTAACTGTAAGATATCATGCTGTCTTGCCCAAATAACACGGTGACAGCGACAACGTATGTTTAACATCCGTTTGTAGATATCCCTTCTTTCAAAATAATTACTTTAATCAGTCAGATCATATTCACTGTTCTTCTGCACACCCTGTAATGAATATGTTCATGCCAGTCCTGTTATAAGGTGTTGCAAGGTTTGTTTCGACCTTGATGTGTACCTGACCTAAACACGGTCATTTCAGGCAATAGTTTATCGAAGTCTACCAATAAACTTTCTTGGAATAAACTTTCCTATATTTATTTGAATGACGTTTCAGGATTGTAGATACAGTGCACTGGGTGTGCCCTACTGTTCTGGCCATGTCCATTTGCTTCATTTTATTTCTGGACAGTCGAACAATTTGATGCGTTATAACTTTTGGCATGTGACGATGCATGACTTTACAAGTACAGTGAAATAGTTTGAAGAAAGTGATGACCTATTTCGGAAAAATTATACCAAACGCACACCTCATGTACAAAACAGGTGTCTTTATTATCTTATAAACACACGTTTAAAACAATTTATATAGATCAAAATAACAACTCATACATGTTTTTCCGATCATACGCTACCTTCTCTCTCACCACTCAGACATTTACTCAATAATCACTCCATGCAGTATACAATACCATTATTATAGAACAGTGAGGAAGCATTTTGACAAAGACTGTATAACCAGAGGCATATATCTTCCAAGCAAAATAACATAAATCTTTCAGTTACGAGATATTCAATTTTGTCGTTAAATATTTATCCTCACAGAATTGAACATTTGATGTCTGTATTTGTAATAGCTACAAAAACACGAAAACCTTCTCCAGACTTGTAAGAGTTTGCCGCATACACTAAATTGCTATTTCAATCCCCTAAAAGTTGTTTTTGACTGTTTATAAACAGGTAGCTGATGGAAACAAAGCCCAATTTAAGTTCAAATAACTGGTACAAAACTATTCTACCTTTTAATATAAGCTAGCTCTTCTTTTCATGTAATTATTAGTAAAATATATTTGCCTAGTTTATAGCTTCTCGGTTATTTTAATTCTTAATATATAGAATGAGATAAAAAATTTCTGCAGATCTATCCAATGTTTTCGTTATATTATACATTAATGGTTTCAGTTTCATTACCTCTCCATTTTACTGAGTCTTTATTCTCCCTGATTCGTTTAAAATGTGACTTTTTACTCTTTAAACTCTGGTTCTCAAAGACAAACTTGATTGTTAGTTAAACTATTCAAATATTATATTTTATTTGCACTCTCAATTAAAACTTAATTTGTTTTTCAGTCTATTAATAGCCAGGTGGACACTAATAACTCATAAGTTGCATATTTTTCTAATTCGAAATGCTTTTATTTTCAGTTTCTAGTTAGCTAGAATTAAACAACATGTGGTAATTTATTTGAAGCTAAAACACTTGAATAAAATATAGTTTGAAATAGATGAGCTGTCTTTGATGTTTACTCTATCGATTCAACATTTATTTATTTTCATTTGTGAGTGTGTGCATTACGTTCGTAATTCTTTTATTTTACATCTAAATAAAGTCCTCATTATTTGCTTATAATAATAAAATTGTGTTTTTCATAGAAATCTCAACCTATACACAGACCATAGTTTATAACGAAAGGTCAGTCTGTACAATTTTAGGCACACATATATTTTTATGAATAGTACATTTTATTACTGAACAGCGACTCACTCATGTGCCCGGCAATGGTCAGTTGCAAACTCTCTTTTTTTTTTTTAACCTCAAGATGACCTAGGGAGATAAAACTTTGTTTTCTGCTTTATTGGTAAGTGTTAATACCCATACCAGCCACTCTGAAATACATTTTTACTTCAAGTGGATTTCTCGTCGTCAAGAAGGACAATTTATATCCAATCAAATTATGTATGCCTTATGTAAGTATATGCATGTTAACATTCTACCATTTTGAAGCGCCACCTCATAACTTGAAATAAAATAATAACTAATTCTTCTCATTCGATTGCGGGCCTAGCATGCGTGTGAGGCGTGCGACTCGTAATCCGAGGGGCGCGGGTTCGCGCCCGCGTGGCGCTAAACATGCTCGCCCTCCCAGCCGTGGGGGTGTATAATGTGACGGTCAATCCCACTATTCGTTGGTAAAAGAGTAGCCCAAGAGTTGGCGGTGGGTGGTGATGACTAGCTGCCTTCCCTCTAGTCTTACACTGCTAAATTAGGGATGGCTAGCACAGATAGCCCTCGAGTAGCTTTGTGCGAAATTCCAAAAACAAACTCATTCGATTGCCGTTTATAACTTTTTATCGTTATTTATAAGGTAATTATGGCACAAAAGCTGAGAATGAATATTTTTGCGTTACACAAAATTGTTTTTTTCAATTAAAATATATAATGGCGTCCTATACCAAAAAAAAAAAACATTATGGAGAGCGAGAATTATAGATGTTTGTTTGCTAAGCCTAAGTCTAGCGTTGCATGATATAGTTGTATAATACACCATGATGGTAGTCTATCAAACAGATAATATTTCACGGTATTATTCCCTTATGCATATAATATATTACAGTTGCATACTATGATGCCGAACATTTAAAATGCTGTGCTACAGACAAGTGGTTTCTCATGAACTACTAGACTGTTACTAGAAAATAATCATTTCAGAAGTTACTATGCGCATATTTTATAATGGGTTACTACACGTATCTAATCTGTCATGGGTTATAATACACATATAATCTATCATGAATAGTTTAGTTACAAGCAGGCGGTTTTCTTACATTTCTATAAACAGGTAATCTCCACAGATTATGATACAGGCAGATAATCTGTCATCGATTGTTGTAGGCAGATAAACAGCCTTGTAGCGCTACACGTAGAATAACCTTTATTTCATTGCTTTATCTAAGTCATATTCTATAAACAGTTAGTGTAAGTACAAACATAAGCGTTCTGAAATTCCGAAAATTTATTATTGCTTGATATTCAAGTACTCCTTCCCAACTTTTATCCTTCTGTTTATTTTCTCCAATGATTTATTGCTGACAAATTTTGTCTTTTATTAGCATATTTATCATTAAATAGTAATTTTACTGTATTTGAAGTATAACTGTATATTAAATACATTAATTTTTAAATTACAGGATTGTCAAAGGCAAACTAGCCTTTTCAGGATATTCCACGATATCATAACATTCATTTGTCTATCTATTTTTTGTCGGTTTTGTTTTGCTTTTAGCGATTTACATAATGAAAAGTAAAATATTATTCTAATGAAAATTTCATAACAAGTTCACCCTTATTTATTGCTAAAAATAAAACAAAGTTTCTTTTAACTACAAATTCGTGCGTGAAGTCAGCTATTATATGCCACAAATAGTGATGACTGCTGTTTTATTACTGGTTTTGAAATATTTGGACAGGTGGTTAAGGCATTTGACTCGCAATTTGAGGGTCTCGGGTTCGAATCCCAGTCACACTAAACATGGTTAGACCCGGCATGGCCAAGTGATTAAGGCACTGAACTCGTAATTTTAGGGTCGTGGGTTCGACTCTCCGTTACACCAAATATGCTTGTCCTTTCAGCTGGGGGAGTGTTAAAAAGTTAGGGTCAATTCCACTATATGTTAGTAAACGAGTAGCTCAAGAGTCGGCGGTGGGTGATGATGACTAGCTGCCTTCTCTCTAGTCTTACTCTGCTAAACTAGGGACGGCTATTGCCAATAGCCTTCGTGTAGCTTTTCGCGAAACTGAAAAACCAAACCAAACATGTTCGCACTTTCAGTCATAGGAACGTTATTACGTTACAAATAATTTGAGTATTCGTTGGTAAAGTAGTAGCTCAAGAGTTGGTGGTTAGGAGTAGTTGTTTTACCTCTAGTCTTACATTGTTAAAATTTGAAGGCAAGCGTCGATACACTCAATATTTTTAAATTTCGTGTGAAGCTACACGAGGGCTATCTGCACTATCCATCCCTAATTTAGCAGTGTAAGACTAGAAGGAAGGCAGCTACTTAACACCATTGAAAAGGCGAGCATGTTTGGTAGGACAGCGATGCGAACCGGCGACCCTCCGATTAGGAGTCGCACACCTTAACCCATATGGCCATGCTGGGCCCTATCTTTTTAAATAAACAAGTTGAGCTATTTCTCAGCTTACTAACAGTTAGAAGGACTACAGGGTGTTCGGAAAGTCACTGCGCAGTTTTGTCTGTTAATAAATATATAAGTGCACAGTGACTTTCCGAACACCCTGTATAAACATCTAAACAGGATATAAATTGAATTGCTTGAGAGATGGCTCATACTTTCAAATAATTTCTATTTTAATTTTAAGTCCCAGAAAAAAATTAAAACATCTTTGGATACTGATGTAACTCAAATATATTTGACATTTGAGTATAAACGTGAATTCTAAAAATAGAAAGTTTCTAATAAAACTTGTAATGTGTGTACACTGTTACTGCTCCAGTCATTAAAACCTTTAAAAAATCAGGTAATTGTTGACAGACAGGTGAATATCAAACAATATAATAATATTAATGATACTAATCGTGCTGTTATTTTCATTCTTAAACCTTGAATGTAAAAGCAATCACTAACATTTCGGTTTATTGGAACTGAGTCATTTAATTTGTCGTTCATAACTAATTGCTCAGTACTAACACGGGGGTGTATATATTTGATATACATGAATGTGTTTCGAATCGTATAGAAGACAATAATGTGAATATGAAAGGGAACATAGTGGTTCTTAATTACTCATTGTTAATTGTGTTACTTTTTAAATGTAAATACATGGTGATGAACTTTTAATTAGGGTTTAAGAATGGAACTATAATTAACTTGCTACTGAAACAACGTGTTGAAAAGTTCCAATAGAATATCTTCTTCCTGGTTTTAGCGACGACGTTTCAGAAGAATTCAGTACAGAATTCAAAAACATAGAGCAAGCAGAAGTAGTTCATAGAAAACTGTTTAACGTGACTTAAAACTTTCTTTGAAACATAATGATAGAATTTTAAAAGAGAATTTTAAAGTTCTATTAGCATACGAGTAATATAAATACATTATAATTTTGTAATTTTTCACAAATCATACAGTTACAAATGACATGATAAATATTTATATTTCTAATACGTATTTCTTAAAGCTACTTTCCTCCTATTATCTAAGCTTTATAAATAATATCACCGAGTTGGAATTTTTAGTAAATCTTAAGATGTTTGCAAGTTACTAAGAACTAAATGCAATGAAAATAAATAACTTGAGTGCGTACCTTGAAGATATGGAATAAGTCGACACATGACGTCCCCGAAGATGAAATTTCTCAATAAACTTCCCACTAAAGTGAAGGGCATACAGAAAACTCCAAGAAGTAAATCGCTGACTGCCAAGTTCATGAGGAAAACGTTGGTCACCGTTCTCATCCTTTTGTTCTGGGTTAGGGTCACGATGACCAACACGTTGCCCAAAACGGCTAAGACGAATATCAAGAGATAAAAAGCAATTCGAACAAAATCGGCTGTTGACAAAGTATTCAATGTGATCAGAGTAGAAGAATCTGTTGTATTAATCACATCTGATATCGGAAGATAGTCATTGAAGTATTCTGATGTGTTATTTTGCAGGAAAGAGACGTTTACTGAAATGGTAGAAATATTTAAGTTGTCATTTATTTCAAAGACTTCCATGATCCGTTGTGTTATAAAACGTTAGAAAAATATTAATCGTAATAACAGGGAAGGAGAAAACGAGAAAATAACAATTATCTATTTGAGAATTACGAAATATTTTGAGGGCAAAAATTCAGCGTGAAAGTAAGTACAACCGTTTTTAATCGTCAATATTAACTATGTATTCTAGTATAATACGAAATATAAAGCGCAGATATAGGATAAGATAATGATAGGCTATTCTACTAAGACCTAAGTAATTTATCTTTTCCACATTTGTTCTAGCGATGTGCCAACAGAGCAATGAGACGAGATGGAGAAGATGAGTCGGTTTTAGTCTCGCAACGTGGATGCGCCTGATCGATGCGTAGTGTTGACCTATCACAATCAACTTAAAGTTATGGTAGCTTTTAATCTAGATATGTAACGTGGATTTCGCTGCAGCTTTCTGGTAGTTATATTTCATATCACCTTTAACATATAAAATAAGATATTTCATGATCAATACATTGTAATAATTCTACCTCAAAGAACGACATATTTTATTCCAAAGTTTAAAAAAAAACACTATCAGAAGAATCGTCATAACTTTTGTATTAAAACTACATCCAAGGAACATGAAAGCACTAAAATATTCTCGTTTCATATTATCGTAGTTCATTTCATAAACTCCTTATTTCTCACACAGCAGTCATGGAATATTGTCTTTGAAGGTATCCTTCAGCAAATAGTATTTATTTTACAGGACATGACGAACAATGAAAATTATGTTTCATATTTATTTGTGATACTTTTATGCTGACGTGTGGAGAAATGACTTTATATCACATGACTTATTTTTTACTTGAGACATTTTGACAGAAATGAATATAGAAACAATTAGTGATATGCATAAGTAAGATATATTATAAAGTACTGACTGGTAATCCAAGAATTTCATGAACTGTTTCCAATGAAAGACGAATTACCCCTTTTTTTCCAGTCATTTGGTGTTGAGAATCAGTACGCGCTATTTTTAGTGACGACTAAAATGCTTCAGACGAACAGATCTGTGTTTGCTATTTTTTCACCACTCAGAACGTATTGCAGTTAACGAAGTTAAAATGCTTCAATAAGAATCATCAAAACTAGGCCGAGTTTGTCTATTCATGACAGCTTCTCTCATGAGTCCTTTAAATCTTTTGATTTGACGAGTTTGTTTGGAAAAAAAAAAAAGACTTTTCAGCAGTTGTAAATCATTACGAAAAGAAAACCGATAAATAAAGAGCAAATATGAATTTTAGAAGCACAAAAATTTAAGCTTGATTCTTTCCTTCATAGTAAGAAAATTCGTTGTAATGTGGAAAGAATAAAATAATAGTCTCAAAATCCGATTTAATCGCATTCTTAAGTTTATATTCATGAAAACAATTGTATCGCGAAACAGTATTAATGTACTAATCATGATACTGCTAATAAGACCTTTTTAAAGTTCTTTCACACATATTCAAAATATCCGAATGTAATTTTTTCTGTGGCATAGCGGCTTACAGAACAGTTCTGAGTTTGTTTGTCTTTCAAATATAATCTTTTAGCTCATAATTCCGTCATTTCTTGAACGATACAATTACAGTTTTGGACTCAGGGGGTTAAACCCATTCAATTAATGTACCTGATCACGTTCAATATCTATAGATTAATTTACTCTAATCTTGCCTAAAATAATTTCAGTTTTTAGGTAAGCTGATAGAGACCCTGATGAATAATAAAAATCGAACTGCATACGCGCGTCTCATGCTTGATATTGGTGACGAAGAAACATATATCTAAAAAAAGAAAAATAAGTCTCATAGATTAATCTACTCTTGTCATTCAAAAAGAATTTCATGTGCTGCGTCTACTGAAGATTTCCACTTGTTAACTTTTAAAGTAATATATTAAATTATGTTGTCACTGTTCAATACGTCCATTATGTTGCTGGGAACTAAAAATAACAATAAAGCAACTTTTTTCAGCATTTAAAGTAATTCTTACCAGGTTGACAAAGAGCAATACCGTGAACAATAGTATTTACCTATAAATGCGTAAGACTGTTAAAGGGGGAGAGCAAGTTTATGGAAGAACTGGTGGGCCAACAAGAAGTGAAAATGTTTTTTTTCTTTAAAAAATTTTTTAATGTGGAGAGGAGTGTGCCCCTTCTATCTCCCTTCTTGATTAGGATACTATGTCTGTAACAAATAGTTACAATGACCTATACGTAGTTACTTAGCTGGTAATTCATAATGGTAACAATTTCATCAATTTAAATACAGTGTTAGTACTATGTAAAGAGCGAACACGTTTCGACCTTCTTTGGTCATCGTCAGGTTCACAAAAAAAGAAAGAGGTAACTGACCGATAGCTGACCACATGTTTGAAGGCCGTTGTGTAATTGAGTGTAGGAATAAAAAGGGTGTGCTCAAATGTTGGATTATATTTATTAATATAGGTATAAAGATGTTCCTTTGTATTGTTTTATTTTGGGTTTGAGTTGTTATATTAGTAAGGCCTCTTTAATTTTGCGTCTGTTTATGTTTGTTTCTTTATTTAGTATTTGGGTGTTTTTTATGGTTATGTTGTGTTTATTTGATTTGCAGTGTTCGAAAACATGTGAAGGTGACTTTTTGTGTTCTTTTGATCTGGTTTCCATTTTTCTACTTGTTTCTCCAATATAGAAGTCGTGACAGTTATCACATTGTATTTTATAAATAATGTTGGTATTGTGTTTGTCAGTGTAGTTTTTACATAGTATAGACCTTAGTTTTGTGCCTGTTTTTTGAAAAAAAATTCATATGTAAAAACGGCTCGTTTGGGTTGAGAAAATATTTTACGTATAGGAGCGAACAACGTTTCGACCTTCTTCGGTCATCGTCAGGTTCACAAAGAAAGTTTGTTTGTTTGTTTGTTTTGAATTTCGCACAAAGTTACTCGAGGGCTATCTATGCTAGCCGTCCCTAATTTAGCAGTGTAAGACTAGAGGGAAGGCAGCTAGTCATCACCACCCACCGCCAACTCTTGGGCTATTCTTTTACCAACGAATAGTGGATTGACCGTCACATTATAACGCCCTCACGGCTGAAAGGGCGAGCATGTTTGGTGCGACGGGGATGCAAACCCGCTACCCTCAGATTACGAGTCGCACGCCTTAACACAAAGAAAGAAAGAGGTAACTGACCGGAAGCTGACCACGTGTTTGAAAGGGGTTGTATAACTGAGTGTCGGAATCTAGAGGGCGGTATTAGATGTTTGAATATATAATTTTATGTTATTTATTTTATTATTTTTAATATAGGTATAAAGGTGTTCCATTGTATTGGTTTATTTTGGGTTTAAGTTGTTGTATAAGTAAGGCTTCTTTAACTTTGCGTTTGTTTATGTTTGTTTAGTTTTTGAGTGTTTTTTATGGTTATGTTGTGTTTATTTGACTTGCAGTGTTCGAAAACGTGTGAAGGTGACTTTTTATGTTCTTTGAATCTGGTTTCCATTTTTCTACTTGTTTCTCCAATATAGAAGTCGTGGCAGTTATCACATTGTATTTTATAAATAATGTTGGTGTGGTGTTTGTCAGTGTAGTTTTACATAGTATGGACCTCAGTTTTGTGCCTGGTTTTTGAATAAATTTGGTATTAACTGGAATGTCATATTTTGTTACTAATTTTTGCCAAATGTTGGTTATTTTTCTGATGATGTCGGGAATATATGGTATACAGCAGTATATGGTTTTGTGATTTTTTGATTCGTGAGATATATTCACTTTTGTTGGTTGATTTTGTTTTTGTCTAGGTGTGTGCGTATAATGTTTTTTACGGTTTGTGGAGAAAACTTATTGATTTTGATGAAGTATTGTTTTATTTTGTCCAATTTATCGTTAATTTTATCTGGTGTGCATAATTTTATGGCTGTGTTTGATTTCTTAGTATGTTGGATTTTTGTTTTGTTTCATGTGCTGAGTTCCAAGGAATGTATAGTCCAGTATGGGTTATTTTTCGGTGGATTTCTGTTTTGAAATTGTGTGTCAGTTCTTGTAATTGTGAGGTTAAGAAATGATATTTGATTGCTTTCTTCCTGTTCAATGTGAAGTTAATGTTGTGATGTATAGAGTTAATGTGATTGAAAAAATTAAGTGTGTGTGTTCTGTAGATCTGAATCCCGCAACCGTGTCATCTACATATCTGTACCAGTATAGTGGTGGATGTAATGCTGTGTTAATTGCTTGTGTTTCAACTTGTATCATAAAAATATTAGCTGGAACTGGTGATACTTGGTTGCCCATGCTCAGGTCATTTGTTTGTATATAGTTGTGGTTTGTTGAACATGAAGTTTGTCTTCATCGTGGTGAATTCTATAAGGGTTGCTAATTGGTTGCTGGGAATGTCTATAGATGGGTTAGGGTCTCAGATATAAAGTTCTAAAGCTATCTTGCAGGCTTCAGCGGTTGGAACTTCTGTAAAGAGGGATATAACATCGAAACTGGCCATTGAGGCTTTATGATTAAGTTGATTAAGATTAGACTTGAAATTAACGGAGTCTTTGACGAATGAGCTGGCTGATGTTACATATATGGAGAATGCCCATGCTATATATTTACCAAGATTGTAATTAAACGATTCATATATGGACATTATTAGTCGTGATGGACAATCTGGTTTATGAGGTTTGGGGATGCCGTATATTTGTAGTGTGCGTGAGTTGGTCTTGCATAGGTATGAATAAAGTGTTTTTGAAATTGTGTTGGCTTTTTTCATTTTTAATAAGTATTTTGTTTAGTTGCGTTTCGTGTGTATTTATTCGATTTGTGTGTATTGGTTTAAATTCGTTAGTGTCTGATAAGATGTTCTTCATTTTTTGGATGTATTCATTCGTGTTTATTATGACTATAGCGTTTCCTTTATCTGGTTTTAGAATTTTTATGTTTTTGTCTCTTTTTAGGTTTTTTAGTTCGCTCCTCTACATAGAATTTTCTCAACCCGAACCAGGCATTTTACATATATATTTTTCTCTACAAGTGGGTTTTCTCGTCATCACGGAGTGTTAGTATTTATAAGATAGCACAAACTGGAAGATATCAACTGTTTGAAAGAATAAAACTTATCATTCCTATTTTATAATATAGTAGAATACGTAACAGTCAACCGTTGTTAATATAAATAAATATTAAATTAATATAAATAAATGTTTAGGATTAACTTAAATGAATAAGTTTGATGTCGTGTGTAGGAGTAAGGAGTACTCATAGCAATAGGGCACGTTTCAGCTATAAGATAAAATACATTTTAAATAATTCCAGTTATTTGCAATAACCTAGAATCTGTTTGTTTTGTGCTTAAGCACAAAGCTACACAACCTGTTATCTACATTTTGCTCTCTACGCATATAGAAAACAGATTTTTAGTGTTTTAAGTCCTAAGACTAACTGCTGAGACAGTGGGTTGGTTCACTTAATATCCTCTTGTTTTGACAGTCTCTGTGATACATACAGTAACTAAAAAACAACTACAATCTTAAACTAAATGTTTACTTTTCAAAGTTTTATTCACACAACAAAAACAATTAAACGATCTCGTTATTTAACTATATTTTCATTTTAATAAAGCCTTCGCCAGCATCATCCAGTACAACGATTGCTAATTTTTTTAGTTCGTTAACCGCCTGTTTTATTTCGGGAGGAACTTAGTGGACCTCATAATAACAGCATAATTTAGAAAAAGAAAAAATTGAATAAAATCATCAAGATATTAGGCACAGACTTACTACGTTCTGATAAGTTGTATGATCCTCGTTTTGAGTAACATTAGAGGCAGTATTCATCAGCGTTCTCTTCAGGTCAGGTTCAACAGTCAACAATCTTCTGTATTTGGGCTACGAGGACTCAAGTATTAGCCTGAATCGAATCGGAAACTCAGTTAGTGAATTTTCTTTGAGATCTGTGTGTTGTGTTCCGTCGCAAGAAAGTGTCAAACAAGTGTTTTTCTATTTCTTTTACATGTTTTATTTTTACTGCATGCAAACTTCAAAGTATAGAATACGTTTTGCCACTTTATAACGTAGACATCTATTCAAACGTATTTTTCCTGCTTATATAGCTGAATCGTTATTATCTCATTTGTTGGGTTTATTCTTGGATCTCGCAACTTTTCCTTCCTTAATTATGAAACCTTTCCGCGAACTGCCTGAAAGAAACAAGCAAATTGCCAGTGGTCCATGGCTCACAGTATTGGAACATGTGCCGTGGTATATTTAGTCATGCACTGATTAAAAGTAGCACCTCAAATACATTGTTTTTCTAAAAGTAGTGTAGTTATTTTTACAATTTCAAAAACTTTCACACATTTCAAATGTTTATAATGTGCGCCATGTGCAAGGAATACAATGGTTTTCTCGATTCATATCTATTTATGTATTATTGAAATAATAATTGAACCTGTACTAACTGATGGATAAAGTTTTCAATTGCTTTTGAACATACTCTCAAAAGATATTGCAAAAATATTTAGCAGAATTTTCCCTTTCTTATTGGCAAGCATGGCCAGATGGTTAAGGCGTTCGACTCATAATCTGAGGGTCGCGGATTCGGATCTCCTTCACACCAAACATGCTCGTCCTTTCAGCCATGGGAGCGTTATAATGTGACGGTGAATTCAACTATTCGTTATTAAAGGGGAGCCCAAGAGTTGTCGTAGGATGGTGAGGACTAGCTGCCTTCCCTCTAGTCTTACACTGCTAAATTAGGGACGGCTAGCACAGATAGCCCTTGTGTAGCTTTGCGCGAAATTCAAAACAAACCAAACCTTTTCTTATTACAAAAAGCTTTTTGAAGTATAAATTATCCAATGTGTTGATCTAGTCATTACCTCAGTAACTACAAGCTTTTGGTGTCAGGTCCCACTTTTAAAAGCATAACTAATCATGTTTGACTTCTTTCCAACCATGATTCGGAAGTGTTCGTCCATGCTTGTGAAGGGTTGTAAAAGTTTGATACGTGGAAAATGCATCTAAATCGATTCTGAAAGTGGTCTTTTGTCTTTAGGAAAAAACATCTGAAGCGTCATACGCAACTTTTAAAAGAATTACTTATATAACTACGTATGTGGAAAAGCTAATGTTTACTCTTTTCTTACTTTAAAGGTTACTTTCCACAGTTCATTTAAAATATTATTACAAAGGTTTAAAATCATACCTTTTAAAATTGAAGAAACTTTACATTAATTATTAATTTTCAAATCTGAGATTTTTATTTGTCAGTTTTATACTAGTTGATGTAGACATGTTTCTAGAAATGCTTTGTGGACAACATCAAATAGAGAAATATCAAACAAACGATTCTACTTAAAAGCTTCTGTTTACGAGACTAAGAAATAAAATGTCTCCATCAACTTTAAGATCAACTTTTTGCTAAAACAAGGTAGTGTAATTCTAAACACCAGCGAGAATTTTTTTAATGAATTAACTAGTTGATAAGAAAATAACCTGATTTATTGTAGGAAGATGACCCATTCGTTCTAGTTGATGATTCATTTTCTTGTAGAAAGAAAACTTTCTCTTTAGTTGGATAGTACACTCGTAGGAGATCAACATGTTTGTTTTAGAAAGAAGCCCAGTTCTAGAAGATCGACCTGTTTGTTTTAGAAAGAAGTCCAGTTCTAGGAGGACGATCCCTTTATTCTAAAAGAAGATCCAGTTTGATGAATGTGAATAACTCAGTTCTAAGAAGAGATCTAGTTTGTTGGATGTGAACAATCTATCTCTAGGAGAATGACTCCTTTATTTTACCAGAAGGTCTTAGTTTGTGTAGGTGGACAATCTAGTTTTAGGGTGAAGTCCAGTGTGTTGTAGATGGAAGATCCAGTTCTAAGAGAAAATTCGGTTTTTTGTAGATAGACGATTTAGTTCTAAGAAATCAGCTCATTTTGTTATATGTTACCAACCCAGTTTTTATTGTTAAGTACTAGTTTCGAAATATTTAAGATTAATTTCTCATGTTATCCTCTTAAATCGATTTAAGCTAATTGTGTTTTCTTTCCTTACCCAGTTTTACTTCGAAAGAGTATCACTATGAGAACCTTATTTGTGTAGAATAACGATTTTTAGAAAACTCTAAGTATTTGGATAAATAAATAAATTTGTCTAAACCAGTGGTTCTTAACCTGGGTTCAATCGAACCCCAGGGGTTCGGTGAGTCAGTCTCAGGGGTTCGGCGGAGGTCAAGACACACACACTGTATGTGTGTCCGTTTCCTTCACCCCACTCGTATGATTCGTGACGTCATGCTCCACTTGGCCATCATTGGCTGTGGCTGATCACGTCACATCACTTGGTGTTAATATCTGTGCTACAGGGAACTTCGTGCGCTTAGCAGTCGAATTGTGACTGTAGTAATCGTGCGTCATTTGTGATTTTTTCCTAATCTTTTAATCCATTCAAACTAACTATGTCGAGCAAAAACCGAAAGTGGTTGGACGAATACGTACAATATGGATTCACGTATATAACGGAACATGATGGGAGTCAGCGTCCTCAATGTATGATTTACAATACCAAGTTGAGTAATTCTAGTCTAGCACCGGCAAAACTAAGAGAACAATCCCTAAAGCTGCATGGAGATGGGAAATACAAAAACACAACGCTTGCTGAATTCAAGGAAAAGACAGCCAGGTTCGATGAAAAGGCTACTTTGTCTGTTCTCGGCTTTGTACCCATCGACAAACCGATCCTCACAGCATCGTACGAAGTTGCGTACTTGATCGCAAAGCAGGGCAAACCACACACCATTGGTAAAGCACTCGTAAAACCAGCTGCGTTTAAGATGGCGAATATCATGCTGGGAAAAGCTGCTGAAAATAAGTTATTCCAAATTCCTCTTTCAAATGGCACCATCAGCAGCAGAATAGATGACCTGAGCGATGACATCTTGGCTCAAGTAGTTGCAAATCTGATTTCAAGCCCAGCAGAATTCAGCCTTCAACTCGACGAGACCACCAACGTTTCCAATCTAAGCCAGCTTGTTGTATTCGTGCGCCATGTGAAGAACGACGAGATAAAAGATTTTTTTTTTTTGTTAGCCTCTTACAACAACAACTAAGGCAGCCGATGTGAAGAAACTTGTGGATGACTTCTTCAGAGACAACGATCTTTCGTGGGATATGGTTTCTGCAGTTTGTTCGGACGGAGCTCTAGTCATGCTGGGATGAAACTCTGGTTTTGGTGCGCTGGTGAAAGCCGATGCACCACACATCATTGTAACGCACTGTGTTCTGCACAGGTATGCGTTGGCAACGAAAACCTTGCCTTCAAAACTGGCAGAAGTATTAAAGATTGTAGTGGAATGTGTGAACTTTGTGTGAAATCGTGCCGTAAATTACTGCATTTTCAAAGAGCTGTGTAATGAAATGGCCTCTGAATTCGAGGTATCTCTACCATTCTAACGTTCGGTGATTATTCCGGGAAAGGTGCTGAATCGTGTTTTTGCCATGCGTTTGGAATTAGCCCTGTTTTTTGCGAGAGCACCAACATTGTCATGCAGATTGCTTTGAAAAATCTGAGTTCATTCTTATTTTGGCGTACATGGTCGATATCTTCAATGTTCTCAATCATCTCAATCAACAGATGCAGGGCGGTGGAGTTAACAACATCGAAGCGGAAGAAAACCTGAAGGCTTTTCAAAAAATGCTACCGTTATGGAAACGACGAACAGAGAATGATAACTTCGCAAACTTTCCCCTGCTGGACGACTGTGTTAGTAAGATCGAAGATGTGTCTGAAATCGGAGACATTTCTGTACCCGGGGAACTGAAGCAAGCAATTGCCATGCACTTGGATGAACTCGTAAAGTCTCTCGATGGATACTTCCCCACCAGAGAGTCATATCCAGCATGGGTGAGACAGCCGTTCACGTTTAGTGTTGCGACAGCAGATGTCAATGATGAATACCTCGACGAAATCATTGAACTTCAGCAGAGCCAGGCTCAACAGCAACTTTTCAGAACAACAACGCTCTCAACGTTTTGGTGTCACCAAATCGTAGCGTACCCTCTTATTGCTAAGAAAGTCCTTGAGATACTCATACCGTTTGTTACAACGTATCTTTGCCAGCAATCCTTTTCGAGGATGGTAGACATA
Organism: Tachypleus tridentatus; assembly: GCF_004210375.1. Classification (NCBI taxonomy): domain Eukaryota; kingdom Metazoa; phylum Arthropoda; class Merostomata; order Xiphosura; family Limulidae; genus Tachypleus; species Tachypleus tridentatus. Next base: position 103,057,497 of record NC_134837.1, on the reverse strand, counting down.
AAAACGAAGAAAAGGAACAGATTTTGTTGCGAAAATGATATGAGAGTGGCACTTGCCAAGGTGAAGCCGCGCATTTGTGAACTTGTCTCTGAAAGGCAACAGCAAAAGTCACATTGATTTGTAATAAATATTTATTGAGTTATGTCTTTGTTTTTGTGTAAAATTCATGTTTTGTTGGTTTTGTTCTTTGAACACAGTGATATTGTGTGCAACTGATGCGTGGTTCATTTTGTGCACTAATAAAATATCTACTTATGCTTTGAATTTGAAAAAAAAATATATTTTATTTTTCCAATTACGAAGGGTTCAGTGAATGCAGGTACGAAACTTCCGTGGTACCTCCAACAAAGTTATGAACCACTGGTCTAAATTAATAGGCAATACCACAAAAATATACTATTAAAATTAGTAAAAAAAAAAGTATGCTGTGGAAAACAATATCATCCCTGAACGCATGTATTAATAAATATTGTGTATATTTTGTTATAGTAAAACCACATCGGGTAATCTGCTGAGTCCACCGAGGGGATCGAGTCGCTATTTTAACGTTGCAAGTCCGTAGACTTATCGCTGTACCAGCGAGGAACAATGAACACTGAACGTATGTTGGAGCACAGCATGAACTGACTGAGATTATTTTCTTACTGCACATATTTATCACGTAAGTGTATCCGAATAAACCAGAATACATTTATTCTTAGTAAGTACACGTTGTTTACGTAATGTACGAACAACTTGATAATGAATAAAATATTTAAAAAAATCGAACACAAAATTTGCTTCAGGCGCATCTTCATGTATTTCTGGTTATCTTATACTACTATAGTATACGAAATATAATACTTGGCTTGCATTTTCGTCATGGTAAACTGGTTCTAAAATATTTAACCAGTTATTGCAGCCAGGTGCACGAGCATATTTTTACAAATCAGCTGAGAGATAGTGTTGTAATTTAAACTTTTCTAGATTCGTATTTTATACGTATAGAAAACGTCACAAATTAATTTGAAGTTCCTCTCACGATATATCTAATTGCTTAATAAGCTATATTTCGTATTTCTTTTCGTGGCAGTTGTGCTGTGTTATTACTTTCATATACTCTTTGGCGTTTTTACAATATGATGAAAGATTTAATTAAGAGTTTGCTTTTGCAGCTTTTCTAGCATAAAAAATATTGCAATAACAATGATATTTCACAGCATTCGTTAGCGTGTTGGAGAATATCAAGCTAATTTTGCAAACTAATGTTTTTATTTTTTATACTCTGACGTTACTAATACAAAATAATTAAGTTTTTAAGTAAAAAATTCAATATTTTGAAATACGCTGAAACTAGAAAGTACGACTACAATAAGTATTTCGAGTGTTTTATTTTTTAAGTGAATAAGTAAATTAAGCAACCCCAATGTTTACGATAATGTACGACTCTGAAATGAAAATTTCTCCTTTCTTCGCGTTGTATCAAAATGGTATCTTTGGCGCAAATAATACATACATTTACTTGTATATTCAGGTTTATGCATAATGAGAATGAATATAGACCAAACGTTGTTACTAAAGATGATTTCATACTGTTCTCTTTATATCGAAATTTTCTGTTTTGTTTCTTCTAAAATGGCATACACTTACTAAACAAATCTCAGCGTTTCATGGTCGTTTTGAGGATACGATATTTTCAACGTTACGTATTCGTGTGACATATATGACAGTCTCAGTGTTTTTTTCTGATTTTATAGATATATAACACTTTCAGTGTTTCGTGGTCATTTAAAGATATAACATTTAACTTACCGTTTATATGTTTCTCGTTATTTCAATTTCTGTATCGAACCTCAAGATACTATTTTGTTTAAAAGATTATTCTGCTGCATAAAAGCGAAAATAATCACAACTATATCTGGCCAGGTGGGTTAAGGCGTTCGATTCGTAATCTGAGGGTCGCGGATTCGAATCCTCGTCGCATCAAACATGCTGGTCTTTTCAGCTGTGGTGGCGTTATAATGTGACGGTCAATCCCACTATTCGTTGGTAAAAGAGTAGCCTAAGAGTTGACGGCGGTGGGGTGATAACTTGTTGCCTTCCCTCTAGTCTTACATTGCTAACTTAGGAACGGCTAACGCAGATAACCCTTGTGTATCTATGCGCTGAATTCAGAAACAAGCACAACTATATCTCACCCTGTAAGCACGTATAAGATGTATTTCGAGTATTAAAACATTTCCGTTTAAATGTTTTGTACATTTAAAGATCACGAAACATAAAAGTATCTAAACAGTTCTTTTAAAATATTTTTGTCATTTTAGGTTTTCAATTTGTGTTTATGATACATATACATATCTATGTACACATAATTCCAGATACAAAAAAAGTAAAACTAAGATAGTATGTATATACTGTTTTAGTTTTATTTATTCGTAACTAGAATTCGCTGTTTATTTTCTTAAAGTATATTGACATATCAAGGGACATTTTAAACTGGCTCTATTATACCAGATCGATATCTCAAGTGGCATTTTAATTTGGTTATATTATAACCAATCGTTTAAAAAAAATAATCAGTGAGTAGATGTTTCGAGTGTTATATTCGAGGTTTGATACTAATTGATTTCTAGAGTTTTTAATGATCAAATTGTAAGTAAAACGAAGTGGTAGTTTCCAATATTGACACAAGTTTTCGACACTGACAGAGATTAACGCATACCCAGAGAAGCAGTCTGAAGACTCAAAATCTCTGAAGTCAGTAAATGTGAAAAACTATAATATGTAACAGTTATACGAGAAGATTTCACATTTAACTAGATTTTATTAAAAAAATATATTTAATGAATTGGTTTCTTGAGAAAAAAATGTGTTTACTTATTTTAATCGTAAATTTACATAATTGGTTATCTCTACTTTGTGTTACGTAGAGATCGAATCTCGAATTTTACATTTATTAGTTCTCAGTCTTACTGCTAACCCATTGGGGAGCAAATACATAGTTCACTTTGTTTACTAGCTTGATTGAGAATCATTTTTCTGACCTAAAGGTCATGCGTTTCTTGACCTCAATACTTCTAATCGTTTCCCATTTTTTTTACTCTAAATTGAAATTCATTCATACATTGATCAATAAGGCTATTGAGTCGTTAGTAGAAAACAGTTTAAACTAATCTATATTAGGAATCATAGAATTAGATAATTGTAATTGAAAGAGGCCTATTCTTAATGTGAATAGTATTATTATTTTTTGTACTGCGACGGTTGATATGGAAAATGTGTAAAATAATTGGTTTTGCTTGTAATTTGTCGGATTATTTTCTTAAAAGTGCTTAAACACAAATTACTTTTTTTTTTTGTTCTAGGAAAGCTATCACGTTCTGGTAGAGTCACAAGGAGATCTGTGGGTAAGAAATTGTGAGTGAAATATATGATTCGATAGAACAAAAACAACAGACACCCGAAAACGTGGTTTCAGGTTTTGCTTTTCTATTTTAACATACATAACTTTGTTTTTTCTTTTAAAAAGTAACATAGTTTTGAAGTTGTTCCAAGTTGCATGATTTAAAAAATAGGCCACTGTGCCCCAGAGTTCCAACTGTTTTCTAAATAATTTGCTGATGAAAGCCTTTGCTCGAAGTTAAGTTTGAGCGCGTGTCCTGACTAATTACCTTTATTTGATTTTAAATATTTTGACATATCTTTATTTTCCAATAAAACAGTAAAACAGTCTTCATATTCCGCAATTAGTTAAAATAAAGATTTTATGTCAGAATTATAAAGAAACATAAAGTATATTTAACCATGAATGAAACATTTTGCGTTGTGCATATACCATTTTATTTTATCATGTTTTTCAATATTTCTTAAGTCGGCAGTTCTATCAGCTATTTAACCAAATTAATGAACCCGAAACATAACCATAGTCATAATTAATTTATAATTGATTTTTAAAGGGAAACCAATGAGCCACAAATACTCTATACCTATGTGGATACACTTAACCGAATTGTTTATTTGTTTGTTGAATTTCGCGCAAAGTTACTGAAAACTTATATGCGCTATCGGTCCCTAATTTAAAAGCTATAGAGTAGAAGGAAGACAGATAGTTAACATCTCCCACAGTCAACACTTGGACTGAAAGGATGAGTATGTTCGTAACCGTCAATTTCCAAAACTTCGGTTTCTTTTTTATTGCACAGCCAGCTACACATCTGCACTTTGTCTACTAGGTGGAGTTTGATGCGGTAAACGTACTGCGGCTCAGTAGGAGGATTAATGATGTTGACTGTTACGCTAATAACGATCCAATAACTGAAAGTACAGAGGATGTTTATTAATGTATCGCTGTTTGAACCTAGACTTTTTCGATCCACAGTCCGGCCCCTAAATCACATCTGGCCCCATATATTTACAATATTATTGTGTTGTGTTAAATAATATCCAATGTTGATTTTGTAATTTTCATAATAGCTTAGTTTGTTTTTTTCGTTCACTTAGTGAATAATAAGAAATATCTCCAGCTGAAGAATATATAACAACTAAAGCTACAGCATAAGAAAAATGAAGAAAACATTTACAATTAATGACTTCATTACTCTTTTAGAGAATATTTGAAGTAATTTGAATTCGTATTGTTGAAGAATTAAAATAATAAATAATTAGACCTTATCTGGAGTTAATATTGTTTTCGCAAAAATTTTATTAAAAACCTATGATTTACTTTTTTAAATCAGAAGGTTGGTGTAGGCGTTGACGTTTATCAGTAAACTTCGAGACTACGTTAAACCATGAACCTCGATTTATGTATACAGCCTTCATATAAGGTTATCATTGGTTTTAGTTATTCGTAAAATGTTGTAAGCTAGATCACCATTCGAAGATAACTGATCTTTGAGCATGTTAAATACACGTAAAATGCGTTCATTATTTGACGTATAACACGTTAACTTGAAGGTTGGCAGAGAAGCCAGAACATTCTTTCTACATCTGTTTTATTTTTATATTTTGTTTTCTTTTCACCAAACACACATTCGTACTTCATAAAAATGTTTAAGTAGCTTTCAAAAATACTTCGTTTAAATATCTTAACAGAGCTTACAGTTCGTGCTTGTATGTGTGACGTCACTATTTGAACTAATGCCATTTATTGATTGGTATCTATTCAAACTTCAAACGATTTTTAATGTTAAGTTCTACACATTTATGTTTAGTTAGTTTTAACATATCAATAGACTAGTGTATTGTTACCGTGATGAAAAATCACTTGGTTGATTACAAGTTTAAGCTTTGTGTCAGCTGTCATCCACGGATATAAATGGTTTGTTTAAGAGACACGGGGAGAAACCATTGGTAGAGAAATGATGTTTTTTTAAAAAAAACACATACAAAATAAATCACGATCACAAGTAATACTCGCATACACGTAAGAAGTAATAAAATGAATTTGGAAGTATCTTTGACCAATAGGTCTTTAGCGAAGCTATCTGTCAATGAAAACATTTGTGTCTCAGTTTTACGATAGAAATCGGTAAAACAAAAAAATCGTTTCAGTAAAATTTAATGTCTTGATTGAATTAACCGATTTATAAAATGAGGAAGCAACACAAACATACAGTTAAATCGTAGATGAAACTAGGAAGGTGTGTTGGTTTGATTTTTCACGTGACTTTGACTTCCACCTTTATGTCATGGTATGTAGTTTTGTCTGTTGGGCACATCATTTCACTATTGCTTTACCACACACATTGGCTTAATTTTGCTTGACTTGAGTAGTTTTATTTACAAAACATGTCATGAAAATAAAAAAGAAACAGCTCCTTTCACTTCACTCATCTTTTTTAATAATTGCGGGAAGCACAGCTAACCCATTGTATACCTTTGTTCTTAATTAAAAAAGATTTTGGGAAAAGTTACCTCATTGATTTTTAACCTGTTTATATCTGAGTAGTCAATGTTTTAATTCCATCAATTCATAACGTATTTTATTAACTGAGCTTTAATTTACTAAGACTATATAAAAATCACAAAGCAACACAGAAATACCTCATAAGGCAGGACTATCAGAAATAGCGCCTAGAATAACAAGTGTTAACGTCACTAGATCGTATTTACTTGCACGTTATAATAATTCAGTTTTTATTTGCCATAGACTGATATACTAAAGAATTTTTTCTGTTTGTTTTGTTTTTGTATTTCGAGCAAAGCTACACGAAGGCTATTCGCGCTAGCCGTCCCTAATTTAGCAGTGTAAGATGAGAGAGAAGGCAGCTAGTGATCACCATCCACTGCCAACTCTTGGGCTACTCTTTTGTTAACGAATAGTGGGATTGACCGTCACATTATAACGTTACCACGGCTGAAGGGGCGAGCATTTTTTATGCGACGAGGATTCAAACCCGCGACCCTCAGATTACAAGATGAGTTTCTTAACCACCTGGCCATGCCGAGCCCCTTTTTCTCTGCTGGTGAGAAGCTGTCGAGTGCCTGATGCTGTTGATTTTTTTCTTGAACTACAAAAGCAGTTGTGCATACATAAGTAGTGGGGTTGTGTCACACTAACCCTAAATTATTCTTTATAAACGTATAATTTCTTTAAAAAGTGTATTATTTCATAGAAAATGTCCAGCTAAAATGCGTGAAGTATTAGTATCATCACAAAGTGTGAAATTTAACTGATAACAAAATAAACACACTTGAAGGATTCATATTTCAACCCTACTTGTAGGTTGTCAAGCGCAAAGCCATACAATGGACTCTTCCAATCGCAGATATCGAACTCCGATGTTAAGAGTAATAAGCCCTCAATTTAAACAAGCAAAGAATACTATTTTGAACACGCTATTAACGCTATATTAAACTATTTTAAAAGTCGTTTAATAACATAGTTCGAGCATCAGCACTGTATTTAAATTTTCACCCCATCAGTTACAGTAACAAACATTTTTGAATTTTCTATCTGTAATTTTTCGTTTTTAAGATTTACTATCTAAAATGAAATATACAACGATATGTCACCTAGGCACACGCGTAAGAGACATGAGTGCTAAAATTGATAGCGTAAATAAAATAAGAAATGATAAGAGATAACAGATAAGATCATGAAAGAGAAAACCATGAAAAAAACTAGAAAAAAATAAATAGGATATTGGTAAACAATATTCTGAGAAATGTGACGTAACAAACTGAAAATACAACAATTAAGGTAACAGTATTTTCCAAGGTTTCGATGATTTGTTGAACAAATCAAAAACATTACCTCGAATTAAGAACGAAATAGTTTATATTTTCTTGTCAACGTGTTTTACCTCTTGGGAAGTATGTCTTTACTGTGGCTGAGGTAGTTTTATCTCAAATATATAAAGTGTGTCAGGAAAATGTACATATCAACCTACGAAGTATGTCAGAAAAATTTAACATTTGTTTAAAATGTTAGTTTTTATGTTTATCACACTGCTGTATTGCTAACAGAGACTGTAGCAGCAGTGAAGTATTTTCTTTGACTGTTCCAAAATACACACAAGATTTGGTTCAGCAAGGAAACAGCTCTAATGTAATAATCAAAATACACAAGTTTCTTATTCTTACTGTCATAGGTTCGACATGGTCAGGTGGTTAAGGCGCTCGACTCGTAATCCGAGCGTCACGGGTTCGAATCCCCCCCTCACACCAAACATGCTCGCCGTTTCGGCTGTAGAGGCGTTATAATGTTAGAGTCAATCCCATTATTCGTTGGTAAAAGAGTAACCTAAGAGTTGGCGATGGGTGGTGATGACTAGCTGCCTTTCCTTTAGTCTTACACCACTGAATTAGGGAAGGTTAGCGCAAATAACCCTCGTGTGACTTTGCGCGAAATTTAAAGGCAAACAAACAAACTTAATATCATATAAATATTTGTTAACTTATTAAGACTCGAAAATGTTAATAATGTATAATTAAGCACGAATGACAAATACAGTAAGCAAGTACTTCAGATACAGAAGCGTTTTACGTTATTTGTGAAACTCTTATTGCTTAAACGCTAATCATTATCTAACTAGTATGAAGCAAACAGTGACGAAAATAATATTGTATCAGTAAATCAGTGGTAAACCTAAACATACAAAGTTGTCATGACATTTTACTGCTGGCAAGTAATTACGTTCTCAAAACACTTCTTAGCACAGTGAACGTTTTTATTCTCAAATACGTTAACTACAATTTATGTTTGCACGAGTACAGTTTTGATGACGTAATTTTGGTAGCGGTTTAGTTTGTTTTTGTTATTTTTTTACATCGAAACAGTTGCTTTGATTCGATAATACAATTTCTATACATGCAGAAAAACTTAAAATCGTATAATCAATTGCCGATAGTAAAATGTACTAGCAGTTATTCACTCTGGCAGTAAAACGTTGCAGTAGGTATACGTCAGCAGTAAAACGATAACAGTATAAAATTTCGTAGAACCATGTACTATTGTAACTGGTGTGGAACTGACTTATTTTAATGCAAGTACATTGTTGAACATTTTGAAAACTGACACAAAATAGAATAATGTATATAGAATCCTTAGTTTGCACAGTATCTGTCAGTAATACCTTTCCCTGCTATTGCTAAAGAGTTAGACCTGATATTACTAATTCCCATAAAGATAAATAAATCATATTAAACTTAATTATTTTACTCAAACCGCAGTGTTCGTGTGAAGACATTGTGTAGTTTAAATGAACAAGGAACTTGATGAAGAGTTTTCTATTGTTACGTGACAGATTAAGTGTGGTAATCATAGTTACTATCTTGTCTTACGCTGGATTCTCATGTGCTAAATTAGTGTCCCTCGAGGGAACAACAGCAAGTCTTCGGATTTACAACGCTAGAATCAGGGGCTTGATTCCTCTCGGTGGATACAGCAATTTGTGGCTCTGCTATAAAAACACACTCACGCTAAATTAGGATGCTTATTAATTATAATTAATTAATTATTTGAAACAGTGATTCACAAGTCTTCTAACCGAAGTAATGCTCAGAGTATGGATAGCACATTAATAAGTTTATTTTCGAGTTATATTCTCTAAAGCTGAAAAGTATTATAATGCCAATTTCTAATGCGACTTTTGTTTTCTATGAAATATCAGTTGACGAAACCTTTATAAAGAAATATTTGGTTTAATTTCAACCACAACACTATTTGGCTATATCCTCTTTCTCTTCAAATGAGTATCAACATTACTAAAAGGAATATATGGAAAAAAAAATGTGTGTGTGTTTATGTTTTATGTGTTACAGTGTTAAACAACTGGAATTCAAATACCCCATTTGAGTTACTTTTAACTAAAAGCAGGGAGGAATAATGGCTCAGATCTCGCAATAACTGTTTTTTTTCGTCTAAATATTATTTAACATATAATAAAATAATTGAAAAATACATTGATATTTGAAACAGTGAATTCTAATTAGCAAATATTTTCTTATGTAGTAGTTTATGGAGAGTCAAATTTAACAATTTAACATTGGGTAAGTTATTCGTATTGTGCACGTGGAGGGAGATTAGGATCAAAGATAGTTTTGTTGTAAATTCTCGAAAGAAAATAAATAGCAAGATAGAGCTTTGTCTTACTTCAAAACTCAGAAGATTCCAGAAAATATCGACTGAGTATCTTAAGACTTTTCGCTTTTCTGTTACACGTGCCTTTATTAAGAAAAGGTAGTTTTGTGCTGAAACTTTGTTATTGGTGAAAAATAGAAGACATATCAAAACATGTAAACAGAAAATACTTTCATATTAGTGGCAGCATTTTGTTTATTTATTCAACCTTTTTTTCTGTTTATATTATTTCCTACTCGTTTTAACTCACCGAATATCTTGAGACGAATGTGTTCCAACATAATCTCGTTTTGACTCCAAACATCTTACTTTTCAAAAAGTATCTTAACATTTTTGGGCATTATGAATGGCCCGGCATAGCCAAGCGTGTTAAGGCGTTCGACTCGTAATCTGATGGTCGCGGGTTTGAGTCCCCGTCGCACCATACATACTCGCTCTTCCAGCCGTGGGGGCGATATAATGTGTCATTCAATCCCACTATTCGTTGGTAAAAGAGTAGCTCAAGAGTTGGCGGTGTGTGATGGTGACTAGCTGCCTTCCCTCTAGTCTTACACTGCTAACTTATGGACGGCTAGTGCAGATAGCCCTCGAGTAGCTTTGCGCGAAATTCAAAACAAACAAAGCATTATAAATGTATGTGGCCTAATCAAATAAATCTTAAGATGTCAATGCACTGAATATACAAAATGAACTTTTGACACAGTATACACTAAACAGGCTATAGACAATTAGACTAAACAAATATAAATGTAATAGAAGCGAGGTACAAAATTAAACACAGTATACTAACTCACTAATGGTATTCGACAAGTTTCATGGTATTAACTTAAATTTTTCAATTTGTTTACCAACGATGTATGTGCATGTTTCAGTGTATTTTTCTCAAAATGATTAAATGTTTCTAAATGAGCTTACAACGATACTGACACAAAACAAGGTACGTACATGAAGTTAGATTTGCAAACAGTTATGAGATAAGTCGGATATATTCATTGTAAAAGCTTCACGAACATGTATAAATTCGTCGACTTTTGATTTCTCTAATCTATGATTCTCCGAGATAAAACCGGTGTAAGCTGGTTGATATTACGTTCTGTAAAAGCAACGGATTCGGAGATGCACTAGGTAGACTAAAGTTTCATTAGGGTAGCAACGAAAATATTCAAAGCGCTTGTTTAACAAAGAAAGCTTTGTTTGTTTGTTTGTTTTTGAATTTCGCACAAAGCTACTCGAGGGCTATCTGTGCTAGCCGTCCCTAATTTAGCAGTGTAAGACTAGAGGGAAGGCAGCTAGTCATCACCACCCACCGCCAACTCTTGGGCTACTCTTTTACCAACGAATAGTGAGATTGATCGTAACATTATAACGCCCCCACGGCTGAAAGGGCGAGCATGTTTGGCGCGACGAGGATGCGAACCCGCGACCCTCAGATTACGAGTCGCACGCCTTAACACGCTTGGCCATGCTGGGCCACGAAACAGTATAACTGATCTTCCAAAAAAAATAACTTAAACGAAACAAGTAAATCTAGAAACATCATAACGATTACTTGAATCTCGCCGATACAGAGAATGTGAAGGTTTCGAACCCAAAACAAACGTCATTTACTTTTATTATGTAAGTACAAACACGTAAACCTTGTATTGTTAAATTTAATATTTAATACGACAGAAACTCAGTAGAAATACTTGATTTCAGCAAACTATTAATATTTTATGTGTCCCCTTTCACTTAAAAACTGCAGACAGTTTTTCAGGTATTCTTGCATCATATTTAATCAAAGTGTCCTTTGGTAGATTGCTCCGAATGTTTTTAATACACTCCGATAAACTTTTTTTGGAAGTAACTTTTGATTTATAAAGTTGTTGTTTTTTTTCCATTTATTAATTCCCAGATCTACTGAATTTGGTTGGGATTGGGGCTCTGTGTGAGCCATTGCATTGTTTCAACGACTCCAACAGCAATTTCTGCATGGATTGGATGAATGTTTGAGGTCATTATCTTCTTAGTAATATAATTCTTTATCAATAATACACAAACTACTGGGTACGCCATGACGGATCAGTATCTGATGGTACTTGTATGGCTCCATAATTCTATCTATTTATCAAATCACACTGCCTTCCTCCATACTTCATGATAAGTGCTTTGCATCTGGGTATATTTTACCTTTCTTCTACTGGATGTAAATCCTACGCTTTGAACCAAATACTTGAAATTTGGACTTTCAATCATCAACACTCCAGTTTTGTTTACTTTTTTACTTTTTTTAGTAAATTTCAGACCCTTGGCAATAATTGAAGGTCGAAGTAAAGGTTTTCTTAAAGATCTGGACTCTTTTCTGTCATGCAGTAAACGGTTGTTTGTCTCATACTTGGGATCAGTGACAGTCTTCCTTCTGTCTCGAAGGTTGAATAAACAAAGATACTTAACATCAGTATCATATACGTTTGGAGTTTTGCTTCTTCCTCTTCAATTTTCTAATTTACCTGTCTCGGTTTCATGATCTAGGATTACTTGCCAAAGATTAGAGAGTATTTCAAGTCCAACCAGAATCACGTAAAGCTTTTATGCAAACTATCTTCTCTACTGATAATTTGACTAGGTTTGGCCAGGTGGTCAAGGCGCTCGACTCGTAATCTGAGGGTGGCGGGTTTGAATCCCCGTCGCACCATACATACTTGCCCTTTCAGCCGTGGTGGCGTTATAATGTGACGGTCAATACCACTATTCGTTGGTAAAAGAGTAGCCTAAGGGTTGGCGGTGGATGGTGATGACAAGCTGCCTTCCCTCTAGTCTTACACTGCTAAATTAGGGACGGCTAGCGCAGATAGCCTTCGAGTAGCTTTGCTCGAAATACATAAATAAACAAACAGTTCTCTTGGGGCTTCATTACATTTTGTATTTGTATGTCTGGACTCAACACAGTAAACTAATGATTACAGACAACTAATAGTGACATTGTCTAAATATTGATGAAATCTTGAGGATTTAACTGAAAACAAAACAAAAGTAACCTTTCTAAACAGTAACTCATTTATACACAAAACAGTATAGTATCTATAAAAAGTAATTTATTGTTATTTAATTGCTCTTATTGTTTATTTCCTATGTTATGCTTGGCTGTTTGATAAGAACAGGCTGTATGTGCATCAGTAACAAACACATTTAAATCCCACCCCCCAGTGGCACAGCAACATGCCTGCGGACTTATAGTGCTAGACGCGGGGTTTCAATACCCGTGATGGGCAAAGCATAGATACCCCATTGTGTAACTTCATAGTTAATTTCAAACAAAAAAAAATGTTTAAATCATGAAAAGTCAGCGCTGTGTTTTTAATTTATACAGTGTAACTGATTTACTACTGTATATCTATTTCACTATTTATGTTTGTTTCAGTTTAATATATATTTAGAAATGCATGTAACTTATATTGTTAAATGTGTATTTCGAAAATCCCGCCTTTTCTCCAAATTTGTAGATAATTCTCGAGCATAACAATCAACAATGTACAATAAATGTAATTGTGATAAACTCTTATTAAGTGGAAACCTACAGATATTTGACTTGGAATATTAATATACTTCGAACATTACGAACTGTTCAATTTCAAAGAATTAACTTCCCACGCTGGTATTTATACGAGAACATTAAATATCTATCTTCCTCGGCCCCGCATGGCCAGGTGGTAAAGGAACTCGACTAGCAATCTGAAGATTGCAGGTTCGAATCCCCGTCACTCCAAGCATGCTCGCCCTCTCAGCCGTGGGGGCTTTATAATGTTTCGATCAATCCCAATATTCGTTAGTAAAAGAGTAGTCCAAGAGTTGGCGGTGGGCGGTTATGACTAGCTGCCTTCCCTCTACTCTTACATTACTAAATTAGGGACGGCTAACGTAGATAGCCCTCGTGTAGCTTTGCGCGAAGCTCAAAAAACAGAGACACTTTTTATTTTTGTTATTGCTTTTGTTATTAAAAAAAAACTTAACGACATAATTTCAGAAGTAGTATCGATTTCTCATCATTTGTCTTTTTAGCTTACAACCTACGAATTCGCTATACAGAATAGTTATATTTGTTAGAATTAGTCCCATTGTATAATAGTGGTGGCTACAAATTCCTCATAACACCAGGCTTATATTATATCTTGAAACATAAATCATTTTTAAGGCTTATTATGATTGAAGTTATAAAAGTAGAGGGCAGTCTTGATGTAATAAATTATGCTATGGTTTTTGAAGTTTTCTTATTATGTAGCTTTTATTTAACACTGGACTGAACATTTTATCCAGTTAGTATGCTGACTAGAACAGCAATTTCTGTCACGATGTTTCATGTTTTATAACATAGTTCCTCTTCGGTACGTGTCGAATTTATACAAGTTCTTGGTATTTTGAAGTTTAGGTTAGAATCAAAGTTTAATGAGTAAACTTATTGCAAATTACAAACTCGTAGAACGAAGATTTAGAAGTATACTAAATGTGATGTACTTAAGGCTATCATAAGAAAGGTAAATTAAATTAGTTATATTAGTACTAGATTAATTTTTTGTTCTACTCTGTTTTAGTATCATGCTATTTTATCTATTTAATCTAGACGTGACTACATCCTATATTAGATCGAAACTTCTAAGGATTGCATGAGCCTTGGACGTTTTTGAACAACGTTTCAAACTGCAAGAGCAGATATTTATACCGATACTATTTATTCATACTTGGTGTGACTGTATGACTATGATAGTTATTTAGTTGTGTGCACCATATTATTAGTTAGTCAAAGGGTGAGTTTGTGATATTTACTGAGTCATGATGTAATTACAGTAGATTACTCTATGTTAACAAAGTCGAAATAAAATCACTTGTATTAAAAGAACGTTTTAATATTGTTTCACTGATTGTGTGATGCCAAAAAAAATTCATTGGTTTTTGAGAGTAGCATGTAACAAGTCCTCAGAACGCAAAATATTCGTTCATTCATATCGTCAAGATCTACTCAGATCAGGGGCTTACAATTTTCAAGACAGGATAACCTTTTTTATTTAATGGAATTGAAAAATAAATTATTATTGATCGATCAACTTGGGCACCAAGACTAAACAGAAGGATCATTCAGCTGTGGAATAAAGAGAGACGTCTGATAATAGTTCGGAATCCATGAACACAAAAGTCAGTGACAAAATTCGTCCGGGAAAACTATACAATTCACATGTACACAGGCTACTTCCGTTCAATCTTCATATACGTCAAGAAGCTGATGAATAAAATGGATATTTATGTTATTCCATATGAAAATATTCATGCTGCTGGAATTTATATTTCAAGTGGGTTTCTCGTCATCAAGGACATATTGACATTCATAATCGGAGAGAAAATGGTTATAATAAGATATTTTATATAACGTTATTTCAATAAAGTTTCTGCTGCATACATTTTTATGACTGCATAAACTTTAGGCACATCAATATTAAGTGATCTGTTTGATTACTGTCAAGCACAGAACTACTCAATGGGTTATCTGTGCTATGCTCACTTCGGGTAACGAAACCCGATTTTTAGAGTTATAGACCTTCTAACTTACCACACAGTATATTCAATTCAAGATTAAATAAATAATATAGGGTATATAGTCATATCATGAATAAATAAGAAACATAATTGTGGTGTGTACATAGAAATTTAATATATTATATTAAAACAATTTTTGGAGCATCACCACGTCACTGCAGTCCATGTACATGCACTTGCAGACGACTGTGAATTTTTAAAATAACTATATAATGTGCATTCTTTATTGGGAAAATAAACTTAGAACTAAAGTTGTAATGTTAAAAGCACACCCGCTTTCCCTGTTCCTTTCCACAAACTATGTAGTTTACGAAAATGACGGCTATTCTACACCGGTTTCAACAGTCCGATCTCGCAGAACTCTATAGACAAGGAAAAAATTATACACACACACACCTAGACCAACAACAATAAAACCCAAGATACAACAAACTGCAAAACCTTACACTGCTGCGTACCATATATTCCCAACCTCAGCAAAAAAATAACCAACATTTGGGAAAAACTCATAACAAAACATAACATTCCAGTAAACGCCAAATTTATTAAAAACCAGGTACAAAACTAAAGTCCATACTAAGTAAAAACTACACTGATAAACACAACACTAACATAATTTATAAAATACAATGCAAAAAGTGCCACGACTTCTATATTGGAGAAACAAGCAGAAAAATAGAAATTACATTCAAAGAAAACAAAACCTTCATACGTTTTTGAAAACTGAAAGTTAAATAAACACAACATAACCATAGAAAACACCCACACACAAATGTAAACAAAGGCAAAATCAAATATGCTCTACTTATACAACAACTGAAACCAAATTTAAACCAAAATAAAGGAACAATTTTATACCTATACTAATCATTAACAACCTAACGTCTAACTGCAACGTCCCCTACAATCCCGTATCCGTTAACCCTCTCGTCCATAAGACATGTGCCAGACAAAGATCAGTTGCAAACTCTCTCTTTGTTAACCTGGAGATGACCTCGGAAGGTCGAAACGTTGTTCTCTTCTTATCAATAAAAGTGTTAATACCCATACCAGCCATTTTGAGATATAAATGTCAATATGTATTTATCAGTTCCATTTGCATTACTGGCCACGTAGACATTACCAGCAATGATTACTGAAACTGTTCCAAAGAAACTGCGTAATAAAATCTTAAGTGTAAACGAAAAAGTGCTTCAAGCTGTTGGCAGTATGTTGAGACTATACACACACACACATATACATAGATATTTAAACATATACAGAGAGAAAGAGGTAGAGAACTTTGGTTATTTATTTCGTAATTTACATTTTATAGTTAGTCATAATTTTATTTTATGGCTTTAAATAATTATTTTATAAGCTTAACTGGTTGTATCGAAACCTACAGACTTACCGGCCAGCCACTGACAGGCTTTTTACAAGTTTAGGGGAACGTTTAAATTACTATACTAAATTATTATAATCTCAAAATTCCCGCTTGCTCAGGCACTTTTGGAAAATAGAGCTTTCTTTTTTGAGAACGATTTGGAATTAGATGGAGTTGTTTTTTGTCCGTTATGTTGTGTAAATATTTACTTGTTTTGTAACATTTTAATCCTCAGCTCAAGAAAAAACAATAATAATTGTAAAGTATTTTTTGACCTGTTTTCTAGCTAAAGACATAAACCCTGAGATAAATTTGAACGGATATCCATGATAATATCATTGCTACTGTAACCAACATTCACCAAGAGACATTATTATTGGGTTTCTAAATAATGGTAGAAAAGTCTTAATTGCAAGAAATAGAGTATTTTAATAGAAAATTATTGTAAATTAAAAACTATGATGTTTATAGGCACAAAGAAGAAGTCTCGATAAAATTGGCCTAGCACGGATAGGTGGTTAAGGCACTTGACTCGCAGGTTCGAATTCCCGTCACACGGAACATGCTCGCTCTTTCAGCCGTGGGGGCGTTATAAGGTTACAGTCAATCCCACTATTCTTTGGTAAAAGAGTAGCCTAAGAGTTGGCGGTGGGTGGTTATGACTAGCTCTCTTCCATGTTGTAAGTTAAAAATCTTCACTCATTCATTTCCTTTGATGAATCATTTGCTTCTCAGTTTAAACTTGCCTAGGCACAGAGCAACCTCGTTTGTACCTACAGTAGTTCTCGATAGTAAAAAATCTTCATGGTCGACTTATTCCGATGGCAGTCGTTTTGTTTATTGGATTTATCTTATTTTTGAACGTTAATTGTTTGATTTAAATCATGTTTTACAGATACAATACAGTAGCGTAAACGTGAAGTCTACTACAGTGCATAAAGCAAATCGTCAGTGATTGTTATGTAAGTATATTATATTCTACTTTTTCTTTGTTGATACTTCCTTCAATAGAGTTGGTTGGATTGTTTACTATATCTACTTATGTTAATGTTATTTTTACTGTTTAAAAATATTATTTCGAAATGTTGATTTAGTATATGAATTTCGGACTAACCTAACCTTAGCTAACAGACCTCATGAAATATTGTTGAAATTACGGCTAATAGTAAGGGAACGCAGTTGATGGAAGAATGTTTTTTAATCATTAAAGATGAGAACATAAGAACAGCACATAAAAATAGCTACATTCATGAGTGAGTTGACATTTAGTTGTATTGGCGTTTTCCTTTGATCAGAGATTAATAATTCATAGTGCATAACGTCAACTTATACATGCAAGAAGGATGCTTATTTATTTGTCGAATACAAAGGTTACGTCTTATCTGATTCTAACATTAGATTTAACCCGCTTATTTAAGAGAATAAAAACCAACTTAATCTTTAAATTTTGTAGATTGCACTTTTGTTTTGCCATTACGCAACAACGTATATAGAGCCATTAGTAATGATAAGAAGCGGCAATGATTATAGTGTATTTACAGTGTAAAGTTTTGCTTTCAAGGCAAAATTACCAAAGGTTCGCACATGGTAATAAATAAGCATTGGAAATCGTATGTGTTATAGGAATTATATATTTATTCGTGTTTACACTATATAGCAGTTCCTACAAATCGTATTTCTTAAGGACTGTACTTTTAAAACTTTGGATTATTTAATTATCAAAACAAGATAGAGGTGATACTTCCTCAAACAGTTGAACGTCTTTAAAGATGCCTACAACCTTGGACCCTAAGAAAAGTAAACTCTCAAGGAAGAATATAGTAGTTGCATTATTTCTTCAAGCTTCAATTCCATATTTTGATTCCACTTTAGTTGGTAAGTATTGTACACATGAAGGTTTGAAACTATAATATTTGCATTTAGAGTCAACTTGTTTTTTAACTTTCTGACGATCCTTATTTCCTTTCTTTTTTAAAATTAACATTTTTTTCTAATCTTCTTTCTCAAGTTTTTTTCTTTATGCCCATTTATGGAGAATACATTTTAAATTTACATACGTGAAGTTGCGTTAAGTTGAATATTACATTTTTTAGCAGCTTACTTTTGCTTTTGTTGGATTTTTTCTTCACCCAATCACAATACTGAAATTTTTCAAAATAAATGTACAACAACGAATAAACACATGTATTGATATGCAAATACAACAAATAAAATGTAAAGCTGTTTTTAAAGGCAAAGACTGTGTAATCATAGATTTGATTACTAACTTCTAACAATATCGCAATGTAACGTAACAAAAAACGAGTAGCAACAAAGCAATCTCGTCAGAATGGAATAATGTTTCGTCTAAGGTAATACAACTTAGATGAATACAATGTAAACACATACAATAATATGCTTAAGTTATTAGGTCTATGTGACATATGTGCAAGTTCCTCAAACAGTCTGCTGTGCACAAATGTTTGCTAGAATATAGCAACACAAACAATACATGCAAAACAGACAACAGTGACACACTTAACGTAAATTACCAACTATCGACAACATATACAACTAGTCCCTTAACATCGAATATTTCAAAATAGCAATAGCTATATAAAATAGTGCTGTATGCAGTGGTAATAAATACTGAATATGAGCTCACAATTTCAGCTAAGTATAAATATCGTCTTATTAGGGAAATCTACTATGGTAATCGTCCACTGTTAAAACCTTGCTAAAATGTAGTCATGAAAATCCATGTAAAGACAGCAAACACGATTAACGAAACAATCGGAAACATTTCACGTGGCAGTTTCATAATAATTGTTTGTTTGTTTTTCAGTTTCGCGCAAAGTTACTCAAGGGCTATCTGCGTTAGCCGTCCCTAATTTAGCAGCGTAAGACTAGAGGAAAGGCAGCTAGTCATCACCACCCACCGCCAACTCTTGGGCTACTCTTTTACCAACGAATAGTGGGATTGGCCATCACATTATAACGCCTCCACGACTGAAAGGGCAAGAATGTTTGGTGCTACGAGGATTCGAACCCGCGACCCTCAGATTACGAGTCGAACGCCTTAACCTACATGCTCATGCCGGGCCTTCATAATAATACGCTTGAAAATGCTCGAGTTGTTTTTTTTCAAACCAACAGGCACGCCAGTAAAACGCCGGGTTTTTAAATGACAGAAAGTGGAAGACATTTCCACATCACGAAGGTTCTTTAGAAGTTTTATTTCACTTTCTTGCAAAGTTCCTGTACGATTCTACACTACATTTGAAGTTTATTGTGGAATCATAACAGTGATTTGTAGCTTGAACAAACTGTTTGCAGTGGATTTCCAGCCTTGTTTGTGATCTCTGTTTAAATATTATAAATTCTCAATTTTAATTATCTTGTATGTTGGCTTTGTTAATGCACATTAATAGGAAAATAAATGCCTAGAGTGTGACACGACCAATACTTAGAGTGTATATCGGTCTTTCAAGTAAAAAAAATATGCCTTAAATAAAGCTTCGCGTCTTTTAAAATAATTATCTATTGAGTGGCTTTATGCCTGAGGTTTCTTATAAACTCACGCTTAACACGTGTTGAGTACATATCAGCTGTTCACAACAACATACTATTTATTATTAGGTATTTATAACCATTTAAATTAAATTTCAATGAGAAATAATCAACTCTTAAACAGGTCGTGGATATTTGCGCTTGTCTAGATTTTGGTGCAAAATTTTACTTCTTGCTGAAAATAGAGTGTTATTTCTGTGTCTCAGCTGTGTTCCATCACTGTTACTAAATATAGTGCAATGTATAGTTTTGTTTTCTCCGTATGAGAGCCAGTAAATGCCAATATATTCTCTGGAAATAGTAATATTAACCAAAAAAATATTATTCTTGCATAATTAACATATGTGGATCCAAAAAATATTCAAATAAATAAAGGCCGGTAAAGTTTCTTTTAAAATACGCTAAACGTTTGAGTTTTATCAAAACACAAAACTTATAGAAATCGCTGTCGCTGTTGTTCTGTTCAACTCTAAATTGCCTAGGGTTGGGATGAGCGTGTGATTTCACAGTGAATTCGGTGAATATGGCGTTTTTGTTGTTATTATTATTATTTGTTTTTTGAAAAATGATTCTTCGCATTGTTACGTATTATAATTTACCTCAGTTGAGTCTCCGATTTATTATGCTACGTACTTTGGATATTACGATTTCAAACAGCCGGAAATTTGAATTTAGAAGTTAATTGAATGTTAATATGTATTAAATTTATGATATTTGTTAAAAAGATTGATGCACACAGTTTTATTTTTAACAAAAAAGTATATTTTAATATACAAACAACAGTACAATTTATAATAACGGTTATTACAAATAATTATTCATATACAAACATTTTACAAGCTCACAAACAATATTCAGTCTTCTATCAGGTCTGGAACTAAATATTTTATCGACGGTACAGTTTTACAACGAGCGAATTAATTTTATGTCAATACATAGATACACTTCACTTGACAAGAATGCTAACTAGCTCTATTCTTGTTTGGCCTTACGCGATTTACAAGCTTACTTTTCGAAAAGGAAGATAGTTACCAAATGTTCTCGTAGAAATACTAACGTGGAAAATTAATTCTCTGAAGTTGAATGGTTCGTAATATTCGAAATCTATTAACGTTCCTGGTCAAATATCTGTAGTTTTCTTATTAATAAGCGTTTATCACAATTATAACTTCCGATGATTATAGTATGCTGACTATAGCAAACCATCAATATTATATTGTCTCCTGGCGAGTCGATTTATAAATTTCAGGCGAGGTTTTCGAAAGCTCAGTTGGTCCACCAATACTTGTATTTACGTACATATATTATACACTGTTAATTCTTACATAAGAGAATATCCTACAAATTTAGCGAATAGGCGAGAATTTTGCAATACACATTTAACGTGTATCTTTGAGCGAAAATTAAAAAACAAACTAACAAAACGACTGTCGTTAAACTTATATGCTTTTATTAAAACAACAACAAGACATTCCATTTAATTAGACAACATTGTAAGGCAACGTTTAGTTTCTGTAATGTTACATCAAGAAAACACTAGGTAATTACACTAACTTAAGAAACATTATCAAACAAAACAAAAGCCTTAAGTGTCTTTCGACTTAACACTAAACCTAAAATGAGTTATTTGAAAATGTATAGATTATTTGCAGAAATTTATTAAAAATAACTGTAAGAAATTCCTCGTGTAGGTTGGTTCGGAGCACTTTCCAGTGTCGTAATTTGTATTTTATCAATAGTAAGAACAAATACTGACATAGTTATTGGTCCTGCTATGCAGCGTTAAGGGTTAAGACTATTTGATAAACTATTCCGTGAGCCGTCATGAGATACAGAGCTTACGGTTTCTCTCCGAAACATAGACTAAACTGAATTGATGGTAAACCCAGTAATAACGACGAGTAAACATGTTCAATAAATTTTACACTGAAAGCTGTAAGTAAGCAAAAATTTAAGTTGAACGAAGTTCACTTACATATATTTTGCTAAACATTTCGGCTAATATTTAAGTCTCTTACACTTCAAATGATACAAATTTCATTCTAGATACTGACATAAAGAACTACGTGTTGGATATTCAGGGAATTTTATGTTCTGGAGAAGTCCTACTATTTATCTTTCTTGTGTATATTACAGGTTTTTTTTCTTACAAATAAATTTACTGGCTCTTGAGAACACTACAAGATGATTAAGATATAGTTAGTCGTTAACTTGTTCACTAGTACTTTTGCAGATAAACTATTCTCTCAGTGCAGTGTTTATATTTAGATACATAATAAAATGATATTTTTTTAAAAAATTCTTTACATGTATGTAAGTTTAAACTACTAAATTATATTAGAAATTTGAAAACAAACACGCTTTCTCAATGGTGGTACAAAATCATTACTGCTCTTTGCACATGGAAATAAACAAGCCATGGCAGTGTAACAGTTTAGTAGCACTATGTCTCGATGAAATGGAATGTCGTAAACAGTTTTCTAATGAAATGTTTGTAAACACTTAAAACTACGAAATTTCAGCTTACAAAAGCCAGACGTCTTCAGATCATCTTAAAACTGATATTGAAACTAGGCATAGGCCTAACTGACGTCTAACTAAAAATCGCAATGTAACTTCTTCATCAAATTAAATCCACATATGGTAAAAAAAAAAAAAATGCATTATATAATGTACAAAAGGTCTCACTTGAAAATGACACAGTACTCCATGGTTTAACCTTTAAAAAATAATGAGCGTTAGAACACTCAGTTTTTCTTCTTTTTCATAGTTTCTAGAAATGGGTGTCGTTTTCTATTCAAGATCGTCCTACAATCGAGCCAATACAGTATTTAAAATAAAATTGTTTTAATGCGTATATCTTAACTTCAACAGAAAAACGTAAACAATCTTTTTTAATAATTATTATGTTGATCTTATCTTTGCAGAATGTTGAAGCGAAAATTGATCTTATTAATAATCTCAACACAACCTACAGGACTGAAACTAACCGCATTCCCTACTTCAAATTACTTTGAAAAAAGTGGCATGCCTTTAAGGTACTCCTCTGTTTACTATGTGTTTTACCTTCTAAACAATAATAATAATTTTAACACTTTGTCACTGATTGTTCTCTTAATCTACAATTGGTATTAAACTGTCCTTTATATGTAATATTAGGGTGATTACGTCTGTTCAGAAACATTATAATAGTAGTATTAAAGCATTTAAAACAGTTTGGGCAACACCTTAAGTAAGGCAAAATGTTAAGTCTGTAATGAAGTCAAACAGCAACTTTTGACTTCAACAAACAATTAGTATTAAACAGCCCTTTATATGTAATATTAGGGTGATTACGTCTGTTCAGAAACATTATAATAGTAGTATTAAAGCATTTAAAACAGTTTGGGCAACACCTTAAGTAAGGCAAAATGCTGTAATGAAGTCAAACAGCAACTTTTGACTTCAACAAACAATTAGTATTAAACAGCCCTTTATATGTAATATTAGGGTGATTACGTCTGTTCAGAAACATTATAATAGTAGTATTAAAGCATTTAAAACAGTTTGGGCAACACCTTAAGTAAGGCAAAATGTTAAGCCTGTAATGAAGTCAAACAGCAACTTTTTCTGACTTAGCTTGAATTATTACATTGATTATTTATTCAAAGTCTGTATAGTGACTGTTTCTGGTTCTTGCGCTCTCTAACGGAAATAACAAGATTAAAAGATACTTAGATATTGTAGTCAAATATTACTCTATTAAAACTTCAGTTAAGTAGTACTACTTTGACTAAGATCGATCAAATTACAGAAGCAGATTCATTTCGAGATACAAGTTTCTTTGAAATCATTTGAAACGTAGAAAATATTGAAAACTTTTTTGCACTTATCTAGAGGTGAAGAAATGTCTTCATCTTAATGATCTGAAGACTTTTTGGAAAAAAGAATTGTCTTTATACTTAAATACATTAATTGTATATTGCACTAGTGTATCAATGTCTATAAGGCCCGGCATGGCCAAGTATGTTAAGGCGTTCGACTCGTAATCTGAAGGTCGCGGGTTCGAATCTCCGGTTGCACCAAACATGCTCCCCTTTTCAACCGTGAGGGCGATATAATGTTACGGTCAATCTCACTATTCGTTGGTAAAAGAGTAGCCCAAGAGTTGGCGGTGGGTGGTGCTGACTAGCTGCCTTCTCTCTAGTCTTACACTGCTAAATTAGGGACGGCTAGCGCAGATATCCCCTGAGTAGCTTTGCGCGAAATTCAAAACAAACAAACAATGTCTATATAAAAATACATTCTACAATTGATCAGAAAATAAAAGATGTAAAAGTGCCCCTCTCTTCTGAGAATAACACTCAAAGACTAATCAATCGAGAATAGTAAATGTATTATATGAAAATTCGCAATAACTATTAATCCTATTTTATTTTCTTGGATTACCAAAATTTAATGAACACGTTCTGTTTAAATTTTGTGTACTGGCTACACTTAATGTAAATTCGATTTCGCATAACATGAATAAAATGATGCAATGTAAATAATACCAAGTCTCTTTATTTTCTTGTGTTTAAGAGGCGTAACCTACTGTTTGAACTGAAGCAGAAATTTGGATTTTTTTTCCTCAATCGCTTTTGGGTGGATATATATATAAATTTTATTATTCTTACAACTTCAATATGTTACATGAGGTAGACAATTAGGTTTAAAATTTAGGTGTGTAGTAACAAAAACATTCGATTCAAAAAGTGCAAACCTGGATCGTTATGGCAAGAAAAACACCAATAGCAACCAAAGTAAGAAGATGTGAGTACAAAAATATATCTAGCATGAATTACTAACTGATTGATCAAAGTCAGTTCCTTAAATCCATAAAACTGGTTTTAACACAAGGTTTCAGAAGACAGAGGAGAGTATTACGTTTCGAAAAACACTCATCTAAGAAAAATAAATTAAACAGTATATCTCGTTCCTTGTATTCTTTAAGTATTAGAGCGTTCGATTGGCCCGGCATACCCAGGTGGGTTAAGGCGTTCGACTCGTAATCTGAGAGTCGTGGATTCGAATCCCCGTTGCACCAAACATGATTGCCCTTTCAGCCGTGGGGGCGTTATAACGTGACGGTAAATCCCACTATTCGTTGGTAAAAGAGTAGCCCAAGAGTTGGTGGTTTGTGGTGATGACTAGCTGTTTTCCCTCTAGTCTTACACTGCTAAATTAGGAACGGCTAGCACAGATAGCCCTTGAGTAGCTTTGCGCGAAATTTCAAAAAAAACAAACCTTAGCGTTCGAGTGAAAATGTAGGTATGCTTTTGTAATGCAGACATATATAAATATTGTTAGAGAAATAGCTTAATTATTTCTACTGAACACTCAGAAAAATTACGATTATTTATAAAAACATTTTCAATTAATATATATATATATATATGTAAGTGGTGCGAAAACGTTGAATTCCTTTATACTTGTTTCTACAAGAGACAGCTACTCTTCCAGACATCTTAGTTTCATTATGAACACTGCCTAATCATTCTGTTAGAGAAAACCTGTCCTCTAAATTTGTTTCTACAAAAGACAGTTGTCGTCTATCCACCTAATTTTCATTAAGGAAATGTTGAAGTTTTGATAATTAAAACAAATTTGGGTTTTATTTAAGTGTAACTTTTGTTACCTGAATACTAATTTAACTATAATATGCACTCAATCATTTCTGTTAGTAGCACAGGGAAATAAACATGTCATGACAGTGTAACTGTTTAGTAGCACTATATCTGAATGAAATGGAATGTCGAAAACAGTTTTCTGATAAAATGTTTTTAAACACTTAAAACTACGAAATTTCAGCTTACAAAAGCCAGACGTCTTCAGATCATTTTAAAACTGAAATTGAAAGTAGGCACAGGCCTAACTGACGTCTAACTAAAAATCGCAATGTAACTTTTTCATCGAATTAAATCCATATATGGCAAATCAAAAGGAAAAAAAAATGCATTATATAACTTATAAAAGCTCTAACTTGAAAATAACACAGATAGCTTTAAGTAGCTTTGCATGAAATTCAAAACCAAAAAGTGTAGTAAATGTATACAATTTTTTCTCAGCGCTATTAGTTAGAAAAATCAAGCTGCCAATAAACGTGGATGACATAAATATGTAATTGCAAATTCTTATTCGTAGATCATAAAAAGTGAACATCATAAAGAAAATTAACAAGCGTAATTGTAAAAACTAATATCAGGGTTAAATTGATCGTTACAACTAACCCAGTAAAGATGTAGAGATGAATTTTTCTATTTTCTTACAGCCAAGCCACATCGGGCTATCTGCTGAGCCCACCGAGAGAAATTGAGCCCGTGATTTTAGCGTTGTAAATCCGTAGACATACTGGGAGGCAGGTGTAGGTGTATTTTACTTCAGTAAAATATGTTTGAAAATATCGCCAACAACCAGGGTGTCAAATTGACGACATAACAAATACAATAATTATAAATAAAAACAGTATATCAAATTAAATATATTTACTAATGGTTTGAGTTTAATTCTATACTGAAAGGTGGCATTGACCAGGAGTTAATTAATGCACGTTAATTAATTGTAGGTAACTCATTTTCCACAACGATAGAATAACACAGAACAATTTAAAGAGGTTAAGTTGCTATCTATCTACTCCAGCAAAATATTACAACAATGTTTCATTACGGATTAGCCATTATAGGCCATGGTAGAAATAGTAAGGTAATTTGATGCGCTTAGTTGAATGTTTAATGCGAAAGAATAACACAAGTGTATGATGTGTGTGTATCTATATAGTGCAATTTATGTGTAAGCCTTTGAAGAGTTCGTATAAGTAAAGGTACGCTTTACGAGGTATTATATATTATTAATTAAATGTATTGTTTCAAAAAGCATAGGTACACTTTTCAGAAGAAATGGGGGGCCTGGCATGGCAAGGTTGGTTAAGGCGTTCGACTCGTAATCTGAGGGCTGCGGTTTCGAATCCCCGTCGCACCCAATATGCTCGCCCTTGTGGGGGCGTTATAATGTGACAGTCAATCCCACCATTTGATGGTAAAAGAGTAGCCCAAGAGTTGGCTGTGGATGGTGATGACTAGCTGCCTTCCCTCTAGTCTTGCACTGCTAAATTAGGGACGGCTAGCGCAGATAGCCTTTGAGTAGCTTTGCGCGTAATTCAAAAACCAAGAAATGGGGTGTAATTTTTAAATTTTGGAATTAAATCCCGAGTAAAACGGATGTATACATTCCAAAATATTTGAGAAAACCCTACTAAGCAAATCCATTCAGTTAGTTTGGCTTGTAGAGAACTATCCTTTCACTAGTAGTAAAACGATAGATGCTAATTATCTGTACTGCTCTTTTTAAGAATTGTACGACTTCAAGATGTCGTAAAATCACCTAAGCACGTATAAAATTGTGTTAATTAATATAAGTATTAAGATACTGATTGACGTATATATAACTGGGAGAGTATCGAAAGTAAAGACACGAATATAAAAAATTGAGAGAATAATAAGTAATGGCCAAGAATAGTTTGGCTGTGTAATAAAATATAAATAGAATGCGAAAATACTCAGTATATAGTGAAGAATGCCTTATTTAAACCGCCGATAAAACTGTCCAGTACATAATAATTTAGTAGCCTAATGTACTATTTCATTTTTAACAATATACTTCGTAGCACAGGAGATGAATGTCCTACAAAATGAGTTATGGTCTTAACCCCCCCCCTTTTGCTTTCTAGTAAGGCAATTTTTTTCACATTAAACTACTACACTGATTACACGAAATAAACTTCTTCCTGTGTAATTTCAATATTTTATAATTGCCAGTATTTTGTACCAAAGTAAGAATTTGTAATTTACTTTAGTCGGTATTTATAATCTAAGAAAAATTATGATTAGAGTTCTATCGACTTCCCTGAATTTTCCAATCGAACATATTACCAAACACAAGACGAGCGATCACTTTTAGTAACGTTTAACACACGCCTACAACTTCTAATCATGGAGATCTAGTGAATAGAAAAATACGATGTAAGAAACGGCAGTTTTAAAAAAGGAAAAAACTGTTAAAAAGCTTTTGACAACGTAAAACCTAGATTCAGATTATTCATAGTATTTATCGGTAGAACAATCATATGAATTGCATTATGGTATGATTATCTAAACCATTTAGTTAATTATTTCATTGCAGATTGGTCGTTCTTTGTTCGATAGAATCACACAAACTAGTTCTATGTAGAAAAGTTCTTATTCACTGCCTTTGAATAAACTAACTTGACAAGGCTTAGTTGTTCTTCCCCAACGGTAGAATAAAAAAGTAATTCTAAGTCGTTGAATTTCTCAGCTTTACTTTGACATTCATAAATTATTCTCCATTTAGGTACAGTGAGGTTGTGGTGTTCTTTAGTAAAACTGGAATCAATGGTTAAGTACTAAGTAGTGAGACAACACAAAAGTGCTTTTCCAAAAAAATAAAATGAACACAGACAATGGAGGAAGAACACGAACAGTTGTTTTAAGCAGGAGAGGAATCATCTTTATTGTGCACAAGCAAAAATAAACCTGCTAGAGTTTTCACTTAGTATTGACTAGCCCTCACTGTAATATCAGAACACTCTTCACACAAGAGAGACAAAATTATGTCTGTCCTGCACTTTAAACTTAAATCAAAGACCTGGTTCAGTATCTTGCAATTTCAGATTATCTAAGTCATTAAATTTATATATTATCATAATACATATTCACAGGGAAATTAACTCCCAACTCGTACAACTTGTTCAAATAGCTGTACTACTTTTTTTTACTTGGTTATGATGCAAACCATACTGACGGATGACACAAAAGCATGGCTAATCATTATGGAATGCCGACTATAATTTGTTACCTTTGCCTGAGGCGAGTATTAACGTAAATTTATGACTACTTACGTCGTGTTAACTCTCGGCAAAACATCTGCGCGAAACAGTTTTCGAAAAGATTCACCATTGTAACTCCAAAACCAAGTACTTTGATTTTTCTGGAATTCTAGTTTCATCAATATTTAAAAAGAAGTTTATTATGTAAATGGCAGAAATAGGATATCAAGATTTTTCCTGATTTAGGTTCATATATGACATTCCCTGTATAGGTCAAAGGTAACTTTCTCACAGTGAATAGAGGGCAGTGCCCAATCGTGTAGTTTTGCGCTAGAAAGAACAAGAATCATATAAAACAAACCTTACACAATTTGTCATTACAACGAAACTTTCTTATGAGTCAGATTTATGAACCGTCAACAAATTTCAGTGTTAAACATACGTGGCCTAGTATATTACGAAATTCTCATGGATTATTAAAATAAATATCAAATATCCATAACTTTGCAAAACTTATTATACTTATAGATATATTAATATTTGCTAGCTTAAACAGTTTTTAAAATTGTCTTGTTGAACATTTATCAATTTAACTCATGAAGCACAAAACTTTGAGTGTAAAAATAGATCTACAGTAAGTGTTGTTACATTTTGTAGTTTACTTAGGAACAGACTGAAATTATCATCTCGAATGGTAATTGATGAACACATATAGGATAATCGGGCAGGACAGAAACCCATGGGGTTCATGTTTGTTGAAACAGAATGATCAGCTACTGACTAGAGGAAAAATAGCTAGTAAGTACCATTTACCACAATTAGTGCTTTGATAAGTTCTGTGAATCGCTTAGCGGGATTTAAAGTCGCTTTATAACGCGCTCACAGCTAAGATGCGATGCCAGTTCAGTGGCATCATGTCTCGAACTTATCTAAATTCATCAAAATGTTTGCATAATTAACTACAATATAAACGCCATAGTCTTATACGAATACACTTCTGGACTTCCTTAATAATACTTTATAAGTTAAAAATAAGAATGTTCAATCTAAACACACCAAAATATATGTGTACTTTATTGAACCGTGATATATTTGTTCCCGTTTTATTTTGTTGTTGTTGAACAATGTTCTCACTCATGTTCTCTTCCCTTGTGATGTGCAAATGTTGAAGGTTGAATGGAGCTTTGCTCAGGGAATACCAATCTCGATTAGTTTGGTTTAACTCTGTGTGATGATCGATAGTTTCAGATATTGTATAGTAAGGACATGAGTAACTATACTAGAGACGACCTACACTGGCCAACGATAAGTTAATTCACACAAACGACTGACAGCTACAAACAATAATATAAAGAAGCTGTAGATCAGTAAAGCGTTTATCAATGTACTGAGTCATACACTTCCCGAACAACTCTTTCTTTCATTTATATACTCCCTCTACCTTCTTTTGTATGAGAAATGTTGAAAATAAACTGCTAAATGGAGGTAAACGAAGGTGAAGTCATACAGGTAATTTCGTTAATTATGATAAATCCACTTCCTTGAAATAAGTGTCTTGTTTGTTATGAGTATTAGAAAAAGATATGAAATACTTGAAATTAAAATAAGTTTTAATATTTTTTCATAACTTAAATAGATATTACTGGCGAGCCCATGAATCTATGGTTGGTATTTACAGAGCTGCTATAGAAATACGCTTGAACTACTATTTCGCACTTCTGTGTTTCAATGTAATGATCATTGCCGCTACAATGCATGTTCAATATCTTTATGAGCAGTAATTAATAGGTCTACTTATTTACGTACTGAGGCCCGGCATGGCCAAGCGCGTTAAGGCGTGCGACTCGTAATCTGAGGGTCGCGGGTTTGCATCCCCGTCGCACCAAACATGCTCGCCCTTTCAGCCGTGGGGGCGTTATAATGTTACGGTCAATCCCACTATTCGTTAGTAAAAGAGTAACCCAAGAGTTGGCGGTGGGTGGTAATGACTAGCTGCCTTTCCTCTAGTCTTACACTGCTAAATTAGGGACGGCTAGCACAGATAGCCCTCGAGTAGCTTTGTGCAAAATTCAAAAACAAACAAACAAACAAAAATATTTACGTACTCTAATGTAGATGAATGTTAAATTTGGGGTCCGTTTTCGGGAAATTACCGTTTGTTTCGCGAAATACCAGGGCTCCCTTATGGATTGGGCTAAAAGTTTAACCTTTGTGCAAATTTTGGGACCGAGATGATTCGTTTGATACCATTCAAAAGTCGGAGAAGTTTGGTTTCAAGCGCATCTAAAAACCAGTATTTTGATGTGGTCTCCCTAGAAATTGCTTTTGTAATTAATTGTAATTAAACAAAGTTACACGAGGGTTATTTGCGATATACGTCTCTAATTTAAAACTGTAAGATTAGAGAGAAAACAGTTAGTCATCACCACCTACCTCCAACTCTTGGGTTATTCTTTTACCAACGAATAGTAGGATTGATTATAAGGCTTCCAAGACATGTTTCATGTGACAGGGATTCGAATCCGCAACCCTCAGATTACAAGCCGAGTGTCTTAACCCCCTGGTCGTGCTGGGCCAGAATCAGACGCTAAATTATGTTATGAGGATTACAACTTGTCGGTTTTAGGCCCATTTCTGGCTCAAAACATTTGCTATTTATGTCTAAACATTTAGTATATTTGCATTTTTGAAGAGTATTTTTAAATTAGTTGTTTTTATTGAAATATGAATTACTTAAGATGTCTGTTTCTTTATCCAGGTTGAAATGTGTATTTTTTACAATACTTTTATGTTATTTGCTAACGTGTAGACGGCTAGAAATTTGGTAATATAATGTTCTTTTGTATAGTTTCAAGTCCTAGTTAAAATATCTTGGAATATTTTAACTCACTCAATCACTTCAGGTGAAGATAAACGAATCTGTCTATAGATGTATGATTTTGTGAGGAAAGTGAAAACGAGAGTAACAGGTCAGCTCGGAAGTTTTCATTGGCGGATTTAATAACACCTTGTTATTCTACCAAACAACAAAATAACGAGTTGTTGTTAACATTTTAGAAAGCTCATTAAATATAATTACATTATTGCAATTGTTATTTCCTGTTCTGTTTTGTGTTTTGTTTTAGCATTCAAGATGAATCTTAAATACGTAGTAAATTCAAGCTAATTTCATACAGATGTTTGTTCTACGATTTGAGTTTTAAAATTAACGAAATTATAGAAGCATGAATTTAATAAAATATTATGTTTAACATAATAATTAAATATAATTATTACAATTAACATAAATAACAGAAACAAAAAGTGGTTATTCATAACGTAAATTTAGTCTCTAATGCTATCAAGCAGGTAAGAAAGCTTAGCATTATTGTAATATATTTTCATAAGGGCTATCTGTGTTTGCACAAACCAAACATCGACTTTCTGAATCCAATTTATTTAAATCTAGTTGAGTTCAGTCAATTTTATAATAATATTTATAGTAACAGAATTTTTTGTCCCTCAGTTAGTAAGGTTGCATTCCCTCGGTGAAAAAGTCCTAGTTACGGGTTTGCAAACAAGTTTCAGCTAGTTAGCAATTTAAGAAATTGTGCGGGTGTTTTATAGAATTTTAAAGTTTTTTTTCACGATATGAGTAAAAGCTCTTAAGCTCATGAATGCAGCTTTAGGAATTAACGTGTTTTCTCACTGTATGCAGACCGATCGGCTTTATTTAATAAAGGCGTGGGATGTAAGTGGTTATTATAAAATATTTCCTTTCAGTTGGTTCTTGATACATTACTGCCTTCATCCCTAGATTATCCTCAAAGTTTCAGAACTTACATATATAGGGGTGACTGGAGTATGTTAAGTGTCTGTAAGAAACATAATAAAAGATAAATGGTAGTCAGTGGGTTTGTAATAAACAGATACAGCCAAAGGGAACGTTGAATGAAGCTGTTGGTGTCTAAGGAGCTACCCAAGCAAATCTGACAAAAGAAAAACTAGACTGTGAGAAAGCTTTCTAATTAACTTAAGTACGCAGATGGTACGTCTACATCAAGTTACCTATACAGAATAGCTAAAGTTCATTGATATTCACTTAAGATTTTGTTTACACCCAAACTAATGAACAGCTCAAACAAGTAGTTTTAATTTACTAAATAAATTGAATAATGGATTCGATATTTAAAGAGATATAAAGCTACTGGTATACACTAGAGAGGTCGGATATTTTTGTATATAAGTAAGCTTACCACGCCTCTTTTTCGATTAAAAGTCTATTTCGTTAACATGTTTAATTAAGACATTTCGTCATGAAATAAATGAAACTAATGAAACATCAAGTATGTGATGTCTAGGTTGACTTGTATTGTGGTAATACTTGAAGTTACGCTGATAATTCCGCTCGAAAGATATTAAGACTATTAGTTTTGATAACGTAGAAACGTCATTCAAAAAAAAAAACAAAACACGAAAAATGTCCTTATTAGAGCACATTTCCTTATCAATTTATAATACAAATGTGTTATTGATAATAAAAGAAATATTTTCTCTAAGTGGTTAATTTGTTTTTGCCCCCAGTATTTCGTGTTGCTGAAAGTGTCTAAGAAAATAAATACTTTAAAATTAATTAAATGTAAGTTCGCTACTTTTAAGTTTATTTTTCTTTGTACAGTTTTGAACCCTCTACGTTAGATAACTGAGGGTAATTGAAACATGAGTTATTAGTAGTCATCATATGTTAGAAGATTTGTAGCCAAGCAATGCTATAAACAGTATATACTACCTGCGTTTCAAATGTTAAATACAAGCGCAATTATCTTATTAAAGCAGAAAATTAATTAAATCGTTCGTTCAAAGTTTTAGGTTTAACAGTTCACAAATCTCTATGGGGTAAAGTCATGAGACAGTTTGTTGTTTGTCACTCGATATTGTTGTCAATATTATTATTTATAGTAAACTCTATCGTTCAAATATTGTATTTGCTTTTTCTAGAATTAGATTTTTTTTCTTTCTGGTTCTTTTTTGATTCCATTATTATTGACTAATTAATATTTTTGATAATTTGTTTATTAATATTGGTGTAAAGTCCTGGCCAGTCATTTGTTCATTAACTTGTGTTGAATTTATTTCTAAGTGTTGTTATTGTGAATAAGTTTTGTTTCTATTGAACCCTGATGTCAGCGGCATGTTCATTTTACACCGTTAGATTGCCACCCTAACAGGGACATTTTTATAAAGGTTGAATTATGGCTTTGGTTTGTCTTTTTCTGGTTTCTCAGCTTCGTATCAAGTGATAAATTCAGCAATAACGTAAGTTCAGTTAAACATAAGTTAACTGGCGTTTGAAAGTAACTGTGTTACGAGGGAAGTTAGTCTGACGTGGCAAGCTTGAATTACGTTACCGTAGTCATCCCACCACCCCATGCCAGTTGAAGTTCGACGGTAAGTTGGATTTTGATATCTAAGAGTTTCTTAAAAGTTTAGAAAAACATTTTTATATGTATCAAATATCTGTGAATAAATACCCTGCTTAAAGCTTCACCAAGAGAAAGAGAACCACCAGATACTGAGATAGTTATTGAAGGGTATAATTATCGTCTGTCACTCGATATTGTTATTAATACTGAACGATACTGTTTGAATGTTGTATTTGTGTATTTCTGGATTTTTTTTCCTGTTTCTTACGCCTTATTCCATTACTACTGATTTATTAATGTTTGTGATACAGTGTTTGACGTCCTGGCCGAGTACTTGTTTATTGACCGTGTTGAATTTATTTATAAGTGTTGTTATTCTGAATATATTTAGACCGTTACAGGTTATAGAATCATCTTAACTCGCTATACAGTAAACTAAATTAATTTAAATGTATTAATAATGACAGGATATTGTACCTAATGAATTGTATAAGGCCTAACTGTACGTTGGTTTGCTGACCCCCTACTGTGTTGATAAGGTTTGATGAGGTGAAATTGTAGTCCTCACAGAAGGATAGATATATTTTTGTTTTACTTTTGTTGGAAACGAAAAAATCTTAAATACGCACATAATCACTAGACAGTTTCTCTGCTCTATAATATCGAATAATGTCCAAGCATTTCGCTCACATCTACATTAAGTTGCTCCATTGTGATTTAAAAGGACCCAAAACCCCCATAGGTATATTATATGTCACCATTGTAAGAAGTCTAAAAGTGACTGACTAAAACCGTATTGATAAGACTTGAATGGCGAAACTGCAGTACAGTCAAAGGTACGGCCAATCAAGGAACGCATACTGTTCTCACAGCTCCTCTTTTCAGTTTAACTTTCGATTAAAAAAAATAGATATACACACAGCTTAAAATCAGTCTTTTCTTAATTATCAAATGATATAATTGATATTTCTATTGTTGAAAATATAAGCTTGAAGATGAATTACACGCTTCAAATAAAATGTGTAGAGTCATAGATAACTGTATAAGAGAGTGAAACATTTTCAATAAAGATAATACGTGCAACATTTAAAATGCATAATCTATGCTTGTTTGTTTTTGAATTTCGCGCAAAGCTACTCGAGGGCTATCTGCGCTAGTCGTCCATAATTTAGCAGTGTAAGACTAGAGGGAAGGCAGCTAGTCATCACCACCCACCGCCAACTCTTGGGCTACGAATAGTGGGATTGATCATCACATTATAACTCCTCCACGACTGAAAGAGCGAGCATGTTTGGTGTGACGGGGATTCGAATCCGCGACCCTTAGAATACGAGTC
Organism: Tachypleus tridentatus; assembly: GCF_004210375.1. Classification (NCBI taxonomy): domain Eukaryota; kingdom Metazoa; phylum Arthropoda; class Merostomata; order Xiphosura; family Limulidae; genus Tachypleus; species Tachypleus tridentatus. Next base: position 103,021,854 of record NC_134837.1, on the reverse strand, counting down.
GAATGCCTTAACCCACCTAGCAATGCCGGGGCCTTACGTACAAGATTAAAGAAACAACAACGTAAACACAAAGTCGTTTTCATTTCAGTCTCATTCATTTTTTCCTATAAAAAATCTACCAAAAATAACATCACATACAAATTTCTAATAATTTGTTTGTTTTTCCAGTCCAAGTGACAGTCAAATGGCGTCTCGCAGCAAGGTGACATATGTCAACACTACAACTATATTATGAGGTGGTGAAGACATCCTTGACTGACATCTGGCATAGAAACCAAATATTAGGAAATCCTTTATGTTAACGATTTTCTCCTAAGTACTTAAAACCAAGTTTAGCACGCAATCTGAACTAGAAACTGTTTGTACTATAAAGTTTTGTTTTTATACTGAATTAAAATGCACTTGACACTAATACGCGCTCTAAGAATATATGATCAAAAAGGAAGGAAAAGAACAAATGCCGGCGTGAAAGTATGTGGTCAAAGTTCATACTAAACAAGTTGGTTAACGTTAGGTCTTGGTACCAAGCGTGTGGAAACACTCTGAAATCACTTTTTTCCTCTTTGGGTAAATTAACAAAGTATAGAGTAGCCTTATCCGGCTTGTAGATACAATAGTGTATTATACGGTATATTAGTGACAATTTAGAGATAAGACAGAAAAAAAAACGCACACACACACATTAAATTCTAAGCACAGTATGATTTTTAAAAATGTCTTTGAAGACAAGACTAAAATGTGTTTAACCAATGTACTAAGAAACTCTCATCTCAATAAATGCATAGAATTCGGCAAATTGTCAGTTTTAGATTGTGAACGACAAAAGAAAACAATACAGTGATAACAGTACACGTTTGCAGAATGAATACAAACCCTGTTGCTAGTTTTGGACACATTATTACACAGAAGCAAAGAGGAATCGTGTCCAGTCTAATCACTTGTTTACTTTTTTTTTGTCTGTTTCAAAACTTGTAATTAGATTCATTTCAGATGACCGAAAATGAAACATAAGGAATATGAGGTACGCCTATTAACTTAAGGTTGTTTTCTTCAATCACCCCTCCCGATGCTATAAAGTGGGTTTCGATACCAGTGGTGGACGGATCACAAACAGTCAGTCCCTTGTGTAGCTTTCTGCTAAGTTCCAAACAATCAATCCTTCAACCAAAAAGTTCTAGAGACGGGACTAACTTGTTTCATATGTCAAATTTCGGGTGGAAAACCTGATTTTCACAAGTGAGGTCTAGTCTATTACTTTTTACACACAGAAAGTGAATTTCGCATCCATTTTACGGTTCAGACTCAAGTGTATTGCACAGAGACAAAACGAAGTGGCCTACAGTTTTAAATATCCCAGGTTTCAAACCTCCGTATCTATCAAGAATAAAAAAGATCACTTAATTACAGAAGCACGTGCGAGCAACGCTACCCCCCAAAATATCGATTTTTAGATGCGTTTTAAACCGCTTTCATAAGGTTTTTTGGCATAAATTAAATTATCTTTATATCCAAAAAGAAAGAGGTAATTCCATAGGGTTTAAGTTATCTTTGAAATAATAATAGCTACTCCAATTTATCAGCTTATTTCTTAGCTACCGTCTCACAGAACAAACTTAATGGTGAAACGATTTTTTGTTTTGCCAGCACTTGACCACTTTTACTTAGTTGCAATAAAGTATTCCTCTCTTGCTTTTACATTGTGAGTACAGATCGTAAAAATAAATTTTCTCAAAGTTCATTTTTACCACAATAGTTCCATTTGTTTTTTCGATGAAGGATGGAGATAAATATTAACTGTCAGTTGTTGAGTTACACTTTAAAATCAACAAGACTCTGAAAAGCTAAATTCGAAAATAACTTAATGTTTATTTATTTGGGCTATTTATTACACAAATACTTCTTATAGTAATTAACCAATAATGTTCACTATAGCTCTAACAAATTGAGACTTAAGTTAGATTTAGCATAATTCTTTCCTCCTTTCGCTTTCTGCAACTTCTAACGAGATAAATCTACTACAGCTCTAATAGATAATGATAGACCTGATTTAGGTTTAGTGTCATTCATATCTTTTCCCCTTGGTGGACTTAGCTGATAGCCCGATGTGGTTTTGCTATAAGAAAACCCACACATATTTCTTTTCAGGGTTTCATTCAGGTGCGTAATTTGTCTAGCAACTTATAATCAGTAGAACTCACTACTGTCTTAGCAGATTATGGAAGACGTAAATTGGATTTAGTGCAATCAATTTCGTCCTAGAATTCTCATTCAAGCGAATACATTGCGTTGTAATACAAATCTAATAAAAATCAGTCTCCAGCACAGTGTACGTCTTAAGAAAAATTAATGTCTTTTATCAGTGTAATTATTAAACTTAAAACATACTTCACATTCTAAAAATACAAATAGCTTTACTTAAAAATTAAAACGTTTAAAATAATAAACATTATCAAAATTATTCTACTTACTAGAGATTCTGTAGTAAGCAAAAAATGATGCTAGGATTTGTTATAAAATATCTACAAACTGGTATTCTTGATTAATACCATTTCAAATTAACTATAATATATAGTGTAAGATACAAATTACCGAATATAATTTATTTTGATCTAATTTATAAATTTCGCTGTAAGTGGAATTATAAAATGCCACAGCGTCATCAGAAAATATTAAGACAAGTTTTAGGCTTACTCAATAATGTTATACATATAAAAATTTTCAGTTTCAAAGATCAGACTATTAATAATAATAACAAAGTCGTGCGTAAATCGGTTTTCATACTTCTAACTTCCATGATTATAAAGAACTGCATCGAATGTAACATCATTTTATTTTATAGACTTTCTGTCTTTCTTTACACACGGACTATGTCAAGTTGAAACATATTTTTCAATTTACTAAGTTGTATCAGTCAGTCACACCTGTTGTAACACGATATAAACGAATCAAAACAGTGCGTTAGTCAATAAACTATTTGACAAACACAATAGTAAAAATCTAACAGTTCTGATTCAAAATAGCATCAGAACAAAGTTTACAAATTTAACCAATAACATTTGACATTCGTCAAATTTAAAGATTAATCTCTAAGAATGGTTTAAGTTTTTACTATTAACGTCAATTAAAAACAGTCTAATTGACTTATTTTGAGAATAAGTTTACTAGACTAAGTCTTATGTTGTATATATTGAAATACGTTATATTAAAGCTATTTTGAAGCCTCGTCGCATTATTACAATCAATATCATCACGTCCAGTCGTACTCTATCTGACGTCCTAGCCTCTTGAAATGAGCCCTTACATTACAAAATGCTCCATCATAAGAATGCTATTTTCAAAGCATACCACTCCTCCCTGCTGGCTTTCCATATTTTATCTAATACAAGAGGAAGTAGGTTTCCTTGCTCCCTTTACAGCAGCTCGATAGCACAGAAATCCATGAGCAGTGCGTCTGGCGAATTGACAGGTATACTTTCATACGGAATATCACGAATACCTGTTTCATTCAACAGCTCCTTGAGGTATACCACAGTTGTAATTATGTATCGTGAAAGCAAACTGTGTACATATTACTCGTGTCGCTTCTTCAATCACAGATCCTTATGGGTTACGTATTTTTGCGTGAATCACGTTAGCCGCTTTTGACACTGGCATTTTGTTTATGGATTTTTCATTTCTTTCAAAATGCTGCTCTTGATGAACCTGGTTCCGCAAGCTGATCTATATTCCTTTGTTTTTTAATGTCTTTAAGGACAAATGACATCCCTGGCTTTAAATTCAATTCCGCGATATGAACAAATCTTTGATAAAAATGTATAAAAAGCCAGTGACGGAAATGGTTTTACGCGTTCTTTCCAAATGCGATTACTATTTCGTGACATAACACTGCTTACATATCGCCAAAGAATATAAAAATATAGTTCTGATACAGCCTGTTCCACCACGACTTTATATATGAACTGTATTGGTTAGATAACCTGCTGTTTGTATATTTAAAATCGTTTAAAGAAAACGTACCTAATCTTCTATACCCTCTTAAAGATCTTCAATAAGAAATACAAGCAAGTTTAGACAATTTATTTATTGTATATGTCTAATGACCATATTACCAAAACGAGGCGTGTGGAATTAAACATTTTTTGTTTTATGTACATTACCATACATTTTATTTCCAGTAAATGATTATTTTATCTTGCGTTTCCTCTTTCCCTTCCTTCAGTTTGGTGATCACCGTTACAGATAGATCAAAATGCATGATTATATGGCCATCTGCCACAGTTATTCAGTAAGGCAGAATACAAACAGTCCTTTATGTAATTTCGTGTTTAACGAGAAAGAAACAAACAAATGTTTGTTTGTTTATTCTTTTGTTTCAGTTTTCACCCAAAGCTACACGAAGGCTATCCGCGCTAGCAGATGAAATAGCACTGACATACTAGAGGGAAGGTAATAGTTGCCATCACTAAACGCCAACATTTGGGCTACTCTTTTATCAACGAATAGTGGGATTGACCGTGACTTTATAATGCCACTACCACTGACAAGATAAGCACGTTTGGTAAAACAAACAAATGAATGCCATCGTCAAGTGAAAAAAATATTTTAGTATTTTATAGCATCCGAGAGATGGTGAATGTAAGATGGAGGCCAAACGTATAATTTTCTGCCTTATCGCAATGAAAACTGTCAAGCGAATCACTGAAAGACGTGCTCATGCTGAAAGGTGGCCTGATAATTTTTTTCTGAAGCTGCTACTTTGCTATTAAATGATGATTGGGCAAAAGTCACATTTCAAAAACTCTTATCGCATCCGAAAGACAACAGAAATGGCACCTTTTTAACCAAATGTATCATACAATCACAAAGAAAATTGTTTAGTTATTTTTTGTTTTGCTTTTGATAAAATTTAAACATTGTTTTGGAATCCGTGTTTCTTGCCTGATATGGTAGTTACAACATAAAACACACTCTCTTCTCATATTTAATACCTGATCTTTTTTCAGAAGCGCGAAACTTATGATAAAGATAAGCAGAATACATAGATGAGTACAAACGGATGTATTTTAAGTATTGTAATTGTAATGGACGTTTTTATTGTAGTCTGTAGTTTCTTTCATTTCAAAGAAAGAACAAATATGTGACAGTAACATAAATGTGAAAACTGTAATCAATTACATTACTGATTGAGGAAGATATCTAAATTCGACGTCACCGTTTGTACACTATTTGAATAACGCAATAAAAATCAGCTTAAATCTCTAATATTACTTCATTTAGATTGTGTCACAATGTTTTTATAACTAAGGAAAAAAAAAAGGGAAGTATATATTGTTAAAAGGTACAGCAGCTTTTAACCAGGATGTTTATAATCGTTTGCCAATGTCATTAAACAAGATTACGCCAGTATTTCTAGAAAAAGGACATATTTTTGTATTTGCATACTTTCTTGTTGAAATGGAAGAATCATCTGTCTTTAGAAAGAGTGTGTGTGTATATATATTTGAAAATATTTTTATTTTTAAGAAATGCTTTCTGAGTTGCAAGAAAGATGTAATGTCATTGCCATCTAGCGGCAACAGGCACATTTAAAGTAATTTACACTTCTCAGTTTTGTTTTAACATTGTTATTGTATTATTAATTTAAAACTAAAAGTATTGTTATGAGAAAAACTTGAGAGGATTTTTTACTTTGAAACTTGTTATAACGACTAAAAATTATCTGAACATTTGTCATGTAGAATACTCATACAAACGGCAGAAAAGAAATTACTTTAACATTTACAAAACGCTACTTGGTTACTTAGACACTAAGTAAACCACACTATTTCTAAGCGAACGTACTATGTCATTTTGTTGTCCTATGGTTTGTAAATTATTCACAAAAATAAGCGCTGGTTGCTAATTGCACTGAGCATGGCCTGGCCTGCTGGTTAGACCCCTCAGTTAACTCGTAATCTGCGGGTCGCGGATTCGAATCATATCATTGAACACTGTTTGAAATTTCGCACAAAGCTACTCGAGGGCTATCTGTGCTAGCCGTCCCTAATTTAGCAGTGTAAGACTAGAGGGAAGGTAGCTTGTCATCACCACCCACCGCCAACTCTTGGGCTACTCTTTTACCAACAAAAAGTTAGATTGACCGTCACTTTATAACGCCCCCACGGCTGGGAGGGCGAGCATGTTTGGCGCGACGGGGATGCGAATCCGCGACCCTCAGATTACGAGTCGCACGCCTTAACACGCTTGGCCATGCCGGGCCTCATTGAACACGCTCCCCATTTTAGTCATGAGTGTTTTAATATGTTAAGTCCTATTATTCGTTTATAAATAGTAGCTTGACAGTTGGCGGTGAGTGGTATTGACTAGCTGCTTTCCCTCTAATCTATCACTTCAAATTAATGACGGCTAGAAAATATAGCCCTCGAACAACTTCACACGAAATTTAAAAAACAACCAACAACCATCAAGCAAACGGCTCATAAACAGGATTGTACTATTCACCAGATTAATTACAAGATATTCCTTCCCTCGAATTATAGATGAATAAAGCGCGACTCCAAAGTGCCAAATCAGTAAAAAATATCATTAAAATTTGCGCTACGTACAATAACGGTATGCATGCTCAACATGGATTAACATAGCACCAAAACACGTAAAAGGTAAACTACAAAACATACAAAGCGCTCAAATCCACATGAGATTCTACATAGATTGCAGAATTATGGGATTATTATAAGGGTATTTGTGTCCAATATATTTCTAGTGATTTGATCTAACGAAAAGTGTGCCCGATGTCATTGGAACTGTTTGAGGTATAAGGCAGTCGCACAAACTAAATAATGAAAATATGATAAAACCACATTAAGTACTACTATAGTTATATACATTATTTGTCTGTCTTTATGCGCAAAGCTACACAATAGACTATCTGTGCTCTGCCCACCACAGATATCTAAATCCGGTTTTTAGCTATGTGTACGTACCTAGACATGGTTAAAGAGAGGTCTAAGAGTGAATTCGATATTTTGGATAGAAATTGAGCCATAATCATAGTTTACATACATACGAAGAAAATGTCAAGTCATATGTTAAATTTACCTAAGTATATCGAAACGTCGTCTCCTGTTATTTCATCCAGTATGTTGTTCGTAAAAAACATAAAATTGTTTTGGGCAATATTATATCTACTAATAAATTTTTCAAACAATATCTGAACGTAGCTAGACAATTAATAAACAAATAATGAATGAGAAATGTCACGCAATTTTCAACAATCACAACAACGAAAGAAAGAATATTAATTTTATTAGAGATGAAACTAATCTCATGAGCATAACGAAGTCATTAATTACCTTCTAATTAACTCTACAAACCTCAATCTGAAGGATTATTTTAAGCTGTATAAATCTGACTTTTGTTGGAAAAATCATTATATTCACTTATTTTTTGTTCTGTCGCCACTAGATGGATTTATAGTATAATTTGTATTTGCTAAAAATACTTAATTAACGTACTCTCTGTAGAGTGGTAGAGAAAATATTTAGCCCCAGAGTGTGATTTACAAATAAACAAAATATAGTATGAGCAAAGACTATTTATAATAACTAATTATTTTTATAGAATCATAGTGATATTTCAGTTGATTATGCAATAGTGTGTACCTTGAAAACGTTTTGATTATTTTCTATACGTTTAACAGTCACATTGACGATAAAATTAAAGCTGTGTCACTCCTAAGCATATGTTAGTACAAAGAATCTCGAGATACTTGATCGTAAACTACACTTTTCTATTTAACCTATATTTTAAAAAAATACTTTGAAACACGTTCAGCATTTTGGGTTTCTTTTCCAAAAATACACAAACACATATAGATATCATTCAATAACCACGTGTTCTTGTTCGGAAAAAAATTTCTCCCTTGTTCTAGTTTTATATCCACATGATCTAAGCTTCCCTATATTTTTTTTATTTTTACATTCCTTTGTATCTAACTTTTTAACGTGCTTGAGTTGTCCAGGACAACTCAAATATTACGATTTATGTTTACTGTTTAGGCTTCTTTTACTTCAAATACTATTTAGTTGAAATTATGTTGAAGTTTTCATGGTTTCAACAAAATGTTAAGCATTTAAGGAAAAATTAATTATTATGAAATATACAGTTGATACCGTGGAGGTTTAGAAGTGTACATTTTTGTGAAAAATCACTGAGAACGAAAAGAATTTGAATTGTACATGTTTTACACAAGATCGAGAATACAGCTTCACTTATACAGCTTGAAAACGACTGTTAATCTGTTTCAGTCTGATAACACGCACATTATTCTTCGTGTGTATTTTACTAAGTCTGAAATTTATAGCACTTTGGGGCCCTGCATAGTCAGATGGTTAAGGCGCTCGACTCGTAATCTGAGTCGCTTCTTGTTTTGGTGACGGGAGATAAGATTCGAAACGTGATTTTCAACCATTCTGTGAGTACAAATGCCTCCTAAAAACGTGACAAATGTCAAAATACTCAGTCCAATAATAAGTACGATTAATACGACTAAAAGACATATCACGACCGTTTTAAATCCTGCAATTCAGAAAATATAAATTTTTGTTTTCTCTTACGCACACTGTATAACACGAGCCGTATGATACAGCGTTATTCGTCATATTTATAAAATTCAAAATATTCAAAACATCGTTAATTAACTTTTACGATAAACAAATACTCTATACTTAAAGAAAGTTAGGCTTAAGGTTTTATTGCAATGAGCAATTACATCAGTGTTAGTTTACCTGCCTTAATTTTCTGCGCATAACATAATTACATTCACATTTTAACGGCAATATATTTTGAAGATACTGGAATTGGCTAAATAAAACTAAGTGAGCATTTTTATTGTATTTTTAAGTACAATCCTTACGTTCGAGTATCAGTATCATGTCCCATAGTGACCGCTAAATGACAGGCATTTTCAGAAATTTTACATTAAACCTGTCTATCCCAAACTTTCTCGGTTCACGGCTCTCTTAGCGTCTCAGCAATTGTTTTCATGACACCCCTAGGTGAAAAGAAAAACTTAACAATTCTGTTTGTTAAGTAGTTAGGCCCAAACAATTTAATATTTAATAAGTAGTTGTGTCCTAACAACTTTGTAACCGTTTGAAAGAATAATACACGTAAATTGAAAGTAAAAACAATGTTTTTATTTAATATTTAAGAAACTACAATTACTAATGGGATGAGTGCGCCTGTTGGGTACTGTACAGTTTCTCAAACCTTGGAATCAGATCGGATACCGGAACCCTCATTCTCTCTTTCACATTAATTTTCCTGCGGTACTCGCTTTATTATCACAACACCCGCTGAAAACCCAGCTTCGCAGAGATATGACGTCGCAAATGAAATTAGGATTCGCTGAGCTTTAGCACATAGCAGCGGATATTTATCTCTTACTGATATCCAAAACTCGGTTAGTTCCACGCTGCTAAATTTTCTTTATAAAGTCTTGTCAAAAGACAGTTGAATACGATTTTCTTCTTCTGCAGAGGTTAATTCATATGGGGTCATTGCCTTGAATGGATTTTGGATCCATGCAAACTTCTCCATATCTTTTGGAAGTTAATTTTCAAAATGATCACTGAGTTGTGTTAGGTGTTCCTTAGAAACAGGTTTTAGTTCGTGACTCAATTCAACTTCATTGGATGTAACAAACTACTACAACAGGAGAAAATACTCTTTGTCTCCGTCTTCATTCATTTTTCTTCTCCATTGTAGTAACTTTTTTTCTAAAAGTTGAAACCTTTTCTGTGAGTTTCAGAATGTGGGTGTCTCTTTCCTGCAGAGAGAGTTTCAACACATTCAATGTTTCGAAGAGATCACACAGGTATTTTAATTTTGACAAAGAAATCAGTATCCAAGAAAGTTTTAGCATATTCGTATTCTTCTTCGACATAAGAGTAGAATTCCTATCGTAATTATAACAAACGAGACAGTACATTCCCACGTGAGAGCCATTGCGAGCTATAGTAGTATAACAAAGATGTGTGCTCAGGTCCTATATCCTCACACAGTTTTCTAAAACCTCGCCTTCTGTGGCTGAGGTTTTATAAAGTTCAGCACTTTCAACACATTTTCCAAGGCCTAGAATCAGTGAAGGACTCGGGTGCGTTGACACAAGGACCTCACTGTGGATTATTCAGTGGGTTCACAGTGCATCAAGAGATTTGCTTGGTATGAGTACCTGCAATCTTCCATGACAGTTGGACATAGAGCGACCACCATCGGTATAGACGCCAAGGCACTTAGTTCAGTCTAAGTTGCTTTCATACATAAAAGTGTCAAAGATTTCAAACAAGTCTTGAGCCTTTGTACCTGCAGTGATACTTTTACAAAAGAGAAGGTCTTGTACAATTTTGTCACCATCCACGAACCATGTGTAGCAAATCAAATCCGTCCCCTCATCTAGGTAAAACCCGAATTCCTTCACTTTAATTTTTTCAATTAGCTGATCGTTGAGGTCTTCGGTCACCTGTTGGATTCTACGACTGTTAGTATCGCTTGATAAAGGCACCTTTGAACCATAATGTTCACCATATCCGCTGCAGCCGGTAAAATCAGTACTTCTGCGATGATGTGAGGCTTTATACATTTCGCGACTCTATATGCCACCTTGTAGGATGTGATAGCAAACTATTGCTTGGTATTGATACTTCTCTCAAAAATATACCTTTTTGTTTTTCATTTTTTTTTAACTTTCTGGTAAAATACTCACGGGATTTACTAGCTATGTTAGGATAATTGGTCTCTAAGTGGCGTTTTAGTTTACTTGGAAGCGTGCACTCTGGAGCTAAAACTTTTATACATAATCTACACTATGGACACTCTTCATGATTGACATCTACCGAAGTAACACCAAAACCCAGATAATTATCGTTATTTCCGATATTTCCATTTCATCACAACTTTGCCACTGGTCTGTGGTTCACCATCCTTTTCTTCACAACTTTGCCACTGATCTGTGGTTCACCATCCTTTTCTTCGCTCCCACACTTCTTATTAATGTTCAAAAATCTTTCCATTTTTATGCACAAGGATTAAGAATCAACAAAGTAATTCATTGAACTTCACTAGACCTCGCAGACACTTGATGACAACACCCTTCAGTTATTTCGATTACTGACGGACCCGGAGAGTTGACAGGTATTTATTAGTATACAAAATCTAAAAAATGAGAAAATTCGAAAAGTTACTGGCTTAGTCAAAGTACAATTAAACGAAAACATCTCAAACTTTTGAGAATGTCGTCGAAAGGAATGTAGCTCGATCTAATGTTAAAACTGTAAACTACCTCGATTCGAGCTAGTAGTTCACGCGGTGGTCGACAGATGTCAATACCGTTGTGTTTCCCTTGAAATTTTAAATATTCTGCGGCGCCTCAGAGCGCCACAGCGCACACTTTGGGAACCACTACAATAAATGTTTTATGTCACTTTTACAACCATCGTCCAGATAAGGAAACAACATAAAAAGCTAACGAAATTGAATAAAATATTTTTTTTTAATTTTCGTTTGTTTAGAAATCGCAATAATATGAAAATGGTGAAGGTAAACGTCTGGAATCGTTTTTGTAAACATCTATATGTTTACATTTCTGTATCTTTGTGGATGACAGATCACTTCTGTGGCACAGCTCTGGATTTAGGAGATGGCAATCCGGGCTCAACTTCGCTCAAACCACAAGATATCGCCCTTATTTTAAGCTGTGGATGAGTTATGATAGTGAAAGCATATCTGTTATGATATGATGATTTATGATAAGGTTCTGTTTGGCCAGCTTCCTACTTCTTGGTCAGTGACAGTAATTTAAAATTAAGGAATGTCAAATATTCTTCGTAGCGTTCCTATATATATACAAATCAAAAGCGTCGAAAAGCTACAAGAATTAAATATAAAGAAATATCTGTTTAAATTATACTTTTCTAAAAAATAATTCAAAATCTTGTTTGTTTGTTTTGGAATTTCGCACAAAGCTACTCGAGGGCTATCTGTGCTAGCCGTCCCTAATTTAGTAGTGTAAGACTAGAGGGAAGGCAGCTAGTCATCACCACCCACCGCCAACTCTTGGGCTACTCTTTAACCAACGAATAGTGGGATTGATCGTCACATTATAACGCCCGCCACGGCTGAAAGGGCAAGCATTTTTGGCGCTACGGGAATGCGAGCCCGCGACCCTCAGATTACGAGTCGCACGCCTTAACACAATTGGCCAGCCTGGCCAACATTTTAATAACGAACATATCATTAAAACTCCATCATTCCGTTATTGTTTAAAATGTTTCACGCATATTATATCTTCTGTTTTTAAATCTGTTTTAGTAGTAATACGTATAACATATTCATGAATTATCAACAAGTCAACAAATTTAAGACTTGGTTTAAATAATGGTGTTAGGGACAAAGTTCACAATATATATTTTAAAAAATTTAGTCCTTAATTTGGTACAGAATTTAAGAATATTGATGATGTACTTTTCCAACGGGTTCAAAGCTGCCTTCTTGATTTTTCAGACATTTTGTTGTTGTTGTTCTTCTACACTGTAAAAAATAATTTCATATTTTGTCCAGTGTGGATGTCGCTGTATTTATGCTTTACTTTACAAAATGTCAGAATTGGTCAAGAAAGCGGGGAAAGAAACAAAAGTTCTGGATGTACGAGGAAAGCTCTCACCAAGGGTATCGGCAATGTTCTGCACATCAGCAACTTTCTGGCCATCAGAGAGCAAGATGGCGGTGTTTGTAAGTGTTTTAAGGGAGAATCAATCTTTAGACTAACGTCCAGCTTTTACCCTTTCCCTTACTTCCACTTCGCAGCATTCTTCCTCACTAATATTGAAGCTTAAATACTTACATTTTTTGAGTGTTTTATATCAAAGCTGTTACGCTCTTTCTACAACGATTCTCTTGTCCCACCGCTACCCAAGCGTTCTCTAAATGTTTCTGTCACATCCTGCACCTCTTGTGTAATTCTTTCTGTCTCGACTGTTATAATCATATCATCAACAAACAAGAAGCCTTAAAGCATTATTCTTTTTGTCTCCTTATTGAAACCATTATTATCACAAACAAGGGGGAATCCTCAACAGCCACAGTACTTGAAATTATTTCAGATAAAATTAGAATAAATTAATCTATGACATTTTTTTTTCTTTTTATTAGCTATATGTTTGTGTGCCAGCAATACCAAGCGTGGGGCGCGCATATATCCGATTAGATTTTATTACTGATCGAGTACCAGTCTACCCTCAAGTTTAAATTCTTTTAGGAAGGATTGGAGTAAATTAATCTATGAGACCTTTCAACTGGTCAAATTCGTAAGTCGAAGTGCTTGATTTCCCAAGCCGAAAACTGTAATTAGAAAATGCCCTAAATTTTGTACTTGAAAAACTATGAGCCTTTCTGTGAGCTGTTATGTCAGACGGCTAAAAAGAAAGGGCTTTAAATTAACTCTTTGTGTAGACCTGTTTTGGTTTTGAACTCTTAAGTTCTTTCCTTTCCTCACTATTGTTTTTGTTTCAGAATACATCATTTTACGATTCTCGTTAATTTCTCTCGAATTACCTTCTTCTTCAAGTACCAGTAAACGAAGTGTCGTGACACTCTACCATGTTGTTGTTTTTTTTATAAACCTTTGGTTTAGTTTGAATTTCGCGCAAAGCTACTCGAGGGCTATCTGCGTTAGCCGTCCCTAATTTAGCAGTATAAGACTAGAGGAAAGGCAGCTAGTCATCACCACCCACCGTCAACTCTTGGGCTTCTCTTTTACCAACGAAGAGTGGGATCGACCGTCAAATTATAAAGCCCCACGGCTGAAAGGGCGAGCATGTTTGGTGCAACATTGATTCGAACCCGTGACCTTCACATTACGAGTCGAGTGCCTTAACCACCTGGCCGTGCCGGGCCTTTTACAAATCTACAAATCACTAATACAGCTTCCTGTTCCTCTCTAAAATGTTTTCCTGCAGTTTTCTGGCTATAAACATAGCATTCTGTTTCTTTCTCAGATATAAAATCACGTAGCATTTTATCATTCTATACAATTTAAACTATATTCTCCTACATGTTCAAACACTTTTAAAATATGTTGAATTACCTCAATGTCTCTTTAAGTTTCATAATTTTTTTCATATTTTTATTATATCTTTTTTTCTGCATATAAGGACAAGTATGCTTTGCTCTTAATCTGAATGCATTTTACCTTCTTCCCATATTTCCTGCTGAAGCTGCAATGCTCATTCAGTGCTTTCTTCTAACCACAAACCCTCTTCACCTCCAGACTTCTTAATATCCTTTGTCAACATAAACAGTCTACTTTTTCTTTATTATATTTATTTTTCCGTCATCTTTTAGCTTGTTTTCATGGATTTGCTATTGATAAAATTGCTTTCTCTCCTTCTGATATTCCTATATTTTATACCACCCTTTCTAGGCTTCGTTTTCTTGTTTTGTTTTAGCAATTACTGTTTGTTTTATTCCAACGTTCTCCATATCTGGTACTTTCATATTTATCACCATTATTTGTCAATTCTTTAAACCCTTCTATATTATTATTTTATTGCCCCATGCATTTCTTCCTTCCAGTCGATGTTTTTCTGTTAAGGCTTTACTTCTGTCGTGACAATGCAAACTTTAGTTGCTACTTCCACCAATATTTGTTCCTCAGTTATTGTTTCCTCCTCTGATCTTCCCCGAATTATTTCCTCTCCTTGCGCATGTTCTCGTAATTTTCCTGCCTCATTTTTGTATGTTGTGATTTTGTTTCTTGAGTATCTAGACTTATATTTTAGTTCTCTTTTTTCTCTTTCCTTATGTTTGCAACTAGTGATTTATGTTGGATCACTACACCCTCTCGTGGAATCACTTTACACTCTACAATAGTCCTCATGTCTCTTTTTCTTACCAGCACATAATCGGTTTGAGTCTTCTATTGTCATATTTTCCAAATAATAATAATACAGTATTCTCTTTTTTGTAAGTCTGAACTGTCAACGTACACGTTTATAGCATCAACTCCAACAAACTTTCCCCCTCCTCGATCCTAATTTCTTCCCCCTTTCCTAATAAAAACCTTTTAACTGGTGACTTTATCATAAACTGCATTTAAAAAATGGCTATTGAAAAACATGGTGAATAAAAAAAACTTATGTGCACAGTTAAGCCTGTCTAATTTAACATTATGTATGTAGTGTTTATACGCTTATTATTTAGTTAACACAAATGTATCGAAAATATTTAAGACTTGTTCCACCAAAACTGATCACAAGAGTATGTAAAGTAAAGAAAAACACAAGATTAACAAGTACAATAAATTAGGTAAGAATATTAGCATGCAAGATAAAGCAGTTCATGAGAATAGCAAGTAAAATAAATCATACCACAGGATAAGGATGCAAAATGAAACAGATCACTAGAAGAGTCGGGCTCTTTCAGAGGTCCAGAGAAGCCTCGGACATTTCCAGATTTTAAGGCTATTGGCCATAATAAAAAATAGGAAATATAGACACATGAAAATAAAATAAAATCATCATTAGCTCGAAAAACAACAAAAGTGAAGTAGCATTTGATGGGAGGAAGATTCAAACAACACATGCCAGAAAAATTAACAATTATCTAAATGTGAGGCCCCTCGGAGCTTGATGCTCAGGCCAAATGACCTTCTCTCTTCCTTCTTATTGACCCTGAGAATAGCATGTACAACTACGAAAATTACTGGAACAGCATGCGAAGCAGAGACCACGATAGTAACATGTTAAATAAAACAAGCAACTAAAATTGTATGCAAAATAAAGCATTTCACGAGAGTGACTTCTGAAATACTGATTATTCAACAGTCGGTACGATAGATGTGTTTAGCATTCATTTTTTTATACAACTATTCGTAATCTGATGTTTCTAGTTAAAAGCTAATTTAAAAAAGGAAAATGAACACACCAACATTATACATAAATCTATTGGACGTTGGTTTAAATTCAGGGTTTGGGGACAGTTCTAGTTGTTAAATTAAATAAAAAAAAAACAGTTACGGCGTATGAAGATAAGAAAAAAATAAACTTTATATAATTGTAATATGGCTTAAGGAGTACGTGTTTCCATTTTTTTAACTTTAGATGTTATTTTTGTTCTTTCAGTATGATGGTTGAAAGACATTGTGGTCAATCACAGCGAGAGCTAAATAACAAATGAGTGAGGTAAGTAAACCAATGAAGGCTCTGGTGCAAAAATATCCTCACTTCACCTCCACGGCCTAATCTTACTAATGTGACATATTTTAAAGAATACAATAAACTAGAGCACAAACACAATTGTCTTTCCGAACATTTCGTCCTCTAGTTGAGTACTCAACGATTATCCAGCCGATCCTGTTCCTAAATGAGCTTTCAACAAGTTACAACTGTTCACAAGCGGGCCTTCAGGTCCCTAAAGTGTTACTTTTGGGTATTTTGCAACTTGATGAACAGTTGCGATTGAATATAATCGTACTGTGTGCCATGAGATGTGGAAGGTGGCCTCTGGGGTACTTGTCCTACCGTTATAAAATGTCTTGTTCTTCTTACAGAAAAGTAACAAGGAACATGAAATACTGTTTCAGTTGTGCTGAGGCAAGGTGCACTTCAATCTTGGCATGATACTGCTTTTTCTAACTTTCGACGCTGTCAAAAAAATGCCGTAAAAACAGGTTCGAAATACCTGTTTTATATTCGTAGGTAATGTTTTCGATATACTCTGTATGTAGATATGCACTCACTTAAGGTTTTCGTGTTATGAAAAACGGAGGTTCTATATTGACGATGTATCTAGGGCTTCTATAACTTGTCCTTTACTAATAAAATAAGTTTAAAATCATTTCCGAGTAAACCATGTGTTTTATAGCTAGAAATACACTTTTAGAGAGTTTATAACTGCATAGCATTGTAAAGTCTGAAATAAAACGTAAGCTTCACCATATCTTGATTGAAACCCTTGGCTCAAATTAAACTTAGAAATTATCTTACCAGGTTAAAACTGGCTGAAACGAATCTTAAGCGTCACTATATGAGGTTTAGCGATGGTAGAAATAAATCTTAAATGTTATCATACGAGGATTAGGCCTGGTGTTGGTATGAATCTTAAATGTTACCATACCAACTTTAGACTAGCTTCCAGTGAATTATAACACGTAATGCATACCTCGGGAAGGGGGGGATTTCCTGATATATTGTCAATTTCTGGGAATGTTAACAACAGAATATGACAACTGAAGTAAAGCATTTAGCACAGAACATAAAAAATATTTTCAAGGACGTCATTATTTTTTTAGGCATAAATACTCGAAAGTTTGTGATCGATTGGAAATTACTATTTCGGTTACATTTTCCAGAAAAGTTAACCCTTTTCCAGATCGTTTTTCTCTTTATTGTCTTGTTCTTTTGAATGACAATACATGCAAATAAATAACAATTCTGTTACGACTGTTGTTTTTTTATGAATACTTATACTGATCCTTAAACAAGTACAGAATTCATAATAAAACACACGCTTGGACTCTTCCTTCAGCCACTTGTCTTTTCTTCTTTGTCTGTTTGATTTAGTTGATCTTACTTTTTATTTTTGTCTCATCAGGGAACACTTCGATGGAGTTTACTTCTATTATAATCTCATTACTTAACTGTAGAATGCTGGCATAGTTTAACTAATTTTTTTTTCCGGCTTCAATAGTGGTGGAATTGAGAATAAATCTGTACATCGTAAGTTTGTATTGCATGTTAAATATTACCAAAACAAGAACAAATTTGTTTTGAATTTCGCGCAAAGCTACATGACGGCTATCTACGTTAGACGTCCTTAATTTAGCAGTGAATGACTACTAGATGGTGTGTGTGTTTTCTTATAGCAAAGCCACATCGGGTTATATGCTGTGTCCACCGAGGGGAATTGAACCCCTGATTGTAGCACCATAAATCCGTAGACTTGCCTCTGTCAGCGGAGGACGAAAGACTAGAGTGAAGTTAGCTAGCCATCATCACCCACCGTCAACACTAGGGATACTCTTTTACCAACGACTAGTGCAATTGACTGTCACATTAAAACACCTCCACAGCTGAAAGAGCGAGTATGTTTCATGGACGGGAATTCGAACCCGCAACCCTGAGATTGCGAGTCAAGCACTCTAACCACCTGGCCAACAGGTAAACACTTTGCTGATTTTTTATATCTTAAAGGTTGTTTTAGCAAACATTGACCTTCAAGACCTTCAAACTATATGAATATATAGCTGTACTGAGTTTTGAATATTATCATAACAAATTATAATCTGACTGGGGCCCGGCATAGCCAAGCGTGTTAAGGCGTGCGACTCGTAATCTGAGGATCGCGAGTTCGCATCCCCGTCGCGCCAAACATGCTCGCCCTCCCAGCCATGGAGGCGTTATAAGTCACAGTCAATCCCACTTTTCGTTGGTA
Source organism: Tachypleus tridentatus (assembly GCF_004210375.1). Classification (NCBI taxonomy): domain Eukaryota; kingdom Metazoa; phylum Arthropoda; class Merostomata; order Xiphosura; family Limulidae; genus Tachypleus; species Tachypleus tridentatus. Next base: position 103,003,365 of record NC_134837.1, on the reverse strand, counting down.
AAAGAGTAGCCCAAGAGTTGGCGGTGGGTGGCGATGACTAGCTGCCTTCCCTATAGTCTTACACTGCTAAATTAGGGACGGCTAGCGCAGGTAGCCCTCGAGTAGCTTTGCGCGAAATTCAAAACAAACAAACAATCTGACTGGTCAGATTGCAGAGCATACCCTTACCCATCCATATCCATTCTACTTCTTACTGTCATATTTGAAAATTTACTGACACGCAATCAAACACAGTGCATAGTGAAAGATTTTGAAACATAAAGTATATTTCTGCGTAAGATCACACTGTCTATCCAGCTTTATGTACAGTTTTGTATGCTGTTAACATAAATGCGTTTCATCAACATCTCTTTAACAGTTACTAAACCTACAAACCATTTAAACCTAACGCTTACTCTTATTGTAAATAACAGGTATAGAAAAACATTAGGCACATCTAAGGTGGTAATTTTATACACGGAAAAGCGGTTCACAGAAAACAAATATTGAATAAAATTATTACTTCTATTGTTTATTTCCTATAATAATTGTAACTATTTCATACCCTCCGTCGTTTTTTTGCGTGCTATTGTTTTTGTACGTTTTTTGTGTAATGTTTTTTCTTCTTTTTTGAAGGTTAACGTTGGAAAAGTGCCTGTCTCATGTGAAAACATATGCTTCAGTATATGTATAATTGTAGGCCTAACGCTCTGGCTCATAACCAGGATAAATTATAGGCTTTAGTAGACAGTTGGGCAACATTCCGTGTGAGTGGCGTCTATTGAAAAACCTGCTGGTTGATTCACTTGTTAGTCTCTAGTTCCATTATGATAAAACCAACTGCATTACACTCTGTTATGAATACATAAAAACAAACGTTTGCTAAGATTAAAAGTTGAATAATCAAACATATTTCAATTTTGAAATTGCATCTAATTATTCTGTTGTAAGTGTAAAATAACACTTACAACAGAATAATTACCATAAAAACATATATACTGAGAAAGTGTTTCGATTTTTAAATAAAACAAACCTTAAGACATTTAGATCTTCTACATCTAAAATTGCCGCTGAGATCCCCCTACAAGTCAAACACAAAACTATAAACAAAAGTATCATCAGTGCTGCAGTCGGTCCCATTAATTATTGTTGGAATAACCTATTATTTTACTTAGAAAACGGTGCCTCCGCTGATACAGCGATAAGTCTACAGACTTACAACGCTAAAATAAGCGGTTCGATTCCCTTCAGTGGACTCAGCAGACAGCCCGATATGATTTTGGCCCGGCATGGTCAAGCGTGTTAAAGCGTGCGACTCGTAATCTGAGGGTCGCGGGTTCACATCCCCGTCGCGCCAAACATGCTCGCCCTTTTAGCCGTGGGTGCGTTATAATGTGACGGTCAATCCCACTATTCGTTGGTAAAAGAGTAGCTCAATAGTTGGCGGTGGGTGGTGATTACTAGCTGCCTTTCCTCTAGTCTTACACTGCTAAATTAGGGACGGCTAGCACAGATAGCCCTGGAGTAGCTTTGTGCGAAATTCTAAAAGACAGACTTAGAAAACGAATGAGCCAGAGTTTTAGTGGTTTTCAAGCTCATTACTCTGTCAGATGAAAATACCACCCAACAAGATATGCTGTATGTGGATCTTATTGGTAGAGAACGGATTAAAAACAAGATGTTAATTTAAGGGTGAAACTGCTATGTACATCACTCTTATCCTACGTGTGAAATTTTATGATTACTCCTGTTATATGTTCGAAAATTAAAATAAACCACGTGTTTATTTTTCGGTCAGTAACTACAGGCTTCCATTTCGATCACTTCGCAATCGATTTTTTCTTTCTAGGTGGACAAAGCCCAATGTTTTCATGATGAGCATGCTCCGTATAGTAGTTGAAAAAATTTCTTAATCTCTTAGTCTTTTGTGTAGCTTTGAGACGAGAAATTCAGAATCATAAACTTGTCACGTCCGCTTCCGAGGTAACGGAAGTTACGTTTTCACCCTTGTCTGTGTTTTAGTCAGCAAGATTTCTCTAAAACGGCTGAATGGCTCAAACTGGCTTCTCTAACAAACAAACTTTGCGCGAAATTCCAAACAAACCAAACCACTCCTAAACGACATTAAAACAACAAAAATGTTATTGAAACTTTCGTCAAAACCATTTCACTTTTCCAAACAAAACAAAATATTTGTTTGAAAAATAAAACCTTGAACAAATTCAAAATTTAGTTACTACAGTTGCAGAGTTTTCTCAAACCGTTACCAACTAGAGCGTTTCTCATATTAGACCCTCAGAAAAAGTGTGTCCGTATGTTCGCTGTTATCAACAAACACGAATTATTTTGGAGGAGCAATGACGAATAATACACGTGTCTACCGAGCTTCATGAAAATCCAGTAATTTTTACACGAGTTATAGAGCAAGCATAGTGTGTAAATCGGTCCATGTGTTAATAAATAGGGAATTCGGGACCTTACTGTGACTTTCTAATAAGTAATCACTGCCAAGTTGAATCAGAATAAATGTATACCAACTTTTGTTTAAGCCGTTTTAGAGAAGCCAGGTGGGTTAAGGCATGCGACTCGTAATCTGAGGATCGCGGGTTCGCATCCCCGTCGCACCAAACATGCTTGCCCTTTCAGCCGTGGGGGCGTTATAATGTGACGGTCAATCCCACTATTCGTTGGTAAAAGAGTAGCCCAAAAGTTGGCGGTGGGTGGTGATGACTAGCTGCCTTCTTTCTAGTCTTACACTGCAAAATTAGGGACGGCTAACGCAGATAGCCCTCGAGTAACTTTGCGCGAAATTAAAAAAAACAAAAACAAACAGCCCTCGTTTTTTTGATAAAAAGTGAAAGTCGAACTATGGTAAAATATGATCATGAAAAATGACTCTTCAGTTGTTCAGAAAATAAATTTTAATTTCACAAAAAGCATTCCACGTTTAAATAATCTATAGTAAAACTGCTTCATGTATAACTCGGATATTAAATGATGATAATTTACAGATCGATCGATATCCCTGCTTTGCTGATATCAGATTTGATTGATATATAAATAGATGAAAGTTGCTCTCATATATTCGTTACCTTCCACACACTCAGGGATATCAAAGTTTAACCGCAATACTGCTATTTTAGTTTATCACTGCTGTGGTAAAGGGTGGTGCTTGAAGGGATAAAAGTTTTCTCTTACGCACACAATGATTACTGGAGTTTCCTTCAAGAGAGATAAAAACAGCTTTAGAAGCTGTGCTGACATGGAAATATAAGCACGTTTAAATAGTGTTTTCTGTATTTGTATTTTTACGTATATTTCTTTTTGTAAGCCTGTTTAGATAGTGTTAATTGTATGTTTTATATGTATACTTCCTTTATAAGCGTGTTTAGATAGTGTTTTTGTATGTGTTTATATGTACACTTAATTGATAAATACGTTTAGATAGTGTTTTTGTATGTTTATACGTATACTTCCTTCATAAATTTGATTATATAACATTTCCAACTTCTCTGTGAGTGTTTATACCTATAGTCTCCTTCAAAGTATGTTTAGATAATATTCTATATATGCGTTTACACGTATGTTTCCTTCAACTGCACACTGAGTACTGTTCAAACACTAACATATTGTTTTAAACAGCTGGAAATGTGTTAAAGTGGGTCACGGAACGATTCGCGCAGCTTATACTATTTTTTGTCGTGTACGTGACGTCGATGTCATGACTACGCAGTCTCAGACTAAGCGTTCAGCTGCTGCCAATCTCTCAGTTGGGTAACAATAGTGTAATGAAAGTGGTGCGTCTACTAACGGAGTGCGTTGATTAATGCTTAAGAAAGAGCTGTTCATTAAAGTATCCAAGATACAACGATAGTAAAATGTACGCACAGCTTGTCGACCACGTGAACCTTAGCCTTACTAAAGATACCTGGGTTCTTCCTTTATTTGACATAAACTTTCATTTCGGCTCGATTCGTTTTCTGACTCAACACGTGAATAAAAAGTAATAACCTGGAGTTCACACGGTAAGTCAATGCGTTAGAATTAATACAAGAAGGTAGATGTACGGATATCACTAATTGTTCTCGTGTGTTTTCACAAACAATGTTCTTGTGAAAGACTTTATTATTATTGCATTGAAAACTTTAATTTTCTAAAATTCTCGTTTAACCAATAAGCTTGTTACAAGCTATTAACGAACGAAGACGCTTTCCGACAATTTTGAACTTTCTGCACTGATCTTATGCCAAATTACCAGCAAACTCATGAAATGAATTTAATATACCAACGCCTTGGAGAAAGAAATACTTAGCTTTAGCCATCTAAGGCCTTTCTCCGGAAATATTTGTTAAAACCTCAAATTCCAGTTTGTTTTGTTCTCATAGACTCGAAAGGATATATAGTTTTAACTTCAATGAAGAGTTATTTTCCAAGCTGTTCTAATACTGTAAACCATTCAACTCGTTGAAAGTTACTATAGTTTTCTTGAGAAAACTGTCGTATATTCGGTATGACAGATGCTACAAAAACGTGTTAAAGGTCATTAACGAAGGTGGTTGGTATAAGCTCAAAAATAGGGTATTTTTCAATATTTTTTGTTTGTCTTTCTTCCTATGGTCCTTGGCTTCTCGTGTGTATTAAACAACTTTACTCAAATAAATATATTTTTCATTTCATTCAACTTAAATAAAATACCATTTACTTAAGCCACAAGAAAAATAAAAAGCACTTTTAAAACGAACTGTATTCGAAAAAGCATGAACAATGGTATTAGATTCAACACATGCAGGTGTTCTCTTCTGTTCGATGTTCTCTACCATATTCTGTTGATACGTACGATGTATATGTGAGTATATACGTTTTAATAATCAAAGGAACAACTTGTTGTATTAGCCACCTATGTTTTATATCTGTTTGTACTTGTATGCATGTAACGTTTTTCTTCCAGCGAAGGATTAAGTATAACAAGTATTACACTATGTAACAAAATTTTTACTTTTTCTTGTTCCCGGGCAGAAAGTGTTATTTCCCAGTTGCTTATGCCTAAATTAAATGGAAAAGACCTATTTTTCTCTTCAAACTTTGCTTTTGTGACCTGGGAGCGTATAACGAAAACATGATGGGAGACTACATTTTGGGATTGATACGTGAAAGTAATTTACATTAGTCGCAAATCTCGAGAAAGTACTTCTAAACATTTTTGTATAACTTTAAAAATACATGTAAATCTTGATTCATGTTGTATTCACACCTTATGTAAATGAAAATGTGCAAATTTGCTCGATTTTGCATAGAAAATAGATTAATTTCTAAATTTCACTATTCAAGTTCAAAATCAAAGTTTTAAGTAATGGCCATTTTCTGTACTTTTATAACATAAGCAATTAAGAAATAACACATGCTATCCAGGAACAAAATTTGTGTTACATAGTGTTATCCACGTGTTATTTATGGACCAGAAAGAAAGTAGTCGGCAGCGCTGATCACCAACTCTTGTTTCACTAAATGGCGTACATAAGGCCCAAAAGTGTTTTGTTTGTTTGTTTTTGGATTTCGCGCAAAGCTACTCGAGAGCTATCTGCACTAGCCGTTCCTAATTTAGCAGTGTAAGACTAGACGGAAGGCAGCTAGTCATCACCACCCACTGTCAACTCTTGGGCTACTCTTTTACCAACGAATAGTGGGATTCACCGTCACGTTATAATGCCCCCACGGCTGAAAAGGCGAGCATGTTTGGTGCGACGTGAACACGAACCCGCGACCCTCAGATTACGTGTCGCATGTCTTAACCCACCTGGCCATGCCAGACCGCCCAAAAGTGAGAGGAGTGTGTTTTGAGGACAATGGAAGCAAATAGTGAATCTTAAATTTACTGTTTGCTTATGTTAATTAATAGGCTACTTTCAACCATTTTACAGTCTGTATATAAAGTGTTGTACGCTGGATTATGCATTTTTCTGCTTATATATGATATTTTATAAACTAAGAATCAATAATGATTTATTTCTTTATCAACATGGTATTTTATTTGTATTTTTACTCGTCTTGTAGCAAACGAAAAAAGTAATTCGTTTACTTTTGCGATGTACAATATTTTGCTTTTCTCCTGTGTTGTTTGAGTGTTTTAAAATGCCAAAATAGATAATGTGAGACTACGTTTTTGGCAAGTCAAGTGTTTTGTATGATAAGTTGTTCGGTTTTCTGGTAAGGACCCCTGAGAGGTCTTATCATGCAACAGATAATGTGGTTAAAAGTCCTTTATGATATCTAACCCCCCACTGACTTACTGTATTCATATTAAGAGCAAGATTGATTCACGTGGCACCGTAGTGGTCTCTAATATACTGCATTAGCCTTTAAAAAGGCAATAATTGTTTTTGTTTATTTTTTGAATTTCGCGCTAAGTTACACGAGTGCTATCTGCGCTACCTGTCCCTAATTTAGCAAGGAAGACTAGAGGGAAGGCATCTAGTAATCACTACCCATTTCCAACTCTTGAGCTACTCTTTTACCAACGAATAGTGGGATTGGTCGTTACTTTACAATACCCCTACGGCTGAAATGGCAGGAGTGTTTGGTGTGAATTGGATTCGAACTCGCGAACCTCAGATTAAGAGTCGAGCGCCCATTACCACCTGGCCATGCCGGGCCAAAAAGGCAACAAATCACGACGTCAGGGCTCTATAGTGAGTCATTTAGTGAATTAGTTGTGCAAGACAATCTAAACTACCCTAACTCGTATACTTTTCTGTAAAACATCCCTATTTAAATTAATGTGATTTTAATTAACAATAGCATAGACATAACACAAATACTGAAGCATGCTGTTTCACACATTAAGAAACTTGAAATATTGTATTTCATAATTACTGTCAATGGACTGAAAAATGGGTTTAGTTTGTAATGAAGGAATAACTTATTGAAAATGAATCCTATATTAATTCTTGATTGTGATTTTCTGTTGTTGTTTTCCAACTCTCTCTCCTTCCACATTTTTAGAGCTAGTAAGAAAAACCCGGCAGGCGAATTTTGGGTGGCTTGAGGGGGACTTGTATTCTTAACGTCGTCCCCCATCCTACTTCGGGGGGATTAAAACATACCCGAAGGTCACTCGAGGTTTAGGAGTAGATGTGTAGGGTCACCAAACTCTCATCTGGCATTGAATTTTGTGTTCTGGTTCTCTTGGGATCCCTACAGTACAATTTTTGAAACTGTTTATTCCCCAGTAATAAGCTAGAAGGGCCAAACGTGGTACTCCTGCACTGGTACTACAGCTAGATGTCATAAGAGTATTTTTCATGTGATTGGAAATAATGGAGTTACTTGATTGGTACATTTGGGTCTTGGTAAATCATGAATTCAGAAATTCTATGTTAGTCGTAATAAATATACCCAACTTAACTAATTATGATAAACCTTCAAGAACTGCATTTATTTTACACTGTCAATAAGTATGAAAGTGTTTCAATATAACTAACGCGAGTTTTGTGATGATAAATTAATCGTATTCGTTTCTGTATAACACTACATCATATAATAAATTGTAAAGCATTTTTAAATACTACTTCAGAGGGAGGTTTCATGTAAATATTATAAAAAGAGAGTTTACATCTGAGTTAAGTTTCAATTATCTTAAACTAAAATGTTTGTTTAAATTGTCTGATCTTTGCATCGATCATACTATAACAAATTATAGATATGGTTAATGAGACTTGGTGAATCTGTGTAAAGTTATTTGGAATTCTAAGATAGCAGACTAAAAATAATTTCAGAAAGGGGAAAATGAAACCAAAGCTCAGAGCTATCATATATGATTATAAAATAACACCAATTTAGGAAAGTTAAAAATCATAATTAAGGTTCATTAATCCCTTTCTTCTTCTTTTTTATTACGCTAATACCTCTTGGAACAGCGTGTGTGTATATACATACATATAGCTAGATAGGAACTCGTTGTTCCTATTATCACGATTGTTGACATTCACGGTCAACTGGTAGAATATGCTTCGCATTTTCACGCCCTTCGAACTTTGAGCATGATACTAAAATTAACCCTCCTGGCCGCCTAATATTTACGTTATAAGTGGAACGAGACCTCAAAACTTACAAGAAGCCACACTACTTAACGTGTACTTTCGTGGCTATGCTGATCACTTTACTTAAACTATACACTGTATGAATTTAAGATGACATCCGAGTGAAATTATAATAGTATTGGTAATGTTTGAAATAGACTAAATAGTATATATATATATTTTTGGTAAAGTCTTAAGATAATATTTCTTTGTTTTGACAAAAGAGAAAAGCAGAAATTTTGCCGATAGACTAACAAGTGTTAATCGGGTATTCATACACCGCTGCTATAGGAAAAACGAAGCATGCGTGGTTACTGATCATGCGTGGTTCATATCTTGTGGACAAAACCCCTTGATCTTACATTAAACTAGTCAAGGAAATGATTCGTTCATTTTTATAACAAGTTTCTGAAGAATATTACCTATAATTGGCTGAAAATTGCTACTTGTTTGTACACGTATTTCGCCGAGTTCCCTTTCACGCTTGAACTATAATGGTTAGAATCGTGTAGTCAGAAGAACTATGTAGAAATGTTGTTATAGAGTTAGCGTGAAAGAATAAAGAAAAGGTTTTTAACCACCAAAGTCTTGTACTTTTATCTGGGTACAATAAATAAAAGTACATTCTTGGTCTAACGTTGATAGAAACAGTGGAGGAAGTGGAGGACGAGTTAAACTGCCACAAACTTTTGCTGAAAATTCATGTGTAATTTTCTATCTGAACATTGTTGATATCCAACACAAACTACCCTATTCTTTAATTATGTATTCATACAGAGGTTTCTGAAAGAAATATTTGTGGGTTAGTTTGCTTAAAACCAAACCCATAGTAGCGAAATACCACTCCCCCTACGGCTTAACGTTAAGCTAATGGGCTTATAACGTTAAAACTCGAGTTTCCATACTCGAGATGAGAAGAGCACGAATAGCCCATTGTAGAACTTTGTGTTTTTCAACAAACAAAGTAACAAAAACTACACAGCTCAACTAGACTTGATCAATTACACATTTTTTCCAAAAGTGTTGGGCCTCCATACCTTAAGATAGGAGCTGTCAAACATCACTGTTGACGTTCCCCATTTTAATCCGAAGTGAACCTACTTTTAGTGTTAATCACACTTGATCTCTTCATTATTCTCTTAAACAGTATTTGTTATCAACCATTGGTAGACATCTGTATTATACTGGTTACTGAAATTATTTCACATGGACAACGATTAGTTCAACTGCAAATTCAATAGACCCCGTCACCCCAAACATGCTCGCTCTTTCAGCCGTGGGGCGTTATAATGTGACAGTCAATCTCACTATTCGTTGGTAAAAGAGTATCCCAAAAGTTGACGGTGGGTGGTGATGACTAGCTGCCTTCCCTCTAGCCTTACACTGCTAAATTAGGAACAACTAGCGCAGATAGCCCTCGAGTAGCTTTGCGCGAAATTCAAAACAAACAAGTTGTTCAAAGCTAATCGCTTTCCATAGCAGACTCGATTCTTTGTGAGATGCATCTGTTAAACTCCTGACGATTATACTTATGCAGGGTGATATCTGAAACGGAGGAAGGTAGTAAAACTTTCTAGAATTTATGTATTACATTTATATTATTACAATCAGTGACAGTGAAAAGGTTTTAAACAAGTTTTCTTCCATGTTAGAGATCCGGTCAACAAATGAAAGCGTGGTTTAATGGCATGTAATCCATGGAAAGGTTGTATTTACTTCTGGCATAGTGGTATCAGCCTGTTAGCGTAACAATGTGTAAAATTTGCCTTAGTATTTTGTTCTCGTCTCTGGATGTTTAACTTACCATTATAGCTGTAGCCTTCAACTGTCATAAATGTATTGAACAAAATGTGTTACATGCTCTGGTACATTTTGGAAATCTTGAATTACTGGTAAGATGATAACAAACTGTCCAGACTTTGGCAAGCTCTGAAAAATAGGCATGATTTTGTCACCGGGTATCTGTTGTACAGCTTTCGACGGTCGTACTTCGGGTTAACTTCGTGCTTTGTAAGAGGACTGTGAATACGGTTCTTCTGTCGCTTCTGTGAACCTAAATTTGTGGAAGCTATTATGTTTTACAGTTCTAAGCGAGATAGGTTCCTACCCTAGCTGAAATGTATTGAATGTTCACTATCTCCGATGTTTTATCTGGTAACAAGTCACAAAATATCTAATTTTTTTTTTTTAGAGTAGAATCACGACCTTCATTGTTTTACTAATACGGTTCAACATTATAAGTTTTCTGTCTCTTAGTAGATACTAAACTAACATAACTTAAGGGACGTTTAACGTCGTAGTTTGTACTGTGCGCCTATTGTGAATTATAAAAATAACTATGCGCTACATACGAACTCCAAAATCAAGAAACAAAAATATTTATTACTATTATTTTTTTACTGTCAAAACAGAACACTTTGAGGACACTGCGCGAATATATTTAGTAAAAATAAAGATGTATGTGAACGTTACTAAATAAATGTGCGTACCAAGGTTAAGGCATATTACGTATCAAAGTTTATTTAATTTTCATGGCCTGTTTATTTTCATCTTGAAACTTTTTCTTCATTCATATATAAACTGTTTCACAGGATTAGCGTCTGCCAGTAAACGCTCAAGTTTTTTTTTCAAACGCATAACTTAAGACGCAACGAACTTCAAAGTGTGGTTTGAAAGCCAACTGCCGCTACATCGTACAAACAAACAAAAAGTGAAGTGTTTTTGCTTTTGCTTTTTTCAAAAGGTCTAATAATTACTTTTCAATAGAAGGCGTAACAAACACAGCTCAGTGAGAATAAAAATCATCTACTTTGTTTAAGTGTGTATATGTTAGTGAGTTTGTGTTCTATAAATAAAATTAATAAACACCCACTTGTCAGTCTAATCATCTTTAACACCTCATCATAACTAACAGTATGTATGTTCATGTCTCTAGTATTTTTTTCAACTTTGTTTTAGTTAACATAATTTAGGTTTTATGGAAAGATGAAGGTTTGGTTTGTTTGGAATTTCGCGCAAAGCTACACGAGGGCTATCTGCGCTAGCTGCACCTAATTTAGCAGTGTAAGACTGGAGGGAAGGCAGCTAGTTACTACCACTCACCGCCAATTCTTGAGCTACTCTTTTACCATCGAATAGGGGGATTGACCTTCATTTTACAATGCCCCCACGGCTGAAAGGGCGAGCATGTTTGGTGTGACGAGGATTCGAACCCGCAACCTTCGGATTACGAGTGGAATGCCTTAACCACCTGGCCACGCTGGACGCTTAAAGAATGAAGTTCGGCTCAATTTCTAAAATGAAAAACCACACAACAAAAACTAAATACTCATGAAAATATGACATGATGAAATCTATACAGACTATATTATAGTGGAGCCATAATGGACATTATACTATCCTTCTTGTATTAAATCTTCAATACATAAATGGTATTTTAAATGGACCAGACCAGCGATCTAAACCTCAAAAATATTGTCAAACGCCTTTTTCTTGTCCAACCAAAGCAACCCAATACTTTTCTGAATGTCTCATTTTTTCAGGTTCAAACCAAGAAGCCGCGCTGGTTAGTGTGGTAAGTGTTAAAATGTTACTTAAATGTAACTTTAATAATCTTCAATTTGTATACAATTGTCGAAGTATATCACGGTTTGTTCGCCATGTTTCGTTTTTTTGAAAGCTATTTTTGTTTGTAATTACCCCTAAAACTACACAGTGAGCTGCCCACCACAGGTATCTAAACCCGATTTCTAGCGTTGTAAGTCCGCAGATATGCTGCTATGCCACTGAGGGGGGCTTCTCGAAAACTTTACATAAATTAATGTTTATAACCTAAATATAAAAACAAGTTAAAATATAAAGAAAGTTTCGTAACACACAATTCCAACATTAATGACCTTCACAGTAGTTTTAGTGGGAAATCAGCATCAGGGAATGATTAGTAATAATAAATAGCCAAGAATAGCTTAGTAAAACGTTTCGAAAATTAATATTTTACCAAGATATTTCTTTTTCTTTATATTCAATGAAGCGGGACTAAACTCAAAGTTCTATTGCAATTATAACTCTACAAAGTCATAAAATGAAGTTATATACAGGGTGTTCAGAAAGTCAATGTGCAGTTTGGAAGGCAGTGATAACACCATTCATTCAGTCTTTTTCAAGCCAGCAACTGATAGCGGTGTTTAGAAACAAAATAAGAAGGATCCAAGCCTGCATTGATGCCAACGGGGGTCACTTTCAACATTGTATATAATTGTCATTCATATTTACCTCCTGTATTCTGCATTGAAACATGTCTGTTAATAAATATACAAGTGCACAGTGACTTTCCGACCCTGAAGTTCTGGTACATGTATACCTGAAATAACCACTGGGACTCTATTAAACCTAATCTTATTCACGTGCTGTTTAAAGAATATAGAAGGTTTTCTTTATTTTGTTTGTTTTTATTTTTTGTGCGCAGCATGATGATGTTATTGAGACAGATGACACAAAAATTACTGATATTTATTGCTAAATAATTGTCTTACAGTATGCTGTCAAATCGTGTGATAACGCATGGCACTTCACAATTGAGGGCATGGCCAGGCATTATGGTGCTCGACTCGCAATCCCACTATTCGTTGATAACAGTAGCACAAGAGTTGACGGTAGGTGGCGATAACTAGCTGCCTTCCCTTTAGTCTTGCACTAAGTTAGGGACAATTAATGCAAATTGCCCTGGTGTACCTTTGCAATAAATTCAAAAAAAAAAAAAACATAACAGTGGACAGGTATGAAAAACTAAAACACTTTTTACTTTCCTTAGGAAGAAGCTTTCAGCATTATTAGAAAATATTATGAAAATATGCCAGAAATTGGAATAATAAAGCTCGCTAAACTGTGTAATAAAGGCCTACACTTTACCTTATATAGTTTTATTTCTTAAAATGTATTTTGTTATTCAAATATAACGATACAATTTGTGTGTGTTTGAAAATTTCTTATGTTTTGAATCTTTTGTTAATTTTGATATTTGTGAAGAAATTATTTACACAGCGAATGACCCGCCAGTGGCACAACGGGTATGTCTGCAAACTTATACTGCTAGAAACTGGGTTTCAATACCTGTGGTAGGTAGAACATAGAAAACCCTTTATGGAGTATTGTGTTAAACAACAAGTAACAACACCAACTGAAAAATGTCTTGAAATAAAACAGATTTTTAACACTTAATTATCAACTGAATCCAGCATAAAATAATTTTTGGAGATGAAACATGCATTATGATGGAAAAGTTTTTGGAATCATAGTTACTATGAAGCACGAGAATGTACCATAATGAGAGCTTTTAGAACCGTAGTTACAAAAGAAGATCAGATCATAGTGTGAGTGCTTTTAGAACCTCAGTTTCTAAGAAGAATAAGAATATACCGTGATGGAAGAGCTTAAAGATCCAAAGTTGCTACGAAGATACATTACGATATAGAATCTTTAATGACACAAAATAATAAGTCTATCTCAGATGTTTTCTTGGCAAAAATTTCCCTATCTGTACATTAAAATATATTTTTGCAAACGACAACACTCGCTCTTTGCGAATTTAAAGCGTTCCTCCAAACCACATTATATCGCAATATACCAAGTTTTAAGCGAAGTTAAAAAAAAAAATTGTGTATAGTAGACGCCCCTTTGATAATACAATAGACATTCGAAAACGCATAGAATAACTATTGCATCCTATCTTCGAAGACATCTAGCCTTACGTTCTAAAACCAAGACTTGAAAATAGATGTATATGGTGAATCATAGGTCTCACAAGGCCATAATTACATCAAGATGTTTTTCTCATCTTTCTGTTTTGTTTGTTTTTCTCTTGTTTGAACATATCGAGACGTAATAAACTGACAAGTCAAACAGTCATCACGTTAGAAGTTCTGTATATATATGTTTCTGTATATATATGTTAAGGATGATATTGCTGATGTTAGTGGTTTAATCATCCAAACAAATAGAACTTTATTAAACTTTATTGGATTTCCCACTGATTGTTTGTTTGTTTTTTGGAATTTCGCGCAAAGCTACTCGAAGGCTATTTGCGCTAGCTGTCTTTAATTTAGCAGTGTAAGACTAGAGGGAAGGCAGCTAGTCATCACTACCCACCGCCAACTCTTGGGTTACTCTTTTACCAACGAATAGTGGAATTGACCGTCACATTATAACGCCCCCACGGCTAAAAGGGCAAGCATTTGTGGCGTATTGGGGATGCGAACCCGCGACCCTCGGAGTACGAGTCGAATGCCATAACAAACTTGGCCATGCTGGCCAGATTTCCCACTGAAGCTTTAAAAACTATCTGTAGGGTATAAAGTTTATTAGCTTAAAACTTTTAGAACTCCGCTTGTCTATGTATATAATTATATTAGACAAGTAACATTCCTCTTTTATCAACTTTATTACACCTAGAAATATTTCTACAAGACTATTTTTAGTTCGCAGGCTAAGAAGACCGAGTGGCTGCATCATAGTGCTTATGCATGTGTAGTTGATATGTGTTGTTGCTTCTGTATGAATTCACTTATATTATGTAAATAAAAGGCAAATTGATGTCTAATTTTACGTATTGCAGGAATGTCTTGTTAACATTGTCGTCATCGTTTTACTTGAAATAATGTTATGTTTTCAGCATGAATCCTAATTCGTTCAAAAAGGATTTCTATTTTTATTACAAAGTTATAGCAACTACGCGTTTCTTTGCTACTGCTGCATCAAACAAACGAGGAACATTCTCGTCGTGTTATATTTCTTTAATATATAATGCGTGGGAACAGAAAGGGCGAGGCAGGAACCACTTAGGAAACTGACAGCAACAGATGTAACAAGTCCACGTTTTTTCTATTCCAATTAAGGTGTCAGTTTTCCACAAGCCTCTTTAGTCTAGTTTTAATATAATAGAACCTCTTTATTACAATGGTGGTATTAAATATATTTTCGCTTCATCAACAAATTCTAGTCGTTCATTTGACTTATTTACCTCGTTTTCACATAAATAGGAAGAGTTTAAGCCTACAACCTGTCATAGAAATAGTTTTATGTTCTCTTGATAACAGTACTCCTTTCTCCGCTTACCTCTTACTAGCATTTTGTGAAGTTATGCGGCGTTACTGAATACAAAATAACTGATAAAGTGTGAAATAAAACTAGTATATTAATACCAACCATTAGTATCTCTCAAACTGTAAAAGTCTATACAACTTTACATATACTATTATACTGAGTTGTTCAAAGGTAATTCCTCATTCTCCTAATTTATTTAAAATTCTGTTTACTCGGATTTATGTCACAAATAAATAGTGACAAACATCCTTACATCAGCTTGAAGTATATTAACACTTAAACATCTGACTGAATTAAAACGAAGCTCATCAAAACACGGATGATTTGCTTTGTAACCAGTTTGATAGCAACTGGTATGGCGATCTGAAATTCATAGTTTCAACGAAATTATAATCAGTGACCTTACAAAAACCATGCATAACATCTAGCACTACTGGAAGTGAGTATCATTTTGGTCGAATTTTTCATCTATTTCTTGAAGCAGAAAACAAAATCACTTAATCGAAGTTTATATAACACAACAGTTTTGTTGAGACCTTGAACATATTCGACGATTGACTTCTGCGCTACGTATCTCTAATAACGAACACACTAATTCTAATTTTTACATGTGCATTTCTTGACCTTTTATAATTACTAAGTAGTGATTTACATCCACATCTTATATCAAAATGACATTCTGCTTGTAATGTTACCTTTGAAAGCTCATATAGCATTCATAAGTGAGAGAACAATATTTAATAATTGTATGATCACGTGATATAACTAACATACCCTACAGCTACGGGAAAATAGTATGTATTTTCCTAATTTCGAATGGATAATTGGGTACTTTGTTTCTTTAATAAACTTATATCCCTTGTATATTATCGTTATTCTAAGATAATTATTCTTGATCTTTATTGTATTGGTTACTCCAAATTATTGATCAACAAACATTTGTTGTTGTTGTTGTTTTGTTATGTAATACGTCTGAAATATTTTGTAAACATTATCTACGTGGTGAAGCTTCAAAAGAAAAACGAGTTTTGTCTGAACCAAGGGTCTTCAAACTTTTTTACTGTCGACCCTTTCATAGAATCCTTGACCTTTTATCGACTCCTCCATTCTTTTAAGTAATAAAAATGTATAAGTCATAGTTAAAGGAGGAAAAACTTAATAGAAAAAATAAATAATAATATATTATGATAAACCAACTTTACCTTTTTATTGATAGTCTGACATCTTTAATGGGAAGGATGTTGTTGATGATCTTTGAGAAGAGCACCAATATTTGGTTGTAACTTAATGAGTTTTAGTCTTAACCTACCACGCTCTTATATGTTCAGTTTGTTCCTCTGATTTGTTAGGACTGAATTACATGGTTAAAACCAGCTACAACCATATAAAAACTTGGGAATACAAGTAAAAAAAGGGTTCACCGCTGGAAATGTTTTGGATACTTATTGACAATATTTACATTACTCCAGAAGTTTCTGAGGGTTGTATTTTTGAACAGTGATTTAGCTTCGAGATCCACGGAAAGTTCCATAAGTTCATCTTGTAAATTAGATTTAATAATTATCGAATCAAATGGCGTAACAATCCACTCAGGTACATGCATTTTCTCCAAGTCCTCAAAGCGCACTTCAAAGTCTTCACTCAATTTTTAAAAGTACTTTAAGTATATATCCAAGTCATCATCAGAAATAATTTGGTCTTCATCTTCCAGTTGCCGTAAGTTTGAATTGTATTAAAAATCTCTTCGTAGCAATGAAGATTTAAAAAGGCCTATTTTGACTTGGAAGTCTAAGAGAATTGTTAGGATTTGAACAATTGTTACATCTTTACCTAGCAGACGGATCTGTGCATCATTAACTTTTGAATATAGGTCTGCCGAATAGAAAAGGTGATTCTTATTCTTTTTCAACTCATCACATGGAAAGGAATTCACATCTGTAAGAAACTCCACAGTTGAGTCATATAACTCTACAAGCCTTTGCAAGCAAACACCTTGTGACAGCCACCTCGCTTCAGTATGCAACAGTAATTGGTTCACCAATTCATCATTTTTTTACATAGTTTAGCAAACAGTCGCGAATTAAGTGGATGTGCTTTAATTTTATTTATCGATCTGATGCACACCTTTAGAGTATCATACAATTCGTCACTGAGATTTCTTGCCACAACGTGGTGTCTGTGTAAAACATAGTAAATAGTATGCACGTCGGGAACCTTTTCCTTAAGAAAGATAGCAAAACCTCTGTAACAGCCACCCGTGGAAGGTGCGCCATCTGCAGCAACCGCAATTATATTGCTGACTGGAAGATTGTGCTTGTTTAAATATTCCTCCAAGCACTGAAAAATCGTCACCTCTTTTGAATCACTTTCAAGATACACCTTGGCGAACACAAACTGGTCAATAAGTCATTCTTGAATTTGATTAAAATACTTTACATAAGCCATGAGAATGTTTCAACAACCAAAATTTGATTCATCAAGTTGGATGGAAAACTTACAATACATAAGCTCAGGTGCCAAACTTTTTCCACATCTTCAGCCATCTCATCAACACGTCTTTGCACTTAAAGGCAAGCAATTTAAAACAGGACCAGAATCTTTCTTTCATAAGTTTCAATCATTTCTTTAATTGATGGTATTATAAGCTCCCCTGCAATAGTATACAGTTTTCTTTTCTTTGTTATATTGAGAGAAATATTATATGATGCCCTTAACCCTCCTTCATTATCAACCTGAACAGGTGCTTCCATAAATGACATTATATTTGGTCGATTTTTATATTTTTCTTTCAACGTTCTAGAAAAAATCAAGATCTTTATCTTTCTTATCAGGATGATTTCTTTGAAGGTGGCCTTACATCTTTTCAGTTTCATAGCATCATTCCTAAAAACCTTTTTGCATGCGAGGCACATAGGCTTCGTTTCATTTGTAAGCGAAGGTATGAATCAAAATTTCAAGTAATCTAGCGAATATTGTCGGTACATCTTTTTAGGATCTGCGGCTGCCATTAGGGTTAATGGGGTCGTGGCTAAAGTTAAATAAATGAACTTTATCAAGAGACTACAAGAAGCACAGATCAATGTTTTAACGTTTTAAATTTAAAGCATAAGTAAAAGTACATATAAATATATATAGTAATAGAGATTTTGTTTAATTTTTATTGTTATCGAATTATGTGACCATGTGGCACAACATTATACACTTTTTGTATATATGAAACACAAACTTTTCATTTACTTATTTTAAGTATAGAACTTTTGATTTTTTAACCTTTTAAGTACTGTTTTATTAATTACGATACCAAATGTCCTTATTAAACTAAACAAACTCACACTTCCACTTCTGGATACAGCAAACAGCAATAAATAATTAAAATAACCAAAACACTATCAATAGTAATCATCAGGAATGTAAGCCAGAATGAACCTGAAACATATTGAAGAACACGTCACGCTCGCAATGCTTCCTGATTGGCTCAATTATAATCGTCAGTTAGGTGGACAGAGAGTAAACGACTCATTTTGTTAAGACTGAAAAATGACTCATGCATTTTTGTACAATTAATTTACAGCTGGTATTTTTATTTCCTTAATTATACGACTCTTGCTTTCTGCACAATATATTATGTCGATTTGGCTAGCAATATTTAATAAGTCGTGCAATGATGCTTGTGTATTAACAATTTCTAATTGACCCCCAAGTGATTTTCGCCCCCCAGAAATACCTCATCGATATCGATCACTTTGCGGACTCCTGGCCTAAAACGGTTGAATAGAAATATTTCATATATTTTTATATTTAGCTCCTTGGTTAGCCTGTCACATTTAATTTTGCTATATATACATTTTGCCAACTAGAACGATTATTTTAAGAGCATTGTGTATGTTTCACTGTATATTAAACTTGTGTTCAGTTATAACGCTGTGTACCTGTGTTTGGCTGGAAGACTAAAATGATAAAGTCCCCGTCGCCTGGTGTCAAGTTCACGATGTCAGTTAAATTCGAAAAATATGATAAGCAAATCTACATTTACAGTTAGAAGCTATATGTTAATTGGGTGTCGTTCTACAAGTTACAGCAATATTCTAACGACGTAATATTTTCAATGTGGATTAAATCCGATATATTTTCGTTCAAACTTCAAGCCTCAGTAAGAATCGATTAAATGAAACCTGACACTTTGAATGGTATTCTGACCTGCATCGTTGGATAATCAATATTTGCTTTTCATGAACTTTGCATATGAGGAGATAAAACCTTCTTGTTTAACGTGACTGTTGATTCTTATCTTTCTTTCATATTTATTTTATTTTGAAACGGCGTAAAGTAAGTTGACAAGAATGAAAAATAAGCATCTGCCATTTCCAAGAGTGAAAAACACTTACAGTGATAAGAAGTAACTTGGTGGCTTGAGTGCTTAACTCTGAATCAGCAGGCAGTGGGATCAAAACACATCGCCAAACATGCTCCTGCTTTCTGCAGTAAGGGCATTACAATGTGGCAAACTCTCGCACTATTCTTCGATATAAAGAGTAGCTCAAATATTTGCGGTGATAGTCAGCCGTCTTTTATTTCAAAATTAGGGATGACTAGTGCAGATACCTCTCTGGTAGCTCCGCGTGAAATTCATTAAATAAACAAAACACTCTTTACAAAAGATTTTACTCCCACATATTCTAAGCTATGACCACGATTTCTGTCTGTTGGTTGTTTTTGAGAGACCACACTCTATTGATTACTGCTCCTGTAACTGCACGGCACGATCACAGCCAGACTGGCGTCAGGTATCCTCATAACAATGGAGCGTCGGCGAGAAACAAAAGAAACCAGCTACTAGTACTTACGTCACTTGGGACACAATGTTAGGTTTATATATTTTCCTATTAGCAGAATTATAATACCGTATGTATTTGTTTCCACTATTCAGAAAATCGTGAAAATTCAAGGGTCGATATATCTTGTTCAAACGTTTCAGCATGGTCATTAATTTTGCATTAATAGCCTTTGATCTAGAGAGTTTGACATGTCCAGATAGTTAGGGCGTTCGTCTCGTAACATGAAGGTTGCGGGTTCGAGTTCCTGTTACACTAAACATGGTTGCCCTTTCAGCAATAGAAATTTTACTTAATTTCGTAATTTCATTATATTTGTAGCGTGAAAGAAATTTAACTGTTAAAGGGTCCTCACACATGCACGTCCTTTCAGTAGTGGGGGCGTTATTAATGTACGTCGAATCTCACTATTCGTTGGTAAAAGAGTAGCCCAAAAGTTGGCGGTGGGTGGTGATGACTAGTTGCCTTCCCTCTAGTCTTACACTGCTAAATTAGGAACGGCTAGCGCAGATATCCTTCTTGTAGCTTTGCGCGAAATTCAAAAACAAAAAACTTTACGTCAGTTTTAGTTGAATATATATTAATTAAACACAGGTCAAGTTGCTTTTAGATTTTGAGAATGTTAATATTATACGTCATTTCCGGCTTAAGCATTATTATATAGTTATTACGATATTAGTATATACGCCTTAAGTATTGACGTAATTTATGATTAAAAAAATAACCGTTAATTATATAGGGGTTACTGAAATTATATTTCTTGAGGACGTGTATCCGGTCTCAAGTAGTTTGATTTTTTTTTTCAGGGGAGTGTTGACAGTGGCAAATACGTCGTACATAATCTCAACAATAATGCTTGATATGCTTTGATAGACATTTGTTTGAATCACCGTATTGTGAATTTCAGTTAGTTAATTTCAATATATAAAGCACTCGAACTTGAAAAATACTATGCAGTTGGAAGGTTTACAATTCTGGTTGTCCACCATTAGCCGTTCTTTTAATGAAATCAACAAGTTTTCTCATAAATAAATATAAAAGAAGAATCTGAAAGAATATGCATTTATATTAACTACCTCTTTTGTTTGTGTCCAGCGTCAGCACAAAACTACACAAGGAGCTAGCTACCTGTGCTGTACCGATCACGGGTACCGAAACCTGATTTTTAACGTCAGAACGGGAGTATCTGCCAATATTGGGCTAATCTTTCACCAACGAATAGTGGGATTGATCATATATTACAACGTTCCCACGGCTGAAAGGACGTGCATGTGTGGTGTGAGGGGGGGATTCGAACCCGCGACCCTCATATTACGAGTTAGTGCTTTAACCACTTGACCATGCTGAAAGCTGTTTTCGGAAAAATGAGCACCCATTAATTTAATACGTGTGTGTCAGGCCCCTTTAACAGTTAAATTCCTTTCACGCTACAAATATAATGAA
Source organism: Tachypleus tridentatus (assembly GCF_004210375.1). Lineage (NCBI taxonomy): Eukaryota > Metazoa > Arthropoda > Merostomata > Xiphosura > Limulidae > Tachypleus > Tachypleus tridentatus. The sequence goes on along the minus strand of NC_134837.1, from coordinate 102,981,938 downwards.
ATTACGAAATTAAGTAAAATTTCTATTGTTAAAATGAATCTTCACTGATGTTTTGTATGTGCACAAAGATCATCCAAGTAGTTAATCTGGTAAATTTCAGATGTGAAATTCCTGTAGTGTGGGAATAATTTAATGCACACGTACCTTGCTTTTTGGTTGGGAGAGCGTTAACATCAATAAATAACAATTACTTTGATGGTTATAGCATTTCCAGAAAAATCTCACCACTTAAACTTAACACTTTAGTTGAACTGCTTTTTTAAACTCAGAATTAAAAACTCCATTTTCCTAAATAACTTTCCTTTTACTTTTGCCAAGTTCAGTGTAATTACATTGATTGTGATGTGTTTAGCAACTGTAAGCTGCAATTATACTCAAGAACACCGTATTTTTCACTTGTTGTCATAAAGTTTTACGTGCAGTTATAAAAACCTTTTTACACTACGTTTATGAGATATAAATGTGATTATTATTTACTTTACAAATATTGTCTGTTTATTTATATTTTGCAACTAGATAAGAATTGTTTTAAATTATAATACAATTACGTCATTGCTGCTTGGAATTATCGGTTCAGTTTTGTTTGTTTTTAATTTCGCGCAAAGCTACACGAGGGCTATCTGCGCTAATCGTTTCTAATTTAACAGTGTAAGAACTAGAGGGAATAAAGCTAGTTATCACCACCCGCCACCAAGTCTTGGGCTACCGTTACTTTATAACGCTCCCGTGGGTGAAAGGGTGAACATGTTTAATGTCACAGGTATTCGAACCCGATATCCTCAGATTGCGCATTGTTTGAGGAAAATACATATGTTGAAATGTTCACCACTGTAGCGAGTTTAGGATGACTTTTATGCCCAGTGTAAAATGTTTCTTGTTGTATGCTAAATTTCTGGCGCATATTTAATGTAAGGTTCAAATTAATTCTTTATTACCAAAGAGTTGCACGTGCATCAGAGCATTCTGCGAGTCAAAAATGAGTTAATGATTTAAACGCTTTTACTATATAATCTAAATTAAACTCAGATGAACAAGTCATTTCAGAAATCTTTTGACTCTCTTTTTGTATATATCCATATATGTTATGATTTTACCGAGTACTGTTAATCCGTAATGCGTTGAATATAGGTGCAAATACGAGACGACCTCACGCGTGATAGTTCAGTCCCACGGCAGAACTCGCTACAAGTGACTACCACCAACATTTCAAGGTTTATGTTCTAATCTGTTGATATTTCAAAACAATGGGTCATTCCAAAACGATTAATCACTGATGTTGAGTTTGTGTGTGTGTGTGTGTGTGTGTGTGTGTGTGTGCGAGCTGAGCCGATATCATAAGGACTTTCATGTTCTCAATGGTAAAAACACCTAGAACATTATACACGTCTCACAGAGTTGTAACACGGCGGTTTGGAAATGACTCTACAATGGAACGTGTTTAACTATAAGACAATAGCTTGAAACCTGTAGTCAACTGAATCAGATTTGTTTTAAATCTAACATTAGTTTAGAAACAACATTATAGGATTTTTTATTTTCATTTTCTGTATCAAAGTTTAATTCTTTTGAGCATTTTTACACATTAAATATTTAATTACACGTTCTGAGAATAAAACACTTCTTGACTTTATATATAAATTAGTGTTTATATTTAAAAAAAATGTGACCATCCCTGTGGCCTGGCTTTTAAGGCACGCGACTTGCAAGCTGAGTGTCACGAGATCGAATCCTCTCATTGAACACGTTAGAATGTTATAACGTGACGGTAAATTTCATCATTCGTGGACAAAGAGCAGCTCCAGAAGATGGTTGCGAGTCTTGTTGACTAACTGACTTCCCTCTATAATTATGAACAACTAGTGCAAATAGCCCTCGTGTAGTTCAGCAATAAACTCTTTTTCTCGAGTTCTTTTTCATCATTAAGAAGATATTTATGGCCTGTTAAAAATCATTAAACAATGCAGTATAGTTTAATATTGATAAAATAGTATTTTGGCATTACTGTCATTATTGTGATTCTTAAGCCATGAAGACATTTTCATATATTTATACGTCTTAATTACGATATCTTTATTTATTTTTATCACGAGTAGTCTTTATAGCTATTCACTTAATAATTCACTTGTTCGTCGCTTGGATAAACAAGTTTCCCCGACGTTCAATGCTTTCCCAGTAACAAGTCTTAGACTTGTAACGCTAGAAACCGGGTATCGATACCTATGGTGGGCAGAGCACAGATAGCACTTTATGTATGTGCATGCCAGCTGTTCTTCATAATGTTTGTTATTATATTTTATATGTTAATAAGTTAACTATAAATATTTCCAATTTTTTAACTACTGAATAAAACAAAGGTGTTGAGATCATATGTTAAACTGATGGATATTGGAAGTTAAAGAAAGTGTGATTTAAACCTATATATCGATTTATGTATCCAATAACCCTAAAAACTAAAAAGTGTTTATATATCAAATTGGTTTACTGTTATATATATGTGAAAACGACTCGTTTTGGTTGAGAAAATTTTTTTACGTAGAGGAGCGAACAAGTGGGTTTTCTCGACATCACTGGTTTACTGTTACCTTAGAACTTTTTTATAGACTAATAATTAAATAAGACAGCTGGCCCGGCATGGCCCAGGTGGGTTAAGGTGTTCGACTCGTACTCTTAGGGTAGCGGGTTCGAAAAAAGAAAGAAGACATTGTTACTGATGGGGATTAGTTTTGTTTGTTTGTTTGAAATTCGCGCAAAACTACACGAGGGCTGTCTGCACTATGCATCCCTAATTTAGCAGTGTAAGATTAGAGGGAAGGTAACTAGTCATAACCACCCACCGCCAACTCTTGGGCTACTCTTTTACCAACAAATAGTGGAATTGATCGTCACATTATAACGCCCCCACGGCTGAAAGGGCGAGCGTGTTTAGTGCAACGGGTATTCAAACCCGCGACCCTCGCATTACGAGTCGAACGTCTTTACCACCTGACCATGCCTGGCCTGGATGGAGATTAGTACATAAACCAAACATTGTAACTAATAGCTGATAGGGATTAGCATAAAAAATAGCCATTGTGTCCAATAGAGTCTAGTAACTAAACTGATATTGTGATTAATAGAGTCTAGTAATTAAACTGATATTGTAATTAATAGGGTCTAGTTACTAAACTGATATTGTAATTAACAGGGTCTAGTTACTAAACTGATATTTTGTCCGATAGGGTCTAGTATCTTGAACTGGTATTGTGTCCGATAGGGTCTAGTATCTTGAACTGATATTGTGTCCGATAGGGTCTAGTAACTAAACTGATGTTGTGTCCAATAGGATCTAGTATCTTGAACTGATGTTGTGACTAATATTGGCAAGTGCCGATATCGGATTATCGTGATTGATAAAAGCAAGTATCGAAAACAGTCACTGTGATTGGTAGAGGCTGATATCGCAATCAGATATTGTGACTAAAAGGGACATTTCTAGATAAAATTTGATAACTGAGTTTTTAACCTAACTTACATGTGCTAAATCCAAATATATCGGTTTTAGATTTTACTTTTTGGAATAGGTCAAAATGAAGAATCAAACTATATCGGTAGTTTTCCTTCCACAGTTCTTATGATTCGGTTTTTAAACTTTAAAAATGTTTACAATTTTACTTGCTTAAAACTTGATAAATGTGTGTTATTTTTTACAAATGTTTCATTTTGAAGTCTCTGAAGCATGAATTTACATTTTCTATCTTAAATTAGCATATCTATACATAACGAACCATTAGAAATATTAAGTATTTTGATAGAATTAATGATGATTAGTGAAAAATCGGTAAACATAACTGTTGATTTTCTTTGAACATTGAATTGTAAGCCTATGTGTACAAAAGATAAATAACATCTTTCTCCAAACCGACAAATGAGGAAAACACGTTATGACTGTATTTGTTTGGATCGTGTAAAAGGTGCAAACTATTATTTTATAAAAATTTAAACCTGGTATAAATTAAATTTATCAACATTCTACACCTTTACGGAAAAGATTCAAACTTATAAAATGTAAAGTAACGTTATCCTTATCTCCAAGGTTATTAATTTGCACCAATATCGCACGATAATACATGTTTATTTACATAAAGCTTCCACACTTTATTTATTCAGACAGCTAACTTTATTTTCGGGTTTATTTATTCAAATTTTCTTTCATTAAAAGTAAGGAGCATAGAATATCTAATTTACAAATTCAGTTATTTGTACTTTATAGCTAATTATTAACTACATAAGAACAGGACTAACATTTCAGTATCTCCGTGTATTACACGTGAACTCAGTACGCATTCTACGCTGTTGTAATCTGATATGAATGATTTGTCCATGTTTCTCTAATAATATGCCTATAAGATATTTACACTAAGCCTAACTAGAGTACTTTGATACTGTCACTGAACCTGGTCACTGGCTACCAGTTATACACTAAAACTACGTGAACAGTGGCTAGCTACAAGTTAGTACTCACAGTTGATATAAGCACTGGTATTTCACTCTGTGAGGGCCTGGCATGGCCTAGCGCGTTAAGGCGCGCGCTTCGTAATCTGAGGTTCGCGCCCGAGTCGCGCCAAACATGCTCGCCCTCCCAGCCGTGGGGGCGTTATAATGTGACGGTCAATCCCACTTTTCGTTGGTAAAAGAGTAGCCCAAGAGTTGGCGGTGGGTGGTGATGACTAGCTGCCTTCCCTCTAGTCTTACACTGCTAAATTAGGGACGGCTAGCACAGATAGCCCTCGAGTAGCTTTGTGCGAAATTCCAAAACAAAATTCACTCTGTGAAATTTGAACATGCGTATATATATTAGAAGTATCTTAACTATATTGTTGGCAGCTCTGAACAAACATTAAGGTTATTTAGAACAGATGTTTATAGTTAAGAGTTGAATGTGGTACTTCGAAATCGTTTTTACAAAGAACATCTTCGGATAAAAAGAATGGATTGAAGTGAAATCCTGGATTGTAGATTAAATATGTATATATGAAAATAATAATAAGCCAGCTTCTTTTATATAAAAATTATAAAATAAATTTGCATAGTTAATTATCTGGCTGCAGCTACACATGGTCTAATCAAAGAAACAACTCGAACATCTGCCTTAAAAAGCCCTTATGCATAGTGTTGAAAACGAATGCGCGAATTAATATGACTGAGGGAAAAAATGTGCAAATTAATTAATTCTTGTTCATATTAAATATTGAATTTAATAAATTAATGAGATTTGTGTGGGTATTATATCACCATTTAACGTATAAGGTAAATATATCTTTCAAATTACAGATATTAAACTTAAGCTGAATTAAGGGAAATTGAAGGTATGTAACAATATTGTTACTGTTTTGTTCTTAACCGCGAAAGCATTTCGGCTGATTTTATTTTTAACATTTGGTATCAAATCTAGTAATGCTTGATTGTAATGTTTTTCATTTTTTATATCTTTTGAGCTAAAAGAAAGTGTTATTTTTAGTCTTAGTGAATTAAATGCTGCGAATATAAATGTCATTATTATTGCGTGTATAAAAAAAATTAATCCAAAAATTAGTTTGGTTGTGACGTAATACTCGAGTTTAGACAACATTAAGTTTGAAGAATAAGTGAATACACAAAACTGACTGTGATGCTTGTCTTAAACATAAAATTAGATCTGTTTTTGTACTACAGTGTGCTTTCATAACACAGATAATCGCTCAACAGATTATTTAGAAACATTATAAAAAATTAGATAAACCTCACACTAAAATATGAAATGCATTTCCGCGTGGACCTGTCTGTGCCTTAATTAAGCGTGTGTTCCCAGAATTCCGTGCAACAAGGCTCGTTGTTTGCTATATAGTTGTTTTTCCAAGAATATTACAAGCAAGCTAAAAAAAAGCGTGTTATTTCATGCTAGATTTATTGTGATTAATAAAGTTAGAAAAGGTTTTGACAGCCTTTCGTGACCACGTGTATATTGTGCTTACAAGTAGGCTTGTTTTCGCTTGCCCATTATTTAATATTACAAGTGGTATGAATAATAATTGTTGTGAATCATCGACGATATTTTTTCCTGCTTTCTAGAATTTCCAGTAGATACCTTTCCCCTCTTCGTCAAATTCCTGTTTTCTGGGCGCCTGAAAGATATGTCCAAGAGCCGTGAATCTGAAATCGGCCCATGGCCAGTTGTACGTCACTTTGATAGCCAATTTCTCAAGTGTGGAATATGTATTACGAGATACACTAATCCCAAGGTACGACAAACAGTTAACTGGGAAATTATCTTCCAGTTATAAACCTATCATTATAGCTCTTTAATGAATTTAATTTTTAATGAATTTAGTTAGAAATATATAATAATGTTTCATTAAAATCTACCCAATCAATCAAATTAACCATTCACAGTATTCTTTAATGAAATATGAATTAATTTATTAAAACTTGAGAATTTTGTTATATAATAGTTTCAGACCATGGGAAGTCTTTATTTATACAAACGTGTGTTTTATGTTACATGAACCTGAGATTTAAAATATAGTTTTCCGACACTAAATATATTTTCTAGCTCCCCACCTCTATGTCACTTTTTTGTTTTATTTTCATATTCACTTCTCATTTTCCTCATGCAGTGACAGTTACAATTGTTCCATGATACCCAATTTTGTGAAGGTTAACTAAGTGTAAACGTCTCATAGCTAACCTTATTATTCTTACTTGTTTATTATTAGCTGAGTTTCTATCGTCTTAATTAATTGGCCATTACGATCATCTAAGTATTATTATCACACTTTTCACTTACATATCTATATTATATTTGATAAATATCGTAAGTTTTTGTAGGTGTGATACTGTGAGTTAGAAAATTCGCTACCGAATTCCATAATAAGGTAAATAACAGCATTCTTTAAGATTTTGATTACTAAAATATACTATACAAAATTCGTTTTCATACATATATAAACATATCTAGGATATCGAACCCTGTATAGTATATTTCTGTGATACGTATATGTGTTTTTTTATTAAATCACTTTTGTTTTGGGTTTCCTTAGACACGGAGCTCTGATTTGTATTATGCAATAAATAGTAAATATCCTTTCGCTTACGCTCTATTTCTGTTTGGTGTTTAATCTGGAAGTTATTTAATGACTTGCAATACATGATAATATCATAGTTTTAGGAAAACCAGACTGAAAATAAGTAAATATTCTTATGCACTTTATATAAATAAGGTATTTTGGCAATAAAATTACCTTTACTGTACAGATAATAAGATAAAAACTTGTTTTACCTCATATGCAAGATAATTGGAATGAGACAGTATTTTTATTATGTTTATTTACTTTTGTTTGAATTTCGCGCAAAGTTACACGAGGGCTATCTGCGCAAGCCGTCCCTAACTTAGCAGTGTAAGACTAGAGGGAAGGCAGCTAGTCATTACCACCCTCTGCCTACTCTTGGGCTACTCTTTTACCAACGAATAGTGGGATTGACTGTAACATTATAACGCCCCCATGGCTGAAAGGGCAAACATTTTTGGTGTGACGGGGATTCGAACCCGCGACCCTCAGATTAAGAGTCGAGTGCCTTAACCACTTGGCCTATTTATTTATTACAGATGTTATTTAATTCTTATTTTAAACAAATAACATTATTTTATCCATTCTCAACAAGAAAAAAAAATCATTTTATTTAAAAAACTGTTCTTTCAAAGAAATCCTGTACTGTTTTATTCTCGAATTTAGCTCAGTCGTTGAGAGTTTATTATATAATCAACATAACATCAACTAAGATACAAAACTTTCATTCTCAACGTTATTACATGGTTCTGGGAATACGTTATTAAATTATAACAAGCGATGTGAATAAAATAACTGAGTTTCATTATACTAATGTGTATATTATGGTGTACTTAGTAGTAATCAACGATACTGTGACAAAAGTAGGACAACTGCATTAGATCATTATCAAAGATCTTAAAACACGTACGTGTAAAAAACAAAAGTGGAGTTACGTGCTATAGAGTTCGATTTTTGAAGCAGATGTCTTCATGGCATTCCAGAAGCCACTACTTAGAAAAAAATACATCTTGGAGATTTGTTCTTCCGCTCTATTAGCCAACTCTCGAATTAGAAAAAAAAAAAGTGGGGAAGATTTTAAATCATCACATCTTTATGATTCAGCTCTTTTTCTTTCTCTCTTTTTCTACAGGCTTCCGTGTGTCAGCGAAGTAAGTTTACGCATTTACAACACTAAAATCCGAGGCACGATTTCATGTGTTGGACAGAATGCACATAGCTTGCCTTGCGCTAAAATAACAACTATCAACCTAATCTTTCATGCTTAGGCTTACGTTAAAACTAATGAGCGAAAGATACCAAACGTTCATGATTCTTCCTTAATACGACGATATTTACTGGTTAGAGATAACGGCTTATACACAATGAATCTGATAACATAAACAACGCATAAACATATCAACTTAGCAAACACCTAGATTTAGTTTTATTTCTGTAAATAGATCGTTACTGGGGCTTTTCTTGAACTGACAAGTATTATTTTATCCTTCTACACAGATTGACAATTAATGGAAACTTACCTACGAACCCCTTCACGAGCAGACAAATATACCAAAATTAGCTAATAACTTTTATTAGTCACTTCTTTTAGCCTCCCAGCAACACAGCGATATGTCTAAGAATTTATAATGCTAGAAAAACCGGGTTTCGATACCCGTGGTTGAGAGAGTACAGACGCTTATTGTGTAGCTTCGTAATTAACTTTAAACAATCAAGTAATACTTCTTCTGGTGTATTTATTATAGTAGCAACGTTATAAACTATTTGTTTTCGTTTCTAATCTGAGTGTTTAGTTCATTCTTACAAAAAAATAAAGCATTTATAAATCATCGAAGTGTATAGAGAATATTTTGTAATTATTTCATATCGTTATACAGTTATTATTGATTCTTATAAAGAAAAAAGATGTGATTTATTTCACTTAACTTTTCGTTTTCATAACTTCTACAGGAGCGACATTTTAGTTTAATCAAACGCTAATAGTCAGTTCTGAAGAGAATAAGATAAAACGTTAAACGAAGAAGAATTAGTAGTTGGTTGATGAAATTAAAACTATATCAGCTTAAGAAATGGAACATTTAATATACATCTACTTTATCTAAAGACATTGGAAGGACTAACAGAATCATCAGACTTGGTTTCCTATAATTTCATTTTTATTTCGTATTGTTAGATGAAAGGTAAGATCGGGCAGTCTAGAATGTATATCCTAAGTTTTTATATTGTTTTAAAGAAGAGTTCTAGCTAGCTAACTTAGATTTGTTTTTGTAATCATCAGGCTTCATCTGTTCCCGATAAAAATAGAAATCCCAGATACTTAGTTCTTGATTAGGCAGCAAGTTAGTTGCCAGGTTTGTCACATTCTTTAAGAGCACGCCTCCTCTTCATACTATAAATATGAATGTGAGCTTAGAGTGTGAATTACGTGTAGTCAGACGGTGCCAAAATCAATTAGATGCCGTGTTTGCATCTGTTTCAGATTGGGCCAGACGTGGTTTAATGGTTAGCGTGCTGAACTATAGAATCAAGGATACATGATTCGTATCACATTATTTTTTTAAAAAATCAATTCTCTGCAAGTCGAGGGTGTGTTATTACTTTGACAACTAAATCTCTTTGATAGATTATTTAGGCAGAGTATTCATGATGAAACTTTGTAGAATGGACGGCAACTGCCTGTTGTGGAGACACGAGTGGGGAGGACGACGTTTTGAAAGTCTTCAAGAGTTGAAGACGAAAGGCGGAAAACTTTCAAAACATCGTCTTCTACATTTGTGTCTCCACAACAGGCAGTTGCCGTCCATTCTACAAAGTTTCAACTAAATCTCACTATTCGATTTCAGTAGCCCAAGAGTTGGCGGTGAGTGCTGATGACTAGCTGCCTTCGATCTAGTATATCAATTCAAAATTAGGGACGGCTGTCAAAAATATCTCTTCTGTAATTTTACGGAATACCAAAAATAAAACAGACCTGTTTCCGATTTGAATAGATATGACACTTATTTAGGTAAACACTTAGAGCAAGTAGTATTACAGAAACAAAAAAAATCCTTTGGTTCCTACCTTGTAGGTAAATAGACGAATGAGTGTGTGTTAAATTTTCTACTAGCATAGACGTTAAAATATTAATATCGATCTATTCATTACCATTAAAGTAAACTTGCATAGACGAGTTTAAAAGTTGGCTTTGTCAAATTATTGATGTCGCACGTACTGTTTGATCATTTTCTAAGATTTCCAAAAACGTTGAAATGCTGGGGCTTATTAATTTTATTTCTTTCTCAAACTGTTTCCTGTTAGGTTCTACCCTGCCTTCACACGTTTTGTGAAAGTTGTCTGGTGCAATATATCCCAGCAGAAAGTCTAACAGTCACCTGCCCCATCTGTCGACAGCAGTCGATACTACCACAGCAAGGAGTATCAGCTCTACAACCCAACGACTTTATCGCTAATCTAATGGAGGTTCTAGAACAGCCTGTCGTCTGCCAACATGGTGAATGTCAATCTCCAGGGGTTCGAAAATGCACCTCATGTGACGAATTCCTCTGTGATGTTTGTTGCGAAGTGCACAAAAAGGAGTCTTCTCTTGTAATGACATGATCATCTCAATCAGCGAACTCGCACTCAAAGAAGAGCAAGAGAAAAGCAAGGAGGGCCCGTCATTAATGTGTCCTAAACACTCTTTTCAAACTCTTCGATTTTACTGTCGCGATTGTGAAACAGCTATCTGCGTCACGTGTACAGACATCGAACATGGAGGACATGGAACCATGAGATTACGAGAGGCAGTAGAGGACCAGAAAGATGCGTTAAAATCGCTTCTACAAAAATCATATTCACAGGTTCCTAATGTTAAAGAAGCCATTGAAGCCGTGTACTTAACATCGTCAAATTTATCGGAAAGATACTCCCAGGTTTCAAAAGAAGTTTGCTTCTGTTTTGATACCTTAATAGAAATTATTCAGATGAGAAAATCCTTCCTTCTCAAAGAGCTGGAAGAGAGCTATGAGTCCAAACAACAAACTCTTATACAACAGAGAGAAGCACTTGGAAAGATTTTGAACAGTTTATCAAGCAGCTGTGAATTTACAGAAAACGCCCTTACTCATAGCAATGAAACCGAAATACTTCTAATTCGAAAACAGATGACGGAAAAATTAAAAGAATTTTCTGAGCTTGTGATAAAAAAAGAGCCTGAAGAAAACAGCTTCATTGCTTTTGAAGAAGGGAACCTTAGTATGTTAAAAAGTAAAATGCAAGAGTTTGGATGTATCAAAACAAATAGCGCTGTCGCTGACGAAACGACAGCTTCTGGCGAAGGATTGAAATGTTGTATTGTAGGAAAACCATCTCTTGTAAATGTTGTTACAAAAGACAGAAATAGGGTGATAGTGAAAACTGGAAACGCATTACTTGAAACTGAAATCGTATCAACAAACTTATCTTTAACGTTCACTCCAGAAGTGTTACCTCAGAGGAATGGAAGTTACGACTTAATATACACTGTTACTCGAGATGGAACCTACAAACTATCAATTAAGTTGTTTGGAAAGCACATCAAAGGAAGTCCATTCGAAATTAAAGCTTATATGACAGAAGACAGCTCCTCCAGTGATCGGCCAACCAGTTCCAAAATACCAAGGACGACAGCAGTACGACAACGTGGCATTAAACGACCACCAAGCTACCCGTCTACCATCTCAATGCGTAGAAGAAACCCAATTGAAGATGATTTGATACTGAGAATTGGGACGAGAGGACGTGGGAAGGGGGAATTTGCCAACCCTCAAGGGGTTTGTTTTACACATAGTGGATTTATTGTAGTGGCAGATAGTAACAATCAATGTGTACAAGTGTTTTCTTTAACAGGGGATTGTAAATTACGCTTTGGTGTAAGAGGAAGAAGTGCTGGCCAGATTCAAAGGCCAACAGGTGTCGCTGTTACTGCAACAGGAAACTATGTCGTAGCAGATTATGAGAATAAATGGATCAGTGTTTTTAATCCATCTGGGAAGTTTCTGGGACGCCTAGGAGTAGGAAAACTTCTTGGACCGAAAGGAGTAGCGGTCGACAAGAATGGGCATATTATAGCCATTGATAATAAAGCTAGTTGTGTATTAATATTCCAAGAAAACGGAAAGCTCTTGAATAAATTTGGAACAAGAGGAACAGGAAATATGAAGTTCGCTGGTCCCCATTACGTAGCTGTAAATAACAAGGATCAGCTGTTAGTTTCTGATTTCCATAATCACTGCATTAAAATCTTTGATAGTGATGGAAAGTTCGTTTCTAGTTTTGGATCTAGTGGACAAGGAAATGGACAGTTTAATGCTCCAACAGGTGTCGCCATTGACAGCCAAGAAAATATTTTGGTGGCCGACTGGGGAAACAGTCGAATTCAGGTAATTATTATAGAATATTATGTTTCTCTAATAAATAACACTGAATTTAATTTCATTTGTGTAGAGTTAAAAATATTATCACACTAACAAACAAGTACTACTTAGCATATCAAACCGTGACAAATTTTAAAAATATTTAAATATAGAAATAAATAAGTAAATATTAATAACGAAAAAAGCGCATGGCCAGAGGGTTTGCGCGCTCGACTCGTAATCTAAGAGTCGCAGGTTTGAATCCCTGTCACACCAAACATGTTCGTCCTTTCAGCCGTGGGAGTGTTATAATGTTATGGTCAATCCCACTATTCTTTGGTAAAAGGATAGCCCAAGAGTTGACGGTGGGTGGTTTGGTGGTGGTGGCTAGCTACTTTCCCTCGTGTCTTACGATGCTAAACTAGGGACGGCTAGCGCAGATAGTCCTAATGTAGATTTGCACGAAATTCAGTAACAAACAAACAAAATAAAGAAAAACCATTACCCTCATCACCACTACCCTTAATAATTATTCGGTTAGTTTTAGTTATGTTTAGTTGTGCGATTGTAGACACTGAAGGAGAACAACAAGGTTATTAATATGTATGTAAATGCATAGTTATGTTTTCTTTATTGAATATTAGGGCGAAATCACATCTACACAATATTTAAATCTTATCTACTTTAGAAGAAAAATATATATAAAGAAATTAAAATATGCAGAAACATATTTTAGTGATTATATTTCGTAAGTTTTTGCTCACATCAGAGAAGGAGAAAAATCAACTTGAGAAAGTATTTGTAGTGTCTTATAATCTTGCCACAATGACGTATTGTGAGCTACTAATTATACTTTTGATTTATCGTGTTAAAGTGGCGTTTAACTTGCAGTGCCACAATTTTATTTTAGGTAAAGGTACTAAGTTGTGTTCTTTACATAGTTAGAACTCAAAATACAACAAATCAGTAAGTTGATCAAAAACCGTATTGAATTAGTTGTTTTGAATTAAGCACAAAGCTACACAATGGGCTATCTGTGCTCTGCCCACCACGGGTATCGAAACCCGGTTTTTAGCGTTGTAAGTCCGCAGACATAAATCGTATTAGAAGAAAGAGCACTTGTGATAACGTATCTAAACGTCCAAATATAATTTTTCTTGTGGTTTTTGTTAAATAAAATTTTTCTTACTAATTACTCAGTTTTTTTTAATCAATCGACAGAACTACGTTTTTTATTAAAAGGTGGCATAAATTCAGAAAGAAAAAATATTTTTAATTATCTTTATATTTTTAGAAGCTGTCATAAAGCCGAAAACAGTGATTTACGACAACCTATATATTATTAAAATATCATACAACGAAAAACAAAGTGCTGACATGCTATTTTTAACGTTCGCTAAAAATTTTTCACGTGGGATGTTTTCTCTAAAAAAAAGTCTGTAAATATCTAATGTGAGTGATTTTGATCAAACTAAAAAAAAAAAGATGATATTGTCTAAATTAATTAACGTGTGTAAAAAAAAACAAAAAATATTTTATTCAGATAAACTTTATTGAATTAATTTGATTAGAATCATTTAAGAATGTTAAATCAACACAAAACTCACTATTTCGCTTATCCAAGTTAATAACACTTTCAACTGTATTACTTAGCGGTAATATTTGAAATTAAATTATATTTATATTTACAGCAATGCATTTTGCAGTCTGTAATAAATTTCGATTATCTAGTGTCTCCACAGATAAGTTGCTAAACGTTCTCGAGAATATGTAAACAATTATGAATATAAGGTCTACTAAACAATTTATTACATCAACAAATATTTTATTATTTTCAAACTATTAAAGAACGAATTAATATTCGTTAACATTTGGAATAATTATCAATCGGTTAGTCATGTTACACATTAGCATGTTGTATTATGCTATGTAAAATTGTAAGTTATACTTACCTAATAAATTGTTTTCTCATTTCAGGTTTTCGACAGTGGGGGATCTTTTCTCTCTTTTGTTAATACTAATGGAAGTCCACTTTATGGACCACAAGGCCTAGCAGTGACATCAGAAGGCACCGTTATAGTTGCAGATTCAGGCAATCATTGCCTTAAAGTTTATAAGTACTTGCAGTGAAGGTAAATTGCATTAAATACTTAAATATTCAGTTTATTCTAGTTTTCCCAGTTCTTTCAATTTTTTTATTTATTTCTCATAAAGAACATTTCTATCAGTATTCATCTAAATAATTCATTTTTATATACTTTTGTAAGAGGTAAGAAGACTTTTTCTTATTTCTTTTTTTCAGCTTAACAGTTAAGCAAATTAATCGTTAATTAATGTGCATTATTTGTACAGTTTATTAGAACCCCGCATCAAACATTTATAAAAATACCCCATTTATCTGTTTATGTAAAGTAGACTGATTAAGTAACGTCTCCCCTGGTATGACAACGGTAAGTCTTTACAACGAAAAATTACATGGTTCGATTTCCCGCGGCGGACACAGCAGATAGGCCATTTTGACTTTGTTAATAAACAAAAAAAGAAATGTGTCAGGTAATCGCTTAAGCCCCTGACAGAAATATAATAAAAATAAATTATAACGAATAAGCTGTACTTGTCACCGATTTAATTTTTAGTTCTTATCCAAGTAGATAGCTTGTTCTGTTTGAAAATTAAAACTAATGGTTAGTCTGTGATGACGAGAAAACCCACTTGTAGATAAAATTATATATTTTAAAACGGCTGGTATGGTTAGAGAAAGCACTGGAGGAGCATTCAATGTTTTGACCTTTTAGTTGTTGTTTACTAAAGAAATTGATGAGAGTAAGTGGGCAGAAGTTACAAAATTTCTTCCCTCCCTTTCATCAGAAAAAAAAAAATCTTGGTGAGTCGTTCCAATTAGCAGAGATCACTACTGTTATGAAACGGCTCAGCAGGAAAAAAGTTCCAGGATCGGGCGGACTCCCAGTGGAGTTCTATGAACGTTTCTGGGGTATAATAGGAAAACCTTTTACAGAAATGATTAACAATAGCCTAGAAAGAAGTAAGTTACCTTCATACTTTACGGAAGGTGTAATCAGTCTGTAGTGTAAGAAGGACTCTTTGGATCTTATAAAACATTACAGACCTCTTACACTGAACAACGTAGACTATAAACTATTAACTAAATGTATATATAATAGAACTGCAAGCGTATTGGATCAATTAATAAAATCAGCCCAAACTTCTGCAGTAGAGACATACTTTTTAATGTCAATATGCTCCGGGATATAATTCAAATATCTAATTGCAAAGGCACTCCTACTTGTATGATCTCACAAGATCAGGAGAAAGCCTTTGATAAAATAGATCATAAATTTATGTTATATGTTTTAAAGAAATATAACTTTCCGGAGAAATTAATTAGCTGGATAGAACTAATGTATAAAAAGGTGATAGCTAGAATAAATATAAACGGACACTTGACAGACATGTTAGAAACTGAGACAGGAGTAACTGAGTAATTGAGTTACAGGCGCTCTCCACAACTTTATATGTTTTAATAATCGAAACTTTTCTCGGTAGCGTTAACGCAGACCCAGAAATAACAGGAGTCCACATTCCAGGCAATCACGGCATTCAGCAAAAGTGCCTTGCACACGCTGATGACGTAACCCTGACGTTAACTACAGAAAAAGCAATGAAAAAAAGCATGCTGTCATTAGAAACGTATTGCGAGTGAATCAAAAATAAATAAATAAAAACCCAAAAGGTTCTGGCTGGGTAGATGGAGAATCAGAAATGACTTCCCATCTAATATCAGCTGCTCAAAAAGCCACATAAAAATTTTAGAAATATGGCTGGGTCTATACGACTCAATAGCCATTAACTGGAGAATCAAAGTTGCAGAAATAGAAAAAAAAAATTGAAAACTGGAAAGAAAACGAGGTGTCTTATTAAGTTAAGACAGAAGCCATAAAACAAGTCATATACCCAAGCATCATATATTTAGGCAGAACACTTCCGCCCCCAGAGACGGAAATCAAGAAAATCAATAGGATAATACACAGTTTCATATGGAATTCAAAAAGACTGGCACGTGAAATAGTCAATCTTCCGACCAACGAAGGAGGCCTAGGTCTACCCAAGTTGAACAACTACCTGACAGCAGTTACGATCCAGAACACGTGCAAAATTATGGGGTCTGAACACAACTGTTCTCTTTTCTATAACTACACAGTTGGTTTCAACGCCAAATTTTACGTAAATAAAACCAGACCTCAAGCACCACGAGCAGAAACTCCACCAGCCTACTTAAAAGAAATGATTGAAGAAACGAAAAAGATGGCAATAAATAACCCAGCAATAGAACTACATAAAATGTTAACAGAAAAAATATACGAAAATTTAACAGATAAAATAGAAGCCAAAATAGTAATCCAATATTCGCATATAAACTGAAAGACAGCATGGTCCACAACAAGCAACAGAAAAATTGAAAGCAAAAGAAGAGACCTCAATTACAAAATAGCACATGACATAGTTAGTACAACAGAAAGATTAAACAAGCATAAAGTTATGAAAACAAATAAATGTCCGTACTTTCAGCCCATAGAAACAACAAAACACGCTTTCTGTGACTGTGCATACGTTAAAGTATACTCTTCAAAACAAGAAATGCAAAAGGGATATTTTTTTTATTTTAAAGAGAAATATATGTAATAACGTTACAAGCTCAGAGTATGTGATGTTACACGTGTTAAGGCACTGATTGTCAGACCAAAATGACAATAAAAGTTGTGCGCTTTGAAAACGGAGGAAAACATCGGATTTTTCGCCAAAACGCATGCGTGTCCAATAAATTTGTTTGAGAGATCTGCATGTTCTCCAAGTGCAACATGTGCAAAATCCCTATACAAGTGACGGGTTCTCGGTTTCCATAGCTTAGTGTTAAGCCACCGACACGCAATACAGTTACGCCAAGACTTACTGAAGCACAACGCAACAACGCCATTGATCGCTTGGAAGCAGGCAAATCTCGATCAGATGTTGCCAGAGCTGTGAATGTCCACCCAAGCACCATCACAAGGCTATGGAATCGTCACCAACAACATGGATCAACTCGTGACCGTCCACGATCTGGCAGACCTCGTGTGACCACGCCCACACAAGATCGCAACATCCGGTTACGTCACCTTCGGGATAGGACCACCACTGCGACGTCTACTGCCTCAACCATTAGGATTTCCGATCAGACCGTACGCAACCGTCTACGAGATGCAGGAATCCGACCTCGACGTCCAGTCAGAGGCGTCATCCTCACCCAGCAACATCGTCAAGCACGGCTGCAGTGGACTCGGGCACATCGGGTATGGCCTCATCGACGATGGAGGCATGTTTACTTCAGCGATGAATCACGTTTTATGCTTCGTAGGCAGGATGGAAAGACTCGTGTTTACTGTCGCCGAGGTGAACGTTTTGCAGCAAACTGTGTGCAGGATGTTGACAGATTTGGTGGTGGCAGTGTCATGATGTGGGCTGCCATCGCTACAATGAAAGAACAGACCTTTTGCACATTCGAGGGAATCTTACGGCTCAACGATACGTCTACGAGATTCTTAGGCCCCATGTGCAACCCATCATGGTGAACGTCAACGACGTTTTTTCAACATGACAACGCCCGTCCTCACACAGCCCGACTCACCTTATTCCCTGGCCCTCCAGATCACCAGATTTAAACCCCATCGAACATCTTTGGAACGAGTTGGGCCGACGTCTGCGACGGCGACAACCTCAACTGCAGACTCTACCTCAGCTTGCAGCAGCTTTGCAGGCTGAGTGGACAGCCATTCCACAGGATGTGATTCGTCATCTCATTGCTTCCATGGGCAGGAGATGCCAAGCAGTTATTGATGCTCACGGGGGGCATACTCGTTATTGACGTTGAGTGACGTTAAACTTCACCTAGTGAACGTGGACTTCGCCTTTGCAGACTTTGGATGTTCAGCAGTGAATGTGCAAAATTTCACACATGTCATACAGAACTACCCGGAATAAACTTGCTAACAATTTGTCTCATATTTTGCCTTTTGCGTTTCTTTTTTTGAAGAGTATATATTGGAGGAAAATATCTGATATTTTCCACACGGGCCTGATAAGTTACGCTACAGTTCTCTTTAATACCCCACTACCTGTGAAAACCAACCAGAAATTCTCCTTTTTCTTTTTTCTTAAGTGAATGTAAATACCAGATATGGTCCGCAAGGTGTAAGGCAGTGTATGAAAATGTAAAGGAAAGTGTTCCGGTGGTAATGAAAAGAATTAGAACTAACACAAGAATTAGGCTTAAAATCGATAAACATCGATTATCGGAAGTAGAATTTAACAAGAGATGGGCCCCGGAAGAGTCGAAAATCATGGAAACAAATGGCGGTTTCATAGAAAAAATTCACTATGTCGAGGCAAGCATCACACGCTGACTTTAAGTGGACGACGGAGGAGGTAACCACGGCGGACCAGCCAACGCTGGAGATGCAAATCTGGTTAGCGAGTGTGCTTGTGTACTTCACATGTGTAGGTGCTAGGACAAATGGCTCAGGAACGTAAAAATAGTAACTTTGACTACACATATGAAGTTGTGTATTGTGTTCCTCAAAAATGCTCAACAAGTAATAAACATACGACAGAAAATCAAGAGGCTTCTACGACAAAGGAATTCTACTGTAACAGATGAAAAGGAAACTAAGGTAAGTATTTTCTATAACTTACTTTGTGTTGACTGGGGATGCGGGACAGGTTGGAGATATGCCCTATCCTCTTTCCACAGTAAGGGTTTAGTTAGAATAGTTGGTGTGTTCTCTAAGCTGAAGGAACGGAGGCGTGGTCCAGGAGATGGAGTTGGAATGCCTACTCCCATGGTATGGATCGCATCAGGGGGCCTGACGGATGGCACACTGTTCTCGTCGGCAGACAGCGCGGGGAACTCTGCGTGGTTAGCTGTAGAATTGATGGTTCGTCATACTGGTGGGTGTTGGGTACAAGGAGGTGAACCCGGAATTCTCAGGTCAGTGAAGGGAGCCGACTCTTTGAGAAGGGAAAGACCTATAGGGTCAAGTACTGACTTGGAGTATGGCGACCACACGAACTTGACCACCCGAAGTAACAATCCGAAGTCGCTCAGCAAACGTAAGAGATTAAATTCCGAGCAGAAGTCGAATGTAGACTACATCCGAGTTCCAACGGCAAGGCCAACACGTAAAGTTAAAACGTTTTTTCATTGGCAAATGTAGTACTTAAAATAAAAATACGTAATAGTTCCTCTAGCACAGGGTTCTGGGTGTCAAAGAGCTATCTTATGCACCCAATCCTCTAGAGTGCTTAGAGCAAACATCTGTTGGAAGATGACGTTGAAAAAATAAAAAACGATAGGTAAATTTTAGGTAGGGTCAAGTAAGCATGTTGCCCACAGAAACATCGCTCCTATACATAAAATATTTTCTCAACCCAAACGAGCCGTTTCTACATAGATATTTCTCTACAAGTGGGTTTTCTCGACATCACTGATTTGAATAAATTTTGTTTTAACTTGAATGTCATATTTTGTTGCTAGTTTCTGCCAAATGATGGTTATTTTACTGCTGATGTTTAACTGCCACGACTTCTATATTGGAGAAAGAAGTGGAAAAATGGAAACCAGGTTCAAATAACATAAAAGGTGACCTTTACACGTTTTCGAACACTACAAATCAAATAAACACAACATAACCACAAAAAAACCCAAATACTAAATAAAGAAACAAACATAAACAAAAGCAAAATTAAAGAAGCCTTACTTATACAACAACTTAAATAAATCAATACAAAGGAACAACTTTATAACTATAGTAATAAATATATCCAACATCTAACTACGCTCTCTACATTTCTACACTCAATTACACAACCGCCTTCAAACATACGGTACCGATCAGTAACTCTTTCTTTCTCTGTGAACCTGAAAGTCTGCCATTGTAATTCTCTGCCAGCATCTATGAATCCGTCATAGATGTTACTTTTGTTAGTGTATAAGGTAAGACGTTGCATAAACATACCACTTTTATCAACTGTGTTGAACATTAAATACGTTCCTTGACCAGACTGGCTACAAAAGGTAGGGGCTACTAGGGGCTCAATTTGCTACATAGTCTCGAACAAATTTAGCACGTTCCAAATTGAAACTCTAGAAAAATCTACGTTTTGTAGATATGAAATATGTATTTTATAATTTTATAATCCCATGCTGTAGCTTGTACTCTGGGATCTTTAAAGAAAATAAAAGACTAATAGACAGTGTATCCCCACTGCAGTGTGGGTCCTATTCCACAGTCACCTCCAAACTTTGGGATATATTTTATAATCCCATGTTGTAATTTGTCCCTAGGATCTTATTTAAAAAAATACAGCATATTTTGTTTAATTTTAATGTGTTTTGTTTTGGCTTAACACATCATGGTTATAACATATATACTATGGGTAAATAAGGTATGTAGCATTTGTCAGTTATGAGCTCAACAAGCCATCTCAAGGTATGAATGAGGCTTAACTTTAAAAAAAAAAATTGAAATGTTTGTAAATACTTCATATGCCTTAGGTTATTATGCTATCATTTGCTTTGGGGTGATGATTAATTGTACATGTATTATGAAATAATTATTCAAAGAAGTAGTGATCTTCCCCTTAATACCTTAACATTTAATAAAGTGATAAAATATGTTCCTTGGGACCCTTAACCCTTTATGTTATATAATGTTTAAATGCATGACATTAAAAAAATACAATTTCTCCAATATTTTAACTTAACCGTTACTTTAAATGTCACAAAGTAGGTTATTTACATATTCAAAAAAAATGGTGTGGACAAAAATTCTATTTGTGTGTGTTTTTCATACAGCAAAGCCACATTGGGCTATCTGCTAAGTCCACAGAGAGGAACTTCTATTTGTGTATCCATACTATAAAAAACTAATTCTTTTCAAGATTAGGCCTAATGTATTTAATTAAGCATAAAACTAAACCTATGTTGGATAACATTTTCCAACATAATTGATGATAGTGAATGGTACACTTGAAACTTTTTAAAGCTCGCCTGACATAAAACCTTTTAATTAGCTTCTGTGACATGTTTATATATGTGGCACAATTATGATAAACAAACATGAATTTAATTATTATTTACAACCATATCTATTGAGCATCAAACAGTTATATTCTACAGTTTACCATTTGTTACCAGTTGACATTTGTTGATTTGTGTGTGATGAATTATATCACCTTAGTTGCCCATATTTTGGCATATACAGGATCTCCATGTACATCTTATGATGTTTCATTAATAAATTAAAACTAATTTGTGAATTTGGTATAGAGCAGTTACTAGCCAAACTATTGAAATACTTCAACATAACTGCAAATGAAGAGAATTTATTTGTCGTTAACAGTGACATGTATGTTTAAATAATATGTATATATGCTACATGATGGGATACCAACAATCTGCCTACCACAGGTATTGAAATTGTGAGTTATAGCATTTTAAGTCTGTAGACATGCTGCTGTGCCACTTGGAGTCTGGTTCAAAGGAAAGCAACTAGATTGATATGTGGATTGAAAGGTTTTTGTGCAATAATAGCTTGAGACCTCCTAAATTGTTATTTCTTTAAACAAGAAGTGTTAGAGGGGGTCTGCTTGAGGTGTTTGATTGATATTATTGATGTATCTTTTTTTTCACAAATTTTGGTGAAAATGATAAGACTATGAAACATATGCAAATTTTGGCAGTGTTCAAGTTGTCCTCAACTAAAACAGCTTTATTTTTGTAAGAGGCTGGTTGGTTTTTGGAATGGGTTGCCTAGAGATGTGGTAGATGCTGTTAATTAAGGAAGTTTGAAGAAAAGTTTGATAAACATTTGAATAATAAAAACTGGTATTGAGTTTTTCAGTGTTTATTTCAATTTAGTAAGTAGGACCACTTAAACAGACCAAAATATCCCTTGTTGTCCTTTAATGTTATTCTGTGTTAATTCCGACAACTAATGCCTTTCCAAAATGATTAAATGGGTCAAAGCTAAAACCTGTATTTCATGAAAAAATGTTTTGTTTGTTTGTTGTTTTTAGAACAAGGTTACTCAGTGGCCTGTCTACACTTTGCCACTGCAGAGATTTGAACCATGCAACTAATATTTTGAGCTTTATGAATTCAGTTTATAAAATGTTGGAAATTGTACTTCAAATTGGAAACAATCACTCTCACAAAGGAACCTTCTGGTTAAAAATCTAATATAAATACATCTTAGAGTCCAACGTAGATAAATGTATCTAAAGGCTTACCACATGGGTATTGCAGTAAACATCAATTATTATAGCTTAATGTCATTGTCCACTAAAAACCTCTTATGACCCTCTTACGAGTGATACCACGTGAGAAAAAAAAGGATTAGTGACTAATATTATGACTTAACGTTAACTTATAGGTTGTTTTTTGTGCAGGTGAGCTGGATTCTTCAAACTAATACATAACCAATGAAACTAAGGAGCAAGGAATAAGGTCACAGAGAAGATCGTGCTGAATACGTATTGCACATGTGATGTTTATGTCGTTTTGTCTTATGTAAAATACAAATAGTGGAGATGATAAAATACAGCTTATTCTGAAACTAGGAAATGGGAGCGAACTAGGTGAATTATGATCAACTGATTTAACAGAAAATGTGCTGACATAGTTTATATGATAGTTTAAAACATTACTACCCCTAGCAGTATCAATATATGCAGACAAATGTGTGTTTTTGAGTCGTATGAATTTAATAAATCTCTTAATTTAGGTTCAAAGTATTTTCATTCGGCCTATTTACGTAAAACGAATTTTTATTTGTGAACTTGTAATAAGACTTGCGTATGGTTATTTATGACATGTTAATAGCGGTGTCCTTTTAAATAACAAAAAATGTTCATCATATAAAAGTATTTTATTATGATAACACATGAAAACTTATCTATAACATATAACAAATTGAATATACATAAGTCTCTTGTCGTACTGTGGAGTCCAGAACTTCATTATTTACATTACACACACCTATCAGTACGAAGGTGTAAATTTAATTACCAATACGCACATTACATATAACTTATAAACTATAATATTATCTAACTTATGTGGATTAGAAATAATTATGAATTATTTAAAGTTTCGGCAATTGTAATAACAAATACGACGTGAAAGAATTGTCGAATCTCGATTTAACCTTATTTTTTGTACTGAACGTAGTGCACCTAATTTTAAGGGTATTTCATCATGTTCTTTATGTTAATGTGAATTTTAAATTTTTCTTGAGATATATACTCAATGTAAATATTGGGAATATATATATATATATCCCATAAGCTTGTATATTAACTGACTGTACTTATACTTGCTAATTATATAAACCAATGACGCTCAACAGAATTCTAACTGAAGTCCAGAACTGTTAGTCAAGATCAGTCAAGATTAGATATGTTTCTCTTCTGATGAGTTTCCCCACTTTGCATCTGATATTTACAAATAGGTATTTTGTGCTCGAATATTAAATAGCAAACGCGGTGGTTTAAACTTTAGGTTAAAATGTGTAAAAACATTAAAGAAGTAGGTAAAGAATTTATATACGTAAACACCTTTAAAGTTAACGTACGCATAGACAAGGGCTTAAAACTACACTTTGTTGTGGTTTTTTAATGTAGTAAAATTAACCACCTTCTAAACAGAAATTGTCTCTTTGAAAAGAAAAAATCTACTTAAACTTGTATATTGTATGTTGCTTTTATAGAGCAAAATTAGTTTTCTCTATTTCGGATTTTTATTTTAGTTTACTCACGTTGGAAAAGGAATTCGAAATAAAAGCTTATGTAGTGAGTAACACTTGCTGCTCCAAAATACACATCTTGTATGTACTATTGTAAAAATCTTGTTTAATTTTTTTAGAAGAAGAAATTAAAAGTAAGAAATATTGTATTTGATTATATATATAAATATATGTATTGCTTCCATCTTTTACTGGTGATAAAGTTATTGATATAAACGCATATAAATGTACATTCATTAAAGACGAATAAAGACATTCAAAGTACCAGTTGATCTCGAGTCATTATGTAAAAAAAAAACACCTAAATAAGACACTTGCATTAAATAACTTGTACAGAAAATATTCGAGTCAATCAACTTTCAATGAACTAAGGAGCACAGACGAAACGTTTTACCGATAAATCAATATACTACTGTAATTACGTGTTTTACGTAAATATCAGCTATTTTCTAAGCGGTTTGTCTGTTTGTCTTTGAATTTCACTCAAAGATATACAGCGGCTATCTGCGCTAGCCGTCCCTAATATTGCAGTAGAAGACCAGAGGGAAGGGAGCTAGTCATCATCATCCGCCGACAACTCTTTTCACCAACGAATAGTGAGATTGACCGTATTTATAATGTCCTAACGGCTGAAAGAACGAGCATGTTTGGTAAAATGATGATTTGAACCTGGGAGTCGAACGCTCTAGTATTTTTGTTCTATACTTACCATAGTCTAAAATTCCATCTGTAAGTGTCCCCCGTTGAGACAGTGGTACGTTTACGAAGTTATAACACTAAAGTCCAAGTTTCAATTCCTCTTTGTTGACACAAGACTTTGCTCGAAATTAAACAAACAATACATCTGTAAGTTTACGTTTACACTTAGCGTGTGTTTGTGTGGGTGAGGTAAGAATATTCTGTGAGATTAATACAGGGAAGCATAACAGGGAATGAGAAGGAAAAGAGAGCAAATATCGATAGAAAAAAATGTTTTGATTTTCTTTAAAAGAAATAAAATATGATACAGAATAAAAGATAAAAGTAAATCTATACCTTGTATGATCAACTGTAGTCAAGCTAAGAATATTTGAAATGACTGTTTTGGTTGTTGTTAAGCACAATGCTACACAATGAGATATTTTATTGTGCTCTCTAAGGGTATAGCGGTATCACTGCTAAGGCCACTGAGGACATTTGAACTTATCTGAATAGTATTAAATTGTTTTATTTAAATTTTAGTGTTATACTGGATCCCAGTGATGTTATGAGTCTCTGCTGTCATACACCACTACTTAAATGTAACTAATAATATGTTTAATTGTTTCGTATATTCACGCAAAGCTACGCAAGCGTTATCTGCACATAACCATCCCTAATTTTGAAGCAATAGGCCACAGAGAAGGCAGTTTGTTAACAACACCTGTCGCCAATTCTTGGACTTTCCGAATCAAATTATAAGATTTGGTTGTCATTCTTATAATATGCTAACAACCAGAAAGGGCGAAACACGATTTTGCTAGAATAGGACGCGAGCCATGGACCTTCTGATACGTAATCCGGCACGTTAAACTCTAGGTCAAGTTTATACCATGTCCTACCATATGTTGACAATTTTGATTAGTGTACATTATAACAGATCGAGTTTGTGAAAAGTAGTCAATAAGCTACAAAAGAGTTATTGAAGTTTTTCAAACTTCATTAGCAAATTGTTGAGTTTTAAAACATAACAGGAAAAAATATTATACCTTGCTCGTTAAAGAAAGCAGTCAGAATGTAAGATTTTCTACTTTGATACAAAATGAAATTATTCTGGTTGAAAAAAACTAAAAATACAATGGACACTGGTATGTTGTTAACAGTTACAACACCAAAGACAGTTAAAGATTATCCTATAATGAATTCAGTAAAATAACACCAATTAAAAACTTTAGAAATCAGAAGATTATTGAGAGTGGCTGTCATTTTGAAAACCTTGCTTTAGATGTAACTTAACAGAATCGTAATTGTTCCAGACTTCATGTATCTCCATGACAGTAAGCATCATCTAATAACGGCTGTGCTTTCGCCTCTGATGTCCCCACTGTAATAAACATTTTCTTACAAGCATTCTACATAATTATAGCGTTTGGGTTAAGAACTCAGTTGTCATCATGATAATGAGAATCTTTTAATAACTGTTGTACATAACTATAACAGCTGAATGAAAACCTCGGACATTTTCATAATAATACACATCTTGTAACAACCACTCTACGTAACTATATTTGAGTCAAGACCTCAAATGTCACCATGATAATAAGTAACTCCTAATAAAACTATACATAAACGTAACAGTGAGCCAAAACCCTAAATACCACAATGGTAATAAACATCTTCTAATAGCCATACTACACAACTATGACGTTTGTAATAACATCTCAGAAGTACCCATGATAATACTCGTCGTTTTGTGATAACTGTGTATAACCATCACAGTTCGCTTAGTGTTTTAGATTAAATCCTGGTAATAATCGTATGGTAAATCAAAGTAACCGTAGCAGTTGCGGCCCAGACTTAAGAATTTTACTACCTATGTTTTTGCAGAACCAGTTTTTTCTTGGCATTTTATTGAGCAAAAGAAGTTTCGTTAAATATGCTGAAATGACTGCTTCCGATAACTGAAATGGAAATGGTTTTATGAGTACGAAATATTTTAGAAAGTCGTAGAACTTTAGAGGAAAAGCATCTATACGCTCTAAAATAAAATGGTAAACTCAAAGGCTTAGATATTTCTTGTGATGTTCTAAAAATCACAATGATTTATTATTATTATTATTAACTTTTCTTTGAAACGACAGATATAACCTGTGAATGTTCTTCAAAGCCAGTTTGAATGTTCAAACGCTATTAGATTATTTAAAAGTGTATTACAAGGGTGAGGGAAAATAAATTTTGTTTGTTTGGAATTTCGCACAAAGCTACACGAAAGCTATCTGTGCTAGCCATCCATAATTTAGCAGTGTAAGACTAGAGGTGAGGCAATTAATCATCACCACCCACCGCCAACTCTTGGGATACTCTTTTACCAACGAATAGTGGGATTGACCCTCAAATTATAACGCCCCCACGGTTGAGAGAGTGAGCATGTTTGGTGGAGAGAAAAGTAAACAAGTATGAATAGAAGTATGTATTAAACAAAAGTTTTGCCTCGGTAAACATTAAAATATGTAATAAAGATATCTAAAACAACATTAAAACACGGTAACTTGTATGGTATATTGACATATGTCAGTATATTTGTTACGAAAATGTTATGTTGAAGCTTATTTCGTAATACAGTGTTTTTACAATATTTTCATGACTTTACTTATTCTCTTGTAAGCCTACGGATTTACAACGCTAAAATTCGGGGCTCGACTCTCTGTGATAGAAAGAAAGTAGATAGTATTGTTTAGCTTTAACGCTAAAACAAACAAAGAAACTGTGTTTTTCTTACAGCAAAACCACATCAGACTATCCACTGACCCATTGTGGATTTAATTCATAATATTAAATCCGACTTTAAAGATTTAGCAAGAATTTCTGGTCACATGATATCTAATTATATTAACTAAATAACCTTCGAGCGGAGTAAAGAAATATGGGGAAAAAAATAATCTGTATTTTAATTGATTTTACGTATATTTATCGTGAAACCAAAATTATCTTAAACTACAAGGATTGTTATACTCTGTTTTCACGTATAAACAATACCCTGTGGACACTTCATAAATCATTGATATTTTCTACTTATAATGTCTTTGGAAATGTTGAAGTGAGTGTTATAGAATTGTTGAAGACAGATTATAGAATATAACTCATTCTTCTACTCACCTGAAAATAACAACCTTAGAATACATTCTACGTGTGTTAATATATGAAAATAAATTCACAGTTGTTTGTTTCTTTAAAAGTTCGTGCTCAGTTTATTTTACTAATACTCATATGACATATCAAATATTAGTACGCTAAGCCTATTATATATGTATATATAGCATTATAGTCTCGACACCAATTCTTTATCGATATTACTACTCATACTCTTTGTCTGTCTGGAATTAAACACAAAGCTACGCTATAGGCTACCTGTGCTCCGGCCACCACCGGTATCGAAACCCTGTTTTCAGCAGTGTGCGTTCGTAGACATACCGCTAGGCCACTGCGGAGTTACTGCTCTTATAATGAAATTTAAATATCTTATAATTTCATGCCTCATCGCTTTAATAAATAATCACTATTTCTGTGGTATAAGAAAGTAATTGTCTTTAATTATTTAATGATCCCCAAGGATGTCAGCAATAAGTTTAAGAACTTACAGCACTTAAGTCCGAGTTTCGATTCCTCAAGGAGGACAGAACTGAAATAACCCATTGTGTATCTTTGCGCTAAAACAACCAAACAAATTACTTAATGCATTTTAGTTTATGAATTTCAAGATCTTAAGTTAGTTTTAATAAGAAGAAAAAAACTGAGATTTCTAAACTATGTGTTAATACATATAAAACTGCAGTCACCCTGTAAGAATTACACTTACTTTGTGATTAACTGCACACTCATACATGCCTTTGGAAGCTGTTTGTAAATATAGTTCTCACCCAACTGCCCTCTCATTGTTACAGCGGTATGCATAAGCATTTACAATGATAGAAACCGGGTTTTGATACCAATGGTGGGCAGAGTTGGCGGTGGGTGGTGATGACTAGCTGCCGTTCCTAATTTAGCGGTGTAAGACTAAAGGGAAGGCAGCTAGTCATTATCACCCACCGCCAACTCTTGGGCTAGTCTTTTACAAACGAATAGTGGGATTTACCGTCACGGCTGAAAGGGCGAGCATGTTTGGTGTGACGGGGATTCGAACCCGCGACTCTCGGATTACGAGTCGCGTGCCTTAACCACCTGGCCATGACGGGTCCATATAACTGGGAAAATTTCCAGCACCTTGTTAAGGAGTACTTGATTCATGTTTTAAACAAATTACGGCATACGATATTGGGTCCTGATTGCGAGCCAAGTGAATACTGGCATAATTGTTATTCAAGATCTGAAGGGTATTTTTCCAGAACCGGAATGTCGAGTGAACGTACTTTGACCTCTTGATTGCAGGCAACTATGACGTTAAGGACCAAAGCTGACCTTTTTAAAATATCTTTGTATCTGAATTCAATACCTTACGCCATAGATATTTTAGTGAGTTAGAAAAATATTAAACAGGGTAAATAGGGATATATAAAATTAGTAATAAAAAGTTTGAACAAACAAATTTAAAACTGAATGATTGAAAAGAAACTTGTAAAAGTAAACGGAAGTCTGAATCTAAAAATGTATTGAATACGTGTTCAAGTGGAAAAAGTAAATGGTATAATTAGCTGCCTATTCCTGAAATAGTGTAATATTACTAATTACGGATATTTATAAAGTGTTATTAATCCTGATGTAGCTGAATAGAGGTTTAATGAATTTGTTTCACCATTTATAATGTGATACAAAAGAAACGACTTACGCTATAAAGATTTTGAATGACATACAGTATGTTTGTTTTTGAATTTCGCACAAAGCTACATGAGGGCTGTCTGCGTTAGCTGTTTCTAAATTAGCAGTGTAAAACTAGGAGAAAGGCAGCGAGTCATCACCACCCACCGCCAACTCTTGGGATACTCTTTTAACAACAAATAGTGGGTTTGATCGTCACATTATAACGCCCCCACGGCTGAAAGGGCGAGCATATTTGATGCGACGGATTTTCGAACCCGCGAACCTCAGATTACGAGTCGAGAGCCCTAACCACCTGAACATGCCAAGCCTGCCTGAGAATAGGATAATTTATATGTATTAGTATGTTGATTTTTTCTTAAGTTTACCGATATAGGCTGCATGTAGACTGTATGCTATATACCTGAAAAGCAGCTTTTGTCAAAGCTCTACACTGTACGGATAGATTGTATTATAAAATATCTTTGTTCAAGCAATGCCAGCACAAGAACTGTTCGTCGAGAGCTTCATGAAATGGGTTTCCATGGCCGACCAGCTGCAGACAAGCCTAAGATTACCATGCGCTATGTCAAGCTGGAGTGGTGTAAAGCACACAGCCAATGGACTCTGGAGCAGTGGAAACGCGTTCTCTGGAGTGATGAATCACGCTTCACTATCTGGCAGTCTCATGAACGAATCTGAGTTTGGCGGATGCCAGGAGAACGCTACATGCCTGAATGCATAGTGCCAACTGTAAAGTGTTATGGAGGAGGAATAATGGTCTGGGGCCATTTTTCATGGTTTGGTCTTGATTCTTTAGTTCCAGTGAAAGGAAATTTTAATGCTAAAGAATACAATAACATTCTAGATAATTGTGTGCTTCTAACTTTATGGCAACAGTTCTGGGAAGACCCTCTTTTGTTTCAGCATGACAATACCCCCATGCACAAAGCGAGATCCACAAAGACATGATTTGCTGAGGTTGGTGTAAAAGAACTTGACTGGCCTGCACAGAGCTCTGACCTCAACCACATCAAACACCTTTTGGATAAATTGGAATGCCTACTGCGAGGCAGATCTTCTCGCCCGACCTCACTAATTTTCTTGTGGCTGAATGAGAACGAATCCCTGCAGCCATGTTCCAAAATCTAATGAAAGCCTTCCCAGAACAGTGGAGGCTCCATATTCGATGGTTTTGGAATGAGATGTTTAACAATCACATATGGGTGTGATAGTCGGGTGTTCACATACTTTGGGCCATGTAGTGTATTTGTTTCAGTATATTCGATAATACAGTGTTTCCAGGTGAAAGGAAGACTAGTATATAAATATAAAGTTTTGCAAATACAGCATATTTGTATACTAGGGATATACTGCAAATAACAAAATAAATATGGAAAAAATGTGGAACTGAAACATTTGTATATCACATGGAAGTACGTTTTTATTCCATAATAAAATAAATATGGAAAAAAAAATGTGGAACTGAAACATTTGTGTATCACATGGAAGTACGTTTTTATTCCATGTTTAAAACTTCTGAGGTCTTTACTGTACTAACTTGGTTAACGTAAACATATCATAAGAATAATTTGGTTATTGGTTACTCCATAAAAACAAAACGGATTGTGTATACGCCACACAGACCAAATTAGATATCCTACAGTCCTAGGTTACTTACATCAGTAATAATTCCTATTGAACATATTCATGGGGAGACTAACTCATAGTTCAAACAAATTTATACAAACCTTTGTACCACCACTACGCTTGAGTATGATCCACACCCCAAAGGAGTGATGACAAAGAAGTTTGGCAAAATAAGTTTAAGCTTTACGGAAGTATCACAACAGAATCTCATGATTATCTACATCGTGTTCATAAGAATGTTAACTAAATAAATAAGATTAAAATGAATTTTATTCGAAAAATGCACCATTGAATAAAAATTTGTTTGTTTATTGTTGCTAAGCGCAAAACTACACAATAAGCTATTTGTGGTCTATCCAACATGAGTATCTAAACCCGGTTTTTAGCGTTATAAACTCTTAAACGTACTAATGAAATAATCAGACTACTGGCAGGCTTTAATTGAAAGGTTATTATTTTATAAATATATGTGGTTAAATCCAGCAATTTTTCAACTCCTTTAATGTAATTTTTGTTGTTTAAAGAAAGAAGCGATAATTGAACTACTATATAATTGTTTATTAACAGTTAATGTATGCCTTAAAAAACAATATCTTTAAAATTATTTCAACTCCTTTAATGCAATTGTTTAAATAAATAAGTGATAATTGAACTACTATATAATTTTATTAACAGTTAAAGTATGCCTTATAGAAACAACATTTTAAAACTTATTTCAATTTGTTTAAGGCTGAGGAGTTAAATCTTAACTTGTTCCTATTACCTTCCACTTTTATCAATTTTTCAAACGCATTATGTTACAAATAGAAATGATCCGATGTACGAAATAATTAACTCTGCAATGTATTTTAAGTGTTTTTTCGGATGAATTAAGACTAAAAGTAAAGTATCTTTCCAACAACAAATACTTGTTTCCTTAAAACTTGGCCCGGCATGGCCATGTGGGTTTAGGCGTTCGGCTTGTAATCTGAGGGTCGGGAGTTCGAATCCCTCTCGCATCAAACATGCTCGCCCTTTCAGCCGTAAGGGCGTTATAATGTTATGATTAATCTCATCGTTAATCGTTGGTAAAAGAGTAGCCCAAGAGTTGGCGGTGGGTGGTGATGACTAGCTGCCTTCCCTCTAGTCTTACATTACTAAATTAGGGACAGCTAACGCAGATAGCCCTTGAGTAGCTTTGCATGAAAGTCAAAACAAAACAAACAAAACATCCTTAAGACTTGAATAGAAAATTTTATTCGATTTTTCAAAAAATAGACAAAGCATCCATTGAAATACCTTCATCTCCAACGGTGGATTACAACACCATAAATCGACTATTGATAACCATAGTGAGAAGAGCGCAAACATGTCACAATGCGCTTCACATCAGCCAGAAACAAAACATTAGAAAGAATCTGAGATACTTTGTCATTGCTCCAGTTATGGTAAACGTTCAGTAAACGGAATCTGAAGCTATTCATTATCGTTCATTTTGATAAAAAATTATAACCAAAGTCTATAGTTCAACAGCTACCGAGTAAAGAAAGGTGTTTAACAATATGTTAATCACATTATTGCTATTTCAAGTACAGTTGAGATATTTCGTCCAATAATAGACTAGGATTATTCAAGCTAGGTGAGAAAGAACAGTCACAACAATGGTTTAGACTTTTTTTATATTGGCAGATTAATAAACAACTGCTACGGATTACGTTAGTCTAGTGTAACATTTCATCAGTTGTATCTATGTCATAACACATCAGAACAAGAACACGAATTTCTAACACTATATATTGTTTAATATTAATACCAAAACTTCATCACACAATCGATATTTAGCCAGTTTCTTCAGTTTTTACTCTATTTTCACGTTCTTTGTAATAATATGAATTGGATTTCAGAATTAACACTTCATTACCTTCTCCCATGTGTGTGGTCATTCATTGATAAACCAAATATAATTACTTAATATCGGAAATAACTAGATATGTGAGGAACTAGTATTTAGAAGTACAGGTGTAGTGATGTAAATGATTGATACAAAAGAAACAAGATACGATGATGAAGTTCAAATTAAACTTATTGATGAAGACAAATTTTAAAAAATATTGATCGTTAGCCTATCGAACTTATGAGTTATTAAGTTATTGAAATAAATATATAACTGTATTTAACTAGACATAAAAAACAAGATAAATAAAAATAAAACTGTTACATCAAAGCTAGATAAACTTAATAAAGTTCGCTTGAAAGTTACTAAAGTTAAGACACGCATTATCTGAAGGATGATAATGCAAGAAAATAACGAAATTTCTAAAGAAAGTCTTGGTGCTCTCAAAACAAAAAATAAATCCGTATAAAGTCCGAGAGTAACAAATGACACAACTTTAATAGAAGAACCAAGCAGTAACTCTGACACATATAACAGTGGTAAAAACAGTCCTCTTTGAAACAGTAAAATGTCTCTGTGATCGAGCCCCACTATAGAAAGTAACACCTCATGCTAAATTGAGTATAGATCTCGACCGAATTTTTCATATGTCAAATTATAACTTAAAAAATAATTATTTTTAAGTGTAAAATAAAGAATATAAAATATTTAAATGTGTAATATTTACTCTCTGAAATATACTTTTTTATTTGACTTCGCCCCCCGCTAGTACAGCGGTATGTCTCCGGATTTACAACGCTAAAATAAGGGGTTCGATTTCCCTCGGTGGGCTGAGCAGATAGCCCTTTGTGGCTTTGCTATACGAAAAACACACACACACACATTTGACTTCGTAACTTCAGTAGCACTTAATGCATATGTGGATTAAACAGTAGGTCAGAGACCAACTAAAGTTGAACTCATACTTAATTTTAAAGTGCTGATCAAGGGGAAGGCAACAGCCCAGTGGAATTTGTTAAACCAAATAAAAAATAGACTATCACCTTCCCCTTCACATACATACACACACTTCCACACAAGTGAAATTGTGGAGAGTGTACGACATCAAGTTTCTAAACCTGATCCTTTTGTCTGCAACTCTGCACGCTAACTACAATAACATTCCTAATTCATTTTATGAAATAAAATGCAACTTGAAATTTTATGATTTATACGTGTATAATGCAAACTTCTTGAATCGGTTTTCAGATTACCTAAAAATTGTTCATTTATTTTTAGAGCAAAACCACATTGACCTATGTGATGTGTTTAGCACAGGATATCAAACTTCGAATTTTGGTGTTGTAAGCCCTTAAACTTTGGTTGGTTGGTTGTTTTGGAATTTCGCACAAAGCTACTCGAGGGCTATATGTGCTAGCCGTCCCTAATTTAGCAGTGTAAGACTAGAGGGAAGGCAGCTAGTCATCACCACTTACCGCCAACTCTTGGGCTACTCTTTTACCAACGAAAAGTGGGATTGACCGTCACATTATAACGCCCCCACGGCTGGGAGGGCGAGCATGTTTGGCGCGATTGGGGCGCGAACCCGCGACCCTCAGATTACGAAGCGCACGCCTTAACGCGCTTGGCCATGCCAGGCCTGCCCTTAAACTTACGCTATCCACTGGAAGACTGTCACCACATTATAAAATACACATACTGTTATACGTATCTGTGTAAAAAGTATTTAAAACTTTTACCATTGTTGAATAAACTGTTATATTTAATACTATTTAAAACACCCTATCTGTAACACGTAACGAAAATTATTTGTTTTTCTGTGTAACAAGTTAATTCAACCATAATATATATATATTTATAGGCTATTTTTCCATCACAGTGTTAAGTGCAGATGGCGATACATGCTACATGTAGACTTGTTATCAACGTGTTTGTGAGTGGTAGTATGATTGTTTGTAGTTGTTGTAGGTAATTTGTTGTCCATTTAATTAAACAAATTATGGGGAAAAAAGTAAAGATTGGTAAACAGAGGAAAGACAAATTTTATCATCTTGCTAAAGAAACAGGTAAAGCTCAGTTTTAATCATGAACAAGTTTAATCTTTTTTCACTAAAATTAAAATTAGGGTATGCTTAACCCTATGCATGATTCTTTATAGTTTAAATTTAATTTGACAATTACTGTATTAATATGATTACTATAATTATTATACGTAACATTAATCAAGGATATTACTGTTAATCACTTGCCCTTGAAGTAAGCTAGAGTTAGCGTTATAAGCTTGGGTTTTAAACAAGTAAACACTTGTAAGCCATTAGGCATTTGCCTACACAGGTAATGTTTTGTAAATTATAAATTTTTATAATCTGTACCCTACTTTCCACATCATTAATCGTCAAGTTATGACATAATAAATAAATCGTAGGCTATAGTTATAGTATTGCCATTAATCATTTTTACAAGGATCATGGTAAACACTGAAAAGGAACATACTTAAAAATAAGAGGTATGTAAAATGTATCTTCTTTCTCATTCTCCTTTTTTTTGTATATAAAATATCAATGAAATAGAAAATGGCTTATAATATTTGGATATACTAGTAGTAGTAGGGCTGATAAGTATATCAACCATATTCAGAGTTGTGTGATGACCCACAGCAAAGACAGTTTCCTTCAATATTTGAAGAAACGCTAAAATAAATTCAAATCAAGATTTCTTCATCACACGTATAAATTAATGTAACTGAAGTTGCTACATTTTCATAATAAAATGGGAAATCTGAAACATTTTAGTCTCAAAGTTAAGTGCTACACTCAGATATTCAACTTTTGCATAACAGACATCTGAAATTGTGTTTTAGAACAGCTTTTGATCCAGTACCAATGCTGCACTACTGGATATATTCTGAGAAGTCACAAAATTACTTGTTAAAATGAAATACGAAGTTGATTGTAAATAGGAAATGTAGAACTTTCAATACAAAGTTTAAAACCACTTTGTCTAGTAATGTGACCCCTGGATGTTTAGGTCTTTAGAAGATATATGGAATTGGATTGAAATATCATCAACAATCACCAGGCAGATTATCTATTTTAACAACATATAACTTTGTGTGTATGATGTTTTGACTTATTCTAGTTATTATTCTGAAGAGTTCAGAGAAAAAGCTGTTTAACATAAAATAATTATTCTCTCATCCATGAAAGTATAAATTTCATGCAGGAAGAAGGTTAAAGCTCATTCAGTCTGTTATTTGATCCACTTCTTATTGTTAAGTTAAACCAGGTTTTATAGTTTCACTCATTATGAGTTTTGTGCCTGAACTGATTCATGGGTGCCAAAACCAAATGAGAATATTTTCTTTGAAAATCTCACTTACTAACATAATATCAGCATTTTATATCTTTCTAAAAAAATTTCAGGAAACTGAAAATTTAAGAAAAATTGAATCCCTTATATTCAAATTGTAACATTTGAGAGACATCTAGAGGCCCCTTGACTGCCCTATTCACCTGATTAGACACCCCTTAGCCCACATATAGTTTTTATTGTCAGTAACATGATTGCTTTTTCATATTTTTTCAGTTTGCCCTTGTTGAAGGTTAATAATATTGGATGATTCTCTGAACCTAAGTTAACATTGTGAGAAATCAAATAATAGAGTCTGGTCTTCAGATTTCTTTGTTACCAGAATTCTGGTGAGGAGAGAAAAAGTTACATTGTCAACTATATTATTGCTTTATGAAGTTTTTACTGCTATTGTTTCATTAAGTATAATAATTTCATTTATATTTTATATATAAATATATATATATATATATATTTTATCTTTTAGGATATCGTTCTCGTGCTGCATTTAAGTTGATCCAGTTGAACAGAAAGTATGAGTTCCTACAGAAGTCTCGAGTATTGGTCGATTTGTGTGCTGCTCCTGGAGGTTGGCTGCAAGTGGCAGAGAAGTATATGCCTGTTTCTAGCTTAGTCATTGGCAAGTATAATACATCTGTATTTCTAATATTAAATATACTCTTCAAGACAAGAAACGCAAAAGGGATATTTTTGTTATTTTAAAGAGAAATATATGTAATAACGTTACAAGCTCAGAGTATGTGATGTTACACGTGTTAAGGCACTGATTTTCAGACCAATATGACAATACAAGTTGTGCACTTTGAAAACGGAGGAAAACATTGGATTTTTTGCCAAAAGGCATGCGTGTCCAATAAATTTGTTTGAGAGATCTGCATGTTCTGCAAGTGCAACATGTGCAAAATCCTTATAAAAGTGACGGGTTCTCAGTTTCCATAGCTCAGTGTTAAGCCACCAACACGCAATACACTTACGCCAAGACTGACTGAAACACAACGCAACAACGCCATTGGTCGCTTGGAAGCAGGAGAATTTTGATCAGATGTTGCCAGAGCTGTGAATGTCCACCCAAGCACCATCATAAGGCTATGGAATCGTCACCAACAACATGGATCAACTCGTGATCGTCCACAATTTGGCAGACCTCGTGTGACCACGCCCGCACAAGATCGCAACATCCGGTTACGTCACCTTCGGGATAGGACCACCACTGCGACGTATACTGCCTCAACCATACCAGGGCTGTGTAGGATTTCCGATTAGACTGTACGCAACCGTCTACAAGATTCTTAGGCCCCATGTGCAACCCATCATGGTGAATGTCAACGACGTTTTTCAACATGACAACTCCCATCCTCACACAGCCTGACTCACCACTGTCTTTCTGAGCCAGCACAACATCAATGTTCTTCCCTGGCCCTCCAGATCACCAGATTTAAACCCCATCGAACATCTTTGGGATGAGTTGGACCGACGGCTTGCAACAGCTTTGCAGGCTGAGTGGACAGCCATTCCACAGGATGTGATTCGTCATCTCATCGCTTCCATGGGCAGGAGATGCGAAGCAGTTATTGATGCTCACAGGGAGCATACTTCACCTAGTGAACGTGGACTTCGCCTTTGGATGTTCAGCAGTGAATGTGCAAAATTTCACACATGTCATACAGAACTACCCGGAATAAACTTGTTAACACTTTGTCTCATATTTTGCCTTTTACGTTTCTTTTTTTGAAGAGTATATTAAAGAAAACTTAGAACCTATTTGAATTGTTCCACTTTAAAATTCTACAAATATGACTACTTTGATTGTCATTAATGTTAATTTACTGTACAGTGTTAATTAAATATATCTATCATGTAAGATATTTCAAAGTTTAGGAATTGTAAACAATAGTTTTTTCAAAGAATTTAAATTATTTTTCAAACTGGTTCTCAATTTGTTAATTTCTAGTATTTTTTTGGAATTTTCTGTGTGTATGTTTTTGACTTTCTCTAATGCATCTAATTTTTATAAATCTTTGAGTATCAATATTATTTACATGAAAACAACTAAAATTGACCTGTTTTTACTTAGTTATAGTAAAATATATTTATTTTATTATTATTATAATCAGGGGTAGATTTGGTGCCCATAAGACCATTAGGAAAGGTTATAACTTTACAAGAAGATATAACAACTGAAAGGTGTCGACAAGTAAGTACACAAATCTATACCTAATCTGTGTTTACATATACAAAGAAATAGAATTTGAAAGCAATTATATTATTTTAACTCTGTAATATCCAGTTTCAACAAAAAATATTTTTCAATTAATTACTGAAGGGACCAAAAGTAGCTCAGCATGCATTTTTGTTTTTGATTTTAGTTGCAGCAAGTTTGGCGGCCCGGCATGGCTAAGCGTGTTAAGGCATTTGACTCATAATCCGGGGGTCGCGGGTTCGAATCCTGGTTGCACCAAACATGCTCGCCTTTTCAGCCGTGGGGGCATTATAATGTTAAGGTCAATCCCACTATTTGTTGGTAAAAGAGTAGCCCAAGAGTTGGCGGTGGGTTGTGATGACTAGCTGCCTTCCCTCTAGTCTTACACTGCTAAATTAGAGACAGCTAGCACAGATAGCCCTCAAGTAGCTTTGTGTGAAATTCAAAACAAAAACAAACAAACAAGCAAGTTTGGTTATTGATATCTCCTTTTGCTTATTTAAATGGCTTAAGGTTTCCTATGGATTTGTGTTCAGGAATGGAGGAAAACTTTAATGCATAGGTTCTTTCAAACCATTATTTTCATTAACTGTATCCCTAATGTAATCAAACGAACTTAAAACTTGTAGTCGGTACATCCTTGTAAATGTTTCAAAAATTATAGTAATGACTCGCGAACAAGGCAATCAACATAATTATAATAAAAACAAAATTTGTTAGGACTCTAATGCATTTATAATAAAGTTGTTCAGGTGTTCTTTACCATTATTTACAATATAAGTTTACTTTCTTTCATATTCTGACCTAGCAAAAGCTAAAAACTTTGAATATTTTATAGGCTTTAAATAAAGAACTAAAAACGTGGAAGGCAGATGTGGTGTTACATGATGGAGCCCCTAATGTTGGAAAGAGTTGGGTACATGATGCATATGCCCAAGGTATGTTGTTATTTTAAAGTCATATACTCTTGAACTTTTTATTCTTTCAACATATTCAATGTAAAATCAGATTATTTAAGTCAAATATTTGACAAAGGTTTTGTATGAATGGTCATATTTTGTCATGTATGTATTTTGTATTACAATTATTTTTTGGTCATTTTGTGAACAGAACTGTTAATTAAATTATTTTTGTTCTGTCATTGTAGAAGTTCAATTCTGAAAGATTTGTCTATTTAATAATGTAAATCTTGTTATTATGAGCATTGTCAGTAGGAAAAGTGCTTAATTAAAAATAGTTTTGTATTTCTGTTTACCAACAAAAGTTTACCATTACATGTAGTTAAAAATACATCCAACTTCACAAATTAAAAAAAAACCTTAAGATGTCATTTTGTTATTTTTTTGATAGAAATTCTTTATGCTTCGATTATAAAATGCATTCAAGTAAATTTAGTGAGTAATAACTAATTCAGTTAACAACTTCTTAATTTTATGTGTGAAAAGTATCACTGTAATATGTTGTGTCTATTAAATAGTAGTGTATTTAATTACTGAAACAGTGTGACCTATTGATTAGAATTTTCTTTCTAATTGAAAGGTTGTATGTGAATGTTTGTGTGGGACATGATTGTTTCATTGAATAATAAATTCTACTCCAGTTGCTTCAGTTTACTCAACTGTATGATGGATATAAGTTGGTAGCTGGTGGTTAACTTGCAGTATACTTACATCTAGATGTGTCACTTGGCATTGGTACATCAAAGCCTGTGTCCCATTTTTACTTGACAGTGTCAGTCCCCATTTTGTGTCTTGAAAAATTAGAATAGAAACCTATGATCAATATCATACTTTAAGATCAAAACTTCCAACAACTATGGACTTAAGCCTTAAATTTTGTAAGCACTTAGCAACTCCTCTGCTGGCATCCCATCCAAGGATAGTGTGTCACCAATCTCATAAACTTGCACCTACAGTATTTTGCAAAAGTATTCATCCCACCCACCTGCTGCAAAGTTCCCACATTTAGTTGCCATCTGAGTTTGTAATCATGAAAGTTTCAACTGGGACTTTATATTCAGAAAGATAAAAAATGCTGATATTATGTTACTAATTTAGATTTTCAAAGAAAATTAGAATATTCTCAATTACAAAAGTGTTTAATCCCTTTATTATGGCACCCATGAATCAGTTGCAAAAGATTAGTTCTAAAGGTAACAAAATTAGTTTAAGTGTCTCTGTATGTGTGTATTCAAAGTGGTTTAGCTTGACTTTAGAGTAAATGCATCTGTTCAAATCACAACTTACATAGTGATATGAAAACCAAGGAACTTTCCGAACAAGTCAGAGACAAAGTGGTAGAGAAGCACAGATCAGAGAATGTTATAAGAAAATCTCAAAGTTGCTCATTATCCCTTTGAGCGAGGTAAAGTGCATCATTAAGGAGTGAAATGTGCTCCATACCACCAGTCACTACCCATATTAGGCTACTCTTCCAAACAAAGCAGCAAGAAAAACAAATTCATTAAGAATGCCACTGGGAAGTCAACAATTACTTTGAAAGATTTGAAGCAGTGCTCATAAATCAACAATATCCTGGTCTTTGTGAGGGTGAGTAACAAGAAAGAAGCTATTACTGAAGAAGAAGAATCTTAAATCTGGCATAGAATCTATAACAAAGCATGTAAATGATACTGCAGATGTGAGGCAAAAGGTTGTGTGGTCAGACAAGGTACACATTCAGTTTTTTAGTTTATATCCAAAGTGGTAAGACTGGCAAAATCCCAACACAGGACACCACCCAATTAACACCATCCTGACTGTCAAGCTTTGTGATAGCAGCATCATGTTATGGAGGTGCTTCTCATTAGCAGGGATTGAGAAGTTTGTTAGGATTGAGTGGAAGATTGAAGATGTAAAATGTAGGAAAATCCTAGAGGTAAACCTGCTTCACTCAGCCAGAAATATAAAACTGGGTTGAAAATTCATATTTCAACAGGACCATGACCCAAAGCATAAGCCCAAAGCCACACTGGAGTGGTTTCTAAAGAAAAAAGTCAATATCCTGGACAATGGTGAGACTTAAAAATTATAATTCATCAACAATATCCAATAAACTTCTCAGGAGTGGAGCAATTTTGCAGGAAGAATGGGCAAACATTGCACAGTCTGATTAAATTGTGTAAATGTGTATCAAAAAAACTCAGCAGCATTTACTGCCAAAGATACTTTTACCAAATACTGACTTAAGGGGTTAAATATGTATGCAATCAGCAAATTTCAATTTATAAAGCAAATTAATTTTAAAAAATTCTTTACATTATTCGTATTTCATCAAATTGTGATATTATTGGTGTGGAGTGAATACTTTTGCAAAGCACTGTGCTTTTAAAGTCACAAAAAAGGTTTACTGTTGAATAACAAAATGCTTATGTGGGTGGAGCTGACACATTATGAATGACTTTTTTCTCTTTTCAGTAAATTGGTAACATGGATATGCAAGTTAAAACTCTGCAGTTTATACACATGTAGTTATGTTTTCTTAAATCAGCCTAGGAAAACTGCTTTAATCTTGATTCAGATGTGTGTAAGATGTTTTTTTTCTTGTGCAGTTTAAACCTTGGTAACCTTAACATAATCTGTACTAGAAGCTCTTTTTTAACAATGATGTACAGAAAAACTTCAATGTATAATACATATTTAACTTGACAAAACTATAATAAAAAATGGTATATAATGTATTGTATGTTGTTACATGAAACCCATAGAAGTGACCATTTCAGTCAACTAGTTGTTTTAAGAACTTATTAATTTTTAGGGTTAATGAGTTTCTTTACTCAGATTAAGAATTATCTCAGTATAAACAAATAACCAGTGAACATGGCTTAGGACTGCAGTGAAACTTGTTAAAATGGAACATTTTATGCTAAATTAAAAATGCATTTTTTTTTAAATTTTTTTTTTTTT
Organism: Tachypleus tridentatus; assembly: GCF_004210375.1. Lineage (NCBI taxonomy): Eukaryota > Metazoa > Arthropoda > Merostomata > Xiphosura > Limulidae > Tachypleus > Tachypleus tridentatus. The sequence continues at coordinate 102,939,157 of NC_134837.1, read as the reverse complement.
TTTTGTCTTGTGTGTATAAGGAAAAAAAAGGACAAAATGTTTTAAATTAATTTTGAACATTTATTTTTTGCATGATGTAGCTCAACTAACACTCCAGGCTTTGAAGCTAGCTACAGAGTTTTTGTTGCCAGGTGGCTGGTTTGTGACTAAGGTTTTTCGTTCAAAAGATTACCATGCCCTATTGTGGGTGTTCAAAAAGTTGTTCAAGAAGGTAAATGCATGATGTTTTTTAAAATGTTTTTTTATATTGCTAGTAATACTATTAATATTCACTTTGAAATTAAGAAATTAACTAATATACAATATGAAAATATGAATTATCTACAATTTAATTTCAAACTTACTGACATAATTTCACAAAATAGTAGTTGAATATAATTTTGAATGCAAGTCAACAAACATGATGACACAGCCTTTGGATCATCATGTTTACTGACTTGCATTCAAAATTTTATTCAACTTTTAGGAAATTATGTCAGTAAATTTGAAATCAAATTGTAGATTATAATTCAAATCTTTATATTGTATATTATTTAATTTATTACTTTAAAAGTGAATATTAAAAGAACACACCTAAATATAGAGTTTAGTGAATCACATGATATTTTGAATGCAGCACTGTTTAAAAGTAGATTGTAGTGGTGTTAAAATACTAAGTCTAATTTTCATACAAATTAGGAACTCAGTTTACTGATATTGACAAACTATAATATAAAATAAGAACCTCATATCTTTTTATTTTTCTATATTGGCTAATGTGCTGAATCGAATATACTGGCCCCATTCAACCCTTTCCATTTTTTTTGAAACAGTTCCTTATATACTCTTACTACAATATATGATATGTGAACAACCAATCAATAGCTTAGAATGTTCCCAGAGTGGTTTTCTCAGCCATTTTAATCTGTGAAATGGCTACCATGTTCTTTCAAGCCAAGACTTCACGAAGATAGGTTGTGTCTTTAGTCTGCTTGAAGTTTCATATTTTTTAAAGTCTAAATACATCTTAGTTACTAAGCTTAATAAATTATAGTACAATTCTATTGTGTCAGTGTGGTTATTTAAGATTTTGGTTATTCAACTGTATATATAAAAACCTAAAAAAATTTTCTTTGATATCCCCCACATGCAAAATTTTAAAATGCATAGCAGCTTATGTCCAGCAGCAACTGAGTTCAAAGGTTGTAACAAGAATAGATAACTGTTTCCTTTACTTCTAGATTTAATGTTCTGTATTTTAAGGAAAATAAGTTTAATAATTTATTTCTAAATATTAATAATGTATATACTTATAATTCAAATGTGACTGTATGTTGCAAAATACTGGTCCACTGAAACGCAGTCAAAACAGGAAAGAATAATGGTCAGTTTTATATTATTGGATATGTAACATGAGTACATGTGTACTGTACTGTGTCAATGCAAGTTATGTAATGTTAGTTAGGCATGACTGGAAGGTCAATATAATAAAATTATGTATATATTGCATTATGAGGCTTAAACTTCTTAGACTAAACATTTGTATTTTTATGTTATGATATGTAGTCATTCTTGCACCAAAAAATCATAATTTGTATTTATTTCCTTTTTTTTTATGATGGTTATGAGATTGGTCAAGTAACAGACACCCCACATGGTTAGAGTATAGAAAATCACATAAAATATAGTCTTACTGAAAACAAATACTTGAAATGTATTTAGGAGGTTTTAGACATTATGCAGATAATGTTTAAGATTTTTGGGATGAAGAATAGTTTTCTTAATTATATCATAAAATCACTTTGCATTCAGACTAGTAACAAAACAGATTCTATTTTCATAAACAAATCTTTGGTAAGAATATTTCATTACAAAATCTTATTTTTTTGTGTTAAAAAAACTTGGAATTTTTACAAAAATGTATCAAAGTTTGTGAAAATATACATGCTATATCAAAAGTTAGACAGTGCAAATACTTACTGTGTGCAAATGTGTAGGTGAACTCATATATTATACCAAGCCTGTTGAGAAAGGGTTAAAGTAAATTGTATAATGTTCTGTTAGAATCATAGGTTTTCTTAATATTTGTGCCACTATATTTAACTGCTTAAGTAACTTATAAAAAGAAAGGAGATTTTTCATGTGGTAGCAAAATATTTAAGAATTGTTCTTTCTTGCAATAATAATGTACAATTTACAAATGTCTGCACTGTAAATGAACAAAGTAGAGGCCAGGTAGTCAGTTTTTTTTTGTTGTTGTTTAGTTTCAACAAAAATGTTTAGTTATTTACATAAGTGATACAGATTGTTAACTTGGTGCACAAATGTTTTTGCATTCAAAAAGATATTTAAAAAAAAATTATTTCATAAAGTAAGTAGTACTACATGCAATGTTATGTCTTCTTTGGACTCCTGCTTGGAGTCTTGTGATGGATGACATTTTAGCCAATGTACTGAGGCATTCATTGAAATGATGAAGACTTCAGTATAGTGACTGAAATGTTGTCCTCCACAAGACTCCATGTAGTAGTCCATTGAATGTTTAACAGATATTGTCCAATAAAAAATTTAAATATATAAAGACATTTAATTATAGCATCTTTTAGTCTATAAATCACCTATAGTGTATATAAACATACACTAACATAAGTTTTCTGAGAGAAGTTCTTGGTTTTCTTCCTTGCTATTTCTATTTCTAATTGGAATTTGTAATTTTTAATTTCTTTTTTGGTTAGATGCTGTGAAAAAAATAAGATTAAATTTCATCCTTAGGTCCATGCAACCAAACCACAGGCATCACGTCATGAATCAGCAGAAATCTTTGTTGTTTGCCAGAAATACACTGCTCCAGACAAGATTGATTCCAAATTCCTTGATCCAGCATATTTGTTTAAAGATGTTGATGTAGAACCAGTCACAAAACAAAACTTGCTTCAAATTGTCAAAAAAAATAAGAAGAAGGCTGAAGGGTATCCTGAAGGAGATTACACACTTTACCATCAGTTACCTGGGTTGGAATTCATCAAGAGTAATAATCATGTGGAACTGCTTAGCAAGTTTAATGAGGTATCTACTTGGCTTTATAATGTTTTTATTATAAGGTAAAAAAAAATGTATTTATCACAAGCTGTAAGTTTCTTTTAACCTATTTAATGATTTCCAATACAATGGCAGAGATGTATAAGCCACCTCTGCCCTTGCATTAATAAAAATTAATAACACATAAAATGTGCTTCCATATTTGAACCATAAATGCTTCAAACAGTTTATCTATGAGAATTTTAAAATAGAAATTTGATTTTTTTGGTCAGTCTATCACTTGTAATACAATAGAAACTAATACATAAAACAGCTACTTAGATGCTCTTACACATTATCCACTGCAACCAAGTTTTCATACATATACTTTAGTATGCCTAATGACTTGAGTGCTAAGCCAATTTGTTGAAACAAATGAAGAAATACTATCCAAAGAATGTATATATCATATACAGAAAACGTACTTTTTTTATACTGATGTATAAAAAATATATTTTTATTTTTATAAAAGATGACTGTTATATATCTAACTTCATGAGAGCTTCAAACTAAGTAATGAAGCTATTGTTTCACATGACAAAAATTAGGGTTTTCCTGCACAACAAATTAACAGTTAAAGTATTTACTTCAGTGAAATCAATAAACCTGGAGGGAAACAAATTCAGTTAATATATTGTCTTTGTGTACCACACAATTAATAGAAAGCCATTGTAACTTAAAAGATGAAACACTAGCATGTTGCCTTGATGTGTCTTGAGACATAGAACATTCACAACTTTCCGAACTAGTGTATCCATACAAGGATTGAAAAGAAGTCTTCAGCAGATAATTTGCAATAAGGAAAATAATCCCAGGTTTCAGATAATATATTTATGATTTTATATTGAAACTTGTATTAAAAACAGGGTGAAAGTTTGACTTTTCACTTCTAGGCATTACCAGTTTCATAATTGTACTGGTTTTAACCCCATCGCAATGCATCACAGATCAAAGGTCACATCATCACATTTGTTGACTTGCATTCAAAATTTTATTGAACTACTATTTTATGAATTTAGCTCTTTATATTTGGTATCAAACTGTATATTATAATTCTAATTTTTGTACTATACATTATTTAATTTCATAATTTAAAAGTTAATGTTTAACACACTTAAACATCAATTTTTGTTTGTCATGTGGTATGTGTTAAATGCAGTATTGGTTCATATTATATGTATGTGATGTCAAAATACAACGTCTAGTTTTGTAAGAATTGGGAACTCAAATTACCCACATTGACAAGCTATAAAAGAAAAAAAACACTATCTTTTTTTATTTACTAAGCTATCATTATATTTAGTGAATAAAACACAGTGGCCTCATCTCACCCCTTTTCATTTTTGAAAATGGTCCCTTATATACATTTACTTCCATATATGCTTTTGAATAATTAATCAAAAACTCAGAATGTCCACTTAATTTTCTCAGCCATATTCGAATATAAATGCATTCTCTCTTTCTCTCAAAACAAACCTTTGTGCTGGTGAGTTAAGTCTTTAGCCTGTTTGAGATTTTTGTATCTTATTAGATACAAATAGAGCTTGGTCATTAAACTTGTAAAATTATAATGTAATTCTGTGGTATTGATGAAGTAATTTATGATTTTTTTGATTATTCAAATGTATATATACCTCCTCCAAAAAAAAGTCTGCCATGTGCAAAATTTCTTAAGATTCAGCAAGCTATGACAAGCAGCAACCAAGGACAAAGCTCATAACTAGAAGAGATAATTATTTGCTTTATTTCTCTTTACTGTTCTATGTTTTAAGAACAACAAGTTTAAGAACTTGTCTATAAACAGTAATAATCTATATACATATGCAATTTATAATAAATGAAATGACTATTGTACCAAATACTAATCAAATAAAACACAGCTAAGAAAGGTCACTTTGTAAAAACTAAAGGTCAGTTTTATATTATTAAATACTGTAACTCAAGTGCATGACATGGCTGAAAGGTCAGTATAGTAAAAAAAATAAATCTATATAAATGTATAACATTATGTGATTTAAGCTATTTAGTCTAAATGTTCATTTTTGTTTTAAAATCTGTAGTCATTCTGAAACTATAAAGGCATAATTTATTTGTTTCCTAATTTTATATAGTGGTTATAAGATCAGTTAACTTGACTGAACCCATACAGAGATCTGTAAGTGAATATAACATAAAATACAAAGTTTTTCTTAAAAAACGTTTTATAGAACTATCTTGACATTATAAGGATTTTACATGTGAAATTTGAAAATTTTCTAATGCATAAAAGTATTTTTAGTCTTAAAAAAATTTGCTTTACATGTTGAATAGGTAACATGTGAAAATAAAAAAAACAACATGAGAAAAACATTTCTTAACAAACCTTAAGACTTAATAAAAAGAAAATTGATATTTTGCATATGAAAACATTATTATAATGATAATCTGACAAATTTTGTGAACGTAGTTATTAATGTAAAAGTAATAGCATAGAAACTAACAAGCACAAAATAATTATGAGGTTAGTCTCATGAATTGAGCCTGTGCTGAAAGGATTAAACTGTCTGAGCTACAAATTAGCAAACACTTATGCAATGTTTAAAGTTTCCTGGTTTTATTTTGTGCATTGACAAGTTGCATCTGTACAAGTGGAAAATTTAAAGAAATCCACCATCTCGGTAATAATAACAGAGAGCAAAAATTAAGGCCAGCATAAGTTTTTTTCAAAATTACTTCATCCAAAACAAACATTGAAAACTTTCATTCAAAGAAAACTTGGAATCTACATTTCAGTTATAATTTTAGGAGGGAAGTTGATGTCATCACCTAACCCATATAAAAATCCATGATAACAGACTGGAAAGGGTTAAGTACATGCTGTAATAGTTCAACATATTCTTTAATATGTCAAAAGCATGAGAATAGAAGAAAAGCTATTAATCTGAATGTTGAAAAATTTGGGATTTAGTGTGTTTGAAAAATATGGATCTTGCATGATTGTTTTCAATTATTGGCTAAGTCAATACATTGTATACCTACGTAGGGTGCCTACAAAAGACCATTAACCCTTTCACTGCTCAGGTGGGGTGGAAAACCATCCACACCTTTTGCAAATAAAAAATTATGAAATTATCATATAGCAAGCAAAAGAATAAACACCAAAAGGTTATTGAGTTAGGAGGTTGGCCAGGTCTTGTGCACAAAAATTATAAAACATGAATAATGTTATAGCATACATTTATTTCAAACCATTTCTTGCCAAAATATCTGTGGGTATATCTGCATACAGTTGGGGAACCAGTGAATCAGTTGTTACCAAACTTGGCATGTTTCATCAGGAAATTACAAAGGTGGGTCACTATTAAAATTGACTTCCCTATGTCACTTACAGAGGCTTCTATGTCTGTATATAGCTGAAAAATTGCTGGGCTGATTGTTATCAAATAAGGAATATATTCTAAGGACCCCTTGGGTTTTGGCATTCAGATTTACAATCCCTGTGAGAATCTTTTATGATAACATAGAAGAGTTAACTTCTTTTACATATGAAAGAGTTTTAAATCAATTAAAATAATGTTTTATTATATATAAATATAGTTTATGTATGCAGAAAAATTAATAGTAGAATAAGTGTATTTTAATAAAGCACAAAAACTGTTAATAAAACTAAAGTAGTATACTGCTAAATGCACACCTGTTTAAATGGAATACTGTCCAACAACAAAATTTAAAAATCATATACAAATATTACAGTATTTTGCTAAATGTTATACATTAATATATGAATCTCTAAGACCACTAACTTTTATATACATATGTATTTTTGTTACACTGTTATTCACTGTAATGTATTATTTTCAATTAGATAAGAGACTGCCTGTAGTCTATGCTATTGCAGCTCATAAAAATGGTCTATGATAAAGCTTCCATTTTAAACAGAATATTTTGGTTGTAGTATTTTATCATTCAACATTTCAAAATGTTTACTAGTTTTCTTGTCATGCATTTCAAAAAAAACAAGAAATCAGGTGCTTATCATAGCCATATCAAAGCAAATTGTGAAGAGACAAGAACTTATAACCTTATGTTGACATGAAAATGTTTAAAAATAGAAAGTTATTTTGTGTGCTTGATTATGTGTATGCAAAGTTTAAACTGCAGATGCTCACATGTATATACATATATATATTTCTTTTATCTGCAAAGCTTTTGAAAGTATGAATAAGAGCAATAATGTATTGTTTGTTGTGTTTTAATATATGGCTGTATTTTTATCAGTCAAAAAAATACATTATTTGCTTTATGTGTAACATGATTATAACTTTTATTTTATAATCTTGAAAGTTTTTTTTTATTCTAGCTGTCAATACTGTAATATAAATACATGTGTGAACTTCATTAACCATTAAAGAATGGATTTGTGTTTTTACTGTAATGATAGGTAATAAAAATTTGTCAGTTCTCATTTTTATAATTATGTAGATAGTTTTGGACAGTCCAGTGATTGTTAACCATCCTTTAACAACAGATGAAATCAAAGAATGTTGCAAGGACATAAAAGTGTTGGGACCAAAAGAATTGAAGTAAGAAATTGTCTTTTTATTAGAAAGTCATATTTTATCACAACAAAAGTAAAACTAAGAAAATGTTGCATGAGTTACATTTATATATGGATTTCACAATCTAATTTGTCTAAAAACTGATAAAATAATATGTGAGAAATGTGTCTATCTTGTATGGGTTAAGTAATGTCATATATAATGTGTGTAATATATTTTGTTGCTTGGTTTTACCACTTATTTTGTGTGGTTTTTCTGTTTTATAAAGAAAGTTCTGAGGTTATGACTGAACAAATGGGTCTCTTTTAAACATAAGGAAATAAATAGTGAAATGCCTATTAAGTTTTTTATTTCTAACTGAGCATACTTCATGAGGTAAACCTGTGCAATGCACTAATGCAATATAATTATAAGTTTAAAATTAATTTCTGTTGATATAAAAGTAACTTTTAGTTTCTGCTTTCCTTATTCATATGGATGTCATACTGATACAGCAAATTGATGATTATTATATGGACTGATATTTTTACTTTTTTTTAGGTTTCTTCTAAACCATGTGAAAGTTTTTAGTACTTTTAAAGTTACAACCTGTTGAGTCAGTGGTAGGTTCACAGGTTTACAATGCTAAAAACCTAGGGTTTGATTCCCCATAGTGGATAAAATGCAAATTGTCCATTATGTAGCTTTGCATTAAATAAACAACTATTTTAAAGTTAATATTGTTTTAATGTATTTCCTCAGTGTTGCTCAGTCTACTTATTAGCACAGTGTAAGCTATAATTTTGTTTTCTTTTTTCAGAGCTATTTTAGTATGGAGAAAAAAAATTAAGCAGTACCTTGAAACCCAAGAAAAGAAGGAAATTAAAAAAGATCTGTAAGTACATTTTGTAGTTATTCAGCAAGAACAATAAATGAAACTGGAGAATGTTATTAAGTTTTAAATGTAATGAATTATCATGTTATGAACGTTTTGATATTTCCAGTTAACTAGTATTTTCTAAGAAAAACATTTAATTTTTGTTGGTATGTTTTGGATTGAAAAATATAGTTTACCTACAGTCATCATAGTCTAAATGCATGCTAGTGTATCTTTTTTATTAATTGGAGGGTAGGAATGTATTAAAAGGAGAAAGTATTTGATACAGTTTTTTTTTTTTATTGTGTAGAGAGGGAGTTAATATGTTGAGAGTAAAAAGAAACTCAAAAACATTCATCATGTGTTCTTTTTTAATCTAGATTGATTAATTTCTGGAACTACGTTTACGATGATCCATGAATGAAAACAGACCAAAGAGAGAGTCGTAACTAGGAAACACTTTCTATCGGTATTTTACTTTTGCACACGTAACCTGTAGAGAATATCAGTGAAACAAGTTAAATGTGATTGTAATCCTTTAAAACTGTTTATATGTGTTACAGAGAGGGGAGGAGGAAGTTAAAGATGAGGAAGAAGAAGAGGAGAATGAGATAGATAAACAGATTGAAAAATCCAAAATAGAAGAGGTTCAAGAATTGAAGAGGAAAAAGAAGAAAATTCTCAAGGAGAGACGGAAGTTACGTGACAAGATGAACTTACAGATGGTAATAAAAAATGATGAACCAATACAACAGGAGGATCATGAACTTTTTCAGCTTGCTCATATCAAAACGAAAAAGGTTTGAGAGAATGCACTTGTATTCTTTAATTTTAAATGTGAAAAAAATTTTCTTATGTTTTGTAAATCAGTAATTTTTAAGATGCGAGTCAGTGTGAGACTAAAATTGTTTTCATATTTCTCAATCATTCATATGAAAATAACTGAACATTAGTTAGTATGAGGAGAAGCTTTCCTTTTGTCTTGTTTATATATATGTATATATTCTTAGATCCAAAGTGTAAAACACTTTACTAAATTTACCTGCTTACCTTGTATGTATATCAGCTCAGGAATAGACCATGATACCACACAGAGATATTTGAATATCTGAAATAGTTTTTAAAGTTTAGTTTCTAAGTTGTTTGTTAATTAAAATTTGCAATTTTGTATATTTATTATAACTATCTTTTCTACATAGTGGGTCTGACTGTTTTTATTCCTCTAGCTTTGATTCTTGAAATCAGTAAAACTGCAGAAATGTTTTAATTTTTATGGAACTTAGTTTGTTTGCTGTTTTTTCTTTATTTTTCTCTCATAAATTTCTGAGAGTTACGTATTTAGTTTGTACTGATGTTAAATATTTTGAAAAAACTTACAGTTTTTGAGAAAAGGAGTTGATGTTTGTTTATCTTTAAAAATGGGTTAATTCTTTCTCCCAGTGAAATCAAGAATAAGTATATTTTTAGTAGGATTAAATAACATTTGTTATAAACTAATTGAACTAAAACTGCCTCACAATTTAAAAAAAAAAAGAGTGAAGCCTCAGTAAGATAATACAAAGGGTTTTAGCATTGTATTGCAGTTTTATTTCCACCAAAGATAATTTGTTTCTTGGCTGTAAATTAAGGTTTAGAATGTAAGCAATTGTGCAATTTCCAGATTTATACTTGTGATTGGTCTTTTCCTAAATGAAGAGCAACTTCTCAGCTGAAAGTGTGTATTTAATCAAAAATTCACAATCCAAAGTTTCTTTTAGGGAGATTGATTTTGCTAGTATATTTGATATTTCACACTTTGAAAATACATGTATGTTAGCATTTGAATGTATTAGACAAATTATAACTGAGAAATAGGAAAAATGTTTCTTTCTTGATACACTTATTTTAATATATAGAAACTAGTATGTCCTGAAGAGCAGTTAAAACAGTGCTTGTGTAAGTGTGACATAATGAATATAACAATAAGCTAGACTGCAAGTAGACAGTTTGTTCAATAATTATTTATTGAAAATCAGAGAATACAATGCAAAACGTAAATTTCCATGCATTTTTGTTTCTGATTGTTGGCTAGAAGATTTTTTTTGTAAAACATGAAGTTTTATTCTGAAGATTTAATCCTAACAAATCAAAATGATATGGGAATTAATTTAATCATTTTTTTACATTATTTTACATCAAAGAGATGATGATGAAAATTGAAATATGTTAATTTGTAATATATAGGATCTTTCTCAAGTAGAAGAAGACAATGTAGTGGAGGGACTAGACCAAGTTAATCCCCAAGAAAATGATGAAGTGGAAAATCAAAACTTGAAAAGAAAGTGGGTTGAGTACAATAAGGATGACCATGAGTATTATTGGAGCATTGATAACAATGATGAAAGTATTAGTGAAGATGGTATAATGTCTGATGATGATGAAGAGGGGAAAAGACAATTTGAAGAGTGGGTTTTCATTCATTATAGTGTCATTTATTATGTAGTTTGTTTTTTTTAACTAAGTTATGAATTAATTTTTAAAGTTTCTAATACTGTGTTAGTTTTCTGGAGAATTGTGTTCTTATTTTATGCATTCAAATCAGAGGCACAAAAATGAAAATGATATGGGAATTAATTTAATCATTTTCTACATTATTTTACATCAGAGATAAGGATGAAAATGATCCCTTGCTGTTTTAAAGACTATGGGGATTAGTGTTTATACATAGCATTGAATACTAGATAATGGGATTAATAAAATACATTCTTAGCTATTGAATCATTTCAGTAAGCTTGTGCCCATAGCTTTAAGTTAAGAAACACATTTTTAGGTTAATATTCTGTTTTCCTGGTATGTAATTCTGTCTCACTGGCTATTCCTTCATTCTGAATTTTTTTTTTTTCATCCTGACTGTCCAAGAGAGACTGAAAGCAAGAGTGTTTGGTATACCCTCTCTGCAATGGCAGCAGGAATGCAATAACTTTTAGATCACTTCTTATGTTCCACCTATGATGATCATAGATAATCTGCATACTTTGATAAGTTTATTTAATGTTCACAGAATGAGAAACAAGAATTAATGGCTTAGTGTTCCCAATGAGCAAAAGTACAGTTTTTTGACTAGTTTCAGACAAGTCAATAAGAAGTCTCTATTCTTGTGGATGATGTTCAGTACTTAATTCTTCCATTAGTGAATCGGCATTCATCCAGGAACACTTCATTAAATTGTAACTCTTGTTCCTGGAGCTGATAAATTTCATTGTTATAAACAAGAGCCAAGAAGTTTACCCTAGTGCTTTGTTAAAAACAAGTCACAAATAAGGTAATTTAGCTTCACTTGTGTAATCAGATGAGGCAGTTAATATTGAAGTGCCACAGGATGTAGGTGGTTCATTGTTTTTTCATAGTATAACTCTTCTTTTTATCAAATTGCTGGTGGATATGACTCTGTAAGACCATCTGCAAAAAAATACTGGATTCATTGCAGATGCAATATCTGGATGTTTAATGTATTGTTTAGTTTTGTTTAAATGTTCAGAAACATTAGTTGTGCAAAAATAACTATCAGATGAACTTTGGGCTCATGCCATGTCATGGAACTGCAAATGATGTCATGCTCTCTTATTCAGCTAATGTGTCAAGCAAGATTCTCAGACTGTATAACATATTATGAAACACAGTGTTTCATTAGTCACCAGTTTTACACCCATAATAGTGGTAGTGAGATACCTTGTGTAATATATTTCCTCTGTGAAACTGTAGTATATTTTACACAAATGTGGTAAAAACTGTTTGGGTGATTTTTGCACTTTCAAACTACTTGAACTGAAGGCAGCTAGTATTTTAAATGATTTTCTAAAAACTGTAAAATAATTTATGTTTACAGAATTAGAGCTTTAAAGATTTTCAAAAATAAAGTTTTGCAGTATTGATTATATTGCAAGTATGATGCAAGGAAAAAGATTGAAATTTGTTTTAAACTGAATGAGGCAAAGTGACCAATTGAGTGTAAAATGCTTGATCTAAGCTGCTTTTATGTTGATTCTCAAGTTTTTTTGCAAACTGAATACGATGGTTTCATGACTCATGCATGGAGGAAGTAAGTGTAGGAATAAAGCATAATTGTTTCAACTTGCTACAGTTATATCAAGAACCAATGGCATATATGAACAATATATTTGGAATTTTACACCACTGCACTACAGTTAGTATATCAAGTTATCAAAAATATATGCTTTTACATTTAAACTGTCCAAGTAAAATACTAAATTTGCAGCATAAACCTATAGTACTGAGTTGATTGTATGGTATTTCACATAAAACTGATAAAATATTGAGATGGATAAATTCTGGCTAGATTTTTGAAATTAGCACCATCAAATTATCTCAAATTAGTTGAGTTTTCTCCAGTAGCAAAATTGTTGTTGTCCAGTGTTATCAGTGAATTAAATCTAAACTACTTGAGAGTCCCCCACCACCACTAACATTCATACACTAAAAGAACATGATGCTACTACACAACTCACCCATTTAAAGTAAACAGAATTTGTTGTTTCTTAGTTTCAAAATTTGTGTTGACTAAAGGAGTTATTAATATGGGTAGGCAGGCTGGGTATTTCACTTATCTCCCCTTTTTTCAACAAACTACCCATCAAATTTTATTACTAGTAGGGGAACTGAAGTGTCTTGGACATTCTTTTAGTATTAAATCAGTGACCATTCATTTTTTCTCATGGCATCTTGACTCCATCTGTATGTTATAGCTGCTGATCTTTGTAAACTTTATGTAGTATTGCACCTGGAGTTCAAAATTTGTTACTACCTGGAGCATTCTGTTTTAATAATTTTGGTAGTGTAAAGTTAAACATAAACTGTGTTTTGAAGTAATGATAGTCTGTAATTTATAATCATATTAATATGTTCCTAGGATAAAATGCTACATTTATCATATAAAAGTTAGTTTTTGAAACTGAGTACTTTTTAAAATCTTCAAATAAGGAATATTTTAAGGTTTTTTTCTCAATAACCTTACTAATTAAGGAATCATCAACAACGTTTCTATGTAAAATATATTTACCCTACAACTGTATCTTTAAATATGAATTTTATTATAAACTCTTCAAAAAAAAGAAACACAAAAGGCAAAATTTGAGACAGATTGTTAACAAGTTTATTCCAGGTAGTTCTGTATGACATGCGAAACTTTGCACATTCACTGCTGAACATCCAAAGTCTGCAAAGGCGAAGTCCACGCTCACTAGTTGAAGTTTAACGTCACTCAACGTCAATAATGAGTATGCCCCCCATGAGCATCAATAACTGCTTGGCATCTCCTGCCCATGGAAGCGATGAAATCACAAATCACATCCTGTGGAATGGCTGTCCACTCAGCCTGCAAAGCTGCTACAAGCTGAGGTAGAGTTTGCGGTTAAGGTTGTCGCTGTCACAGACATCAGTCCAACTCGTCCCAAAGATGTTCGATGAGATTTAAATCTGGTGATCTGGAGAGCCAGGGAAGAACGTTGATGTTGTGGTGGCTCAGAAAGACAGTGGTGAGTCAGGCTGTGTGAGGACGGGCGTTGTCATGTTGAAAAACGTCGTTGATGTTCACCATGATGGGTTGCACATGGGGCCTAAGAATCTCGTAGACGGTTGCGTACGGTCTGATTGGAAATCCTACGCAGTCCTGGTATGGTTGAGGCAGTAGATGTTGCAGTGGTGGTCCTATCCCGAAGGTGACGTAACCGGATGTAGCGATCTTGTGTGGGCGTGGTCACACGAGGTCTGCCAGATCATGGACGGTCACGAGTTGATCCATGTTGTTGGTGACGATTCCATAGCCTTGTGATGGTGCTTACCTGGACATTCACAGCTCTGGCAACATCTGATCGAGATTTGCCTGCTTCCATGCAACCAATGCCGTTGTTGAGTTGTGCTTCTGTCAGTCTTGGCGTAACTGTATTGCATGTCGGCGGCTTAAGACTGAGCTATGGAAACTGAGAACCCATCACTTTTGTAGGGATTTTGCACATGTTGCATGTGCAGAACATGCAGATCTCTCAAACAAATGTATTGGACATGAATGCGTTTTGGCGAAAAATCCAATGTTTTCCTCCGTTTTCAAAGTCCACAACTTTTATTGTCATTTTGGTCTGACAATCAGTGCCTTAACACGTGTAACATCACATACTCTGAGCTTGTAACATTAATACATATATTTCTCTTTAAAATAACAAAAATATCCCTTTTGCGTTTCTTGTTTTGAAGAGTATATATTTCTTGCATATGTGAAATAATTTTTGAATTTTCTGTAAAGTTTTTGAAAAGTCTTTAAAATGCTTCATACTGTATAAATGCTATCTGAAAGGCCCGGCATGGCCAGGTGGGTTAAGGCATTTGACTTGTAATTTGAGAGTCACTGGTTCAAATTCCAATTGCACACCAAACATGCCCTTTCAGCTGTGGAGGCATTATGTGACAGTATATCCTACTATTCATTGGTAAAAGAGTAGCCCAAGAGTTGGTGGTGGGTGGTGATGACTAGTTGCCTTTTCTCTAGTCTTACACTGCTAAATTATGGATGGCTAATGCAGATAGCCCTTGAGTAGCTTTGTGCAAAATTCAAAACAAACAAACAAATAAGCTACCTGATAAGATAACTCGGCTACACATATAGAAATGCTATTTTCCTTTTGCATCTGCCTATGAAATTTTCATGTTACAAGCCTCTTGCCAACAATCACATGCTTAATGTAAATTATACTGGTTTATGCAACAAAAATGCTCCTCTCATGCATAGTAGCTCAGCATTTTGCACTTTTACTCATAACTACATTCCAAAACATACTTATCTCTACTGGCAATATAGTTATGTTACAATTTCCAGAGTTTCCACTCTTTGCCCACCTAAGCATTGAAAACACTTGCTCCAGTCTTTTATACCACACTTAAACACTAGGAAAACTCTGATTTGCAAAATTTTCCACCAACTTCAATGTGTTCCCTAGTTTGGTACTGTATATAAGTACCTCATTCAAAAAATGAAATGAATTTTTCTCAACAAAGCAGAAAGAACATGTTTCTATTAACAGGATTGTTTTGATTATTCATTATTTAGATTGTGAATTTGAGCACGGTTGGCATTTCTATGATTATCTTTCTTTTATTTTTATAAATTACTTAACAAAAACACATAACAGGTATGAATTCCCAACTTAATATTTCTACTACAGAAGTCAACAAGACCTCTCCTCTTCCATTTCTATCTTGTGTTTGTCAACAGTTAGGGATTATTCTCGGTCAAAGCTGCTATGATGTGATCTATTGTGAGATGGAAACATACATGCAGAGTGAGGATGTCTCTTCAGTGTGTTGTAAAGTGGGTTTTGCAAATCACTCAGATGTGGCTAGCAAAAATTGATACTTGTTTTTTCTGGCTCCTACTTTTACCAGGTCTCCCTCAAGAGAGGGTTATTTTGATCAGTCACTTCCAGCCTCTTTTCTTCAGTTGATAACATGGGTTTATGAGGTTTT
Source organism: Tachypleus tridentatus (assembly GCF_004210375.1). Taxonomy (NCBI): domain Eukaryota; kingdom Metazoa; phylum Arthropoda; class Merostomata; order Xiphosura; family Limulidae; genus Tachypleus; species Tachypleus tridentatus. The sequence goes on along the minus strand of NC_134837.1, from coordinate 102,923,194 downwards.
GGGGGTCTCTTTCATTACATTTGACTTCTTCCTTGTTACCAGAAAGGGTAGCAAGTGACTACTTGGTTTTTATCCTTCTTTTGATATTGCTCTTCATGCTGAGAAATTTACTGCTCAGTTACAAGATAGGACAGCTATACCTTGCCTCCCATATTTATCAGACCAGTATACTTTGGCTAATCACTGCCAGAAGGAGGTATACTTAAGTTTTCAATAGACCCCTTTTGGACCTGTTGAGTCCATAGTTTAAAATATTTGATCATTTTAAACAGAGAACAGTTTTCTTAGATTTGTTTTATTATCATAACTGTCCTAAAGTATTTATCTTCAACCTAACTTTTGTCTGAATTCTGTAAACATTCCTGCTTAGTTAGATTTTCTTTTTCAGTTCTTTTTATGGTTTATTGTTGGGATTTATTGTGTAAAGATGTATTAATTTACCATCTTCTTTCCTCAGTGAGTTACAGGAAGTTCTTTTTCTCCATACCATGCTATTTTCTCCAGTTCCGGAGATATTAGAATCCAGAATTGACCCAGCCTATTTACATTTTTTTTATCATCATTGGTTCTTGTCTTTATAGTAATAATTTGGGAGTATTGGCTCATAGTTTTTCCTGACCCCTCTTTTGGTTCCCATAATAGGGTCTGTCCATGCTCAAGGACCTTCAGCTCATCAAACCAATGCAATAGCATCAGTAACTATTTCATGGGCAGGGGAGCAGTAGAAGCATGATTACAGCACTTCCTGAACATCTGAAGTTCTTTCAGCAGGGACCCTTGGTTACTCCATGTTCTGGCTTCAGGGCTGCTCACTCAATTTACATCACCTCTATCATTGTCTGTTCAATCTGTTGCTTTTCCAATTATAACTGATCCACAGTGAGTAGAACTTCCCAATTCATAAAAGTGCAGTATCTTCCTGATGTTATTCCCGTTAATTATTTGTGGTACCCAAGAAGAAAGGAGATTAGTGTTCAGTCATCGAGCTATCCCAACTGAACCAATTTTTAGATCCTTCTCACTTTAAAATAGAATTGTTTCTCAACCTACAATGGCACTTTACACCAGAGCTCTGGATGACCAAGTTGGGTGTTACCAATGCTTATTTCCATATTCCTGTAGCAGAATTTTACATGAAGTTTCTGATGTTTGTGCACAAGGATCAGGTGCTGTAGTTCAGGACTGTACATTTTGGTCTTTCGTCAGCATTTTATGTTTTCTGCAGAGTTGATTGAGCCTTTTCTCATCACCTGCATTGCTTGGGACTCTACACATGTCATTACATGGATGACTAACTCCATCCAGTCAACTCTTGTCAACTACCAGAACAACACCATTCAGATTTTTCTTTCAGAAGCCACAAAAGTGGTCTTACTTATCAGACTGGAGAAACCAATTTTGTCATCAGTGCAAATCTTATCCATCTGAGTGTGATTTTCAATACTCATTTAAGTTGCACTCAACCAATGCCTATCAGGTTTCAAGTCATGGAAAGAGCCATCAGACTTTTGCTTATGTCTCATTCTCCTACTGTGTGGGTGTTTTTTTTCTTGGTTTTTTTACAGAAATATAGGCAACCTTGAGCTTCTCATTCCACGTATTAGGTCCCTTCAGTGGTCTTCTCTTCTTGTCAGTGACTGCCATATCTTGTCCAACTTTGTACAGGGTATCCATCTCTTAGTCTCCTGCTGTTATCTGTATTTTCTACTCAGACTTATTTTTCATTTCTCCACCATAGTCTCTCTCCTCACTTTTCACCTCCTTTTCTTCTCCCTCTGACCTAGTCTGTGGTTATTTTCTCTTAGTCTGCAGTTGGCCATGATCAATGTGTTGTACACCTTACTATATATCCCTTTTTACCTACCCTCCTTGTTTTTTTCTACATTCCATCAATCAGCTTCAAGTCTTTCAATTGCTTGCTTTCCTCTTCATCATAGTGTCAGCATCTCTATTCATTAGTATCATGAGGGTTTTCACTCACTGTGTTTACAGTCTATGGCTGGTATTCCATTTCTTGGAAGATTGACTTTCATTGGTCTTCTTCTCACACCTTCCTTTATTTACAGGAATCTGCACTGTTAAGGTGGCTTGTCATGAGATCTCAATCCTTTATGTTCTGTTAATATGTGGTAATTGTGAGCATTTTCGTCATCTCTTGTTTCAGCTTTTTACTCTTCACCTACAAGCTATTGTATGTCTGGTCATAGAATTTTTTTTCTCTCTCATCTTTGTAAGAGATTCTTCCACTTTTGGGAGATCTGGCTTTCCTGGAACTCTTCAGTACTTTAAGGTGGGGGCACACTTATCTCCTCCAGTGCATGTTGTAGATGCAAGAGATTCTTTCTCAGGTTCTTTTGTCCTCAGTTGTGAACCTGCCTACTCTTCTTCTCAATACATCATTATGGTGACTGTACAGTTTCATACTACTTTTGCTATTTTCTTACCACCTCTCAAACTGAATCTTTACTGATTACAGGACAAGTGTTAATTACACATCATTATGCTCAAAGTTTTCCCTGTTCATCTATTCATAGGATATGTTCTCATTCTTGCCCTTACTGGTGGATCATTTGGTCATGATATACTCTGACAATTCCATGATCATTTCTTGATGTTCAAGAGGAATCTGTTCAAGGACCATTTGCTTTCAGATGTTAGACATAATTTTTTGGGCACATTCACATCAGGTTTGTTTGCAGCCTGTTATTTTTCAAGAGCTAAGAACTTGGCAGCATACCACCTCTCTTGGCCAGTCTGCATTCTAAACAAAGTGGGCAGACCTCTCATGGATGTGCCTTTGCCATTCTTCTCAACTCCAGGCATCCTCTCTTCTGGATTCCTGTTTCTCTTCCTTCAGTTCTGGTTGTTGATGCTCTCAGCTAGTCCTGGTTTTACTTTTTTCTATTTGCCTGTTCTTCTCTTCATCCCTCCTTCAGGTCCTTGTCAGTTCCTATTGTTGGCATGTTTCTGACCAGCTCAGTCTTGGTAAATTTGTCTTTTGATGCATGTGCTAAAATAATAGTTCAAACTTCAGTTTGATTCTACACATGACTCATTCTTGTTTTTCCCATTTTCACAATCTTTTTAGATGAGATCCTCTAAGCAGACTCCCCACACTTTCATTTCTTGTTATCTACAACATCTGGTTATTTCATTTCCTGCTGGATTTTGATTTCCATCAATCCAATTGCCATTCTTCAGTTGACCCACCATCTTTGAGAAGTGTCAGTAAGTTTTCTTTCTTTGCCCCTTTTACATTTCATAGACTTCCATTAAATGGCTGACATTGCCTTCCAGGGTATGCTTGTTTCCCTAGTATCTACATCAAGATAGGATAATGAAAAATGTCATTAGACAATCTACCCATGCTCTACCAGTACTTATTGTGAGATGGGGTTTTCTTCAAGATAACTTGAGGTATCCTCGTGGTACACATACTTACTCAATTGTCCAATCTGGAACATGGACTATCATGCAAAAAGCCAGAACCAGAGTAGTGTTCTACCCACATTTGGCTTGTGCTTACTAACTTCTAAGCACTAGGGTTTCCCAGTTACTCATCACACTGTTCCAAGTAGGCCTTCCTTGTCAGTTATCTAATAGGGATTTGGGAACTTCTGTGGTTGTACCCAATTCAAGTTATTCCTTCACCTATCTCTAAATAGAGCATAGAATATCCTTGCCATTTAACAGCTTCTAGATACTTAGATGATGAACCTTGGTAAGAAATGGGGTAGTGGTGACATTGCAGTTTAATATGGGATACCCCTCAAAAACCATACCACAAAACTAATGTCCCCTCCTCCTGCAGTCAGAGTTGAGGTGTACACACATGATATGGTTGGATTTTACTCCAACCACATCATTCTTATTGGCTCGCAAAAGTTTGGACAGTCATGTTTTCATTCCACCTATCATTCTAACAGTTGGGGCTCATTTGTTTCTCTCCTCCTTACATTCCTGGTGAAGAGTATATCCTAGTTGAGACAAGATGGGGTTTCCCACAGGTATGCCCTTATGGAACCTTGTCATCAGGTGTCACACTCCATTGGTTTCCCTTCAGGTGCTTTCTAAAGGAGCTCATCCAGGTTTTTAAAACTTTGGACCAACCAATGGGATTTTAGCATTTCTCTTTGTAGAGATGAGTTTCATCTCAGAAGTCAACATTTTCCTTGTTTGAAAATCTATTTTTGATATTCTTGCCTGATATTCATGCAAGTCTAATAGGCAGATGCACAGGGAAAAGAACATTTCTTTATGTTAAAGAGAATGTCTAGAGTATTTATAGGAAATATGTTTTCAGGTTAGGAAAATGTTGACGTTAAAATTGGTTCATAAAACTAACATTACTTTCTATATATGAAGGAAAATGTTTTGATAAATGTTATTTAATATCTCAAAAATATTTTATAGTAAAAAACGCTTAAGCCAGTGGTTCCCAAACTGTGCACCCTGAGACACAATAGGTTATTTCAAATTCTCAAGGGAAACACATCGATATTGACATCTGTTAAACACCATGACAACTACTAGCTTGAGGTAGTTCACAGTTTTAATATTAGATCGAGCTACATTCCTTTCAATGACATTCTTGAATGTTTGAGATATGTTTTTGGCTAATTGTACTTTAGGCTATGTCAGTAACTTCTCGAACTTTCTTGTTTTTAGATTTTGTATGTAAATACCTATTGACTCTCCAGGGCCATCAGTAATCGAAATAACTGGAGGGTGTTGTCATCAAGTGTGTGTGAGGTCCAGCAAAGTTCAATGAATTATTTTATTGGTTTTCATTCCTTGTGCATAAAAATGGAAATATTTTTGAACATCAAAAGAAGTAATCAGTTGGTAAATCCCATAATTATTTTACTAGAAAGTTAAAAAAATGAAAGAACAAAAGGGTACACTTTTACAACGAACATCAATACCAAACAGTGCTTTGCTAGCATCCTACAAGGTGGCATATAGAGTCTCGAAATGTGAAAAGCCTCACACCATTGCAGAAGAACTGATTTTACTGACTGCAGTGGAAATGGTGAACATAATGGTTGCTGAATCTGCTACGTCATATTTCTGCAAAGTTGGGCTTTCAGTGGTTGCTGTGATACGAAGGAAGTACTGTGAGAAAATCAATGTGGAACAGGAAATGAGGGTGGTGGTTTCTACTCTGATATCAAGGTTTCAGAAGCTGTGCAGTGTCTAATCTGATATCAAGGTTTCAGAAGCTGTGCAGTGCCCAACAGGTGCACGCATCTCATTAGTAATTGTGGTTATTTAAAAATGGAATAAAAGTATTGTTTTTACTCTCAATTTACCTGTATTATTCTTTCAAATGACTACTAAGTTGTTAAGACATAAATACTTAAGTTGTTTGGACCTGACTACTTTATAAACATAACTATTAGGTTTTTCATTTTTGCCTAGGGGTCCTGTGAAAAAAGTGCTGAGACACTAAGAGCTCTGTGAACTGAGAAATTTTGGGTTACACTAGCTTAAGCAATAAAAATGTAGGAAGTAAACACTTGCCTACTTTGGAAGTATTTTTCAGGTTATCTTCATTATTAAATATTGTAAATTATATATGTGTGTATGTGTATTTATTATTTACGTATTTTTAGTTCTGGAGAAGAAAGTGATCTAGAAGGTAGCTTGAAGTGGGAAAATGAAGAAGATAATCCCCTCTTGGTAGACTTGATTGATAAGAAAAAGAAATTCCAAGCAGAAACAAAAGCAGAACTCTGGTTTCAAAAAGACGCATTTGCTGAATTAGATGAAGATGCAGAAGAAGACCTAGAAATAGAAATGATAACTGAGAATCTACAGAAGAAACAGACAAATATAGCAGCTCAGAGTGGTTAGATTAATTTTCTTTTCTAAAATATGATGGGTTTTTGGCTTGATATGACATTTAGCTCTTCATTACATCAGTATTAAAAAGTGTTTTACCCTTTTATCCATCTTGCATTAAATAAGAAAATGTATCTAGTTTAGAAATACTCTGTTTTGGAATGATGTTTTTTATTTCTCATTCCAAACAGTAATATTTTAGCTAAAAACATAAAATTATAAGAACATTTGCATCACATTCTCACCTTTATTGTATCATTCTCCTTTTAACCTATTAGATCACAAACCTTTTCAATCAAACTGCAGCTTGTATATATTTAAAAACATTCTTTATCTCAGTTGAAGACAGTAAAAGCAAACCAGAAAAGGCTGAAGAAGACAAAAAGTTAGGAGAAAGTTACAGCTCTGATGAAAGTGAAACTTCTGACATTTTAAAAGGTAGGTTCATCATTTAATAACAAGTTTAATAATCAAGAATGTAAAATTAAAAACAATGTTTAAAATATCTGTTATTTTGAAAGTAGGTAAGAAATCTGAGGTACGTATATTATGGAAAGTGGTATGAGTAGAATTATTTTGAAGCTATTGAAAACAAAAATTTTTCCAAGTGTGATATTAGATTAGTGAATTATTGCAAGTGAAACAACTATCTTAAAAAAGAAAAAGCACAGAAATATGTGGATTGTGAGAAATAGCATTAGAAAATAAAGTTTGTAATGATAAAAAGTAGCAGTAATTAAAAGCAAAAATTTTTCATGTTTCACTCTTTCTCCTTCCTCTTTTCTTTGGGAATTTCTCATTTGATTCTTTGCTCAGGAAATAATTTACAAACTGAGTTGCAGTAGATTTTTGTTATAATAAATAAAATTCCAAAAATTAATGGATTTGAAGGTCAAGTGTTTTAAATGTAAATTAGCTTTAGAGTTTTCATTGTATTTTGGTAATGTATATGTATTATGATATATATTTCTTATCATCACTGCACCACAAATTTTTAAATTAATAATTTAATAACCCCACATGCTTATAGGTTAATGGCCAAAAGTGTCATTTGTTGTTGTTCTTGAAATTTAAAGTTTAATTATTTTTCTGTTTGTTCTGTCATAAGAGAGAAATGCAAAATATATCATATTTAAATGTAATTTAGAGTTGTAAATTAAGATAAGCTTTAACACACGATCTCCAATGGCTCAGCATCTGCAGACTTGCACTGCTAGAAACTGAGTTTCAATACTCGTGGTGGTCGAACCACAGATAGCCTATTGTGTAGTTTTGTATCTATCTACAAACAACCAACAGCAATTACTTTATCACACCTGTGTTCTGTAATTTGTGTTAACTGATTGAGCTTCAGTGGGAATAACCTGATTTTTATAGCTTTTATTCTTGAACTCAATAGATGCTTAAAATATTCTGTACTAAAACAGAAAACATAAATTGAGTTTGTAGGTAGTTCTTACTTATTTGTCAGTTCATGTGATATTTGGTTGTTGTGGGAGGGAATTTTTCAGTTTCCCAGATGTTTTATTAAGAAAGGAAATTGCCTATCTTCCTCTTTTTATTTTTACATCTTTAGTGCAGATGAGTGTTATAAAATGTTCAACAAATCTGTAGGATTGCTTCAAAAATTCTTTTTCTTAGAGTGAGGCTAGTTTGATTTTGTTCTAATAGTACCTTGTTTGAATTAGGCTGGTATTGTTAGTTTCATTAATTTTTTGCATTTTTTCCAGTTAAAAGTTCCAGTTCAGAGATAAATAATTCAACAATGGCTAAAAATGTGAAAAGTATAGAAAATGAAGTTGAAACCAATCACCCTGTTGGTAATATCAAATATTATTCCTTCTTCATTATAAGTAGACTTTACTTTAGAATAAATCATTTACAGGAAAGTTTACAAATGTCATAAAAAAATACCAGGTTTATAATAGTAAAGAAATGTGTAGGGTCCAAAATATCTTAGTAACTAAAATACAAAAACATTCAGTGAAACAACTGTACTTTTGATAGGCAAACCTATCAGTTTCAGTTAACCTTTGAACTTGTGCTAATGTGTTATTAGTAGTGAGAAAAATGCATAAAAGACATAATTTTTCTACTTTTTTAAAACAATGTCACCAATTCATTATTGTTTGTAACGTGGCTTATGTAGTATTGTATAAAATACTTAAATAATCCAGCTTTCTTTCTCCAGTTAACAGTTTCATTATTATGTCTTATTACTGCCTAAGTTGTTTTTTGTCTTTTCAAATTCACAGCTTTATTAGTAATGTTTAGATGGTTATATTACTTTTAATTTAGCATTTCTTACATTCAAATTTTAATTTAAACTGTTTTTTTGTTTGTGTTTTATACCAATTTGTTTAGCATGAAATCATAACTAATAATCCATATTTAAAGATTTTAAAAAGTAATATTACAAAAAAATCCTTTATTTCTCTTAGTGTTAGAAATGACTGTTTCCCTCTTCACTATTTTATTCACCATATCTCCAATTAGTATGAAATTTAATGTAAATTAGTCACAATAAAATCAGACAAATCCTATTTGTAGCCTTCAGTCTTGTTTGATGACAGCCATTGAATAGAAAATCAGACGCCTCTTGCTACACCTACCTGTCACACCCTCTTATTCAGGATTTGTTGATAGGATTTTCTTATGTTTAAATCTATATTATCTATAACCAATAAAAAGTCAGTGTTTTCATCCATCATATTACTTTATATTTTACTTTATTGTTTTCTGAACAAAGAATCATCATTTTCTGTGTTAGTACAAACTTTATTTCCACCGAAAAGATAATGAATGACCAGTTTGAATGAATTTGTAACATGTTTTGTCACATAGTGAAAAAGTGATACTTATCTTTCTGCTTCAATTCTGCCATGAAAAGAAAGGTTTTTCTGTGTTAACATGTTGCAGAGGCTGAGAAAAGGTGGGGGATATTTTGAGCCTTCAGTTGGTTATACATATCATAAAGTAGGTGTTTGTAAGCAAGTATTTCCAAAAATGAAAGAGGTGGGTGGGGCTACCTAGGTTGGTTTGTTAAATATATTAATATATCAGAAATTAATAAAGATATGAGGTTCCTGTTTTATATTATATATTGTCAATATTGGTAATTTAAGTTTTTAATTCTTAAGAAACTGTAGACTTTGTGTTTGGACATGACAAATAATTATTTTGAATCAAAGCTGCATTCAACATACTGTATGGCACTCAAAAATCGATTTTTATGATTTTCTCAATATTTACTTTTAAATTAAGGAAACAACTAATGTATAATACTAGAATTTTAATTATATAGAATTTGTTACCAAAGTTATTGATATACATTCATAAAACAGTAGCTCAATAAAACTGTGAATGTACAGTATTGGCCTGATTATAAGGTGTTTTTTAATTAATAATGCAGACCTGTAAATTTATACCTTATAAAAGTTATTTTGGTTTCAATAATAATTTTTTAATAATTCAGCAATGTAGATTTCAAAAGTAATATTCATTGTTTTCTATAACATAAGGATGTTTTACAAATTGAGAGAAAAACATACTTGAATCAGGTTATTATTTCATCTATCACAATGAAGATTTTTTACTATGTTTGTTAACAAAATACAAACAAACTGAAGAAAAGGGAAGAACATTAATGTTACACAAATATCCATCCTTATACTCATTTTTATTTAAATCTGTCTTTTAGTCAAAACGTCATTATGGTCTTTTCATGTATAACATCTGGGGCATGTCGTTTCAAGAACCAACAAATAATATTGAAAAGAAAAAAGTAATGTCAAAGAGCATGCACAAACAAATAGTATCCAGAAATGACACATCATGTGATTTGTTAACTGTTTATATACTAAGAGTTTTTTTTTTCAAGGATTCTAGAACAATTGATAAGACTCTTACATCACAATTGACATAAAGAAATCTGCAGCCCTTGGTTGTTAACATTTTAAACATAACAACATGTGATCCAATTTCAATGAAAATGATTTACTTATGTAAAAGTACATATGAAATTTTGGGAAAAATCCATACTTGAAGGAGAAAAATGGGCATAATTTTGGATTCAGTGTACAGGAATTACTATGGAACATGTAAAAATTTCAAGACAATAAAATCATCAGAGGCAAATGTAATTAGGCTTTACAATTCTTAGTCTTGTTATATTTGCAGCTGACCACAAGCCCATTCTCCCTACTCTAGCCTGATGCATTCCTGAATATTCACGTAGCATCTATTTACGCATGCATGGGAAATATTTTCTCAAGGTCAATAATTAATTCTTGTAAGTAATCAACCTGCAGGCTACAGTTATAGTATTGATTTTGCTGGTGCATTATTGCTTTGACTTTGTTCATTTTAAATTTAATAATAATTATCTTTGAGTTGACCCTTGTTCAAGATAGAGTGACTTTGTTCAAAGAGAGGGAACAAGAAAGTGTCAAATTAATAAAGGATTATAACAAAGTCATCATGCAAATCTTAAAATTATGGTGATGCTTGAGGAATAAAAATCAGCAGTTGTACCACTGCTAGAAGGTTTGGTAGAACTGAAAATAATGTGAAGCATTTGTGTAAACAAAAAAAGACTGAACTCCATAATACAAGAAAGATATTTCTAAAAAAGGAAATTATGACAATTGTTTTTTCCCATGGTTTCTGAAAATGTGATTCACCTTGTATTCGAGATCACCCTATAATCAGGTCAGTATGTTAAGTTTACAAATGTGATGACATTTTGTTTGACCCCTGGCCATAGGACCTATTGAGATAGAGCCAAATGAACAACTTTTTTTTAATTAAGTCTATTACTTCCTTACTTATAGGATTGGATGATCCATATTTCTTTCTAAAGTCTTTTAATCTCATTTTTAGTAGATTTGGCAGCATTTATAAAGTTTGGTACATTATCATAGGTGATTGGGTAATTCAATTTTTGATAACTACTGTATTCCTTGTGGTTTTAGTAGTATTCATTTTATCCATTAGTCTTACTTATTGTCATCATTTCATTGTTAGTAGTGTTAGTTTAACAGTGTATAAATTATTTTATTGTACATTGCCTGTCTGTCACTAGTTAATATCTGCATTGCAAATAATTAATAATTTTTATGATTTTTCTTTATCAATAGATTATTCATCTTTCTTAGGTCATTATTATATTAACAATTGAGGGATTATCTAGCTTAATCAGTAACAATGTTAACAAGTTTAGATTATCAGTTTTTTTTGTATGTAGGTTATCCCTTTCTTACATTAAGTTCATTAGTGCATTACCAAGATTTTTAGCAACTTGAGATGATACAACTTTCTTTATTAGGTTCACAAATACCCCCCTTGTAAGTGCTTCTATATTACTGTTACTAAAATGTAAGTTGTCATTTACAAGTCCACTTTTCAGATTATGTGATAGATATTTTTCCGTAGATATGACACTGAAATATTAATGTAACTACTTTTCCTATCACTGAATAAGAGAGGTTTACCTACTAAAAGGACTAGATTTTCATTGGGCTCATTAAAATTTGATACTTCTAATGTGGTTGTACTTTCTCTAAGATAAAGCTATCTTGATTTTCTTTCTACCCTCTTAGCATTGCTAAAATATTTTCACTCAGCACACCAGTTTATATACCCTACCTATTCTGTATAACTATTAAACATATACATATAATATGACTACTCTCCACCAATAGTATTGCACAGCCAATATAGGCACAGCTCCCTGCACTATTCCCACTCAGTCCTCACTTTTTCAGTTGGCACAGCTTTATTTAGATGTGTATTTTATTGCATGTGGCTTCCAATTACGGTTGCACTCCTTTACCATTTCAATTTTTTTCAAAGGTTTTCATTTAGCTGTTTCAATGATATTTTACCAATTTATATAAGAGCTGTAGAAAAGGTACAGTCCTCAATTTGCAGAGAGCTGCATTCATATGTTCAGCCAAAATTTCTTCTTCTTTTCAACCTGAAAATGTTGCTGAGGAAGAATACAATTAAGGAAAAGACAATTTGAACTCTCTTTTAAGGCACCTTCTTATTTTGGTGTGTTACACACTACACCTCTTCAGGAGATTTCACACTTTTTTTCCAGCTGGTTACTTAGATTAACTGCTGATGCATATTCAGTTTTTTTTTTATGTTCAAGACAAGGGTGATTTCCTTCATATTCTTTTACCTGCTGCTGTCGCTGTGCCTCCAAATAATTTATTTTGTTGGAGGTTTGATCTTTCATCCTTGTACACTTTGCACCTAGTTGCAATACCTTTGGTAGATGGGGCTGAGTTGTCCTTTGTGTGATTTTGTGTTTCTTTACACATGAGAGATTAAGTATTTCATGTCATCAGTGTTCAGTCTTTGGTAAGTTAGATATTTATGTCCTTTGTTTTCTTAAGTTAATTTAGATTTCTTTTAAGTTATATATTGAATACTACTTTGTTTTCTAGGTAATTTTAGTTGGTTATTGTTACATCCTTTGTATACTAGGCAAGTTTCAATAGTTTGTTAGTTCTTTATTAACTACATTTTTGATACAAGAAATTGATTTTTCTCCACATACCATACAATTAGGGGTTCGTCTCCTCCATCACAGACATTGTTGATGGTTATTTATAGCTAAATGTTTGAGAGTTCTGGTTTAGGTCCTATTGTTTTGATATATCACATCAAATCACATAGGTGTTATCAGGTGGTGAGAATTATAGCCTGACACCTTCACTGTATCACTGTGTGGATTTTCACACTCATCATTACATGAATGTCTGGCTCCTGCTTATTTCATCTTGTTTACAGTCCAGAGGCCACACTTGTATTCTGTTACAAAAGCAGCATGGGTGAGATTTCTGTCATATCTTTTCCCCACTCAATACCTTGTTTATTTGAAGACTTTCTTCAGTTCCAACATTTGTCTAGCCCAGACTTCTCTTTGTCTTCAGGATATGGAACGAGAAGTCCATAACACCCTCACCTTACATTTTGCCATAACTTAAGAGATTCTGTATCTTTTGTGGATGCAGTCTTTTTTGTAAGTTCTCACTCTCATGGATTGAACTCTTTTATTTATTCCCTTCAATAGTACTTCTACTTAAATCCCTTGGATCACTCTTTTACCCTTCATTCCCTAATTAGTGCTGACCAGGCTTGATGGCTATACAGGGACCAGACCAAAGCAGAGGATCCATTTTCTCCAATTCTTATGGATTTCTCTTTTCATAGATGCATCTATAGAGGGTTGGGGTATTTATCTTGACTCTAGGGAGATTTCTGATGTCCAGTTGGTCAAAGACTGTTCTCAGCATTCTCAAACTCTGGGCAGTTAATCAAGCTTTGTTACACTTCCTTCATCTTGTGTGTGTGTCTGACAATTCTATAGTGGTCACTTGCATCATTAACAAAGGGGTACCAAATCCAGGTCTCTGTGCATTCAGATTCTGAATTTACTTTTCTGTGTCCAGAGTCACTGCATTGTAGTCTTAGCTTGTTATGTTCCTGGCACCCTGAATCTGGTTGTGAATTATTTATCTTAACCAAACAAGATTCTTCTCAGAGAGTGGTCTCTCAGTCCACAGGTATTTTGGTGGATATGTTCTTCTCTGAGTACATGTCATTAATGCTATAGTCATCCACTGCTTGATTGGCTCCATGTGTTGCATCTTTCCTTTCCAGAGCCATAAAATCTTATTAAATGTTCACTCATCAGAAGTAATGCTCTACCTTCTGTTTTAGTCTCTTCAATGTGTTTTTCATCATTCTCACTCTTCTGTACCTCATCTTTCCCAATTCTTCATCTGTTTATTTGACAAAGGCTTGTCAAATTCCTTCTATTTCTCCAAGTTTCATAAAGTTTTTTTTCCACTTGTCATTTTCCTCCTTTTTTACTCTTTTTCAAATCATGCATTCTCAACATTCCTTTGATTTGCATGATTGGGGTCTCGACTATATACTATCTCTCTCTCAAGACCTATTTCCTTCTCCTCGCTTATGTATGTCATCAATCAGATATCTTATGCCATTATTGAAACAAAATCCATTTATGCCATCCTATTTTCAGACTGATACTTTGTTTGTAAGATCTGTGCTTTCTGAGAAGGCTGTTTGGCTTTCACACCCATTTCCTTTTCTCCCATCTTCCATCTGTATTTCTATTCTGATCAAAATCAGCTTCTTTGTCAAGTTTGGTCTTTACATTTGTACATGAAACATACTGTTTTCTTTCAGAGTTCACTTTCCAGACTTTTTCTTCCCTCAAATCCATCTGTTTTCCATGATTTATCTCCTATCACACTAACTGGTTAAATTCATTAATTCATTAGAATGGTGTATTTGGACTTATTCATAGAATGTTGCAGTCTTCTCGTATCATCTTGTCTTTAGCTGCTTACCTTTATGGCTCAGGCCAGAATATGGACTAATGTGTTGCTCATTGTTTGCTCAATATGATTGTATTTTCCTAAGGTTGATATCGTCTTGCTCCCTTGCAATTCTATACCATGTCCCTTTGCCTTTGGCTGGAGTTAGTCTCATTACATCATTTCATTTATGTTTGTTGTTTTATTTCAGACATACTTCTGTTACTACTACTATTGGATCCCACTCTGAGACAGATGTTGCTTTTTCAAATATCTTTTACCTTAAACCCACACTATTTAGTGGTTGTGGTATAATACTCACTGTAGAGATAGGGTGTTCTGCAAGACCACTGGTGTCATTTCCTATGGTATATACATCAGTTTTTCAGCATCCAAAACTTTTGCTTGAATGTGGACTGTTTCTAATGGTCTTTCATGAGTAAAACAGAAGGGGATTTCTGACCTTCACTGCTGACCCTTGATAAAATAAATTGGAGACAGTCTACTTTTTAAAATAGGGAATCATGGACATCCATTGCTCTTTCTCTAGTGTGATGTTCCACTGGACTCTCCACCTCATTTACTCAACCATCCCTTTCCTTTCTCCAAGTAGAGCAAGGGAGTCCTTACCAATTCCCATCAGCTGGGGTGGTGGACCATGAAGGCTTCCTCCTGAGTACATTGTAAACCTTTAACATACCACACATACACTTAGTGAGTAGACAAAACTTGTTTTGCTTCTTTAATTTCCCCTCAGTGATTCTTTCCAGATGGGCAGTCATCAGTTAAAGCAGGACCAGCCATTGTGAGATCCTCCTCATAATATCAGGTTTGGGATGACACAAACCTATTTCTCTTGTTTTATGCAGTAAAGACCTCCCTTCTTGTTAATTCTGGTTGCAGATGGTTCATTCCCTGCACCTCCAGTTAAGTTTGGGGGACTTTATCTGCTTCGTAACGCTCTTGAGCAAAAGTTCTATATTTTTCTCATATATATATATGCATTTTTAATAGTGGCACAAAATTGGTGTAGTATATAGACTGGTATGCTAAGCATAAAAGTTTTTCTACAATGCTTAGAGGGCAGAAAGCAGATTGAGATTAATTTGTATTAGGGAGGTAAGTACCTATCACAAATACATTTTCAGTGTAAAAATATTTAATTTACTATTTCTGTCTTTAATAGGAGATGGTAACTTGAAATGTATTTGTTGTTGATTTTTGTTCTATTCTAGTTTTGAGGACTACTTCAAACCATTTCAAACTTTATTCATTCAAGTGTTAACTACTGGTTAATATAGGTTTTGAAAATCATTATCTTGCTTTGGGAGATATTTTCTCTGATTATACTTGTTAACATTAAATGTTCCTGTTAATTTTTTAAAGTGCAATATATTAGACATAAAAGATGAAATTTCACCTGTAGAAGTTAGTTAAAAGATGTCTGAAAGACATAGATAGAAGATAATAACTCATTAATAAACAGTCTTTGTAAATGAAAAGTGTGCTGTTGAAATAATTAAGTGGCAATATTATTTTGGCCATAGACTGCCCACCTGTAAAAATCTGTCATAAGAGTTTTATCCTGTTCTAGAATCAAAATGAGGTACCTGCTTAAGCTGGATTAACACTAAAACTAGAAATTTAGTTCAAACACTAGTTCTCATTTTAAAGAACCCTGCATCATGGATTAAGAATATCAACTTTTTACCCCAAATTAACACACTTTTTGATTTAATTATTCATAGGATTCAGTAAAGGGATGTTTATCATTTCACCCTGCCTACTGTTGTGTTTTAGTTTTTAAGCAAGTCATACAGTAAAAGTTATTGATTTATATTCATTTTATGTTCAGTAACAAAGAAGAAAAAGAAGAAAATCAGACTAGATCCAGAGGGCCTAGCTCTTGGTTCCATGATGATTCAATCACAGAAAGCTAAGAGAGACATCATAGATAATGCATTTAACAGGTACTTAACATCGTAGAAATAATTTCTTTTGATCATGAGAGATATTTAGAAATGTGCAATTTTTTTATACACTAACAGCACTAGGTTACAACCAACAAATGTACCAGAGATGTTGAGAACTTTCCTAAAATTTTATTACTCTTGTTGTATTCCATGTCCTACAATATATGTACATTGTTGTCAGTAATACCCTCTTGATCAAAATGCAAATATAGTGTAATAAATCTAAATGCTCACAGTTGCTTTAAGATTGTTAGTTATAAGTAATTGTCCATACAAACAACCATTAAGAGCTCAAAAATATGGAATGTGTGAGAGCAGACATCTGTAGAATGAGAATGGTCTGTCCATGCAAATTTCTTTCTTGTGGTCGTTAATCAACTATGGAAGGTGGCATTGTTATCTAGCATAAAACAAACACTGAGCTTATAACATCTCTCATTTGCTGCAGTTCTGATTAAATGTCAACATATAAATAAGAAAAAAAAATCCTGTTTCATTCTGAATGCCCATCATACATGTATAATTCTGCAGCTGGAATAAATATGAAAGTAACTTTTTGAAATTTGAATATTAATCTAATATAAATTTTTACATGATTTTTGTGCATAAAAAAACAGGAACATCAAGAGATGTAAACACATCAGGATTATTTAAGTCTGGTATTTTCATTAACTATCAAATGAAATTTAGAAAGAAAGCTAGAAAAATTTCATACATCAACACAATCCAAAAAAACAAAACTTGTTACTGTAAAGACCAATGTAATCTATGTTGCAAACTTTCAACTCAGTGAATCTCAAACCACAGCCCCCTAAGTAAAGATTATAACTACACATTTCACTCTTCTCACAATTTCAATGTTAGAAGTAAAAACCAGTTTTGAAGGTCTTTAAAAGGAAGTGATAATAATACAATAAAATCACATGTCTAAACAACGGTGACTAATCCCAAGTCCAAGATCTAAAGGAGAATCTTTGGCCATTCTTTTTTTACATCACATAGGACAGAACACGATCGTCACTTTCAATATACAAGTCTGCATATTTGTTTAGATATGTAGATGACATTTTTTGCAGTTTTAGTGAACAAAATATTTCCTTCAACAAATAAACAACCCACACAGACATACAAGTCACAGTTGAAATGGAGAATAAATATATAATCAACTTTTTTAAATGTTAACATCACACAAATTCTCGTATGCTTTACCATTAAAAACTATTGAAAAAAAGACATACAGCAGCAATTATTCAAAAAATGCTCTTAAAAAGCCTCCTAATTTTAGTATAACACTATGCACATCACAG
This sequence comes from Tachypleus tridentatus, assembly GCF_004210375.1. Classification (NCBI taxonomy): domain Eukaryota; kingdom Metazoa; phylum Arthropoda; class Merostomata; order Xiphosura; family Limulidae; genus Tachypleus; species Tachypleus tridentatus. The sequence continues at coordinate 102,905,713 of NC_134837.1, read as the reverse complement.
AAACATCAATAAAAATTTGCACACGTAACTTAATACTTTGCTAATATAAATCAATTCCTATTATGATAGTTATACAAACTATGAATGAATTTAAAAATCACAGACAAGACACTTTTTAACAAACAAACAAACTTGTAAAATGAGAAAACCTAATCACTGGCATTATTTTATATGTAAAAATATTATTATACCTCTGTAAGAAATTTGGAAAAGACAAGCACATAACTATAACCCCAACATAACAAATAGACTCATTTCTGCTCCAGGAATGAAACGTACACACACATTTTAAGAAAACTGTATATAAAACCCACCCCACTAGGACTTTTTATATATGTGAAAGAGAACATGATTTTAACATCAGGGTAAAATAATACCAAAAACTTCTCTTTCATATCAATGAATCTAACAAAAACAGCAATTTTTCTGAACAGAATGTCACTGTACTAAAACACAAACCTGACATTAACAGAAAAAAAAGTAATTAATAAAATCAAACATTCCCACAATAACAAATATCCTGCCATGTATTAGTCTATTATTGATTATTATTTCTTATTCCTAAACTTATGAAATCACACATATTCCTCTTTTTTTTTCTGTTCAACTATAAATAATCTATCAATTCATTCAAACTGATATGCATATGCAACCATTATTTATTCTCCAATTTAAATATGTTGTTAGATTATTGAATGTTGATTTAAATGCAAAAACAAGAGCTTCTTTACCATTAAAATGTATATACTTTAAAATGATCACATCAGTTATTGAAACATTGTACCCTGTTTTAAAAATACTCTTCCTCACTGTGAAAAGTGTATCTTGTATAATAAAAAATATTTAAATCTGAATTTCGTTAGCTTTCAAGTTCTTGGGTTCTAGTGGTGTAAAGATAGATACTTCTCTATTTTAAAATTAAAGTCCTTATAAAGTATGATGAAATAATGTAATCGAGAATTCAAAATTTTTAAATTTGTTTAATGACTTATCTTTTATTAACAAAGTAGTATTTAGTTAAATAATATTTGAAAATACATACTTCTCAAACTGGGTTTCATTGCTGTGATGTTTGTTACTATAAAACATCTATACAGATCTATGATAGTTTAACATTTAGTTTTCTTGTAAGTTTATATGCTTTAAATATTTGTAGTCTGTGGTTTTACCATCCTAAGTATTAAAAGAAATGTATATCATTTATGGAAAGTCATTATAGATTACCTCTTTTGTGATATTATAAAGACAATTCTTTAAGTTTAAAAGTAAACCATTATTTTTAAATTTATTTAGCTATTGTTGTTTATACTTTACTTCTATATTTATCACAGGTATATTATTTCATTAACAACACTGTGTGTTGGTATTTTTTCCAACACTGTGCAATCCTAATTCCATAGTTTATTATGCTTTACATTGCTTACTGTTGGATCCTGTAGACTAGTATTACAGCTTGTTTTTTTTAACAACTTTAAAGAATGTATTTTTTTTTAATTTAAATAATTTTTGAATTAATTAAACAAGATTCATAAATGTCTTTTATTTGTGTAAGTATAGTAATATATACAGTATGTTTTCTTATTCAATAAAAAATCGTTTTTCATTTCAAATAAGGTACACTTTCAATGATGAAAATCTCCCAGACTGGTTTGTGAAAGATGAAGAACTCCATTATAAAAAAGCAATTCCTGTTACAGCTGTGAGTGAATTACAAAATGTATATGAAAAATTATATTTTACAGTAATTTGAATTAGATATCTCAAGCTAAAGAGAGTGCAAAAGCCTCATCTTTTTGAATATGTGGTACATATTTAAACAAATATTCTGTTAATTTTCATTTATACAGTCTCATTTTTGTACCTGTTAGCAAAATTCATTCAATTCAGATATTAGCATTTGCAAGAAGAATTATAGCTTGCAAGCTCAAAGTTAAGTGAGCAACCTTTAGCCTTGAAATGAGCATGACTGTATGTTTAAAAAAATGTACTTTCATTTTTATACCAGATTTGTACTTTGTTTCATCTTTAACACTTAAACAGCAAGAATGTTCTAGGTAGCACTTCACCACAGACATAAAAAATTGGGAAAAACATTTCTTAAACATAATCTTTAGCATTTGTATTATGAATTTTGAACAAAGTATAAAAGAAAATGAAAACAAAAGGATAATGAAGATTTATTTATTACAAGTTCAAAATTTTTTTTAGGGTATGAAAGTCAAGAAACCATTCTCCAATGCACAGTGCTGCTCTATATTCTTTACACAATGCACAGTGCTGCTCTATATTCTTTACATCACGTAGTCACCACCTTTCACTTTTTTTTTTCTTGTTGTATGCATACATACGTAACCTTGTCTTTGTCCACTCTTTCAAGCTCCTGAGGTTGGATTGCTTTCTATAAAGTGCCAAGAAAATGCTCCTTTTCTAACAAGTCTATCAGGAACAGTGAGGCTGTCTTCCTGGGAAAGGTCTTGTCTCCCTTCCATATTCCCTTTCTTCTTGGTCTTAACATCTCCCTTCTTCAGAGGTGCAAATTTAGGCACGTTCTTCCGATTGGTTCCAACTGTTCCACAAAATCCAGTCTTATTTTCAAAGAGAAAGTTGCATAATTGTGGACTTTAATATTAATTATCAGTATATAATATATGACCTTTTCCAAGGTAGTCTTTCATCAACTGCTTGACAACTGATCCTGAAAATCCTAATTCAGAACCTTTGGGGACACCTATATCATTTGCATAACAGATAATCATATTGATTACAATTCTAGGCTCAGAATCACATAATACAGATATTTTCAATCCAAATCTGTGGAACTTGCTTGGAATGTATTGTTTCAAAACAATGCGACCCTTGAAAAGAATCAAAGATTGATTGATAATTAATTTTTGAAATAGAGAAAAATGTTCCTTAGCTTTATTCTTCACTACTGTAAAAACTCCTTTAGCTTTCCTTAATCAATCATTTGCATTTAGTTCTTCATTATTTTCAAAGTGCAAATTGCAAAGAATCTCCTTGAATTGATTTTGAGATATGTATTTTGGAAAAATTAGAGTTCTTGTAAGGGATCATTTTCCAATAATCAGCCAACACATGCTTTATTACATCTAGAATAAGCATCACCAGAGCAAAACAAAGCATACATTTCCTCAATAGTTGTATCTTCCCATTTCTTACTTTATGAAGTAGAGGGAGTGTTGCTTTCACTTTCTTTGGAATTCAAGTATTTACAAAACTCAATATCTGTTTGTTTCTTGCACAATATGACTTATTATACTTTGATCAAATAAAGCAGTAAAAAATTCATATTCTTTAAATCATTCCGTGAGACTAAATTTATCTGGGAATCCAGTGCTTCTACTATCAAAATAATGAATAAATGGATCAAAGTAATGACACCTCACCCACTGAGAACCAATGGATTTTCATTCACTATCTAAATCACATTCAGAGCTTGAAACAGTTGAATTTGGTGATGATAAAAAATCTGAAAAGTTTTCTTCTTCATTGGAATAATTATCACTTGCTAATACTTCATTTTCGTCTTTTGATGAAAAACGATTTTGCTTCATTCCCTTAGCTGATGCACCCTTCCTTTTTCACTCCATGAATTACATTGACAAAATGACTCAGACATAATGCTTTGGGTGGGTGCAGTCACTACAGTGTGAGGATGTTGCCAACTAACGTTTTTAGCCTGTATCATCAATTGATGATAGCTGCCATTTAAAGGTTCAACTGTATCAACACAACATGTTAACCCTTTCACTATGGTATAATATACGAGTTCATTTACATGTTTACAAACATTAATTATTTACACTATAACTTTTGATACAGTATATGTATCTTCACGAAATTTGGTAGACTTTTAGTAAAAATTATAAGTATTTTGTATACAAAAAATCAGATTTTTTAATGAAATATTTTTACTAAAGATTTGTTTGTGAAAATAGTGTTTTGTTTCTGGTCTTGAGTGCAAAGTGATTTCATGTTATGATTTAAAAAACTATTCTTCGTCCCAAAAATCTTGGATATTACTTGCGTAATTTCTAGACCCTCCTTAATACATTTGAAACATTAGTTTTCACTAAGACTTTATATTTTGTTATTTTCTATACTCTAACTATTTGGGATCTGTCATTTGACCAACCTCATAACCATCATAAAAAATGAGGAAATATAAAGTATGCTTTTTTTCATACTAGAATGTCTACATATTATAACATGAAAATACAAAAGCTTAATCTAAGTAGCTTAAGTCTCATAATGCTATATATTTATAATTTTTTTATTATATTTACTGTCCAGTCATACCTGGATAACATTACATAATTTGCATTGACTCGTTACATATCCAGCAATATAAAACTGGCTTTAGTCTTCCCTGTCTTGGCTGTGTTTTAGTGGACTAGTATTTTGTAATATACAGTCACATTTCAGTTATTATACATTATATATATGAAGATAGATTATTACTGTTTAGAAATAAATTAATAAACTTTCCTTAAAATATAGAACAATAAATTAAGAAATAACCAAACAGCTTTCTCTTCTCACTACGACTTTTGTACTCAGTTGCTGCTGGACATAGGTTGCTAAACCTTTTAAAATTTCACACATGGAAGATGTCAAAAAAATATCTTAGGTTTTATATATATGCAGTTGACTAACAAAAAAAATCATAAATAACCACAGAATGTACAAAGAATAAATACCAAAGAATTGTACACTAATTTATTAAGCTTAGTAACTAAGATGTATTTAGATTTTAAAAAAAACATGAAACTTCAAGCAGACTAAAGACGCACCCGACCTCACTGAAATCTTGGTTTGGAAAATTGTGGAAGCTTTTTCAAAGATTAAAATGGCTGAGAAAACCACTATGGGGACATTCTGAGCTATTGATTGGTTATCACATGTCATATACTGTAGTAAGAGTATATAAAGGACTGTTTCAAAAAATAGAAAGAGTTGATTGGAGCCACCTTGTTTAACTATTACACAAGCCATATCTCAGCAAAATAAAGATTTTATACCACTTATCCATTGTTGAGATTGGTGCCCCCAGTGCTTAACTACTTTTTCTGGTCTTATACAAATTAGGTTGATAGACATTTAAAATTGCTTTTAAGTTTTGCTTCTGTGTTTTAATATTTATATTTGAAAAGTTAAATAATATTTGTAAAATACGCAAAGCATCACCTTGCTTTACAAAGTTTTCATTACCAGGCAACACAGAAACATTTTGCTGGAGGCTAAAGTATCTCTTCTGGTCATATCATTCTATTACCCATGGGTTCTCATTGACATTTGGTGACGTAATAATCAGTAGTAAAGAACAGAAAAGGAAAATAGAACATTCAAATTAAATTATTAGTAAAAAAGTAAAGATGTGAAATTATGCACATGGCCCAAAGAAGATAGTTTAAAACTATTCTACAAAGATAGGTATGTATTTACATTTTTTAAGTTTAAACATTTCATTGTATTATACATTGGTAATAATATTGATATAGTAGAGAAAATGAAAAATAAAACATAAACATTTATCTTAAACTTTTTATTTCCATTTAGGAGGTTTTAGAGATTGTACAAATGAAATGTGAAAACTGTTAACATAATAAATAGTATTTTTATTTTCAAAATGAAAATCACCTTGCAGGTGAAATGTTGAAGGTCTGAGTGGAAGCAACTATATTAAATAACATTATCTTACTTTTCTGAAACTTTATACGTATATGGAAGCCTCTTGTTAATTTTCAAACAATTTCATCCACTAGTTTTGTTTTTGGAACAAAATATAACTATAGCATCGTAGGGTCATTCAGCTTGTATGACATGGTAGTCATAGGGTTACATGGACATTTGGTATACTAGCATCATCAGTATGAAAAAGTAGGCTTAACTTTCATCAACAGACTACAGGAATAAAACAGGTATCATATTTCCTGTTTTTCATTGTTATTTATTATAAAAGTAACTGAAATGTAAAAATTAGAAACTTGTTAAAATGGAGAAGGATATATTTGGTAAGATAATGAAAAATAATAATACTCTTAATGTTTTTTGGGATAAGATTGTGTGCAGCTTGTGCCTTACAAAATTCAATTTGGTAACTTGAACTACACATTCATTGAATGATTTTCAGCTTACATAGTAGTATTAGTTGTTAGGTGTTGAAGACAATAAAATTTAAATATAAACAGATGTACACTGATGTAAGCTTTAATCTATTTATGATAAAAATTGTGTTTTTTTGTTACAATTTTCAATCATTATAGAAAGTAAAAAAGAGTAATTTAGATTTATTTTTATAAAGTCAGTCAAATTGACTGAACGTATCTAGACTTAAAGAAGATAATGGGATAAACTACAAAGCTTGATTGACAAAAAAACGTTTGATGTTTATTTAGGTGATCTTAGAAATTAAACAGTCATCAATTTTTCACATGAAGAAGTGTTTTTAATCTTATCATGAAAGTCGTTTTATTTCATAATATATTCCTGGACAAATGTTTAGTAAAAGTGCTAAACTAAAAAAATATTTTTGTATGTGTGTACAAAAATTTTGAAATGTTAACTGAAAACTTGACAAATTTCTTGAAAATACACAAACTATATTAAAATTTATGATATGAAAACTGATGGTCACTTTTAGGTCATAAGGGGTCTAATCTACTGAGCCTGAAGTGAAAGGATTGACAATGAAAATTACAAAAGAAAAGTTGTACTTCCTGACTGCAATTAGTGTATGTTAATAATGGATCTATATCTGTTCATAAATACACACCTTATGGTATTGTATGTACTAATACATGCGTTTTTTAATCTTGCTGCATTAGGAAATGGTGTCACAGTACAAAGAACGTTTGAAGGAAATCAATGCCAGGCCAATCAAAAAAGTAGCAGAAGCAAAGGCAAGAAAGAAGAAAAGAGTAAGTAAGGATTTTGCTTTGATAAGTTACAGTAATTAAATACATGTTTTCCAATTTTATTGTACAGAATTGTTCTTACTCTTTGTGTTAAGTGTTACACTTTTCAGAGTGTAGTTCATTGATAACTGAAAATATATGTTAATCCTATTTTGAATGAGTATGTACAAACTACATCACAGAGTAATTTATTTTTCTTTTAAAGGAACCACGTTTCAGCAATCAAACTTACTGTAATAAGTCTTCATTTAAATGCAACGAAAACACATGTTAGCATGTGTGCTTATGTATTTAAGAAGGTAATTTATTAGTTTATTTTCATAAGAAAAGAAAAATATCATAGACATTAGCTATCATTGATTATAAAAATGTATTCATTCAATGTCAGTGGCAAGGGTCATTATCTATTCTTGTTTAAAATATATGTTCATCTCACCATATAAAAATGTAGATGTATTTAAATCATTCACATGATGGCAATTTTCAGCTCCTCATTCAGCAGTGTCGTGTTTTTGATGATAGAATATCTAGCATGCAGAACTTTACAATACTTTTCAGACCAGCAAGTGTTCCCGTTGGCATTTTTATTAGAAATTACATCTACAGCAGATTAGCAAGCATTTTCATAAATAAGTGTGAAATTCCTACTCTGTAGAGAAATTATTGAAATTTTATTTTTATAATTTTTTTCTTAAACTTCAAAAATGCATAAAATTAATATTTTAAGCTGTTTTTGCAATCTTTTGGAAGTTCTTATGAACTTTATGAGCTCATGTTTATTTTTTACAGTAAGGCTGGCTTGATTTCATGGCTGATTTAGACACTAGCAAACGTTTCTTTTTAGTGACATTAATTTTTTCATGTGGTTTCCTTGTAGCTATCAAAAGTACTGTTCTATGGTTGAGGAAAGTACTTGTTTAAAAAGACTTACCTTCTTTCTTTCAGTCAATTAATTGTTTAACAAATTAACATAACTAAATAATAAGCTGTGTTTATTTGGTGAGAAGTAAAACACTGGAAAGAAAGCTTGACTGTTTTATACTCATTGTTACTGTTAGTTTTTAATATTCATTACAATTCATTATTAGCTGTCATTATTTTTTCTAAACAAGTATACTTTTGAAATAGTATAAACCAAACATTTAAGTTCTCTCTTAAAGGTAAATTAGCTTTTCTCTGTGGTTTTTCTTGTAATTTGATATATTATTTTTCAAATCATTGTTTTTTATTTATTTTTTACAACATCATGGTGTTTAATGTGTAATTTGTACTCCATATTTTATTGGACTTTTTATCAGTTGTTCCTTTTTATTCTCAGGCATTAAAACGTATGGAGAAAGCAAGAAAAAAGGCTGAAGCTATTACAGATTCTACAGACATGACAGACAAGGAGAAATTGCAGCACATTAAGTCGTAAGTTTTTTTGTTGTGGTGTTCTAATATGTAGTTGATTAATGTCATTACTTATCTTATTCTTTTTTATGCATCTGCTCTTTGTTTATGTATCTGTGTAAAACCTTGTCTGTGATATTTACATGTGTTTATTTTGAATAAGTATTTCCAATTTTGCTTAATCTTTCTGCTTATGTATTATGTAATATTCAAAAATTATAGTGCTAAGTGAAAAGTTATGGCCATAAATATCATTAATATCAATGAATATCAACTAATGGTACAATTCATTCTAATCATTATAGGTTAGGATAGGCCTGGTGGTTAGATCACACAACTTACCCTAATATGAGGGTAGGAGGTTTGAATCCCTATGACATAGAACATGCTTACCTTTTCAGCTGTAAGGGTGTTATAATATGGCATTCAATCCCACTAAATTAGGAACCACTAGAGCAGATAGTCCTCATGTAGTTTTGCTTGAATTTCCAGACAGACCAAATCATTATATGTTAAATTTTTCAGGCATATTGATTTATAATATTTAGCTTTCCACTTGGTTTCTTATGTGGGATTTATCAAGTAATAAAACATAAGATTTACATATTGTTTCCTAATTCCCTCATTGCTAATATTCTGAATTTGTGTAGTTTCTCTTTTAGCTTAATTAATCCACTAATGAAGCTGAAAATCTATAAATGAAAACTGGTACAATGTACACTAAAATTAATACGTAGTTAAATTTGTACCAACTCTATGCAATTGATAGCTATTAACTTCTTTTTTTCATTGATATTAAAACACTTTGGTTTTTTTTTAAATACATTTAAAATATGTCATATGTATGGCTTGCTGCTTTGACCTCCTAATCCACACTACTTAACATATTTTTTGTAAACCAGTAATAACTTACATTTCTCTCATCAATAAATTTTCAAAAAACAGGATGTTTACAATTTGCTATTGATACCTCTTTCTGTTTCATGGTAGTTATACCATATCTGACATTTGGAAGTTCAGTTACAAATTGTTTTAAAAATTATCATCTATAAGAAGCTAGTATACTGCTTGGCCACCAATAAATTATTTGAATTGTTTTTGTCTATACATAAATGCATTCTTATATTCATATTCAATAAGTTGTAATTTCAAAACTATAATATGCACACGTGTTTAGATTTTAATGTTGATACCTATGTTTTGTCAACAAGAATGGCAATTAGTATATGATTTTGAAACCTCAACATAAAAGTTGTTTTCTAAAGGCCTTTTCTCAATAAAGTAAGAATTACAAATTCTGTTGATTAATATAAAATTTTTAAGACTCAAAAATTATAAATCACAGTATGAGTGTTTCATGAAATATAAAATTAGACCATAACTATTGTAAAGAATCAGTTATCTTGTAAATTCCATGTAAGCAGCATCAATCCAATAAAGATAAAAGTCAAAATGTTGATAGCAATACTTCATCAACCAAACAAATAATCTTGTATTTATTGCTTTTATTTTAACTGTTTATAGTTGTTAAAAAATGTATCTTCTCATTTTAATTCTATTCAGAATCTACAAGAAAGCTCAAGGTCATAAGGAAAGAGAAATTACCTACGTTGTAGCCAAGAAAGGGATGGGCAAGAGAGTTCACAGGCCAGCTGGGGTTAAAGGTCAGTTCAAGGTGGTAGATCCTCGAATGAAGAAGGACAATAGGCGAAAGAAAATTGAGGAAAAGAATTTCAAACGGAAAAAAGGAAAAATTCGAAGACAAAAAAAAACATAAGCTGCAGAAGTGTCAAACAAGTTAACATCATGATTAATGTTGTGTAAATAAAAACATTTCCAGAAGCCATCATAATTGTTTTGTTTCTTTTTATTCAATACATAAAAATATCTTTAGTGAAAACAATGGAATTATGTTATTAATATCTGTGGAAAAATTATTAATGTGGAATTTTTTAACAGACTTTATTTTTTTTACTTGCTATCATGTGACTAAGAGAAGAAAATATTCTAAATAAAATTCGGTAATTATTATCTGTAAGCTCACATTACATAAACTCTTACCCTTACACTAAGTTCAAACATTTATACTTGTTATGCTTTGAAAAAATTTCACAGTAATTTTGCAATAGTAACTGTAATTAGGATCAAATACAATATTTTACATCTCTGCACATATATAGATTCATTAACCAACCCACATTTAATATAACTTTCTAAAACATTCCACCCCTTGATGTTCTTTTTGAGGAAATGAGATTTTAATGAAAGAAAACTCTTTTTTTTGTACTAATTTACATTCAGTGTTCCAAAAAATTTGTTAAAATCTATTTTCCTTTTAATAATTGAATGCTTTGCAGAGCTATGATAGCCTTTATCTATCACACTGTTTCCATAAGAAAATAAATATTGAAAAAAAAAAAAATTAAAATTAAAAATTGCCAAGTAGGATAAATGAATATTATGATTATATATGCATGTATGGGTGTTAAATTAAATAGAAATTGCTTTTCATTTAAAAATACACATAACTATCTTATTTTGACTGACCAGTGGAATGTTAATCTGAGGTAACCTCATTGTTTGACAAGTTCATGAAAGAACTCCATTCTTTTTTTCTTTTTTTTTATCTCAATACACTCATAAACAACAAACCTTAATTTATATGGCATTACAGTGTATGATCTGAGTGTGGTGAGAAAAATTTAATATTTGTTGGTAAATGAAACCAAATACAAGTTTATTAGAAATTGTTTGTGATGCTCAATCCTAAAATTTAACTAAACAGTTTGTTTCTCTGTGTAAGCTTATTAATTGAATAATACTTTTGGCTGTGTTACTTGAAATTTTCTTTACCACAATTTATTTTAACTTTTTTTCTAAAATTAATTTGTTAGTGATAATACACAGAGTTCATCCTTCCTTCACTGTGTGAAAAGGAATTGAACTTTTCAATAATATTTAGACATGAACCAGTGCGGTATTTCACTCAATCGCTAAATAGGGCATATATCTTATGGCCCATTATTTGATTAGAATATTCCACTTGTTGGCAGTGGATATTTTGACTAGTTGCTTTCCCACTGGTCTATCAGTTCAAATTAAGGATGGCTACTGCAGATAAGGCTTTGTGTGAATATCTGAAATAAACTGTGCATATCCATCCTTGGGAAAAATAAATGTTAAATCCATTATTTATTTTTCAAGAAAATGTTGATTCTTGTCTTCAATATTTTAATATATTTGTTAATACGTCCTAAAATTCTACTGGCTTTAACAGCTAGCAACAGAGAACTGTTTTGAGGGCTGAAGTGGAATATCCATCACAACAGTCAAGTTTTGAAAGGTTTCCCATCTGTATTAAACATGTGCTCCAAATTATGATAACCCAATTGCATTACCTGCACTTGCTGTAATTAAAATTCACTTGTATAGCATATCAACATCTTCAGTGCAACTAGAAACATCTATAAATTTAATTTCCTTAGCAAACTTTACTAATTATATTCCTATCAATAACATCACTTAATACGAAATTTTAAAGGACCAAGCACTGGGATGGAAGTACTCCATTAGTAAAAAGGTTTCAGTTTGACTGAACCTCATCAATAACGTTTTTCTTTCTCAAATCTAAATACACTATAACAGTAGTTCCCAATCAGGGGTGCAAGATAGTGTTCCAGGGGGTGCGAGATAGCATTTGTTTTGGCCACCTTCACATTTTTATTCCCAAATAAATAATTACTGTAAGGGGTGCAAGAACAAATTAAATTTTTTTTAGAGGTGTGGGGCATAAAAAAGGTTGGGAACCACTGCCCTATAACCCTGAAAATAATCTTCAGTCCATACTACTATAATTATTTAACTAATGTGTGGAATATTATCAATAGCTTTTCAAAAATATAAATACACAAAGTCCACATCTTTTCCATTGTCCAAAAAAATTTATCATCCTTGAAAAGATTAATAAAACAAGATTTCTCTTAAATGAATCCATTTTGGTTTTAAGATATCTGTATTTCACTAAATGATTTCATGAGACTTAAATTTTTTTCCATGCAGAAGTATGAATAACTGACCTATAATTTCGAAGACAACTGTTATCATTCTCTTTTAATAATGATGGTAACATTAGTAACGATAACCTCGGGAAGCTGTCCATCATTGAACAACCCGAGAGTAAAAGAGATGGTATGGTATTTTCAGGGAAAACAATTTCTTAAAGGTGTGATATACAACAAAAGATCCAACCAGAAAATTGCTACATAATTCTGAATTTCTCTGCGCAAAGTAAGCAAGAGAACACAAGTAAAAATTATTTAACACAAGACCAGAGTGAGTGTGTTGTTTTAAGCAAAAAATACACCTTTTCTGGAGAATGTTAAGCTCGTAATCTTAAAGCTGGATCTATTACTTCAATACACAGAAGATGTTCTTTGGAAATATGATAACTTAATTAACCTAATACAGAACTAAAATTTACATAGATATTGCCGCATTAAAAACACTTTAGTGGGTATCAAAATAACTGGCTATGGCTAAAGCATAAAAAAAGAAAAGCCTTTGCACAAAATCCATTCATAAAAAATAAATATATAACTGTACCAAATTGGATCCGTTATAAAGTACAGAAATAGGAAACAAAATTAATTACTTAATAAGGAATAGAATCGTAAATATACTATAAATCAACTCGTAAAACAAACTGCCTGACGTTACTATAAAATAGATTTTTTACGGCAAACTTCACTATACAGAAACTGCAAGCATAATGACGTAGAATAATAAACCGAAAGTTACATCATGAAAACAATGCATAAATTTATGATATTAAAATTAAAGGAAAATATCTACAATTATACAAAAAATGCATTTGAAATGTAAAATAAAACGGATATGAATTAAATTACAAATTACTATATGAAAAAAAACACAGAATAATTGAATTATTTATACATTAAAAGAGATTTAAAGAATCAAATGCAGAGTTAAATACTTGTTAAAATATGAAATGTGTATACTTCAGCAAAATATTAAAAAAGAAGAAATGTACTCAACTCATGGCAAAAAAAACCCTGATGGCAGATTATGTAATGCAGCAAATATCTCATATTAACTGATGTAATAGCCCTGACAGTCTCACGGGCTATTACTCAGTCGACGTAACTTCTCTATCAACCATTATGACTTGACAACCATCAGAGTGGAAGTTCTTGCTTTGGTTCTGGAAGTTCTGCAGTTAATGTTAACAGTAATATCCCTCGATGATGGAGGAAATAGTCCAAATGCTGAATGGTTTTGACTGCTACTGTGATTATTACACTGTGCAACAAATTTCAGGTTCAAAAAAAAGTACAAGTTAAGTAAGACTTGTTTCTGGGTCAAAAAATTGTCCTGATTCTGAATCTGACCTTTATTCCTCCAGATTAGGCACCGTTTTCCTGTACCATGAACCATATGTTTTATAATATACTGCAAAATATCGCGTATTGAAAACAACATTGCAAATACTAAAAGTTACAAAAACAAAACAAAAATTTAGTTGGTATAACAAAACATTTATTGGTTATGAATTAAAAAACACACACCTGTCAGTTTAAACAACTTTTGTTCTTCTAAGCCTCTTGTGTGGAGTAGTAGTCTGCCAACATGCCAGGGTTCAATTTTTCCTTTAAATCGTCGCTCCATCACTGAAATATCCTGATGGAATCTCTCGCCATGTTCATCACTCACATCACCGAGATTTTCCGCAAAAAAATCCAAATGAGAGTGGAGCACATGAACTTTTAGAGTCATGTTACATCCAATATCATGATAATGATTCAGCAGATCATTCACAACTTGCACATTGTCTTCTGAACAATGGTTCCCCAGGAAGTTATCACAAACTTTCTTGAATGACTCAAAGGCAAGCTTCTCTTTTCTCATGAGATGTGTGATGAAGGTTTCATCAAGTACAATTTTTCGAATTTGGGGACCTATGAAGATACCTTCTTTAATTTTAGCTTGACTCAGGGAAGGGAACTTCTCTGCAAGATATGCAAATGTGGAGAATTCCTTGTCCAAGGCTTTCACAAATTGCTTAAACAAACCAAGTTTAATATTCAAAGGTGGTAAAAAAAATTCTATCACTTTTCACAAGTGGTTTGTGCATGATGTTGTGTTTTCCTTGCTCAATTTCATCTCGGATCGGCCAATCCTTGCGTACATAATGTTCAGTTCTTGCTCTGGAGTTCCATAAGCACAGGAAGCAGCAAAATTTAGTATAGCCAAACTGAAGGCCAGTAAGCATGGCCACAACCTTGAAATCTGCACAAATATGCCAGTTACGGTCATCATACTGTATGCTTGTTAGAATTTCTTTCAGATTTTCATATGATTCTTTCATGGTTGTGCTATAAGCTATGGGAACAGAAGGCAGAGTGTTACCATTGTGTAGCAGAACAGCTTTGATGCTGTCCTTGGATGCATCTATGCAAAGTCGCCAGTTGGTGTTATCATATGGTATTTCCAGTTGCTCAAAACGTTCAGTGATGTCATTACAAAAGCATAAGTCATCCTTCATGGTGAATAATGCGAGCAGATCCTCTGTACGTTTCCTGTACAGTGTTATCTTCACTCCTTTCTCAAGAAGATTACGTTCTTGAAGCCTTGATGCCAGAAACTCACTTTTGTCTTTGGTTAAATAGAGATCCCTGCACAAGTCATTTAGAGCCTCTTGAGAAAATGGTATTGGTTTATTCTCGCTTTCTGGATGATTGGACTCCACATATTCACCACTGGAATGTTCATCTGCACTGCTGGAACTCTGCATTTCTTGATCTGGAGGTTTGGGCACAGGTAAATTTTCTGAGTGCTCTACTGGGCGCATTGCTGATTGCAAATTTAGGTAAACAATGTATTTCTTTTTATTTGCTGTAGTACAGCCTGTAAAGTCTTGCTGACAGAAATAGCAATCATTAGAGTGATCTTTCTGCTCACGCCAAATCATTGGCACACCAAACTTCATGTGAACATTTTTTCCTGCATACCAGGCACTCAATGTCTTCACACATGTAAGGCAACACACATGAGGAGTCCATGACTTGTCCTGGTATCCTAAGTCACAAACGAAGTACGCCTTGTACATTTTCTTGATATGGCGTGTAATACTGCGCTTTTCTTTAGCAAAAGTTAATTCTCCATATATGTAACAGAATCTGTTTGGATCATTTTTGCACTGTCTTGCACTCATTGTTGAAAACAAATAAGATCTGAAAGAAAAAAAAATAACATTAAACACAAGCTTTGACGTATAAAGTATTAAATGATAAACTCAATTAAATATAAGCACACAATAATAAACCAGAAAATATGATTTTAAACTGTACTGTGCTATTTATCATATCACATTGTAGGTGTTACTAAGATTGGTCTCTAGCCCTGGGTTGAAAACCATTATACAATGCGGTAGAAAATTTTATTTAATAATAATGACAAAAAGGGTATACAGTGACAATTCTGCAAAAACCATGCCTAATTCAACGAAAAGAAGGCCAGAAATGGATTTCCCATGTCATTTTGCATATAAAAATGGTCACAGGTCTCTTGTACTTTTTTTAGTGTTGCACAGTGTTATTTAAGTTGTCATGGTTCCAGAGTTCATACCTGTCGTACTTCTACTCTTCCATAGCCTGGTCGGCCTTCATGAGAGTCCAAACTGCAAAACGTTTTTCCTTGAATTTCTGAAATATATTGTTCCAGCCAAAGATGTGAATACATCTGGTGTTAATAATATTGGTCACAGTGTGTCTTTCAAACAACATTTCAGGAATGGTTTATATTTTTTATTAAATATGATACATATCTCTACTGAGGTACTTGGAAGATCCTCCTTAGAAGTCAATAGCATTGTTTCTGCTGGTCCTTTCATCACTGATATGTCCAGTAAGGGTTTAAACTACTGATAGGAGTTGGCTAACCCTGGAAAACTTCAGGTTTGTCCAAACAGCAGATTCAGTGAGCTCTCCCGTTTCAGGGGCAAAGACCAATAACACATTTTCAGCCATAGGCTCATCTATGATGAATTTAAGGCTAGCTCTTGTAGCTGGAGGGTTGGTTTTTAGTTTTCTTGTTGAAAAGGAAGTCCTGCTCATAGTGATTGATCTATATCATAATGCTGTTCCAGTTTTAAGCAGTATACAGAACGACAGACTCAGGTTAAAAATAAAGAGACAGCCAGAATGGTCAAAAATGTACTGCCAAGTAGCAAAATTTGAATTTGAAACATATGTTTGAATGTATTGTAATTGATCAGTAGTTCAGAAAGGTTTGAAAACTGTAAAAGATGTTATAACTGCTTCGTTACAATAACGATTTGCTCTGAATCAATTTTAGAAGTAAAACACTACAATTATTACAGCAAACAGCATTTCTACAGTATTTATTAGTATCCGTGCCCATATCATCTGAAGACAATGTACCTCTATGAACTTCTTTGTCTTCAAGACTTCGCTTGGCTTCCCCTTCATAATTACCCATGACCATGCTGTCACCCCTTCTTGTCAGGAATAAATCAAGACTGCAAACAACTGGTTCTTACACACAATAGCTGATTTGAATTAGCCATTGTGCAACTGTCAAATTCTACTTCTAAAAACTGAAATTCAGTAACTACGTTGTTTCTCCCAATGAAAATTTTTCCAGGTACAATTTCCTTACCAGATGCGATTTACAAAGTTATCACTAAACAAGTGCTACTTTTTGCTTTTAGCAGTATATTCAGCGTACATTTTCATGCATTTTAACTGCACCTTGGTATGAAATGGTGTTTAATAAATATTAAGCAAAATTATCTGCTTATTAAGTAGTTCAACCACTATGATTAAAAATATTTGTATCATAACTATATAAAACACTAGATGGAAAATTTTATATTTGATATATTTAATATACTGACTATAAATTACACTCTTTCGAAAAATGTCTCCCGCTAGTGCAGCGGTATGTCTACGGATTTACAATGCTAAAATCAAAGGTTCAATTCCCCTCGGTGAGCTCAGCAGATAGCTCCATGTGGCTTTGCTATAAGAATACACAAATAACATTTTGAGCCCGGCATGGCCAAGTGTGTTAAGGCGTTCGAGTCGTAATCCGAGGATCGCGGGTTCGAATCCTGATCGCAACAAACATGCTCGCCCTTTCAGCCGTGGAGGCGTTAAAATGTTACGGTCAGTCCCACTATTCGTTGGTAAAAGAGTATCACAAGAGTTGGCGGTGGGTGGTGATGACTAGCTGCTTTCCTTCTAGTCTTACACTGCTAAATTAGGGAAGGCTGGCGCAGATAACCCTCGTATAGCTTTGCGCGAAATTTAAAAACAAACAAACGAACAATGACCTTATATAAGATCTATATAATTGCTTTGGTTGGTTGTTTGGAGTTTATTAGCGCAACAACAGGGTTATCTGCCTCAAACAATTCGTATAATATCAAAGGGTAAAATATTACAAAAAGTAAAAGTAAATCCAGGTAAAATCTTACTAAATAAACAAAACAAGGTAAACAGTTAAATATAATTTAAAAGGCCTATGATCCACAAAAATAAAAAAACACAAGCAAGCTACACAGTGCCACCATCGCTAATGACACTGTTCAGTGTTATGTGTAACATCCGAAAGCAAGACATGGGCATTGATGACATACCGGGGAAATACATAAAGAAAAACTGTGGCCATTGCGAAGCCTAGGCAACACAACATTCTCTCTCTAACCCTTGCGGAGAACAGACAGTCAAACAGCAACATTAGGTTTGATTACTTAACCATAGGACCGTAGTCCATATACGGAAGAGGCATGACAATGACAATGCCAGAATTTAGACTTAGCTACAGTATCAGTAAGTTTATTCCATACAACACTGATATGAGGAGGTGTCTAGAAAATCTGGATAGAAATGGATGACAAAGAATTTTGGGCCAATCACTGAAAAGGTGTTCAGCAAAAAGAAGATCTTACGTACAGTTTGGAGTATCTGTCTCTCTCAGATGACGCAAAGAAATATCACAGATGTGGAAGATAACAAGCGAAGTCAGAGTGGACTGGCCATCAGATTCAGCAACATCATCCAATGAGAGATCCAATACAGTCAGCTGCACCTAGATATAAGGGCCAACTGGAGGAGTGGCTAATTAACGATTCTGAATGAGCAAACCTAACCATGAATGAAAGACACAACTGGATATGGTATGTCATGATAAGGATTGAAGCTTGGTAACATATTGCAAAAAACTGCAAATGTCTGAGATGAAGAGTAGTTTCATAGATCTCAGTGTATAGGCTTTGGACTGCTAAAGTGTGAAGAGCCCTGTGCTGAGTCTCAGTATTAGATGGTGTACAAAGTCCAATATTTTCAAGGCAGAGACCATATAATACAGTCAGTTACTGCCTCCACATATACAGAAGACTAACAACAACAGGATTAAGTTTCGATATAGCAGTGAAGAAGAGCCAGTCAACTTTCTCCTACTTCCACCACAGCACACAAATTTGGTGATAACAACTTTGGTCAATCTCCTTCAAAACGATGGGAAAACAATCATTGCCTTATGGGTCACTGTCAACCCTTCAAGAAAAATGTGAAAAGTAAAAATGTGCAAACGGATAGATCCGTAGTAGTAAAGACTGATTAGCTGCATAAAATGGGTAAATGAAACAGTAGTGAAGGAAATAAAGGTTGTGATCTGAGAGCATACGCTTCTCAGAAATATCTTTCTATTAACACAGCACCACCACAAAGAGAACTGTGTCCATTAAAATATCCCAAGTTAAAGGAAGGACAATGCAGCTGGGAAATAAGATTGTCACTTTCTGATTTATCATAAATCTCTCCTGGTGACAGATAGAGAGTGCATACAATCATGGTATGACCCACAACTTCCAAGGGTATGTTCAGTAGCAAAGATATGGTGGGTATGAACTTATTGACCAGTGCCACATTTCCATTAACCTGTCCAACACACAACCTGTCATTCCAGTATAAATAAAACTTCTGAAAGATGACAGCATCAACAGGTTATAGAAATATTTTCTGCCAGGAGAGACACATGGAAAGGTATGAATCGATCAAGGCTTTAACGTCATCTACATCAGAATGAAATTATCGAGAGTCCAACTGTATCAAAGTGACCATTTTTATTTATGAGGAGGAGAAATAAGTAGAAACCATTTGTTTATGATTACGACTTTCTCTTTAGAAGAAAAAGGTATGTCAATCTCCATGAAACCTGCCCTGGGCTGACTGATCTCGGGATCGAAAGAGAGGGCTTCGAGTAGCCATTGGATGCAACAGTGGGGACAGAAGTAATAGTAGGTATAGATATGTCAACTCTTGTATCCACAGAGGGCAAAAGACTTTAAACATGATAAGAAAAACACTCTGTTGGAGACATGAAATACCTGTCTGCACTCATTATTGACCAGAGGGCATCTTCTGAGTCTTGAGATTAGGGAATGTGTGTACAGAACGTAAATTTTGTATCTCTTTTTTTCTCCGCCAATAAAATTATTCTTATAGATCAGGGGAAAACAGTTGCAACTTTCATTCAGTCAATGGTGACTTAGTTTTATATTTCTAGCTGTTCACCAATGAAATAATAACTATGCAATGTAATGCATACATTGTATTTACAATACCAACTGATAGCTCAGAAAGTTGTTTGCAGTACCCTTTCTGCAGAAGTTCGAACTTCCAGCCATCATCTTCAGTTATACAATCTGATGACATGCTAAGCATTGTACCTACTAATGTCAGGTATCCCATCTTTGGGACAGTCAACTGGAAATCATATAATGTGCATGTACAACAAATATCACTTGATAACTTCTTCAGCAATGATTGAAACTTTCTTTTAGCTGTCAATTTTCTATTATATTATTGTCCTATCTATGTAACAAATAGTATTGGTCTCAGCAACAACGAATCGATCAGAATGTTATCAGCAGTTGCTTAGCCGACTACTAGAGTTGACTGTCACCTCAAATATTAGTGTTTCCTCATCCGTCTCGTTTTGGACAGGCATTTATAAACCGCTCAGAATGACTTTAGTCGCTAATTACTCAAGAAATCAATGCTATTTTAAATTTATTGTTTACTTCAAATATAGAAATGATAAAGCAGAGGTAGCTGCAGGTAAAATAAAATATACGTTGAGACAATCCATGAATGTTTCTATGTTATGAATTAGGTGATGCTATATAACAAAACCATGCTTCTGCAACATTCATAAAGTTTATAAATACTTTAATAATTCACTGTTAAAATGACGTTTAAAGTTTCTACCATACAGGTAGTGTTAGTAGTGTTTTGACAAAGATCACAACTGCAGTAAGTTATTTTTGTTGTACGATATTGGCTTTCCGGAACTATAAACACAGGATGAACATACTATCCCTGTAATTGTGATAGTCCTTACTGCCTCATTTTTACTACCATTGGCATTGATATCCAACAAGAACTCACATTCATGTTGTGAATATACCAGCACTAGTGTTTCTATCACAGTACACTTTAGGAGCATGAATGTTCACTTACACACATCATTCAATCTAAAATGTAAGTAATCTTTAGTGAGAGCAGATAATGAAGCAGCACTCTTAGAAAAGTTAACCACAAAGCACTAGTAAAATCAAAGAAACTGTGGACGTTTGAGCCACTGCAACCTTTATAGAGTCAGTAAAGACTTTTTCTTTCCACTGCATAACAGAGAGATCCCACTCGTGTGGGTATAATCACACATTTTCCCAATTTCAGTTTTAGATCTTCCACGCACAGATTCTCAGCAGCAAACTCAAATATGGTGACTATAAATCAAAACAACATTTACATATACTAAGCAGCTATCTCATTACAACTCCTTTACTTTAAGCTCTACTATTCTTTTGAAAGTGACAGGTGCATTACACAAGCTGAATGGCATAATGCAAAATTTGAACAAACCATCTCAGTTACTCAGTGCAATTTTAGATCTGTACTTATCATCCAGTACTACCTGGCAGCATCGAGATGCTAGGTCTAGAGTGTGGAATAATTTGACATTTTCCAATGAATCCAGATATTTGTCTATAAAGAGTATAAAGTCATAAATGTGAGTTGCAACATTTATCTATATGAACCCAGCTCAAAGTTTTGGCTTCTCCTTTTACCTGACAATCTGGAAATAATTACGAACTCTCGGAAAGTTGTGCGATTTCATTTTAAACATCCATTGTATTTTATTACTGGCATAAACCTAGTGCTTGTAATTTTGAACAACAGTTGTTTAATTAGAAGTACATCGTCTGTATTTATGTGATTGTGAATTATTTTTGCTTGGTCGAATAACAAATCTGATATTATAACTACACAGGTGTAATTTCTTCAGAAAACACTTCGATTTTGCTGTTGTTTTGAATAAAGCTTGTTTACATATCTTCAAACAATGACTGCAAATGCATCAAAGGCTGAATACTTACTTTCATATGTACTGTAATGGAAGTAAAATTAACAATACCGCAAGTTTTAATCACCAATACCTCTGTCAATTATGTGGGGAGCTGTATAGTTTACTGCCAATAATTACAGAAAACATTGCAACTTTATCCTTTCTCAGACAGATCACTGTCTAACCCAGTGTTCCATATTTTCTGGAAAGGACATTTAACGTGTTGGCTCTGTAATCATACTATGTAGCACTACCTCACTTAGCTTTTTCTCTAGTAGACAGGGAACATCACTTTTGTACACAGATATACTGTAATTCTTTCTCAATTTTGCAATTCTCTGTTCCTGGGCCTAGTCCAGCTGGTGTTGAATTATGTTCATTCGGAAATGCTGCTCATCTGTTGCAAACCCAAAACTGATTGATAATTTCTAAAACATACTCGTCTTAAGGATATCAATTTAAAAATATGTAGTTCACAGTACCCAGATACCTTTGGACATGAACCCTCCTGTAATGTTTATTCCTTTATCATTTACCAGAACAAAGTGATATTAAATAGCTGGAGTTATGACTTCACTTGTTAAAGTACATTATATATCCTTATATCCAGACATTCTAGGCTGTATTCTTAAAGATCAGAGATGTGATATGTTTTGCCACCATTTTTGGTTTCAGCATAAACCACTCTCAGACAGACTCTTGGCCAAAACATTACTGGCACATCTTAAATATCAAGATGAGGTGAAATGAGTCAGTTTAAAAACCACTACACTCAGGTAAGTGTTAGATCACTATCTTTAAGCTGTATAATGATGAGTTACCAGACATGACTCGCCTTCGCTTTGCACCTTCTTAGGCTTTCCTGTGGTGAAATTGGTAATACGCCTCCAATCATGAAGAGTTTAACCACTGGCGTGGAAACCGTCCTCTTCACTAATCCATACTTATTGTTTCACCTACTGGTGGACAACATTTACCAATGGTATCTTCTATCTTTCTCACTAGTCATAAATGGTATCTAACAGAGTTAAGGTTGGACTAATCTGGTCTCAGAGTCCGATAGTGACTGTCACATTCAACATCACCATATCATTCCTTAGTCATCTCTTCCTTATGTCCACTGAGTTTAAACCTTTGGGGGAAAACTTGATTTGATCATTCCTGCAGTTCTCCCTCCTAGCTCTGCAGATGCAACAACCAAGACATAATAAACATTTGTAATATAATCAAAATTCAAATGTTTTGAAGAAGGCTTCTCGTAGACTTAAAATTATCTCTGATAGTCATCTACTCCCAGAACTCAACTTCTTCATATGACCACAAATATTTCAATACATCGTAACTCATCACTGCAAGAGCTTATCATAGGGCGGGTAAATATATTTATTCATAGAAAATTGACATTCTGTAAAAATTACTTATGCATTCACTGCACAAGATTTTTTCCTTCTTACCTACTATGTGTTATTTTAAAGTTCACATATTTCTATTAGATCTATAGTAACTGGATAAGAACTAAAGAATAACGGAAGACTCACAAGAAAATGTATTATGAAACAAAAATCTAAATTCTCGCGTAATAGTAGTAACAATGCCATCTTAGTCAAGGCACTGACTTTATCCATGTAACTGACAATCATTTTTACTTCAAGACAAAGGACGCTGCATTTCTTTCTCATCATCTGATTTGCCAGTGGAATAGATCACTGTTAATATCCATACAGTACGTTCAACATTATAACAATTTTTCCAATGAGAAAGCACATATGGCACCTTAGTTGAATGTGAGTAACAAGAACACTGTAGCTTAAGAATACCCGTGACTAACTGTCTACATGAATAATATATAGTCAATGTGTACAACACTTTAAAAATAGAAAGTGTTTCTTTAAATCTTTCAGCAGTGGAATTGTAAAAATTAAACTTACAATATGTACAGCAGAGGAAATAATTACAGAAATAAGATTGTTTTACACACAGGAAGGAATCAAACAATGAATAGTGACAATTATTACGATGAAGTTATTAATGATGCATACGTTATTACAGAAAATCTAAAGGAAAAGTGAATAGTTTTATAATGCACTAGTATCTGCAACATGAACCAATTAATTTATACCGATCACCACACATAAAGTAGTCAATGTAAAATTATGGAATATTGATCTAAATATTCTGTATTAACTCATTACATCTTAGACAATTTGTTAAGTCTTGTGTTGACTTTCTCAGTCCTTATATATAACAGTAAAGACTTAACATTTTTATATCACGATTTTCTTTTTCATGCCATGCGGTAGCTGTGAGTGTTCCATTTGCGTTGTTGCAGTCAATATTCCTTCCAACATTTTCTTTATGTTTGAAATCTTGTCTTGCTGGAAAATAAAATGATGGCTAAAAATCTATTTGTTTATGTCAATGTTTATTTCAACCCTTTGATCAAGTTACCTCTTTTCAACAATTAATTTCGTGCAGCTACACGTCCGACGAGACCACTTTATGTTAATATGTATCACTTTTTTTACAGCTAGGTGATGTTCACACTCGTTTTCCCAGCAAAATTATTTTAAAAGACCTTTACCCGATTGTCAAATTTTCTGTACCAAACATACCCTGAGATACTTAACAACATTTTTAGAGAGAGATTCAATTTTTTTTAACTCAACCGCTTTTATAGTGCCAGTTTCATGTGCCCTTTTATGACTTTTGCACACAATTTATAGTTGTCGCTTTTTAGGCCTAGTATAACTGCTTTAACTTAACACTTGTATGCCTCTTTATGAATGACTGTGTGACAACCAGTCGCAGAGTAAACTATTAACAAATTAATGTACTTTGGTACATTTCTTTTCGCGAGATAAAGGATGGCATCGCCATAATACATATTTGCCTTTTATGCTATTTTTTGTTCCCATGGGCATAATTAATTCCATCACATACCCATATATACACATAAACATTTATTAGTTTCAAACCTTACAGTTTTTCAGCTCAACAAATTTGAGTGTACCAAATGTTTATGGTTTGTTTGTTTTTAATTTCGGGCACATCTATAAGAGGGCTATCTGCGCAAGCCGTCCCTAATTTAGCAATGTAAGACTAGAAGGAAGGCAGCTAGTCATCACCATCCACCGCAAACTCTTGGGCTACTCTTTTACCAACAAATAGTAGAATTGACCGTAAAATTCTAACGCCCCCACATCTGAAAGGGCGAGTATGTTTGGTGTGATGAGGATTCGAACCCGCGATCCTCGGATTACGAGTCGAGTGCTTTGTCCAACTGGCCATGCCGGGCAAAATGTCTATGGAATTTTATTGCCAAGCATCCGTTGTATAGACATCGTATTGTTTTCATCTTTATTTATTTATTTTATAAAATCATCAAGGTATATATATTTTTCATTTTAATTTATTTTACTATGAAAGAAATTATACTTAATGTGTTCCACGGTTTGACAGCAGGAAGTTTACGGATTTACAATGCTAAAATCCTGGGCTCGAATACTCGTGGGGGGACACAGCAGATAGCCTTTTGTAGCTTTGCTCTAAAACAAACAAACTATTTTGTATGTTTATGCTTATTTACATTTCTAAATCCTTTCACATTTGATGAATTCCTAAAATATATATTGTCAACGTATAGAGAGCGCTTCTTCAAATCTCGTCTTGTTATGTTATTTAGAACCGTATCCTGCGTATTTCGTCGCCATTTTGCGACGGAGCATATTGATTTGGTAGCGAAAGAAACGTTACTTCGTCCCCTTGGACGATTTTGGGGATTCGAAACTCCCCTGTGAGGTTTTAAGTTTTTCTTTACTTCTCTGTTATTAATTGAAACCTTAAACAAATTGTATAGTCTAATATTTTCATTATCAAATATGTCTTATTAGATTTTTAATGCCATGAATAAACAAGAGTGCACAGTAAATACTCCGGGCGGAGTTTGTTTCGCTCTTGTTTTTCCTAAAAAAACACAAGAAGTTTTTGTTGATGTTAGACGAATCTACTATGGAAAAAAAGGCAACTGGACGCAGCACTTCATCAAAACCTAACGGGTCCGATTCAAAAGTAAAACAAGGTAACTTATGGCTCGTAATGAAACTAAATCTTTGGGTTTCGTACAGCTTGTCAGTAGTTCAATTTATGGGTATTACTATATTAGTTAATCGTGTTAACTGGTAGTTTTGTTATCAGTTGCACATTTTAATCTGAAATTAACTACTAAACTAGCTTTCACCACTCTCAAAAATATATTTAATTGCATGATACTGACAGTTTGTAATTTAACATAAAATTCAGACTAAGTGTTATAAAATTAACTTAAGACTAAGTTGAACGTTTGCTGAACATTTATTCTAAAAATAAATGCAGTTGTAACTAGGTACGTGATGCCATAACACGAGAATTTTCCTACTGAATTTAAAGTAATTCTGACATGACGTTAATGCTATTAATAATTACAGTACAAATAATTGATGTGTTGTTGTGAATAGAAAAAGACTTAAGTACTTTAAATGTATCTTCTTTGACTTTAATGAAAATGAGAGTGGATTTAACTTGTAGTACATTATGATATATTATTTTTCTACTTATTAATTCCAATTTAGAACAATTTTAGTGCAGATCCATACTTGAAAGAGTTACTAAAACATTAATAAATTCTTCTTGAGTTGCAATTTAGATACCCACAGAAACATGTTTAGTGAGATGAAAGAATAAAGGTTTGTTTCTTTTCCAACGTTTTTTTTAAACTTTAATTAATTTGCTTTCACTCCACAACCCATGAGGAACCTTCGAATATTGAATTTAAAAAAATCACTTACTGGTAAAATGGGTACACAGTTTTGTATATTAAAATAATTGGTTTGAAATGTATTTTCTGGAGCCCTAAATAAACAATTATATTATTGAAGAAACATAGAGCATATAGGCTAGAATAAAAAAAAAGAGCAATATAGCAAACTTACAAATAAATTCATAAGTATTATTTGAATACAAATGTGAATGTTGAATAATGAGTAAGTTAGTCAACTTGTAATTTTTTAACTCAAATATAAAAACCTAGTTTCATGATCTGCCTTGCATTAGTAACGTGTTCCTAAGTTCAAACATTAAAATAAAAAAATGTAACTCTTACGTATTTGATTTATATCTGGTTGGAGGTCTTATGATAGCTTAATTGACTTTGTACTCAGAGTTAATACACACTCCAGCAAAAGTTGGTAAATTTTATGAAATTTTAAATCTGTAGCTAACATATTTTGCTTTGCAACACATTTTGAATTAAGTGTTTATACTGTTTAATAGTAATGAAAGAAATTTACATAAATTCCTTTAGTTTGAATTTTCTAGTATGATACATTCAATGAAATATTTCAATATTCAGGATAGACACGTTTCTTATAGAAAAAAAAGGATCTTGCAAGTTAAAGAATGTGGTTAGCTTATGTAACTTACAAAAGAATAAATTAACCAAATCACTATAAATTTAAAAAGTTTGCATTGGATGCTGTAATGAAAAACTTAAGAGATTATAGAAGATCAAGAGAATTGATGAAGGTGGATTTTAGGAAATTAAAAAAGGATGCAAATGTAAAAATTAACCAAAGATTTCTTTTAATATATACATTATGGGTATTCAAAATTTTAGGATTGAGAGTAAGTCTTTGAAGTAATAAGGCAGGTGCATTTTTGATGATTATGAAAAGGGTAAGTTATAAATTTTACTGGTAAAGAAATATTTATTCTGTAATTCTCATCCTGAATAGTTGCTCATATTGGGCAGGTGCCAGAAGGTCAGAAGTTGTGTAATGTTACTTCTCTTTTCAAGGAAATGATATAAAAGTTGTTCAGATAATTATAGACTACTTGTCATGCATTAATGTAGGGGAAGGCTTTGAAAGCTTGACGAAAGATACTTTTGCAAAGTAATTTTGTAAAGTTTACAAGTTTATCAAACATACAGCATGAATTCAGTAGAAAAAAAATTGCTCTACTATTCTTTTGATATTGTTTGAAGAGGTTATTGCATATGTAGATGAAGTTAGGGGTGCAGACTTTCTATATTTGACTCTCAAAAAGTGTTGAAATTATAATGTAGAATATTTCAGTGAAAAATTTATTTGCAAGTTAATTTGTTACTGTTATAATATTTACTCGTAACAATTGGTAGTGCTTATTGAAGCATATATATGTGTATCTGAACATGTGTG
The DNA here is from genome assembly GCF_004210375.1 of Tachypleus tridentatus. Taxonomy (NCBI): domain Eukaryota; kingdom Metazoa; phylum Arthropoda; class Merostomata; order Xiphosura; family Limulidae; genus Tachypleus; species Tachypleus tridentatus. The sequence continues at coordinate 102,877,716 of NC_134837.1, read as the reverse complement.
TGTGTGATTTAGGTTTGGACAAGGATTAATACTGGAATTTCCTCAGGAATAGTTAAAATGATCCAGGTAGGGATCTTCCATGGCAACTTAATCTGTAGAACAATTACTCTTTTACCTATCTTAATCTTTGAAGTGGTATGAGCATTTGATGGAAGGACCTGACAGTTAGGTAACTTCAAAATTATTTTCAAAATAAATGCATCCCAGGTATTACTGCTATAGATCTATACTGATAAAATTCATTGATGTGTTTTCTAAAAGTATACATTTCCAAACAAAATAGAAGCAAGAAATATTTATGTATTCTTGGGTGAAATTCAGGTTGTATGTGTAAGGAATTAGTATCAGATATCATTGACGTGCCTATATTGCTGATTTTTAGATTAGGATAATAAAATTATTAAATATGTGAATTATCATTTCAGATGCAACACCAAAATACCCACGTTCAACAAAACAAAGAGAGAATCTTGGGGTTCGCTCTGAACCCATTAGAAAACCTACCCCTCAAAGAAGTCGTACTACCAATGACAAAAGGCCACGGGCACGTTGTGGTATTAACATCATTAAAAACAGTGGACCCAATTATAATGGAAATAGGAGTCAGGTAACTAAATTATGTTATTTGATTATGAGAAATCAACTTGTAAAAATGTATTTCATGACAGCTTGTATGGGTATTAAAACTTTTATTAAAATAAAGTGCACAACAATATTTTGATCTTCTTAGGTCATCTTCAGGTTTCAAACTCTTTGTTGACTTGAAGATGACCTAAGAAGGTCAAAATGTTGTTCTGCACTTCATTTAAATAAGTTTTAATACCTAAGCCAGCTGCCTTGAGATACATAAATTGTTATTATTATACTTTGTAGTTTTATCATGTGGAATGTTTATCTTGGTGGCTATTAGAGGAAATACTAGGTGTAGGGTGTACTAGTACAATAATTTAAGATATTGTTTTGTTTTCTAAAATGTATATTTGAAGCCTATGAAAACTATATCCCTTTACCCTCTATTCAGAAAAGTAACAAGGCTTAGCAGTAAGTGTAATCAGTATTCTCAGAGTACAATACCATTGTTTGCAGCTGTTGAATGATGAAAAATTACCTATGTAATTACTAATGCTGATCACAGAACTAAAATAAGTCTTCCTAACTCTATGCATATAACTTGACTGACCTTAAAACCACCATGAAACTATACATATACATAAATGTACACAGTGCATCTTCATGAAATTTGTTGAGCTTCTAGTATTGGGTAGGTAGTTGTTGCCTATGTTGCTATGGCTGAGAGTGTATATTGAAAGTTGATTTTAATTACATTTTCAATAAGTCATCATAATTTTGGAATACTGTACAGCTTTTCCTTTTTTTGTTATTTCTGTGTAAATATTGAGTTAAGTCCTGGGAATCTCTCTAAAATATCATAGAAAAAAGTTTTAATTTCATATTCTTCTCCCTTTTGCTCCTTTTTTATCACGTGAAAACTCAAAACCCAAAACAATGAGGTGACACAGGTTCAAATAAAGTATCTTTTATAATTATGAATCCTTTTACAACAGGTGAGTCTAACTGTGCATGTTACTGTATTTTAGTGATTTATTTTTAAAAATTTAGATAACTTTATTATTACTAAATATATATCAGTAAAATTGGTTTAAAAACACAGTATATATTTCAATTTTTAATATTATGTACGTTTTAATTTTCAACGTAAAAGAAACTATACAGTAAAACCTGCCTAAGATGAATCACATGGGACCGTATAAAATTTCCGGCTTGGATATTGAACATGCATTTCCTTAATTATATATAATGTTTAAGTGGAAGGTTGGTTATACTTGCTTGACTCAAGGGAAGTAAGATGTTTGTGAATAAAGTTATTATACTGTTTACGCTACATTAGAATAAGAACAAAAAGGCATTCAAAATATACATAAGTATACAAAATCTTAATCATGTTTATTTGAAGAATGTGTCCAGTTTCAAATGTTTTCCATTTTGTTTATCTTCTGAATCTCTCACACTGTTATCATCTTACAAATCTGTTATAGATTTTAAATCAGTTTCATCAGTTTCTGTTAAAACGTTCTTGTCAATGTTCACAAAACTTTCTGCGTTCACAGAATCATCTGCAATAATCTTCTGAGTTTGAATTTCACTAGAATTGTCAAAACAAACAACTTCTCCACAATCTCTGCCATTATAAAGAATAAATCTACAGTTTAAGAAGCACTTTGTTACGCATTCATCTTTTACGCATTTGATTGAATGACTTAAAAATGCAATTGCATCTTATAAGTTAGTTTTCATCCTCATTTCAGATGCTCTCACAGTCGTCCATGTGTGCAATAATATGCTGAAGCAACAATTTTCTGTATTTCAATTATATACACTGTATAATTCCATTATCTAGTGGCTGTAGAATTGATGTTGTATGCAGAGTTAGAAAGACTAAATGAACATTTTAAAGTTGAACTTTTGGGTAACAAGTTGCATTATCTAGGAGGAGTAAAATATCCCTATTTTCTCGTTCCATTCTTTTGTTTAATTTGTCCAAAAATTCCTCAAATACAGCACTTGTTATCCACATTTTATTATTCACTTTCCATTCCACACAAAGTTGATTCTTCCTTAAATTTTTGAAACAGCACAGATTTTTACTTTTACTTATTACTCATGGTTTCTTTTGTTTTCCATCAGCAAATACGACCGAAAGTACAGTCAATCGTTCTGTCAAATAGCGTTCTCCGGAGTAATGATGGCAGAAAAAAGAACAATATATTTAACTAATACTTACTATAACAAAATGTCAGAGAATTTATTAATATTTAAACAAGTTATTAATTAAACATTTAAATTAATATTTAAAGAAATTATTAATTAAGTAATAAATTAATATATAATCAAAAACATTTTTTCCACCTTACCCAGGTTCTACTCCAACTTGTTGATAGATGAGGTAGGTGAAATAGGTTTCTGTCCACTTTACTTGGGTTCTGCCATATAGAGGGCCATAAGAGAAATCTTAAGATAATGCTGCAAAATTTTTGAAATTTCTGGCTTGTACAGGTTTCTGCCCCATGCAGTTTCTGGTTTAGACAGGTTTTACTGTCTCTCTCTCTCTCTCTCTCTATATATATATATATATATATATATAAATAAATAAAACAAAAACTAAACATCAATTTGTGAGACATGAGATGCTATGTGACAGCTTGTCAATATCTAAAATTCATGTTTTAATTCATTAATCAACTGTACAGGTATATAGTAGGAATAAAAAAGTATAAAAAGAGCAACAGGAGATAACATAAATATAGAATCACTCAGAACTCTGATTTGCTGAGAAACCAGTGTATCTAACAAATTAACTTGTAGTGACTTTTACTTCATTCTTGTCAAACCTCTTGTTTAGTTCCACTTACTTTTCTTAAGGATGTTTTTATAACCAATAGAAAGGACAAGTTGTATGTCAGTTGATGCTGATGGTTGTTTATAAAAAGCTTAGAAGATAAAATAATTTTGTCAAGAGTGTTGAATGGTGATGATTCAGTTGTTGCTCTGAACAGATATTAACTTTTTTTAACTAGTGTATATTTTATTTATAAGCCCAAGCAAGTTATACATGTTTTGGGTGTACTAGTAGAATAATTGAATATATATAAATATCTTTTGCTTTCTAAAATGTGTATTTGAAGCCTACAAAAACTATATTCCTTCACCCTCCATTTGAGAGAATAATGAGGCTTAGTAATAAAAGCATGAGAGTGAATTATATTTCAATTTTCATAGTTTTATTCAAGTACTAGAAATTTTCCTTAACTTTTATTTATTGTTCTATGGTTTAAAAAATAACTAGAATTTAAACGAGTAAATTTGTAGATACATAGGTATGGTAGTTGAAATATCAGCGTTCACTGAATATTGGTATTATAGTTAGATTTGTACTTTCATAGGGCTACATACTTAAATCTACTGAGCTTGTTTTCCTAATTGTCTAAATTGAGGCAAAATAAAAGCAAATGTTGTAATATTAGAAACTTAGTAACTTATATTTATTCATTACATTTAGAAATGTGCAGTAAAAGAAAGCAATGAAAAGTCATACAACCTTATGTATATAAATGTGTGCAAATATTTGCTCGCAGTTTACATTAAAAAACTGAAACAAATATACAGCTATATAAAGTTGTTGGCATTCTTTAACAGATTGTATACAATATTCATAAAACACGCAACAGAAACATAAAGTGAATACCAACCTAAGGAAGAATGTTTTCCAAAGAAGACCAGACTTGTAATGCTTGTGAAACTAAACAAGCTTGATAGGTAATATTGAAACCTCAGTTTTTGTTGGTTGATGAATATATGCTGGAAAGAGAAATAGGATTTTATGAGCACATGCTCAAATAACATTGTTGACCTATGCTGTTAATATTCAAAGAATTGCAGTGTTTATTGTATAGGCACTGAAATCCAAAATAAAAGTTTTAATAAGTTCAAAGTGCAGTGTTGTTACTCTGAAAAGGTCTTGTTGTGCACACTGTAGGATATACAAGCTGAAAATTACACATCCTATTTTTGACATAAATATTTTCTCTGATTCTAAATGCAGTGTGATTACTCTGAATTTTTCCAAGAAAATGTTTTATTATATATAATCCAATACATTGGATGTCCTGTTCCCAGAGTATAGGTTGAGTTGACTGTCTTTGTGCTTGCTTTGTTACTTTCAGGAGCATTTTATTATAGTGGTGTCATAGTCTACTGAAAGAAGTGACAATTGGATTATTTTCAGTGGGGTCATACTTTAGTCTTTGACAGTAAAATAAACAGAAAATAAATGTGCAATGTTTAGCAGTTCAAGCTTGTAAAAGAGGTACTTTGAAACTTTGTAACCAACAATAATAGAAAGAAAAGGTACAGCTGCTGCTTTTATTTTTACTTTTACAGTTTGTCTTTTCAGTAAACTACAGGCTGAAAACTCGAGTATACGATTAAATAGCATAATGTTTAAGGAAGGTGGACCTATTGGTCCACCTGGGTGTTATGAGCAAATCTGGTGTTTTTACTTTCAGCTACCCTTTACAGAAACAAACAAAAAAAATATTTGTTTGGAATATTGGAAAATTTTTGGCATTTGCTCAGTGTCACCAAGTAACTCAGCTGCCCAATTCACAACATATGTCTTGTTGCATCCCTTCAAAATTTTATTTTTTAAATTTGGAATCTAAATATCATTATTCTTAATTTCCATATGTAGCAAAACCTCAAACCTAATACAGCAATAACTACTTGTACCTAGGTGTTCCCCAGTTTCCAGCCCTTCAACCATTAAGTAATTGATAAGATAGTTTTACTGAAAAGAAAAGTTTGAAATGTATTTAGGAGGTTTAAAGGAAGATATGAGAGAAATTTGAGATTTTTGTGATGAAAAATGGTATTTTTAATCATAATGTGAAAACCACTTCCACATGGACTAGTACTGAAAGACTATTTTCACAAACAAATCTTTAGTAATAATACTTCATTTAAAAATTTTGTGTACCAGAAGCTTGTAATGTTTAATAAAGGTGTATCTAATTTTGTGAAGATGTGTGTAGTGAATTAACCTGTGAAAATGTGTCTACAAACTAATGTATATTATACCAACCAAGTCAATCTTGAAAGGATTAACTAGTATTGATTTTTTAAAAAATCGTAATTCCTGTGTAAATGTTAGTACCTCTTAAAGTATGCTCTCCTATAGAAATTTGATGTTCACCTAAAAGACTAAAGTATAGGATGATATAGGAATTACCAACCAGTTGTGGATAAGCAACAAATATACAGTTGGAACCTACCTTACTGTATTTAAATCTCTAATATAACTACAGTCTTCCTTTTTCTACTGAAACATTGCATTAAAAAAATCAAGCAAATGAAGAAAAACTTTTTATAAACAAAGGAAGTAAATGTAGAGACTGTTAACCACAATACTTCAGAAACAGGGCAAACAAGATAAATATAAATTTGATCATAAAATAAAGGTTAAGTGTTATCAACAGCAAAAAAGGAAGGCTCATGTAAATATATTTCTTTTTATTTGTATTCCTTATTTATTATTATAAATATAACTAGTGTAAAACTAATGTAGGTAGTTTTTTGTTTGTTAAATTTATATTAGGTGAAATAAATAATATAATAAAATTTTTTATGAGGTATGTTTATAAGTAGCTTGTGCATAATATAATTCAGTAGATTAATGTGAACTCTATGTTCTCCAAGTGATTTACAATTTATAATGGTGTGAATAGTAGTTAACCATGATTGAAGGGTAAAAAGATGTCAAAGTTTAAGTATAAAAGGTGTGTATTGTTATGTGTGTAATGCTATTTAGGATAAATAATTGTAGTTTCATATTGCAATTTGAAGTTATTCCATAAAGAAAAAAAGGTTAATTTCAGTTTTTAACTTTAACGTGACAGTCACTTAGCATTAAGACTAGGACATAGAAATACAATTTATGTTTGTGGACAAATCTTTAGTCAAAATACTTTCTCAACAAAATTTTGTGTACAGAAAATTTGTTATGTTTACTAAGTCTTCTAAATTCTGTGGAGATACATAAAGTTTATTAAGTTATGTTTTGGAAACTATGAAGAGAACAAAAACATTGAGGTTGGTCGATATAACCAATTTTTTAGTGTGAGAGAATTAATACTTAATGAATGCAAATTGTTTCTTTTCAGGTGTATGCTCTATAAATGATTATATTTTGTGTTTCAAAGATAAACAGTGCTAATTGCAATTTTCAAGTAGAAACTTTTATGAATTTTAACTAAAGTCATCATAGATATAAGTTGAATGGGTGTTAAAGGGAAAAACATTGCATTATTTTTCAGATAGTGGAAGACATGGGTGCAGAAATTGGCTCTGCCCAGAACCCTGGTTCTAAAAAGATAAATTTGAATCATCTTCTGAATTTTTCTTTCACCCCACGCGAGTGTGGATATGGTGGAAATTTGCAGTATAAAAGAGGAGCACAACGACGATCAACATTGCCTACATATAACAAAGAGAAATTTTTGCAAGCAAAGTATGGTTTGAAAAACTTATTTTCAGTTTGTAATAATAGTAGCAGTATTTATAAATCATAGTACTTGTTCTTTTTACAGTCCTGATTCATTCTTTTTACACCAACTCATACACTGTTTATTGTTTGTACTGAAAAAAACATTTTAAATTCATGTAGGCACTTTAGAACATCAAAATAGACTCACTTTAAAAACGTTCTAAGTTTTGTGGATGCAAATCACTTGTTTTAACAGACACTAATTTTTTTAATGATTTTAAAGATTTAGAATTGTTATTAGTTTTCACTAATATTACATAAAGATGCATTTATTTGGGCTGAGCTTGTGTGACTGTATTTGAAGCTTTGAAATGTGCACCCTGTTACTGCTAAGAAAAAGAAAATTGTGTTTCACACTTTGGATGCATTGTACTAGCATTGATTAAATCACGAGTTGGCGGTGAATAGCTTATGTCTTTTTTTGTCTGCTACGACAAAATTAGAAATGAATAACTCTTGAGTAGCATTGCACAAAATTCTGGTCTGGATTTTGTTTACATATTAAAAACTTCATGTAAAAAGTTGGGAAGAAGTAAATATCTTAAGAGCTGAGTAAAACGTGATTACAATTTAAAGATATTCACTTTGGATCTGAAGGTTGAAAGTTTACTAAACACAAAGAATGAAATATGATTAGTTGGTGTATATTAGATACAAGAAGGTTGTACACATTTGAATTTGCAGATTTGAACAGTGAAGGGGCTTCAGTAACCTAAAATTGTTTATTCAAATGAGAATGTAGTATCTTTTAACTGATTTGTTTCAGTTGTGATATGGTGGATAAGATTTAAGGAAAATATAATTTGTATTTTTTACATTATGCACAAACTTAAACTAATATTTGTGATATTGTGTTGCAGAATATATATTAGTACTTGCATTTTTTGATAAATAGTTTATTAGAAATTTTGTTGAACCTTTAAAAAAATTTATTTTAAATGCTGAAAAACAAAGAAACCTTATCTTTTAGTTCATGTCTACACATGTCATTGTGTATTTTATCAACTTGTTCCATTTTATTATGTAAATGATAAAGAGAACAAAGTCAAAAGTATCCAGAGAGAAATAATTTTACCACATTGGTATTTACTGTGAAAACTGTTTTAAGTATTTTGTAAAACCTTTAGTAAATACTTCATTCCAGCATGTTTAGCAGTGAAGGATGTTTAACTTTTACACCCCTGTACCTTTATATTATTTAGAGGTTTTAAATATGAACTTGTATTACTGTTAAATATTTCAGTTACCAGTTCATTGTACGTAAAAATGGGAATTATACAGTCCATTCAGTAGATCCGGACATCTTAGTGGACTGGTCTTTGGTTGAGGAAGTGGTAATTATAGTTCAATATCTTGTGCAAAATAAAATGTTTATAATAATCATAATATGTGTGTTTGTACATACACACACATTTTCATAGTTATTTTAGAGAAAATTATGTATGTCCATAGGTATTATTCAAGTTTATACTCTGCAATCCCAACATATTTCATATAATTACAGTTGAGCTAAATGTTGGTAATAACTGGAAAACTCTTTTTTTTTTTAATAGATCTAGTGAAAAATACAAGTGTTCACTTTTCTGTCTCATGGTTTGGACAGAGGAATACTATTTGACAAGTTTTTTTAATATTGATGAGCCAAAACAGTACTACTTTTATACTTGTTCAAAAATGTTACATCTAATTTTGCAACACATACCAAACAGTATTTAAAAAAAAAGAATTAGACAACTTTGTTCATTGGAACAGACAAATTAAAACAACAATTAATAAGTCCATGTATTTGAAATGTTTTGAGATATAAACCCATTCTATTACTAAAATATCAAAAAGCATTATGTGGCCGATGTTATTTATGCAGATAGATGGTGTTGATGATAAGGAAAGAACATGAACTGCAACCACCTATGCAGGAAGACTAGAATCTTAATATAGAGGAGCTGTAGTTCCAAAGGATCTGCTTTGTAGGTTTTAAAATAATAGAAGTTTGAAAGCTTTAGGAGGCAATATTTTGGTTGATCTCCAAAACTTAAAATGGGCAACAGAATTTACTTGAATGTCATCTTCCAGAACTTTTAACATATTGATGACCTAAGGTTTATTCAACAGAAGCCTTTTAAAATTACAAATCCTGTTAATTCTTTTCTCAACAGGAATTCCTGTGATCAAGGGTCAAAGGACATGTCACATTTGTTGGCTCTCTTTCAAAATTTTATTGAGATATCTTTGAATGTATATCAGTGTATGTGGTATCAAATTTTAGATTATAATTTTGTGACTTGTATAGTGAGGTCACAATGTTTATTGTACTGTAATAAACAGAATTGGAAAAAGTAATTTGGTAATAATCTATGTTTTAATTTATGAAAGTATTAATGTCGGCGAGTTCCAAATGAAAATATGAGAGCTTTAGATCTTAAACTTTCTACATTTTTGCACTAAAGATTTTACTATCTATACAAAAGGTATATGTTGTATAGATGATATATTTGGAAATCAATACAATGATTTTACATTTGGATATAAGGTGGTTTTGATTCTGTATTTGCCAGAGAGTTCCGAGCTATGAGGTTCCATCTTGCCCCATTTGTCTGTATCCGCCCACTGCTGCCAAAATAACCCGCTGTGGTCACATCTACTGTTGGTCTTGCATGCTACACTATCTGTCTTTGTCTGACAAATCCTGGCACAAGTGTCCCATCTGTTATGAAGCTGTACATAAAGACGATTTGAAAAGGTATGTCTATAGTGACCTAAATCTAGCATGTCAAACACAAAATGGTATTTTATAACAAGTATTGAATTGTGGAATATTTTTATAATAATTTAATATAAAGTCTTAATTATAGTTTTTAAAATATCCTTTATTGCAGAGGAAACGTATTCATAAAAACAGTTTAAATTATGCATACATAATCTAAATGGTTGGTTAAAATATATTTGAGTTAAAATTGAAAAAGAAAATTGATCATTCTGTAGTACTGACTGGATAATTTTATTTTATATATGTGATGGCGTGCAACAATTCAGTTAATTTAATGAGTTGTAAAATGGAAAAACTTCTTTCAGCTGTCTTCATATGGTCTTAGTATATGCTTACGAACACTCTACCCTGTCTGCAACTCAGAGGCAGTTGTGGTGGATTGGTTTCCAAACAAATCTTTTTTTTTTTTTAATTCTAAATTCATATTTGAACTGCATGCAATCTCTGGAATATAACTTGCTTACAAGCACAGCTCTATCCTCACTAATGTCCCAGCATTGAGAGAGTAAAACTCTACACCCATTCAGTCTTTCACACAAAACACATTATTGGCTGCACATGTTGTACAATACAACATCTGGTTACTCAGCTTTATATAACAGCATTCTCTAAGGTTTTCATAAGATTTATCAATAGAGTTAAGTGAGGAGGGCTCAACAAACTTTGCTGCTGTAAAGGGACTAAATACAGTACCTGTGTGCACATGAAAACTTGTTATTTTGTGCAGGAGTTGCACAGTCTGGCCGACCTCATAGCTTGCTTGCATCTTTGTGGCCAAATACTATAGAGATTAATTCTTTTGGCAGTAAACTTTGGTTTTATGAGGTTAACAGATTGAACTGTTTATCAAATCTTTTTTTAATCTAACTTGAATATCAGAAATCATAATGCCTTCTGTAGTTCAATCATTTAATCTCATCAACTCAGACTGAATGGTAAATATTTAAAAAGAAATATTCATTTTACTTTACAACAGAAGTCTTGTGTAGTGCTTAATTGGTATTGGATATCAAAGAATGTCAACTTCAAGATTTTTGTTTAATGTTAAATCCATACCTAATCATTTGTCTTTCTAATAAATTTAGAAATATGTTTATTGCAAATTAAATCACTTAGAAACAAAAATACTAGTATACAAACTGTCTAGCAAGAAAATTAACCTGATATTAAATTTTATTTGGATATTCACAAGACTTTCTTTTATGAAATGATTTTAGAAAACATCAAAGTGTGAAAACTAGTATAGCCATAACATACAAGACTAAGAATTAGGTGAAATTTTCTGGTATAAGTAGATTTAATGTATTATGGTTTGGAATTTAAGCAGATTTGCAATAAAATCATTAAGTAATTCCAAAATATTAGTGTGTAATGTCTCATTGATTACAGTATAATCATTCCTGAAGATTTGCAGCCTTAAATATTTTTAATGTAACTAAAATAAGGATAAAAGTTACTGAAAATTAACAGAAATGGTATATAAAAAAAATAATTAAAGTAAATGGCTTTTAGGAAAATTTAATTTTTATCATTTTAACTTAGAATACTTCATATGGAAAAGATCAACTTTATAAAAAAAATAATTTAGGAAAACATCAAACTAGTTTTTGTAATTGTGGAAAAAAATCAGTTATAAATTGACTTTTTGATTTTGCAGTGTTGACTTTGTCAGTAAAATCACTCAGAAAATTGGAGATAATATAAGTCTTTCTCTTATGAGAAGAGACAAAGGGTGTGTGTTTGCTGTCCCTGTCACTCACTGGAATGGAGTTATTGAAAAACCTTTTTATATTGATGAGGGTAAGATCAAATTTTTTAGTATTGTGTAAAATAACTGAAAAATAAAATAAAACTTGTGTAAAAGCAGATACCACACTTGTTTCAAAATGTAACTAAAATTGTCAAAATCACATTAATATTTTATTTCAGTGTGCTGGTTTTTGTAGCCTATAATTAATAGATTGATAAGAAAACATTTCAAATTCTGAAAGCAGATTGGTGTACTTGCAAAATTCTGTACACATGAAAGTGCTTATTTAAACTTTGTAGTAAATGTAATGGCTCAGAAACAAATGTCACTTAAGTAATGAGGACATGAACAAGGGTAATGGTGATGCTTTAAAATGGGCAACTCATTGCTATCTTGTTCAGTTATTTATAGTGTACCAGATTCTGGTCTCTTGTATGTGGAGTCAGTATCAAACAGATGATGAGGTTAGGAAAACCCAAAAGAGTTACTGTTGAAAATTTCCACAGTCAGATTACGTCTTTTAAGGTAACCTGGTTGAAAAATTTCATTTAAAATGTAATATAGGCTAGAATTTCTTTTAACTTTTTTTTGTAAATTATTTCATGAGGCTGGGTTGAGGTTCAAAAGTTCCTTAATTCATTAATTTTGACATTCTGACATATCCAACAATGTTTTACAGACTATGGATTATTTCAGATGGGACATCAGAAGTTGGATATCTTTTTTTTCACAGATTCTGTCTCGAGTTTACTAGCAGCCATGCTAAGATTCAAAGACATTGAGGTGATCATTTCTTACTATTTCTTAGTGCAAAACAGAGTAGGCATGGGGGGGATGATCTGTTTTAGTGTGGACTTGTATCTGCATGTAGGAAAGGATGGGACTCCATGTTGTCCAGGGTAACACATCTCACAACAATTACATATTGAAATGTAATTCTTCATTTAGCAGTGAGATCTTTAAGGTTGTTCAGTTAGACTGAACGTCAGTATGGTGCAGCACTGTGTGAATACTGGGAAGTACAGGTGTTGTCTCATGACATTTTGTATTACACTGATAATTTGCAAGCATGCAAGTGCATTGTGACTTTCCAGCAATTGACTCAGTACTTTGTGTCTACTCTCATGTTGTAGATTGAAATATGAAACTTCTACTCTTGTTAGACATTAACCAAAACTTGTGCTGTGATTGAGTGAATATTATATGTTCAAAATATTTCAGCTTTTATTAGCCCTGTTAGGTCATTGATGTAATACTTCAATCTATGGATCTTTTCATAACTTTAATTATTGAAATGTAATTGAGGAAATTGTTATTTAAACATCCACTTTTATTCTTGTACACATGCTGCATTTTAGTGACAGAAGATATTCATCTTAAATGTTTAAGATGTTTAATTGATCTTTTAAGAAATTTTACAGTAACTGCCTGTTACTTTTTCTTAAGAGAGAATATAAAATGTAGAAGTTCAAAAATACACAATCTGTAAAATACCTTTTTCAAAAATACACAATCTGTAAAATACCTTTCTCAAAATACACAATCTGTAAAATACCTTTCTCTAGGAGTTTAACAAAGTGTCATCAGTGAAAAAGTAGGAAATTTCTTTTTGCAATTATTTTCACATGTATAGGAGGAATAGTTTATACTTTATATATATACTTATTTTTTTTTCATATGAAGTATCATCAACATATGGGTGCTAGATTTAAAGGTGAGCCTAATTAAGTGGTTCAGCTCTATTTCATATTAGGTAATGCTTGATTAATACAAGTAGCTTCAGAAATATAGTAAGACCTGTAACTGTTTGTTTTAAGACTTTTTTTTTTTCTTTTCCAAGAGTAATTGAAATTAAATTTAATCCTTTATTGTTAATATTTAAATTTTTCTAACATTTTGTTTTGATGACTTTTGTATTAGTTGCTGCTACCACATGCTTTCAGAAGCTTTTGTTAGCCTCCCCAGAACAAGTGAACACCATTTTAAACCGAGAAAGAAATGAAATGTTGGCTCAACTTAAGGAGGAAAGTGATACCCCAGAGTCATGCTTTATAGAGTCAGCTTTACAAGTATGTCTGGAAAAACACCAAAGTGACATTAATATGTACTATTAAATGTATGAAACGTTATTGTTTGTTTTTGTCAGTTTACCAGTCAACAGTGAAAAAACACAAGGCTTGAGTAAATGCAATACCTCTTTTTATTTTGCACTTGTATTTTTTACTATTATAAAAGTAACTGGAATGTAAAAATTGGGAACATGCTAAGTTTGAGATTTACAGTCATTCTACAGATAAGAAATGCAATTTATACCTATTCCCGATTTTTTTAATGGTTGTTACAAGGTCCATCCAATTGATCAACCTTGTGTGGAGAAATGGTAGAGAAAATAATAGATAAAAATAAAGATTCTGTTAGAAAAGTTTCATATTTGTTTAGGAGGTTTTATAGATTACAGAAATGAAAATTGAAAATTTTCAGAGGAAGAAAAGTATTTATCTTAACATGAAAATAACTTTGAACTGTGAAACTATCAAAATTCTTGACTCCTTATATTAATGGACAAAGTTTAGTAAAAAGACTTAATTTAAAATTCTTGATGATTTGTCATCAAAAGACGTATTTACCAAAAGCTTGAAATATTTTTGTGAAGATAAATAAAATGTGATAAAAGTTACATTATGAAAATTGGTTGTCACATGGAGTCATGAGGTCAGTGTAATCCACTGTGCTTGTAGATAGAGTTAAGTTGATAGTGTTTAAAAATATTTTAAATAAATTTAAATCAGTGATGTAAAATCTGTAGTTCTAAATATTACTTAATGTGTTTGTGTAAACATTCTAAAGATCTTGGATGAGAGAGAGAAAGCTCTACATAAACAGCAGTTACTACAAGATGAAGCTTCACTGCTCATGACTCAGTTTCACATCTCTGAAACATTTCCCTCCCATGTTGCTGATGATGCAAGGAATGTGGCAGCATCACAATTAGAAAAATGGAAAACAGAAAAGGTATGGAAAATGTTTTATTCAGACTGGCATGAAAATACAATTTGGTTGTCACTCTTCTGTTGATTCTTTCTTCTTTAATGGACCTAAATTTATGTTTCTGTCTCTAGCATGAAAAATATGTAGACCCTTTTGCTGATGAAAATGATGACCTGGTTAATTTAAGCACTGCTGGAGGTAATGAAAATGCAGACTTCTTTACAAGTGTTGTGAGTAAGTGTAATTATGATGGATTTTTTTTTGTTTGTGACTATTAATAGAGGATTGATGTGAAAAGATAAATTTTCCTTCCATCAAGTATCTTTTGTATGTCAGAACATAAAGTTTTGGGTTACAGGAAATGTTCTTCAGAAATGTGTGTCAGCACATCTATTGTATCTTAAAGGTGTCAGTCATTTGATCCTTCCAGGTACATAGTTGTAATTTATTTTAGTAATATAATTATTCAGTTAACTTTTGATTTGATTTTAATATTTACTTTCATACTTATATTAAGGATAAAACTTGTATCATTATTTTTTCAAGATAAATACATTTTTTGGTTAAATTTTTAGTTTAGTATTTGTGTGATAATGAATATGTTTCTATTATTAAATCAGTAACATAGATTGTTAAGTAATGTTTATTTATTCTTTGTAAAATGCTTAGTAAGTAAATAAAGCTGTGTGTTATGTAGTGTTCTAGGTAGTTTGTTCTTGTAGGAAATAGTTATATATGTGTCACTCCACACTTAAAAGTTTGTCATAAAACAAACATAACATTGATTTTGTACCAGCAACTGATGAACACAACCTCAGTAATGGTGGGACAGGAAGTAATGTACAAATCTGTGAACAAACTTCATTTCTTGAGTTGAACAATCCCCAGAATTGTACTGATGAAGAAAGAATCGATACCAAGAAACTTAGCAGAAAAAACTATTACTTCTATCAAGGTATTTCTGCTTTTGATATATTAAAATTGAGGAATACATTTTATCTCTTCAAAGTTGTGATGCTTTCAAAGATAAGTAGTACTGAAAAAGATATGATTTTGTAATAGGGGCAGGTAGAAGTGTTAGTAACTTTTTCAGTTTTGTCATATTTCTCCCTTTTCTGATAAAAATTGTGTTTTATGCCGCTGATGATAGAAATGTTGGATGTTTCTTTTTCATTTCAAACAATATCTCATTGTTTTATAGCTAATCTTAAAAAAATGGGAATTAGCATTTTTTGGTGGATCTGACTATGGTACATTGTTTTATTAGAATTTAGAACCCCAAGTAACATAAATGGGCTGTTGATGGGTATGTTATAAAACCTAAGTACAGCAGGTATATAACTGGTGAAGATGCTTTTATCCTATAAACAGTTTTTCTACCATGTCTTTTAAAATGATATGTACATACCATATGTTGAACATACCCATTTATGAGCTTTGATGGAAATTATAACTTTCTGTAACTCTTTAAAGTATTTAATCTATTTCAAAAGCTATATGTATCATAGGGATAATTTTCTGAGTAGGTTTGTTGTAACTGTTTGTGATATATGACTTGCAAAGCAACTGCACTTGCAGCCACAGCATTATTACATTCTGTCTGTAATCAGTTAGTAATCATATGAACTTTACCATTTCGATGTTGTGCATTCAAGTGGTAAAGAACTGAATTTTATACTGCTCTTTTGATCATCGTGGAATTGCAAAAAGTTGCACCATTTTTACGGCTATTAAAATTAAAACAGTACATTGGTATATGTTTTAAAAGACTAAAATACCATTATTTCATTGCTGAATCTAGAGGCACCGATTAAGTCATCAGAACATTTTATGATGTTATCCGTAGGTTACATCATGAATACCATGTTTTATTCACAGAAGCTTCAGCAGATTGTTTTTGTTTATGAAAGTATTTAAATAAAATTATATACAATGTATCTTAACTTTAGAAGCTGCCGAAAAATATCTTTACTAATGAAAATATTTTGCTTAATATTTTCAAATTGAGTAATGTGGGTTTTAGTTGTAGAATCTGCAGAAAATACTTTTACCAATGAGAATTTTACAACAAAAGTGTCAACAGTTTTGTGATATATCAACCACTTCTCATTCAGGAGTTCAGCAGGGTGGGGATATTTCAACCATTTATTACTAAACAGTTATACAGGTTAATTTCTTAAAGAGTCATTCATCTTTCCTTCTTGATAAAGAGCTTATTGGCACTGTTTAATTAGTAATTTTACTTTGGAATGTTTGGGTTTTTGTTTTGAAAATGAAAATAATGCTATAAACTTATTTCTGCAAATGACAAGAAAGGGTTGACATCTTGTTGTTTGATATATTGTGTGATCAAGTTTCTTAGTGTATAGATAAGGCATTTAGATGTTTGGTATTAAGAATATTTTGTACTTCTCTCAAACTTTGCCCTGTAATGATTTTTGTTTTTCAATTAAGAGTACTATATTAGTTGTTTTAAATATAATTTGAAATACATTTATTTTTATCACTGACAGCTTCTGATGGACAGAATATTTTCCTACATGCTCTGAATGTTCGTATGTTGGTAAAAGAATATGGAAGTCTGGAGAATAGTCCTACTACAATAACTGCTAAAATAGTGGATCTTGAGGGTGCTTCTATGGATGAGGTTTGTATTTACAAACATGGTGTCAGTCTTTTGATCCTTTCAGGAACTTGTCTTGCTGGTTGTTTTTACAAATATTAGTTCAAAAACTTGAATTGACTAAACTGTGCTGTTTTCTTTGTGCTAATTCTGTACTGTAACTTTTACAAAATAAGTATTCAACATTGCATTATTATTCTTTCCTCATTGTTAGCCTAGAAAACTGTAAATGTAACTTCATAGAAGTAGTCTGTTCTACCATAATACAACAGGCAGAATGCTTTAGTTGACAACTTCTACTGTATTCTCCAACAATTCTTTTTAACAGTGTTCAAATTAGTATTAAATTTTGAAAGAATATAAAGAAGTTGATGGTTTTACATGTGAATTGTTGTATGCAGGGATTAACTTATAATTTTGACTTTTATAATAATACTGAAAAAAAAAGGTTGGATGTATAAGTATGTTTAATAGGAATGTTATTTTAAAGAATAGTCAAAATATGTTAAGGACAGGGATATGTGCATTGTATCTGCAAATTATTTTGGTTTTGTACCTTAATTTGATGGGTAAAATTAATTTATTTCTGTATACTACTGCACTCTGTTTTGTCGTTTTTAACTGATTTGATAATTGTCAGAGGCTGTTATATGATTTGTTACTAATACATCACACATTTAAGATAGATCAGAGTTTCTTCTCATTAGACTTGATTTTAGTGGTCTTCTGATTGTGAAGGAAGTAATTCAGGTTTAAGCTTACCAGTTTTTGTCTATGAACTTCAGAAAAACTATGTAAAAAATACATCTCAACCTGCTTGGAAAGTCATGATATTGGGCAGAAAGCTTCATTTGCACTGGATATAGATGATATTTGTGTGGTTGACATCCTAGTGTTATAAATATTTTTTCACTTTTCATTTTATAGTTCTTATTAATAACCCTATACCAAATGATAAGTACTGTTTGTTATTGCCAGGAGTTTGAACCTCAACTTTTTTGGAAGCTGTACGTTAAGGTACTTCAGGATGTATACTACCCTAGGTTATTTTTTGTAGAAACGAGCGAATTAGAGCATTTTCTGTCACATGGTTAATACTTTTTTAAAGTTTTATATCAGGGTGGTACTAGTGGAAGTCTTTAAAGAATTGTATGATGTGTGAATAATTTTCTAACTTAATATTTTTTAATTTTGTGTTGACATAGGCCAGTAGGAAACGTATGAGATACCTTCGACACTTGCCTGTGACTTGTGAATTTCAGTTTGTGGAACTTGAAATAAAACCTCCTGTCGTGTCTAAAGCAACTGTAGATTTGTTTATGAGTAAGTCTTTAGACTGTTATGTGCTAGTCTTAAATTTCAGTAATATGCTTGCAATATTTTTGTTTTTTAGTACTTTAAAACAAAAATTAAGTTTATAAATGGTTGTATGTTGTTTAGGATTATAATAAATATTAAATTGTGGCTTAAAGAAACTTCTTTATTGTACTGAACTTTAAAAACATACTGTAAGATTATCATGTTACTGACATGTATTTTACTTGTTATTAATGCAGTATCTTATGATGTTTGTGCTTTAAATACCAATTTAGATTTGGTTTCAAACAGTTTAAAATCCATGTTAATTTTTATCATATCTTCACATACACCTCAGAATGGTTTTGTTCGTTGGGGGTACAGAGATAGTGACTGATCAAAGTAAATTTAAGAAGAAATTGGTAATACTTTAAATAATTCCAGTTGTCAGTAAATTTGTGGCTTAAAATATCCTGTATTGATAGGAATAATATAATATTATGTAACAGATTTACTGTTAGACATTTGTTTTAGTGCCTACACTTATTTCTGGATATTTTACTGTTTTGCATGTGACATGTTCTTTACTAGGTATTGTGCAAGTCTAGCCTGTTCTTTAAATTTGTGTAACATTCATGTGTATAAGAATAAACAATGTACTATTGTTGCAAGCAAACTTTGAAGATTCTAAGGTCTTGTGTGATTGATATATAAAAACCAACATGCTGAGATAGAGATTATTATTGTTAGTCAGCTACAGTCAATGTACTATAGGCCAGGAAGCCATAATTGTGAGTAATGCCTATTAATCGAAAAACCTAGAGAATTTGATGAAGAATGTTTATAATTTTCAAATATTACAAACTGTTCAACTTCAGTGAATTACTCTGGACTTTAGTATTTTTATGGGGACATTAAATATTATTACTGGGAAAACTTAGCAAGCTAGCTGGCATAATGAAGGTGTGACAATATCAACTCAGAATTAATTTGCTCATCATGGACCTCGATCATTGATTAAACATTCAGTTCTATACTGGATATTGAATCAGTATAGTCTATTTGTAAAACCTCTTGTATATAAACCATCATTTTTAGTAACTATTAGTAATCATTATTGTAAATTGTATAATGTTTTGTGTGCATATTAAAATATGTGTTCAAAAAGGAAATTGTGTGTATCAGTCTTGTTGGCAAAAAAACGTGTAATTGATATTTAATTAATTTAATTAACTCAAATTAAAATATTGGTTATTTGAAATAGTAATATGTAACTTGCATAACATAAATCAGAGACTCGTTTGAAATAAATTATAATACATAACAATTATTCCTGCCAAAACAGCACACTATTCAAGCCAAAATTGTACAAACTTAACATGTTTCAGTGTTTGTTTTCCAGCACAACAATTTTATATGTAATCAGGTTTAATAATGGTTGTTTTCCATGATATTTATGATGTAGAGTATATTGTATGTAATCCAGATATTACCAGAAACTTTGTGTCTTTTAAGTATATGTATGCTATACAAAGTTGTAACTTTTTTTTTCAAACCAGAATAATGTGATTGCTATTTAGTGTTTTTAATTTGTGCCATGTATGCTAGAAGTACAGAAATTCCATATAAAAATAGAGCAAACTAAAACTGGTATGACTTTACAAATAAGTGTTCCTAAAGGTAAAGTTGGCCAAACATCTTGGGTAAGATCTCATGAGAGCTGAAGGTAAATTAGTAATATTATTAGTATTTGTTTAATTGAAAATTCATGTTTTCAAGATTTAATTCAAATGGTTATGCAGTTTGAATTCTCAAAGTTGTTAGTGATAGTTGGGAAATTTTCATCAGGCTTCATGCCTTGTATAATACTAAATAAAATTTATTGCACCATTGGGACATCTGTTTTACTTCTAGATCAAAAATATGTATGTTAGCTTCTTCTATAACTGATTTTAAATATTGTAGGAGAACATATTGCAACAAGTACAAACAGCTTAATTAATAGTAACTTCTGCTCAGAGCAAGCTACTGGCTTCAAATAATGAGCATATCTGATTAAATTTACTTTTCTTATATTTTCACTTAGAAAGATTAGAATGTGTTGTCTCAGCAGTTGGGCACTCTCAGTGTTAATAATATATTTTCTCAAGGAAAGTTGTTTTATTGTAACTTGCTTATAATTTCAGAGCCTATGTTTGAATGAGGTGTATATACTAAACTATTCGCTACACAGAATGCAATACTGAATGCATAATACAGCAGTGTACAATATTAATGTTTAATTTTAGTTGTGTAGTCACATCTTCATTAAAATTGTAACACAGAAAGAGAAACTTTTATTTATTCATGAATAAACATATTTGTTCCAGTCATCAAGATGTTATTTTTTGGAGGGGAGGATACAAGAAATATTAGAAACTGTAATATCAGAAGTAAATTATGCCAAAAAACAATCTTTACGTTGCAGTTCTTTACTATAAGTTTTTAATACACAATGAATACATTAGTTTTTAATTGTAGTCACTGCTCAGCCCTCTGTAATTAAGTTGAAATTAATGAATCAAACAGAAACAAACATGTTTTAAAAATACTTTTAATTCTAAACTTATAAAACAAAATCAATGAGTTTCTAACAAAAGGTACTCTACCTGTGTAGACAAATTTTATAAGGCAATTTTATAACAAAACCTTAAGATCACCCATTATACTTCTATGTAAAATTTGGCTACTTTAGAGAAATAAAGTCAAGTGAATTCATAAAAACGTTTTAAATGTTCAATGAAAGTTTTTAAACTAGTGAGTGTAAAAGGTCCAAGCACTCCATTTATTACTAACACCCTAAAAGTATCAACACTTGGTATTTTTCTTAAAGAAACAATGTTTAAGAAAATTCCCTTTTTAAAATAAACTTCTTCCTATTTAATACAAGTTGTATTATTCTTAGTTATCAGTTGCTCACAATAAAGCAAATATGCACCAACATAACAGCTTTGAGTACTGCTGTTACTATGATTTTTGTGAGTAAATATTTCTTTTTTTTGTTACAAAATTTGGTTTTTATACTTATAAACTTCACAAAAATGTGTGAAAGCTGCAACCTGAGTGAAACAGATGATATACATTCCAAGCAATTGTGAAGCCTAGAAAAAACAGCTGGTGCATAGCTTTAGCATTGTCCAGTTTTAGAGTTATTGTGAATTACACCTATTTCTTTAACTTCATGTAAAAAATTGTAAACAATTTTTTATGTGAATCTCATTTACTACATGATAATTTGTTTTCATTTTTAATATCAAATTATTAACTTTTCTGCATTAAAGACTGAAATACTTTATTTATTGCTAATTAATTAATTATATTTTACTCCAAGTTTCTTTGGTAATTATTTGTGCTTTATTTTAGACTGTATTTATACTTGCACTTGCTGTTTAGTACTAGCTGTCACATTTTTAAAATAATTTTGCAATGATTCTGTTCATAAGATTATTCTTTCTATAATTGTGTGTTGTAACATGATATTGATGAAAGATTACATTTTTAGTAACTTTATTCAATTCACACCATAACAGTTGTTATTAAACAGTTTGTTACTATAAATAGCAAATCATCCACCACTGTCTTTCTTTAGTGACTTAGAGCCCTGGTATTGTGTGAAAAGCTTTGTTGGTACTGAATAAAGTATATGTTATGTGGTTGACATTTTGTTATATTTTATTCTATAATTTCACTCCAGATGTCTTAATCATAATTATGTGGGATTGTTTATTAAAAACTTGTCATGTGAATGTGTCCTCCAAGTTTGCATACTAGTATCACAAGAATAATTGTATAACATAATAGAAGTGTGTAGTTATTGCATATATAAATATATTAGAGCATTAAGTATCTTTCAAACTTATTAGTTTATAAAATCAGTTATATTTTTTCCTTTTTCCCTCTTCTCAAGGTGAAATAGTGAAACGACGTCGTTTAAGAAGCCGTAAAGCTCGACAGGAAAAAAACAGAGAAAAGTATATTGAAAAAGAAGAACTGAAGAAACTAGGAATAAGTAAAGTCTATGTTTTTTAAAAAAACATAATACTGTTGTAGGATAAAGTCTCATAATAATGATTTTTATGACTAGAGTAAGGGGTTAAACCTCACTTTACAGTTTAATTTATTAGCAGAAATGTTTGAAAACTTTTTAAATTTTATTACAGAAAATATTTTTAATGCACTTAATGCCTTTTTTCAAGATAACTCTTTTATGTTCTTTTGCTGCTTGCTCTACAGTCTGCATGCTTTTTATTGTTAGTACTGAGTAGAAAGTGTAATTACTTGAAAAATCAATAAGAAATTATACTCTTGTCTTAATGTATTTTATTTTTGTTAAATGCAGAATTAAAAAATTAAAATATTTTTATAATTTGTAGCTTTGTATATAATAATCTTTACTATAAGGCCATTGCTGCTTCAAAACAATTTGACAAGGATCTTGCCTCCTCTCACAAGATTAGCTGTTCTTGTACATGCTGTTCTCTATATGCGAGTTGTTTCTTTACATTTTCTGCAAGCCTTCCATTTTCTTCTGTTCAAATTATTATAGCTCAACACATCTCTTATGTAAATCATCACACATTGCCTTTAAACCAATAGTGGCATATGCTTGGATGGCACAAGTGACACCATCTACACACCTCTGCCCGAGGTATCACTTCTCATTTAGCAGCATTCAAGTTAAGATACACTGTTTTGTGTGGCTAGTGTTTCTGGTGTGACAATTTTTTTTTTTTAATACCACATGAAGTGACTACTTTTCTATTTTGATTCATTCCATCAATTAATTTATTAATATTTATCAGTTCATTTTTGTTGTTGTGTTTTGGCATTCAAATTTTGTGAACCTTTTCTCGTGCAGTGAATTAAAATGTTCACATTACCATTTTATGGGTCACACTAGTGATCAGTGTTTTTCTTCAGGCTTCTGTTGCAGAAGACCTGACAGTGGAATTTGTTGGCTTTTATATGTTGGGAGATTGAATTTTACGTGGGTCAACCTCTGTTCCTAGCCATTGCCAGGCTCCTCCTGAGTCAACTGAATTTGTGCAGAATGATGAGGACTCATCTTTTCATGCCACTGGAATTTGCCAATCTTTTTCATTTATGGCTGGAGGCATCACTTAGACCTAATTTGGTCTTTGTGGATTTTGTCTCATGTTTGTGAT
This sequence comes from Tachypleus tridentatus, assembly GCF_004210375.1. Classification (NCBI taxonomy): domain Eukaryota; kingdom Metazoa; phylum Arthropoda; class Merostomata; order Xiphosura; family Limulidae; genus Tachypleus; species Tachypleus tridentatus. The sequence goes on along the minus strand of NC_134837.1, from coordinate 102,853,968 downwards.
GTTTTATCCCTTTCCCATGTTTTTTATTCACCTCGTCTTTTCTTATTGTACAATCAAGCTTTGTCTATGGCTTTGGCATTACATGTGTGGTTTCTTTGTTGTTGGGATTTTATTAGGTCAGGATGCCTTTTTGTCTCGGGCAAGTTTACCCTTGATCTATCGCACAAATTTGTTTGACACCTTTTCTGAAATATTTGGTATTTGATACAGTCCTTAAAAATATTGACCTTCAAATAACATCAGTCTGCCAACAATCCACCTTTACAACTTTTGTAGTCTTTTTGCATCATGTGCTTCTTATTCCTTTTTCCTGTCCTCACTCATTCTTTATAATTGGGGTACTTCTCCTACTTTCCTATGTAGCCCTTGTCATCACCAGTACCTGTGACTACATTGTGGGTTTGGGTCTGGCAGGGGCCTTTTTGAGTTTCTTCTTCACTGGCATCCTTTCATGAATAATTAGTTGGTGATGTGGGTTCTTTCAGAAGGATTAGTTATTCCTTTCCCCACCTTCTGTTTCTCTCTGCTCTGTTTTCTTTCCTCCTTTTCAAGATTCCTTGATCTGCCAATATCTGTCAGAAATGATTCAAGAATTTATTTGGAAGTGGGCAATAGAACTAGGTTCCTATCATTTTGGGGGTTTTCTTCCTGATTTTTGTTGTCCCCAAGAAAAGTTTGGATAGATTGCAAGTAATTGATTTATCTTGCCTCAACTACTTCATTGCACTACCCATATTCACCATGAAGTATTTTCTCACCCTGAGATGGACATTTTATTCAAGGTTGTGGATGATGAAAATGGATGTTTTCAGCATTTATTTACACATCCTGATATCACACTGGTCTTTCTTTCACCTTAGATTTGTCCATCTTAGGGTTGGTTTACCAATTTTAGGCTCTCCTAATCAGACTTACCTTGTCACCATATGTTTGTTGAAATAGTCTGGACTTCTGCACGCCATCTTCACACTCTGGAGATGCTATTTCCTTGCTCCATGGGTGGTTGGCTCCTTTTAGTTCATTCTGAGGAGAAATCAACCACTCATTCTCACCAATTCCTTTCTATTATGATTTTGATGAGGCATTTGGTCAAATTGGAGAAGTCTTTCTTTGACTCACTCAGTATCTGGTCCACTTGGTTTTTTTTTTTATTTTGACATGAATATCAGTTACACACACACATGCTGCCTTTACGTCTTCATGCAATAGAACTTTTGGTTCACCATGCTCTCACAACTTCTTCACTTTCTGCTCTTTAGGTACCATTACTTTTGTGGATAGTCTTCCAGGACTGTATTGGCCTCTCATTTGTACCTGTATGAGATATGAGATCCCTTCAGTGGGTGCTTCACAAGCATGTGAACCATGCTTTGGATCCTCTTTTCAACCTTACTTCTTTTCCTTTTACTTTGAGACAATTCATAATGGTGGCTTGACAAAGTCCATACATCGGTGGATGTGTAGCTTCCTCTCCTACATCTGGATCTACATTGTTTTCAGATTCATCCCTTTAGGAATAAGGGGCATGGGTCAATCACTAGCCATTTTCAGACCACTGGTTTGCTGAAAAAGCACCTTGCATGTCAATATTCTGAAACTTTCAGCCATACATCAGGCATTGCATCACTTCTTTTTCCTTGCCTGTCATTGTCTGGTGATGGCTCATTTAGATAGTGCTATAATGGTAGCACATAGCAACCATAAAAGAGAGCACATTGTTCAGAGATTTCTCTTTCCAGATTTTGGACCTATTTCATTGGGCTAATATACATCGCATTCATCTTATAGCATGTCATGTGCCAAGTGCTTTCAATCTAGTTGTGGAATTCCTTTCCATTACACCTTGCCGGACTCTTGGTCTTAAAGTTGCTAGACCCCATTCATCACCAAGGACTTTGACTCTGCACTGGGGCTTTCCACACCTCTCCAGTTCAAAGCTTATACGTTGAATCTCATGAACCTTCTCTGCACCTTCGCCGTTTGCAACTATCTTTACTATATTCTTCAAAACTTTGTTCCTTACCAAAGCATCCCACCTGGGGATGTGTTTTCCTTCCTCAGTGGGCCGTACTTTTTCAGAACAGATGATCTGCCATTGCTCCTTTGGCCTTCGCATCCAGGCGCAATTGGATGACTTGGGTCTGTTTTTGGATAACATTGCAGATTTCACAGGTCAGCCCATCCCACCATGGCTTATTACACTTCCCAAATGTGACCTTTCTTTCAGTCATCTGAAACGGGCAGATACTCCAGATTGGAAGTACCGTCATTTATTTAATGAACATCTTTCAAACAATCATTCCGTTCCCATTTATACAGATTGTTCCAAATCAGGTAATTCAATGGGCTCTGCTATGGTTTGCTGCAGTTCGGTGGTTGTGCACAGAATCCCCTCTACAGCTTCTGTGTTCACTGCTGAACTGTATGCCATATCTCTTGCCCTGGATCATATTGAAGCTGAGCAGTACTCCAACTGCACTATTTATACTGACTCGCTTAGTTCTATACTGGCCCTGGAATCGCTACACATTGGCTCACACCTGGTTCTCACTGATATTCAAAACTGACTGGCCCATTTCTCATTAACTGCTACTTCTATCCAGTTTTTCTGGATACCAGGCCACGTTGGTATTCGCAGGAACAAGCTTGCAGACATGGCAGCTAAATCTATGCTCCAGCACTATCACCATTGTGCCTATTCCGTACATGGACTATGGTCTTGTATTCAAGGCTCGGCTCCGTGCCAGCTGGCAGTCCACTTGGAGTGTGCAACGCGACAAGTTTTTTCAAAGAAAACCCTATAATGGGCTTTGGCCATCTAGCTTCCATAAGGTTCGGAAGGAGGAAGTTGTTCTAACTAGACTACACATTGGTCACAGTTTTTTAACTCATTGTTTTCTTTTATCTGGAACTGATGCACCAGTGTGTAGTTTGTGTAACATTCAAATCACTATCAGCCACATTTTACTTTTTTGCCATCGTTATGATTCTCAACGACAGCACTATTTTAAACATGTTTTTTCCCAGGGTTTATCTGTAACATTGGACAGTGTTATTGGTGATGGTGACACTGTCCACCTTGATAAAGTTTTTAGTTTTTTAATGGCCATTAATCTTTTTAATCTCATTTAAGTGTTGCATATTTATTCATTACACCTTTTTAATTGTGGTTCCCTTTTCACAGTTTCATTCTCTAGTTCAATTTGAAATTGAAAAATGGCCAGAACATTAAATAACTCGACACCAGGACTGGAAAGGCCAACTTCAGGTGACTAAAGCTGCTGTTTGAACTATCCGTTTGAACTACTCGTTAGTTGTCCTGGCAAGTTGTTATTCCAATTTTGCTACGTGTCTTTTAAACTTTTATTACTTTACCCTTTGGTATCGGCCATAATGACACATAACCTGGAACCAGGACTGGAAAGACCAACTTCAGGTGACTGACGGTGGTTCTTGAACTTACCTGTTAGTGTTCCTGGCGGGTTATGATCATTACCATTTTGCTAGAGTAAGTACTTTCCAACTTCTTTTACTCTGCTTTCTCTCTTACCATTGTAAACTAGGTGTCAACATTGTTTTTATGCTTTTTCATATGTTACATCCCAACTTACACATTCTGCATCTTCACACCTTTGGTTTGGTTTCATACATCAAGTTGCTAGTTCCAGATAGCTGTCTTTTATGGAAGTATACCAGTAAAAGTGGAAAACCTTCTACTGTTGGCCTACTAACGGGGTTTCCTGTTGACGAGCTTACATGGATTTGTATGACAGAATTTCTCACCTAGCTTTTCAACCATGAGTTATTAATCTCCTTGCTTTTTGGATATTGAGTATTCTTATCCCATACATTTCATTTTTTCTGATAATGTAGGGATTTTACTTCCCCTGTGTTTACTGTGATCATGCATTCATTCTGAATATGTTGCTCTCCCAGGTGCCATGCCCTTCTGAAATGGGACATTAATGTGGTTTTACACTCCCTTACTTTACCTCTGTTTGAAAGACTTTTCTCATGTTTATTCTTTCATCTGTCCCTTGAAACATATTTCCTTCTTTTCTTCGCCAGTGGACATTGATGGTCAGATTTGTTTGCCATTGATGCTTCACGTACTCTTTATCGTCCTAGCAATTTTCTCTTTTATCCAAATTGTTTCTATCTCCCAAGAACCTCAGCAGCTCAGGAGGGTTGTTCATCATTCTGCCTTATTTCTCTTCCTTCTATATCCCATCTGTACATCCTTCAGTGTGGATTCTTGTATGTGGCAAGGGGACCTCCCAGAGAAGGTTGTTATTCCAGTTTACTTCCTCTGGGATCTAAACATCCATCCACATGTTTGTTGTGTGGGGTAACCCATGAAGGGGAGGAGAGGATCCTGGTCATTGAGGGGTCCAACCCTAGTACACCACTTTGGCCTTGAATTCCTGTAGGTGGGTGGCTTTGGGGTGGCCCCCCAGGGTTAATCGGCTAATCCAGTTGGGCTAGAGTCAACTAAGTACCAATGTTGGATGTTCTCAGTGGTGTTGTAGATATTGTATCTGGTGCTGGTGTTTGGATATAGGACTTACAAAACCCTGGTGTTGTTGCAGTGTCATTGTTTAGCACTGTAGTGCATCTCTTTGTAGGGCTCCAAGATAGGTGGAGTTGGTTGGCACTAAAACAATCTTTCTTTATTATGGATCCCCCTAATGAAATTAAAAAAAAGTGATAAAACAGACCACTGGTAAATGACCACATCCTGAAGATTCTGAACAGCAATCTTCAACTTCTTCAATGGCTACACCTCATTTTCTGATATTACACACTTTATCAGACAAATTGTTAGGGCAGATGTCTCCATTTTTTATTGAGAAGGGACTAGAGGGACTTGCTTGCTCTCCTAAGTCAGTCAGAAAACTTCTCTGGTGACATATTGGTGAAAACATTCACTCCCTAAATACAGTGAACTCCTCTTGCATTTGAAGGCTGTTGGGGATATACCCATTGAGGTTACTCCCTAAGCTACTTTGAATTATTCACGAGAAGTTATTATTGAGAGGGATTTGAAGAACATCCCCGAGTTGGAGATCCTCACTGATTTCTTCACCCCAGAATCTTTACAGTGAGGCACATTTCTACTTGCAAAGATGGAATTATGATGTGGACCAATGTCCTAATTTTGACGTTTACTTCACTACGTCCACCTGTCACTGTTAAGGCAGGTTATCTTAATTGCAGGGTACCGCCATATATTTTGCAACTCTCTCGGATGTTTCCAATGTCAGCAGTTTAGTCACTCAAAGACATCATGTTGTGGTTCTTTGACATGTGCTTGTTGTGGTGGCAAGGACCACAATGCCTATGAGTGTAAAACAGACCCTCATTGCATTAATTGTAACAGCTTTCACCCATCCTGTTTTCATTCTTGCCTTGTTGGAAGAAAGAGGGCAGCATTTGAAAAACAATTCAAAACATTTCTTACCCCGAGGCTCAAAAGTTACTGTCCACCATTCCATCTCAGATTTACACTGCAGCACTTCATTCCACTGCTACAGTGAGAGTACAGACAGATCTTTCCATGCTCCCAAAAGAATCATTCTCAAACCATGTGAAAAGTCTTCTGTCTTCCACATTTAAAAAAGTTTATGAATCAACTTCAGCATTCATCTCTATCGCTACCATTCCTTCCAGTATATCTCTGGATCCAATTTCTTTGGTTCTGGATATGGGCATTTTCTTGGGTCCTCCTTCTTCAGCCCCGAGATGTAGAATGATCACTTGTTCATGGTCTTAGTCACTAGAATCTTCTTCCATCAGGCAATATAATTTTGCCCACCTTTTGATCTTGCTCTCTGGTAGCTAGGAAGTTGTTGATGTCCAGAGCATTGCTGCTACTTTCTGCTAAAGTTTTTGCTGGTATCTAGCACTTCTTCATCCTCCATCGTCTCAGCCATGAATACTCAGGCAGATTGATCACCTCTTTCCTTTTGGGCTGATTGTCTTTATGACTATAATCATCCATTTACACTGGTGGAACTCAAGCTGGCTCTTCATTGGTTGGACCTGATGATATACACTGCAAGATGTTGTGCCATCTCTCTTTACTATTCTTCTGGCTGTTTTTAACTAGATCTGGAAGGAGAATATTTTTCCTGATGTGTGGCACCAGATTATTGTCCTACCCTTCTTTAAGCCTGGGAAGAATCCCAAGATTCCTTCAAACTACCATCCAATTGCTTTGACGAGCTGTTTTTGTAAGACCTTAGAGAGGATGGTTAATGCTTGTCATTTTTGGTTCCTTGAATCAAACAATTTCCTTTTGCCCACCTAGTATGGGTTCTGATGGTGCCTCTTCATGGACCACCTGATTCAACATGAAATTTCGATCAGAGAAGCTTTTCTCAAGTGACAACATTTTGTTTCAGTATTCTATGACCTGAGAAGGCTTATGATAACACATGAAGACCTTCACTTATATATGGGTTGCGTAGCCATTTGCCCATTTATATAAACATTTTTTTATGGGAAGGTGATTCCAAGTTTGTGTGGGTTTGACACTTTCCTGTTCTTTCTTACAGGAACTTTGAGTTCTTCAGGGACAACCCTGGAGTGTCACACTTTTCAAGATAAAGATTAATATTACTGGACAACTCCCTCTGTGTCGACAACTTCCATATATTGTATCAGCTGTAGAACATGAAGTTTATTCAGTGGCAGCTACAGACTGCCCTCAATCGTTTACTGAAATGGACCATAGCAAATGGTTTTAACTTCTCTCTTACTAAAGCAGTTTGCATGCATTTTGCTGCAAATGGGGTATTCACCCCAATCATGAACTCTTGTTCAGTGAAGTTGTGCTTCCTGTAGTCCCTGAGGCAAAGATCTTGGGGCTTTTCTTTGACCGTAAGGTGACTTTCATACCGTACATCAGGCAGCTACAAGTCAAATGTACAAGACCACTGAACATCCTCTGTGTTCTTTTCTACCACTTGGGGAGCTGATTGATGTTCTGCGCTAAAGATATATTGTGCTATCTTTTGAATGAAACTGTATTATGGGTGTCTGGTCTATGGATCTGCCAGGACCGAGGCCTTGGAGATGCTGGATCTTGTTTGTCATCAGGGACTTTGGTTCTGCAAGAGGGCTTTCTGCATTTTGCCAGTCCAGAGTTTGTATACAGAATCTCATGTACCTCCTCTACACCTCTGCCATTTGCAACTGTCTTTATTGTATGCTTCAAAACTTTGATCCTTACAACAGCATCTTACCTGGGGTTGTGTTTTCCTTCCTCAGTGGGTCCTGCTTTTTCAGAACAGATAATCTGCCATTGTTCTTCAGTCCAGCATTGGACCATTCCCAGTATGTACCTCTCCCACTATCTTTATCATATTCCAGTTTCCTCTTCATGGGGATTTTTGTTTACCATCTGTAGCCATTCTTCAAATTTAGGTGCAACTCTGAATCCTTTTTTCTTTCAGAGTCCTTTTTCACCTCTTTCTCCCATGCATCCTGCTCAGTGGTGATTGGTGCCTGAATAACCTTGCATTATTTTGCTTCATAAACATGCTTGTTATGGACCATACCACCCATGGAGTGTATGGACAAAGGAGGTTGTTGCCCATCCCTTCCATGCAAATGAATAACTTGGTATGGTCTGCTTTTCAGAATGAAGTTTTTTTGGTCTTATATTACACTTTCTCTGGTGATGACTTTTCTCTGGATTCTCCACCTCACTGTATCCCTTCTTTCCAGTTGTATTCTTCTGGGGTGGTTGATTGTAGAGGCAGTTTCCTGCATGAGTTCCACAAAATGATGGCTATAACCATTTAGTCGAAAGCAGAATAGTGGTGTTCTGCTGGTATTGATAAGTCACTTCTTCCAGAAGAGTTGTCTTCACCTTACTGGATGTTGTGATCTCCTGACACCATTTACACAAACCGGAGTTTATCTGTCACCTTACTGGGCTGTGTGATCTTCTGATACTATTTACATTAACACTGCAGTTGAGTTGTCAAAATTGTAGCTCACCCCTTTGATTGGGAGCCCTTATTCTACCCTTGCATGGTTGTCAGCACCCCATGAAGAGATTTGGATAATAGTGAACCAATACCCATAAGTACTCGCAAAAGTTTTGGCTTTTCTATCATCTTCCCCAGTTATTCTGTGTTATGGGTCACAGTGGTGGTATGTGGAATTGTTATGGTTCTGTCTTTGACTATCCCTCATTCTATTCTTTTGGGGATGTTGTTGTCTTTGAATGATACTGGCCTGTGCAACAACTGGGGAAGTTGATTCCGTGTGATAGAGATTAATTTCAGTATCAGAGGTAATCTTTGTGACACACCCAGGAATTGGTGTGGATCTTAATCCTTGATTCTTGGTTTGAGATGAAGATGATGCAATGCTCAACCTACCCTCATGTGGATGGTGGTACTCTGCAAGATTTTGAATGTAGTTCACTTATTGAGTACAGTCTGTTGCATTCTAGCCACTACACCCAGGTGTGCATTCTTGTTGACGTGCTTATCTCTTGTGGGTTTAAGGCACTTTTGCTTGTTTTGGATAGAATCACTTTCCTATCACATTCTCTCCTGCTTGGATGTGCACCTCTCATTTCTGTCCTTATGTCTTACACATTCCACACATTGGTGAAGAGTATACTTGGCCAAGAAGTGGTGCAGTTTCCTCTCTTCTGATCTTTGGATCTGTCTCTCATTCTCAGAAGTATCCTTCAGATCCTGTTGTCCACTCACACTGGTCTCTTCTCCTTCCCTATGTGGGATTCTAGTTTTGTGTTAAGTAAGTATTGAGGTAGTTACAATTTTCATCTACTGAAAATATATTTCTGCTAGGTACTTACCTCTCTTAACACTTCCCATCATTTCTTCCCACATCTCTGGTGCTGACACCTTCTAACAAACTTTGAAGTAATAGTTCAACAGAGAAGTGTAAAGGGAGTCACATTTATCATCTGAGCATATTGTGCTATTATTAGTTAAGAGGTGATACAGGATAATTTGCACACGAGACATGTTGAAATTTTGAAATTCCAACAGGAGCTGGAAAGCCTGTGGTGTGCATAAAGAAAATGTTTGCATATAGAGGGTAGCAGTGTATGACATTAATTAGTCTTGTGAAAAGAGGTAACTATCAAAAATATATTTTAAGTATAGGATTATTATAACATTATCATTGACAATTAAAAGCATTTACTTGCACTTTTTTTTTCTACAGATGTTATCTTAATGAGTAATAAAATTAAATAATTATCTTATAATGATATAGGTTTTAAATCTTGTGTTAACTGGATTAGGTCCTGGAGCAAGATTCCACCTAGACAGTTTACATCACTTCCCAACTTGGACTAGTTCTGAAAATGATAACTTGGATATACAACATTTAACAGACTTACCTCCTTTCAGACCAGAAGAAGAATCTATTTCGTCAGATACTTCATCAGCAAGTAAAGTCCATATTTTTGTTTATATGAGGCTGATTTTCACTTCCAACTGATAGTTGTTATATGAAAAATTTATTGTGTGTGATGTGAATTTTAAATTGTAAAAAATTGTATTTTGAGAATGAACACCATGAATGACATTTTTGAACCTATAAATTTTGTAACTGTTTATATTGAAAGTGTTCCTTCTTTTGTCTGAATAAGCATTCATGAATGAGTTTAGTAGTAAGCACTGTGGTGTTTGTCAAGGAGATAAAATCTGTAATAGACATTAAACCCCATTGTCATGGATATCCTTTACTATTTGTGTTACAAAGCTTCAGTGGCTTATATTTCAAATTTGATTAAATTACTTTTATGCTATACCTATTACTATAGCATAAAATCATAGCTAATAATCCACATTTTAATATTATATAATTTTTAAGTTCTTAATTTTATAAGGCAGTATTTTAAAAAATCCTGAATTTCCCCATGTGAAAGAAATGTGACACAATTTCCCTAGTCATCCATTCTTCTCTAGTTTATTAACAATAAGTACAAAATTTAATGTAAATTACTCACTATAAAATTGTTATTGCCCAGACAAACCATAATTTTTATAGTCTTCAATTTTGTTTTGTTACAGAGCCATAAAATAGGAAATCGGACCCTTGTGTCACATTCTTTTTTCAGGTTTTGTTAACAGTTTTCTCTTACGCTTGCCTCTCCCCGCTAGTACAGCAGTATGTCTATGTATTTATTTGCTAAAATCAGGGGTTTAGTTTCCCTAGGTGGGCTCAGCAGATAGCCCGATGTGGCTTTGCTGTAAGAAAACACACACAAACACACTCTTACACTTAATTCTGTGTTGTGTATTATCAAAAACTCAGTTTTAATCTATCGAGTGACATTGTATTGCATTGTTTCCTGAACATAGAATTATAATTTTCTTTGTTAGCACAAGCTTTATTCCCATTGAATAGATAATGACTGGTTTGGATGAATTTGTAACTGCTCTTGTTGCATAGTTACAAAGTCAGAAAAACTGATAGTTAAGGAAATATGTATGCTTTCTGCATTTTGTATTCCATGTTTTTGGTGTATTATTTAATTCATTAAAAGCATCTAGTACATTAGTACCAATAATATGAAAAAGGAGGATTAAGTGTCAACAGTTTAAAAAAAAAAAAAAACCTGTTACTGTATTTCATGTTTTTGTTTATTTGTTATTATAGAAGTAACTAAAATGTAAAAATATGGATCTCTTTAGGTCACTTAAGGTTAAATTAGATAAAATAAAGAATAATAAATGATTCATGAAGCATGCATGCTAGCAGCTCAGAGTAGCTTGTGGGTAATTTACTTTGATAGCATAACATGAACCTCTGGCCCGGTATGACCAGGTGGTTCAGGCACTCAACTTGTAATCCGATGGTGGAGGGTTCGAATTCTGGTCGCACCAAACATGATTGCCCTTTCAGTCGTGGGGGCATTATAATGTAATGGTCAATCCCACAATTCGTTGGTAAAAGAGTAGCCCAAGAGTTGGCAGTGGGTGGTTATAACTAACTGCCTTTTCTCTGGTCTTACACTACTAAATTAGGAACGGCTAGTGCAAATAGCCCTTGAATAGCTTTGCACAAAATTCAAAACAAACGAACAAATAAACATGAACTTCTTGTTCCTTAAGTGATTTTCAACTTATGGCATGAATCGTGTATATTAGACATGGTTCAATGAGCAAGAAAAGAATAAAATTTAAGTATAAACAGATATATATTGTTACAAGTTAGATAAATGAATGTTGTGTCATGTTATAATTTGAAGTTATTATAGAAAGAAAAATAGGATAATTTAGATTTTTTTTGTGGTTATGAGGTTGATCAAATTAACCAATCTTGTATAAGGTTAAGGTAGAGAAAATAACAGATAAAATATACAAATTTATTGAAAGCAAACATTTGAAAGTATTTAGGAGAGTTTAGAGAATATGCAAATGAAATTTGAAGTTTTTGAGATGAAAAGTTTTTTGTTCTTAACATGAAATTCACTTTGCCCATGGACTTTTAAAAAAGTAACCCATATTGACAGATAAATGTTTATTTAAAAATTCTTTCATGAAAAATGATTTATTGAATGTGAAAGACTTGCAATGTTTACTGAGTCTGCTGATTTTTTTAAAGATATACATAAAGTTAAGAGTTGGTACCAAAACTATGAAGACTAAAGAGATTGTGGTCAGTCTTGTTTAGAGATTTAAGTAGTGTGTTTTTGTGTGTTGAACTGAAATTCTACTGTCAATAGAAAACTTAACCCAATGTGAAAAATACTGGGAATTGTGATTAAAAAAAACACAAAACCCATTCCTGAAGAACTTGTGTTGAAAATGGGTTTAACAATTAGTAGTTTAAAATACTAAGATATCATCTAAGAGATCCATTCCTCAAAAATCCTAAAAGTGGACAGTAGTGCTTCAGTTGTGAAAGATAAGGTAATAAAGCCTGGAAATGTTAAATATATTCAAGAAGAATTACTAGTATGGTATAATTTATAACTATTAATTCATCCATTACACTAATATGCTAAAGTTTTATTGTTTTGGTCTCACAGCTGACCTGGTCCTTAGTGCAGCCAGTGAATCTCTCCAGATTCACTCTTTTAACAACACTGAAGATAATTCAGCTGTCAGACCCACATCTTTTGCTGAGGTATGTAACCTGTTTTATATATTGTGGTGAATTAAGACCTAATTTTTTTTATCCTAAGCATATCAGAAATATATAAAGCATTGGCTTTAAGTACAATACACATCTGCATATCACTGTTTTAAAGATGTAATTAAAAATTATAATTCTAACTATTTCAGTTTTGAACTCAAAATATTTTAGAATTGACATTTTTTCATTTTGTAACATTTATTTAATGCACTTTACAAAAAAAAACATTTCAGTTTACATTTTTTTACAGCTCTACAGAATCATGAATGTAAAACACTCATTTATCATGATTATAATGGTTCATGTCATGTTTCTCACTTGGTTTAGTCTCTTGAGTTTGATTCCTGTACATGATGAGGGATGAAAATATTCACCCATGTGTTTGCTGTGCAGGGAGAACTGTGAAGGGGAGGAGAGTATCTTGGTGGTTGAGGGATCCAACTCTTAATTCACCACTTTGGCCTTGAATTCCTATAGATGGGTGTCCCTGGGGTTCATGTGCAGATGAACTGAAAAAAAAAATTATCAGAAAATGACCATGCCTGGATGACTTCAATAATTGCTATCAGTTAGACTCAACACATCAATTTCTCATTCTGTATTCATTTTATGAGAAATCCTTAGGGTAGGTGTGTCTTTTTTCATTCAGAAGGGATCAGATAGACTTAATGGCTTCCCTAAGTCAGTAAGGAAGTTGCTCTACTGAGACATTTTGGTGGAAACATCTACGTCTCAATGCATTAAACTCCTCTTGAAATTAGAGGCCATGAGGGATATTCCCATCATAGTTACTCCCCAAGCAACTTTGAATTCCTCAAGAGGAGTTGAGAGGGATTTGAAGAGCATTCCTGACTTAGAGGTTCTGGTTGGTTTCTCTTATTAGTGGAGATATGGTGCACTGAAGAAATGCCTGGATATATGGCCATATCTTATTTTGATTTTTACATCATACATCCACCTGCTACTATCAAGGCAGGTTCCTTGAATTGTAAGATATGACCATATATTCCCAACCCTCTCTGTTGTTTTTTGTGTTAGTAGTTCAGTCATTCAAAGACATTGTGCTATAGTTCTTTGACATAGTACTCATTTTGGCAGCAAAGACTGTGACACCTATGAATGTAAACTGGAACCACACTGTGTTAACTGTTGTGGTTCACATACCTTTAATTTTCATTTTTGTCGTAAGTTGGTATAGGAGAAGGAGGTTCAATGTTTAAAGACCGTGAACAATATCTCCTACCCATCGGGTTGGAATTTATTATACCCCACTTTATGTTGAACACATACTGCTACACTCCATTTCACTGATGCAGTGGGAGTGCAGACAGATCTCTTTGTGCTTCTGACATAGTTGTTCTCATCACTTGTGAAGATTCTTTTGCTTTCCATGGTTAAGCAAGTTGACAACTCATCAATGCCTATCTCTTTCACCACCATTCCCAGGTAACTTCCCAAGTCCACTTCCTTTGACTCCAGCTTTTGTCATCTGCTTGGGTCCTTCTCATTCTTCAGCCCTGAGATGCAGAACGATTATTCATTTATTCCCTCAGTTGTTGGAATCTACATCCCACTGACAAAGACCTGCCCATTCAACCTAGGGCAGAATCCATGGAGGTCAACAGATGCCATCTCTCTCCTTCCATCTCTTGCTATTCTTCTGGTTGTTTTTAACCAGATCTGGTAAGAGAATGCTTTTCCTGATGCTTGGTGCTGGGCTATCGTTCTCTCTTTTTCTTAGCCTGGGAAGGATTCCATGATTTTTTGAAACAATCGTCCGAATGCTTTGAATCCTCTCTGTAAAATCTTAGGAGAGGATGGTTAATGCTTGACTTGTTTGATTCAAGGAATCAAACAACCTCCTCTCATCCACCCAGTGTGGTTTCTGATTACAGCACTCTGCCATAGACCACCTGATTTGACTTGATGGGTCAATCAGGGAGGCATTTCTTAAGAGACAACATCTTGTTTCTGTATTCTTTGGCCTTGATAAGGGTAATATTCTATGTAGATGTTTTGCATTTTGTGACACCTGCACTTGTGTGGGTTGTATAGCCATTTACCCACTTTTATACTGAATGTTTTAAAGAACAGATTATTTGAAGTTCGTGTGGGGTTGACGATTTCTCATTCTTTTCTACAGGCACTTGGACTCTCCCAGTGCTGTGTTTTGAGTGTCACACTTTTCAGTTGAAGATTAATGCTATCACTGCACAATTTTCTCCTACCATTGCAAACGTGCTCTATGTAAACAACTTCCACATCTCATCAGTTGTCAAACATGAGGTTTATTGAGCATCAGCCAGCCCTCAGTCATTTGTTAAAGTGGACTATGGCAAACTGTTTTATGTTTTCTTTCTTTAAAATTGTGTGCATACGCTTTTGGTGCCAATGGAGTATTCACCCCAATCCAGAGCTCCATCTTGGTGGTGGTGGTTCTTTCTATGATTCTTGGGGTTTATTTTTGACTGTAAGCTGATCTTTGTTCCACATGTCAAGCAACTATGTATCAAGTGTACAAGGGCACTGTACATCTTCTGTGTCCTCACTTTCACCTTTTGGGGAGCAGATCAATATTCTATGCCAGGAGTCTCCAGAACCTTTTGGACAAGGGTCAGGAGGTAGATCTTTTTAGGATTCATTGGTTGGAGTGGTTGTGGTAAAATTCAAGTAGGGATGTATACATGATAAATATACATCACTAATTTATTTCTCATGAAAGCACATATTGAAAATATATAAGATGCACAATCATCTTTTTTGACATTAGTGAGAAGCATAAAACTGTTGCTTTTCTGACAAAATTACACTTAACTGAGGTTCAAAGTTAGTGCTCCATATCATCAAAAGTGATTGCAAATGCTTTTCAGTTAAGGCTCATGTGTAACTATATTTCACATACTTTCTCTTTGAAAATGTCTCTTCACAGAAGTAGGTAGTACCAAAAAATTGAAATGAATCCACAAGCAAAGTTTTTTTTATTTTTTCTAAATGAACGTATTGATCACTTGACAGGCATCTGCAGAGATGCCAACCATTACAATTTTGGTGTATACATTACGACTATAGGCTCATACAGACAAATATTACAACTTGTTGCAACTCCCAAATTATTATATATTATATAGGCCTATACAATAAAGTGATAAATTGTTTCCCCAGGGCTTGAAAAGGGTGAAAAGAAAATTTCTAGTAAGATACAAATAAATTTTGATAATAAATAAGACATAGTCCAAATGGTTACTTGTGATGATCATATTTGTGCTTGAAATAATAAAAATATTTGCATCTCCATCTACCAAATAGTTTGAGTGCAGTGCTTATCCATATTGGGTACGTGGGGGAATCCATAGTTACGTCATCAGTGCTGGTCAGCCAATCAGTGCTCGCTGATTTCTTGTTTTCTAAGCAGCATAGAAAGACCAATGCGATCGTTCACAAGATGGAAAAAAAAAAGAGGCCTCATTCACCAGATTGTCTTGTTTCTGGCAAATCTAAAAGGACTAAAACTGTAAAAGGGCTCTATCTACAATCATTATGCACAGTCATTTTAAATAGTTGGCATCTCTGCATCTGTCAGTTTCCTTTTTTTGTATTTGTTCTTCAACATGTTGGGTTGCAGATTAGTCACTTCCATTTGAACTTCAGGTGACAGTTTATCAATTACACAATCAAGTGGGTTTTGGAAGATCTTTATTTCTGTTGAACTTGCATTAAGATCAGGAAAATGCTCCTTGAACTGTAGTTTTAGGTCAGAAAGGATATCTTGTGCAAGCTTGTGTGGGAATAGGGATCCCACTTCTTACTTGAACGTTTCACATCATGGAAAGTCTGTGAAGCAACTCCTCTTCAATTGTAACTCAAAAATAATTAGTTTTTTTGCTGAAATGCTTTCACTTTGATGTATATACTGCAAATAAATGCATTTTCACTTTGTAATCTAAGATTTAATTCATTTTGGTACATGGTTAAGTCTACAGAAAAACCTAATTTCCAAAGCCATTTACTTTTTGTGAGTAACAGATGGTCTTTTCATTTAAGAAAATTTCAGTTTCAACTCTAAGCTCAAAAAATTGTGACATAACCTTCCCACAGCTAAGGCATCAAACTGAAGCATTGTAAGGCAAGTCAGAATATGTTGCTTCTATTTCCACCAAAAATTCATAAAACTAACGATGAGTGAAGCTCATTTTTGAAACTACAGGTTCCAATGCACATGACGGATACAGATATTTTCTACATAGTGCCTACTGATGAATAATGCAGTGAAAAACCATAGGCTTGGAACAACCTGCACTTTCAACATCTTTGTAAATTTGCCCAACTAAACTTTCTCCTGCACAACACATATCTTTATCACCATCTGTTGTAGCACACTTCAGCTGTTTCCATTCCAGGATGTACTAAGTGATTTTTAACCTCTTTGAAAATGTCCTCACCTGTGTTTGTTCTGTGCATACTTTGGCCTTGTCTTTCAGCTGAAACATGGTAAAATCATTTACCAATGGTGAGCTAATTAAATTACGTACAATTGAAGTAGCTGAAGAAATGTGTCCAGAAAAAGTAGACTTATTTAAAACTACTAGCCATTTGGCAAATATAGTTGCTTGTAGTTTTAAATAAGTCTACTTTTTCTGGACACATTTCTTCAGCTACTTCAATTGTACGTAATTTAATTGGCTCACCATTGGTAAATGATTTTCCTTGCTTGATTAACAAGTGTGCTAGTCAGAAACTTGCTCTTGTTGAAGCTTTGTTCTCAGCTTTCTTCATCTTAAATACAAATTATTCTAATGATAAGTTTCAAGGTTTTGAATTTGTCTGAATGTAGCTTTCCCGTGATGTGAGAATAGTTTGAGTGCTTGGTTTGGTAAAGTCTATGAATGCTATATTCTTTTAGCACTGCAATAGTGTTGTTGCATATTAAGTACAATGCTTTATTATGTGATTAAACAACAAAGTAGTCCACACTGTACTGTTTTTTAAGAACATGACACTCAGAGTCAACTTCTTCCCTTGTCCTGACACAATAACTAGGAATAGATATGAACTTGAACATGAAGTAAACATAAGCATTCACTGTATACATTGAGGTACAAGGTGCAGATGTGGGAAGAAAGTCTGCTTCGGAGCACTAGGATTGATAAGTGAGGTGATGCAATACTAAATTATGATTTTTTTCCAGCAAATAGAAAAGTATCACACCGAGATTGACTTTATTTTTATATAATATTAAAAATGAAACTTATATTATTATATTATTTTAATGAACTGTTGGTGGGCTGTATCACAACTGTATTGCTTTTGCTCAGTTAAATTTTTGTTTTTATAATATTAAAAAAATTATATTATTACTTTAATAAACTGTTGACAGGCCAAATAAACATGGGCTTTCTGTATTTTTCCAGTCCAAAGTTTGTACACCTAGTCTCACAAACCTTCTCTTCACCTCTGATGCTTGCAACTTTCTCTACCCTGTGCTTTGGAACTTCTATTCTTACCACAGCATCCCACCTGGGGTTGTGTTTTCTTCCTTAGTGGGCTATGCTTTTTCAGAATAGATGGTCTGCCATTGTTCTTTTTGGCCTTCATATCCAGGCACAGATGGCTGAATTGAGTCTGTCCTTAGATAAAGTTGCTGTCTCTACTGATCAGCTCATCCAACTGTGGTTTCATCACCATCTCCAAATGTGACCTTTTTTTAAGCCATCCGAGGAAGGCAGATTCTCCTTATTGGAAGTACTACCTTCTATAATCAGACAATCATTTGAACCAACCTTCTATTTCCATTTATATGGATAGTTCTAAATCGGACAACTCTGTGGGCTCTGCCGTGGTTTCTTGTAGTTCACTGGTTGCACACAGGATCCTTTCTACAGTTTGTGTTCACTGTTGAATTGTGTGCCATTTCTCTTACCTTTGGTCATGTAGAAACTAAGCAGTACACTAATTGTACATTTTCTGCTCACTGTGGAATCACTTCATGGTAGTTCTTACCCTGTTCTTATTGATATTCAAAGCCAACTGACCCATTTATCTTTACTATCCATTTCTGTCTAGTCTTTCTGGACACCAGGCCATGTCAGTATTTGCAAGAATGAGCTTGCTTACATCACAGCTAAGTCTGTCTGCTCTGGAGGTATTAGTGCTTTGTCTGCACCATATATGGACTACAATCCTGTACTAAAGGCTCAGCTCCATGCCAGTTGGCAGTTGACGTGGAGTGAGTAACTTGATAACAAACTTTTCCAGATCAAACTTTCTATTGGTCTTTGATTGTCTTATTTTAAAAATGATTGGAAGAAGGAAATTGTCCAGGCTAGGTTACACATTGGTCACAGTTCAACTCAGTTTTCTTTTATCTCAGACTGATGCACCTGTATGTGACCTTTGTGACACAAGTTACAATAGCTCACATTTTACTGTTGTCCCACGACATTTTTACCGTAGGTTTTAACCCCTAATGCTGGACAGTGCCATTAGCAATTGTGACACTGCCCACCTTACTTTTTAAAATTTTTTAAAGGCCATTGGTTTTTTTTATTGTAATTAAATTTGTGTCCAAAATTTGGCCATTTTCTTTTAACTTGATTTCTTTTTACATGCTAAAAATGTTACTTTTATTTTTTCTGGTTGTTTGGCACAGATAGCTTAGTTACTTTGCACCAATAAACACCAACCAACCAACCATTTGAATTAGGTTTTCTGTTAATGGTTTTACTGATACTTCACTTCATTGCCATATGATGTCACAACATGTGGT
Source organism: Tachypleus tridentatus (assembly GCF_004210375.1). NCBI lineage: Eukaryota > Metazoa > Arthropoda > Merostomata > Xiphosura > Limulidae > Tachypleus > Tachypleus tridentatus. Next base: position 102,835,067 of record NC_134837.1, on the reverse strand, counting down.
GTGAGAAATTAATGAAGTTCAGTTTTTAAAAAAAAACAACCAACATTTAAATAGAGTTAAAAGGAGGAAACTGTAAACTGTTTATGTCAATTTAGAGCAACTACAATGATTTTAATGATAAATTTCAGGAAAAAAGTGTTCCTACCCTAAATAAGTTTATCTTTTCATGGAATTAAATTATTTTTCTGTTACCATCATATTCAGGCTCCTTCAAGATGGCGTATTACAGCAACCAAGAGCTTTTGGTTTCACAGTTTTATTTCATTAAATGTTTAATGCAATTACAGTGTTCAGCATTTTAAAAAGGTTTGCCAAAAAAAAACTTTTCAGAAGGATGTGTACTTGGGAATATCTAATGATAGCATCATTACTTTTTGCCTCCCTGTGGTGTAGTGGTTAGATTGCAGATTTACGATGATAAAAACTGGGTTTTGATACTCCTGGTACGCACAAAAGATAGCCTATTGTGTAGTTGTGTGTTTGATTATAAAATAAACAAATAAAAGGATACGTATTTTTTATTGAATTGTTAGAAGGGTCAGAGTTTTAATACTCGTGGATCAAACATTTTGTACCTTAGATGCTACGAGAGAGCAAGTCAAAGCAGGATCACTGGAGGCAACCAGTGAAGCAACAGGGAAAGCAAACTGCATCTCATGACATCAAAGATAAAGAGACTGGTTCTACTGAAGATTTTGATGAAGATTATGTAGCTGTTCCTGAATACCATCAGTCTTTTAGTGATGCTTTCCAAGCTGCTTTGGACAGCATAAGTCAGCAAAATACTTCACAAGGTAAAAATTTTGTAGTTGAACTGATGCTCAAATTTATGGAGAATCACATGCTCTCACTGTCATGTTGACATGGAACTAAATACATGTATAGTTTTTTTTGTAATCTTGAAATAGTTGTTTTTATGAATGTAAACTTAATATTCAATAGCTATTGGTTATATTATTGACCTGCAGAAAACTATTACTTCAGACATAGTGTCATTATTCCAACATTTTGAATGAAACACTTAATTTTGAAGTTAAAAAATTTGTTAGTAAATAAAAGCATTCTGAAAAGTTGTCACTTGCTACTGAAAATGTGTTAGATAAATAAAATTTTGTTTAATTTAAGATTTCATGGATGAAGTAGCCTTGTATAAATTCCTCATTTTTTTCAGTTTCCTCTCCCACATTTTGAACACTATATTTATTTATTTTTACAATTAATTTGTTGGTATTTTTTTCAGATTATCATGACTTTTTCAAGACAATATCACCTGTAACGTGGTGTCTTGTCTAATTTTTTCATAAAATAATGGCAACCACAATTTGAATCTGCTATAGTTAATAAAATCTGTGTAATAGCTATTTATGTGGTAAAACAATTACATTATTAACTTAGTGCATTAGTTTCACTGAATTATTTGTATATTTACCATTCAAGTCCCTTCTTTAAGCCTTAATGTTATTGTTTGTACTTATTTATTTTATCTTATTACTGTTAAAATACTTGAGTTATTTCTTAGGGTTTAATTACATCCAATTTCCTGATTTGTAAGTTGATTACATTCGTAGGGGAATCTTAGACTCAGTTATCTTAGAAGAGTCCATAATATTTGTTTTTCATTTTATAATTTCTTGTTAATTCTTATTTTCCATCATTGTCAACATTAGTGTTTTTGCAGTACTACCTGTAGCATTTTGTACTGGAATCTGTAGCTAAACAATAGTGCTTTAGAGTTTGAAAGCTACTCCAAAGTTACACTGTTGGAGCTGTTTAATGGGCTTTCTATTGTCATATATTGATGTCTGGTTTTTCAAGGGATTGAATCTGTGATAGTGCATAAACTAGTTTTTTTTCCTTAATTTTAGTTTCTTTAATAGTGTTGGTCAAAGTACAGTCATGTGAAAAAGTTAGGACACCCTATGAAAGCCTGTGTATTTTTGTAACATTTTTGGATATACAGATATTTAATCTCAATTTTAACAATACTAAAAGATTGTAGGAATATAACTAAACATTAAAACTGAAAAAAAAGACTTTTCAAGATCTGTAAATGTCATGCTACAAAAATGCATATTCTAACTGAGGAAAAAGTTAGGACACCCCCTCCCCCCATTTATTCCCACTTAAAATGGCTCAACTCACAAACAGGTGTATCACACCAGGTGCACATGATTAGAAGATTGTTACTCAACATTTTGAATGAGGCTTGCCCTATTTAAACCTCAGACATTTAGTTTGATGTGCCCCTGACTGTTGAAGTAAGAGTGAGCACCATGGTGAGAGCAAAAGAGCTGTCTGTGGTTTTCAGAAAGAAAAGTTGTAGCAGCTTATGAGTCTGGTAAGGGATTTAAAATGATCCCAAACGATTTTGAAATCAGCCATTCTACTGTCCAGAAAATAGCAAATGGAGGGCTTTCAAATCAACTGCCAACATGTCCATGTCTGGTCATCCAAGCAAGTTCACCCTGAGAACAGACTGCAAGATGCTAAAAGAGGTCTACAAACACCCTAACATGTCATCACGGGACCTACAGCAGGCTCTGGCTACTGTTGATGTGAAAGTGTATGCCTCTACAATCAGAAGGAGACTGCACAAGTTTAACTTGCATGGGAGGTGTGCAAGGAGGAAATCTTTGCTCTCTAAAAGAAACATCAAGGCCAGACTGAAGTTTGCCAGAGAGAATGTAGATAAAGACCAGAACTCCTGGAATAATGTTCTTTGGACAGATGAGTCCAAAATTGAATTATTTGGACACCAGAACAGAGGACATGTTTGGTGTAAACCAAATACAGCATTCCAGGAAAAGAACCTCATACCAACTGTGAAGCATGGAGGTGGAAATGTTATGGTTTGGGGCTGCTTTGCTGCAACAGGACCTGGACAGCTCACAATCGTAGAATCCACCATGAATTCTACTGTGTGTGAGAGGATCATGTGAGACCATCTGTAAGAAAATTAAATCTGAAGCAGAACTGGACCCTGCAACATGACAATGACTCAAAACATACCAGTAAATCCACCAAGGACTGGCTGAAAACTAAGAAATGGAGAGTCCTGGAATGGCCGAGTCAAAGCCCAGATCTTAATCCCATTGAGATGCTGTGTGGTGACTTGAAAGAGGCTGTTCATGCAAGAAACCCCTCAAACATCTCACAGCTAAAAGAATTTTGCATTGAGGAGTGGGGCAAACTTTCTTCAGATCGATGTCAGAGACTGGTAGATGGCTACAAGAAGCATCTCACTGCAGTTATTTCAGCCAAAGGGAGTAACACTAGCTATTAGGGGGGCAGGTGTCATAACTTTTTCCTCAGTTAGAATATGCATTTTTGTAGAACTACATTTACAGAAGATCTTGAAAAGTCTTTTCTTCAGTTTTAATTGTTTAGTTATATTCCTATAATCTCTCAGTATTATTAAAATTGAGATTAAATATCTATATGTCCAAAAATGTTACAAAAATACACAGGCTTTCATAGGGTGTCCTAACTTTTTCACATGACTGTATATAATAGATTTATCATTATTTATAATATATATTTTTATATGTATTTATTTTAAAGTTAATTTTCTGTTAAATTATCATTAAGCTTCAGGTCTGCTTTAAATCTCTTAAGTGGTGTGAACCTCTTCAGGTGTTAAGATTACAGCTGAAAATATCACTAACAATCCACCTGAATTTCTCTACCAATTTTCTTTTAAATTGGTTTAACCAGTTTCTCACAACAAGTTCTGGCATTAAGCTAGTAAACAGACAGGTGGACAGCTGTGCTTTATTTATGTAGGTGGCAGAGAATGAAGGCAGAACAAACCTCAACACTGTACACTTATCAAATTGTATTAGTTACTGCACCTAGGATGAATAAAGAAATCTTAATATTACTCGTACGTGTTTAATAAATAAATAAAACAAATGTGATCTTGAAATATTTAGAAGTGATCTACTTCTGACTATAACAAAAACTGAAAAATCAATGACTGTTATAATACTTTTTCATTGCTGAAAAGAACATGTCTGTAGTACAGTGAAAGTAGCACTAAGTGTTCAGCTAAATAATATACTCTGTATTTTTCTTTTCCTTTAATTGAAAGTATTTGTTATAGATATTTTATATTATTTTCGTATAACATAATGTTCTTAGTTTTACCATTTAGTTAGTTTACAAATTGTTTTTTCTTTCAATTCAGAACAAGAACAGTGTAAAGGTAAAAAGAAGAAGAAAGTTAAGAAAATGGTTCTTATTGCCACTACAATGAATCGAGGGAAGTGATTGCACATCAGTTATGAGGGATGATTTTACTTTGTCTGTTCCCAGATTCTTTAAAGCATTATGTAGGCAACATAGATAGCTCTGATAAATGTAACCTTTATTGTTTAACTAATAAACTGCAGTCATAACTAGTGCTATGTTAAGAAAAATAAAAAAATGTTAGTTAGATGTTGCATAATTGTATTTTATTTTTAGTTGTCTTGAACTTTCAGGATTTGTTCTACTAATTCAGTTAATCTTTATTAAATTGTGATTTTGTAAGTTTAGTTGTACTTGTACATAATGGTGCTTTTAAAAAGGAACATATCTTCAAACTTTTAATATTCATAGATAGCTAATTTGATTATTGGTAGCATAAATTCAGAGCATCATATGCCAAAAAATGATTTTTCACTACCTTCTCTTCTTGTGATTGTTTGATTTAAGATAATTTGACTATTTCATTGTCTCTCATAAAGTTGTCAGAGTTGATTTGAAACATGTTTTATAACATTAATTTCTAAAACCTTATGGTATCTAAAGATTTGTAAATTTTTTGTAAAATGCTGATTTTTTAGGATCTAACATAAGAAAATTAATTTTTTTAAAGAAATTTGCATAAAAAATGGCTTATAAAGTGAGTAGTACTCAAGATGACAAATGCACTGTAGTTCATAAGTGTTATCTGTATTTTTTTTTTTGAAGCTGATTTTTTTTTAATTCTAAAGGTAAGATGTATTTTTTATTTCTATTCTGTTCAGTGATATTTCTTGTTAGCCAGCCTCACTTTTGCTCGGAGCAATTAATGTGATTCTTTGTATAGAAGTGGTCTTGTAATAAATGAGGTGGATACATAAAATTCATGACTGGCCACTTTTGGGTTATTTCTGAACATTGTAATAAGAGACACTGAGTATTATGTTAAGTTTTACTGCTCACTTTTGTATGGTTAAATAAAATTAAATAAATTAGGGTTGATGTATTTTATTGGTTAAAAAATTGCTAATAATTAGTTTTAAATGTAATCTATAATTAGTTTAAACTAGGAATTAAGTGTTGAATTTGTAAAACAAAAAGGTTTTACTGAAAACTTCATTTGTGGATTATACTACAGTTTTGAACACATTTCTAAATTCATGCTTGTAGGAAAAGAAAAATCAAGATAATGTTTGTTTGTGTTATTTTTTCTAAAAAACTCAAGTTGCATCTTTGAAATTAAATATTTCTCAGCTTCAAACCAAAATGATGAATAGTGTTACAATTGAAATGAATTTTATAAATTTCTCTTACATTTTAAAGAATAAAAACAAAACAAAAACCACTGAATTTTTAAAATGTCTTTTTACCTTTGTGCCCAAAAATCCATTGTACATTAGATTTGTAGTTTTTTTTTGTCCATCTAAGAGAACTTTAGTTGATTATTTAAGAAGAAAACATATTGTAACAATATCTTTACTGGTGTATCAGTCCTGTGCATCAGAACATGAACTTTTAATTTTAACAACATTAAGTAGGATGTTAAAGTGAATATTTTAAGGAAAAAGTGAAATTTTATTCATTAATTTCTAGTTCTAGTAACATCTGAGAAGGTTTTATTAAAAGATTGAAACATTCAATTTGAACCTTTTACTCATGTGTATATACATGTATATATATTTTCTCTACATCCATTTATTATTACACTTTGCTTTTGTTCCTAGCTAACAAATTTTTAAATATGACAAATAACTTTGAATCTCCTTTTGATTACAGTCTCTGAACTCTTGTGACATGACAGTGACATCATGATGACCTCTTCTACATCTTTATTGTAGTTGATGTTGCAACATATGACATGACAAATGATGCTTGTAGCTTGAGGTTGTTTCTACTTTTGTTATTTTATTGTTAAATAAACCTTTTTTATTTTTTATTTATGTAACCACAGATTAAAGTAATGAAAGTGTTAGTTTGTTGAACTTGCAGAGAGCTACTAAAGGTCTATGTGCACCATCTCTTTCTGAGGTAGAAATAGTAGACAAGAGGGAAGACAGCATACCCACTACCATCTTTTGTGTTACTTTCTTATCAAGAAAAATTGATGTTGACAGTTGTGTTACATTACACACATGGATGACAGAATGAGCATGTTTGATAGGATATTGCAAGTTGAATACCCACACTGCTATGGCATGTGAGGGTGCTGATAAAACTGTAAGTTTAAAAATAACTGGTGGAAAGGTATACATACCACTTTGTGAAGTATTTTTATCAAAATGTTTACCATGTGTATTAGAAATGTAACATGGACTCCAATTAACAGAAGAACCCAAAGTGTTTGTAATGATGCATATTAAAGCAGGAATGTTTGAAGAGAAACTAGATTATCCTAAAGTGTTTAATATATGCCTACTGCTAGAAGTAGTTCCACAACATAATATTACCTAACACTATATTGCACGTTGTCTAAAGGAGTAGGAAATTTAGGTAAACGGTCTTATCTCGTCGTATAAAGTCCTGATCCAATAACTTGGCATTCGTCATATAAGTTGTCTGAAGTCTTGCAATCAAGCAACGTTCTTAAAACAAATGTAATTTTATTTGTAATATCACTCGAGATCGGTTTGGAGCACACTGAATGAACAAGAAAATTCACCGTACCTAACGGAGTGTTAAGACATTGTGTGGTTCTCAGAAACTGTGGTTTTTTGGTTTATCTTTGGCATACGAGTAATCATGAACGATGATAGTGGTTACTAATAGGGATTGCAAGGAAATTGCACAAAACTTTAATAGAAAGTTCTGGCAATGAAAGAACCTTAAACAGTAAAGATTCAGTTCAAACGACATTTAAACATTATTGTTGATTGCTTAGGTGGTACATTCACAAAGTAAGCAAGAAGTATGCATGCCAGACTTACAAGGAAAAGAAAATCGGCTTAAAATGGTCTGTTTGTAATTCTTATTAGTATTCTCTTACCCGCCTACAACAAAAGTGGCTTGGTATATTGAACCTAAACCATTTGAGAATGTTAAACAAGGTGCTTCGAAGGTTGGGATATTGAAGTGTAGTTTCTTTTGTATTTTACATAATTCTACTTCAGATATCTGGTGTTCATTTAAAAATATTTAAAAAGTGCATGATGGAAAAAGAATTAGCCAAATAATAGGTGACAGTAACATGTACTAATTTGTACATTGTATATAATCGGTATCTTTAGGGAGTTAATACGTATATTATGTACGAAGTGAAGGTGTAAAATAAAACAACCAATACACAAACTTTATTACATTTGAAGAATAATTAATAGATAGTTTTATGTAAAGCGACGTATGAGACGTGTATATTTTATTTGAAAATGCTGCTTTTGTACTGGTAAAAAATTATACGCGTCTACTGAGGGTCGTGTCATAATCTACATGTGAAAAAATCTAGCTGCAAAGAAACTAAATGTTCATTATATTCTGAAACAAATCTCCTGTAGATTAACATTTCACATCTAGAACTAATGCGATTAAATAAACAGTTGATCGTCATGAACCCTACCAACTAGTTATGTTTGTTATCTTTACAATGTATAAACTTAGCAAGCATATCAAATACTACTTTGCCTATAGTTGAGCATAAGAAAACCAGCAGAGAAAATAACTAAAAAAACTAGAATTTAAAAACCTGAAAATATGGGTCGTGAAAACGAGACTGGAGATACTGTTGACATTGTTTACTGAAATTACAAAGCAGTTTTTTTTTGCTTGTAATTACACTTTGTAGAGTCAAAATGAGTTGTAGTAAATGTTTACAGTGTTCCAGACTTTTTTCTTTCTTGTTTTTCTTCAGTTTCTATTTTTAGAGTTTTCAGACCCCATTTTTTAGTTATCTTGTAAAAATCTCATTGTTTTCTGAAAACTCCTCGTATATTATTACAAATATGAAACAATGTACAAGTTGGTAGTGGTAGAGTAAAATATTGTAACATTGTCATTGGCACGATTTCGTTGAATTATTTTAAACTCACCTCGTTAATTATATTTTAATTTTATTAACTTCTCTTAATATATTTTCAAAATAAACGTTTTCTTGAATTAAAGAAATTTAATATTGAAGAGCATTTACTTAGATGCCAAACAATATGGTATATACGACAGGCTGAAATAAACGCGAAATATTAATTTTGAGAAAGATATTTAGTCATGTAATATACCATGTGTTGAAATAGTTTCATTAATGGTAATCTGGAAATCGTTTGCTTCTTGGCGAAATGCTGTTGCACCACAATCAATTAATTACACAAAGACAACAGTTGTGTTGCTTATGTAGTAAGGAAACAAAACAGTTGTAATGTTATGTTTTTGTATTTGTGTTTTATAATGCGAGTATTTCATCTTTTGATTTTGTGTCTGTAAATTGAACTGTTATATCTCATTACCATCAGGGATTTGGATTTGTTTCGAAACATGAGTTTTTTTTTTTGTTTGTTTTTTGGAATTTCGCACAAAGCTACTCGAGGGCTATCTGTGCTAGCCGTCCCTAATTTAGCAATGTAAGACTAGAGGGAAGGCAGCTAGTCATCACCACCCACCGCCAACTCTTGGGCTACTCCTTTACCAACGAATAGTGGGATTGACCGTCACGTTATAACGCCCCACGGCTGGGAAGGCGAGCATGTTTGGTGCGACTCGGGCGCGAACCCACGACCCTCAGATTACGAAGCGCACGCCTTAACGCGCTAGGCCATGAAACATGAGAGACTTAAATTATTTGAGTGATAGTGACGTATTTATCACTAGAGGGCGCTACATGAATAAATGCTTTAGTTTACAAGTAAAGAAAAACTTCAAAAGAGGAAAAAAAAAATGTGGAGTTGGTTAATATGAACTCAAAATCATAGCAGGGATAACATTTGCATCATACCTTCATAATAGTTCTGGCCACAGTGTAGTAGAATGTTAATTAACAGACAAAAATAGGATAAACTCGATTGTGATTGTATATATAATATATATATAAAAAGGCGCCCGTAGTGCGGCTATTTGCGCTAGTATTTACTAATCACAATATTCATATATCATTGAAAAAAGAAATTCTTCCTGCGAAGTATTGCATGGGAAGAGTGTTTGGATTGTGTTTTTTTATACATACGCAACTGACTGCATCAAAGTGATTCAATGCAAAAAGCTCCAATTTTTCATAAATTTTACTGGCATAAAGTGTGATGTTTTTATGTGTTGAAAGCGGTGCCGTTTGTTGAAAAAATAACAGTTTTGTTAGAACTCCAGTTTCTCGGTATTACATTTAAAAATTAGACTAATGAAGATATAATCAATCCCTCACGTATTGCCCTAGTCAAAGCCATGGTCTTGTTGTGAGGAGAGTACTTTTATTTTTGTGTTCTATTATAAAGAAATGGTTGTTGCACATACCACAGTTATTTTCTAATTGTTTGAATCTTGAATATCTATAATGTGAATGTTTTATGGAATTTTGATTGTGGTGACATTCAGTGATTTGCTTTTCTTATGCCCCGTTTCAATAGATGTAGAAAGGTTGTATTTATAACCAAGTTCTAAATACAGTGATGGTCCCAATGTAATAATTAATTTTTTATCTATTATTGACTGGTAATACCTCTTTCATAGTTAAGCCTTTTAAAGGAACATTGAATTTCCATAGGAAAGCTTACTTCAAGGGAGTAATAATAATATCGTTTACGCTAGAATTATGATTAAAAAAAGTTACTACCTGTCAATAATACTTATAAAAGCAAATATTCCGTTTGAACCTATGTCAACTCATTCTTTTTATATTTAAGTTATCATGTGAAAAAAGAATAATAAATTCACTCTTTTTGCCACGATATTTACAGACAATCCCAAAACTTGTTACTTAGTCATCACTATAAATATTGTTGTAAAAGGAAACACTTTACAGTATTGTAAAGTTCTGATGACCTGTTGAAGAGATATTTAAGATCCCATTCCAATGAAAAATCCGAACCATTCCTACCTACATAAGACAATGCTGCTGCCTTCTTAATGGTAACTACGTTTTTGTTCAAAATGAAAATGGCTTACCAAGTGATAACATACGGCTACATTCATAACATGTATATTTTATTATTACAGTTATTTACTGTCAGTAAACAAAGAAACTGCATTAATTTGAGAAAACAGTTTTAAGTCGTTTAGTCGCATTTTCAGACAAAAACTAGCATCCGAGGGAGATGGGATATTCTTAACATTTATATAAACGCGACGCACATTTTAACTCCTAAAATACACCATATAACTAACCATTAAGGATTTTAATAAACTTCTTATTTTTTATTTAGTAGCAATAACTGCTTGGCTAATTTTGACCAAAAGTTTAAATAATTGACCAAAACCCTGGTATGTATATATATCAAACCACACGTCTCAGATTTATCTTATTTTCTTTCAGACCTAGTAAGTTAGTGTGTGCCAGATTGTTAATATGAGGGTCTAATGTTGATGCAAAAACGAGTTCCTTGCTTTGAGGCCGTTGTTGCGATATAAGAATGATGGTTACAGCTCATTATTTGGTCAGTGTAATGCAAGAGTTAGCAGTAAGTGCTGAAGACTAGCCGACTGCCTTCTAGTCAAATTAGTCTAGTTACTTTCCTTTTAACTTGTTTAAGTTAGGTTAGATTTTGAACTACAAGCTTTGAGTTGTCATACTGGTGATTAACCTAAAATTAGTTCGAAACATGTTGATTATAACCTAAAAATGAAGATAAGATAACTTTACGAATGTTTGTTTTCAAATAATCTATTTCAATTTGGATAATTGGTAACGGGTGGTGTTAACTATCTGTCTTCCCTCAAGTCTACCACTTTTAAATTAGAGGAAGATAGTTCTCGAGTAGTTTTCTGTAGAATTAATTAAACAGCGAAACATTATTTCAATGTGTTTCTTCTTTGTTAAATAAATGTTGTTGTTTTTTTTTATGACCAGTATCTGTTTTCTGTAAGTCGCACAGAGTTTGTTTGTTTTGAATTTCGCGTAAAGCTACTCGAGGGCTACCTGCGCTATCCGTCCCTAATTTAGCAGTGTAAGACGAGAGGGAAGGCAGCTAGTCATTACCACCCACCGCCAACTCTTGGGCTACTCTTTTACCAACGAATAGTGGGATTGACCATCACATTATAACACCCCATGGCTGAAAGAGCGAGCATGTTTGGTGTGACGATAATTCGAACTCGCAACCCTCGGATTACGAGTCGAACAACTTAACACACTTGGCCATGACGGGCCGTTGCACAAAGTAATTTTGGTTTTTAGCTACAACCAGATACATCTATTCTTACATTATATTTATTCCTTGTTTCATTGCTTTCTATTATCGAGACCAAAAAGAGATTCTACAGTCAGGGAATTTAGACATCAAATAAAATCGGTAACTTTTTATGAGTCCGTTATGAATATCTGTTGGTACAACACAAGTCAGTAAAACATTCCAACTATATATATAGATAGAAATTTGTTGTTTTCATATAAGTAAACAACAAACCTGAAACGTCTGGTATTCATAAAATAGAACTGAGGAGTAAGATCAGTGATGTCGAGAAACCCACTTGTAGAGAAATTTATATGTAAAAACGGTTCGTTTGGGTTGAGAAAATATTTTACATAGAAGAGCGAACAACGTTTCGACCTTCTTCGGTCATCGTGAGGTTCACAAAGAAAGAAAGAGGTAACTGACTGGAAGCTGACCACATGTTTGGAAGGGGTTGTGTAACAGAGTGTCGGAATGTAGAGGGCGGTGTTAGATGTTTGAATACATAATTTTATTTATTTTATTATATTAATATAGGTATAAAGGCGTTTCTTTATATTGGTTTATTTTGGGTTTAAGTTGTTGTATAAGTAAGGCTTCTTTAATTTTGCGTTTGTTTATGTTTGTTTCTTTATTTAGTATTTGAGTGTTTTCTATAGTTATGTTGTGTTTATTTGACTTGCAGTGTTCGAAAACGTGTGACGGTGACTTTTTATGTTCTTTGAATCTGGTTTCCATTTTTCTACTTGTTTCTCCAATATAGAAGTCGTGGCAGTTATTACATTGTATTTTATAAATAATGTTGGTGTAGTGTTTGTCAGTGTAGTTTTTACATAGTATAGAACTCAGTTTTGTGCCTGGTTTTTGAATAAACTTGGTATTAACTGGAATGTCATATTTTGTTACTAGTTTTTGCCAAATGTTGGTTATTTGTCTGCTGATGTCAGGAATATATGGTATACAGCAGTATATGGTTTCGTGATTTTTTCATTCGTGAGGTATATTTACTTTTGTTGTTTGATTTTGCTTTCTGTAAAGGTGTGTGCGTATAATGTTTTCTACGGTTTGTGGAGGAAACTTATTGATGTTGATGAAGTATTGTTTTATTTTGTCTAATTCATCGTTAATTTTATCTGGCGAGCATAGTTTTATGGCTGTGTTTATTTGGTTTCTTAGTATGTTGAGTTTTGTTTTGTTTCATGTGCTAAGTCCCAAGGAATGTATAGTCCAGTATGGGTGATTTTTCGGTGGATTTCTTTTTTTAATTGTGTGTCGGTTTTTGTAATTTTGAGGTTAAGAAATGATATTTGATTGTTTTCTCCCTGTTCACATGTGAAGTTAATGTTGGGATGTATAGAGTTAATTTGATTGAAAAAATTAAGTATATGTTCTGTAGATCTGAATCTCGCAACCGTGTCATCTACAGATATGTACTGCCTATTCGAATAGTGTTTCGTAGTCTTCTCTCTATGATCTTTTAATCTTACTGGTGATTTCTGGTATTGAGCTGAAGTTGTACTGAGTAGTGATTTATGTGTGACAATAAATAGTTTGGAAATGCTGTTTATTGTACACCTCTGAATTCGACCTATTTGTTTTACTACCAGACTGGTACTCCCCCCTTCCCTCAAAGCTATAAATAGTAAATTATGCTCTCCAGTCGATCACCTGTAACTATCTTAGTCTCTTCATTGAGCTTCCTAGCTTCTTGTTTGTCCAATAATTTAATAGCCATGTATAGAGCTGAAGAGAAACCGCAGTTTCTGAGCGCCCCTGGTGTTTCTCAGGCTTCTTCAGGCCTGTTAGACTTATAAACCTAAGACTGCCATACCGCTTTGTTAGTTAGTTATTGGTTTTCCAATATTTCGCCAGCTTTCGGCGTTATAATTCCAAATATGTAGTTTATACTGATACAAAACTAGGCCTAATGAGCGACGTCAACACATTTTTCACTTTGATGAAACACCATGTTGTTATAAAAGATTCTTAATGTTGGGCCAGTCCATGGTGGTGATGAGGATGTTTGACTTGCAATTTGCGGGTCGCAAGTTCTAATTCCAACACTGAACATGTTCGTCCTTTCCGCCTTGGAAAAGTCATAATGTGTCGGTCAATCTCATTATTCGTTGATAAAGAATAGAACATGAGCTAGCGGTGGGTAGTGTTGACTAGGTGCTTTTTTTCTGGTCAGTCACTTCTAGAAATAGTTAATGCATACAGCAAAGTTCTTAATATTAAGTCAATTTTTTTCTACACTCAATAATATATTTTAGCACATTATAGGCTAGTGTAAGTTGTAAAACAGTTCTTTTCTTTTGTTTGGTAACATATGACAGAATATGGTTATTGATTTGAAGAGACGTGATTTACGAAGCTAGCTATTCACTGTTTTAACTTTTTTATATATGATTTAAGGAACTATGTTAAACATTTTTTTCTGGTCTTTCTGCCCCTATATAAATGTATGCAGTGCATCCTCTGGAAGATCTATTTTTTAAACTTCCTCTTTTATCGTTTGTCAGAATGCAGAGTGGAACATAGATTTATCTGCATCTCGACATGGCCACGTGTAATGTAGCGCTGTTCAACAGTCCCTCGTACCAGTCAGACACGTAACAAGCAACCTCTGTGCCGATATCTGTCTTCTCCATTCCGTGTAGATGTTCAGTCGGTGGGCTCAACTTTTATCTTGTTGCTCAGGGGACACAAACTGCATATAAATAACTTCATTAAAATCCCGATCCGCTTGCCAGACGCTACTTCTGTCCCTCCCTGGTGGTTGACTTCCCCGCGTTACTGCTCTGACATAGGAAGAAACACGATTGGTAGGGGGAGTTGAATGTGTTCTGAACAGTTGGAGGAACTGACCTTTTTCATCTCCTCCACTTTCATTCTCTCTCTCTCCTATCTCAATTTATGTCAGTTTTGCTTTGTTCTCTCCCTTGAGCCACTTGTTTTTGCTGGCAGTCCTTCTGTGGCGTTAAAGAACCACAACCAGTAATGGCTTTTAACAACTGCTCCTCATTATCGAGACTCACTCAGTATTTAATGTGCTAGTGAAAACGATTCAGTTACACTGATGAATATTCGTACAAAACATTCGTGGTTGTATGTTTGTCTTTTAACAGACTGGCATTAAATATTCGAGCTCACAAAACATTATAAGTTATTTCGACCTACTAAATTTTTAGATGTCAATGAACAGTGTTTTTATTCTGTAGATCAAATAATTTCTAGGCATCAAAGTCTGGTTTTCTTCTTTGAAATAGCTGTTTTACAAAAAAAAAACTTACATTTTTTTTGTAATGTATGTTATGTCTTTTAATTTAGCACGAGATTTTCAAGGCTACAGAATATGAGAAGTGAGGGCAACATTGTGATTATTATTATTTTGGTTAAAAACTTAATCACGCTAGTTACATTACAAAATACTTTAAGCAGGTAGGGCTTTATTCTTCAGAGTTTCACTTTTTGGAAAGATTATGGTTTCTTGTACTAAAAATGACCTCAGTTTTTGTGGAAATTAAATAATAGGTTGAATAACTGTCAAGTTTTGTTTATATTTTTATTTAAAGAATCATGACGTTTCGAGCTAGGGCTCTTCGTCAGTTTTTGTGGGTTTTACAACATTTAGAAGTACTATGGATTCTTGAACTATAAAATGAATTCGGTTTATGTGGGGTGAACATCGTTTGGTAGGACTGTGTTTATAGGGTTTCTTTTACTATAAGATGAACTCAGTTTATGCTTACGTTCATGAAAACGTAAAAGCAGAAACAAACAGCGCTGGTTTGGAAAAAGCTGTTAAATATTGAATGATACATTCGCTGAAGGCCAAGCTTATGAGAATTGTATCATGAACGAAATACTAAAATTGCGTGGTTACCTACATCTGCATAATTCTTTCTTAATAAAAGAATTACACAGTGTAGTAAGGTAAATAAAACCAGGAGGAAATAATTAGTAAATGAGAAAAAAAATGGACATGCAAGAAGCTGGACATAAGTACCACGCATTTCTCTATCAAGCATTTTTAGAAATACAATTTATTTTTCTAACAAACTTACTTTTAGCAGTTAGTTTATTATAGTGCGTGGGTTTGAACAAGTTTTCGAAACTATGCTTGTGTAAATTGCGTTTTTGGTTTTTGTGGTAACTAGAGCGAACCTGAGTGTGCGTGAGTTTGGCCTAGAGTGATTCGTCTTCTTGTGTAATATACAAGTTTGACAGGTTAGGGCCAGTCAGGGTAATAGAATCGAGTGAGAAAATGTATTATTTTGTAACTAGTTCCCCTTATCCTAAATTTAATCAGGTGATGAAATTTCGAAAAGTTCGGCTTGTCCATTATCAATAACACACGGATACACACCTATGTATGTGAATCTTTTATATCCTTTTAAAATCCTATTTAATTATCCATTTGTATTTGTATTCACTAAGTATTATTTTTAGTTAGCGACCCTACATGGCTAGGTGGTTGAGGCACTCGACTCTTAGTCTGAGGGTTGCGGGTTCGAATCCCCGTCTCACCAAACAAGCTGACCCTCTCAGCCATGGGGGCGTTATAAAGTGACCGTCAATCCCACTATTCTTTGGTAAAAGCGTAGGCCAAGAGTTGGCGGTGGGTGGTGATGACTAGTTGCCTTCCCTCTATTCTTACACTGCTAAATTATGGACAGCTAGCACAGATAGCCCTCGTGTAGCTTTGCGCGAAATTAAAAAACAAACAAACATTTTCAATTAGTAAAGAAATTAGTGTGTTTGTATGTGTGCATGTGTATACAATATGCACGTGGCAACTAAGGTGTTCTAAGAGTGGAATATTAGCAAGCGAATAAAATCAAACTCATTCATTCAGTGAAATTGTTGGGAGAATTGTGTTTAAAGGTTCTTTTCACATAAGTAATAAAAAGGTGGAACCTTACATCACAAAAGTATGGAGAAGTACGTTAATCATAATGTAGAAAATACAGATGGTATTAAAGATTAAATATTTTTTTATATTCCGAAAATTAACATACAGCGACAAAGAAATTGAGAAATTTTATTCATTGAGATACAAACGTTCAGCAGTATTTATTATTAAAACTGTAGTCGAATCATTTCTATCCTTAATTTGCTATGTACATTTTTTTTAGTGGCTGAAAAAAACATACGAATTGTTTGTTTATAAAGCTTTTTCTTGGTAATACATGGCCAGTGAGCCTTTAAGTATGCAAATAACTGAAAGCAAAACACGGTAAAGGTTGTGATAGATAATCGTTATGAAGCCTAGGCTGAAAAGTAATCTCCGGTCATGTGATATATTTGTTCATGCTGTATATATATATGTGTGTGTGTGTAAACTACTTGTACCTGAAGATACATTATACTGTCAAAGCGTTGTCGTTTATTATAGAGTCTTCTCTATTACCCAGTGAAGCTGTCTCCAAACTTTTATAATTGACAGAATTTTAAAAGGAAATGCTTCTTCAGATTTTGTTGTTGTTGCGCAGTGTATATATATATAATGATAAAAAATTATAAGTAACAGAAAATTTTGTTCGAAAATTTCGTTTTCAGATAACGATAAGAATTAACTATTTCCACACGTGTTTTTGTTTATCGCAAATAACCTTTTCAGCTTTATACCAAAAATTGAATAAAGTAGTGTTTTATACTTTTAATGTAACTAAAATATCAAATAGTAAAAAACACAATATCGTTCATTAATTTTGACATTATAACATTATGATGTTTTATTTTTGTGTGTTTTTAAGCGTAATGAGGGGCCCGGCATGGCCTAGCGCGTTAACGCGTGCGCTTTGTAATATGAGGGTCGCGGGTTCGCGCCCGAGTCGCGCCAAACATGCCCGCCCTCCCAGCCGTGGGGGCGTTATAATGTTACGGTCAATCCCACTATTCGTTGGTAAAAGAGTAGCCCAAGAGTTGGCGGTGGGTGGTGATGACTAGCTGCCTTCCCTCTAGTCTTACACTACTAAATTAGGGACGGCTAGCACAGATAGCCCTCGAGTAGCTTTGTGCGAAATTAAAAAAAAACAATAAGCGTAATGAATCACTTAAAGAGGCTTAGCCAAAGAAACGTTGCATTATTAGGAATAGGACTGGGCCCGGGATGGCTAGATGGGTTAAGGCGTGCGACTCGTAAACCGAGGATTGCAGGTTCGAATCCCCATCACATCAAACGTACTCGCACTTTCAGCCGTGGGGGCGTTAGAATGTTACGCTCAATCCCAATATTCGTTGGTAAAAGAGTAGCCCAAGAATTTGCGGTGAGTGGTGATGAAATTAAAAAAACAAACAAACAGAAATAGGATTAAATGCAACAAGAGTTTTCTGACTGACCCGTCAGTAGTTTTAAAGAAACGTGCATAAAAAGTCATTAAAACTCTGTCAAAGTACAGTATTTCTTATTGATTTACGCAAGGAACTAAATACATGTGAAACATTATTTTCTTATCGGGCCTGCGTACGTTCGCGGACTTGCAACGTTAAAATCCAGGGTTTGATTCATGTAATGGATTGAGCGTAAATGGCCTAATTGTAATAGCAATCATCTCATCATTATGTGAGGTAGTACATAATGCTACGGATCGTGATAAAACAAAATGGCGGCCATAAAAATCGCCTGTTTAAAAATCACCTTTAAAACGTCTGAATATTAACGATGACTATTATGTCGCGGTATCGACTAAGCAAAATTAAAGCTTGTTGAACTTATAAACTGCTATATACGTATTTATAGGATGAATGAACATTTTACCATTTTAACGAATTTTCATTTAAGTAATAGGCTCGGCATGGCTAGGTGGTAAGGGCACATGATTCGTAATTTGAGAGTCACGGGTTTGATTCCCCGTTGCACCAAACATGCTCGTCTTTTCAGCCGTGGAAGCGTTATAATGTAACGATTAATTCCACTATTTGTTGGTAAAAGAGTAGCCCAAGAGTCGGTGTTGGGTAGTGAGGACTAGCTGCCTTCCCTGTTGTCTTACAATGCTAAATTAGGGACGGTTAGCGCAGATAGTCCTCGTATAGCTTTGCGTGAAATTAAAAAAAGACAAACAAACAATCATTTGAGTAAGTAAGTGGGTTTTCCAAGGAAGCGCACAGAAAAAATAACGAACCTTGTGGCTCTAATTCGCTTACAAAACTCTTCTGTCTGTAAAATGATTCCTTTCTTGTACCGAAAAGGATACTAGTATATATATATATATATATATAACGGACGATGCGATACTTTGAGCAATTGGGCATATAATTGGATTTGAGGGTTGGTTGGTAGACATCCTGATGAATAATAAACTCGAATCGGGTATATTATACGAGCGTTCCACGTCTGATATTGCTGGCGCGTAAGAACGCAGCTGATAAAAAGGAAACAAACAAGTATAATTTATTTTTTAAATTTTATAAGGAAATGCAGGTATCTGTATATGCATAACCTAATTAGCTATAGTAATATATAAAGTTTTAATGCTACAGAAAATAATGAAACAAAAAATTCAAAGCTACGAAAGGTAATGCGTGTGTGTTTGTATGTGTTTTCTTATAGCAAAGCCATGTCTGGTTATCTGCTGAGTCCACGGAGGGTAATCGAACCCCCTGGTTTTGGTGCTGTAAATCCGTAGACTTACCAGCAGGGGGACTACAAAAGGTAATTTTTTTTAAAGTTTAAACAAATGTAAATCCTTAGTTGTGCAGAACATGAAATTTCTTTAGGCAGAATTAAAGTGAATGAGACATTTGATTCCCCTTGATTACCCTTTTTATTAACTTTATTTTTGTGCTAAGCATGGGGTTCCTGTGTACCTGATTCGGTCTTACTATTCATCAGCAGCATGTTTTCAAACATACAACGCTAGAAATCAGATTTCGATACCCATGGTGGACAGAGTAATATATTAGACCCTGGGTGTGATAAAATACATCAATCGAAAACGTTTGACCTCTTGAGTTCAAAACTATTATTATATCTCAAATCAATCAAGAGATGACGCAGCTATGAACTGAAAATTTATACTTGAAAAACGCAGAGCCATTTTATGAGCCGCGAAACTGCGCCTAAAAAGTTGTCCCTATTTTGGCAAATAACTTTAATTATGCTAGTTTGAATCAAAGTAGGATAACAGTTTTCATAATTTTAAGTAATTCACTTTTTGAAGATTTGATTTTCTTGTTACCGATACATTTCGTTTTATTAAAGTTTTCTATATTCCTATTGCAAGTTAGGTTACGTATATATACATTCCTACTTGTCTTTATAAAATTTAAAATATTTTTATTACACTTGTAACTGTTATAAATGGTTATTTTTTCGATTTTTGGGAATTCCTTGATATTCACTTCATCAAAGCTTTCCATTGAAATTTTATACCTTTGATAATTTAGCTTAATGGCGAAATCCAGAAAGATTGTTTTTAAAAACTAAAAGTACTAACTATCATAAGTGGAGATAGTTGATCTGAAAACCAAGATTAACAGAAAGTGTTTGTTTGTTGTTATTTTATTTCTCGCAAAGCTACACGAGGCTATCTGCGCTAGATGCCCTCAATTTAGCAGTGTAAGACTAGAGGGAAGGCAGATAGTCATCACCACCAACAGCCAACTGTTGGTCTCCTCTTTTATCAACAAATACTTGTGCTGACCGTCATGTTATAACGCCCCCACAGCTGAAAGGACGAACATGTTTGGCATAACGGGGATTCAAACCCACGGCTCTCAGATTACGAGCTGAGCGCCGTAACTACCTGGCCATGCCGGACATGAATGTTGAAATCCAAAGAAATTGCGAGTGATTGGTGTTTAGTATCAATGCAGTTAAATTTTTGCATGGGAACATTTTGAAGCTAATAAATTATAATTAAATATAATTTTATCATGTGATCTTAAGTAAATTGTCGAATAATTTAATAAATAACTGAAGAGGTCAACATTCGCGAGCGAATGGAACATGTCTCCGCCATACAATCCCAACATAGTCAATTTTGGCATAAAAGAAATTGTGAAAACATAGAAAAATCGAAAACTTTCTATATCAATGCTCTGCAGAAACATATACATGGCTGGCCAAAATCTTAAGGCTATTGAACATAAATAACAAATATGAATTTTGCGTTGTTAGACTCAACTACTTATTTGAGTAGAGCTTCGAAAGATGAAAACAAGAAAAGGGAAAATAAAAATAAAAAACTTCTTAGCATTCAATAGGGAAAATGTGAACACTATAAAATTAGCCTAAATACTAGCTGGTCAAAAGTTTAAGACCATACCAAAAAGAAGTCCTAAACAGGGTAGGAAATGCCTCACAAGAGGTCTCAGTAGTGAGTTGCACGGCCGTCATTGCGAATAACTTCAAAAATTCGCTTTGGCATGGTTGATATAAGCGTTTGCAGAAGGCTGGCTGAAATGTTATTCCAAGTGGTGAAGATGACTTCACGAAGATCATGCACTGTTTGGAATCGACGTCCATTTCTAAAGACTTCCCTTGCCATCCACCACCAAAGATTTTCAATGGAGTTTAGTTCGGGCGAACACGCTGGATGGTCCAAAAGAATCACATTATTCGCCATGAGAAAGTCCTTTGTCCTGCGGGCGTTGTAGATCGCAGCATTGTCCTGCTGAAAGATCCAGTCATTTCCACACGAGCAAGGGCCTTCAGTCAATAAGGATGCTCTCTCCAACATGCCAGTGTAGTCAGCTGCTGTTTGACGCCCCTGTATAATCTGAAGTTCTATTGTTCCATGGAAGGAGAAAGCACCCCAAATCACGATGGAACCTCCTCCACTGTGTCATGTAGAAAATGTCTCCAGTTGGATATCCTTATCGTGCCAGTAACGTTGGAAGCCACGTTAAATTTTTTCTCATCAAAGAACAAAACCTTCGTCCACTTTTCTACGTCCCATGTTTGGTGCTTCTCAGCAAAGTTTAACCGAGCTGTTTCGTGGTGTGGAAGGAGACGTGGCCTTTGAAGATACTTACTGTTTTCAAAGCCTTTTTCTCGTAGATGCCGTCTTATTGTTCTTTTACGTCCGTAAGGGCCTTTAATCTAGTTCGACGATCGGCTGGTGTCTTGCCGGACAACCCGTCAAATCCTCCTGCTCATCGCCGGCGAAATTTTCTTGGGCCGACCACTTGAAATTCTCGTCCCGTATCCCTCAGGGTCTTTTAAGAAATTTGCAACAGCAGTTTTACTAAGCCCAATGTCACCAGCAACGGCACGTTGAGAGAGACCTTGCTTTTGCAGCTAGACAAATCTGCTACGTTCAAACTCTGTCAGCTTTTTAGCCTTTGCCAGGTTTTTACCCAATGTAACACAAGAGATGTCAGTGGGAGATGTTGACAACGCTAATGCTTGAACACAAATGACTAAATTTCGTTACGTGTTTACCGATTAACGCTTCGTTTCAGTATTTAGGCTACTTTCATAGTGTTCGCATTTTCCCTATTAAAAGCTAAAAAAGTTCTTTTTTATTTTTATTTTACCTTTTCTTATTTTCGTCTTTCGAAGCTCTACTCAAATAAGTGGTTGAGTCTAACAACGCAAAATGTATATTTTTTCTTTATGTTCATTGGCCTTAAGATTTTGGCCAGCAGTATATTTGTACCAAATTCCATGTAAGTTGATCGAAACAAGGGTAAATAGTTGATCAAAACACCCTAAAATAATTATGAGTTTGTTTAATGTTTTGAACTTCTAAATAATCTAAAATATGCACATCTCACATTTCTGTATGTATATGTAAGAAAAGCGGTGGAATAATCGTCATAAACACGAAAATTATTCTTTATATTGAAACTTTACGGGGAAGTCCACCATTTATATTTGGTAATGTGTGGGAACTGTAGGAAACCATATTTGTACCAAATTCCTTTGTAAACTGGTCAAAACATGGTCGAGTAATTGCCCAAAAATCCCAAAATTACGCTTTTATCTAAGCTCCCTCTAAAATACTTAAAATGGGCAAACCTAACTTTTTTTTAAAATCAAAGTGTGGGAATACGAAAATGTATTTCTGTATCAGTTTTCATTTCGATTAATGTAAATATGACCACACAGAAGCCAGGAATATACATTTTTGGGTTGATTGATTTTTTGACTTAAAATATTTAAAATGTACAACTAAAAATAAACGGACCAACTGCTTTACGATCATGTATGTGTAGTTAAGGGATACATTAGGTCTATACGTCAAAGTATATCCAATATTTTATTTTAAACTGAGTGTTCAATATACATTTTAAAACGTTCGAAGAAGACTTAAGACAATTTAAATCTCCTTAGTTTGTTCTAACCTGAATACAGTCATGTGAAAAAGTTAGGACACCCTATGAAAGCCTGTGTATTTTTGTAACATTTGTGGATATATAGATATTTAATCTCAATTTTAACAATACTGAGAGATTATAGGAATATAACTAAACAATTAACACTGAAGAAAAGAATTTTCAAGATATTCTGTAAATGAAATTCTACAAACATGCATATTTTAACTGAGGAAAAAGTGAGGATACCCCCACATTTATTCCCACTTAAAATGGCTCAACTCACACACAGGTGTATCACACCAGGTGCACATGATTAGAAGATCGTTACTTAGCATTGTGAATTAGGCTTGCACTATTTAAACCTCAGACATTTAGTTTAGTGTGCTCCTGACTGTTGAAGTGAGAGTGAGCACCATGGTGAGAGCAAAAGAGCTGTCTGAGGCCTTCAAAAAGGAAATTGTGGCAGCTTATAAGTCTGGTAAGGGATTTAAAAAGATCCCAAAATATTTTGAAATCAGCCATTCCACTGTCTGGAAAATAGTCAAAAAGTAGAGGGCTTTGAAAACAATGGCCAACATGACCAAGTCTGGTCGTCCAAGCAAGTTCACCCCGAGAGCAAACCGCAAGATGCTAAAAAAAGTTTTCTAACATCTTAACATATCATCGCAGGACTTACAGCATGTTCTGGCTACTGTTGATGTGAAAGTGTATGCCTCTACAATCAGAAAGAGACTTCACAAGTTTAACTTGCATGGGAGGTGTGCAAGGAGGAAACCTTTGCTCTCTAAGAGAAGCATCAAGGCCAGACTGAAGTTTGCCAGAGAGAATATAGACAAAGACCAGGACGTCTGGAATAATGTTCTTAGGACAGATGAGTCCAAAATTGAATTAATTGGACACCAGAACAGAGGACATGTTTGGTGCAAACCAAATACAGCATTCCAAGAAAAGAACCTCATACCAACTGTGAAGCATGGAGATGGAAGTGTTATGGTTTGGGGCTGCTTTGCTGCAACAGGACCTGGACAGCTCACAATCGTAGAATCCACCATGAATTCTACTGTGTGTGAGAGGATCATGTGAGACCATCTGTAAGAAAATTAAATCTGAAGCGGAACTGGACCCTGCAACATGACAATGACCCAAAACATACCAGTAAATCCTCCAAGGACTGGCTGAAAACTAAGAAATAGAGAGTCCTGGAATGGCCGACTCAAAACCTAGATCTTAATCCCATTGAGATGCTGTGGGGTGACATGAAACGGGCTGTACATGCAAGAAACCCCTCAAACATCTCACAGCTGAGAGAATTCTGCATTGAAGAGTGGGACAAACTTTCTTCAGACCGATGTCAGAGACTGGTAGATGGCTACAAGAAGCGTCTAACTGCAGTTATTTCAGCCAAAGGGGGTAACACTAGCTATTAGGGGGAAGGGTGTCCTAACTTTTTCCTCAGTTAAAATATGCAATTTTGTAGAATTACATTTACAGAAGATCTTGAAAAGTCTTTTCTTCAGTTTTAATTGTTTAGTTATATTTCTATAATATATCATTATTGTTAAAATTGAGATTAAATATCTATATGTCCAAAAATGTTACAAAAATACACAGGCTTTCATAGGGTGTTCTAACTTTTTCCCATGACTGTATGTTGTACAAATTTTAGAAAATCTAAATAAGTCTTGAAGTTTTTGTAGGGTTTCATGCTTTAGCAGTTATGGTTAACTACGTTGCGAGTTTTTGAAATGTTCATTATCTAACTTCACGTGCACGTAAAGTTAAAATTACTTGAGAAAAGATGTAGCTTTATTTATTTCAGGCAAAGCAGTTTGTGATAGATTTTTAACAGCATTTTAGTGCGTATCACAACGTAAGAAGACTTGTAAAGAAAGTTTCTATTCTATCCGGTGTGACACAGATACTTTCGTTCAGGTGAAGTAACTGTGGGAAAAAAGTGAAGTTGGAGCCATCGTTACTGTATAATCATATGTCTTAAGAAAGTTTAGTTTACGTTTTTATACAATAGATATTACGGGTTGCAAAAGCTGGTGCGCTGAACGAGTTTCCATAGAAATAGAAACACACACACACATGCACTCAAGAATGCTGGAACCGTGAGTTTGTTACTTTATCTGTGGTTTTCGCTTGCCTCTTTTACCGAACAGAATAGTTTAATTCTGTACAGGCTTGTAGCTTAAACAGGTATTTTGAAAGTGGAATCTTGCTTTATCGTTCCATAACCACGTTGTACACCTGCTTGAAATTCTGTTGCTAAGATATTGTTGTACTTTGTTTTCTTAAACAAATGCTGTAATCCCATCGAAGTTAATTTTATAGGAAACTATAGTTTTATATCAGGATTTCAGGATAAACAGTCGGGTAATAAATATAGTATTTCAGACGGAAGTGAAACTAGTTTGTCATATTTATCAACGCCTCACATTTATAGCATAAACATAAGGAAGTTATTTAGTGACAACTGTGAATCTTTCACAGTTATACCATTGGTGTAAGTTATTTAGTGAAATCGTATTTATACCATTGACGCAACAATTTGTTGATGATCTAGACTAGTAAATACATTAGAATAATTTTCGTTATCTAATATATGGGAATACTCGAGACTATTTCTATATAACTTACAACCTTCATCGTTATGTGATACAATGTTGACGACCTAGATTATTATATAAATTAGAATATTCGTATAGCAAAGGATATTACGATCTGTATATTAGTCTGAAGTACCAACGTACATGGTGTAATGAAAAAACAAGACTAATAAATGAACTATGATATTATTTGTTATATAAATTCAGGTTAAATAGTTAACACGCAGGATTACCTACGAAAGTTGTAATATTTTCAAATCGAGACCCAAAAGGCCAGAAGAAGAACAGTCACCTATTCGGAAGCGCTCGAGTTTTGGGTCTCGTTTTGAAAATATTTATTTATTATATGACGCATGTTGAAAATGAAGGTACTATATATATGAATTTAATCGGTTTTTTTTAACTGATGCACGTTGACAATTCAGGCTAATATATAACTTACATTCCTCGCACTTTAAGCTGTGAATGCGTTACAAGAGTGACAGTCAGTCCTTCAACATGGATTGTGGGCGAGAGGATGCTGCTAAGTAGCTGCCTTTCTTCTGGTCAGTAAGTCAAAATTAGGGACGACAGACAGATAGCTTTAGTACTTTTCTCATAAATACAAATATAACTTACAATATTATTCCTCACATTAGGTGACACGAGAGTTTTTTGAGGTCAAATTGTTTAAATGTGTTTTTTATAGTAGATTTCATGCATAATACGCGTCACCAGTATCACAGTAGCATGTCCGTTGATTTCAACGCTATAAATCATAACACAGATAACTCTTTGTGTCACTTTCTGCGTAATTGCAAACAAGCAAAGCGTAACACATAAATGATACAACCTGTGTACAAAGCTGTTGAGTACGTTCGAATACTGCAGAGTAAAGTTCAAAACCTGGATAGTAAGAGTAGGGCTACAAACATTGAACATTGTATTTTTTTAATGCATAAAGAGCAGAAGATCCATTGTGATATTTAATCCTTCGTAATGAACTAAACTTTTAGAACAATATATATATTTTACGTCTGAGGTTATGAACATTTGGTGCTATTACGGTTAAAATATCAACTAAGTTCAGAAAATACAGTGAAGCGCCATTAAGCGGCGGACCAGTAAACCGCGAAATCGCTTAAGCCGCTGTAGCAAGTTTTGTCCCAAAATTTTTGATGTATTAAATCTACTACCTGGCTTTTTAAAGTTTCTCACACTCTCCTTGTCTTTATAACTTCAAGGAGATATTTAAAAAGGATTTGCTTTAATTTGGGAAATAAATAAAATATATTACAATAGAAATCGACCGTTAATCTACCTTATCCGCTCTCTATGTCAGCTTCATGGAGGTCGCCATTGTTACCGAATCACACCTCTCCATACATTAAAGTTAATCCGCGGTAAATCCTTGACAAAAGTGATCAATAATTAAAGTATTATTTTTAATTCGATAATCCGATATTTTTATGGAATTGTATAAATATTGGCCACAAACCAAATAGAAATCACTTCAGTTTCTGAATTAATAGTGAGCATATCATATTGACATGGAGGACCGCATGTGACACGGGAAGATTAAATTTTACAGGGAAGAGCGAACCATAGCAATGCATTGGTCGTTTGTGTTAAAACGGCACTTGTCAATTGTATCTGAATAGTCTATACATTAATATTATAATGATCACGCAATGGCCCGGATGAGGCTCCTCGGCGGAGCTGTTGGCGACTTTGGCTTTTCAATCACAAAGGTTTAAGCCGCGGTTAAGCAGGTTGACCCCCCAAATACCGCGGCTTAACGGCGCTCCACTGTATAACGAAAGTTCGGTTGATTTGTTTATTTGTTTAGAATTAAGCACATAGCTAAACGATGGGCTATCAGTGCTCTGCCCACCACGGATATCGAAACCCGGTTTTTAGCGGTGTGAGTTCGTTGTGCCACTGGGGAACAATTTCAGTTGACATTCAAAAGTTACATTAATTTTTAGTGTCCAAATTCATGTTATAAGAACGCTTTTATCGTTTTAAAAGGAATGGTATTCATAATATGGTTTCTTGATTCACAAACTTATTTATCAAGGAAGTGAAATTATGAGTTTAAGCCTAACACAACTTATATGTGAGCGACTAAAACTTTACAAAATAGGAAACAATTTAAAGCACAGCATAATAATTCGAATAGAGATCACAAACATTTTAATGACGGAATTGATGAAATATGTAACGGACTTACTATTATACATTTATTTTAATATCTATGTTTGTTTCAGTTTAATAAGTATTTAGAAATGCATATAACTTATAGTGTTAAATATCTATTGCGATATTCCCTTCTATTTTCTAAATTTGTAGAAGCTTCTCAAAGGTAAGAAACAACAATGTATTATGTGTGTAAGTAAAATATTGTTGCCAACTAAAATTTCGAACCTGGACTAAAATTTATAAATCCACGCACCAAGGAACAGTTTTCATAATATTGTTGGTTTTTCACTGTTAGTATGCTATATAACTAGGAAGCTATGACTGTGATAAACGCTGATTGATCGGAAAACTACAGATAACTGAAAAGGAACGTTTACAAATTTCGAATATTATCAACAGTTTACTTCAGATAATTAACTTCGGACATTAGTATTTCTGAGAGAATTTTAGGTATCTTCGTCGGAGAAAAGCCAGCTTGTGAACGGCATGATGTCAGTCAAGAATAGAATGCTAGTTAGTTTATCAGCTCAGAATTATTTCGCTCATTGTGAACTGTCCGTAAAATATTCAGTTCCAGACTAGATTGAAGACTTAATACTACTTGTAACTTTGTAATACTATTGTACATAAATTATTAGTTGCAACAACCATCATTATAAATTGTATTGTTATTTGTATATTAAAATATATTTGTGTTAAGAAAGAACATTGTGTGTATCAATCTTGTTGGCAAATGTAATAAATTTAATACATATCAGTATTTAATTAACTTATAAACCCAATTTGCAATTTAACTCGGTTTTAGGCTATTTAAAATTGTAATACCAAACATAATAAATTGGAAGTTTGTTTGAGATGAATTATAGTACGTAACAAATTTTATAATAACTTCAAAGTGATAACTTGACACGAGGAAAATCGTGTGTCATTTCTTATTTCTCGGGTAGAAAAACTACAAAAGTCAGCAAAATACGGAATGTAACAGAAAAAACAAATATTTTCCCAGGATAAAACAGTCAGTAGTCCAGGGTTCGTCTCAGGGTCCTGGAAGATCTTGGGTTTTTGATTAAATTCTCTACATTATTTTGCTTTTTGTGAGAGTAATTTTTCTCATTTTGATGATGCATTTTGTTTTAATGGAACAGGTTGAAAAGAAAGGAACTCCAATTTATCCTCGGTCCAGTCCCTGTTCCCTACAACACTAATTTGAAATTTGAAAACGAAATGGTGTTGCTGTTATCTCATAAGGAAGCCACGTTATTTAGTAATATCCATCAAACCCTCACACTCTCATTAAAACTACACAGGTACTCATTGTTGTCAGAACTTGGTCTCGTAGCGCGGAATATCACATTATTTTCAACTTACTGGTATTTTTACATGCACATTTCAAACTTCACTGTTAAGAATTACAAAACAAAATATCAGTTATACTTGGTATTCCAAAAGGAACACGTAATAAGTATTGTCAAAATCATATTTCTCCTATTTTCTCTTGCATTAGCCATGCTATTCATCAGTAGCTGTTAAAACCTCTACTATTAGCTCAGATGATAGTAAAGTTTTTATTGGTATCTATCACTTGCAGTTCAGACAATAGTGAATTCTTTTAGTTATACTTGTAATCACGTAACGTTATTTCTCAACCAATAGTAAAGTTTTAAATTATATTTATCTCTTGTATGTGTGTTTGTGTGTTTTCTTACAGCAAAGCCACAGAGGGCTATCTGCTCAGCCCACCGAGGGGAATTGAACACCTGATTTTAGCGTTGTAAATTTGGAGACATACCGCTGTACTAGCGGGGGGCTTGTCTCGTGTAGCTCGGATATTTTTGAATATACAAGTATAATAACACAATATGTGAACAAACAAGTTACGTTAATTTTTTTTTATTTTGTTAAATGGTCCACAATTCGATGCAAAACTATTATTTCAACCATGTTTTTAGTGACTTTGTGATATAAACTAGTACACAAATAAGCTTACAAACTCGCCCATAAATACATTTTCCCTTAAATTAATTCTTTTTTTAACATATTTAGTCATTATCGTTATTGGCTGAACAGCGGCTTTACGTTTATGTTTTGTGGTGCTTAAAAGCTAGTTCAGGAAAATAATAAATAAAACATCAACTTATATAATTTTTCCAATTTTCATGCTACATACTTACAATAAATGGAAGTCATTTCTTTGTAACTTCAGAACTATAAGAACAATATTGCATCAGAAACTTTTCAAACATTACATGGTATTTTAGATAGTCTTCTATTTTCTATAATGATCGTTTCTTTATTTTCTAATGAACAAGTTCATACAACTCTATTTACTCTTTCACTAAAAATAAATCGAATAAAAAAAGTTAATCTTCGATTTTCATTCTGACGTGCACAGTTCCCTCTGACTTTGTCATTAATGAGAATATGCTCAGGCTTTTCAACTAAGCTTAATCTCAGGTAATATTGAGGCACATGTTCATTTATACACTGAGAAAGGTCTTTTTGTACACATAAATGTTACACCATTCTGGTTTCTTGGTGACAATTACTGCCTAAAAGAAAGGAGAAACTTGTTGGAAAGGAGCTCTAGCCCTGCTTTTCTTTTAGCTGTTTGGTTTCCCCGCCATTTTTATGGAGAGATTTGCATTCTAACAATAAGTATAGTTGGAAAGAACCATTAAGTAGGGTGTCAGCTCTTTTCTATCGTGAGTTTATAACAAGGGACATCTGATCAGATCTTCCGTGTAAGTGTTTTAAATTACTTCTGAGTATTGTCTTTCTTGTATTATGTTGTTCGAAGCCAGTGTGCTTTTGTTAACTTATCTTCCACTTTTTATGTCATTCTTTACCTGTCTCATTTATTATCTAAAGGTATTAAAACCACTATTCTAGAGACATTGCATTTTTTGGAGAATTGGCTATAGTTTAATTTGCTAGATTCTTACTTGATAACATTGGTTTTATTACTATAAATAACCTAAAGTTTATTGTTTCTTTCCCTTTTTTCTGTTCATCTTTTATCTTACTGGCGTCTGTGTTATTTCTTTGCCTATTTATTTTAAACCCTTTTTTTCTTGTTTTTTATCTAATTTTTTTTTCTATTTGTATATATTGATCTTATTGTTCTTAGTCTTATCTGTGACTTTAGCCACCCTGACCTTTTGCTTTTTATTCGCTTTATAAATAACTTAGTTTCTTCTTCACTGCTTGTTCTTTTAAATATAATTACTTTTTACTTTCTCTTATATCTTACTGCATTTTTCTCTAGCTCTCTCTTTCTTTTTTTAGTTATCTTATTACATTTTTGACATTTTATTTTTGTTTTTGATCTGCCCTCATTATGGACTTATAATGGTAAACTTATAATGGTAAACTTACAATGGTAAACTTACAATTTCTGATTTTGTTGCCAGTAAATAACTTGATCTCATCATAGCTCTTTGTTTGTTTGTTTGTTTGTGTTTTCATCTCAGTTGATGTTCTGCAGGGAAGTTAATTATGGGGAGTGAACAGGAATAGCAATTGCACTTCCCTTAAGAAAATTAAAAGAATCTAACAATGGAAGTGTCGGTTTTACGTTTTTACTGTGTTTGCTGCAAAGCTAGAATGCAATCTCGACCCTAAAAAAGCCAATAGTTTCCATGAGTCGCTAAACATTTTTAGAAATTTTTCGCCCACTCAAAATACGCTGTTGGTATTCTTCTGAAGATGACCTAGGAAGGCCAAACGTTGTTCTCTGCTTATCGATAAAAGTGTTAATACCCAAACCAGCCGTTCTGCAATACATAATTTTCTCCTACCTTTTTATCTTAAAGCTCATTATTAGGTAATTTGGCAATGATATAATATTCATGTAGATTGATATCTTATAAAGCAACTTCAACTGTCCAAAATAAATATAAAGATCACGGAAAGCTATGCAAAGAATAAATCAAACACTTGTGTCAAGAAAAAACATTTGATTTGGCAAATTCAAATATTCATTTTATGGATTCTGGTTGTTAAATAATAGAGCAAAATTACGATCATAGTCAAGTCAAACCCAAGTCTTAATTCGGTATCACACAATTCAAGATTACACCCGTCAAGGTTTGGTTTGTTTTGTTTTGAATTTCGCGCAAAGCTACACGAGGGCAATCTGCGCCAGCCATCCCTAATTTAGCAGTGTAAGACTAGAGGAAAGGCAGCTAGTCATCACCACCCACCGCCAACTCTTGGGCTACTCTTTTACCAACGAATAGTGGGATTGATCGTACCTTTATAACGCCCCCACGGCTAAAATACGAGCATATGACGGGGACACGAACTCACGACCCTCGCATTAAGAGTCGAGTGTTTTAACCACCTGGATATGCGGGGCCGCACATGTCAAGGATCACTCCCATTATAGGTAGCTAATCAAAAACACATTAGATGTGATAAAAGGTGGGGCCATAAGAGGATTGAGCGTGCCAATTAAACGAAATAAATTAAAATTGGCGGGCAAACTGGTAGCTACTCAAATAACACTGATAACAGTACAGTAAATATTTATTCATTAGTTGGCTAGGCCGCGTTCTTGTTCAAATTAGGAATGATGATGAATATGTGGTCTAACTATGGGTTATAAACATTGATCAGAGTACCAGGTTTTAAGAAAATAGATCAAAGATAAGTATGCCGTTATCAAATAAATTTTCAGTACAATTGGTGCGAATAAAAAGGAATAAGTTCATCAAAATAATAACAAAAACATGAAATATGAAACATAGAAACAAATTACGGATGAAAATACAAAACCATACAAAAATCACAATATAAGTCAATCTTACAAGCTAATAGTTATTAGCCACTGTAAGACTGTGCATCACTACTCCATATAAATTATTTTATTCAAACCTGAATATACGCAACTGAGAACAATTCAACATTTAATTCTATATAAAAGTTATTCTTGGAATGATTTTTGTATGGTTTTGTGACTATCAGATTATGCTTTAGTGGCTGAAATGGTAAGAATGTTTTATGACGGGTTTCGATTTCATGATATTCAGATTGTGAGTTGAGCGCCCTAACTATCAAGCCATGTCAGGTTCCATCTTGCTTGTCTCTACTACAATCTCTCATCAGCTGACAAGATCATCTTTCAGCATTTCATATTGACTGGTTAGTATTGTGTAATGAAGTATTTATTTGTAGTTACTATGGTTCACTTGAATGACAATTTTCCTACCTTACAAGGAGTAACAGTAATGTTTGTTTGGAAAATATTACAACTGTTAAAACTTCAGGACCTGGAATGTATGTTCAAATTCCTGTATCCACAAAAAACAACAACAACAAAATTACACCAGTCTTAGTGCATATATTGACACAGTTCCATTGGAAAAACAACCTGCCAATAATACATTGCAAAATCTAAAAAGGTGCACAATTTTTCATTTGGTTCCATGTTAAAACTAACTTAAACATTGCATCATTTGTAGGATAAGCAGATGCTCCATTTCTACTTACTATGTGACCAAGAAAATGTACTTTCTAGTTTGAGTTTTAATCTTGCATTTGTGACATGATCGAATTTCATTATTGTAGCCACCACGAAATTTTTTACTATTCAATGCTTCTGCATATAGAAAGCAATCATCATAGATGTAGCCACATCAGCCAATTTTGTTTCTAGTCGTTTCTCATTCCTTTGATTCCAAAGATGAATTGAAAAGGCAGGCATTGATCTCACTATCGCTTGATTCAAAGTCGACTTCAAAACAAATACCTGGTCATGGCACAAATGTGACTCAATTCATTAGTGTGTGACATTTAGATACACTAATGTACCTGAGAGTAAGTTTTAAGCCAATATAGTGGACACTAATTCAGGAAATTCTTTGCAAAAAATCAGTCAAATATGGCTGATAGGTTTGTTTTGGATATTCACGCAAAACTACGCAAGGGTTTTTACACCAACCATCTCTAATATTGAGAGATAATAAAGCAAATTTTTGAGCTTGATACCTACTGTAAGCACAAAAACAAACGGACTAAAACTGACCTGGGAGAAATTGTTGACGTTAGTTTATAATGGTTGTAATGGCTGTAATGCCTTCTTATAAGATATTATAAGATTCCAGTTATTTTTTTTAGTTTCGTTTAGTATATAAAAAAGTTATTTCATATTGTACTGTCCTCCGCTAGTACAGCAGTACGTCTACGGATTTATAATCCTAAAATCAGGGGTTCGATTCCCCTCAGTTAACCCAGCAGCTAACTCGATGTGGCTTTACTATGAGGAAAACACACACACGCAAAATTAGTTGATCTGAAAATGATGCTGGTCGGGAACAGTGAATTGTAATATGATTCATAGTGCCAGTGAATTGTAATATGATTCATAGTGCCATGTGTGTTTAAACACTTGGGTTCCACACTTTACTAATTGGATGGAGCCTCTTGATTAGCATGCTGGGATATGAAATAAAAGGTCTAAGGTTCGAGCCACAGTGCACTTAAAAACAGTTGGGGTTGTATTATAAATATTACAGTCAACCCGGTTATTCGGTTTGTGTTGGCGTATAACACTGACTGACTGATTTGGTTAGTCGTTCAAAATTAGGAACGGCTATACCTGAACGCTGGGAAACCTGACCTGACCCTTCAGCTTATGTTAGCATAAGTCGTCATTTGGTTTGAAAATACCAATACCTATATCTACTTTCACTAAATTTATACTAAAAGTTTACTGGATATTCACGTGCAGTTATTAGATACTTTGGAATCAGATTTTTTGGGAGTGCTGTCACAGTGTTATGCAAAATGATTTGCAGTCTTATTTTTGTTCGACGTTTCTTGAGAGATTCTCATTACTAATAAGTATAGAAATATATATCAATGTACAGAGAAGAGCTGTATCTCGAAAAATAATCATCTAGAGTCAGCGAAAATTGAACATAAAGTTTTAAACATAGACTTAAGTAGTTTTACATTGTGACCATAAATTATGTAATTTATGTCTTGTTGAGTATAAAAACAGTCACATGAAGGAAAATTTTAATGCACTTCCCTTGCTCCTCGTGACAAATTTTAAAACATCCTTTTAAGTTAAAACCACCAAATATGTTATACACACACAAACAAAAAAGGATTTCATAAATCATGCAGTCTCCTAGTTTGTTATGTGGTGCGAGGTAAATAGGTCAAAACAGACAAAACCTGTGAAGATTAAAAAATATTTTAATATATTTTAATGCTCTAGGTGTGGTCAAATGATTAGTGTTTCTGGATTGTGCATCCATGTGTCCATGGTTCGCAACTCGTTACCATAAAAAGCATTACGCACTATGGTTCCGTAGGTGCGCTATAAGAGTGACAGTCTGATTCCATTATTTGATCAAACTAAAGTAGTACAAGAGTTGGTAATGAGCGCTCATGACTATCTGCCTTTCATCTATAGTCTCAATTCAAAATCGAGTGGGCAGAGCACAGAGAGCCCATTGTGTAGTTTTGTGTTTAATTAAGAACAATAAACTACAGTATACAGAAACACATTAATGGTGCATAAGTTGATTTTCTTAACAAAGTTAAAATTAGTTCCTGAATTATATTTACGTCTCTCAAATATGATTAATTCATAATTAAGGAGATCGTTTATTATAATTCCTGATGGTTTACAGAAATGATTGCACATATCATGGTGTACAATATGTTTTTCTTTTCACCTGAGAAATCACACCGTATGTGTCAGTGTATGTTAAGTGTAAAACTGTCATTCACATGGGATGTGAACATCATCAACATATTCGGACATATTCCCCTCATACAATCCCGGACATTAGTAACATTTTGAATAAAGTATCCAATGATATCAAAGTGAGGCTCCAAACACTGACTACCTAATTCTCCGGACTTCTTTTCATTACTGTGAGGTTCATACATAAAGATAATTTCATTCGTTTAGAAAAGAGGTGATAAAGGCGTCATAACTTAATATACACTGCTGGCCAAAATCTTAAGGCCAATGAACATAAAAGACAAAATATGCATTCGTGAGATATATTTACTTTGTTGGTTGATTTTGCTTTCTGTCTAGGTGTGTGCGTATAATGTTTTCTACGGTTTGTGGAGGAAACTTATTGATGTTGATGAAGTATTGTATCTCACGAATCAAAAAATCACGAAACCATATACTTCTGCATACCATATATTCCTGACATCAGCAGACAAATAACCAACATTTGGCAAAAACTAGTAACAAAATATGACATTCCAGTTAATACTAAATTTATTCAAAAACCAGACACAAAACTGAGGTCTATACTATGTAAAAACTACATTATTTATAAAATACAATGTGATAACTGCCACGAATTCTATATTGGAGAAACAAATAAAAAATGGAAACCAGATTCAAAGAACATAAAAAGTCACCTTCACACGTTTTCGAACACTGCAAGTCAAATGAACACAACATAACCATAGAAAACACTCAAATACTAAATAAAGAAACAAACATAAACAAACGCAAAATTAAAGAAGCCTTACTTATACAACAACTTAAACCCAAAATAAACCAATATAAGGGAACGCCTTTATACCTATATTAATATAATAAAATAAATAAAATTATATATTCAAACATCTAACACCGCCCTCTACGTTCCGATACTCAGTTGCACAACCCCTTTCAAACATGTGGTCAGCTTCCGGTCAATTACCTCTTTCTTTGTGAACCTCACGATGACCGAAGAAGGTCGAAACGTTGTTCGCTCTTCTATGTAAAATATTTTCTCAACCCAAACGAGCCGTTTTTGCATGTATAGTACCTTACCTATTATGAATAAATTATAATCTATTTAAATGTGATAAAAAAAAATTATATATGAATTAGCCATATTTGTTCAACATAAAAGCCTATTGTATTGCATAATTTTTTATCATTTTGTTTGTAATTATTGCACAAATTTATAGAGATGGCTGTCTGAGTATAATCATACCAAATTTTGAACTAATATATTATAGGGAAGCCAACTTTGACATTAGCACCCACCTCCACCTCTTAGGTTACAGTTGTCTGATCGAATAATGAGATTTGACTTTCACTCGTTTAGATGATTTATGGCCCCAAAGTGCTGAGCATGTATTTACTAGATTATATAAAACGCGACTTTTTATGAGAAATGTATCTTAAAATAATAAAACGTATTATTATGGGCCTAACGAAAACACCAAACATATTTCAAGCAGTAAAGACTGTGAATTGGCAAGTGTTTACATGAAAACGTAATATGGATATTACAATATCATTCCTGCTGGTGAGTGCACTCGATCTGCAATCTAAGAGTAGCAGGTTCGAATCCCCATCCTATCAGATATGCTCGCTCTATGAACCGTGCAAGCGTTTTAACATGATGATCCATCTTACTATTTGTTGATATAAAGAGTAGCCCAAGAGATGGCAGCGGGTGATGGTGACTAGCTGCCTTTCCTTCAGTCTTATGCTAACTTAAGAACGGCGAGCGCAAATACTCCTCGTGTAGCTTCGCGCAAAATTCGAAACTAACAAACAATATCATCCACACACACACAAACTATGTTACGCAACATTTGAAGTTTTTCATTTTACTTAATTTGGTGATTTATTTACTTCAGTTTAAATTAAATTCCTGTTGGGATGATTAACAACATAATTCTGTCTTATTATGGTAATTAATTTTGTAGTTCGAGTGATAAGAAAGGGCTTCAGCTCATAATTTATATTTGGTCACTTTATGTAAATTTCCAAAGTCTTGCCATAGATTCTTCTCTTTCAATGACTGAGTAAATGATTGTCTCAGACAACTTAAATAAACCATAACTGCATGCTGCAGTTCACATTATCCCTATAACTCTTTGTACTACGATTCAGAAATTCGATTCTCGTGAATGATAAAAAGAGAACAAAGCTTTTTTTAAATGAAACTTTAATTAAAATTTATCCTTCAAAGTATTTTATAACTCATATCACTTTCTTTGGAGCTGCATTCGTGTCATACTATGTCTTGACAAAAATGCATGTTTATGGGGCTATGAAAACTATCTGGGGACTCTTTCCATGTATTATTTGATTTAATACCGTGTGTTTACTGTCTAGAAATGTTATCAGCTGAAAAAACCTGACAATATTGTATTGTAACTACGCATTGTATTGGAATTTATTTGGTCTATTTTCGCTAATGTGATATCTTTATTCCTTTTACGAAGGTTTCGGATAATTCGAATTAGATCTGTCTTACTGTGAGGTAAATAATAGTTCTACACCTCATTTTTTAGGTGTTTAAAAATTCTTATCACTTATATTTTTTACTATCCTTGTGTATAGTTTGAATTTCACGTTGTTTACACAAGTTTGAGTTTTTATAAGCGGGATACAGTTTTCTGTGTTCAGAAAACGAGCTGACGGTGGCCTTTTCTCCCCCCAGTACGTCTTCGGAGCTTAAGCGACATGTCGACACTTGTTAAGCTGTTATCACGTAATGTAACAATATAAAATCCATTTTAATAATCTATCATAATTATTTACTTAAAACTGTTTACAACAAAAGAGGCCAGGAAGTCAATATGCAATCGAATAACTACAATCAGAGTCTAAACGGTGAACAAAAGCGAAACTGCCTAGTTCAAAGTGACATTTACTGAGAAAGTATAGTGGGATTTGACTAATAAAAATAGTATTTATCAGAGCCGTGGAAAGTAGAAGGCCACTCAGACCACTGCTTGACTACTTTTTCATGGCATGTATAGCTACAGCTTATGTATGAAAAGTTGTTTCTCTTAATTAAATACATTACATTGAGTGTATGCAGTATTTGTAGTCAAAATGGCTCAATATTGGATCTTGTAACATTAAATGAAAAAACAAAGTCTGGAGAGGGTATGCCTCAAACCATTCCAGAAACGACAATGTTGCAATGGCCAAACCACTCCTGAATTATTTCCTACCGCAATGCAGATGGAAAGAGTGAAGTTTATTTTCCATCTGTGCTATTTTTGAATATTGGTTTTCCAAGACTTTTTTTCCTTAAGTATCAAGCTTAATTGAAGAGTTGTTTTCCATTTCAACACCTTCATTTGTTCAGCTGCTCTTATTGTTTTAACAGGAATGGGCATTTCGTTTTAGCAGTGTATTCAGTAGTGATAATTAAAACTCTAAAGCTGAATTCGTTTTTAGTTTTATTTGAGTTTCATTTTGTGCTGTGAATATAGGATCTAGTTATTGTTTCGCTATGCATTTAAACTAACATATTTTTTTCAAATCCAACTTTATGTTTGGAAAGCAATTTAAAAACTTCTGAGCTTAAATTAAAATCTATAACTCTTTCACTTTACATAAACATGATTAAGTTATGAAAAATTGGGTTTTATACTGGTGTCACAGCAGTAATCCTCTATGTTAATAGAAGCGTTGGTCAAGGTTTTCCGTTTTTTCCTCCTTTCTCGTTTTTTTTTCTCCTCAGAGCAATTTCAACTCATTTCTCTCTTGTCAGCTCTACCAAACTGTTAGTAACTTCTTAGTCTGCAGGGGTCGCTTATCTACTAGTAACAGCAGTAGTGTTGTGAATAAATTTTGCACAATAATTTGTAAGTACAACAGTCTAGAGTACAGTATAACCAATCAAATCATTGTCTCAGTTTAAGGATAATTTAAACTCGTCTACAAATAACCATGTAAAAGCATACATGGTTCGTCAAATGAGTGAATATTACTAATTTCAAATGTCATGACATGGCTAAGCTTGTTAAGGCGTGCGACTCGTAATCTGAGGGTCGCATCCCGGTCGCGCCAAACATGCTCGCCCTTTTAGCCGTGGGGGCGTTATAATGTGACGGTCAATCCCACTATTCGTTGGTAAAAGTGGTTGGTGATGAATAGCTGCCTTCCCTCTAGTCTTACACTACTAAATTAGGGACGGCTAGCACAGATAGCCCTCGAGTAGCTTTGTGCGAAATTCAAAAACAAACAAACTTAAAGATTAAAATTAAATTGTTATTTGTTCGATTGCTGCCCATGTGAATTATTGAAGTAAATCAGTAAAACAACATCTCTGGACTTTCTATTAATTACACTTTAAATACTATTTTTATTGTTGGTATTTGAAGAGCTGTAGGTAGTGCAATATACAAGATCACAAAATAAAGAAACTTTTAACAGTTATAAGGCTTGACACAGGCCTGAGTATAGGTGCAAAAAACTATTTTCATTTCACGTTTATTGATAAACAGTGCCTTCAGTGCCGGTTTATATTTAGATATATGATAAAAACAAAATGGTACATGTTTTACTATTTTATTATTTTTTTAAAACTTGAATGTAGTAAACTTTGGAACGTTTCAAGGGGTAGAACATTCCTTTTTTTCTGGTGGTACAAAATTCAAGACTTCCATGTCAGTTCTCTATAGGGAGACATGTATGTGTACATAACAGTGAAAGGGTTAAAATTTATTTTATTAATTGTCAATATAAAATACAATTGTTTTCTATTATATACGTCAAAGACATTTATTAAATAGGTGGCAAAATGAGCTTCTAAAATTAATGTTAGTCACACTGTTTAAAAGTATTATATAGATCACTGTAATTAACTCCAGTTAAGAAACAACAAATCGACAGTGAAACCATGGATTTTTCTTATTATCGATTTAATTTTTTTCATTGTAAATAATTTACATAGCGTCTAAGATTTGTAGAAAAGAAACGAAAATATTGATATTAGTATACTGTTGATGACAAATAAGATACATTATAAGTTTTTTCAAAGAATTTGAACTTTAAAGCTTTATAGTAATAAAATTATTTTTTGTCCATTCTTGGTATTTGTGAAACTAAAACTTCATAATCAATTACTTTGGTTAATGACTGTTAATGGCTTACAAATTAGTTGTGGCTATTACACCAGTAACAACATTTCAGTTTCAAAACCCAACAAGTGTTTCGTAATTGAACCTATTATTTCAACTCCATCCAAAGTAGAGCAGGAGTCTGAAAGAATGCGTGATTTTGAATAGCCCTTGAACTTCGAAGTTCATGTTCGTGAAATTATTTATATTTTACAACACCAATTAAGGCCTAGCTGAACATGCTCTTGTGCACAGAACAATTCTTTCTTGAAGTACTTGCATTCAATTTATAGAAAATGGCACCTTAGCCGCTGATATAGACGATTTCGATTAACCAATTACCATTAGCCTGGAAACCTTGAAGAACACGGTTAGATTAGACGAATGAGCTTCTAATGTCCATCAAACATCTTCTCCAATCTAGAAATCCACCTTAATACCAAATTGACTCTGAAGAATAACAGCTTAAAGCCGATGACTGGGCCATAGATTTAAATCGTCTTAATTCATCAAGTCTGCTGGGGTACGTTACAATGGATTAGGTTCAGCTATACCGCTATATAATTTATTTGATACTATAATAAAACATATTAGTCAGAGCATGTGTATCTGTGTATACATAATATACATATTCGTAGCCTTAATCTTTAACAAAATCATTATGAATATTATGCATATCAACCGAAATACAGCACTCTAAAACGTTTTGTTTTATATTATGAAAAACTGTTTTAGTTCAAGAATAACTCAAAAAGAGTAATTTATTATATTAAAGTCCATATATTAATCTAGCTTCTCAGATTTTCTTCGTGTTGCTTGAAACTTAGACAAAATATAACTAAATTTTGATAGCTGAACACTGTGGTGCAGCCTTGACTATGAAAACATACAAAAAATTCAGGCCGTTATTATGTACCTAGAGCTTTTTTGCATTTTCATTACCGTTATTTAACGTGTTGGATTCACGTAAATCTTCACATGACTTTTCTAAACCTATAAAGTCCTGCAAGAAGAGACGATTTATTGCCCTCTTGTGGACCTTGCTTCAAATATCAAAACAAGCTGATGTGTTGCTAGTTTTGTTCTTTAATCCTATATTGCCATACGCTGAAATGAAAATTTTTCATGAATTCATGTGTAGTTTTATGTAAAGTCGACGAAAAAGTGTTCTGCTTTGAAGAAAAGAAAAATTTTTATTGCCTCTCAAGAGAGAAATGCTAGGCCTAACACGTGTCACTAAGCTTGTAATAATAACAGCTGCATATACTTAACTGTATATGTATATTAGGGTTAACCCGCTTCATTACATCTCTGTTCGTTTATGGTCACACCTTGTGTATTGTTCTTGATTGCAACAACTCCCAGGATGTTTATCCCGTCTTTCTCGTACTCCAGGGTCCAGTGATGCTGGGAGTTGATAGTCTCGTAGTCTTAGGTTATACAACGTAATACTACACGCGCGGTCTTGTTGTGCGGTCCCGGATCAACCAAAAACAATGAATCGAACAGCAATAAAAGTCATTAGTTATTTGATGTAGAATGCTATACTACTGGATAGAAAACTAGGCTGGTAGATTAGG
Source organism: Tachypleus tridentatus (assembly GCF_004210375.1). Classification (NCBI taxonomy): domain Eukaryota; kingdom Metazoa; phylum Arthropoda; class Merostomata; order Xiphosura; family Limulidae; genus Tachypleus; species Tachypleus tridentatus. Next base: position 102,793,061 of record NC_134837.1, on the reverse strand, counting down.
TGTGGTAACCTTATGTTAGATTAAAATGTGGTTTTGTCAATTCATCCTCGTGCATGTCTTTCATTCTGGTTATTGTTTTTGTATTAATATACTTATCGTGTTAACAAAAACTCTAACCATATAAAACTTGACAATTTTTTTACACACGAAAGTACGTATACAGTGTACACATTTGAAATTATAGTTCATTTATGTTCGTGGCTCTACGTGTATACAAAGTAATTGAAAACAGAACGATAAACATAAAACCACATTTCTCAGACAAGATTGGAGATATTAGAACATTTCTGGCAGTTTTGAATGTTTTACAACAAAATTCTTTGTTGTTTTTTGTGCCATGATCCTACTGAAGATAATTATGAGCCTCACTTTCGTCTATGTATGTGATTGCCCTCAACGAAACATTTCTCGCGTATATAACTCTTCATACCCTCCAGACTGATGTTAGGAATGAAATCGGAATGGCATTATTTGCAAGGAATTAGTTTTGTTCACAGTGTCTAAAAGAATTCTGCTCGGCCCATTCTAGCGTGTAATTACCAATTATCTATCGGCGGACGTGTTAAGCCTTTACTATCAGCGTTGAGATATTCAGATAGCCCCTTTCCTTGGAGTGGCTTCTGTCTATTAAGAACTAGAAGGGTTATGAGCTCTCTCCCTTCCCTCCCAACTAGAGCATGCAAGCCACTGCGTAATCTAATTGATGAAGTAATTTCTAAATCTTACATGCTGTTGGCTGTTCGTAATGAAGTGCAATCCTGTTTTACAATTGTTGGGCTTTATCATTTTATGGAATACAGTGATTGAAGAACTTCGCTGTGAACAACAGGCCTTAAGCGAAAATACATTGGACCTACTTAATATTTCACTGCTTCAAAACTACAATTTAATGACTTTCTGCACTTTTGCTTTTCTCCAACAAATTCTCTCAAGGGGTTCGAAATCTTCCAGTGATGGCATGTTGATGTAGGACTGACCTCATCTTATTTATTCTACTTGCCGCCAAAAGCTTGCTTGCCCTTGTTAATATACGTGAGATTCTTGGAAAAGATAACTGATGTTAGGACAGGTTTTACATGTAAATAGAAAACGATAATTCTGGCATTCAATCATCAAAACGAAACTCTCTAAGTCTGTATCTGATAATATGCACAACGCCACAATGCAAAACTTCATTATGATTCTCTGAAGTTTACTTTAACTTTTCCATCTGGATCTGGTTCATCAGATGAATCAGAGGTCAGTTATTTGAATCGTAGATCGGTTATTGAATTTTGTCAAATTTGCATTCCGTTAACGGAGTTGATTTAAGAAAAAAATATTTAATTTTTCTTCTAGTTATACATTATTCAGTGACGTCCTGGGATATTATTATCAAATAGAAAAAAGTTGTTCCTTAAAAAACAATAACAACAACAACAAAAGAACACCTTATCAAATCATGAGTCTTTACTGGAAGTTCTTATATGCTGTTGTTTATAAAAGTTTCAGGTAACTGTCTATTTAGCCAATAGCTGACTTTATTGTGATATGAGTTTTGAATACAGTGATGTAACAGCATCCCATTCGTGGCATATTTTGAGCCATTCTTACACACATTTCTCTTCGCCACGATGTTTATGATACTTTGTACCATTTAGCTCTTTTTATGCACATTAACTTCCGGTTGTTGTTTTCAATTAGGCACAAAGCTACACAATGGGCTATCTATGCTCTGCCCACCACGGGTATCGAAACCCGGTTTTAGCGTTGTAAGTCCGGAGACGTACCGTTGAACCACTGGGGGGCTTAACTTCCGCATCGTGAATGGCAAGATGCAACTCCGTATAAACCTTAAGCATGTCTAGTTTTATGTACAGACCTAAATCCTTAACTGAGTTTATTCGTGGAAATAATTGATTTAAGTTTTATAATTGAATACTGTTCTGTCAAAGTATGTTAGGATCAGGCATATTCAGTTTATTTAGTGTCTTAAAACTCTCTGATCAGTCGGGAAAATGCTAATTGCAATAAATAAATAGAAAATAAAACGTGTATTAAAGGATAATGAAGCTGCTATTATTGAAGTATTTCACAAATAATGATCAGCACTATGAAATTATTTCAGCGAGAAAAATGGAACACAAAATCTAATATTGTTTGGAACCAGTAGAAATACGATCAGCATGGCCAAGCGTGTTAAGGCGTTGTAATCTTAGGGTCGCGGGTTCGAAACCCGGTCGCACCAAATATGCTCGCCCTATCAGCTGTAGGGGCGTTATAATGTGCGGTCAATCCCACTATTCGTTGGTAAAAGAGTAGCCCAAGAGTTGGCGGTAGGTGGTGATAACTAGCTGTCTTCCCTTTAGTCTTATACTGCTAAATTAGGGACTGCTAGCGCAGATAACCCTCGAGTAGCTTTGCGCGAAATTCAAAACAAACAACAAACAAATATGATCGAGTACCACAAAATAAGCATAATTTTTCTCTTAACGTCAACTGTTAGTAGATTATTATAGTAGGAAAGCAGACCGAAAGTAGAGTTCTTCCAAAAATAATACCCAAGGAAAAAGAATGTTTTCTCAGAAGATATGCTAATTTTCAAGAGCTGTGTTATATTATAATGTGTCGAACTGATTTATAAAGATTTTCGGTCCACCCTACTAGTACAGTGGTAAACCTACGGATTTACAACGATAAAATCAGCGGTTCGATTCCACTCGGTGGGCTCAGCAGATGGCCCAATATTACTTTGCTGTAAGAAAACACAAACAAACTTTCTTGGATATTATGAACAACAGTTTGTTTGCTTATTTTATTCAAGTGAAATAAAAGCCGAGAAAATTTTACAAAACAATAGCAATATAAATAAGTCTAGTAATCCAAATAAAAATTGCAGAATTTTTATTTGAAAACAAGAAACTAACGCTGTTTATAGTTTTAGACAATAAGTAACTTATTTTACGAACTTTTATCGTTATGTGAGTAATTTTATTTTTTATACAGTTTTAATAGAAAAAGTTTGAAAGTTGATGTCATCATGTGTATAGTGACTAGCCTCAAATTCAGGAGCAACATACATGGGTAACGTTTCGAAAATATAATAATCTGGAGTTAGCGTGACATCCAGATTTCATAAGTATCGAAAGACCTTTTGTTCAAGTATACCTCATTCGTCTTGGGCGGCCCGACATGACTAGCTGGTTAAGGCACCTGACTCGTAATCTGAGGATCGTGGGTTCGAATCCATGTTGCACCAAATATCTCGCCCTTTCAGCCGTGGGGGCGTTATAATGTGATAGTCAATCCCACTATTCGTTGGTAAAAGAGTGGCCCAAGAGTTGGCGGTGGGTGGTGTTGACTAGTTGCTTTCTATCTGGTTTTACACTGCAAAATTAGGGAAGGCTAGCGTAGATATCCCTCGTGTAGCTTTGCGCGAAATTCAAAACAAATCATAACATTTGTCTTGGAGTATAGTTTGTAATTTACGTGCAGATATTAAAGAGAAATTTACTGCGACTACGAAATCCTTGTTCACCATAACCATGCTGAAGTGGATCACAAGCTGGTGGTTGTTCTAGTCAAGGTATATTTCAGAGGTAACTGGCGCATTGTCGTTTCAGAAGACCACTTTATATTAAGGTAGGAATATGCCACTGTTTGTGGTGAAAACAAACTTTAGTTACTCTTGATGTTATTAACCTTCTAAAGAACGTTTCCCACACCATTATATTACCTACAGTAATTTCAAGTGTCTCATGTTTGTTCTCTTGTTTACCATAACACAGAAATATAAAATGCAGCCTATTAGACGGTAGTAAACACTTATGCTTTTCGCCGTCCCATGGTTTATATTTTGAGCATTATTGAAGTAGTGCCTTCCTGTTATCACACTAGATTAGTGGTTTTTTGGGACTGATAGTCTGTTTCTCAATGACAAACTTTATAATACATTACACCTAATACCGTTTGGCATATTCAAATCCTGGCCAATAATGAAGGTTTCGATAAATTAAACCACAGTATGGTACCTAATTTTACAAACGTATCCGATCTTTTTTTCCCATTGTCTGAGACTAGCTATTGGTAGTCGTAGTTTTTGCTCGGTAACAGCATTTTGTTATGCAATTATAGCCGATAGACTTTGCTAACAAACATCTAAGAATAGTTAGTCAAAGATAAAGTATTATCTAAGGGTTACTCTGTTAGACAGACAGACGTGACTGATCCTTCGAGAGCAAAAGTTAAATGTATGTGATCTTTAATCAGTTCCTTTAGTCCAGTTTCTCGACATGCGGTTAACCACTTCATTCAAGCACAGTCAGATAATGAAATGACATCTAAACAAGTAACTGAGTGATGCCAAATAAAATGTTTTTGGCAGAACACAATTAATCAAAAAAAAAATTTATTTGTTTCTGAAGTTATGTTTTAAATATCAGTCTATATATATGTATTACAAATATCTGTATGTCTGTCTCTTTGTCCGTTATCTAAGTATTCTTAGGTTGCTTGGCCGTTCTCAAACAAACTTTGTGGGATGTTTTTTTCTGGAAGAGGGGATTGCTAATGGGGTTTACAAACTCCACCATTCCTCATTATTGTTGTTAATGAGCATTTATTAGCCTTGAAGTCAATTAATTTATCATGTAAATCTGTGGATTAGAGCTGGGTGTTGAAAACAAATAACGGAAATCACTTCTACCGTGATCTGCCGCCACTTTTTGATCGCTACCTCTTCCTGCAAAGTAACTCACACCAGCGCAAGTGTAAACCATGTTTTAAGTATAAACATGTTAAGTTTAAAAAAAATAGTCAGGCAGTAATAAGTACTATAATAACATGTTATTTTATAAATACATTGTGTGAAAGTTATGATTTTTATACTATTTATCATAGCATTCACCCTCACATATTTTTAGTTTATAACCCGGACAAGAAAACGTGTAACTCACCTGATATGTATGTATATAATTCAAAAATATTACAATGAAATTCAAAAATTCAAATGTAATGAATTGATGTATATTAATTTTATCATTATTAATTATAGTGCTGATTAAAAAGTCGACTATTTACAATTAATGTTTCTAATAGCTTTAGAACTATATACGTATATACACACTAGTATAAAGCGTTTAGTGCGTGTGTGTGTGTTTTCTTATAGCAAAGCTCACCGAAGAGAATCGAACCCTTGATTTTAGCGTTGTAAATCCGTAGACAGTCCGTTTATTAAGATAGCAGACAAAAAAGAGAGAGAGAGAGAAAGATGCGATAGAAAAATATTCGTAAAAATTATTAACAATTATTAACGCCGGGGTGAGGTTAAAGAGGTTCGACCGAACTGAACCTCTATTTTTGTGATCTAAAAACATTGTGCTCATAATCTAATAGCACAGCTGCTTATGGCATTTGACGTTTTGTACATTTATGGATTTTATGTGAACAGTTATGTAATCGTTTAAGTTATATTTCATGCAAAACTGCTTTCTCATAGCATATATTTGTTACAAAATTTCTGGAGCTGCATGTTACAAACTCTCACTCCCTTCACCACAACCCCGTAACATTAGCATGCTTTGCATAGTGATTATGTTGGCTTTTGATCTCACAAATTAGAACTTCCATTTCAAACATTCTGCGTACGGGCCTAAAACTTAATAATGAATCTTTGCATTTTTCTTCATGTCTTATGGTCTACATAGGACTAGAATTCATATATGTTCACGCATACAGTTAGAAAGATATTCCAACAAATCCTTATCAGTTTAGAATAGTCACGAAGTGTGAGACGTAGTGAATAATAACTGAAAATTCCTTGACGCCAGAGAATATTCTTGGTGGCTCACAGAATGAAGAAGCAACACTATACTAGTCATCATGTGAGTACTTACGGATCCATCTCTGTTTAATTTCAAAATATGTGTATATAAACCAATAATAACTCACTTTTCTTCATGTGTTTTGTAGATATGATTTTTGCCTTAGACGAGCGCGGCAATCAGTTGGTTTATTTTTTAATGCGTTTAATTTCCCACATGGCCAAAATTATTTGGTTAGTGAATAAGAGGATCCGACGTTATCGTCTCGTTGCCTCAAAAACGCGCTTTGCATGCAAATAAGAAATACTGAAACAAAAAATGAAATATATTTCGAATGTTATGTAAACCAAACATACCCGAAATATAAGGAGAACTTGAACAATGAAAGATATAGGAGGAAATAAAGATATTGTTTGTTTGTTTTTAAACCAACATGAAGGCTATCTACATGTGGGATTGACTGTAACATTATAACGCCTCTACGGCTGGGAGGGCTAGCATGTTTGGTGTGACGGGGATTCGATCTTCGAGTTGAGCGCCTTAACTACCTGTCCATGCCGGGCCTGATGATGAAATATAACAGAATTATGTAAAATAATTATAGCATTATTACATATTACAGATTGTTTGTTTTAGAAGTTTACGTGCTATGTTACGCAACAGGATTATCTGAATTACTGGTAGACTAGAGATAAGAGAGTTAGCCAACAGTACCCACCGCCAGCTCTTTGATTACACAGTTTATCTATTACTCTTATAATTGACCTTTGGGCTCAAAGTGTTGAGCCCGTTTTTCTTGTGGCAACAGAAAGCGTACCACGAATCCTCGAAATCAGTTTGAGTAAGTAGTATACAGTTTCACAATAGAAAGGCTAAAACAGTGAAGAAAATCGTGAGAAGGATGTTTTTATCCATTCGTTTCTCAGATTACACAAACGTATGCAAACATATATGTAGCTTGGGATACCATAAAAACATCGTTGTGCCATATTCTGTTTCTGCACAAACGTATTTGAAGAACGTTTCGAGCGAGTGTAATATTAGTTCCTCGACTAGCGCTTAGTATGAGTTAGACATAGATATATGTACTTCTTTGCGCGCTTACCACATATATGTTACCCTTGGTTTGGTGCACGTACATGTGTACTGCAAACCCATCTGATCATCGAGTGTTCTGATATCTCTCTGTTGCTACGTTAACCAGAGAGCGGCTGTAAACCGGATATTGAGAGGGGTAAATTATTTTCGCCGTCAGTAAACGTATGCTCCTACTGGTAACCTTTCACACAGCTTTAACCACTGTTCTTCACGCATAGATACATATTTACATATGGCACAAGTCACATGACTTTGATGAAAAACCGGAGATTAACTTGTCATTATCTTGGTTTTGTAAATTAATCTCTCAGGCAGTCGTATAGTTCAATGGGGCTACAATGATTACTTTCAATATTAGAGTTTTAAGACATCGCGAGAGTAAAAATCTAGCAACATACTGTACGTCACATTAATACAAGATTTAATCGTCTTCTATCAGATGTTTTTTCGATTCACACGTTTATTTTATATTTCGAAAAACAAACCTGTAATGTATTTATATTTTGAAATATAATTATTACTATGGTCATATTACATACTGCACGAATAACTTTCTTTTCTAACTAGAAGGTACAATAAACAATAGGGCCTGGCATGCCCTAGCGCGTTAAGGCGTGCGCTTCGTAATCTGAGGGTCGCGGGTTCGCGCCCGAATCACGCCAAACATGCTCGCCCTCCCAACCGTGGGGGTGTTATAAATTACGGTCAATCCCACTTTTCGTTGGTAAAAGAGTAGCCCAAGAGTTGGCGGTGGGTGGTAATGACTAGCTGCCTTCCCTTTAGTCTTACACTGCTAAAATAGGGACGGCTAGCACAGATAGCCCTCGAGTAGCTTTGTGCAAAATTCCAAAACCAACCAACAATAAACAAAATTAAACTATAATCAGTTTTTATTTGTTACTAATATGTATGATTGATGATGCGCTGGTAGTGCAATTTCATATCCTACATTTTTCTTGTGCTGAGATAATTCCAGAAAAATGGTGTTCGGATTGATAAGTAACATAACTGAATATAATTAATTAACATTTGACTATACCTAATCACGAAAGTTAACATTTTTCGATATAGGGAGCTTCTGTTATCCCCAAAACGTGGTATTTCTAAGTTAGTAAGTATTTCTGGCTGGGGATGATTCTGAAACTTGACATTCTGTTCCATAAATAACTGACATTTTAACTAGAACTTCTGAAAATTGTAATTCTGTGCTTTAAATGTTTGTTTGTGTTGAAGTTCAGCACAAAGCTGCACAATTAGGTATCTGTGATCTACACACGAAGGGTATCGAAACCCGAAGTTTAGCGTTATAAATCCGCAGACATGCCGCTGTGCCACTGGGGTGCATGCTATATATAATTGATACTTTGACTAGACCTATTGAAACTTGACATTCTGTGCCATAACTGACATTTTGACTATAATTACTCTTGAAATATTGATATCCTGTGCCATAAGTAACTGCAACCTTTTTTGAACGTTGGTATTCTATATTAATAACCGTATTTTTGTTTTTATGCTGGATATTTGTGGAAAGATAGAAGAAAGTTGCTTACGCTAGTCATCTCTAATGTAGTAATTACAATCTAGAGGGAAGAAAACTTGTCACCAGCATCCATTACCAACTCTCAACCTATTATAATCGAATAGTAGGTCAGTCGTATAGCGCACTCGTTGCTCCAAAATGCAAAAAAAAAATAAAAAAAAATTGCCCATTTGCGGGACGTGAACATTTGTCTTTCGGTTCAACACACTGATACGCTAATCACTGGTCACATCTGGCCCCTACATTGTTGACTAAATCTACTTCTGATATCTGATATGAAATTGGCACTTTGCGACTATTTGAATCTTGGTATTACAGAAGGTTCAATTAGTTATATTAAAATTTTTTGAATATGCAAATTGGCATGTCGATATGAAAACACGATGAAAATGCATTTGTTGGAACTGGATTTTAACATAGTTTGTAATTTTGTAGCTGTTATGATAGCACCAAACATTGATTGCTTTTCTGTAGCGTTTGTAGTTAACCTTTCCATCGACAATTATTAATACACGCCGATTACATGGAAGCGTTAAGATCAATAATTTGGAATTTCCCAAATTAAGTTATTCCTTGTACTAAGTGTCACTGGAAAACAAAGTAATATGGATCAACTTGATGAACCCGGACCATCCAGAAAAGATCTGCCACAAGTCTTATCCTAACCGTCGGGAACTAAGTGCAGCGTATTGTAAAGAGTAAGAATCCTATAATATATGGGACAGTTGCAAAAATATTTCAATTACTACAGCTGATACTACGCAACATAATCAAGTAGGATCTCTGTCTGGAAAAACAACGTGTGTCATGTATACATAAATGTGCAAATCATTTAATATAATGCTCATAACTTCTGTATGAGACAACTGATATCTATTAATCAGTGTCATTTGAGGACACAAAGGACTCCTCTTAACTTTTGTAAAATGGTCAATTGAAGAATCAATGAGAAGTAATTTTAAACTCAGTGCTGTAAATGACTAATTTATAGACAAATTCATTATTAGAGTTATGAAATATGGAGCTTCTGTTGGTACACAAAAGGGGACAACATGATTGTTTTTACTTACCAAAAAAAAAAAAAGATTAAAAATTAAAGTTGAAAACATTACATGTCAGATAGAATTTGGGAAATTGAATAATGTATATAACCTTATGAGAATCACTGAATTTTGTAAAAAACTCAGTTACTTATTTGATGAGGTAAACTGTATTTGGTTTATTATTGTTTTGATATTCTAAAATATTTTCTAACGCTTTCAGATTTTCATTTAATACAAAGTTTTATCCATAATGAATTAGAACAGAAGACGAATATTTGTAAAATATAGGGAAAATGTTGTCTTTATTATGAGTACCTGTTATCTATGCAGTAAACAGAAATTAGTTGTAGTTTACTGAACCATACCCTCTCAAGTTAATCTAATCTAAGGTAGAGTAAAATATGCAAGCAGTCAGAACTGGACTGTATGATTGTAATTCGCTCCTCAGTTTTCAGAAGATTCTCCATGTAGGTGAGAAGTGTTTATTTTTCTCTCATTGCAGGCCAGGTAGTTAGAGTGCTTGACTCGCCATATGAGGGTAGCAACAAACAAAATCGAGATAATTGTCATAGTAATAGATCCGTAGGTTGTTTGGAATGCCCGGCATGCCAAGTGGTTAGTCGCTCGACTCGTAATCTGAGGCTCGAGGGTTCGAATCTCCGTCGCACCAAACATGCTCACCCTTTCAGCCTTGTGGGTGTTATATAATTAAAGGCAATCCCACTATTCGTTGGTAAAAGAGTAGCCCAAGAGTTGGCGGTGGGTGATGATGACGAGCTACCTTCTTTCTAGCCTTTCACTGCTAAAGTAATGACGGCTAACGCAGATAGCACTCGTGTAGCTTTACGCAAAATTGAAAAAAAATCCTCTCATTATACATCCTCGAACCCAAAACATGGGATAAGACACATAGATGCAAGTTTTAAAATACTTAAGATATATTCGCTAACAGTTTTATAATTTTAGAAATGTTTTAGGTTATTCTATTTCATAAACATAAAGATTATAAAACTAGAAAGTTTTGGTAGTATTTGTCCCTGAATTATAGTGACAACTTTATCGAGTTATTTATAAGTACTACTTTTCTAATGTTTTGGTATGTAATTAAATGTTCAGATGTAGAGCTTAGTTCTATAACAAAAACAGTGAATTTTGATTACATTTCTAATCCTTGATATAATATATGATTTAAAACCGTGATTTAATTTTTAAAGTAAAACATCTGAAGAGTTAATTCCAAGAAATTATTATCACAATGGATAAGGTAATTCTCAACATGTAATGCATACTTCCGCGCTACAGATTTATTCTCAATCTTTGATGATGAGAAACCCACTTAAAATAAAAATGTATCTCAGAACGGCTTGTAAGGAAAAAAAAAACATTTTATTGATAAGCAGAGAACAACGTTTCGACCTTCTTAGAACAAAGAATTTGTGAACCTTAAGATGACCTAGGAAGGTTGAAACGTTGTTCTCTGCTTATCAATAAAAGTTTTAATACCCTTACAAGCCATTTTGATATGCAGATTTATTCTCGGTCCCATGGGGCTATTGAAGCCGTAAAAACGATAACTAGCTCAATTATTTTGCATTGATTCTCTGATGGCGAAAAGAAGTATTTCTGAACCGACTGAAATTTTACTATATACAACAAATATCCTATAAAAAAGACATGAGATGATAAAGGAAATAAACCCCATTGAAGTGTTCCCTGATGAGACAAAAATAAAAAGTAAGATCAGTCAAATCAAACAAAGAAGAAAAGACAAGTGGCTGAAGGAAGAGTCAAGCGTGTGTTTTATTATGAATTCTGTACTTGTTTAAATCAAAGGGCTATCTGTGCTAGCCGTCAAAGAAGACTAGAGGGAAGGCAGCTAGTCTTTACCATCCTCCAAGAATAGTGAGATTGATCGCATGAAGGGCGAGCATGAACCCGCGACCCTCAGATTACAAGCGCCTTAACCACCTGTGGGCTTTTATTATTATATAATTATACAAATCTTATGTACTTTCATATTTAAGGATCTTGTATTTAAGTGATTCATAAATGGTTTGCAAAGTAAAGGACTATACACGCTTGGCCATGCACAGTATAAGTATTCATCCAAAAACAACAAAGTCGTAACAGAATTGTTATTTATTTGCATGTATTGTCATTCAAAAGAACAAGACAATAAAGAGAAAAATGATCTGGAAAAGGATTAACTTTTCTGGAAAATGTAACCGAAATTGTAATTTTCAAACTATCTTAAAATTTTGAGTATGTATGCCTAAAAATAACAACAGCCTTATAAACATTTTTTGCTGTTCCATTTCAGTACTAAATGCCCTATTTCAGTGTTCTATTTTCGAGGTGGTGCATTACGTATTAAAATACACCATAACGTTCTATCACTGGGTAATTCACAGGGATTTCGATTCTATATTCCGAGACAACATTCAATTGAACTTTAATGTTCTGATTTCACTACTTTTAATGTAGTTTTTTCAGTTATATTTACAAGCATAGAGACTGTCATTGAGATTTTCAAAGGGTACAAGCAAAACAGACTTATCATTAATAACATACACGTTGATAATGTTCTGATGTGAGTATAGTATTCAAATTTGGCAAATACAAAACAGCCCTTAACATTGGGCTATCTGCTGAGTTCACCATGGGGAATCAAACCCCTGATTTTAGCGTTGTAAGTCCGCAGACATACCGCTAAGCCACTGAGAGCCGGATGTGTAGTTACTGGAGTAAAAAAGACATAAGTGAAGGTGGTAACTTCTGATGAAAACTAGGGTTAAGTTTCGATAAATAGTTTAATTCGTGTATATCCTATACGTACAAGGAAGGCAGAATTTAAGGTGCTCAAAGTTGTGATAAAAATAAATATTGATTAAACTTTGGAATCAAAATAAAAACAGACTATTTTAATAGATCCAAATCGGTTGTATCTTTTGTGAAACATTAAATCTAAAGTATTCAAAGTTATGACAAATATTCAACGCTTCAGTTTTGAGAATTTTAAAAGCAAAGGGAAATTTTATGCAAATTATAAAGGCAAAATAAATAGGAAGTGTCAAAATTATGATAAAGATAAATGCGGGTCAAATTTTGGGATCAAAATAAAATATTAACTATCCTGAATAGAACCAAATCGGGTGTATCTTTCCTAGAAATGAAGTGTAAAATTTAAAGTGGTCAAAATTATAACAAAACAAATAGACATAAGTCTTTAGATTTTGATTAAAAATGAGTCTGCTGAAAGGCACAGAACAGACAAAGAAAACAAATGAAAATGACGAAAAATCAGAAAAAAATTAGCCTTTGAAGATTTGGTATCACAATCACAAAATCCTAGTATTGGTCGGTCACGCTCAATGTCTCCGAATTTCATGAGTTACATGAGTACAATAACACTTTTTTCTGTAATATTTCCTCTTTTCATTGCTTGTTCACATTCTAGTCAAATTCAGTCGCTAACATAAGCGTGAATAGCTCCTAACTTTCGACAGTTTTTCTTCTTTTTAAAGGCTTGTCAAGGAGGGAGTTTTTATACCAAAGATTTATTTAGCAACGACTGAAATTAATTCGACGTTTGTTATGAATAGAAGTTTCTGAGCGACGATCGAATATTTACAAGAAATGTGGTTTTAAGAGAACTGTTGCAGTAGTGCAATTGATGTGATAAGAAAATAACTGTAATCAATGAACGCACTGAAAAGGATCGATGTCGGAAAATAGGCATTCTTTAGGTAAAGGAGATATTGCTGATAATAGGCTTTGGTATTTTTCTTGTGTCTATTTACTGGTAGCAAAGCTGAAAATACATTTTGGAGGATTCAAGTTTGTAAGGCTTTGGTCTCTAGTCATTTTTGGTGAGCTTTTATACCAGTAAATATTAATTTCTAAAAAGTCCGAAATAGACGTGACAGTTTTGTAAAAGGAAGGAAATGTTAAAGGAAATTGAAAGACTGAGAAAAATTCGGAATTTATCTTGGTATTCAGGTAACAAAAATAATTTTTGATTGTCCAGATCGGATATATTTGTCAGAGAAGTAGGCATAATTGTTCGAGATTTGATGAGAAAAGATATGTAGAAAAGATGTATAATAAGTTGAATATTTTCCGTATACGGAAGGTAAACTTGCATGTTGTCAAGATTTTTACAAAAAATGGAGGCTTAACACAAGCTAAAATCACGTTTATTTTTAGTTACAGATAACGCTAAAATTAGAGATTGTGTAAATTATGACAAAACGAATCAAGGCTTAGGTCTTGCGATTTAGCTAAGAAATATCAATTTGTTTTTATAACACCAAGTCATTCATGTCTATCTTTTCAGCAAAAAGAATTCAAAATTGAAAATGATCAAAATTCTTATAAGAAAAACAACAACAATGAAACAATAGAATTTAGATAAAAAATTGATGCTTTGATAATTGCATATTGGCTATATATTTCTTACAGAAAAAGATATAATTGGATGTAGTCAAAATTATGACAAAAATAAGGCTTAACATTTGGTTGTTGTTGACTGTTAAGGGCAACGTTACTCGACTGGCTATTTGCACTGTGTTCAACGCGAGAACTGAATCTCAGAGTGTATCGGTATTAGCTTATCGTTAAACCAATGGGGAGCGAAATTTAAATATTTTGAAAAGCTCAAAATGAACGTGATGGTATTGAAGAAGAAAGAAAATGTTGAAACTGTTTAAAATTCAGATAAAACTAGGCTTAATACTCGGGATTTTGATTTAAAATAAATTTTGTGTATATTGTTCCTGCACAACATAAATAGAATTGATTGGAATGAAATATCAGAGAAATAACAAGAAAACACAAATAAGGAATATTATTTTCGTAGTAAAAAGGCATAACAGAATGAAAGGAAAATTTTGAAAATAAGAAAGAAATGTCGGTTTAAGTGAGGGTTTTAATGAAAAAAAAAGGTTTCAAAAAGACTAAAACAGCACGAAAGTTTTGTAAAGGAAATAAAATGTTGAAATTACTTCAAATTGATAAAAAATAACAAGACTTAATGTTTGGCTTGTAAACGAAAAAAAAAAACGAATTTTTGAAAAGGGTATTTGTGTTTGAGTTTCGCGCAAAGTTACACGAGGGCTCTTTGTTTTAGCCGTCCCTAATTTTGCGGTGTAAGACTCGAAGGAAGGTAAGTAGTTATTACCACCCACTACCAATTCTTGGGCTACTCTTTTACTAACGAATAGTGGGATTGACCGTTACATTATAATACTCCAACGGCTGACAGGACGACCATATTTGGTGCGGCGGGGATTTGAACTCCCCACCGTCGGATTACGAGTTGCACGCCTTAACCTACGTGGTTACGCCGAGCCGTTTTGAAAAGCACAAATTAATTACATATATCTTCCTCCAGGAGAAATAGAATTGAATGAGGTAAAACTGAAGAAAACAAGGCTTTAGCGTTTGTGATATATATAGAAATATGATTTTTTAAAAGTCCAAATGTCGCAAAAAAAGAATTGCAGGTGGTCAAAATTCTGGCAAATCATCAGTGTAACATATTTACTTTTGTAAGTTTATTTTTGTTCCTATGTTTGTTTGCGTATGGTTTCCTTTTATACCTTTGACGTATATTGTTAGCTATATATTGCACGAGTCCCTCTTGTTCTACAAGAATCAACATACTATTTTACAACAACGCCAATATGCTCGATTATTGTTGAAAATTTTAGAAGCTCGTGTGATTGGTATATAAAAATCGACTCGCCGAGAGACTATTATTATTACTATTGGACAGTTACAGTCAGTGTGATATTGGTCTTGACAACAATAATTGTGATTAATTTCTATTAATTGGAAAACTACGGAAATGGACCAGGAATATTTATACATTTTGAACATTACAAACTGTTCAACTTTAGTGAATTAACTCCGGACGTTCGTATTTCTACGAGGACAATAAATATCTTCATCGGTACAAGTCAGCTCATAAGCGGCGTTAGGCCAACCGAATCAGCTAGCTTAAGCAAGGTATGACAATAAGAACTCAGAATTAATGGACTTGGATCGTCGATAAAATATGCAGTTCTAGACCAGATATAAGACTCAGTATTGTTTGTAAGTTTGTAAATCTTTTGTATATAAATCACAATTTGTAATAACTATTAGTAATGAGCATTATTATAAACTGTATTGTTTTATTTTGGGTGTATATGAAAATATATTTGTGTTAAAAAAGAAAATTGTGTGTATCAGCTTTCTTTTTTTAGATTAAAACTAATTTTCACACAAGTAGCTCAATTCTGAAAGAATTGCAAGCTTTATAATTGGACTCTAATAACAAATTTTCATTTTTTATAAAGCTCAAATCTGGTATATTTGTATACTAGCTTAGTGTGTTCCTGATGCTGTACCGGAGATACCTTTTTAATTTTTCGCCTTCGAATCTTTCATACTGTGTGTTCTGTGTTATTTCTAACTCCATCTCATATGGAGTCGAGGTGATATAAAACAGATTTGTATATTTTTCTGAAGCATTCCCGAAAATATATTACTAAATAGCATTCTTTAAAGTGCAGCTCTGTGTCTATTTAAGGATGCATGTGGTGGGTGAAAAACCTTGAAGTAAACTATGGGCAATATCCTGTTAAAATATTACCAAAAATTATGTATATAAATACTGTAGATATTAACGTTAGTGAAAAACAACAACAAATAGATAACCAAAAAAATAACCATAACATATCCGGTTCATTCAGTACTTCTGACTATATTTGCAGCGTGTCAAGCAGCTGAGGGAGATAAGAATATGATGACGTTTAAATCTGACTATAAGGGACTCTTTCTTCCTAATGGTACTCATAGATCAGAAGTAACGATGCCTGTTTTGTTGGGAAACAGACCAGAAACACGCATAATACAACGATCTCCAAGTGAAGGCTGGGTAGGGATGTAGAAAGTTCTATTAAAGTATTTTTTCTTAATATGTGTGTACAACCGGGCGCAAGGACTAGTCATGTTTGCACGTGATATTTGGCACGGCCTACGTGTCATCTCCACTCCTTCATACTTAACCTAACTCACGGCCCACTGGTTTTTCTCTCTTAAAGTGGTCATGTGACACACATCAAATACTTCCCATTGGCCACTGGACCGTGGCTGTCTTCTTTGCTGCTTACTAGATTCTGGCACTAAATGAGCTAAAAGTTTTCTTGTGTCCAGCTATAACCATATGTTATGCTTTTTGTCTAGCAGAACCTGCATAAAAAGTAACTTATTAACCAAACCGTGAATATAATAATAATAAAACTTTCCTTTTCGTATATACTTTATAGGCGAAAAATAGCCTCGAAATAAAGAACTAATATTAAACTACGCGTATTGCAAAATATATTATAATTATTAAAATATATTATAATTACGATTTCCAAGCATGTGTTGAGCTAGAGAGAGAAATTATAATTAAAAACATTTTCCTCTCGCCTACAAAGGGTTGTTATTTGTAACCACAAAGCAATACAAAGGAATATCTATATCTGTCCACCACAGGTATTAAAACTTGGGTTTTAGCAGTATAAGTCCTCAGATATATCATTGTGCCACTGTGGGACATCCAATAAAATAACAACAAACAAAATCAAGAGAAATGCCATAGTAATATATCCGTATGTTGTTTGGAACGCCAGGCGTGGCCAGGTGTAATATGAGGGTCGTGGGTTCGAATCCCCGCCACACCAAACATGATCGCCTTTCAGCCACAGGAGCATTATAATATGACGGTCATTTCCACTATTCGTTGGTAAAATAGTAACTCAAGAGTTAGCGAGAGGTGGTGATGACTAGCTGACTTCCCTCTAGTATTACACTGCTACATTAGGGATGGCTAGGGCAGATAACCCTCGTGTAGCTTTGCGCGAAATTCAAAACAGACGTTCTTTGAAACACATCACGAAGCACGTTGAGCTACAAATCCCATAGCTGTTTACTTTCAAGCTATTTTATAGGGATGTATCTGTCAGAGTATAACAAATGCTAAAAAAACTGGCAGGTTCATTTTTTTATTTTAGTTTTATAATTATTAAATCAACCTTCAAAAGCACAAGGAAGCCGCATAGAGTGCAAATATGCTTGCCTCGAACTTTTTATTTCACTACAAATGCCACGTTTTGAAAAGAATAAATCGATGAAACCAACATTGCTCAAGTCTGTATTTAGTGTTCTTCTATGTTTATTATAAAATGGTAGAAGTATGAGGAATGCCTTTAAAAATTTTATGCATTTTTTGTTGTCGTCATGGAGACATCGCTCTTAAAATATGGAATCACCATCAAGGTTGGCATCAAGTGTAATATTCATAATCACAAAGTACTAGATAGATAAGTGTATTTACATTAAAATATATTTGAATGTAACTTGGTATTATATGTTGTTTTGGATTCAAAACGTGCATAGTAATGTTAATTTAAACAAAATAAACAAGCATTGTGTGTTTAGGGTTAAAGTTTATGGGGTTTTATTAGCTACTTATATTATAAATAATGTTATGACAAAATAAAGAAACAAATATCCACAGTAGTTCACAGTGGCTATCTTAAAAAGCAATGATACATTTGATGAAATTTGCTCCTCTACTGGAAACTCTTTACCAGTGTTGAATGGGTGTGTTTTCAAGCAAATGACTGCCGACATTTCTGTGTAACGGTTAAAAAAAAGGCATTCTTTTGTACATTGGTCACATCTCAACATTGCTTTTTGTTTGATTGCTTTTGAATTTTGCGCAAAGCTACACGACGGCTAGCCGTGCTAGCCGTCCCTAATTTAGCAGTATAAGAATAGAATGAGGGCAGCTTTCATCACCACCCGCCGCCAACTATTGGGCTACTTTTTTACCATAGAATAGTGGGATTGACCATCACATTATAACGCTTCTATAGTTGAAATGGCGAATATGTTTGGTGTAAGGGGGATTGGAACCCGCGACCCTCGGATAAAAAATGGAGTTCCTTAACCACCTGGTTATGCCGAGCCGCACCTCAACACTCAACCCTTGGCATTATCAATCGTTTGTGTTATTAGCAGCGAAAACCACATGTAGTTTGTACTTGTGGAGTGCTTCTCTTGAAACTGCTTGAGTTGAAAGTTTGTTCGACGTCTTAGTTCGGTCACAATTTTAAAAAAGCATCTTCAATTTCCACCTTAAAAGAAGCAATAATTTTTGCACCATACTGAGCACCATTTAGTTTGTCAACATCTTCAAGTTCTGAAATATCAATTATACTATTAAAATCAATCTCCTTACATAATGTGACACCCATAGGAAACTCTTAAAGCACGAAATTACATGATAATGGTCCTGGGGATTCTACACGTGTCGTATTTTTATACACACTTTACAACAAGTTCTTAATCTTCTGACAAACGTTTGACATATGCTCACATATACAAAACTTACTTGTTAAGAAAAACGTATCTTTACTTGTTTGTTCTTGTACAAATTTTATTAAATTAGTCTACTTGAGTACGAGTATCGTTAGCTTTATCTCTTAGTGTTTACACAAGTATTGTTAAATCTGACAGAAGCAAATAAAGCTATTTTCTTGTGTCGTACAAAAATTTTAACAGTGCTCTAACTTGGCAACAGGGAAGAACGAATGTAAAAGTTAATCACACTTTGTTTTTTTTTTTAATTTCGCACAAAGCTACTCGAAGGCTAACTGCGCTAGTCGTCCCTAATTTAGCAGTGTAAGACTAGAATGGAGGCAGCTAGTCATCACCACTCACCGTTAACTCTTGGGCTACTCTTTTACCAACGAATAATAGGATTGCCCGCACATTATAACGCCCCCACGGCTAAAAGGGTGAGCATGTTTGGCGCGACGGGGATGCGAACCCGCGACCCTCAGATTACGAGTCGCACGCCTTAACCCACCTGGCCATGCCTGGCAAATTACAATGCAGACGTCTGAAGATTCGACTTTTCGCTGTGGACAGATAACATATATCCTATTATGCACGGACAAGTGGTTAAGGCACTCGATTCGTAACTTGAGGGTCGCGGGTTCAAATCCCAGTCGCACCAAACATTCTCGCCCTTTCAGCAGTGGGGACATTATAATGTGAAGGTTAATCCCACTATTCGTTGGTAAAAGTGTAGCCCAAAAGTTGGCGATGGGTGATAATGACTAACTATCTTTCCTCTAGTTTTGCACTGCTAAATTAGGGACGGCTACCGCTGATAGCCCTCGAGTAGCTTTGTGCGAAATTAAAAAAACAAAACAAACCAAACCAACCCTATTATGCAGCTTTGGGTTAAAACAACATATGGAAAGTAGCTCTCTGGTGGAGAATTAAGGTATCATTTCATTATGTTTCATATACAGTTTTCTTCTTTCGTCTCCATCATCATTCAATGTTTCAAGATATTTATAAAACTACTTGTAACGCAGACATATTTTTTGTCAGTTTCTCAGATTTTCAGAGTCTTTATCCCTCTGGTGAAATGTTCAAGCATACATAATTACCAATGTGACATTTTAACTATCTTGACAGATTTGAAACTTTGGTTATCAGTGTGAATTTAAAAAGAATTGTCTACTTTAAAGCTTACCCTCTTCACATAGAGCATTCTCTTTCCTATAAACCTCTTGTGAGAATCTTTTAGAATTTTGAGGCAGGTCAGCTGAACTGGTGAAGTCATCTCTCACTGAAAAACTTACGTTATCACTTACTGATTCATTTTTAATAAATTTTCGTGAAATAAGAGAGAATATTTATTATTTCTATTGTTAGATTATTTATTATGAGATACTGTTTAGAAGCTACACCTCACGAACAAAACAGGCATTGTTGTAAACCATTCAAAGTAGCTTTAAAGTAACTTTCGTTAAGAAAAACACAGTTTAATAAATTCTACTGGCTGTTTTATACCCTTTCTATGTTAATTGCTTACTGAAATAAAATAATTTCAAGTTTGACAAATGAATATTCGATCATTTTCTTCACGGTTTCCAGGACTAAGCATGGCCCAATGTGTAGCGTGACAAATGATAGATTTGCAGACCTATCATCTGTGTTCTTTATCGTAAAATAAATGAATAAATATTATAAATAAAAATTGCGCTCCACACTTTGGAACGTAGATGTATTACAAAGGTGACAGTAAATTTTAATACTCACAAAAGTAGCCCAAGAGTTGGCGGTTGGTATTGTTGACTAGCTACCTTCCCTTTTATTTACCAGTACAAGATGAGAGAAGTTAGCGCTGATACTTCTTGAGTACTTTTGCGCAAATATCTGAAAACAAATGTTTTCTGGATACGAGAGTAGGGTCAGTTTAGTGTCCTTTAGTGACTCTATACCGACTAATGTGTCGCTTGTCTGGACTTAAAAATATTTTCAAAAAATATAACCAGTTGTTACCTGATGCTTCTGATTTCAGTTGGTTTTATATTTTGGTCATTTATAATCAACATAACATTTGAGTTTCATGAAAAAGATTTTGATATATGAAGATAAACTTGTTTTATGTTTGAAGACGAAGTACGCTCGAAATAGTAATATAAACAATGATTGTTTCTTGCAGCTCAACAAAAACACATCTTATATAAACGGTTCAGTAACTTACAAATACCGAGCTTAGATGTTTGTTGTAACATTCTTAAAACATGAATAACAAAAAAGCAAATTTAAAGTAACTGATTGTTTATTTTATCTGGTCGATTCAATTGTTCATAGTGGCTACACATCAACAAATGTCTCTAAAAACGTACTTGAGCTCTTTAGATTGCGATGTTTTATGTCCTGAGCTTTGCCATATCGCCCTCGAGATTGCAAGACGAATGAAAACGATGCTTCCCGAGGGTGTTCGTTTGTGGGCGAATAGACAACGGGAATTCCCTCAACACATTAGTGTTCTTATGAAGATTCCCTGGGTAGTGATAAACGTTCAGAAAATCATAGAACCGATAAGCATGCATACAGAGGAAGTTAATCAAGCTATATATCTAAAATAAAACCAATAAATCAAACAAAAAAATTGCGGAAAATAACAATATTATCTTTGTACGTTATTATAATCGAGGCTCAGAAAAATAAACACAGTCCTACAACCAACAGTTCTATAGAAATAAATATGACGAATACACATTATTGATGATAAATGTTTCTCAGAACTGTTTGTTATTCTAGCTCATATTCTACCTGAAAAATGAAAACGCACGTGCAGTGGTATTGCATGTAATTTCCTGTAATCGATTCGTGTACAAACCACCGACCGACATTATATTGAATTGACGCTGAGAACACAAGTTCTTTCTATAAAAATTACTGAGTTAAAAGATTCGATTATTTTTGCTCAATGTATAATATCTCTATCTATAATGACACAACAGTAAAGTATTAAGAAATATTAAGTATATTATCCTTAACTTTAAATTCCGTTTACAACCTGAGCGTCTAAGCGTGATGACCTGTTTTCTACCATATTTTTCATTCCTTCTGGAAACATGCGATGAACTATTCAAATTGCTTCACTGCCATTAGGAACAATAGAAACCGATTAGTTTGAAATAAATACATACTAGTCATACAACAGCGCATGTTGTGCAAACTTTAGGCGTTTTGTTATGTAGTTATGGAGATGTTTATAGCTGCGTGATATTTGGAAATGTGAATGTACAATAAAGAACCCTTTCAAGTATGTAACAAATTATTTGGTTTCACTTTTATGAAAACGTTTGTTATGTTCCAAAATTATTTTAAACACACATAATTTACAAAATTTCAAGGAACGAATTTGCGCGAGGATCTAAGTGGGCCAGATTAAATTTTAAAGGTTGTAACCAAGTGTTTTATTGCTGGACAGTTGTGATGTAGAATTATAACCTTTCCACCACATTGCGACGAAGGAAAATTACCAGAAGAATAGCATTTCCTGTGGTAAAAAGATATGTCTGCACAATTTAACACAGATTACAAGAAATTGAGCTTGTATCTTTGTAACGTTGTACTTAGAACAGCTGATTACTAAACATGCTCCCGTTGACAAAAACAAATAAATCAAGAACATGAGGTTTAGACGGTGGTAAAACGTTTACATTTTTCGGAGAAAGAATGATATTATTCTGAGAGGAAAAAATTAAATTTTGTCTGTCTAGGGGGCCAGTCCAGGGAAATATTTTTCATATAAGTATAGAGGGAATGTAATAGTAAAATATCAAACATAAAATAATTACAAAAATATATTCATTTTAACTATTAGTTTTTACTTTTATTTTTCTAATTGTCAGTATTTAATTTTTACATACTGTTTTGTTTTAGCAAACGGCTAAACACACTGTGTTTAGGTTATTTTATGTTTGTTTTTCAATTAACCTCTGCCCCGGCATGGTCAGGTAGTTAAAGCACTCGAATCCCCGTCATACTAAACGTGCTCGCCCATTCAGCCGTGGGGGTGTTATAATGTTTCGGTCAATCCCACTATTCGTTGGTAAAAGAGTAGTCCAAGAGTTGGCGGCGAATGGTGGTGACTAGCTGCCTTCTCTCTAGTCTTACACTGCTAAATCAGGGACAAGTAGCGCAGATAGCCCTCGTGTACCTTTGTGCGAAATTCAAAAACGAACAAATCAGTTAACCTGAACACGGTAGGTGTAAACTGTACAGTGTTAGTACTATTCATACAAATCTATAGAAAATTATACCCAAAATAAAACTATACTCAGGTCCAAAGTACACTTAATTTGCCCCTGGACCCAAGAAAGTTAAATAACAAATATTTAATTAAAACTAGGAAATATATCTACAAAACATGATTATTTATTATAATAAGCTCGGTTTGCCTTAAGTAATATCAACAAAAGAGAAAGATAAAAAAATGCATATCGTTTTTGAAGCATTCGACACATAGTTCATGATAGGGAATAACGTAGGTTAAAAACTAAATGAAAAAAAAACAACAACAAAATACAAAACCCTTTAACCTGCACACTTTGAAAAGTTGTAACTTTCTTCATTAGGGATAAAATGGGAATGACTAAGTAAAGCGTGAGAAACGGTAGAATGACTTCATAGCAGACCCTCATAACAACCTAAGTAAAGCGTGAGAAACGGTAGAATGACTTCATAGCAGACCCTCAACAACCTAAGTAAAGCGTGAGAAACGGTAGAATGACTTCATAGCAAACCATCATAACAACCTAAGTAAAGCGTGAGAAACGGTAGAATGACTTCATAGCAGACCCTCATAACAACCTAAGTAAAGCGTGAGAAACGATGGAATGACTTCATAGCAAACCATCATAACAACCTAAGTAAAGCGTGAGAAACGGTAGAATGACTTCATAGCAGACCCTCATAACAACCTAAGTAAAGCGTGAGAAACGATGGAATGACTTCATAGCAAACCATCATAACAACCTAAGTAAAGCGTGAGAAACGATGGAATGACTTCATAGCAAACCATCATAACAACCTAAGTAAAGCGTGAGAAACGGTAGAATAACTTCATAGCAGACCCTCATAACAACCTAAGTAAAGTGTGAGAAACGGTAGAATGACTTCATAGCAAACCATCATAACAACCTAAGTAAAGCGTGAGAAACGGTAGAATGACTTCATAGCAGACCCTCATAACAACCTAAGTAAAGCGTGAGAAACGATGGAATGACTTCATAGCAGACCCTCATAACAATCTGGGAATGTTTTAATTGGCTTTCATAGCTCAATATTAGAATTTTTTGTCAACTAAACTATATACATACAATATTGTACTTTTGATCATTACTCGTCGCATATCATTACAGAATTTGAGGTGTCTGAATTCCTTTATACTGTTTAATAAAGATGGGTAGAACGTTGTAGATAATGTGATATTTAAATCAAAATAATTTGATGACAAAAATAGAGAAAAATGAATTATGTAAGAAGTTTGTTCAAGAGATGGATTTTGCTGAAAATATTCAATGTTTATGGTTGTAGTAAACGAGTTCATTTCTGTGTAGTAGAGGAAAGGCAGCTAGTTATCATTAAGCATTGCAAGTTCTTGGGCTATTCTTTACCAACAAATGGTAGGACTGACCGTCAAATTATAATGCTCTCATGATTGAAAGGACGAAAAAATGTTTGGTGACGGGATTGGATTCCACGAACCACCAGACCATATCAGGCCTAAAATACAAATAGTTGATTGCAGTTTTAGAAGGTAGATGTGAGTTTGAGCATTCATATGTGTTACTAATGGTAATATGTACATATTTCTTCACACGTCACGTCTTGCGCACGGAGGTTAAACTGAATAGAAAGTGTATCCCTATCACTGTTGGCTCCTACAAAATACAAACACCGCTTTAGATGCATCAGTTATTAACAAGTAAGACTTTGCGTTTGACCTGGACAGATGTTACTTTATAAACTTCTAATGATTGTTATTGATAATCATTATTGTAGTAAGGAAATATCTGGTGCGTATACTGACGTCATTTACTTCAAGAGATATGACGTAGCCACACGGTCTATTAGACCGCTGCTAGTTGCCAGATAAATTAGTAGGCATCTTCCTCTTTTGTGTCCATCTGAGTAGCGTACAAACAATTTTAATATTTTGACAAAACACGTGACATTTGGTCGTTTAGTAGAATGACAAAAGATAAGTTGTTGTCAGATCAGGCTACCGTACTGAACGCAAGTACCTGAAATGTAAGTCTAAATAGTTAAAATACAAATTAGCTGATGTAGTGTTGTGTTTAGAACTTTGAACTAATACTTTCAGTTTTTTTTACCAATTTGTCAAGAAATTTTGTTTTATTGATTGACCTAATAACAATATATTTAATTTTTATACCTCCTTTAATAAAACAGTTTGTCTATTTTATATCAAAACAAGGTAAAACATTTAATTACCATATTTGACAAAATAATTTTTAAACGTTTTTAAACAGTTTAAACTATTAGCAACAGATGACGCCACTTGCGGAATATTTCAGTTTCAATCTTTTTTTTTTTTTGTAAGTTAATAAACGTGGCACACAATGTATTTATCTGTTCTGTGCCCACTGTATTATAGGACCTCAGACGTACTACTTAAGCACTGGGGGTATCATTTTTTTGAATGTAAATAAAATAAGAAGCAAATATTACTTTATTATTATTTTCGGAAATATATATTACACTTCCTTCTGGTTATAGTTGATTCAGTAAAAATGAAGCATTTAGAAACTTATGCTATTAACTTTACTGTGTGTTCAATTATTGTTGTTTATTATTTATTACAATTAGTATACATAAATAATATCTTGTTCGTTGTGCAGTTACAAACCAGTCTTTGTCCGTAACGATGACTGTTTTTATGATTTAGTAAAACTAGTCTTAATTGTAAAGTACAAATCGTATTTTTATCTTCAGTTACACTAATATGCGTATGAAGTGAATGCCACGCTAATAACCAGGTAACATCAACTTGAGTGAAAAATGAAGGCCCTGTGTACAAAGTGACACCAGTCAAAGTATTAGCAATATCAATCTGTATACAAAGTAACAGCAGTCAAAGTGTTAAGAACACCGGTCTATGTACAAAGTAGTGCCAGTTAAAGAGTTAGAAACACTGATCTGTGTACAAAGTAACACTAGGAAAAGTATTAGTAACAGGAATCTGAGTACGAAGTAACAGCAGTCAAAGTATTATACATAATGATCTGTGTACCAAGTAGTAACAGTCAAAGTGTTAGTAACACCGATTTGTGTACAAAGTAACGACAGTTAAGGTGTTAGTCATACTATACTAACCTGTACACCAAGAAACAGCAATCAGTGTTATCAACACCGATCTGTATACCAAATAGTGCCAGTCAAAGTGTTATCCACACCGATCTGTGAACAAAATAGTGCAGTCAAAGTGTTATCCACACCGATCTGTGTGCAATGTAACGCTAATCAAAGTGTTATCAACATCAATCTGTGTTAAATAGCGCCAAAGTGTTAACAGCACTGGTCTGTGTACAAAATAGTAACTGAAGTAAAAGTCTTAGCAAAAGCAGGTTATGTACTTACTAACACCGGTTAAGTAGTTATCAACACTGATCTGTGTACGAACTAACAGGAGTTAAAGCGTCAAGTAAGACGTTCATGATTCTGTAGATTATGATCGGTAAAAATTAAACGCAATGTTTATTTAACAATACACAGTAATAATATGAAGTATGTACTGTCTTTAAAGTACACTAACATCAGTTTCAGTTTTCATGCTTTAGTAAGATAAGGGATATTTACCTTTCTTTTTTGATAAACATTTAATTCAAGAGGTCTAGCCAGCCATATGCAGTCACATCTTAAAGATAGGCACCAGACTTTATGTATTTCTTAAAGAAACTAAACATTAGGGTTGATTGTCATGGTAGAGCCAAGCCATCATAGCTTTATAGAATAGGGCCAAAATGATGTACTGTAAGTAAAGCAATAATACACGATAGGCGCGTGTTCCTGTTTGTTTGCTGATATGCACAAATATACACTATGAGCTATCAGTGCTCTGCTCGTCGTGGGTGTCGAAATCCAATTCTTAGCGTTATAAGCCCTCAGACTTACCGTTGATCCACTGTATTTTAAAGACTCAATCATTTCTTTTTTGTTATTACTTTTGTTGAATGAAACCTAAAACTATACAAAACACCAAAACCAATAACATGCGTTTAAATGTGCAGAGGTTTTGAGGAACAGTCTTAAGTTTCCACTCTCACCAATAAACCAATTGTCAAAGTAACATCTACATTACACTGCTATATCTAAACTATTCAGAACGATAATTAAAACCTGTTGGAAACTTTTCACAAAACGCTATTGAGATCAAACTAGGTGTAACTTAGTGGTTAGTTAAGTCTGATTTTTATTGTTTGAATTCTCTAACCACATACTTAAGCGTCTTTCATTTCCTATTGGTACAGCGGTAAGTCTACGGTGTTATAACGCTAAAACAAGGAGTTCGATTCCCCTCAGTGGACACAAATGATAGCTCGATGTGGCTTTATTGTAAGAAAAACACACACATGCAAACACAAAAGCCTGTTCTTCATTTTCGGATTACTGAATCATTATAATAACGACGGTCAAATCTCACTATTAAATTGGAGTAACTCAAAAATTACCAGTAGGCGATGTCGAATGTTTGCCTTCCTTACAGTATACCTGTTTAAAATTAGGGACAGCTAGTACAATAGCTTTTGTTATTTAAAATTACACAATAAGAGAATTTTTCTGAACTGTTGTGAAATTTGTTTAAATATGATTTATTATTTTTTTCAACTTTTTAGGGCATGAACGTCAATGTTTTTTTTTTTTTTAGTTTTGTCAACAGAATATGGTACGAAAAGAAATTTTCTGAAGCTGTTTTGAATAATGTTGTTTGCACAATTTAAGATTATTTTTTTCTTGTTTCAGATATTCAAACACATTTCCGCCCACTGATAGACTGATTGAATTGATAGACAAGAGAGAAAGCAACACCTAGCGCCAACTTTTGGAATATTCCTATAGAACAAGACAATAGTATTCAATTCTTATTGTACACCTAACAACGTTTTTGGAGCAATGCGTCGCAAACCACATGCTAACTACTAGGCTACGCTCTGTCCCAGTTATTTGTGAACATTTTGCTCATGGCATTTAAGAGCACTTTAAACACGGAAGTAATTTTTCTATTTGTATTAGAACACCTTTTCGCCATCTGCTTCCCCCTACATATAAAGTATTATGAGAATACAACTTTTTAAGTTATCTGTTTGAAACTACTGCTTTCAGAAAGCTAGTTTTTTTGTATTTAAGGTAGCAGAATCCTTGAAGCTAGTAGTTGATAACAAGTCGTGTAGATAACGTCATACGTTTTAAACACTAAAGATGGCTAGATGCCTGGGGCATGGCGCTTGGGTCGTTCAATACCTCAGAATTTAGTCGACACGTATCTTCAGTTCGTAGATTTTCAACACACCTTCAACATGACAGTCTGTGCCCCTGTATGTCAAGAAAAGTTAATTTATAGTGGCATGGATTAAGATTTATTGGGAAACCAAAACTAGGACGTAAATGTCACACAGTGAATTTATAGTTGTTTATATCAGCAATCTCTAAAGGAATTTACTGTTAAATTTAGGGTTTAAATATCTTGTAGTTGTAGTCACAAATAAACCAAGGAAAATATTCATGTGGTAATACTTGTATCTACCACGAAATGTCTTGTTCATTGCGGAAAATCAAATTGAAATATGTAAGAGGCAGACTTTTAGATATCTATGGTTATATTATACATTGTGAATATTCTAAATGTATGTATTATTATTCTATGCCGTATTGAAAAGCAAAATAGTTATTTGTCACCTTGAGACAGCCCTTATTGGGGGGGGGGCCGGCATGTCCAGGTGGCGAAGACACTTGATTCGTAATCCGAGCGTCGCGGGTTTGAATCCCCGTCACAGCAAATATGATCGCCCTTTCAGACGTAGGGGAGTTATAATGTTCGGCGAATCCCACTATTTGTTGGTAAAAGAGTTGGTGGTGATAATAACTGCCTTCCTTCTAGTTATACACTGCTAAATTAGGGATGAACTAGCGCAGATAGCCCTCGTAGCTTTGCGTGAATTTCAAAACAAACCAAACTTTTATTGAAAATAAATAAACATAAAACTGAAATGAGGTTGGGTAACGTGATAAGCCACGGGCGTTAGGATGAGAAGGGTATTGTTCGTTTAAGGCGTTATGGATATATTTTGAAATTATTAGAGGGTTAATGTCAAGAACATAGGAGATTATAACTGGAGTTGTTGGGTACGTTCTTAGTAATTTGTAACTTCAGTGAGCTCGTGTCCGTAAAGCAATAATTTATAGTTATATTCATCTCGTAGACTGATCTCTATAATTTGTTATTGACCCAGGTAAGTGGTCATTACGGACCGTGAAAACAGCTTCTGGGAATTAGTTTTATTTATAACTCCCAGTGGTTTGTCTATAATAGCCTGTTTTTATTTGTTCCGTCACTTTCATTTAGAGAAGCCAACTCTCAAAAGTAGTACACGAGATATGGCGTGCGGTATTCTGAGTCTGAGAGTACACAGTTTGCTACAAATTGCGATTCTCACTTCGAAAGCGTCGGTGTATCATCATAAGAGTGACAGTCAAATTCCGTTACTCAATTAGAGTAACTCAAAATTTGTAAATTAGGAACGACCAGTGTAGACAGCTGCAAACAAGGACAGTGACTTTACACGGTCAATGTTAGTGTTAGATGGGGTCTAGTTACGAGTCGGATTTTCTATGTCTTCACTGTGATTTTAAATCAGTTTTACACGTGAAATTAACTCTAGTAAACGGTGTGTCCTTACTCTTGCGTGGTGCCTACTTACTCAAATATCTCATCTTATAGGATACATTTTGATCTGCGGTTTGTAATTTGTTTGGGCTATATATGCTAGGATAGTATCTTTAGTTTAGATAGTAATATGTTGTATTTAAAGCCTTATCATAATTTACTTTATTTTATCATTAGCTGAATACAATTCTAAATAGAGCACGAATTTATAAGTCTCAATGGTACACAACTTCATGCAGAAGCCAAAACTATATCTGATTTTTACTCAGTTGTAGTAAAGTTTACATTTGATTGAAGAATGCACACAAATAATTTTGCGGATAACCTCACAAATGTAATACATACCTCAGATTAAAGTATGAATTTATAGCTAGCCTTTGAATTTACCTTGTCAGATGGAACTACATTACATGAAATATACATGAAATTGCACTGGAAGCAAAGGCCTTATATGTCATCATGCCGGGTAAGACACAAGCAGTTTGTCTTCCTGAAAACCAGTTGACTTTGATGCATCATTGTGTACACATAGCGACATCAACATAAATCATGCTTTATTATATACAGCGTATACATATAAACATAACGTACTCGTATTTTATATGTAATCTATTTGTCTGTCTCTCATTATCTTTTTATCTGAGATTTTTCATTGAGATTTTGATTTTCAACAAATATTTTGCTGTTTATTTTGGTAGCTTTCAGTAACAACTAGCAACATATATATATATATGAAAAAATAAATTGGATTGAAATGATATGTAAATTAAAATTCTGAGAATCCATGCTTCATATTAGATTCCGTTTATTAATCGATACTATGCAGAAAGCTGTTGACCATGGACATTAGTTCATAAAGTCATAGTGTCGTCGTCATATATGCTTGAATAAATAAATATACGTTTGTTTCTGTATGTTCAGTTTTACTTGTTACCCTTACTTTCAGACTCTGACCTTAAGTATATGGTTTTAAGACAATCCGTTTCACTTTAATTATTTTCCACTCGAGCCAAGGAAACGTCTCAACACATGAAAGTCCTCTTTGAGGCTCAGTGTTGTGAGTGTTTAATAATCTTATCATCCTATCTTTAATCAATCGGTCCTGTCTCGGCCACCTGACAGCTGATTTTCCTGCAAATGTTGAAGTAATTTAAAACGGCGCAACGTCTCTTTAAACCTTTTAGATCTATATAAATAGAATTGTAAAAGCCTCCAGGTTAGAAAAGGGGAGTTTCCCCATTCATTCAGGAGAGATTTAAGACGCTGAGAATGTACGTGTTTTTCAAAGTTGGGAAGAAGAAGTAAAAAAAAATTAACCCCACAACTCTTTATTAGATATGCACGCGCAAACTGTTTGCTTTGTAGGATCAGGCACTTGTACGTTTGGGTTTAGCTACATGTAAGGCTATGAACTCAGATCACATATAATCTCTCATTTCAGTAGCGACTCGTACTAAACCGGAAGGCTACCTCTAAAGCCACCAAAACAAAACAACGTTCACGTGCTCTTCTTTATAATACTTTATTTTTATGCAAATACTTTCGATGTTAACACTTATTATAAATAATGTGTTCTAATCGGACATTTACTGGTACAAAAAATTCACTCCAAGTTAATATTTACTGGTAGAAAACTAATTTATTGCAAGTTGACATTTAGTAGCATAACATTTGCCTCTCAGTAGCACAGCGGTACGTCTGCGGATTTGCAGTGCTAGAATCTGGGTTTTGATACTCATAGTGGACTGAACGCAGATAGCCAGTTGTGCAGCTTTGTGCTTAATTGCAAGCAAACAAAGAAACATAAATAATTTATTTCAAGTTGAAATTTACTGGTACAATTTATCCTGGAAAGTTCACTTGGTTAACACTCAGTTATATAGGACTCCAACTAGCCATTAGTCATTAGCAAGAAATCAGTGATTTTTTTGTTTTTTTTCTTAAGTATAAAACTACACAATTTGTCGAGTTGTGTTGTACCATTACAAGTTCCAAAACCTTTTTAGTATTATAAAATGTGACACATACCGCTAAGGCAAATGGGGGGGAATTGATATTTAATATTTTAAATTTAACAGTATCTTATGTGACGCATGAACTTAGCGGCCAATTCACATACCTTAAAGTTCAAGCATATCTATCGTTAATCTAGAAACACTGATCAGAGTGAGGTTTTAAGTTACCTATTTTTTTATTTTCACTAAAAATTAATCATTACAACAATAAAATGTTTAGGATAAATATATATATATACATATATGAAACAAGAAACTGCATAACACAAGCACTTTCATAAGGTAGTTTTTCTTTGGGATAATTTTTGTTCGTTGTTTAGAACTATGATCAGTTATCCTTGTTCATGAGGAGACTATATAATTTGTAATGGTACAATATTATAAGGTAGTGTTACTTTGGTTTCAAAATCTTCAATTTGAACCGATACAAAGGAAAAGAAGTCGCTACCTGCTGGTGTATCATCATAACGACGTTGAATTGGAACTAAGTTACTATATTTCCAAGAAAGATAAAATGCTTCATAGTTCTCGAGTAGTTTTTGCGAATGCGGCAGTTACGAAAGCTGAGTTATAGACTTACAGCGTACTTCCAGAAACCAACGGTCTCGTTTTTTATCTGTTGTTTTAAAGTTTTTCGGCTTTCAACCTCATGTAGTTGGGCGATGTAATCCAACTACTGTATAAACCCATTTTCTGCGAAGAGTTTAAAATTCCGTGTACAAGAGCAGATTCAATGTGGTGTGCTGTTCCTGATAAGCCCGTCATTTCCACATGACAAAATCAGCCCTGAAGACGTTCTGAAGAAGAAAATCTTGAAACAGATCAACAGGAATCAGCTGACAAGAACAGTTTACGTAATATAGTCTCTCTATCTATACTGTTCTCGTGGAATCCTTCACGGCTTTGCAGTCTAAGTAATTAAAATAGAAGTAAAAGAAGAAAGAGTACAGAAAGATATTAATTACTCAAGCATGTACACAATGTTAAAAGTATGTGATAAGTAAAAAATAAAAATAATCTTAGTTTGGTCTATGATGTATTTTAAATTGTTTATGCATTATAAGCAGTTGAAAAATTGTTTGTTTGCAGTTAAGCATAAGGCTACACAATGGGTTATCTGTGATCTGTCCATCGCAGGTAGCGAAACCCGGTTTAAAGCGTTTTAAATACTCATACATGTCTCTGTGCTACTGAAAAACTGTTTTTGATTAATTTGTTTTCTTTCTAATTACTTTAGGGTTTAATAAGTTGGTCTAATTTCAGCTTAATTTATATTTTTATACCGTTAGGTCAGTTCAATGAACCGTAATATGTAACTCGAATGTAATGTTACTATGTTCATAATTACTCATCCTAATTTCCTAGTGTTTCTTTGCATCTGCAGTTACGTGCTTTTTCTTCTGTATTATCTCCAACATAAGCGGTACACATTGCTTCTATACATTAATTTGGAGACAAAAAACTCCAATCTGAAAGGTAAGGGCTGTAAACTATGTTATTTACGTATGTAGGACTTTCTTCAAATTTATTTTTGCTTAAATGATCATCAGATTTTTAAATTTTCTTCTTCCTGTGTGATGTAATAAAAGTGAAAATACCAGACTTTATATTTCAAGCTGTGCTTTGTTATTCCTTGCTACGTAATAAAACTGCACAGGTAAATTACAACTGAAACAACGGAAGGATTTGGTTTGTAGGTAAGCGAATGGTAGATGGAAAGCCATGGTGGTGAACGTGGATGGTTTGCTTGATAGCACAATGCTACATAATTGGTTATCTGTGCTCGAGGATCGAAACTTTACTTTTAGCGTTATAAGTCTTTAGCTTTGAAGCTGAACCACCGTAATGGAAATAAATCAGCGAAATAACGGAACAGTTACTGGAGTTTTAGATACATTAGAGATAGATATTTACTTGGCAGAGTTCTGCTGTTGTTTATCTCAACGACACTAAAACTGACTCCACAAATTGTCGACCACCTGTTTTGATCTGCAGGTAACTTAGATTTTAAAATGGTTATTTGACAGAGTGTAAAATTCAGCCCCTTAATAGCGCTCAGTTGTTGACTCCTTAAGAGGTTTAGTAAAACTAACTTTATACAAACTAAAGGTACATTCATAAAGTCACCATTTCTGACTACTTTGTGTCTGGATGAACCATAAGAAGACAGAGTCAACTTAAAGTAGCAGAAATTAGAAAAGTATCATATTATTAAGATGCGGGTTACAAAAGATGTAAATATATATGATTTTCATGAAACTTGCATTAATGTTACGTAAAATACACTGAAAAGTAAGAACATTACACACAGTATCGATTTAATGGTATAGAAAAATTACCATATGTTCATATGGTACTTTATTAGATGGCGTATAGTTAACAAAGTACTATTTTTTATAAAAGAAATAAAGACTTTATTGAAAATTAAAACGTTGGACTAAATATAAATGTATAACATTGAGTTTTTAATACGTATTTACTAAAAATGATCTTTAGGTACCCTATTTTAAAGAGTATGGAAATTAATACTATATAGTCTTAGCTATGCATGTTTAGTCTACATTATTTAAATCATTTAAAATATGCTTGAAACTAAAGGTGAAATCTGTCTCTGAACAGTTCCAGTGCCTTGCTTCTAGAAATGATTGAACAGATACGAGAGTCATGTGGCGATTTTACCATAAATAGAGAGAAGTTGCAATCTATGAAAAATGACCAGCTGAGGTAGGATTGACGTTTAACAAATTATTGTTGCTGTTTGAAACTCTCCACACCGTTAGGCTTAACGCCCATGGCAAGAGCTATTACATGCTCTTCTCTGTGTCAAACGCTCCACTGAAATTGCGTTCAAAGGCATGCCACCTGGTGTGAAGAAACAATGAACACGAAGAAGATGAAATACAGCGCTTTCTTTGACTGTAATGTGTGGGCTGCTTTAATCAAGGACAAAATATGTCTTTCACTTATACACAGTCCAAAATGTCTTACACAGAATGCTTTAATGTTTTGAAAAACATTCATAGGCCTGGGAATTTAAACTTCATAAAAATAGTTTTGGCTTTGGTAAAGGATTTCCCATAATTAAGCTACGCGGAGTTCGAAAATAATATTTATTTTTTGTCTATCACGTAAGAATTTTTTTTTATAAATTAGAAGAAACTGCTGTTTCGTTCACCACAATGAATATTTTTAATTATTATCTTTATTTTAAAAAATACAAATAATGTGAAGAAATGAGAAGAACATTGATATCAAACGAATATTAAGTCTGTGTCTTTTAGTCTCAAAACTACGTGTTGTGGTCTTTCTTTTCTGTGTTGCACCAAGGGACAGCAGTAATCAGCTATCATGCTGATGTTTCCTGTTACCTACTTTCCGTCTCTCTCCTTCTGTTTTTCGCTGATGGCACCGAGATTTTTAGAGCAATAGTCAATATGTGAGTGTAAGAAATGAACTTTCATATTACAACCCAACTATTTAAATTTATCGAGTGAGTTAGTGACAATATTTTCGTGAGTTGGATTTTTCTTATTTTACAGAAATTTGACATGACATCTTTAAAGACAATCCACACTTATTTTACAACTTTCTCCATTGTTCCTTTGAACTGTTCATCTGAGACCCAACAAAAAATCTCTTCTTTAAGTTTCGCTTCTGAAAGAACTAGAAACTAATCGCCCACATAGATTCTTGAAATAGTCGTCATCACTGTTTAAGGCATCTACAAACTGCTTCATAAAGCCCAGTTTTATATGAAGTGGAGGTAATAGGACTTTCTCTTTATGTCAACCAAACTTTCGCTTTCAGTGCTTTCTGATCCTGGTGTCAGTCTAGTTATGCATGGCTACTGATTCTTTATCAAGTACTGATATCCCATTCACACAAAAGATATGGAAACTTTGTGTAACCGAATTGTTTATTCAACATCATACAAAGGATTTGTAAGTCTCCACAAAGTAGCCAACCATGTTCTTTATATTTGACTTTATTAAGAAAAGTTTGAAATTTTCGTACGATTTCTTTAAATGAACCGAATAAACAATAAAAATATAAGGAAAACACCTTTTAGACTTGTTTTCGAAGAATCAATGAACAATCACCACTCACTTAGCTCACAGACTGCAGCTCCTATCACTGGTATTAATTCAGCAGAATTGACGTAATAAATCAGTGAACCTTCCTGGGAAAAGTTTAGTATAATCTCTTTCTTACGATTTATGTACCATTAAAATTATGTCCCTGGAAAGTTCTTTGTCCGAAGTCTGGAACCCCTTAAATCTCTGAAGAATCCTTGGAAGGCTCATATCTCTCACTAAATCATTAAGTTCTGCCTATGTGAAGAGTTGGAGTTCACCAGACGTTTCAGGTTGAAAACAGTTCCTGTAGTCACTTTTATTGATATCAGATTCAGAATCAGATGAAACTGACTATCAACAGTCACCGGGAGAGTAGGTACAGGTTCATCATATCCATGAACAACACATGTTATAGCAGATTGAATGTTTGGATAAGAAATTTCCTTTTTATTTCGAGTGTTGCACCCTTGTACGTTATATGATCAGCAACAGCAGTCATCTGCATGGTTTCTAGACTCATGTCAGATCATTGTACTTCCAAAAGGCAAAGACTTTTTCTTACCTTTAGATCATTGTCTCAACACTTCGACACAAATGGTGCAAACTTTGTATGGAGCCCTTGTTTTGTCTTGATTCCCAAGTCTTATTTCAAAATATGTTTTTTTTTTACAAATTCTGTAACATTTTTCCTTTGTTTCTTTACAACACATTTACCACAAAAAAAAAAAAAAACAGAATATGTTTGGGCCATTTACACAACCACTTTTTGCCATAGCGATGAATAAATAATCTTGAAACAGAAAGTAATGTCAGAGTGCACGCACAAACAAATGCTAACCAAAAAATGACACATCTACCACATTTGTGGTAGATACAATCGTTTGTATAGTTATAGTAGCTGCGTGTTTCACGTGGGTTCTAGAACTGACAGTAAGACTTTTACATCGCGATTGGTTTAGAGAAACCTATAGCCAGTGATTGTCAACATTTTAAGCAGAGCAGAATGTGACCCGACTTCTGTTAAAATGATTCATTTATGTAAAAGAACATATGACGTTTTGTGAAAATTTATATGTGATGTAGAAAAATGGATATCATTCTTGGCTTCATCGTACGGGAATTACTGTAGAACATGCAAAATTCTGAGGCAATAAACCCATCTCAGGATATGTATAGTATGTGACTTTTACATGAACGAACTTATTGTATTGAAAATGTAATGTGTAGTTTTATATTCAAAATACCTCCGATTGTTTGTTTTTTTTAATTTCGCACAAAGCTACACGAGGGCAATCTGCTTTAGCCGTCCCATATTTAGCAGTGTAAGACTAGAGGGAAGGCAGCTAGTCATCACCACCCACCGCCAACACTGGGGCTACTCCTTTATGAACGAATAATGGGATTGACCGTAACATTATAATGTCCCCACTGCTGAAAGGACGAGAAAGTTTGGTGTGACGGTGATTCGAATACGCAACCCTCGTATTACGAGTCGAGTGCTTTAACCACCTGGACTATCTTAAATTAAAAATCAACAGATGTATTTATGAGCTGCTAGTCTATAAGCAGATGTGTTTTATTTTCTTTCGTGATTTTTATTGAACAAGAGTTTGGTGAATTCTAATAATTCTTTAATTAGAGTTTCAATAATGTATACCGGTGTTAAATCACTATAGATGAATTAAATACTTTAAGTACCTTTATATTAACATCTGATTCCTATATGTACGTTGCTTAGCAACGAGTAGGTTTAAAAGGAAACAACGGAAACTGTGTGGCCGATAAGTAAGTTTTTATTAACAAGAACCATGAGTTTAATGCCAAAAAATATGTTTTTACCAGTAATAATGCGATCAATGTGTTACTTCTACGAACTTGGAGATTTTTTTATTATTATTTATCTATTAAAAGCTCCCATTCAATTCATACAATGGTTTGCAATATAAAATATAATAAATTCCAACT
The DNA here is from genome assembly GCF_004210375.1 of Tachypleus tridentatus. Lineage (NCBI taxonomy): Eukaryota > Metazoa > Arthropoda > Merostomata > Xiphosura > Limulidae > Tachypleus > Tachypleus tridentatus. The sequence goes on along the minus strand of NC_134837.1, from coordinate 102,755,197 downwards.
TTTCAATAAACAAAACCTTTGTTTTATTTTCTGGTTTTTCTACAACACATTTTTACAGATACCAATCATAATAAAAAGTGGGCCGGGCATAGCCAGGTGGTTAAGGTGCTCGACTCGTAATCTGAGGAATTTGGGTTCGAATCCCGGTCACAACAAACATGCTAGCCCTTTCAGCCGTGGGGGCGTTATAATGTGACTGTCAATCCCACTATTCGTTGGTAAAAGAGTAGCCCTAGAGGTAGGTGGTGATGACTACTGCCTCCCTTCTAGTCTTACATTGCAAAATTAGGGACAACTAGCGCAGATATTCCTCGTGTAGCTTTGCGCGATATTCAAAAGCAAACAAGCAAACAATAAGAAGGGTTCAGTGAGTGAACTAAATACTCCAAAACAACTTTATATAATTAGCTAAATAAATAATGTAATTTGAAATGAACGAATGAGTAATTACAAACGCTCTAAAATAGCTTTACTGTAGTTAAAAATGTATATACAATATAATATGAAAACAATGAATAGGTAATTATGATACAAACTTTCAAAAATATTTTTATTTATACGTAAATACATAGTATAGTCTGAAATATATGAATAATTATAACTGATTTTTTTTCAAGTGACATAGTTTTCAAATCCGGAGTTGTACTTCCTGTACAGGTGAAGCACGTAGCTTGGTGATCGGTGAAAGAAACGACAAGTTTTATGACAAGTGAACAAGAAAAGGCGTTGATTAGTTATTTTTTACTTAAGTAAAGGAAAAAGATAAGACATCTGCTATACAGGATGGTCTATTCTTTACATGATTCAAAAGGACACATTCCACTATAACAATCCAATCAGAAATAAGATCTCTTATCGCTCAACACATCAAATTTAGAGAAAAGTTAATAAACGTTGTTGTTTTATGTTTCTAATTGCGAAAGCGCATGTCATTTTGGTCTTCTGGCATATATTCCTTTGCAAATATAATATGTCTTAAATAGGACATTTCACCCTTGCAAAGAGAGTGGAAAAAAACAAGTAAACACATGTGAAAAAATGCACTTCCTACTTTGTTCTCTAATACTTGAAGGAGTTATAAATATCTGTGTCTGTGTGTGTGAAGGTTGATAATTAGATGGGAAAATATATGTATCTTACTATAAAGATGATCTGTTATTATATGTATGTTAGCAATCAGCATCTATAAGTTGGCTAGCTCGATGGCAGTAATTTTTGGAATGATAACTGGAGACTGTCCGATGATGTAAAATATTTTGAAATCAGACATTTATTTATTTATTTTTAAATATATCTTTAACTTTGTATTTAAAAACACAAGTACTTAATCTGTTAAATGACTTACCTACTTAGATCAGGATATGCAATAAACATTTTTATAGGGTTATCAGGAATTAAATAACAAAAACAAATATTGTTCTTCATGTATTTTTTGCTTCTTTAACAGCTAGTAATCTTAAACATACTGTTCAAAACAACTTGAGCTGCCCATATAGGAAAGTCACATCTAATCAAAATATGGGGAACAAACTATAGACTATGAAAGTATAACGAAAGAAGAAACGTTACATTACTCTCCGTTCCTTTCATACGTAATGGACGCATCATATAACACAAACCATACAAGTAACTAAATATAAACATTTAAATTAAATACATATACTTTCCAAATGCACAAACATATAGTAATACAGTTCAAATTAAGTACATTACAAATATTCAAAAATATATAAAATCGATCAATTTTATATTAAAATATTATTCTAATAATATTTCTTTTTATTATTATTATGGTAAAAATGTAATTTATTTATCTTGTAATTTCACACCTATTTAATCACTTCATCTTTTTTGTAACTCTTAGTAACTGTTTTCACAATTCCCATTGATTTTACACAAGCAATTACTTCTGCTCTCTTACTACTATCTGTTTAAGATGGCGCTAAAATAAATTTATAGAATATTTTTTGAAAAATAATCTTTTACATGCCCAAAAAAGGATAACATGAAAACATAGTTCTTTTAGAATTTAAAGTTTCTCAAGATACATTCATTAAAATGTTTACTGGCATATAGTGGGCTTTTTTCGGGACACCTATCATAGAATTTATGTAAATTTATCCTTAATCTTAAATTATAATGATAATAAGAAATATAATTACAATAAGGTTTTAATTTAAAAAATATATTGAGTAATTTTATTTATTTTTGAACATTTTTAATGTACTTAGTTTATACATGAACTGTATTATGTGTGTACATTTGTAGAGTAGGTGTATCTAATTTAGATTGTTTATGTTTAATTATAAGTTTTTGGGAAAACTATTTCCCGAAGATACAATTTTAAAGTCACGAAACCGGTAGGAGAAATTAATAAAAGAGCAAAAAAATGTGTGATATTCCAGTATTTTTTATATATAGTTTGGTAGGAAACATAAAAACGTTAAATATGAAAGTGTTCATATTTTATATGTACACAACAACCACAATTTAATCGTATTTCAATGTTTTAGAAAATAGATAAAAATCATATCCAGAAATCCTTGCTAAGAAAAACACGTACGCGCCCTCCAAAGTTAATTAATTTAGCATACTTTTAAGGCTTTCGCTTCTCATCTGCTTTTACTTACGGAAAATTTCTTAAACTTTCACAAAGAATTTAACTCACACGTGAGCTTTTACAGTTGTATAATGGGTTTATTATAACTAAAATATTTCAGGTATTTCATCTGGTTCACTGGTGGAGAAGGACGTTGCAAACTGGGGGTGCTTGGCAAGACATGCCACTTTCACAATGAGAGATTGAGAACATAAGAAACTACTAAACGAAGCTCCCATACTGCCAAAGACAAATCAGTCTAGGGAGGTCTGGAGACACGTCTCCCAGAAAGTTTTGCTTGTTTGCTTTGAATTTCGCGCAAAGCTACTCGAGGGCTATCTGCGCTAGCCGTCCCTAATTTAGCAGTGTAAGACAAGAGGGAAGGCAGCTAGTCATCACCACCCACCGGCAACACTTGGGCTATTCTTTTACCAACGAATAGTGAGATTGACTGTCACATTATAACGTCCCTACCATTGAAAGGGCGAGCATGTTTGGTGTGACGGGGATTCGAACCCACGATCCTCAGATTACGAGTCGAATGCCTTAACCACCTGGCCATGCCGGGCCCTCCCAGAAGGGTAAAATAATAATATAATTTACAATTACTATACAAATGAAATATGTAAAAGTGGGAGACATACGTCACCCCCGGTTCTTACACTTCTATTACACATAGCTCTTGTGTTACTGTAACGGACAGTTATCAGTCGTTAATGAAATATTAATGAGAAATATTTTATATTTAATACAATATTAATTAGAAATATTTATATTTAATCATATATTAATTATATATTGTGTATTTAATAAAGTATTAATTACAAATATTGTAAATTTAAGAAAATATTAATTAGATATATTGTATATTTAAATAATGTTTTTGACTCTGAAGGAAGTTTACTCTAAAGTTTCTCCTGTTTACTTTTTTGATGAAGTACAATAAAAACTATGATATATGTATTTTGCGATTATCAAGGGAGTTGAAGACAGATTTTTTCACGATTTAGTACATAGTGCTGTTAGATGTACTCATTTTATTAGCTTAACCCAAGTAGATTGCCTTTAAATTATTGATGCTTATTTATAATTTGCGTGTTACGTGTACCACGGATTATTCTTTTAGGATTTAATATTAGCAAGAAACAAAAACTAAAGTACAGGACAATCTTTAATCTTGTGTTAAATTAATTGTATATACGATTAAGTTGCAATAAAAAATTTGCACCTTATATACATAACATTACTTGAACTAAGCATTGTAAGTAGAACATTACTTGTATCTCTCTAAGTAGAAATATTTAATTTAACCCCTACAAGTAGAACTTTGTTTGAGCCTTTGTAGGTAGAACATTACTTGAATTGAACCCTTGTAAGTAGAACGTTTCTTGTGCCTCTGTAAAAACGTTTTTGAACCTTTGTAAGTAGAACGTTACTCGAATTTCTGTAAGTAGAAAAATAACTTAAACCCTGCAAGTAGAAGATCATTTGAACTCCTGTAAGTAGAACATTAATCATTTGTTTTTATTTAAAATTTCTTGTTAAAACTTTTGAATGTTGTAGAATATACTTGCATTTACTTTTGTATATAAAAACATTTTACCCCGTTTTGAATGTAAGAAAATACAGGGTTTTTTTCCGTTAACAGAGTGACAAAGGAAACGTTTTTTGATGTCATTGTAGTTCCGAAATTTCGTTACAAAAAAATGAAACGTCTACTAACCCTGAAACAATAGTCGCAGTTTTATACAAAACCATTATTATTATTTTAATCACTCTTACAATAATAAAAAATAAAATGGATTAGGGTATTTTGCCCCATTAGTTAAAAGGTGGGGTGGGAGGGGTACCTGACTTTTACCCCAGTGTTAATTTCTTGTAGGTAATTGTTTTGAATGTTTCCACCTAAAAACCTTACCTATAAATAATTTTGTTTAGGGTATGCAGGATCTCAACCTGTTTTCCTTCCCCGCTGCCTCTGTATAAAGAAAAACGGGAAATATCCTTTAAGAAAAATGGAAAGGAACGAAAGCTTGCCTAATAGCATCCATTTACCAGCCGCTATTCAAAGAGCAAGCTCTAACTTTGAAGTGAGATGCTGGTTCCGCCCCAAATGATAGGGTTGGTAAAAGTAGGAAGGTATCGGTCACAATAGATCATTTACTGACTAGGTCGTAGTACAATGGAGGTACTTCGTCATTGCCACATACACATAGGCTTGTCCTTTGCTATACAACGTAGAAACAAAAGGCGGGATTTCATAAAAACAACGCGAACTTACTACTCTCCCTTTAGCTGTAAATGCTTAAACGAAACATTCTAAGTGTATTAATGATGCAATGCTGAAAATACACCTATGGTTCAGCTGTCTTCATAGTGGCGCCGTCCCAGTAGCACTATACTCGGAAAGTTTGCTAAAGCAAGGGGTGGGCCGAAGGTTGTCCGTGGGACGGTGGAGGGAAGAGGTTTCCCAAGCTTCTAGCATATTCTTGATGGTTTTATACACCCCCAATTTATCTCTTCAGTATTTCAGACAGTACAGTGGATTTCATTTTTAGTATTGATTAAAAGAATGAATTCCTGAATTTGTAAGAAAAAAGTGCTTTAAATAGAATTCAAGTTTTACTTTTAAATCCTTTTGCATTAACATTGTAAAACAAAATAATTAACACTGAAGTCAATTTTAGGCCTGGATTAATTACGTGTGGGGTTAATGACCTGCATTAATTACCAACAGCATCAATAATTTTAAAATTGACGAATTAAAATAACCGTTCGTTATTAATTAAAAAGTAGTAATTCAAAAACATCAATTTTCAGACACCAACACGTGAATATATAATCGAAGTCCTCAGCTCTGCGTGAATTCTATTGTTCAATTTAATAAAAGCGATTCGTATAGCGTCTGAAAGTTTCAGAAAAATTGAAAACTTTTACCGTTTCAAAAAGATGTGGGTTTGAGCATGTTCTATTTCATGAATAATCTTTTAACCAACAAATGTATGTTGCTTTTTTTTAACATTTTAAAATGTGTATTTTTTTACATTGATTACAGAAACTTGTTAAAATGTGTATTTTTTTACATTGATTACAGAAACTTGTTAAAATGTGTATTTTTTTACATTGATTGCAGAAACTTGTTAAAATGTGTATTTTTTACATTGATTGCAGAAACTTGTTAAAATGTGTATTTTTTACATTAAGTACAGAAACTTGTTAAAATGTGTATTTTTTACATTGATTACAGAAACTTGTTAAAATGTGTATTTTTTACATTAAGTACAGAAACTTGTTAAAATGTGTATTTTTTACATTGATTGCAGAAACTTGTTAAAATGTGTATTTTTTACATTAAGTACAGAAACTTGTTAAAATGTATCTGTTATTTGTCCATACAACTACATCGCAGTATTTTTATGTGAGGAGTTACTCACACTCCAAGTTTGGAAAAAAAAAAACTCGAGTTAACTACAGTTTATACTAATATCTATAGACGTCGAAAATTATCCCAAAAGCTTTTAATTTTTCGTTTGACGTTAAGTACAAAACTACACAATGGGCTATCTGTGATCCGTCCACCACGCTTATCAAAACTCGGATTCTACCGTTTTGTGCCACAGGGGGAGATAAGAACTTTCAAACCTTACTCTATTCAATGTTCCGTGTATTAAGTCACAAGATTATTCAGTTTAACATGTGGTTCTTTTAGCATGTATAATATTTTCAATAAGTTTCATTCTTTATGTAAATAAATATCACTATTTCTTGGGTACTTTTAAGCATCATGGGCGTAAACGATCACAATAAAAACTTGTTAAAACTATTTATTCATTTCACTACAAGGTTCTCGTCTGAGGATGGTTCTGCTCTTTTCTTATTTCCGCCACTAAGGGATGGCCCGGCATGGCCAAGCGTGTTAAGGCGTGCGACTCGTAATCTGAGGGTCGCGGGTTCGCATCCCAGTCGCGCCAAACATGCTCGCCCTTTTAGCCGTGAGGGCGTTATAATATGACGGTCAATCCCACTATTCGTTGGTAAAAGAGTAGCCCAAGAGTTGGCGGTGGGAGTTGACTAGCTGCCTTCCCTCTAGTCTCACACTACTAAATTAGGGACGGCTAGCACAGATAGCCCTCGAGTAGCTTTGTGCGAAATTCCAAAACAAACAAACAAACCGCCACTAAGGGCAGTAAAAACTGTTTCAGCTTCAATCGATATAGCGTTAACCAGATATTTAGATCGTTATTCACGGAACGATATCACCTTTCTCTATTAAAAATGCTCACCTATAGTGGTATAGTGCTCTTTCGTAATGTTCTATTTCTATGATTTTGGGAGTTCTCTTATAATGTACTCTCAGATTTTTATTTTCTTAAGAATGCTCTTACATGCCTTTAAGAATACTCTTCCGAAATATTCTTTAACATTGTTCCAATGCATTTTTATGTCAAGAATTTTCTGTATTCTTACAATATTATTAAAATTTAGTATTTTAACAATACTCTTACTCAATATTCTCACTCGTTTGTTTAATGTGATATTTTACAATATTTGTATGTTTTTATCTGTTGAAGGAGTTTTTCTAAATATTGTTAAACCAGTTCACAGAGAAAACTTGAGGTTTTTAAACATCGAGAACGAGAAGCTAGAAAATTGTTTTGTCTCTATAGCTGTTTGGTGTTTATACTTCTTGTCAATGATCATAATGGTATTTCTGTTTCTGGAGTGATATGACATTGTCCTACGACAACTACATTGCGATTTAAAAATATATTGTCACTAAATCGTGTAAGGTTAATATTTTTAAAATGAGCAAAGTTTTATGCCCTATACTGTCTTTGGAGCTACTTACTCCATCTGATGGCCATGATTACGCACCGTCTGACATCGCAGTTTACATTGTAACAAACACAACAAAGGATGACACGATCAGTTGTAGACTATACATCTTGAGAAACTTTACACGGGATCTCTTTTATACGTGAGCTTCAGCTACTAGTAGAATCAATGTTTCAGTATACTAAAGACATCCAGGTTTACTGAAATTTCATCAGGGTACTTGACAGGTTTGTGGTCGAATGATATTATCGTAACTCCAATTTCTTCAGCCATCTTTCTAATAAAAGTTATAGGTGTTGATTTCGTGAAGTGTCTGAAAGCTTGTAAAGGTTCGACAAAATAGTCCTTGTTAAATATGAAAACCTGATTTTTATTTTTAGACGTTATCAGGAGATAAGATCATCTTAACTGTAATACCGTTTTTGAGATCGAAGAATTCTCTCGCTTATCTAGGTCTTCATTTTGCGGATGAGGGCACCACACCAAATTGTGTTATTGTATTACGATTTCAAATAAAATAGCGTAAAACTGAGTTAAACTGTAATTTAGATATGGAACTTAAATGTAGATACGTATCCAAGTTATGATACTTGCCAAAGAGGTTGATACACACAGTTTCGTTTTCAAATACGAATATATTTTAATATAGAAGCAATAACTGAATTTACAATAACGTTTCACGAACCTACAAAAATTATCAAGTCTTCTTTCTGGTTTGAAACTTCCTTAATGTCTCATCATGGGTTCACGACAAGAGAATTAATTTCAAGTTGATGTAGGTACCATTTAATTAACGCGGAGCTAACTAGTTCTACGTTCTTCGGTCTTTGCTTATCACACACAGAGATTTTCGCTACTGAAGTTATTTAATGTCTTCGTAAAAATACCAATGTCTGTTGTAAATCCGCTAAAGATAAATTGTTTGTGATATTCAAAATTTCTAAAGGTTCCTGGTCAAATAACTGAAGTTTCAAATTAATAAGCATTAATCACTGTTATAGCTTCCAAGATCTGTAGTATACCAACTGTAGCAACCCAATAACTCCCCAGTGGCTCAGCGGTATGTCTGCGGACTTCCAACGCTAAAACCCGGGTTTCTATACCTGTGGTGGTCAGAGCACAGATAACTCATTGAGTAGCTTTGTGCTTAATTCAAAAACAACAACAGCAAACCAATAATATATATTGTCGCTTAGCGCATCGCGTTTGTTACATTTTTAGCTGAAGGAGAATTTCTAGATATTTCACTTGCATAACAATATAAACGATACACTGGTGTTTACATAAACACATCTATAAGTTGAGTCTTACACTCGAGAATCTTCTACTACTTAATTGAAGAGGCCGAAATTTTGCGATACAGATTTAACAGAATATTTAATTAGAACGATTGTTTTCTTGTATTGAAATTTACATTTGTAAATATAAATTTAAATTAAACAAACATCAATATTAAAATAGATATATGACAACAAATCCTTCACAATATAGACAATTTTTCTGTATATATTATTATGCGGTGTTAAACTACTACGATAAATAAATTTTTAGGTGAGTTAGAGTAAAATATTTAATGCCAAAATCACAACTCCGTTTTTTTTCTCAGTTTTTTCTCTTTTATTTTTGTGGACTAACGTAGCACTGGTCTCGAAACGTTTCGTCGTTTCATGCAACTGAGAAAGTCAGCTAGTGTAACAAGAACATCGACATTCCATCAAGTTTGTTGTTTTTTTTACAAAATATGATGCAAATATCGACATTGTGATACAAATTTAATAAATTCAGAGAAGAGAAACAATTGTTTTCTCATATTCAAATGGAAATTCTTCAAATATTTGAAACCAAGTCGATCAGTTTTTAACTAGTATATTTACAAACGAACAAATTTAAATTTAACGCTTATATCCACCTGTAAACACCCGATATAATATTATTTTCAACGTGTTACATGTTTTATTATATTATATATATATATATATGTTTGGGAAAGCGACAAATGAAGAAAAAATGAGTGAACTGTCGTATGTAAGGAACACTAGTAAATCTATATTTATAAATGCAACATAACAAATTTAAAAAGAAATTGCAACGTCTACTAGTTATCGAATTTCGAAAAGGTGTCACCGTCAAGGGACTTTGAAATAAAGTATTACGGTTGATCGATAAAAACAGAGGTGTTGAATAGCGTGCTTTTATTTCGTGACCAGTCCATAAATCATTAAATCTTGTATCGAACTGTCACAGAAACGTTTGTCAACTTTTCTTGTTATGTTCATTTTTCACATTATCGATCAATTATCAAAAAGAAATAATGTATATATATATATACACTACAGTAGAATAATGCGTTGAATATTTGTAGCCAAAACGGTAAAGTTGTTAAATTCGTTTGATAAGTGATCAGCCAAGCAGCCTTTCAGCCTTCAGTGTATAACTTGTGTGCGCATGTGCAATTTTCAGATTAGAGTTGAATATTTCACTTCTCAATGTATGTATATATTCACATGTATCAACTCGAGATCATACTGCAACCCATGCTACAACATCTGCTCCATGTTACAAATTTTAAAGTAGTTTTCTTAAGGGCTTACTTCACCTTACATGCATTTCCCACTAACATTTTCACACTGATTATGAAAAACAAGCATCGTGTTATAATACAGTTGTACAAAGCATTTTCCAGACACCTAATAAAATATGGGATGTTATATACTTATGAAACCGGTTTAATATGGTATTTTTGGTACTATACTTTTATGCTATTTTTATAATTACCTTATTTATTTATAATTAGAAACCTACGCTATCATTGTTGTGACACTAGTTACGATGTTGTTTATAATATGACACTTGATATGATTTTTCTAGTGTATTAGTTGTTATAACGTACATGTAGCATGACTCTTGTAATTGTACGTTAGTGTATTAGTTGTTATTATAATGAAAATGTAAACTACTTATGGTAGATATGGTGTGACCCCTATTTTAACACCGTACTAAAATTTCTAACTTTTTCATTTAGACTTGGAAATTTCTGAAGCTTCTACCTAGACTTGGCAGTTGTTGGAATTATTGCTCAATAACAACCATTTCGTTCAATCGTATTTGTGATTTATTAGTTTGTAGGAACACTTCAATTCACTTCTTTAAAACTCTTTTTTGATAAATAATCTTTAATCTTCTATCATTTTAGGATTCAATCAAATACTAAATAGCATTTTTATTTCTCATTGGACCTTTTTCTAGACTATTTTACTTGTTCCGTGAATATCAGTTGATGAACTAGCTTAATTCATTTGAATGGTTATTAATTTGACCTGAAAAAGTTGAAATAATGATCAAATATTTATTACTCGACTTGTTCAAGTTATATGCTTGACATTTCTCGAAAACCTATTTTAATTACTTGTGCTTGTTTGTTTGTTTTTGAAATTCGCGCAAAGCTACACAAGGGCTGTCTGCGCTAGCCATCCATAATTTAGCAGTGTAAGAATAGAGGGAAGGCAGTTGGTCATCACCACCCACCGCTAACTCTTGGGCTACTCTTTACCAAAGAATAATAGGATTCATCGCCACATTATAACGTCCCCACAACTGAAAGGGCGGGCATATTTGGTGTGACGAGGATTCGAACCCGCGACTCTCAATTACGAGGCGAGTGCCTTAACCACCTGGCCATGCTGACCCACAATTACTCATGAAACGTAACATATGAATGTGTATATTTCTGTTTGTTTTTTAACAGCAAAAAACATATCCGGTTCATTAGAATCTAAGTTATACTTAAGTTGATTTAGGGGCCCGGCATGGCCAGGTGGGTTAAGGTGTTCGAATCCCTGTCGCATCAAACATGCTTGCTTTTTCAGCAGTTGGGACATTACAATTTTACGATCAATCCCACTATTCGTTGATAAAAGAGTAGCCCAAGAGTTGGTGGTGGATAGTGATGATTATTTGCCTTCTCTCTAGTCTTACACTGTTAAATTAGGGACGGCTAGCGCAGATAGCCCTCTAGTAACAATGGGCGAAATTCGAAAACAACTTGATTGAGAACGGATGTGGCTTATAAAATACGACAGCAGTTGTTGAAATGTTCTTCTCTTAGCATATACCATAAATTATTCAAACATACTTCAATATATGTATGTATACATACAGTTTTAATACAAGTTTTTAACATGTCAGGAAAAGAAATAATAATTTTTGTTATAAAAACCAACAAACACGAGAACAGCTGCTGCCAAAACATTAATATCTCTCTGTAGTGCATGCTCTCATATATTATTATGTAATTACTATAAAAAATTATAATACCCACTTCAGATAATGACTAAACTTTAAAAAAAAATTGATAAAAACGAATCGTATTTTAGACAATAATGAAACAAAGGAATCTCTACGAAATTTGTTATGAGGTCATTAGAGGTAAACACCTATATGTAGGTTTGGAGGTTTATAAAGGTGTGCAGTAGTTGGAAATGTTTTCAAAATTGATGGTACAGTGGAGAGAAGGTTGTATTACAGCATCCTGATACGTCACGCAATATCAAGTGGCGACTTTTAATTGTTTCTGGATATGGATTTCAGTAGGATAATAATCGAAATCTTACTTCCATACTGATTAAAAACATTTGGAGAAAACAGCAGAATAAGATATAAAATTGTCATAATGGTAATCCAACTGAAAATTTCTGACACCAATTGAAAGGTTAAGTTTTAAAAGAGAGGTCAACTTCATCAACTTTAGAAGATTATCACAATAAAAATGGAAGAAAAAACCCATAGATAATCTAAAACAAACTGACAGGATCCAGAACTGGTCAGTGTCATTGTGTATTTAGGGTTAGTGAAGATTCTACTCCATTGATTATTTGATTTATTAAGTTTCTAAATAAGCGTATAATGTCTAATGTTTTTATACTGAATATAAGTACGACGTGTAAGCCAAAATAATACTTCTATACAGCAAATGGTGTATTAGTTCTCAGCATTTCACTATATTGGACTTAGCCTCTTGACTAATAACATATTTTTGTGGTAATTTGTGATACACTGATTAAGATATACAATAATACAATAGAGAAGAGGAGCATTTCATGCACAGAAAAGATATGTCAAGTTGACCTAAAACAGATGCAAACTGGATGTATGTGTTTGACTTCAAAACAAGAATGACACTTTATTTCATATAGAAGACAACAATGAAAAACGACATTATTTGTCATTTACGGCAGTCACTATTAACTTTTATCTTAAGACAATTACTAAAACTAATCTGACCCGAATCTCATCCAGGATATTCCAGAATGTCATGTCAACGACATCAAGAGATCAGTCTGATTAGTGAGAAGTCAGAATTTTTGACATCTTTATCTCTGTCCATGTCCAATACACCAAATGTCGTGAAACGGTGGTGAACAATTGGTCACAGTCACATCCACACTAGCCTTAGGTAAAATAACGTTTACAAATATTTTGAGAAATTATCTGAATGTGTTTTTATTGCACAATATTTTTATTTCTGCAGTAATAAAGAGTTGATGTTTAATGTGGTATTACTTTTAGCAAAATTACGATGAGCAAATTAGCGAAGGTCTCTGGATAAAAGGGCAAGTTTACAAAAATAATCCTTGCTTGTTGGTGTAATTTTTTTATAACTGTATTCAAAAGTCTGTTGGGTTTTAACATATTGTAATCAGGAGTCTATATTTTATACTTGAATATGTTTTTGTTAAATGTTTTCACACACGCATAACAATATTCATATGTAACTGCTCGCCAGGACCAGTTTTAGCTTTTACTTTGGTACTCGGTCTTTACAAGTAACTTTATCGAATATCACACTGTGACTGAATATCGCAGGTTTACCGAATATCACACTCTAAAAGATAGAGCAGGTTAGCTGAATATCACACTCTGAAAGATAGAGCAGGTTGCCTAGGCACTGCTGCTGGGCCAGATATCGCTTGTCGCACGGAGGCTTCAAACGTACTGAATAGCAAATTTTGACCAGATATTGCATGTTGGCAGAATGTCATAAGTTGATAAAATATCGTAGGTTAATGGGTACCTTAAGTTAACTAAATACTAAAAGGTATCTGTATACGAACTCAGTGATATAGTCAAGTTATAATATTTAGATATCTAAGATATTTATCTTTTTTCTTCGAAACTACTGAATGTAATTCACCTTGGTAAAAGAAGTAATTATTGGATTCGAATGCTGCTTATAAGCTATAACAAAAGCATATAATCTCACCTCATAATATTTGTATACGTGAACCATTCTTATCCTCACGAGCAAAATTATTACTATTACAGAAACGAAAAGAATCTTAACTTCCAATTAACAATGCTTTTAAAAGTAAAGAAAAGAAACTACAGTCACTGAGAAACTCGTGTTTATATAGACAACACTAAATAAATATCAACCACTTAACATAAAGTATGTATGATTCACCAATGTAAACCGTGTTTCACGGCTCCTGTTACAAAGTTGCAATTCTTTTAACGAGTGTTTACATAAATTGGTAAAAATGAAAGAAGGATAGTGTATATATATACATATGGAAAACGAGAGAGAGTTACGTATGTCTTATGAACATCAAAAGTTTTGTGTTTATGTGGTTTGATTTTAGTTCTATTCTCTCGTGCTTGGTATGTTTAATTTCCGCGTTAACCTATGCAAACAATGTGATTTTCTGACTACGGTTCTCATTCCCCACTAAGATAGGTTACGTAACTACGAGATGAGACTTGTTCATTCAATGAATTTGTCATTAAATACCAGTCGAATAATATATTAGCTTGATGAAGGCGCAGAAGTTTTTATTTAATTTAAGTAAAATAATTAAATGAAATAAATACAGCTTTAAAGAATAGGTCACCCCAAAATCTTTAGTTTTATGTTAATTTTCATGGCTATGTTTCGAGCATACACGCTTTCTTCAGACAAGAAACAAGACTTTCGATTAATGGCAAACATTGCAGAACATTATGTACGGTAACAGAATGTAAGGTATATGTAGATGAAAGCATGAGACTTAAAGTATTTATAAAATACAAAAAAAAATCCGAAAAAACAGTGAAGTCTTGATTGAACTAAGAATCCGATTAAGAAAAGTTATGTCTATTTATATATAAAACGTATAAAAACACAATGAATATGAAATATATATATATATATAAAACCAGCCAGAGATATAATGAAGGTGCCATCTTCTTTTATTGTGTTTATACTATGTCGATAAAATTAGTCTTACGCTGTGTTTTGAGCTATAGGAATCACGTTCACAACATGAAGCACAAGTGGTTTTACTCCACATAAGTTTTCGGTACAACTTGTGAGTTTAGACGTTTCATGTAACTATCTATTCACAGTTGGTGCGGCGAAACACTAACCTCGACCAATCTAATCAGAAATCTGATTTCTTCAGTAGAAAATCCAATTACGAAAGGTGATTCTATCAACTCTGAGAATATTGGTGGTTGCGACGAGGGACGTGATATTCTTTGTCGTTCACGACATTTTGTTCCTGAGATGGCATAACGCAAACATTACTGATAAAAATAGAATTCCATTATCGATTTCTCAAAATCTTAAAAATTCTTAAAGCCCACTAAAATATCAGAGTAAAATTCTACAAGTCAATATACACACAGGAATTTCAGTTCATCGAATTTTAGTTTTATTTGTTATGATGCTTGTCTTGAAGCATCAAAATAAATAACATCTTGAAACCGTCAGATTACAATAAATAAGAAAGACAAACATGTATGAGACAACAGATATTAGTCGGGGAATTTACTTTTGGAGTTTTAGGAGTTTTATATTTTTGAAGTTTAGAGTATGTGTGTGTGTTTTCTTATAGAAAAGCCACATTGGGCTATCTGCTGTGTTCACCGAGAGGAATCCAGCCCCTGAATTTAGCGTTGTAAATCCCAAAACTTACCGTTGTCCCAGCGAGGGGTGTGAAATTTAGAACATGTCCCATTTATCAATAGTGTAAAAAATAACAATATGCACGTGAATTTGACTAATTTATAACGGATTAGGAATTGGCATATCGCATACTTTCTATTATCATATTGATATTATTAATCCTTTTGTTACTAATATAGTAAAATAGACATCAACATCATTTACGTTTTTTATGCTTTTAACTAACATGAACGTAATGTGAGAAATCAATATCAAATTCATATAATTATTAGGTTTTAATATTTTTTATTAACTGTTCTAGACTAAAATGTACAATGTTAGTGAAAAACCACAGAAAATGATGCAAACTATTGCAAGACCTGAAATTAGAGAAGCTGGTTTCGACACATTCGTACGTTCGCTCTGAAAACTTATGTTGATGAAAACTGTGATCTACAGCTAGAAAAAAAGACACATTTTTATAATCAGAGGTTTAAATATATGATCTCATCCACTCTACATATATCAGACAGAATGAAATGTATGGTTTTGAAAAGATAGTGAATTTTAAAGTTAGCACTTTGCAATTAAGCAGTAAAAGTTAATTACAAAAAAACCTTAAAAACACAAAAAAATAATAATATTTACTCCCAAAAAGAAATTGCATTTATCTTCATTGGAACATAATTCGTGGGAATGTTCAATTAAAAACATAACATTATAATTTAACTTTCTTGTTGTTTATTATTAAGCACAAGGTTACCCAAAGGGTTATGTGTGTTATGTACACCACGGGTATCAAAACTCGGTTTCTAGCAGTACAAGTCCGCATACTGAAGGACATAATTTAAATAAACTTATTCATTCCAAAAATATCTGAAATCAATAAGCAAGTTGGTAGCTACTCTTACGCATTATAATTTATTTCAGATGAGTTTCTGATTAATATGTTACGTATTACGATTCTAAATAGCCTGAAACTTTAATTTAGAAGGTAGTAGAA
The DNA here is from genome assembly GCF_004210375.1 of Tachypleus tridentatus. Taxonomy (NCBI): domain Eukaryota; kingdom Metazoa; phylum Arthropoda; class Merostomata; order Xiphosura; family Limulidae; genus Tachypleus; species Tachypleus tridentatus. The sequence goes on along the minus strand of NC_134837.1, from coordinate 102,738,838 downwards.
TGTAGATATTATCAAATTTATATTTATCAACAAGATTAATACACACAATTTTATTTCTTAACACAAATGTATTTTAATATAGAAACAATAATACAATTTATAATAACGATTATTAAAAATAATTGTTCATATGTAAAAGTTTTACAAACTTACAAACAATACTGAGTTTTCTCCCTGGTCTGGAATTGAATAATTTATCGACAGTTCTCGATGATTGAAATAATTTTATGTTGATACAAAGGTACAATTTATTTGACAGGAAGCTAGCTAGCTCTATTCTTGTCTGGCTTCATGCGGTTCACAAGCTAACTTTTCACCAAGGAATATATCTTATGCCCTTGTAAAAATACTACGTTCTAAAGTTGAACAGGTTGTAATGTTCGAAATCTATAAACGTTCTTGATCAAATATCTGTAGTCTTCCGATTGAAAAACGTTTATCTCAGTGATGGATTTCGAGATTTATGGTACATTAGATTTATCAAACCAGCAATATCCTGAAACCTGTTTCTTGGCCAGTCGATTTATGAGCTTTAAGATGAGGTCCTCGAACGTTCAGTTGGCAATAATACTGGCAACCAAAAGCATTTTACATAAACACATAGTATATTGTTGATTCTTATGCTCGAGAATGTTCTACAAATTTAGAGAACAAGTCCCGCCTGTTCTATAATATATAATATAAATAATATATACACATATATTATTTATGACGTATTCTGATTTCACAAATATTGATTTACAGTTAAGATGTGAATTCATACAAGGAAAATCAAAACAGCTAAAAACTTGTATATCTAAATATATATTAAACTGAAATAAACATAGATATAACATCTGCAGGTATGTTTAGAGAAGTAGCTAGAAATCTCTGCTAAAGGCATACACTTGTATAATTCCTTAAATACTAAAATAAATATATTATAGTAAATATGTTAAAGTACCGAAGTACATTACACACATATATATAATCTTTAATACAAAATATGGTAAAGCTTTCGATGTGTAAAAGTGAAACAATAAAGCCTTTTAAACCTATTGGTTATTTAAATAATATCTTATATAGATATTATTAATAACATTGACATTTGTTTCTGACGTGGCTCAATAAATCGTAATAATTGTACTTATGTTTTGTTCCACTTCAAGACTGGTATTAAAAATATCTCAGAGAATCTTATAGATAACTCTACGAAGATTTGTTCGATTGGTGGAAAAGTTAATTATTTGTGTCACATAAAATTCATTACAACGTTTTTTCTTTATTAAATTTTGACTTTGGCAGCAATAACGTTGCTCATTTTAGTTTTCTTTCGAAATCTCTCTTTATATATATTTACTTATACCTTTTGTTAAACAACTTTTATATCGTATGCTTTTATCTCTTATTATTATTATTAACTAAAGCTTTTTAACTTGATTTAGGTTTTATACTGCATAGATATACATATAAATCATGTTATACTTTAAAACTGTATTCACAATATGAAACTAAATAACTGCCTTTATGTATTTGTGGTTACTAACAGCTATCTACGTGTGGTACAGATTTTTTTCTTAACCGACAATAGATGGGGACTGATGAATGGAAAACTAAAAACAAACCATATGGGGTGTTTGCGCTGCGCTTGTGTGCTACTGGTGATAAGAACAAAGCGTAAGACGGGAGTGTAGACAAAGTGACACGACCTCCTGAGTTAGGTCTATACACTAACATGATCTCTATTCATCTCTTCAGTAAAACATGAAGTGCCACCTCTCGTTTAATCCGTTGTTTATTGTTGAACCATTCATGACAAGAGAGATGTGTAATCTACAAAGGTTTTTGATAGGAAACTCAGAACATGCCGTGAAATTGAGGCTTGACATAACGTCCTCTGGTTTTTTTTTCTTCTGTAAAATTCGTAGGGAACAAACATTTGCACACAACAGGTAACTGCTCCTTTTCTGCCTCTGTAGTTCATTCACTAACTTTAGTCAATAGGCTTAACCACCGCACTCCCCCTTTCTCTCGCGATACGTTTTTCAAGCTCTGATTATCGCGTTACACACAGACCAATGGACGCGTTGTGAGCGCGGTTTGGAACAGGGAGGTTGGTTTTCTGGTTGTAAACTTTCTTTACTCTCTCAGTGTGATACTATAGCATGCTTTCAGTCGTTTCATCCCTGAAATCTACGTAGTAAAAGGCAACCACAGTATACGCTGGGAGGATATGTGTGTACACAATGATGGTGGTCGAACCCGTGTCTTTTGTGAGGCCTACCAACTTGATGGTGCTGTCGCTGAGAGTTTTAACCGAATTTCTAAATCTAAGCCTTACAAACGTACTTACTGCTCCGTCAGAGGAAAGTGGTAATCCGATCTGAATCTCTGACATTGTTCTGGCGGAGTGATTCATCTATAGATATATAAGAGTTAAATGTTAAAAACCGTCAACATGTGATTCGACATTCTTGTGATTATTAAACAAATATTGCTTATAAATACTGTAATACGTATCTTCTGATTTATATCTTTGGGAAACTAGAAGCCACTTAATAGTTAAGTTGTGATTCTACAAAAATGATTATTCGTTCTTATCATATGTGCACAGACAAATGAAAAAAATTAGCCTGATATAAATTACTTCAAAGTTTGCAACCTTTTATTTTTATGTTGAGTCTTGGTGACGAGATGGTTTAATATTTAATTGTTATTTTACACTTTCGTTCAAGCATATATCTTTTTAGAGGTTCCTCCTTGCTGATGTAGTTTTCGTTTAAATCAGAGATATGATGAATCAAAAGTTATGTTCTTATACTGATCAGTTCATTCTTTTAATTTGGGTTGAAAGTGTAATCACACCGAGATTAGACACAGACACTGGCTTCTTGCGTTGGTTGAAAGTGTAATCACACCGAGATTAGACATAGACACTGGCTTCTTTTTTAACCTTGAATGAAATTAAAAGATGGTGTAAAACCTAAACATGCTGAATAAGGAAATATTACTTACAGAACTTCCTGTCATATCTATCTCTGAACCATTCGTGGTTTACTACCTTAACAAGAAACGAAATAATAGTTTCAAAGAAAGATTTAAACATTCGATGAAACTTAGTGTAAAATTTATCTGCTCATTTTCGTTAGAAGCTGTTAAAATTAGAAATATGGTAAGCATTCAAACTTGGGAGTTGTTGTGTTCACTGTCCCGTTATTAATAGAAAAAAAGTAACGCAAGAGGCAAAATTTTGTGTTTTCCTACGTACGTTGTCAGAAAATGCTGTGGAATACTGGTGGGAACTGAACACTATATCTACTTTTTCAGTATATCGAGAGCTACCCTAATGATTAGGAAACTCAGCAAATTTTATATATAGTAGAAACATGAAGTTTAATGCTAGAAGAACTCCGGAACAGATACTTTAACGGCTCATAAAATTCAGTCATTTGAATTTCTGTAATGCATTTCTAAGAGATAGCTAAGAAAGCCAACATATTATCCTTCATAATCATGATGAGGGAGGTGAAATATCTATTGCAGATTAATGAGAAAAATTATAAAAATCAATTACTTGTAGACAGAACTATCTAGTAGAGATTAACAGATATTAACAAGTTATAATATTATTCAGGTAGTTTCAGTTTACTTTGAATATTAAGTGTGTAATCCCGTCCTGTGAAATAATACTTTCTTTGAAGAAATTTAAACTACCTGACTTGGAGTTTAATTACATCAGAAAGATTCGTATGTAAATTGGAGTTGTTTTTCTGTGAAACTTGAATGTCGAAATTTGTAGTGAAATACTAGTGACGTCATGAATATATTTTTATATGATTTTTCTTAACGTTTAGTTAATAAGTAGTAAAGAGTGTGCTGTGTCTCATTGCTTGTTATAATATGTCACAATGAAGTTTTCCTTCACTTAAAGTAAAACAAACTTAATTCACAGCTTGAACACACACATATATACGTTTTGAAATTAAGAATCGGAGATCTTTAATCGGATTTATATATATGAAAAAATCTACAGACAAATAATTTAGTATAGATCCGTATTCTTAGTTTTTATTTTTCGAATAAAGGTGTTTCCTTTAAACATAGAATTAATTATCGTTACAGAAGAGTTAAAGTAAATTAGGATTTCCACAAGAATTATTACACAATAAAAATAGAGTTACTTATCAGTGTAGATGAGTTATGATAAATAAATGTTAGCTCGAACACTTTTATGTAATAGAAATGGTAAAATTTTCAGAAAATTGAAGGTGTAGGAATGAGTACACCAAAAAGTGAGGAAACAAGGTAGGAATGGGCGTGGTGTAATAAAGCTTCTTTCATACAACCTCACAAGGGGGCGTGACAAACATCCTGTTCATGTCTACTTCATTTATTTTTAGTGTCCTGTATATAATAAGTTAGGTAGACTAAACTTAGTTATGCTTGTCTTACAACGACTAGAGGCTTTAGTGAATTGAATTATTTGAGGAAATACATGTACTGTAAAATCTGTTTATACAACACCAGAAAAAATCATTTATTTGTGTGGACCTATAACTTGCACTTTTTTTATTTATAAAATTTCATGGGAAGGAAGCAAAATTTCGTACATTAGCTATATAGGTGGATGAGAATAAGAAGATAAAAGTCCTTAAGAGATTTCCGTGTAACGAAGTCATGAATTCATTATTGTTAATATAAAACTTGAGGAATTACAGACACTCTTTTGTATGTACCCATAAGTGACATAATATCACGAATACAGAAAAAACGAGGTAGGAATGGACCAAATGTTGAATACACCACCTCGTGAGGCTGTACAGACGAAGTTTTATCACATTCTTACCTTTAATTTAAAAAAAAAATCCAGATCTTTATATATTTTTTATACAAGGTGACATTATTTTATTGATATCATCAGTGTAGGTGTGCTTCATAATATTATTGTGTGTGCAAATAATGATGTATATGCATGTGATGTACATACTCTTCAGTTATGGTGTGTGTACACATTGTGCGTGTGCATGTGTGCTGCACACTATAATGTGCAATGTCATTTTGGTGATGTAGTGTGAGTTGTGGTTGTGTGCCTATAATAAGGATTCATAAATTAGTTCGTTTATTTAACTAACTACTTCAAGCCGGCACAAGCACGTGGTCCGTGTGTATTTGATCTATTAAGTACATATATAAACATGGTAGGCCTTTTTGTTACACAGCTAAAGGCGTTCAATGACGTCAGTTAGTCAGTTTGATTAAGAAATTTGTGGTTTTGTGATTTTTTCTACCTGTTGTGCTGACTCGTTCAAGTGGTTCTATGACTTGTAATTTTTTATGTGGTTTGTTTATCAACTAAGGGTGTTTCTCAAATATTTTTCAAGATTTATTGTTTGGTTATTAAAGGCGTTCATTTGTAAGGCATGCAATGTGTATCCACCCCATTCCTGCTATAAGAAGTACCATACTTGTGAAACGCCGAGTTAATTAATACTGTAGATGAGTTACAATTAATCAGGATGAACACAAGTGTTAGTCTTCTATGTAACAAAATTAAAATATGCATCATACAATTTTGTATATATTTGAGAAAGAAGTCAAACATTTAATTAATTATAATTTCTTTTTAACTCTCTTCTCATTCTATTCTAAAGAACATCATTATGTCGTTTGAATACATGCATTTCAGTAAACAACATAAATACGCATACTTTTCTTTGTACAACTCAGTTCTCTAGCTGTAATTGAGTTGATACTTATTGCTGTTTTATTGTATTGGTATAGTTTTTAACACGATGGTACATTTTACACATTGTTTTATTGTACTGGTATAGTTGTTAACAAGATGGTATGTTTTACGTATTGTTTTATTGTACTGGTATAGTTGTTAACAAGATGGTACGTTTTACGCATTGTTTTATTGTACTGGAAAAGTTGTTGACAAGATGGTACGTTTTTCGTGTTCATAGTCATATATTAAATAGACCCGGCATGGCCAGGTGGTTAAGGCGCTCGTCTCGTAATTCGAGTGTCGTGGGTTCGAATCCCCGTTTCACCGAACATGCTCGCCCTTTCAAACTTGAGGGCGTTGTAATGTGACAATCAATCCCACTATTCGTTGGTAAAAGAGTAGCCCAAGAGTTGACGGTTTGTGGTGATGACTAGCTGCCTTCTTTCTACTGTTAGACTGCAAAATTAGGGACGGCTAACGCAGATAGCCCTCGTGTAGCTTTGCGCGAAATTCAAAACCAAACATATTAAAGACAAGTTTAGTGACAAGATTTTGAAAGGTGAAAATAGTGTTTAAAATGATGAATTATATTGTATGTGCAGCTTTAGTTTATTCTCCATACCTGATTGTGGGCTTTTAACCTGGTCGGTTATAACTTAAGTACTATTTAACCTCACCACTAGCTTAGTTTTAAGTTTATCAGATGTAGAAGATTGACCCAATTAACCTCCAGCAATGACATAATGAACGACTATAGATCATTTTAAAAGTACGAAGTATACATAGAGAAGTTAAAAAGTAGTGAGGACCTATGGAATATTTTAACAGCACTGAGAATCTCTGCAGAGTTTCTAAGGAATTACGATGTTTATACAGAAGATGAAAAAACAAGAAAGATATTACCCAAATTTACGGCAAGGAAACTTATTACAAATTAGAATTCGTACATGGTTAAATTAATTTGTTTATATTATCATTAAAATGCGAAGCTATCGCTAGGTACTTAATAGATTCGGAGCTCGCGTTCAGGGCCTGGGATGGCCTAGCGCGTTAAGGCGTGCACTTCGTAATCTGAGGGTCGCGGGTTCGCGCCCGAGTCGCGCCAAAATATGCTCGCCCTCCCAGCCGTGGGGCGTTATAATGTTACGGTCAATCCCACTTTTCGTTGGTAAAAGAGTAGCCCAAGAGTTGGCGGTGGGTGGTGATGACTAGCTGCCTTCCCTCTAGTCTTACACTGCTAAATTAGGGACGGCTAGCACAGATAGCCCTCGAGTAGCTTTGTGCGAAATTCCAAACAAACAAACAAAGCTCGCGTCCAAAGACGCAGAAAGTTTCGTTGCTTCAGTATGATATCTTATCATGATTTTTATTTCGATTTTTCAAAAGATCAACTAAGTATTCGGAGCATTCTCAAACAAGATCGAGACATGAACCATGTGTGCAAGTGAATTAGAGACGCTTCTATTTAGACTACAAAACGTTACTTTTTGACTCTATAATTGTTCAACGGAACCAAGATTACTTCTTAAGAGAAACATTCACCTTTATTCTTGTTTACCTGAAAATTAATAAATTATTAACTAGGGGTTATGCCAAAATATAAAGAACAATTGTGCATCTGTTAATGTTTCAGTAAATTCTATATTTTTAGTTGGTTTTTAATCATTTAAAAATATTTTTTGGTTTTTACTTTTCTTATAGCAGGTTTGGTTTGTTTTCAATTTCGCACGAAGCTACACGAGGGCTATCTGCGCTGGCTGTTCCTAATTTAGGTGTGTAAGACAAGAGAAAAGATACCACCGCCCACCGCCAACACTTGGGCTACTCTTTCTCCCACTGTTAGTTACTACATTATAACGTCCCCACTACTGAAATGGCGAGAATATTTGGTGTCATGTCAGATGGTAAGTTATGCCTGGCCAAAATATTGGAGATAAAAGCTTCAGCAGGAAACTTTAGACATAGCTCACTTCTCCTGAGCCTGTCTCCAGCGACACAGCGGCATGTCTGTAAGCTTACAACACTAGAAAGCAGGTTTCGATACTCGTGGTAGACAGAGCACAGATAGCCTATTGTTGAGGTTTGTGCTTAATTCCAAAAGCAAAAATACATGCAACCGATCATGCTGATTCATTAGCATTCTACTATAATGTAGATGTGTGAATTTTGCATGTTAACTAGATTGAAATTTAAGTCTAAATGGAAGGTGGTGACCGTCCCTTTAACAGCTGAAGAAGTATTCACAGCGAGTTAGTAGTTTGGTTAACTTCACAAGCGTGAAAAGAAAGATCTGCTTTGGCATTGGTAATACATATTTTGTTTCATGTGTATCTTAATTATTGGTTTGAAATTTAAGATTGGCTAAATAATCAATATTTTATTATTGAGTATCTTTATAGGTACTTAATCACGTGTTCAAAATCATGTTTAATTACCATAAATACCTATCACTATTAGATGGTGATAAACATAGAAGTAATGAAGATATCTACAAACATTTTTAATAGAATATAATTGACAAATTTCGAAAATGCAATAGAATTATATTGATGAAAGTCAAATCTGACAAAAACGTTAAGAAAATAGTTTATCATCTTTGGGTTAAACCTTGTCTCAAAACAACACATGTGTGAACACGTATAAATTATTGTAATTATTTTACTTTTTATTTCAATGACAGTTCTACCATTAATACAAATTTATCTATAGTAAAAAACAAAACCCTTTTGTTATTTATGGTACGCTAGCTGACATACCCTTTCAACGCATGGAGAAAACATAAAGACCCCCGGAGGGTGACATAGTGGGGTCCGATCCGAACGTAATTCCCTTTATATCACTCGTTGACGGATGGGGGAATCTAAGGGTGCATACCAAGCTTGATGACAATCGGGCCAGTGGTTTGCCACGTATAAGCAGACAAACTTTTGTCAAGTAGCTGGTGTTGACTTAACTCAACAGTAACTTACTTCTGTGATATCTTTCTTAAGCATCTGTTGTTACTTGGTTCATAATGTTAATAATAACAGTTGATCATATAGAGAAATGTTCTTTTGACAATCAATGATCGGAAATATTGAGTAATAGCATTCTTTAGGAATAAGTAAAAGTTACTTCACAGAAAACAAAAATTGTATCACTTTAACGGCCTTAATTTTAAATATCGTAATAAAACTTTCTTTTCATATATATATTATAACAATACATGTCATTATAGTTTCCGAACTTTTCAACAATGCAACTCAGTATTCAGGCAGTTCTCTGGAAACACATACTTGTTTGGAGTGGAAAATTTTCTGTGGTAATTTGTTTAATTAAAGTTTACTTATGATGTGTGTTAGTATTTTGTTTGTTATAAATATTTTGTGATCAATATTTGATAAGTAACTTTAAAATAAAACACGTGCATGTCTTGCTGTCTTCATATGCTATTAACCTCAATATCTCTCCTGACCTGCCATTTGGCTGTTGTTAACAGTTTGAGAACATCTAGTTTATTACATTATTGTGATAGCATAAAACGATTTTATTTAAATAAATAATAACAAAATGTTTTCTCAAAAAAAATAGGAGAAGAAAGAAACACATTTACAATTGTAAGTATTTATAACGTTATATATATATATGTAATATGTTTTGTCTGTTAAAATATTGAAATTAGATGTCAGTTCTTTTCTATCACTTTACAGCCAAGCGAAAAAATTTCGGTGATATAGCAGTAAAGTGTAAGAAAATGAAACATAATAAGTCACACCAACGTACCATATTAATTAGGAGGGGGCTAATGATAAGAAAACAAAATCATCAAGGCCAGAAATAAAATCTAAAATTTTATAACACTATTGACACATTATAACAACAATGTGCAGGTTTTGTTTTTGTTTGTTTTTTTACTGTCACTGTTATCATAACAGTAATAGCCATTGACGATTTGTATAATGCAAACACACACATATATATATATTATCATTAACCGAAAACCGTCTTTGATTCTGTTGGGTCCACCGCTGGTACAACGGTAAGTATACAGATTTACAAAGCTTAAATTAGAGGTTCGATTCCTTTCGGTGAACTTAGCAGAGGCCAATATAGCTTTGCTATAACAAAACAGACAGACAAACGATTCTGTTGAAGGGATACCAAATAAATAATTGTTTCGTGGGAACTGCTTTTGCTTGTCTTTTTTCCCTCAAAAAAAAAGAGAGAGGGGAATGTTCCCCAACATGTAATCATTAACTGACAACCGGCTTTACTTGTCTGTGACAGAAAATGTGCTCAAACTACCTTTCAGCTCACCTTGTTAGTTCCACTTTATTGTCATGCGCTATTTCTCATTTTCTAGGAAATCTAACGTTCCAGCCACCGGGACTGGTGTGATCCAAGACTTTCTAGCTAGATGAACTCAAGGTAATAACGTCTAACTTTAGGCATTTCACTTTTCAAAAATCCTGTTGTTTAGGCGATGAAGCATATCACACAATCCCCTTTTTAGAATGACCTGCATTGAACATTTGAGTTTACTTAGGAGAGCTTCCTGTTGAATGTTACACTATAGAAATCATTTCATGAGTTGATATTACTTTTTATGGATTTTTATCCTTTTCAAAAGTTGCAAACACGTCTTGTTCTATCTTTGAAATTTCTAATTTGATCACTTGGTTCTGTATGCATAAAACACATACTCCAAAGTATAAATATATATTTTACCTCGTTCTACGTGGATACATGTTTTATGTCACTGACGGCTCGGTTTTCGTTCGAAGCAAGTCATTTTAATGATGTTATGCTTCATAGAACTTGAAGCATAAAAACGATATACGTGTTTCGTGCATTCTATTATAAAATATTGCAGATTTATAGAGAAACTTTGTTAAATACTAAGTACGATACATCTGCAAGGCTATCTCAGATCTAATGATAAAAAGATGCCACATCAGAACCTGTTTCATTATTATCAGTTTGGTTAAACTAAACCTCGTTTTGTCATATTTTTAGTAACAAGGTTTTGAACAAATGTTAAGACTACGTCAGTAATTTCTGTTATTATTTTTTATTAAACCATTTCAGTTCAACAAATAGAGAAAAAGATAGTTCTCAAACGTACGATGCTTTGGAACTACAAAGCTCTGTGACGATAATTTACACTTACGATATCCGTTAAACATAAAAAAAAAAAAAATTTATTGGAACAAGTAAAAATGTGTAAAGTAAATAATGTGCTTTCCAGTAAATTATAGTAGAGCTGTTGTTAATGTTACCGTAAAATACTGTGCTTAAGAAAAACACAATTCTAGTTTGATGTAAAAGTTAGATTTAAAATTTATAAAATGTTTCTATTAGTAGCGTTATGTGTTGTGAGAAAATCGTTTTTATTGGCATCTATAAGACGTAACAACAATGGTGCCCATACTGTAAAAGAATACTAAAATATATCATTTATCTTGAAGTCATCATTGTTCCAGGTGATATCCTTTGAATTACAGACACAGTTTGACACCTCTGGCTTGTTTGTTTGTGTTTGAATTTCGCGCAAAGCTACACGAGAGCTATCTGCGTTAGCCGTCTCTAATTTTGCAGTGTAAGACTAGTGGGAAGGCAGCTAGTTATCACCACCCACCGTCAACTCTTCAGCTACTTTTTTACGAACGAATAGTGGGATTGACCGTCACATTATAACGCTCCCATGGCTGTTAGGGGGAGCATGTTTGGTATGAGGGGGATTGACACATGTGAAAGTCTTATGCTGTTTCGCAGATAGCATTTAACACAACACATTTCAGCATTTGAAACAGAAAACAAACAAGATATGAAAAATATTACAAAAAAAAAACACAAGCCTTCTACACATTTTAAAGTGCTCCCCAGTGGCACAGCTGAATGTCTGCTGATTTACAATGCGTTTTGATACTAGGGGTGAGCAGAGCACAGATAGCCTACTGTCTAGCTTTGTTCTTAACTCAAAACAACATTTTAAAACACTTTTACTTACATTAACGTTAAACATGTTTAATGATAAAGTATAAATTATTAGTAGGACCTTCAGATTGAAAGTAAAATGTATAATAATATGTGAACTACCCTTTATCTGCTACATTCAGTGTTGACGAGGTCTTTCGCTTATTCCAAACTTCCTCAGGTCAAATGAGATACGACAGAGATGATAAAAGTTGGAACATTACTTCTATTCCTGTAATTATTCATAAAAAATCATATTTATTTTAAGTGTGAAATTTCACAGCACAAAATTCAGGAGAAACAAACAGTAAACGTTAAAGAGCCTGTTATTTTATTTACATAAGAAAGGAAGCATGTGTGCGTGTTTTCTCATAGCAAAGCCACATCGAGGGGAATCGAACTCCTCATTTTAGCGTTATAAGTCGGTAGGCATACTGCTGTACTAGCAAGAGGTGGTGGCTGAAAAAATGAAAGTGCGCAAAGAAAGGAAGCAGATATACCAATATAATAATACCTGAATAAGACAGGTCAATGTTCTGACCAAACATGTGTCATGTTCCATCATGAATAAAACCCTTCCTTATACTTATACATCGCTGTTTGCCTACTTATTATTACTAATATCTTATCGTTATAACATAATTATGTTTTTGTTTGTAATACAGCTTAAAAAATTCATATTTTTCTTGTCTTTTTTTTATATAACGTTTTCTTCAGATATCGCTTCACTGGTTTCTATTTCAGGACTTATTGATTTTATTTGTCGAGTGAAGTAACATTAACATATGGTGTCAAAACATTTTGATGATTATTTAAACAGAATATTTCATTTCTACCTTTTACTTTACAGGTTAAAACATTAAGGACATTAAAAATCATAATTTATTTAGTTCTTCCTTGTGGACGCTTAGTGGTAGTTCACTCATGGTAATCAAAGTCTAAATTAACACAGGGTATTTTATAAAACTTTTGTGTTTTTGTTTGCAGTTAAGCACTAAGCCAAACAATGGGCTATCTGTGATGTTCTACACACACTGGTGTCTAAGCATATTTTTTAGTGTTTTCAGTCCACAGACTTTCCGCTGTGTTACTAGGGGGCATTTATAAATTTAATCTTACCAGAAATTTTGTCTATCGAGTACTTCAATACCAAAATGAAAATCTTAGTTACGCTTGGAGTTTTTAAGAATCATGTTATGTATACATGCTTGAACTTCCAACAAAAGTAGTTTTTGCTCTACTAAAACAACCATGTACTCAAATCAAGTGCTATAAATGAGATTCCAAGAGATTTCAAGATGCAGAGTACAGCTCCGAACTTTGATTCTGTGATTCTTTCACGTTTCCTTTTTGGCACGCATCAAATTATAACTTGTTGAGCTATGAATCTAGGGGTCCTGGATTCGAGATGTAATACCGTCGAAATCGTTCTACACTTCCAGCTGCGTATGCTTGTTTGTTTTCAATTTTGCGCAAAGCTACAAGACGGTTATTTACGCTAGCCGTCCCTAATTTAGCAGGGAAAGACCAGCAGGAGAGAAGCTATTCATTATCACCCACCGCCATCTCTTGAGCTACTCTTTTAGCGACGAACAGTGGATTGATCGTAATATTATAAATCTTGCGAGGATGAAATGGTGATCATATTTGGTGGAACGGAGACTCGAATCCGCAACTCTCAGAGTACAAGTTAAGCTCCATAACCACCTGGCCACGTCGAGTCAGCTGTGTCTGCTTTGTAACAACAATCCATCCAGTTGTGCGGCTCAAAGATCCGCCGGATTAACGTTCTTGTGACTATAAACGTTTTTGTCTAACTACCTTCAGTGTGATTTAAAATTTCAACTCGTCTGTGATTTTTTTTTGTAAAAGTATCATTGTTCCTATGTATAATTATTATCAATAAAGATATGTTTTTACCACATGGATTATTTATTACATGTTCTTCGGTGAATTCTTAACTTTTATTTTCATGTGATTTTGTTATTTTTAAAGATAAATTTAAATCATTTTTACTGGAGGTAATTTTCTGTTGATTTTTTTTCATGAAGTTAATTTATCGTATTTTCGCTATTGCAGAAATGGATAATCTCATGGGTCAACGGTAAACTTATAGACATACAGGACTGAAATAGGGGTTTCAATTCCCCGCGGAGTACAGGTAGCATGTAACAAATGGTGTGACTTACACACAAACATTTACTAAAATGTTCATATTCTAGCGTCACTTACAAAATCGAATCTTTAACATCTTACATGTCGATTTTCGATGAAAAATGAAAGGGTAACATTAGATTGTTTTTAAGCGCAGAGCTTCAAAATTGACTATTACTAATTCGGATATGTACACATAGATAACGAACACCGATTTTTAGTGTCTGAAGCCGTTAAATTAGTCATGATTAAGTAACATAAGAAATGTTTCAGTTTGAACTATATTTACTGGCGGAGAGAATATGTAATGCTGTATAAACCACGACCTATCTTTGTTAGATAAGAAATATGATTTTTAACAAAGATATTCTCCGCTGTTACAGCGGTAAGTTTACGGATTTACAACGCTAAAATCAGGGATTCGATTCCCCTCGATGGACACAGCAGATAGCCTAATGTAGCTTTGCTATAAGAAAAACACATATACACTTTAATGAAGACGGAACATTTTAGATAATTTTCAAACTGGTAATGTTTTATTTACTTCCGAAAGTTAAGTCTTAAGCTACATTACTATAATCTAACTTTTTATTTTACGTTAACCCGCACTAAAAAACCTTGATGAATTTACAAGTTACAGTCCTTATTCTGAGTTTCGTATAAATTCCTTCGAATGCACTTTTTTTTCATTGTGTTAATTATATTTTTATCTTTCTCTTTTTCTGTGCTTCCCAGTGGCACAGCGGTATGACTGTGGACTTACACTCTTAAAACCAGGTTTCGATACCCGTGGTGGGCAGAGCACAGATAGTTCATTGTGCAGCTCTGTGCTTAATTAAAAATCAACAATAACTTTTCTATGGCCTTCCAGTGGCACAGCGGTAGGTCTGTGGGCTCACACCCTTATAAAACCGGGTTTTCATACCCGTGGTGGGCAGAACTAGCTCATCTTGTAATTCTGAGCTTAATCACAAAAAAAACCAACAACTAGTCATTTACAATAAATCTAACGCATACAAATAGAAGTAAATCTTCAATTTCGTATATAGGTTTAGGTTCTCATTTTTGAAGACAAGTATCTTAAATGATTTGGATTAAAACTTTTAATTTTAGACTTGCATCCGTTCTAATCATACTTTATTATTTTCACAAAAGCCAAGAATAAACTTTAACCAACATTAATTCTTAATGCTGTTTAATTACTAGGCCTTTTTGCACAACAGCAACAACTTAAAAAATAACCATTTTATGAAAAAATAGTTGTTTTTATTGGAGAAAGTTAGACAAAATTTGTAATATGTCCAGAGCATTGTAAGTAAAACTAATCTTTCTTGCGTTGTTATTTTTTTATTCTATAACTTTAATTAAATTTGTTTGTATCTATTATTCAGCGGTAAAACCACACGATTGACCTTTTGTGCTGTGCCCATCATGGGTATCGAAAACCGATGTTAAGCGTTATAAATTTTCAGACTTTTCGCTGAGCCTCCGAGGACTTTAACTAAATTTGGTATTTTCAACCGATACAGAACTTTAGATACAAATGGGCCAAAGGGCAAGGTGAGAGACCTCTAGAGTTCGGGAAAAGCGGATTTTAATCTTAAACTACTGACTAGAAGATGGAGCCTTGTTCAGATTTGAACCAAATAACTTGGTTGACTTATTTTTGGCCCTTCATGACCAAGTGATAAGGGTGTTTGACTCGTAATCTGAAGGTAGCGGATTCGAATCACCATTACACCAAATATGCTCCCATTTTCAGCCCTGGGGGCATTATAATGTGCGGTCAATCCTACTATTTGTCGTTAAAATAGTAGCCCAAGAATTGACGGAAGGCGGTGACAACTAGCTGTTTTCCCTCCAGTATTATACTGCTAAATTAGGAACTGCTAGCGCAGATAGCCCTCGTGTAGCTTTGTGCAAAATTCAGAAAACAAAGAAAGAAACACAACTGTCATTCTCATAGAACACTTAAAGCTGAAAGCGAGGAGCGCGTTCAGAGTCATCTCGTCACTATCCTTCAAACTTGAGATATAAAGCTTTGCACGTTAACCAGTAGGGTACCTTTGGATGAAAATTACGTATTAAGTTCGATTGACTTTAAGAACAAACAGATGTATGTACTATACAATGATTTACTAAGTGCATGAAATCTGTTGAGCTTGAGTTCATGGATACTTGTGATACATCGTAATTAAAATAATTTTATTGTTTTAAAAATTACGTGAACGACATATTGAGGTTAAGAAACAAATTTAAAGTATGTGTGTTTGTCTAACAATTTTTTGTTATTTCTACACTAAAGGGTAAGAGAACATTGGTGCTATTTTGACTGCAGATTATCCAATACCCCATGTTTATTGAATTATTTCTTTTTAGCGCTTCATACCATAAAATGTCTAGTACATGTGACATGCGCTTTATGGTGGATAAGTGAGAAACCGTTAAATTAAAAAATGGCTTCTGAATGGTTATTATCCTAATTAGTTTTATTGTATTACAAGAGTGGATCGCATTGATGCTACAAGTTTATTTTAAAACACACACGAGCATTTTGTAAAGATAATTAACACGGTCTTTATATTTGTACTTTGTTATGTCATAATATTATAATGGTGCAATATAATTAAAACAGCCTGTCTCTATTTGCACTTTAATCCACGTGTTTAAAACGTGCTGTAACAACAGCTGGTTGAAGTGTGAATAGTAAGCCTACAATAAATCGAATTAAAGGAGGAAATAATAACTTGGTGTGAAGAAAATTCTGTTTGAACGTAATAATGACGTCTCTTCCAATAATCTATAATGCTCTGATTTACTAATCGCACGGTATATGTATTTTGATATCACTATTAATCATGAATACATGAGCAAAAGTACCCCTTTGTCTGCGTGCTCAGCTTTTCAAACGAAAAACAGACGAACGCGTGGAAAGACACCACGGTTCGTAGTATGTAAAAGACAAGCTAAAATTGGTTTGGCTTGTTTTGAAATTCGCGCAAAGCTACTCGAGGGCTATCTGCGCAAGCCGTCTCTAATTTACTAGTGTAAGACTAGAGGGAAGGCAACTAATCATCACCACCCACTGCCAACTCTTGGGCTACTCTTTTATCAACAAATAGTGGAATTGACCAAAACATTATAACGCCCCCCGACTGAAAGGGTGAGAATGTTTGGTGTGATAGGTATTTGAGCTCGCGACCCTCGGATTACGAGTCCAGTGCCTTAACCACTTGGTCATGCCAGGCCCGACAAGCTAAAATACCCGTTTAAAATTATCACAAAGCTTCGTAAACAACATTTGTAATTTGTTTTTCATCTTTCAACGAATAAAGATTCTGAGGTCTCCCTTCCTGAACACCTTATCATCAGAAAAGCATGGTTATTTGAGAAATAATCTATCAACGTTCATACTTGACCTTGAATCCCATTAGAATCCCCCCAGTGGAACATCTGCGTGATAACAACACTGGAAAATGGGTTTCGATACCTCTGTTGGGTAGAGCACAGATAGCCCATTGTGTTGATCTCTGCTTATCTCTTTGGAATATTCAACATAGTCTAAAGTGCCACTCTGCCAAGATTGTTTGGGATTAACTCAATAGGCTGGGAGTAATTGACCAACAGCCTTGATAAAATAGTAATAATATTAAATTTAGTTCTTATCTCCTTATGACATTCCCCTCAGTTCATAGGGTTTAATATACAAAGTTTAGTAGAGACTGGCCTAATGGTTTTGGAGAAGTTAGTTTGCAAACAAACACACAATTTTCTTTATAAATGTGTAGATTATATGCGATGAAATGATAGATTTTACCTTGTATAATTTAACTTTATACGTATTGAATTTATATCGGAGATTTCTCCCTCACATGTTTTCTTTCAAACGTATCACGATTCATAGTGTCCAGCGTGATCGGGAAGCCTCACAAACCTGTTTCTGTTCCCAAATAGTTCCAAGAACATCGGGGGATCAAATAATCTAACCAGCGGGAGAACATGAAGTGATTTCATTGATAAAATCAGATCTTTTTTTCGACACTGAGGTTGTCGGCAGGTCGCCTGGTTGTCACGCAAACAGGCGGTAAGCCGTTAAAATATTTTGCTGATAAGTTTGACAAGAGACAACACGGTGAACTGACTCATTGACTCTACTTTAAATTATCGTCTTCATCTCTCTTTTGTGGCTCGATAGTTAAAGGGGATTCTGGACTACCTACACCGTGATACTTGGATCTAGTATATTTAAATCACAAATATAATCAATGGATGTACTGTTATTTGATGCTTAATAAATGATGAGGTTTATATTATGCCATACAGCCTCATTATATGTGTCATTTAAAAAATAAATCAGTTTGAAAAAGGCAGAAGGTTCTAAGAAGTTCAATGTTTGAGTACAACAGTAAGTCATTCAGCTTCGCACTACTTTCAGTAGACCATCAAACGGTCGACTCCAAAAAACCTGCCATCAGTTTATATAATGAATTATTATTTCAAGGTGGCCTTAGGTGATGTATTTAATTCGTGGTTTTGTTTTATACCGCCTTACTTTGTCTTGACTCTGAGTTCACGTTTCGAGTTTTGTTATCAAACCCTATGTCAATGGTTTGTACTTTTCGTAAATACCAGCAATAAAAACGTGCAGAAACATTCTTAAAAACAGCGACTTTTAGTGCTATGCATAAGGAATAAATATCCTTATTTCTTAATAAGGTGTTTCTTAAAACCTACCTTAACGTTTTACCTGTTTAGTGTTGCCTAGTTTCTTAAGTGACTTAGCAGTATTTGCTCCTGCGTCATATTCATTATATTTGCTATTTCTGAATCGTTTTCTTTTATTAATGCTGTGGCGTCAGATGAATTGAGGCCTAGAAATCCGTAGGTATTATATGATCATATCGATATCATCTTTCTCCTATCTCATTCTGTAAACAAGTAGCTTCACTCAATTTATTACAATATTCTTCTTTATAAATATGAATTGGTTCCTAAGATAATGTAGCAGCAATTGTAGCATGAAATAAAATAATAACATGTTCTTAATGTTGAGATGAAGTGCATTGAATGTTTAATATTTCCTCTCACTGAGAGTCACATTGTTAGTTCCGTAAGTTTAGAATATATAAGGGATACTACACTCTGTATTTGGAAAGAACACAGAAGTATATATAGTTATTGGAAAAAAAATGTCTATGTTCTAAAAAAAAAAGAAGAAAAGAGTCAAATGATTGCCTTCGTTTAGGGTTTAAATCGACCTAATGCACGAGACAAGAAAAGAATGTAAATGTGGCTTCGACAACAGTAGGTTGCATATTCTTCAATACTTTATGTCATAAACTATAATAAACACCGTGGAAATACAAAGTATTGAATGCGTTATATTAAAACGATTTTGAATATATATATCAGCAAGTCACCTGGCAAACACAACCGATATGAAATTGCAGGGAATTGTTCTGTGTCAAAAGTATATTTTGACACTTAACGGTGTTTTGTAGGTAGAGTGATGCCACCAAAGATTTATTGTTTGGGGAATGTTATGTACGAGCCTTTTTTGACGAAAAATATTCAAATACTTAGATTATAAAAATGTTTCAAGACTGATATCTAGAGTTTGTAAGATGGAATATTCCTTGTACCCAACGTCATTGAAAAACAAAGGAATATTGATTAATCTGGTGCGCCAGGACCACCCAGAAAGAGACCTACAACAAATCATACCCAAAGCTGTGATAAGCAAGGAGCGATGTCTTGTAATAAGTGAAACTCCAAGAACACAAAGGTTACAGAAGGATTCTCGTCTGAACATTTGGTACGAGTTATGTGTACACAAGCTGCTTTTACGATATATTTGTCTAACCGTTGCACACCTCAAACAACTGGAAAATGAAACAAGAATTGATGCTATTCCTGATTGTAAAACACAGCAATCAAGTCGTCGAAAACAGTGTGATATGTGTCGCTGCAACAAAACTGTTGAAACGGTTCCTGGGAATTCGTTGTCCTCGTACACTAGATGGCTTATGGAAAGCACGCATGGAGGAGAGATGTGCTTTAAATATGCCAGCCTTACGACGAAGTATTTTACAATGAAAACTACGTTGCAGGATTATTTTTAAGATGCATGGGCGTCGGTGAGAGCATGATGAAACGAGAAAAATTGGTGGCATGCACTGCAACAACGTGATAATACAATGTTATTAGTTTTAATATACGGTGAGTAAGTATATGACGAATCATTGTGGAAGAAACATATTTTTACCGTGCCATTTTCTTTCTAATTCACCACAATAATAGCAATGATCTTCTATAGACTCTGCTGTAATAAGAAAGTTATTTTAAGATAATGTTAATTAATAATATATTGTGATAAAATAAATATAAAATTTAAGATGTGGTGTCAAAAACCTTGACCTACTTTTCGTGTGTTGTGACAAATAAAATTGACAAAAAATATCTTTCATCGAGTTAATTCAGTTTATGTCGTACAGTGGCTGCCAAGCAGTTTGCTAACATAAATAGCGTATCACCCATCCACTTGTATGTCTGCCAATTCCCAAACGGCCTGAAGACTCCTGTTAGTGGATGAAATGTCTCAACGGTGCTGAATATAGCAGATATGAGGCGATTGTCATGCTATTGTATACATATTCATTTACTTGAACTCAGACGTTTTTATAAATACATGGTCTATATGGACACTAGGATTCCACTCTCTCTAAATCTCCTATGTCAGAACGTTAGTTGATCATTCAATATGTAGTTCATCTTGTCAATAACAATCAGGAACAAGGAATTACGAATAAAGTGTGTAGTTATTACAATGGTTATTTATCATGGCATTAGAAAAGAAATTAATTAATTATTATCTTCTCTTTCATATAAAGAGGAAGAATAATATAATGCGCATGTTTCTCATCGACTCAAGAAAAGTTTTATTACATTTAGAGTAGTTCGTATTTACCAAGAAGTTTCAAAAACTGCTTGTAATAGCAAGTTAGGAACTCTCTGTTAACTTGAAAATGACTTGTGAAAGTCCATTGTTCTCTACTTTATTTTAATCTAAGTTTTAATACCATTACTGGAGGGCCCGGCATGGCCAGATGGTTAAGGCACTCGACTCATAATCCGAGCGTCGCAGGTTCGAATCCTCGTCACACCAAACATGCTCGCCCATTCAGCCATTCGTTATATTGTTACGATCAATCCCACTCTTCATTGGTAAAAGAGTAGCCCAAGAGTTAGCGGTGGGTGGTGGTGACTAGCTGCCTTCCTCTAGTCTCTCACTGATAAATTAGGGACGGCTAGCTCAAATGACCCTCGTGTAGCTTCGTGCGAAATTCAAAAAACAAACAAACCAATAATGGGCGTCTTTAGAATATCTTTTTACTTCAAGAGGGTTTATCGTGATCATAAATTAATTAAAATCTATTTATTAATACAAAAACTAGAAAACTGATACGATAATTACAGTATGATTACTCAAAATAACCGATAATACTATGCCTTATTTGTCTACAAACTGTATAATTCTGTAGAAATAGCCAACAATACGTATACACATAGAGAGATTCCGAAAATTGTTAACAATTTTTAAAATATTTCTTTCTCAACGTGTGAAGCACTGTTTGCACTCCACGCGCCCACCATTTTATGGTCTGTTGAAATTCCTGCATCCATTGCAAAGGAGCTTTAAAGCTTTTGTCTTTGAAACAACACATTCAGTGTACTTTTTGATGTGCCAAGCACATGTTAGTTCTAAATCTTCTAAGCACATGTTTGATATAGCTTTCATTTTATTTGCTTTAAGTTATAACAACTGTTCAGTTTTTGCTAACTCACATACGCTTACTGGAAAAAGGTAATTAATTTCTACATAAAGCATATTCAGGTAGAGATATTTCATTGGAGCTTGTGGTTATAATGTTTTATTTGTGTCAACATACTTTTTTACACTAGTGTTCCACGAAAGGAAAATACTTGATTTCTATCTAAAGTGCCATTATCGAGTTATTTTCAGAAAGTCAAGTGAACACCCCTTTCTAAGTCTTAAATATGGGCCATTTTGTAATATAGATATATCTCGGTATATATATATAGATATATTTATATTTTATAGCAAAACTCACTATTGCTAAATATAAAATTTGCGTAATATAGCTGAAGTGGTATAAAAACGCCAAAGTTGTCGAAGCAATGAGAAGTTTAGGCTTAAAACACTGGTTAAAATCATGCCTGAGTGCAACGCGTTTTTTGTTTTTTTTTAACATTCCTCCTAATTAGCCCATAACGGATTCCAAATCATACATGTGAAACATTGCATTTCAGGTCTACCTTTCGTCCGTCACAAGTCACCGCTTACGAAGCTTCACGTTAAGTACCAGTGACTTGAGACAGACCAAAGTGCAGTTTCGTGCACTTCTTATTTTTTATCTTTCAATGTATATTTTTTTCATAAAATACATTTTTTTCATTTAAAATAACATAACTACAACAGCAGAACACACACTGAAACGAGAATTATTCATATACTGATTAAAACACAGTTAAAAAGTTAATAAAAATGTTTTTTCAACAAGTAGTCTGTAATAGTTTCTTTTAAGGTACTTTGTAATCTTCGTTTCGAGAAATTAGACTAAAAAGAAACTGCGAAATTATGCTATCAAAAATTCCATTAGGGTTTCTCTCATGAACCTAAGATTACTTCTTAAATTTTAAATATTTATTCTGTTTGACTCTTTTTTAATATCAAAGTCGTGTTACGTTCGTCTGCAAGTATGGTTTTTTCTTTATTGTAAGGAAATGTATGGAAGCCTATTAGAGAGCCCCTTAAAGCTATTACAAGTTTTCTTAAAGTTCTATTTGCGCTACGCTAAATTTTGTGGTAATTTGCTTTCCTTCTATTACAATTATCTTTGCTGACATGCTCTCCAGGTTATTAAATTTAGGATGAATGTTGTTATATTTTCCACCCTGTGTAATTTTCTCTAGTCATGAAATTTTCCACTCTAACTAATAAACAATTTTCGTTGTTGTTTTATTAAGAGTTATGTCTTGTATGAGCCTATATGACAGATAGGAACTCTTCACCATTTGCAAGGTTTCCTTAGTATTCCATGTGGTTAAAGTCCTCATAATCTAAATGGGATATAGTATTTGGTACTCTAATTCGAAACCTTTCCATAAGTGATTAGCATATTCATATACGTTCCCCAGTGGCACAGTGGCGTGTCTGCGGATTTACAACGCTAGAATCAGGGTTTCGATATCCGTGGTAGGTAAAGCACAGGTATTTGTGTTTAATCACAAACAAACAAAATGTTCATAGAACACAACTGCGCTGTAGAAAATGACAAGGACACGTAAGATTTTCACAAAGATAACACAAATATCTTAGTTCCTTACTCCTGGGATAATTGTGCACTTTCCTAGTTCAACATAAAATGTTTGCTCGTTTAGTTGGTCTATCCTGCATTCTTAGTCAGTTAATCTGACAAATCAAGCACGCAGTTTCTGAAACACAAGACAAAGTTTGCTATTTTATTTTTGTGAGATCTTTCCTTTTAATACATATATATAAAACTTCTTCTGCAAGAAAAGCCGCTGGCCATTGATGAGTCAAATTTATGAGCGTAGCCTAATTTTTTTAATCCATCTTTTTTACCAACTAAACAGTGTGTTAGTGATTAATCTATGTTACTGCCAGGAAAAACAAAGTTTATACAGTACAAAACTTGTCAGAATCAGATATTACAGAGGCAAGAAGCTAGTTTTGAATTGGTATATTTTGCCTTTCTATGTTTCTAATTCATTTTTAAAAGAAAAACGACACGACACGTTAGTTACTGGACATCAGTAAGTACAGTGCATAAGTTTGATCAGCTTCTAAGAGTTGTCATTTAAATGATATATTGTCTGTCAAAAAAAAAAACTTTAAAAACTAAGACCGTAGACCATGTTTCGTTTAAAAAATCTAACCAGTTGATCAGGAAACCTACATTGAACATAATTACCACACTGGTTCTTCTGTCGCTTTCGAGAAGGGATAACGTTTGCGTTGGAAAATTTATACGAGTGTAGGTCAAACACATTATGTCATGATAAACATTTACACCCAGAATTTGTATTAGATGTTACGTGATATTTTTAATAGAAATAAGGCTGTTAATATAAACATCCATGCCAAGATTTAAGTATTTCCTGCCTGATTTCATGACATTCTGACCGTTTTTTGCTCTGTAGCGATCGACTTGACAAAATTTATTTTTCATGAATTGTGTTTGTTTATTAGAATTAGCTTGACGATATTCGTAACAAACTATGAAATATAAACCTACGAACCTATTTCTGTAAATTACATACAACCTTCCATAAATATTACTATTTCTGTTATTGTACTAGGTTTTAAAATCGCGCGATAAATTGTCTAGCAACAGAAATAAATGTCTAACAAATTTTACTGTTAATGACACACTGTTCTCTAATCTGCACAGGTACTAAGCTCTGCATTCTCTACCTTACTACCTACTATTACCCTGGCAACGAAACATACTGACAACAGTTTATCCCGCAGCTCTCTTTAACACTCCTTTCTCTCTAATGTACTCTGCCTTAAAATTCTATTTCTACTTTTCTATACTTTTAAAAAGCTTTCAACTATTTATCTGGCAAAGGAATACACTGCTGATAATTTTTCTGTTATCTTACTGAGTGTAATCTATAGTGTAATCCTTGTGTATAAAAACAACAACAGGAAAACAAACAACGACTGAAGTCCAACGATTCTATATGCAGTTTTATTGTGCTAATACGTATAAAGCAAACACTATCTAAGCAAGCCTCTGCATCTACAAAATGTATATTGGAACACGCGAAATAAAAGTGGAGAGTGTACATTAAAGTAAGTACTCGTTTTTAGTTTAGACAAAGTAAAGAAAACTTTGGTGAATACATGCGCTAGTGATTATCAGATCGATGTGTCCTTTTGCAAGAGAGCGTTAAGTCATAATAATTCCTTTTGTACGACTTAATATTACAATAACATTCTAAAGTATCAATCACATTTAAGATAATCACAAAGTCGAAATAATAATATATATACTATTAAAAGAAATTGCAAAGCTGTTTTTTTATTTCAGTGGTTCTAGAAATAGGCAAACACAAAATATCGTACTAAGTAATCAAATAGGGAGGGTAAGGAAGAAACACGTTAGCTAACAACGACTTCTTGTGAATTCTTATAAACGTTGAATTGACTTTTAAAATTGAAAAAAATATCAGTATATACTCTTAGAGTCATTTACCACATCCATTAAAACAAATATTATACATTTTGGTGGTGTCTGATGATAAACATAGACAGGCAGAAATATTTTTAAAATGTTACGTCGTAAAATTTATATTTAATCTTCGTCTCATAAAACATAATTGAAATATCATTCTAGAGGTACTAGAGACTAGTTTTATTTTCTTTTATACAAGTGACAATTCTCATATGCGTCTTAACACTGCTATATTTTCTTAACAGTTATGAAGTTTTGATAAAGTTTAAAAAATAGGTTTTGATACCCGCGGTGGGTATACCACAGAGAACCTATTGTTTTGCTGTGAACTTAACTACAACTAACAATAACGACAACTGATAAAGTACCAAGCACTAGGTTTAAATTT
Organism: Tachypleus tridentatus; assembly: GCF_004210375.1. Classification (NCBI taxonomy): domain Eukaryota; kingdom Metazoa; phylum Arthropoda; class Merostomata; order Xiphosura; family Limulidae; genus Tachypleus; species Tachypleus tridentatus. The sequence continues at coordinate 102,713,349 of NC_134837.1, read as the reverse complement.
AATATGCGTACTACAAAACTTGAGAGAGACCCACCAGCAAAGGGATCCAGGATATTTTAGTTTTAAATATAATCATTACACCATATTCATGTATATACACGCGTTATTAATTTAAAATTAAGGAACTTTGTTGATGTTTTCGTTGGTTTCCTTGAGTAGCCAGTTTTAACCGTATTCTGTTTTTCATTTCAATGCTAAAATGTCTCAGCTTTTCAAGTTTGAGCAAATAAGTCAGTTTGTTTTTTGAATTTCCCGCAAAGCTATACGAGGGCTATCTACGCTAGCCGTCCCTGATTTAGCAATGTAAGACTAAAAAGAAAGCAGCTGGTCATCACCACCCATTTCCAATTCTTGGGCTACTCTTTTATCAGCGAATAGTGGGATTAACTGTAACATTATAACGCTTCCACGGTTGAAAGATAGAGCATGTTTGGTGTGACAGGAATTCGAATCCGCACCCCGCAAATTAAGAGTCATGCGCCTTAACCATCTGGTCTTGCAAGTCCTTTACGAAATGAAACAGATACTTGTAAGAATTGAGTCAATACAAGTGGAAATAAGAAGAGAATTTTGAGAGTAAAGTGATAGGTTTGTTAGGATATCCTCATTGTCTCCAACTCTTCTGTTTCTTCTGTCCTTAGTTTCTGGCTCTCCAACTAAGGAACCTTGTCCACCAGCCAGCAGTATACACGAACACACACCTTCAGAAGGAGTGCCCCATAATTTGGAAAATACTGGACAAGAGGCAAGGCAACTTGTAAGCACCAGTCACTGTTGAGTCTTGGGCTACTCTTTACTAACGAGTAGAGGGAATTTCTATCAGATTATATAAGGTCCTCACGGCTGAGAAGGCGAGCATGTTCGGTAATGGGAGTATAGCATCTTAACCACCAGGCCGAGAATAAAGACAGCATAACTTTGGTCTCATTCTGTAAATCAAAATAGAAATCCTAAAATTAAAACAAAGAAACAAAAAAGGTAAAACAGCTAAACACGTTTTTTGAACGGTAAGCACTAGAAGTGAGGTTGTATTCGGTTTACATAAAAATATATATTTCCATATATATATGCATCTATGATAAATGGATAAGTGGGTTTTCTCGACATCACTGATAAATGGCAGTATATTATCCAGTATCCGAAATTGTAATGCCTTTCTACACATACAAGTCTGAAACAATAAATATTAAATTTAAATCCCTTCTATTGTAACAGATTCGAAATCTCCTTCGCAAGTCGTTTCTTTACAGAAAACAATAATGCGTCTGGTGAAAACCTGTAGGAGATCGAAACGTCGTCCAATTTAGTTAATTTTTTGAGTCAGTGCCAAAGACGGAAAACCCACAACTTTTAGACTAACTTACAAAGCATGAATACATAGAAAATAAAAGCATTTGATACCTGTAATTATTTCCTGCCCAGAGAAATTGGGGCAATAGAAAGTATTGTTTTAGTATTGTTTATTTATTTATTGTCTTTCTATTTGTTTACTTCAGAATTTAAAAGTTTCGTATCCAACATTTTTCTAGAAGTAATATTACTTTTGATTCTCTAATACTATACTGTTTCAAAGTTGTTGTTTTTATTTTCTCAAAATGTCCTAATCAAAAAGTAGATACTCTTGGTCATCGAACGTATTTTTGTAGTTATTATACCTGAGTGATATTAGATGTTTTTATTAGTACGCTTCTAAAAGTTCTGCTTTTTCTAAAAAAACAGAAACTCTCAAAGATTTTATTTCCAGTTCTTCTTGAGGTAAGTGCAATCCTCCTGGTATCGCCCCAAAAAGAATATAAAATTATGCGTGTATTGTACATTTTTGTGTAACAGTGTTCCTGTTTTGTTTTGGAATTTTGCACAAAGCTACTCGAGGGCTATCTGTACTAGCCGTCCCTAATTTAGCAGTGTAAGACTAGAGGGAAGGCAACTAGTCATCACCACCCACCGCCAACTCTTGGGCTACTCTTTTACCAACGAAAAGTGGGATTGACCGTCACATTATAACGGCTGGGAGGGCGAGCATGTTTGGCGCGACTCGGGCGCGAATCCGCGACCCTCAGATTACGAAGCGCACGCCTTAACGCGCTAGGCCATCACAGGCCCTAACAGTGTTCCAGTGAAGATATCGTTGTTTAAGGGTAAAGATATATCTGGATTTTATCCAGCATAGGGAGAGACCCAAAATTTAATGTTATAAGTCCTCAAACTTATCACTAAGTTACCATAGAACGTTCCTGTTTACTTATCAAGAGTAATAATCTAGACATATAAATCAAAATGCGTTTTTTGAGGTTTAATGTTTATGGAGTAATATATCAAACATATTTAGAATAGCTACGAAAATAGCAAAGATCAAAATATAAATTTAGGCTAAAACGTTTAGTTAAACTAGGTTATGTTCGATTTGTTTTTTGAATTTTGCCCAAAGCTACACGAGAGCATTAGCCGTCTCTAATTTAGCAGTGTTATACTAGTGTTATCACTACCCACCGTCAACTCTTGGACTACTTTTTTACCAATGAATAGTGAGATTGACCGTTACATTATAACGCCCCACCCGGCTAAAAAGGCGAGCGTGTTTCGTATGACGGAGATTCGAACCCACCACCCTCAGATTACCAGTCGAGCGCTCTAATCAGCTATCACTTCTAAATTAGGAAATTATTGTTCAAGAATGAAAAAAGCCATTGTTTGTTTTAAGCACAAAGTTACAGAAAGAACTATCTGTGCTGTGCTCACCACGGGTATCAGAAACCATTTTTTAGCGTTATAAGCAATGAAATACGTAACTAATAACATGATCTCCTACAGTAGATCCAGAAATATTGTCGTTTTGAAGTTATTACATATGAGACCGTGTGTGAACTCTTTCTTTGATGTTGGTCTACACAACATATGTATATATATATTAATGATTTCGTGTGACATGTAAATTGAGTCTGCTTTTGTTGAGACTTTGCAAAATCATTTATAAAGACGTCAAAATTTATCACGTTCAATCAATAATATTCTTATTATACATGTGCAAAATTTGAATTCCGCTGTTGAAAATATACTCTTCAAAACAAGAAACGCAAAAGGAATATTTTTGTTATTTTAAAGAGAAATATATGTAATAACGTTACAAGCTCAGAGTATGTGATGTTACATGTGTTAAGGCACTGATTGTCAGACCAAAATGACAATAAAAGTTCTGCACTTTAAAAACGGAGGAAAACATCGGATTTTTTGCGAAAACGCATGCGTGTCCAATAATTTGTTTGAAAGATCTGCATGTTCTGCAAGTGCAACATGTGCAAAATCCCTATAAAAGTGACGGGTTCTCGGTTTCCATAGCTCAGTGTTAAGCCACCGACACGCAATACAGTTACGCCAAGACTGACTGAAGCACAACGCAACAACGCCATTGGTCGCTTGGAAGCAGGCGAATCTCGATCAGATGTTGCCAGAGCTGTGAATGTCCACCCAAGCACCATCACAAGGCTATGGAATCGTCACCAACAACATGGATCAACTCGTGACCGTCCACGATCTGGCAGACCTCGTGTGACCACGCCCACACAAGATCGCAACATCCGGTTACGTCACCTTCGGGATAGGACCACCACTGCGACGTCTACTGCTTCAACCATACCAGGGATGCGTAGGATTTCCGATCAGACCGTACGCAACCGTCTACGAGATGCTGGAATCCGACCTCGACGTCCAGTCAGAGGCGTCATCCTCACCCAGCAACATCGTCAAGCACGGCTGCAGTGGACTCGGGCACATCGGGTATGGCCTCATCGACGATGGAGGCATGTTTACTTCAGCGATGAATCACGTTTTATGCTTCGTAGGCAGGATGGAAGGACCCGTGTTTACTGTCGCCGAGGTGAACGTTTTGCAGCAAACTGTGTGCAGGATGTTGACAGATTTGGTGGTGGTAGCGTCATGATGTGGGCTGCCATCGCCTACAATGCAAGAACAGACCTTTTGCACATTCGAGGGAATCTTACGGCTCAACGATACGTCGACGAGATTCTTAGGCCCCATGTGCAACCCATCATGGTGAACGTCAACGACGTTTTTCAACATGACAACGCCCGTCCTCATACAGCCCGACTCACCACTGTCTTCTTGAGACACCACAACATCAACGTTCTTCCCTGACCCTCCAGATCACCAGATTTAAACCCCATCGAACATATTTGGAACGAGTTGGACCGACGTCTGCGACGGCGACAACTTCAACGGCAGACTCTACCTCAGCTTGCAGCAGCTTTGCAGGCTGAGTGGACAGCCATTCCACAGGATGTGATTCGTCATCTCATCGCTTCCATGGGCAGGAGATGCCAAGCAGTTATTGATGCTCACAGGGGGCATACTCGTTATTGACGTTAAGTGACGTTAAACTTCACCTTATGAGCGTGGACTTCGCCTTTGCAGACTTTGGATGTTCAGCAGTGAATGTGCAAAGTTTCACACATGTCATACAGAACTACCCGGAATAAACTTGTTAACAATTTGTGTCATATTTTGCCTTTTGCGTTTCTTTTTTTTGAAGAGTATAGTTTAGAGAAAACGACGACAAAAAGTATTGAAGCAAATGTACGTGAGAAAATCTACATGAAATTGAAGTGCGTCATACCTTTTAAGTCCCAAATATAAGATAGAAACATAAAGGAAACGTTCGTCTTGATTGGTTCAGTAAATCAAATGTGGGAGTTACTAAACAAAAGGAATCCTTTGATTAGTTCAATAACACTATGTAACACAAATTTTGTTCCTGGATAGTATGTGTTATTTCTTAATTGCTTATATTGTAAAAGTACAGAAAATGGCCATTATTCCCTTCAATCTTTGCTTTTGTGACCTGGATAATGAAATTTAGAAATTAATCTATTTTCTGTGTAAAAAAGGGCAAATTTGCACATTTTCATTTACATAAGGACTGAATAAAATAACATATGAATCAATATTTACATGTGTTTATACTAAAGTTATACAAAAATGTTTAGAAGTGAGTGGTATTTCAAGATTTGCGACTGTAATGTAAATCACTTTCACGTATTAGCCCCAAAATATAGTCTCCCATCATGTTTTCGTTATACACTCCTTGATAGCGGCGTTTAAAGTCCAGTATTTCTTGGTGGAAGCGCTCGCCTTGCTCCTCTGAGTATGCTCTCATGTTCTTGAATTTATCAAGATGAGCATCAAGGGTATGGACTTTGAGGGACATCCTGCAACCCGATTTGCCGTAGTTCTTTACTTGAGCTTCAACCAGTTCCACATAATTTTCGGCCTTGTGATTGCCCAAAAAGCCCCAAACCACTGCAATAAAGCTGCCCCAAGCTTTTTTTTCCTTGCTACTGAGCTTCTTGGGGAATTCTGTGCACTCCAGGATCTTCTTTATTTGAGGTCCAACGAAGACACCAACTTTGACCTTTGCCTCAGACAGCTTAGGGAAGAAGTCTCGAAGGTACTTGAAGGCTGCAGACTCCTAATAAAGACCTGTGACAAATTGTTTTATAAGACCCAATTTTATGTTCAATGGTAGGAACAACACCTTCTGGATGTCCACTAGTGGCTCACAACTTGACGTTGTGCCTCTCCACAGAGAACTCGGTCCGTTGTGGCCAGTGCTTCCTGTTGTAGTGCGCTGCGGTGTCCCTGCTGTCCCAAAGGCAAGGATAACAGGGAAACTTGGTAAAGCCTCCTTGGAGACCCATCAGGAATGCCACCATTTTGAAGTCTCAGATAACCTCCCAGCCATATACATCATACTTCAAGGCTTCTAGTAAGGTTTTGACGCTGTTGTATTCCTCTTTGAGGTGCACCAAAAGATATTTAAATTTAAAAGGCCTAAAATTTGTATAATATAAAAATCTTACTATTGAAGCAAGCAAAAATTGTCCTTCTTACCTTCTATAGTGTTTTTTTTTTTTTGCAGTGCTCGCAGGTAAAATGAGGTGCTCAGGGTTTGTCTTAATCCACGACAGACGTGCCGAAATATGCCTTTTAGGCTTCAAGCATATTAGCAGATGCTGTCACAGAGTACTTTTTCGCTCTTGTCTTGATAAATTGGCCACATACATAGCAGAATGCGTCTGGAGTATGCTTGCAGCTTTTTGATGCCATCTCTGATAAAATCAAATAGATCTATGTGTTCACTTAGGCAGCTAGAACCAAACTGAAGTGGTGAGTGGTGATCCCCTGTATATATATTACTATGGAAAGTTCTACAGCATTCTAGAAAGTTCTTGTAAGGTCGAGAAAATTCTCTATCAGTTACTCAGCACTGAATTTACGTGGAATGTTCTAGAAAATGGGTAAATTTTAAAATTTCATTACCCAGGTCACAAAACCAAAGTGTGAAGAGAAACATAGGTATTTTCCATTTACTTTAGACATAAGCAATTGGGAAATAACACTTTCTGCCCACAAACAAGAAAAAGCATAATGACCAATACACGGTAGTAGACAGGTGAAATATATTACTTTCCGTGTTCAAAGTCTTTATGTTAAAACATAAAATGAAGTTAGCACTTTCTTACAATACGTTTTGTGGATAATATTTTATTGTTATAAGAAACTGCGGATATACTTGATAATAATGTTTTCATAAATTTATCCAGCATTAGAAAAGTAACACTGAATAAAAATTGTAGCATGAAAAGAGTTACAGAAACATTGAGTCAAGTCCCTAACTTTAACGTGCAACTATTTTGATGCTGTCTTAGAATACATCTTGAACTTAAGTTCAATAAATATCCGAATAATACCAATTATCGCCAAACATCATCTTCATATAAACATTCAAATTAACGTTCAACACGTATACTTATTATCCATCACACTGGGTTTTGCTTGACAGTAGAATATAAATAAAATTTATTTGTGAATTTGCAATAAAAATTAATAACAGTGATGTTTTTCACTGGAAACTGGAATCAAACATCAAATGCTCACTTCATCATCATCTGGCTGTATGGTAACAATGCAGTAACGGTAATACCACAAAAACAAAGAAATGAAGATATAATAAGAAACTTTATAACATTCAATCATTTATCGAGTTATTTCTTTGCTTGTGATAACATTGTTCAATTCATATTCCCATAACATTAAACCAAGTGAAAAAAGCAGATTATAAACCAGATTTTACACCAAAATAACTTAACCAATACCCTTTCTTATCTTCATTCCGTATGTTTGCTTTATTTCTAGATAAATTTACGATCAGGAGACTGTGAAACTGCTGGCAGCTTTAAGGATTTATGTGGTATCGCCACGTTATGCTGTAAGTAATTTAAGAGGAAGAAGGGAAAAACAAACTGAAAACAGCTCCTAAAGTTAGTGTATGTAAGAGCTATAAACAACACCATCACCACACTGGAAAATAATTTACGATATTTATATATAAGTACCAATCCTAAAGTTTCTTACAATACAAATAAAAACTTAATCTTGTTTCTTTACTGGTAAGAATCCGTATAGAAATTACAAATACAATTAAACATATTAGTTAAGTAAGTAAATATGTATTTACAGTCCTGTGACTCTTGTGACTTTAAAATTTGTGTTTATCAAACAGCAACAACAAGAAATTCAGGTTGACCTCCTACTAAAATCTGTGACTGCTAATGAACAAAGTCATATTGAACTGCCCAGACAGGTCGAGATAAACAGGACAATTTCAGTGCTAGCCACTTGTGAGATACGGCTGTAGCGACACATTGATAACAAATTCATCACTATGTTAAGTTGTAAATAGAAGTTTCGAGCTATATCACTTCACATCAGCTAGACCAATTTGATGTTAGAAAATGTCATTCAGTGTGTGGTAGAGTGTTTGTTTGTTTCGAATTAAGCACAAAACCACACAATGGGCTGCCTGTGCTCTGCTCATTACGGGTATCGAAACCTGGTTTCTAGCGTTGTGAGGCCGTAGATATACTGTTACACCACTGTAAAGTGTGGTTGAAATATTTTGTTTGTTCATATATATATCGGTAGGTTGAGTAAAATCGTGTGATAGATTTAAGTAGTAAGAAAACTGAACAACGGATGTAAGTAAGCATATATATATATGTATTGAAAATTACAAAAATAATCATCTTTTATAGCTTTTGACACACTTATATGTATCGATTTCAAATAGATAGATAAAGTTTGTTTTTCATCTTCTTTTATGGTAATTTCATACGCTTTATCGAAAATATTCCTTCAACAGATTTTCGTGGACAGTGTAACTAAGCTATACTTGGTTACAACTCTATTTTCCAGATGTATCGATAAGTTATCTTCGTATATACTCTTTAAGTTATGTTTTGTTCTAAGCTCCATAAACCAATTGTAAGAAAACAAATGGTTTACGATGATACACTTAAAAGTTCAGTGTTATGCCATAAGAATAAGTATACTATTAAAAAATCCAAACAGTCCATGAAGCGCTTACAGCAGAAAGAGGAATACAATGTACCTCGAGGAACTCAGCTAGTCTGGCGTGAGAACTTGCAGCTTGACTCCTTGTTTCATTGAGAGAACCAACATCAAAAATCCTAGCAGTAGTCTACATGTTATCGGTTCGTTCCTTCCCTTCGGTCGAACACCTGTACCAGATCCCACGAACAAAGGTCTATAGTGCAACTATCCTTCATAGAACTCGTGAGGTACCTGACATCAGGATAACCCTCCAATCGATGAAGATCGAAGGTCGGTGAAGCCGCCCGTTCGCAAAACTCTGACGAGTGACCAGTCATTTGATTAAGATTTGTCAGGTCCGTTTTAATCTGGGTTATTGTCATTGTACCACGAATGATAATACTTGTTACGACTGAGTCAGATAGAGTAGAACCTTATTCAGGAATACGTCTTTATGTGAAAACGAATAATAGAATCTTAAAATAAAACGATTCTTCATGATTTTTTTCCATAACAAATTTGGTAATAACAAAAGAAATAATCGTTCTTTGCTTAAATTCATCTAAAAGACATGTTTTGTGTTCTATGAAAATATTATGATTTGTTCTAATTTAATTGACTGGTATAAAGGTATAGGTACTACTTGCTTTTGCTTATTGTTTGTTGTTTCGTGACTGAAGAACTTTATTGTTAGTTGAAAAATACACGAGTTGTTATAAAGCTTTATGTGTTACTACCAATTGTAGTTGTTAGACCTTTATGGTTGTCATTGTACTCAACACTATGTTTCATAATCTTCTGGACTTCTTAATGGCTTATGTTTGGAACATCTTGTTATCATTTCCATAATAAAACCACGTTTGACTAAACCTTCTAAATCATTGATTGGTTCATAATTGTTAGACTTTCTCCTTAGTTTAGGTAAAAATTAAGTTTCATTGAGATTTTAAAATGATTGTATTATTTAGAAATGTCACGTGAAATTTGATGTTAATAAAGTGAAAATTCATTTTGTTACTCGTTTAATAAGTTTATAAAAGAAAAAGAACCACATTACATGGCTTTTCGAACTTATTTTAATAAGCCTGTATCACTAAATGAACCAGGTGTATGGTCTGTGACTATAGATAATGTTGATATTTTCTAACTAAACCACACCTCTTAACAGCTATGGTTACTAGCTCTGTTTGAGTCACCAGCCTTGCTCTTATACCTTGCATATTCCAGTTTCGAGATCGATTCAGACATCATTGATTGATAATGGTCCCAAAAAGTCAGGCTTAGAACTGTCGCTTTTCCAGCATTTGACTGAACCAGATAAACATCAGGGTGTAGCTGCATGTTTCATTGTGATGCGTGAAGTACGAAGTAAAGTAAAATGTTTCAAAAATAATAGTATTTCTAAAAAAAAGAAACAAAACAAGTTGCGACAATTTTTCAGTTAATCGGTAATAATAATTCAGAAACCAATCTGTTTACAATAAAGTAAAATAAGAGATGCAGTGATGTTCACAGGATAGTGAATAGGTAACATCATTGTCACCCATCTGTTTGTTCGTCTGTCCGCCATACATCCCGTTTGGCTATCCATTTCTGTGTATTTATTTGCCTATCTGTCTAAACGTCTCTATGACAACAACAAAACAAATTCGGTAAAAAAAATTAAAGTTAATACGTTTGTTTCTTTCAAATGTTTATCACAAAGCTATACAAAGAGCTATCTGCACATAGCTTCTCTAATTTTGAGCTAATATGCTAGAGGGAAGACAGTTTTGTCATTAGCACCTACCGCCAATTCTTGGGATCCTTTTATGTGATGGAATAGTAAGATTTTAACCGCCACTTTTATAATGCACCCATCGTTCCAAATTCAGAAGTGCATTTTTGCAGTGACACATCAAGAGCCATTAATCCTTGAATTCACAGTCCGAACACACTAGGTGACGACCACTGTAACGATTTCAAATTACCCCTGTTTTCAAGTTACCCCCCGGTAGTATGAAATTGTTTTCAGAATACCAGGGGAGTAACATGAAATCGATTTTAAATTACCCCCTCTTCTAACGCCAAAATGACAATATTAATGATTACTTTTCATATTTGTAGTGCGTGCCAAGTACGTATCTAAATACATGATAATAGGCAAAAGGCAAAAAAACAGACGGGGTTTACATAAAATAAAGCGTACATATATGAAATATTCGGGTGGGGAGTAGGTGACAATACGTTTTTTTCCAAATAAATAACAAAGTCTTTTTCGTGAACAGCAATTTTATTTGGTCAAATCTGACACTTTTTACACCATTGAACACTCTTTTTTCCTTTCAACGTCGATATATACACAATCCATCAGAAAACATCACCTGCGTCCGCTCGCGGTCAAAAATAATTATTACTTCCGCCAAATATATTTTATTTCTTTTATTAAAATTGATGATTTATATGAGATAAAAGGTATTTTAAGGGCTCGTCCTCGCCAGACCACAAGGTCTACATTGTTTGTTTTGGAATTTCGCACAAAGCTACACGAGGGCTATCTGTACTAGCCGTCCCTAATTTAGCAGTGTAAGACTAGAGGGAAGGCAGCTAGTCATCACCACCCACCGCAAACTCTTGGGCTACTCTTTTACTAACGAATAGTGGGATTGACCGTCACATTATAACGCCCCCAAGGCTGGGAGGGCGAGCATGTTTAGCACGACTCGGATGCAAACCCGCGACCCTCAGATTACGAGCGCATGCCTTTACGCGCTCGGCCATACCAGGCCCAAGGTCTACATACTGTCTTCATTCAATATATTGTAATTTATACATATTAATTTTTTTATAGTTCTTTATGTGCACTGAAATAAAAATGAATGATTGATAGCATGAGATATAGAACATGATAAATATTCGAATTTTTACATTATTATTAATGTGTTAATTTCATTTACACACGTCTAGCATCTTAACAAATCGTTAAAACGAGTCTATCGGGAAGGGGGTAGCTTGAAATCAAGGGGGGTAAGATGAAATCGATTTCAAACTACCCCAGGGAGTAACCTGAAATCGATTTTGTCCTACCCTGGTAATATGAAAACGAATTAAAATTACCGGGAGTTAACATTTACAGGGGGTAGTTTGAAATCGCTACACCAGCCCCAGATATCATGTATATAATGATATAAATCTTTTGAGCTTGCTAAATCTCATGAGATATTATTGAGATTATAGCCGAAAATAATGACAGTAGCAAATGATTATTGTTACGTATTATAATTAATCCCGAAATAACTTCCAATTAATTAGGTTACGTATTGCGATTTTAAGTACTCTTAACTGAGTTAAATTGTAATTTAAACTTAGAAGTTTATTAAATGTAGAGATGTATCGAATTTATGATGTTTGCCAACAAGATTGATACACACAGTTTTCTTTCTTAACATAAATATATTTTAATATACAAACAATAATACATTTTATAATAACGGTTATTGAAGATAATAATGTATAAACAAAAGATTTACAAACTTGCAAATAATATTTAGTCTTCTCTTCTATCCGGAATTTCATTGATATCTTAGCGAGGGTTCACACTGAGCGAATCAATTTTGAGTTGATATAGGCACAATTTACTTAACGGGGAGCTAGCTAGTTCTTTACTGCTGAAGTTAAACAGTTTGTAATGTTTGAAATCTATTAATGTTCTTGGTAAAAAAAAAATCTTTAGTTTTCCGCTTAATCAGCGTTTATTGAGAAAAAGTATCAACCTCTTCACGTTCCTCGCTGGTACAGCGATGAGTCTACGGATTTACAACAATATATTCAAGGGTTCGATTCCCCTCGCCGGACTCACCAGATAACCCAATGTGGCGTTGGTATAAGAAAAACACATATTAAACTCTCTTCAATCTAATTTAGGAATATTTGTCATTCTCTTCGAAACATGGAGTTATAGTAACTGTTAAAATAATGTCAATCTAGCTTCTAATTTTCAAATATTTATCCTGTGACCTTCAACACTTATTTAAATTTAATGATATAATGTTAAAGAGTAAAATTGCTCCGGACATCATTTCAGTCTATAAAAAAATGTTCATAGAAATAATGATGAATTTATTCACAAAAATATTGCTTTCATTATTTTGGTTATTTCTTGTTTTAATATTGAGTAAAGACACATGTGTCATAATACACTGATAAAAAGTAATAAACACGTACATTCATAACTGCAGTTCTGCCTTGCTTTTCATATTATTCCCTGAAAAGTTCTTGATATCCAAAACAATTACCGTTTTATTAATTTATTTCTCATAAGTAAAACAGAAGTATGCATCAGTACAATATAATGTATAGTTTTCTTTATTTGCTTTTTTCATAGTTGTAACTGAATTTCTTTACTTGCACCGAAAAAAACTGTTGGATTACAATTGGAAAACCTTCCAATTGACAGATATCAAATAATAATTTACTAATTGTATCAATTATAAGAAAATTATAGCTTTCAATAACGTAAAAATATTGTAGAAATGAATCAGTATCACTATGAATGTGTGAAAGGCGAAAATATTCACGAGCATATGAACGTGTCTAAATATTGAATGTGAATTATGTAAATGTTTTTTTTTCTATTTAGGTGTTATTATTATTACTTTTTGTTATCAGAAATACCTTTCAACTTTGACAAATGTATATTTCTGACAGTTGGAATACATACATACTCTTTGGAAATGTCTTATGGTGTTGTAAAACTTGGATAATTTCGAGAAAACTACCCAACTGTTAGTTATCGAAGCTCATTCAGTACTTTCTTACATGTGTTTTACAGATATTCACTCAAAACTACAAAAAGACTATCTGTGCTTGTCACCTAGGCCGGTCCGGCATGGCCAGATGAGTTAAGGCGTTCGACTCATAATCTGAAAGTCACGGGTTCGAATCCTAATCACACCAAACATGTTCGCCCTTTCAGCCGTGGGGGCGTTATAATGTAACGGTCAATCCCACTATTCGTTGATAAAAGAGTAGTCCAAGAGTTGGCGGTGGGTGGTGATGACTAGCTGCCTTCCCTCTAGTCTTACACTGCTAAATTAGGGACGGCTAGCGCGGATATCCCTCGAGTAGCTTTGTGCGAAATTCAAAAAACAAACATTTATTAATTATATTATTTCTAAAACTACAAATACTTTATTTTCTCCAGCTGAAGGTACTATTAAAGCTGTTTGTTTTATCTTTGTTAGGTTTTTATACTAACACTTAAGCATACATACACAACCTAAAGTTGATAAAGACAGCCTAACAACCTAACCTAACATCATCACCTGCTCGATTTTACATATTCTCCTTACAATAAAGCTGCCGTGAAAATTGGCTCTGGGTTTGCTGGTATTCATAACAAATCTATACTTATGTTTTGAAATTTTGTCACGTGTGTCGTTTTATTTTTCAGTATCTATTAGATTTTATATTAAAAAAACAATTCCCACGCAGAATACATGCTCTGTATGCGAATTTTTACGTAAGCTGTTTTATAATAAATATAAGTCACATTATATATAAATATATATATGCATACACACACATTGATATTGATATATACACAAAAACTTGCATCTCCACGTCAAAGTTGAGATGCAGATACCAGAAACTTGAACGGTTGTCACTTACATAGACGTCAAACTTACTAAGGTGAGAATCTAAAGGAAATTCAGAGTAGCCGTCAAACTTCTATTACCTGAGTTACTATGTGTCCTAATATCAACTGGATCAACTGGATGATCCTCTGTCGCTCAACTGTCGATGATAAAAAGTCAAACTATTGAAATACTAAGCTGAATGATTTATGATGTCGACGTAAAGCTTAAATAACATTAAAATATTGAATCATTTATTGTCCAAAAGAACCAGGGTTGTCCTATACACAGGGAATTTAAAAAAAAACTGACACTGGTTCGAAATATTTATTATAAACCAGCTAATAACAGATACTACAGTGTGAAACGAAAGTTTCCCCTTTATGACGAAACAAAATCTGCCTCTCAATCAATCGTGTATGATGTGCAATGATGACCCCTTCCGTTTCCTTAAAGCAGATCTACACAGTGACAATTCACTAGAAAATAAGTCATAGGAAACGACTCGCCTAGTATTCATTTTAAATATAAAACTATGCCGCTCAAACGGATCAGTGATAAAAATGGAATCCTTGTAGCAGAAAGTGTCTTAGTTGAGAACGTTTCGGGAACGTGGGAAAAGGATTTGGATTTTAAATCTGGGCGATTTCGCGTCAGTTCAAATGCGTTGTAGACTTTAGACGTGTGCACCATTAGTTATTTTATGTTGTATGAATCCTTTCTTAAATTCATTTTATAATGATTCCTCACTGTAGTAAACTGGCGTACACACGTTTTAGAAAAATACCAATTATGTAATTGTTATATATGTTTTATGAATACAACTATCGGTGTAGAAAGAGGAAGTTTTTCATTTTAGAGCTGCATTTATTTTGTCATCATTGCTTCATAATAAATAAGTTAAATAAGTACAGCTTAAATATAAACATGAATTACTTTTATTTTTGAAAGAGTGTAACAATGCCCTAAAGAAAGTTAATTCTGAACTCTACAAGAGGTTCCTTTGTAAGTTAGTCATGTCCAAAGTACACCGATCCTTCATGCTAGTTTTACATACTTCAACTAGTATATAAGGCCTGGACCAGATAGCAAACATCCCTTTGAACATAGTCTTTAGATGTTATGTGTCGTTTTAAGAAATTTATTATTGAGAAGTTCTTATAAGTGCTCATAATATGAATTGTTTTGGTTTAGCATTGTTCTAAAAGTGCTAGTGACCATTAATTAATGTACAAGCAAGATTTTAACACATCTGAAGAAACTGGTCAATTTATTTCAGTATTTCACTTAGAAAAGTCTAATTCGAAACAGAACCGTGACAATTGTGATGGTAATATAAACTACTTAAACCACAATGACCTTATCAGTTACGGATCATTTTTATTTTAAATATAAAATAAACATACAATTGTAAATATTACGAATAAAATTAATTGGTGTTGAATTTAGCTTTCGACCTGAACGGCACTTTATGCAAGATTCAGGCACCCCCTAGTTTAGGTTTATCATTCCTATTTATGACCGAGTGATAAAAGAGAAAGCAGCCAGATAGTAATACCTGTCATCACAGTAGCCTTATCCTGCTCCTAATAAACCGACTAACAGAATTAATTATCACATTTTGCCCACAACTGAAAATTCAGTGTATTTTTCAAAGGAATTGCGACTCGAATCACAGATCTATCGATCTGTGGCTCAATATTAAAGCACATTTGACCCAGATTAGTTGAAAAACCCAATTAAGTTGGTAGTTTGGACGTGCGTAGATCTCAAAAGAGGGAAATGTGTAACGTTTTCATTTTATACTTCGTGGAAACAGCTTACAAAGTATCAGATCATCCCTTAAGTAATGATTTTAGGTTCAGAAAAAGAGAAAGGATTTCAAACGCTTTTAATGTTATTTAATCAATAATATATGTTCCATTATTATTAATTACTTCCTGCCAACGATTCACGAGCCACTTCTAAAAAATTCTTGAGGTTTGAAGGAAAAGAATTTAGAGAGGGTAGTTTGACATCTTTATGTGTTCCAAGCTCGTTTCCATCAAGATAGTGCTGCAAACTTCGGAATAGATGGAGCAAGGTCTGGAAAATAAGGAGGATGTGGAAGTTTTTTCCAGTTTAGATCTTCAATCTTTGCAGATGTGATCCTTGCTGTATGGGGCTGTGCATTACCCTAGCATAACACAATACTTTTACGATTGATCAAAGCAGGCCGCTTTTCTTTCAGTGCAACATTCAAGCGTCCTAACTGTTGACAACAGAAGTCTGATGTAATCCTTAACGTTGAGTGGCAGTAACTTAAAGTGGATCACACCAACAATACTCCACCAAACGCTTAATAAGGCTTTCCTAGGGTGGAGGTCCATTTTGGGCTGTGCTTTAGTCAGTCTACCTGCACTGAGCCATTTCCAGTCACTAACATGTCCAAAAAAGGTGAGTTACGTTCACGAGAGTGCAGAGAAGTGCAAATGTCCACTCTTGCTTTAAGGTTGGCTTCTCTCAAATCATGGGGGACCTATTTCCAAAGTTTTGACACCTTTCTAAGCTGTGCAGATGAATTGACGGTGAATTGTTAAATGGATTGAATTAAGCTTCTGTGTTAGTTCAACTGTTACAGCACAATCTTCATCAAGTGCAGCCAGCAGCAACTCATCATTAAACTCAACAGGACGACCACTTAAGCTGTAGTCACTTGATCTGAACTTCTGAAACCACCTTCGACATTTTCTTTCATCGAGAGACTCCGCACCATAAACACCTTGAATGTTTCGTGTAGTTTCTGCTTCACTATTGCGTTTTTAAAACTCATAAAGCATTATATGCCTAATGTGCTCCTCAAACACATCCATTTTCATAAAGGTCTATTTGATTAATGATCTGAAAAGGTGGAGTTGGGTTAGTTTCTTTTATTTGTCTGAACATTTTTATACACGTCCTACTACATATTTTAGTCATTAAAACCTTCTACAAAGACAGGAATGATGATGCACTTTCTGTATTAAATTTTCGGACCTTGCTTATGAGATGATCTGATACAATACAATACAAAACGTAAGTTTCTTATGTTATTTCGTAAGAATTTCCGTAATTGGTTCCTGTGCTGTAAACCTATTTTGTGTGATCCCAGTTAGATGAAGAGCATGGTTAAACAGTGGCGATACATCGATATTATACATGCCAAATGATAATTGCAGTAATAATTTTATGATAGTGCCATAAGATCGATGTGAAAAAATGTGTATTTTTATAGAATATAATTTGTTTACTACCTGAGTTCAGAGATCTTTGTGCTCCATATAACTACTGAGCCCAAGACAACACGTACTGACAACAAACGATCATCATTGGGGCTAATATATGAAGCTGTAAATCTATAAATACTCTTACAAAAAAGCATCAAAATCCACAAAGATCTCAACAGACAGTGCTGAGCATAAATCAGATGACGCTCGACTATTACCATGCATTTTAAATTCATAATATGCTGGTATCCTTTTGGTAAAGTTATATCAAAAGTTATGCTTGAAGGTAAAACATATATAAAGAAAATTTAGAGTTAATTTCTTTATTGTTTTAAAGGACCACCCTCAGCCGAAATTACTGTCTTATAGCCTACGAAACTTTTGGAGATAGATACTCAGTGGGACTTCAATTACCTCTACTGTTTTATTGTTTATTTTTCTCAGTTGAGTCGATGGCTCTACGGAAGACTATTAAACATTTAAAAGTTCCATCTGCTTCCCTTATATTATGATTTTGTTTCACCGTATTCGCTGTGTGTTAGGATAGTTGTCATACTGAGAAATGATAATTAACTCACTAGACGGCATTTAGAAGGAATGAATTTTTACATATGCGAGAATATGACCAATCCAGTTGTAGTTAAATAACTTCAAACTTGGATGCTACTCCTTTCATGCTAAACCTAAATGCTGTATACAATTTTTCTACCCTCTCTCATCACTCCTGCAACCAACATATTGGTGTTTTTCAGTTCCAAAAACCTTAGTCTTTGGCTCATCAGACCAAAGTACTTTTCTTCACGTATATTTTCCCATTTTATGTTTTTACAAAAAGTTGTCTTTGTTATCGTTCCAGAAAAATGTGTTATTGCTGCAATACGTTCTTTCAGCCCGTCTTGATCCATTTTGCGTCGCGCTGTGAAGGGGTCATCTTTAACATCAGTAGTTTCTTGAAATTCTGCAACAATGCATATGTTAAATGTACGTTTGTTTTTTAGTAAATTCTAAAGTACTTAACGTCTGGTATGGAAACGTATGCACTCGTTTGCGCCTGCTCTTCCCACTAATGGTAGCAGTTTCACTATAACTTTGATTATGTTTTTAAAATACAGTTTTTGTACTTTCTTTTTTTCTTCTGACTGTATCCCTTTTCGCATGAAACTATTACTTCATCAGAAATAGTGCTGTTTGGAGTCATATTTCGTATTTGAAAATAAAATGGTCATTTTACATTCACAGATTAGAGAAATCTTATTTACTCATTAGAAAAGCAAATAATAATTAACAAGACGTGTATTAATACTCCTTACAGTAAAAAATGAAAAGTGTTAGAGATTAAAAATCGCTAAATAAATATACGATGTAGGGCTAGCAATTGAACTTGAAAGATGGAACCAAACAAGACAGTAACGGAAATATAAATATTAATTGTCCAAGTTATTGCTCACATAACATACTAAGCTGTTTCGACTTTATATGGAGAATAAAATCCTTACATTACATCTCTCGAAAACTTGGTGCTTGAATAGAATCTCAGCTTCTTTTATCATACCTTTTGTTTACTCAACTTTAGAATACTACTTTTTTGACTACTTTACAATAGAGTAACACTTTACGATTGGAAGTTCTAGTTCTATTTGTTTTGCCAGTGAGGAAGTCACTAATGTATTCTCTTGTAAAGTCGAGATGGCTTAGTCTGCTATGTCATCCTTAGATCGATCAAGTGATATGTCTACTTCCATTCTTAACTAATTTAGTGGCCAACTCTACATAACTTTTTTTTAATTTAGTGATATTTTTTTCCGAAACTTGTTTGTTTTTTTTTACTTTATTTTAATGAGACAGTGTTTGTGGGTTACTAGATTATAAAATATATACACACTAAGATTTTTCAATTACTATTACCAATTGTGGAATTTTTACATCACATTTTGTATAGCTCATTTAAACTAAACTTACGATTTTGAAGGTGTTTAAATAAATAAGGGTTTGAATATTGACAATATTCCTGTATTTCATCCTAGACACGTTTTACTTACACACTAAACCGTATGGTGGGTTTTTCTAATCTATGCACAGTGATGTATCTGTGGGCCAAGCTAAAAACTGTGCCCTTTAAAATGCCCCGTTAGAAAACAAGTTACTTTGTATTCAGTTCGTAAAATTACGTTTTCAAACGAAACAACAATCTGAAGGAACATATGTTTTATTAAAACTTCCAGATTAAATTAATTGTTCTGTTCATCCGTAAAATGAGGGACGTCGGATAAATTACCCAAGTCAAACATACTGTGCTACATAAAGTTTTACTTTTGGAAAAACAATAATTTTGCTAGTCTATGAAAGAAATGGTGCATTTGAAGTTAAAGGAGCTTTACTATTGTTATAAATATCTTCTTTCGTGAACATTTTTCTGTTATTAATTATTAATTTTATTCAGCACTTAAAGAGGATCTCATTCACAGTTGAGAAAGAAAGAAAAAAACTCGAAAGGCTCAAAGTATTATAATTAGATAAAGTAACGTATAATACTGTTTTGTTAGGTTAGAGTAGGCAACGCACGAGCGAGTAACATAATGTAGTAAAAACTATGCTTGCTTGTACGGTAAAGCTCACCGTTCGACTTAACTTACGGTAAACAGAAACACCTTAAAGAACCTTAGAATACTGTCCTCAAAATAGTAAATACTCTCTTATAATAGAACCTAAACATTTTCAGAGGGGAATTTAGTAGTTGAAACTATGGAGTTATAAATTGTTTCAAAGCATTTCTATTACAATATCGTAATGTGTTAATTTATTTGCATATAACCCTAATCAGCACATCTGGGATCCACATGGATCCCAATGACTTTCTCGGTTATATATTGTTTTACATAATTGTTACAAATGTATCTCAATTCATATAACTGTCAAGCAGAAATCCTGAATTAACTGTTTTCGAAACAGGCAGAGTATGTAGCTGTAATGTAATATTTATTAAGGGTTCACGCTGACCCCATACTATCATTGACCATGACTATATATATATACATATACAGTTTACCTTATAGCATAAGAAACACATTTCTAAATGTTTATTTCACTATATAGGTTGTTACAGAGGATAACATATCAAAGTAGTACAGTATCACTTAGTCTGTTTGCTTATAACATCACTGTAGTAACAGTAGTCATGTATGTATATCTTATTCCTTAATAAGTGTTTTGCCCAGCATGGCCAAGTGGTTAAGGCACTCCACTCGTAATTCGAGGGTCGCGGATTCGAATCTCCGTCTGTCCAAACATACTCGCCCTTTCACCTTTTTTCGTTGATAAAAGCATAGCCCAAGAGTTGGCGGTGGGTGGTGATGACTAGCTACCTTCCCTTTAGTCTTACACTCCTAAATTAAAGACGGCTAGCGCAGATAGCCCTCGTGTAGCTTTGTACGAAATTCAAAACAAACTAAACCAAACCAACAAGTGTTCTCTGTGACGATTGCTAATAATGTCCCATTTTATAGAAATATTGCTTAATAATTGTTGTAAATTATCTGCTTATTGGATTTTCAATCCATAGTCTCATATAAGGATACATTTGTGTAGGGTCTGGTCTGATCCAAGGTGTACACGTTCATTTTTTTAGTTGAAATTTACACTATTGTGGTAATATCATCATATATTGGTGTACAATGACTTGAATATAAGATTGTAATAAAACCTTGGTATTTTTTTCATACGCCGTTTGTACAGGGAGTGGTTTAATACAACTTTTGTGTATACTGATGAATAATGTAATTTTGTAGTTTCTTGATTTGTCAACATAATTTCGCTAGAAAACATATTTTAATGCTGTTCACATTGTATACTAACCCTATAAAAGTTGTCACGCTATTGGCCTTTTGAACTTCAATCCATAATGGTCATTTTGTGCTGGGGTCCGTTTGAGTTCAAAGTATTCTACAAAGTAACTTTTCAAAGGTGTGCTGACGAGGGATGAGTTACGAAAATGAGTAAAATACATATCGTTCATGGAAGAACAAACCTAACATCTATTGTTACACTGCTGTTTTAATCTAATTAATGCTTCAAAATATCAACGTAAATGAAGGAAATCGCACAGTGGAAACATGTTTAGTCTGTGGTTTTTAGAAATATAGTAGTCGTAGTTTCCAATACTTGAGTGAATATTTTTGAGCAGGCAACTAGTATTTGTAACCATTGGTTATATCTAGAAGCTGGCCAATGCAGATTCTAATTTAAATTAGCCAACATTCTACAAGTGATAATTCAAAAAAGCAACGTTAAAAGCTCAAATACTTTCCAAGAATCTCAACCCTTAATTCAAATATACTCGAGCGTTTTGAGTCGTTCTTTGGACTCGTGTCCCCGATCGGACAGTTGTAAGTCCATAGAATTATATCCCTAAAATACAGCGCTTGATTCCTCTCGGTGAGCACAGCGAATAATTCATTGTGGTTTTACTCTAAAATAAGCAAAAAAACTCTAGATTTCCGTAATCACTTCCTTTTTATGCACAATGTTATTAAAATAGTTTCACTGAAGGATGTATTTAAGAATAGTCTGATGAAATGTTTTATTGAGACGCATATATATATATATGAAAATCTTATTGTCCTTATTTATCCTTTAGATTTATTTTTAGTTCCCAAGTAAAGTGCGCTAACAATGTCTTTGAAATATTAAAAACTAAAATCACTTTCTATTTCTATATATGTTTTCCTTTACAACACCTGATGAAAAATATCCAGTAACCACAGTTGTCAATAAACATTCTACGTCCAATGGTTCTTAGTATTCGTAATTATAATTAAAGGCCTTTTTTCATTTTTTATCTTGGAACCACTTGTTTCTTAGCGCCATCTTAAAGTTTAAATGTAAACTAGAACGAAATTTCAATAAAGTACCTTGTAACATATCGAATGGTTAGTGATCGCAAGAAAAAAAAACATGCTCGCTGGCTGAATAGTTACAAAACCAAAAAGTTTTAAAAAATACTTATCAAATTACCATTGCTATCTTTCGATCTGTTTTTACACACAAACACGCAAAGAAACACCCAACAAAATCATAGATCGAAATAACATGTGCTGGGTGAAACCTGATTTATAGCATAAATGAGAGGTGGATTCTTGTCCTGAATTTTTTATTAGGTATCACTACTATTGTTCCCTATTTATTCATGATTTTCAAAGCTTGTTCATTTGGTATCCAAAATGATGAAATTGGAGGGGGGATTATTCATACATTTGTTTAATATACAAGTTGTTTTTTGTTTTAATAATCACCACTGTTTTATTGCTCAGTGGTAGAAGCCAAAGCGAACAGTAACCTGATTTCTCTTATTCTTATGTACAAAGGAGTCCGCAGGTGAACTGTTTAGGTAGTGTGATTGTATCTTTATCGGGCTTTCGGTTCATTTATCATACGGTTTAGTCTTAAATTATAGTTTCGTAATTTAAATCTAATCACGTTTTTTCTTGTTCAGTAGTGTATGAAGACCCACAGTGCCATCACTGCATTTACATCTAGAGCATACACGGATTAACGAAAGTTTTTTGCGTAGGGCACACAAAATTCTACGTAAGAAAATTTAGATATGAAGAATTTCAAGAAAACGCAACAACATTTACTTTGTAAACAACCACGTTCCAATTTCAGTTACTTTGTAAGACTGTTTAGAGCTGCATTTCCTACTTTCATAGCGTTCCTGGAAATACTTTGGCAAAACTTCTACACTTGTTTATTTTAGAAAATTATACAAAGACTGATCTTTCGTCTTGAGTCGGAGGTTTTGCATAACCAATCGTGCAGTGGGCTCTTTGGACCGCTGACTACACGCAAGCTTGTTGTGTCCAAAGTGTTTCGCGTGGCTTCCAAGTCGAGAGCTCGTGGGCACTGTGCCAGAGGAGCGAAGGGAAGCGTGGTTGTCTTTCTGTTCTGCCGGTTAATATACACGTGTTACAATTACTGTACTCTAGTAAAAACATTCACTTGGTGCCCGAGTTCGAACCATGTCTGTACTCGACTTCTTCGTAGAATGCCCTGGCAAACAGACAACCCTCTCTTTTGAGTATCTTACTTCCATTGTTAAGACAAAGTAGGACAAACTATACACCCACGTTAACCTGACGAGTGACTACTCTTGCGTAGCACACGATTAAACCATTCTAGCTGATCAAATGATTCATGATAACACTGGTAATTCTGTAGTTTTTATAAAGACATCTAATGGCCAGTATATCGCTAGTATGTAGAATGTGCGCATGTGACAGATGTAGTTGTTAAGCAGCAGATAATTCGAGATAATTCCAGCATGCTAAAATAAAATAGAACTTTGCAAGTATTTGTGTGTGCGTTTTGTCCGATCAGATTTCCTGAGAAAGCTGTCATTATTTCAATGGTACACTTCTGTAACTTTCGACCGATAATGATTTAAGCCGTTTGCTGTTTAGCCGTCATAGTTAAAATTAGTATTTGATGACATGTTGTCAATTAACCCTTATAATTGTTGGAAACAGATAAATCACTCTGGCTCTTATGATACCTCTATACTTTTTTTCACGCATTAGAGGCTCATGTCTAAATTTATGTAAAGTTACTGAGTTTTTTTTTTTTCTTTGTTCTTGCTAATCGTTAGTCGATTATGCTTGAAGCACCTGGTACGAAGGAAACAGGTTTAATCGATCAGCCCTTAATTATATGACATCATGCCAAGTTGAAGGTTTTAAACATGTATTTGCGTGCTTGTTAACAGCTAATTAGTGTGAATTGTATTCTTCTACATTACAGACTCTCCTGAGATTATCGTTAAATCACTTAACAACCATGTGAAAGGTATATTAGACAGCCTAGACTTATTAGGGTTGTAGATTTCTGTGGATACCTACTGACTTAGATTTATTGACAGATGAAATTTTGCTTCCTATGATGAGTCACAAAACAAAAACTTCCTCCCAACTAAAACATTAAGATGGTAATCGTCTGAGCTATGTTTCAGGGTGACTCGCGCAGGAGAGTCATCTGATTATGTTCCAGATTGATCCTCGTATGGTGTCAGGTAGCCCGCGTGAAACTTCCAATGACTTTTAATTAAACGTCAAATGACTCAGTTTTAGATCCATGTTTGAATATGATATAAGTGGGTTTTAGGCAATCTGTGCGAAATATATAATAAAAATATTAAAACAACTGACACGCTCTCCAATGACCCGTTTCTCCGTATCTTATGACTGAACTGCAGGGTCTTTGTTGCTAAGTGTCCCATATGCTCGAGTTTTCAGTGGCCCATACCTAAATATTATATGGTTTTAGCGATCCATTTCTAGGTATTATGTGATTAAGTTTCAGCAACCCATTTTTAAGTATTATGTTATTGAGTTTTCAATGACCCATATTTAAGATATGATTGAAATTTGAGTGTCTCATATTTAAGAGTAACATTTTAAGTTTAATTAAAGTATTTGTAAACAAAAATAGATATTTTTGAAAAAGAGAGGTTGTTTTTGTCAGAAATATATAGAAGTTTTAATACATTCGTGCCCAGAAGTTACATGTGAGTGATAAAGGTTATTGCAATTCTTCCTTTTTTACGAGAAACTATTTTTTGAAGTAATTTTAAACCGTCAGTATTGTTTAAGGCACTTAAAATATTAACTGGTGGTTTTAAAGAGCTAAAGTTTAACATATACGAAATGGTTAATCAGTGCAATGAAACACAGTATTCTTACATACTCAAAAGATAGAAAGAAGTAAGTGAATAAAACACACATAAACAAAATATTGGAAGCTTTGTACGTCCAATTAACTGATAACACACCCAACGTATGGAAGTCAATAAAACCAGAATGCATTTAGTAATGAGTTGGTTAAAGTCCCGATTGTGTCACAATGGACAGCATACCTTCCTTTTGAGAGAGACTTAGGATCTAATGCAGGTTCCTGCTGTGCCACTTACACACATGGAACCTCCATGCAAATGATCACAGCTAAGCAGTCAAAGTCTAAGATACAAAGTAACTGGTAATTAGTATCTGATGGTAACAACAAAATATTACTACTAAAAACTAGTTAGACTTAGGTGATCCTACAAGTTATAACTCGATCACCACAACCTTAACTTAAGTACGAAACAGACGTTTCTATCTCACAGCAAAAAAAGTAAGAAAAAAGTAAACTTGTCTTTTCTTAATCCATAAACTGCTTCTCAGTTAATAAGTCTTAGAAGGGTTAATTTTACTGTTTAATCTTGTAATATTCAATCTCGGGGATGTGTATGCTCTAATGGTTGAGACATCATGCTTTTTTTATTATTATTACTATATCCGAGAGTGAATACACGTGACTCATTTTGAAATGTTTATGTAATTATTTATCTGGAGTATATTTAGTATGGACTTTGTTTTGGATTTTTTTTCAGATTGAGAAAATCTACGTTTATTAATCATATCTAGAAATACTTATTGATATAGGAGCATAAATTCATGGGAATATTTATGAAATTACGTTCGATACATTAATATCATGATATGACATAATTTCTGCTCTTAGTTCTGTTTGTTAAATTCTACACTTCTCTGCATTGAGGTATTTTGAATAAAGTTTTGTTTAATCAACGAAGAAAATACACTTTTATTAGCGCGTAAAATGTAGGAATTGTTTGTGTTTTTTTCTACAAGCGTGTTTGCTTTTGGTGTTTAAGACTGTTCCTTAATGTATTTTAAAACAGCTTTCGTCAGTTGAGCTTCTACGTTCAAGAACGGTAAACGGCCTTTGGCATGACCCATGTCCGTCCTCCTTGGACAGTTCTCAGCGGTCGGAGTCTGATCCCCCACTCCTTTCTCAGTGTGGTATCCAAACGCCAATCAGTTTCCATGACAACCGCCTGTTTGAGAGGCAGTTCTTAGTCCCGCCTCCATAACACAACCAGCAAAATAAATTTGACGGTGCGTAGAGCGAGGTGTATGAGTAGCGAAAGCTGTTGAGGACGACAACAGATGCGTGTCGCTGTGTTCCTCGTGTTTTATTTGTAATATACTGAATGCTTCACAAGTGGACTAGATCCAAGGCCCACTTCTCACTGGTCATATTTTTAAACACTTCTACAAAGTGTGCAGTAACTTACCCCATCTAGTGGTCGGTTCTGAATCACGTGAGCCTTTAACGGTGGAGTGACAAGAATGATTGTCATACACATCAAGAGCATAGCCGAATAACATCGTTTTGAAAGGTTCAACCTGCACGTGATTCACATACCTAACTTTTCTCAGTAGACAATATTTCAATGAACTAAATACCAGGTTTTCAGATCTTCGTTGAAAACAATTTAGGAAGTTGGGCTGCACCAATAATACCGATTGCTGGGACATCGGCTCCTGAAAATTTTTCGGTCAAGCGTGTTGGAATCAGAAAACAGACTTCAAAGGTAGCTCGCCTACAAAAGTCTTGCTCATAGTAAGACGAACTGAGAGTCATTAATCGAAGTCATAAAAAACTCAATCAGCCTTTTTCAAAGAAAATCATTGGTTGATTTGTCGGTCTCTGTCTAAAGCCGGACAAAAATCAAGCATACCATTTCTTAACAGACACCATGAAGATGGTCCAGTGCGCTGGGTGCGATCGCCCTATCTTGGACCGGTTCTTACTGAACGTTCTAGACCGGTCCTGGCACGCTAACTGCGTCCAGTGTTGTGAGTGTAAATGTAACCTGACAGAGAAGTGCTTCTCTCGAGATGGAAAACTCTACTGTCGAAACGACTTCTTCAAGTAGGTTAATATCTCTAATTAAACTTGTGTAAAATATTCTTAGCTTGTCACCTACAGACTTAAAAGGAGTTTTATTAAAATGACCAACAATTGTTAAAAGTCCTTCTAATTATAAGCAAAAGTTATATCACGAAACTTGGGACTTACAAACGTCTGAATAGCCAAATATATTTAATCATTTCAATTGCTTTGCTAAATGAAGTCAGCTAATAAACTTTGTTTGACTTAGTTTGATTGCTTACCAAAGTTTTGTATGCTGTCTTTACTTGAAGGTACCTTTATTGTTTGTAGAAATGTGCTACTTAACACGAAGTCTTAATTTTATATTTCTAGAAAATTTTGATTTTATCAGAATATATTTGAAAAGAAAAATGGTTCATGTTAATTGAAATTGGTTTCATTTCACTATTCAAATCAAAAAGAAAAGATACGCATACACGAATTTATATTTCCTTATAATAGCAAATCACGCAGCATTTCGTATATTCAAAATATATATATTACGGTTAAGTACGGTCCTAAATTATTTGCCATTCCCCTGTCTTAATTGCTCTGGTGTGGTACGTGGTTTGCATCTAGTGATATGAACAAGTACGTTCAAATGTATACGCTAAGAAGAAACATTTTAAATGACACTGCTGCTGTAAAACAGTTCCATACATTCGTTTCAGGTATTTAATTCAACTCACGGAAACTGACAATTTGGATATCCCTGACCAACGTGCTCTCCACGTGTGTGTAGGTAGTAAATAGTTCTAGTTTATCTGCGAAACAACATGCTTCAGTGCTTATGATAGTCACAGCAGATTAGAAACATTTATAGTTGATACAAAGCCTGAGAAAGAGTATAATTTAACGTGTGTGTGTCTATTTGTATATTGAACCTGAGCAACCTTCCGTACTTTTATACACATGTAAATACTTACTTTTACAAATAGGATTAACCGTTTCTGTTCTAGTTATCAAAGACATTTTTCCCGTATGACTAAATCTAGATTACCGATAGTTGTCGTCATGGTAGCTTCTCTATTTCTACTTTCTTTACATTTTTGTATTCCAAAACCCATTGACTTGTCTTTCATTTAGTATGTTTGTTTATATTGCTCAGTGATTACCTAAATAATGGTTTACGTCCACTTCTATTCCCTAGCTTCCTTGAACGTATGTACAAAATAAATGTAAAGTAGCAAACTATATTATTTTTCTAGTTCACTGCTGCAGTCATCCAATAGAGCTGAAATATGATTCGAATTTGTAGTTTTATACAAATTTTAAGAGTAATAGTTGTATTTGTTTGATTTTGGTTTAGCACAAAGCTACACAACGAGATATCTGCGCTCTGTCCGCTGAGGGGATTGAACATGGAATTCTAGCATGATAGCCATTCAAGAATACCGCTGAGCCACAGAGAGACAATTAATAGTAACCAAACTTCCTCTCTCTGTGAGTTCTTAGCCGTCATTTGGAAATTTAGTTCATATGAAAAAGATACTAATTTATAAAACACATATATGTTGAAAATAAAACTCTCATAAACGAATTTCTTTTGATTTAACATTTGGTTAACGTCAAATATTTTGTTGTCATGCACATCTCGACTTTTTGTTCAATGAAAAAGGGAGTTTAAAACATGTTGACTACAACTTTAAAGCATTTTCTAAGGATTATTTGTTTGTTTTTTGAATTTCACGCAAAGCTACACGAGGGCTATATGCACTAGCCATCTCTAATTTAGCAGTGTAAGACTAGAGGGAAGGCAACTACTTATCACCAACCACTGCCAACTCTTGGGCAACTCTTTTACCAAAGAACAGTGGGATTGACCTTTACATTATAAAGCCCTTACGGCTGAAGGGGCGAGCATATTTGATGCGACGAGGATACAAACTCACAACCCTCAGATTGCGAGTCAAGGACCTTAACCACTTGGCCAAATCGGGCATTTTCTAAGGATTCATTTGGAATAAAATGCTTTTAAGTTATCTGTTCGAAATGTCTTAATAACTTTTGAAATTAACTATTTTAGCCCATAATTTCGAGAAGTTATTCTCATAGGTATGGCTTTATAAAACACTTAGTATTAAAGTATTTAAAAATTTACACTTCAGAAATGGCCCCCCAGTGGCACAGTGGTATGTCTGCAGACTTAAACACTAAAAACCGGGTTTCGAAACCCGTGGTGGGCAGAGCACTGATAGCCCATTGTGTAGCTTTGTGCTTAATTATAAACAAACAAAGAAACAAACTTCAGAAATGACTGAACCAAATTTGTAAGACTCGTGTCTATTCACTTATACCATCTCGTTTAGTGATCTGTAACTAAAATGTACAAGACACATCCCTTTAATTTGGTGGTTCTAAGTTGTAACGCAAAGCAACTACATATAAATACGTTATGCAAGATATACACGTAATTATTCATATAAAAGTTGGGATACTTTTTGTCTGTACTATGTTTTAATTAGTTTTGCAGTTAAGGCTTAGTGCATATAATAATTCCATCTTCAGGGGCAAGAAAGCGTCTCAACTCCACAGTTTGAAATATGACCAGAAACTATAAGGAGTTGTATAGACTTTGTGTTTATTTTTCATCAAATTCTGTTCTTAAAGCGATTAATGACATGAACATATTTAAAGTAACTAGTGAGTAAATTCTATTAAGCTCTAATGTAAATTACACATCAGTTCCAGAAACATCTCATCTATACCAAATGTGTTCAATGATTTCTTCCTTTACTGTTCATTGCTATTCTCGACAGAATAAAAATTTGAAAGCAAACGAAAGTTTGGGCGTTTGTATAATAATTACATTAAAACAAATAATTATAGTTGAAAAATTCACTAGTTCAGGTCTTTATTAAATGAAAATGTAAAAACGTAAAATCTGATACACAGGAGATAAAAGAAAGTTACAGTTTACCTATAACGAAACGTACATCTACAAAATGTGATGTATTATCAGTATGTAAGTATCATAAATCAAGTTTAGGATAATGGATATAGTATCAGAATATCATCTATCAAACTATAGCACAACAACGATATAATCGAAAAATAATCCATTAACTGAAAGATAACAACAGTGATTCCAAATATTATTTCTCGGCTGTATTATAATGAAAAGGTATCGAAAATCCGTGCAATATTAACATAATGTGCATCAACTGCAAACAACGATAATAGTGTCAACTTGCCATTCGTTACTTGCTTGACGACGTTAAGATATAGAAATATCACCGATAAACTTCACTAAACAGACATTATTCATTGATAGGAAAACATTGTAATAATAATCTAAAAAAATATTTGTCAATTGTAAAACAACGTATTACTATCAAAGTATTATCTATCAACTAAAATGATAGGCTCGAAACATCATCCATCAAATGCAACACAGTAACTATATGTTTTACACCCTTTGCAAGACTATGTGATATTTTCTTAGCCAATCTTTGTTCCTTATAACTTTAAATAGCTCTAAAAATACATTTTTTTGTATTTTCACTCATAGAACGTACAAAGCAATTTATACTAGTGTATGCGTATTTAAATGCGGACATCGGTGTTGTAAAATAGATAAGCTCTCTAGCCATAAGTTCAGTGTTAAGTTGATACTTATCAGTGCCACTCACTGATACACTGAAGAGTGATTGATTCGTGACGTCTGTTTGCATTATTACAGTCACTTGATACATAAGTGATAGCACTGATTCTTGTGGTTCGTTAATGGAAAGTGGCCAATTACTGAAGGACTTAAAGAACTCTATTGTGAAATAGGAACATTATATACTTTCAGGCACATGGAAAACTTTATGAGTTATTTATGAATAATTTGTTGTTGTTTTTTTTCCATTCCGGTTTACCGAATATACGCATCTATAAAAAGCTATGCATTTGTAAAATGCTCACAGCTAAAATGCGTAATAACTTTGCTAAAAGTACTATTTGCTGTTATTACTGTATATTTTGTTATTTAAAACTTTAAATTTTGCATTCGTTTAGAATGTACTAGCCTTTTCTCTTTTTGTAACATTTGAATATCCAAAAAAACTGAATAATATTATTGTCTTATAATAACAGAATTATATGTCTAAGGGGAATGGTTAATGATTTTATACACAAACATTCATGAATTTAAATTTACCAACTGAAAGTTTGATGAAGTGTTCTTAAGAAATGGTATCAGAGTTCAGGTATTCTACATATATTGCCTGATCAACAAATACCGCTGAAGGTGAACCTGATTTACCACATCTCTTTGGTAGAAAATATTACATTAAACACCGAACAGCACGTGTCCTAAATGTTAGCAATGCTATACTTGATTCGTTTTTTCTATTAAAACAGACGATTTTAAAGAACAAAGAACTAAAAAACACCACCAAAACTAATGTATTTAACATTCGTGATAAAACAAATTTAAATATATTCTTCTATATAGTTACTATAGGAGGATGTAAGTTAACATTACGTTATAGACTTTATAAATGTATGTAAGATAACAACAAAAATAATCAACTGTTTTTTTTTAAATCAACAAGAGAATTAAAGAGTTAAACTATATATATTCTTTATAAAATATAGCTGGCTTACGTATCTTTCCTTCGTATTTGTATTGTATAAGACTTGTGTATAATTTAATTTATGTTATTTAAAATGAACTTTAAAATTTCCGTATATTTATCATATGTATACACGTGATTTTGCTGTAGCACTACATCAGCGACACACCGATTAATGGGAATATAGATTTAGATAAACGATTAACAGTCCATGTTTGTAATGTTTAGAAGCTATACAGCATCATATGTATGTATACACACACACACTACTATTAACGTTACTACATCATGACAGCACATACAGCTGTATAAACAACGCGTAATATTTATATTCAAGAGAAGAAAAAATTAGTTTGATTTTAATGTTTTTTGCGCATGTTAATACGATATTGTTGTCTCAACAATGCCATTTTTAACTAAGAAAGATAGTGTTGTTTCAACAATGCTATTCTGCATTCTCGATCAATTTTACTTTTTTTCTTAAAGATTTATATTTAATTGATTAAATGTTAATACTAAACCATTATAGTTTGTGTGTATGTATACTGATCTAACTTTGATGAGACATAAGCCGAAACACTGAAGATTACAAACAATTTAAACTGGTTTCCTGGAGTTGGCGGTCACTTATTTATATTAAAAGAGTGTACTGTATTAATACAATAATTACTTTAGATAAATACTATGGACAACTACGAAAATCAAACTCTGGGCAGTAAAAAAATGTGCTATAATAGGTATTATTTTAACACTCGAACAACCACTTACTCCAAAAAAAAAACAACTTTTATAAATGCCTGAAGAATAGAGTGTTTTATTATTATTATTCCCAGGTAGTACAGGTGTTTTTACTAGCAGGGTCTGTTTTACAGCCTGCACACCTATCTTCTTGTGTACGTCCCCAATAAATACACAATCAAAACTTCGAACCGTATCAGCCAGCAATATCACTTTTCCAGTAGATGAATAACACCCCTCACCCCTCGTACCCACCCAAAGGACCAGCGGGAGGTGTGAAAGCTTCTAAAGCTAAAAACCTGGTTTCAATACCTGTGGTGAACATAGCACATATAGCCTATTGTGGTGTTGTGCAGATAATTACAAAAATACAAGAATATTAACTTTCAAATCGGAACAGTTGCATGCATGTAACGGTGTTTCATTAAATACCACTTTTCTATTAATAATGTTTTTGCTGGATGACCATGTCATAGGACTTAAGAACAATTTGATTGGTTTCAGTATTTGAATGGATATAAAACCATACTCTGCTGAATATAAAATATATAAACGATCAACAGGTGACAAGCTATATTATTAACACACTCCTTCACGATGATATCTGGGTTGCTTGTATTACTTCATACGTGTTTTTTGCTGAGTTGAACGAATAAAAATAAATTTTGATAATGAAATGTACGTGTTAACGTAGAACTGTAGTACATAGAGAGTGTTTATGTAGATTTATATTATACATTGTTCTATTTTTAATAACGATTTTCATACGTATGCTCACATTCAGTTTACGCAACAGTCGGGAATGCATATAAATGATTGTCATGTTAACTGATGTATCTAAGTTGGTCAGTTTCATGAATCTGCAGTTATAACGTGCCTTTTACTTTTTCTCACTGTTCTATTAAGTGTCTTCCTTATAGTGTTCCATTTACGAGAGATTGGAATATACAGCTAAGATATTTGATAAATAAAACTTCGGAACTGGTTGATGTACATTTTACATACAGCGCAAACTAAGATGGTTCAAAAATATATTCAAATCTTATTTAGTAGTTAAGTCATTTGCTGATTTATCAGTTTAATGCGAGGCTTAATATTAGAAAAATCAAAGAAATGCATTCGCTTTTTACATGAAAATTGCAATAGAAATGATTGTCCATTAACATAGTCACGAGTATATATCTAAAAATGATAACTGCTATATTTTTGAAACAATTTTTGAAAAGTTCCACCCGTTTAAACACTAATAGTAGTCACACCTTTGCTAAACATTTCAAATGTTAAATAACATACAGGCTTTATTTGGCTGTAAGTCTAAGAATATTTATTTATTCTTTCATTTCTACAAGATACTGAAATACGCCTATATGTATTATCTAGTATTTTAACATGAACTTAAAATACAATACCTTCTATAATATGTTTTACATTTTTAGTTACAATAAATCATTAATAATTTTTTGTATTGTGGAAGAAGTTATTGTTTTGTTCTATATAAACAATCTTATATATATATATTTATTTGTAATGCGTGTACACGAATATACAGGTGTTACTATGATAGACACAACGAGAAGAGGTTTGCGATAATTATTTTCTAAACTGATTGTTCTGCGTGATTTGTCAAGTTACTAGAATACATTAACTATAATATAACTTATAATAGTTAAAGAAAGGGAAAGGTTTTTTCCGCCTTTCGAATAAATACTTATTTCGACCAACTTTTAAAAGCATCTATTAAAAAAAATACTGATACATAACATGATATTTTTGGTGAATATTTTATCAGAACTTTTGGATAATGTCCATAAAGTAAAAAGTAAATTGCTGTGACCCATACAAGGGCTGTTCAAAAAATACGCGGACTGACGTCATAAAACAAAATGTACTTTATTTAGAAGTTACAGGTCTGGGACCCACCCTTCAAAGTATTCTCCTCCCCAACGCACACACGTATCCCAACGGTGTTTCCACTTGTTGAAACAGTCCTGGTACGCTTCTTTTGTAATGTCCTCCAGCTCCTTCGTCGCATTTGCCTTAATCTTGGGAATCGTCTCAAATCTTCTTCCTTTCAAGGGTCTTTTGAGTTTGGGGAACAAGAAAAAATCGCAAGGAGCAAGGTCAGGTGAGTAGGGGAGGTGGGGAAGAACAGTGATCGAGTGTTTGGCCAAAAACTCACGAGTTCTGAGGGCTGAATTTCGCAGCAACGCGGTGCATCTTCAATTTTTCGGTCAAAATCTCGTAACAAGATCCAACTGATATCCAACACTCTTCAGCAAGCTCCCTGACAGTCAGACGTCGATTTGCCCGCACAAGGGTGTTGATTTTGTCGACGTGTGGGTCGTCAGTCGACGTGAAAGGACGACCAGGACGCTCATCATCTTCAATGGACTGTCGACCATCCTTAAAACGTTCATGCCATTTGAAACATGCCGTACGCTTCATAGCAACATCACCGTAAGCCTTGTTAAGCATAGCAAAGTTTCAGTCGCAGATTTTCCAAGTTTAACATAAAATTTCACAGCAAGTCGCTGCTCCTTCAGGTCATTCATTCTGAAATCCGCCAAACGAAAAAATCGCACTTCACTTAAAACCGCGTAGCTAATACACAAATGAAGATATCTGCAATCGGGAAATGGCGTCGTAATCAGCTGATCTGTGCAAACCTAGCGACACCAAGCGGATTCCCCTGAAACCAACAGGAGCCGCGCAAATCAAACAGTCCGCGTATTTTTTAACAGACCTCGTATAGTGCCACTATTTTTTGTTAAGCCAAATTGGTGTACACTTGCCAAGCATAATTTTACTTAGAATTCAATTCAATAATGTACTACGCGTATCATAAATGAGAAGGGCTAGATAAATAAACATGTTTATTCTAATTCCACTGAGCAGATGCGAAAAACAACATTAGTTAATTGCAGTGTATATTTAAATTACCGCACACACCTGGATCTTTCCGGATGAAAATCAGTACGCTTAAAAAAGTTACTTACAGGAAGCTATCAATATGGAACAATAGGTATCCAGTTTTGTGAGATATGTTGATGTCATTGATTTTGTTGTGTAATGGCCATCATTTATTTCCTCAACTAACGTTTGACGACTACTTATCCGATTTTGCTGATGTAGTAAGTTGCGAAGAGACACCCATTTAACAGCCTAGAGGTTGCTGTGATTCCTCAACTTAAGATTAAACAGGTTTAGTAATTGGGTTTTAATACGATTATCCATCTACAGCTTATTAGAGACAAGACTGAAAAGTGGCTTCTTCTGCGCGGGACTAGGATAAAAGCAAACTCCGCTGACGGTGAGACTTTTATCACTTTAAGGGTCATTCCCGACTTTTTACATCTACGATGGCATAGGGACAGTCACACTTTGTTCAAGTGCATGGATATAAAACTAATATCGCGGAACAGACAAAACGTTCTATTATAACCTGTTATGCAAAATAACTGTTTCTAAGACATATTTTATAAATTAAACCTATTTACCTCAAAGTCCATCACAAGAATTATTTCATTTATGGATCTCCACTTTGTTACAATATTTTGTATTTTGAGAAGCCAGCCAAGACATAAGTGAATATTCTATTGATTTTGTGTGTGCGTGATTGTAACATCTTTTGCTCTCAACCACATCAGTTCAATTTTATTGAATGTAACATCTTTAAACACTTTTTATTATTTACGTCCACTCTATTGTTTGAAAATTAATTAACTGTTTACGCTATAAATGACTCTAGCGAGGGTTTGACAAACTATTTTTTTCAACTATGCCTGTTTTATTATTCAGAGGTGTTAAAATATGAACAAAAGTAAATTTAAATGATCAAACAAAATTATTATCCAATAATACTTTGCTTTCTAATGATCAAACAAAATTATTATCCAATAATACTTTGCTTTCTAATGATCAAACTAAATTATTATCCAATAATACTTTGCTTTCTACCCTATAATGAAACGAGAATAGATAAAACGAACACTCACATTTTATATCCATTATATTTCTCTGTTTTTTATTTGCAGTTCGAGGTTTTTAACGCGGATCGGTTCCCAAAGAGTTCGTGTTCAGCTATAAATAAATAAAATACACGTGCATATGTATTGGCTAATTTCCTTTGGTTCCTAGGTAATAAAGTTAAATATAATAGTAAGCATTTGTACTGATTTAAAATAATCCCACAAGTCAGTCAAAGCAGCAGTCAGTGTTTGTCAAAGAGATGGTAATGATAAAGCAATACTCTTTACGTGTATTTTTATGCTATTTTAACTAAAAAAACGAATATGAAGTCGCTTATGCAGTAAAAAAGCTGTTAGCCGGCTCTAAATTTGGTACCGATGAACTAAAAAGAGTACTATTTGCCAAAAAACTTACGCCTATTTATAGGTTTCTCTAATCGAATAATTGGATTTTAATATAATTTTTATAAAGCGCCTGCGGCTCCAAAGTTCTCGTAAAATCTTCGTATTTCTTCGTTACATGCAATAATTATTTAAAGTTAAGTCAAACAGATATATGCAAGTGTTTCCTTTAAAAGTCGATGTCTCGCTTAGTGTTATAGTTATTTCATAAATATAATGTATTATAAATCAAACCACGATTAGAAATACATAACTGAGGTTAGAGGTCGCTTAGCTATGTGGTTAATATTGTGCTCTGTTGATTCTCTTATTTGAAGCATGGCTAAAGACAAAATTCTCTTGGATATCCTGATTCTACTTGTTCCTCACTTTCTATGTCTTGTGTGAGAGTTTCCTTTAAGCGGATTGCTTTGACAGTTCACGTAGCTTACACTATTTTTGTCGCCTACAGTCCAGCACTAGTCTGCTCTTATCTGGATTTCTATGATTTTATTCCGCGATAAAGACGTTCTTGCAAAGGTGCGAAGAAGATAATGGAGAGGCTTTGCATCTACTGTCAAAGAGGGCGGAAGCGGAGAGATTCTATTAAACCGATTTCAAGTTGAACAAGAACGGTTCATTCTAAGAAGATAATTTCTAGGAAGCTTCTTAGTCTCTTGACAGAAAAAATCAACTAATTTTCAAAAGTTACTGGATTTGTGCCTTTAGTATTGTCATTCACATTGAAGATAGCACACTCTGGTATCCTACAGTCGTGTGTCTAGGCTTACCAGCTCTACCTACTGCACTTTAACTTTTTCAGCTATACTGCTTTTAACCAACAGTGTTGACTTATTTATCCTCTTAAAACTTTAGAAATTACGAACCAAGCACAAAAACTATATAATGTTCTTGACAACTATGTAGTATTTATTCGCCCCCCATCCCAATGGTCCAGGAGTATGTCTGTGGATTTACACGGCTAGAAACCGGGTTTCGATACCCGCGATGGGCAGAGCACAGATAGCCTATTGTGAAGCTTTGTGCTTAATTCCAAACAAACAAACATTTATTCATAAATAAAACATTTTAAAGTAACCTGATAAATTACGCAAGTTCGTGTTTGTGCTGACAACCGATAAAACGTAACATGTGAAAACAAAGTAATTTTTTGTATGCAGATCTTTACAGCATTATTGAAGTGCAAAGTACCAAAGAGTCCGCTAACATTGTCTTTGTAGTGTGGCTTGGCATGGCCAGGTGGATAGGGCGCTCGACTCGCAATCGGAATTGAAGGTCGATGGTATCGAATAACCGTCATATCTAACATGCTCACTCTTTCAGCACTGAGAGCGTTATAATTTGACGGTCAATCCCACTATTCGTTAGAAAAAAGTAGCCTAACAGCGGGCAGTGGGTGGCGATGACTACTGTCTTCCCTCTAGTTTTACACTGTTAAATTATGGACAGTTAGTGCAAATAGTCCTCATGTAACTTTGCGCGAAATTCAAAAACAACAACAACAAAAAAACACTATGTAAGGATTTCACGGTCTCCAATATTAAAGCAGTATAGAAGTCATCTTCATTTTTTCTCTAGAAAAGATAGATATGAAGGGCTACCTAGCATAGACGCTCTATCTCCGGGGTGTAGGCCAGTTCTCATCTATCCAGAGCGTCCCAAAGTCAAAAATCAGCGAATAGCTAAAACCTATATTTCTTATTTTCGTTCATCGTAATTTTCTTCAGTAGACTCAGCGCCGACCTAGTTCTAGGAGTAACTATAATTTTATCATAATTTAATAAAATAAAACAGTTTTCACGATCTTCCACTACCTATATTGTTACTGTTTTATGCAAAATAAAAAAGTAAACAAATCATAATTCTAGAGATAATTCTTTGAAGATATTTATTTTTTTTACATTACTTTGGTGTTTCCTTATAAAGCTCAAATACAAGGTGAAATAGAATTACCAGCCAATAACAGATAAATATTAGGTATATGCAATATGAAGAATACTCAATGCTTTGTACATTATACAATCGTGGCCTTTAAGGAACCAATGTCTGTATTATGTATGAATCGAAGACGTAAAAATAAATTAATACAGTTAATCAGGAGCTAGATATGAGGAGCTACCTAGCATAGTCGCTTTATCTCCAATATATATCCAGAGCGTCCCAAAAGTCATTGAATAGAGCAAAATAGTCTTCACGATATTTAACTACCTATTGTATTATTATTCTATGTAAAATTTATAAAGTTTTAAAATACATTATATAACCTTGTAAACAAAAAACGCCGTCTTATAAAAATGTAAACGAACAACTATTGAGAAACAATTTATCCTTAATAAAACAAGCTATGCAAAGCTAGCAACTGGACTTAAAAATGAAAAAGAACTAAGCAAGATAGGGGTAGAAGTAAACATAACACTTAAGCCGGATAATAATCACACAGCAGACTTAAACGTTCCGACTTTATATGAAGAATAAAATACTTACTTTAACGGCTTCCTCACTGGCAACACAAATAAAATCAGAATTTCCAATCGTAAAGTGTTGCTCTATTGTAAATTAGTCAAAAAAGTAGTATTCTAAAGCTAATTAAACGAAAGGTATAATGATTGAAATTGATATTTTATCAAACACCAAGTTTTCGAGAGATAAAGTGGGGAAGCCAATAGTGTAGAGGTTGTATTCTTCATGTAAAGTCGACATGGCTTACATTCTTAAATGTGACTATTAGCTAAATCAAGTTATATACCCACTTCAATCTTATTTTGTTACTTATTTTCAAGTTTACCAGCCAACCCTACATAACTTTCTTATTTTGCAATAAATGTTTTCTCTCATACCTGTATAATAGAGATATAATCATAAGAGATATTGAATATAGCTTATGATCAATAAGTTGTCACCGACCAGTACTTATATTGTAAGCTCTGCTAGGTATTTTACACGAACAAAGGATCTCACCAATCAATGTTATCTATAATCATACTGTACGCTCTAGTAGCGGATAACTACATATTGAATAAATAGTTTTAGCGGCTTTTTTCCGCACTTGAAACATAGTTGTGATAAGTAACCTTTTGGGTAAAATGATTAATATGTGAATATCAAATGCAGATACAACACCTAATTTAGAGCAGGCATACCTGGACATTAAAAAAACAAAAAAATTATCTATATTTCAGTGTTGCTGATAAACATTTGAATCGTATATACAAAGGATAATGAAACTGGGAAGTTAATTAGGAACACAACTGCATACTGAGATTAATGAAACGGCTAGAATAGAGTGAGATAGAACTGCCCTCACGATGAACGACTGACCACTAGAGCTTTGTTTGAGTCTCGGACCTCGGATCCTTCAATCTGCAACCCAACACGCTAAGAGGAATATACATGGTTCTTTAATACTTTAGGTTACTTTTATGGGGGAAATGACAATACGTCTGTGTGAAACTTATGACTGAATTTCTAAGTATCATAAGTAAGATAATACATGTTTTGGTCAAATACCTGTAGATCCATCATTACATGATTTCTAATTTTTAATGTTCTAAATGTATTTATTATTTTATTTATTATCTATTACCAGACACTTTTGAAGGTTACCCTCTCATTTTACGAAACAAATGGACAAAATCAGTTAGAATAGCGTCTGAACAAAATTAACATATGACTAAATTAAAATTTTTCTCAGTAAACACGCAATTTTACAGCTACTTAATACAAGTATTGTCCCTTAAACATTTAGAAGATAATGAAATTTTATTGCATTAAGAAAAACTATAAAGTATGTTACAAGACATTGGAACATCAGAAATGATAAAAAATATATAATAGTAAAAATGTTCAAATATATAAATTCCCATTAAATATATACAGATAAGAGGGTAAACTAAAACAAGTTAACTAATTATCCACTAAGGACTAGACTAGGTAAGTAGGTGAGCATCATATCAAGGTGTTTTAATAACCAAGTGATGCAGAGTTTAACCTATGTCGCTAGTTTCATCTAAATCTCATCTCAAAATAACATATAAAGAATTCTTCACACAAAACGTTAGAAAGGTATCTGTACTGGTAACTCTCTCACATCCACCAGACTTAACTTTTCTTCGCCAGCGCCACATATGAGATAAAAAAATTGATAAGAAATATGGGTGGTCAAGCCAATAACGTATCGTATCACATCCAAAGTTGCCATTTATGGGAAGGTAGTCGCTCTTAATGAAATACTATAAAAAACAGCAAAAACAATTACTATAACCGCAACACTGTGGGAGTTAACTAAAATGTATCTCCTGAAACTGGCATTCAACTCCATGATGGCCAATTACTTACGTAAGCAGCATAATAAAGACAGAGATGTCCAGGTTAAAGCTTACTATTGCTATGAAAGTCTCTCTATCTCTATTTCTATATATGTATATATATATACTGTTATCTTGTATGTGTGATGTTTTTATCTGCATGCATAAAAGTTGGATATTTAAAACATAATAACAACATACTTTACTGATAAAATAAAAAAATAACTAAATTTTACGAAATTGGATCACTTAATTTTTTACTTTTTGTCAAAACTAGTGTGAACTTTGCACCACTGTTCTTTACATATTTCGTAAATATTCACAATTTTAATGTTATATATTTCACGCGTCTAGACGGTTTTCCAATAATGCTTAGTGCTTTTTCTTTCTAGGCGATTTGGAACCAAATGTGCTGGCTGCAGTCAGGGGATATCCCCCACAGATTTAGTTCGAAGAGCTCGCAACAAGGTCTTTCATTTAAAATGCTTCACCTGCATGGTGTGTAGGAAACAGCTGTCAACAGGAGAAGAGCTGTATGTTCTGGACGAAAAGTGTTTCATTTGTAAGGAAGACTATCTGAATAGTCGACACAATCAAGGTGAAATTTGTTGTTGGACATCTTTAAACATAATATGATTATGTTTTATCTTAAACTTAAATACCAAAAGTCTTTACGAAGCTTAAAACGTGATTTTTCTTTACATATTTTTCTTGCAAAATAAAACGAAAGGATAAACCTAAAAAAATGTATTATTTTTTCCATTTCTAATTTTTCATTATTTTAAACAGAGGAGGCTTGATAAATTAATTATTTAATTCTTTTCGTGTAAGTTCTATTCTTCACAAACTCATGATTTCACCTCGTGTCTCTAAATTTGCTTATTCACAATGTCATCCTTTTGTATCTCAGGACAGCTGGTACGGGTATTAACACTTTTACTAATACAGCAGAGAACAACGTTTCGACCTTCTTAGGACATCTTCAAGTCAAAATGTTGTTCTCTGCTTTATTAGTAAAAGTGTTAATACCCATACCAGCCTTCCTGAGATACATTTTTACTTCAAGTGGTTTTCTCGTCATCGTGAAGTCACAGTTTTATTCACTGTCTCTAAGTTTTCTTCTTATCATCCATGATTTAATGTTATGTTTTCTCCTTGTAAAACCATGTTTTACTATTGTGTCCCTTAAGTTATTTTTATTCAAAAGCTCATTATCTATTCTCGTGTCCCTAACCTGCTTTTTGGACTTATGATTTAATCCCGTGTCACTAAACTACAAAAAAAAGCTGTAAATTAAAACAAATTGTGCCATTTCACAACGAAGAAATATTAAGTTTTCCAAACACAAACTTTCGTTAACTGTAATACAACTGTATGTTGTAGTGCGGCAAATAGATGTTTTTGTGTGTCTTCAACATCACAAGTGTGCGAGTTTCAGTTTAGTATTTTAATACATTGTTTTGTTGTAAAGACACATTTTTAACGAGTTCTGGTTTGAATCTTTCGGACATAACTTACGATAGACACGAATATCATTCTTCATTTGAAGTGATTTAATAACGTTTTTATGCAGTATTTGGGTTACAGTTTAGGCTCTTAAGTGTATGCCTAATTTACTAATAAGATTGATTAAGTTTAGATTGTATAAAATTCAACACAAAATTGTTCACCAGTCAAAATATTTTTGTGTTTTGTTTTGTTAGCCTGGAATGATTGTGTTGTTTCTAACTTGAACTTCTGTAGGAGACAGACATCCACACGGCAGACTTGTGTTTCACAAAACATGAGTTGTGTTGTTTCTAAGATTTCCTTTGACAAGATCGTGATTTCATCCCTTATAGCCATAAGTTTTTTTCTCTCCTCTAAACCTGACACATTTTTTGGTATCTCTTTTCTGTGTTATGTGTCTCCTTTCCAACTTCATCCTTTCCGGAGGTATTATCAATTGTTCTCTTCCTCTCTTATTCTCTCACTCTAGTTTGTCTTTCAGCAGTTGGTTCAGAAACAGCAATCACTCAATTTTGCAACATCTGTTTGTTCTCCACAAATCTTTCACGTCAGGAGTATTCTTCTGTAGAAAGGTACAGAAAGAAATAGTGAATAGCTTGGAATTTTAAAGGTCTAAACGCATACAGTAAAAATTCAATACTGTGGCATTTGTAACTTAATTGTAAATGTTTCAGTGTGTTAATTAGAACGTAGACATCTTGCCTAATTCTAAATTATCAAACATAGTAGGTGAAACACCAATTCAATAAATATGTTTAACTTCAAACAGCAAATAAACTGAAGTACAAGAGGAAAAATGTATTACAACCAATTTAGAATAGAAAACACGTGAACATAAATAAAAAGAAATAGAAAGATTTGCTAGTCATCCATAATCTAGTAGTGTAAGACTAAAGGGAAGGCAGCTAGTCATCACCACCCACCATCAACTCTTTGAGCGATTATTTTACCAACGAATAGTGGGATTGACCGTCACATTATAAAGCCTTCACGGCTGAAAGAGCGAGCAGGTGTGATGGGAATTCGAATCCGCGACCCTCGGATTACGAATTGAGTGTCTTAACCACCTGGCCATGCCGGGCCTGAAACAGAAAGGATAAAAGTAAAACGAAGCGATACACGTAAATTATTTGAGATATCTGCTATGTTAATACATGGAGTAAACTACAGCGCTTGTCTAGAAATAAACTAACAAACAAACAAAACCTTTAAAACTGATAGTAAGGTGTCCATTCTTGTGATGTAAATATTAATAGTTATGTGGTATAGCAAATCCTTATATTTTTCAATCTTGTTTAGAAGACTGTGTCGTTATATTTTAGGGAGGTATATTTGTCTATTCATATTCGTGCAGAGAAACCATTACCATCCATATAATAACAAGTTAGACTGTCGTGTAGATATTTAACTCACCGGTCAATATAACCCGCCACATTTAGCGAAGGAAACGTTAAAGAAAACCTTGAAGTTTAAATCACCATTCATAGCAACTCGGCAGTTTCAACTACTGAATCTTAATGAGGGCCTCGGGTCATTGTAGCTCTTTACTACTGTGATATTCAAGGTTTTATATCAGAATA
This sequence comes from Tachypleus tridentatus, assembly GCF_004210375.1. Taxonomy (NCBI): domain Eukaryota; kingdom Metazoa; phylum Arthropoda; class Merostomata; order Xiphosura; family Limulidae; genus Tachypleus; species Tachypleus tridentatus. Next base: position 102,669,255 of record NC_134837.1, on the reverse strand, counting down.
GGCAAAGTTGTTGTTGCTCAAGTTTTTAGCGCAAATATAGACAATGGACTATCTGCGCTTTCTTCACTGCGGGGAATCAAACCCTAGATTTAGCTTTATAGGTCCGAATAGTTACCGCTAACCCACCAGGAAGCAAATGAACAAAGTACTGATAGCTCTCATTCACAGGAAACATAATTTCTATATTGAATCCAGAACTATACATGATCTGTTAACAACAACAAGAAATGAAAAAAAAAACACTCAAGTTAAAAATCTTCCGTTTAGTTAAGTGTACACAGCTTTAATTTTCACTGGTAAAATTTTCATATTATCGGCCAAGAGTTAAACATTCTTATAACAATATATATATATGTATATATATATCCTATATTATTTCGTTTTAACGCAGAACCATATAATGGGCCATATATGTTCTGTTTACCGAGTGGAATCGAACCCCAAAATTTTAGTGTTGTAATTCCGTAAAGTTACCTGTGACCCACGTTGGTATCTTTTACATAACATTCTTGATAGCTTCTAAATTTTTGTTTAAACGTGTTTCGTTCTGATAATACATTAATCATTTTACATTAATGTGCAAACTCTTCTTAGATAATTTGTAACGGAATACATGTTGTGTAAACTCTCTTTAGATAATTTGTAACGGAATACATGTCTGTGTAAACTCTCCTTAGATAATTTGTAATGGAACACATGTCTGTGTAAACTCTTCTTAGATAACTTGTAACGGAATACATGTGTTTGTGTAAACTCTTCTTGATTTCGAGCTGCGGACGAAAGGAAAGGAGGGCAGCTAGCCAGCAGTAGCCGCTGCCATTAAAGTTTGACACTGAACCGAATCAAAGCATAGTCTATTACTTTTGTAATGTGCCTAAAGTTCAAAATTTGAGCACTATGCTTCGCAGCCATTCCCAAAATCCAAGTTAAAATTGATCGTTAACAAACGTGGATGTGATGTTTAACTTTATAGAAAGACCCAAAAAGAGCGAAATTCTCTTCTGTTGTAAGGTTCATTCTTCTAATTAATTTAATAACTAAACTATGACAGAAAATTATAAATGCAGAAATTATTGAAGTAATGGGATATTAGTATTGTAATAATCATACGAGTGTAAATCGGGGAGTTCGTATTGTAGACACAGTTTTGCATTTCTTTAATTATAGCTTTGATATGATTTTGTCAGTTTTTCTCCCTCTTTACTATATCCTGTGGACACCCATGCTTATAAGGACTTCTTAAAGTGTAGTTATAGCCTGGGTTCTAACTCTTTACAAACTTAAAGACTGGTAATTATAGTTTACACCCTTCAAATGGTTACAAATTACAGAAAACAATCATATTAAGTGAGTTGTAATAATAGCGTTTGGGCAAAAGGGGATGGTTTGGCTTCAGTTCGTTGGCATGGGTATTTGCATTCAAAGAGTGAGGCTTCCGCAGAAGAAACTTTCTACAGCGGAAGTTACGTAATGTTTTAGGTAAATCAAACGAACTCGATTGTTGACGTGCACTGGTACATGGCTCGTGTTTTAGAAGTTTGTGAACATTGCAGGTGCTTAGATTATATATACGTAAAATTTACAGTTACACAGTACTGTATCAACTCTAGACATAAAATATGTGCTTGATAGTGGTAAATCATATTTTTAAATAGTAAATAGTACTTTGAATGATAATTTATGTAGATATTTCTGCATATAAATATACGTAAGCACATTAACGTTCAATGTAGCATTACTTAGTTACTGTCCGCGAGTGTAGAAAGCGTAAAGATCGTGTTATGTATTGGGTTGAGGAATAATTCGTGAGCGTTTTTTCAAGTTAAACAAATATATTCATAAATGAAATGCTTTCACAAAATATTTCATGTCATTTGGTAGATAATTTTTTGCTCTAATAGATGGTGTGTTTGATTTTCATATGTCTTTAATTTTTGCTTTCATTTTCAGCTCATTAAATGGAATGTCAAGAGGACAAAATCGAGCATTTTCGACACCATCTGCTTTTCGCATTTAATTTCTTGCAATTTCGTTTAAAACAATGCATACTATATACCAAGGTATTACATGAAATAAAGTATCATAATAAATGTTTTGGGTGTAATGTGTTCATGCATTGAAGTATTGTATAGTCTCGCATGTAATGCTTGAATGAAATTATTTAAAAACGCTCACGAATTATTCCTCAACCTAATAATACATCTACAAACAAAGTGTGGAATGGGTTTTAAAAATTAGCTATTTTTAATTTGAAATGACCAATAGTCTGTTTGCGCAGGAAATAACGCTAAAGAAAGAGATACAAAAGCGTTTAGTTGAAAAAAGTTCAGATGGAACTGGTTTCTTTTCTGAATGTCTAAAAACAAAGAGTAGTAATATTCGAAAGTATTTTAAATTGTTGTTTTTGTAATTATTATGGCAGTTTCTTCATGATCAACAACTTCAAAATTTTGTTTTTTCTTTGATTTTCTTGTATTAATTCTGTTGCAATGATTAATTTTTGCTATGATTCTTAAAGATTCTACTGCAATGGTTTGATTTTACTACGACTCTTAATTAAATATTCGGTTGCAATGGTTAATTTTTTGCTAAAACTCTTAAAGATTCTGCTGGAATGACTAAATGGCCCAGCATGGCCAAGTGTGTTAAGGCGTGCGACTCGTAATCTGAGGGTCGCGGGTTCGAATCCACGTCGCGCCAAACCTGCTCGCCCTTTCAGCCGTGGGGGCGCTATAATGTGACGGTCAATCCCACTATTCTTTGGTAAAAGAGTAGCCCAAGAGTTGGCGGTGGGTGGTGATGACTAGCTGCCTTTCCTCTAGTCTTACGCTGCTAAATTAGGGACGGCTAGCACAGATAGCCCTCGAGTAGCTTTGTGCGAAATTCAAAAACAAAGAAACAATCAATAACTGATTTTTGTTATGATTCTTAAAGATTCTGTTGCAATGGTTGAATATTTTGTTACGACCCTCAACGATTCTTCTGCAATCATTGATTTTTGAAACATAGGTCATAAAGTTTCTTATTTTGTTTTAAAATAATCATATATCTGAACATATCATGCTAGAAAGCATGGATAATTTTTCATTATAAATATTTGTATGTCTTAATCTTAATAAATAGAACCAATAGCCTAATTTTGCACATTTTTTTCCATCCAGAGAGAGCTGTTTTAGAGCTTTTAGTTGTTTAAAACACTATTGCAAAATATTTATTCGTTTATCATATAATAAAATAAAACAATTTTATTAGTAATAAAATTGTTAGTAATGTATCTAGAGCGTAACCTGAAATATTATTAACAATGTTCTAACGCTATCATTTATTTACTGTTAACGTTCATTCGACAATACTATACTAATTTGTATTTAGTATCAGTTTACACAATATTTTTGTTCAACATTAATGTTTTGTTTGTTTGTTTTTGAACTTCGTGCAAAGTTACACGAGGGCTATCTGCGCTAGCCGTCCCTAATTTAGCAATGTAAGTTTAGGGGAAGGCAGCTTGTCATCACCACCAACCCACCGCCAACTCTTGGGCTACTCTTTTACCAATGAATAATGGGATTGACCGTCATATTATAACGCCCCCACGGCTGAAATGGCGAGCATGTTTGGTGCGACCGGGATTCGAACCCGAGACCCTTAGATTATGAGTCGAACACATTAACCCACCTGGCCATGTCGGGCCGCAACCTTATTAATATGCATTATGCTGTTAATGACGTTTAAATGCTAGTATTCATTTACTCTTTAAGTTGTTCCAGTAATTTATTTTTCATATTATTTTGTTCATAGTGTTCTTTCTAGGGTTGTAATAATTATTTCATTGCTTTTAGTATATTAATTTATTGTTCTTTTATTCTAACATTTTCTGTTGTTATTACCATTATTTCGTTTCTTGAAATATTTTATTGACTTATATTTTGATGCTACAATTATTTCATTGCAAATATTCTTAGATGTTAATATTATTTTACTGCTTGGAATCTTAAACGTTGATACTATTTGTTTGCTAGTGTTCTAAGATCTCAATATTATTTTATTGTCAATATTCTTAGATGTTAATATTATTTTACTGCTTGGAATCTTAAACGTTGATACTATTTGTTTGCTAGTGTTCTAAGATCTCAATATTATTTTATTGTCAATATTCTTAAACGTTAATATTATTTTGCTGCTTGTGTGTTTAAAAGCTAGTATTATTTTCAGTCTCACTATCCGTTGGTAACAGAGTAACCCACGTGTTGGCGGTGGGTGGTGTTGACTAGCTCCTATCCCTCTACTCTTACACTGCTAAATTAGGAACGTCTAGCGCAGTTAGCTCTTGTGTAGCTTCACGAGAAATTCAGAAACAAACAAACTGCTGTTATGAAAGTCACATTCAGCATTAAAGACAAGACTATCAAGGTGCAGTACAACATTAACTCTAAAGAAACAACAACAAAACAACAACAACAACAAGCAAGCTAGCAGATTTCCGGTTGGTGAAGCAAACAAGAGAAGCCTTGATTAATTTAGATTATAGTATCACAACTATGTGATCGTGTTGTGAGTGAATATGTGAAGTAATGATTAATACTCAGTACTGTTTGAACTATTTCAGTCATTAACATGTGCACCTTTACTAATAATAGTAATTTATCTGAAAGGTTTTGACGCCTTGTATATTATAGCACATTGTTGGTATGTGCTAGTTGCGTGACAGTAATCTTTTCAGTTCTACCAAGACACAGAAACAAAATATATAACCATTCTAAATCTATAGGAAACACACGCATTTGAAATAAAATATGCATAAGTACCACATATTCAGATATCGTGTGAAGTAGAACACAGGTAGACAGATAAACATGGAGATAGTTTTGAAAGGAAATCTTACAGTGATGAATCAACCAACAAACAAAAGAAAGTTATTTCTTTCCTATTGCATTAGTATTACTCTTACATCTTGCCATAAGAACCAATATTTCATATGGTCTTCCCTTCCCACCATCTAGCACCGGTAGCAACTTGGAATGCAGTTTGATATATGTTTCTGCTCATGAGGCAGATGTTCTCGGGACAAGTTCTTAACCGGGCTACCTTGTTTTATAGTTCCTGTACCTTAGCGTGGAAAGACTTAAATCTCATACTAAAAGTTCCCGCGAAGTCTGGGAGTTTGATTTTTTTAATGCCTAGCCGATGGCATCACCTCAGGGATGCTTGAAGCCAATTTTTTTTTATAATTTTCTCACGTGGTTTTCTACAACTCTCTTACGTGTTGTTGCTCAAGGAAGACAAAATCAACCTAGCGTGTGGAAGGTCTTTATAGAATTACGTCACCTACAATGTTACGTACTTCACTTTGATTTGTCAGACACTTTGTATCCTGTTGAAGCCTGATAATTATGTGGGCCCAAACGTTAAAAGGAGTCCCCTCTCTCTTCGTTATTTATCCGCATTGGGAGATATGTTCGCCACTCTTCATTACATGGTGGGTGGTATTGACTAATGTCTTTAGAGTAAACTAAAAAATTGTTAATTAGGGAATCTCAAAACATATTCTCCACCATGACAATTTCGAAAGTAATATATGTTTATACCATGGTAATTTCTAACTTAAAGTTTTAGATATGAAATATTTCGAACAGTACGAACAAAGGAATGGTTACGTAGAATACAAAGTGTCGAAGGGCTCAATATTTTCTGTGCAAATATTCAGAGAATAAAAACAAAACCTTCAAAGGATCAGAAAGCAAACCTAGGTCAAACGATATAGAAAGAAATCTATAACACAAGGTCAGTAAACAAAATCACATGACCAGATCGGTAAATTAACCTACCTCATAAGGTTAATGAATAAGCCTACATTACAAATAAAAATCATACCTTACGAAGTTAATCAAAGTTACACTCAAGTCAGTAACTACATTTAACTTCTTACATCAACAGCTACTTTTGTAAAAAGAAAATACATATAAATATATATATATTGGCACAATGATAAAAGAAAAAAAAATACAAAAAATGCGTAAACCTATACAAATAATATGATTTGTGACACATGATTTCAGTCGCTCAGAGAGGACGAACTACAGATTCGTTTCGTCAGCAGAACTCTGCAAACATTTTTTTCCAGGACATTGATATTATACCGATTCGTTTAGGCCTAATTTAAAACACCATTGGAAATTTCGCAAGCATTCTAAACAAATTTTGAACTGAAGTTAAATATGTGAGTATTTAATACGTTTATTGCTATGATTGCATGACAATGCAATGCTGTCATGTTTTGAAAAGTAAACAATTTTCAAACATTATTAATTTGTTATTTATTCTTAAAATGAGATTAAAATCTTCAGTGAAATCTTAAACTTTAAAATTGCTTGTGAGCCCGGAGATGTAAACTAAATATAATATGTGAGAACACTAATTAATCAGATATTACTAAGACTGAAAACAGTTGATGGGAGTAGAATGAGACGATTGTTGAGTGCTGATTATGGGTAACATTTTAATTCTTTACCCTTATAACCAGGACCCGGCATGACTAGGTGGTTATGGCGCTCGACTCGTAAGGCGATGGTCGCGGATTCGAATCTCCGTCACACCAAACATGCTCGCCCTTTGAGCTGTGGCGGCGTTATAATGCGACGGTCAATCCAACTAATAATTAAAAATTGTTTAATTTTCGAAACATGACAGCTCACTGTTATGCAGTCATAGCGGTAAACGTATTTAATACTCACATATTTAACTTCAGTTGAAAATTTGTTTAGAATGCTTGCGAAATTTCCAACGGTGTTTGTAAATTAGGCCTAAACAAATCGGCATGATATCAATGTCCTGCAAAAAAAATTGTCTGTAAGGTTTTGCTGCCAAAACGAATCTGCAGCTCTTCTCTCTCTGAGAAACTGAAATCATATGTCACAAATCTATATTACTTGTATAGGTTAAACATTTCTTGTGATGTTTTATTCTTCTTTCATTATGTCAATATATACATATACATATATTTTACAAACGCAGTTGTCAATTCCATTATTCGTCAGTAAAAGAGCAGCTCAAGAGTTGGCGGTGGGTGGTGATGACTAGTTGCCTTCTCTCTAGACTTAGACTGCTAGATTAGGGACGGCTAGCTTTGCGCGAAATTCAAAAACCAAACCAAACTTATAACCAGTCAACACCTTTTCCTGTTGTGCTTGCTTATCTCTGGAGCAGTCTAATACCACAAATAAATATGAGTTAACGCCTAAAATACGTTTAACCTAAAGATTCTTGTTACAGTTGATGATTCAACTCATTCTGAAATAAAGTGACTCATGAAAGCTATTGTATATCTTTCCGTATCTAATATTGATATTGTATTTCAAAGTGTTAGAGACAAATTTAATTTGCTTTCTTGTGTCCAGTCTTAAAAAGTTTGTTTGAAATTAAGCACAAGGTTACACAAGGGGCTATCTATGTTCTGTCCGCCAGGTATCGAAACCTGGTCTATAGCGATGTAGACCGTAGACATACCGCTTTGCCACTGAACAGCATCTCAAAAGTTAGGTCGTTGTACATCATTGCATAAGGCATATCGTCGGCATTTGCTATTCTACTACGCATAGCTGTAACATACCTTCAAGGAAGTCTGTTTCGACGTTAACATAGGCTACTACGTGCATGTGATGGTACAGACAGTGGGTTTCAATAGCAAATGTCACCAATCTGTAGTGAAACAGTGGAAATTATTATCAGCTTATTCGTGCTCGTTATAAAATTGGCATTGAACATCAGAGCTATCTTGTGATGTAAACATTAACCCCAGCTTTCATATGCTCGAGAGGAATCATACAGTGGACATTAACACAAGCTGACACCAGTCCGGGGCGAAACAGACAGTGGATATGAACACCATGCAGCTGTCTCCTGCCCGTGATAAAATAGACAGTTGACGTCATAACTGAGTAGCACCTGTTTATGACGGAACAGAAATACAAACACCTAGCAGTTTTAACTAGTCTGAAAACTAAATACCTTATCGAAGTAAATTCTTCAAAATGTTCACGCACTTTACGTATTATTTATAATTCATCAACATCTAAAATGTTGAAGAATGAAATACGGTGTAAAAAATATCAAACACACGTATAGCGTTGTCGATTTTGTCTAATGTGACGGTACTGTTTTATCTTCAAACCAATAATTGTAATCAAAAATGCAATATGTTATTCCGTCCAACATCATAAGCCAATTTAAAGGTAAAAGTCTTAGTATACTGCTATAGCAGTATCAATTTTGTACAAACAAAATTAGTGTCAAATTGTTTTCAGTGTAACTCGTGTAAACTGAGCTAAGTACACACTGATCTTAGAAGTGTTGAGTGAACGCAAACGTTCACGGTTAATGCTCACTAGGTGTAAACTGAATAGAGTTTGTTCATTTACGGCAAAACTACTACGGCTACCTGCCGCTGTCAGTAATTTTGAACTGCCGACCAGAAGAAAGGCAAAGGATGGTAGCAGCCACCGCCAGTACATGAACTGCTCTGTACCAAGGAATATTGGGACTGGCCATCACATTATAAAGCCTCTACAGACAGCTATAAGACCGAGCATTATCGGTTAGGGTTTTAATCCTGCTAATCACAAATTGCGACTTAAGCGCCCTCACAACCAGACCATTTACAGTTCTGAATACGAAGGTCGCTAGATTTGTTAAATTCATTGATTTTAAATTAACGCATTTGCAAGGAACAAAAACGCTTGATATAATACGAGATTTACCACCTTTTATACCAATAAAAGAATCAATTTAATATTATTTCGTACGTTTAGTGAACAACTTATAGCAATGGTTATGAATTTTGGTTTATTTTAAATTTCGCGCAAAGCTACAAGAGAGCTATTTGCGTTAGGCGTCCCTAATTTAGCAGTGTAAGCCTAGAGGAAAAGCAGCTAGCCATCACCACCCACCACCAATTTGTGGACTACTCTTTTACCAACGAATAGTAGGATTGACTGTAACAATACAACTCCCCTATGGCTGAAAGGGTGAGTATCTATAGCAATGGTTAGAAATATAATAGTTTGCTTTTTTTGGCGCAACTTGTACCGACTAATAAAATAAAAAAAAACAACAACAGAGAAATAGATGAATTGGTGGGATTTGTTTCATTTGATTTATCATTATAATCTTTGTGAAAATACTTATTAACGTATTATCATATCATTAATAAAGATAAGATTTGTTTTATTTGTGAATCACTTTTTTACTGCATGAATTGTAGTAGATTATCTTGATTGAAGTAATACACATAGTCACAATTACATACAGGTATTGTCCTTAACACGTCTGAGTTGTAAGAATCGAGAGCAGACATGGCATTCATCATACTCGAAGTCGTAGGTTTCTGTGTGCTGGGTCATTGTCGGACGCCTGACAACCGACTCACGGGGACACTGCTATCTGTGTCTGTGGTGTTCAGTGATACCCCGCCCCTATCATCGATTCTTTCGATCGTCGGGGAAAAAACGTTAAGTAATAGCGGGCATTAATAGAGGCGGTGGTTGATGCGCGCGGCACGCACAGGCGGGGAGAAAACTTCTCTCAATGAGCTCTGCAAGTAAGAGAAGTCATGGTGTGTTTAAAAAAAGGAAAGTTGACATAGCGTGCTAACCTTCAGCTAACACAGATTGTTCACGTTTTATAGGGGCGGGAAGAACAATATAAGACAACACTGCAAGTACAACACAAGGGATGGAACCTACCACTTGTATTTCTGCAGGTTGCCTTCGCGCGCTTTTACAGTATACAACGTTATGCTTGATTTTGCTGTAATATTTCCGCGTTACATACACAAATACTTCCCGTTTTTTAAGACCATTTCGCTGTTACGTGCTACAAGACAATGATCTATTTGGTTATATTGTATCTTAACAATGACGAGGACGTTAAGTTTAATCTATGTTAAAGAAAACAAATCCACAATATTAACAATTTAATGTAACAAAAACACACACATAATCACGTGAAAAGTTATATATATTTTTCTGTCTTTGTACATTTCTTTCTTTTTCAGGACCATGAATATTGAATAAATTCTAATCATTGTAGGTTTCAATATTCTGGTATTTGCATTTGTGACGTTATGTATTTCTAGTTCATATGTTATATAGGAATGTCTCCAACAATTTATAAGTTATTTATTTGCGAACTATGAAGTTAGTTCACGCAAAATCGCTTAAATTATTTACCTATCAATCAGTTTATTTCAGACGTCATCAGTTTGTTTGTTTTTTCAAAAGAGTAAAAGACCGAAAAAATGAGTCTTAATAAAAAATTTTAATTTTTATAATAATTGACTTTTCTGTTACGTTACGTGCAATATTGATCTAATCGTTTCGCCAATAAAAATATTGAGACTTTTTACGAATGACCAACTTGAACAAATTTCTTAATAATAAAAGGTTTTTTGTAGCATTAAAAACCTTACCATTTCTAGGTTATATTAATTATATTTGCCTATTGTCTTGAAATAAATGAAAAACGTCTATAGCAAGACCAATGTGATTTTATTGACTAAAGCGAATAGCTGATCAACCTACAAATATGAATGTATTAAAAACAATATAAGCTGATCATTTTACAGATGAGACTTCGGTAAATGAAACAGAACTTGGTCATCCTAGGAATACTGTTCACAGCTTGTTGTGTATACTCATGCATCTAAGCAAATTGTTGGAGCGATGCTTGGTTCGTATTGGTTGGCATTTTACAGTCCCTAGTTTGATTTTTGTTTCAAGTTGCTTGGCAAATCATGGTTTTCAGTATAAACTGCCGTGTCAGTATAGGGTTAGGCTTGGCCCGTGAGAGACAGTCATTTTGATTCGAACGTTAGCAAGCTATTTCATGCCTTGTATTGTTCTAGGCCATATAATGTCACTAATTCATCACATATTCAACCTGCTGTATAGATGGTGTTTTAGTATAAATCAGTCTTGTGATGTATGTTCATCTGTTTCAAGATCTCTCTCTCTTCTTCTCTTGACTTGTTTTCTCTCATTAATATCTGTCACCTAACTGGAATGTGAAAGAGAATCGATATAAATCACTACAAGGACAAAGTTTGGCTTCAGCTTGGAAGTGTTTTTCAGAACATAAATATGGCGGACCTCTTTGTCAGGCTGAATTGATCTATTTCAAGGGTGCAATGCTGTCTCTTTCATAGATCTTCACACGTCTTTATTCATACTTGTAATTCATAGTTTTATCGGTTCAACAATTATTTCGCTTTCCAAATTCATTTTTATTTCATCTTTTATTTTTGAAATTTCAAATTGAAAAAAAAAAGATTACTTTAAACAAGTGAAAATTCACCAAACAAGCGGTTTATTAAATTAACAAAAGTATAATAATTAATGAACAACTGTAGACAATTCTGCAACGCAAAATCTGAAAATTACAATCAACTTTCTAGAAAATATACTATATATTAAATGTCTCTCTGATTTACCTATATATCTATAATTACTCTGTTGCATGCACAGAAGACGTTAATTTATTTAAATAGTGATACTGTCATTGTTTACTTTGTAAACATCAGTAACATAATGAGCTAATGAGTGGTCCTTATGTCTAAACATCTTTCTGTTTTATTAAAAATTATTCTAAAAGTGCAAAAACTAAACTTAAATATTTGAGTACACAACACTTTATCTGATAGCTTTGACTTCACTTATAGCGCATTGTATTGTTTAATTCACTACTGTATAAACAATTTGGAAAGTAAAGATAATTTTTTCTTTATAAAGATACAACAAAAGATGTCGTTAGGTTGTGAGTTTCAGTCATGTGCTGCATGCAAACCGTGTAATCACGTGTAGCTCGAGGCACGTCGTTTAATTTCAATTTCGTGATCCATTCATTTATGCTGTTTGTACCATAGATAAGCCTAAATGGATATTAAAAATATCAGCCAAAATTATAAATTTTTATGGGAAACTTATCATTTTATTTAAACGTTGAGTGTCGATCTAGTTTTCCCAATACGAATTTGGTAAAGAAACTTGTACATATATACGTATAATTGAATCAAAATTATTTGTTTTAATCACAAAACCAGTGATTCAATAACAATTGACTAAGAAATAATATTTCGCTCCTTCTCACAGAAAAACTTGAAAAAACAGTGAATAGTAACATATCTGAAAGTTGAGAATACCACAAAACTAAAGTTTTAGCAAGAAAAATAATTTCATCATAAAGTTAAAATTACCAGTTGTCTTCTCAGCATTGCAGATATATTCTACAAGGAAAAACACCATGGATAAAATCTCTTTTTTTTTTTTTTTTTACATTTCCTTTCAATAACACACACACGTAAATTAACTATTATACCAGGACTGTCAACCTATGGATTAATAATTCGCGTCTCAAAACGTGCTCTAAAAATAGAGGGTCAAAGCCCATTACCATGAATGCTCAGAAAAGAGTAGCTAGAGAGTTGGCGGTAACTGCCTTTTCATCAGTCTAACAGTTCAAAATTACGGACTGCTATGAGCAGATAGCCCTATCGGAATGAAAATTCTAAAACAATCAAACATATATACGTGTTCGAGTGAATGCGTTACTTTCTTCCTATTTTATAAACAAACCTGAAAACAAACTTCTTAAATTAAATTTTTAAAAAATGAATAGCACTGAGGCGAATTTTGCTGAGTTTTTGAGAACATAAATGCACGCTTAATAAAGATACGGATTACGTAACGTGTCAGATTGTCACTCTAACTAGAAATATGTCTTCGATCTACAAAGAGTAATTAATTAAACCCATTGGAATAGATAATTAGAATAAGTTGAGCGGGAAAGTCCGTCTCATATACTGTGTTTCTCCGAAAATAAGACAGCGCTTATATTAATTTTCACTCCAAAATATGACACTAGGGCTTATTTTCGGGGGATGTCTTAGTTTGATATATTAAAAAAATGAAGTTACAAAGTAATACTATTAAACTAACCATTTAAAATAAACTATTATTAAACTATTAAACTAACTGATTAATACTTAAACAAACTAATTAACTAACTATTAAACTAATTAATAAATTAATTTTTTTTTATTTCTTTCCTCTTCCTGCCACCCTTAACTAGGGCTTATTTTAAGGGTAGGGCTTATATTAAAACTATCCCCAAAAATCACACTAGGTCTTATTTTATGGGTAGGTCTTATTATCGGAGAAACACGGTATCAGACAGTTACATTTTTTGTCCGATACAAGGCAGAATACCTCAAATATAACAATGAACTACTGACTGTAAGACATCAGCAAAGTGAAGGTTGTCAGTATGTCCTGAGAGATCCGTATCCAAGAACAAAAGTCTCCAAATATGATTCTGTCATTGACTTTAAGTCACGTGCATTGATAACAAGTGGTGTTTATAATTTTTTAAAAAATCTGTCGATTCTTTTTTTGTTATTAAGCACAAAGGGGCAATTGTTGATACAATTATGTAAGACATTTAGGCAGAATGTCTTACCTGAATATCCAATAAATGTACTTCACAAATGTTTTTGTATTATCAGTACTTTTCTGTAACCCAGCTTGCGGATCTGTGTGAGATAAATTAAATGAATAGTATATTATAAATGTATTATTGTTGTAAGTACGACACATGTTTTAATACGGCACTTTTATCAGTTCTACGTACATGTTTCAAATCTTATGCTCTTATTGATATCAATGACATATAGGCTTCTTCAATGTTGACGCTTTATCGTTTTTCGTATCATATTTAATATTTAGATATAATACTTCGTTATGGTAATAAAAAATCTTAGTTTCATTTGAATATTGGTACTATGACTTCGTGAACATAAAACTTGTCGGTCTCTCTAGAATTAAAATCAAAGTGCTAGTAACGAATCACTTAAGACATTATTACAAAACATCAGTCTTAATTCACATGATAACCTCATACCAACCACCCAAAGATGTTAACTTCAAAGATTAAATGGCCAAACAAATAAATAAAAACTCAATAACGGTATAAAATTGTTAGTGGTTAGAAAAGTACGGCATTCTTAAGCAGGCAACATCCAAGTTTTGTACAGATAATAAAAATAAACAAAAATAATGAATACTTCGAAATTTAAATTATAAAAATGCAGACTTAATATCATGTTCGAATCTAGTTCATTGTTATTTAACTTGTTAATTCAAATTGCTAGTTTTCCTTAGAACAGGTCCGGTATAGCCAGGTGGTTTAAGTACTAGACTTGTAATCTGAGGGTCACGGGTTCGAATCCCTGTCACACCACACATGCTCGCCCTTTCAGCCGTGGGGCGTTATAGTGGTGACAGTCAACCCCACTATTTGTTGGTAAAAGAGTATCCCAAGAGTTGGCGGTGGGTGGTGATGGCTAGCTGCCTTTCCTCTAGTCTTACATTGCTAAATTACGGACGCAGATATCTCTCGTGTAGCTTTGTGCGAAATTCAAAACAAACCAATGTTAATAACCATTGCTATAAGTTGTTCACTAAACGTGCAAAAAATATTAAAGTTATGGATTCTTTTATTGGTCTAAGCGGTGGTAAATCTCTTATTATATCAATCGCTTTTGTTCCTTGCAAATGCGTTAATTTCAATCACTGAACTTAACAAATCTAACGACCTTCGTATTCAGAACTGTAGATGTTCTGGTTGTGAGGGCGCTTAAATATCCTAGGCTGTCGAACCTCGCTAGATACTATTTAGCTTACATCAATATCGTTAACATCGAGGGTATCCAATTGGTGTAACAATGCATTCTAATCTTTATAGGTAGATACAAAAAAAACAACAGTACTTTTAAAGTAACTATCAGATTGATTTTCAGTTTAGCTCTAAGTACATAGCTTACTCTGATTAAAAGCTATTATTATATAATATAAAGATGAACTACTCTAAGCCTTTAGTAGAATGGAGGTAGGTTGAAAGATGGTGATACTACTTATTAAAATTAAAAGATGATTATTTTGATCAAGTGTAAGATTTCATTTCAAGAAGTCGTCAGTTACCTAGTGTAAAGCAACTTATGTCGCAAGAGATTCTAGAACAAATCGCCGAAAAAATATTGAAGTACCTAGGTGGGTGGGGAGGAGTAACCTTTAACAGGCAACTTCATCAGCAACACTAAGAGTTACTGAAGTACCTAGGTGGGTGGGGAGGAGTAACCTTTAACAGACAACTTCATCAGCAACACTAAGAGTTACTGAAGTACCTAGGTGGGTGGGGAGGAGTAACCTTTAACACACAACTTCATCAGCAACACTAAGAGTTACTGAAGTACCTAGGTGGTTGGGGAGGAGTAACCTTTAACACACAACTTCATCAGCAACACTAAAAGTTACTGAAGTACCTAGGTGGGTGAGGAGGAGTAACCTTTAACAGACAACTTCATCAGCAACACTAAGAGTTACTGAAGTACCTAGGTGGGTGGGGAGGAGTAACCTTTAACAGACAACTTCATCAGCAACACTAAAAGTTACTGAAGTACCTAGGTGGGTGGGGAGGAGTAACCTTTAACAGACAACTTCATCAGCAACACTAAAAGTTACTGAAGTACCTAGGTGGGTGGGGAGGAGTAACCTTTAACAGACAACTTCATCAGCAACACTAAGAGTTACCGAAGATGTCAATCCACTGGAAGTTTCTGAATAAATTATTACTGAAGTACGTCACATGCTTATGCACCATCAAAAGTTACACAGCTATTTAAGATTGAAAACGTACAAAACATCAGTTTAGAGTTGGTAGTGGAACGTGCCTCAACCACTACTATCAAGGCTACTTTACATCTCACAGGCCTCAGCAACATTGCATAGAATCAATAATACTCACGGGCAGACTTCTTCGCAAAGTTATTGCAGTGTAAAGACGATGCAATCCATCATCTAGCCATTGTTGTTTTCAATTGGCACATTCCAGCTCCACACGACTCCGCAAACACCAATCAAACAGAAGATTGCTTTAAAGGCACCTCAGGAGACAACTATGTGGAGACAGAATCTCTGAGATAATCTACTACCACCAGATCTCAGGCACCCCATGTTGAAGGTACACCTTGTGCCACTGAGGTCTGTGGAAATCAGTCAAGACAAAAAGTTTATAGACTGGGTAGAGAGCAAAGTTGAAAAAGCTTGTCAGCACTTTTCTCAAGCCCATGGTTCCAACACTGCAGATAGTAAAAGAGCCAGTCAAGTATTAATAGTCTTCCGGAACAGGAACCTACATATGGCTGGTAAAGCATTTACATTTACATTCAAGCTTTACACAAGCAACTCAATGATGGATCTAAAAGCCATAAAACAGTCTCTCCTTTGGATTGTTGAAAGCAATTAATCACGTGTAGGCAGGGTCACCAACATAATTATTGCAACTGATTCGAGAGCTGCACTGAATAAAATTCAGAGCGACTGGAAGAAAGTAACTGGATGATACGACCATCATCTGAATATTTGTAGATCACGTCATGGAAGGATAAAATTATATGATCAATTTGACAACCTCACAAGAGACGCCTCTGTATCAAATTAGGCACAAATCTACTGAAAAGATATCGAACTCGTTCTCACCAGTGAGGCGAAAACTGCAACCATAGAAGGTATTTTTCACTATTATAAAGGAATCTGATTGATTTACAACAAATTATCTCATGGGGCAGCTAGGAGAAGCAAAATACGGGGTACCAGTAAGACAGAATACAGCCAAAATCTATCTGATAAGATCAGTAAATATTATTTCTCTTACCTGTTGTGAAACATCCAGCCTCCACAAAAGGGATCAACGCATGTACTAAATACTCAACTCCAATCGACGTTAATATAAGTAAATAAGATGAATTGTTATTGTACATGGCCTGCACTAGTGTGAAGTTCTTTACATAAATTGCAGTTCTCACGTATATATACGATGATATGCAACTGTATATGCAAATTACAGTTCTTTCTTCGTCTTGGTTGTGGGTGAACCACCTCAGTTAAGACACTACCGGGCAGACTTCCACCAAGTCGGAAGAAAGGCTTCTTGCTGTATGGTTCGCATTTAGATTATACGAAAGCAAAATGGAACAAACGATTAGTTCTCAAAAGTTCTTAATACACACGCTCTAACTCAGAGGTACTCTTTAGATTAAAGACACGTACTATGAAACCTGATCTGAAAAAGTGGACTAACACTTATGACTAATGCAAAACGGTTATGACAAGCATCGCTATAGACAAGCTTAAAGACATAAATCAGAAACTGTGCTCATGTTTAGAACTACATTGAGACTGTCGAACTTAATAGACTCTTGGACCAAACTTACATCATTGCATGTAATTTTTATGTATACCTATTTATACGCTTCTCTCTATCCCAGTACATTTCACGTCCTTCTAAGGTTTTGATTTAAATATGGTCATACTGATTTGACATTAATATTTTCCTTTCTTTAACAGTGATATTATTATGTATTTACATTATTATTTTCGCTCTTATCCCATTGCATAATGTTGCTGCAAATTGCACCTATATTTTTAAGCACACTTGCGACTGTTTTTGCTATTTTGAAACTGATTATTTTATAAAGAAAAAAGAAAATATTACATTCACTGGGTTTGGCATGGCCAGCTGGTTAGGGCGATTGACTCGCAAACTGTGTATGGCAGGTTCGAATCCCCGTCTTACCATACATACTTGCCTTTTTAGCTGGGCAAGGGCGTTAGTAAAATAGTAGCCTAAGAGTTGGCGGTGGTGTGGTAGTGATGATTAGCTGCCTTCCCTTTGGTCTTCCACGGCTAGCTCATACAGTCCAAGTGTATTTTTATGCGAAATTGAAAATAAACCGAACAAATTACAGTTACTAAACCTATAAAACAAAACAAATAGATACAATCCACGAGAAAAGCATTGATCAACCTTGTAAAGAATTTGAGTTCATATTGTAATTTGAAGCAACAAGGCATTTATCATAAGGCATATGTCGATATTTCGCCTTATCATTTATTATAGACATATCATTACATACTTAAATAATTATAGAAGCACCCAGTAGAGTTCAGACCTCGCTAGGTAATGATGATCATATTCGACTCTTAAAAAAAACAAAACGAATATGTGTCTAAACGTCTACCGTTATCAACACACACCGAGGGTAACTGGCAGGAAAATTAGGAACAATTTTCTATATAGGTCCACCAAGTTTCATCAAAATCGGACTAAAAGTGCTGTACAAAAATGTGTCCTCATATTAAAGATAGAGACTTTTTTATTTTTGTGACTTTGCTGTGGCCTTGACCTTCCAAAGATTAATCAGTTATAAGTTTGACCATAGTACAAATACAAAGCCAACTTTCGTCTAATTTCATTCAGTTGTTTTAGAGAAATCTTGCTGACAAACACACACGAGTGTAAAAACATAACCTACAGTAGCGGAACAAAAATACTCTGTTTTACAAGGTTTAGAAAACTCGATATATAATTAACATCATTTTCTTGTCAGGTTATTAGGTACCATGCGTTTTATAAAAGCAAATATTGAGTTACTTTAAGAGCTCTTATTTTTAAAAGAGCTATAATTATTATACTATATTTTATTTTATCAATATGCTCTTCTAGAAGCATTTTTGTATATCATAGCCTAAAATAGAGAGTATTAGAATATCGTTTGCGCTTTTTAATTTTTTGTCAGTTAAACAATATTGTTTATATTATAATTTGTTTTGTTTTTTTTTACATAAGTCACGTATAACGCCAGTAATATATGTCTGTGGTATTTTTACATAAGTCACGTGTAGCGCCAGTAATATATGCCTGTGGTATTTTTACATAGACCACATGCAACGCCAGTAATATATGCCTGTGGTATTTTTACACAGACCACATGCAACGCCAGTAATATATGCCTGTGGTATTTTTACACAGACCACATGTAACGCCAGTAATATATGCCTGTGGAATTTTTTATATAGACCACATGTAGCATCAGTAATATATGCCTGTGGTATTTTTTATATAGACCACATGTAACACCAGTAATATATGCCTGTAGTATTTTTTACATAGACCAAATGTAACGCCATTAATATATACTTGTGGTATTGCTTTTAACTTTTAAAGATTAAAATAAAGTAAGCTTAATATGGCCCTGACTTTGATCAGTTGGCACGAACAAAACCTTTACGAGCGGACTTTATGAGATATGTAAGAATTACAAATGCGTTAGTAACTGTTTTAGTTAACTTGTTTTTCAAGAAAAACATAACAAGCGCACAAATTGTTTTCTCTGTTAGTTGATGTAAGTTTAAAATAATATATATATTTATGCACAAAAGTGTTACAGAAAGCTTAGAAACACTTCTTTTCTGAAAAAGTAGTTTTTGAAATCATTGCCTTTCCATTTTCTTTCTATAAATATTTATTCACGTGCGTAGTAAAGTCCTAATAACATTGCATGTTTTATTAACAGGTTGCAATCACAAGTTTGTGGTAAATATCTGGCTGTAGAATTGTTGTTCACAAAAACTGGGATCCGGACTGCCAAAATTTCAACATAAGTGGAAAAAATTGTGTAAATCTTAAAACTAGGTGCTAATATAGAAAAATATAAGTGTTCATATAGTATGTAAAGTGTGCAAAACTACCATCTGCAATAAGAGCTATAAAAAGACTCAATGTCTTCATTGCTGTTGTTTGGTTGTTTCTAGTGAAGTGTATTTATGTCTGTATATAAATGCAAACATTGCAGAATATGGGGCCAATGTTTTTGGTTTTTATTTTTATCGCTTTCGTATTTTCCAAAGTTCACTTTGACTTTATGAAATGAAAAAAAAATCTTGCAATTCATGGTAAAAACTTAGCTCTAGACCTACAACGAAACATCGTATTAAAACAGTTTATACAATCAAGCCAAAAAACAAAGCGTTACACGTGTACGAATATATAAAACTAGAACACAAACTAAAATGTGGAAATAGCAACAAATATTTAATATTTCTCTTTAAGTCTCGTGTGTGATATTAATTGAAAGCTAAAAAATATTAGAATTTAAAAATATAGAATGGTAAATTCCGTAACTTTTTATATGTAACACAATCATTCACCGTGTATAATCAGTTATGAGGAGTCTTTAAGTGTTGTAATGAAACGGAAAAACAAAGGATGACAAAAAGTTATTACCAAGAAGATGTGTTTGTAATTAACTACAAATCTTCACGGGTATCGAAACCTGGATTGCAGCACTGTAAGTTCGAAGCCATACCGCTGTGTCACTGGGGGGATATATTAGGAACAAACCACTGGAATGATAAGTAAAAATTATCTTCTATAGTCGGTATTCCAACCTACAACGGGTACGTGGAGAAATAAGGTGTGTAAAAATATAACTGAACAGAAATTTGTATGATGCAAAGAATACACGTTGATGGCTTCAGTACAGCTGTATCATATTGATGTGAAATTTGACTTGACACAAGTGTGAAAAGAATGTTATCAAAACTGTGGTAAAGATATATATACATATTTGCACGTTATATGTGTATCTTACCAATTTAAGTAAATAATACTTTAACTCAATAAAATAATTCAGTAACTGAACCAGATTTCTAGCTTCCAAGAAAAAGGATAATTATGTAAACAACTTCTTTAGCTTTAATTGTTTATATTTTTTACATGTGTATCCACGTGGTTGTTGTTGGAGTTTTAGCACAAATATATACAGTGTTGTGTGTGCGCTCTGCTCCTTGCATGGAATCGAACACCACATTTTAGCGTTGTAAATCGATAATTCACCGCCGTCCCACCGTGTGAATATTCATTAAGTTAAATATAGTAACTTAGAAACATAATTTCAATAGTTCACCAAGTTTCTTGTACCCTGAACAAATTAATCAGTGTATACTTGCTTTCTTGTCTAAACCTAATTAACCCATACTCGCCTAATTTTTGTTTGGTCACTGCTTGCAAAAAAAAAAAAGTGTGGATAAATATTCTAGAAAATAAAAGAACTGTTTTGACTTTGTTTGTATGAGAAATAAAAACGAAACCGATTTGCAACTTAATCGCTTCGTTTGGCGAACACGTACTAGAAACGTACTACTTTTATGACAAATTTTTAAATTCTTGTCCGGTTTGCTGCAAAGGAAAATGCCCGTCAAATTCTCTACATAAGCCGGCAGACTAGTATTTCAATTCCAGGACAAATGCTATGGTAGTAACCAGTAAATCCTTCGCTTTCATGTTACCAACAAAACAAAAAAAAAAGTTGCCGTCGTTTTGAAGGTAATGGTCTACCCAGCAAGGCGGCTACTCGCTCACACACATTGAACAGTGCTCCCTAGCTCGTTACGGTGGCCGTAATGTCATGAAAAAGCGATCTGTGTGAAAAAGAGGCCCACATGAATTACGTTTATCGACAGGCCAAATGGTAGAATCGATGTCTTAGACAAACAAACAGAAAGAATGCTGGTAGTACAAGGGACAAGTATTGCGTGTTGCCTGTAGCTATTACTTGGACTCAATCTTCAGCAATGCTAGAAGGTCGATTAGAAATACGTAGTGTTATGTTGTCTTTGTTACAACTTACGCGTTTAACTGCGTCGTTCAATTTCTTTACTTCAGTTCGATATCCATTTCGGAAAACATTAAGTTTTAACTATTTTAACCGATACGAACATTTATAACTATAGAGATGTTTCGTCCATTTAGATGTGTTTTTTAGTATTTTAATAAATCTTCGAACATGGGCCCCTAAGCTCAATTTACAACAATTCAACGTACCTTACAAGCACACTAGTGTGATATATATCTATCATTGCATTAGATACATTTACCCAAATCTATCATTGCATCAGATGCATTTACCCAAACATGCCAGTAACTCAAAAACCTTATAACGATCGAGCAAAATAATACGTACGAAACGATGTTTCTTAACCGTACGTAAAAAAACTAGTGCAAATTTGGATATTTTCGTTTTCACTGAAGCACTCCTATTCTTCGTAATATTTTATTGTTCATGTCATTCGAGATAACAACAGTGGGCTTTGAGGTACTTCACTTATTTAAAAACTACCAAAAGCTAGGCAGATAACTGCGAACGCGTGGAATTCAGATTTTCTTGACTTTGCAAATAACAAACATCAATTTCCTATTATTTACATGGAAAAGCTCAGCATTGTAAGATCGACTCGAATGGCAAAACCTCAAGCATAACCTGGGTTTTATTGCCCTTTCGACAGGAGTGGATATGTTTATCATAAAAGCTTCATCCACATAGTTAATCTACAGCAGTTTACAACTTCAGAACACATAGCCCCGCTTGATTTCAATCTCATACTAACCATATCAGTACACAAAAGGCAAACGCGACCTATCGCATCATATTACATATTTTCCATGGAAGGATCGGAGGTCTAAATTTATTCGACTGCTGTGTTTTACGTATACTAATGAATCATTTCGGTTAACTGTAACCCGAAATAAGCAATTGTTACCCTTTTCTTGTTGTTTTTGTTTTGTTTTCTATATGACGTAACCCTTAATTTTAATGTTAGCGCTCTGACTTACTGACAGACGACATTGAAGCTACAGTGTGAAAGGTATGAAAACAATTAATATTTGACAAGATCATTTTAAGATTATTAGAAAGAAAATATTCGATTTCATATCAGTATCTATAATGAGTATTATATTATTGGAGGAAAGAATACAGCGGTGTAGTTATTGGTAAACATGGGTAAATATTCTTTCAATCATCTCAATTGATTTTCTAATATTATTACTATTTATAATACACTTAAGAACAATGCTTAATATTAAGTTCCAACGTGTAAAACTGCCTTTGTTAGAACTATTCACAGCATCGATTGCTGATAGTAACACCAAAACTAAATAACTGCTTACTCCACGAAAATATTTTACCCTTTATTTGAATTAACAAAATATAAGGAACGAGCAGTTTATGTTTTATCTGTTTTACCCATTTAAATTCACTAAGTTCAATCACATGTGTGACAGAGCAAAAAGAAAAAATTGGCTTTGTAAAAATAAAATAAACACTGGGCATGGCCAGATGGTTAGGAAGCTTGACACGCAGCTTGAAGGTCGCGGGTCAAATCCCCATCCCACGAAACATGCTCGCCCTTTTAGTCGTTGGATCGTTCTAATGCTGCAATCAATCCCACTATTCAAAGAGTAACAAAGTAACCCAAAAGTTGACGGTGGGTGGTGATGACTAGCTGCCTTCCCTCTTGTTTCACACTGCTAGCACAGATGGACCTCGTATAGTTTTACGTGAAATTAAAAACAAACAAACCTACCCTCTAACCTTTTATTTATTGCATATCACGTTTCTGTTACACGCTTTTGCTTTATTATATACTTTTAAAAAATTTGGCACAGCCTGAAATCTCCGCATAGTATGGTGCTTTAGTAATTCAGTGCAAATTTATACAATTAGCTAATTGCGTTTCGCCAACCATGGATGTCGACAATCGCGGTTGGCACAGTAAATGTCTTCTGACATACCGCTGTGCTACGTAAGATGTAAATTAATAAATATAAAAACAATGATGTACATGTAGTTAAACATGAAAAGACTTTTGTTAACTTGTAATTGTGTGATTCCACATTTTGCCATTATTAATTCAAGCTTCACTGTAGTTCAAAATGTATTCAATTTTGTTTGTTTGTTTGTTTTTTAATTTTGCGCAAAGCTACTCGAGGGCTATCTGCGGTAGCTGTCCCTAATTTAGCAGTATAAGACTAGATGGAAGGCAGCTAGTCATCACCACCCACCGCCAACTCTTGGGCTACTCTTTTACCAACGAATAGTTGGATTGACGTCACATTATATCGCCCACACGGCTGAAAGGGCTAGCATGTTTGGTACATCGGGGATTCGAACCCGCGACCCTCGGATTACAAGTCGAATGCCTTAACCCACTTGTTCACTTTTGTACATCTCTTAATAATTCCACAAGCTTCCAACCAAAGTGAACCGAAGCGCTGTTCCTGGACCATGTTAGGGCGAATACACTCGACATTCCCTTCCTCAGTTAAGTTCTCATGATCCACGGCTGCTTACAATCACCGATTTTCCACAGTTTGTGCTCTAGACACCATTTAATACGACCTTCCCTGTTTTGATATGAATAAGCACTTTTGCATGAGCTTTCAATTACTATGTTAGTTTCATAATATCCTTCGTGTGATAGGATTAGCGTTGCTTGAATGATAATCATTATTGAAGGAATTGGCCAATTGGAACGTCATCTGACACCTTTTGAACTGTCTCATTCGTCTTTTTTTTTTTCTCGTCTGTCTTTCACTATCATTTGGCGACTACAATTATCTTAGTGACAGGTGTTTTTTCTTATGTTTAGCACTGTCAAAAGACTCTCTTGATTAATATCGTGGAACAGACAAAGAAACAGTGTTTACTAAATTCGTTTCTGGTAAATGATCACCTGCTATCATACCCCTTTAAATATGTAACACATTCTTGTTCTCACCCATCCGCATCCCCAAACATGCTTGCCCTTTCAGCCGTGGGGGCGTTATAATGTGACGATCAATCCCACTATTCGTTGATAAAAGAGTAGCCCAAGAGTTGGCGGTGGGTGGTGATGACGAGCTGCCTTTCCTCTAGTCTTATACTGCTAAATTAGTGACGGCTAGCGCAGATTGCCCTCGAGTAGCTTTGTGCAAAATTCAAAACAAACAAACAAACAATCTCACCCATTTTCCTACAGACTGATCAAGGCATAATGGTATTAAGGTACACTGATTTCTTAATTCAAATTAAGCAACAGATGTTTGAAAAGTTTAGCAAAGATTCGATATAATGTGAACAGCAAAAAAAAACAAAAAACTTACGCTCTTGTTTTAATAAAGAACAAAAATTTATGCATGAGATGCTGATGCTTCGCCACGAGTGGTCGGTTGCTACCATGTGCTTTATGTGGCTTTTTACTGCTGGAGAATAAAAGAAAACATCCTAATAAACAAAGATTCAAGCACAAATCAGGGTATATGCTCTGTTATGTGCGAAAGTGAAGTCCACACAGGATATCACACAATCCCAAAATTGTTCATGCCAATAAGCATTTCTATTACACATGTCAAAGGGAACTAAACCCACAGCGCATTCTAAATTGTACAATTATACAGCTCCTTAACCTGAAACCTTTCGCATTTCAAGGAAGCTATGACACAAAAAAAGATAAAGTCTTCAAACAGTGATCGATATGATGTTTAACATTTTATAAAATAGATAAAGTCTTTTACACCTATTTACGAGAACATCAACAAAGTACATGCATAACACCTACATAAAAATGTACCACGAAATACATGTTTAAAAACATTATTATTATTTAGTTAGTTACGAAGACCTGTAACTGTATGACTACAAAAAAAACATTGTTGATAGAGTTCCAGCAGTGACCTGGCAATCGCATGACCGGTCTATTTTGTTTATGTAAATAAATGGAGTGTTCTACAATAAGTCTTTTAGTCAGATATTGATTGAAATTTACATGTAACTTATCTTCAAGCTACCCTTATAATGCTTATTACCATATTTTGACTTCTCCATAATAAATGTAATTATTAATATACTATTTAGGCCCGGCATGACCAGGTGGTTAGGACGATCAACTCGTAACATGAGGGTCGCGGTGCTATAATGTTACAGTCAATCCCACTATTCGTTGGTAAAAAAGCAGCCCAAGAGTTGGCGGTGGGTGGTGATGATTTGCTGCCTTCCCTATAGTCTTACACTGCTAAAATAGGGACGGCTAGCGCAGATAGCCCTCGTGTAGCTTTACGACTGTACTTATATCAGACCTATAAGAAAAAAATCCATCGGATTATAAATGTTTGTGTTTTATCATACATAAAACAAAAAAATAAAACAAGTATACGATTTATATTTGTTTTTTTCAGTTTTAATGTTTGGTAAAATTTTTTAGCAATTGTAATTTAATGTACAGAATATTAAAATAATTCTTCCAAACCTCAAAATCAAGTATAAATCTTTAAGTTCTAGCCCTCAGTAATCATATTCTTGATTGCTAATATTTACCAAAGAAAACCTAAACTTTCAAAGCTTTAAAAAAGGAGTCATGAAGATGTGAATTTTTCATTAATAACAGTTGTGAATGGGGTAGCTTGGTCAATAATAATGTACATAATTGTAGACACTCACTTCACAGCACTTTCTGAATATATATATATATATAGTTTGATTGTTTGTTTCTTGAATTTCGCGCTAAGCTACACGAGGGCTATCTGCGCTAGCCGTCACTAATTTAGCAGTGTAAGACTAGAGGGAAGGAAGCTAGTCATCACCACCCATCACCAACTCTTGGGCTACTCTTTTACCAACAAATTGTGGGATTGACCGTAACTATATAATACTTCCACGGTTGAAAGGGCGAGCCTGTTTGGTGCGACCTGGATTCGAACCCGCGACCTTCAGATTACGAGTCTATTATATAGTTTGGGAAACAATGAAAAAGATTAAAGCAGTTTGTTAGTGTACGTGATGATCGAAACAGAGATACATAAAATACTTTACGCCTGCTCTAAGTAGTCTAAACATGAATATACGTTCAAAAAAAGTAAAAATGTAAGCTACTTTTCAGTTATATAAAAAACCTCATGGAAGTTAAGAAGGCAGGGACGTACGTTCCTCGAATATTATATACATTCTATCGGTTTGTTTAACGGGAAATGATATTTAATATTTTTTTGGATTTTTGTTATAAAAATACTCAAGGGAATATGAATTGGAGGATTCTGAATAGTTTGAAAATGGATGGTCTTGAATACATAAAACCATTTTTTTTACTTATAATGTAAATACTCATGTACGTAAACTTCAATTTTTAAAATCAGTGTGACGTTTCTCTTGGCAAATGGATGCCTTTTCAACCACAATTAAAGAAATTACGGGAAGACAACGACTCATTTATATCACATTCAGATAAACCTTTTATTTTTAGTGATAAAAAATATTACTATATCAGTGTTAGCTACATTCTATCTCATAAGTATTTCTGAATATCCAGACTATGATATCCGAAATGCTATAATTACAAATCTCTCTCAGATCGTATAATATTACTGTATCATTACTGAAGCAATGGATACAAGTAACTGAGTCAAGAGCGTAGATTATGTATTGGGCCATGAATAAAACGCTTTCCCATTTTGGAGGACTGGCAGCGACAGATAACTTCATAGACCGTACTCGGGCAATTTATGTAAATAGTTGGGTTAACGCAAGCTGCCTGTGGGAAGCCACAAGCCTTATGGGAGAGTGGAAATGTGTGATCATTGAGACGAGTTCCTATATCCCGAGGCACTGCACGTTACTGATAGAAGTGAGCTGGTGCCAACTATTTATCTACGTCTTATGTCATATGATGTATAGCGCTGAGTGTAACAGAAAACATGCACTAAATTACCGTTGTAAATAAAAAGAGAAAATAATGATTTTGGTGAAAACTCACAAAAAATTTAAATAGTAGATTAAAATTTATTTTAAACACAAAACGAGTACAGAGAACGAACAGGTAGTTAACTGTGAGTACAAGTATTAAGTAATCGGAAAAACTGACTAATGACATATAGATAACTAAAGTTAAGGTTAAATAAGAGTACAAACTGCAACGAAAAAAAAACAATGTTAAAAACAACTAATAAAAGTTTGTTAAAATATTGCCTTGCACATGCGTAGTTAGTACGCTATTATTATTGTATTTATGTAAGAATGGTTGCAAATAACTTTAAGGGGTATCATTTGTATGCTTCTCTATATATTAATTGTACATGAACAGTTATAATTGTACATGATGTTCAAAACATCAGGTCCCTTATAGATATTACATAAAGCTTCTCATGTGAAAAGTCTCATATTCCTATGGCTTGTGACTTCATCACGATATCTAATTCAGACAACATCTTAAGTGGGTTCAGAAAGTCTAGCTATTTAAACACAGTCTTTTTCACCTGTAAGTCACTTTAAGAAAACTTAAGCATTTAATTCATTCACAAAGATCCATAAATCCTGCAAGTACGTGATGTACATAGTACGTACCTTTATATCCATTCACGTAATGAATTACGACATCCTATACTTTTTATAGAAATTACTGCTATCTCAGATTGTTCCAGTAATTTGCAGACATAAATGTTATGTCTGTAAATTGCGAGAATCTTCATTCAACCTTAGACTGTTCTAAAGATTGATGTTCACAAGTGTGGCTTTATCAGTATCGTAACAAATGCTATTCAAAAGTTCCAATAAACGAGTTATTTTTCTTCTTCTCAGCATTATTCTGTCTATCACGACCTAAGTATTTTGTTGTGGTTGACCTGCCAAACTTGGGGAAAAAAAATGCTTAGAAATGGTTTTGAGAACATTCTTTTATTAAAAGTAGACACCTATCGCAGATCAACTCTACAAAGGGTGGGGATTTATTAGGGCGTGGTTGGATTCAACACAGACCTTTGATTTTTTTATCATGTTTAGGGTAAAGCGAGATAAATCTGAGTAGTATTGAAACAACTATGTAAAAGTAGTAGTTGTTTAACAAGGAAGAAGAAAATAATAATTATTAAAAATACATTTTTACAAAATAAATTAATTTCTGATTCGGTCAGATGATTATCTAATTAAATCATTGTGCTTATAATGCACGTGTATAGGGTTTTTGCTTAACTGGGCTTAAGTTTGATAGATAAATGGCTCGTAATGTACACACGTTTACCTTTAAAACAATAGTAAAATACAATGAATACAACTATTTACATGAAACAAGGATAATAATGTTTGAATTAAATTTGGATTATAATTAATTAATAAATAAAGCTATGTCGTTAAAAGTAATTATAATTTTTCAGCTTGATGGAATAATGTTTTATAACAAATAAATATAGTGGATTTCGTTTATTATTTTCTTTGAGCAGTTGAGTGTTTTATTTTTAGAATTTCTTCCATATTGGAGGTGTGAAGAATAAATTTCCAAAACCCTGACATTACAATGATGGTATCATTAAAACATTCGTAATATATCTTTAATAACGTCATCATTCGTATATGTGAGTTTTAGGTTACTGCTAATTAGTTCTTACGCTAAATCCTTATCAAAGTAAATGTTTAAATAACAACACGTAAGGTCTACAAGTTCAGACATGACTGATGTTACGTGTGCTTCTACACAGGTGTGGTCATTGATACGTGACAGCACACCGCAATGTCATGATAAAGAATGACACAGCTCAGTAAGCTCAGTGCTATGCTGGAAACCATGCTGGAGGCATAATGAAACTGCTAATGACAAAACTATACGTTATCAGTTAAAAATACGCAATAAACAGCTATGTTAATGGAAAAAGGTAATTTTAATGGTTCAGCGAAAAAAGTAATATTACTTTCCAGTCTATTGTCAAACTAACGTGCAACTAGCAGCTCTCTCTGTTAATTTTTACTGCATTGAAAGAACTGCAGTAAATCTTTTTTTTATTTATTTGACCATAAGAAAACAATATTAGTGAATATTATGCGGTCATTTATTTATCTAATTGAAACACAGTTAAGCAAAGAAACGGTACATACGTACTCTAGCAATACTGACTCAAATTAATCACCAGTTGGCATGATTAGATTCTACTTTACTCTGAAAAATTGCATTTTTAATAATGAAATTACTATTTCCTTGTTTGTTTGTTATTTTCTATTTTGCTAAGGAATTTTACTTATACATAGTTACTTCAACATGGCCCAAAATTTACATTATGTGACCTGAATGACCTTTAAAATGACCTTAAAGTTCAGTTGCTAAAGTAATATCCACTCTCACTCTAATCACCATGTTATATAAAGTTGCTCTGAGTTGGGAGCCTGCTATAACAAAAAACGTCATCGCAACTGTTTCTAGGCCATTTCAGTCGATATCAAGTATTTCTGGAACTCAACATTAATTATCATATATTTTATAGGGAATAAAAAAAAACAAATATAATAATATGAAGTAATAAAGCACTTTGTTTCTACATACAAGCACTCACCTCATTGCTTTTGTAACTGAAAATAAAAAGTATATAAACACAAATAAACAACCTTTGCTAAACAGTTGCTTTTATTTGCCCAATAAAGACCCGACATGGCCAGGTGGTTAAGGCGCTCGACTCATAATCTGAAAATCGCAAGTTCGAATCCCGTCATACTAAACATGCTCGTCCTTTCAGCCGTGAAGGCGTTATAACTTGACGCTCGATCCCACTATTCGATTGTAAAAGAGTAGCCCAAGAGTTGGCGGTGGGTAGTAATGACTAGCTGCATTCCTTCTAGCCTTACACTGCTAAATTAGGGATGGCTAGCACAGATAGCCTTAGTGCAGCTTTGCGCGAAATTAAAAAAAGCAAACAAAACTCTTTGCCCAATAAACTTTAAATTTTTTCATAAATATACTTTATGGGAACCAGTATCAAAATTAATATTCTATTTGGCACCAGAGGACGAACTATTATTTATTTATTTTATTTTATTTTAAAGCACAGGTACACAACAGCCTAGCTGCGCTCTGTCTCCCATGAAGAATCGATACTTATAAATTTAGCATGTAAATCCGCAAACGTACTGTTGATCTACTGTGGAAAAAGATGTCAAACCAAATAATTATCATTCACGTCTCTTTCTCACAATTACATATATTTTTATTTGCTTCTACAAATTTTAGAATAATTAATATAGTTTTCTTCCGTTGATGCTGTGGTTGTTTGACAAACTCCTGAAAAAAGAAAATTAGCTTACTGGATCGCCAGTTGTTGTGAATAATAATTAACTCGAATAAGAATAACAAATGAATAAATATAAATAAATAAATTTGCTCCTGAAAACTGTTTATATATATATATAAAGTTAGTTATACAATTCTATAACTAATATAAACAAATTATATAGAAATAAATATAATTATATTTATATATAATCTTATAGCTAGATTATAAGCTAGCCTAAGGCCTAGGTGTTTGGGTGAAAAACATTGGGTTAAGAATACACCCACGACCCCGCAATTGTGGAAGGGAGACGAGCCAAAAAAGGCTCGAATCAGCCACTAACATAACTACAATTATAGTTAAATAAATGTAATAAGTAAAAGACCCATTTATTTTTTACGCAGGGGTGGTGTGCCTATTTGTGGTTATACGTAGTTATATTAATGGCGAAATCGAAAAGCCTCTTCTGCAGTGAATATGGCAGATGTAATAAAATTGACATATTATAGTATATTTCCCTTTTCTTTCTCCCTTATAACTTATTTTTCTCTCTTTTCAAAATGGGTTCTTAGAATAAAATATTTTCAGTGAAAATGAAACCTGTCGCTGTTTTCAAACATAAAATATACTAATACAAGTTACAGCAGCCATCTATAGTCGTACTTAGCTTTCTTTTATTTGTTATTAAGCATACAGCTACACATCAGGATATGTGTTTTATACTCACCAGAGTATCAAATCCGATTTTTGATGTTACAAACCCAGAGTTAATGCTGTCGTTCAATTAACAACTGATCTTTTCAAAGTTATGAGGAGTAGGATTCTATGCAATCACATCGCAAAGATTAGTTTAAATTAAAATCACGCGAATATAAACATTTGCTCTTTACATAGAATAACCATTCATCAAAGCGTTACAGCATATTTACCTTTTCCACGTGAATTTGTTTTGCATCTTCCTTCTACTAGTGATGCTTTGTTTTTATTAAGACATTTGTCGCCATTTTACACTCCGAAGATCAAATAACGATCTTCCTGCATACTCTGTAACTTATCTCACGATGAAAATAGTTTTTGAAATATCTGACTACGATAAGACACATTTTTATTTGCATCTTTAATGTCCACCTGTTGAGAGATCATGATGTTTAAATGCCTTGCTTACAGTTAATCACAAAGTTATATAATTGGTTGTCCGTGCTCTGCCCCATTGGTATCAAAACTCAGGTTTTGGTGTTATAAACCTTCTGATTTACCACTAAATAATCAAGGGCTTCAGTGGTCGGAAGCCAGTTTTCCAATCAGTTTATTTTTCAAAAACACCGTGAAATATTATTACATTTATTTCATTCTTTTTTTTTAAATAAAAATGTTTAATTAATTCTGTGCGTGTTGTAGCCAATGGCGATAAGCCTTTCATAAGTTATATACAGTTACCACTGGGTTCCTCCCCTCTTTCTACACAGTTTTTTAGTAGTAAATGTGTTAATTAAGATATAGTACTAAAAAGCTCTTTCGCTGTATTTCCTGTGGAGAGAAAGATGAAGTTTTCATTATTATTTATACATCGAACTTTCTAGAATACTCTTGAACTATGTGATTCGAATTATGTCATACCTTTCAGTAAGATGACTATACTTTTCTTTTTACTCTTACGATTGTCAATTATAAATATGTTTGCATTTTTCATACATAACTTATAGTTTTGACTGCTGGATCGTCACCAGACCAGACGGATCTCTGTGAAACAAACGACAGTCATACAGACCCTGATAATATCGTCAGTCACGAGATCGAACGAGATCCCAGTTTGGAGCGGAAGACAAATGGACTATTTAATGTAAATTCTCTTTCCCACGGAACAGAAACGCTACTGAATAACGCTTCGGCCAATGAATTTTCTGGGTCACTGGGGAGTAACAACAGTTCCATCTCCGACTGTCTGAGCAAATCAAAGACATACGTCGCTAATAACAATAACCACAATGACAGTAAAACCACAAGTGGAAGTGAAAACAGTTCAAATAGCAATGCTAACTCCACATTACAAAATCACGGACCACAGCAGAATGATGAAAACACACCAGGAAGCAAACGACGTGGTCCTCGTACGACTATTAAGGCAAAACAGTTAGAAACTTTAAAAGCAGCTTTTGCAGCTACGCCTAAACCCACACGTCACATCAGGGAGCAGCTGGCTCAGGAAACAGGACTGAACATGCGAGTAATACAGGTAAGATACAGATACATAAAACAGCTGTGACTTACAATAATTGACAATACAACTGCTAATAAGTTTTTGTTTTGTTAATTTTCAAAGTATAATTCGTGAAAAATAATTTTAGAAAAGTTACGTATTGCCAACGTTAAGATCTACACACATTAAACTAACTGTTAAAATGATAATATTTTAATTGATGTGTAAAAAAGAAAAGAAAAAAGACATACGTACATATTTATTTGAAATCAAAGCTTTCGGATTAACGTTATTACTATTCTAATTGAAGTTTATGTCACTGTCATTTTAAGACATAGATGTTTTTGCAAATGCATGTGTGTTTTTATTATAGCAAAGCTAGCTCATGTGTCCATTGAGGGTTTTGCAAATGCTTTCATTAAAAACGTACAATAATAAACAAAGTTTTTAGATTTTGTCGCTAGTGAAAATGTGTTCATAGTTAGCTATAGTATTTTGTGAAAGAATACCTTAGTTTGTTCGTAGTTAAACTTTTAATTGTGTTTGAGGATATTCGAAGCAAAAACAATTCTAAAACTTAAATAAACTGTGATACAGAATCTGGAAACGGGCATGGAGGACAAAATAATTAAATTCTGTCGTGCATACAATGTATTATTTTTTGCTCAAAAGATATTATATTGAGCGCACGACGTATTATTTTGAGAAAATGGGATAATAAGTCGTGCGCGCGGCATAATATTTTTCACTTGTACGTCACTTCCTGCGCTAGGTGTTTACTCGTTTCATGTTCATTCACATTTTATATAACGGCTTCGTACTAGAGTCACGAATGCACAAAGGTCAATACAACATCGCATAGACATAGGATTAAGGCTATATTAAAATCGATTCATTTATTTAAGCACTTTAAATGTGTTGCTTTTCAGGTATCTTATTAACGTACTGAAATATTCTAATTAGATAAACATATACAGGTAAGTAAGAACCATGTAATAAAAGCGATAAATAGATTTCTAAAAGAGAAAAGAATTTTTTTTTTTTAAATGAAAGTAAGCAGATGCGGAAGAATAAATGTTAATTGTGGATAAAATTATGTCGTTTTCACTGAGAAGCGTAAGGTTTTTTACCTGTTCAAACTGATTACACAGTTGAATATAAAAAAATAATAGAACAAACTGGAATAAAATGACAACAAACAAAACTGTGTAGCTTAATATTAACAAGATTGTTACCAAGTGTAAATAATTTAACTCATTTTGACTCGCCTTGTACTAACTAACAACAAACAAATGAAGTTAGTTTTGTAGGGATGTATACTGATTCAAAGGTAAGTGATGCCATTTGAAAGATTCTTATAGCTTCCTCCATGTAATTTATAAATGATTGTTCGACTCTAGCAGTTAAGTAAGCAATGGGATTTTTAAAAAGCTCATTTATTGACTCCTTAATTTCTATTGTATATGAACCGAGCGTTTCTGTCTGGGCAGGTCATGCCAGAATAAGTATCTGTGACTTCACGGTCCTCATACCATTACCGAAAGAAGAAACTAATAAACTTTTGGGGTGATATGAGAGTAAAGATCAAATCTCACTTTCTGTTCAAATAAGTGTATCCCATGGGTTGGCTGTAGATTGGTCGAGTCATCATCCTTCTAGTTAATCAGGTTTAAACTAGGAACGACTAGTTAAAACAATCCTTCAGTTGCATTGCGCGAACATTCGAAAACAAACACAGAATTGTTATGCCTTTAAACCACTGTAATTAAAACAAGTTAAAAAAACACGTCAACGTTTCGCATCCTTCAATTAGTATTCTTTATTTAAATAAATTCAACGTGTCAATAAAATATTTCATATACAATAATAATTTGTGCAGATTCGCTGGACATAAAATATGTTTAATGTTAAAGTTTTTTCCCTTGTTTTATACAGATACCAACAATTTGTTCTTACAGCTAATAATGTAAACACATATCTGAGGATAAGAAGAGTGAATATGCGGTGGTTAGGGCTCAGATTTGCAATTTGAAGGTGTTATGATGTGACAACCAATCCCACTATTCGTTGGTAAAAGAATAGCCCAAGAGTTAGCGGTGGGTGGCGATGATTAGTTGCCTTCTCCCTATTCTAACACTGATAAATTAGAGATGTGCAGCTCTCGTGTAGCTTTGCACGAAATTCATAAACAAACAAAGAAGAATGAAAATGTTATAGTTTTCTTTGTTTTATATAGATATCAATATTCTGTTCTTACCGCTAATAAAGTGTATAAAAGTCAGCAGTCACAAATAACTGCTGGATTTTTCTTCATCTTATGTGAATAATAACAATACACATTTATAGCTTCATTAGAATGGAAGCATGTCTAATATTTTTAAAAGTTTTGTTTAAAGCAACAGTTCCTTATCTCGACACAAGTAATTTTTATGAAATAACTGATTTTACAAAAGAACATTGAACATTCCTTGGTTATATTATTACTTGGATAAACCTCGCTATTTAACAAAACTCATAAAATTGAAACCATATAAGTATGCTTTAATTAAGTGAAAGAAAATTCTCAAATTTGCAATGTTATTAATTAAGTTTACCAGAAATACCTGTGAGACATATTGCTTCCCAAATCCTCAATAGAACAGTGGTAGGTAAGTGTACAGATATACAATGCTACTATCAGAGGATTCGATCCCTATCGGTAGACACTTCGGTACCTAAAAAGAATATTTAAGATTTTAAAGAAAAAACAATGTGTCCCTATTGCATAAAATAAACAAACTACCGTTATCATAGAAGATATGGAAATGTCAGTGTAAGCCCTGAGTAACAGAATCTTAAAGAATGTCTATATATATATACTTACTGGAGGGAGGACAAAAAAAGCGACCTCCTTACAAACGTTGTTAATTTGTTATATCTTTATTATATAACACAACAATATTTAAACTATATGTCTTTAGAATGCACTCAACGAGATCTGTTCAAATATAATCTCAAATTCTAATTTTAACACTGACTGGCTTTCATAAATACCTAAACTTTTCATGATTTTAGTTACATTTTCTCATAAATAAAAAGAACTGGACTTGAACGCTTTCAAATATTGAAATCTGTGTAAAATAATGTGATATTTTGATGTTAAAACTCTTCTTTCTCTTATCTATTAACTTCCAGACGCTTTACATAAACCAAGAAACAAATCAGTTCGTTTCATGTTAAATGTATGTTACGACAACCATCTAAGTTCTATTAACTTTGACGCCATTCGCGTATAAACCAAGAAACAAATTAGTTCGTTTTATATTAAATGTACGTTAAGGCAACCATCCAAAATCTATTAACTTTGGAACCCTTCACGTAGAAACTGAAAAGAAATCAGTTTGTTTCATGTTAAATATATGTTAAGGTAACCATCCAAGTTCCATTGACTTTGGGACCCTTCACGTGGAAACCAAGAAGCAAATCAGTTTGTTTCGTGGTAAATGTATGTTAAGGTAACCATTCAAATGAAAGAACATTTCATATAGTTGTGTTATGACTAAAAGGAAAGAAGAAAATATAGTTATTAGAAAGAAAAGTTTTAATTTGTTTTAAACCGCGATGACATAAGAAAGTCAATAACTATACTAGAATATATATATATAATGTTGTTCAGAAAGGATATGCTTTCCCATAAACTTGATATTAATATATGTTTAGAATCCACGATAATTTTTTATCATGTCAATGTTATTTCTCTGCTAAAAAGATACTGTGCTGTAAGATTATAATACAACGATTGAAGCTGAGAAATTTTGATAACTTTTTTTCCTTATCCCAAACATGATCTTGGTGTAATACCCTATAACGTTCTCAAAAGCGTCTTATCGAAACCACTTTTATTCAACTGTACGCAACTGAATTTTTTACACCGCATCTGCATTTTTGAGAATCGGCTTAACAAAGCTTATGTAACGATGAAGTGTCTAAATGTATGTTGAAAGTGTTGTTTGTTTACAATTATTGATTGGTGTATGCTTGATATTTGTAATATTTTGTGGTTGTTTTATAAGGAATACAATTCTTTTGTAACATCTCCAAGATTATTATTGTGTTTAAAATAATTGTCTCTTCATCTAACTTTACAAATCTCTCTCAGAGTAAAATATATAAGTAGACTATGCACAAAATTTGTTGGTTAAACAATATACTGACATAATCCAGTTTTGAAACATATTAACTAGTAATATGATTAATACGAAATGATAGTTTTTTCTAAATACTCATATTTTTATAAGTTCTAAATAAAGTTTCAAAGTAATTCCTAACCATTATTTTTTATTAGTATAATATACACACATACACACATAGATACTGGACTCTGTTGAAGCAGGTTTATTGAAAAATTTTAGCTTTTCTTGAGACATCTTTCTAGCTTTACCACCAGGATAGACACCCGTCATTAGGACATGGTGCCAATTACATGTTAGATGAAAATGACACATATTTATTTATTCCCAGGACTGACAATTACACAAAGCGTGTTAGCACTCAAATATGGCGGTTTATCCAGTTTCTCAATCCAAAATATAAGATTACAAGCTATAATTTTCTATTACACAGGTACGGCTTCTAGATTATTATTTTTATATCACAAGAATTTATATTTTATTTGAAGACAATCAATGCATAAACATAACTTGTCATTGACGTGCTCACATTTAAAAGGGCAAAGAAATATTGTGACACATGTGGTTTGCATTCCATTCTATGCTAAAATATTCACACGAAGTTGTAAGAACACTATTCTTATCTTTCATGTTTTCTTATCTTTTATATTACTTCTATCTATCTTTTGGTATCTCAACTTCTATTTACTGTTATACAGCACTTATAGAGTAACCACTCATGGTAGAAATAACGAAAAATTACCAGATTAAGATATAACAATCTCCTTACAAAATTGTTGTGCGTTGTTGTACCACGCAAGAAATGGTTTATATCTGATCAATAACTCAAACAAAAAAACGTCCTATCGATATCTGTAATGTACTTATTATTATAAATAATTAAGCTAGTGCTGTAATCAAACACAGATAAAAGTATAACGCGAATTTTTTTTTCTACTTAAGCAAACGTAAAACGTAATATTAGCACTTGAAAGTATCAGAATGACAAACCAAAATAACGTACAGTCAAGTTCAAACTACAATCACATGTTAAAGTATAGCAATTAGGAGCAACAGATCAATATGACAAAGAACTGATTCCAAAACATAACAAGACTTTACATACATATACATGAATTTATAGACTACAAAAGAACTAAATATTTTTATGTTATGTATGCGAAAAGCAGCAATATCATCGTAAAGTTACGAATTAAATATGGAAAATAACAATTCATATACCATGGGTTCTTTAAATAGTCAACCCATAGAGCCTAAAGAAATGTCAAAAGATTTGGTGCTTTTATCTAGAATGTTCTGATTATTATGCTAATTGCTCTTAATTCTGCAGTTTCATGGGGATTTGGACCAGAACCGAAAACGGGTCGAGTCACATACTGTCTTGACGTTACAACTTTGTATTTCACCTGACCCGGAAGACACGAAATTGATTCTAAATCTTTTTAATTTCATAGAGAAAATGCAAACATCATATTTAACTACCATTTAGCTATGAGTAACTCCATAGTTATTTCATATAATATAAATGATTAGTTTGTATTTAGAGGCTCCAATCGTTTTGCTGCTTACTAACTAGCTCTTTTAGCTTCCAACAGTTGATATACAGATAAGTGAACTAAAGATACAAGACAGACTTTGTAACTTGTTTCGTAAACCAGAGCTGGTAAGATATATTAATACATTTATCCAGTACAAGGAAGACTTTTTTGTTGTAATCGGAAATGAATGGCGGTATTAATGTAAGTTTCAATCACATTTGTCTGTTCTGTCTTTACTGAAGCTTCTCATACGACAAGTTAGCCATAACTGGGACAATGAGTAAACTACGTGCTTTCTCAGGATGTTGTGGGACTGGTTGCATTTTCATGTAATTTATTCAGACAAGAGTATCTTGTAATGGTACATTTTGAGGCCGTGATTTATTTTTTATTATTATGCTGTAGACATACACGTGTATGATGTAGATTGTAAGTCATTTTAGAGAAGTATGGGTCAATGTGATGGCGAATTGTCATCCGTACAAACTATGACCTTTTTTGTAAAGTGAGAAATAACAAACAATTTTTTATTCAATGTGCGCTAATGGGTTATAGTAAAATAGTGTTTGCTAGTAAACATAACAATGCCTTCCATTAAATCATGACCCCGAGGTTGAACCGCTATTATAGACATGCCACTGATGCTAGAATCCATCAGAAACTCATATTAGATTCTTGGATAAACTAGTTTCAGTGCATCAGTTAGAGCCCACTGCATCAAATTAAAGGCTTATTCACAGTTGTCGATCCATATGAATATGGCGGATATAAATTGCTTTCTTACTAAGCTATCACTTTACAATTTAGTGTAGGTACCCTTTATTTAGCTTTGAGAAAATATAACAAACAAACACATTACTCTGTTTTCTCCGCCTCCCCCCAGTGTCATAGTGGTATATCTGCGGTCTTAATACGCTAAAAACCATATGAAACTCAGTTTCGTTTATCATCAGTTCATACTTCTATGGTTTGAGCTTCAAGCCTGAATTTTATAACAACTGAAATACAAACTGAAAACAAAAAAAAATACTGGTTCCTAGATTCTCGCAAATAATTACTACATTGCTCACATATATCTAAAAATACTGCTGTTGAGAACCGTATAATGTTAACTCCACATCTGTAAAAAGCTGTGTGTGTAATGTACAAGTTGAGTTTAAGCCTTCTGCTCAACATTTTGCGTTCGGCGATAAACGTATTCGTAAGTCTTTCTTGGGACTTAAAAATTTCTACTCACTAATCAGACAAACATCCATATGTATCTCAGAACGGCTGGGATGGGTATTGACACTTTTTGCTGATAAGGAGAGAACAACGTTTCGACCTTCCTAGGTCATCCTCAGGTTAAGAAAGAGAGAGTGTTTGAATGTGACCTTTGACAGACGCGTCTTATGGACGAGAGTATAAACGGGTACCAAATTGTAAGGGACTTGCAAGTGAATGTTAGGTTATTAATTAGTATAGGTATAAAGTTGTTCCTTTATATTGGATTAATTTTGGTTTTAGTTGCTGTATAAGTAGGGCTTCTTTGTTTTGCCTTTGTTTATATTTGTTTCCCTACTTACTATCTGGGTGTTTTCTATGGTTATGTTGTGTTTATTTGATTTGCAGTGTTCAAAAACGTGTGAAGGTGTTTTTTTGTGTACTTTAAATCTAGTTTCCATTTTTCTGCTTGTTTCTCCAATAAAAAAGTCGTGGCAGTTGTTGCATTGTATTTTATAAATTATGTTAGTGTTGTGTTTGTCAGTGTAGTTTTTACATAGTATGGAATTTAGTTTTGTACCTGATTTTTCAATAAATTTGGTGTGTACTGGAATGTTGTGTTTTGTTATAAGTTTTTTTTCCAAATGTTGGTTATTTTTTCGCTGATATCGGGAACATATGGTATGCGGCAGTATAAGGTTTTGTAGTTTGTTGTGTCTTGGGATTTATTGTTGTTGGTCTAGCCGTGTGCGTATAATGTTTTCCACGATTTTTTGAGGAAATTTGTTGATGTTGATCAAGTGTTATTTTATTTTGTTCACTTCATTGTTAATTTTATCATGTGAACATAGTTTTGTAGCTGCGTTTATTTGGTTTCTTAATATGTTGAGTTTTTTTTTGTTTCATGTGCTGATTCCCAGGGAATGTATAATCCAGTATGGGTGTTTTTCTGTGGATTTCTGTTTTGAATTGTGTATCAGTTCTAGTAATTTTGAGGTTGAGAAATGGTGTTTGGTTGGTTTCCTCCTGTTCACAGGTAAACTTAATGTTGGGGTGTTTAAAGTTAACATGG
The DNA here is from genome assembly GCF_004210375.1 of Tachypleus tridentatus. NCBI lineage: Eukaryota > Metazoa > Arthropoda > Merostomata > Xiphosura > Limulidae > Tachypleus > Tachypleus tridentatus. The sequence continues at coordinate 102,628,296 of NC_134837.1, read as the reverse complement.
TTGAAAAAACTAAGTATGTGTTCTGTATATGTGAATCCAGCAATTGTATCATCAACATACCTGTACCAGTATAGTGGTGGGTGTTAAGCTGAATTGATCGCCTGAGATTCAGTCTGTGTCATAAAAATGTTGAGTAGAACTGGTGACACGGGATTCCCCATACTTAGGCCATTTATTTGCAGGTAGTTTTGGTTATTGAACATGAAGTTAGTTTTGGTGGTAATGAATTCTGTAAGGGTTGCTAATTGGTTGATGGGGATGTGTATCAATGGGTTGAGGTCTTGGATGTAAAGTTCTAAAGCTGTCTTGCAGGCTTCAATCGTTGGGACTTCTGTGAAGAGTGAGATTACATCAAAACTGGCCATTAATACTTTATGATTTAGTTGGTTAAGAATATATTTCAAGTTAAAAGAGTCTTTGAAAAAGGAGCTGATGTTACATATTTAGAAAATACCAACGTTATATATTCACCAAGGTTGTAGTTAAATGATTCGTAGGTCGACATTATGGGTAGTAGTGGACAATCAGGTTTGTGAGGTTTGGGGATGCCGTATAGTTATGGTGTGCGTGAGTCGGTCTTTCGTAGGTAAGAATAAATGTTTTATGAAATTGTGTTGATTTTTTCATTTGTAGTACTATCTTGTTTAATTGGTTTTCATGTGTTTTTGTTGGATTTGTGTCTGACAAGATGTTGTTCATTTTTTGAATGTATTCATTTGTGTTCATTATAACTATAGCATTGCCTTTATCTGCTTTTAGAATTTTGATGTTATTGTCTTGTTTTAAGTTGTTTATAGAATTAATATCTATTTGTGTGAGGTTGTTTTTTTAGATTTCTTTTCTGCAAAATTATGTTGATAGTTTTGTGTGAAAATTCTTTGAAAAAGTTGTTTAAGATACTGTTTTGAGGTGTTTCAGGGAAATAGATGTTTTCAGTTCTACCTGGAAAGACAGGTTGTTGGTTGACGGTAGAACTGTTGTCGAAATTATCTTCTTCTTGGTCGTTGTTTTTTGTTGTTTTGCTGATGTTTTCAGTTTGTCTAGAGTGAATTACTAATCTTCTAGCTAGGTCTTCCGGGGAAACAAAGGCAAAATCAAAGAAGCCCGACTGATACAGCAACTAAAACCACTATTAAACCAATATAAATGAACACCTTTATGCCTATATTAATTAATAACCTAACATCCACCTGCAGCGTCCCCTACAATCCGGTACCCATCTATTCTCTCGTTCCTAAGACATGCGTCCGTCAATGGTCATATTGAAACACTCTCTCTTTTGTAACCTGAGGATGACCTAAGAAGATCGAAACGTTGTTCTCTCCTTATCAGTAAAACTGTTAATACCCATACCAGCCGTTCTGAAATACATTTTTATTTCAAGTGGGTTTCTAATAATCAATAAATATATATATGTGTTTTTAGATGAAAGAGAATTATGGAAGCTCCAATGTCAACCAAGAACGTTATCTGAGGTTTAAAAATATATTCTCGCACGTCACTTTGGTTCATTGATGTTGTGGCCACAAACCTTGGCCACAAACCTTTACCTAGTGGTATAGTGGTGTTGAAACATCACTGCTCTATTTTTTTTATTTAAAGAAAAAATGGGAATAAGTAATGCTACGTGAATTACAGAAAATATATCAACTGCATTTTTAAAACTCAGACATTCCAATTGGCTATATAAAGTTATTTGATAAGTGACTAGCCATTAGAAACAGATTAAATAGATGAAATTTAGCCTACGTGTGCATGTATAATTCAACGGATGAAACTTTATTAGAACTTAATTGGTTACATAGCACAAATATTACCACTACACAATTATTTTTTGCCAATTCTGTATTTAACCACAATTGATACTTATATTATATGCATTTTTATTTTGCTAAGTATAGTTGTATTGGAGGTTCTTCCTCTAGTTAAAACCGTGGAATATTATGAACCGAAACTTTCATTAGTTCTGGCAGTGTCAATAAGATGATAGATTGAAGTTCTGTGAAACAAGTTGATCGTTCTTCTTACTCTATGATAGATTTACTTTAACTAATTATATAAGTAAGTGCAGAAACTGTTTCTTGGGAATTGAGGTTTTAGTAAGTTTTGAAGTGTGATGTCACAAAGCCTCCAGTCTGTAATGCTCATGTGATGGTGCAAAGGTTAACAAATTAGACCCAGAGCAAATGTGTGGACAAAGATGACAAACCGGTTTTCTGTAATTATACTTGGCTACACCTTGTCATGCAAAATTAACGAGATATCTATACATGTGTGTGGTCAAACTTTATTTTATTTTCTGTTGTTCTTTCTATGCAGTGGGTTTTACTTTAACCACAGTAGATGGCCGTGTTTTATGTTGCTCAAAGTTCTAAGTACCATGTTCTTGACGCTTACATGTCCTCACAAACGTGCTTCATCATTGTGTACACTTTTTTTAAACATGAAGAGTAGGTTTTGTGTGTTATGACTCCAAGATTGCAACACCTAGGCTACTTCCTGCTTGAAAAGTTTCAGAACATTAAACATCCATTCTGCTAATTCCTAATAAATATGATGAGCTAACCTCCTTCACTTACCACAAAATGTTACTTACAACAAAGTCAACCAATCTAAGTATTTCCCACTTTCTTCTCCTCTGATTCTGTGCTATGAGTAGTGCGATGTAGCCTTTTGTTGTAGGTAGTGCGGATTGTGATCTCTCACAAATCATAGTGGATTATAACTGCACAGAAATACTTCAATTTGCCATTCATGCTGTCCAGCAAAATTAAATACATTCATTCAAACTGCTCTGTCCTCGCTGTAAAAAGATAGAATCAGATCATGCAAGGTCCTGTTCACTCACTGGAACTAGTCTGGCCACCAGAAGACAGACCAATTTCTGCTACGACATTTTCTCCCACTACCAATTGAGCAGACAATTTTATTTCTTTCCATTTTCTTCCTCACTTATCCATAGGATATATGTGCTAAATATGAGCAGCCATAGTACCTAAAAGAGACTTCCTCCAATAGACTCATCACTAAAGTTGGGGTCATCCATTCAAAACTGTTGACTGGCGATGGTTTGTTGACAGTCTTGTCAAAAGTGGGCAGTCGTTACTGTTGAATAGTTGCCTTCATCTAGTACTCACTTCAGAATTATAAACAGCTAATGAAATAAAATAAAATCTCTTAGTAACACACATTCCAACTTTTGGTAGAAATTTTATTCGCTAAAGTGCTCAATTACTGCAAAACTTAATTATTTTTATATTAATAAACCTACCAGTAACTGGTAAAATATTTATTATCCATATTTCAGGTAATTTCTTTCACTGATACTACTAACTGACTTCGGTGCTCTAACCAACGATGTGTATGACCCATGCAATATGTCTTCTTATCATCATGTTTTGTTTCGCGTTCCGTGTATCATCTGGCACACATCAATATTATATAAAAATAAAAAAAGTGACACACTTTACGCGATCATGTCAGTTTTGTTTTTAGTGTCTATAGTTAAACATATAGCTACAGATTGGGCCACCTGTGCTCTGCTCACCAGGGACATCAAAACCCAGTTTATAGAGTGAGAAGTCCACAGACATACCACTATGTTACTGGGGGGAAGTTTAGTGTATATATTTTTATACAGATAATGGGTTTCGAAAACTTATACTACTCTCTATATCTTAGAAGTTCAAGTTTGTTTGATTGTTATTTTCAATACTTAAAATACACTTATGTGTAAATGTATTTTACTGAATAGCTACAATTATTACAGAATAATTAAGCTGTAAAAGCTTGTGAAACTACGATATTTTTTGTTCATAAAATATGATATGGCTGGATGAAAAAAGAGGCACATTGAATTCAAGTACAGCTAATTGCACAGGATTCATGTACAAGGAGGGAGAAAGCTACATTGGCAGTACTTATATTATTATTAATATTGTTTTATCGTTGCTTCCAATCATAGCTTTAATACTAATTATATTGACTAAATTTCTGTGGAGTTAAGAACATGCTTTATCACTCAGAAGTATGAAATAAGGGCTAAAATACACAGTAAAATGTAATAGATTTAAATTTCATTGGTCATCTTAGTGACACAATGTTCACTGACGTACACAAAATCAGTGAATAGGTGTGTTGGTATATCTGTACAGAGCTATTAGTTTTCATATATGGATGGCTTAGTTTCATTGTGTGTTGTTCTGATATCTCCGTACTTTATGAAATTGCTCTGCGTATATATGGAGTAAATACATAAAACCTGTCATGTTCATTCATAACGCTCTATGCAGAGTTGTTGCCAGCCCATCAAACCCCACAGCCGGCCAATTCCCACGCCCGTGCGGCGGCGGCGCTTGAGGTAATTTGTGGTCATTGAGACTGAATAGTATGTGTGGAAGTAAAAGGTGGATAGTCGTCTAGAATTGCTCTCTAATTGAGCCACAGAATTATTGCCCCTTGACGGTCTATCATCCAGGGTGTTCATATTATATGCAGTATTAAATACAAGTTGTATATATAGGTTACACTGTTGATATTCAGATACTTCCTCTTACGTGAGCTCAATTCTATGATATTATCATGATCAGATCACTAGATCTAACTTAAAGACCGTTTTTAATCATGTCGTTCCTCTACACAGTTTTGTTGTTGTCAGGTTTCAAAGAACAGGTTACAGGACAGCATTGTAAAGTGGATGATATCCATTATGCTCACTTCGTCACATATATATAAAACAGTTATTCAGCCAAACTATCACAAAAGCTTCAAGTCACATACAAGTAACTTCAAACAGCTGTGTTTTATACGATCTTGACACCGTATGCTACGCTGCACAACCTAAACAAGTTTCTTTCTTTATCGTTAAGCGTTATAAAACCACGAACTTACTACTGAGCCACTGGAGAGATTAAATAAGAAAAGAATTAAGAAAATAATTTATCAACTTTCCAAATAAATTCGGATTTGTTTGTTTTTACCACTGATCCCAAAGAACTACAATTTGTTTGTCACTTTCGAGAGTATTTACATGGTAAACTCTGAGTTTATTGGTACTTTTCTGTTTTATATGGTGTCTTTAATCACTTCAAACAAACCGAATCGAAATTCATCTCGTTAAGAGTATGATAAACTTTTTTTTTCGCTAAAATAGAGCAAGTGTTACATTTATACATATTTCAATTTATATTTACGGTAGTTTCTAACAAGATAGAAACCACGGTAGCATGATATAAACTTAAGCTTTGTACTTGCCCTTTTCAAAGACCTCATATTTAAAGAAAATTAACACAGCCAGTTTCATACGTTAAAACCACTTTGGTTTGTTTATTTTTGAATTTCACGCAAAGCTACACGAGGGCTATCTCTGCTAGCCGTCCCTAATTTAGCAGTGTAAGACTAGAAGGAAGTCAGATAGTCCTCACCAACTACTGCCAACTCTGGGACTACTCTTTTACCAACGAATAGTGGGATTGACCGTTGCATTATAACGCTCCAATGGTTGAAAAAGTTTGGTGTGATGTGGATTCAAACCTGCGACCCTCTGATTACGAGTCGAGTGTTCTAACCATCTGGCCATGCCAGGCAAGAGACACCTTAATCAACTATAGATTACCTGCTTCTTCACATCTAATGTATCATTTTACTGCATTTATCTTGTTTATATTCTCTTATACTCGAATTGAATTTTATTTTTCCTACATTTGTTTTCACTTATTTTAGGACACTTTTTAAGATGAGTAAAAATATATGTACTTTGCATTTAATCATTTTTCAAATGTTTAAGAATGTAAGTAAGATTTGTTGATGTTAAACGCATTTATTTGGAGCAATGATTATTTTAGCAATTTCTTGTATGATAAAAACCAACAAAGGAGGCATACGCTAAAAAATGCGCAGCTTCTATAAGACTAGTATATTAAAAATCCTCACATATATGCATATTTACATATTGATTTTATACCGTGACAGTCATAATGACTTACCCGTATGTTACAATCTATTAAAGACTGGATTTAACCAGCATGTCCAAGTGGTTAGTGCGCTCGACTCGTAAACTGAGAGTTGGAGGTTCGAATTCTTGTCAATCAAACATGATCACTATAAAAGCCGTGGGGGAGTTATTATGTTACACTAAACACCACTGTTCGTTGGTAAAAGAGCAGTCCAAGAGTTGGCTGTGGGTGGTGATGATTAACTGCCTTCTCTCTAGTCTTACACTGCCAAATTATGGACGGCTACCGCAGATAACCCTCGTGTAGCTTTGCGCGAAATTCGAAACAAACCAATCATGCTACACAGAGCCAATGGCAGAGATGTTTGATTGGAATTCTGTACTACCTTTAAACGACTGTTTGCTTGTTTTCGTTTGGTATAAGATCAGCATATTTCGCTTCCTTTTTCAGAAACTCCTACTTATTCTGAACAATTTTAATAGAAAAACTGAAGAAACAGAGGCCCTTTGTCAGCTTTTTAACAGATTTATTAAGGGACTTAGTAAAGTTACTTCAAAATAAGAATACTTTGTGATGTAATTATAAATAAAAATTAACATTCTGGAACGTTTTTGTTATGTTTTTCAACACAAAACTACTCAATAGGGCTAGTTGCATTCTGTCCGCTTCGGACAATCAAATCCCGGATTTTAGGGTTAATGTTCAAAAACTTACCACTGAACCTCGAAAAACATTTCAAGAAGTGCATTTGTATGATTTTTTATTTTCGCGCAAAACTACACGAGGGCTATCTGCGCTAGTCGTCCCTAATTTAGCAGTGCAAGAGAAGAGTGTCATTACCACCCACCGCTAACTCTTGGGCTACTCTTTTATCAACGGATAGTTGGATTGTCCACCACATTATAACGCCCCCAAGGCTGAAAGCACGAGCATATAACGCGTTGACCTCCCCACCTATTTATGCCAGCGAGGAAGTAAAAGTATACATTAAATATGTTACTTTATAGCCCATACATATTTTTCAGATCTTTTGAGTGAATGCAAATAAAGAAAATTATTTAATAATGTATCAACCACATTATATTTACCATATCCAGCGTCAACGAGGCCTTTCAGCAATATCAGGATTCATCAGACATGTTTAGATACAACAAATATAGTAATGATATAGGTACTGTTTATATCATGACATATTATCTGTACTGACCTGTATAAAAGACAGTGTATTTGTGATAGCGCATCAAATTGTGAAGACGTGGGCAGGGATTTAAAAATAATTACTTGGTTGTCTTTAATACCAGTTATATTAAAAAATATATGAAAGTTTAATTTAATTAATTTGTGTCAATACGACTTGTGATTTGAAGAAGAATTTCTTTTTTGAAAAGTTTGTTTGTTTTGAATTTCGCACAAAGCTACTCGAGGGCTATCTGTGCTAGCCGTCCCTAATTTAGCAGTGTAAGACTAGAGGGAAAGCAGCTAGTCATTAGTACCCACTGCCAATTCTTGGGCTACTCTTTTGTCAACGAATAATGGGATTGACCGTCACGTTGTAACGCCCGCACGGCTGAAAGGGCGAGCATGTTTGATGCGACGGGGATTTGAACCCGCGACCCTCAGATTATGAGTCGAACGCCTTAACACACTTGGCCATGCCAGGCCTTTATAAAAAGCAACTGTGATGAAAATACGGAGTTAAACGTACTTTGGTTTGAGTATATTAACATAATGATGTATCGCCACAAATATGAGTCGTGTGCCACAGATGACATGTTTAGCATCTTTATGTTGGGTTAATAGAAACTTTCCGACCTTTCGAACGAGCAATGTCATTATGTCAAGAATTTGAATAGTCCTTTGCAAGAGAGGATATTTTTGAAGTAAAACGACAAAGAGATGCAAGATGCGAAATCCCAGTTATATGCAAAAAGGTGATTTTCCAAAGATCTTAAGCCCTCCAGTAGTTCAGCGTTAGCTCTGAATACTTATAATACTAAAGATCAGGTTTCGGTACCCGTGATAGGCACAGCACAGACAACCTATTGTGTAATTTTCTAATAACTCCAAACAAGCAAACCAAATATCTTATCCCTATAAATAACAATAAGCTAGTTAAATTCTTTAACGAAAATAAAGATAAACTGTGAAAAACTGTACAAAAATTACTTTATATATGATTAAGGCCTGAGTTTTCTTGGGTTATCGCCCATGAAATTACTTATATGCTACCGACCAACTTTTGTCATATACTTTGCAACATGTTACAGAGAATGTATAAAAAAATCAGCTTTGGTTGCCGTAAAACTTAAGCGAAGGTACGTCCAGCTAATATAAACATAATTCATAAACATCAGTTGTTCATGAAGAAAGTTCTATTATGTACAGCCAGTACGCCAAAGAAAGTATGTAGTTATAACCGGATAAACTGCCAAATGACACGTATAAGTTCACGAAAATAATTCTATGAATAGTGGAGAAAATAGTGGCGTACATGCTATTTCTTTTCTTGTCACGTCTGTTTTGTTTACATTGTCTTGGACACCGATGTCCGCGTGCAGCGAAAGACCTTTGGAAAATTGTCGAAATGTGCGGTTTGGATTTACATCGTTATTCTTCGTATAAACTTGTTACTGCAGTGTCAAGTATTAGTAGGTAACCATAGTCAGTAGAGAGTGGGCAGTATCGAAGAAGTGAGACAGAGGCATACTGTCCTTGAGATTGTTATTAGAACAGATAAAGCTTTTTTTCTCCCCGGAAAGAATGGATACAATAATTCGTAATTATAAAGTGCCCTCTGTACTACTAGCACCCATAACCACCTTCCTTGAAGCCAGTGGTTGAGATTTTCGTGTTGAAATAAATTTCAGTGCACAGCTTGAAGTCTTCGTCAAAAGGAAGCTAAATTCCACAAACATGGATGGACAATCAAAAACAAACTACTGGGTCTGTAAAATCTTGTCGAAGCAACCTTCATTTTATAAGCGCGAGTTACAAAATAATACCCCCGCGTTACACTCGTATGTCGGACAGTAGCAGTTTTCCACGAACGTCGGCCGCTGTTGAGATCTGCGCCGCTCGGTTTCCCGCGTTGTGTCTCTGAGGGTCAGACAGTTCGACTAACTTTAGTATCAAGTCGCCCTCTTCTGCCTCCTGTGGTTTGTTTTAATGGTGGGAGCATTTAGTATAGAATAGGCTGCACGCACTCAAAAGACATATACCAGCGGTATAAAATATTTCGTAATATTATTCAACACTGTATAACTTTTAACAATTAATAGGAATAAAGGTTAAAGGTTTGAAAAAAAATAATTGTTGTACCATTAAACTACTTGTCTAATAATCCATTTATGTATAAATATTTATAATTAGTCTTTCGCATCGATACCTGTGTGTGTATATACATATATGTATCTCTCTTTCTCTCTTTCTATCTATCTCTTTGTTCCTTTACAAAGCTGATTATTTGTTTTTCTATTTTATACTTTTTCTAAATTTCCAAACATCGTATATTGGAACTTAATTACATTTTCTAAAATTAGTTTAAAATGTTTAAATGATTTCAATAAATATGTTGTAAAGAGGTTCAATATTTTATAAAAACATCACATTTAAACAGTTTAAGAAGTGAAATGATCATTATATTACAATGAAATAGCTCGTTAAATATCTCCATTCAAAATATATGCGTTTTGAAGTACTCAAATTCTTGCTGCTTTAATATCCTTTTTGTGTGATGCATAAGTTTATAATTATCTATGTAGTAATTGCTGCTTAATGGATGAAAATTTCTAAACTGTACAACATTAGAGCATGTTTATAACTTTTATTGTGGCTCCATCTAGTGATGCCAAAGATATTCTGTAAAAGTTTCGAAATGCATTGTTTTCGTTGTACATCATTTTGTCTCGAACATGCAATCAATAGAATTTTGCTGTTACAATTAGGCAATAATAGTTAACTTTTCTGTTTGATAAATTATCATTTTACTTTTCTATAAGATCAGTCAAATCGTATAAGTCTGAATATTAGAACCCAGAAAAAGTTTCTTTCGAAAAAAATAGTCTTACTAAGTCACAAATTTGGGACAGTACTGTCCCGTGTTGCAGTGGGCTAACAACCTACTCACTTAAGTACTTGTTGAAAAATCCGCAAGCGATTGCGGCCCTATGTTCCTAGATGGAATCTAATGGTGATAACTGACTAACTAACTGTCCCGTGTAATGGTGAAACTACTTCTTGTTGTTCGTTCCTAAGTAAAAAGCTACGCAATGTGCTATTAGCGTTATGCATGCCATGGGTATCAGAACTCTAATTTTTAGCGTCATAAACCATTAAGCTTGCTGCTAACTCATCGGGGGCGATATGTAAATAGCGACGCGGTTGAACTGTGATGAATGTGTTAGTGGTTAGGATAAAAACACGTTTCTTTATTTTGTAAAATAAATCGCAGTGAAACTACCTGACCTATCAGATGTAAATACGAAAAGAAACCAAATATTATTTTTACTTTACATGGATTAAAATACTTTCATTTCAATAGTTCTGTAAATGCAAAGGAACGACTCTTAAACAGGATGCTGAAATACTTGGGAAAACTTCCAATATACCAATAGATGTTAAAGTTGCTATCGTTCAGCTTTACATCAAATGTATGTTTCATTATCCAAAACATGTTCTATATTTTTACGAGGACTCCCATCATCCAAGACATGTTCTATATTTTTACGAGGACTCTCACTATCCAAGACATGTTCTATATTTTTACGAGGACTCTCATTATCCAAGACATGTTCTATATTTTTACGAGGACTCTCATTATCCACAACATATTCTATATTTTTATGAGGACTCTCACTATCCAATACATATTCTATATAAAACAACAACAGCATATGTCACGAATATTATTTTAAGTACTTGGTCTTTCATATCTCTCGCTTTCAAATATTCTTTAGCAAATTTGTTTTGAGTAAAGAATTTTTCATGCGTATTTAACTGGTGTGCTGTTTTTGCAAAAGAAAAACAAAATTAAATTAAATCAGCTGTAAAAAATGAAGAGATATTTTACAAACATTACTCCCTGCATAATGTTCAATAATAGTGTATGAGTAATAACGTTTGTGTATATCTATAGTATATAAAAGACAATCAGTTTTTGTTTGCTACCTGCTGCACGCATCATTGTATATCAATTTAGGTTGTTTTCGTTGCATGTAATGAGATATAAAACACATGAAAGAGGTAGGTGCACCTAATTTCAACTTACAAGTGTATTTTACACACGTACAAACACACTCTTTTGTGAAAGATGAAATAAGGACTTATTGTGATACTGAGCAGATATATACAGTATTCGTGATCGGTCCTTCATAAAATCACAAAATATACTTTTATTTCATAGGATTTCATATTTAATTAAACAAAATCTCTTCTATAAATGCACTTTTTATACAATCATTGCTCAGAACACATTTCTGATTGAAAAGAGCTCTGAATAATCATTTTTCTATGATTATGTTAGAAATGACACTTGTGAGTTCTTGTTAGGTATTATGCATATAAAAACAAACACATATCTGTATGTGTGTTTGTGTACGTATAAGTTTTATTAAACGTAAAATCCTGGATTTTTAATAAAAATCTTATTCTTAAATCAAAGACGGATACGATTTTTTTCAGCTAGATTTGAGGAGATATCTAATTCAAACCTGCCGACTAGAATGATAACAACACCCGACGCCTGTGGCACTATTTTTATATGAATAGCAACACTGACTGTTAAATTTATAACGCCCCACCCCCACAACTAATTCAGCACTGCTTTACCACTTGAAACTAATTCTAATTCCCAGTACTGTACGCTAACCACAATGTCACATTCTTAATTTTACACATAAAAGTAGTATATCTGTCTTTTTGTTATTCAAAATTATAAAGATAATGTTGAGCTTGCATTGCTTTTATAGTTTCAGCAGAACAAGCAGAAATTTATAAAAATAACTATTCTAAACATTAAATACATTTAAGTGTTATGGCTAGTTTTAAGCCAGTTGACATTGAACTGCACTCCAAACGATTCAGCTTTGCCCTCCTGTTGTCCCAAGATGCTGCAAGTTTATCTAGTCTTTGATCGATAGTGGATTCAAAGGTAAAAATAGTCCAGTTAATCTTTGCTCGCGAACAATTAGTTCAGAAGATACGCACCCCCATCAAACCGACAACCAAGTAATCCATGGAAATAGAGTATTTACACGACAGGCTTACTCGGTGTGTCTTGGTGAACTCACTGAAGTCTTTGACGGTGTAAAGGACTGATATGGGTAGGATTAGCTGAGCTCTGTAGTATGTGTTTGTAATGCCAGGTAGACGAGTTCTGACATACAAACAAAAACCAGATGTTTAACCATTAGTTTACTCATTTTTTTAATATTTTGTATAAAGCATGGTAAGTATAACAGAACAACAATAATACTATATAGCTCATGAAAGAAATAATGGATGAAAATTTAAAAATGGTTAAATATTATATTTTCGAAAAATTAAATAGTAATAGTGGTGAAACGTATATGACATTTAAAAACAGACAAATTATTCTAAACCAGGAAAGTATACTTGTCTATAAATATCTCTATATTATAATATCTATAACAATATGATATCTTTCGGCTTAACGTGATTTCTGTAGGATCTTCAGGAGAATACGTTTGAAGTTAGAACATAACAAGTGTGTCAGTTACATATATCGCTGATTGGTTTGGTTTGTTTTAAAGTTCGCGCAAAGCTACACGAGAGCTGTCTGCGCTAGACGTCCGTAATTCAGCAGTGTAAGACTAAAGGGAAAGAAGCTAGTCATCACCACCCACCGTCAACTTTTGGATTACTCTTTTACCAACAAATAGTGGGATTGACCGTCACATTATAACGCCCCCACGGCTGAAAGGGCAAACATGTTTGGTGTGACGGGGATTCGAACCCGCGACCCTCAGATTGTGAGTCGAACACCTTAACAAACTTGGCCATGCCGGGCCAAGACGTTATGAAAGCATGTTGATGTTCAAATCATTCCACCTACAGGTGTTATAAATAACTAAAAACATTAGAAATACACCTTACTGGTCGTGTTCTTTAGAATGTGGTTTGTTTGTTTTTTCTTAATTTCGCGTAAATCTACACGTGGGCTATCTGCGCTAGCCGTCCCTAATTTAGCAGTGTAAGACTAGAGGGAAGGCAGCTAGTCATCACCACCCACTGTCAACTCTTGGATTACTCTTTTACCAACGAATAGTGAAATTGACCGTCACATTATAAAGCCCCCACGGCTGAAAGGGCGACCATGTTTGGTGTAACAGGGATTCGAACCCCTAACCTTGGATTGCGGGTCGAGTGCCTTAATCGCCTGGCCATGCCGGGCTGTATCGCTGATTTTAGGAACGTTAGGGAATACAGTGTTTTATCAGTTTGCTCTCCAACTTTGTTCATTAAATTGATCTACAGTGTAATATTTTTAAGAGTTTCAACTGTCCTCTAATAGACTTTCAAGAAGTGCATGCATTGGAAACTTGTTAAATAATAAATGTTTTCGATGAAGTACTAATCCTTCACATATTTATATTGTATCCAAATTGTAAAGTATATTCTAATTTTGTTGGTTATAAACAATCATTTTAATATTATTTTCAGTTTATTACAGCAAATCATTAATGCCTTGTAGAATTCCATTAGCCTTGTTCTTTCACTTCTATGTTATTATGCGAACAACTTTTCCATAGTTGAGGAAAATGATTTCAAACTACTGAAATAATGTTTATCCCGGCCTCGTAACATAGTAGAAGACAATAAACGTTATCACACGAAAATATGTGTTTTTTTTTCAAGTGGGTGCTTATTTTTCAAGCAATGTGCAGTCTATCACTTCTGAAGGTCTTATAGGTATCACATGTATAAAGCTAAATGTGATGATAAACTCTAAATGTTTTAACGCCGGCATTCACGTGTAAAGTTGAGTATAAGAAATATGTTTTAAACGTTCTGGGTATCTGTACGTTAAAATAAAATACCAGTTATTCTCTCATTTTATGTTTGGTATACCATACACATATCATAATTTATGTCTGTTTTACAGTGTCGAAAGGGTGTGAGAAATATTAAGGCGTTTACATTAATTGGATTCTACTGATTTATTACTTGACTACCACAAAGTGTTAAGGTTTAAACTTTGACTTCAGACACAAGTGATCCAGAGTGTTCTGCTCTGTCCGTGTAAGATAACACTTCGTACGACATTATCCGTATAAGTTAACATTTGGTACGACATCATCCGTATAAGATAAAACTTGGTGATATTCACGTCATGAGCTCGATCTTTACTAGATGTTAGATGTGCAAAATCCCTCAGCACAAGAAACCAGATACTATTTACAGGTATCTTGGAATAAATGAATAAATATATCTTTAAGAGAGCATTTCGCTGTGGTTTACCATTCATTGGTTTCATTCAACATTGAAACACGCAACGCTGAATAAATGAGAGTATCGAAAACAGATTTAAAACGTCCATCAACAGCCCACTCGACCCCTCAGATCTAGCCGTTATTAACGGCCACATTGGTTCTCATAAAATATTTTCAAAAGTTATACGACGTAACGAGTTTCATACAAAATAGTGTTAGTTCCTAAATTAGTTTAAGGTGAAATGAAGAATGCCCTACTGTACAAAAATACTGCAAAAGAATGCAAAGTTAAATGATTAAGTTATAATTTGTTTAGAATACAACGAGCTATTCAAGTTAACACAATGACTAGCATGACCTCGTATGCATAAATATAAAGCCATTTGGGTACATCTTGTCTCATTATAAGAAATAGATAATAGAGTCTTCATAATAACCATTCTATATGATGAGAATGGTGGTATATATTTTAATACATATAGCCGAAGATGTATTCTTATCTTTAAAGAGATATTATTGATAGTAGACGATATAAAAACAATTTTTTTTCAGTACTGCTTCCTTTGAAAAGTTTAGTATCCATCCGGTTTACGGTTTCCCAAAGTTAAAGTTTAGAGTTCAATTACCCACTTCAGTGTATTACACCATCTTATTGTCACATACCAGTAACTCATTTTCTATCATTATTTTTTTAATTCCTGGAACATAATTCTACATATAAAGTTGACATTTTTAAAACGTGTTATTTTAATTTCTCTATGCATGTAGCAGATGCCAAAACACCATTATATCAAATAGATTACTCGTTTAACATATCTGTCACTGACAATGGTTTCGCTTTAAACTTTGAGCATATTGCCAGAAGACAATTCTGTGAAGGAAAACATTGACAATTTTCTCTTTGATAACGAATATTTGCATCATGGTTTCCATGAATGAATATACGTTTGTATTCTGACCTCTTATTCTGGTGGTCACGCGAGGTAAAGTATTATTACAGTACTAGAATGAAAACGAACTCATGAAAGAAGACACATTAATAGTCAGGTGAGATCCCTAGAGACAAAAAGCAAATAAACGAAGCGAACATGGTATCGAATACATATATATATATATATAATTTGAGCTTAGGTTAGTTACCCAAGTGCATCCAAATCCATTAAGAGTAAACGGTACTGTTTTACAAATATTGCGCTTTGAGCATCGGCTGCATGCGATATTCACGCGTGCATAATATCAGAGAGGTCGACGAAGCGTGTAGCAGTTTAATTTGACCCCAGTACGAGTTTTTGGCGCCCTTTGTACTGAAGCATAGAAGAGAGAGAAAACGACTATCGTACACAACCTCTCTCCAGCCTACCTAGAACTGATCAAACAGCAAAACGTCTAGAGATTCACTTATTTACCATTAAATTGTTAAATATTTTGTCTATTTAATGCGTTAAATTTTAGTGTATATTTTCCCCCAAAAATAAGCAAAGAGAAACGATTTTGATCAGAGTGACATGTCTCTTTCACAGGTTATTATTCAATAGGTTTACTCGGAAAACCGTCTAGAGTTTATCTGCTAATAAATAATGTCTTAGTCTCGTCTTACCAACACCAGGTCGTCTATTTAGACAACCATGTATGCACACATGCATCTATTGTCACGTTGTTTAAATTACTGTAGTTGTGCGTATGTTGCACTTTCTCTCTCTCTACATATATATATATATATATATCCATTCAGTTATCCTTGTATTAACCACTAATATTTATGGTTCAATATCTGATGCCAGTACAGCAAGTCATTCATATTATAGTGCTACTCGTTGATAAAACTCGTAATATGATAGTTGTTAGTGTGTTTTATTTTCTTTGGGATAGACTTACTCATTCATGTAAACATGCAAAGCATTCAAATAAAACTTGTAAAAAAAGAAGTTCGATAATAATTAAGTTCAGACGACAAGAACAAAATGTGTCGCAAATAAAACTAAACTACATAATGAGAAGGATAAAGTTTATCATAATAAAATAAGTATCTGAAAAAAATAGAAAGTGATAAGAATATCTGTCCGATTTAATCACTATTCGCAAGCCTTTATGTAGAAGAAAACATTAAGGGCTCACGACGTCCCACTTCTGTTTGTTTGTTTACTTTAGAGCACATCTACATTAGACTATTCGCTGTGTCCATTGCGGAAAAGTGATTTTTGTATTTGGCATTATAAGTCCGAACTCTTACTTCGGTCCCTGTAAGAGGCATCCCACATATAAAGCTACCATTTACAGTTTGCAGTCAGTAGTCGGAATATAGCTGTTTCTTGTGTGTGTGTTTTTTTTTTTGTTTTTTTCTCCACTGACGAGAACCGAACTCCCGAATTTAGCGTTGTAAATCTGTGAACTTACCGATGTTCCATCTGGGGACTGTTCATTGTGAAATAAAATTATAGAGGTAAAACCAAATTTAAACAGGATCTTTTGTTTGTTTGTAGCTAAACACAAAGATACACGAAGGGCTATCTGTACTCTTCTCACCACGGGTATCGAAACACGGTTTCTAGTGTTGTAAGTCTACAGACATACCGCTGTGACACTGAGACGAGCACAGATTTCACAAACCGAATAAGAAAACGTTTTTTCTTTTGAAAAACCCAATAAGCGAAGATTAAAAAAATACAGTTATTAAACGTATAAAATATGAAATTTCCGCTTCAAATTCTAAAACTTTAGCAATAATCAAAGTAACATTTTACCTTTCCAACGCTATTGGTAGCACCATAGATTTATTATTTGTCATTTATGTGTGACATTGTTTTGTTTCCGGTATATTATCTGAAAAAGTTATTTTTATACTTATGCATATTCATTGCTGATTTCTTAAACTACGCAGTAAATGTAAACATGTTTTAGTCATACGATATGAAATTTATTGACCTGATGTGCCGTCTGTATTATGAAAAGATGCAAAATTTATTCTCGTGGAACAGTTACGGTTCGTGTGCTTCTGCAATGTATTAAATTTAATAAGACACAGTGGTAAGTAAGCCTTTAATGGATACTACATGATCTTTAGAGATACGTATATACCCTGTTTAATAAGTGTGGCATAAGCTATCTTTCATGTACAGAATCAACAGATACTCTTTGTACGAAGAAACTCGTTTACAGATTTTCCTTACTGATATTATTAGAGCTTACAATTGTGTATGAAAGTACGGTTAATTTAAACATAAATGTTAAGGTATATAAAAATGAAACTTCACAAAAATATCACAAGGAGAGTTTTTATCATTCCATCTAATCTGAGGAATTCATAAGTTTGTTTCATATATTTTCCTGCTTCTGTCAGTCCTTGTTGGTTTGTTTTCATCTGCAGTAGCACCTCATTTGTAAACAGTTGTACTGTATAAGTTCGAATGGAAAGATCATTGAGTGACATGTCGAAAGTTTCTGGTTTCAAGAATCATTTTCTTACAGGATTTTCACTTTTCTTCTTCTGAGCACAACCACTGCACACTTATTTAGTGTTTCACAAAAGCGTAAATTTACGTTTAAAACTATTAATAATCAGTAAAAACTAAATAATTTCAAGATTGATGGACTTCAGAATATTTCTACATTGCACAATTTCTAGCAGAACAGGTGTCATTGTTTTAATTTATTCATGTAAAAATTTATAACACTTGGCTATATTCTAAGTAAATAACATATTTCATTAAAACACTTTAATAAAACTATATAATGCCACTTTCGTTACAACCCTCAACCTCAAAAGGCAATAAACTTTTAATTAAATCTCGAATATTTTATTCACAGACGTAATTTTATTGAAAGGAGTTTAAGTTTCCATAAAACAGCCACAGTAAGATAATCACGAGGTAATGTTCGTGATCTCGGGTGTGTTCTGAAAACCGTCCTCATAAATTACCGCATATCACAAAACTAGAGGGAAGCTTAGGTTCAATGTAAAGAACCTATAAGTCGGTTGATCAGTCTGACTGTATTTTTTGAGAATTTTTATGATATTTTCGGTTTACGCTTAAGTGTAACTGTAGAATAGTGACTGCATAAGTTTTTATAAATATTTAAAACGTTAGTTTTTTATTCACAAAGCTTAATACGAAGGTATATACCATTTCTTCTACTGCTATGGATATATATGAGAGTAAAGGGTATAACAATTAAATGTCCTTTCTTTCCATTGCTCTAAAGTCTTCCCAACGTTACCTGTTTGTTGTTCCCTATTTAAAAACACTACTGCCACTTCTCTCCACACAAAAGGAGGCCATAGTGTCAGCCCTCTCTAGGTGGCGCCATTATAGTATAGAGCGGCGCATGAAAGGCTCAAAAAGATGTCTGCGACCAGCACGACAGTACTCTTTGACAACCATACCTAATGCCGGAGATTCTTTTTTAAAGACGAACCCCCACAGTTTCCGACGTGGGTAGGCTTAAGTTTCATAATGAAACCATTATTGCCTAGCACGGAATACGGCTGCAATGACCCCAGTTGAATATTAGCTGTGATCTATACAAAACATACAAAAATAAATAAACAGACACATTGTGGGGCGGTACAGTTCCGAAATCGCATATTTATATAGAGACATGCGTAACATATAAAATTTATGTAGAAGTACGGTTATATAAAGTTCAGCTCAACATTATAACTATAGACTCTTATATGCAGTAGTGCACATAAAACCCATCCTAGATTCCTAGAAGTAAACAGCAAGCTTAAAATTCTGCATAGGATATTTTAAACGCATATATACGTATTACTGTATATGTGTGTGTGTGTATTTGTACACTTATCTTAGTAAGATATAACAAGAATCTTTAGGATTTTATTTTATTTTATACCACAAGTTCTAATTAGTAACATTTTTCTTTGTTTTAAGAGGTTTCTCTTAAGGTCACTGGACTAATTATAAGCTCGTGAGCCATAAAATCCATGGGCCATGTCTTTACAATTCAAAGGCTTTTATAGTCATTTATTTAGTGAGGATACAAAGAATAAATGACTGAAATGATTACATTTTGTATCGTCTTTCTTCATTTTTGAAACGTTTAAAATACTTTTAGTGTGATATATTTAAAGTCTTGAAAACACCATGAAAATAACAAAACTACTGTAGCAAGCCAAAACTATGAAAATAAAATAAATAATTTAATCAAAAACTAACAACAATTAGGGCAAAAATAAAAACTATTAAAATATATCGAAGAAACGTTAGGTTATAAGTAAGAGAATAAAATTAAAACAGAAATGTATATAAAATAATTTTAAGTTTGTTTTGAGATAAACACAAAGCTACACAATGGACTATCTGTGCTCTGCCCACCATGGGTATTAAAACAAGGTGTCTAGTGGTAGAAGTCCGCAGACATACCATTGTACCACTGAGGAACAAAATTTAACCATCCTAAAATTAAAACCAAGAGAACGTTAAGGCCAAGTACCGTAACATTCAAATTAAAAAAAAAAAAAAAACAAGCAACATAACAATAAAACTAAGGACAACTGAAACTAAAAACTAAGAATATTAAAACCAAAATTAAACTCCATACAGGTAAAACTGAGATGTATTAATTGAGAACAAAGAGCTACAAAATTGGCAGTTTAAAAAAAAGAATTATAAAAAGCTAAAACTAACTACGATAAAGGCAAAACTAAGAACCTTAAAACTAAGAATCATAAAACAAGAATTAGTTACAGCGGAATTAAATTGAAACCATAAAACTAAAACTGAGGTTATTAATCTAAAAACGACACACTTTAAAACAAACTAGTAAAATACAATTAAGAATTAGAAGATTAAAACTTAGAACCAAAAACCTAAAACTTAGAGCCATAAAACTAAAACTAGGAACCATAAAGTTAAAACTGACGAACATTAAACTAAATGTAAGAATCATGAAATAAAAAGTTAAACCAGTGAAATTATAAACCATAAAACCCTTAAATTATAGCCATAAAACGTCGATTTAACCATACATTTAAAGCTATAAGGTAATGAATGAGTGTATATAAGCTCTGCATTAATAATGGACCCTCAGAAATATGGCGGAACAGACAGTCAGAGATGTATATAACCAAGAATTGCAATTCTTAGACCGGGTAAATACAAAAAAAGGAACTTAAAAGCTGATTGGTTGCTTGTCAGGGGGCGTAAGATAAATGTACATTCTGGTGACACAACACCTCTCCTTTTTATATTAGATACTTTGTGTTTGTGAAGAGAATGAACTTTAAGCACAAGGTTAAATGAGGTGTTGGTTTGCAAGTGCAAAAACATTATGAGGCTTTTTGTGATGTAATTTTTAATACCTTCATATTTTACATGAGTCGTCGGATCAGTATTTATAAAATAATTGTAGAAATTTCAAAGATGGAATTAGATATTTTTACTTCATAATACAGATTTTCATACTTTAAAGTTCAAGGTTGTTGTTGTTTTTTTCTACTTCATTGTGCGTCGTATTAAGTCCAAACATTTTATACTAGATGGAATCGTTTCGACTCAGTGAGATGTTTAATCATTAATGTACATTCGTTCTGACAATTTTAGCATTCCTTTTTGCACAGACATTACGAGCAGAGTATGAAGAAAAGCGGGTAGGGATTTAGAAACTTTCAAGAAAATATTTTAATGGCGTTAAGAAGGAACAATTTTAATGGCGTCAATCCACAGGGGGTAATTGAAGCATAAGAGACAAAAAACATTAAAAAACATCCAAGCTGCCTATAGAAATATATAGCAAGTTTATAAACTCACAAATGTATTTGCATGTATATCTTTCCGACGTTTTTGAGAGCTATTGTAAATGAGATTTTCAAAAATAAACTTGTCTATTTTTTGTGAAAGCTCATACTGCTTCCTTATAGTTACGCATCTGTTTCTGTTCATATTGTTACACTAGACATGTATGTAAGAGATGCCAAATTTTCACCTTTTTAATAAAGCTATAAAGAGTACAAACATTCATCAGATGACAATTTTTAAAACAAATTGAAATATGTACAAAACTGTATGCAGGACAAGTAAACTGCTTAGAAAATTATTCATGTCTGACAGTCTATGATAATTATCGTAATCACCAGCAATTAGACATAATATATCTTCTTTGGTAACATAAGTCGTTAACTATATTTCATCTTATGACATTGTTTATAAAACATATCATGTCTGGTAATGCTGAGCATGCCCAGTGAATTAAAACATCTGCCTAATATGACTGGGCGTACAGTAAGTATATCTTTTTAAGTGAAATAGAGTATCTAGTGGATTGAACATAAAATATCTTATTTAGTAAGATAGGAAACAAAATATGTCATATCTATTAATAATAGGCATACAGTAAGTATATCACGTGTAGTGAACCGGGAATAACGTGCGTCATACCAAGTAAGATAGAGAATAAAATACATTATGTCCAGTCTGACTGGATATAAAATATATTTCTTGACAGATTATTTATTAAATTAATTATGGTCTACTGAAATGGTATAGAAGATATCACATCATAAACCAAACCAAAATCAGATTTTGCTGTTATTTTTAAAATAAGAATAACTCTGTAATTTTCATTGGACATCTATAAAATAAAAAGTAAATACCGATTTATAAACATACAGAGCATTCCCCGTTCACAAAGTGCCAAGTTTACATCTAAAATATTTGGCTTCTAGGGTTAAAACTTTTCAAAACTTCCTTTAAAAATTTCAATACCCTGATTTGGATTATTTAGTAAACAACAATTATGCGGCAGAACTTATGCTTTTAGACCTCATTATCATATAACGATATAAGAAATCAATATGTTGATATCTCATACTGTTGTATTCACAATCACACACACACACAAAAGGCAATTCATGGCGATCACACTTTCGGAACAAAACTAATTACACGTTTTATTAGCATTTCTGTTTGGTTATTCATCTATATGTGTCTTTAGTTGTTGCTTTGAAATATCCACACTCATACACTATACTCACAACCATGTAAATACGAACACGGCATCTATTAAACAAATATATATATGTTCGGTATGTACTGAAAAAATATTGTTTACATGTTTGCATGGATTATAACAAATTTTTCCTTTCATTCCTCAGATAAAGTACTTCCTTTGTTGTCTTGTGGCGAAAGGATAAACTACCAATCATTTCAAAAATGATGTTTCACTTATTACCTCTTGGTGGTCAAATATACAATGTTATATATCATAACTTATAAGTTCAGGCAGAATATGAATTCTGGATACAATTCATACTTTCAGATGTGAAGAGTTTACAACTGAAAGGTTGGAAATGATATAAAAATATTGAAATATGAAATGTGGATTTACAAGTTAAATAAAATTAAATATAAGACCATAGAAATAGAGTTTGGATAGAGGCTTTTTGAAAGAGGGAAATCAAAGAAAGATTAGAATACGATACATAAAGGGAGATATGACATGATGATGTAGATTTCAAAAGATTAAAGCTTTGAACGAGTATATTGTCTTTACTATAAGCAATATAAAAATAATTCCTTTTGGATGATTTGTTAAGAAAAAATACAAATGCTAGCAGATTTGCATATGTGGCGGCAATGCGACTTTAAAAATACTAAGTTCTGGTATTAGAGAGGCACCATGCACCATGTCATATAATCTCTGATGTATTATAGTCATAAGATAACGACCGTCACAAAAGCCTTGTTGGTGTATTTTGTAACTTGTGTCACCGGTCTATAATTCCGACACTTCATAACAGTATAACAGCCGTAAGCAGACGCGCCAACTTGAATCATCACGGGTCTAGGTTTCACGAACGGTGACACCGAACCTATTCTACTATTTAAATGTTTCTCTGCTGGTACCGTGCTTCATCCAGTCACATCTGATAAAACGATATGTTGCAATCCATTGTGAAAACCTCACGGTACTGAAAGATAATATTTTAAATGCTTTATTAAACATCGTTTCATCTGACTTCATTTTTTTTTTTTATTTCTGCTTACTGTCTTACAAAAAGTAAAAATCAAATCTCTTCAATAAGCACTAACTCGAGCAGTCGCCATTGTCACCCTGACAACTTCATATTGTCTTCATGAGCACGTGAGCAGACCACCGTCTGTGCATGGCTCATTTAATGTGAAGAAACTGTCTAGTCCGTTTTATTTACTGACTGAAACTGAGAATTAATGTTGCATTTGACTCGATAGTATAAATAGTTGTATAGCAGTTTATTTTCTCTCATGAAGTTTCTTCTCACATTGCATGCTTCAATGATAAATAACCTACTACATTCACAGAGGCCACACAAGATGAGAAAGATAAATTCCAGGTGTCTGAAACATAACTTGTAAGAGAGTTTGTGAGGTATCTCAAATTAGTAATTGAAGATTTTGATCTAGTTAACACATAAAGAGTCTTGTAGACACACAGTTGCTTTACAACGTGACTTTGTACATGCTGTTTCAATATAGTCTCGAATACGTAAAACACAGAAGAAAACTGACTAGCATAGTGAGTGTCACACTTTATCATAACCTTTACACGGTTGTACCTCTTCTCCTGCATTCATCAGCGTTTATTTATTTAATTAAAGTCTTGTATGGTACATGTAACGTTTTAGAAATGCTCGGTATGAAAATCTTTAAAAGATCTAAATGCGATAACAGATTCATTTGTTTGCTTTCTTTTCCCATATTTGTCAGTCTTAAATTTAATCATCGTAACAGTGCAATAAATTACTTACAACTTGTATCGGCATAACACAACGTCTTTACAAAATCTCCGGCTTGCTTTGGCTTTGTTTAAATTTTTATGTTCATATAATATATAATATACATGTATTTTAGTTGCATTTTAATATCAGGATCACTGACCATCAAATAATATGTGCCTCAAGTACAACTCGTACTTATAATAGTATTGGTAGGTCTGTTGTGAAAATATTATTTAATACGAAATTTAGCCAGAGAATAACTAAAAGACGTATTGATAAGTTTCTTGTATAGTTGGGAAGATAAATAACGTATCGAGTTAATTAGAGTTGTCATTAGAATACATGTATGGAGTTATGTGAATTGACCCACGCCCGTGAACGAGAGCTCTCATCTTAGACTTGTTTACATTAGTCATAAAAACCTGATAACTAGATGTCTAACTAGCTTTATCTCTAACCATAGACATTTTATTAATAGTAGTACTATATTCTCAGATTAATATAATTCAATATGGTGCGAGTGTCTCGAGAAGCTTGTTTTAACGCACTTTTATTTTGAAATTATGAAAAATTAAATGAAATTCAAAGAAACCTCAGTTTATCATCTTACGTAGGAAAAGTCATATAAATTAAAAGGCTATATATAAAAAAGAAATAGTACTTGTTTATTTGTTGTTAAGCACAGAGCTGAAAATATGGGCTATCTGAACTCTGCACAATTCGAATATCGAAACCCCATTTTAACTTTATAATCCGCCAGTGTTCAGATAATATTAAGTACTAAAGTAATACTTGTGATAATAAGTTAAACTTGAAACTTTATTCAACTGTTCAGTTAAAAGGGGGCTGGACTAAAGTTATTATGATAAACAATATTATATCAGACTATAAATGATACATTTATTAAGTTATTTTAAAATATATAACATTTATGCAAAATCTATATTTGAATATGCGTATAGCATCAAGTCCAACCCAACAACACACTAATTGAATATCTTCAAGTAAAACAAAACGCAACTTAGACTAATTATTCCAAATTACCTGGCCTATGTCGCCCTGATGCTTAGAGAACTACACTCTGTATCTGCCTCACTCTTGATTAGGAGTAGCTCAATAGTTGGCGGCTAGCGGTGATAACTAGCTGTTTTCCGTCTGATCTATCACTTTCAAAATATGAAAAAATAGGTAGATAGCTCTCAACCAGCTTTGCGCGAAATTTAACAAAGAGACCAAATTATCTCTAACACGGCCCGGCATAGCCAAGTGTATTAAGGCGTTCGACTCATAATTTGAGGATTGCGGGTTTGAATCTCTGTCACACCAAACATGCTCGCCCTTTCAGCCGTGGGAGCGTTATATTATATGACGGTCAATCCCAGTATTCGTTGGTAAAGGAGTATCCCAAGAGTTGGCGGTGGGTGGTGATGACTAGCTGCCTTCCCTCTAGTCTTACGCTGCTAAATTAGGGATGGTTAGCGCAGATAGCCCTCGTGTAGTTTTGCGCGAAATTCCAAAAAAACAAACAAACATTTCTATCATCTCGAATTAAAACCATACATAAAAATTATTTCTTTCTTGTATTGAATATGGACTGGTTCTTCCAATAAAATTGTTAGCAAGCATAAACAAAATTATTTTTCTTATAATATAATTACAGAAAAAATAATTGTAAATGCTTTTTAACATACAAATCGAATAATGATTTTTATCTAATTTTAACTTGTTTTTTATGTTTCATATTTCTATTAACTTATTTCAAAATTTGTCAATTTATATTTGTTTTAAATGAAAACAGTGCTTTTTTGTTATCAGGTTTTAAATGTCCTACTTTTTAATTTCATGCTGATTTTGAGATGATATTAAACCTCTTTGTTTGAAACATTTTCCTAATATGATTTTTATTCGAGTCTTTTGGTTCTTATTAAGATTTGCAAAATTATAAATTATATTAAATGATTATTAGAACTTTAACCTGCATTTTTAAATGTGGTAAACTTTATAATTTACTTGACCTGCAAAATCCATAAGTTAAGGCAATTTTACTAAAACACCATTAAATAAAAATCTCCCTTTTGTTTCCATTGGTTGGTAAATTCTGGTATCTGATTAGTGAGAGGTGATTTCTTTCTGGAACAGAAGAAATCATAGATTGGTTACTTTAGTTTCTTGTTCTCAGTTGAAGGCAATATATTTTATTTGTGTGTTATTTGTCTAATGTGTAGAACTTCATTTATATTTGGGTTTTTCTTTCCTTTCTCTTTAAATATTCTGCATTACTTTTAATCCACGGTACATCCACTAATGGATATATATGTCATACAATGGTGCAAGTGTTGATTTATATCCTCCGAATAGCATCTCGGTGTTTATTTTAGTGGTTATCTCAAATATTTGTCTTTTATTCCTACATATTTGTTTCCCCAGCAGCGTGGAGTACTGCAAGTCTATTTCCTCATGTTTTAGCATGAATTAAAGAATATTCAGTGTTCGGCTGGAATTTAAATCACACTTTAATATTACTTGTAAATCTTACAGACGGTCAAAATGAGTTTGGGTATAAATAGGAGGGTGAAAGAGGCATGTGATTTTATTATTGAATTTTTTGGATGTTAGGGGGTCTGGTTGGCTTGATTAAATTATTTTATTTGTAATTAAGAACAAAACTACACGATGGACTTTCTTTATTCTGCCTACCACGAGTATTGAAACCCGGTGTATGGGGATGTAAGTCTGCAGACATGACGCTGTGCTACTGGGGAACGAATTCATTCCCATATACACTGATTTTGAAAGGAATTTTGTTGTGTTTTATTTCTGCAAAGGTTAGATACTCTGTTGAGGACTTAAAACATTATACTTCGTTTGAGTGATTGTGAAGAGTTTAACTTGAAGTGAGAATTTGTTTGAAACTCTGTGTGTGTTGGTTTTCTATAGATACCACAGTTGTGAGGTATTCGCCTTGGCGGTGAATCATGATATCATGAAAGGACAAGGTCTTGTTATCTTCAAGATACAAAGTAAATTTAATATTCGAATGTCTGTATTCAAAAGCTATAAAAGATATTCAATGGTTGGTAACAATACTACCACATAATGAATGGATAATGTTTACATATATGTGTACTATTTTCACACTTCTGGAGGCTTGTTGATTGAATTTAAAGCATGGTTGTCAACTTTTTCATGAATATGTATGTCACTGACGATGGTGATGATTATAGTTTCTGTTGCTGCTGTTTAAAGATATACTGACATGCCTTCTTTCCTCCTTTGTTTTATTTTCCATCTAGCTCTCTGTGTATTTCTTCAAGTAGTATTTACAAATTTAATTATCTGAGTTTAGTATTTTCTTTATCACGAGTGGTGTTAAAAGAAATTACTGTCACTAAACATCACTAAATTCTTACTAACTACTTACCGTTTTGTTACTGCAAGTTACAGTGGTGTTGATTTCATTGAGTAGTACGCAAGCGACTCCAAATGGCATCCATTTTTTTCACTTATCTAAGTACGTTGGCCGTATAATTCTAAATTATTTTACTAACAGGTAAATATTTTTAAATATTAAGCAATTTTTGTTTTACATTGTCCACAAAACATTATTTATTATGCTTATAAAATAAACGTTTTATTTTATTATTTTCCCTCAGACAACATGTACAATGAAAGGTATTCACACATTATTCAAAATATGCAATGAATGTTGGACGCTTCAACGCATATTTGAAAAAAAAGAAAACTCTCAAATGATTCATCTCAATAAAAATCAAACTAATCATAATTTAATAGCAAGAACTATGCTATTAGTAAAAAGTATCTTGTTATATCTTTTAGTTAAGTCAGTGTGTTCTGTAACACAGAGAAAATAGGGATGTAACGTTGTTTTTAACGAATGTATTTCGTTAGTTATTCCAGTGTGAAAATGCACAGTAAAGCATTTCACAATATGATAACTCTATTTATATAAAGTGTTCTGAAAATAAATATTATTTTATTAAGCGTTCTGAAGCTATGTATTAATGAACAAATATGTTAAACCGTGTGTATGTATATGACTGATAATATAGATTAGTGTTATTTCATGCACTCTATAACAAGCTGACAGTCTTGAAGGTTTTTAAGAAAGTCTGTATATATGATTTTCTTTACAAAGGTTTCAGTAGAACAATCGCTGCGATAATCCTAGGCTGTGAAACCCCTTATCAGGTCGCTGCAGCCGTGCATAAACCGGTCCTTGAACACTCTTAATCCAGAACAGACGTAGACATCGTTGAAAATGTGAGCAGCTCGCGCCATGCTCTGCATTCGTTCACAACTTTCTTACATTTTAAGCTCTGTGAACTTTGTAAGATTCACGGAAGTTTTCATTCCAACTCAGATAAACATGAATTAACTTGCACATGTGCTTATCAGGCTTTTCAATATCCAACATGCCAATACTTTTTTTTTTCATGATATTCTTCTTTTTCTACCAATGAATGCATACTTTTTAAATCACCTGGTCTTCCAAGTTATCATAGCCACATACATGTTTAATCTAACTATACCAACAACACTTAATCAATTTGTATATACATTTAATAAACATTTCTATATGTGTGGCTTTTATTTATTTATCTTCAGAGTTTTTTTCATTAGAAAATAAATATATAAAACTCGGGGGTAGATCATCATTCTGTCGTTAAATATGATAAAATGAACACCTCTAGTTAGCATAAAAACATATCAAGTGCCTCAATCAATGAGTAAGAATTTGTTTCTTTTGCTTGTTCTTTTAATTTCGCGCAAAGCTATAAAAGGGTTATCTGCCATTCCTGATTTAGCAGTGTAAGACTAGAAGAAAGGCAAATAGTCATCACTAACCACCGCCAACTCTTGGACTACTCTTTTATCAACAAATAGTGGGATTGACCGTCACAAAAGAGAAGTGTTTACAATTAATAATAATAATCGCAGAGTAAAGATGTGAAATTGTACTTTATCAGCACAGGAGCTAGAAGGAGTGGGTGCAAAGAGATTGTACCAAAGCACTTAATCATAAAGAACCACACAGAGGTTCTACTAGTCGTTTTTATATTTTCAATCAAACAAAAGAAATGTTTAAGGGGTTCCAATATAAGTCCTAAGAACCAAAACTACAGAAAACTGCATTGCACTATTTATTCGACATTGACGTATTTTTGTTCTTTATGATTACCTAGCATACAGAATATATTTTTACTCTTAAAATTAAACAGTATTTTGATCATAAACATAGTTACTTAGTTCAAATATATATATATATATATATTTTAGAATTTCAACAGAGAAATCCAGTAAAATAATCACAGAATCATGATTCGAAATATAATTAATTTTGTGTATAGTATATAGCGATTGAAATAAGTTATTGTTACCTCAGTAAATATGTGAAGCTTTAACTCCTGTAATCGTAACTGGAATATTCCGGTATGACAGGACAATTAGATCTCATTTTATGCATAATGTGTACACTTCAATGAATGTGTAAGCCAAAGCATTTACTTAATAGAATATTTATAAACTTGAAATTATGTATACCTTTAGCTAGACTGTCTTTAGTTTAATTGTTATATTTTGATTAGTAGGAAGCTACTATGTAACATCTGCCAGATTATTAGGAAGTTACAATGAGAAAGTTTGCAGCCAGATTTTAATCTAACCCAAATCATCATGCTCTAATCTTACCTAAACTATAATCATAATTTAATCCAGATAAACTGTTAGTAGTGGCCATAAAAAGTAAAAATTTATGTTAAAAAATGGAAGTTATTGGAATACAGAGTATTTACATATCTTTTAACAACATAAATATTTGTAGTTTTTATATACTAACCAAGAAGGTTTGCAGTTCTATTTTAAAAGATAAAACTAGCGAAAAATATGAGGTGGGACATTTGGCTTTAAAAACAGCCAAATATTGTAGCTTTTAAAGTTTGCTTCATTCGGGAATCATTTAGACATATTGAAATCTGTGAATTAAATACAAGTGTTGGTTGCATCAAGTTGTTGTCATTTTATAACATATTTCATTTCGTAGAAAAAACATGTAGATATGCGTATAAATAAATGCTTTTATATTTACCAATTCCTTTGGCTGATACAGAAATATGTATACAAAACGCAATAAAACTATTTTAAATACAGTAAATATTATATATGCATAATATTACCTTCTTACTCGTTAAAGTACCAAAATGTCAAAAAAAAATTAAAATGTGCAGGAGGGACGTTAAAGAAATATTCCACTAAATGGATAAAATTGTTATAACACTGGTTGGTGTGGAAAGTCGTAAACTAATGTGGTGAAGTTTCAGCCAAAACAGTAAAATATATCTTTTGACGAGCACACTGACCGTTAGTTTAAAATATCTAACGAGTTTTTTTTTTTAGCTTATTTCATTAATCCCTTTTCTTAAGTGTTTGATTAGAATGTGACCACTTTATTAATTGACCATTTTAAAAATTTCATTACATGTTTAGAAGTTATTGTAAACGTCATTTTGTATGACGTTACAAATTTCGAACTGCAGTGGCGAGTTCTTTTGTTGGGACTGCTTTGTCATTTCTTCCGGTTTATTCAAATACAAGCCTATCGACGAGGTGTATGTCCTTTTGTCTGCCCTTAAAATATAGTAATTGTATGGCTTTCTACAATGGCCTTACTTAAAATATCATTATTATATAACATCGGTCTAATTAAGATGAAATTGTTTGGTTGGAACATTAACAGAAACAAAATGTAATCAAGTTTGTGATTTTTAATAAAAAGCTTTTATTTCTCTCAGTAGTAAAATAACATGTCTCTTGAAAACCTAGAGCTACACACCTTTTTTTTTTTCAAAAGTATATATGTGGCATCACTAATCAAGGTAATTACGGCATAACTTCAAAATTATAAATTTGTTAAAATCATGTTTATATTTCACAGGTTCTGACTTAAATTCCACGTGAATCATAGAGCTTTAATTTCCAGAAATTTTTGGTGATGCGAAATTCCCAAGGTTGTATTGGGTTTGATGTCGAAACTTTAAGGTCACAGCAAGTTGACATTGTCTCTTACAGTTATTTTTAATCCCCCCCTCTATGGAATTACGACTGAGATGAAATTGGTTGGATACCATTTATGAAGGCAACGCTATCATGAGTTAACCTTGCATAATAAAGTATCACGCTATTTATATTATTGTTTTAATTGCAATAATTTAATTTCTATATGTTTTTTTTCGACTGTCATTCTCCTCTAAAATTATTAAGATAAACTAACAGGTTAAATATCGTAACAGGTATGGTTCCAAAATCGCCGTTCGAAGGAAAGACGTATGAAGCAACTTAGTACCCTTGGAGCTCGACGCCATTTTTTCAGAAGTCCCAGACGGGCCATGCGGCCGATACGTCCTGGAATGTCCCCTGACGGACTGGACGATAGCCCTGAAATGGTGATCGGCCCAAATTCTGGCTATGGATATTTCTCAGGTCAGTTAAATTTAAGACGTTATTATAAATAAAGACTCATTTTCCCGTTGTAAGGGCCCAGCATGGCCAGGAGGTTAAGGCACTTGACTCGTAATCTGAGGGTCGCGGGTAAGAATCCCCGTTGCACCAAACATGCTCGCCCTTTCAGCCGTGGGGGCGTTATAATGTGCGGTCAATCTCACTATTCGCTAGTAAAAGAGTAACCCAAGAGTTGGTGGTGGGTGGTGATGACTAGCTACCTTCCCTGTAGTCATACACTGCTAAATCAAGGACGGCTAGCACAGACAGCCCTCGTGTAGCTTTGCGCGAAATTCAAAACATATTGGTAGTGAATTAGGTTTAATGCAAATAAATAAATAATAAAAGACTGTGGAGAAAACAAACAGAAAATATAACATTATATTTAAAAAACATACTGAATGTTCTAGAAGGGGACATTTGTGTTGGTGCTAAGTATATGAATGACAACTATAAAAGACAACGTTTCCTTTAATCTTTCAAACAGATGGCGTCACAATAAACGACACCAGAATTGTGTATGCCTGATCTATGTTAAATACAGCCTCAAAAGTATTTCATAAACAGTTTTAATATTTCAGTATTAAGTAAGTTTCATTTTTCGTGAACTTCCAAAGTCATTAGACATAAAACAAATAAGTATAAATGTAGATCTCTTATGCAACAATGAGAATATTTAGCTTCTTTTCGCCTAGCTGGCTTTAACGTTGATGCTTTAGTTATCTAATGACAATACGTCAAAACCTTTTATATAGAAACCAAAAAATTTTTCAATGGCCAATTCCTTATTCTCATAAACTTCTGAGTTTACTAGCAAATACCAAGAGGTGTCGTAAAACTATGAACGTGTAAAAGAAGCTTCATCAGAGAATGACGCACCCTCTTGCACAAAGCAGCAAGCTTGCTGGAAGGAAAGATTTCGAATTCTTTTCGCAGACCATCATGAGGCTATGAATATCGTGCAAGCCTGCGCTATCAGTTCAAAACGTCTTTTATAATTACCACAGATACGTATATCTTGTTACTTATTTTTCGTTTGAATATTTATTTTTAACGTTTTGTTATATAAGATACTATTGCTCTTTTGATGTTTGATAAACATTCCTAGGAAATCTTCAGGCGTGAAGAATATGATCGATTAGCAATCTCAAAAATCAAATGTTTGCAAAAAGATTTGAAGATAACAATTATGTTATTTACAGGTAGCTAGCGAAAACATTTTACGACTGTTTTTACAACCCTTGATAAATGGCATTTTGTTTGATGTTTGGCAAGATTCAGTGCTCAGCCTTCTTTAAAAATAATTATTATTTTTCTTTATCTGGCATGGTTTTGCTTGAATTTTCATATGAAAGAAAAAAAAAATATTCAATAGGTCAACAGTTCGAAATGTTTGGATTAAAATTTTGAAATAGAAATCAGTGTTCCATTTATAAACAGTTTATCTTAATTTGATTTCTATGTGTATAAATAGATGACTCTGGCTCAAATTTCATTAAAAGTTTTTGCTAGTATGTGGTTATGGTACTGTTAAATATACAACCACACAATAATTATTTTCCATTATCATTTACTCAGTACATGTGTTGAAATAAATAAAGTTATGCGACATATTTACGCACTCCGATTAGATATTAACTTTATAGACCTGTCGAACGTTTTGTTTAGTCACCAGCACGAGGCGTTATAGCTCTCAAGTAAACATTACAGTCGTTCAAACCACACTTGACAACATGACAGTTATAGCAAAAACAAATGTATGCAAATATCTTTAGGCTGTATGCATCTCCAGGTCGGTGCATGAGCTTCATTTTGAGTCTCTCTGGATAAAATCCCACTGCCAGTCTTTTAACGAAGGGAAAAATTGCGGGAACCCTGTAAACACTCACGCACGTGGTTTCGCATCTTCGAAAGATGTTGCCCAACGAACGCGTGTTCCTGCACGCGACTGTTCTCGTCCAGCAGATGGTGAGAACTACGTTAAAGTGCTTCAGGGCCTGACATTTTTTTTTTCTGCCATAG
The DNA here is from genome assembly GCF_004210375.1 of Tachypleus tridentatus. NCBI lineage: Eukaryota > Metazoa > Arthropoda > Merostomata > Xiphosura > Limulidae > Tachypleus > Tachypleus tridentatus. The sequence goes on along the minus strand of NC_134837.1, from coordinate 102,594,643 downwards.
TAATAGTATTAATGCCAAAATATACTATTTTTATGTTAAGGAAACATTAGAAAAGATTAACGTTTAATACACCATTAGAGACATTTCTGATGAACTCACATAGGTCCAAAAGTATTTTCTTTTAAAACTGTAATTTACTAAAACAGTATAGTATTAAAATGGTTCTACTAATATGCGATAATACAGGAAATTTCTTATAAATAGAGGTTGTTATTTTTTAATAGAAAAAAATTGCTTCAAGTCACAACAACTCTTGCTTGGTATTCAAGATTTAAAAGCCTACCTGTAAGTAGCTTATATGAAAATTCTATGTATATGTAAATAATGCTAACCAAAATGAAATGCAATTAACCACAAGTAATTTGCTTATGCGAATTGAATTACTAAATAATCTTAAAAGACATGTAACATATTTTTATAATATTTTAAAGATAAACAGTTGAAAGCTACTGAGCAATTACTTACATTTTTTGTCTATTAATTTAGAGAATATTAACTTTAGAAGAACCAGTTACGTGATTCATTAAATGACCATGAGCACATCACTTATACAAGAGGTGTGAACAAGACATTTTGTTATTTGCAAGATGAATTTATCAGAAAAGCGTTTTTTCAAATAATATGTAACAGATGAATTGATTTCAGGCGTCAGGTTTTTACATTGTAGAAGTAAATAGAAGCTTTTAATAGCGACACAATTTAACTTCATGATCTGATCTTGACCTTAGGACTATAAGAAATTCAATGTGTGTTTTGTTTAATGGTAATACGTTTAGCAAATACGAAAGTTTTTTTTCCAATAAAATCATCGCTGATATATATCTAAACACACACACAGCCCCCCAGTGGCTCAACGGTATGTCTGCGGACTTACAACCCCTAAAAACAGGGTTTCGATAGCCGTGGTGGGCAGAGCACAGATAGTCCATTGTTTAGCTTTGTGTTTACTTCAAAACAACTACAACAACACACACATACAATTGCACAAAAGGACAAAATCACTCAGGTAAAAGTTTGACGTTTTTCTTTCTCAACAAGAAAATGAAATAAATAAATTCTAAATTCAAAACAACTTAGATCAGCTGTACATAAAGAGTTGTCAAGATTCTATTATCCACGCACGTTGGAGGGTGTTTCCTAGAATCTTGTAAATACTATTTACTGCATATTACAACGAGGATTTTGTTTGTTTTGGAATTTTGCACAAAGCTACTCGAGGGCTATCTGTGCTAGTCGTCCCTAATTTAGCAGTGTAAGACTAGAGGGAAGGCAACTAGTCTAGTCATCACCACCCACCGCCAACTCTTGGGCTACTCTTTTACCAACGAATAGTGGGATTGACCGTCACATTATACACCCCACGGCTGGGAGGGCGAGCATGTTTAGCGCGACGCGGGCGCGAACCCGCGACCCTCGGATTACGAGTCGCACGCCTTACGCGCTTGGCCATCAACGAAGATTTACATATGCTAACGGAGTGGCGTTTATCTGCAAATGTGAGTTGCGTTGCCACGAGCGACTTGTTTAACACCTACGTATTTGGTTCACTGCGAATCCCCAACCATTTGACAGAACAATGCTACAACAAATATATTTATAGCTGGAGGAATATCCACAGTTGCTTCCGAGGAAGGGTGTTTGTACATAGAAATAAAAAAAACATATAAAAACCCTCGGTTAACCATGTTTGAAAGATGCTACATGTTGGTAAAAAAGTGAAGATTCTTACGAAAATGTGAAAGAATCTAAATGGTACTTCGCTACATATATGACCACTGCTACCGTTGTCCAACTTCCCAAAGTGTCTATTAAATTAAAGAATCTTCTTCGCCTGACCAAGAAAGTGACTGCTGCTAAATTACACAAAGAGCAATCAACTTATAATGAAAAATTGATTTTTATTGCAATACAAAATGGGGTCTGGTTGCATGTGGATGACAACGACAAGAAACTGATTATTTGTTACCAAAATCATAAGATGAGGTCTTTCTAGCATGAATATATTGCTCTTGCATATTTCTCAGGTAATGGAAAATTCAGATTTCACAAAATGTAAAGCAAAACAAAGGTGAACGTATTGATTACAAAGTAAGATTATCCGTGATGACAAGAAATCCCAATAGTGTTTTCTCTACCCATACCAGCCATTTTTAAATATACAATGTAAGATTATATTCCTGTTCTTTATAGTCACGACGCCAATAATGTGTCGTTTCCTCATCAAAAAGCGTCCATTGAAACATTTTTAGAAGACTTCGTGTAAAGTGAGGGTCTGTGGAAAGTTTGTGGCAGAAATATATTATGTTGGATATGGCAGAAATATGTTATGTTGGATATGGCAGAGTATGACAATATTTTGTAATCACAGCCATCAGAATGAGAACGAAAGGTGAATTTTACAGAAAAAAGAAAACTTTGCAGTCAAAAGAACTACTGATACTGATTAATTTTGAAGATTCACATTTTTTATAAAAAATATGTGCTAATAAATGAAACATAGAACTTGGTGCAGAAAGAGCCCTTTCCGAGCGGCAATCCGAACGTTTTAGTTTTAACGTTTGCCGCCAGGAAAAGTACTGTGACGTAATAGTTGCTAAACAAACCGCCAAAGCCAGCGCGTTGAATGTAAATAAACATGACCAGTGCATAAGGAGAAACAGAGGCGGAGTCTGTTTTGACTTTGTGTTCTGAACAGTGTCGAGTAGCACCATATCAATTCGAACCTACTCTGAACGAACCTAGAACAGTTACTTTTGACACGGATCTGACAAGTTCTAGTGATGAGGACAGTTCCACGAGCGAGAGTAGCGGAACTGTGAGTGATACTGATAACGCCCAGACCAGTTGTGAGTCGGTCATACCTTCAGTGGAAGAATGGTAAGCCTAAGTCATGACAACAAATATGGTCTATATTATTTCACGTGCAATTTTAAGCATCTCGAAACCTGTCTGGTGTTTATAAATTAATGGTATCACAGACTTGGTTTTATTTGTTTATACTTTGCCGACTATGGTAACTAATACTCGGCCCTTCCACAATCATTGTGTGTGTTTGTGTGTGTTTTTCGTATAGCAAAGCCACAAAGGGCTATCTGCTCACCCCACCGAGGAAAATCGAACCCCTGATTTTAGCGTTGTAAATCCAGAGACATACCGCTGTACTAGCGGTGGGCCACAATCATTGTATCGGGTATTTATGACTCCTAACAAAATGAATTTCAATTATATGTCATAATTCTGTCTATAAAATCAAACTAGATGTAGCAGTCTGAATAGTTAATTTATCTTGAAATGTTAAATTTGAAAAATTGAATTCTTCAAACTTTTCCATATTTAAAAATGATACAAAAACATCTAAAGAATGATCTACCAGCTTTTAAACTTGGAATATACTCTATTTGGGATAGATTTGTCCCTGTCTAGACCAGGAAATCAAGGTTTCACTGACTTTCAGGTGCCACAAATGCAAAACACGCTCATGAATATAAAATGTGTATGTCTAGTTACATTCTTCAAAAACTGGCCCGGCATGCGTGTTAAGACATCCAACTCGTAATCTGAGGGTCGCGGGTTCGCATCCCCATCACGCCAAAAATGCTCGCCCTTTCAGCCGTGGGGGCGTTATAATGTGACGGTCAATACCACTATTCGTTGGTAAAAGAGTAGCCCAAGAGTTGGCGGTGGGTGGTGATGACTAGCTGCCTTCCCTCTAGTCTTACACTGCTAAATTAGGGACGGCTACCACAGATAGCCTTCGAGTAGCTTTGTGCGAAATTCAAAAACAAACAAACAAATCTTCAAAAACTTGTACTTTTTAAATTATTATATTATACTAGTTATTGTTTATCGCTTTATACTACACACATACCTTTAAGTTTGTTCTTTTCGTGACAAGGGATGGTTTCAGAGAGGTGGAACCTGTACGCTGCAGGTTAAGATCAGTCCTCAGCTCTACATGAGGAAAGATGGTGGGGACGATGCTGTCTACTGCCGATGGTTTTTTCAGTCTCAACCTGCCTGGCTTGAAACCCACGGAATTCAAAACAGTGGGTTCCGACACAAAACATGAGCGTTCAAAGTGATCTTGACAAAGCTTTGCATGGTGTGAAGGAGTCCAGTTCTTCCTATTGACCATCCGCACCCACTGTCGCTACCTTGCCGGTTCCTTCTCCTTGCACGGAAACGAAAAGAAGCTTTTGTCCGGGCCTGGCATGGCCAAGCGCGTAAGGCGTGCGACTCGTAATCCGAGGGTCGCGGGTTCGCGCCCGCGTCGCGTTAAACATGCTCGCCCTCCCAGCCGTGGGGGCGTATAAAGTGAAGGTCAATCCCACTATTCGTTGGTAAAATAGTAGCCCAAGAGTTGGCGGTGGGTGGTGATGACTAGCTGCCTTCCCTCTAGTCTTACACTGCTAAATTAGGGACGGCTAGCACAGATAGCCCTCGAGTAGCTTTGTGCGAAATTCCAAAACAAACAAACAAACAAAGCTTTTGTCCGATGCCGAACCGTTTTTACAACCATAAGCAATGCAGTAAACCATGTTATCATAGAACAAACATAAAGTAGCAATATCAAGACAAAAAAATAGTCTCACAAAGTATGTAATCCGAAAAAAGCACTGATAGATTTACATAAAACGCCAAAACTGAAAGGAACACAATAGACGGCGCGAAACGAAGCGTGTTTGGCAACTATTACGTCATAGTTTTCAAACGTCACGGAAACAGCCGAATGACCGAGAGGAACTTGAGTTCGAGGACCCGCATATTTTGTTTTATTTTTTACTCAAAAACTAAAGTGTTTAAAAATATGGCAACCACACAGGAATTATACCTAACCAAAGCACAGTTTCTAAGGCAATTATTAAATTTGTTGAAAATTCACCTTTAGGGTGGGGTGAAGGGCAGCAAGGACTTAGAACAACATTTTTATGAAGGACAATTAACCCTGACTGTATATACTACAACATTCACCATCTTTTAAAATTGTATAAAAATACATATTATAGTTTTATATAAAGAGAAACAAAATGTTTTTGTGTATTTAGGTCACTGATACTTTACTTTAAAAGTTAAAAAGTTGGGAAGAAGAATGCAGCACTATGTAGTTCAGAACGGTTGGTAAGAGTATTAATACTTTTACTATTAAAGGCAGAGGACAACGTTTCGACTTTCCTAGGTCATCTTCACGTTAATAAATTATCAATAGAAGAAATGACATTTATTTCATCCAACAGTGCAGAAAGGAAAAACGCGAACGCTCCCTTTGTTAACCTGAAGATGACCTAGGAAGGCCGAAACGTTGTTCTCTGCTTATCAATAAAAGTGTTAATACCCATACCAGCCGTTCTGAGATACATTTTTATCTCAAGTGGGTTTCTTGTCATCAAGAATGCAGCAATATCTTTTGAAATAACATTTACAACTACGATATCTATCTAGCAACAGAAGTAACATAACACTTGTCTGATACCATATGAGTAAAATGTCACTAGTTTGATAATAGAAAGAACACAAAAGTTGTATTTTAATTAAAGTAACGCAACAACTGTCTGTTTACAGAAGTAAAACAGTTGTTAACTATTCATATAATAGCACAATACTTGTCTGAAAAAACAACACAATATCGTCTTTTGAAAATAGTAACACAAGAATATCGTTTGAAAATAATAATACAACATTTGTATATTATTATAAGTAAAGTTATTTATTAATTTAATGAAAAGTACATCACATATTTGTTAAAGTTGCCTACTTTTAAGAGTAATACATAACTAGTCAGTTTGTTCGGTTTGTATTTGTTAAGAGGAATCTCATTGCACTTGTTTATTAATCGAATTAGTACAACATTTATCTGTTGATATGCAGCAACACGATACATATTGGTTAGCATATAAACTCACTAAACTCTCCATTAACATTAACGCATCATTAGTCTGATGATAATATAAGCCCAATGCTTCCTGGGTATGTCAACTATTCATTTATTTAACTTCTTTTTGAGTAATTCTAGCTGCTGAATACAATCCAATGGTCGAAGTATTGTAAAGTGTTTTACTTCACTTTGCATTTAATATAACTTATTGGTGAAATATAAAATTTGCTTAAGTGTCATCCGAGTAAGATGTCCATGAAACAATAGAATATCAAAATTATTTATCTGGCGGTGTGTTGATGTAATAAAAACATCATACACGTTGATATAAATAGTTAAATAATGTTGCCCTATATAACTATTTATTGAAAGATGTGTCTATGCTTCAACTTTTTATTTTACAAGAAACAAACGCCAAGTATAACTTCGAACCAGTATTTACTGATATTTCAGACCATCGTACTGGTCTTCTTTTGAGATTTCCTGAACAGGGATCTGTAGAGGGAGGGGTTAACTACCGACAGAGATTCCTGTATCGTTTCTGTTAGCTGCTGGATTAACCCGCTCATAAACCCCCCATCGATTTCCGATACCTGTGCCGCCAACACTGAGTCCCGCCGTCTCTCCCACTGATGCCTGCCGCCTGATAGCCAATCGACCCGCCACTGAACGGGCTGCCTCCAGGCAAGAAAAACAGGACCCAGTCTATATATATAGTAAAGAACAAATAAAAGAAATTCTAAAATATAAAATCCGCAGGTTCATATGTGAAAACGTAAGAAGCGTAGGACGACAGTTTCGGAAGTAGAATCTCTTAAAGTAGATTTTAGTTCCATAAAATTACATTCCCGACACATCCAGGACAAATTAAATTGGAAACGAAAAAGGAAATCCCACGTAGCAGGTTTTGTTAGAGAATTTATCGATATGGCCCTTACTGTAGAAGAGATATGTACGTATGGATAAAGAATTTAGTGGTTTATAGAGGATTCAACTTCCAGAAAAAAATATCTACATCGATAGTAAAACTAAATCATACCTTCAAGATGGAACTAAAAAGATATTTACGTATTTTGATGGAAATAAAGAACGTATTCATAGAAATTCCACATCAACTATACTCAGTATATGAATGCCCGGCATGACCAAGCGTATTAAGGCGTTCGACTCGTAATCCGAAGGTCGCGGGTTCGAATTCCGGTCGCCCTAAACATGCTCGCCCTTTCAGCCGTGGGGGCGTTATAATGTGACGATCAATCCCACTATTCGTTGGTAAAAGAGTAGCTCAAGAGTTGGCGGTTAGTGGTGATGACTAACCATCCCTCTAGTCTTACACTGCTAAATTAGGGACGACTAGCGCAGATAGCCCTCGGGTAGCTTTGCGCAAAATTCTAAACATACAAACAGTATATGTATATATATTCAAAACAAAACAATAAGCTTATGCATATGAAAAGAAGTTTCTAAGGGTCACATTTAGAAAAGAAATTACATTATTACATATCGTAATCAACGTGAAACTAACCAATTCTACTTATTAAATGTGCTACGTTAGTAGGATGAGACTCTTTATTGATATGATTAATCCTTTTTTTCGACATCGATTTTTATGTTTTACTGCTTTGGAACAAATGTTCGAAGTGTATAATTCCTGATAATAAGATAATATGCATATGATCGTTAGCTGAATGTCTGCAGCAGATTAAACCACCACACATATTTGTATACTGCAGAATTATACATGCAGAAATGTAACCAGAATTTTCGCGGAATGGGAAAAAGGGTTTATAGTGATTAGAGCCAAAATAAGATCTCATAATTCTTCCTCAGATTTTTTTTTAACAAGATGAGTGGAATAATAATTTTATATACCTGCATATGTAAACAGAATCAACGTGTTTATACAAGAAAAAAAGTTAAAAGATTTTCCAGAGATTTAAAAAGATTTGAAAGAGTTCTCGTGAAACATGAGCTGAAAGACTATCACTTGATATTTAGTTTCTTACTTTCTCAGAGCATGATTTTATTAACGTTTTTAGCAAAGTTGAAGGATTAGAAATACTTCCCACATTTACATTCTAGTCCAAGAAATAAACTCCAACTGTTCGCAGAGACAATCGTATGAACACTAACAAACACCAAATTCTTGTTGTTTTACTTCAATGGCCACAAGCGCGCTGATGTTGATATAACGTAACATGATTTCAAGTCTGCTTCCATTTTGTTTAATGTTACTTGCCACAATTTTCTGCTTCCTCAATTAGGTCCATCAGTATTAGAAGAAAAAGGTTAATACTAACTTTAGGCCTACTAGCTTACAACATTATCTAACAAAGAATTCCTTACTTGCTAAGGTGTAGTTTAGGCCTACATAGTTCTCAGATTTATGGTCTATCAGATTAAAAGTAAAAAGTACAATTGGTTAAAACTTACCGGAATTTCAAAATTATACTTAGAAGCAATTCTTTTTTTCATCTATCAAACGGAGCAAAGTAGAAGTGTTTAAATATTAAATATTCGGGTGGGAATGGGCCTAGGCAGAGAGTTCCACACTTATCAAAATGTACAGAGAATTGTTAGAACACATTACTACAAATTTTCAATTATTGGTAACGCAGAAATATATATAAATGACAGAAATTGAGAAATTGTATTTAGAAATGAGGTAGAATAAACAATACCTTTGTTTGTTGTTTTTAGCACACAAAAAATACAATGAGACTAGTTTGAGTTTCGTTCATCAATGGGAATGGAAATTTCATTTTAATGTTAAAAGTACGCAAACTTATCGCTAACACACGCGAGTACGAGAACACCAGCCTCTAAGTTTATAATACGTAAATGTAGGTGAATAACATCATTGGCCTAACTCTTCGTAACTATAAGTTTCGAATTACGTTAATATATCAGTAAGTAGAAATAACTGCCCAAAAATAAAAATGAATTCGTTAAACCAATATCGACATTATGAAATTATTTACTCAATACAAATTCCAAGCCATAAAAGTTTAAGTTAAATGATGTACACAGAAAACAAAAGGTGCACTTCAGACAGCAAGAAACTCGAAAAAGATCTGATCAGTTAAAAAACAAATAATCTCCCGATTCGTACCGTATTATCTTCTTCAAGTACGACTCTGTTAAATCCACCACGACCTTTTCTTGACATTCAACATTGTTAACATTCAAAGCAAAAACACAATACTCTATAACCCGAGCACTTTCGAAAGGTGGAATTTTCTTCTTCTAGGGTAAACTGGGGGTAGCTGTGTAAAGCAAAACGTGAGATAAAGTGAAGTTTTAGTTACGCCACGCACACCAACATGGAAAGTAACTGTCAATGTATTGTTAGAAGCGTTTCTCATTTCCAGTGCAATACTACCTGGAAAAAGAATTAGTTAGATAATAAAAAAGTTAGATAAACTGTTTTAGGACAGAAAAATAGTCAAGAAAAACCACACTGAATGTTGATAAAATGAAAGAAGATATGAAGATTGATTAAGAAAAAAGAACGTTAAACATATGTAAAATATATAAAATGTAATGAGCACTGGATATACGTTCGCAGAGTCCCTCAAAGTGGTCCGTTTCAAGAGTAAATAAACCAAAATTAAGAGTAACAAAATTTTTATTTCTTCCTTTTGATATTCATATGTCACACTGTGTTGCAGCATAAAATATGCATAATTCTTCTCTCATAATCTATTGACGTCACAACAATACAAATTGTAACGTTAAGCGTCTCTTTTGTGCTGTCATTTTTGTGTCTTGTGGCTGACTGGCAGACAACACATAATTGAAAGCCGTGCAAATAATTTAAATAGAAGACCCATCCAAATGGCCTTCGGCCCCTTTTCGCGATAGTTAAAAAATATTAGGGGGTGAAAATTGATAATCTACATAGACAAAAACTTTATTACTAATTCCAGGATATAGGTTTATTTCGGGCCCGGCATGGCCAAGCATGTTAAGGCGTTCGACTCGTAATCTTAGAGTCGCGGGTTCGAATCCCCGTCGCACCAAACATGCTCGCCATTTCAGCCATGGGGGCATTCTCATGTGACGGTCAATACCACTATTCGTTGGTAAAAGAGTAGCCCAAGAGTTGGCGGTGGGTGGTGATGACTAGCTGCCTTCCCTCTAGTCTTACACTGCTAAATTAGGGACGGCTAGCACAGATAGCCCTCGAGTAGCTTTGTGCGAAATTCAAAACAAACAAACAAACAAACACTGCTAAATTAAGGACGGTGAGCGCGAAATTCAAAACAAACAAACAAACTAGATTTATTTCACAAGATTGAACAGACTTAAAGTTGTAAACCAATCGGTTTATTTTATCTTTCTATCGACTTTAGTTTTTTTAATCAGCTTCAGTATCTATGAGAATCATATTATTAAAATAACGGAGTTTGTTAAATTGTTGGGCAACAAAGAGGTCTTTCAGTTTTAATAGAAAATGCATGGTTGCTGAAATGCTCAGAGTCGTTTAGATTTGTCCTACATACTGATGATTGTATATATATTTTACATTCTGTAAGGTATTTAGTGTTGTAAAAGTATTTAAAAAAATTAAAGTGTTTATAGTCATATTTGTCGTAAAAAGAGTCGGTGGATTTTATAAACTTGCAGGTTAGACAACGAGCTTTAGTATAAGGAAAACAACCATCCTTTGATGGGCTCTAATTCCCTTTTTCATGGACACGAATATCTTTAAGATTTCTACTATTATGAAAAGAGGAGATGGGAGCTTCAGGAAATTTTTTTTCTTAGGCGACAATTAATTTGTAGTAGATCTAAATACTTTTTTTTTCACAATGCTGTAAACGTTTCTAAGTTTGAAGTGGTAGATAATAACAAAACAAAAGGAACCCTGTTTAAGTCCTTACTTGATAAATATTGTATTTCGTTGAATGTTGTTATTTTTTTTTTACAAACCAAAGTGGTTTGTTTTCGGTTGTTTGTGTTTTTGTGTATGCGTGTAGTTTTGTTCTTCGTTTTTTTGCAACATGTTTCATCTGAACAAATTATCTTTATTCAGAGCGCTGGACTGTAGATAATATTGTTTTTAGTATGAGTGGGATGGCAGCTTTTACAATGAAGATAATGTAGTTTGTCCGTAGGTTTTCTGTGCAAATCAGTGTTTCATATTGTTAAAAAGACAGTGACGTCGAGAAAGTTAATTTGGGTAGTGGAGTATCGAGGGTAAACTTGGTTGTTTTGTGAAAGATATTAGCATAAAAATAATGTCTTTAAGTGATTCAGAACCAGCATAATGAAAAATATGTCATCTATGTAACTTTTCCATGTATGAGGTTTTGTGGGGCTTAGTGGTAAAATTCAGCTTTTAGTAGAGTGCATAAATATGTTGGCATAGTTAGGAGTCATTTTAGTACCCAGTGCAGAATCTAATGTTCGTTATTGAATTCGAAGTTATTTAATGATGAAACAAGACTAGTACGTTCTGTTACTGTTTAAGATTATGATGAGTTAGAAAGAATTAAGACAGATTTTAGAATTTCAAGTCATCCGTCATATGGAATATTAGTGTAAAGGAAAGAATCATCCATTGGTATTGATTTCCTCCGCAAATTAAGAAAGTGAGTCGTATCATTAATGTAAAAAGGGAGAGTACAGGAGATAGTTTTTTTTTACGTGATGGCCGACAAAAGAAGACAGTTTCTCGTTAGCCATGTTTGTGTCAGAAAGTATCTGTTGATTGGGGATGTTTCTGAAACTTATCATTGATGGTATCAGTAAACTGAGTTGTAGGGTCCTGTGTGGGTTTCCTGTAAACATTAGTCTCCTAAAGTGAGCAGTTAGTTAAGAATGACAATAGCTCTACCCTTATGTGCTGGTTTTATCATAATATTGTTTGATTTAAGATCTTTCAGAGCAATGTCACAATAATCTAAGCCACAAAGAGAGAACTACAGTCATCCAATAATTTTATTTTATCTCTCTATCGACTTTAGTTTTTAATCACTTTCAGTATCTATGAGAATCACAACATTGTTAAAATGACGGAGTTTGTTAAACCTACAACGATTTTCAATAGGATGAAATTTGTTGTGAAAAGAATTCGCGAAGCGTTAGTTTCAGAGCTAATTGGTGTAGATTAAAAAGAAGTTCGGTTTCGTTGACAAAATTATCTTTGGAAAAAGGTTGAGACCTTTACTGACAGTACTGAGTTCTGCATCTTAAAGAACTATGTTTGAAAGAGCAATTATGTTGGAGATGTGTCGAAAAAATTTACTGCTACTTGAAGGATTTGTGAGGTCACTATTATTTTTTACAGGTGTGCATGTATCAGCGTGAGAGACTTATGTCTGGTAAAGGATGATGAGGTTTTAGGCATTTGTTTCAGATGTTTATAATGAGATAAAAGGATTTTAGCAGTTTCTGATAAAATTCTGGCTGCTATGATAATTTTTTTACCATAAAGAAGGAATTGAAAAAAGTGCTGTTAAAAGCCGTTCTTGAATTGGTATTATCGATAAGAGGCTGGCTTTATTTCTCTTTTTATGAGTAAATTTCTTCTTCTGGCGAGTGTTGTAAAAGTGATAATAGTAAAAAATGTTTTGTATAGAATGTTAACAGAAGTCCTTCGTAATATTCATGAATTCTAAAAGAGATATTTTTAAGAACGTGTTGCCATTTGTTGCAGATATTGTGATAATGAGCTTGTGATGGCTATTTTTAAGGTGACCGACATCCACGTTTCTATTCTGTATGTTACAAAGTGGCGACTTGGTAGATTGGTGGTATCTGGTGCGTTTCTGAGTGAGTTTTTTAACTTTCTAAAAGAGTTGTTTTCTGCTGTGATTAAGAGATTTGCTGCGTTGTTTAGGTTGAGAGTTGTCAGATATTGGAATAAGAATGTCGCTCTAAGCGTTAGTTTTCTGTAGGCTGAAGATAAGAAGGCAGAAAATGAAGGATTTTCGACTAGGAAAGATCGAATAACAGAAGCATAAGAAAAATAAATGTTGTTATTGGTTGAATTTGATGTTGGCGGGAAAATGTAATTTATGTTGAACTCTTCAGTAGAACTAAAATAACTTATAGCTAATTATGAGAGTGAATAGGTTGTTAGATAGAAAGAGGCAAAGGTATTAGAGTGTGAGACGTTGGCAACTTTGGAGGTACGAGAGGCTGTAGAGTTGGAATGGAAAACAGTAAAAGAACTGATACAAACAACAAAGTGAGAAAGTTGAGGTGACTTGGAAGACAAAACTGTGAGAATACAGCGAGAGGTAACTTGTTTGAAGTTTGCAGTCAAAGTAAAGATATGATACCAGAGAAGCTAAGATAAGGTCCATCACGTAGGAGAAAATTAATAAGCGGTATTAGGTTAGTATGGTTAATGAAAGCAAGTTGGGGCCTCAGTTTTGGATTTTTGGTTAGTTCGTTAAACTTTTGAATTTTAGTTGCGTGCTTGGTATGGCACTCTTCGTGTTCAAATCATCAGATGAAAACTGTCAGTTCGCATTTCTACAGATTACACTAGAGATAGCCAGTGTAATACTTGGTCTGAGATGAAGATATGAGCTATTGTGTTTTCGAGCAGTCTTTAACAGATTTATCGGTCTATTTCTGGACATTATTTAAAAAAATATCAGAAATCGTCTAGATTCAGGAGGAGAAATAACCATAGCCATTGCATTGTTTATTTTAGCTCCGCTTATGGATTTCAAAAAGACTGGTTGTCCATTAAGAAATGTTAAGTGTTCGTGTAGGTATTTGAGCATAGTGTCACCTAAAATACGTATGTTAGGAAATAGAAAGGAATAGTAACCAGAATTGTGTCCATGGCCCAATAATTTATTGTTATAGATAATCATCTGAAGTTTTATTAATTATCTTGTGTATATCGTTGTTTAACACTCTGATTAATTTTTGGTTATTTCAAAGTGGATTTACAAATAAATCAATCATATCTAAAAAATTAACAGCTATTATTATTATTATATTTTACAACTTTACTAACAAATTATCCAACAACTGTTTAATATTCTTTGTGTTTGAATATATTAAAAATGTATCCGTAATACGGAAAATAAAATGCCTTGAGCACTAATTCGACTGGCAAGTAACCTGTGGAAAAAAAAAAAAAAAACGGTTATTGGGTCACAAGAAAAACAACCTCAGCGCTCTGGCTAGTTTTAATGAAGTATGTATCCGTCATCTTTAGTTTACACACAGAACACTTTATTAAAAGGTGTTTACGTACGCTGAACTCGTGGAAACATGTTAAAAGTTTAGCATGCTAAACTGCAGAGTTTAATACTTTCTGCTTTTGTTCAATAAATGTTGTCATTGTATATGACTTCATTAGTTCATATCATATTTTTTCGTCATTCGATAATTAATTTCGAAAGGAATGTTTTTGTGATTAATTAAATACATGCTGTAAAGTTGTTTAAATATTTTATAAATAAAGCAGCAACGAAAACCAGCTTATACTTTGAGGGTTTTGAAAGTTTGTTTTTTTCCTTGAATACTGTAAAGCTGTTTTTGAATATAGAACATATTTTGAATTATCGTTTAAACTGTTACTGTACATATTCATCACAATATTTTCATAGATTATATCTTACATTGCATTATTAATATTTTATTGGCGCCGTTCATAAAACATTGGTAAGAGTATGTTAAAAATTCCTAATGAATGTATCCTTAGAATGCAGTGTCACCCAGCCATTCCGTCTTTTACTACAAATAAAAGTAATTTAAGTTAAAAAAATATATATTCAAATTAATAGAAATAGTTTAGAATAATTTATTGTTGTATGCGACGTTTTATAATTGTTGTGGGTGTTTAAGGCTCACTCATTAAGGTTACAGCCCACTGTCGATTAGATACATTTCACGAGAAATGAAATAGGGAGATTTTGTTGAAAAGTAGAAGTGAAGTGATTACAGTAAGTTTCGGTTTTAATTCGGCATAAAAAAAAATAAGGGAGCTTCCTTCTAACTAGTGATTGGGATGCTCGCGTGGCATGTGTATATTCGAAATAACGTTCGATCTGAAGGTAATAAACCAGCCAGATGTGGCCTGAGGCGAATATCAGGTTACTACATCTCTTACTCCTCCTCTTTAGCTTGGAATAAAAAGAACAACCATAAAAAGAGAAATTTGGCGTGTCCATGTAAGTAAGAAATGGTTATCTGGTAAAATCTAACTGATCCGTTTCTTGTTGACTTCTGACTCGAGGTATACGTAGTAGTTAGATGACTTAAGTAATTCCTTTCAGTTAGCTTGCGTTCTTGATCGTACACATTAACCAAAGAAGCTAGTTAACCATATCAACGTTCTGGTTCTTGCTGTGAACCATCTGGCTTGTCAGGTAGTTACTGAGCATGCGCAGACGATGTTTAGTAAAGTCATATATCGAAAGTTAGATTCATTTTTCTTATTAAACAATAACATGGTTGAACCCTTCAGCCAGTAGGGGCTCTGTAATGACTGATAACATGGTTGAACCCTCCAGCCTATCGACAAGTTTCTGGAAACTAGAACCCCTGCCGAGACGTCTCGCCATCTGCAAGTACGCCCTCTGGCGTGGATTTCAACAGCTGTTATTTACTTGACAACCATGGAAGTGTTTTTACGACCAGTCACCGATAAATGAAAGTACGGTCGCAGTGGGCTTGATCTGTCTATCAAATATGCTAAAAGAGTGCAAAGGTCAGAGCACTGTAATAGGTTTCCCGCTGAGTGTACATTTCCTGAACACGCCTGTCTTAAGATGGTTTATTATCGGGTGCTTTTCAGTATTTTGTCGGTTCATGTTTATAGTACTGGAACTCATTCACATACTTACGTAGGCATCAAGATTCTTTATTATCAAAGTAGATAAGCATTTATTTCAACAGTAAGAAATTATTTTAATAATAAACAGCAATTGCAAGTTGTTTTGATACTGTGTTGCTAAAAAATTGAAATGCAATCATTGTAAAATTAAAATTAATATATATAACGACCATTAATGCATGTGTTCAATATAAATACACTGATAATTATTTTTAGTGATATGATATGTAAAAGAATGGTTTGCTCAAATTGATAAGGTTTTCTTGAGCTATAAATTAATATCATTATTCGGCCAAATGAACACGAGACGAAATTTCTTTAATAACTTATTAAGTAAAGTTTCAGTTCAAGAAGGGAGTTGTTGTTGTTTGTTATTAAACAAACATATATCTAGCCTCGATTTAGTGGTTGTTTGTGTTTGTTAAACGCAAAGCTGTAAGTACCTTTTAAATATCTAGGCTCGATTTAGTAGTTGTTTGCTTTGTCAAATACAAATTTATACAATAGGTCAACTCTGCTTTTCCCACTTCGGGTATCTAAACCCAAATTAAGGGGAGAAAGGGTTATAACTTAATGGTAAAAAAAAGTGCATATGAAGATATTACCAAAATATATGATGAAAAATTTAATTCTTTTGCAAATATATCTGTTTGAGTCAATTGTATTGCTGTTATATTTACATATATACATATATATAACGTATTTGTATAAAGTGGTCATGTTCCCTTTGAGAACGCTGCTTTAAGAAGGTGAAACTAGTGTTGGTTATTAAGTGTGCACTGAGATGATTAGTGTACATCTTTGAAGTGTTAAACATTAATATGCTATAATGTACTTATTTTGAAACAACAAAAAGACAAAAAATAGTAAAGTATGGTCTTTGAAAGGCATACCTCTCAGAAAGAGCTAAAACTGTTCACTCACTCATCTACATACAATACTTTTTGCCATCCACAAGGATTTGATATGTAATTTTGTTTAGCCAATCAGATTTCGAACGCTTAGCTTTTTTTTTTATCATTGATCTAAAAGGGTTATTCATCTTTACTTTATGCAACACAGTTATAAAGATCTGGTATATTTTACTCAAGCGTGTGCAGTACGTAGATAATATATATATATATATATCAATGATGTGTTACATCTGTAGAAATTCACGGATTTCCTTGGCAGGCAGTGTACAGATTAAAAGAAAGGTCAAGGTCCTCAGAGTGGCTGGACATGTTTGGAACGAGGGATTGGTGGACAAGAACGATACAGACGCCTGAATTCACAATCGATTAAAACAGCCTGATACTAGTTGTGATACGCAATACAAAGGAAAACTATACTTTTTAACACAACTTATATATTTCTCTATTGAAAAATTGGACAAAGACACAACTGAATATAGATTTGGAATGAGCAGCATAAGACACTATAATTTATTCTCACACAAACAAGATTCGACCTTAAGTGTATTAGGTTAAGACTCAAGCTGCACATTTTCACGACTCAAGTAGAAAATTTTACGAAATTACAACTTTGCATCGGCCCGGCATGGCCAAGCGCGTTACGGTGTGTGACTCGTAATCTGAGGGTCGCGGGTTCGCATCCGCGTCGCGCCAAACATTCTCACCCTCCCAGCCGTGGGGACGTTATAATGTGACGATCAATCCCACTATTCGTTGGTAGAAGAGAAGCCCAAGAGTTGGCGGTGGGCGGTGATGACTAGCTGCCTTTCCTCTAGTCTCACACTGCTAAATTAGGGACGGCTAGCACAGATAGCCCTCGAGTAGCTTTGTGCAAAATTCAAAAAACAAAACAAACAAACAACTTTGCACTTTCATAGAAATGTCAAACCAACAACAAAAATAGATGAACTTCAAAGTTACTACGGCCAAACTTATCAACGAGAAAACAAAGGTGTTTTAAAATCAACAGTAACTAAGATACTGACTAAAAGCGATCAAAAGTGTATTTATACGGAAATCCAAGGTATAAAGAAATATAAATTAATTTTCAATATCGTAGAACTAAATCTATAGAATAATGGAGTTTGATATTTAAGTGTACCACATAGCATAATTTTTTTCATGATTATTGTCCATTTTAAGAAATGAGCTATTCTTCCAATCGTTATGTTATTGTTGTGAATGGCCTCTGTTTAGAAACAAAATGAGATATTATTGGAGAAGTTGGTGTCTAGGCCCTAAGAAGGTTTCTTTTAATAAGAGGACACCAAATCCTTAGATTGACTGAGATTTATACTATATAGGTAGTTTCTAACCTATGTGGGTCTTCTAAGTAAATAACATTCATCTATCAACTTGTTTTTCTGTTCACATAAGTAATGAAAATGAATGCTATTTTCTTTTCTTCATTACTTTTTTGTCGTATGAAAATAGATATTTCCTAAAACGCTAAAAACAGAATACTACGTTCTCGTGAAATCTCTATAGAAGATGATTAAGAAAGAACGTCTTTCACGTATTAGTTTAAATTTTGTGTATATGATTAACTGCAAATAGACATATGAGCTAACGATATTACGAAATTCTGATTTTCCCCGAGATAGAACCATAGTATCAAAATCATAGAACTAATATAAAAACAGCGACAATATTTATATAAGCTAATCATGATCAAGGATTTAATGAACTGATTTTAAACTACATATACTCTAGGTAGTCATGGTGATTTGATTACTAAAGATGTTGCTGATTTGAGGGTAAATGTACGGAAAGATGAAATGAACTGAAAGAATGAGTTCTGTAGTTACTTGCAGTTGATTTGAGACATGCTGGTGTTGCGTTTTTATAAATGTTGTTGTTTTTTTTCCCTCAAACGTTTTCTGTGCGTATTTTGATGTTTTGAGGATCCTAGTTATATATCAAATATACACTAAGAGGTTATGTTGAAGCACTTAAAATACTTTTTCCATTATTATAATTATTCTGTTGTTGTTGTTTATATTAAGCACCAAGCTGCACAAAGTGCTTTGTCCATCAAGGGTATCGAAACCCGGTTTCTAGCGGTATAAGTTCACAGATATACCGCTGTGACATTGGGGAAGGGCATTATAAATATACTATAGTATTTTAGTGCAAACAAAAAATTCATTATTTACCACTAGAGAACTTGGTTGTTACTGCTGTAATTAATAATAATTATAATTTATAATAATACTTAGAACTGTTTTATAGTTGTTTTACAAACTTAAATTTCGCAGCCATTTATAACTTGATAAACATTCGCCACTCATTGGAACTTGGTCAAACTCCCTTCACTGCTGATATCTTATATATCTATCTTTGTTTTACATAGATAGTTTGTTTGGTTTGTTTTGAATTCCGCGCAAAGCTACACGAGAGTTATCTGCGTTAGCCGTCCCTAATTTAGCAGTATAAGACTGGAGAAAAGGAAGCAAGTCATCACTACTCACTGCCAAGTCTTGGGCTACTATTTTACCAACGAATAGTGGGATTGACAGTCACATTATAACACCCCACGGCCGAAAGAGCGAGCATGTTTGGTGTGACAGGAATTCGAACCCGCGACTCTCAGATTACGAGTCTAGTGCCTTAACCCCTGACCATGCCGGGCCATTTTATGTAGATGTCCATTAACTTCGCGACAAAGTACGAGAGAAGTATTCCTACTTTAAGATGTCTGTACCTTAGTTTAGTACAAATTAGGGTTTTAATTTTATATTTGTTAAATTACTTCACCTGTTTAACTTTATCTGAAGAAGACCTTTATGTCAAATATTTAAGGTATAAATATTTCTCAGTGGGCGCAACTGTTGGCAACGATTTGCAAGAAATTACTGCAGTCGCCCATACTCTCAGGTATGTTATATACAACCACAAGGCAACGCTAGAGGATTATGCTAAGAAACATGAGGATGGTAACAGTATGTGTCAACAATTGACAAAGATTGATGGGGTGCCCTCCAGTCGGCTAACATGCGTGTTCGCCGCCATGATGAGAAAAAATCCCAGTCACGCCATAATGTAAGGTGACCGGGCATTCACTCCAGTAATTTTTCTTTGATAGGACAGACAGAGAAGAAAAAAATAAGCTACTTGGGTGAGCGACTTGAAGATGAAGGAGTGGGCTAGATGGGTTGAAATTTTTAATCTTTGAAAGGAAATAGAGGGCTGGCTCTAAAAGTAGGAGAGGTTTCAGTAATAGAGTGACCGGAAGTCGTAACTAGCCTCTTCCAATTCGTGATAGCTTATCCTGACATATTTGATTGCCTCCTTCTACATAGTAACTATAAAGTTAACATACATAACATGGGTGTTACAGTTTCACTGCTTTTATAAACTTATTTCCCACAATTAGGTTTCTCATACAGATTTAGGAGGGTAAAGTGCTTTAAAAAAATTCAATTCTTAAAGAAAAAGTTTCTTCATAATTAAAGGGTTTGTATCGCATAAGGCATGAGCCATTAGTGCATTAATACAGTGTAAATAAAACGTTTCTATGTCTTTATTTCTATCTGTTTGATTTTTGATATTTCTGTTACATATCTAAGTGGCTGTTTAATTGTCCAAGTTTTCTTCCCTGATTTATTGTTATTTCAACGATTTGTTTAATTGTTGTTAATGCAAAGCTGCACAATGGACTAATTTTCTGTGTCCACCGCAGGAATCCAACATTGAATTTTAGATGTATATAAATATATAAGTCCTCAAACTAGACGAACAACATCTGCTCAGAATGTCAGAGTAGATGATCTGATGAAGGCCTCGGCAAAGAAACCGAAATGCCATCTGCTCTTACACTCTAGACAGATTCAGTATATCAAATCTAAGTAACAACCACTCTGCCTAAATTTTTTCTATTACAAAACAATACGTTTCATTTAAAGAGCCATGTTGAATATTTTTAATAATATTTCTACTATAACTTTAGTATATCTTTTATTTCTATGTTTGCATGAAATTCCTGCTTACACAACTTACCAAGGCACAGCGTTATGAAAAAATTTTGAAACGGCCATGACATATTTGATTGATTTCTTGCAAACTTTCTTATGATGCTATATTGTTTACTTGCGTTAGGTCCAACAATAGTTTTAGCGATGTATCTTTTAATATCCAGTGCGTTTTACTTACTTATTTAATATCATTACATTCCAATATTTCATTTGCATCATACAAATTTGTTGCACTCAACTATTTAGATAGACTTTGTCTAACGCAAGAGTATAAACGCCTTATCTAAATAATACTGGTATAAACGCCTTATCTAAATAATACTGGTATAAACGCCTTATCTAAATAATACTGCACAGTACATGAGTACTAAGATATAGATTATTATTGTAGTTAGAATTAAGATGAATAACAGATAAACAGATATGATAACACCCAAGAACCAATAACTAACTTGATAAATATTGTACATATTTATACTCTAACTGGGCGACACCAATGTCATATGTGCTTAAATATTACACCAACTGCACATTGCAGAGTGAAAAATGTGTTATTTTGATGACGCGTGTATAACGTGAGTGAAGGTTCTTCAACAGAAGAGTGTGTGACTAGTTACAACAAAGGAATTTAATTAAACTATATCTGAAAAGCCAAGTTAGACACTCATATAATTCAGTTATAGCTGTCTCTATTTTGAACAACTGAAATGATGGAAGGAACCAGTCGACAAAATCCGTCTTCATAAAGACTATCTGTCTTACAAACCTAACAACATGGTTGAATGCCACTTTTATAATGCACCCACTTCTTAAAGTGCGGAGTGTGTTTAGTGTAACTAAATCTTCAACCTTAGACTTTTTATAACGCAGCCTGACATGTTAATTACCAGACTATTCTAGCTAGAACCTAAGTACACGAGGCATCAAAGTACTAAACGTTCATTCCTGTTTTTTATCAAAATTATAAGGAAGACAAACAGTAATAAACATATAATCAGTAAGTAAAATCAAATTAATAAACATTACTTATTGCATTATCATAAAATTCGTTAATTTAATCTCAAGTATCAGAAAATTCATAAAATCAAATCTCATGAGAAAATTGTAGTATACAGTCGCACACCATGATGATACATCTATAAGAATGGTAATATCGCTTTATATAAAAACGTAAACATTTTTAGAGGAATAATTTAGATGTATTTCAGTTTTCCCGTGGGTTATTAACAGAGCAGTCTTGAATTCTGATGGAAACAGAGATGTTGAAAGGCGGCTTTAAAATGAAAAATCTTAATGGCATTGCGTGCTTGTTTCTAATTAAGTACAAAGCTACACAATGTGTTCTCTGTGCTCTGCCTAGCAGGGTTATTGAAACCCGGTTTCATGTACTGGAAGTCCACAGACATTCTACTGTGCCACTGGCGGGGAGGAGTACTCTTAATAGCAACCAGAAAATTCATTATTCATATGATAGCAAATATATTTTTTTTTATTATTTAGGGTTTTAATTGCAAACATTAGCTTTTATTTTAGGTCTTTATATCCAGGTCCAGTATGAATCTTGAAAAATATTACTGCTTAAACATCACGTTACTTCTATTATTTAAAACTTGATTAAAAAATGTATAGTTTTGAAGATGGACAAATGCAAGTAATCAAACTCAACCAAAATTTTTAAAAGCTAAGCTTATGTATGAAAGCAAAACTTACTTGTAACTTACATTGCGCGTTTCGAGATGAATATTGTTCGGGTGTATGGCGGAGATGTGTGTAAGCCAAAGATAAAAAGTGTACTATCAAAATGAATATTTTGTTGTTTTTTTTATTTTAGTTTTGTTTCACACTTTAAAATTCTAAGAATAGTTCTAACTTCATATTATAAGTTTCTTATAATATATTGTTATTTTCCTTTGCAGTCCTTCATAACACATTTAACCTGCTTAATTAATAACTCGATAATAAAAACAAAAAATGGGATTTGGTATATTTCGTGTCCTTACTTATTAAATTGTACGCGATATATCTTTAACCCAATCACACAGAGAAATAAACTGTTTGTAGGAAAAGCTGTTACTGATGCCTTTGTCTCGTTCTTAGCGTCTCTAGGTCGCTCCTTTAATAGATATGGAGTTAAGATACGCGGGAATATGTCTAAATTTGACTCCGTAGGCGGGAAAATAACACCATTCTCTCAAACTGCCCTTCTTCGATGCAAAATCGATCGGCCACAGAGCATTCATATCGTTCGGACCATCTCTATATGTCGGAGGGCGAAATGTTCTTATCGAGTTCGTGCTTGCTATTGGTTAGCGCACCCAGTGGAATCATTTCCAGCTAAACCAGCCGTTAGGCCTCGTTTCATTTCGCGCTTCACTGATGAGGCCTCCTGCATGGATAAATGAATGAATGCTCGAACCTAGTCTCAAGATCGTTCAGACAATCTCTGAAAGAACACAGCCCGCCTTTCGTGAAGCGTAGACCACGTGCAAGTGACATGTAGTCTAACTAGAAAATGGTGTTTCAAAAACTTGTTGACACGACATGAGTTCCACTCTTTCCGACTTGAAGTACACGCTGCAAATGGCAGGTTAACCATACAGCGTGAAATCAAACAAACAATTAGATTTTATGGTTAACCCAATCTATAGATGTGAATGTGTTAAATCTAATATAGCTTCGTAAGCTGCATGGAAGTGCTGTGCTGATACATGGACTTTTGTTCTTCTCAAAACACCTCATTATCAGCTGAATATAAAAATGTAATGATTGAAGGTAACCACTCATATAGGTGCACACATAGCATTAGATTTTTGTTAAGGAGTTTAATGGTAATATTAATTTCTTCTATTACAAACAGATATGTCTCCACATGTTCCCGTCCATTTACCTTCACTCAGATACTGACAAAGACATTTGCTATTCAGTAAGATGCCTATTTATTTCTCTTTTAAACATCTTTATATATGATTGTCTGCAATACATTTAATCAGCATAACAGTAAAAGAGAAGCTGTGAGAAAGTACAATTACATTAACTGTAAATTATAGTAATAATGGTGAAGCAGCACAAACGGGTTCAACTACTTTTCCTCTTCGGCTAAGTACTTTGTAGCTATTACAACTCATAATTTTGGATTATTCCTCAATGGTTTGCAGTGGTTCAATGGTAAGTCCCTGGACCATTAGGTTTCTATACCTGTTGTGTATGGAGCACGGATAATGAATTATGTACTTTGGCCTTTACAACAAACAACATTCAACAATTACATAATGAAATTTTATTTACCATTCTGATACCCAACCACATGCATAATATTGTAACACAGGTTATAAAATCTATAAACCATTACAAAACTCTATGCGTAAACCCAATCATTTAATATCTATAAGTAAGTTAAAACTAATTATACGGGTTCTATAATAAACTATGTAAATAATACAGGAATTAATTATGCAATCAATTATGTAATGAAGTTTGTTTAATATAGGAATAAAACTAACATTACCAAATAATCTTTAGTGTCTATAGTTTTAAATGATAAAGTAAACGTATGCTTACTGCTATTGGTTTATTCACTAACATTGTTTTTATTTTTACCGTAACCACAGCATATAACTTGTTGTGCATAATGTATGCAGTTTTATCTAATGTCACTCGTGCTCTTTATGAAAAAAGTCTGTTTGTTTTTGAATTTCGCGCAAAAATACTCGAGGGCTATCTGCGCTAGAATAGCCGTTCATAATTTAGTAGTGTAAGACTAGAGGGAAGGCAACTAGTCATCACCACCCACCGCCGACTCTTGGGCTTCTCTTTTACCAACGAATAGTGGGATTGATCGTCACATTATAACGCACCCACGGCTGAAAGGGCGAGCATGTTTGGTGCGACGGGGATTCGAACACGCGACCCTCGGATTACGAGTCGAACGTCCTAACACGCTTGACCATGCCAGGCCTCGATAGATAAAAGTCAATCTAGATATTTAGTTTTTAGGTGTACCAATATATTGGCAAAGCATACTCTCATAATGTTAAAAAAATCTTTCCCTTCCTACAGACAGCACTAGTATTTGATTTTGTTGGTCTATTAAAGATCTATGCATATATACAGAATCTTATTAAACAAGTTATTCTAAAATATGACACACGTACTATGTTTGCAAATGATCGAGTTATTAAAGGTGTTTTGAGTTCAAATCAAAGTATGCTAAATTTCAATACAGTTTTTTTATAGATCTCAAATGCTTTTATTCTCATTTATAATAATTACACTTTTCATGAAACCCCCCTATCCCGTTGTGACATGTCGCAGCGCAGGCTTAGACACCCTCCACCCTCACTGGTCTTTATGTAATTTTTATATGAGCCCTTTTCAAATAAGTTTATATTGAATATGTATTACATCTGCCACATGTACGTAGAACGTCACGTTAAAGATGTTCATGTGTATCTTGCTTGTTAATTTGTAATTAAATATTTTAGTACCTATGGCTAGCTCTTCGTGATTCGTCGGTAAAGCAATATGAAATCCACGTATGTCTTCGGTAACCAGTTGAGTTTATGACAGATTTGTTGGGAGATTATAGCAGCATTATTTTATAAACTAAAAGAACGACCTTTCAAATAAGTCCTTACATGCACTTTATCACGACACTACTCATGACTGAGACATAAGGTATAAGCATAAGTGTGGGAGAGCTGAGAATCGGGCAACCTTAATAAGCTGTATCCGTTTAATTTTCAAAACGATTTTGATTTAAACCGTATAATACAGGACACGTGCAGCTCACTAGGCGGTAACTTGTATATTCCTTTGATAAAGCAGTCAAGAGCCACATGATAGCTTAGGGTTAAATTCATGACAATGGAACATTTATAATATTGGCCACACTCCGTCGTAAAACTGTTGCACAGCACCAGAGTAGGAGAGATTAGTTGATAACATAATTTTACTGAAATGGTTCAACTGAAATGTAAAGTCGCTTTAGAAAGGTTCTATAATCATGCCGTTTCGTTTTACTTACTTACTGTTACCCTAAATGTATGTTTTACATTGTACAAGTATAAGAAGTGAAATAAAATTTATACCTGGCTCCAAGAGTTAAATGTTAGTTTGATATCAAACGTGGAGGAAGTACCATGCAAAATGACATTAAACTGGTGTTAGTTTATTCATATTTCTCGTCTTCTCTCTAGTTCGATGTTTTATTTCTTATAACAGATAACATGCATATTCTAAAGACAGTCAGTATGAATGTTAAGTTGTTTGTTAATCTGAAGATGACCGAAGACGGTCGAAATGTTTTTCTGTATTTTATTTTAATTAAAGTTTTAATACCTATACCAGCCGTCTTTATAATACATTTTTTACTTTAAGTGGCTTTTTCATTATCATAAGATAACATACTTATCTTTTATCGTCTCTGTTTTCTTATGCATCACACTTCCGTTTACTCTCATTTGTTTCCTTATCTGCCTCCAACAGTAACCTTACAGTCCTTTAATAATTATAGAAATTACACCTCTTTACTTACCACAATAGTTATTGGCTTATCTTTCTCTTTGTTTATAAGAAAATAATTTATTTTTTCTCCTTATCTGTTTATTACAGTTATGTTACTCTCCCTTTCTAATTATAACTATTATATTTCTTTACAGTAATCATAGGTTTGTCTTTTTTATGTTTGTAAAATACATTAATTTCTCTACTTATCTGTTTATTACAGTTATGTTAATCTACTTTCATTATTATAATTAATTTGTTTATATATTTCTCTACAGTAATTATATTTTTATCTTTCCCTTTGTTTATATGTCCCCCGCTGGGTCAGCGATAAATCTCCGGATTTATAAATCTAAAATCAGGGGTTCGATTTCCCTTGGTGGACACAGCAGATAGCCCGATGAGGCTTTGCTATAAGAAAAGCACATTCTTTGTTTATATAAAAAATAATTTTTCTTCTTATTTGCTTATTGGGATGTTCAGACAAAATGACTGGTACTAAAAGATGGACAAATAAACTGTCTGCTCCATTATTAACTTTTAACATAGCTCGAGTAAAACATTGATAAAATTATCATGAATATAGACTTAATATTAACTTTTTCTTTAGAAAAAAATGTATATCTGTTTGTGATGCATATTTACTTGAGTGGAAATGTGTCATATTTCTGTAAACATCACTTTCATTTGTTTATTTTATTAAGGAAATAATTTATTCTGTTCTTCCCTTTTTCCGCTTAAAACAATTATATTAATTTCTTTCTCTGTGTATAACAAAAATATCTCCTTGCTTTATTTGTTTTACGTTGATACGTCTTTTTATTATTTAAAAGAATTTATCGCGTTTCCTTTCACGAGGTTATAGTTATCAACTGTGTAAGGACCATTATAAAGTTTTCAATGACTTGAGAAAGAAGATAATATATATATAATTGTAAATTCTGGCTATTTCTCATTGGCCTTCAAAATAAAATAGTTGTTGATTTATAATAACGCTACAGCCAATTTATTGAAAAAGAGTGTTGTTGTTTTGAATTGAGCACAAAGCTACTCAATGGGCTATCTATGCTCTGCCCACGACGGGTATTGAAAAAAAAAGTGTGAAATACAAGTTTACTCAGTGCTCAAAATCTCTAGTCTTGCCTTAACAATTTTTTTTTTTTTCCTATAGGCCATAAAACTTTGATTTGCCCTAAAATGTTCTTTCTCCTGTGAAGTGTTTCATAAAGAGTTGCTTTATATCTAATATTGTTATGACGTAAATTTCTCAGAAAGATGTAACAACTTATGAATGCTGTGCTCAGAATCTTGGGTATAAAAAGTGTTAATTCTGTTGTAATATTTCTTCAGTAAAGTAGTATTATTGTGCCGTCTGGAAGCTAATCCGCATAATTTTGTCATCTTTAGACTCGGGGAGTCCTGTTGACTTTCCATACGGAGCTCAGCCAGGATTCTACACCTTCTTACCCAGTCAACAACCGCCTCTAGAGTCCCTAGATTTCCCGCCGGGACCGATGGGGAACGCCTCAGTGCCCAGCCCTCCTCCATCCTCCAGAACTATGGAGCATGCGATACCTCCTGGAGGTCCAATGATGCAAGGTACATTTTGTAATAAAGGAATATATGTGGAACGTGACAGATTGTATCAAAACAACAGGAAAAGAAAACTCAAACGGCAATGTAACACGAGCTCTATTACTAATATTGCTTTAATTATAGTTGCAATAAACATTCCTACTTTTTCCTAACGTCCTAGCTGTAGAATAAGTATTATCCAAAGCAATTCACTGACACTATTGGGTGGTTTCTCTATTTACTTTATCGAATAAAATTTTAACGCCTATATTTCTTCTTCTTATAGATACTTTAGTTTCTTTATAATCAAGCTCGATTAATACGATTCTTAACATATTATTAACTGCTCAGGCCACATTTTTTATTCTGTCTTATAAATTAATAAATATCCACTTTTACTAAGTTACATAATCCAACTGAAATAAAATTGTCTATTAAACACATATATATAAATATGCCAGATATATTTTTGACACAGCTGTACCTTCCCAAAATAAATAATACTGATATATGTGTACAAAATATATGATATCAAATTTACCAGTTCCTGTTTCCAACGTGGGAACATGAATATCTGTTCTAGATATGATAAAAGCTTACTAGAGCAAGAGTATTTGTGTTCTCCCCACTTACTTGATGTAGCCTCACATGTGCATAGGTGAGAGGAGAAGAAATATAATGATTAGCTCGCCTGAGCTGATTGGTCTGTAGTTCAGCTGGTCAATTCTTTGTAAATTTTATGACAGTTGTTTTTTCTAACTCGAACTGTTATTATGAATGAGCAGTGTTGTCTCTTGGTCAGATTCGTTGTTTCAGTGCCAGCTAGCCATTATTATTCGATTAGTCAGTGAACTTAAATAATTTAAGTTCAGTTTCTCTTCAACTCGGTTTTATTTTATCTTATTTTTTAAACACTGTTGTCAGGTGGTGCTACATCTTTTTTTCTCATTTTATACTTTGTGTTTGTCGCTTCATTTAACCTGATAAACCTTTATCTTCAGGCTAACTTGTTGATTCTTTTAATCCTCTTCTTATTTGCATAATATAACTACCAGGAAAATCTGAAATTTGGATACTTTCATTGGGAGGACCTTCAGCAAGGTAGAAGGATCATATGCTATTGCTAGGTTGAAGAAAAAGTATCTGTGATGACTATGGATTCTGAGTTGGTTGTTAAGTGCAATCCTACGCTCCAGCAAGTGAACCAGAACTAGATGAATTATGTGGTTATAGATTCATTATCGTGTTTGAAGATGTTATGAGGTACAAAGGTATGCATATGCTCTGGCTACATGCTATCCTAATAAATTTTGGCACACATCTTACATTCGACTAGATGCTGAGGTGAATTATTAGCTTTAAAATACATATTGACATTAGTTTATCTGTGATCTATCTAGCTAGGAAATTGATGTCTGATTGTTGGATTTACCAAGTCTAGCTTGGAATGCTAAGAGAAAATACATCAACTTATGGTCAAAGAAGAAAGCAGAAAAAATGGATCTTGATCAACCTCTGTGAAGATTCTAACAGGTGGCGGAATGAAATGTTTGAATGTCAAACCAAATGATTCATCACGTCCTGGTATGTTAGGATTCCTTGCTATAAGTGTAACAGACAAACTAAAAATTCTCATTTGTATAACTAAGATATTATTAAATAGCTCATATATAGGTTTGATGTAAATGAAAATCAAGCTATACATCAGGCTTAATTTAAATTTGGCTATCATTAACCTGTTGAAAATCTGGCAGTCTAAGAAGACGATGTGCTATATTTACACATTCGAACTTTTCCAAACATGGCTGCTGCATACCACGAGAATATCCTTTAATATCTCCTAAATTAGCCTCTCTAATAAACACGTTTGCATCAGAAACATTCAGATTTGCATGTAAGACGTATCAATTGTAACAAGATTTGGAGCGGTGACTTCACGTAAAGTTTATTGTAGTTCCAATTGCACCATTACAAGAGTTTCTCGCTCCTAGGAAAAGTGGAAATAAACCTAAAACAGTTCAGCCACAGAAACTGCCGAATTCGGTAAGTTTTGTCTTTCCACTAAGAAAAACTATCAACAGTGTATCGCACATGTTGTGTCACATATGTGCAAGTAGATTGCTATGGTTAGCACTTCGATATTGATTAAAGTATTTGCTATTAGCGTAGTTTTCATGGACATTGCAGCATCTGCATCTAATTCCTTTACAGAATAAGAGGTGCCAGTCATCGTTCTGCATAAGCATATGATAGCATATGATAGCAAGAATATTGGATGTAAGCAATGATAGCTGTCAACTTCTTTGGTATGGCTGATAGCATGGAAAAATATATCAGCATTGGGTGGCTTGAACGCAGACTAGGAGGTTGACAGTGCAATGTATAATTCTTTACCTCATTTTACAGTGTTTCAAGCACTTTCAGCAAAACCATAACTCAACTCCTGAAGTTCTGACTCCATTCTGACAATATAAAATAAGATATAAGTATAAGCTTGAATCTGTTTTGTTGTTGATGCTGTGTTACAGAGAACAAATGAAATTGAAGTAAATCTTGGTTTGAGCGTGGTTATATTAAGTTTGAACGTACTGCATGAGCTATCTGCGAATAGCCTATAAAACAGAGTATATGCAACATTTCAGAAAACGTGTCAAATGTTGCCAAGTCGCTTATAAAGTTATATATAAGTTCCTTTGAATGCAGATGTAATGTTTTAAATTAAACTTCAAACATAATCTTATTCGCAAATTACTGTTAAGATAGTGATGGAAGCCATACATGAAATACCCCTCCTACCCTATACCAATGGCTCAGTGATAAGTCTAAAGGCTTAACAACAGAAAAGTAAACATACAAACTTATACATGAAATATTATCTTTTCTATCCAAACACCTAGCTATATTTTTCTTGGAATGCAAGATCTTTAAGGAAAATATATATCTTGTAGATGATTTGTAGCTACGGGTAAATGGTTTTACAATTTGCAGTGAAAATAATTCTATTCCTGATGTATAAAGAAAGAATAGTTAAAACTAACTTTAAAGCCAAAGTTGCTTCAGCTACACTGCATCTGTATCCAAACACACATTTTCTAGACAGTCTAAGAAGACTGTTGCAAAATATGTATGTAAAAGAGCTAATGTTAAGATGAATTAGGTGCTGAGAGAAGGCATCATGATTGCCATCTAAAAATTGGATATAATTTTTCCTGACTTTGCTTGAGTGGTTCAAAATAAACATAAAATAACACTTCAGAAAGAAACATCGTTATAAAAACAAGTTTATATGATTGAGATTTACATCACAGTTCAACATATTTGTTATACATTCTTATTTTAGTTCTATATAGTTCTCCTAGCCTAATGAAAGGTGATTCGGAAACGAACTTCGAAGCTGAACGTATTTTGTTGTACGACCTAATTTTAGCTCTGTACAGTTCTTTTAATTTGATGAAGGATAGTTTGAAAACGCTACTTTTAAGTAAATTATGTATTCCGACGTTGTACTTTTAACACACTATTTTCAACAACTGCATTGAATGTCAAGGAGAACGAAAATAACACTTTTTTTGTGATTTTAAATGGTGTGCTCCATTAATATGTGTACATTTCCACTTTCTTGCCCAAATAAGCGTATGGTGTTTCAGAAGGATTTTCTGATCCATCATTTTAGCTCTTTATCTGCCTGTTAGCAAGTTGAAATTGACAGTGAAAAGTAGACTTAAGGCTCATTCTAACACTTGAGAAGGTTTTTATGAATTTTGCACCATGTCATTCATTGTGTTTAATGTGTTAGCTACTGGATGATCGGACTCATGTTAAAAGAATTACAATGAGAAAGATGTCTTTTACGTCTTGGTGGCATGTTAATATATGGTTAAACGTTCCAAACTGCTGCTGAGATGCTTAGAATAGTATTCCAATACACAAGGAAAGCAGATTTGAAATTGAATCCTGGGAAATGCGTGTGGATTCGGGTATGTTAGTTATATGCTGATCACTGTAGTTACAGTATTTGTATGGATGAGAATTCATAATTAGAGTAAATTATATGTTTATATATATATATATATATCCCGAATATGGCCGATGAACGTTACATGATAGATAAGTGAAAACGCATGACAGCTTTGCAAGAGTACCCGTTCACTACGCAACGATGACTAGGATGGCAACACAGAAATGTAAACGGACTGTTGGTCTGTAGAGTGTCATCACTCATTACATAATATTACTGTAAAGAGATACCATAATGTTCTATAAATAATTTCGTAGTGAGAACTGCAAACAAAAAGTTATAAGGAGAGCCGTTCAAGAAAATTAATTTTACATGGGCTTTAAAGCAGACCAGAACACAAGCTGTTAGCTCAGAAACGTAGCACAAAATTTGCAATCTCTGGCAATTGTATCAAAACTAAAAGTTTAAAAGAAATAACTTGTTCTGTCTTTTTTATGGTCTATTGTGGAACACATATTGTGATTCATCTAGTGGTTTTGAGTGCTATGAAACAGGAAGTCTTTCAAACTTCATTCATTTCATGAGAGCGTTAAGAAAAATAACTAGCCCTTGGAGACAGGTTTACTAACTGTATTCCTGTACAGATATCAAGAGATAGTTTAAACATTGTATTCTATGTGTTTCCAAGAAGAAAAGCCGCCTGATCCAAGAAAAGTTATAATATACTTTTGCTCTTCAGTGCAGAGAATGACAATGATAATCGCATGACTTTTCTCGTAAATAAGAAACAGTAATAAGCATATACTAATTATTAATGTTTATTTTGCCACGTGGGTCAAAGATTATCTTTTTGCCAGTGTTTATTCATAGTCCATAGTTAATCAAATAGTTAAGCAATACATATTTCAACATTGGATCGCCTGAAGAAATTAAAAAGATGAAGGAAAGAATTTTAACAATTAGTTATTTATTGAATTGTGAAGAATACTAGGCTTCGTGAAAATGTGTATTTTGCCACATTTTGTTGAATGAGTGCTGCAAACTATGCAGTGTGTAAGTTTTTGAAAGAATGACTGGGTTGGAGATAACCTATTATATGTTACAACATTATATACAGCTACAGGACATCATTTTATCAAATGTTGTCCAAACTTTGTGATGGTTTGAAACATTGTTTATCTAATATATAATTTTTCATCTACTGCAAGCATTCTTGAATACCTTCAAGAGTAACTAGAAGAAATATAAACTACTATTGTTGATGTATGTAAGTGTGCATTACGGTAGAATGCACTGAACCACATCTCACCATTCAACAGCTCCATTGTCAAAGTAAGAGCTTCAATAATCATTAAAAATATTTAACACATCATCTAAAGTAATATGTCACAACCAAGTCTAAGAGTGCTAACTAGACCAGAACATTGAAGGTATGATTTCTTTGGAATTTCGAGCAAAGCCAGACAAGGACTACCTGTGCTAGCCGTCCCTAATTTAACAGTAGAAGCCTAAATGGAATGCATCTAGTCATCAGCCGTGGGACTGTTATAATGTACGGTCAATCCCACTGTTCGTTGGTAAAAGAGTAGCCCAAGAGTTGGCAGTGGGTGATGATGACTGGCTGCCTTCCTTCTAGTCTTACACTGCTACATTTGGGACGGCTAGCGCAGATAGCCCTCGTGTAGCTTTGCGCGAAATTCCAAACAAACCAAACCAGGACCCTAATTTAATAGTGTAAGACTAGAGGAAAGGCGACTAGTTATCACCGCCCACCGCGAATTAATGGGCTACTCTTTTATCAACTAATAATGTGATTGGCCTTTACGTTATAACGCCCCCAAGGCTGAAAGGGCGAACAAGTTTGGTGAGATTATGATTCGAACTCACGACTTGCAGATTGTGACTTGAGTTCCCTAACCATCTAGCCATGCCATACAACACATTGAAGAAGATGAAAATTAAAAGCTACAGAACGATGCAAACGAACCAGTTACTTCAACACAGCTCACATCTTTGTCAAGCGAAGTCTTCTTGTGGCCAAACTTCATAGTTCAATGTCAGTTGGTCAGGACGTTCTTACTTGTCAATGGGTTTTATTAATCTAAATTCTTCTTAAGTTTAATTTCTGATCAAGTTTAATCACTTTTATTTTATTCTTATTACTACCAGTGTTTGCTACATATTTATTTGTAACTCTATAATGATTTACACCTTGTCCTTATCACCTCATTTTGCAACTTACTCTTTTATTTACGTTTTCCTAAATTCTGCAATCTTCTTGTTATCAGTTATATTTAACTTCCATCTTTATAAAATAACATTAAGTATGATAATAAAAATCTGAATATAAAATAAGATATTTCACTTACATTTGTCTCGTGTTTTATTTGGAGTTATAGTCGAGACTTTAATATTCGATAATGTTGCCTAAAATCATTTTGGCTCTAGTTACTCTGATTAGTTGAAGCGTAATGATCAAACTTAATTTATGTCTTTGGTTTTTTATTCCCCGTTGTAAAAATTGACTTAAAAATGTTAGTCATTATTAAACCAAAATTTTAATGAAAGATTTACAACGAACTATTCCCACATAATGAAAACCTCAGCTAAATTGCGAGGTTTATTTTGAATAGATCTTTCTTGATTTGGCGTCGAACTCCTTGATGCAAGAATAAATTTGATATAACTTGGCTTTAAGTCAGAAGAAAGCTGTCTTTGTTAACGTTCAGTTTTTTTGTTGGTTTATATTTATGCTGTTACAAAAAACGTTAACAAATAAAGGAGTTAAAGTAACTGTAACTATTGACTAGCTGTTGTACTAAATACTACCTCGTTAATATATTTCCTCCAGGCTATCAGAAATAAACACATATTGTTTGTCTTAATTTCATAAGATTTATTTACATTGATAAATATAAATTTAAAATCCTTCGTAGTTTATTATGCAAGAGCTGATACCAGAGGTTTCGTCAAAATCATAAAATAAATAAATTATCTGATATTAATTACCTTGTCCATTTAAAAAAAAAAAAAAGAATATAAGTTACAGATGAACATTCATTTGATTAAATTAGTATTTTCAAGCTTAAAGCATTTAATTTACCGTTAAGAGGCGCAATATTAAGAAATGCACAGCAGGAGAGCTTCCTGTATCGTAATACTGTTACAAGAAAGACATTGTTTATTTTTGTTTATAAAATGATACCTAATTTGATAATGACTTAAATGCTTCAATAATGTTAATTTGTGTGTTTTTTCTCTAGTATCATTAATACAATAGAACTATATTCCACTATCATGATAATATCAAACGAATAATTTTATTTCCTTGTGTTTCTCAAAGAGTTAATTTGAAGTTATTATAATGGATAGAAGAAACATGAAGCTATGTCTACGCACAAGTATGTGAAGATGTCAAGCAACAGTGTTTCATCGATATCTTTGAAATCTTTTATTTTTAATAATTCAAAAAAATCACGTTATTATTAAATTCTTAGCACTTAATCGTATATTCGTATACAGAAGAGACCAGAGTCTTAGTGTTAGTTTCATTTCAATACACTGTATTTAAATCAAAGAGCCTAAAGAATCGAAGAGCTAATTTCTGACTCTATTTCTCTTCTCATATTATTGGTTAATAAGTATGTATGATATTGAAGACTAAGTAAATCCCACCTTTTTTCCTTTGATACATGAAATAAATTTGTATTATTATATATATATTTTTAGGCCAACTAAATCATGCAGCAGATGCCCCATACCTTCAACACCATAGCGAGCTCTTGTCTCAACGTTCCAGTCCCGATTCTGTACTGAACCTTCCGCCTGTGCCCGATGCTTATGGCCCACCCAGGTCCTCGGCAGCTGACCTCTTTCACCAGAGTCTCTCTCATCAATCGCTAAATGAAACTCCCGTCTGGTGACGTAATTTTCGTCAAGCAGACTTTGCTTGGCTTGTCTAATTTAATAAAAGTAATATTTCGGTTTGTTCTGAATAATAATAATAAAAAAGAATGTACTCGGTTCATCCCGCTTTACATGAAAAAAGTTGTGAAGAAATGCCTTTATGTCATCAATTAACCTAATAGTGGTCCTTCACGTTAGGAGTTTTCTATTTTAAACAAGAAAAAGAAAGGAAAGGAAACACAAATGTTTTATATATGTACGAAGTTAATTTACAAAACAGTGTAACCTAGTTTCACACTTTTCTCTACAAAAAGTCACAGCGATTTAAAACTCATCTTATGATTGTGATTTGACGTCATAATCAGAATACCTCGCACAGTGCTCAAGACACTGGTAGTTCCATATCCAAGTGTTTATATACAATGCTTAACGGACACCCAATAAAAGTGGATACATCCAATGAACTGGGAACCCCGTCAATTCTTCGCATAAGAAATATCACCAAATGAGATTTTCATCTTTCGAATTAATATTTAAATTTACTTGTTGTTTTTGTAAATAATAATATCCATTGTTAGTAAATATATGTTATATATATATACATATACATATATATGAATTCTCTTGCAGGACCTTGTTTAGAATCACTTCCACCTCAGAATACTTCAGATAATTACTGTTATTGAAGTTCCACATCTTTGTGCACGCTCGTTTTTCTAACACAGCTGTTTCATCCAATCATTTGCTCTCGATAAAACTAAAGTACCTTCTAAAAGGTCTGTTTATGTTTATCTGAAGAGTATACTATCAGCGGACTTAGTTTGGATTACTTAATGTTATAAGAGTTGATAGCCTGCATTTTTTCATAAGACTAAAAGTTTTATTATTATCTACTTAATGTCACTTGAATAACAAGAGAGACATTTTTTATGTCATATATGTACATATATATATCGATATAAATGTAGTATGAACAAATTGAAACAAAACGTGGGGTTTCATGTAAACACATTTTCATCAACTTCCTAGTGAACTGAGGAACAAACTACTGAAATAAACATTCTACATGATGTAACAATATATACGGTTTTAATCTGATCAGTGGTGGGCGTACATCTGCTATTAAAATGTCTTACATGTGGAGTGTTAGTGATAATTTAAAACCATTGCAATTTCTTATCGGTCTTTATATTTGTAGATGAAGTCTATCTTATTTTCTTCATGTCATCAGTAACATTATCTATATAATGAAGTCCATCTTATTTTCTTCATGTCATCACTAACATTATCTATATAATGTTAGTAACATTGTTAATCTTCATATCTTGTTTATTTCATTTATTTTACATGTAAAGGAATATCGTATAAGGTGAGTTAATATTTTATTTGAATTTTTATATCATTCTCTATATCAAAGTGATTTGTTTTGAATAGTTTCGTCATGTTCACCTTGTTTACTTCATTTTTATCCCACCGTATTTTGTTTTGTTTACAGCCAGTGTTTTCAAACACTAAGAGGCTTCAGTTATTCTGTAAGAATCAACGAATCCTTTACACATATTAGATCACAAATGAGTTCTAAATACTCGCTGTTTATAAAGGTTATCAAAAATGCTATATGAGAGTAATCAAAATAATTAGTAAATTTTAAATGTTATAAGGTAGCGAAACACCTATTAGCTTCTGTCTACCACTATATCTTTTGTTTTTTTCAGTTAAAATGACATTATAGAAGTATAACATGCTGATAAACATGTTTGAAATTTCAAGAAAAGCGACACACCCACACATTAATGAACAGCGACAAAGACTAGTTTAACGTTTTATTAGTATACACTATATATTTTAGGAGTAGCTTAGGCTTAACTTCAACTGATTTTAAAAATATGTATTTTCTATAGCCCAAATCAGGACTTAAATTGCAAAAAACACGTTACTTCCGTACTTTTTATTTTGTCAAAAGCAA
The DNA here is from genome assembly GCF_004210375.1 of Tachypleus tridentatus. Classification (NCBI taxonomy): domain Eukaryota; kingdom Metazoa; phylum Arthropoda; class Merostomata; order Xiphosura; family Limulidae; genus Tachypleus; species Tachypleus tridentatus. The sequence continues at coordinate 102,557,126 of NC_134837.1, read as the reverse complement.
ACGTTTGGGTTTTGATCCAAAATTATATATAATTTTCAAAAGTTTAATAAAGTTGTGAGGCTACTTCAGCACAGTTATATCCATTGGCATTGAAAGCAAGTAATAGAAAGGTTTATGTTGAAGTTTTAATTATAGAGAAGTATTTACGTTCATTTATCAAACTTTAGTTATTAACATCTACTTATTAACTTGATTTTGTTTCGCAATACTTTATTCAATAGGTAGAGTTGTCATCAACAAGCTAGTTATTCTGACTTATTTCCATAATGTAACTGCATAATTTCTTAAGTTTTTATGGAATAATGAAAGTTTTGAGTGAGTCATCAACTAGCTAGTTATCTTAAATCGTTTCTTAACGTAATTGCATAATTTTGTAGGCTTTGGTGAACAAGAATAGTTAGGATTGAGTCATCATCTAGGTAGTTATTCTAATTCATCTCTTAACACAGCTGACCTATTATTTTGTGAGCTTTTGATCATTAAGAACTAAGATGTAATATTGACTGCCAATAATTTAGCTATAACAGTTGAGTTACTAACCTAACAGTAGGTGATGTGTGACCTTTGGGTCATCAGCTATCTACAAGTTAAAAAAATTATTTCGTAAGTAGATGAAACATATTCATCATTCAACATATAGAATGTCATTGGAACAGTTACCATCGCTTACTATCTTATTTCATTGAAAACTAAAATGAATTTTCTTGACTGGAGGTTTATATGCCCAAAATAAGTGTAGATAAAGTGCGATAAAATATCATGTGTTCACAAATTTACTGCTATAATACACTTTTATTTTTAACACGTATTCTTGGTTTACTAAAGTACATTATTGCATCTTTCTCATATTTCATCTTTTTTAGAAATCAACTTGGCATTACTTTTAGAAATCAACTTGGTATTACTTTTTGAGAATACACGAATATAAATTCTATTTACTCTTCTCGTGGAACTACCACTGGTTCAGAATTAAATTGTGTTCTATCGTGTTTAGAGTTGAGTTTATGTGCACTATTTCAAATAAATGTGTTTCTTTGCAGCAACACATAACAGCTAATCAGACATCTCAACTAACGTGGCGAAGTTTAGCCTAGTGGATAAGGAATTTGCTTCTGATAGTATAATACTCCATTCAAATTACTAAAGCTAATGGTTTCAACTTAATGATAAGTAATATAATAAAATTATCTTTCAAATTATTGTTTTGTATTGGTATGTTATTTACATAAACCTTTAGAAAGGCACATTAAAGCACATTGATATCTGAAGACCACACCTACATATAATTTTATATTAGTTTAAAGTAACTTTTCCTGTACGTCGTGGAATTTACTGAAATGTGACGTGATATAGTTTACATGTGTCTCAGAAAATTACTCTCTTTCTGTCTTATGAATAAAAAAATTTTGAAAATATTGAAGCTTCGATATATATTATGGATTTCTATATACTTAAAATTAACTTCTATATCCAACTTCCTTGTGTATGGATTCACATAATGTGTGATTATTATGTAAAGTAGTGTGTATTTTTAACACACGTAAACTATGTTCAGCTTTCTTTTATCGTGTTTATGTGTTGTTACTTTCTTCAAATCAAACATCTATTTCAAGAAAATATACCGTACAAATATATATTTGTTTTAAATAAAGTTCTTTTGCTTTATTGACTTAATAGTTCTGAGTATGATCAAAATATAATCTTAGTTTAGCCTATTTTGTCTTTTCACTTTATTAGAGAATGTTTCTGTAATATTTCAAATTTTTTATTAGATTTCTTGGTATTTTCCTATAAAATAACATAGTTCTCTATTCAGTAGTTTAATTGTATGGTAAATTACGTTAAACTTTAATCTGTCTGTCATAAGCTAATACAGTTTTATGTTAAATTGTTTGGCTCTTTACGTTAATTTTGTTTGTTCTTTTCCCTGATGGAAAATTTTACTATAATATTTTGGGTTACGTGATCAATTAAATATCCATTTTGAGGTCAAATTAAAGTACCTTGATAAAGTTGGTACTTCAATGAACATAGTTTAAATATTTATTTGGATTTTAATATTTTAGCACTAAATGGTTTTGACGTCTTGTTTTATTAGTTTTCGTCTTTTTTTAGTTCGCCTTCGGCGTCTTGATTAAGCTTTTTAATTACTTGCCATGAATACGGTTTGCCACTTTAGGTTAGTATCCGCTACAAGAAAGTGAAATCATTTTTTGTAAAAGTTTAAATTTGTATTTGTGAGCTATGTGTAACTAACATCTTTCAAGAGATACCGTCACGTTTTCTGTATAGATTTTAACAAAGCACAAACATCAGTGTTATTCTTAATCTATTTAAATGTTAACTTCTTAACAGTATTATGGAACGTAAAAGAATGTCCTTGATATGCAAACAGTTCAACCACACAGTTTTTCTTATTTAAGTATATATTAATGACAACTGTTTCTCAACCACAATTTAAAATGTAATACGAGTTAAAAATGGAGATAGTTTTATTTTGATGTGAAGTACTCAGAGGAAACATTGTATAAGAAGTTTTGTTTGTCCGTAGTTAAACACCAAGCCACATAACGGACTATTTACATTGCTCCCACAAAAGGTGTGAAATATTATTTTTAGCGTTATAGGCCTACAGTTTAAACGCTGAATCACTGGGGGGAGGGGAGTGTGTGTGATTATTTATTTAGAGCACAGATCTCCATTTCAGATCAACACAAAATAATATAATCTTCAGCTGTGTATTGTTTATTATTTTAAAGTATAGTTACATGCCATCTTTTTACTAATCGTTTCTGTAGCTCAGATCTTCTCAATAACTTCAAAAAACAACATAGGATAAGTCTGTCAAAATAATAGAAGCCAAAATGACAATATATATATATATATATTATAGAAACCAATCAAGTATGAATGCAATTGCTTCATCACCTTCCTTCAGTCATGTCTACCAGTAGCTCTGTGATAAGTTTACAGGCCTACAACTCTAAAAACTGAGTTTTGACATCCGTGGTGGGCATAGCACAGGTGGCCCATTCTCTAGTTTTGTGCTTAAAAACAAACATGCATTCAGTCATTTTACTTGGCATTCTGTTGTTTATATTATTTGCCTAAATCTCTATAATTTAAGCTTCAATTTTATAACACTATAGTTCTCTTTATTTTTCTTGAATTATGCATGAAAACAATTTTGTTCAAACTCTGTTCGCAGATACATTCTTTATATTCTGACGATATTAATAAAACTTCAGTGTTACTGTTATAATTTCGATAATTTTGGTACTTAATGTCTTTATGCTACTAGATGTTTCCATAGAGCAAATCGTGCTGGCAAGTCATACACTGAAAAACTCAGCGATGTCAGAGATAATTTCTGGCACCATGAACTAAATCTATTTTGAGTTGGATGACATTATATCCATCAGTATATTGTAAATGAACATTGTTTGCAATCGTAAACTATATTGCATACCAGTGAATATATGACTCAAAAACTGCCAATCTGGAACATATATCTGTATAAATATGTTATCAGAGAAGATGAGAATATAACATCATAGTACCTGTTGGTATTGCATCAATGAATCCAAGGATATGGCATAATACAAAGAATTAAAACGTTATTTCATAATCATTTTGAATATATAAATCTTGTGACAACCACAGCCGTTATAAATGTTTGATGGAACGATATGTGTCTGGACAAAATTTTGATACCGTTTGATTTTATACAGGTAAAGTGATGACACCAAAAATTGGTCGCTTTTGGGAAAGGTATGCGACATTGATTTCCAAAGCAAAGTATTCAAACAATTAAATCACAAGAATATATCAAGTCAGGGATTTTAAATTTCCTTGTGTTTAGTGATATTTGAAAACAAAGAAATATAGATTAGCTTGAAGCACCAGAACCATTCAGAAAGAGACATGCAATAAGTCGTACTTCAACCGTGGTAACAAAAGTACGGCGTCATATATTAGGTGAAAATTCACAAACACATAGTCAGTGACAAAAGCCACCCATGTGCTCCAAGCAACAGGATAAATATAGTAAAGAAGAATGTTCGTCTGGAAATGAGGCTAACAAGGTAAGAGTTCACTAAAAAAAAGATTTCCAATCGTATTTCCCATTCACTATTAAATACCTGAAGCAGCTAGTGAATGAAACTGGTAGTCATGCTACTTCACCCGAAGACACCGGTAAAGCCGTCGGAAGCAGTCTACGGATTTCTATGAGATCAGACTAATCTCTGTAAACTATATTCTTTGTACACTAGATAGATTATGGAAAGCATTATGTGCTTTGGACATGACAGTCTTACAACACAGATTCTTGTAATGAAAACTACTGTACGATTTTGTTGTTAAGATGCACAATTTTCATATGAAGCATGAACAATACTTCTTGTAATGGGTGCAAGAAGACAAAACAGTTTTGATATGATATACTTACTTAACAGCTACCAGTAGACAAAGCCTAAAAGTTTCTGTAGATATAGCTTGTTTGTTTGAAGTTAAACAAAAAGCTACACAATGGGATGTCTGTGCTCTGCCCGTGATAGCAAAACCCAGTTTCTAGCAGAGAACCTGCAGATTTAGAATCAGAACACCCAGTAGACATGACGTCATGGTACCTTTAAATATGACATCAGTATACCTGCGGGTATGACATCACCAAAATATGTTAGTTAGTTTTATCATAACATAATAACATTCAATGAAATTTAGGACAAACACAAAGGGTAAACAATAGGTCAAAATTTCACTTTTCCTGGGAAGTGAAATACTGATCTCAATAAAATACGTTTTTTTCATTTGTGAGTTTCCAGTTTCTTTTATTATGTTTTCGTTTAATATTCACAAAGGTTGATGTAAATGTATAATTGAAATGTTTTTTGTCACAATCATGGATTCCACGAATTGAGAAATAAACGTTATATTCTAGTGTCTAAATAATGAAAGTAACCTCTTATCCGATATTTTTAGTGTACGTCACATTATACGTCACAATTGTAGTAACAAGAGTTATTCAAGCATTCTCAGTTTAGTAGTAACAAAGTTTAGTTAAGCATTCTCAGCATACGAGGCCTAGAGAACATTGTAATTGTTTTATCAACTATATTCTTATTCTTTTTTGTCAGAATCGTAAATAAAAGCTACAAAGATATAAACCTCATGTCCAGTAAAGTTCAAACTCTTTAGAAAAACAATAAAATTCTGCTGTGAATTCTATTCGGTGTGTTTGGGTAATATGATTTAGTTCGTGTTTTTATAAAAGCCTTGCATGCACTGTGTTCATAACCTATATCAGAAAGTATCCAATTTCTCAATACGCAATGTTTGAAAACGTCCATTCCAGAAAACTTGATCGAAAGGTATGGGTAACGTAATATATTTTTAGTAAGTTTGTTTGTACAAGCTATAGATATTTTAAATTACTTTTCCAATTTATTGGGATATTTCGAGTTCGTGTTGCTTACACAAGAAAATAAATCACATTCTACAGAATCACGTGATAAATGGTGACTTGAGAATATTTTATTTCGTATTTATCGAATCTATTGTGCTTCAGGTAAATTATTTCGCAAAGAAAAACAACAAAACAATCTAACAGTTTGTGATCCTGTTATTTGCACTTTTACTATACAGTACACATTTATTTATTTAGGTAAAAGAATAATGTGTGTGTGCGTGGAAGTGAGTTTTTGAGGCCTCATTAAACAATGCAAAAATAAATTTAAACATAGGGAACAAGGACAACGTCACCATATTTGTAAGAGAAGGGTATGTGTTAGAAAGGGGAAAAGCATTAGGAAAAACCTGTTATACCTCAAAGACTCATCTCAGACATCCTGATTCATGCGTTAAGGTTCTGTGCGTAATTTTTCATTTGCTTACAGACTCTTAGAGCATGGACATGATAACCCTGTTGAATTTTAATATTTATCTCCGATACCCAGGTTTTGAAAGTATCGCTAAATGTGGTGTGCATTACTACATAATTCGGTCGCTTTGTCATTTCTGGTCAGGCATTTCGGTTCAAAGTGTCTTTTTCTGCTAGAGGTGATGGGTGGGGATAACGTATTGTGGAATACGTTTAACCTTGCAGTCATTGAGACGCCCCACCCAGCTATCAGATTCGTTTAGAAATCTAAACAATAAGTTCATAAATGAGATAATCTAGACAAGTGACATAAATGTTGCAATTACTTTAAATACACAGCACTGCCTTTATATTTGTTTAACTTTATGCACTCCAAATACAATAACTAAAACATCTTTCGTAAGCGAAGCATGAGTTTTCTGTTTAATATTCTAGTTAAATAAAATAAAGTAAAGGTTTTTAAATTTTTGTTTCAATTAGAAAGAAAGTTTTGCTACACTTTGTTAAAAATTAATTTTTGATACTTAAAACTTCATTAAACTTTCGAACTATCTAACTGAAACCAACCAGACATTATGGTGTACATTGTTTTTGCAAATCCTTGTATATCTATCATTTTCAAACTTTCAAGCTTACATTTTCTTACCTCACGTTTTTTATTAGTAAATTCTAATGAAGTAAATCAAATAATATCTACTTGTTAAACACTGTACATGAGAAATATTATAAAACTTCAATTTTTATATTTTACAACGAAAACCCTCTAAACACCAACTTTACAGCTCAAAATTTGAGCAACCTTTACTATGTCGATTTTTTTCTTATAAATGCTTTTGCGTTCAGAATTCACTATGCTAAACAAGATCTTAAGACATGAGATTATAAAAGTAGTTTTTGATAAAGGTATTCTTACACAGATACGAATACGTTAAGCTGAGTGGCTGTACCACGCTCTATATAACACGACAGTCTCTATAACAAAAATAAAATGGCTGCATAAGATGTGGACTGATAATCTTAGATGATCAACTTCAGTCATTTGTCCTTTCGTTAGCATCTGTTCAGCAGACTGTAATAATTCAATGTCGAGTGATAAGATTACTTGTATGAAACCCTCGACACTTCTTCTATCTCATCATTGAGAAAAAGACTAAAAAGGTTAGCTAACCAAAAGAGGCTCATCTGTTCTTCTGACAAGCAACTGTTGATGGTCGCTATTACGGGGTGGCTACGTGTTTAAGTGAGTGGAAAGAGATTCCATCTCTTCCAAAAGAGCGCTTCAACAATATAACTTGGCTCATAGCCACATCTTATAAGACATAACATATTTCCTATCACGAAAAGATTCCGTCGATTTTCTCTTCTGATGAGTAAAATTATCTAATTTTTCATTATAACTTTTTTGGTCCCAGTTTGCTTTCAATTATTGCTCTCTAAACGTTCACGTGAAAGTCAATTAGTTAGTGGACGTGACTGAAGTTTTTGAAATGAATCATTACACAAATTGTAATCTGGATGTGCCACTTAAGAAAAGAGAAAATTTAGCGATTTGGAGGATAAAGTGGTGAAAATAGCTTCCTGATGAAGGTTAGACATTGTGGTTAATCTTCAGCTCGTATTTATAGTAACTGGAAGAAAGAAATTTTTGGTAGCATGACAGAATTCTATTTTATTAGAGGCTAAAGTTATACTTTTTTAAGACACACACAAAAATCACGCATTTCATAATTGTGTGATTCTCGCTCGTTAGATTGAGATACTTATGATAGATACAGAATTGTTTTTAAATACATATACGAAATACTGACTGAAACACATCACTTGACGTGACTGTTGAAGTAAAACAACTTTTGACTTCAGGAAATGAGCTGTGTTTACAACAAAACATATCACAGTTAAAAACACTGACAATAAACAACAAAATTCTTTCTCGAATTCTTATAAGAAGATGAAAAAAGTAGTGTATAATTTAAAATCGTTAAAGGAGTCAAACATTTCTACTTCTACATATATTTTGTTCTGCTGACAAACATTAAAAGGTATTGGTTTGGTTTGTTTTGAATTTCGCAAAAGCTACGATAGGGCTTTCTTTATTAGCTGTCCCTAATTTAGCAGTGTAAAACTAGAGAAAAGGCAGCTAGTTATCACTACCCACCACCAACTCTTGGGCTACTCTTTTACCAACGAATAGTGGGTTTGACCGTCACATCATAACGCCCCCACGGCTGATAGGGCGAGCATGTTTGGTGTGACGGGGATTCAAACCTGCGAATTACGAGTCAAATGCCTTAACCACCTGGCCATGCCGGCCTAAAAGATATTAAAAACATTTTTATGTACATATTACATTATAATTTTGAGATTTTAATAACAACATCACATTATATAATCCATAACTTATGTTACTAACTACATTTAAAGTCGTATCAATGCGGTGTGTGAGTGAAATGTGCTAATATTGATCATATGCAGTAAATTATTCGAAAATATTTCTTAGAAACATACATTCACAAACATTGCATGTTCACTGTATAAACAACATTAAAAACTTTTACATATCACACTGGCTCTATATTGCATCATTTTGTTTTAATTCCCTTGATAGCAGAAGCATGGTATTGAGGTCGCAATGCTGGTCCAGAGATAACTCCCCGTAATTTCAGGAACTTTCTATTCGTCGGAAAAAAAATATCGTGAGTGTACAGTGATACTAAAAATAGTTGTTAATGCATTTCAACCAACAAGTAATATCAATAATTATTTGCTGGGTATTGCAAATGGTACAGATGATTAACTAGTAAATGGTCAAAATAAATAAATAATAACGGTGTTTCTTGAATATTTTTAATAGTCTGATACAATTGGCTGTTGTGATATTATGATGTAATAATAGTCTCTATTCTGATTAAGTAGCTCATTTTTTACATATGTGTATCTTTCCTTATGTATTAAATAATATCGGTCCATTTCACTTACAAAGTTCATTAATTGATTAGATTATATACCTTTTTATAATATTTTATGCATTCATTTAATATTAAAAAATCAATCTAAATAATTGGACATTGGATTAACTGTTGGAATCCGGGTTTCAATACCCGTGATGAACAGAGCCCATTGTGTTGCTTTGTGCTTAGCTTCAAACAAAATTTCGGGGAAATGGTTCTTGAAGATTTATTCTTCGAAGAATTGTCCTCAAAAAATTTTCCGTGAATCAATAACAACAAATTAGCCTTAACGAAACACGAAATTTAAGTAATGTTGTACTTTGGTCGCCATACTAGATAATACGAGAAATTTTCACGTTTCAAAACGTGACACAAAACTAAAACCAATCGAGTTAAACACTGGAGGAGTCGAGCACATCAGGATCTTTGTTAGGAAATGAAAGAGGCTTCACAGAATGTTTGCAATATAAGAATATTTTTAGTGATAGTTTTTCTTTACTTACCTGTCACAATATCTATCCAGACAACCAGCGCCACCCAAGGTGGTGAGTAAAACATCATTCTCGTCAGTGCTTTCTGACTCGTCATTGTGATCATTATTCTTCGTCAGAAACTAATTTCTGCGTGTCGTTCTCGCTCATTAAGCAACAACATCTACGTTCGGACACCAAGCCGGTAAGGAAGAGTCATCTGCTAGGACATGTGATGTTTCGCGCACCACTGGTTTAGAAATATTTTTCACGTGTTTGCTAGTCCACAAGGCCATTCCAGTCTTCCCTCAAATTTTCTGACTACATCCTTATAGGACAAAAAACAAGGTTTTGCTTAAAGGTTTAGGATTAGAATACTGCTTCTGCTTGTGTTAGGTTTAATAAAAGGCAAAGGCACAATTTAAGCACTAAATTCTTCATGAAAACTGTTGTCAGAATATATGTACACATAGTAATAACAAAGATAAGAGTCGAACGTTTTAGGATCACGTACGTAAAGGATAGTTTCATGTTTGAACTCTAACTTTATTTAAACATTGTAATCATTTTGATCTACAATACTAAGTGGAAGTCGTAACTTGAATAATTTTGTTATTGAGACAAGGAGTATGACTTAGTGGCCAGCGTGCCAGTCTGTGGATCAGAAGATTCATTGCTCGCACCTCGTTACCAGTATTTCCTCTAAGCTACGCTGTTGCGTGGCTGCACAACAACTAATCAAGTACCGCGCACATCCTCAGTAATGTTGAGGAGCCTCAACACGTTGACGACCTTAATAACCCTTGCAGTCGATAGGCTTAAAGCCCAAATAACCAACTAGTATCATTACAAAGCGTTTTAATGATCCAATAGTGTCGATGATATAAAAATAATTCTCACTCCTAAAACAAACAAATTTGGTAGCATACATCCGCACATTGTTTCATACTATTGCACATGAAAAAATTTATTCCGCACATTGATTGAAAATTTTATAGAAAACATCCATAAAAAATTCGTGCTCCACAATCTGGGAGTGTGGATGCGTTATTAGCTCCCTGGTGGTACAACGACTGTATTCTCAAAACTAAAGTTCACAGTAAGATGTTGTTTCGACAATTCTGACCTACTGCAGTAGAATGTTTGTTTTCTTAACTCGTACGTATTCATACTATGTATAACTAAAATGTCAATAAATAATCACTCAGATAATAATATAAACTTCAGTTGTTTTTTTTTAGGTGGTTGCTATTGTGGAGTCATAGACCGAATCAATTCACTTTCCTTCGCATGACAAAAACTTATAAACGTTTCACAACAGTCGTATATCTGCTATTATGGAGAAATCCTTCTAGAAACAAATGACATTAATATGTATATATATGTGTATGTGGGTATAAACCCATGTGCAAGCACGATCTTATATTATATTTATGTTAATAATGGTGTAAAGCTTAAACAAAAAAGGAAAAATAACGTAATCAATATGATTAACTTTTTAGAGTTATAATATATAGAGCAGCTGGGTTTAACAAACTTCCTGATAATTTTAAAAGGTGTAGAGACACTATAATCGTAAAGCAGTTTAAACAATATATCTCCTAGTCTAGTCTTGTCTTTGTGTGTGTGTGTGTGAGAGCAAAGCTATGTTTGACTTCCTGCTGTGTCCGTTATGAGAAATCGAACCTCGGAACAGTCGAGTACTATAAGCTTTATAAGTTGTGAATACAAACTACCCGTATTATTGTAATTGAAACATTTTATTAAATTATTTTTGTTACCTGAACTGAGCGTGGTCCAGTAGTTAGCGTGCTGGACTATGGTACTGACCTTCTATGGTACACCTCTCATTATAGGGAGAGAAAAACGCTCCCAGCACTTTAAGGATGCATTATAAGAGTAAAGGTCAGGTCCCACTATTCGGTCTGAAAAGATTACTCCCAAAGTTGATGTTGAGTGGTGTTGATTAGCTATCTTCCCTATAGGCTATTGCTTATAAGAAGGGATAGGTAGCACAGATAGCCCTTGCGTAGCTTTACGTTAAATCCAATAAAGAAACAAAAGCCTTCTTGCTATGACGGGGCGTTTAAGTTTAGACAAAACGTTACATTACATATTTCCTTACTTTATTGATACATTACTTTTAAATTTTACTAAAAAGTTTCATTTAGCAGTATTGTACTGAAATTTGTATAATTATTAGCCTCTGTATTTGAACTGACGCCACTGAATGAAACATTGCATTTTTAGCCCCATCTATGATTGTAAATAACTCGAAGATACTCAGAAAGTACAGAGTTGAGGACGTTATATTATATAGTTTTTGGACACTTACCACGTCTTTACTTTATACGTCGCCTCGTCCAGCTGTGTTACGTGTGAAGACCGTACATCTTGAAAAATATTTGTGCAATTTAATTTCCACAGTAAAAAAAAGTAAATAGTTACATCATAAAGTAGCAATGTCCAAGGTATATTACTCTTCACTGGTTAATTTAATAGTTCTTTTAATTAAGCTGTTAAATACCTTTCAAGACCAACAGTGTTATGTAGAATCACACAACATACGTCACGCCAACTACTATTAAATACATTTCTTACACATTCTGCTTTATTACGAATTTATATTGGTTGCGGGTTATTTTACAAAAATTATGTTATCATAAACCAAAATGATTTATACTGCTTATAAAGAAGTGGTTTAAAATTTCAGTTATTATATACTATATATTGTTTATGTTTACTTAAAATATTGTACGTTTAATATTTAATTATGTATATTTATTAATGTATTTATTTATTATAAATAATAGTTCTAAATTTCAATTTTTAAAGCAAACATGATTTATACTCAAGTAACCTACTCTGTAAAAATTTTTTAATTATTCAATAAGGTTTGCAATTCAATTGAAATTTCTTTAAGTACGAAAGAAGCTGTACTTCAATACGAAACAAAGGAAAATGTTTAATTCTAGATTGAAAATTAAAACCTTAGAAAGCCTGACATGGCAAGGAGATTAAGGCACTCGACTCGTAATCTGAGGGTCGCGGATTCGAATCCCCGTCCCATCAAACATGCTCGCTCTTTCAGCCGTAGGGGCGTTATAATGTACGGTCAATCCCACTATTCGTTGGTAAATGAGTAGCCCAAGAGTTGGCGGTGGGTGGTGATGACTAGCTGCATTCCTTCTAGTCCTTCTAGTCTTACACTGCTAAATTAGGGATGGCTAGCGCAGATAGTCCTCGAGTAGCTTTGCGCGAAATTAAAAACAAATTAACATAAAATCCCCGATCGTGAACTGTAAGAGATTTGAAGTTTATGCGTCTTTCAGATTATATTATTTTAAATAAATGATTAAAAACTCTGTATTATAATGCTTTAAAGTTACTGAGCAAAGTAATTTAATTTTTTTCTACTTAATTAAGTTGTGAAAAGAATAACAGTACAAAAAGAGTAAAATAAAATTTCTCGGTAACTGGATTCAGCACTCGTGTCTTATGAAACGAAAATTAAAATAACAGTAATTTTTTTAGTTTCAAAACCGTCACTCTGCTTTAAACAACTGCATATTTTTGGGGTGAGATAAAACTTGTCTATATGAGAGAAAATAGTAAAAAATAGAAAGACAGAAAAGCCAAGGCGCCTAGAGTTTGTCTGAAACAAGTCAGGACTCATGCGTACTCTCGGAAACAGCATTCATTCATTCTAAGCCTGCTATGTTAATAAATGAACTGAAAACTCCTAACGCCACCAGACCGATGCTATCTCAAAATTTTTACTAAAACGTCACCGCTCTATTTTCCCTTATAAATAGTTTCTCCTATTTATCCCAAGTGGGGGCGTGACGAACATTTCATAAATAAACCTGGCTGTGATGCGACTTTGGTAAAATATATCGTGAACAAGTTTTAATATATGTTCCTATTTAATATGTAGGAGATCCAAAACTTATTTAGAGAACATAATTTAATTTTGTTCCCTTACTCAAAGGCTGTAAATGCGCTTAAGTAAATCATATTCTTCACTATTCTGGTTTTAAGTTGAAACATGTTTTCCATGAAACACTTATTTATGTTTCTCATGTCAAAAATAATTTTCTTGTGTGTGTCTTCTTGGCAAAATAAATACATAAGACAGCCGTATACCTTATTATTTTACACTTGTTTATTATTTCCTGCTTCAGTTTTGCCTTAATTATGTAATATGTAATCGTTTTCTTTGGTTTAACATGTACATACATATTGTGTGTCAGCTGTCCCAGGACCTCACTTAACCCAAAGTTTGAAAGATTCCGCAAGATACATAAAGTTAATAGTTTCTGTGCCGAGAGACTCATATAGGTCATTTTGTAAGGCACACAAAATTCATACTTTTACGTTCCAGGAACTCACTTGATACACATTTGCGAGAAGCGCTACAATCTTTGAGACTTCTAACGAATCGACAACTGGAGACCACACGTACACCCCACCCTCACACACACACAAGCGTACTCGTGTCGTAATATTGTAGAAACAATTGGATACTTGGATTTACTCTATTTATGGTGCAATTTAACATTTTATTTTACTTAGGTAATATTAGTATGGTTGGGTTGTGAGAGTGAGAAAAATATTCTAGCTCCAGCCATTGGTTTTGGAGTTGGATTTTACAAAATTATTATCAAGGTTTTGGTTTTATTTCAGTATTAATTATTTCCCATCAATTTTGATAAGCCTCTTGGACGTTTCTTTGCTATTTATTTATTTAACTCTTATCTTAGTTTCAGTTTTCAACGTTATATCTTAACTACAAATTTTTTTTCATTCATAAACTGATTCTGAAAATCAACAACTAAAGCATAATTATATACAATGTGGTAAATGGAACAATTCACAATGAAACTTAATCTTTACGTTGGTTTTCTAAAAATATGTTCATTTATTAATTGTATATATAAAACAGTTGGCATAAATTCGTTGGAAGTTACGTTTACTGAGAACACAGTAATGTGCAGAGGCCATTCAAAGGGCAGTAACTTGTTCATAAAAAAAGAGAGCATATCTCAACATCTTAAGGTAAGCTTTGGAGTGGGGATGTTATTAGAGGTGTCTATGGGGAGTGTAGATGATTACTGGTTAAATAAGGTAGAATCACTGATCAAAACAGACGGATCATCTTTATTTGTATTTAACTGATGTTATAAACATTTTCTAACACTAAAAGGTGAATTGTTTCGTATGGATACTTGATAGCATATCAAAACTATCCTTTTTACTATAAAAACCCACAAACCCCCGTGTACCATTCGTTTTAGCGCTGATTTTCTTCTGTAATAAGTCGCGCCTAGCAATGTGTGGAGTCAGGTTTATCTTTTTGTAGTTGCTAAACATTTTTATGATGAGGATAAAAGGGGCAATCTGGGGCATAATTGGAAGAAGAAAGAGACTAGAGTATGTCATTATTAAACCTTAATCTTAATCCAAGCTATATTGTGAGAAAACACTGGCTAAAGAACGAGAGCAGCTTACAACGAAGACAAACAAATAACTAGAAGAAACCATTACATAAATATGGCAGTAAACAGGGTATTAAAAAAGTAATTGCATAGAAATGTATTTTTTATGGAAATTTCAACTTTAAATGACAAATTCTCTTTAGCTGAAAGAAGAGGAACCTTAAAATTTCAGCACATTTTTTCAATTTTATTTTTAGTGTTATAGAAATTGTTTCGAACAATGAACTACGTCATCTTGAGGTCTGAAACAATTTTTCGATTTAAACTTTGTTTGTGCTAATTTTCCTTTGACTGTCTTTGATCTTCATGAAATTAGTGACCTGTTTTTCCCAGAGAACCTTCAAACGCAGCGAAAAGTTTAGAAACTTATTCAAGCCCTTCATGAATCTTTTCAGAAACGTAGGTTATGTTTATGGATAACAGAAATGCAAAGAAGAGAAACTATCTTCATCTTAATTTAATTCATAAGTTGTGAAAACTGTATTGGATATGATAACCATATCACCGTACAGTCTGATAAATCCCATAGAGAACGAATGGAATGTGGATATTTTGTGCTGTTCATATAAACAAGTAATTTAAAGTCATACTGTTTTTCAAAAATGATTCGACATCCTTTCATCTATGAGAAACATTGTTTTCGCCAATAGCATGTAACATATATATATATATACATACATAATTCACAAATTGTCTGGTTATAAATTTTAAGATTGTAATAAACATAAATATATTTAATGTGTTTATTGCACCAGGTTAGTTGTTCAAATATTAACGTATGTAATCTGACTCTGGGAAGAAATTTCTGACTAACCAGGTCGAAATAAATGAACAGCGTATTTTAAACGAGAGTAGCTTACACTCTTTAGTAATCTGAAACTAACTTGAGTTTATATACTTAATTATGTTTTATTCATTAGTTTCAAGTATAATCTTATTAAATCATTCATTAAATTCACGAAGTTCCCGAAGTTACACTATTCATCGACGTTACAAAGTTTCCAGTACAATTGATATTACACCATTTATTAATGTTTACAAAGTTTCCAGTACAATCGGTATCACACCATTTATTAATGTTTAAAACTTTTCAATACAACTGGTATTACACTGTTCATCCTGATACAAAATTTTTTAATACAACTGGTGTTACACAATTCGTCAATCTTTCAAAGCTTTTGTACAACCGATGTTAAACTTTTTTCCAATGTTACAACATTTCCAATACAGGCGGAGGTCCGGCATGGCCAAGTGGTTAAGACATTCGACACGTAATCCGAGATCGTGGGCTCGAATCCCAATCACACTAAACATGCTCGCCTTTACCCGTGGGGGTGTTATAATGTTACATTCAATCGCACTATTCGTTGGTAAAAGAGTAGTCTAAGAATTGGCGGTTGATGGTGATAACTAGGTGCCTTCCTTCTAGTCTTACACTGCTAATTTAGAGACGGCTAGCGCAAATAGCCATCGAGTAGTTTTGAGCGAAATTCAAAACAAAACAAACCAAATTAGTACAAACGGGGTTATACCATTCATCAATATTACACGGTTTCTGATATAATCGGTGTTAAACTCTAAAAAACAAAACAAAGGTTAAACACATTGTAGCTGTGGCATGCTCATGATAACCGTCTTAGTGTTAAACTTCATAATACCTGTGCTTTTATGCAACGAGCGTTTAACACAACATCAAATTAAACCCAGGTGTATTTGAAACCTGTGTATGTATTTTTTTTTTTCAAAGGCTTTCCCTTAATCAAGGTTTAACACCAGTATCGAACTGATTTTCTTTCATCAATGATGATTCAGCAAGTTTCCTACCAAATCCGTAGTTTAGAAACAATTGCACATTCATGTAAGTATGATCAATCAAGAACAGTTTGTCCTTACAAGTTAATTGTAAAATCCATACAAAGAGATCGAAATATTGTCTTTACGATCAATTAGCCGACAAAAATACAGAGATGGTGAAAAACTCTTGTTTTTTTCTAGAGGCTACTTATACACGAGGAAAACTGTACAGAGGTCGCAGTGAATAATTTATATTACTTATGGTATTTTCGAGATATCTGAATAAAACATTTGTATGAGCATGACATATTTGGTATTGTGCATTACCCTCACACACACACACCCTGCCCGGCATGGCCAGGTGGGTTAAGGCGTTCGAATCATAATCTGAGGGTTGCGGGTTCAAATACTGGTTGCACCAAAATTGCTCGTTCTTTCAGCCGTGGGGCGTTATAAAGTGGCGGTCAATCCCATTATTCGTTGGTAAAAGAGTAGCTCAAGAGTTGGAAGTGGATGGTGATGAATAGCTGCCTTCCTTCTAGTCTTACACTGCTAAATTAGAGACGGCTAGCGCAGATAGCCCTTGTGTAGCTTTGCGCGAAATTAAAAAACAAACAAACACCCACGTACTGTAGCACACAGGCTATCCATATCATGCTAACGGTGCACGACGTCTAATTTGGTGCAAAACATCGTTAGGTTTTATGTCGCAAGCTCCTGAAATAAACAGCTTTTCAACTAATAATTTGTACGCTGTTACCCAACCGGCTCTATGAGTTTCGATATTGAACGAAAGCCCTCGTCAACAGCGGGGTACAACAAATGAAATGTGGTTAAAAGCAATAATAATGAATTAATGATCTACTGTTATCGGAAATATGTTTTTACTCCTTGTTGGTAAATGTCTTAAAATATTTTATAAATAATAAGTTTCCGTTTAGATTTCTGAACTAAGAATTAACCTGTCTTTAGCATTTATAAGCTTCGTATATAATTATAGTGTATGCTTGCGGAGTTACACCGCTAGAATCCGGGTTTCGATACCCGTGATGGGCAGAGGACACATGGCCTATTGTGTAGCTTTGAGCTTAATTTCAAAAATACAAACAAAAAGTATACGCTAAGAATTGTTAAGTTTTAAGTCTGTCGAATTATTTATTTTAAGCATAATTTAAAAATTGGTTTTAAAAATCAAATTAGATTTGTTAATATTACGATGATCGAGAATACTATCGTCACAAAAAGTTAGAAGTATTTTATGACACAAGAAACGTATAACCGGTAGAAATTTTAAACATCATTTATTATAAGTTTCCTTATTTTTATACCTTCCCTTTCCTATAAAAATGTGGCCCGGCACGGCCAGGTGGGTTAAGGAGTTCGACTCGTAATCTGAGGGTCGCAGGTTCGAATCCTAGTCGTACCAAACATGCTTGCGCTTTCAGTCGTAACGGTCAATCCCACTATTCGCTGGCAAAAGAGTAGCCCAAAAGTTTACGGTAGATGGTGATGACTAGCTGCTTTCCCTCTAGCTTCACACTGCTAAATTAGGATTAGCTAGCGCAGATAGTCCTTGTGTAGCTTCGCGCAAAATTTGAAAAACAAACCGATAAAAACATTTCAAAAATCAAGCGCAACAAGCCTTAATCAAAGTTTCACGTATCCACGTGAAATGACAATAAGTTTATTGGCTTACAATAGTAAAAATCTGGGGTTAGATTCTCGGCTCTTTTGTCATAAACACACTTTAAAGTTTTATAAATTATTTTTACGGTACAAGCTTTGTGAAATGAACATATTATAATTTCACCTAAACTCTCGTTAAACAAAAGATATTAGGAAAAACTAAGTGACTAAAAACTTCTAACATACGTAAGTTTCAAATCTGTACTTTCAAAATTTGTAAACGTGGTTTCACTATATTCGGAAGGTATTAGTTCTTGAAAAGAACTTAAAAAATGGAAGATGCAGACTATTGAGTATTTACTCTAATTGATACAAAAATTTTATTAGAGAAAGTTTGTAAAAAATTTGTTTGTTCATATGTGCGTGAAACTGTCGCTATTTCTAAACTGACATATTAGAAAGATTTGTCAAAAATCGCCCACAGTTTACTATTCTTTTGTGATTAAATACCGCACTCTTATAGCGTTCCTATGGCTTTAAATAGCGTTTCGAAACCCATGTACACTTGCTGATATATATCACGCTTTGCTCCTTGGCAAGAAATGTATAGAACAATAGGCCTCACTGAGTATTTCATGTTTAAAAATTATGTTGTAATATTTTTGAGCAGATTCAACATAGCCTGAGTTGTTGGTTTTCCAATAAAGGTACTTCCAGAGCTTTACTAAAATAATTTCGATCTAAAAACTAAAAAAAGGTTTAATACTTTTAATTTCATTTTGAATCCTAACTTTGGAAAAATACCTCTTATCATTCAGAATCTATTAATCGAAAATCCCGCAACATGAAGCTTACGTACTTTGTGTATATCACATTTGTTTTTGTTTGTTTGGAAATTTCGCACAAAGCTACTCGAGGGCTATCTGTGCTAGCCGTCCCTAATTTAGCAGTGTAAGACTAGAGGAAAGGCAGCTAGTCATCACCACCCACCGCCAACTCTTGGGCTACTCTTTTACCAACGAATAGTGGGATTGACCGTCACATTATACACCCCCACGGCTGGGAGGGCGAGCATGTTTAGCGCGACGCGGGCGCGAACCCGCGACCCTCGGATTACGAGTCGCACGCCTTACGCGCTAGGCCATGCCGGGCCGTATATCACCTTACAAGTGTCCTTAATTCAATGAACTAAGTAAAGGTTTGTTTAATATTTTACACAGGTTCGCATATCTTCTACTTAATTAACATAATTCCGAAATATTTCATTTTTCCTCTTACGTTTCGCATTTACAATACAGTTAAAACAACAATACTCATAACATGGTATGAGTTTAAGGAATCATTTTCGAACTTACGTAAGTTATTGAACTGCCCAACAATGAAACATTTGTGTATATTTCTGTTTCTTATTAAACTTTACCAAGACGCAGACCATAATTTCTTGTATTTAATGAAACTCATGCCATTTGGCGCTTTTCAAATATAAATATCGATCCTCAAAACCAATCATTTCTGGCCACTGTTTTCTTCATCAAAAACGTTGTAACGTTGTTGTTTTTTTAGAAATAAACAATAATAAAACGTTTCTAAACAGTTGAAGCTTCTGTTTAGAATTTCGTGGCTAAATTAATAATTTACGTCTTTAAAACTCTATTAAAAGAGTCAAAGGCTTTAACCAGTATTATTTTTTTATATATAGGAAAATTACTAGTAATATGACTTACCCGAAATATTTATGGCTCTTCTAGTGATCACAGATGTCAAAGAAACCTATTGGTGAAAGAATCAAAATCTAAATAATGCAAAACAACAACAACAACAAAACAGCTAAGTAGCTGTCATACTGCAGCTAGTCTTGAACTTAGGAAGGAAATTTCATGGATTGACTTTCATCATCTCACCAATCTGATTGAAAATTTAAACCATCGCCAGACTTGAATACAACCAAAATGTCAACCTTTGAAAATCTAGTAACATAATGCTATTAATGTTATCTTTAATTATAGCTATCTTACCTTCAGTAAACAATTTCAAGAATGCTCTATCAAAAGGTTTAATTTTTTGTCTACCAACCCATTTGTTACGTTTCTCAAGTTACTTTTTACCATTTACATGTATCTTCAAAACTCAAATTGTTTCCTAGTTTTAACAAAAATAGCACAAAATATAGAATGCCTTATCAAAACTAAATCTTAAAAGGCGGCCTTCTTCTATAACTTAAGCCCACTCTAAAAACCCCTCTTATATAACATAGGCTGAGTTTCCTGCTTTAAAAGAACTTGCCAGTAACCAAAACGTTGTTATCCGACCAGAGAAAAACACAGATGTTGTCATTTTAAACAGATCTTATGTATCCAAAAGGAAAACATTTTAAATGTCAAAATTTATCAATCAGTCAATACAGCGAATTATGGATTCTCAGTGTTTTTTTATTTTATATTTATTATTATTTTAAAAATACGGTGTTTATACTTACGTTTAATCGTTTCTCTATAAAGGTTTCTCTTAACAATTATTTATTAAACATATTTATGCTGTACGTTATATCGCACATTTCATTACAGTGTTACCGTTGAAATTTGTTCTTTTTTAAAACATTCAAATGAATACGAAAATTTGCTCAACGCTGATGTTGTTCCTGTAGTTTGAATATAACAAACAAGCTCTTTTTTTTTTAGATATTAACGATGATGACGGAATTTAAAGAAATTCCAAAACATTCCATACTATCGTGTTTGACCTGGCCAAACCGTCCGTCACACCAAACATGCTCGCTCTTTCAGACGTGGGGGCGTTATAATTTGACGGTCAATCCCACTATTCGTTGGCAAAACAGTAGCTAAAGAGTTGGCAGTGGGTGGTGATGAATAGCTGCCTTCCATCTAGTCTTAAACTGCTAAATTTGGGACGGCTAGCCCTCGTGTAGCTTTGCGCGAAATTTAAAACAAACCAAACAAATCCTACTCAATGTATGAAGTTACGTTAAAAGCGACCGTGCGAGGCCGAGTAGTTAGAGTGTTGGGCTTTGGATCCGAGGGTCCATGGCTCCCATTCCTTTACTGCAAAAAAATAATCGCACTTTTTTCTTCAGAGCCATGAGTGCTTAATACGAGTTAAATGTCAAGTTCATGTAAATCCAAAAGTTGACAAGGCTGCTGTTTATTTGTTTCTTTCTTCTGGTCTTTCATTTCTAAACTAGGGACGCATGAAAAACTACAGTAATATAATTATATGATTTATAAATGTATGTAATATGATTTATAATTTTTGGTTTTATCTCAAATATCTTACTACATTCTGTTCGATTTATTTTAGAGTAAAACCACGTTGGCTTATTTGCTGTGCCCACTACAAAAGAATCAAACCCGGGATTTTAGAGTTGTAAGTTCGTAAACATTTCGTTATTATTTGAATTTTTATTGCTATAAAAGACTGTAATCCTATCATGTGCAAGAAGACAGTCAGAAACTCAGAGATATTTGAGTGAATGCTGATTAAAATATGGAAAAGTAATCAGATGATTAGTCAGAAGAGCTTGTTATTTTATTTGGTAGAGTTGATTCAGAGTTTGTATAAAGTGTATTTCAATGTTATGCTTTTTTCATTAAAATTCCAGTCTCGCTTGAGCTAGGCCATTTACTAATTCGCATTTAAAACTATTCGAAAGGCAAAGAAATGCATACAATGTTTCTACAATTAGAATTTAAAATGACCAGGATAAATCTATGATGAGCTCAGTTAATACAATAATAAACATAGGACTGATTGAGCTAAGTTTGAATTGAATGTTGCTCAAACTACTCAGCTAACTCAACTATTTGTACTCCACAATTAATTATATTCATCATGAGACAATAGTATGAAGGTTAGCATTATTCGATTCTTTAAGATTTTCTCGAGAAAAGTAGTATATAATAGTATTTCAACCATACTAAGTCCGGCATATCCATTGTGAACGACGAGTTTTGTATAGTAGCAGAGCTTATGTGCTCTGCTGGGATACAGCAAACGTGATAGTTTTCGTAACACTGTCTATATAAGCCAGTTACTAGAATAACAATTAGTTTTGAACGCCCTTTTATTTTTAAACTTGCGAAACGTGATTATAATCAGTTATATTTGTTATAAGACACCAATTTTAAGCTCATTGCATTTTACATTTTTAAAAACTACATTCCTTATACAGTCCCTTAATAACTTTTTTTTTTTAAATAACAGAGTGATATAATATTTAAACGCTTCTTCAGGTTAATAACAGGCTTTCGTATCATAGCTACAGCGTTATCAATTTCACTTTATAAATTTAGCCACATTATTATTATTATTATGGAAATTTTTATGCTAATAGATAACTTTGAAGAACCAAAAAAACTTAAATGAATTTTTGTTTTATCGTTCTAAACAATTTGCTGAATTTAGAGTAATTCTTCATCTTAAATTGGCGCAGATAGCCGAGTTGTTTGCGCCATAAAACACCAAACCCACCGCCACCCTCTTAAATTATTTTTTATCTTGTTTTCTTTTTTTCGTTTGTTTGAAAATAAGCGCAAAGCTAACAGTAATAAAATCTACTAATATATATATATATAAAATGTATATTATCAGAAATAGCTGTAAATTATTAGTAATCGGAAACGATTAGCATTTTGTTGGCAGCTAGAAAAGACTAGTGCCTCATCTATTGTCAAAAACGACCGGTGTGTTATTTGTAGCCAGAATAAATTAGTATATTATTCATAGTTACAAAAACTTGTATACAGACGGTTAACTACATTATAGTAAACTCGGATTTTTAACATGATTCACATAAAACTTCATGTGAAACCTTACACTTCACCAATTTCATTTACTTCACACCCTAAAAGTTGCTCACGCAGTTTGGTAATATAAACAGCGTTTCTTTTATCCAAATCAGCCTGATAAGTACCAATATTTGGCGAAAGACCTTATCTGCACTGGCTATGGCACATATAGTGTGGTTCACTCTATGATTGTGCATTCCTCTTTAATTTCACTTTTAAGGTTTTAGAATTCTTACTATTTCGTATGAAAGCTACCAGTCAAATCGTTGGAATGGATTTCTAAGCGATTGGAATATTGAAACGGTCGCTGACGTATCGTCTTTCATGTACACTAGATGGATTTTGGAAAGCATGCAGGGAAGAGTGGTGTGCCTTACACGTGATGACTTTGCGACTAAGCCTTTTGAAATTGAAATTACGCTGCGAAACTATTGTCAATAACACGGTCTTTTGATACGCATAAACTGTAACGACGTAGCGAGGCTTCAAAATCGTTTTAACACAACGTGCTTAATCTCTGTATTACTGCTACTACTATTACTACTGCCTTCCTTCAAAATTTAGTAGTTTTCTACTGGTAGTAAGAAGGTAATATTATCTCATTTATTATCAGAAACGACTAGTATGTTATTTGCAGTCATAAACCGACTTCTATATCATCTATTGTTAGAAACGATTGAATAGCCTATCATATATAATCAGAAACTATTAGCATATACACTATATTTTTCCAAAACAATTTTTATGCTAATTGAAGTTAAAAATTAGTTAAATCAGTTAATTTCTTAGTATATTGTTAAAAGTCACCAGTTAGTAATCTGTCATCTGAAGTGTTAACAACATATAATCTGTAGCCAAGAATATACCACTAAATTATCTGTCTGTATTCGGAACCGAATGGCATATTATTCGTTCTTAATAAAAGTTAGGAACATTCCATTTATCTGAAGTACTTGATGTCTTTTTAATACAGCCACTTTAAAGAAAGATGTTGAGCTGTAGTACATTGAATATTGTACTTAGAGCAAAACCAAAAGTTTACCTTTAAATAAAAGTCTAGGGATGCAGCTTTACCCAGTAATTAATACACCTAAGTATACTTTTCATATGCTCCTGCTTATAAGCATTAGAATGCATTATTTCATCAGTTGTATACTTTCAATGTTAACGATATTTTCGTTAGATTTTCTATAATCAGAAACCGGCAACGAATCATAAATAGAACAACATATTAGTTTATTTCTAGTCCACATTTGCACCAGTCCTGTTTACGGATAGATGTACCCTTTAAGAATATTATTTTGGTAAATGTTTTCAAAACAGTTCCAGTTCCCATTCATAACAAGCGATCAGTAGCTTGTCTTATGAATGATATAATTTTCTCGTAGTGAAAACGTTATAACGATATGATCATGTAATAAGCATCTGATGAATATAACAAAATATCTTCTGTGGTTCTATCTTGACGTCATTATCAAACAAATACAAATGAAAGTGTTATGTTATTGTACTGTCTATTTTATAGATAAAAACAAATGTAAGAAAATTATAAAAACAACTGTTTAAGAAAAATAATCACACTGAATTAATTACTGTTATTTTTGTGTGCTGGATAAAATGTGTGCTATTCCCATGAGATGAGAGGTACATTCGCAAAATCTACCATCATCGCGTGATAAAAATGCACACATATTCTAACACGTCTCTATGGTAACCTCGAAAATCTTACTGCAAGTAGTAATATACGTTCTGAGAGCTTAGCGCAGAGATATAGTACAATACTATATATAGGTCAGTATGATACAACATTTTCCTGTGGACGGTTGGACTTTAGATTTATAAAGGATGGAAACATTGTAGGGACATGAGTTGTAAACTTTTCTGGCTTAATTGAACTTTACTTTTATAACTAGTTTGTAATTTTTTCAATGCTTAACTTTTGAAAGCAACGTGAACTTAGATCGTTGAATACGTGATGGGGCCCACAATCCATCAGTTGGACCGTACTATTATTGTTATTACTTCCGAATTACTGCAACAGTAACGTAGCATTACGCCAATCATCGCAGTGAGAATGTAACATATTACACAGATTTCCTAAGCTAGTGTTTTTTGTAGTAGGATGTTATTCATGCGTGCTTTTACAAGAGAGACGGTTGTAGGTCTGGTCATGATTAAATGTTCTTAGTACAAAATATACAAAAATTCCATTAATAATTTTATCACGATATTAGTTGATAATATCTTTGAGTATTTCCTCTGTATATGTTATCCCAACTTACGGTACAAATGACCGATTTATAGTTATAACGAAAACGTCTTAGCCGGATAACAACTTATATAGTATTAAAGCACATACTACTAAACTATTTCTTATTTATATTTTAAAATAATCAGTTAATACGCCCTTGTGATTTAAATTATTAACTCCTATTGCTAGAAGGTAATTAGTATTTTCCACTCGAAGGAACCTTATAAAGTTATAAAATGAGTTAAATGGTTTAGTTAGAGAGCCTAGAATTTAGGCATAGCAAGTTTCTAACTTCGAATTGGTGGCCAGAAAAAAAAAACAAGTCAACAGTACTCGCCGTACACATGGCTACTCTTAGCCGTATTGAATGGTACTTTTATAACGCAAGTACAGCTGAAACTGTGGAATGTAAATAATGGTCTATTGTTGACTCGAACCTTGGACTTTTTGATCCGCAGTTTAGTATTCTTATCATAAGGAAATGCCTCTAGTAATAGTGACCAATGTAAGAAACTAAGATAACAGCAGTTTCATTTTTCTTCAACTTTTAGTTACAAAGTACACAATGCTATATAGTACAACTTTAATCATTGGTTACTTGTTTGCTAGATACAAGAAGAAATGTATAACATATGAAATTCTAGTTAGAAACTTAGCCTATATTAGGTGCGACTGAGAACTACAGCACCAAATAACAAGGGCTACACCGACAACAGTGAAGTTAATTAAGAGAATGAAATATACTCATTAATGCATTGTTATTTTCAGTATTGTTTTGTTAAATAGCCCATTTTACATCTAAAAAATCTGTTTACTTTTCAGATCGTGTATAAAACCCTTTTAACTTGCTAAGTTAGGGGTATAGAATACACTTAAAGGCTTTTAACAAAATAACACTCTATACTCAATATTTGTCTTCGAGAAAAACTTTAGTTACGGTGTCAGAGATATAGTGTACCAAAGAATAATTAATGTATTGTTGTAGGATTAGTTATTGATTTTTACCTTACGAGTGAAATAAATTGAAAGAATAAAAACGTCAGAAGGTATACTAACGACAAAACAAAAAGTTTTATTACAAATGTTATTACTCAACACGACACCTTCAAACTTCATCTCAGTTCGAGTTTAAGCCTTTTGTTCTGTTTGATTCAGTCTTTCTATTGTATGTGGTTTAAAACGAACCTTATTAGTAATAAGAGAAATCTTTTTCTTTAAAAACAATCTCAGAAATAAAGAAACAGAATGTATGATGTGCTTTCTGATGGAATAACTAATAAATCTAGATTAATAAACATAATATTCCTTGTTTGTGCATATAATATTTTTTATAAGCAATATTGTGTTATTTTTTACGTTATTAGGCCTAAAATGAAAACAAAATTTTTAATTAATTCGTAATTTGAAGACGATCCCTTTATCGTACAGTGAAATAAATGTTCTTAGACTCTACGAATCAGCAATAAAGGCCAAAGAATTTAGCTTTAAATTATTGATAAGCAATTCGTTTGTCGCTTGAATTTTTAATAATCTTTCTCTTTCAGTTTGATTTATATGCTCTTGGAGGAGATTTGGTGCTGGAGTCTAAAGTATAGCGTACCATGTGGTCTGAGGATGGTATACTGTACTAAATGAGGTTGGGGAATGAAGTAAAAATAATATAGGGACTGGTGGGCTACTGTTTGTCCCAACGGTAATTAGAAACGAACTTAGAATGTATGGACTTCTACATGGGGTTTGATTGGTTCATGATAACAGCTGGGGCAACAATATCTAGTCTTCGATTATTTTTCCTTCTTTGTGCTATCTCTTCTCTTCTATTACTGCCTTTAGTTTTTAATGGACAAAACAAACAGTTCAAAATTTCCTTATTTTATATTTTATCCTCGCAACAAAGATGAAATTTGACTTGAAATAAAAACTCAGAAATTGTAAAAATTTAGACACATGTGAACAGTAAACTGGATTTCAAGTTTCTCTTGAATCGTATTATTATGCTCAGCATATACATTTACTGTAATTCGTAAATTCAAACTGTTTGTTATCCAATAAAAAGGTTCCGAGTTATGCCGATGTGAAATAGTTTTAGCTTTAAAATACGAAATGGAAACTCGCTTCTTCGTTTTCTGAAAATGCAAGAAAAAATTACATATGCGTAAAACATTCTGCGGACTTACAACGCTAGAAACCGGGTTTCGATACCAGTGGTGGGAAGAGTAAAGATAGCGCATTGTGTAGTTTTGTGCTTAACTTGAAACAAGCAGGTAAAATCTGTGAGTAACAAAAGTAGGAAAACAGTTACGTTGTAACAAAAATTAACAATGTCTTCTTTAGTATTGTTATGTTTATCGATAGAATTCTTATAACAGGTAACATGAAGGAAATATATAAAAAAGTAGTATTATTCTCTTTCTCTATCTTCGTTAGTAACTTAAACTTTAAGACTGATTTTTTATCTTACGATTCTTATTACCCGATGTTACAAAAACATTTTATAGGACTATAATATAAGTTAATCAGATACTCAGAGTTTGAGGTGCTTTAATAAACTACGACATAAAAAACACCTTTTGAACAAACGCAAACAACAGAGGGAAGAATAATCCATGAGAGGGAGTCCTCAAATATATATGATAGGATGAGGTTATTAACGTCTTCAGAAGTGTATGATTAGTTGAACACTAGTTGATTAATCTCAAAATTCAATTTGATGATTTGTGTAAAATGACTGGTATGATAGTGTCCATACATGAATTAGCTGGGATAACTAAACACATCTAAGTTGTGTAAACCCTCATTGTTTCCATCTATAACTTTCGTTCTACATGTTTATTTAGGTTTCAGGTACATTTAACAGGAATTTCGAAAATGAAAAGTGTAAAACTAGAAAGAAGAATTGTAATGTCAATACATTTCTAGTGTTTGTTTGCGCATGACACTATTTGAAATTAATTTTCACGTGTTAGATACCAAACAAAGAGTATGCCTTAACTACTCAGTAACAAGCTGAATGATTCGTAGTTTTCAAAATGTAAGTTATTTTTCCTTTAATATATTAAAAAATGCAATGGTCAGTTTGAGAAAGTATCTAAACATTTGTACCTTAGTAAAAACGTAGACAAACGTTTTTGGTCTTATTGCCAAATTATACGAGGGCTGTTCAAAAAAAATACGCGGACTGACGTCATAAAACAAAATGTACTTTATTTAGAAGTTACAGGTCTGGGAATCCTTCAAAGTACTCTCCTCCCCAACGCACACACTTATCCCAACGGTGTTTTAACTTGTTGAAACAGTCCTGGAACGCTTCTTTTGTAAAGTCCTCCAGCTCCTTCGTCGCATTTGCCTTAATCTCGGGAATCGTCTCAAATCTTCTTCCTTTCAAGGGTCTTTTGAGTTTGGGGAACAAGAAAAATCGCAAGGAGCAAGGTCAGGTGAGTAGGGGGGTGGGGAAGAACAGTGATCGAGTGTTTGGCCAAAAACTCACGAGTTCTGAAGCACAAATTTCGCAGCAACGCGGTGCATCTTCAATTTTTCGGTCAAAATCTCATAACAAGATCCAACTGATATCCCACACTCTTCAGCAAGCTCCCTGACAGTCAGACGTCGATTTGCCCGCGCCAGGGTGTTGATTTTGTCGACGTGTGAGTCGTCAGTTGACATGGAAGGACGTCCAGGACGCTCATCATCTTCAATGGACTGTCGACCATCCTTAAAACGTTCATGCCACTTGAAACATGCCGTACGATTCATAGCAACATCACCGTAAGCTGTGTTAAGCATAGCAAAAGTTTTAGTCGCAGAGTTTCCAAGTTTAACACAAAATTTCACAGCAAGTCGTTGCTCCCTCAGGTCATTCGTTCTGAAATCCACCAAACGAAAAAATCGCACTTCATTTAAATCCGCGTAGCTAATATACAAATGAAGATATCTTCAATCGGGAAATGGTGTCGTAATCAGCTGATCTGTGCAAACCTAGCGACACCAAGCGGATTCCCCTGGAACCAACTGGAGTTGCGCAATTCAAACAGTCCGCGTATTTTTTGAACAGACCTCGTATGTAGTATTTTTTTCTTAGGGTTTCCATGACTACTTTTCTACACTTTAAAGTTTTTAAGCTTTACCAGAATAAGAAGAAAGGGAAACTAACAAAAAGTATTTCCTTCTTTAGGGTTTCCAATGACACTTTTTCTATACTTCAACGATTATGAGTTTTAGTGCGTTTGTGGTTGTGCTAAACAGACTGTTCATAAGAGTGTCTCTTCCTGTTAAAATTTCTAATGTCAACTTTCACTTTTACCTCACACAGTCTGACACAGATTGCTCACTCAGGGATAGGATACATTTACTTCGAGCGAAAGATGCCACGTGCCACGATCAGTAATGAAAGGGTGCTCGTAATAAAGTGAAAAACGACCTCTATGATTAACCTTATGACATTAGTCTTAGGTCGAATACTACTAATGAATCAACCTTTTCAGCATTCTTGCTTGGCCAAAGTAAAACTACACTTGGTGTAGTGGTGTGTTTAATGGAATATTAATGTAAGTTAGCTGAGAGGCTGGTGTTCTATGAGTGCAATAAAATATTTCTGGTCATCTAGTTTAGTTTCTATGAGTTTTATCTGTCACGTGAGCTAGACAAATTAATGTGCCTACTTTGAACTGAAACTCTAAGCCTTTTTTTTCTTTTCTTGCTCAATTAATAATCGTTTAGTTAGAGTGTGGCTTTTGTTAGATTTAAGAATTTTAAAACTTTAAGTTGCAGTTAGACTGATCGAACCTTTTCTGTCGTCAATGCATCTAAAATACCTTTATTTTAATTCAATCAATACAGAAAATATCAAATATCATACAATTAAGGGCTTTGAGATCTTGTGATATTGGAAGTAAATTAGCTACCAGAAACTTCTCAACAAAGATAAGCTAATAAGATAAGCTAAAGATCAGAATTAAAACAGTAACTTAGGAATTAGTTAAATCAATTCTATATAACAAACTATACCAAAATCCAGTACACATAAAAAAATTAAAACCTAGAATGATTATAATGTATTAACTCATGCTTTAAATACTTATGCTACTAACGATATTTTTAACCTAATAATACCTCAAAATCCTACTGGTTTAGGAAAGTTAGGTTAATCCTGAATCCCTATGCTAAAATAATAATGCAAAATAATCTTCACAGGGTTTGTGCTTCTTGATTGTTTAGTATGTAAAAATAGTAAGATTTTTCAAGGAAAAAGTTCTTTGTACCTCAAACTTAGCTCTCCCATCAGTGTCCAAGAGGTAGGTCAGTGAACGTACAATCCTAGAAACTCGTGGTGAGTTGAGTTCAGATATCCCAGTGTGTATCTTTGTGTTTAACTTTTAAAAATGAACTTAAATTTAACTACTTTAAGATAACTCTTTACTTTTTATTTGCTGCTTATGGAACAAGATTAGTGCAGAATGAGGCTTTACAGACAAAACTGAACTACGTCCATATTAACACTAGTTTTACTATCAGATTATTCTCTAGGAAGTTTCACCATTTAACCGGCAAACCTAATCAGAAAAAAATTAATGTAATCCAGACAAGTAGTTTTGCTACTAAACTGTTCCTTAAAAGAAGTAAGTTTAGAAAATAATATTTTTAGTAAATAATTACTAATGACGAAACTTCTGTACTATAATATTATATGACTTGTTTCGAGCGAATTTGCTTAAATCATAATTTCTTCACATTTCACTTATCTGAGTTTACCTACTAAGAGTTTAAACCAACATTAACATTTTAAAGGCACAGTGATTTTTATAGTATTATTAACTGGCTTAGTTACATTTACCTTTTGTCTTGTTTAATCTTAGTCGAAACCCAAGTTTTTACTACACTTTGATGTCGTCAAACAATCTCCTTTGCTATGATACATATTGTAAAAATCAGAAGTCTCTTTTTAGAACTTTTACATTTTTCATTTCATCTCTGAAATACTACAAAACAGCACCATAAACTACATAGTTCCAAGATAGCAATATTCATATCAATAGTTCATTTTGCCCTGCAAGTTCTACGCTAGTGATTTATAGGTGTATCGGAAGGTCCAAGGTTTAAACACGAGATATGCCGTTATTCTTTCTCTGCATTTTCAGATGTGGACGTTTAATAAAAACGACAACTAGTTCTGCCGTTTATTAGACTAAGAGTAGCTGTGCCGGTTGTTCTTCATCTGACCAACAGTTCAAAATTAAGAATGATTGTAATCTGGTCATTTAGTGCATGCATTTCTTAAGATGCCATTCAGGTTAAAAAATACCAAATGTTTTCTTGCATGTTATTATGAACGAAAATACTGCTAAGAGAAAGTTTTGTCGTATCTTGTCATCATCAGTCATGATGAACTAGAACTCACAAAAGAAAAAACGATAAGTTATTCCTAGAAATATGTTGTACCTTTATAGCATAAATGCGGAATACGTTTCACATCTGTTTTCATGTAGCTTAAAAGCGAATAAAAATATTATATGTTTTAGGAAACCTAGTTTGATAAAGTAACTAAAGATCATTTGTTTAACTAAAGATATTGTGTCTATAGTATAAAGGTTGGTACGTACGTCCGTAACTAGTTTATTATATAATGCTCAAATTATCTCTATTACTCAAATCTTCTCCATCTATCTCTATTTCACTCTCTCTCTCTCTATATATATATATATATATATACAAACACACACACATAATGTTGCTGTTTTTCTTAGTTCAAAGCTATGGGGAAATTAACTTTGGATTTTAGAATGGTAACTTCATATACTTACCGCTAATCTACCAGGGAAAACATATACACATATATACGTACACACATAAGCAAATTGTTTTTAAACAAGTTATTTTCTTGGAATTATTTAAAAAATATGTATATATTATTGATTGAAAAATAAAACAAATTACGTAAAATAATTTCTTCTTTTTTTTTCCAATACGAAAATTGTAGAAAATAGTAAATGAAATCTGTATGTATTTTCTTGATTAAACAATATTTAGACGACATATTCTAAAGTATAAACTTTGTTTTTTGAAAACAGATTGTTACTTTTGATTTTAAGGTTTTGTTTTCTTTGTTCTTCCTTTAAATCTTGTATACATGAAATATTTGGTACTTATTATAAGGCCTGAGTTCGGACCATTGGTTATTGTGTGGTGTCATGGAACTCGGGTTCTATTATTTGCACCTCGTTAATACAAAAGTAAAAATAAAATTACATTTCGCAGTTTGTAGCGGAGGGGAGGAGAGCGCGTTATAAGAATGACAGTCAAATTCAATTATTCGATCTGACAGTGAATGGTGTTAAGTAATAGTCTTCTCTCTAATTTATAAGTTTCCAAACTCTGATTTACTGATCATCTGGCCCTGCGGACACACACCATTATAAACCGGGTTTAGATACCCATGGTTGATTGAGCACAGATAGCCCATTGTGTAGAAAAAAAATGATCGTGTGTTGTAACGTTTCGCAATTACGGATATGAAAAGATTTTAGATTCCTGAGCAAACTCGATAGTTGAGATCTTAAAATTTTAGGTATATAAGAAAAACTGATATGTTTAAATTAAGTGTAAAGGTCTAAAACTCCGTGTTATACCAATTTTGAGTTAAAAATAAGTGAAAATACATTATCTACTTGAAAGTTTTCTCGTATTGTAAAATAGTGTCCGGCTTGCTGATTTC
Source organism: Tachypleus tridentatus (assembly GCF_004210375.1). Lineage (NCBI taxonomy): Eukaryota > Metazoa > Arthropoda > Merostomata > Xiphosura > Limulidae > Tachypleus > Tachypleus tridentatus. The sequence continues at coordinate 102,524,148 of NC_134837.1, read as the reverse complement.
TTTGATGAAACTTTCTTGTGACGGATCATTACAGCAGGAATTCGAAAAAAAGCTACTATTAAGGTTTTGGATTCAGAGAACTAGAGACAACCTAGAACCTGTAGTCAAAACAGTTCGGTTTTTGCTATTATTTGGCCCTGCGTGGCCAGGTGGGTTAAGGCGTTCGACTCGTAATCTGAGGGTCGCGGGTTTGAATCCCCATCGGATCAACCATGCTCGCACTTTCAGCCATGGGGGCATTATAATGTTATGGTTAATCCCACTATTTGTTGGTAAAAGAGTAGTCTAAGAGTTGGCGGTGGGTGGTGATGACTAGCTGCCTTCCCTCTAGTCTTTAGAGATGGCTAGCGCAGATAGCTCTCGAGTAGCTTTGCGCGAAATTAATAAAACACAAAAACAAAAACTGATCCTATTTGCTAATACGTGCCTGTGTGAGACGGGAGTTTCATAAATAGTGGCCCTGAAATCTAACAAACAAATAAGAAATTGAACTGGTCCATTAACAAAAACGTTCTTCTCTTTAAATTCCAGCTTAGAGATAGCAAGTATAGATAGATAGTACTTGTGTAGCTTTGCGCCAAATCCAACAGTCAAAATATATTATGTAGACAAACTTTACTCTAATTTCTAATGTGGTAATGAAAACGATACGTTCGCTTATAAAGCCAAGTGTAAAAACGTGCTAATAGTACATAGTACAGTAACAATGTAAATATAGTGTGGAACGGATCACAATTGTTTCACATCTACTTATACGTGAAATTAAAACTCGTAACATTAGTTTCTAAAACAAGACAGACAACCAGTTTTGTTTAAAATGTTCCTTTCATAGAATAAATATTGGAGAATAAGGTATATCATTCACTTTCGTCTCAAAAAACAAAATGGAATATTCGAAACTAAAATATTTACATGACGTAAGTACTCTTCATTGGAATTACGTGCCGAAACTATTTTATTGAAATTAGCTATAATCGTATTAAAAAAATAAACTTAAGTTCAGAAAAAGAAGTGAACCAGATTTTAAATTTGGTGGTTGTGTAATTGTATCATTACGCAACAAAGGGCGCCATCTATGGAGGAACAATATTGGTTTTTGTTTTAAGATGCCGATTTAACCATAATCTTTTTGTGTGAAACTTTTTTATTCTTTCTTTTAGGAGTTGTAAAACTTTAAGAAGTATTCTTATTATAAAAATGTCGAGCATACAGTTTAGTTGTGAATAAATCATTTATTAACGGTGTCTTATTCTTCCATATTTGTTTTTAGTATCATTTCGTTTGAAAACTTATCAAACATTAATTTAATTTTATATTTATTGTTATTCTGTTTCGATTATCTTAACCATATCAGTTTACTTTCATCATCATCATTCTTTGACATCTTTTGGAAACAAACAACCAACATAACTGTTAGGGAGTTAGCACATTTTTATTAATAAGAAAGCCTGCTACCTATCGAGAGTTTCAGAAACCTCATAAGACAGACAATAGCTCGAGATAAAGAGAAAACGAATAACGAAATTTACATCTAGATTTCCTTTGTTTTGGGCCTAAAATGGAAACCATACGCTAGAGAAAACGTTTCCTGTTATTTTACATGCAGCTGTAAAACTTCTGAAGTTATCAACACCAAAACTAAAATTCAATCACTTAGATTGAAATAAACAACTGACAACTTTAAATCTATGGATTTATAACGCTACAATCACGGGTTTAATTTCCCTTGGTGGACACAGCAGATGTGGTTTTGTTATAATAAAACACAAACAAACAGACAAATATTAAGTAATGACATTAAATGAGGGCTACTGTATGTCATCCTGGCTGCTACCTCTACTCAGCAGTTCCAATAGAAATTTTGATGATCTTGTAAAAAAAAAGAATTATAATGGACAATTATTAAACACTACTGATTATCATATTAATTAATTTATTTAACAAAGCATCGACTTCCGCAAATTTATCGCAAAAAGTACAGACTTCCTGTATTCCCACGTGACTCTGAAGTGTTGTAACAAACATCCCCAACAAAAAACAACAACAGACATTTGCTACATGAGCTTAAAGTCTGACCACATATCATATTATTACAGAAAGTGAAGTGCTTATAACCGTTTAATGCTTTATCAATACAACAGATAAAGAATCAGATTTGGTTCGACCATATTCTCAAAGTCTTAATGATATAATACAGAAAAAAAAATATTAAAATACCATGAAGTCAAAAAAGAACTAAAATGACAAGAAACTTATATACAGTCATCAAATCTGTAATACAAAAATTGACATACAAATTGACAACGGTAATAGTTTCCTGATGATTAGTTCTGTTTCTTTATCCAAACGTAGTACTTACGTTTGAAAAATTCAGGACTTTCATAGATTGAATTTATAGAATGGACTCAAAATTGCAGTAACTTGCCATTTAGGAATAACAGTTCAAAACTAGAATTACTTGGTGAATAGGCCTCGTTTATCAGACAAATAGATGTTTTCAATAGGAAAAAAATTGTATTTCTTCCTAAACAAACGAATGGTTGGGTAAAAAGAGCCATACTTTTGTTATACGAAGAGAACAGATCATCATCTGTCGCTAAACTCCCCGTCACACCAAACATACTCGTCCTTATAGCCGTGGGGGTGTTATTAAGACTTAACCTAAAGATGACCTAGGAAGGTCGAAACGTTGTTTCTCCTTATCAATAAAAGTGTTAATACCCATACCAGTCGTTCTGAGATACATTTTTATTTCAAGTGGGTTTCTCTTCATCAAGAGTCAATCCCACTATTTGTTGTTAAAAGAGTAGCCCAGGAGTTGGCGATGGGTGATGATGACTAGCTGCTTTCCTTCTAGTATTACACTGCTAAGTTAGGGACTGTTAGCGCAGATAACCTTCATGTAGCTTTGCGCGAAATTAAAAACAAACAAACAAACTGTCACTAAACGTCAAAATTTATTTAGTTTTTGGTAGCTTACATATATATAATATATATACATATTATTGCACGTATATGACAAATTTGTTTATTGCTTAAGGTTAGCAACTCGTCTCTAGCAGTTCGACCCTCTGAGGACCAAACTCTATTTATACAATTATATCGCGTAGGTTGTGAATCACTGGTAAGATACGTGGCGTCGCTTCCACATTACCTCATCCCACAGGGAGACTTGTTACATAGTGGACCCACAAACCCTGCGTGTTTCACACGTCACTGCCTAATCAATCTGGCAGCCATTACATGACCGAAACTACCAGAGTATTTTTCCCCGATATGGGCTACTACTAAATTTTATGTTCTATAAATCCTAGCACGATGAACACGTAGGGCATACAGAGCTTTCTGAAAGTTAATATACTCACAAGAATCTCGCTGACCACATGTATATTGGTAATTCAAACATGGCAAAAATCTCACAGAAATGTAAAGAATGTGGCTGATGAATCTCATTTGGCGTTCAGGCGAAATGCTGTTGGAATGCTCAACTTTTGTTGAATAGTAGGGGGGGGGGAACCAAGTTTCATACACACACGTTGCTGTTGTCTACAGACATTGTTACTACCTTTAAAAGATTCACCAAGGCATGTATATAGTACATACATTGGAGATCCATCCAGTGACTCAACGACCTATCCATTGTACGTGACATTTAATTCAATATTTCATTCCACTTGGTGGTGTATTACGTTTTGGACCGTGATATGCGCAACACAATTTAGTTTCAACCTAAAACAAACATAAAGTTTGATAATAATTTTCACGAATCTATGAAAATATGTTGCTGAAACATAATTACATTTTAATATAATTTTAATTCATTCAGATATAGAAATTTTTACAACTCATAGACGGTGAATACTTAAGAAATACAGCAAAAAATACATTTGCATGAAGAGACTTCACGTTTACGTTATTGTAGTTGTCCTTGTTTAAAAACATTTTAAGGCTTGAAAATGTTTTCGAAAATGAATAAAATCTAAAATATTACCAAGTTTCGAAGAAGTAACTTATATGTTATATTTCTGACTTCGAAAGGATGTACTATGTAAACCAAAAACCGCTGGACACAGAAGTTGGAGTGAAGGTTAAATAAGTTCTCCTCTCGCTTCTTTTACCGTTTTTTAGCCCACGTTTTCAGCCCGGCATGGCCAAATGGTTAAGGCACTCGACGTAGGCGACGGGTTCGAATCTCCGTCATACCAAACATGCTCACCCTTTCAGCCATGGGAGCGTTATAATATAACGGTTGATCCCACTATTCGTTGATAAAAGAGTATCCCAAGAGTTGATGGTGGGTGGTGATGACTAGCTGTCTTTTCTCTAGTTCTACACTCCTAAATTAGGGACGGCTAACAGAGATAATCCTAGTGTAGCTTTGCGCGATGTTTAAAAACACTGTACCCTATTTGTTCATTGGTCATTGTAGATGTCCAAAACGTTTTTTTTTTTCTTAAACGACTTGGTTGTAGAAACTTCATAGATTATGAAATATGGATGAGCCTTAGGATCGTCAGTTTGTATTAATCGAGAAGGTTACATAAAGGGGTGGCACATATATCGCATTAAACAAAACTAATCAACTATTCATATCTGCAGAAGCAAATATATATATAAAAATCTGTGACCAAAAGCTATATGTTTAGGATTAATTGATCATTCATTTTTAATTATACTGTTAATGAGAAAAACGTGCCTCATATCTTGTGGTCATAATGACTTTCAAACCTTACTTGTGCCACTGAAACAAACTGTATTTCTGATCAGTTAACATAAAGCTAAGCTCAGTTTCATAGCGTACCTGAAGCTCAAAAGATTTGAAATCAAACATAATCACGTCTTACAAATGTAATGTCTACGTTCTTCATTTTGAAAGCTGAAGTTTTTATTATATTGTTGTGTTATTATGAAATTAACTAACTTCTTCGCTTACAAGATTATTTGTAAAAACATAAGGATTTATACATAAGTCTGGTTTACTCATCTCTTTTCATAACTAACGGTAAAAAACGTATACAAAAAATAAGTAAATATGCGCAACATGCATCGACAATATTATATTATATTTCTCAGTGACTTATTTTTGTCATCGACAAAACTATATATGCAATGCACCAGAAAAAGATAAGATTGCAAATACAATAAAAGAAACCGATAACTGGAGCGTTTTTGAAAAGTTGCCCTTTTATTGCACTTGATTAAAAATTGATCATCTATTTGAGGCATTCGGGCTCAAACATTTTTTTTAGATTCCTTTTGTGATACTAAATGCTCTTCGTGCATTATAAACAGATTTACTATTTTATCATCAGATAATACAGACAAAATTTGAAGTTTCAAATAAATATGCGTCAGAGTTTATCAAGTATTTTATCAAATCTTAATCGAAGTTTTATTTTTGAACTTATTCCTCCGATGAAAAGAATTTCATTTTTTTAGAACGTTGAAGGAACACGCTTAAATGATTGCTGATGAATGGCAAGCGTATTGCAAGGAGGCACTCGAGCAAACAGACTGGTTCTGCCTGATTAGAAAGTATGAATTGATGAGATCCGGTTATAATGATAAGCTGAGATTTGCTCTCCAGAGGGAACCTTCTACTCATCCATGCTTGCAGGATAAAATCCACGAGTGGAGAAAGACAGTACAACACTTGTCTCTTATCACAATAACAAAAATTAAATGGATAGAGAAGTTTTCTCTAAAGCGTGTCCTGTCTTATTCACAGTGTACTCGGTCTCGTTCAGCAATAATTTCGGCAGATGATACTAAAAAAAGTTTTTTAATGTAGCACAGTTTTGTTGTTTACAGTAATGAAATTGGTGTGTAATTATAAAGGAGTTAAATGTCTTAGTTTGGTTAAAGTAACAATTCGACAAAGACGTGTGAAAAATGGCATTCATTTTACCAGCATTTTACCGAATAACATAACATCTTTATGTTTTATTTCCTATTCTTGTGGTTGTTCCATCCCTAAAATATTATAACAACAGCATTATAAACAGCGTGGCCCGTAACATCGCTTTACGTATTTCAGTTAATCGACTTTAAATTTCCTACAATGCATCAGAAGATGATAAAAACGTAAGAATGAAGCTCTTAGACATTTACAAATGTCTCAATGTCTAAATGTCTCATGAATTTTCTTTCACCGTACCTGATGATGATATAAAGAATTACCTGACGTAAGAAGAGAAGTATTGGACATTTTAACGAGGCTGTATATGTTTGATATGGGTATATCTAAAGTATACTTGAAAATCATAGAAGAAAAAAATATATACGTAAGAAAAAAGTTATGAGACATTCATACTCGGCTTTAGATGTTTAACGAATGTATTATTTCCGATTTGTTTGTTTGAATTTCGCGCAAAGCTACACGAGGGCTATCTGCGCTAGCCGTCCCTAATTTAGTAGTGTAAGACTAGAAGGAAAGCAGCTGGTCATCACCACTCACCGCCAACTCTTGGGCTACTCTTTTACCATCGAATAGTGGTATTGACCGTCACATTATATCGCCCCCACGACTGAAAGGGCGAGCATGTTTGAGTGCGAACGTGATTCGAACCTGCGACCCTCGGATTACGAGTCGAACGCCTTAACCCACTTAGCCACGTCTGGCCTGTATTATTTACAGTACACCGTAAGTTAAATATACTCTGACGCAAGAAAATAATTAGTTGCCTTTCATACCAAAAGATGGATGTTTCGTGTACACAAGGACTGTAGCTGTTTTTGAAGACTTACTTTCAAAACATCTGATCGTTGTCACGGTTAGTAGCCGAAATACAGAATCACCTAAATCTAATTACTAATTGGTTGTTATCCTATGTTTCGGATGTTAATTAGCTGCCTTCTTCAAGAAATTCCCAAAGTATAACAATTTTTTATGTTTGTAGTGGGTGGTTTTGATAGATGTCTGGTGAATTGTGGATGGTTTTGATAGATGTCTGGCGAATTGCGGGTGGTTTTGATAAATGTCTGGTGAATTGTTGGTGGTTTTGATAGATGTCTGGTGAATTGTGGGTGGTTTTGATAAATGTCTGGTGAATTTTGGGTGGTTTTGATAGATATCTGGTGAATTATCTATCCGACTGGTGTTTACTAAATTAGAACTTACATAAAATATGACTATTTTGTGCTTTCAGTGTTAGTATCCACGTTTTGCGAACTTTAATCCGAGTTGAACTGAGTGTAGAAGAGTCACTTTATCTTAATTTACTCATATATGGTCCATATTCCATTACTTTAGTATTGTAACAATTTATCATAGGATGTTCTTCTCTAACAAATCGCTATTGTAAATATTGGTTCAAGAATTTTTTAAACCTGTCTGTAGTAGGTGTTCATAATACAAATTTGTTCCTTATAATGACAATTTTGAAAGCGGTGACTCTGTAAGGTTGCATGTAGAAGTCACTAAATACTGGTGATAAAGTGAACACATATCCGGAACGTCTTGTTATCCATTGCCTTCGTCTTCAAGCTAGAAGTAAATTGTGTTGATACAGAAGTATTAACAAACAAAATATTTATTTAATATCAGAAGAGAATTATTAAATATTTATGTTGAACTAAAGATGTTTCTTGAAAATTTCCCATGAAGATACCCTATTATATATATATATAACATTGTGGTTTTCGAATATGATCAAGTTATTACAAGGTTATCATGTTATCAGGTTTCACTTTAGAATAAAAAAAAATGTTAAACATTTATATGCGAGTTTCTGGTAAAGTCAGTTTTAAGAATATTTTATAAATAACAGTTTCATCCGTTATGAAGGTCTTCTCTGAATTATGAAAGGCACGTCGAGAAACTGTTACAGAAACCTTAAATTTGTTTTCACAAAATATACTATTAAACACACAGTTTGTGTTACAAAACATGCTATTAAACACACAGTTTGTGTTACAAAATATACTATTAAACACACAGTTTGTGTTACAAAATATACTATTAAACACACAGTTTGTGTTACAAAATATGTTATTAAACACACAGTTTGTGTTACAAAATATGTTATTAAACACACAGTTTGTGTTACAAAATATACTATTAAACACACAGTTTGTGTTACAAAATATACTATTAAACACACAGTTTGTGTTACAAAATATGTTATTAAACACACAGTTTGTGTTACAAAATATACTACTAATATTTACTCATATCCGTGTTCCCCGCTGGGACAGCGGTAAGTCTACGGATTTACAACACTAAAATCACGGGGTTCGATTCTATTCTGTGGATTCAGCAGAGAGCACGCTGTGATTTTGTTATAAAAAAACACACACACACACCAATATCCAAAACGTAATCCCCAATTTTTTTGAATTCAGTTAAAACTATTCATTAAAATACAAAATTCTCATAATGTGTTAAAAACATTTCATTCCATTTTTCAAATGATTCAGAACATTTATAATTATAGACATGTTAAACATGATTAATATGACAATATAATGGAGTTATACCTGGATCTTCAGTCATACCACCTTACCTTTTCTTTTTTCTAAATATTATTGAACACGAAAATTTAATTACTAGCAATAACAAATCTATCAGTGGATAGTTGAGTTAGGTGCTCTCTACTTTAATTAACTCCATTGAATCGATTTTTCTGCTTGTTAACTGTTTCACTCTCGAACATAATTGACAGTATATTAAAAACAAATTATTTTAGTGGTGACAATACGTTTCGTTTTATTACTTAGTGTAGTGAAGTTTAAATCATGAAAGAGAAAATGAAACAGCATTGATAACAAAAAGTACTTCCCTGAAGTTGGAACAAACTGATGAAAAACAAAGTCATGAAATAAAAATGTTTTAGTTGGATTTTAGTATAGTCATAAGTAACAGGCTAGTCTTAAAAATGTTAGTAACATGGTGGTGGTTAGACTGTGGCTTAGCGTTTGATATTTGTTTCACTTTCCCTTGATAATCCTAAGGAAAACATTTGTACTTGAAATAAGAAATAAACAATAACGAAACAATTTTAATATTGTGATGTGAGGCTAACAGGTGAACCTTTTTTTTTCTGGTGCATTCAACGAGTGGTTTAACCAATTTACTGCGTAGGCCAATTTTTTCTTCTTCTGTGAACAGCGGTTGTTCCGTTTATGGGTTTCCATTGACATCCTGAGCGGTATTGACGAAAAAACAACAAAACACGATCGACCTCTTGTTCGGTAATAATGCTTGGGTGGATGTTTGGTTATTTGAAGTTAGGCTCAAAGCTACACAATTGGCTGTCTGAGCTCTGTCCATCACAGGTATCGAAACCCGGCTTGTGCCACTGAGGTGTTTGCGTGGATGTAGAGTGCTGCATACTCGTAAATATCCATTACCAGTTTACCCAGAAATTAAAAAAAATATGAAATCCCATATATGGAACAGTCGGATCACTACAACATCAGTGCTGGAGGATCTACATAAATACATCAGATCCCGATCAAGTTCAAAAATAATAAAAGCCGCAATGTACAGAAGCAAACAGTTCAACCCATGTACGTGACAACCGCACTGAATAAATTAATGCAAAACCATACAATCGCTAAAGATTCGCTTCTTTAAACTTTATGAAACACGCCTGTGTGTGCTAAATATGTTATTTAATAACTATTTATAAACTAACAACAACAGACTAGGCTTAGCGTATTGTTAGTGTGCCCGAACTGTGAATTCTAGAGTTTATTGTTCGTTTCCCTTTGACGCAAAAAACAAACAAGTAATTCACTTTTGGGACATGGTTGCGCCATAAGAGTGATTTTCAAATTCCACCATATGATTAGACAGGAGAAATGAAATAGTTGTAGTCGTGTGTGTGCCCAAATATCTCTTGTGTAATGTTGGACTAAAATTGTAAATTAAAGAAATAAAAAATCAAGTAGCAATACTTAAATATGGTTGTGTAAAAGCTAGAGTAACTAGAGTGAATTTTTATTTAGAGTGGAACCTTCTACATAGCAATTAGAAATAATCTTTATCCACCAGAAATGGGTGTGTTACGCACCTGGTGACATTTATTTTAAATATTGTACAAGAAAATGAAAAAAATAAGAAACGACAATGTTCATTTTTGATGAAACACCAATAGAAAACTTTGCTAATTAATTGAGCTGAAGGCCGAAAATCAAAAATGGGTATACGGATTACTGGACATTATGTAGAAATGGGTATACGGATTACTAGAAATTATGTAGAAATGGGTATACGGATTACTAGAAATTATATAGAAATGGGTATACGGATTACTTGAAATTATGTACAAATGGGTATAAGGATTACTAGAAATTATGTAGAAATGGGTATACGGATTACTAGAAATTATGTAGAAATGGGTATACGGATTACTAGAAATTATGTAGAAATGGGTATACGGATTACTAGTAATTATGTAGTTCCTATTGTCGAACTTTCAAACTGAGAACTTTTACTTGCTCACATTTCTGTTACTTGACCAACGACTTGTTTTTCCTTAACCTCAAAATAATCTATTTATTTTGTCTACTGTTCAGTTACAATTGGATCCAACTAGATATCATTTCGAGTAATTTTATGCTATTGGCTATTACAAGACTAAATATAAAGAACTAACATAAAATGAGTAACATAACACGTTTATACGTAAACTCTACAGAATTTCCAGCATTAATTATTGGAATTGATTGAAATGTTTTAGGGAGTTGATTGAGCTTGCTACTTTGCCACCAGCAAAAAAATTTTTATGTGACTCCTGTAACCAGAGGCATTGTAACCAACGTATATATAAATCCGCAAGTAATTCGAAGTATAAATAATCATGAAACGTATGTTCAAAAGCCAATAGAAACTTCACATGTCTGAATTATTTCTTTGTTTTAAAGAAGAGAAAAAAGTACGTTAGATAGTGACGTTTAGGACAACGCTGCAGCCCGAAGAGGTCCTAAAAGACTGCGTTTTGAAGTTCACGTCATTGTACCTTAAGAAGTCATATTAACGGTTAGGCCTTGTTGAGAATATTAATTTAAACAGCGGTCACAGTAAGAAACGACAGTTGTGGCGAAAGCTCCTAGGGCGGTAGCAACAGACATATGGGTAGGCAGAAACAGGTGAGATAGTCTCCGCCTTCCCATCTGTCCCAAGCAGGAGTTGACGGGGCAGGTCAGAACTCATTGTTGAAGTGTCAGAGGGCGTGGTCAAACTCTTAGCACGGGTTATGACAGAGTCGGTGCTAGATAATACCTTGGGTGCATGCTAAAGCTCTGGTTGATAAAAAAATTCTATAAAGTTCTTTCTTTGTTCTCGAAACAACTGGTGGCTGAATAAATTAGAAGTAAAACCCTCTACGTTATTATAGCAACAGTATAATAGCAGATTATGTGAGTTTATTATGAAAAAAATGTAACAAAAATGCTTACAGTTATAAAATTATTCCTCTCTTTCTCTTCTAAAGTGATTATTAGATGTTACTGGTAGCTAAAACAAATCATACAGTTCGGATGTTTAACAATGATGAGCTTACGAAACAAATTACATTAGATTTTGAAACTAAAACTCCTTTTGTTAGATTAATTTACTTAAAGAAACTGGAAAATTTGTGAAACATAAAAAAAAAAACGAATACGTTCAGGAAAAAGGAAATAAAGAATTATCTCTTTTTCATGTTCAGCAGCTTCAAAATCAGGAACATCAAGATTTCTGGTTATCAACTTTTCAGGAGAAACAGCTTTAAAAGAAATACATATATGTATTTGTACATATATTGTATTTTTTAAACTTTTCGTATTTCACTGAATCTACATAACATGAAACTCATTGTATCCGAACATTAAACCAGTACCTTCCTCTGAGGCTTAGCAGTAAGTCTGTGCACTTAATATCCTAAAAATTGGGTTTCTATACCCGTGATAGGCAGAGCGGAGATATCCAACAAACGAACGGATAAGCGAATACTCAACCAATCTAATGAAAAATTGTCCCACACTAATTGTATGTCCCCAAATATCTAATAAAAGGTACCACGTAGTTTTTGAACAAAGTTGCTTCTAGGATTACTATTTACGTTGAATAAGATCCGTTTTATATTTTATTAGATTGCTTCATATAACTTGCTAAAATGTTTTAGCTGAACAGTTTTTGTTGACCAGGTTGAAAAAAAGATAAAAAATATCCAGTTTGAGTAATAAATAGTTTCTAAAAACCTATGAGTGAAAAAAAAGAATATGAGAAAAATATATTACTCACACTATATTTCTTATATACAGTGCCAGTAAGGCGTTTTGTATAACACCAGAATTCCTGAGGCTGACTGGAATACCACATATATGGTTTGTTTGTTTTCGGAATTTCGCACAAAGCTACTCGAGGGCTATCTGTGCTAGCCGTCCCTAATTTAGCAGTGTAAGACGAAAGGGAAGGCAGCTAGTCATCACCACACACCGCCAACTCTTGGGCTACTCTTTTATCAACGAATAATGGGATTGATCGTTACATTATAACGCTCTCACGGCTGGGAGGGCGAGCATGTTTGGCGCGACGCGGGCGCGAACCCGCGACCCTCGGATCACGAGTCGCACGCCTTACGCGCTTGGCCATGCCAGGCCTCATATGTGGTAGTAACCAGTGTTAACGTGGATTGATCAATACTATAAGCTATAAGAAGGTCTTTCACGTAAATAAATATATTATTATTTAAATATGTGATAACTTAAGAACGTGCCATAAACAACATTCATAATAAAATAAACTAAGCATTAAATATTTTTAAAGCCGACACTCAGTACGACGGCAATTGGTTCTTGAAGTCAAACATTACGAGGAAAGAAGGTTAATGACACAGGGCTAACAGGAGCAGGAGGTCAGGGCTGACTTTTTCAGTTACGCAAGTGTAATCTATAATTGTCAAGTTCTGCGTGACACACACAAGAGGGCGTTGTTCCAAACCTCTCGTTAAAGTGTAAATTAGGCTTTAACCATTAATCAGTCTTTTCACTACTTAACAACTTCTACTCGAACACACTCGCACACATGCATTCATTTGTTGATGCATACTGCGTACAATGATAGTGTATGCTTAAGGTGTTTAGTATGTTTCTTTAAGGCCATCCAACTCAGGTTACTCGTATTGTGTGATTTTATTCAACCTCTCACGAAATGACTATTACATCTTTACTTATGAGAAACCAAAGTAAGCAAACTGCCAATTTCTAAGTTTTTAAGGTCCAGTCTTTTAATGGTGAAAGTAGGTCTTAAAATGAATATCAAGACATATATATATATAAGTGAGGCCTTATTATAAATATCAGGACATACATATAATAAAGTGAGGCCTTATAGTGAATGTCAGAACATATATGTATATAGAATAAAATGAGACCTTGTAATGAATATCAGTACATATATGTATAAAATAAAATGAAGCTTCATAATAAATATCAGGACCTAATGGTTAGAGCACTCGATTCGAAATTTAAAGGTCGTGAGCTCGATTTCCCTTCCCAGATTCTGGGGATTACTTGTCCTATAGAGTTACCAACATGACACATAACAGTATCGGTCGATCCAGAACTGGTCGTGATTAAGATGGTAAAAAGCCAAAAAACGACTTTCACAACAGCATGTCTCTTATACCAACCTTGTTTTAAGGTACTCTTTTGCACAGAATAATATTTTAACCTGTCTTAACAGCACACAGTTTAAGATAATTATTTTTCTTTTAATTTCGAACTATATTTTAGATATTGGTTCATGAAAAAATGTTATATTTTCATAGAGATTGTTTTGAAGTTACATTCAGTTATATTCAATATATTTTATTATCTATTGTTTCCGAAAATCGAGGCAAACATCGTAATAAAACAAATCCACCATATGAACCCGAAGTTTCTCACAAGTTCCATTGAAAATGCTTTACAGACAACAATTGTCTGTAACTTATTTTCCAAAGGACCCTAATCCTACACTATTTTCTCCAAATTAAGAATATTTATGAATATTTCTAGAACTATATATGTTTCCTACATGCAATTTTATCCATTATGTATAACATACTAAAAAATAGAAAACAATAACTGAATATTTATATTTTAAGTGAAAGCTCAAAGGGCATTTAGGATTACACACACTCTAATATTTATTTCAGTAGTAACTATAATAAAATGTTTATAAGACTCTTTTGAGGGCGAATCATACTCCTTCTGTTCGTATGTGCTAAAACTAAACAACAACTATGCAATGCGTTTAAACGCTGCTTTAGAAACATCTCTAAAACTTTCAACGATAAAATTCTGTTACTGATTCATGATAAACTTCTTAAACATAACATGGAATTATGTAGGTAATTTTTTTCATTGTCCTGCTGATATCATCACATATTTAGTCACCTATTAATTCAGAATCTTAACTAAGAACACCACAACCAGAGCTGTGTCAGCAGCAATTATTAAGGGCACTTGTCCTCATGCTGATTGGCGGCTGCCTCAGATAATAAGGGAAAGTTAAGGATGTAGAGATGATTACGTCCACGAAGTGGAATCGGATGACGTGACCCGGAAATGAGTTTATGCCATAGTTCTTGTTTGTTTCATGCTGTTGCTAAGGTTAGTGTTTATATAGATAACCAGTGTCAATAAAAACAAAGTTTCTATAGGAGGATAGTATTACTAAGATTATTTAGGTAGACTGTCTTACCAAAGATATGTTTCTATGGGTAGGTGATGTTTTTAGGCAGATTGTGTTATTAAGATTACTGTTACTAGGGCAGATAGTGTTACTACAGACAGATAGTTTAATTGGTTTATGAGCTCAATGTGTCTCAACATATAATTACATCATCATAATTGTACTTTTCACTTCTATATTTAATTATATATCTTTAAAGTTATAATTAAATCTCTTGTTTGAATGAGACAATTACTATAGTTGATTGTATTTTATTTAATCATTAATATGAGCATATCATAAAAGTTTGAGTACTTTACAAATAAAATAATTATTTTAACAATACAACTATTATTGCATAGTATATTATATATCTCGGTGCAAAGTTTTTATTACACACATTCTATCTTAATGTATCCGTCATATGAAATAGCCAAATATAGCAAAGTCAATAATTTACCGTATATACAATTATCCATACTGAAAAGGTGTGTTTTTCTTTTAGCAAAGCCACAACGGGCTATCTGCTGAGCCCACCGAAGGGAATCGAACACCTGATTTTAGCGTTGTAAATCCGTAGACTTACCGCTGTACTAGTGGGGGGTCCTAAAAAGGTTTTATTGCACCAGTTTTTCGTTTTTATAAATAACACCATTGCTTGAACAAGACAATTGTATTGTTTTTTCTCAGCCCAATGTATTTTTCATGATTTAAGTACCAATTTAGTACACACTAGAGTATAAAATTATAGTTTTTACTTGTATATTTAAATTGCATGACATACTTTTTTATTTTCTGACATTATATTTTAAGGTGCAGTAGTAATTTATAGTAGGGATTCACTGTTTCGGTGAATTTTCATCCACATAAATCTAAAGAAAAAATGATTAACTCTATTGGTTCAAGTATTTTCACAGAACTCTTTCATCTGGGGTCCCAGTGATTCCTTCTTGTAATGAAAAGGATATTTATTACTTTGTATTATTTATTTTATTTTATTATAATAAAATTATACTATATTATAATATATTATATTATTTATTTTATATTTATTATTAGTATGCTACTTTAGGTATATAATTAGATTTGAGGATAGAGATTCTGATGAGTAATAATATCAAATGGAGTACATGTGGATTCCACGTTTGATGTTGCTGGTGCACAAAAGTACAACTAATAAGAAGGGAAACAAAGAAGTACAATAAAAAAGTGTTAATTTTATAAAGACAAATATGGATTGATATTTACATAACCTAGCTAGCTATAGAAATATAGAAAAGTTCAATGTCACAAAAAGTATTGAAATAAAAAATAAAAACTATTAAATTTGAGTTACTTAAAAATTTTAACATTTTATCCCTAATTTGACTCAGACTAACATAATTAAAGTGACTTGTTGTTATTGGAAGCTGAACCTCTGTTGATGTAGTTACTGTTTAGCGCTCAATAACTTCCTGGTCATACACTGTGTAAATGTTTGGAGTAAGATTAGCTTCTTTATTGTGTTTGTATATTAAGTCAGTTTTCAACATGTATTTTTCCTTGATGTCAATTACCCACATATCATGTCACGTAGAGGAGCATGTCAGAGTAAAGATACCAATGTTATCGTGGAAGTACGTTATAAACACTTGATGTTTTGATTAATCCATCTTCTTGCTTCATCTCTGAAGGTATTTTCCAGTTTTCGTTACCATATTAGCTCAAATAATAGTAGCTGCAGAACCAATTATATGTTTGAAAACTCCCTATCATTGAACCTCTTGATTAATAGACTCATCTTTAGGTTGTTTATTTAAAGCGAATTATACACATATTCTTTTGTTGGTATACTCAATATTAAGGGGTCTAAGAGTATGAGTTGGACCTTTAAAGTGTATTTTATATACTACTGGTTAGCATTATCATATTGAATGTAAAGCAACACATTGATATTATATGTGTGGGAAATTGAAAGGTATAAAATGTATTCTAGTAGCCTTACTAGAATCGTGCTAGATTATTAGCATCTCTGACGTACCACTAGTAATAGTAACTTAAGATTTTAATTCTATGGTAACATTTAAAAATAAGAGACAGCTTACAAGTTTCGGACTGGTATAATAACATTTAATAGATATAACTCTGAAGCTTTCACTATAATTTTTCTTTGAGTAAATGTTTCATTAAACTAAAATTTTGAACAGTTAAACATTTTTTCTCTATTTTTTTCAAAACATTATAATGTATGTAAGAAAAATGGGAAAAATGTAAAAGTCAGTAATATATTTTCCCAGTAAGATTAAACAGTGTTCAATCAAATATATAGAGGAACATGTAACACAAAATTCCACAAAATTTGAACAGAAACTGAAACATTTACACCACGAATAACTTACCAACAAATGTAGATAGTATGAGGTAAAATCTTTAATTAAACAAATGTTATCTGTAAGCTTTATGACTCTGCCACTAGAAGTCAAATATACCATTTAAAATTTTAGAGTAATAAAGAACTTGACTCAAAGTAGTAAGGAGGGCATTTCAAACGCACCACAAGATGGAGCGTCCGAGGGGGCCAAAAATCAGGAAAGAGGCTATGTACTTAAAGATGACGAGGTCAGATTTCTCAGTTTTGTTACCATAAGGCACGTCGTTAGGGACATGTTATTAGACCGCCATAACAGGTGATCATAATGTCATAGCACCAAATGTTATCACCAGAGAGAAAGTTGCTAAGCCGCCATGACAGACAACCATGATGGATGATTGATTGCGTCATAGTAACACAAATTAGAGAACGTGTTTCCAGGCAGACATGGCTCATACATTCCATGCCTTATCATATCTATAGTTGATAACTCATTCATTCATTCTAAAGAGGATGTTTAACGCTCTTTAATATTATTACCATTAATTAGTCCTACAGGGACAATATAATAATTAAAACTTATTCATTCAAGTAATTAAATATTTTAAATACAAAATTGTTAACTTACTGTCCTTAGCAGCAGCAATAGGTTTATTTTAAATCAAAGCCAAGACAAATGTTTTGTGTGTGTAAACATTTCCATTAGGATTTATTACACTGACGATCAATGTCAAAAGAATTACACACATAACATATTATTTATGTAAATTATGTTGTAGAACACCATTTCCCATGCTGGCATTCTATGTATTATGCTTTAAACTTCAAAACTGCCTTTGATAATACTAAAAATACATGAGATATATGACTAAATTCAATTATGTTACAAGCCTAGTAATTCACTTTTACTACAACTAAAAATAATAAATGATTTAGTATTGGTTATTTATATATTTTCTATTAAAAGCTCACGAAACATTGAAATTAATTAATAAGAGCATTCTCAAACATGTGTCAAAGATGATCACGTGGCCGCTTATGTAGTAGGAGAAGAATGATGATATCATTGTCTTAATACGCCACCAGCTGTTAGAAAGAAGAAACTTTTAATATTTTAGGGCATCTCCACATATTATTCTTTAAACAAGTAGTTTACTAATAATTAAAAGAGCAGAAATATTATTACATGGTAGTCACATGGTTACTTATGTATAACAATTGAAGGTAAGGTTGCTCTTGTATCAAATAACTGCTGTATAGAAAAATTACCACAATACCAAAAATTATTTGATAATCATAATCGTAAAAAAACGTTAGTTACAAATCAGTTATTTAATCTTTGATTATATCAAACACTAATACTTCCTTACATGAATTTTGAAACTGTTATAGTAACGTGAATAATCTTTCATTTACACTTTATCAAATGTGTAAAAGAATCGCCAGAGTATCGTGATTTTCTTACACGGAGCTCACAACTTATTATACGAGTAGATTATTATACTGTATTTAGTATATGTAAGTAAAATTTCGGATTTGAGTATCACACATTTGTGAAGAAAGTTTCAAAATACGCTAAAATTATATTTACAAAAGCTTCTTAATTTACAATCAAATGTCTATTTTAGTATTTGATGGTTAAATTACTCAACATGAATATTAGTTTATAACAAATCTCTATTTGACACAGAAAACTCATGTTTCATTATAACCCGATGTAAAAGTGTCAATAAACGTATGTAAAAATTACATATTTGACAAGCATACTGAAACATTTGTGAACAAACCTTTAAGATATGTGGTATGTTTATAAAATACTAACAGTTTATTATCTATCGTTAAAGAATAAACTTTGCAACTAAAACGAACAGTATGTTTAACATACATGTAAGTCTATCGTAATGGAGGACCTAATTTCCAGTTCACTAGCTCGTGAGTCGTTTGGAAATATTTAATAACTGTTATATGATTTTAACTAATACTTTGATACATTTACAGCTGACATTACAAACTCTACTACTGTCATTAGGTTTTCCGTCGGCAATAAACTTATATGTTATTTTACAACTGTGATTGCCAATTAATTTTCGGTAATGTGGTGATTTTTCTATGAGACAAATATTATGATAAAACAAGTGTATACAGCAGCTATTAAAAACAAGGGCAATCTTACCTTCATGTTCTGTGTCATTGACCATGTGACAACGACCTAAGAATAGTTCTGCTATTTTAGGTATCAGTAAAGTAATTGTTTAAAGAATAATATGTGGAGATGCTCTAAAATATTAAAAGTTTCTTCTTTCTAACAGCTGGTGGCGTATTAAGACAATGATATCATCATCCTTCTCCTACTACATAAGCGGCCACGTGATCATCTTTGACACATGTTTGAGAATGCTCTTATTAATTAATTTCAATGTTTCGTGAGCTTTTAATAGAAAATATATAAATAACCAATACTAAATCATTTATTATTTTTATTTGTAGTAAAAGTGAATTACTAGGCTTGTAACATAATTGAATTTAGTCATATATTTCATGTATTTTTAGTATTATCAAAGGCAGTTTTGAAGTTTGAAGCATAATACATAGAATGCCAACATGGGGAATGGTGTTCTACAACATAATTTACATAAATAATATGTTATGTGTGTAATTCTTTTGACATTGATCGTCAGTGTAATAAATCCTAATGGAAATGTTTACACACACAAAACATTTGTCTTGGCTTTGATTTAAAATAAACCTATTGCTGCTGCTAAGGACAGTAAATTAACAATTTTGTATTTAAAATATTTAATTACTTGAATGAATAAGTTTTAATTATCATATTGTCCCTGTAAGACAAATTAATGGTAATAATATTAAAGAGCGTTAAACATCCTCTTTAGAATGAATGAATGAGTTATCAACTATAGATATGATAAGGCATACAATGTATGAGCCATGTCTGCCTGGAAACACGTTCTCTAATTTGTGTTACTATAACGCAATCAATCATCCATCATGGTTGTCTGTCATGGGGGCTTAGCAACTTTCTCTCTGGTGATAACATTTGGTGCTATGACATTATGATCACCTGTTATGGCGGTCTAATAACATGCTCTTAACGACATGTCTTATGGTAACAAAACTGCGAACTATGATCTGGTCATCTCCAATTACATTACCTTGTTCCCTTTTTTTTTTTCGGCATGCATGTGGCGCCTTCTTTTGTGCGTCTAAAGTGCCTCCTTTGCTACTGCTAATACCAAAGGCAGCAATTAAAACTTGTAGTCGTATATACTTATTTGTCTGCCAATGACTCAACGTACATCTGACGGTTTAAAGGCGAATTTTCAGCAAATTTAATAATTGCCTTAGAAACTGTACTTTGGTTAGTTATAATTCCTATGTGGTTGCCATATTTTTAAACACTTTAGTTTTTGAGTAAAAAAATGAAACAAAATATGCGGGTCCTCGAACTCAAGTTCCTCTCGGTCGTTCGGCTTTTTCCGTGACGTTTGACGTAATAATTGTCAAACACGCTTCGTTGCGCGCCGGCCATTTTGTTTATTTCAGTGCTGGTGTATTATGTAAATCTATCGGTGCTTTTTTCGGATTACATACTTTGTGAGACTATTTTTTGTCTTGATATTGCTACTTTATGTTTGTTTTATGATATCATGGTTACTGGTCAACAAATTCATGGTATGATGCTTCCAAGACATCGATATTCAGGCATTTTCCATCAAAGTCTCGAGTCTGGGTAATGCACTCTTCATCTTTTAATCGATTTGACACCTTGTCGTATGAGCGACAACAAACGCACTCTTTCCTGGTTGGCATCTGCTCGCATAAACCACACCTACAACTTGCACAACCATACGGAATAAGTCATATAAATTATACATTTATGGTAAATATTAAATTAACTATTCAGACTGCTACATCTAATTTGATGTTATTGACAGAATTATAACGTATAATTAAAATTCATTTTGTTAGGAGTCATAAATACCCGGTACAATGATTGTGGAAGGGCCGAGTATTAATAACCATAATCGGCAAAGCATAAACAAATATAACAAAGTCTGTGATACCATTAATTTATAAACACCTGACAAGTTTCGAGATGCTTAAAATTGCACGTGAAATAATACAGACCATATTTGTTGTCATGACTTAGGCTTACCATTCTTCCACTGGGCACTTATCAGTATCACTCACAGCTCCGCTACTCTCGCTTGTGGAACTGTCCTCATCACTAGAACTTGTCAGATCTGTGTCAAAAGTAACTGTTCTAGGTTCGTTCAGAGTAGGTTTGAATTGATATGGTGCTACTCGACACTGTTCAGAACACAAAGTCAAAACAGACTTCGCCTCTGTTTCTCCATATGCACTGGCCATGTTTATTTACATTCAACGAGCTGACGTTGGCGGTTTGTTTGGCAACTATTACGTCACAGTACTTTTCCTAGCGGCAAACGTAAAAACTAAAACGTTCGGATTGCCGCTCTGAAAGGGCTCTTTCTGCATCAAGTTCTATGTTTCATTTATTAGCACATATTTTTTTTGAAAAATGTAAACCTGCCAAATTAATCAATAGGAGTAGTTCTTATGACTGCAAAGTTTTCTTTTTTCTGTAAAATTCACCTTTAAAACGCTGAAAATCAAGCAGAGATATCCACGGTGTCGTTGCAGAAACGGTAAATTGTGCAGCTTTGTGCTTTAAAAAAAACAGATAAACAGAATACACTTAGTCCTAACACACATGCTAATTAAATTATCATCATAGGATGTTTTATTCAATGAATCATAAAACTGAAAAAAATAAAATAAAATTAGAAGTCAAAAATACTGTCCAGTCAGTGAAATCATAATAATTTCGTGGTATTATTTTCAAATAAAACTTTATGTAATTTGATCGTTACTGAGCACCAAACTACACAGTAAGGAACCTGTACTTAATTACAGCCGGAATACAGGCAATATTTAAGAATTATTACTAATTATATCAAAAATAATGTAAACAGCAGAGAGAAATATTATCTTCTATTGATAAAATAAACTATTTTTGAAACTAAAAAAGCTCAACACTACCAAGGAAAGACGGTTTTAGTTTATTCGTATTAAAAAATATTCTGTTCTATTAAAAATGTTTTAGCAACAAATCGATGACTCCTCAACAAGTCCTCATATGTAAAGTCTTTTTAATAGAACGTACACAACCCTCAGTATTTCAAGTTTCTGTAAAACTTCATGTATATTGCACATGTTGACTTTTCCTTGTTTATACAAGTACAATAAATCAATGGAATAATGCTATAAACCATATACATTTCCAGTGACGACACTAACTCATATATATTTAGTTTAATTTTCCCCTTGAGTAGTTTGATCATCAGAAGAGATATATTATTTGCAGCACAGAAATAAGTGACCGGTAAAATAAAAGAACAACAAAAACTTCCTGATATCCATTTACGTGTGACAAGACTTACTATGTAACCTTCAGATATCAAATTAGCTTTCAACTTGTTAACTTTGTTTGTCATTTTTTGTTTCGAAATCAGACCTGAGAAAAGACAGTTCCAAGAACTTATAATATACCTTGTGTGTATTTAGTATGATAGCTATCTCGCGTACATTGTTTTATTTTACTGTTGTAAGTTTCTTCATTTAGCGTTCTATATACAAAAATGTACTGTAAACGTGACGAATATATAAACTGGGTGTAGTTGCACGTGGACTCTTGTGTAAACTGAACTCAATTTTCTATGTCACGGACTGCACGAGTAATATTGCCCGCGTGCCTTAAAGCAATAGACTGAAACCATTAAAACATTTAGTTTCACTACAATGAAATAAAGTGCTCTCAAAGTAATGTATAAGCATCTATGCGAGTTTTCAATTTTTCAATTTCGTGTGCTTTTAATGAAAAATTGTACATAAATAGTAAAAACAAGTAATTCTAAAGCGATCGTGTAGCAACGAATATAAGAAGGTAGTTAAGAATTACAATGTAATATATCTGTTTTTATCATCCTTATAACACAATGATTACAAGTAGTATATCTTTTTAATGACTAAACAATGGAAACTATAAACTGATGGAAATTTGTTAATGTAGAAGATGAGCAATCTGTAACTTGTAACCGGTAACATTTCGAAGAAGGTGAGTAATCTGTAACTTGTAACCGGTAACATTTCGAAGAAGGTGAGTAATCTGTAACTTGTAACCGGTAACATTTCGAAGAAGGTGAGCAATCTGTAACTTGTGACCGGTAACATTTCGAAGAAAGTGAGTAATCTGTAACTTGTATATTGGTAACATTTAAGAGTGAAAAATATTTGTTTTTCTACAATTTTCGCGCCAGTAACACAGAGAGAAGAAGAGAGAAAGGTTCGGCTTTTTGGGAGACTTATGTTTGTAACACATGTAAAGTGTCGAGCTGATCAAATTCTTGAGTAAATAAGAACACAAAGAAGGAAAAACGGTGTCAGAAAGAGCAAAACACAACCTGTGGTAAAAAAGAAAAACATTTTAATTATCTAAAAAAGGATTTTTTAATTAATTAAAAATTTAAAATTTGCAAATCAGTAATGCAGAGAAATGGGTGGACTTTCTAAACATTTTATGTTCGTAAAACATATAACGATACGAACTTTCTGAACGTTATATACCGGTAGTACGGACAGATTTTTTTTTTTTATAATTAAGCGCAAAGCTACATAATGAGTTATCTGTGCTTCGCCCACCACAGACATCGAAGCTCGGTTTCTAGCGTCATAAGTCCGAAGACATAGTGCTGTGCCACTGGGGACTACACGTAAAAGAAAAAAGTTTTCCCCAAGTTGTGTACTTGTAACACATGCAGAAAGAGAAGTGAGTTTTCTGGAAGGCTTTACCGTAAAGGTAACACATCAAGAAGTACAAACCACTCACACCATTATACAATAGTATGTTGTCTGTCAGTTAGTCAGTAGACACTGTAATTATCTCATATAAGTGACGTTTAATATTGCAGTTTGTACTGTTGTGACGTTATGTGCACATGCAATGAATCATGAGCATAATTATGTACTTTGTAAACTACAACACAGTATTATATATAAACTTAAAAACAAGAAATCAAAAATTCGTTACTCTTAGCTCTCGTTTTATTTGCTCAGGAAACCGAACACTTTCAGGGGTCTCTACAGAAAGTTTCTAGTAAATTCAATATGTGAAGTGTTCGTTTGTTTTTTCATAAAAGAGATAAAATATTTGCTATTTGGAAAAATGTACTTCAACATCCAACTGAAATACAACAGTTTGGTTAATGAGAAAATTATAGTTTAAATAGTTCTTCATCGTTTCTGTAGGAAATCAACCAGAACCTGAACCGTAAGCTAATCACTCAAAGTCCAGTTTATTACCTTCAATATAATAAATGCTGAACGAGGTTGCTTTGTTGCTTTTTTCAAGAAAAGTTTAAGCTAGTTTCAAGTCAGCAAAGTTTTCCAATACATTTTACATTTATAAACACAAAAACACGGATCTGTCAACATACATATATTTGTACATATTTCATAACTGATGGTTTCAATGAACAAGCAGTTGAAGTTTACACCGGTCTCTAGTTATATAGACATGCTGATATCTTTAAAACTCCGTGAATTAGTGTTACGATGGAGTTTTTAAGAGTAAGCATAAAAAAAAAAAAACGCAAGGGAAAAAAAAGGAAAACTGACTCTGCTTAGAAACATAAAATGATATACAGTGGAAAGTCATGCGAAAACTTTCCATTACTATGGGAAATGAGCCACTGAAAAACTGAGGATATATTTTGGTAGTATATTATTCGCGTGACCTCTTGGGCCGAATTCTAATTAAGTTTGAATATAAGACGTAAAAGCTGTTTGCTTTATCATTCCATTATAACTTACATGTTTTTTAATACTTTGAACAAGCTTCGCTAAAAAGAAACATTTTTGCTTTTGTTTTGTTTGGACTTTTCGCCCAAAGCTTCGTAGAGGTATCGACATTCCTAATTTTGATGTTTGTTTGAATTTCGTGCAAAGCTGTACAAGAGCTAGTCGTCCCTAATTTAGCATTTTGAAACTAGAAGGAAGGCAGCTAGTCATCACTACCTACTGCCAACTCTTGGGCTACTCTTTTACCAACAAATAGCGGCTAAAAGAGCGAGCTTGTTTGCACTAATTTTGAAATGGCAGACGAAGGGCTACTTTTGTAATACGAAATAATGGGAGTTGGCCAACACTGTCAAACGTACGCTTGACTCCAAAGTATGTATTTGTAGCTTAAGTTTTAGTTGAATTTAGAATATTTCTAAATGATATTTTTCCTTTCATATAAAGTAAATGTAGCTGATATTCGAAAATACGTAAGTAGGCATGTTGAAAATTCCATTATTTGTTTGTTCGCTTGTCAAACAACACGCTACGCAGACCTAGAGCTAAACGGCCAGGGCACAGATCTCTGTGATTCATCCATAACCATCCCTAGTTCTAAACTCTTAACCAGAGGAAAGGCAGCCAGCAGACAGAACCTGCTGTCTAAAACTACTACCACTGGAACACGAATCCCGCATATCGACATTCTGATAAACTAAGCACTGAACCACGCCTGAGGTTACCACTTTTTAATAACAATGAAAATTTGCTTTGTATTGATCAAATCCGTGAACGGTGAAACATTTCACCACAGTTTGATTAATAATTATGATATATATTAATACAGAAATTTGTAAGGTATACATAGAATAACAAGCGTGTTCCTTAAGTGCAATAAACATCTGAAATACATATAAATTATCAGAACCTATGAAAGAGAAAAATAATCAAATTGTTAATGTTTCGATCAAGTGACGTTTTGTCAGAATATCAAAAACACAATTATTTTTTCTTAAAACATAGAATGTTTCTTCGCATTCTTAAGCGACTAATATTTATTTATTCTGTAACTCGAAAGGTGACCAAAGTGTATTTTTTATTGTTGTTAAATATTACAAATATCGAAGCCGTGTTGTTACTGAATACTTATTGGGACGCCTCTCAAACTTCTTTAGTCACACATATACAGAGAGACACTAAAAGAGTTGGAGTAACATTTTTACTCACACCTAACTAAAGAGACACTAAAAGAGTTAGAGTAACATTTTTACTCACACCTAACTGAAGAGACACTAAAAGAGTTAGAGTAACGTCTTTATTCACACATATCTAGAGAGACACTAAAGACTTGTTTGTTTTTTGAATTTCGCACAAAGCTACTCGAGGGCTATCTGTACTAGCCGTCCCTAATATAGCAGTGTAAGATTAAAGGAAAAGCGGCTAGTCATCACCACCCACCGCCAACTCTTGGGCTACTCTTTTACCAACGAATAGTGGGATTGATTGTCACATTATAACGCTCCCATGACTGAATGGGCGAGCATGTTTGGCACGACCCTCAGATTACGAGTCCACACCTTAACACGCTTGGCCATCACTAAAGACTTAGAGTGACGTTTTTACTCACACATATAAAGAGAGACTAAGGACTTGGGGTGATGTTTTTACTCAAATCGAACTACAGATAGATTGAAAACAGGAAAATGTCTTTACTTGCACCTAACTAGAGAGACACTGAAATCTTTGTAAAATGTCTTTAGTTATAACTACCGAGAGTTTCAACCTAAATGTTTCACTCCATGTTCATCACAGTAATTATTTATTATGTCATTGTTTATGTTTCAGATTTGTTCTCATTATTTAAGTGCTAGAAGCAAACCATTCTATTTTGGGCTCTTTTTGTTGTTGTTTTTTTTTGCACGGAACGAACATGATCTCGTTTAATACATATTGCAACTTTATATTAATATAATATATTTTGGTTCTGAAGAGTTTAATGTTCGTTCTCACAATATTTTTATTTTAATGTGAAAACATGTTATTAAAAAATGATGGAAACAAAGGTACATTCGCCGTGTTTGTTTGTTGTTGTTTTTTTTTTCTTCACGCAGACCCTTCAAAGCAACATTATAAGTCTGCGATCGAATTGAAGAGCTATAGTGATTAATATTATCTAATAAGCAGACTACGTAACTCTAATGTTTGTGACAGTAGACAGATTAATGAAAAGTTTCCTGTAGTGTTGATATACCTAACATTATTTCTTGGAACAGTCTTAAATAAAAAAACGTAATTAAATTTCATGTACACAATCTCAATACGTTAGATATTAAGTGCAGTTTTAATGTTCATTTGTCACGGATACATACAACAGCGAATGATAGGATAAATTAGGTCTCTATGTCACCTTGTTTTCATTGAAATTCACATTTTGGTGAAGAAAATAAATAACAAATAAATATGTATAATTTATCATCAAATGAGGAGAACCATTTTGGTGATGAGATGTTTAGAATGAGATTTTCGAAAATAAATTTCCAAAAGGCAAAAGTAAAAGAGGTATTTGGATTACTGTCTTATATTGTGAAACAAACCAACAAAAGATATCCATTTTTGTAAACGTATATAGTCTGCATAAACTTCTCTAGACAACTCCATAAAATGCACTGTCGTGAAGCATCATTTCTTGATATACCAATAAAGAAATCTAACAAAAAAATCTCTCGTCTTTATAGATCTATATAAAGACAGTGATACTCATTAGTATTTGAGTTTTTATTCATTCCATATCTGCCCTCCAAAAAGGAAAATTCCAGGTAAATGTAGAAAATCCAAATAATTTAGGCTTAGTAAAATCCGCACAAAGTATTCGGACTTCAACATAAAGCCAAAATCTAACTTCAAAACGAGGAAGCCACATTGAAACTAACCTGCAAACGGATTGAACGGGTAACGAAGAAAACTTTATTATAAGTTTAACACAGTAACAAATGTAGAACGTTTCGATAAGGTTTTGTCACCATCGAGTACAATTAACTTACTTAATCACAGGAATATATATATATAGTATTAAGTAAAAAAGTCGTATGACCAAAGATTGCTTAACGGCTTAGTAAAGGGATTTCTGTCCTCCAGGATGTTAGATGTTTTGTTTCATAAAAATAGCTTTATTTTATTTATGTTTGTTGATGTCCAGTTCGTCATCTAAAGTTACAGTTTTTATGGTTTGTAAGGGTACTAAATGTCCTTGGTTTTTTTATTATATTCGGTAAATCTAGTTTCCAGGTTTCTTACGGTTTCACCAACTTAGAGAAGCTGCTACACATTATTTTATAAATAATGTAGGAATTATGTGATGTTACATAATTCTTAGTTACTAATGACTTTAGTTTAAGATCTTGTATTTGAATAATTGGAAGTCACATATTTCATGTATAACAACAAGGTTTGTCCATTATTTATTTATTTATTTTTGAACTGATTTCCGGGATAAATACTAAACTACAGCGTAGTTTACACCAGCTATATATTATTGTTGAAGAAATCTCAACAACTGCTAAACGGAAACCTCAAAACTCAACTGGCAAGCAAAATTAATATTAATGAGCCAACCAACAACATTGCAGTTTACTATTGATTCCAGAAATCACAAAATAAGTAATTTTGAAATCGGAAAAGACCTTCAAAGTTAACACCATAATGAACTGTAAGTCTACAAATCTTGTGTATTATATAACGTTCCTATCCGCATATCACCGATAGAGTTTTTACTTTGTAAATCCATAAACTAACTATTGACCCATCTGAATCATCAACGTGCAATATTTCACCAAGTAAATATTGAGGCTTGTTGCAAGAGACAACTTGTAAGTTTTTGTTTTAAAGAATGTTTTCAAGCAGTGAAATAGAACGCAAAGCAAATTACGTATATGTCATAGATTTTTTATAGTATGAAGATGATATATGTTTTTAATTTCATTTTTTTAAATTTTTATCTTCTTCTAAATTTCTAACTGCATTCATAATGTTACTCTCAAAACTATTATTGGTATCTAAAGAGTCTAACTTGGACGAAAGTCTTCACTTTAAATAAATAATTGAAGCATTTCACAAGTTATTATGAAATATGTCAAATTTAGCAAACTCGGACTAGCGTATTTCGCAATACCCGAAGCTCCAATGGTTACATACCTACATGCTAATATTGTTGTCGTCTTTCCAGAGTATTAAATAAAACTTAACAACATAAGATATTGGAACCAATTGAAATAAAGCAAGTATTTTTGTTTAATTCTCATTGAAAAAATCAGTTTACTGGAATTTAAGGCTAGAAGTTATTAAATCTTACTGACATTGAAGATGGCATTGAAATTTGAAAGTGTCTTTCACGTGTTACAGGCCTCAAATACACACACACACCACATTCCTAAAGCTGTATGTGGAATGAGATTTGCAACAGCGATCCAACACTTTTAAAGCAGTGTGGTTGAGTGTGAAAAATGACTTTATGGCGTAATTACTTTCGGTATGCTCGCTTCTGGTTGCTTTCAAAAGTTTACTGGATTTAGTATGAAAAGTGCGAAATACCTTTATGAATGAATAATCGTAAATCAGTAGCAATTCTTCTTTCTGTATCATTTCTCTTCTTCTTCTTTTAAGTTGGAAATTTACCAGGAAAATGGATGTTCCTGTTTAAGAAGGGAAAAACGAGTCAGAGTCTTCGCGCAAGATATAAGAATGAAGATTTAGAAGTAAATCTCGAAAACAAGATAAAGTATTCAAAAAATATTTTTTTCGCAATTGTTGAAAGAGAAAAAGAAATTCAAAACATTAAACATTTTTTATCTTGAAATTAATTACTTTTATTGTTTGTTTGTTATTAATTTCACGCAAAAAAACACACGAAAGCTATCTATTGCAGCTGTCTCTATTTAGCAGTAAAAAATTAGACGGAAGGCAACTAGTCATCTCCACCCACCTCCAACTCTTGGGCTACTTTTTTGCCAACGAATAGTGGGATTGACTTATATAATGTCAGTGTTTGTTCTGATTTAAGTACCATTTAATCGTGTTTAATGTAAGCCTAATGATAAAGCGTAATAAATTTAGAACAAGTGTTTTGTAAGGACAGTAAATGTCATACACTATCTAATACAAACAGTTTCTGGTTCTGTTTTTAGTTGATCATAATATTTCAATTAGCACATAGAAGTGGTAAACTTTTCCTGGGAGTGTTCGTTTTGTTCCTCGTTGGTACACCGATAAGTCTACGGATTTACAACGCTAAAATCAGAGGTTCGATTCTCTTCGGCGAACATAGCAAAAAGTCCGCCGTGGCTTTGCTATAAGGAAACACAAACTGTTAGTTTTATATGAAACTAACTCTAGGTTAATAGTTTGTTCTGTTTTTACTCTTCCTTTTTTAATTTCCGTCTTTAAAACTAACACTATTTATTTCCATTTTGACTTGAAACCGTAATAAAAATCTTCAAGATTATTTAAAAAAGTCTTTATTCATACATACGTTACATAAAAAGATGACTTACCAAATCTGGTACGAAGCGAAACTGGTTTCATGATATAGCCACGTGTTACTTATCTGCAATTTTATCTTGCTTATTTTTTCTACTCCCTTTGTTATCTTTCACTTTTCCATCTGCTTGAACGTTTATCGTTCGATCCGTGTAAGCTGACCTTCGGTATCAGTTCTCAGTATTTGAGTTAGGATTTTTTTTTATCTGAGCTACACTCTGAGTTTACATTTCTATCAGTCTGTAAGTTGATATTAAGTTTTCTCAGTGAGTGTTTAAGTGATCACAAAATACTGCTAAATTGTTTATTTAGCTTATTTGGAGCTAGTAATTCTACAGGCTCTAACCAACTCTGTCGATAGAAACTTGGAAAGTTACTTGAGATACAGTTGATTAAACAAAAAAGTTGAAAAATAGGAAGTAATAACGCTTTATTAAAGTTTCCTACTATATTTCTACTTCGTTTATTATATAACTGGATCTAGTAACAATTAGAAATAAACGTAATAACTGTTTTGGGACACATCCACCGTTTTGTTAAGATCTACTATATGTTAAAGCTAAATTAAAGGATTGCTATAGCTTTTAACACAAACTCTTCAATTTTAATTTCAAAACTGAGTTTCATATCTATTATCGTTATTCATTTTAATGTTTTCTAATCTATTTCGTATTCTTTACTTTCATATTTTGTGCCTGTTTCAAGTGAGTGAATTACCTCTTACCGTGTGTTCACAGAATCCACGAAATACCTTGATTATTTGTTACCGATCAGTAAGTCCACTTTCTATACATGACTCCTGTCAGTATTCTATAGTTCCAACAATTCACATTTCCTACTTAAACTGTTCAGGTAATTTTTAACTTGTGAGTTTTAGTTCTTTCCAGTTGGTATCTCTCTTATCACATTTAATTGACGGTGTGGATGTTGATTCTTAAACCTGATACTGGTTTACACATTTTTCTTACAATTCTCTGCAGGATTCACCTACCAATGTAGATTTTAATTAATCAAAGTCTAAATATCATTGATTTGATATATTTTCTACCTTTTCATTCACATTTTACGATTCACAGTAAGTAGTAAGAATTATTGTTATTTTATTTTTATCTATTATGTTGTACATAATAATATTATTTGTTAAAATATTTTGAGCTAATGAAGAACATGATATTAGTAATACAGAATGAAATAACTAAATTAATTTTAGCAATGCTGACTTGTTAACAATGTTTAAAGATTTTAAAAGTAACGTCAATCTTTACTTTATGAAATTATGCTTTATAACAATACTTGGTAGTCTTGTGGTGAAAGTGAACTTCTATAATTATAGATATGTTTTCTCTTAGAAATTTTGTGATCTATAACATCTCTCTCAGTTTTTATAAACGCCATTTGAGAGTTTGCAGAAGTTTACTTCTAGTCCAAACGGTTTGGATCTAATTTATTTATATCTATCTCTTAGGTATCAATTGATATTGGTATCAATTTATCTCTTTCACGAACAATTAACACCTTTAAAGCATCTAGAGAATTATCTTTTTATATCCATCTACTTACATTTATCTTAATATGATCACCTCATGTATCACTTATAAATATCTCACTCGGTGAGATTTTATAAAGGAAGTTGTTTCGTTATCAAAGCCACATCTGCTGTGTCAACCAAGAGGAGTTGAGCTCTGGATTTTAGTGTTGTAAATCCATCGACTTGCCGCTGTTCCACTGAGAAGTTGGCCAATCTAAAGTCTCTTAGCAAACCTTAAGCTAGCAACTGGATTATCGCATATTTCACTATAAACCTTTACTTATAGTCATATTATAGTTATGTTTTAGCCATAAAATCTTGAATCTACACAAAAATAATTTATATCACTTGACTTTTTGAATTACAATTACAAAAAAAAAAAAACACACATATACACACACAGTTACTTTTATCATTGTATAATAAGTTGTTTATCTTCTTACGTTTCGCACTTTCTTGTTTTGTTTTATTAATGAACAATGAATGACGTTGTGTTTCCAGTAACCATATGCTTATTTTTCAAATTAATTTTCTTGTTTCATACATATGTAACCAGTCCAAATATGCACTCTTTGACATACCTACAAATCCTCCAGTGGAACAGCAGTAAGTCTTCGGATTTACAACGCTAAAATTAGAGGTTCGATTCCCCTCGTTGAATAGAGCAGATAGTCTCATGTAGCTTTGCTATAAGAAAACACACACACATACTTAAAAGGCAAATCATGAATAAAAAGAGGGGTCGAAAGGATACAGAAAAATTCCAGCTTTCTTTTTTTATAGGGGTTTACATTTGCGAGTAAACATTTTCAGGGACATACAAACAAAAGGCCCACTCATGTCTTCATATGATGAGCAGAAGCAGAGTCTTCATCCCTATGGAGGCATGGAATTTATACACAATGTTTGCCGGTTCGGCGCGAGCGGAGCGAGCTCCCTCGGGACAGAAAGGGCTATTCAAACTTTACGCTCCTTTCCGATTAGCTTATGCATTAGAGAAGGTACTTACCTAAAGCTCTGCTGTCCGGAGCAGTCCACCGAAGAGATGAAGGTTTAATCCGGCCTTTATGCAAAAATTTTTCTTCTGGAGAAAAAAACCTCCATCACGACTGGTATATGATAAGCCCAGGGATAAAGTTCAGCTTACGCTACTGCGAATGCTCTAAAAGGTCAGCTGAGACAAGACTGTGTGCATGATACCAAATACGTATTCCTTCGCCGAAATGTTTGCGCGTATATATATATATATATGCCAAAAAAATTACAAAATAACAATTCTAAATAATAAAATCACTGAAGACAACAAATGTCTTATAACACACATTTGGTATTCCAGAATATGTTTGTTACTGTTTTCACAGAAGTTTAAGTATGCTTGAAACTTCAAATAAATAAACATAAACTTTTTATTTCAGCAAAATTATAAATGCACATTAGAAATAAGAAGAAC
Organism: Tachypleus tridentatus; assembly: GCF_004210375.1. Lineage (NCBI taxonomy): Eukaryota > Metazoa > Arthropoda > Merostomata > Xiphosura > Limulidae > Tachypleus > Tachypleus tridentatus. The sequence goes on along the minus strand of NC_134837.1, from coordinate 102,490,766 downwards.
AATGGAAAGCGTAAGCTGTTTACTTGGCCCCCTGTGGCTCAGCGGTATGTCTGCGGACTACAGCGCTAAACACCGGATTTCGATATCTGTGGTGGGCAGAGCACAGATAGCCCATTGTGTAGCTTTGTGCTTAATTCAAAAACAAACTTTTAACTCAAAATAATGGATAAACATATAAATCTTGTGTGAAAATAGTGATCATTCTCCAGCCATATTTTCTTGCTAGGAAGATCTAATTACAGTGAACAAATAGTATAGCAATCAAAGAATTAAGTCATATTTTAGAAACTGATAACAGAGAATGGCTGCCATATTCAATAATTTGTCATTTTTACTTATATTTGCAGTGAAATGGAGGTCATGTTATAAACGTTTTTCACTGATATTATAGGCTCTTTATATATTTATCTATTTTTAATGTTGTATGGCACAGTTAAATTCAAATATAATAATTAATAAATTTTGCAATTTAATTTCAATATAAATTTAAAACGTATTATTAACCTATTTCTTACCCAAAATTTTTAAACACTTTACTCACATAAGACTGTTCCCTGGTATTAAATGAGAAAGAACTGGAGTTGGGCAATTTTTTTCTTTTCCTGTGTCATTTACTCGCGTAAAGCTGCGTAAGGGTTAGCACTAGTGGTCCTTAATTGTGAGTTGATGAATCAGCTGAAAGACAGCTAGTCAACAGCTCCCACTCTTAGAATAGTCTAACTGAATAGTGGAATCTGAACTCGCTCGTATAACACGCCCACAGTTCCAAAGTGCAAAGACTGATTTTACAGCAACCGTACATGAGCCATGGACCTTCGAATCCATAGTTCGGCAAGCTAAAGGCTTTGTCTGGCCTGAAGTTGGACAACAAAACTACGATCATATGATAGAAATAAAAGATTTTGTGGTGTAAATGTTGATTATTTTAATGATAGTGACTCCTCTTTTTTCCCGTATTTTGGATATTTTCCATGAGCTCGAAAAGCACAGCATCCTAAATTATTTTTGTGAAGTTGTTATATTAGGGTCTTTATCATTATCACGTCCTCACGACATGCCACTGGACAAAATTATGAAATAAACGATCGTCAAGGTGAAATTAAAAGAGATTTAAAAAATTCTCGAACTGTCTACATCTTTCCAATTAAATTCTAGTACACTTTCTTTTCTCGGTATAACTGGCTATTATCAATACGAAGTTTGAGAAATGCGCAGTAGCTTAATTTCACGTGATGACTTACTTTTTCCATCGGTGACTAACTTTCAAGACAGCCTCAAAGCCGTCGTTATTTAAAACAATAAAGTTGCACATTGTTATGAATTAAATATATTTTTATCACCTCTTAGTTTGTTTTGCTCGCCAGTGTTGTAAAAGTTGATTACTTTCACCTTGCTGGCTTCAAGATTTAGAATATGCTATATAGTTAGTTATAAAAGTCAAGGATCGAAAATATCATAGTTAGGTTTCGATGTCTTCTGTAAAGAAACACAAGTGAAATAGTTAAGGTTTTTATCTCAGAAAGGCTGGTATGCGTATTAACACTTTTACTAATAAATAAAAAAAAAACGTTTCGACCTTCCTAGGTCATCTTCAGGTAACCTGGGAAGGTCAAAACTCTGTTCTCTGCTTTATTAGTAAAAGTGTTAATACCCATACCAGCCGTTCTCATACACAATTTTATTTCAAGTCGGTTTCCCGTCATCAAGAGTTAACGTTTGGTTTGAAATTGTAACGCCCTCTATAGCTGCAGGAACGAACTGTTGAATTAATGGACCACCAATGTAATGTTGTAAAATAACAATTATGGTGCCATGGACTTCTTTCTCCTTTATTAAATCTCCCTGAAAACCTTTAAATTTCATTGGTGTTTCTTCATAAGTTAAGTTTTGGCTACTAGGTAAGTTATAATAAAATATGAATAATTGTAAAGCCTTTTTTTAAAATCGAAAATTTTAAGATGAGGTTATTTTAAACACTATTTTCGTAATATAAATATATGTATATTATTGAATATATCGCTTCTTTTTCGAAAATTAATTCTATCCTTTCTTCAAAAAGCACAACAGATTTTCCATTCTCTCAAAGAATTTGATAATGATACTGTAGGCAAGACGTATGGAAAAAATGGTTTGTTAGTGTAAAACATAGCTACACTTCTAAGTTCTAGCTTTAGAAAAATGAAAAACATAGCGTATAATGTATAAAGATTAGTTTCTGATTTCAAACAGTAGGCAAAAAAGAACATTGATCAGAAAACAGATATTTTAATAAATAAAATAAGTGCATAAAATCACCTGAACAATCTTGTTTTGTTGGCAACTGGAGCTAGTAAACATGGTTGTGCGGAAATATTTAGAAGTACAAATATATCTTGAACTTTCTTTTTATTCTTCTATTGATCAAACAGACAAATACCTATGGGAGCTGAATGCAGTTACATTGTATTTCACCTTTCTTTGTTTTTATCATGTTATCTTTTTTTATTATTATTTTATTGAAAATTAAATGCATGAGGTATTACGATACAGGGTTGATCCTATAAGAAATGGAATTTTTCAGAGTAATTTTCTTGTTCAGTTACTAAGTGATAATTATAAGTCACAAACAGGAGGAAAATATCTAATTTTGTCTTTGAAGTTCTTGCTTGGTACTTGTATTTGTATTACAAATTTTCATAGCCATTAAATATGAGACAAAACATTTCCACAACTGCAAATACCACATGCTTATGAAGAATACATTAAAACGGAGGGTTAGTTATCTCAAACATTTCAGTTTTTTTTGTTTTTCCTCCTGTGGAGAGAGAGGTATATACAATTTTGTCAAGAGAAATATACTTAGCTAAAATTCCTTAATTTATTTCTAGTGTTTCGTCTATGCAAAAAAATTTGGCAAGAAGAACTCTCACCATAGGACGACACTATTTGAAAAAAGTAAAAATTATTTAAGTGATACAGGACTAAATTGCACGATTTTTAAATTTCATTAAATATAACTGACTTTCTATAACGATAAGAAAAGCATGTGCATTTATAACGAACTAATTTGTTCGTGTAGGTAGACATTGGGAGCAAAAGAATAAAGCTAATCCTAGTTTCATTTGACAAATATGTTGATAACTCTCCAAAACATGTCCTTTCTCCATCTCTCTAAACAACACAGAATAGTAGGTCGTCCAATAGTCTCGCAATCACGTTTTCACGCGTTTGCTCGTGGTGCCTCTTATTACCGACTGTCAAGACCAGGTGGCGTTCACTGGACTATAATAATACGGAGACTGAGAGTTGGCTTTACTATATATGGCAAAATAGAATGTTAACCTACAGCGGACAGCGTTACCATACAGGCCTTACATGCGAGTATGCCTTATAAACTGAATGAGGCACGTAGTCTACAGAAATAAAGATCAAAGAGGAAAAAAATGGAGCAAGAGCTACAGAAGTTTTCCGCGAGCATGCTCTATACAGACACAAGATCCCGCAGAGAAACGACTGTGAGAACAATATAGTAATATATATAAAACTTGAGCGAAATCAGCAGGAGCGGAGGACGTGACACTGTGGGTGGTAACTCTGTTCTGTAAGCCTTAAGCTATAAAGAGCTACAAGTGAATAGACGTACGTGTCAGCAACAGACAAGAGGGAATAGCAATTCTTCACACCGTGTATACCGAGGCGTCATTTTTACTTTGATTAATTTTTTACAAGTAACTATCGCATTGTCAGACTTAATTTGTTATATAAAGTCACTGTTTGTATTGGGGCTTTTACTAAACTTTACACTTACAGACTTTAATAAATATACTTTTTCATGTACAAATTGAAGATAATAGTTTTGTATTGGCTGTAAAACTTGAATTCTCTACACATGCTGCCATCTATTGACACTTCGAATAAAGCAGGAAAAAATCAATTCCGCATATTCTTCAAATCTTAAGTAAATACAGGTTCATTGTAGTGAGTAATAAATAATTCAAAATACTACACATATAGGAAAATTAAGTGCTGCAGTATCACCATATGATAGTAGCTTAGCTCTATTTCTGTAAATATGAGTAATAAAAACCCCACAGTTAGGAAACAAATATACAAGACTTCCAATAAAATGTTAATAGCATCTAATTATAAACTTTAAGTATGCAATAGCTCGGAGACTACAAACCATTCTTAGGCTGTGGACGAGAAATACAACTCGGATTGTTTAACATTATTGTTTTAGAAATACTATTGAAACCACACGCACATGTGAAAATAAGAGAAAAAAAGAAAACAGTGAATTATGAAAATAATCAATAAATCACAATAATACGAAAAAAAGAAAACAGTGAATTATGAAAATAATCAATAAATCACAATAATACGAAAAAAAGAGAGAGCTTGAAATATGCACAGGGGACATTCGTTAGATAAAAATGTTTAATTCACTACAAACTGAATACGAATAATTATAGTCTCGGCCTAGTTTTCAGTGATTTTCGTCATTTAAATATTTGTGTGCACTGTTTACATAGTGTAAGAAAGCATTCCAACTTATTCATAAAGTTCGGTAAAAACATGATCTTTTTTTGAGTCCTTTTCACCCACACCAATAATTATAGACTTTTTTACCTTCCTTTTACAACCAGTTGGGTCTACATACTGGGTGAATTTATTATTTTTACCTTCTACGACATTCATTCTAATGGTATATTTGTGGTTAAGCACTGCCCTGCATCGCCAGGTGGTTAAGGTACTCAACTCGAAATCTGAGGGTCGTGGGTTCGAATCCCCGTCGCACTAATTATGCTTTCCCCTTTCAGCCGAGTTCTGCGTGAAATTAAACAAAACTACGTAATGGGCTATCCATACTCTGTCCACCACGGATAATAAAATCCATTTTCTAGCTTTATACGTCTTTAGAGAATACCACTGCGCCACTGAGGGGTCATTCTAAAGGGACGGTGATGCAGGATGCTGCGTGTCTTTAACACGTCTGGACACAGTGTAGCTTTGAGAAATGGTAATTATAAACTAACGACCAGACGTGATAACTTTTATCTGAAAAGAGCTAAATAAAGTTGAATAGGATGTAATTAAACAATTTTGAATAGGAAAATTAGCAAATCATTTGACAACCATAGCCGAATTAAAGTCGTGTTGGAACTGCAGGCCTTAGACACATATTTTGTTAATGATACTTTTTAGGAACGGTGTATAACAGTTTTTTATAACAAGAAATATTTTCACGCTGAGATCATAAACATATGCTCAGACTGGTAATTTAATTTTTTTAATGGATATATCCCTTGTACTTGATGGCGTTGGAAAACAAAGGAATATTGATCAAATTGGGGTAACAGAATACATCAGAAAGAAAACTACAATAAGTCACACCACAGCTGTGGTGAGATGCTGTGTCTTCCAACACGTGATAATTCACGAAAACAAAAGTAAATAACAAAATCTGTCTATATACCCTTGGCAACAACACGCGACATATCTGTTCAATTATTGCATGCAACAGTCATCTGGAGAATGATACGAGAATCGATGCTATTCCATACAAAGGTATAATAGTCATGTTGTTGGACGCGGCGTCAATGGATCTTTGATCGGACTGTAGAAACGGACACTGAAAAACCATCATCTTTGCTCACTAAATGGACTATACAAAGCCTTCGAGAAGGAATGAAGGAATGAACATAGCAGCTCTATTTCCCCGTAAAGGAACCGAAGGCCACCTGGAGAGATCATCTGTTTTAACAACTCACACCACAACACAGTAATGTGTTGTCTGTCATTCAGTCAGTAAATACTAAAATAACGTAACATATCAGAAGTTTAGCCTTAACGTTGCAATTTCTGCTAGAATGTGCGCACGCCATGAATCACGAGTAGGATTATACACTCTGTAGGTTACAATACAACGTGATATGAATTTCAACAGCAAGAGATAAAAATATTTCTTAATATTAATTTTGGTTTTATTTTCTCCTGAAACACGATACTTTCGAGGACTCGGCTGAAGTACATCTAATAATATAACCTTTTACAATGTAAACTGTACTGCAGAGGTATATTTAAAATATACGTTGGTCAGGTAAGGTACCTGGACTATAGCGACTTGGTAAGGCTCTAAAATAGTTTCAATATAAGGTACTCAACGTCTGCATATTTTTCTTATGTGTATGTATATTTACTTTTCGGAAGTTAAATGATATAACACGAAGAGAATATGTGAGAATAACTCTAATACATACATCGTGATACCTTGTGAACTATCACACACACAAAGAAACAGCAAAGAAAAAGCGATATACGGAGTAATTTTTTATAAATAGTCCATATATATATATGTGATTATTATTCTTTATTTTTTTCACATAGTACCCCGCTGGTACAGCAGTAAGTCTACAGATTTACGACGGTAAAATCAGAGGTTCAATTCCTCTCGGTGGACACAACATATAGCCCGATGTGGCTTTGCTATAAGAAAACATACGCTCTTTCCACACGAAACTGCTTTGCGCTATAGATAATTCGTTTCGTTAAAGGTTCTGCATTCAAGGTATTTGTTAAGATATTTCAATTCTTTGTTTTTACAATTATCCATGTTAATTGTTTATATTTGTGGTTAGATGTTCAGCCTTTTGTTGTCTTGTTATAAGATTTTGAAATGAAAGGATACAAATAAAATCTTAAATACATGCATAAATATAAACAGAATCTTAACGAATTCCTTTCGTACTATTCTGGGTAATAATTATGTTTGCTCTGTTGTACATTAGCGATGAAGACAAAACAAAAACACGAGACATAACATTCGATTATTCGTTATTACCAGGAATACATATTTAACATGCTCAAGACAACTTGTGTAACCACGTCTTAAATTATTTTGGTAATCGGTTCTCGTAGAACACGCATATAATTCACTTCTTTTGACATTAACTCACAATGAGATAAGGTTTTTAACTTAATATTGAACCTTTTAGGTTAATCTGTATTTTGCTACACACAACGGAAAAGATGTGAAGCTAACAATGCGCTGATCGACCGTGTAAAGTGTATAGTGCAAAGTATATAGAAAGGCTAACAAGGCGCTGATCGACCGTGTAAAGTTTATAGTATAAAATATAGTATAAAGTACAGTATAAAGTATATAGGAAACGACTGATGATTTCGATTTCATTCTCGACAAGAAGCTTTTTGTTTTTCGCATGTGAGAGTGATATTTTTATTGTTAACAAAAGACTCCCACTGCTCTGATGCATAACACAGTCACTACCATGACCCATCAAAGAGTGCCCGCTATCCCCTAGGAAGGATGACTTTGCGGGTTTTCTCCCGGCTACTTGGTCGAAGAGTTCAGTTGGTTTATTGTTGTGCAAATGTGTAGAAAATAAGATTGTGCAGGGTCAATAAAGTTCATGATGAAGTCCGAGCACGCGGTCCTGTTATAAAAGCTTCTCAGTGATAAACCTGGTACAAATGGTTTATTGTGTAAACATTCAAAACAATGAAAGAATAATTGTTACTTTTCAGCCTAAGATAGGATACTGGTGGAAAAGTTGATATAAGTAACAGTTTTTTTTTAGATATATATCTAGCTATGTATACACGCGTGTTCATAACCTAATTTATCATTTCATATACAAAGAACCTTTATATAAAAATTTGCTCTCCTTCCATTGGCTTAGGGATAATTCTAGAGGCTTATAACACTAAAATTCAGGTCTCTGTAACCGTGGTAGACAGAACATAAATACTCCTTAGAGTAGTTTTGTACTTAATAACAAAACAAATATAAATTTTGTCTTGTAAAAGGCATGTGTATATCCTCAAAGCGCTAGCCAACTCACGAACAATTAATAGATTAGTTAGATATCACTTTTTAAAAATTTTCTTTCATAAAATCTGTCCACAAAATAACAACATCAATATATTGAGTATGGCCTGCGTAATATGTTTTCCTACATGCAACTGATGATCAACGAAAACCAAATTCTATCTGTTTTTTTAAGTTTTTAAGCATGATGACTTGATCCTAAAAATTTTTTTACGAAGATAAGTACCGAAAATGAAAAGTTGGTCGCTGTTGAATTTAAGGTATATTAAGAATTACGTATTAATGACATTCTGTATTAACAAAACCACCCGAATTAATCACAAAATTACAAACTATCGAAGTTCTGAGTATGTTTTTCATTGTTTTACTTTACATAATATGCAAAGAAATATATATATATATAAATCTAATGGTATATATATATATAAACCTTATATATAATAATTTTCTTTAAGGTGAATTTGATTCTGGAGTTTTTATTTACCGATTCTAGAAATTTTCGTCGTGTATTTCACGATGATAGAAAGTTATTTTTTTTAATTTTTAGTTTTATCATTTGCCAGAATGAAATCACATTTTATATAATGCTAATAATGACAGAAAGTACATATAGGTTCTTAAGCAAATTAAATCATCAAAGTACCACCACAATCTATCTCAGACAGATATTAATAAAAACTAGCTTCAAGCTCTACCGTTGTGTAAATTAATTCTAAAGTTTCGTTGAAATAATTCTTTATTTGTCATTTCAAATATTTATGAACTCTATGAATTCTCGTGCAACTTCGACTCTACTCATTGAAATTACTACGTGAAAACTCTAAAAGAACTCTTACACATCAAATATTGACACTCCACTCTGCAGTGCAGACTTTATATTATTTTAGCAAAAGATTAAAACTAACGAGAAAATAATCTGTATAGACCTAATAAAAATTTAAAAACTACAATCATGAAATCATACTAAGACTGACCGTGTCCATTGCAACCTTTTAAAGAAGTACTTGAATGTGCTGAAGAGAGCTCAAGTAATGATTAGTTTTAGTTTTTCAATTACTTCGACCATGTTTAAAATAACCCAGAAATTTAACAAGAAGAAAAAAAGAAAATTCGTTTTCTTCTTCTTATGTAATTTAAAAGTGCTTTTGATCTCATAGGAGACTAAGCCTAAGGGCTTGTGCAGTACCTATATATATATATCCACTTCCATCACATTACATGAGTTTTTATGAGAACTGGAAGCTGATGGGGCGTTTTTTAATGTGCAGTTGACTGATGAAGTCACACTTACATTTGTCTAACTGAAAGCGAGCTTTACGGTATTTCTTTCTGAGAGACTTTAATGAAATAAAGATTTATCTGTTTCATGTGATGCCTATAATTTTACAAGTATGACAAGATACAGTTTTAATAAAACGAAAAATGTTCTGCTGTTGTATTATACTTATGTTCTTGTCAAAGCATTGATTATGTTATACCGTTCGTTAAAGCAGGGTGTTGTCTCAATAAATCTTTCCTTACCGCTGGTACAGCGGTAAGTCTATGGATTTAGGGGTTCGATTCTCCTCGGTGGGCTCAGCGGATAGCCCGATGTGGCTTTGCTATAAGAAAACACACACACACACAATAAATCATTGTCATGCCCTCAGTTACATGACGATTTACTTTTGTCAACAACTTTCTTAAATATTCATCTTAGATTATCATCAGTGCTTGAAATATGAAGTAAGGATAAGTATATTCAATAAAGTCATTTTATAATCGCTGTAATTGATTACTGTCAGTTGTTTCCCTCGCTGTAAGCTGTGTTTTTGGCACTTATCCCAAAAATACCTGATGATTTACCTGATCTGTTTAGCGATATCACCAAGTACTGTAACAGAACTATCACGAGTAAAGATTCCATTTAAGATACTTGATATTAAGTATATTACATCTGTAGGGTATTATAAATAACAAAATACCCACTGAATCAACTACAAGTTCCACTTAGATGAACAAAAAACAATATGACAGTCTATGTGTACATAATATCTTGTGTAACACCGACTGTCAACTCTTCAGTTACTTTAATCGAATTACAGGATTCGATCACCACTCTTACAATGTAGCCCCTATTTCAAATTGCCGAACACTCGACCCAGATAAGAATGGCTTCAGGTACGTATAACTGTGAAATACACATAAATTTCAATTAATTCATGAGTAGATAGAATCCAATTTATTTTTAAAACTTGAATGAATATTTATTTCCACAAAAACTTGTTTATCATGGAGTTATCGTCAAAAGGCGTTTAAAGTTGTATGAAAGGGTTCTATTAAAATGATTTTGAATATTCGCATAACATTCTTCATCAAACTGTTTACTGATAAACTCAAGTTACTTTTCGCCATCATATCACTCGTAAACATGATATATTTTTGACTAATGTAAGCATTATTTACATATTAATGTCTAAATTAAATTAATCGAACCTTATTTTAGCCATATCCCAATTCAACATATATGTTACCTCTCTTCATGTTTGTACTTACAAAGTGAATCAAAGTGGGTGTACAGTTGGTATATAGTTGAATTATATGGTTGGTACTAAATAATGTATCACAAAGACAGTTGTAACTAACTTAATTATTTTTGTTACCTAGGAAGACTTTAGAAATTAAAGTATACTTTAACTGAATCAATTATTTAGTTACTTTTGCCACGCTCTATACACTTATATGGCCAAATAAACAAAAACCTTTATCAGTAGTTTGTATTATCTATTAAATAACCTTTTGTTTTGAAGAATCTTGACGTGGCGCCTCCGTAGACATACCGCTGAGCCACTGTGGTGCTTTTTGAAAATGATTTTAATGTATTTCGAATTGATAGCTTTGTATTGTTCTATCAATAACTTGTATTTTGTTTCTGTTTTACTTTGTAAATTGTTTAAAACATTTTATTGCACTTTGTAACTATGGTTACCTATCACCATTCCTAATTTTGACCTACTAACCAGGGTGAAGACAAAACTCTGTCATTCACCATCTATAATAAAGGATAAACTAGAAATTTTATTATGCACCCACAGCCTAAACGGTGGGAAATATTTTGCGATTTTGCACTCATTCGAACCCAGCTTGCTAACTATGAAATCTACAACTTTACATAAAACCAGCACGTGCCAGATATTTAAAGGATCATTCAGAGGTCACGAAAACCGAAATTACTTTCTTACTCCTAGTACTCGTACCGCCATCTATTAACAAATGCAAAAGTATTTGAAATTCATCTCAAATATTTTTCCATGTTTAAATTTCCATTCCACACTTGGAAAGTTTCAAAAATTCGCTGTTAAAAGTTTTTGCTTGAAAAATTATCGAGCCATTTGTTCTTCTAACATAAAATTACATTTACAATTAAAAACTTTTTTCTTATTTGAAAAAAGAAGTATAATTCAATATATACATTGTATATATTGAAAAATCGACATGTGTTACTTGTATTATCAAAAGGTCAATATGTGTTTAAATAGCTCAACACTACTAAATGCTACTTGATTTAGAAAGTAATTCGAATAGCCTGTTTCCTTGATGTTTTCATTTTTTTTATGAAATGGTAAATATCTTCAACACCAAATAAAAAAAGTTTTTAATAAAAATATGAATAACAATTTTAAATTGAATAATTTAATCAGGATATCATGAGAATCTCTTACGTTGTTGCTTTCCTTCCGAAAGTGAGAAAATAAATATTAGCTTTTATCTCTAACAACCCCATCTATTGCCATGTTAATATATTACTCCTTATCAACAAAGTGGTATAAGATTGGCCACTAGCAGCTCAGAGGCAACTCTGTGAACATATGACGCTAAAAACTGAATTTAGATACCTGTGATAGCACAGCACCGATAGTTCATTGTGTTTCTTTGTTCTCAATGACAAACAATGTATAAGTTTAAATGAAGCAAAAATATGAACAGTTAGGTTATTCAATGTCATATACCATAATCCTAAAGTAGATTATTTCAAACATTAGAAAACATTAAAATGAGAATAGTGAAGCACTATTCTAGCAACTTACCCACAAAATCCAAATAAATATCCTGTAATTATTCACAGTATTCTATCCTTCTTATGAAATGTTATAAGACTCATTTCACACAAAATTTCGTAAAAACTTCCACATGTAAAACATTTTGTCAGAAGTATCACATAAGAAAACAGTAAATGTTTCGTCTCTAATGAAAGCTTAATAGATATGCCATGCGACCACGATATTTTCCCAGTATTCAGACAACTGAGTGACACAGTGTTTTACAACACTCAAAATAGAAACATGTCAATATTGTGTCATTGGTTCCTCGAATATTGTGCATTGTGATTATCTATATAATATATACCTGTCTATCCAAACGTGCAAACATGCAAGCTTCATGACTTTTCAACAATAAAAAATACCTCTACCTCTAATTTTGTGTGATATTCTATAATTTTGAATTTAAATATGCAGTGTTAAATTAGTGATGCAAGTGTCTCTGTTGTCTGGATCGTTTTCATAACATACATTTCTAATACATGTTACTTCATATAGGTTTAAACAAAATTTATATTCAAATTAGGTGAATATGATATTTCACTAACTAATCAACAGACTTCTTCCCTCCATGAAGTGTTAATCATCAATATATATATATATATACAAGTAAAGAAAATAATTCAAAAAAGGAAATAAATATAGGGATAGCTAATATCAATCTTTCAAAAACAATGCAAACCAGATAGGATGGATGACTCTTGCATCACCCCTACTATAGCACTTTGTGCAGTTTTATGTGCGATAACAAAAAAACAATTTCTGTATATAATTTTTTATTTAGCTCTTAAGATGCTAATTGTAAAAGATATGCGAAATAAACAAAACTATATGTAGTTTTCATATTATTATATAACAGTTAAATATTTTCATTTAATTCCATGAACGGCTTTACAATGGAAATTCGTCTTTTATAAATGAAAATTAAGATATTTCAGCCAATATGATTAGTCCACCTTCAAACAATGTACAGCTAACAACAATTACAAATTGAATGTTGTTTTATCTGACATGCACAATAACTGAATGGGTGATTGATCTCTTACGGACAATCCAAATTATAGCTTTGAAAAAGAATCTATATCATTTGTAAGGCCAAGTACTCAAGGAGATATGCCATAATTCACACTGTAGGTCAACTAGACACTGAAAAACTGTGACGAAGTAGACTCTCGGATGCAAGTCAAGAGCAGTTTCAGCTCAGACTACCAAATCCAACGTCATCACTTGCATGACGATGCACACAAGCCATTTGGCACGTTAACTATCGACAACATCTCCAGACTGAATGACTAAGTAAATGAGATTTACAGATGGCAGGATGATCACCAACTAGATCAGCGAGGTGAGAGACTTCTACTGTGGTCGCTACTTAGACACCGCCGGTAAATATATCCTACAACCAGCCTCAAAGGGAACGAATAGTGAAGCTACCGAAAAAAATCATTTATGTCCTATATTATAATAGATGCTAATTTATAAATTACATTGCCAGAAGACGACCGCTGACTGGGCTGATGCTTGGGCTTGGTTTATTTTGTTTTGAATTTCACGCAAAGCTACACGAGGGCTATCTGCGCTAGCCATCCCTAATTTAGCACTGTAAGACTAGAGGGAAGGCAACTAGCCATCACCACCCACCGCCAACTCTTGGGCTACTCTTTTACCAACGAATAGTGAGATTGACCGTCACATTATAATGCCCCCACGGTTGATAGTGCGAGCATGTTTGGTATGACAGATATTCAAATCCACGACCCTCAAATTACGAGTCAATGGCCTTAACCATCTGGCCATGCAAGGGCTAGGATGCTTTGGCATTCTACAACAAAGAGGAATAGAGGCTGAGGTGGTAGGCAATGTTTCTATACTGGCATAAGGAAAATGTGTTTTGCGTGCAGGTCGACACAAAGCTAGAGAATCGTTAAAAAACATCACGAAGGTTAATCAGAAAAAAAAAGAAACACCAACACTAGAGAAACTGTTGAAGGGGAGAAGAACCTCATGCCAGTTCTGGGTAAGTTCTGTAAATTTAATTTCTTAATTTCATTGTGTATTTTGTATATTTCTACTCTAATTCAAAACTATTTGTGCATGTGTGTATGTTTTAGCTCTTTTCTTTGTGTTAATGATTTGTCATGAAAAGTACTCAATGCATATATAGTTTACTATGACTTCTGGTTTATTTTCTTTTGGTTTTTATGTTAAAGAACTAGCGTTTTGTCAAGGGCTCATTATATATTTCGTTTCTTTTGTAAATTTTAGTGAGGTACATTTTGTCTGGTCGTGTTTTACTATGATTTGCTTTTTAATAGCCAGCATTAATATTTATATTAATCATGTGTTTTTATATTTTGAGGAGACATTTAAAGTTTATAACATTCGTAGTAAGTACTAATAGTTTGAATGCTTTGTATTTCATCATTAAATGATTTTTAAATGGTTTATGTACTTATGTATTACTTACCAAAAAGTTAAGGAGTTATTTAGAAAATATGATTTTTCTATGTTAAAGGACTATATATACATGCGCATGTGTATGTTTATATATACTTGCAACACTTGTATTTTCTTAAGGATTTCTTTTTGCATTGTGTGTTTCTATGTTCAATGAGTGTTTTTATATTAATGCTAAAGACTGTTTTTTATTTTACTGTATAATATTGTATCATCAAGGCTTTTCTTTATTTTGCTTTATTGTTTCATTATGTACTGTACTTCCCATTGTTAAAGGGTTTTCCCTTTCTGAGTTGTATTTCTTTTTCTAAGAGCTGAGTTGTCAATGCTGCATATCAAAGTTTGCAAAAATTAGAGGAAATTAAAGTAAGTGTAAAGTTAATTAATTAAAAAATTAGATTTAATTGTTAGCTTTATGATAAGTCTGAAACACGGAAGTAAGAAAAATGTAATAATAGACATACTTGCCTTTTTAATCTTCTTAATTTAATACAAAAATGTTTAAAATATTTCGTTTATTCTGAATTTATATAGTTTTGCATACACATGGCACAAAAAATCTTTAAATTACTTTTGTACTAGTTGCTTTTGTTCCTTTGTTATTCACTGAAAATAAAACATGATCTTCCTATAAATTATATTACTGTCGCCCTATTCAGAAACGTAAATACAGTGTCCTTCACTGGTAAGCCAAATTAAATCTCTAATTTATGATCTCTCTATATTTAATAACAATTACCAATTTGAGAAGCATTAGCCATTATTGGAATATCTGATGTTGCTCATTAATTAATAAATGTAAGATTTAAATAGTACTATATGTGATATAAAGTTCATTGACTAATTGTGGAAAGAAAATCGGTTAATTTTTTCGCGAATCCAGTGGAAAATGAGAGTTCATCGTACACTGCAAGTACACATATTGTGTTTGTAAATAAACAAAATTATTTTCATTTTGTATCATACACTCTTCAAAAAAAGAAACGCAAAAGGCAAAATTTGAGACAAATTGTTAACAAGTTTATTCCAGGTAGTTCTGTATGACATGTGTGAAACTTTGCACATTCACTGCTGAACATCCAAAGTCTGCAAAGGCGAAGTCCACGCTCACTAGGTGAAGTTTAACGTCACTCAATGTCAATAACGAGTATGCCCCCCGTGGGCATCAATAACTGCTTGGCATCTCCTGCCCATGGAAGCGATGAGATGACGAATCACATCCTGTGGAATGGCTGTCCACTCAGCCTGCAAAACTGCTGCAAGATGAGGTAGAGTCTGAGGTTGAGGTTGTCGCCGTTGCAGACGTCTGTCCAACTCGTCCCAAAGATGTTCGATGGGGTTTAAATCTGGTGATCTGGAGGGCCAGGGAAGAACGTTGATGTTGTGGTGTCTCAAGAAGACAGTGGTGAGTCGGGCTGTGTGAGGACGGGCGTTGTCATGTTGAAAAACGTCGTTAACGTTCATCATGATGGGTTGCACATGGGGCCTAATAATCTCGTAGACGGTTGCGTACGGTCTGATCGACAATCCTACGCAGCCCTGGTATGGTTGAAGCAGTAGACGTCGCAGTGGTGGTCCTATCCCGAGGGTGACGTAACCGGATGTTGCGATCTTGTGCGGGCGTGGTCGTACGAGGTCTGCCAGATCGTGGACAGTCACGAGTTGATCCATGTTGTTGGTGACGATTCCATAGCCTTGTGATGGTGCTTTGGTGGACATTCGCAGCTCTGGCAACATCTGATCGAGATTCGCCTGCTTCCAAGCGACCAATGGCGTTGTTGCGTTGTGCTTCAGTCAGTCTTGGCGTAACTGTATTGCGTGTCGGTGGCTTAACACTGAGCTATGGAAACCGAGACCCCGTCACTTTTATAGGGATTTTGCACATGTTGCACTTGCAGAACATGCAGATCTCTCAAACAAATTTATTGTACACGCATGCGTTTTGGCGAAAAATCCGATGTTTTCCTCCGTTTTCAAAGTGCACAACTTTTATTGTAATTTTGGTCTGACAATCAGTGCCTTAACACGTGTAACATCACATACTCTGAGCTTGTAACGTTATTACATATATTTATCTTTAAAATAAAAAAATATCCCTTTTGCGTTTCTTGTTTTGAAGAGTATACATTGTGTCCATTCTCTTTATTTCTTAACCTTAACTTAGTCAGTTCAACTAAATTCAGTTTCTGAATTATCATGCCGACAATTCCGTTATAAAGTAGACCTACCTGATACTCTATGCGAAAATCAATTTAACCTGAGAATAACAGGGTTCATGAAAAAGGTCGTCATATAAATGAATGGATTATGTATAGTCCTTTTCTGGAACAATACAATTTTAACAAGATCTTTTCAACTTTGTTCTCTTCTACTTTTTTGGTAATATTTATCTTTTGGTTTCATTGAAGTTCACATTTTGAAATAAAACCAACAATGATATCTTACTTTTGGAATAATTAAGAAAAAAAGTGCTGAAGTCTTGATGATTTTCGACACTTTATAAATAAGACATAAAAACTATCATGTTTGCTTCACGCATTGTTATCTAGAGCACTGGTTAATATTTACCGATTTAATTTGTAAATATATTAAATATGAGGAACAGAACGTTTAAGAAACTGAACACAAAGTGATAAAAAGTCAAAATGATCTTAAAATAAAACTTTACTTTACATGATTCGTTTTACACTGTAATCACTTTTTCTGCACTTTTTTAAACGTTATTTTGTTTACATATTTAAATCTAATGTGCCACTGTTATTACTAGATTTTGTCAAGTTACGTCATCACATCATTGCCCCTTGCATTGCAAAGAATATATTTTCTGATTAACAAACCTTATATTTATGAATTCTTCTCACAATACAATCTACTAATATATTTCTTAAAATAGTATCCAAGTTCTCTCTTACTACAATTGTAATTGTATGTATCACCTCCCTGGTGACAAACTCTATGTTTTATCAAAAAATAAGCACGTGAATAGCATGATAATTGCAGTAAATTTTTAAATAAATATAAGAAAAGTAAAATCATGATTTTTGGATCAAAATATTACAAAAGTTACTATTTTATTTTATATAAATACACATATATCCCAATTATTTGTTAGTGACCCCTAAGACGAAAACTGATACCCTACTGGTGAACAAACATTTTTTAACCAATAGTATACTATATCTGTCGTAGTGCGGGTGTGATGCATACCATGGACCAGAAGCTTGATGAGTAAGCATTTGTCGCTAGGTAACGAGAAAGCTCATGGTCTCTCACTATTTAAATATATTAGATAGAAGTATTATGGACCCTCTTTCATTGAAAAGGGTTATGTTCAATGTAATTGTCAGTTTATGATTATGTTATTTAAATATTGTCCTATATATAATAGATTTTAACGTTTATGAGTTATTTAGGCCTAAATAGTACATTTTCAACTTAGCTGGGTAATAAATACCAGATTAGTACTAGTACTGAAGTCTAATGCACTAGGTAGTATTACTGTTAGAAAACTTTTATTATTATTTTGTGAAATGATTTTATTGTTTGCATCTAACAATAACTGATGAATTGGAGAAATAATAGCACATTAAAACTTAACATTATTTGCAACAATGACACTGCATTTTACTTTTTAGACAACTAGTTAATATGATGTTAAAGAGGCCAGAGGAATTATAGCCTATCTAAATTAGTCTTAATTGATTCCAAGTAAATATTAGTTACAAATTAGGTGTAAGACGTCATACTACAAATTACTTGTACATAAACTGATGTTAGTAATAGGTTGAGATAGTAATCATATTGACATCACCTTAATTTTAAAGTGATAAAGTTTTGAAATATGGTATGTGTGTTAGAATATTACTTTAGTCATTGAAAATTGATACCCAGAGCTTCATACATTTAAGTCAGTATATTTTGTTGACATTGGGCATAAAGGCAAAAAAAAGACATAAAACTTGAAATTATAAAGAAGTGTACATTTGTATACGTGGCAAAAGAAATATAATTGCTTTTCACAAGTGTTCATAAAATTTATTGAAATCATTTTTATCTGAATGCTTCATCACATTAAATCATATTTTTTCAAAAGTCCATTTAAAACAGGTATGTTATCTGGCAGATGCTCTCCATCAATGATACGGTATGGCTGCATGTATGGAAAAATATAAGATATGAAGGTAGTTTTGCAACTAGATTATGGGCTGTAGATTTAAAAGAAAGGATGTTTTCACAAGTGAAAAAAAAATGAATTTTAACTTTTTTTGTTTTTCTGAACAAAGTAATTTTACAAATACCTAACAGCACAGAAATGTGCAAAAAGAAGATTAAGCATAAGTAAATTTTATGAATATTTTTTAGTGGTAAAACATTTATGGAATTTCAAAAATATAAAAAGGCATTTATTTTATTAACCCAAAATTTCATGAATAAATGTTATTTTATAATGTGTAACAAGCACAGATACCACTTTAAGTGAAGAGATACATTGCCAGGATACATAATTGGTATTATGCATTGAAATGACACTGTTCAGAAAGCCTCATTTTGTTTCATTTGCTTTGTTTATTTTTTCTCCAGAGATAATACATCTCCCTATAAAAGTATTGCTGTAACAGTGTGCAGAAAGTGCAGATGACAGCATAGAAAGCACTAAGTGGTATTAGAAAATATTATTTTGTTACTAAAGATTTTACTTATTGCATCTAACATTTAATAATAATAAGAAGAAGAAATAATATTGTGGTAATAAAAAATAACATTTAAGGATATACCAGGTGCTAATCCAGCTCATTAAATATTTTATATCTCTCAGAAAAACCTTCACATCTTTATTACAATTTAAAATGCTGTTCATTTTACAGTTCCTTGTATCACAAGGAAATTCTATCAATGTATTACATATTCCATTATTAGCATCATTAATGAAAATGAGAAATAGTAAAGGACTTGGTACAGTGCCTTGATGTATAGCACTTGTAATATTAATTAATCTTCTATAGTTTCTACTCATTTATGACCTTTTGACTTTTACCAGTCATCAGTTTCTCAGTCTATTTAACCAGCTTCTTTTCTGCCTCAAGAGATTCAACCTTTCTGATATGTCTTTTATGTGGTATTTTATCAATAGCTTTTATAAAAGTCTAAGAACATGAAATTCATTGCATATACTCTTGTCCATATGAACTATTATATTTTCAAAGTAACAAATTTCAAGCTATTAATTTCTTCTTCCAACTCTATTCTGTTTTTGATAACATGAAACTTATCTAAATGCCCCTAATAACAATTTTTAATTGCAGATTGTAGCATTTTCGAACCACTGATAAGACCAAATGGTTGCTGGTTATCTGGATAGTGTTTCTTTCCCGCTTCTTAAAAGTTGTGTGAAATTGACTAATGTCCAGACATCTGATACTTCACTACTTTTAATGAATTAATTTCAAATTAAGGTTAACAGCCCATAAATCTTTGTTATCCAATATTCTTTTCTTTCATTTTGTTTTCCATTCTTGAAATTTACCAGCCCTGGCTTAATCCTGTATTCATTCAACAATATCATGTAATCTTTCAGAAGAAGAACCTCTGAACTCATTTTACTTCTTTCCCAATGAAAAGTGGTGAGAAAAATTTAGGTGATTAGTTATCTTGTAATTGTCACCCAAAACTTTCCATTTTTATATTTGAATATTTTACACCCATTTTTTTGCATATCACAAATTTGAAAAGTATTTTCCATTCTCCCTTTTCTTTTCAAGTAGTCCCTTTTATATTTCCTGATATATCTTTTGATCCAGTTCTTTGGTATTTTTATAGGCTGCTAAATCATCCATTTTAACAATGTTTAATTTTGTAGGTTTGTTTGTAGTTTAGCTCAAAGTTACATAATGGGCTATTTGTTCTGTACCCATTATGAGCATCAAATGCAGTTTTCAGTGTTATAATACATTAAATTTATGGCTGTGTCACTGGGGAGTCATTGTAAATTTGTTATACTTTTTTTTATAATTTTCTGTTTGATTTCCTGATGCTTAAGTTCAAATTTTTCTTTTTTATCAACTCTAAAAATTTCCCATTTCAGTTGAGCATCTTTTGTCAACATTCTCTTCCAATTTATCTCATAGTTTTTCTTTAATAACATCAAAGTTAACTGCTTTGTCTTTGACAAAAGTATTATTAACATTGATCTTTACCTACAATAAAACCTCAAAAATAATAACAGAATGGCCACTGGCTTCCATATATTTCCTAATTTCAACTTACTGGTGGGACAGTGGTAATCCAACAGAGTTATAACACTAATATCCAGAGTTTTATTTCCTGTGTTTGACATAGAATGTAGCCCTGTGTGACTGCTCCAAAACAAATAGAAAACACATCTGAGTGATATTCTCATGAGTGGTTAACCCTTTTGCGATGGGTCACTAGTCAAAGGCCATGTAATTGTGTTTGTTGACTTGCATTCAAAATTTTATTGAATGATGATTAGATGTTTGTGATGTCACAATACAAAGTCTTTAGTTTCCTATAAATTAGGAACTCAAATTACTATTATTGTCAAGCTAGAATATAAAATAAGAACATTACTTTTTTTTCTTTGTACAATACGGCTTATGTGCTGAATCAAACATGGTGGCCCTATTCATCTCTTTTCATATTTTGGTACAGTCTCTTATATATTCTTACTACAGTATACAACATGTGAATAATCAATCAGTAGCTTGGAATGTCTCCAGAATGATTTTTTTCATCCATTTTAATCTGTGAATTTTAATCATGTTCTTTTGATCCAAGTTTTCAAGGAAGTAGGTTGTATCTTTACTGTGCTTGAAGTTTTGTATTTTTTAAAATCTAACTACATTTTAATTACTAAACTTAAATTTAATAAATTATAGTGAATTGCTATGATATCAGTATAGTTATTTATGATTTTTTGGTTATTCAACTATATATATAAAACCTAAAAAAAATTGTTTGATATCATCCATTTGCAAAATTTTAAAATGCTTAGCAGTATATGTCCAGCAACAACCAAGTTCAAAGGTCATAGCAAGAAGAGATACTTCTTTGTTTTACTTATTGACTTATTGTTCTATATTTAAGAAAAAAATAAGTTTAATAATTTAATTCTAAATAGTAATAATCTATATACACGTATATATAATGTGTAATAATTGAAACGTGACTGTATATTACAAAATACTAATCCATTAAAATACAGCTAAGACAGGGAAGTCTAAAGGTTAGCCTTATATTACTGGATACGTGCATCATGTCAATGCAAGGCAGGTAATGTTGGCTAGACATGATTGGAAGGTCAATATAATAAATATATATGTAAATATATAGCATTATGAGACTTAAGCTACTTAGACTAAACATTTGTATTTTTCTGGTATAATAGGTAGTCATTCCAGCATGAAAAAAAGCAGAGTTTTTATTTATTTCCTAATTTTTTATGATAGTTATGAGGTTGGTTAAGTGACAGACCTCACAAGGTTGAGTATAATAAATAACAACATGTAAAGTCTTATTGCAAACAAACATTTGAAATGTATTTAAGAAGTTTTAGAGATTATGCAAATAATATTTGAGATTTATGGGACAGAGAATAATTTTTACTCATAACATGAAATCACTTTGCACTCAGATTTTTTTTAATGAAATATTTTTACTAAAGATTTGTTTGTGAAAATAGTCTTTCATTATTAGTCTGAGTACAGAGTGATTTCATGTTATGATTAAAAAATTTGATACAGCATGTGTATTTTTAAAAGTTATAGTGTAAATACTCAACGTGTGCAAATATGTAGATGAACTTGTGTATATTATACTGAGCCCATAGTGAGAGGGCTAATATTAAATTCAAAATAGCATTGTCTCTTTTGTTGGTTTCTCAACTACTTGATGAAGAAGCATTTCTAATTCCTCTACAAAGCATCTAATCAACATTTTGAGTTTGTTGTGACCTTCAGAGTTTGTAGTGGTAAAAGTTGGGTTTGATCCCTGTAGTGGAACCAGAGCTTATAACACATTTGTGCAGCTTTATGTCTGAAAGCAAAAATAAACTTTTAAGGTCTTATCAGGTGTGTGTTTCAACTTCCTAATATATACCTCCTGTCTTTATATAACTCCAATCACTATTATCCTACCCTTATAATTTCCACACGTGGCATCTATTGGAGAATGTTTCTTCTCATGTCTTATCACCTTCCACTTTGACCAGTAAGGTTCATTAACTTATCTGACTTGTTTATTCTTCGATGGAAAAGAACATGTTAAATATTTCAGGTAACATCTTATCAGATTCATCATCTTGTGGCTTTTTGCCCCTTTCCATCAACACCTCTGGGTGAAATCTTGCAAGCAGGGGTATGGATGACTCTTGACAGATATTTTATCCAATTACATACATTGAATGGAAGTCTCATGTGCATCTGGATTTCATCTTCTAGTCATTCTTCTCCAATCTTCTTAAAGACACTAGCAAGGTGAGTTGATTATTACAAATTGTTTACAGCTTCTATGTTGCCATTATTACACATTGATATACATTACTAATGAACCTCACAAACTGGCTGGTGATGCCTCACAAGCAATACTTCTCTCTCTCAAAATCCACATGAAGCAGAAGATTATGGAAAGTTTTAACCCCATCTGACCCAGTTTGATGCTCCTTTTGAGGTTGCATTTTCCACAAAAATGTTTTGTAGTGTTTGTTAGTGTGTGTGTATTTATTTATTACCTTCAATGCTAATCTTTTATGTACCTGCTCTCATATCTGACTAGCATCTGCTGCATCTGTTTAGTTACCCAGTACACAGTCTTTCAGTGTGGAGCCTATGCAGATGTGATGATTCCTTTTTTTGGACCAGGAACCTTTCTATCATCCTCCCTCTCTCTTTCTTCTAGTGAAGTGAAGGGAAACCCTTGCTTTCCCAATCTCAAAGAAGAGAACAATTCAAAGAGTACTGCATTAAATCTCTATAATTATTTATTTCTGAGACCAAGTGGACACATCTCTCCATGGGAAGTAGAGCAGGGAGTATTAAATGGAAGTGTAGTACAGGCCACCCAAATACACTATGAAATAAGCCATTTGTGATGATTGGGCCAGCTGGATGGGTTTCATGTGTTCATGTAGGCTTGGGTTATTCATTTTGTATAGCTAATTATTCTGGTAGGTATCTGATGTTAGTATTTCTCCACTACAGGACTTACTGTGCTAGCCAAACTATATGCTCAGCTCAGCCAACCAAAATATGAAATAATGGTCAATTAAGCAATTTAACAGTCTTTTCTTCTGCATGACACCATGTAGAAAGTTCTTATGTCAACATCTTTTGCTCTATCACCTTTACTTGGCAAAGATTATTCCTTGCGAATGATGTCCCACTTGTCTACCCCATGATTGAATGACGTACTTAATGGATTTCCCTCCTTCTGATGCTGTATTTTATGAAAGGAATGCAACTGTCAATTTTTTTTAACTGCATCAGCCCCTCTGTCATTTTATCAGAGTGGCATTTATTTCTTTGTCATCCAGAGAAGTGAGTGAATATTTCTGAGATTAACATTTGAAAATTTGTTTCAGATAATTACTTACCTCTTTGCACAATTTCCTACCTATTCTCTTTACTTCTTGTGTATTATTTTTGCTTTAACAAGAATGAGGCTTTTATCAGTTGTGAGTACTCATGTGATCACTGCACTTTGAGAATGTATAGCCCTCTTACTGATGAATGGTTCTAGTCTAATGATAATTACCTTATGGGCTGGCACAGTAAACATTAATGCATATAGGGGTGGTAGCTTTGTTCAAGGCTTTTTTGTTTACTATTAAGGTAATAGTACTTTGTTATTCAGAGAAGTGAGTAACTACTTGAAGTACATTTTTAATTAAGGAAAATGTTAACTTTCACATTTACTCTTAATTAGTCGTAGGTGTATATAATAAAAAAAAAGAAAAGACATTTGAAATCTATTAGTAGCATTAAATGATATTTTGAAATACATATTTGAATGAAATTTACAATATTATGCAAAACATTGAGGAAAATTCAATTTTTCTTTTAAGTGAGAACCAGATGTACTTGCCAGCTAATGTCTTTTTAATCAATATAGAGAAATATAGAAAAATTAATAAACTGAAAATTTCTAGCCTTTAAAAGAAAATTGTCAGTTTCATTAGATTATACAGGGTGTTCGGAAAGTCACTGTGTACTTATATATTTATTAACAGACAAAACTGCACAGTCACTTTCCGAACATCCTGTATTATATGATGTTAAAATAGAGAAACAAAATGTGTGTTTAAAATCTTATAATTTGATTTTGATATAAGTTATGCCATACTTATGTTTTTCTTTCTTATTTATCTGCTGAAACACAGATTCTTCAAGGTGAATTCATCTGTTATATGTCACCAAATGACCACTTGTGTTTAAGAAGTCCCTTTTCCAAGAAAATAAAACCATGTTACATGCTTCATCATGAGCAGGTCTGAAGGAACAGGTAATGTTCATGTGCCCATTTCTCCATCTGTCCTTGCTGCTAATGGATTGATTTTGCCTCTTCAAGAACCTACATATCTTCCTCCATATCGTACACATTTTTGGTCTCGAGTCAACCACTTTGATAGATATCCAAGACCATTTCATTGTGATCGCCTTCAGAGACTACCTCCACATTGCTCATTCATAACCACAGCTGATTCAACAGATGAGTTAAATACTTCTTTGTCTTCTAGACTTTCTATTAGTGACAGAAGAGAAGATATGGATGTGAAGCAGAAAGTTCATCAGCTGGAAAAGAATTTGGCCTTTGTAAAAGAACAGCATGCCTTAGTCTTGCATAGCTTGCATGAAGAAGTAGAGGAACTAAAAGAGAAAAACAGAGGTTAGGAATTTATATTTTGACATTTTTAAGAACAGTCTTCTTGTGAGGAGGGAAGAATATTTTATGTGTATAATTACTAGAGAATTGCCATGTCAGAAGTTGAACTGTATTTGTGTAATAGTGTAAACATTTTAAATAGAGGTAAAAAATAATTGGTCTTTAAATACTGCAAAAGAAAAATTGAATCAGATTATAGCTATTACACAGAATTTTTTGAAATTTAAATTATTATTTGTTGAAAAAAACTGTATCATAAAATTATGTGTGTAATTTTCTGAATTATTTCATAGAATGTGGATCATTAATTCTTAATTATGTAATGGGTGCTATTCTGAGAAAAATACTGGATTACAAATAATTTTTATATGAAATAAGATATACAGTCCATGGGATTAGCACATAAATCACCAACTAAAGGATGTTTAAATGATGATAAGGAAATGAGTCACACAGAAGGTACAAGCAACAAAATACATTTATTGACATTTGCAAAACATATATCCTGAAAATGCATTCATATCTTGCTATCTAAATGTGCATGTATGCTTTATTCGATTCTAACAAAAGCTGTATGTTAATATACTTTAGTGGACATTTTGTACAACAACATATTAAAAGCTTATTAAAGATTTTAAAAGTAAACATTAGCCTTAGAATAATGTTATAAGTTTATTTATTGATAGTAGGGTAATTTTTAGCTCAAATTAAACTAAAACAAAAAATGCAGACAAGTTGCAAATAAATCATCTCTTTATCGAATATAGGCTTTACTGATACTAAGCCTAAGATACTTGAACTTGTATATTTTGGTGTCTGTGGTTAAAATTATTTTGTAAATTATATTGTTAAAACTTGTATTTAAAGAAATGCTGTTACTATAAAGATACTAATTTGATTGCAACCATGTTTTTGGGTCTCTTCTTGTTATGTATGTAATCATTTCTAAAGTTATAACTTGTTGAACAACACTCTTTGTTTTACGTGTGATTAAATACTCTTTACTGTCTATTCTTTCACAATATTCACACATTAATTTTAGCATAATTTACCATTATACTTTCCATGATAATGCTATCAGTTATACAGTACAGTATATGAAGATAACTGTAATTTCTTTGAAAACAGATTCATAGTTGGAAATGAACCCTAATTTATTGATTGAGGGGGTTAGATGCTTTAGACAGTCTATTGGAATAGTGGAATGGAATAACATAGTTTGAATTGGACTGGACTTGGATACAGATTGATTGTATACTTGTTATCATTATAGCTGAGCAGTTTGTGCTAGTTACTAATTGATTGTCTGATGGTTCCATTTATCAGTTGCATTTCATAAATTGATTTGATTTTACAGTCACTTAAACCATGGTACAAATAAGCAAAAAAAAGATTCCAGTAGGTGTTAGCAGCCAGGAAATTTATGAGGTGCAAACAATTACTACAGTCTTAAAGTTTTAATAAATCACTCAAAATTTATTAAATTTACAATTATTAGTGTAACAAAAGATGCTTCTCAACATTACTAAGGTCACTTCTAATCAGTTTAAAATTTCATCAAACTATTTATACATGTTCCATTTTAGCTTTTATTGACCAAAAACTGATTTTTGACTTTTCATACTCTCTTCTAACTCCAGGTGAATGATTGATATCTCTGCAGTCCTTAGATTTTATTTAGCATTTTCCAAATATTTCAGAATTTCTGAAATGTTAGTAAGTTAAAGACGATGCACTAAAAAGTGAATCTCAGAGTTGCACACTTTTATAAAACTCTTGGTATGTCCAGTCCAAGGCCAACTTTAAGCAATTTCATTCAAGCAATGTGTGTGTGTGTGTGTGTACAGGGTGTTTGGAAAGTCACTGTGCACTTGTATATTTATTAACAGACATGTTTCAATATAGAATACAGGAAGTAAATATGAATGACAATTATAAACAATGTTGAAAGTGACCCCCGTTGGCATCAATACAGGCCTGGATCCTTCTTATTTTGTTTCTGAATACTGCTATCAGTTGCTGGCTTGAAATAGACTGAATAAAATATGATTACAAAACTGCACATTGACTTTCTGAACACCCTGTATGAAACATAATCCATCTGTAGTTATCTTTTAAGTTTTTTTTAGCTTCATTAATTACTTTCTAATATTAAATTTGATATTAATTCCTGTGATATCCTGAGTGAGAGTATATTTTACATATCCCACCTGTTATGTAACACTTCATTGTCACTTTTGTAGGTTGTAATGTGCTATTCAAAATAATTTCCTGTATTTCTAGCATTTGATTAAATATCTAAGAAGAGACACAGCAAATCTGTTCAATTAGAGAGGGATATATTTACATCTGTTTAACCAACTTCTAATTTTGTTTCTGTGATAAAAGCTTCACAATTTGAGTTTTATATAGCTATATTGCCAGAAAATTCAACTTGAGGCAATTATTCTGTAATAAATATGGTGGATATGCAAGAGAAATCCACTACTAAAAGCAATTGTTTCACCAGACAGATTTATCAATTTAAAATAAAAACAGCTAGTATTATAGCCTTTCCAAAAACTAAGTTTTTTTTATTGATATATAGCTAAAAAACTGTCCATACAGGATGATAGATCTTTGTTTGTTGTTGAAAAAGAAACACATGTTTACTTGAAAGCAAAATCTTTAAATTTCTCCATTCTGATTCTAGACTGAGTAATAAAATTTAAAAAAAAATTGGCACTTTCTAGAATTTCCTTTGTAAAACTTTTTTTTTTATTTTAAGTTTGCCTTTTTTCACCTATTTAACTGATAGTTACCAATAGCCAAGGAATACTTCATAAGTAATTTTTTTAATAATCTGATAAAATGGTAGCAAAGACAGTAAAGTATTCCTTTGATATTGATCAAAACAGTTTATGAAATGGTGTTTGTAAATGGTAAGAATACAGGTTCTCATAGAATTATTTTAAATGTTCTCGATATTGAAAGAATATGTACAGGTATACATATTTGGAATTCAAATTCATACTCAAAGTAAATATATGAATACAAAATAATACTAAATTACATATTATTCATTTATTCTTTTGTTACTGTTATATTTCCTGTTTTAGAGCTTCAGTTTCATCTTACCATGGGTACAGATGCATCAGATAAGGAGTCAAGTAATATAAAACAGAAGTCATGTTGCTCTGGTAAGTATTGTGAACATAAGGTACTTTTTCAATACTAAACCTGTTTTTTCCTTCTCCATTATTTTCTTATAGCTTAAATTACTAACCTATTTATTCTGATGTACATAATTTTTAGTTCCGACATTCTTCTATGGAAAGCTCATGTGTGTATTGTTGTATTACATCTATTGATATCAATACCCTGTATGGATAGACAGGCTCTCTATATTTTACATGTAGGTTGCTTGGGTACATTAGACAAACTAGGATTGAAAATATACTCATAAACTGCCAAAAATAGAGAGAATTATAGTTACCTTCATGACATTATCTTTTTATTTGAAATATAACAGCTGTCCAAAAATTGCTGTTTCACTGATTAGGAATGAAAACAATTATTTTGAAAAGCTGGAATTATTTTCTTCATGAGCACATCACTCATTTTTTCTGTATCAATGCTTATGATATACAGAAATGAGTGATGTGAAAAGTACACTGGCTTATGATTATTTTTTTTTACTTAAGTTTTATTGATACCAGATGGAACAATTTTTCTTTGATAGATTGTTTAGATAGAGTATTCATAATGAACCTTTATAGAATGGATGGCAACTGCCTGTTGCAGAAACACAGGTGTAGAGGACAATGTTTCAAAAGTCTTCCGCCTTTCATCTTCAAGTCAGTTGCCATTCATTCTATAAAGTTTCATCATAAAATAGTTTTGTTTGACAAAGTGACACAGACTGTTCTCTTAGTACTCCACAAACCTTTTCACAGGTACAGTAATACCTGTTTATCATATATGTATACTAGTTAACCAAGTGAAAAACTATTGTCTGTATCAAATATGCTAAAATAAATTGCATTGTTTCTTGTTTTATAATACTGTGAATGAAGTAATTGTAATAAATATAGCTATTTATATATTTGGATTTTGTAGTAATTTGTCTATTGAACTGAAAACAAGTTATTTGGACTCATCATTTCTGTTAGGGTTATTATGTTTCTCACCCCTAGTACATTAAATTAATTTACACCCCCTGCTACAAAGATTAAAACTATAATCTAATAATTAATTTAGCTAACTTAGTAGAAGTCTGCAATGTCAAATGTTGGTGATAATTTTTGACTAAACTAGAATGGTTGCTGTAAAAATAAAGAGGTGGAATTTAATACGACAACATGCAAGTTTCACTGGTCACAAGAGATAGTTTTATACTTGTGCCATAGTCATTACAAGGATATTACTACCTTTTGAAATAAACACTTTTCTGTATATTACAAGCCTATAAACTATACATTTTTTAAGGGTAGATAGCTGTCTAACACTATTTTGGTGGTTTAAAATTTCTCTAGCTACCTCGTAAGACATGATTGGAAAAGTACAACATAAAAACATCACAATACTAGGAGTAAAATCAACCAAACTTTCTTTAATATATGCAGTTTATTACTGCTGCATTGTTTAAAAGTTAATTTTTGTTAAAAATGTACCAAATTTTATTAATTGTAAAAAAAACCAAAAAACTTAGAGTGCATGCATAGTTATTTTTTCATCTCTATGGTATTGCTGATCCTGCTTAGTAAATGTTTGAATGTAGTCTTTAAGTGCTGTAGTAGCTAATATACTTCAAATAATGTATGGAAAGTAAATACACCTTTTTTAAAGAGAAAAGTAAAATCTTAAATCTTAAAAAACCCTTCCCAAACAGATATTTAAGTATTGTAAAGTACATAAGAAATTGAACAATTCTGTGCATAAAATGAAACTTTTAGTGTTAGTTATGATATATGTTAGCAGTTTGTATTATATCTTGTCACTTGTGTGCAAAACTATTTTAGTTGTTAAACTTGTCTATGTAGTTGAGAAGATTCTCTCTAAATATCTCCTTAATCACAAAACACTGTTAATAAGTATTAATCATAATTGTCACAACGAGAAATGAGGTTTTGTGAAAACTTTTATGCAGAGTATATTGCCATGGATAATTTCTTTAAACATATGATCCATACTTAATGCAAATATTTTGATAAGCTATATGTGCTTAAATGATCTGAATATTAAATATATGGCAGTAGTAATACATAAAATATAAACTCTTTTAAGAATGATTTTTGTGAAATTTTATTTTTGTATAAATTTGTTACAGAAAACAAAGTAAAAATTGACAAATTGGAGAAGGAATTAAAAAAATTACGTGCTGCATTGAGAGATGCACTAAAATCTAATGCTACTCTTGTAACCCAGCTGGAGCTGTTTAAACGGTAAACTTTATTTGGTTGTGTATACTTGAGTAATCCTTAACATGAACTAGTATACCAGTATTTAACATTATTTTTAAGTGTATTGTTTTTTACATTTTCTGTTGTTTTAACACAAAAGAGAAAAATTGTAACAGGCAGTAGTTTAGGATTATTATTATCAACATATAGAAATAAACTTGGCATTAAAAACCTAGTTGATAATCAAATTTTAGTATTATGTAAGTTTTAAGTCTTTAATTTTATAAAGAAATATATTAAAAGTTCTCAGTTCCCCTAGTATAAAAATTGTGACATTTACTCTCTGGGTATTCCTTCTT
Organism: Tachypleus tridentatus; assembly: GCF_004210375.1. Lineage (NCBI taxonomy): Eukaryota > Metazoa > Arthropoda > Merostomata > Xiphosura > Limulidae > Tachypleus > Tachypleus tridentatus. The sequence continues at coordinate 102,459,766 of NC_134837.1, read as the reverse complement.
CTATAATTTATTCACCATTTGCCCAAGAAATGTGAAATGTCACCCATGTTACTTATTATAATGTAGATATTATTCAAACAATAATTTTTATAGCCTTCAATCTTACTTGTTTATGGACTCAAAACTAGAAAATCAAATCTACTTGCAAAAGGTGGATTTTTCTTCTCCAGGAACAATGCTCAAATTATGCCCTTGAAGAAGAAAGGTCCACCTTTTAATACAACACTCAGGTAATAAGGTTTTAATCATTTTTATCAAGACTTCTTGAACCTATGTCCTTTTCTGATATCATGTAAACCCACTTGCTATGGTTACCTGTCACACCCTCTCTATCACAAATTGCCTACAGTTCTATCTAATGTTATATACTATATTATTTATAACAACTAGAAAGCCAAAGTTTTAATCTAGCAAATGATGTATTATATTGTACAGGGAATTGTTTAATTTGTCATTCACTTTCTAATTTTTTCTCATGGGAATTGCATCAATGAGCTTAGCTGAATTTTTAAAGGCTCTTATTGCATAATTTGAAAGCCAGATAATTATGGTAGTTTAGGATATTATTTGTCTTTTGTATGTTGTTATTTTGTGTTCTTAAGTGCATTATTTAATTTAAAAATTGATTTAATGTAGTAGTACCATTACTGTAAAAAGTATGCTTCTGATATGGTTTATCACCCCCACTCACATAAATAACTATTCTTGTTTAGTGCTGACCTCTATATGCAAATTTTAAAAATTTGTTGTTTTTTATACCACAAGCCTTTATCCTCCAATCATTTGGAATTGACTGATTCCAATGTGTGTGTCATGCAAATCATAAAGCAACAGCTCTCCACCAATAAGGGTGCAACATACTTTTTTGATGTCTGTGACTCCCTCTATTCAACTTTGCTGAATTATCACTTCTCATTTAGCAGTACTCATGTTAATGCATTTAGTATGAGCTCTCTATAAGTATATTATTTTAAATTTTTTCTATATCATTTTTTAGTATTAATATCTGAACAGATTTTCTCTATATTGTACAATAATGATATTTCTAACTTACGGAGTTATTCCAAAGTTGAATTATATTTCAACCCAAATATAACTTACCACTTCATTACAAAAACATTTTGTTTCAGCTTACACAGTTGTGTTTCATTATACATTTTTCATTATTAATTCTATGTTACCACTTTGGAGGTTACATGTTTTATTTGCATATTTATACAAGCTTTGGGTTGTGGTATTAGAAGGGAAGAATTTTGACTATACTTTATAAGGAGATTGATAGTCTAATGAACTAAATTTTGTGAGGCTTCATCTCAAGTTTGGGGGTCTACACAAGTGAAATACAGCTCACCGACTTTGGAAATATAAGATGTTCTACTGTTATGGTTTTTGAATAATTTTATTGGTAATATTATTGTCTGTAATTATTGGTGTTCCATAACATAAGTTACATTAGATTAGTACTTGAAAGTTCAGGCAAGAAATTAGACTTAGTTGTGGTTTTTCTCCTGTACCATTTACATAGGTTTACCATGATCTTTGTTATTATAGGATTAACTGTAATTCATCTTGCAGATATATCAATTGTTAATTTAACTGTTTTGTTTTTTCTTCCATACAATTCATCTCATGCATGTTATTGTTACTACACACTTTCTTAATATTATATAATCATATCTATTTCATTTTTGTTTTGTTTTTTTCTCTCTTTTTTCTTATCCACTTAATTTATGTGGAACCGTAGAGCCAGAGCCCACACAAACTTCTCCCAATACTCTACTTACTGTTTGGTTAAGTTTTTATTTTAGTGCTTAGTGATATCCTTAGTTCTATATTACTCAATTTGGCTTCACAAATTCATTTATTTTTGGTTTACCTGTAGATCTATTTCTGGGTTAATTTATCTTTAAGTTAAATATCTTGTTTGATTAAGCTACATAGGTGTGCATTATTTTCAATTTATCTGTGCCTCTGTTTGTAGGTCTATAATAATTAGGTTAAATATCTTTTATTCAACACATTACATATGTATGTTTTACTACACAATTTCTTAACATTTTGACTATCATGGCTATTTCATTTTCATTGTTTTTATAATTTATACTTATCATTGATTTTGTTAAATTCATAACTTATTCTTTTTACCATTAATTTCTTTAGTGAGGACCCCTGGGAGAAGGGGGGTCCACTCTACTTACTCCCAACATTGTTCATCTTCCTTCTATAATGGTGAACCCATTTTCTGACAACCTAGTTTGTTTTTTAAGTTTCATATTATTCTATAGGCACTCCCACAGTTTATGTTTGCTTTCCATTTTTCTTTGATGATCCATTTAGGGATTTTTATGAGATATCTCCTTCTTCATCCTCCATATTGAGGTTTTGTCATCTTCAGTTCTTTTCACTCTACACATGACTCTTTGCTTTTAGGATGCTCTGCTAGGGTGGGACATTACTGTTTGTTTAACATCCACTGCTAAGAGGGTCTTACAGTCTGTTCTTTTTCTCCACAAGCCCATTTCTGGGACTACGACTGTACATTTTTAATCATGTGGTGTATCTGCAATGCTATATTCAGTTTTTTTTTTAAGTTCCTTTTATGTTTCATTCTTAGATAATATCATTATTCATTTTATATGTACGGCACTTGCCCGCTCTTTATTTGTCTTACTTATAGATTTTCTTCATTTGTATCGTTTGATGCTGATTGGGGTTTTGGATTGATCAGTCACTCCTTAGGTCTTCCCTTTTCTTAAGGTGTCATCTTGGATCACATTTGGGAAGGCTGTTTCTGCAGGATTAAGGATGCCTCTGGTACACGCTCTTATCTTCAGTTTTTTATCCTGTGATTAAGTTCCAGTTTCATGCCATGACTTTTGGACTTGTTTTGGTTTTATATATCTTTTATGATGTGGTCTGCATTCTACTCAGTTTCCATATTTAGAAGATTTTTACCAACATCATTTATTAGATGTCCATCTTAATGTGTTTTATGCTATTCCAGCCATTATTTTGAATTTTCATTTAATTTTCAAACTTCTCTCTTCATCTATGTGTGTTGATAGTTCGACATATCCTCAGCAGTGTTGAGTTTACCGCTTCCTCTTCTGGATTGTTTCTCATCATTGACACTTAGCTCAGGAGGTGGGGGGATGTAATTCTTTCAGTAAGAGAGATTTTAGGAAATAATGGTCTCCAGTCAAAAGGCCATATCTCCTTCATACTCAGATGCTTCCACCAATCCAAGGTGCTTCAGTTCACAGTCTTCTTCTCATCTGGTTTGACTAATCCTGTCTCATTTCAACTTTTTGATAGTGGTAGCTTGTATCACTATCCAAGGAGACACTCCTTTTTGTTCCCCTTGAAATAAACAGTGGAGTTTATTTTTACTCACTTTATAGTAGGGTCTTCTGTAGGGTCATTTTCCAAATTCTTTGCATTCATTGCTAATTGATTTTCTTGTCATGACCCTTTTTCCCTAATGAATGACCCATTGATCCTCCTCATTTTTAATGGCTCTGCCTTCTGTAGGGTACTCTTCTATGTGAAGTTGTTTTGATATTTTATCACTTTCCAGTTAATTACCTCTTTGTTTCTGGTTCAACATCCATTTTCCCTTGCTGTCATTAAGACAGATTTATATTAGTTTTATTTTTCTCATTCCATCACTCTTCTTCACAAAACTTTTGTGCATCCATTTTGTTACAGTTTGGATATTTCTGGTTGGTTCCCCCTGGCCCATCCTCCTCTGGGAAAGATATAAGTCTATAGATTTACAACTCTGAAATCAGGTAGTCTGATAGATAGTCTGATGAAGGTTTGTTATAAAAATAACAAACAAATGCCTTCCTGGCCCATGTTGTTTTGGTTTACTTGTTTGTTTTTGCTTAATTTGTTTCTTTTATTCTAGATTGATTTTATCAATGTACATTTTAGTGGCTTATATGGTATATTGAACTTCTTGTTTCTTACCATCTACCACACTTCTTCTCGGTGGAATTCAGATGACCTTTTCTGTCCAGTATATATTGTGGGTTGATGTCATTGTTTTCAAAGATTCTTTACATTAAACCCATTTCCAACATTTCCTTCCCTTACTTCACTTCTTTGTCTATAATCTTTTTTCCTTTCCATCTTTACCCATTGGGTTTGGGTTGTGATTTCATTAGCCTTTTGTTTCTTATCTCCTCCTTCCCATCATCATTTCCTGGTGTCTTCACTCCTATCATATATCTTCATTTTACCTTGTATGTCTACTCAACCATCTGTTGTAGGTACTTTATGTGTTGAGCACTGAGCTTACATCTCATATATTCATTTCCCATTCTATGCTTTGGGTAGCTATTTCTTCCTAGTTGAGATGTCATCCTTCACTTTTTTATGAGACTTGGTAAGTTACTTTTTACTGCATATACCTCTTTTTTTTTTTCAGGGCATGACTCTGTTTTTCTTTCTAGATATCACTCTGTGTCTAGTAGTGCATAACCAAATTTTCTTTAACTACTCAAATCCACATTGTAAGCCATGTCATCTTACCTATTACCATTCCATGGCTATGTAACATACATTGTAGAGATATGGTGTTTACATCTAAGTTTATCCTTGCAATCGATTTACTTCATAACTTTGCCTATCTTGGACTGTACTCACCCAGATGGTGTAAATGGCATGATATCCTCCACTATCAAACAAAAACAAATGGGAGTGAGCCATCAAAATTGCAATTCAGATCCCTCATCCTATCCCCCACGTGGATGTAAGTTCCCAATGGCTGTGTCTTAGATTTGGAGTCAAACTAATCATCATAAGTCCTTATACAGATGTCTTTATTATTTCCTTCATTTATATTTTTGTTACACCATCGGTGTAACCATGGTAGAGATCTTTGCAGATTGTTATGGTTCTTCTTCTTCTTCTTCTTTCCCTTGATGCTTGCTATTCCAAAAATGTTACTGTGCTAGGGGCAGTTCCTGTGAATTTCAAATTTGAGGGAGATAGTTTAAATTAAGCAGACATCATTTTGATGCTGAATGTCAGGTTTTCAGATTAATCTATCAATTTTTCATGTTATCATGTGCCCCATTTGTGGTTTTGGAGGTCTAGATTCTCTTTGGGGTTTGAATTGTTGTTGACTTGCCAGTGGTATGATCCTCTTTTCTGACCTCATATGGATTGTGGTACCTGGTGGCTGGGTTTTAGATTGTAGTTGACTTATCAATGGTATGATACCCATCCTACCCCTGAGGCATGGGTTTTAAATATAACTGACCTGCTGTGTATGATCTATTGCACCCTAGCCACTTTACACCAAAGGAAACATCCTTTTTTCTTACCCACTATTTTCTAAGATTGAGTTTACTAAATATTGTATGGTTCACATCACAATCTTGCCATAGTTCTCTTTCACTTGGATGTGCTCCTCTTTTTGCTGCCCAAGATGAGAAAAGAATATGCCTGGTTCAAAAGTGGTACTGTCTCTCACATCAGATCTTTAATTCTGAAGGGTTTTGCCTCCACCATATCTGAAGCTATAATTTTCCTTTTCTGAAAATGCATTTCTGATAGGTACTTATCTCTTCTTATACTTCTTCCTTACTGAAAACTGGTGCTTCCATTTTCTTCCAAAACTTGAAATGATGTTTCAGTAGAATTGAATAGAGAGAGTCACGTGCATCAAGAAAGTATGTCACACTCTTATTAGTGGAGAGCTGTTGCATGAGAGAAACATTAGAATCAGTCAATTCCAATAGTTAGAAATTAAAAACTAGTGGCATGTGTAAAAAATGTTTGTATATAAAAGGCAGCACTGAACAAGAATAGTTATTTATGTAAGTGAAGGTAAATGCCTATCAAAAATACACTTTTAGTATAGGAAAATTGTAACCTGAGTTTCATCAATAATCAATATAAAAGAGAAAGGCTCAGTAATTACTATATTTCTTGTTTTTCATGTGTATATTTTATTTGTTATTATAAAAGTAACTTAATTCTAAAAAGTGCAAGCTTATTAAGTTAATTATGACAATAAAAAATAATAAAGTTTTTCACAAGGAATGCTTATGAGCAGCTCATTCATTTATGTAATTCAATACAGTGGCATTAGCTGCATGTTAAGTGAGTAATTTACAACTTGTGTGGTGGAATTGTTAGTTAGACAGAGTTTAAAGGTCAATATGACAATTTTATTAAGTATGAATAGATATATTCTGTTATGAGCTGTAAGCTAGTTAGGATAAATAATTGTGATTTTCGTTTAAAATTGACAGTCAATCTAGAAATAAAGGTGAGTAATTTAGATTTATTTTCTATTTTTATGTTGTGGTTAATGAGTGGTCAAATCAACTGACCCGTATAAAGTTATAGTAGAGAAAATAACAGATAAGATATAAATTTTTCAAATAAAAACAAACAAAAACATTGATATACTTTTAGGAGGTGTTATTGATTATGCAAATGAAATTAAAAAAATTTCAGGTTAAAATATTTTTAATCTTAATATGAATATCACTTTGCACTTGGAACAGTCAACACTGACTTTACATATTTATGGATAAATTTTTTAATAAAATACTTAATAAACAAATTCTGTTGTTTTTTTCTCTTCAAAATACTTATAATGTTTACTGAATGCTTGTCAGACTTCATAAAGCTACATTAAGATATTTTAGAGGTATAGTACATATACCTTTACGGTTTTGTGGTAGGTAAAAAATCATGTGAAATACATAACCACATTGCATAAGGATTAGGACAATTATCTAGGAATTACTCAGTTATATTTTACAATCATGCAAAATTGACTAATGGCAGTTAATTACACTCCACTGCTGTTTGTAAACAGTGCACAAAATTTTACTAAAATATATTTTGAAATAGTGTTCAGGATCTTGTGTGATTTGAATTAAACTAAAAATGTGTTATCCTGTACCAAAATGTATACATCATAAGTTCATAAAAAGGGATAAATCAAAAACATTTCAATGACTATGATAATGTAGTGTCAAAAGTTTGTCAAAATAGCCCCAAGCAAAGAGTTTAATACTTAGCAAAACTAATGAAAGTCTTCTTTAACCATGGTAAAGTTATGTTAGATTTTAATTGTCAACTGTTTTCACCAATTAGTATGACTCTTTTCATCATTTTAAGTTTGACTGTGTTGTGTTTTTTTCTTGTCCAATTCTTCTGTACTAGTTGTTATTACAATTTTGCAATAATCATTTTGAAAACAAGTTTATAAGACCAAGTTTTAAATGTAAGTGTTTATTCCTGATTAACTTTACAGGTGCAAAAATAAGCATAAAATACACAAAAAAAGGTACTAATATTCGCAATAATGGTAAATGAATACTTACTTAAAATCTGACTGAACATATGAATTTGCTTTCCTTGTTTTTATTTTTAGGGAACAGTATTTAAATGCTAGTTCTGTAACCACTGTTCCTTACCAACCGATCCAATTTGAGACTTGTCCAGAGAGAATGACCAGGGCTCCCCAACCTTCTGGTTCATCTCATAAAATTGATGAGTACAGAGATACAATTTATCAAATTGACCAAGCATCTGCTAGAGCTAGAATTGGCAGGGTAAGTTGTCAGCCCCAGTTCTTTTTGTCCTTTATATACTTTAAAATCCACCCAGTAAAAGAAAAACTAACCTGCAGAGTGAAAATCTGTCTTGTTTTAAATGTGTTTTTAACACTTAATTTATGTTGTATTTTTTCAAATAGTTTCTGTAGAGTGTGTTTATTGTAGAGTGTTTACTTGTGACCATCTAATATTTGGAAACTGAAAATTAATCATTAATCACAGGATTAGAATTGTGTATTAAAAATAACTGCTTTCATATTCTCTGTAATAAGGATACTGTATTTCAAAGGATTACCTTCTAAAATCGATTTTCACATGTTAAATTAAAACTTCTTTGTATTAAAGTTGAAAAAAAATCAATTTGCCTCTGAAATACAAAAATCTGTTCCTTGTTGAGTTATTGTCAAGTTTTGAATCTTCTTGACACAATGTAGAGCACTTCATCAACTTACCCATAGGTCTTTATTCTCTGAGCTTCTATATGATATATTGTGCTATAATCCAGGTTTTCTTGTTGACAGTTGGGCTGTTAACTTTACTCATTATTAATTCAAATTAAAATTCTAACAATTTTCTACCACTGCAAATATTTCTACCATTATCAGAATTTTTACAACTTCTCTACAAGCTTTATCATGTAATCTGTCTTTAGTATGCAGGGGATTTCTGTGACTGCATTTTTAGTTTTTATTTGTATGTATTTTATTTTATTATTTGCATTGTTCTGATGCCTAGGTCTTTGATGTTTCACATAATTTTCTCAAAAGAGCTTATATCCAGATTGAACTTTTTAAACTGTGAGAAAAGGCAACCTTTGTTTCTCATCCATTATGACTGATCTTTATTTTCAGTTGGAGGAATATTTTTACATCTTGTTGGAACTGTTTGTTGTTCACATGTACCGAATCTTCAGAGAATTTTTTTAAAAAGGTTGATCATGCTTTGCGATAAATCATGATCCTCAAATCTTTCTCCAGCTACATCAACAAATTGACTTGCTCAATTGATCTCTGAAGTTTATCATGTTGTTCTCCAATTCATTACAAGTGCACATTGTGTTTGAATAGATTCATGCAGTCAAGATTTTTGAATGTTGCATATACATCTGTGAAAAGTGGAGAGGGATGCCATCTGGTGACTTGTGTTACCTCGGTACATATCTTTCCCACCTCCGAGTGAGGATCCTTATGTAGCATTTTAAATAAAAGATTGGACAAAAGACATTACTTTTTCTAATGTCTCAACTTCAGCTAGGGTTGGGAAAACCTTATTGCTTTATTTTTATCTTTCTGAATTTATTCTTCCTTCCCATTGGATTGTTCTATAGCCCATCTTTGAGTCTTTTTTTTGACTCTCTGAGGATTTATATTCACTGGGCTGGTTTAATGATTTGGCTAGTCATTTTGGATCTGAATGTAGGGTAGCCTTATCCTCAGATGCACGTCCAGTCATTAACTGTTACTGGTATACTCCTCCAAGAAAATTTCAGTATGGGTGTGGAACAGCATATTGTGATCTCATCCCAATTATCCATTATACCACCACCTATGGCTACATCTAAGAATATGATGATTCTACTTGTAAATACACGTCACCTGATTCCATTCTTTTATGTGCAACTTAAAGAATGAGGAGGGTGAGTAAATACTTTGCTATGAAGAAAATTTTGTCTTTTAGAGTTCTTGTTTGAGACAATCTCTTATGAAGTTGATCTGCTCCTATAATTTTTCAGTCAATCAGTTCACTGAATCTACTCATGTTGTGGATTTTTTTAACTTGGCTTGGTTGCATTTTCAATTTTTGTGGTTTAGTTTACCTTCTTCTTTTGATGCCAAATTTTGGTAACCCAGTGGCTTTTGTAACTCTCAAGTTACCTTTTTAATCTTAATGTTGATATTGTAGTTATCCATATCTCAGTGGTAATTCTGCCTGTTGTGAATCTTGCATTTTTAAAACAAAAAATGTATTTGAAACAGGTACTAACCTCAGAAATACATTCACACTACAAAGAGATGCAGTTTTCATGAAGAATGCAACTATTAAAGCAGAGCTACATACATCTTTCAAGAATTAAGAATTATGAATAGGTTGACTTGTGCTCTGCATTGTATTAAAAACATTCAGAACTTTAAGTTGAGAGCATAAGAGCTACAATGAAAGTACCTGTTTGAAATTCATTTTAATTCTGAAACTGTAAAATTTGAGGCAAAAATAGTTATTTCATTATTTTTCACAAAATTTTTATGCCATGACTTCAGAAATTGCAAGGCAGAAAATTATTATTCTCATTAATTTAGACTGAGTATATTTTAAAACCTTCAGTTTGCATTTTATGTAAGAATAAATTGTTTATCTAGGGTTATCACAGTGGCTATTATAGAGACGGATCTGGTTATAATGACAGCCGTGGAAGGCAGCATCAACAAAACCATCGACTTCCAAGGTTCCCATTGAGAAATACCAATATGTCTCATATACAGTGAGCATTATGACTTGAATAATTTTTTTTATGCATGGAATGTTGTAGTAATTTCAACTAGACTGTATTAAATTGAAGTTCCCAGACTATCAAATGTTGTTTGCATCTGTTTCTATCTTATGTTTTTATACCCATTGAAAGTATATAAATAATGATGTATTTTACAAATAATTGTTAATTTAATACATGGTTCACTTTTGATTCCTAACTGGTTATATTCAAAGTGCAGCTTTTCTGAAACAGTCTTTATTTTCACTTGATATCTGTGATGGGCACACAGATAACTGTATAGTTTTGCACTTAACAACAACCAAACCAGTTATTTTCAGTTAGGTTAGATAATGTGAAGTATATAGAAATTATCAGGAGCCTTTACTTCATATTTCAAATAATTTATAGGATAAACTTCATTCCAGAACATCTTGTTAAATTTCTTGATGTTACTTTTAAAAATTTGAATTTTGTACAGTCTTAGTTAAATTATAAACAAGTATGTGTGCTAAAATTAAAGATCGGAAGCATTGTGTTTGACCTTTTAAAAACTTGGGTTTAATTTTTATGTTGTCTTCATTGATTGCACATTTATGCATTATAAGTATTATATTTACAATTTTCATTTATATTTGATGGAAATTACTTTCTTATGCTGTTTAACCTTTACTGCTGTTCAAGCATATCTATGTAAAATTTAATTTCTAATATCACTCAAGTGGGTTGCTAAAGGATCTAGATGAGCTCATTAGTAAGATAGAATCTTGGTCAGAAGAAATATTTTTTTCTGAAACATACCTCTGTTGACATCATAGCTATTTTTTGACATCAGCTTTGCCCATTTAAACATTGGTTTCACATCCTCTTTTATACCCCATTTAAATACCTTTCACAATATCTAATTTGCAAATTTCTCTACCTTCATAAATGCACCCTCTATCCCTGTACGGTATATAAGCACCTTGCTTAGATAATGTAATCACTTTTTCTTAACAAAGGGTTAGTGTTGTATGTTGTCCAACTGTGGATTGAGATTTTCAAGCCACCTTGTGGATTTCCGAAATCCAAAATCTAAAAAAACCTGAATTAAGCATGATATTTGCAGATATGAATTCCTTCGTTACTGTGGTCAGCAAGGACACGCATCTGACCTCTTGTGCTCCATGAAGCTGGCCATATTTTTATTTGGCTTGAAGGTTTCTTCTAGCTTTTCTGAAGTTGCCTCTTTTTGTTTATTCTGGAGAGAATATGGATTCTGTTTTCTGACACTTTCTTCCGTCAACTTCTCAAGTCCAATTTGGATCCTACTAATTTTCTTCTATTAATCATTTGGATTTGTAAAATTTTGGGGCTTTAACTTCTTCTTCTTCCTTAATTAATGGTTAATGCCAGAGGATTTACTGTTTTCTAATGTGATGAGTTAAACAGACCTTGTTGCCTGTTTGCTTGCTGTGTTTGTTTTTTTTTACTCCTGGTCAAATTTATTTTTTCTGGCTGCTGAAGTATTTATGTCATAAGATAGAGTTGTTGGCATGTTTGTAAAACTTTCCCTTTAGGCCCTGCTGTATCTTGATTTGTCCTTTCTTTTTAAGTCTCTGGCAACTAGGGCAAGGGGGTACATCCATCTCTGCAATTCTTTTTGCAATCTAATTCTCACCTCTGCAATCAATTGTAATCTGATAATATGTTTTGGCCTGTGAAGTTTGGAAATGTTATGTGACCTGCTTTACCTCCTTTTATGGTGATCTTTTTCACTGGGTTTTCATTGGAATTTTTCAGTTCCTTTCATTTTCCCCATTTCCTTGGAAGTGGGTCTTCAGATATCCATTTTACATATTTTGGTCTTTAGAAATGAAATGTTTAGTAAGTTAGATCTCAACAAATTCAGCCTATTTGTTTTCACTGGTTTTACATTTATCCAATGAGGTACTTTATGTGGGATAGTATTCATATTTCTCTCACAGTTTTTCTTTCATGTTCTTTACATCATTGAGTAGCTTTCTTCTTGGACTTTTTCCATACCCAATGGCCATTTTTAACAACATCTTCTTAATTGTAAGAAAGAGGAGATACTTTTGTACAATCTTGTATCTTTTACTTTTCAGGTTCCCTCTCATCCTGCTTTCTCTGGTTTCTGCATTGTAGCGAGTGTTGTCCAGTCAGGTGTGATAATTCCACACTAGCAACCAATTTATTGTAAATAATATTGGTTGCAACAGGGTCTGTAGAAATTAGGTGTTTCATAAGACCATCTAAGCACTTGCCAAATGATTTGTTGTCATGAGTAAAGTCAATGGGATTCTGCCTGTCCCTGTTGATCATTAGATTGGATAAGATGGGATTGATTTGTTTTTAAAAATGTAGGAAACTTGGTTCACTTATTGCACAGTTTCCAGAGCAGTGTTCCTTAGTACTTCCCAGTGCACATCCTCCCCTCACACACACACATATACACACAAATTTTACTATTTTACTAGTGGAAATAGAGACTCATTACCACACTCAAATTCCAGTCACTGTCTCTGGAGTGTGTTATTCCACCCTTGGAGAAGAAGGCAAAGCTGGGAGGCTTCTTCTTGGGTCACTGGATGTTTTCATAAATGTCAGTAGGAGTGAAATCAGCCTCCACAGATGCCTAATTGTAATTACAGTTCAGACTTGACACAAAGTTATTCAGTTGGGTATGCATGGCCCTTTTCTTTGATCAATATCAATTTTATAAATTGTATATAGAAAAAGTTCCACTATATTTTCATAATTATGAGTGTGAAGTGGTTGCATTCTAGGTCCTTGGTTGAGCACAGGTTTTTCATGATCCTCATATGTTTTGTTCTCTTGACTTTTTGAAGAGTTGTAACAGGCTGTTACACGCTGTTAGTAAACTGGCTATTTTATACGAATTTCATGTATATGTTGTGATGTCGTGTATTTTAGAACAGAAAAGAACAGTTAGAATAGTTAATGGCATCTTGTATATTAAATATTTTTTAACAGTTTTAATTTTTGTAAATTCAGAAAGAATGTTATAAGCAAACCATTTCCTTACAGGTACGAAATTCAGTATCGACAAAGGAGTTCAATCAACTTACCTAATTTGAAGCAGCAAGTTATACCTGTAATGGATAGAGGTGAAAAGTATAGAAAAAACAGAGGTAACCCCAGACCTCAAGTTCCTCATCACTGAATTTTCATTTAGACAGTAAGTATTTGAATCATTGATTAATTTTTATATCCTAAAACATAGTTTTAAGGAGTTTAGTTTCCATCTTGACATCACTTCATATGTGTTGTGGGTCACAATGGTGGTATGTGGGATTGTTATGCTTCTATCCTTGACCATCCCTCATTCTTTTCTTATAGAGATGTTATTTCCTTTGGATGGTTCTGGCTTGTGCCATGGTTGGGGGAGTTGGTTCCATGTAACTGGCATCCTTTCAATACCAAAGAGTTGAAACAATATGAAAAATTAACATTGTAAGGACCTACACTGACAAGCATACAGTTATGTGTAAAAGGTGGTCTTCAGTGAGCAAAATTGAAATTATGGCTAACTATCCATTGGTTGGTGGATCTGGAAGCAATGGGTGTGGTAGACCTTTCATCTTGTCATACTCAACCTGTTAATATGCTGTTTTGATTACAGCTCAGTATATTTTTGCCATTTAATGTATATTATATACTTAGCAAAATGTTGTACTGTATAGCTGATTATTTATAACTTAGGGGTTAGACATTGGGCCTCACCAGCTTCAAAATTCCACTTTAACCACTGTGTAGAGAATATGGTTTCATAAGTTGAAATCTGCCTGTATTGATCTTATTTTTAATGCAAATGACCTTCCAGAAAAGAAAGTTAATAAAACTTATGAACAGAAAATTAAAAAAAAATTAGACATAAGTGAAACAGTTGATGATGTTAAGTGGTTCACTACGATATTAGTGTAAGCATAAATAATTTATATATTTAGTGCAACACCAAAATAGGGTTTTGAAAATTTAACTCCTTTTTTCCCACTGTTTGAAAATAGATGTCATAAAAGCCATTAGTTGAGGTTAAAGCACATCTGTAGTTTTGTTTAGTATGAGATTCAAATATAATTAATAATGCAACTTAACTATTCAGATATTGAAAAATATAAATTATTATTGATTTTTATGAATTTCATTTTTTTCAAAGCATTTATGGAATAGGTCACTTTGTATAGATATTGTTATGAATATTTTAAACATATTGTAAAGTTCATTGCATATTTAACCTTAAAGAATTTTTTTTCTCCTTTTCTTATCATGTTGGCCATATTAATAATAGCATAATCGAGTTCTAGTTAGAACTATTATTCTTTAGAGAGAGGGGATATTTTAATTTTTCTTCACTTAACAAATAGATAAACCATATTATTTACATGATGAATAATTAATTGAATCTTTATATTGTATTTTAGAGAAGTTGGACAGTTCATTATAATCTGCACTTGTTGCTTCTGTTGTACTTGTATCATTATTCTAATTTCTCTTTCAGAACTAAGGTGACAGTTGGAAGAATATTAATAATACTATTTTGGATTTCAAGTCAGACTGTAGAAGGAAAAAAATGTTTGTATATAGATACATACAGGTGTGTATATGTGTATGTATATATATCATAATATATACATGAATCTGGTTTCTATAATGTGTGTGTGTCTGTGTCTTTTTCCTTTATCACAATACATAGTTAACTTTGCTTAAAACCACCAGATCTTGTAATAAAATCAATTGGCCATTTGCTGCAACATTGACTTTAAAGTTGTTGAATTTGTTACAATATTTAAACTGTGAGACCTTTGTAATCTATGAAAATTATAGTTAAAATTTACTTTGGAAGAGCTTATTTGCTGTGATAATTTTTCATGTTTTAAGTTCTCTATCTTGCCAGCTCATGAATGTTAAAATCTTGTAGTTTTGTTTGTCATACCTTGAGCAAAAAAGTATTCCAATTTGTTTAGATAATTATTTTGAAGTAGAGCCTTACTCATCATTAAAATATATTGTCAATACTGAAAATAAACCTTTGATTATGAACTGTACAAATCAACCACAACACTACAAAAAACATTATCTAATGAAGAAAACCTTTAAATTTATACCCCTTCATTCCAGTTGTAAGGTATAACTAGGTAATATGGGAATAACCTGATTTACAGTAAAGTTATTATATATTTAGGAAACAGGTGAAATAATGAAAAGGGTTATTTGAACTGTCTGTTGCTTGTTGCTCTGTTTCTTGACTCACTGTAAAAGATGATTTATCAGATCTAATTTGGCAAATATTCTCGTACTCATTAAGTGAAAGTGTATTTAACTTGTTAATTATATTGACAAAATTTAGCCTTCAACATTATAAATAACATTTAATCATGTTCTTGTCTTAGAGCTCAGCCTGTGATGCTTATATTTAGTTTCCATGTCAAGAAATTAATTTGATAAAATAAAAATGTACTTTGTCTACCCATAAATGCTGAAATAGTTTACTGGATTTTTGTTGGGTATATTGTTCAAATTTTTCTAATAACAGAAAATTTGTTGTAATAGTCTGTTGGTTATTATTGTTGAGTTTACCTTTATAAGATGTAAAGCAAACTAAAATTATTGATATAGTTCTCTAAAGCAGCTTTAAGAATGAATGTATAAAATTAATAATTGCATTAAGCATGTTGAAAAATAAGAAGAAAAAGTTTTTGATTAACTACTAGTAACTTTAGTTTCTGGAAATGGAGATTTAGTTATATAATAATTATAAAGTAATTTTGTTGAGATAAAATACCATTTAAAAGTATATGTATGTAATATCTATGGAATGTATTTATTAACCCTAAGTTGAAAAGAGACAAAGGAATTAATGCTTGCTTCTTATTATGGTATTGGGTAATTTTTTTTTATATGATTTTCAACAGATTGGGTGTATATTTAGAAACTTTTGTACAAATGATAATTGGCACACAGCTTTAGTGTCTAAGAAAAAGTATTCTGGAATTGATTCATTTGGAGCTATTCACCAGCTTAGATTTAATAACATGTTTTAAAACATCATTCTAAACCAATGGAAGAATTAGTTTTTTTCGCTTAAAAAACTTTTTTTTAAATCCAATATATATATTGAAGATTAAATAAGTTTTGACTGCTTGTCACTTACGTAGATATCATAATAATTTCTTATGATTCAGGTAACATCACTTAAAATGACAGTCGTATAAAGATTAGCATACATACACAATTTCCATGTGAAATTAGTTTCTCAGATTTTATTTCTTCATTTTAATTTTGTTTAAAAAAAACAAAAAACTTTGCACCATAAAACATCAAACCAACCAACCAACCATTTCAAAAATATCTGTCAATGTTTGGTGGCAATAAATTAAACTCTTCTTGGCCAATTTACAAATGTTTATTGAAAAAAAAAACAGTGCTGCCATCATCACAAGTAAATTAAATAAGTTTTTGTTTTGTAATAAGAATGAAGCTGGAGTATGTTATAATAATCTGTTTGATTTATTGCTTTTTTCAGGTATATCTTGTGTACTTTAGAAACAATACTGTATTCTTCATATGAATATATATATATACACACTTTCTTTTTTTAATTCCATGCATATGTGATATTTTTATTATCAGTGGGTAACTGGTTGAAAACAACTTTCTTTATGGAAATTTAATTTTTGTTCTTTTTTGCACTATAGGAGATCAGTGATTAAAAATGAATTTATATTTTGTGTTGTTGCACATTAACAAGCATTGTATACTTGTTTTAAAACTGTCAATGGTAGAGCTGAATGTATGCACTAGAAACTGTAAATTCAATATTGGTGGGAACTTAGTTTTCTCCTCCATGATAGTTACTTATTAGAGAATTAAAAAGGAAAATGAACTCAGTAAAATTATTAAAACATTCTCAAATGTTAATAATTCGTGTAGTCTTAATTGCTTCATTGTAATAATCTTATTGTAGTCATATCATATGCCCTAAGAGTAAAACTTGTTACATTAACATATGTTTATTATAGTTTAGTTGTTTTTATATGAAATGTTTGTAGGTGAAAGTATGGTTCAAGGAGATTGTGAACATGTCTTCCACCCACGCATATTATCTAGGTTTATCTCTGCACTGTTTTTTAGTGCTTTTAGGATTTTACTTTTAAAAGAATGGGCATTGTGAATCTATAGATATTTTGTGTTGCATCACCTGGTAGCTTACAGTTGTTATTTAAGAATTGTGAAAGATATTGACTTGTTTAACCACAGTCTTACAACTTGCATCAAAAGATGTAAACTTCTTAGTATTTTTTAATAAATGAAAATTAATACTAATACCTTTAAAAATATATTTAATTTGAGTGCTAGAGAAGTCAATGGACTTTATTTAAAGGGTTTTTCATTTTGTGTGCATGTGTTTCTTAGTACATTGTAGAATAACATGAACCATGTAATAAATGGGAAGAAAAAACTAGCTAAAAAACACATTAGTAAAAATCTCTTTTATAGTTTCTAGAAATTTAAAAGATACCAGTCTTTTGTCATTTTCTTTTTAGTTCCACGGTTTCTGCATGAATATTTTATTTTCATTGTATGGTGAGGAGAACAAGTCTAGTGTTAATTTTTAAATATTAAATGGTATCTTCTTTTTTTTGATTGTTTTGTATGATAATTATAGTTCTTTTGCTTCTTAATCAGGCCAAATGTAAACTTTCTTAGAATTAACTATTGTAAAAATGTGAAAAACTGGGATATGTTGCTTTTTATAATTCTTTACGTATTACTAAATTTAACTTGTGCTTTTATGTGTTATTTTTCTAAAAGAACTATATTATTACAGTATATTAATGTTTTTATGCCTTACTTCTAGACAAGTTTCAAACTACTATATATATATATAGCCACACACACATTAGTAAAATAACTTTAAAGGGTCATACAGAATGTATAATAGCTGCATAAAGGCAGGAAAGGTAGAAGGTAAATATACATAGGCTGTGTAAGGATGACAAGTAGGATGTAAGTACATAGAGGCAGATTCTGTTTTACATAACATAGAATATAAGATGCTGGATTACCATGAAATTGTATGAACCTATATAATATCAGGGTAAACTAGAAGGAGATACATTAAGTTGTGCTGAAGTTTGTCACTGGGTTATATAGCTGAAAATAGAACATAGCAGATTATTTTATAGAAAAGCAGATAAAAATGTAGATGAAAGCAAGAAGAAAGTTACTGGATTACTTTGGGCCAATGTAGAATGTGTGTAAAGACACATAGAACTTGGTATGGTGAGTTATGTTTATAGATGGACTGAGGATGTTGAAATAGTGAATTTTGTTTTAGTTTAGAAAATATACTGTCTTTGGATGGATTGAGTATGATGAAGGAATGGTACATTTGTTCTGGTGTATTATGTTTAAATAGACTGGAAATACTAATATGACTTAAGAGTGTTTTGTCTTTAGGTAGACTGGGGTATCATAGTTGTGATAAATTTGATCTGGTTTAGAAATGTATTTAGAGAGATTGGAAATACAAGTATGGCTTAAGAATGTTTTGTCTGTAAGTATACTGGGGGTGTTGTAATTGTAATAATTTTGATCTGACCTATAAGACTACTATGTTTAGATAAACTTCATCTACGAAAATGGTAGATGATGAAGTTTTTTGTTTTGTTTTTTCAGAATGTCATGTTTATAAGTAGTCTGTAATATCAAAATGATGATAATTGAAGCCTGGTTTATAAGTGTACTCTGGCTGGTAGACCAGAGATACTGGTTTAACTTGGGTGTTTTTATTACAGATAAATTAAAGCTTTGAAGTGATCATTTTTATCTTGTTTAGAACTTTAATGTGTTCAAGTGTACTGGAAATATTGATCTGGGGTATTTGTTACTTTTGGAAGAATAGTGTGTCTAGGTAGACAAGAAATACTGACTTGTTTTAGGGGTGTATTTATTACAGGTATATTGGACTATTTAAATAATGAAATTTTGATCTGATTTAGAAGTTAAATACATTCAGATGGGGAGTATTGAAATGGTGAATAATTTTGATCACAAATATATATTGATTATGTTTATGCAGATGTAGGATACTAAGATAGGAAGGATTTTAATCTAGCTTAAAATTGTGCTTTTGTAACTTGTGCAGGACTTTCTACATAAGACAATATTTGAGACTGTGGCTCTTCAAAACAGAACTTATGGAGTCAGTTTTGGTTTTATATAAAAAAAAAGAAATAAGGAAAAATGTTTGTTTTAGAACTAGAAATTTTGTGAAACTTACCAGGAGATACAATGGTGAATTAGTTTTTTAAGAAGGAATTTAATTTTGAACATTGTGATTATGATATGGTGATACAAGAAGTGGGAAAAGATAAAGTAAATAATTCAGTCATCCAATAGTTTCTTCCTTTTTCTGATTGAATGATCTGAAGTACCTTAGTGGTGACAATTTTCGTCATATGTTTATTTTAAAATAATTATGAGAAAACTTGTGGGGAACTTTCCAAATATATATATATATATGCAGTAAATTGGATTTCAGAAGATTTTATAGGGTCTATGTGTTGCATTTATTGTGATTACAAAGAAACATACAATATAGTTTATTACACTTGTATAGAGAGTGCTTAAGTTATATAAAGTAACATTTTTGCATTACTTTGGATAATGATAGATTTATGTTGATGTTTATTGATAAAAGCAGAGCCTTGATATTATGTAGCTAAAATTAAATGCTATAAATAAAAGTAGTGATTGTGTTGGTGTTATTTTCTTCATGTTTATTATTTGAACAAATATATATAGGTCTGTGTATTTCTCTATTTTTTATATAGAAATAATTTTTTGTAGCTTTTTTTGGTTTAACTGTTTATACTTTATATTGTTTAAAATGTTAAGTATCTAGTTTATTAGATTTATAAAGTGTAGGCACTTATGAATTCTAGTAGTTGATAATAATGAGAAAATAATTTAATGTTCATATGCTGTTTATATTATGAATAAACATTTGTGTTTGTGTCAGTTTTACTACTACCTTTTGTCTTGTGACTGCACGCTTATAAATCAGAGTTGTTTAGTGAGCTAGTAGGAAGAAAATTAACAGAAATGTTTTGAATATTAGACATATTTCTGTGGTAGCATAATTTAGACCTTTATTATAGCAAAATACAGTATATCAATGTTCCACATGGACTTATTCCAATTACATGCATAAGTAACAAACAATTTGTAAGTACTCTGTGACAAACATGCAACACAAGTGGATATTGTTGAAATGTCTGTTATTGTCATATTAGAGTAACGTATGGATGGAGACATCATTATGGCCCACCTGTTTGTTGTAAAAACATTTGAATCATTTATTAATGAACTGGAATTTTGTCAATGCATGAACAATAGTAGTGAGAGTTTTAGTAAAGCTAGATTTCAAAATGATGAAATTCTTTTTGACACTCAAAACTATTATAGGAAAGGACAAACTGAACGGTCTCATGCATACTCATTATTTTGTAATTGTTGCTGGTATGATCATTTTGCTTTCAGCTTTATATTCTATAATAATTTATATTGCTGATGTAGTTATTTGAATTTGTAGTTTATAGTTATTTCTAGATGAGCCAGTTTAAAAATGTTTTATTTTCAAAACAATAGAGCTTTCCTCTCACTTTGAAACAAGATTTAAGGGTCTAGGAAAAGCATGAAACTTAAGTATGTTTATTTACTTTTAAAATCAGATTTTTGTTTATTATAATATTTATTTATTCCACAGTGTATTTTGGCCATGAAAAGCAAGCACACATAGTGCTCAGGCCTTACTGTTTTGCATTATAATAATCAGATTATTGAAACTGTTGTGAAAAAGAAAATAAAAAAAATGACTAACCATCATTATTGTAATGTTTTCTATTTTTATTTTCTACAAGTTTTTATTCCATTAGTTTTGGACCAGAAGATCGTTTATATACAGATGATGATGTAATGCCCACAAGCTGATATACGAAATGTAGATGATATGCAGCTAGACCACATAGATAACATTAAGATTAAAATATGCTAATGTTTTTTGTCAAACTATACTTTAATACAGAATCATTATTCTCTATAAAAATAATCATCTTATCTTGATAAACATACATCAAAGAGAAATCTTGAATAGCGAATGTTTTTTATTAATATTGCTTGAATACACAAAGTCAATATTTTTGTATTTTATTGTTGTAAAATACGTTTTATTATAAACTTAATTCTTTGAAACCAACATATTTTGGGTGCAACTTTGTACTTTTAATTCTCCGACTTTTTTGACTCAACTATCCAGTTAAATAATTTCTGAGCTTGCATAATCATAATATTAATAATTAGTTATACAATGCGTCTTAGAGCCAGATATGGCCTAGTGATGAGTTTGCCAAACTGAATCTGAGGATGTGTGGCTCACGTCTTATCATAAAACCACTCTTCATAATTTGTTGCCTTAAGTATGTGATAAGAGTAAATGAACAAATGTCATTATTTGATTAAAATGTTCAAGAATTTACTGTCAGTTTAAAATTATGTCTAGCACAGATAGCTTTTATGTAGAGATGTATCAAATTTATAATGTTTGCTCACAACAGTTTTCTTTCTTAATAAAAATATATTTTAGTGTACAAACAATAATACCATTTATAGTAATGGTTATTACAAACGATTTATATACAAAATTTTATAAACTTACAAACAGTATTGAATCTTTCATCTGATTTGGAACTTCTTTGATAATTTATCGAAGGCTCGCAATAAACAAATTAAATCTGTGTTGATATAAGTACAATCCATTAAAGGGGAGCTAGCTGCGAGTTTTTTCACTTGAAGATGACCTAAGGAGGTCGAAACGTTCTTTTCTGCTTATCAATAAAAGTGTTAATATCCGTACCATTCGTTCTGAGATACATTTTTATTTCAAGTGGGTTTCTTGTCATCAAGAAGTTATACAACGTCTCCATAAAAATACTAACACACAAAGTTAATTTGCTGAAGGTAAACAGTTTGTAGTGTGTGAAATATATTCTTCAAAAAAAGAAACGCAAAAGGGATATTTTTGTTATTTTAAAGAGAAATATATGTAATAACGTTACAAGCTCAGAGTATGTGATGTTACACGTGTTAAGGCACTGATTGTCAGACCAATATGACAATAAAAGTTGTGCACTTTGAAAACGGAGGAAAACATCGGATTTTTCGCCAAAACGCATTCGTGTCCAATAAATTTGTTTGAGAGATTTGCATGTTCTGAAAGTGCAACATGTGGAAAATCCCTATAAAAGTGACGGGTTCTCGGTTTTCATAGCTCAGTGTGAAGCCACTGACACGTAATACAGTTATGCCAAGACTGACTGAAGCACAACGCCATTTGTCGCTTGGAAGCAGGCGAATCTCGATCAGATGTTGCCAGAGCTGTGAATGTTCACTCAAGCACCATCACAAGGCTATGGAATCGTCACCAACAACATGGATCAACTTGTGACTGTCCACGATCTGGCAGACCTCGTGTGACCACGCCCGCACAAGATCGCTACATCCGGTTACGTCACCTTCGGGATAGGACCACCACTGCGACGTCTACTGCTTCAACCATACCAGGGCTGCGTAGGATTTCCGATCAGACCGTACGCAACTGTCTACGAGATTATTAGGCCCCATGTGCAACCCATCATGATGAACGTCAACGACGTTTTTCAACATGACAACGCCCGTCCTCACACAGCCCGACTCACCACTGCCTTCTTTAGACACCACAACATCAACGTTCTTCCCTGGCCCTCCAGATCACCAGATTTAAACCCCATCGAACATCTTTGGGACGAGTTGGACCGACGTCTGCGACGGCGACAACCTCAACCGCAGACTCTACCTCAGCTTGCAGCAGCTTTGCAGGCTGAGTGGACAGCCATTCCACAGGATGTGATTCGTCATCTCATCGCTTCCATGGGCAGGAGATGCCAAGCAGTTATTGATGCTCACGGGAGCATATTCGTTATTGACGTTGAGTGACGTTAAACTTCACCTAGTGAGCGTGGACTTCGCCTTTGCAGACTTTGGATGTTCAGCAGTGAATGTGCAAAGTTTCACACATGTCATACAGAACTACCCGGAATAAACTTGTTAACAATGTGTCTCAAATTTTGCCTTTTGCGTTTCTTTTTTTGAAGAGTATATAAACATTTCTAGACACATATCTGTAATTTCCTGATTAATAAGCATTAATCACAGTTATAGCTTCCGAAGTTTACAGTATACCAACTGTAGCAAGCCACCAACAATATAGTGTCTCTTGGCATATCGATAAATAAACTTTAGACGAGGTTCTCGAAATTCCAGTTGTCAACATTACATGCATTTCTAAATACATATTTAATTAAAATAAAAATTAATATTAAATGTATAATAGTAAATCCATCGCACACTGCTTTTGAATTACATTATATGTACGCGTCGCATATATAATAAGATTCCAGGATATAAATTGTTTTTGTTTTCTTCCCGTCATTTTGTTTTGTAGGAAAAAGAACTGTAATTGCTTGTAGGCATTCATACAAATATTTAGCAGCTCTAAAAATTTATTGCTAGTTTTAGGCAAACAATGAATTAAGTAAGAAAGAAATGTATAACGTTGCATGAACAGCCACAAAGGGACCTGCAGGAAGTTAGGTGTACTTTATGCTTGCTTCATGATGACAAGAAACGCTTGAAGTGAAAATGTATTGTAAAAATGGCTGGTATTTGTATTAAAATTTTAAGACCCATACCAGCTGTCTTTAGAACATACTTATGCTTTCTTGTGTGCGTTATTTACGTGAATAACTCTTACACAAAATGTGTGAAAAATAAACCATTCAGTTATGATTTTAGTCCAAATTTTTGGTATTAGACAGGCAGTAACATTGCCTACATAGGGTTTATTCGTTGAAATGGTATTTGAAATATATCTTCAATAGGTCATCAGTACTTTATAATACTTTACAGGATCTTCTCGTTTTATAACATATCTATGTTATGACTAAGTTACAAGATCTGGGAATGTCAAAATGCTATAGCAAAAAGTGTGAATTTCTTCTTCATCTTTCTTCTCTTTTTTTATTAATTGCTGTAAATTCATGATTAATAAAAGGTTATCTTCCTTTTTATGTAATTGTAAAAAATTCCCATAAAAACCGCAAAATGCAAAACTGAAAATTTGAATGAATCTCCCCATGAACCTTCGTTCCAAATTTGGTGGTGGTCTATCTTCATGGGTCAAAATAAAGGTACAAAAATGCAAAAAGCCCATAAAACATGCAAAACAAAACCGCAAAATTACTTATATTTACGAATGAACCCAATAAACCTTCGTGCCAAATTTGGTGAAGATCCATCATAAGGGGTCAAAGAAGTGGTAAAAACCACAAAAGGAAAATTCCAGTGATGTCGAGAAAACCCACTTGTAGAGAAATATATATGTAAAAACGGCTCGTTTGGGTTGAGAAAATATTTTACGTAGAGGAGTGAAAACGTTTCGACCTTCTTCGGTGAACCTGACGATGGCCGAAGTAGGTCGAAACGTTGTTCACTCCTCCACGTAAAAAAAGTTCTCGACCCAAACGAGCCGTTTTTACATATATAAAATGAAAATTTGTATGTGTCTCCCTCTAGACCTTGTAAACTTCCAATTTGGAGAAGATTCTTCCACAACCCACAAAGTAGTTACATGGATAGATAACAACAGACTATTATATTTGTGTAGATAACCCCAAAACAAGTGTCAAACAATTTCTTTAATGCGACATAGTTTCAGACGAAGTATCCATTTTTGTAAGTATTAGTAAGTAGTAATATTTTTAATCATAATTCTAGTATAAAGGATGTTATCATTACCCCTTGCAGTTAATTTTCTTACAGAAATTTTGTGTTCCTTTAAAAACCTTAAGTGTAGGATGAAACAGCAGTTACCAGCTGATAACAGATAAACAACAAATGTTACAGTTGGAACCTCATTGTATTCAGAACTTAGTTATAAATACAACCTTTCTATGATTATTGAAACAAGTAAAGAAAAACCTTTTCAAAAAGGGAAGTAAATATAGGGATGGTTAATATCAATCCTTCAAAAACAAAACAAACAAGATGGTTGGTTGTTTGGTATTAAGCACAAAGCTACTCTGTGCTCTGCCCACCACGGGTATCAAAACCCGGTTTCTAGCGGTGTGAGTTCACAGACGTGCCACTGGGAAACAAACAAAATAGTAGGGATTGCACTTCTATCATCCCTACATATACTTTTTTTTTTTAAAAAAAGTTATACCTTTATTCAATTAACAATTCTTAATATAGTGCTTTTGCTTATATAGAGTATGGTATACAGCTACATCCCATTGGCACTTGCTAAAATATATGAAATAAGTGGAAAATAACCAGATATGAGGATAATTAATTCCTTTTTATCTGTGTTATCAAGTAGCTATAGTTGCATCTAACGTTGATAATTTGCCCAAATTAATGCCTTTTATTGTGACAGGTCCGGCATGGCCAGGTGGTTAAGACACTCGACTCTTAATCTGAGGGTCGCGGGTCCGAATCCCCGTCAAACTAAACATGCTCGCTTTTTCAGCCGGGTTTGCGTTATAATGTGACGTCCAATCCCACTTTTCGTTGGTAAAAGAGTAGCCCAAGAATTGGCGGTGGGTTGTGATTTCGCTCAAAGCTACACGGGGGCTATCTGCGCTAGCCATCCTAATTTAGCAGTGGAAGACTAGAGGGAAAGTAGCTAGTCATCATCGCCAACTCTTGGACTACTCTTTTACCAACGAATAGTGGGATTGACTGTCACATTAGAACACCCTCACAGCTGAAAGGGCGAGCATGTTTGGTGTGACGCGGATTCGAACACGCGACCCTTGGATTGCGAGTCGAGTGCCTTAACCACCTGGCCATGCCAGGCCTGAGAAATAAACATAAATCCTTCTTGTATACCAGAAGTACATGAAGTTCTACAAGCAAATTTACTTTTGCAACAAAGTAACAGTTGTTATAGTCTTTACTAATTGGAGTGTAATTGCCGTACTTTAAAACTGAGAGAAGATAGTCTAATTGTTATTTATTTACATGAAATAAGGTTTAATCTGTTTTGGGCATAATGGCCATTGTTGAGCAGAAGT
Organism: Tachypleus tridentatus; assembly: GCF_004210375.1. NCBI lineage: Eukaryota > Metazoa > Arthropoda > Merostomata > Xiphosura > Limulidae > Tachypleus > Tachypleus tridentatus. The sequence goes on along the minus strand of NC_134837.1, from coordinate 102,433,514 downwards.
ATTGCCTTTTTTTTCCTTTAACAAAATGCGAAGTAAGTTCAAAATTACCTATTAAAAACTTTAGAAAATGATGCTGTTATCTTTTTATATGAAGTAATGGTTGTAGCCCAGAAAGTTTCTTATAATAATGGATAAAAACAACGGAGGAATGAAATGGTATGAAGGTAAAAGCTGCTTGGCTCACACGTCTTTTATTTTATTGTTTGTATTTTCTTATAGCAAAGCCACATCGGGCCATCTGCTGTGTCTACAGAGGAGAATCGAACCCCTGATTTTAGGGTTTTAAATCCGTACATTTACCACTGTACCAGTGGGGAATTTATTTTAGTGCATCCAAACAGCCTCCTTCTAGTACAACGGTATGTCTCCGGATTTACAACGCTAAAATCAAGCGTTCGATTCACCTCGGTGGGCTCAGCAGATAGCCCGATGTGGCTCTGCTATAAGATAACACACACACGCATCGAAACAAAGTCTCTTTTTTTACAGAGCGTACAAAAGTTGAAATGGCAGATTTTACAGTTAAGTAATTAAAAATATATAGGTATACCTTTGAAACAAATTCACATTAGTTATTACATTTAATATTATTTCATAAAACTGATTAACAAGCAGAAACAGAAATGCTGCTGCACTTAATAACAGCAGCGCTTCTCCATGTTGGCAGCAAATAAGTGATTAATAAATTTGCCTTGCACGTTCAGTAAGAACTGCATATTTTGATTATCGTAAACTGGAGTTTATTAGTAGACAGATCTATTGATTTACAAAATATATAATGAGCTATGTACAAAATGTATCTTTATTAGGTCAATATTTTGTTATTACAGCTTCGTCAGGAACTATCGATAACCTATAGATTTGAAAAACCGGTTCAAACTAAATTGGAACACTGTCTTCCACGGCTCTTGATCAACTGTTTAGCGAGCATAATACTCTCTAACAGATCTTAACGTTTGTATACCTCCTTCCTTTCAGGTTTGTCCTCGTGTTGAATATTGTAATTTTAAAACCAATAAGCTTTATAAATTCGCTCTGATCCAGGAATACTGTAGCTTTCATTCCCTATAAATACTTATAATACGGATGACACAATACATTAAAAAAGCATATAATACATAATCAGATCTCTTTAACATAAATGCAAAGAACACATACATGAAGGAAAAAAACAATAAAAATTAACATAGATCAAGCAATCGCACGGCATAAACCTTTTTTAACAAAGAAAGTCATAGAAATAGGACCTTTAACAAAGAAGCATTACATTATTTAACATTGATAGACTAAACATAATTTTAGAAAAGGTAAGAGTGTTGGACAATTTTGTAGAATTGATTATCATGGCTGTAATACATGTTTGATAAGCGGCTCAGGGACGTTGATAGATACTTAAAATATTCCAACTCACGGGAATTATTTGCGTTTCGTTACAATATTGAGGGTCGCGAGTTCGCATCCCCGTCGCGCCAAACATGCTCGCTCTTTCAGCCGTGGGGGCGTTATAAGTCACGGTCAATCCCACTATTCGTTGGTAGAAGAGTAGCCCAAGAGTCGTCGGTGGGTGGTGATAACTAGCTGCCTTCTCGCTAGTCTTACACTTCTACATTAGGGACGGCTATCACAGATAGCCCTCGAATAGCTTTGTGCGAATTTCAAAAACAAATCGTTGCAATATTAATCATGGTTTCCTATTCTAATTTCACAAGACCACTAAATGAATTGGGGCACTGTCAGATAGAATCAGGGCACAAGCCTTTGTGTCAATGTCTACCGGCCCTTTTGTGTGAGCTGAAATTTTAGTTTTTGAGAACTGCAATGCAAAAAACAAAATGACTGTCTATAAAAACGTATTTTAACTAATTTTCGGATATTTATTTACCAAGTGAGTCACGTCATTTTATTTATCTATCGTTGTTATATTTACAATGATAGAAATTATTATGAGGATATTTTTGTCTGGACAAAAATGTAAAAAAATTAAGGATAATAACCACAGAAAAGTACAAAACCTAGTAACGATATTGATGTGGCCTTAGTAACAGGACCATAAACTCTGGAATCCTAACTTTCACTTGAAATTATAAAACAAATTAATGTTCCCGTAGGAATGTTGTTATTAGGTAGATTTGTCATCATCCAACAAAAAAATTGTTATTGTAGAAAGTTCTGACGAACGAGAAATAAAATCACCGTACATATCAGCTCTTGATGCAACACAAAAAAAGGTTAATATAAGACTATGTGCCACAGTATGGTTTTATGTTTCTGATGGATGTTGTTTTGAATTAAGCACAAAACTAAACAATGGGCTATCTGTGCTCTGCCCTACAGGTATCAAAATCCGGTTTCTAGCGTTGTAAGTCCTTAGACATATTGCTGTGTCAATGAGAGCAATTTTGAAGGAATCTTCTCACTTTGTGACCAGATCACAGTTTACGTAATTTATTAAGGACTTAGGTCTCGATCCGACACTTATTTTGGAGAAAATTAAAAAGAAAAAATCGCTTCATCATGGATACTAGAGAAATTATCTAGTGTAATTTATGGAGTTTTAGAGTCCTGAGATTATTTTAAATTTTAATTCAATCAAAAGTAAAACCTCTTTAGTTTGATGTCTTGTAAATAATATTTACCAGTAGTAGACTATAAAGTGACACAGATCTTTCTCGTAAGCCTTCGACACGTGGAAACGTTGCTTAGTGATGAGGCCCTGCACGGCCAGGTGGTTAAGGCACTCGACCCGCAATCCGAGGGTCGCAGATTCGAATCCCCATCACATCAAACATGCTCGCCCCTTTAGCCGCGGGTGCTTTATAATGTGAAGGTCAATCCCACTATTCGTTGGTAAAAAATTAGCCCAAGAGTTGGCGGTGGGTGGTGATGACTATCTGCCTTCCCTATTGTCTTATACTGCTAAATTAGGGACGGCTAGCGCAGATAGCTCTCATGTAGCTTTGCGTAAAATTCAAAACAAGCCAAACCAAACTTAGTGATGAATAAGGAAATACTGAATTTGATAACAACAATAAAGCCGTCTTTCGTGGATCGCACAAAATAAATTAATGAAAATTCCTAATATCTGAATGGTTAACGATATGTTTCACGTCATTTAAATACGTAAACCAATTATAGATTGGTATCCTTAAAACGTTCACATTAGTTTTTACTATTTTAGTTAAATACTTTATATGTAAAGTTAACTGTATTATGTAAAAACATCGGCCCAGCATGGCCAGGTGGGTTAAGGGGTTCGACTCGTAATCTTAGGTTCGTACGTTCGAATTCCCGTTGCACCAAACGTGCTCGCACTTTCAGCCGTAGAGGCGTTATAATGTTACGGTTAACCCCATTATTCATTGGTAAAAAAGTAGCCAAAGAGTTAGCGGTGGGTGGCGATGACTAGCTCCCTTCCTTCTAGTCTTACACTGCTGAATTAGGGACGGCTAGCGCAGATAGCCCTTGAGTAGCTTTGTGTGAATTTAAAAAAAAAAACGAACAAGCAAAACCATCTCATTTTCTTAGTTGACGCTTCCGTTTCATACTTCACACATATATATATATATATATATTCTTGAATATGGTTGTATTATGTGTCATATTGGTCATTTGGAATTAAGCACAAAGCAACACAAAGAGCTATTTGTGCGTTGCTCACCACAGGTTCTGAAGCCGGATTTTAGCGATGGGAGTCGCAGGGATGCTGTGCCAGTGGGGAGCTTATCATGTTGTACAACATTAAATGTTATAAATTAATTGTAATGAAGGCGTTAGTAAACTTAACACTTAAAAATGTATAAACCTACCAAAGTGTAATGTTTTATTAATTTTCCTGTTGTTAAAAATCCCCATAGGATTGATAATCTGTGGTTTGTTAATTATGTATATATATATATATTTCAAATATTTTTATATTCAATTTTAGTTGAGTTTATAATAAAATAAAACACGTAATAATGAGTGTTTTTAATACACAGTAGTATGTTATAGACCAGTGGTGCACAAACTTTTTGAGTCAGGGGCTACAAACAGACTTCTCTTAACCGTTGGGAGCCACAAAAGGCAACTAAGGCAGCCAACGTGAAGTTACTTGTGGATGACTTCTTCAGAGACAACGATCTTTCGTGGGATATGGTTTCTTCAGTTTGTTCGGACGGAGCTCCAGTCATACTGGGACGAAACTGGTTTTGGTGCGCTGGTGAAAGCCGATGCACCACACATCATTGTAACGCACTTTGTTCTGCATAGGCATGCGCTGGCAACAAAAACCTTGCCTTCAAAACTGGCAGAAGTATTAAAAATTGTAGTGGAATGTGTGAACTTTGTGTGAAATCGTGCCTTGAATTATTGCATCTTCAAAGAGCTGTGTAATGAAATGGGCTCTGAATTTGAGGTACTTCTGTACCATTCTAATGTTCGGTGGTTATCCCGGGGAAAGGTACTGAATCGTGTTTTTGCCATGTGTGTGAAATTAGCTATGTTTTTGTGAGAGCACCAACATTGTCATGCAGATTGCTTCTAAAAACTGAGTTCATTCTCATTTTGACGTACATGGCCGATGTATTCAATGCTCTCAATCATCTCAATCAACAGATGCAGGGCAGTGGAGTCAACATCATCGAAGCGGAAGAAAACCTGAAAGCTTTTTTAAAAAAGCTACTGTTATGGAAACGACGAACAGAGAATGATAACTTCGCAAACTTTCCCCTACTGGACGACTGTGTAAGATATGTCTGAAATCGGAGACATTTCTGTACCCGGGGAACTGAAGCAAGCAATTGACATGTACTTAGATGAGCTCGCAAAGTCTCTCAACGGATACTTCTCCACCAGAGTCATATCCAGCATGGGTGAGACAGCCGTTCAAATTTAGTGTTGCGACAGCAGATGTCAATGATAAATACCTCGACGAAATCATTGAACTTCAGCAGAGCTGGGTTCAACAGCAACTTTTCAGAACAATAACACTCTCAACGTTTTGGTGTCACCAAATTGTATCGTACCCTCTTATTGCTAAGAAAGCTCTTGAGATACTCATACCGTTTGTTACAACGTATCTTTGGGAGTAATCCTTTTTGAAGATGGTAGACACAAAAACGAAGAAAAGGAACAGACTTTGTTGCGAAAATGATATGAGAGTGACACTTTCCAAGGTGAAGCCGCGCATTTACATTTTGTGTGAAATTCATGTTTTGTTGGTTTTGTTCTTTGAACACAGTGATATTGTATGCAACTGATGCATGGTTCATTTTGCGCACTAATAAAATATCTACTTATGTATTGAATTTGAAAAAATCATATTTTATTGTTCCAATTTCGAGGGGTTCAGTCAATGCAAGTGCGAAACTTCCGGGGTTCAGTACCTCCAACATTGTTAAAAACCACTGTTTTAAACAATTAAATAATTTAAAAATTCTGAAATTTAGTTAGAGAGCGCTTCAATCTGTTAAAGCTTGTAAAAAGTATGCCTCAGCGGAAAAGTGCAAATAGTTTGAGAAATATTTGTCTTGATAATATTTGTGCTAATATAGATAGCTACTGGTTAGCTGATTATATTAAAAAATATGAATTTAATAGATACGTGTATGTTCTTGGGCCGTTTGATGATATTCGTAAGTACAAATAAAATAGAAGGCTATGTATGAATTTGAAGTCTCACACTTTGATTTACTTTTAGAAATTGCATCGATAGTTGACAGCCACTTAGGCTTAGTTCGGCGCGCATATATTAAACACCGAAAAGGTAGATAATATATTTTAATTGTAAAATATAAAAATATATATATTGTATGGTATTTCCCATTTCTCCCATAATAGAATAGAAGGTTAAAACAAAAAGAACATTGAATAGGAAATTGTTATAATTGTAAAAGAGTAGCCCAAAAGTTGACGGTGGGTGGTGATGACTAGCAGCCTTCCCTCTAGTCTTACACTGCTAAATTAGGGATGGCTAGCACAGATAGCCCTCGAGTAGCTTTGTGCGAAATTCAAAACAAACAAAAATATAATATTCTGTTTTGGTGTCATACTTTCCTTCTTGTTCTTGTTTCGTTATTCAACTTGTTTTTTCGTGTTTTATTGTGAAAAAATAAGAAATTTTATGAAATGTATTTTTTATTTTCTTTAAAAGTATTTTCCATTTTTTGTGGTGGATTTGGTGGTAAATTTTGGTTTACAACTTTTAGACTGTAGAGTTAGATGGTAACTTTATGAACAGTATGACACAGTATTAATAATATTACGTTAGTAATGAATAAATGAGGCCATATGTGCATAATAATCATAATATGAGTGTTATCTATTTTTTTAAGATTTGGGTTTTGCAATAGGTTATGATGGTTGTAATTATATTATATATAGTACATACACTGACTATGCACTGTGCTACTGCACTGTGAATGTGTTTGTTTGTAATTTGTATTAATAAAAATTAATGTTTCACAGCATATAGCAAGAATTGATATTGTTGGAGACAAAAGCATTAGTTTCAGCATTTTATAGTTTGATATTTAAATTTAATTCCACAAGTTTTTTTTAATCTTAAGACAAACACATAAGGAAGAGAAGTATCGGAACATTTGTTGTTGTATGCTGTCAACCGATTATATTAGTCAGTAAGATAGGGTGCTTGACTTTGCTTTCTGAGAGTTGCAGGTTTGAATCTCCATCCCACCAAACATGTTTGCTTTTTTATTCATAGGGAGATTATAATTTAATGGTCAATCCCACTATTAATTTGTAAAAGAGTATCCTAAGAGCTGGTGTTGGGTGGTGGTGACTAGTTGCCTTCTCTCTAGTCTTTTATTAAATTAGGAATAACTAGCACAGCTAGCCCTTATGTAGGTTTGTGCAAAATTCATAACAAACAAACTGATTGAACAAAGAACCATGATTGGTGGTAATAGGCATATTGTATTCTCTACATTACAAAAGGTTAAGTTTGGTCAATCTATTTAAAGGATAAGGTGAAGAAGTCTCCAACTGTTTGTTAATTGTTTTTATAAATAAATATATGGTCTTAACTGTCCATCTTAATTTTTGGCTCTTAAAATATCATTAAAGAGTGAAATCTTTGAAATATAAATAAATGGCAGTAAAGTTTAATAACTTAAGTATTTTATTCATGCACAAATTGCATTATGTTGAATAGTGGTTGTACTTCATCTGTCATTTTTATTTAAATTTCTGCTACTTTAAATTGAATATTTGAAGAAAATATGTAGTATAAAATTTCAAATATATAGCTCTTTCTATTTTATATTGCCTATTAAAGCTATTTACACAGCTAAAAAGGAAAAAAATTCACATAGAGAGTTGGGATCTTTTCCTTCACCATAACCTATTTTGACTTGGATTGTAACTGTGTGAAGCTAGTTTTGGTTACCTTGGTTTGTATGTAGCTTAGTTGGAAGAAGGCTGATAAAGATGTTACATCCCAAAATTATCATTTATATTGTCAAAATTGAACTTCTTTCATGAAACGTGTGCATTATTTTTTCCTCAGAGTATGTACTGATAGCTACATGTATTCTTTATCATACCTTACTTTCATGGAAGATGTCTAAATAATAACAGTAAGACTTTGAAGTGTAACTGACAGAGTTGAAAAGAACTTGAGTCTTGAAATGGTGTCACCATTATTTTGTAGGTTGTCCTCCCTATGTGGAGAAAGAAACATGGTCATTAAAACTGACATTTTTGCAATATTTGAGAGAGTAAGATACATGTTCGTCATTTAGAGCATGATTTGCACAAATGTTGTACATATATTTTTAAGGTTTCAAACATTAAATTATAGAATACATCATCATGAAATCTTTGGACATCCAGCTTTAGTTTATGCTAGCAGGCAGTGTCTGTGACAAATGCTTGACTTAATGTCATCTTCTACTCATATGCAAAAATGTGACTTTGTACATATTTCGAACTCTTTGGGCTAGATCCTCATTTTTTTATTTACAACCTGTGGTTGTTTCCATAATCACCTTAGGAGATAAAACCACTGCTCTTGGGCTATACAAGTTATACTGACAATGAAATTTAAATTTCATTTTTAAAATATATTTGATTTCTAATTAGTGATTTTGTTATTCATGTGTTTTATTATTTTTAAAACAATAAAAAGCACATGATCAAAATTAACAGTTTCTTTATAAATGTAAAAACTACAAAAAATGATCAGAAACTGAAGTATTTTTAGGTATATTTTCTTTTGCAAAATGATAAAGGTCAATCTTTTTGAAAATGTTAGTTTTTGCATCGCATCTTACTTTGTAGTGATATCTAGAACTGACATAACTCAGTATTAATTCATTGTATTTTTGTTTCTTTAGCTGGACAAGTAATTGAAGCTTTAATCATCAAATTGAAAGAAAGTTGGTGTTTAAAGAAACACCACCTTGAGATTTTATTAAATTCCCTTGTACGGAATCTGGATTTAAGTGGATGGAAAGGGGACGTAGGAAATGTGTTGTTATCTGCAGGAAAGAAATGTTTAGTAAGTATTTACTTTCACAAAGGTAATTATAATCATTTCACAGTGTTGATAATACTTCATGAACAAAACAAGTATACTGTGGATAGAAATAAAGCTAGTGTTGTTTAAAGAAATCCCAAACTTAATGGACAGAATTTGATTTACCAGACAGAGAAGTTCAAATGTATATAACAAATTGGAGTCCATACTGGTTAATTATATAAATCAGTAATATTACTCACACAATTTTTATATGTAATTACACTATTTCTTTGCAGACATCTTTCTTCTTACACTATTTTTTGTAGGTGTTTTTTTTTATTAAAAAAATAAAACACTTGACTTTTGAAAGACGTTCATTGAATTATTAAAAAGTTTTGAATATGATTATGTTATCAGATCATACTTCATTGTTTTGTTTATTGTAATTGCTGTAAGCCTCTCATCTTCTGTAACGATACATTTGACCTATAACTCAACTAGCTGCATAAAGTTTTTGTCATCATTTTTGGTGTTTGTGGTTTATAAACTATAATATTTTTCACATAATTAGCAACTATATATTAGTTAATGAAAGACTTCATTTTTCTAAATACAGCCTCTTTAGTCAGTCTCTTAATATTTAATAAATGTGTACACCAGTATTGAATGGTTTTTGTCAGAAGTTACTTTCTGATATTAGTAATTTATTTTATAGGAAGCTGTATATGGGTTCATGAACAATGACCTGAAACTGTTAAGTGTTCATAAATATTTTTTTCATGAACATTTTACAACAAAATAGCTGATATATACTTAAAAGCTACTGAAAGATAGTGGGAATATATCAATAGTTCTGCATTCTTAATGATATGAAGTTATTACCCCAGAAGACATAAGGCTATGGTACTACAAGCTTTTCTATATTCAATAAACTTTATATTTTGCATGAAGCTTTTGTTGTCTTTTCATGTGCATTATAGAAAGTATAGGAAACAATGTATTGTTTGGTTTGACAATCACATATGAATGTGTTCAAAGTTAAAAAAAATAAATATTTTATGATTTTTTTCACACTATGCACCTGTTTTATAAGGATCTTCAACAGCACATTCACTCTCCCATCCCCTTATATTTTGGATATTTTGCTGTAATTATAGGCTATTTGAAATGTGTGATATAAATAGTACTGATAATAGAAATATTTCAATAATTTTACTTGAAAAACCAGCATTATTTCTGAATGTTCAGTGTTTTAAAACTGAGAATTACTTTTTTTCAATAGAAAAATTGTGGAATGGTTTGCTGATGAATTGTTTCATTTTTTTTATCTTTCAGAATATCTTTAATTTAAACTTAAATGGATGTCTCAATATTCAGAAATCAGCACTTCTTCAAATCCCAAGCAGCTTTCCACACTTGATTATTTTAAACCTACAAAACACCAACACCAGTAATACAATGTTGGGATGTATTGGAGAACACTGTCCAAACCTTAGAGAACTGGACATCACTAATTGCCCTGTATCTGACATTGGACTGACCAGCATGTGCCTGACTATGAGTGATCTAGAGAAGAGGTCACCTCGGCAGCTGAGATTAACCAAAATACATGTTCTTGGTACAAATATTACAACAACAGGTGTTTCATGTTTACTTCACTACATACCAGCTCTTGATCTTCTAAACTTTTCCAACACATTTGGTTCGATAGCAGAATTACATGAACAAAGACAAAGACTTAACTTAACTCTACCAGATGCATTTAAACTTGCTGCTCTTTCAGTTGAATACCCCTTTGAGGAGTTTCTTCAGACAGATGTTCTACATATTGCTATTCAGATGTGTCCTCTTGTCACAAAAGTAACAATTGTTCATGTGGAGCTTGAGAATGGTGCTTTACCTCTGATTAGCCGGTTTCAAAACCTCAGGGAGTTACTTTTAGTAGGGTCTGACTCTGGTGCATTTCTTCTTGAAGAAGAGCTGAAGTCATTTCTACACCTTAAGGGCTTTCAGTTAACATTTTTAGAATTGGGTGAAGTACCAGTGATTGACTTGGCATTAATAGGCAGTCTCTGTTGTAATTTAAAAGCTTTTAAGTTATTTATGGTAAAAGAAATTAAATGCTCTGCATCAAACCATGAAATTTCAGTCTTCAGTAACCCTCGTCCCTTATGTCAGTTGAAGACTCTTGATTTAGTATTGGAAGAAAATGGTGATGTGCCTCTTATTGGATGGCCGGTTTTGCTTTATTCTTGTTTAGAACTTGAAGACTTGAAAGTGTCTTTTAGCCAGAGTCTTACAGATGAAATTTTAGCAATTGTAATGGAGTATAATCCTCTGAAAAGTTTGACACATGTACATTTTGATCACTGTGTTTCTATCACTGGGGAAACTCTGGGAAGACTTCTTAAAGTAGATAGCAAACTTCAAGATCTGAAGTCCTATTGGAGCACAAATGTCACAAGGATAGACTTTGAATGGTGTCAGAGATATGTACAAGAAAATAATTTAGATGTTAAAATGGAATGGATGTAGCTACTAAATAATATAAGTGTATACCCTCCTATCCTCAAATGTTAAGCTGTTTAGAGTTTCCCTATGATATAATAAATAAGCCTTCCAAATTTAATTTTGTGAAAATATGTTAAATGCACATCTCAACTCTCAGTTTTCTTTCTCGTTAACCATCAGTGTTCCACTATCTTATGTGGAGTGACAAACAAAAAAGACTAACATAAAAATAAAATACTTTCAGTATATTGGAATATAATAAGTTTTAAAGTAAAATGTACATTGTAATTGGTTTTGGTCATTTTTACTTTTATTTGGAATATGAATAAGGTTGTTGTGACCATTGCTCTCTTTATGCTACTTCAATTTTACATATCAGATAAATATTGAAATCAGAACTGTTAATTATAATCTTTATAACAACAACAATATGCTGTTCATATAATCCAACATCAATAATGTGCTCCAAGGTTTGAAGGATTAGGAGGAAACTAACAGAATGTTAATTAAATAAGAATAATAGAAAGTTAACAAACAGCATTAACTAAGGAAAAGTCAAAAATAAGTTTCTATAAAATTATTTTAACATCAGAACAGTCAACCTGTTAGATCTTATATCAGTAGTGTCATCAGTCCATATCATCTGGTATTAAAATAAAGTAGGTCATTGAATTGGTTTTCTTACATGTGAAAATATGTACCATGAGGCTTTTAGCAACGTAACAATATCTAGTGTTCCTTAGTTTGTTTTTAAAAATGGCTTCGTTATGTCTTGTAAGTTAACTGTAGATAAAAGAATGACTGATGTGATACATGTATAAATATATATACATGTGTGTGTGTGTGTGTTGATTTTTTTTAGATGTTTATGTAAGAAAAAATCAACCTACACAAGCTGCCTGTGTTTTTGTTTTTATAGTTTACTTGCAGATTGAAATTTCTTAATTCAGGGATTTGAGATCTTGTTGATTTTCTAAGTCAAGTAAGAGAAAGTTGTACATACACATTTTCATATTTCAAATGGAATTGTAAAAGTGATTGAGTTGTTCAAGGTTGCTTTAGGAAATTTGTGAAAGCTATTATTGAAAAATAAGGAAGCTTAGCAAATACTTTTGTGTATGTATATATATATATATATGTATATAAGTGAAATAAATGTGATTAACATTCGTACACTGTTTGCACTCTGAAAATGCTTTGGATGTGTGTACGTATCCTAGTGGTAGTGAGTTGGGTTGTGGATCATGAGATCAGTGGTTTGGAAACCACAATGTGCAACTGAATATGCTCCACAGTTTTAGTGGTAAGTACATTACAACTATGATAACTAATTTTGTTTGAGAATAGCCACCTGAGCAAGTGAGGCTGACAACTAGTAGCCCTCCACCTCAATACCGGTTTCAAATTATGTATGGCTATACCTGAATTTTAGGGGGTCTCTGATTTCTTAGTTTATTCTATATGTTCCACAGAATATCATTTATATTGAAAGTACCAAATAATGATCAAAGTTCTATTTCATTTAACCCATTCTATAATAAAAGCTTCCTCTGTTGATGAGATTTTTAAGTAATGAATTTTAAGACTTGTCATTGACAGCAGTTAATGTGAACAGTGAATAATGACAACATTTATTGTTTTTAAATGGCATTTGAAACTTAAGATAAAAATTGTTAGATAGGTTATGTATAAAACAAAATAAATGGTATGTTCCTCAAATATTTTTGTTTATTTTTCTAAATATGTATTTGGATGTTGAGTATAATATTTTTGTAAGCTCTAAGTTGATTTCCTTTCACTTCTTTAGCATCTTCATTAATACCTTAACAGTATTGTACATATGGTTGACTACTTTATATTAAAATTAGTTTGAATGTGCAATTTGGCAAGACATGCAACAACTGCACTCAGTGTAAATTTGTTGTGGGACATTATGTATCAGAACCACTTTTTGACAGAGTTTGGCATTGACTTGTAATTTTATACAAAGATCCATTTTGTTGTTTTTTTTTATAACTTTTATTCTGACTTGGTTGTTTTTATACATGTTACATTTTGATCAAATGTCAGTTTGTTTTGTTTTGACAGCCAGTATCATACCTATTACTTTTCAGTTGTTAGTGGGGTTAAAGTTCACTTTATGAAACAATAGTTTGTGTGTGTGTGTTTATCTGTATGTATGTATAGTGAAACTAAGTTTTTGCTCATGAGTTCTTTGAAGCAAATGACAATTTTTTTTTGTATTTATACATGTTAAATGTTTCCCATATAAGAGTATTAGATTTTTTGTTTCAATTTTATTCAGCAAAACAGTTTTCTAATGTATATAAAGTTTATCTTGACTAAAATTTGAACATGTAAGAATATTTTCACAGTGGAAATGAGGGAGAAGAGGAATAATAAAAGCAACAGTAATATTTTATCACTCTTTTAATACTTTCAGGAGGAGGTATCAATATACATGCACTACCTTTCCCTCACCTCAGGTTTTCTATTTGCCTCTAGACCCTTAAGTCATCAGTATTAGCTTAATAGCTGTAAAGAACAATTCACCATTAAAATATTAAAGTATTTATAGAAACTAATATTTTATGTAGTACAGGTGTTAAAAATGCCCAATTCAGATTAATATTTACCAATTGAATTTTTTGTGCCAATTGCCCTGTATTAAATGTTTTATAACTGTTTGTTGTATCTTTCATCCCTCAGTGGATCAGTGATAAGCTCAGATTTACAGTCCTAAAATCTGTGGTTCTATTTCCTGTGGTGGGCATACTACAGCTATCCTATTGTGTAAGTCTGTGCTAAACCAACTATATGTTTTGTAGCTTCAAGAAGAAAAATAATTTTATCACTTTTTGACTGTTTATGTCTCTTAATCTGAAACATAAAACTTCTGAGTAGGTCTGTTCAGAAACAGAATAATGGCATTCAAACATTAAGAACAGTGATGACAATATCACAAATTTGTCCAAAAGTTGGGTCTTGTATAAAGAGTCATGGTAACATTATTCCACCTTCTAACTAGGTTAAAGTCACTATCATTCCCACTGATGATACATTTGGTTTTATTATGTACCATTCTCTTACCAGTAAAATAGATAAATAAACAGAGATGTTTTTATTTATAAATTTTGCGTAATTTAATATTGTTCCAGAAAATAAAAATTGGAGTTAGTAACTTCTGTTATATTGGACTTTATTGGTCTTTTTTTTTGTCATAAATTTCATGTGTGACCGAGAATACGAAGTAGTTATTCACTTAAAAGTTGTATGTAATATTTCTTTATTTTTGACTTGAAATGATCCCCTCCAGTGGCATGTCTGTGGATTCAAACCGATAAAATACAGGTTTAGATACACGTGTTGGGCAGAGCACAGATACTCCATCATATAGCTTTGTGCTTATTTCTAAACAAACAAAAAAACAGGCTTGATAGTAATAATCTATATAAATAATACGCTTTCATTTGACTGTTTGCAACTTTTCTCGCCAATTTCATGATGAAACGCCCCTCGGTGTGGATTCCTGTATGTGGTGAGGGGATCTCCCATGGAAGGTTCTGTTCTTTCAGTTTACCTCTTCTAGGATCTAAACATCCACCCACGTGTTTGCCTTGCATGGCGACTCATGAAGAGGAGTAAAGGATCCTGGTGGTTGAGGAGTCCAACCCTAACACACTACTTTGGCCTTGAATTCCTGTAGATGGGCGGCTTTGGAGAGGTCCCCTTGCATCAATCGGCTGGTCCACTTGGGCTAGGGTCAATCAAGTACCAGCGTTGGATGTTCTCAACAGGTTTTGTGGACATTGTTTTTGATGCTGGTGTTAGGGTATAGTGCTCACGAAACCCTGGCATTGCTGCAGTGTCCTTGTTTGACATTGTAGTGCACCCCATGGTGGGTGGGATGAGTGAGTACCAAAATTCCCCTTTTTTCATTATGGATCTTCCAAATAAAAACTTAAATAAAATAGTGAAAAAAAGTATTGGTAAACGACCACGTATTGAAGATTCTGACCAGCAATCTTCAACATCTGTAACACCTGTTGTACCTCATTTTTTATCCTACATACTCTTTCAGACAAATCTTTTGGGCAAATATCTGCCTTCTTCATTCAGAAAAGACTAGAAAAACTTGCTGGCTCTCCAAAGTCAGTAAAGACACTTTGATCTGGTGACATATTGGTGGAAACATCAATATCTCAACAAAGTGAACTCCTTTTGCACTGAAAGGTAATTGGGGATATACCTATTGAGGTTACATCTCATGCTACTTTGAATTCATTACAAGGAATTATTGTTGAGAAGGGTTTGAAGAACATCCCCAAGTCAGAGATTTCCACTGGTTTCTCCACTCAAGGAGTTTCTGCAGTGAAGTGTATCTCCACTTGCAAAGATAGAATTATGATGCTCACCAATATCCTTGTTCTGACATTTACATTACCATGTTCACCTGTTCTCATCAAGACAGGTTATCTTAATTGCAGGGTATGGCCATACATTCCACACCCTCTCCAATGTTTCCAGTGTCAGCAGTTCAGTCACTCAGACGTAATGGTTCCTTGGTGTGTGCTTGTTGCAGTGGCATAGACCATGATGCCTTTGAGTGTGAAACGGACCCTCATTGCATCAATCACAATGGCTCTCACCCGTCTTACTTTCGTTCTCGCCCTAAATTGTTGGAAGAAAAAGAGGTGCAGCATTTGAAAACGATTCACAACATTACTTATTCTGAGGCTCAAAAGTTGCTGTCCACCACTTTGTCTTGGACATATGCTGCTGCACTTCGTTCTACTACAACAGTAGGAGTGCAGACAGATTTCTCTGTGCCTCCAAAAAATCGCTCTCAAAACAAATGAAAAGTCTTTTGACCTGGTTAAAACGTTGATGAAACAACTTTAACACCCATCTCTGGTCTTACATACATTCAAACAAATCCCATGATCCACTTCCTTTGCTTCTACATACAGACAATTCCTCGGGTAATTTTCTTCTCCCACCCCAAGATGCAAAACGATCATTCGTTCACGACCTCAGTCATTGGAATCCCCTTCCAACAGCAAAGATCTGCCCAATCGACCCAGGGCAGAATCCATGGAGGTTGATAGACTTCCTTCGAATAAGGACAGTAAGGAAAAACAGATGTGGTCATAAACAGAAGGGTTCTTCATCCAGTTCACCTACACATAAATAAGAATGGCCATGTTGATACAATGGAACTGTCAATATTTACATTCTAATCTGGATGACATCAAAATACTTGATTGCTTCCTACCATCCTGTATGTCTTTCCTTACAGGAAACATTTCTGAAACCTGCTGATATAGTCACCTCTCGGCGGTTTTCTTTGTACAGAAACGACAGGCTGTGTGATGAACGAGTGCATTGAGGGGTAGCACTGTTGGTTGATCAACATGTGCCCACCCTGTTTTTGCCACTCTACACACTGGTGGAGGTCGCAGTCATCCGTGTTTCCTTGGGTCATACCATCACTATTCGTTCTTTCTACCTGTTGCCTGGAGAGACATGTGATCAATCAGACCTTGATGCTCTCATTGAACAGTTACCGTCTCCCTTCTTAATCCTGGGGGACTTTAATGAACATCATCCCCTTTGGGAAAGTACTGATATTGATAGGAGGGGTCACTCTGTAGAGCAAATGCTCTCTTATCACAACCTTTCTCTTTTCAGAACTGGGTCTTTTACTTATTTTCATGCACCTAGTCAGTCCTTTACTGCTGTTAATCTCCCAATTTACTCCCCTTCACTGTTCTCCCATTTTTCATTTAGGGTTGACAATAATCCACGAGACAGTGATCATTTTCCTATAATTTTGAGAGAGATTGGCCGTGGTCGATGCCACCCGACTCACGTGCCCTGGTAGAAACTGGATCATGCAAACTGTCCCTCTTTCACTAATCAAGCAGAACTTGATCCTGCCATCGTCTGTAAGCCATAAATAGACGACTGTGTGGCATCAGTAACTGAGTGTATTATACAGGCAGCTGCTCAATATATTCCTAAAACCTCGACACGTTTTCCACCAACCATTACGGTTTGAGCATAATCATAACGAATTTGGTGTACACATTACGACTATATGCCCATGCAGACAAATATTACGACTTGTTGCAACTCCCAAATTATTATATATTATGTAGGCCTATACAATAAAGTGATAAATTGTTCCCCCAGGGCTTGAAAGGGATGAAAAGAAAATTTTTAGTGGGATGCAAATATATTTTGATAATAAATAAAAGATATACCCCAAATGGCTACTTGCGATAATCATGTTTGTGCTTGAAATGATAAAAAATATTTGTATCTCAGACGTCTACCAATAGCTTGAATGCGGTGCCTCTCCATACTGGGTACGTGGGGGAATCCATAGTTACGTCATCAGTGCTTGTCAGCCAATATCAGCGCTCGCGTAGATGGGTATTTCTCGTTTTCTAAGCAGCATAGAAACATCAATGCGATCGTTCACAAGATGGAAAAAAGAGGCCTCGTTCACCAGATTGTCTTGTTTCTGGCAAATCTAAAAGGGTTAAAACTGTGAATCAAAAATATAGGAAAGAGTTAGTGCAAAATATCCGGTAATTGCATCAAAAGTTAGTGACAGTCATGCGTTTTATACAGTTTGTCACATCGATTTTTCTGTGGCGCATGGCAGGATAAATGATTGTTCCAGACATACAAAATCAGCATCTCGCCAACAAAAGGCTGAGGCAAAGACAAAAACGATGCAGATAACGACATTTATGAGTAAGAATTCAGAATATGAGACTATAAATGCAGAAGTGATGTTCACGCAATTCTTCATTGCTCATAATTTACTCCTATCTGTAGCTGATCATGCAGGACATCTGTTCAGAAAAATATTCCCAGACCCTGATGTAGCGAAAAATATGGCTGTGCTAGAACCAAAACTACAGCCATTGTACAAATGTTGGGTTGTAAAGATGACAAAATGATTTCAAGCATGCTTACAAACAGCGTTTACAGTTTAGCCGCAGATGGATCCACAGACATGGATGACTTAAAACTGTATCCAGTGGTGTACGACATCTTGACCCTTTGCTCGGAAAAATTGTTTGTTCTCTTTTGACAATGGTGGAATGGAAAGAAGCTTCAACGGGAGAGAATATTTTCAAGCTTTTGGACCACGAACTGACAAAGAGGAAAATTCCATGGGAAAACTGTCTTAGTTTTTCTTCAGACAATGCCTCAGTTATGTTTGGTATAGTTAAAGATGTGATGGGACACATCTCAAGACGACAATCTAGCATTTATTTCATGGGCAGTGCCTGTCACCTCATGAATATTGCTGCTCAGAAAGCTTCCAGAGAACTGCCCTGCCCAGTTTCTGATATATTGATAGATATCTACTATTTTCTGGGCAAAAGTGCTAGCAAAAAACATTTCAAAGAATTTCAAGGATTGTATGACAAAGAAACAAGAAAAATTCTATAACTTGTTAACACAAGATGGCTATCACTTGGGGTGTGCCTCAACAGAATATTGGACATGTGGAAGCCACTGAAAAAGTATTTTCACTGTGAAAAGGAAAAACTAGATTCAAAAGGATCTAAACGTGCATCTCAGTCAGGCAGCAACACTTTAACAGTCAGGATATCCTCTCAGCTACACAGGGACACAAGACAAAAAAGTCTAAAAGCAGACAAAGAAACATTTGATACAACTCAATATATACTCTTCAAAAAAAGAAACGCAAAAGGCAAAATATGAGACAAATTGTTAACAAGTTTATTCCGGGTAGTTCTGTATGACATGTGTGAAACTTTGCACATTCACTGCTGAACATCCAAAGTCTGCAAAGGCGAAGTCCAAGCTCTCTAGTTGAAGTTTAACGTCACTCAACGTCAATAACGAGTATGCACCCCGTGAGCATCAATAACTGCTTGGCATCTCCTGCCCATGGAAGCGATGAGATGACGAATCGCATTCTGTGGAATGGCTGTCCACTCAGCCTGCTAAGCTGCTGCAAGCTGAGGTAGAGTCTGCAGTTGAGGTTGTCGCCGTCGCAGACGTCGGTCCAACTCGTCCCAAAGCTGTTCGATGGGGTTTAAATCTGGTGTTCTGGAGGACCAGGGAAGAACGTTGATGTTGTGGTGTCTCAAGAAGACAGTGGTGAGTCGGGCTGTGTGAGGACGGGCGTTGTCATGTTGAAAAACGTCGTTGACGTTCACCATGATGGGTTGCACATAGGGCCTAAGAATCTCGTCGACGTATCGTTGAGCCATAAGATTCCCTCGAATGAGCAAAAGGTCTGTTCTGGCATTGTAGGCGATGGCAGCCCACATCATGACGCTGCTACCACCAAATCTGTCAACTTCCTGCACACAGTTTGCTGCAAAACGTTCACCTCGGCGACGGTAAACACGGGTCCTTCCATTCTGCCGACGAAGCATAAAACGTGATTCATCGCTGAACCAAACATGCCTCCATCGTCGATGAGGCCATACCCGATGTGCCCGAGTCCACTGCAGCCGTGCTTGACGATGTTGCTGAGTGAGGATGACGCCTCTGACTGGACGTCGAGGTCGGATTCCTGCATCTCGTAGACGGTTGCGTTCGGTCTGATTGGAAATCCCACGCAGCCCTGGTATGGTTGAGGCAGTAGACGTCGCAGTGGTGGTCCTATCCCGAAGGTGACGTAACCGGATGTTGCGATCTTGTGCGGGCGTGGTCGTACGAGGTCTGCCAGATCGTGGACAGTCACGAGTTGATCCATGTTGTTGGTGACGATTCCATAGCCTTGTGATGGTGCTTTGGTGGACATTCACAGCTCTGGCAACATCTGATCGAGATTCGCCTGCTTCCAAGCGACCAATGGCGTTGTTGCGTTGTGCTTCAGTCAGTCTTGGCGTAACTGTATTGCGTGTCGGTGGCTTAACACTGAGCTATGGAAACCGAGAACCCGTCACTTTTATAGGGATTTTGCACATGTTGCACTTGAAGAACATGCAGATCTCTCAAACAAATTTATTGGACACGCATGCGTTTTGGCGAAAAATCCGACGTTTTCCTCCGTTTTCAAAGTGCACAACTTTTATTGTCATTTTAGTCTGACAATCAGTGCCTTAACACGTGTAACATCACATACTCTGAGCTTGTAACGTTATTACATATATTTCTCTTTAAAATAACAAAAATATCCCTTTTGCGTTTCTTTTTTTGAAGAGTATATGTTTAGGCAGTCTGACCTTGAACTAAAGAAGAGACAATCAATGAAGAAAAGAGGAGAAAACGAAAGCTAGCAAGGAAGTAACCAAGAAATGTTATGTGCAGAGAAAGTTAGATAAGTTAACAGTTTTCTTGGACAACAAAATGAACTTGTTATTTTGTCTTTTCCTTCAGTCTGCAATTTCTCTATTTGAGCAAGCCAATTTGATATTGCAAAGAGAAGAACCTTGCATACACATTATGTATAGAACTCTGATTACACAAGTTAAAAATATACTTGTCAGATACATCAAGCCAGAATATCTTGAAGGCAACATCACTGAACTTGACTACAACAATGAATCCTAACACAAATATGATGAGGCAGTTTCTATTGGAAATGCTGCCAAGGAATACATTGTTAACTATGAAAAGGACCTGGACCTGATCAGCTTCTACACCAGTGTCAAGAAATACTATATTGCAGCTACAAATTACATGATGAAACATTTCCCTCTAAATGATGAATATCTTATTAACGCAGAGGTTGCTGATCCAAAACTGAAAGTCATCGAAGATTTCTCTTCTCTACGCTTCTTCACAGACTTGTATCCTGTCCTTGTCAATACACATGTGCACGACACAATTGACAAGTTGGAAGGGCAATATTTGAACTATCAAATTGATACTTTCTCAGAAACTGTCCTTCAGTTGAATGTTGTCAAGTTTTGGGTTCAGCTGTCTACAGTTAAGGATGGAAATGGCAACTAAAAGTATGACATTCTGTGTAGAGTTATGCTTGGAATTCTTACAATCTTCCAATCTAATGCTGACAGTGAAAGGATATTTAGTTTAGTGACTAAAAACAAAAGCAAGTTCAGATCAAACTTGAGCACCTCAGTTTTGAGCAGTATTATAACACACGAGATCTGTATGCAGTCAAATGGACAATGTTGTTATAACTCTCAATCATCCAGAGACATTCTCGTGATAGCAAAGGCTGTAACAGCTGCAAAACTATTACAATAAATGTCATAAACATGATATAAACTAGTCCTTACACAAAGGCTTTTTCTGCTTACTGTTTGTGCATGTTCAATGTTGTTTTACCAGTATGTTTGTTACTCTGAACTGAATAAAAAATATAACTTCAAAAGAATTTTTAATTTATTTATTAAATACACAAAACACAGTCATAAATGAGCAATCTATAGCAGTAATAAATAATAATAGTTATAATAATAAACAACTTAGAGACATTGGTCAGGTCTAGTAGCCACAAATGATAAAGGGCTCTGTCTGCAATCATTACGCTCAGTCATTTGAAATAGTTGGCATCTCTGTAACTATAATCGTCCTTTTGGTGGAACTCAAACTGGCCCTTCATTGGTCTGGCAGTACATCATTTAGACCTGATGATGTACACTATGAAATACTGCGCCATCTATCTCCTGCTTCTCTTGCTATTCTTCTGATTGTTTTTAACTGGATCTGGCAGGAGAATGTTTCTCATGATCCTTGGTGCCAGGCTATTGTCCCACCCTTTTCTAAGCCTGGGAAGGATCCCAAGATTCCTTCAAACTACCGTCCAATTGCTTTGACAAACTGTCTCTGTAAGACCTTAGAGAGGATGGTTAATGCTCGTTTTGTTTGGTTCCTCGAATCAAACAACTTCCTCTCGCCCACCCAGTGTGGGTTCCGATGACAGCATTCCACCATGGACTACCTGATTCGACTTGAAATATTAATCAGAGAAGCCTTTCTCAAATGACAACACTTTGTATGAATATTCTTTGTCATTGATGAGGCTTATGATACAACATGGAGGTATATTATTGTGGGAGACCTCCATATATATGGGTTACGTGACCATTTGCCAATTTTAATTAATTTTTTTTAATGGATAGGAATTTCCAAGTTCGTGTGGCCTTGACAGTTTTCTGTTCTTTTCTACAGGAACTTGGAGTCTTTCAGGGCTGTGTTTTGAGTGTCACACTTTTCAGTATAAAAGTTAATATCAACACTGAACAATTCCCTTTCACTATTGCAAACAGGCTCTATGTCGACGACTTTCATATCTCATGTAAGTTGACGAACATAATATATATTGAGTGGCAGCTACAGATTACCCTCAATCGTTTACTGAAGTGGGCCACAGCAAACAGCTTTAACTTCTCTCTGAAACCGTTCTTCCTGGCGAATTATGATAATTACAATTATGCGACAGAAAGTTCTCCGACAATTTGTATTACTGTAGTTTTTCTCTTAACGTTGTAGACTAGATTTAAAAATTGGTTTTATGCTAATTATGTTTTAAACTTTGTTTTGTTTCACCTTAATTTTCTTTTATGAATTTTGGTAAATTTACTTTAATTTTAACTTTTTACCGGAAGTTTGGCGCAGATAGCCTAACTGCTTTGTGCCATAAAACACTAAATCAACCAATTAATCACGATGAAACGCTACTGATCACGTCATTAGAAAGATTAGTCCAAGGAGTACAGATTGGATGTTGGATTTTTCTATTCACAACTTCCTTACATATTTTTTATTTAGTCAAAACATTTTAGTGCATCAAGTATGCTACACGTGACGACTGGCTTCGATTTTAACTTACAATAAACCCAATTGATATGGGCTTTCATGTCTCATTTGGATCTAGCCTACGCATGCGCAGTACGTTCAAGACCATAAACGTGTAATTTTGTGAACACGCATTTAGACGTTTCTGCATATACAGCTAAGTTTGCCTTCATTACAATTTTATTTTGCAATAATTTAGCTCGAGTTTGTTTCAATATCCACTATAAACACGTTTAAGCAACATGTTTTTTTTACTTCTGGGATTTATTTATCGTTTCAACTTGTAAAACCGCGTCATAAACTGATGTTCAATACTGTTACATACCATGTACTCTATTATAAAGAACACTACTTTATTGTTTACGTGTAGTTTTATTAAATAAAATTAACTATAAATATTTTTCAAACATAAAAGTAATTTCTAAACCATCGAATATCTCTTTTTTATATCTGTTTCATTATTTTTTTTTATTTTATCACGAGGACAATTAGGACACTACACGTGTTAATTAAAGAAAATTAGTTACATATTAGTATTGAGAGACAACAAGTCGGGTTTGCATATCGACAGTACAACAAAATGTTCCTCACATTATGTTTTGGGTGTGTTATAAAAATTACGCTCAATCCGTTGACAATGGATGATTGATGGTATGTTGCTGCTCGTTCTGATCAGTAGTTCAAAATTAGAGATAACGATAATCTTCGTAACTTTGTCATAGATAAAAAATATTGATGTTTTTTTATATAAAAAGAGAGAATGATTTAATTAACAGAATTATATAAAGTTCTTCGGAAAACTCTCGATAAAAACTTAATTTGTCATCATCCTCTCTTCACAAGCATTTAAAAATTATTTCAAAGCAACTAATTTTTATGTGAGTGCAAGGAGTTAAGAGCGATCAACATATCTAGGGATTGGTAACCATGTAAGTAGTTTCTCTCTTGAAATAAGTTTTTGGTTATGATGTTTTGTGCACAGTCGTTTACTAATTCTATGATTTATTTTAGTTTCAATTTTAAATATTCTTACCATGAAAATTTGACGTTAGATATTAATCAAAATTAAAATTGGAAAATGTAGAGAAGTTATAATTTTTGTTTCATTTCATTTCGTATTTTTCCTGTAACAAATTAACTGTGGTATTCTCTGTTACTCATGTCATTTTGTTGGTTTTTATCAGTCGTCTAAGTTACATTTACAGTCACAACAGAAAGTGTTTGTACCCCTGCATCCCGAGTGGATTTTTGCTCATAACGTAAAAAGTATCACGATTAGGCTAATAGAAGTACAATTTATTATAGATATTGTATTAGCACACGTGCGTTTTCTTATAGCAAAGCCACATCAGGTTATTTGCTGAGCCCACAATAGTAATTACAGTATTAAACATAATGAAAAACTTAAAAGCTTCTAGTGAGATGACGTTAACAATATTACAAAAGCCTAGTACAATGATTAAACTACATACACAATGTGAGAGTCATAAAGAGTTATCTAACGAAATCTGTCAAAACTATCGCTTATAAAGTATTTTATTTTGAATTGCGCACAAAGCTACTCGAGGGTTATCTGTGCTAGCCGTCCCTAATTTAGCAGTGTAAGACTAGAGGGAAGGCAGCTTGTCATCACCACCCACCGCCAACTCTTGGGCTACTCTTTCACCAACGAATAATGGGATTAACCGTCACATTATAACGCCTCCACTGCTGAAAGGACGAGCATGTTTGGCGCGACAGGAATGCGAACCCGCGACCCTCAGATTACGAGTCGCGCGCCTTAACACGCTTGGCCATGCTGGGCCAATAATTTTAATGTTTGTTTTTTGAATTAAGCACAAAGCTACACAATGGGCTATCTGTGCTCTACCCACCACGGGTATCGAAACCCGAATTTTATCGTTGTAAGTCCGCAGACATACCGCTGAGCCACTGGGGGGCACTAATAAAATAATTAACTTTTAACACTCTTGTTATGAGAACTAAACAACCATTAAATATTAAATCAATAAATAAAGTAAGTAATATATATTAAGCAGAACAGTACTGTATATTCAACAATCCCTTAGTCTTTTACTTATTAATGTGTTGGGTAAATGCTAATTTTATTAATTATATGTGTTAGTAGCATGTAGAGACGTTATACATCTATCGAAAATATGGGGTAATACCTGGATTATTGTAAACTTAAGTGATTAGAAGGATACATATAAATAAGAACAGTTAGTGTAGTCATTGAATAATTATGTTATCGACCTTCGTTAATATGAAAGTCGATTGGCTAAAACACTGAGCACATTCTTTTTCTTCTGTAAACATTTCAATCCAATCTCTTTATTTTCAGACTTTAACGTTATTGAATTTGTTTGATACTTAAGTAATTTTGACAGTTTTGTTTTTATTACTTGTTTGTACAGGTTGATTAGCTGTTCAGGACGGATTTATTGGATTATCGATGGAAAAGATTATTGGCGTTTTTTCGTCTTCTCCTGGCTAACTAAGCTTACATTAACACATTTAAATTAACATTATTATAGTAAATTTGTTTATTATTCTGATTCAAATAAACTTTTTTTTTACGAGATTAATTTCAATTATTACAAAAAGACGAATTGACCAATTAGAAATGCCAAAATGTATTTCCACTTTCTACGAAGTCGGTTACACAGTGGTATCTCAAAACTGCGTGAAAACTTAATCGAAATGATCTATCTAGTTACATGTGAAAACCTCACTTGAGCAAACATTGAAGGTATTGCTATTGAACGAGAATCACTTGTACTATTTGCTACGCTCCGTAATCTGTGTACTTAACAGTGCCAGACTACGGTTTTTCGATACCCGTAGCGGGCAGAAGACAGAAAACCCATTGTGCCGCTTTTTGTTTAAGTGCAATCTATTTGCTACGATTTCTCGTTACATCTACTACTATAACGCAAAGTAATAATCTTTGTAATGTTTCACTGTTCTCACTACTACAAAAGCAGCGCATACATTTTAAGAATATTTCATCACATGTACTGCTAATACATTCATATTATTTTTCACAAGAGTCTTGCTGTACCAACTTTTACAATCACAAGCTTATTGATTTTCGTCATTTTCTACTGCTGCGAAACATGCAAGTTTACAGCCATAATATATTACTACATCCATAACCATACCATGGAGAATAATAGATGTCATAGTAATATATTGTTGTAGGTGAAATGGAAAAACTGAGACTCGTCCTGAAGTCGAATAAAAATAAACATTTTAATTATCAGGGAAGGTCAAGAATCACAGTTGGACTATGTTTTATATTGCTGTGGGAAAAGTAAAATAAACACTATTGTATTAAAGGCCCACTAATGATAAACATTAAAACAAGGAAGACGAGGCTTCAATAGCAAGTTTTGACTTCTTAAATGTTAGAAACAAATCTACTTGGAAACGACAAAATTACAATTTACAGTGCGTAGCAGAACAAGTACGAAAGTTGGTCACGAATATCCGGAACTATCTTTACTCCTCTTGTAAGTCTAAATTAGCTCTTCAAATACATAGTAAAGGAAAACAATACATATGTTTCTTGAAGTAGTAAGAAGTTTTCTTGATTAGATCCTGCTACAGAAGATAGTTCATAGGATTGAGGTGGTCCATGACACGAATGTGACCGAGTTTCATAAGTAGAACGTTAGAAATGTATTGTAAATATGAAACATACGGTGTATGAAAGTGACGTGTTTGACATTTGCACGTTACAGATGTAATTCAACTGGCTATGAGCACTAGTTAGTAAACGAAAAGCCTCGTTAGCAATGATGTAAAACAGGAAATAAAATATAAAGGAAATACTATTATTACACTTTTTTATACAGAAAACTCTTATTGGACCAGTAAAGAAGGATGTGGTAAAAAACTATAATTAATGTGACTATGATATAATTACACCTTATATTTACTTGTAACGGATATATTTTCAAATAAAGCACATATTTTCACATTTCTGTCCAATTATTCAGTTTATTTCACCCATGCTTTAACCTCTACATATCGCAAAGTCTCGTATGCGATAACTGTGATTTTGACTTTACAAACAAATGCTGAGTTACATGATTTCCACTGTCTCTTGATTCTTAAAATATAAAAGGTAAATCGTGCTAAAGCGTGATGTTTCTTAATGTTTTAAAGACACAAGAGATTTGATTGTTTTAAACCTAGAAAAAAGCTAATAAATATATTATCTAATCGGAGAAATTTCTCTCACTTCTGACTACACCGCACTATTTCTTAAACGAGTTACGATATGTTCTTTGTACACGTGTTTCTTTGTGACAAAAGCAACTTTAATCAAATATATTATTTTAAAGTTAATGTGCCATTAGTATTATAAATGCTCCCCCCTTCACTGGGTCAGCGGAAGGTGCTATAATTCGGTTTTAAATACTCGTGGTGGGTACAGCACAGGCAGCCCATTCTGTCAGCCTGTTGTTATGCGCAAAGCCACACAATACATGTCTGTGTTTGTGTGTATATATATATACACGCATAAAGTCTGATAAGCTTATTCGGTTGGTATGTCTTGATATTGTCAGATTTCTGTAACCGATATAATAGAGTTCGTGTCATCTATTTCTTAGTTGAACTTTCATATCGCCTAAAAAACAAACAAATGTCAGGTTAGTTTTATCACACTTATAATTTTTCAAGTTTAAAGAAGTTGTAAGTCTTTTCTAAGTTGTTTTCAAGTAATGCAAAGGATAAACGCATAATTTTTCTCGTCAATTTAAAAATGTACATGTTAATATGCTTTATTACAAAAGATGGTTATTTAAGTGACCCATATCAGAACACCTAAGCAAAGAATACTGATAATTATAATTATTGCGTTTCTAAACGCTTTATAATTCTAGTAACAGGATTGTGAGTTTAGAAAAATCAGTTTTGAATTACTGTTTCTTTTTCTTAAACCTAAAACCTAATGTTGCTATTGTAAATAATTCATTGGGCAACATATAATAACAAATAAGCTCCCTATGTGATAACAGGAAGTGGCATTTAGGATAGAGCCGCAACAATCATGATTGTAAGGGTATTTTGGGGTTAAGAGGTCATGGCTGTGCATGCAACACTGGTCATATAGGTTGTCAGTTTCATAATATTCGCATGTATAAGTACTTTGCTTCTCTTTTCTATTTTCAAAGGTTCGTCTATCTTCAGCTTTGTTTAAAAATACATTAAAAACACCACGAGGTAGCGTTATTAGAAGATTTCATATCCTTCAAAGTTAATGGAAACAAAAATGATCTTTTTAAAATCAGACTGTTCCTTACACTGAACAATACGCTCCCTGGTGGCTCAATCGTACGCTTGCAGCCTTATAAGGCTACAAAATAGAGATTCTACACCCGAAAAGGGGACAGTGTACATTTACTATTATATCGTATTGCGCTTAGCAACACACAAACAGAATAGTAGAGTTCGTATTTTTTTCCAATGTGTTTGTGTTTCAGCTATATTTTGATCGAACTGAGCAACCTTCAGTTATCGCCATATGAATGTTTTTCTCCTCCGCTTATGCTAAAAGTAACATTTTATTAGTTTTACATAGTGTCAGCCTCACAAATGTATTTCTTATCTGTTTGCAAACGTTGAATATTATTCAATTATTTGGGGTCAAACATATTTCATTATGATATAGTTTTTCGTGTGCTTTGGATAAAAAAAGTTGCTGTCATTTACAATAAATAACATACTATGATCTTTAAGCATAAGTGTTTATTTGTTATTTGATCTGTTTATTGTCTCTAGATAGGATTATGGACTTCTATCGTTAAATTCCGGCGTTCCATTCTATATGATGAACAGAAATCAGATAGCCCATTATTTAAAAAACAAAAGAAGTGCGTGTGTGTTTTATTATAGCAAAGCCACATCGAGCTATCTGCTGAGTCCACCGAGGGGAATCGAATCCCTGATTATAGCGTTGTAAATCCTTAGACTTATTGTAGACAACAAAAGAACATCAACAATGATGAAAGTTATTGTTATTAAACATTAAATGTGTATAAATAAAATATGTGCAAATATGAACATATAGGAAATAACTATTTCAACTTTAAAAACTTACTGTAATCTGAGAAAATGGCCCGGCATGGCCAGGTGGTTAAGGCACTCGACTCGTAATACGAGGGTCGCGAGTTCGAATCCCGGTCGCATGAAACATGCTCGCCCTTTGATCTGTGGGACGTTATAATGTGATGGTCAATCCCACTATTTGTTGATAAAAGAGTAGCCCAAGAGTTGGCGATGGGTGGTGATGACTAGCTTCCTTCCCTCCAGTCTTACACTGCAAAATTATGGTTGGCTAGCGCAGATAGCCCATTAACTTTGCCCTTAACTACAAATAGACAATATCAAGTTTTACCAAAGTGAAATGTTTTTACTGTACTTTATACTTACTAGTAGCCTAATAAAGCACTGTTTCTATGAAAGTAGACCCCCGTTGTACAGCGGTAAGTCGACGGACTTACAACGCTAAAATTAAGGGTTCGATTTCCCTCGGTGGGCTCAGCAGATAGCCCGATGTGACTTTGCTATAAGAAAAACACCCACCCACACACACTATGAAAGTAAAGATTCTTTAAAAATGTAGAAAACAAATACGCAACCCAAAATTTACGCATTTTATTTGATTGAGCTTATATTTAAATCGAAAACTCAGCTTGGTATTAGTTGAGAGGTAAACAAACAAACACATGAAGACTGGTTCAGACTAAACACTTCCTTTCAGTAATTAACAAGCTCATCTTTTAATTAGAAGTTTATCATCGTTTCATCTCAAAGCTCGATATTTTTCTACAAGTCAATTAAGAGATCTGAACTGAAAGAATATACCGCTCCCTAATGAATGATATTGTTTTGTTTTTAAATGCATAAAAAATAACAATGCAGGTCGCTTGTGATATGCAGGTGATATTGTAATGTAGTTTCATCAAACTGCTTCCCACAAGAACTGTAGATGGTATCAGCTGTCCCTTACGAGCCACCCCATTGGCTAGTATTTGTTTCGTTTGGACATCTGTGGTCCAATAGAAACGTACGATAATTACCTTATTACAAGAGAGGGAAATAAATGAACTGAGAGTCTATTGTTGAAAAATATACATGTTGTTCTAACTTTAATAATAATTTTCTATCAATAACATGTACTTAGTGTAATATTTAGTGAAGATAAACTGTGCTGCTCATAGTCAGAAGCTGTAATTGATATGACGACCCCGATC
Organism: Tachypleus tridentatus; assembly: GCF_004210375.1. Classification (NCBI taxonomy): domain Eukaryota; kingdom Metazoa; phylum Arthropoda; class Merostomata; order Xiphosura; family Limulidae; genus Tachypleus; species Tachypleus tridentatus. The sequence goes on along the minus strand of NC_134837.1, from coordinate 102,403,508 downwards.
TGTCATTACCGTGTTCTCTACTTAGGCTCAGCGGTATCTCACGTTACCAAGAACGGATTACAAGGACTACAAGAACCGCTGCGAGTTCTCTACACGGGTCGTGACTCATTCAACACTACAGGAATCGATTCTTGGCTGAGTGTTTGGAGTAATGGAATTCTTTTAGAACAAGTAGAAAAATACATGCACCAAATGACTAAGTTTTTTCCAATTGAATCTTTACATTATTGTACGGCTTTACGAAACGTCGTCGTCCAGGACTTTGATGGAGAGAAAGCAGAAAAGTTTTTACCTCTAAAAAATCCATTTGTTCGACATGCTAACTCTAAACATCCTCCTCTGTTTGTTTGTGTCCTTCGCCGTACCATCAAAATGAAAGCTTTGGAGTGTCATGCTTTCATTTGTAGAAAGGATGCTGCTGCGAACGCAATAGTTCGTTGTTGTTTTCATGTTTATTCGGACATTATCGAAGCTCGTCAGTTGAAAGAGAGTCCCCGCCACCTGGCAAAATCCCGGAGTCTCTTTAAATCTGGAGTAGATACGTTCCATCGAGTAGAAGACTGTTGCTATAAGACAACTAATAAGGGTTACTTCTCAGTCTTTAAGTCTCGACCAACTTCTAGAACAGGAAAAGAAATGTACAAATCGTGGATGGAATCATCTTCCACTGAACAGGAAGAGATGTATTCTGACAACATTAGTACAATCAGCAGTGGCAAGTCGCTAGAGATTAAACACTTTAATCAACGACATTTTCCCTTTCTAACTCTCTCACCTAATGTGGTTTCAATATCATGTAAAGAACATAAGAGTAAGGCCATGATAAAGAATTTATTAAAACCAAAGAAAAAAGAAAAATCAGAACCAACAACTATTATAACAAATGGTATGTTACACGGACCTTCCCTTCTTACAGTACCTTCATGGACCAGCTATTCTGAATCGGGATTATATACAGAAAGAAGAAGAAAAGAGAAGGAACTCATTCCTGTCTTCCCTATGAAAGACCCTACTTTCCTGCCATCTGTTAGACCACTCCCACACCTTGCTTCTTACCAACCTGGAACCTTTCCGAATGATAATTATTTATCACAGCGCAATGGTACAGCGCCAAGATCACATAAAACTTTTCAGAAGAAGACAAAGATTGGTAAGGAGAAATCTTTATCAGAATTCATTTTCAATACTGGCATCTATCGTAAGAAAGGACACATTAATGAGAGAGCCTTTTCATTTTCCATTTGTGAAGAGCATCGCTCCAGGTCCAATAGTTTAGCTAATTTTCTTTCTTTCTTCGACGGTTCTGGAGATAGCAGTGATTACTGGGAGAATACATCAATTTCCTACCAGACAATGGACAAAAGATGTTTAAAATTAGCTCAAATGGTTAAAAATCTAGAGCTGAAAGAGAAGTGACCGAAAGTCAAGATAAACAAGACAAGTTTATTCATTAAAATATGCTTCAACTGTCATAGGTAATGTAACAGTTTTCCACTAATGGGCTCTTAAGTAATAAGTGTGGTTGTTAAACACCCTTTTGTTAACCTTGAAATATTTTAAATCAAAAAATCATCTTAATGTAGTGCTATTGTTATTATCTTTTATTTTTCAGAAACATGAATAAAAACTGAATGAAAATGTGCTTAAAAACATTACTTTTATTTCATAGTCTGTTGAATTCACAAGTTTCGACTATAATTTTATCATTATGTTCAGCCATTATGTATATTTGAACATACTTTTGGTCAATGGGATATAAAGTTACTACACTGCATCAGTTTTAGATTAAAACTATGAATATAGCATCTAATATACACAGTGGCTGTAACTATTTTGTAACAAAATAAAGATAAAAATAATTAATCATCAAACCATCGACTTGTTTTCATCGGTGGGATCCACATAATTGCATCATGTTGAATAATTTTGTATTTTTGCCTATTATAATTCTCAATTTAAATAACTGTAAAACTAAATATATAATTCCTTTCTCAGGTAAAATAAATAAATGACTCCAGCAGCAATTAGCGGAGTTAAGTACAATATTGAAAATATATTTGTTTTAAATTTTCATATCACTTATATGATATTTAAACATGTAACTAACTATTGTCTCCATTACAGTACGGAAATTAAATAAATGAAAATTTCCAAAAACTTTATATTAAACTGAAGAACGTAAAGCACCTATGATACGCTCGCATATCATATTACAATCAGGGTGTTCCAGAAATAGCTTTTCAATTAAACTAGTTTTGTAACCGTTTATCCTAAAACCTCCACCCATCTGAGATTCTTTTGATTTTGAAACACGAGAAGCAACTTTTAGTTTTAAATTGTTTTAAGCGTAATAGACAAAAATAATAAAAAACAAGAATAACGAAATGTAATAAGATTTTTATATCTGATTAATTCATAGTGTGGTTTAGGATTCTTTAGGTGCATGTTCAAGGAGCACCTATGGCCCGGCATGGCCAAGCGTGTTAAGGCGTGCGACTCGTAATCTGAGGGTCGCGGCTTCACATCCCCGTCGCGCCAAACATGCTCGCCCTTTCAGTCGTAGGGGCGTTATAATGTGACGGTCAATATATTTTTTACCTACTATTCGTTGGTAAAAGAGTAGCCCAAGAGTTGGCGGTGGGTGGTGATGACTAGCTGCCTTCCCTCTAGTCTTACACTACTAAATTAGGAACGGCTAGCGCAGATAGCTTTCGTGTAGCTTTGTGCGAAATTAAAAAAAAAAACAAGAAACAAACAAGGAGCACCTGACGTCGAGAATCGGTAAACTTAAATTTTCTTTTGCATGCAACCTACTAATATTTACGGAAGCCCCCCCCTTTCCTCCAGTGGCTCAGCGGTATGTCTGCGGACTTATAATGCTAAAAACCGGGTTTCGATACCCGTGGTGGGCAGAGCACAGATAGCCCATTGTGTAGCTTTGTGCTTAATTCAAAAACAACAAAAAACATATTTACAGAAGATACATTCTCGATATCTGGAGCGCTTTCTGAACGTAGGCCTTTCAATATAGGAAGGGATTTTTGCTGTTGTGAATCATGTTACTGTTTTTAATTAACGTGTTACCTCAATATTAGATACATAACCACAGTGTCACTTTTAGTACATACTTTTTGCATTTTTTATTCCAAGCCTCAGATTCATTGTTGGGATAAATTTTACAAACGATAATAAACACTATACATATTTTGAGAGAATTTCAAGTGAATATAAATGCAGAGAGAGAGAGATTTTGCTTTGTGTGTACGGAACTAATGGTAAAATAAAACAAGAGGCTGGCGCGAAACTTTGATTGGAAGCACATATAAACCAGGTTCATCATCTCTTCAAGTATCATTCTTTATATAAGCACTCATATAAATAAGAGCTAAAGTGCATAATTCAGTCAATAATTTTGAAAGTTTTAACCTAAAAAAAACATTTCGAAAATTTAAGCAGTAAAGAGGATTTTGTGTGAATAAAAAAATACTGAAATAAAAATTTTCCAAATAAGTGATGATTTAAAAACGAATGTGGAAAAGTGCTAAATAGTTACTGGGCAACAAATCAAAAGATAATTATCTCGCCAGTTTCACTTCAAAGAGGACAAAATTATATTATTTCATTGGCTTCAAGATTTTTAAGCTATCTGAATAAAGACCATTACAATACGATCAAACTGGCAAGTTAGGAGGGGCGCCCGGTATGTCCAGGTGGTTAAGGCACTCGACTTGTAATCCGAGGGTCGCGAGTTCGAATCCCCGTCGCACCAAACATACTCGTTCTTTCAGCCGTGGGGGCGTTATAATGTGATGGTCAATCCCACTATTCGTTGGTAAAAGAGTAGCCCAAGAGTTGGCGGTGGGTAGTGATGACTAGCTGCCTTCTTTCTAGCCTTTCACTGCTAAAGTAATGACGGCTAACGCAGATAGCTCTCGTGTAGCTTTGCGCGAAATTCAAAACAAACTAAACCAAAGTTGGGAGGGGTATTTAATATATTAAATAGGACCAGAATTGGTCAAACTTGATAATCGATTTACCGTTAACAAAACACATATACGGGAAAATAATCAAACTAGCCCGAAAACACTGTTCTCTGTTTACGTGTTACCTGAACTATGGAGGAAGTTATAAATTTTAAAGTAACCGGTGGCTCAGCGGTAAGCTATAGGGCTTGTAGCGCTAAGTTAGTTGTTTGATTTCTGCTGAGAGCACAGCGCAGATAGCTTCTTGTGCAGCTTATCGTTCAGAGCAAATAAACACATAAATAATCACATGATGGTTTATTGGTTGAACATTGCTGCTAAACAAAAAGTCTTTACCCTCCTATGATATATAAACAGCTTTAAAATATCGTATTTTGCTAGGACAGCAGTAAGTCTTCGGAGTTATAACGCTAAAATGATGGGTTCGATTCCCCTCGGTGGACACAGCAGGTGTCCCAATGTGGCTTTGCTATAAGGAAACGCACACCTTATAATATATTTTAAAGACATTAGTTAAAAATCATGATTTAAACGACTAGCTTCGGTTGATCCTTTCGATTCGTTTTAGTTTTTATTATAGGACCAGATAAAGTCAATATTCGCTATTTTAAACGTTGTTAATCTAATCCACTATCGCTGCAGCTCATTCTCGGTTTTTGTATATAATAAGCTGTAATATGTTACATGTGGCAAATCTAAAGACCCGTCCCCAGTGGCTTAGCTGTAATTCTCAAGGCTTATAACGCTAAATAGCAGGTTTAGATACCTGTGGTGGGCACAGCACAGATAGCCCATAAAGTGTAACAACAAACAAACAAAAATATGAGATTGAAGTTCGCATTTTCTTTTTTATTATTGAAATAATAAAGGTTAAAGGCTAGAGGAATAGGTTGGTTAATTTATTTTATAACAGGTATATATAGTTGTACATTATTAGAGTAAATAAAAACAACAGCAACAAAAAATGATATATTATCATGTTACTTTAGAGTGAGTGCTTAAAATGAGAAAAATACGAAGAAAACTCAGTCTACTAAAACAGTAATGATATCACAGAACTTAAGGTCTTATATTACTATAATCCGAGGTTCGATTCTTTGCAGTGAACAAATCGCAGATACTCCTCTGTGTAGTAAATAACCAAACAACTAGCTTTGCAGAAGAGAGAAATGCTCCACCGGTGGCTCAATAGAAGTATGAACACTTACAACGCTAAAAGTCGATTTTCTAACACCCGGTTTGGACAGAACATAGATTCCTTGTCGTGTAACGCCGAGCTTTATAAGTTTGTTTGTTTTTTGGAATTTTGCACAAAGCTACTCGAGGGCTATCTGTGCTAGTCGTCCCTAATTTAGCAGTGTAAGACTAGAGGGAAAGCAGCTAGTCATCACCACCCACCGCCAACTCTTGGGCTACTCTTTTACCAACGAATAGTGGGATTGACCATCACATTATAACGCCCCCACAGCTGGGAGGGCAAGCATGTTTGGCGCGATGCGGATGCGAACCCGTGACCCTCAGATTGCGAGTCGCACGCCTTAACGCGTTTGGCCATGCCGGGCCCATGCTTTATAAGGAACAAACGAATAGGAAGTAGGATTATGCGTGTATAATAATAAATATATCACAACTGTTTCCTTTTCTTTGCTTCAAAACATTAAAAAAAGGATTCAACAATTCGCTGCAAACCGTCGTGGAAAAAAAGGAAAACGAACAGACCGTTCGAATTTATGTTACTGGGTTAAGGACACATGCTAGGGAAGCGTGAAAGGTTTTTAGGCCTAAGATGAGTGAAGAATATCACGTTTCATTGCATATCAGGGTATTGCGGTCTGTAACAAAGGATAAAGATGATACAACGGATTGGTTAACAATAATAGATAAATGAACTAATTTTCTGACTCTATTGAGATTGGTGTTTTAACAATAGTTAAAGAAAAGAAGTCACAATTAAAACTAGAACTTGAAATCTTCGAACAATCATGTGACTTCATTTGAAAAACAGCTAATCGGAAAATTTCCTGGCAAACATTAAAAGTTACAATTTCACACAAAGCTACGTGGAGACTATCTGCGCTAGCCATCTCTAATTTAGCAGTGAAATACTAGAGGGAAGCAGCTAATCATCACTACCCACCGCTAACTTTTGGGCTACTCTTTTACCACCGGCAGTGGGATTGACCACTTTATAATGACCCCACAGTTAAAATGATGAGCATGTTTGTTGGCTAGAGATTCAAACCCACGACCCTCAATTATTAGTCGAACGCCCTAACCACATGGTCATGGTTGGTCAATGACTGAGGAAGTTCGAATGCTGATGCATTTTACAAAAAGAGGTCCACAGCTTACGCCCAACACTTGTAACAGTATGTTTGTTAGATAACAGTTGTGAGGCTATATGACGTAATTTGAGGACGAAAGCATTACGATATACATAAGTACTTTAAATGTTCTTTGATTGACGATATTATAGGTTATGGCCGTTACGTCTTTCACTGTATGAATAGATTCGTTGTTCGAAAGAACTACTATTGTCTTATTTATTAGAATCGACACTGTAGTATTTTATTTAGTGTATTAGAGTTGCTGACTAACTATACAATTGTTCTCAAGTAGTTGGAATAATGAAATAATCAAGTCATTAGATTAACATGAAAACAAACTTTTTATGTCAAAAAACGATGGTTGGGTAATAACAACACGCATATCAAACGATAGATAAATTGTATTTTTGTTTTGAATTTCGCACAAAGCTACTCGAGGGTTATCTGTGCTAGCCGTCCCTAATTTAGCAGTGTAAGACTAGAGGGAAGGCAGCTAGTCATTACCACCCACCGCCAACTCTTGGGCTACTCTTTTAACAACGAATAGTGGTATTGATCGTCACATTATAACGCCCCACACGGCTGAAAGGGCGAGCATGTTTGGCGCGACATGGATACGAACCCGCAACCCTCAGTTTACGAGTCGCACGCCTTAACACGCTTGACCATGCCGGGCCTCGATAGATAAAAGTCAACATTATTCCCGGAAAATAATAAGAACGGGCCATAACAAAGTGACCGCATTTATGATCTTAGTCAAAGAGAGTGATATTGAATATTTTTTCCAAGAAGTTTCAGCATTAATCATATTTTTAACCATAAAATCTGAAAATGCTTAAACTTGAAAAACGCACGAGTATTTTGCAAGCTTAAGGAGCATAACTACAGATAGTTTAATTTTTCTCTCGAATTATTTAAAAGTAATATTGTCCAATCAAAAGATAAGTCTTGAAAATAATCTAAGTTATCCATGCTAGCATTCATATAAACTTTATAACATAAACCTTCATATATGAAGTCACTTTATCATTATTATTCTTTTCTTCACATCTTGGCATCATATCTTCATCAAAGGAAGTCCAGGTGTCGTTCTAATTGTAAAAATTGTCTTTTGAAACACGCCAGAAAACACCCCTTAGCGCTCTCACTTCAACAACCGTTTATCACTTCAAAAGTTGTTTCTCAGAACGGCTGTTATGGGTATGAACACTTTTATTGATAAGTAGAGAACAACGTTTCGACCTTCCTAGGTCATTGCCCAAACAAGTTATCTATGATTTTATTGATAAAAAGAAAAATCATAAAGAAGTTGATCAGAAAAACTATTTATAATTAAATTAGTGATGCTAACAACATTTTGAGCAAAAATGTGGTCAGTATCTTTCATAAGAGAGGAAATTAGAAACAAGAAGGCATTTGGTCTTTCTAGGCTGTCTCCGCATACCACCACTAAAATAAGAAAAGTAAAATAAGCGTTTTTAAAACTCAAATTTTACTTTTTCAAGTACTTATCTATCTTTCTATTAAACTTTCATAAGGTGCTGGGCTTGACAATTCATTTCGTAGGCTAATTACTTTGTTAAAAAATTGTCTTCACCGGATTATGACTTGTCATTTTTACATCTTAAAGATGTCTTCCCATTTTGTATTGTGTTCATAATAAGCACAAAGAAATAATAGGCTTTAATTCCATCAGTTGATCAAATAATCTTACAAACTTCATGAACATCACCTCTTAACGTTCTTTTCCTGGAAAAAAAAATTATAATAAATCTTGACCTGTCCCTAAACAAGAGATAACCATTCAATCCCAAAATATTCTTTGTAATCCTATTACGAATCATTTTCAATAAGTCAACATGTTTCATAAGATAAGGGGACCAAAAATCTTACACAATATTCTAATGTTGAATAACCATTTCTAAATACGCATATTTATTTACCCACGTTGATTCATATAACTTTTGTATGAATAGACAAAATGTGCTTACATACAAACATAAGAACATGTTTATGCAAGAATGGCGTTCGCTTCTAAGTTCCCAGGACTATTGCAAGTTAAATGAACCAGTAAGAACAGGTGTGAATTGGGAACGGCAAAGATTCCTGTGTGACTAAATGTTTAAATAGCTTACTCACAAACAAAACCCCACTTATATTAATGTTGTAAACCAAGTAAAAACTTTATGGTTTTATTAATCAGAAATAAGCCTTTCCAAAATGTCGTTAGTTACTTGTTTTACAGATGTCTTAAACTTCAGAAAATGGAACATAAGTCTACTTACACTTAGTAAAAACAAATACGAGAGTAACAAACTTACAACGTTTGTTAGTCACTAAAATAAACCAACGGACAGCAAACTTCCGATTACATTATGTAACAAAATTTTTACTTTTTCTTGTTCCTGGGCAGAAAGTGTTATTTCCCAATTGCTTATGCCTACATTATACGGAATATACCTATTTTTCTCTTCAAACTTTGCTTTTGTAATTTGGGTAATGAAATTTTCAAATTTACCCATTTCCCAGAACGTTCCAGGTAGATTCAGTGCTGAGTAGCTGATAAAGAATTTTCTCGAACTTACAAGAATTTCCAAGAACTTTCTAGAATGTTGTAGAACTTACAAGACTTTTCAAGAATGAAAGTGTGCAAGTCACAAGTCAGAGGAAGTGTCACCGACATTTTTCAAGCTTCTTCACTCGTCAAGATGGGCTCTGCTTCTTCCACAATGTATCTGGTCTATGCGAAGCAATTGAAATTACCTGTAACATGAACGATTCATTGATAACTCTTGCAGAAGTCTCAAAGCTGTGCTGCTCCATAACGGGGATAAATATCAGTCTCTTTCTCTGGCTCATTCCGTGCATCTCAAAAAGGAACACAACAGCATCAAAACTTTACTAGAAGCCTTGAAGTATGAAGAGTATGGCTGGGAAGTTATCAGAGACTTCAAAATGGTGGCATTCCTGATGGGTCTCCAAGGAGGCTTTAGCAAGTTTACCTGTTATATTTGTCCATGGGTCAGCAGGGACACCGCAGCGCACTACAACAAGAAGCACTGGTCACAACGGACCGAGTTCTCTGCAGAGAAGCACAACGTCAACTGTGAGCCACTAGTGGACCTCCAGATTGTGTTGTTCCTACCATTGCACATAAAATTGAGTCTTATGAAACAATTTGTCACAGCTCTTGATTAGGAGTCTGCAGCTTTCAAGCACCTTCGAGACTTCTTCTCTAAGCTATCTGAGACAAAGGTCAAAGCTGGTGTCTTCGTTGGACCACAAATAAAGAAGATCCTGGAGTGCACAAAATTCCCCAAGAAGCTCAGTAGGAAGGAAAGAAAAGCTTGGGGCAGCTTTGTCGCGGTGGTCGGGGATTCTTGGGCAATCACAAGGCCGAAAATTATGTGGAACTGGTTGAGGCTCTGGTAAAGAACTACGGCAAATCGGGCTGCAGGATATCCCTGAAAATCATTATCCTTGACGCTCATCTTGATAAATTCAAGGAAAACATGGAAGCATATTCAGAGGAGCAAGGCAAGCGCTTCCACTAAGATATACTGGACTTTGAACGCCGCTACCAAGGAGCGTATAACGAAAATATGACGGGAGACTATATTTGGGGACTGATACGTGAAAGTGATTTACACTACAGTAGCAAATCTCAAAATCTACTCACTTGTAAACATTTTTTTATAACTTTAGTATAAATACATTTAAATCTTGATTCATATGTTATTTTATTCAGACCTCATGTAAATAAAAATGTGCAAATTTGCCCTTTTTTACACAGAAAATAGGTTAATTTCTAAATTTCATTATTCAGGTCACAAAAGCAAAGTTTGAAGGGAATAATGACCATTTTCTGTACTTTTACTAAACAAGCAAATAAGAAATAATACATACTATCCAGGAACAATATTTGTGTCACATAGTGTTATCTACCTATTAAAAGATACACTTGAAAACAGAAACGTTTCCACACTATAATGACCAATAAATGAAAAACACATTCACCAAACAGTGAGTGAGAAATCTATAAAGTACATTTAAGATAATCAAATCTTCTTTAGTGATATTGTATTATATTCATGAGGTTTGGTATTTTTAAAGCATGTATGTAATGTACAAACAAAGGTAAGGCTCGAGTACCAGTCTTGATGATTGATCAGATGATGAGGTACAGAGCATAATGAAATGAGAAAGTGTTGGACGAGAAGCAACGTGATTGAAATCTGCATAACTTTCGGAAAAAAAGCTAGCAATTCAAAATAATTGTGTTTGTTTTCTCCATATAACAACCAACTTTTTAATATGGTTGATAGTAAAGTGGTATTAAATCAAAAATAGAACGTGCTTAATTTTCGAAATTAGGTATTAATTAGGCTTACTTAAATATCATAAATCTACAAAGAACTTACAAATTCCCATTTGGAATGTTTAATTATTTTATTTACTTTGCTATTTATTTAATTATTTTATTTACTTTGCTATTTATTTAATTATTTTATTTGCTTTGCTATTTATTTAATTATTTTATTTACTTTGCTATTTATTTAATTATTTTATTTACCTTGCTATTTATTTAATTATTTTATTTGCTTTGCTATTAATTTAATTATTTTATTTACTTTGCTATTTATTTAATTATTTTATTTACTTTGCTATTTATTTTCAGATTTTACTTGCTTTTCCCTCTTGAATCGATTACTTCACACTAAACAAGATTCATTAATTTCTCTATTTAACGTATGAAACTCCACGAACTGAGGATTCTGATATCATTCATTGATTCTGAAATAGCTTTTGGCATGAATCATGTGGTTATTTAAAACCATATGATAGATTTTAATCTGAGCGAATTGGAGTGACAAGATAAAAAAAAAAAGAATAAATTACAAAGAACAATTGAAAGGCTCTTTTGATATGGGTGAGAAACTCACGCAGTGTTTCTGTAATGAATGTGAGACCTGTTTCACCTGATTCTTAACCCTGATGTATCCATGTTGTAACAAGGAACCGGAAGTTTCCGTTCTGGTTATGCAGTTGTATATTGGTAACCATGCTTGTCTAATGGCTTCTTAAATCTGGTGAATGAATACAAAAAATTAATGATATAATTAAGCCGAAATGTATTATATAAAGCAGAGGCCATACTTTAATTCTTAATTCGACAGCTTGAGTTGGAACTGTGCAAAACTCACAGAAACGTTAGGAAATGACATAACTAATAAATACAGAATGTAATACAAAATACAGAGAATTTTGACAAACACTCCCACTAGCTTTCCTGTGTATATGCAGTGTAACGAAGTTTAAACCTTAAATTAATAAGGCTCATACCATTTATCTGAATACTACAAGTATATATACACATACAAGTTAGACTGGAATGTTTTTGATCGGTATCTTCATACATCGTGTTTTTCAGTAGTGAAATTTTCTTGGTGCTCACAGATACTGAGTAGCGGAACTTATTTCAGCTGCTTTGTTCTTAACAGTGTGTGTGTGCACTGTAAGACTTCAGAGATTTGTCATTTTCCGGAATTTATAGTGCATAATGAAGGGATTTAGACATTCTGGAAATAAAGTTAGAGCAAAAAAATATATATATATGTATTTAAAATGCGTATATTAAAATATATAGTAATGTATGCTGACATATGAAACAGACAAGTGTTTGTTCGAATAGTCAACAAGCAAAGGATTATACTTACGTTACTATGCAAAAGATAAAAAATAACATAACATAATGGTTACTGGAATGGACTTTATTTCCTCTTTTGTCTCTCATTCTATTATAATTCTATATTATATTTTTATTTCTATTTTCATTAATACTATAATTTATAGCAAGAACGACAAAACTAACAAATGAAAAGACCGCCATTTGGAAAAAGGTTACAATGAGGAATCATGTCCAACAGTCACAAAATTCACGTGACAGAACCTGTCCACTTTCTAGGACCAGCAGTAATATTTTTAGTTTTAGTGTGAATAAGAAACTCTTACGTCAAAGTTTTGTTATCTCAGAAAGTTATTCTCTGTCTTATGTTATAATATATTAGTTGAGATACAGACACTTTCTAACTCTTCCTTTTTCCTGAAGCCCCATTTACTGACAAGACTACATTTACCTTTAATAAATTCAAATGTATAATAACAGCAATTCAGTAAGATAATTCTCATTTTAATTATTACAGCGTTTCGACCCATAGTACTGATTTATCGTTAGCTAAGAGTTACATCCGAAAAGACATTTGTATTTCGAAAAATATTATAAACATTGTGCGAAACGAGATCACCACGCAAAATACGCTAATAATACGGGTGGAGGGGGGCATGTCCCCTATAAAACTTGTAAAAGATAGGTGCTATGAGATTAAATCTTAAAGCAATTTTTCATGAAATATACCTCACATAATTGCATGGCTGTCCACATAATATATACAAACTTCAAATGAAAAGTCAACAAATTAACATACTGTTGTAACACTGCATAGAGAGCTATACTTACATTAGCATAGATAGGTATGTTTCATTATAATAAAGTAGTGAACTATCTACATGCAGAGTAGTTATCAGTTGTTAAGTTATATTACTAATTTAAACAACTCTGTACAACAATGGTATATTAACTATTTCAATCCTTGACTCTCGTATATGTACATGTATGTACTACTGAAATAACGTGTTAACATGCTCCATTCTTTTAGCTTCCAGTGGCACAGCGGTAAGTTTGTGGACTTACAATGATAGAAACTGGGTTTAGATACCAGTGGTGAGCAGAACAAAGACAGCCTGTTGTGTAGCTTTATACTTGATTAGAAACAAATCAACCTATATTTTGTTGTTTTTTTCCCATATATAACTTAGATACAGTTTAAAAGTTGATAACAATGTCATAATGATTATATATTATAGCTGGAGCATTCAATTCGTATCAGTTTCTGTACACCTCAGGTAATTATTCAACTGTCGTAGAGCGGCTGCCCAACGTTCACATGAACATTGTTTGTTTGTTTGTTTTTTAATTTCGCACAAAACTACTCGAAGGCTATCTGTGCTAGCCGTCCCTAATTTAGCAGTGTAAGACTAGAGGGAAGGCAGCTAGTCTTCACCACCCACCGCCAACTCTTGGGCTACTCTTTTACCAACGAATAGTGGGATTGACCGTCACATTATAACGCCCCCACGGCTGAAAGGGCGAGCATGTTTGGCGCGACCAGGATGCGAACCCGCGACTCTCAGATTACGAGTCGCACGCCTTAACACGCTTGGCCATGCCGGGCCCACATTAACATGAACTTAGTGGCAGTATGTCAAATAACTTCAGTAATATAAACATATTTGGTACACTGAAACACGCCCTTAAGCAGTCAGTCAGTATCTGAGACATGTTCTGGAGAGGTATATAAAACCATCTTGTCTTTCAATACAAATACTACAATCCTCTTCAGATTATTGCAATGTTGTTTTCAGTGACATGTTTTTTGTTTTGTTGTTTTTGTGATGGCAAAAAATATATGATTTGTTTAACACGTACCTAAATCTGTGTTTCATTTCCTTCCAGATTTCACCGATATAAAAATGTTTACATGAGCACTTAACTGTACTGTTTTATGTTTATGGAGTAATTGTTAGTAATAAGATTCTTGCTTTTAATACCTGTTTTTTGGATGATAATTTTGGTATCTATTCCAATGTTGTGTTTATTCTCAAATCGTTTCATATAAGATTTTTACTGATGTGTTCCGCATAAACAATTGTATTGGTGGATTAGGTTCGAGTTGTTTTCGTGTTTAATATATGTAGTTTTCTGTTTATTTGGCTCTTTATTTTGACGTCACCATTGCCGTTTAACAACTTCTTCACGATAGTTAATTTCTTGAATGAAGTCCTCAAACATTCTTCTGGTTCACCGTTTACAAAGCACACGTTATATCCTATTTGCATAATACACTTTGAGATCCCTAATTTATGTTGTATGGATTTCAAATTAAGGCAGTGTTCTGATTATTTTGCTTTTCTATAACTTTTATAAGGACTCAATAAAATTTTGGGTGTTATTAACAATATTATATAAGTTGTTGTATGCTAAATAATCCAGGTAAGATATTTCCCAAGATTGCAGTTAAATAGAGAATAGACTAACATTGTGAAACACATTTCTCAAGAATTTTATGAATTTTACAGGTAGTAAAGTTTGGGAGTTCTACAATTAATACATTATAGTCAATATCTGAGCTCAGGGATTATGTAGCTTTCTTTTTTTCAAGTATTGTTAGAAGTTTTATTTGTTTTTCGTATATAGATATATTTGAGGTTTGCAAAAGATACCTTCAGATTACCCTTCGTCAAATTTGTCATTTGACAACTGCAAACTAGTTTCACTGTTTTACATCCAAAACTGTTTTTATATATTATTATCCAAACGAGATGTGTATATCCACACCTGGAGTTTTATATCAGTAATGTTTCATTTCTCGTGAGACTTCTTGATAGAAAGATGACTTTTATATCACAGATACATATAAATAAGTTGATGAATATGCATACATGGGGAACCTTTTCAAAATCGTGGGGAAGCATACAAGTGCCCTTTGTTTTAGATTCACTGAGCCTTAACCTTCTCAACGCTCTACTGTTATATCTGAATGATATTTCTTCTGAAAATGTGCGTCATAGACTTTGTATTCTGATAAATCACCATTTTCGGATCTAAAGGTTTGTAGATTGAGTCTTTTAAATCCTTACTCTATATTCAATATAATAAACTATTATTAAAGCAAGCTGAAACCTACATTTTCTCCCCAAATGTCTCTCTTAGCAGGGTGTAATCATGAGTTATGCATTTTGCAAATAGATGATCTGATATTCCATCTTTCACTCCATGTGCTTATAACATTGCGTTCATTAGGCTTGTTTTTGAGACACTTGTTACATGTGATGGACAACCTATTTCACCCTGACTATTTCATATTTCTACCTACAATTTGTATCCTGAGTCACAGTGAGAAGTTGAATATGTCCAACTAGAAATGCTCATTTCTTTTTAATGAACACCATTCAAACATTATCTATCCTTCATTCTAATTTTTAAAGATTATCCCAAATCAGAGGTTTATATTGGTTCAGCTATGATTTACAGTGACTCTGTAGTTATCCCTCGAGTTTCTTTCTATAACTTTCCTATTTTCTGTAGAGTCATATGCAATCTTGTTTGACTAGAACTACATTAAATAAGCAATACAGTCAGGGTACCATTTACAATAACTCACTTAGTCTGTTGCTTGTTCTGAAATTCCCCTGACTCACAATTCACATTTTGCTGTCCAGTTACCTCTATATAACTGGTTTGCTGTTTATTCATTATACGTATGATGAACATTCTTTATGTCTCTTAACAGAAGGCTTGGGAATGACAACATTCTAGCAAGCTTTTATATGCTACATCTGTAGAGGAAGAATGATTGTCAAGCTAGCGCAGATTCATAGAGAGAAAGTTGGCTTATTGAGGATCTGTAATGACCATTGATCTTAAAGTCACCATCATTTACTTTGAGTTGACGAGCCATTAGCCAACATGTGACCATAAAACGACATAAAATCAGTCGTCGTCCATATTTGTACTTTAACATTCAGTTGCAGCAGTATTTCAAACGTATTTATTTACATGTATATTTAACGTTAGACAATGTCATTAGAAGCGATAATATTGTCCAATGTAACCATTTTAAAACACATTGAATTTTACTTTGCCATTAGCTTTCACCATATTTACCAATGTACTTACGATACTTATACCATTATTGTATTGCTATTATTGTCTTGTTTTACTTTTTACATTTAAATTGTTCCTTTTTCATTTTTACAGCTTAATTTCTTTGTAATGGGCGCCAGAAAAAAGGGGCAAGAGGAAGCATTTGCCACATTACATTTCACAAAAACTGAAAGTATTATGATGTAAACTTAACATAGTAATTAAAGCTAATATTTTAGTAAAATTTTATTAAAAACTGTAAATATGAATTTAAGTTTAAACAAACATATATCATATTCTTGTAGTCTGTTGACTCAGACTGTTAAAGCTGATCCCATCACACATGTTTTGCTCCTTCACCAGAACATATTTTTGTACGGCGCTGATGTTCTTTGTTCATCATATTTGGTGTAGCTGGCCTTCGTTGTATTATGCCTTTAACCTGTTCAGTGCCGTAGACGAGATAACTCGTCCAAGCCGATCGATAACACAGTGCCACGGATGAGTTAATTCGTTCTCAATAATACCTAACTTCAACGCTAGATGTCAGAACCATACATGCTTTTGACCTACTTACAAATTGTTTCACTTTCGATCCAAAATGGCGTCACGAAAAGTTACAAAATGAAGAAGCATTAGAGTTGTATTTTGAACTTGGTTCGGAGTTTGAAGATAGCAGTAGCGATTCAAAAGATTCGGAATTTGAAGATTCTTTGAAAAGTACGGAAATACAAGGCTCAGATGTTAATGAAGATGATGATAACTGGCCATCAACCAGCACTGGTAAAATAGCAAGTCGTGGTAAGAACAGTTCCAATAAAAAGTGCCCTAATGACAGTGATTGGAATGCTGAATCCTTTGCATTGATTACAATCGTTATATGGGAGGGGTTGACTTGTGTGACAGTGTGTTGCATGCTTATCCGACAAAAGGCTGTCAAGTGGTACAAAAAAGTATTTTTTCACATGATGGATATAGCAGTGTACAATGTTTTGGTAGTTTACAAATCACTGGGAAACAACCTGTCTCTCCTGGAGTTTAGACTCGGTGTCATCCGTACCCTGATTGAAGATTACCATAACCAGCGCCCAAAATCCACCGGAGGCCGGCCTTTCTTGGAAAACCCCCTTCGCCTCACAGAACGTCACTTCCAACACTTATTCCCCAAACAAAAAAGAAAAAGTATCCCACTAGAAAGTGTAAAGTGTGCTCTGACAAATCCACGAGGAGAGACAGCAGATATGAATGTACTGATTGCAAAGCGGCTCTTTGTGTTGACCCCTGCTTTAAAACATTTCACACGAAAGTGAATTATTAAATGTGTCATGTATTTCAATACCCAAAAATGACATTTTGTGTATTATTGTTTCATGTTTTGTACATATTTCTTCATTTTGTGTACTACTGTAAGTTTGGCTTAGAGAACAAATAGTATTTGTTGCTTATTTCCTTTGTTTTAAAAATTATTAAATTTTGCTGAAAAAACCCGGCATAGGAGCTGCCGTAGCAGCTGAAATACTTGGCAGTCAACAGGTTAAGCTTCTAACCTAATCTGCTTGCTATTTTAAATTTTTCATAATTATAGATATTGGATTTTAACGAAAGTATGTTTACATGAAATAATCACAACAAGTCTGGCCATCTCTATGTGAAATAACTAAAGTAGAGAAGGATGACCATTTCTGTATCTAATAATCAGAATGAAAAAGGATGACCATATCTGTATCCAATAATCAGAATGAAAAAGGATGACCATATCTGTATTCAACAATGAGAATGTAAAAGGATGACCATATCTGTATCCAATAATGAGAATGAAAAAGTATGACCATATCTATATCCAATAATGAGAATGAAAAAGAATGACTATATCTGTATCCAATAATGGGAATGGAGGAATTTAGCCATTTCTGTATCAACTAATCAGAATGGACAAAACTGGCCATCTCTGTATCAACGACTAAGAAGATGGAAGGATGACCATCACTGTGCATCACTTCTTTCACATATTCAAAGACACAAAAATCAACTAAAGTACTACAATCATAGGCGTCAGAGAGTTAAAAACTGGTTCGGTAGATTAGAAGAAAAAGCCTGTTCAATTCATTTTGTCAGAGATATACATGCAGATGTAACTGAAAACTCGAACAGTATTTAAAATATAAAAAACTGTCGTTCTTATTTTGTGTATTTCGTTACAGCAATAACACCCATTAAACAAAAAAAATCTGCACACGCTTATATTGTTGGCCTGTTTAAAAATCCATACATACGTAGTTCTTTATAAAAATACACCAATAAAACAAATATGAGTACATTATATTAAAACAGTTGTCAATATGTAAATGAACAAGTCACGTAACAAACACAGCTGAAATAAATTCGGTGTTAAACGTAATGCCGCCTGGCATGGCCAAGCGCGTAAGGCGTGCGACTCATAATCCGAGGATCGCGGTTTCGCGCCCGCGTCGTGCCAAACATGCTCGCCCTCCCAGCCGTGGGGGCGTTATAATGTTACAGTCAATCCCACTATTCGTTGGTAAAAGAGTAGCCCAAGAGTTGGCGGTGGGTGGTGATGACTAGCTGCCTTCCCTCTATTCTTACACTGCTAAATTAGGGACGGCTCGGTACAGTGAGCTAACAACCTACTCACTTAAATACTTGTTGAAGAATTCGCAAGCGATTGCGGCCCTATGTTCCTAGATGGAATCTAATGGTGATAACTAACTAACTAAACGTAATGTATCCGAATATCACTTCCACATTATTTGTCGTTTCTGAGTAATGTGATGCCATAGAAAATGGAAAGCCTGTGAGAAGGATATGTAATAGCTCTTTCTAATACAAAATATTTACACATTCAGTTATAGAATGCGAGCAGATCAGGGATTCAGCATTTACAAGACAGGGATAACCTTGTACTTAGTGTCATTCGAACGTAAAGAAATATGGATCAAATGAAGTTATCAGGACCAATCGGAAAGAAAGCTGCAACAAGGTGTATAAATAAACTGAGAAGTTTTGTAACATATGAGAATTCAGCATGACAAAAACCAGTAGTAAAAGCCGTTTACGTGCCCCAAGCAACATTATGCAACATAAAACAGAGTCAACATAGTTTAAGTTCGCAAAAGTAAGTACCGTCGCATGTCTCAGGTAGCTGGGGGATGAAACAGGTACTAGTCCATACCAGGCAAGTCGCCGGAGTTAATGTCTAGGGATTTTTTATTGTCTTACAACTGTTTAAACTGCCAACTGTCATATGATAGGTATTTAGGAACGAGTGGTATGCATGATAAATCTATGACAAAATGTTCTACGTTGTAGAGCTTTTGTGAACAGTCAAGTTTATATAACACTAAAGATAAATATAGTTACGAGAAAGATTAAGAATCTTTCTGTCTGTTTAGAATATATTTTAAAAAATATTTTGTATGTCTTCATACTACTGATAATAAATAACCGAATATACCATTTTTCGAAAAAAAGATTTTCAAATACTTAAAAAAACGTCTGCTTTAAAGATTTAAAAAAACGTTCGACCTACGTTTTTCCCTTTGGAAATGATTTGTGGTATACAGAACGAATTAATTTCAATTAGTACCCGACAAGTTTTTGTCTAAAGCTGTTTATCGTTGTGATATTATAAACTGAAATATCCACAAAAATTCACAATTTGTATAAAATATTATATGACGTGGAGAATCAGTATACACCTAAATAATTTGTGAGGCAGTGCCATCTATTGAATGTTGTTAAAAATGTCTTTTTCTTTCTTTCTTTTTTGTTCTTCTGCATATCAAATTAAGCTTATTGCTTTCAATGTTTAAAATACCAGCTTTATCAGCTGCTTCTATATTATGTTATCACCGTGTTGCATGTTAAATGTTATAACTGGATTTCTACGTATATAAAAAAATGGAGTAGAAAGAGATTGATGAAGTTTGAAGGTTTAACTACAGAAAATGAGTTTTAATCAATGTTGAATAACACAACGTTATTTCATATGACTAGACTCAAAATAAGTATAATAATATAAAGACAAGGTTTGTCATTACGCAAAATTGGGGATCTCAGCGCTAGGCCATCCTCTGAACTCTGACGTCACCAAGCAATCTATTGGTAAACGACATAGAATCTTATGAATATTAGTAATATGGATATCTCATAATCAAAATAAATTTAAAACTGTTCTTAAAAGTATATCATCTTTTTATCGATACTTGCGTTGTATACGTTGTTGAAAGTCAGCATTAATGTACCAATGTACTAGATGGCTCGGACTATCGCTGCATTGTTTTTCTATTTTACTTGACTAGTCTACGAGAATCCGCTTATGATATTCCGATATATATATATGTATATATGTAAGTGGTAAACATATTTTGCACTTACTTGAATATCTTTTAAACCCAACAGATGGCGAAAAATATCGATGGATAGCTACTGTAAATGATAGTTTCTAGAGGTAGGTGGCCAGGTGGGTCAAGGCGTGTGACTCGTAATCTCAGGGTCGCGGGTCGCATCCCCGTCGCACCAAACATGCTCGCCTTTTCAGCTGTGGGGGCGTTATAATGCGATAGCCAATCCCACTATTCGTTGGTAAAAGAGTAGCCCAAGAGTTGGCGGTGGGTGGTGATGACTAGCTGCCTTCCCTCTAGTCTTACACTGCTAAATTAGGGACGGCTAGCACAGATAGCCCTCGAGTAGCTTTACGCAAAATTAAAAAACAAACAAATAATAATGATTATTTTTTCATATAGTAAATTACGGATTGTGATTTTCCTTTCACTACTAAATATTTAGAACTGGATGTCAATGAATAATAAAAAAAAAATGCAAATACTTGTCAAATACATTCTAAAAATTCAGATACACCAAATCTAAGCCCTTGCCCTCATCTACAAAAGCGGTAACCTTTTCCTATGTTTATATTTTATCCTGTTTTTAAGCAGTATGTATTGTAAATACACCTGAAATATAAACATCAGAATATAAGGAAAAGAAACATGCCGAAGCTACATAGAATAGGTTTGATCATATACAGTCAGATGTAAACTAAAGTATAGACCTGTCTATTATTAGTACGTATTAGTAATTAATAGTAGAGATGAACAATCTATCCATATAATTCACGGACAGAAAACCTACCCTATGCACATATATATGTATGCTATATGTTATATGTTGCTAACATTTCCGATATAACAATTTATAAAAACAGCAGTTTTTCATCTATCACACACCTAGCTTGGTTGTGAGACTATTTGAACTATTACTACAAATTTTTTCTATCTTACTCTACTGGTATGTTGGTCTCTGTTTTTGATATTCAAATAAATATATACGGATGGTTTTAAATGTACAAATGATAAATGGTTTGTTTGTTTGTTTTGAATTTCGCGCAGAGCTACTCGAGGACTATTTGCGCCAGCCGTCCCTAATTTAGCAGTGTAAGCCGAGAGGGAAGGCAGCTAGTCATCACCACCGACCGCCAACTCTTGGGCTACTCTTTTACCAATGAATAGTCAGATTGATCGTCACATTATATCGTCCCCACGGCTGAAAGGGCGGGCATGGGTGGTGTGCCCGGGATTCGAACCCGCGACCCTCGGATTACGAGTCGAACGCCTTAACACGCTTGGTCATACCGGGCCCATAATAAATGGTAAACATATCACTACGTACTAAAATATATTTTAAACACAATTTAACCCAACAGATGGCAATGCATACTGATGATTAGACACGCGACGGTTTCTAAAGGTAAAATATATTATTTAATACAGGTATAACAGAAAAGTAACGTAACAATAATTAATACCACAATCGCAAATTTATAAAACATAACTCCTATTTTGGCAGCTTTATACATTTATCTGTAGGACAAAATAGGAATTACGTTTCATAAAGTTGTAATTGTGGTTTTAGTTCTTGTAAAAGCTATAAATGTCAGGTATATGGCGATACTAAAAGTTTAGCCCACCCCCAAGTGGCACAGTGGTATGTCTGCGTACTCACACAACTAAAAATCGGGTTTAGATACCCAGGGTTAGCAGAGCATAGATAACCCATTGTGTAGCTTTGTGTTTGATTCTAAACAAACAAACTAAACGCTTATATATTTTTCTGTCCATCTAATGAACATATGAAGACTGAACAAGTAAATAGGAATGAAAATTAAAGTTTTAAAGGAATGTAACTAACTTTGGTTATTTATAGAACTGTTATAAGAAGTATCCTAAACAAATTCTGCAGTAAAAAGTGCACAATCAAACATCAATTTAGCTGATAGATTTTAAAACGATTTTCAAATTTATTTTAGTTGGCAAATTTAGACATTTAGCTGTGTGAATCGCAAAGTCTGTCGCAGTAGGGATTGAAAATCGTTCTAAAAATCTATGGAACTAATGGAACTTTACTTATTTATGTACTTTTTATTGCTGTATTTATTTATTTTTGACAATTCTTATAGTAATTCTACGAATAACTAATGATCCCTTCTTTCCGTTAGAATGTTATTTTCATATTTATTGTTAACTATATAATATAGATTTATAAAGCTTCTACTATTGCTCATAGAGCTGCACTTATAAAACTTGATTTTCTTTTAAAAGACACAAGAACACTATTAAACTTTACTGAGGAAAGGAGTGAAGTTTCACAAGTTATATGTCTGTGTGTCGATGTATGTACTTAATCGCCTAAAGACTTATGTAATAACTGTAGTTAGGAATAGAATAAATGGACAGAATCTGTTAATCGCCTAATGACTTATGTAATAACTGTAGTTAGGGATAGAATAAATGGACAGAATCTGTTAATCGCCTAATGACTTATGTAATAACTGTAGTTAGGGATAGAATAAATGGACAGAATCTGTTAATCGCCTAATGACTTATGTAATAACTGTAGTTAGGGATAGAATAAATGGACAGAATCTGTTTTGCTTACTCGTCAAAATGTTCAGCCTCATTCTCGCAAAAACTTTAACGTATCATATAAGGCCCACCATATCCCTTAATATTTTTGTTTTTAAATAATCCACGTTATACGCCCTCTATAATTATATAAATTAAAGCCCTGAAAGTATAACGAATATTACAAAACATGTTACAAAACCTCTATGTACATCTAGAAAAAAAAAAACCGAGTAACAGTAGTTTGCTATTTTTTCTAGATGTACATTCCCTTTCACAACAAATTGGAATAACACAAAAACTTAGTAAGAAACAACGTGTATATGTGCTTCGTATCTCGCTCGGTTATCACTTTTTATTTTAACAGATAACAGCTGTGCATTTTCTGTTTCTATCCGTTTTGTGAAAAAAATGGATATTCTTTATTATGGAAACTCAACTTAGCATATATTATCTTTCAACCAATTTTAGCCATGGTTATACATCTTTGATTTTGATTTATGTATACTTGTGACAAATTAACGATGTAGATTTTTGTTTTGTTTTCTTTACAAATACAATTTATTATTTGAATGGGTTAATTTAATGGTTATTGTAAGAGCGTCAAATTTTCTACTAAATGCCTAGATACCACTGAGCGTAAGTTCAAGTTTCAAGTATAAATCTGATAGAGTATTTTGAGTAAGTCTATATTTCATAAATTTCAGAAACGTAGGATAATTATAGTTAATATATTTACCGACAGATGACAGCAAAACCTTCGAACTTTGTAAACACTCCTTAATGTTTGTTGTATTTCTAATCACTCTGTTATTATCATTATTCATTTTAATAACATTTATGATAAATATTGCATGTAATAAAAGTTGTGACATTATAATTCAGCTGCGGACAGAGTATTAATTTTGGTCTGTACAAAACGTATAATAATATGAAAAAGACAATAAATAATTTAAATTGCACCAATTAAAAACTTGAAAAATGTTAAAACCCTTAGTTTGTTACCACATTACGCTAACTGCTGTACCCACAATGGGTAATCGAAGCCAGGATTTTACGGTTGTAAGTCCGTAAATATACTGCTGTCCCGCGACGTACCACTTAGTCACAGGGGTGGTATATACAAGATAAGACAAAACTTATTCAATAATTAGCCAATCAATTAATGAATACTTAAAATGAAAATATATTGTGTTACTTTGAATCATAAAATCATAAAAAGTTTAGAGCTTCGAGTATGCAGACAGTCAATCACACATTATATAATTGATTTCTAACTATGAGTAGGGCGGCGTTACAAAACACGAGCTGTGGTGTCACGTACGACATGTTTGCTCCCCAGAGGCACACCAGAATGCCTGTAGACTTATATTGTTAGAAAGAGCATTTCGATACCCGTGATAGGCAGAGCAAAGATATCCCATTATGTAGCTTTGTGCTTAACTTCAAACAAACAAAAGGGACATCTTTAATACATATAAATATATATTTGGTACAAAACATATTCTTAATCAATCAGTAGAGGAATGCTGTGTTACAGAGGAAGAATATTTATAGGCCTCACTTTTAAACGATGTACAGGCAAAGGAGTGGCACAGTGGTAACACACACTAAAACCGGTTTCGATAGAGAGCAGATAGCCTCTTTGTGCTTATTAAACAAACAAACAAAAGTATAACACTCAGACGCCTCTATTAGTATTCACGGAAGTGGATGTTACTCGCACAGTGAAGGTTTAAATTAGTAAGGTGCCTCGAAACCACATCCGCATCTAGTTTGGAGCAATGTCTTTATCCACGAAGAGAAAGCTTGGTTACGAAAGAGGACACTTAAATTTTAAATTACGTTACTGTGAAGCTAGCCATATCTCATGCTACCGTTAGTGAGGTAATTAAAAAGTCTTTGAAGTTGAGGAATGAGTGCTCTTAAGTGAAAAGTTCACAAGCTTCTAACCACATGTCGAAGTTTACGGCCAACTTCATGAGAAAACGACCAATGTAAAAGTAATCACAGAAATCTCATTCGATGATATACCTAACAAATTCTTCGACGTTGTCTGCGAAGGCGGTATCTATGTACATAAGTTTTTTTAGCTTAAAAATGACCTTACCTTGTTACAACAGCAGACAAGATGTGTAATTAGCTTAAGAACGACATTACCTTGTTACAATAGCAGGGTACGATTAGCTTTGATAATCCTACCAAAAGAACATTTATCAGTAAAGAGTCCCCTGATATGTAAAACCAAGATATTAGTTACAGTAAATTTTCTTTGACAAATTAATCAATCCTGGGTCTCTAAACATGTGGAAATAATTAATAATAACCAGTATTGTGTAGGCTTGCGTCAGGTACCTAGCACGCGACAACAGGATGTTTGTAAATAATTTCAGCTCACTTTATATAGATCTAGGTAACCACACTGCTGTGGTTTCGATACACGTTCTTAGAACAAGATTGACAGAAAATTGTCTGGAAGTTTCAGGAACACATCACAACAGCGTTTCTCTTTCTTTCTATTTTGATCAATGGTTTTAAGGAAGTTATAGGAAAAACAAGAAGGCAAAGACATAAATTATTATTTCTTTCAGAATAACTATTTAATAATCGCAACCATCAAGTCTGAGATTCCAAAGCATTAAATAATTTTCTACATTCTTAAGTAAGAATATTGAGAAAAAAATCACTGAAGTCGCAACATTAAGACGTAGTTATGACGAGATAGCTTTAATCTAGCTATTCTTATAGAACTAGTTCATCACTTAATATTTATATCTGATAAAAGCCTAACAATGACCTGTATGCATTCCAGTTTTTTTTATTTTTCAAGACGGGTTTCAACTGAAATAAAATCGGTCAAAAAATGTATTACACTTTAAAGAAAACCTCACGTACTATCTATCTACTTGCCGAATATTTAACTACAAAAGGTTTAGTAAGTTATAATCAACTTATTTTGACTATGCAAATAAATAAGCCACGTGACAATAACAATATAAAGTTACGGTCGAAGGGAGTGTATTAAAACTACATTTATCACTTTTTGATGCAAAATATGTTCAACTTGAAGATTTCAAATTTACGACATTCCTTGCATTTAATAATATTAGAAAATTAGAAAACAATGAAATATTGATCATCTTGGAGTGACAGAACCATACAAGAACCATGTAAGAAGTATATTCACAGCCTAGTAAGCAAAATGTAGCGTCTGGTAACAGGTAAGAACCCTCGAAATCAAAGATCAGTAACAAAAGCCATCCATTTACCTAGTACAGAAGTATTAGCAAAAAATATTTTCGTCTGGAAAAGTTAAGCAAATCTTGTGTACATAAGTTGCATTCACGAAACATGTGTCCAACTGTCGCTAGAACCTGGAGATTGAAACATGTGTCCAACTGTCGCTAGAACCTGGAGATTGAAATATGTGTCCAACTGTCGCTAGAACCTGGAGATTAAAATATGTGTCCAACTGTCGCTAGAACCTGGAGATTAAAATGAGTATTCATGATATTTCAAACAAAAAACCACACACACACACACACACTCATACATATATATATATATATTTCTGTGTGAAGGTAAAGCAGCTAGTCAACATCATCAATTGACTGTCATATTACAATACCCATACGGCTGATAGAACGATCAGGCTTGGGGTTGGGAATTCGAACCCGTAATCTGCATGTTGCTAATTGAACGCCCAAACCCCCAAATCATGCCAGACCAAGCTTATATGAGCGATACTCTTTAACATACTGAAAATGAAACTAGTCATATTCCTTGAAACTTGACAAATTGGTTAAGTCATTTGACTTTTTTAAAAATACTTTTCACGCAAAACTTTACGCAAAGGATAATCTGATCTCAGCTACCATTTACTTTGGACTGATACACTAGAGGGAGGAAGCAAGTATACAGCAGCTATTTCCAACCATTGGACCATCTACTCTTCTCTGACAGATATGTTACCAATATTCTTATAGTACATCCGTTTGAAGGCCCAAAGTGTGAAGTGCAATTTTGTGGCAATGTGATTCACAGTCTGAGCACATTAATCACTTGGTCACGCCCAATTCAAATACTTTGGACTTTTTACAAGTGACGATAGTATTGAAATACCTAAAAATTAGATTTTTTATATGGTTGGTTTGAGTCTCCAGTACCTTATGAGTGTGTGTATGTTTTCTTACAACAAAGCCACATCGGGCTATCTTCTGAGCCCACCAAGAGGAATCGAACCGCCGATTTTAGGGTTGTAAATCTGTAGACTTACCGCTGAACCATCGGGGGTGCCAGTGCCTCATGAATTATTGTTTATTCTGTTTGTATGTGTATATTACCATATTTCTTATTTTGATGAATTACTTTGTTTGTTTGTTTTTTTAATTTTGCGCAAAGCTACATTAGGGCTATCTGCGCTAGCCTTCCTTAAATTAGCAGTGTAAGACTAAAGACAGCTAGTTAGCACCATCCACCACCAACTCTTGGGCTACTCTTTTAACAACAAGTAATGGGTTTGGCCGTAACATTATAACACCCCCACGGCTGAAATGGCGAGCATATTTGGTGTGACGGGGATTCGAACCCGCGACCCTCAGATTACGAGTAAAGTGCCTTAACCATCTGGCCATGCCTGGCCTAATAAATTACTGTCCTGTATTCTGTTTATAATTTTAGTATCCATTTGTTTTTCTTTACGTTTTGTCATCATGTGGGTAAGTAGGTTATCTGTAGAATCTGGTATTATAATTAAATTAAAAACCAACACAAAATAACTAAACTTATCATTACGAAATAGGTAAATTGGCGTAGAATTTGAAAAGTTACTAATTGCTGGTATCTATTTAGGTGATGCAACACTTCATGTGGAAGCTTTCTTTATTACACTATGTAACAAAATTTTTACTTTTTCTTGTTCCTGGACAGAAAGTGTTCTTTCCCAATTGCTTATGCCTAAAGTAAATGGAAAAGACATATTTTTCTCTCCAAACTTTGCTTTTGTGACCTGGGTAATGAAATTTTCTAATTTACCCATTTTCCAGAACATTCCAGGTAGATTCAGTGCTGAGTAGCTGATAGAGAATCTTCTCGAACTTACAAGAATTTTCAAGAACTTTTTAGAATGTTGTGTGCAAGTTGCAAGTTAGAGGAAACGTCACCGACATTTCTCATGCTTCTTCACTCGTCAAGAGGGCTCTGCTTCTTCCACAATGTATCCGGCCTGTGCGAGGCAATTGGAATTACCTGTAACCCGAGCGAGTGGCGCCTCTTCATTGATAGCTCATCCAGAAGCCTTAAAGCTGTGCTGCTCCATAACGGGAATAAGTATTTGTCTCTTCCCCTGGCTCATTCGGTGCATCTCAAAGAGTAATACAACAGCGTCAAGACCTTGCTAGAAGCCTTGAAGTATGATGAGCATGGCTGGGAGGTTATTGGAGACCTCAAAATAATGGCATTCCTGATGGGTCTCCAAGGAGACTTTACCAAGTTTCCCCTGTTATCTTTGCCTTTAGGACAGCAGGGAAACCGCAGCGCACTACAACAGGAAGCACTGGCCACAACGGACCGAGTTCTCTGTGGAGAGGCACAACGTCAACTGTGAGCCACTAGTGGACCTCCAGATTGTGTTGTTCCTACCATTATACATAAAATTGGGTCTTATGAAACAATTTGTCACAGCTCTTGATTAGGAGTCTGCAGCTTTCAAGTACCTTCGAGACTTCTTTCCCAAACTGTCTGAGACAAAGGTCAAAGCTGATGTCTTCGTTGGGCCACAAATAAAGATGATCCTGGAGTGCAGAGAATTCCCCAAGAAGCTCAGTAGGAAAGAAAGAAAAGCTTGGGGCAGCTTTGTTGCAATGGTTCGGGGCTTCTTGGGCAATCACAAGGCCGAAAATTGTGGAACTGGTTGAGGCTCTGGTAAAGAACTACGGCAAATCGGGCTGCAGGATGTCCCTGAAAGTCATTATCCTTGACGCTCATCTTGATAAATTCAAGGAAAACATGGAAGCATATTCAGAGGAGCAAGGCGAGCGTTTCCACTAAGATATACTGGACTTTGAACGCCGCTACCAAGGAGCGTATAACGAAAACATGATGGGAAACTATATTTGGAGGCTGATACGTGAAAGTGATTTACATTACAGACGCAAATCTCGAAAAACTACTCACTTCTAAACATTTTTGTATAACTTTAGTATAAATACATGTAATTTATTTATATTTAATTTATTCATATGTTATTTTATTCAGACCTTATGTAAATGAAAATGTGCAAATTTGCCCTTTTTTTAGATAAAAAATAGGTTAATTTCTAAATTTCATTATCCAGGTCACAAAAGCAAAGTTTGAATGGAATAATGGCCACTTCCTGTACATTTACAACATAAGCAATTAAGAAATAACACATACTATCCAGGAACAAAATCTGTGTCACATAGTGTTATTTTTGTCACATAGTGTTTTCTGTGTTACATAGTGTTATTTGTGTCACATAGTGTTATCTGTGTTACATAGTGTTATTTGTGTCACGTAGTGTTATCCGTGTTACATAGTGTTATTTGTGTCACATAGTGTTATCGATGTTCCTTTTTTGTTTCGATGTTTTTTTTTTTAATTCCTTCTGATTTTTATTTACTAGAATTGTACGTCCTTCTTTGTAAGATGCTTTATTAATGCTGTTCTTCAGAGAGAGTTTATTTAGTTCTGGTATGAGAACCTTTGATTATGGAATATTAATACAATCTGAATTCACAGTATTAAAGAACAGTACAATTTCTTCGTCAGCATGGTAGATAAACTTACAGAATAATGGTAAAAATAAAACATGAAAATAAATTGTAGGAAAGAAATAGAAATAACAGTATACAGTACAAAATCAATATAATTAACCTGGAGAAAATTATTCTCAAAAAGCGAATATAAAGAAAACTGTAATACATTGGTAGAGAACCTGTCCGCCTTCAGTGTCTTGGTATTACGTGCCCAGTGTAGTTAAGGTAAATATTATGACGACCTGTTTCTACAAGATGCTTCATAGACGTGCTACACCCATGTCTGAACGCGGCGGTGAGTAAAAGTGAAATCACCCCTCATGTCTGAAGGCGTTCACTCTCGTTGGACAAGAGTGCAGGAAACAGGCACTGACATATCGAAACACTAGATCAACAAGCACTGAGAAAGAGGTGCAGCAGTCTTAAGTTAAACGATAAAAAAAAAGGCAGAGAGAGAGAAGAAAGTAAAGTATTACGTCTGATCCTGACTTACTGTTATCTTACGTATGTTTTTAAAGAGGCCTCGGTGGATTAACGGTAAGTTTACGGACTTAAAAGGCTAAAACCCAATGTTCGATCCTCGCGATGGACACAGCAGGTAGCTCAATGTGACTTTGCACTAAAACGAACACGTTTAAAGAAATATTTTTGCATTTTGACTTCTTTTGTTCCTTGTAAACATTTTCGAAAGTTATTAGTATCATTCTTACAAGGTAACCGTTAACTAATGATTAAAAAAAATTATAAAGTAAAAGTGATTTTAATGCACGTAAATAACATATTGTTATCTAGAACGTGAATTAATTCGTCTTTCAGTTTGTACGTTCAGGCGTCGTTTTCATGTTATAAACAAAGCATTAAATGAATCAGTGAAACACACTGAGTATGTTTATTAAAATTATAACATAAACTTCACAGTTTTAATAATTTGTACCATATACGTTTGACTCAAGTGATAGTTTGATTGGCATGTGTTTTGAATATATAAACACTAGGTAGAAGAAATTATTTTTCAGTAGAACTTTTGATTAATTCAGTAGATCTCAAACCCGTACCATTGGTAGTACGTGTAGCAATTATCGATGGCACGCGAAAGAGATAATTGTATAAATTATAAGGTTTATAGTAACCCTAATACTTGCTTCCCCCGTACTTATATATGCATACTGTTTTCTACTTTTATAGGCCCGGCATGGCCAGGTGGTTAAAGCACTTGGTTCCTCATCTGAGGATCGTGGGTTCGAATCCTCGTCATACCAAATACGTTCGTTCTTTCAGCCGTGGGGGCGTTATAATGTGACGGTCAATTCCACTTTTCGTTGGTAAAAGAGTATTCCTAGAGGTAGGTGATGATGGATAGCTGCCTTTCCTCTAGTCTTACACTGCTAAGCGAGGGATGGCTAGCACAGATAGCCCTCGTGTAGCTTTGCGCGAAATTCAAAACCAAACGAAACCCCTGTTATATTTCTGCTCGTAGCCTCTATAGACTCAACTGTATCTGGCAAATATTGTTGTATATTTTTTTTTTCAATCATGCCAGTAAAGACAAGGGGTCAATGTTAAAGATATTAATTTTTGCTGTTAATTTTTTTTTTAATTAGGCATAGGTTTATACTTCAAAACAAAACATGGTAGAAAGTTTGAAAACAACTGGGCTGGTGGATTACAATTTTACTCGGCCATACCCGAGTGGCACAGAGGTATACCTGGTGACTTACAAAGCAAGAAACCGGGTTTCGATACCCGTACTGGAAAGAGCACAAATAGTCCATTGTATAGCTTTATGTTTAATTACAAACAATCAAGCAATTCATCATGGGATTTACTTTTTCTGATTGGTGTATACTTAAAAGTTCGTGTTTTTAGAAAGTAGTTATAACGCAGATGTATGATATATTTCTTAACGTTAACTGGCTTACCGGTGGCATCTTTTTTGAGATTGCTTATTGCATGTTTATTGAGAAGCTTTACTTTTTTATGTGTATAAATGAGTGATTCCTTCGTACAGTTTAAGCTGGAGTGGACTGCTAACTTTGTAACAGTAAAAATATTAACCGAGTAACTGTGTTTACTATAAGTAAGTAACGTTTTATATGAATTAACAGGTAGTACACGTCACAACATAGTTCAACAGAATTCTTGTTTCGTACTGCTAAGACTAGTTTGTCTATTAAAATTAAATGCCTATATTTAAATAAATAATGAATTTCATAGATAACGACTGATCGTATGTGGCTAATAATTAATATTGAAACAAATGTTATGAATTTAAAACACCGTCTTCAAAATTTTAATGAATAACCTATTTGTTGTTTATTCGTTTTAAAACATATTTTAAATTACGCACAAGGAAAATAAGGCTAAATGGAACTTAAAACATTAGAACACTAAAATATATAGACTGATAAAACTGTATCGTAAATGTAACGAATGACAAGATAATTTTCATCTGTTTTTTTCTTCTTTTGGAGACAGTTATGTAGGCTGTATAAGCTTACTTCTGTCTTACACAAAATCTCCTAGACGCCCTTTTGCTCTTTTTGAAATTGAATTAAAGAAATGCACAGTAACATTGACCACGGTTACCTTACCATATACAGACATATCTAACTGTTTCAAACATTCAGATAATAAAATAGATATTGCTGCTCGCATTGTGCACATACAATTCATTGTCAAAACTGGCATCATGTACAAATATTGTTCTGAAGCTTTGTTAATTTTTCTTCTGTCCTTTATTCTGGCAAATCAGAGAATGGTAATTAGAAAAGAACATAAAAGGTAACCATAGAAACAGATTAGTTTAATACCTGGAGGATATATATATATATATACAAGTTGTCTTGGCTCCACCCTAAGATTGCAAAGGCTGTTCTACCACTTTTATCAGTTCCCGGATGCTTATATATTTATGTGGCAGGGGGGGATGAAGTTAGTCTATAACCTGCTTGAGGACTCGTGATTTCTCTCTTGCTATATATAGTAAAGATGGTGAGCACGTGCTGTGGTGACAAATATGGCGCTCATGTATAGCATCCACTTCTAACCTTTGTCAGAAGAGAGGTACCCTTGCGAAATAACCCAAAACTGGGATTATTTTATCTCATGCGCAGAAATTAGTCTAGACTAACTTTGTCCCGCTAAAAGCATATATGGTATCACTAGACGAATTTCTGTAGCCGAGCTGCTGGGAACTGGCATGAAACAAAACTGATGTCTACGTTGTTAACGGTGGCAGTGTTATCTTGTACAACCTCTTATGAGTTAGTTTTAGAAAGGTTAGTTTGTTTCGTCTCGTTTATCAATTTTATATTCTCAGTGTAGTCCTTTTTATATCATTACTAATATAAGCAAATAAATAAAGAGTATTAAAAACTACATATAAGCTAGACAGAACCAAAGGTAGAAAATGAATAAGCGACATCTGTGTTAAGAGTAGCAGTTTACCTTGCCGTCGGCACAAGGTTTGAAT
Source organism: Tachypleus tridentatus (assembly GCF_004210375.1). Classification (NCBI taxonomy): domain Eukaryota; kingdom Metazoa; phylum Arthropoda; class Merostomata; order Xiphosura; family Limulidae; genus Tachypleus; species Tachypleus tridentatus. Next base: position 102,370,267 of record NC_134837.1, on the reverse strand, counting down.
CACTTACACCGAGGCGGTACATCCAGTTCTTCAGTAAAGCGTGTGTCCAGCTTTCTTAGCAGAGGAACGTTAATTCACTTTATCGTCAAGTTAGTTCTTTTCTACGTTCACTTCTAAGTTGGCCATAATTATTCAGTGAATTTAAAATAAAAGTTTATCAGAAAATACTCGCTTACTGAAGCTTTTATTATGACTTTACATAAATATAACCTGTAAAATAACCTTAAAATTTCCCTATCTATATTGCTGAGCTATTTTTAATTATATTACTGAGAATTTAAAGACTATTCCAGTATGTTGTCCGGACTGTGCAGGCAGGTTACGTCTAGAGATATTTTAAGTTGCATGTTTTAGGCCTAGACTTTCAAAAGTGTGAGCTCAGCTGTATACTGTGTTTCAGGGTTTTAATCTTCAGGATCAAATTTTGAGAATCTTTCAATGTTACAAAAATACCTAAAACATTTTTCATTACTAACAAGTGACAATAACGTACTTTGTAGAATCAAATTGAAACTACATATGGTTACTGAAGATGACATTACTTCATAGTACTGTATGTACTTCTGGTTGATATTCTAGATACTCAACAAAATAACGTAGCTAGTAACATCATGTGGTTGCGCGCGAAGTAACTTCTATAATTTCTTTTAAACACTGAAGTGATGTATGCTTCATAAATATAAAATACATTCACCAGTTTTACTGTATGCCAGTATTTTTAACCAAAGTCAACCCGGCTGAGGTTCCAAGATGTTGTCCTAGATGTGAGTTGTAGCTTTTGTGCAGACTATGATTTTAGACAACCTGTTCGAACACGAACTGGAACACTGAAAGACGTGACTTTACCTGTTGGTCTTTAAAGTAGTTTTTACACTGTATAGTCAGCGAGAAACATGTACATACCGTAGAGTTATTCATCTTTTGTTGATACATTTCAAACAGAAGTATCATGTTTTAGATAGCACTGTACAGTCATTACAATCATTTTATAAGCCTCTGATTTTTCTTCTCTATACATATATCTAATTCTCTATCAAAAATAGAAACAGTATGAGGCAGAAAGCAGAAGTTCAGAAAGTGGGAAACTTAATTTTTGAGATCGAAAACCAGTACATTGTGCGAAGTACAATGAACATGCAAAGCATGCTAATGGTAAGAGGGTCTGGGGCACGCCCTCCTCCAGAAAAAAAAAATGTAAAAAAGTGCTATTAGATTAAATCTGGAAAACAATTTCCATGAAATATAGCTTAAACAATCACGTATCTGTTTATATAAAATCTGTGAACATCCAGTAAAAAGTTAACCAAAACTCATCCTGTTGTAACACTGCATGGGAAGCTGAACTTAACACTAGCAAACATATTTACGTTTTATACTGTAATAGGAAAGTAGTGTACTATGTACGTCAAAATTTGTTATATTACAAAAATAAAAGGCTTAGCCGATCCACCCTCAAACCCGCATATTAACACAATTGTATGAAGCAGCTGCACTATTCTCTCTATAAGTAGGTATACCTGATTTATTTTGCACTACCAGCAACTTTACATCAAATCCTAACCTCACTATTTTAGAAACCCGATAATCTGATAGCTTTCAGAAGTTAGACTTTTCTCTTTTCTTCTATTTTCTTTGTTATATTTTGTGTAAGTAATGTATATATATATATATTGCATGTTAACTATGTGCATAAAAGATTAAATAACAGGAAGTTCTTCTGGTGCTCGAAGTTACGGTTTGATAAAACAGAATTCAAGACAAAAAGTGTTGATAAAGTTCTCGCTGCTTTTCAAAATCTATATATGTTCGGTCTGCCTGTTTATCAACCAATCTGTTATAAATTTTGAATCGAACAAATTGAAGTAATTTCACTCATTTTCTCTCTGTTTGTTTGTAGTTAAGCAAAAATATACGCAATGTGCTCTGCCCACCAGTAGTATAGAAACCAGGTTTACAGCGTCGTAAGTCTGCAGACATAACGTTGTATGTACCATTGGGTGACTGCTTTTATCTCGTTGCACTTACAGATATCATGAAAATATTAATACGATAATGGTGCCGATCGCTTATACATTTACACATATTGGAAACGTGTTAGTTTGAGATATAGCAACAAGTAATGGAGATCTGTATGAATTTAATTAGGCTTAATTCGCCGGGATTCAGTATATATATCAACAAGAAATAAACATTATTATTAACCCCCTAACAGTACGTATTTAAAAAGCTTGATAAAAACCTCGATGATGGAATTAAAAAAAAAACATGGATGATTCACTCCCCTCCGTAATGAGGTTAAAGTACTGATTTAACTAAAAATTATATTTTTCTATACCGTTGTATGGTTTGTTTGTTATTAAGCACAAAGTCACACTATGGGCTATATCTGCTTTGCCCACCACGGGTATTGAAACTTGGTTTCTAGTGTTGTACATCAGAAGATATACCGCTGTGCTATTGGGGGACTTTTTTACAAGAATTGATGAGAGCAAATTGTTTCCTTATATGTAATTTCTCGGATTAAGAATATTTTATTTTCCATATACCTATTTGTACTCACTAGGGGCTCATTGCATGGAAATGGAAGTTTGTGGCATACGTATTTCAAAAGGCCAGCTGTTAAACGTTTATTAAATATAATTTTCAGCATGCGTTTGTTTGCTTTTCAAAGAAAATCAAAATAATCACAACATAAAATAATGCAAAGCGTATAAGTATTTATGTAAGAAAATTAATGTTGTAAAAAGATAAACCTGCAATTTTCTTATCAGATTAGGAGAAAGTGTCATTTACGATCGTTTTCGTGAAAATTTATGCATCATGTTTGAATTTTTCAGATTGGTCCTGTGTTATGAATTGTTCTGATGTTAATGTTGCTTATGATAATTTTGCTGAAGTGTTAACTGATTGTATTCAAAGTTGTACTACTACTGTTTCTGTGTCACGAAAGTTTAGAAAAATTAAGCCATGGATTACCAGTGAATTGGTTTTGTTAATGATTAAAAGAGATAAGTTAAAAAAAGAAAGTACATCAATTTCCTGATGATATTTATCTAAAGATTAGATTTAAGTGTTTAAGGAATTATGTTGTTAGCTTGACCCGTAAGACTAAATGGACTTATTATCATAACCTGTTTAAGAATGCTAAAACTATTAAACAGAATTGGAATATTGTTAACTCTATTATTGATGTTAAAAAAAAAAAATAAGAAATTTTGTAATTTTGGTACTACTGATTTATCTGATTTGAATTATTTTTTTGTTAATGTTGCTAAATCTACTTGCTCCAATCCTAAATTTTGTTCTCAGGGCATGCCTCCTGCTCCTTCTTCTTCTTGTTATCTATATCCTGTTACTGTATCTGAAACTATGAATAATATTTTCTCCTTATCAAATTCAGCTTCTAATGGTGTAGATGGTGTTTCGGTTAAGATTTTGAAAGCTAATGCTAATCTTTTGCACCAATTTTGACTTTTTAATTAATTTATCTTTTACTCAAGGGAAGTTTCCTAATGCTTTAAAGTTATCAATGGTCATTCCTATTTATAAATCTGGTAATATTTCTGATTTTACGAATTATAGACCTATTTCCTTATTAATACATTTCTCTAAACTATTTGAAAAATCTATGAAGATTAGAATTTTATCATTTCTTGATAGACATTCAGTTTTGTCTCCTTCTCAATTTGGCTTTCGGCCTGGGCTTGGAACGGAGGTTGCTGTTGCTAAACTTGTGGGAAGTATTACAGAAGCTTTGGATTCTGATCTTCATCCAATTGCTGTTTTTCTTGACTTAGCCAAAGCTTTTGATTCTGTTAATCATTAAACAAAAATGTTTAAGCAACTTCGTTAATAGGTTAGACTTACGTGTTTGTTCTGAATACTTGAATGCTAAGCCTAATAATGATACAGCAGACTTGTTTCACAGAACTGGAACTGTGATTTACAGTGGTTAAAGAAAACCGGAAGGGATTATATTAACGTCATTAACTCGCTGTAAATGTGGATATATAAAAATATATCATCGTATGTGTATATGTACGTATATTTTTTACGTATGCTTGGGTATATATATACCATGGAGAATGTGTGTGTATCACCATTTGCAATAGAATTATAAAAGATGTATTCACATTTCTGTAAACGCTTTTCTTTCATCAAATACTCATAAAGCTGGAGTTGTTTCTTTTTATTATTACTGTCCATCCATTCGTCTGCTCACCTACACATCTATCTATCTAAATAGAAGTTTCGGTCCGGCATGGCCAGGTGGTTAGGGCGATCGACTCGTAATCTAAGGGTTGTGAGTTCGAATCCCTCTCACACCAAACATGCTCGCCCTTTCAGTTGTGGGGCGTTATAATGTTACAGTCAATCCCACTATTCGTTGGTAAAAGAGTAGTCCAGGAATTGACGGTGGGTGGTGATGACTAGCTGCCTCTCTTCCAGTCTTATTTACACTGTTAATTAGGGACGGTTAGTGCAGATAGCCCTCTTGTAGTTTTGTGCGAAATTTGAAAAACAAACAAACAAACAAATAGAAGTTTAACCCCATTTCTTACCGTTTATTAACCGTTTACTAGTCTTTACATGATGTTCCCCGCTGGTACAGTGGTTAGTCTACGGATTTACAACGCTAAGGGCAGTGGTTTGATTTCCCTTGGTAAACGCAGCAGTTAGCCCGATGTGGCTTTGCTATAAGAAAACACACATGATTTTGATAAGTAGCTGACTCAATACAGTAATCGAGGTCTAAATAGGTACTGCTACTAAGAGGTTAATAAAGACATTGTTCTCAAGACTCAGGATGAACAGTGAAAAATGTCATTTTCTAATTTTTCGCCTTTTGTAAACGTAAACCGCAGACTGAAAGTGAAATCATTAGTGTGATGAAGCAATTTTAAAGAACGGTATAAACATGAACTGTAATGATTTGATGCACAAAAACATCAAATTAATGGAGCCAATCGGGGTTTTAATATTGTTGATAATGCCAAGCGTTTGTAAGCAAAAACGAGTGTCTAAAAGAAAATATTGAAGTTAACAAACGTGCATTTGTTTATCTGTTAAATTCTTGTGTAATTTCATTTCATATCTATTCCGCGTTGACTAAAGACGTTCTTCCAGATAGAAATACGAAGAAAATATTGAAAATATACAACAATTAAAAACAGAAAAAGTGTTGATTATAAAATAATCTGTTTATAAAAGTTTATCGATTTTACGCTATGCAAGGTAAAGAGGTTCTTCAGAAGATGCATTTCCACTGGCAGATTTGCAACACTGCAAGCAGAGGTTCGAGTTTCCTCATTGCATGCATCAGGTAGCTCCATATAGTTTTGCTGTAACCCCACACACGCAGAAAGTCTGACTAAAGATGGTCTAAAGTAGACTAAATCCAGTTTCACATAGACTGCAGAGACTGTTACTCTTCGAGACTAAATCTTTTTAATTTTAATAAAAATGTAAAAAACTAATAGTATTTAACAAGAGAATATTAATTCCACTTGGCAAACGGAACTTATCAATCTTTAACGTTGGGTTATTTGTTGTTAAGCGTAAAACTGTACAATGAGTTATCTCTGCTGCGCTCACCGAAAAGAACCATAATGATCTAATTAGACAGGGAAAGAAAATCTAAGTAATTTCTTTAGTTAATTTAGTTTGACGGTAAATACTACTTTCGTGCTTTCCTTGATCTATCAAGATTTAAAATCAACGTATTTTTATTAAATTGTTATGATAATATGTTATATTTTTAATTACTACTAATGCTTGAACGGCATGTGTGTTTTCTTCCGTTGAGTAAACTCTGTTATATTTCGTTGTTGTGATTTACGTTTGCAGTCGCTTATACCTATAATTTCTCTCGTTGTCAAAAAACAACAACAACAACAAATATTATTTAATTTGAAAAATAAATCTGATTATAACCACAACTCAAACAACTGCCCAGGAACTACAACAAAGACCATATCATCAGTATTACTGAAGCAAAATAAATCATTTATTATATACGTATTTATTAAAGCATACAAGTAAATCAAGTTGGAATTATTACATCAGGTTAAAAGATATTTCAGTAAAAAGAAAATTATTTATCGTTAAGAATAGTGAGGCTGTCTTTAATTAACAAGATTTCTTTCGCAAAAGCCCATAATCATCCATAGTTAATAATATAATCTAAGTTGACTTTCCGTTGTGTGTTTCCGGTGTTGATGTACTGAATAAGATAAATGATTGTTGGATTATGACAAGTCTTCATTTATTGTCCCACGTGCTTATAAGATTGTATTTTGGCAGGTAGCGCTTAATTTTACCAATGTGAAGGCCAAACAGTGTAGACACCTACACTTGTATGACTGTATGCTAAGTATACAATAAAAATGCGAGGAAGTCGAAAGTAGCTTCGTTTGAAAAAAAAAAAAAAAAAAGTTTTCAAGCGATTTGGAATAACGCGCAAAGCTACTCGAGGGCTATCTGTCCCTAATTTAGCAGTGTAAGACTAGAGGGAAGGCAGTTAGTCATCACCACCCACCGCCAACGCTTGGGCTACTTTTTACCAACGAATAGTGGGATTGACCGTAACATTATACGCCCCCACGGTTCGGAGGGCGAGCATGTGTAGCTCGATGCGGGCGCGAACCCGCGACCCTCGATTTAGGAGTCGCACGCCTTACGCGTTTCGCCAGGCCAGGCCGTTTTTAAGCGTGGTTTGTGTTTAAATATAAATATTTATTTTAACTTCGGATAGGATCGGTTTTTATCTTAAGGTGTTTGGTAAATATTGTATACACAAACATGTTAAACGTTTAAATTCAGTTAGTTTGTTTGCTATTCAGCAAACTTAACTGATAAAAAGGCAAAAAAGTACAGAGATTAATTTCCTCTTCCTGTAATGTAGAATAGTTCATGTACTAAAGGGGAAGTTTCGTAGCTAGTTTTTGTTTAATTAAAGACCTGAGCGGAGGTTATAGATTCTTATTTAGCAGTTAAAGAATGGAGTTAACTTTACAACACAAAATAATAAGACAATCAAAGTACATGTATTCATAAAGGAGATTTTTAAAGCAAGATGAGTTTTGTACGAATGATTAACGAAGCTATTATTTTTAAAAGGCTTAGGATGCAAAATATGTGAACAGATTCGTACGAAAAGTTTAACGAATAAATACGCGTTGTTTCTGTCGTAATTCGTATTTTTTTATTAAATTAATACTTCAAATACGCGAAATAATTAACCAGGAAACAAATATCGAAGTTATTTATACTAAAATATGAATATTTTACCCTGAACAGCATGTTGATTACACTGGCAGTTCAGAGGCTGTCTAAGGTTCACATTTAGTCTCCATAATTTCATACTACTGACCTAACGATGTACAGTAGGTCAGCACTATCTGATGCTACAAGGACATTTTCCACTTTTCACCTTAATAACCGAATTCTCTTCACTCGTGTAATGTGCCCACAACTAAATGTACGGAGCATATTCAGAGACATCACATAAAACTACTGATTCGCATCCTAGTATTTTAATCATTAGGCCACACCGGCTGGGTTGTGAATGATAACACTGTGTAACACAAATTCTGTTCTTGGATAGTATGTGTTATTTCTTAATTGCTTATGTTGTAAAAGTATATATATACAGGGTGAGCCAAAAGTAGGTGGACAGTAAAAAAACATTTATTTAGAGATCACGTATACGTACAACTATATGTAATAAGACAATTATATTAATGAAAATAAAATGTTATTTATTAACGCAAATGCTCAAATTGTTTTCCTTCTTGATTTACACAGCTTTGAAGTCTACCTCTTACGCTTCGACAACCATTTTTGCACAAGTCACTCTGGGCATTAATTTCTTGAAATGCATCTCTTATGTAATTTTTAAATCACCGACACTTCTTGGTTTTGACTATAAACCTTTTCCTTGAGTACTTCCCAAAAGAAAAAAATCCATAGGGTCAAGTCCGGTGAACGTGCCGGCCAATCGATTGGACCTCTTCGACCAATCCATTTCAATGGAAATGTTTCATCAAGATACTCACGAACTCCTTTGGAATAATGTGGAGGGGCCCCATCTTGTTGAAAATAAAAGTCATGTAAATTAGGTTGTTGCTGTAACTGGGGAACAACTTGATTCCTTAGAATTTCGAGATACTTATCTCCTGTAATTGTTCCGTCCAAAAAAAAAATGGTCCATAAACACCAGAACTTGAAACACCACCCCAAACATTGACACCAGGCTGATTTAGCTGTTGTTCTAATGTTAAATGCATGTTCTCACTATACCAGTAAACACAATTATGTCTATTGACATGACCGGATAATTTAAAAGAAGCTTCATCACTCCACACAATGTTATCTAAAATTCCTGGGTTTTCTTCAATCTTGTTCAGCATAATTTCACTAAATTGCAGTCGCCTGTCTGGATCATCCTCCAATAAGCCATGAATTAGTTGTGGTCGATAGGGTTTCAACCCAATTTGCGTTATAATTTGCCTAATAGAGGTTTGTGGTATGTTCAATTCCATAGAAGCTCTTCTGGTGGATTTGTTTGGACTTTGAACAAATGCATCGGCAACACGTTGCTTATTATTCTCTGTACAGACTGTTTTGGATCGACCAGTTTTAGCAGCATTAAGGATTGAGCCAGTGGCGTCGAATTTGTCACGGATACGGTAAATGGTTTGTCTTTTTGGAGCTGGAGTATCAAATGTTTCAACCCACTTTCTCCTTACGGTTTCAGTATTTTGAGATTTCCAATACTCTTTTAACACCCATATTCTTTTATCTGTATTTAAAGTATTTGACATTATGGGTTCTATTAACAATCTAAAAAAAAAGAAAACAGATTAAATTAAAAGAAATGTAATTATAAAATTGTAATTATATAACACAAATAATATAGTTGCAACATAGTTATAATATACAATTGCATTAATATAACCGATACATAAACCTATTCCAAATGCTGTCCACCTACTTTTGGCTCACCCTGTATATATACTATGGACAGTTCTAGAAAATTCTGAAAGGTTCTTGAAAATTCTCGTAAGTTCTACAACATTTTACAGAACATTCCACGTAGATTCAGTGCTGAGTAGCTGATAGAGAATTTTCTAGAAAGTAAATGGAAAAGACCTATTATTCTCTTCAAATTTTGCTTTTGGCACAAACCATTGGAAAATAACACTTTCTGTCCAGGAACAAGAAAAAGTAAAAATTTTGTTGCATAGTGTAATGAAAAAAACAAAACGAAACAAGCCAATGCCAACATATCAATTAGGCGTTTTATACACACACGCACACACACACATTACAATAGAATATAATATATTCTGTAGTTCAGTGTGAGTATTGCGTAAAAAATACCAGTGTGAACTGACGAAAAATCAACATTGAAACAATTTGGTCCGTGTTTGAGACCTGCTGAATTTACGTTTACTGTAAAGAACGACTGTGATCATTCTTAGATAAAAAAATCTGTTATAATCTTTTCTTCACTGTAACTTAAAATAACTTTTTTTTTAAATATCACTGGTGAATAGTTGAGTAATGTTCTCTAACAAGGAGCTATTTCATGCACTTAAATCACTTTTACTACTATGACCACTACTTATTTAATAAGAATTCTGTGTGAATAGTTCAGACAAATTTTACAACACTTAGTTCAAATCTATAAATAAAAATAAACCAGTTCAATAGCTTTGACAAACTCGACATTTTAACAATATTTTAAGATTACGTTTGTCGACCAACTAACCCTATCAAAAGACAGTTTTAGTCAAATAGTTAAGTTACTTTTAATGAGATTTCTTTAATGCTACATATTACGCAGAAATAATATATTATAAATAATATGACTGCGTTCGAATCGGGAAAAGTTAAGAAAGGATAATGTTATTTAGAGATAATAATCAATGTAGAATTTCGTTTTAGGTCCCATCGTGTTCATTACCACCAAACGATTACAGCTGAAAAACACAATGAATCTAAATTATTTTTTTTTTTAATATTATCTAGAAGTTATTAACCTGAACAACAGGTTCGAAACTAAGTACTACCACAAACCAACATTTTCGGGCCCGTACTCTCATTTCACTATATTCATACCTGATTGTCGCAAAATTAAGTTTATAAATGTTCAACTTTATAGAACGTATAAATTACCGTCTCATATGGTAATTTTCACGTGGAGTAATCAGTAACAAAAAGTACGTGATTAAAAAAGCTTTTCAACTAGCATTCATCAACAAAAGCATTTTTGAATATATTAAAGAAGTTTACAACCCCAAGATTCCAGACTTCTATATTCTTGAATGTTCTATCACCTTAGTGTTACATTTCCCTGGTTCTCATAGCATCAAACTAACAAGAAAAATCAAAAAACATTTTGTAACCAAGTTATTCCCAAGTCAGCCGAAGAGTGGTTTTCAAATTGAACAAAATGATATAGTATTTGTCGTTGTGCAAACAGATACATTTTACTCTTGAAACAATGCTGATTTTACCTCTCGTTTTGTACGCAGGTTTTAAAATAGAGCTCCAGTTGGAACTCTCCGGTTAATAGCACACTTAACTAAAACTACATTTCTACCTTTACTTTGGTGCGTTACAATAACATATTTATAATTATATCATTTGTCTTGATTTTTCACAATTAAAACTTATTTATCTCGCATGCTAGTTACAATCAATCAATACATTTTTTTATTTATAATGTATTTATCTCAGCCGTCATGATAAACATTGTTAATATTATATAAATAATTAGTTTCTAACGTACACAAGTTTTGTAAACACGTTTTTATAATAGATCATTATATCGTAAGGTTTAGTAGTATTTTATGTAATAGAAAAGGAGTTCAATTATGATGAAAACATTCTAAAGTCGTTTATTACATCCTTGTGGCATACCTTACGTTGCATTGAGCTGTTTGGCTGTTCAAGAACATTAAAAAAAACATACTTGCTGTTATATTGATCAGCCCAAATTACAGTTTAGCGCAGTTAAATGACTTCTAAGAAGGCCTTTAAGTAACATCCTAGGCTTGCTTGACAATAGAGGTCGTCCTATACACCGAATTTCGAGGATTGTTTGGTTTGCTTTGAATTTCGCGCAAAGCTACACGAGGGCTATCTACGCTAGCCGTCCCTAATTTTGCGGCCCGTAATGGCCAGGTGGTTAACCCACTCGACTTGTAATCAGAGGGTTGCGGGTTCAAATCCCTGTCACACCAAACATGCTCGTCCTTTCAGCCGTGGGGGCTTTATAATATACGATCAATCCCACTATTCGTTAATAAAAGAGTTGGCGGTAGTTGGTGATGACTAGCTGCCTTCCTTCTAGTCTCACATTGCTAAATTAGGGACGGCTAGCGCAGATAGCCCTCGAGTAGCTTTGTAGTTTGTTTCAGAAAACAAACAAACAAACAAACAAAACAAACATTGTTAATAGTTTTGATCAACATCCCATGGTGAAACAGCGGCAACTTTAGGGTGTAACTCCCTAAAGTCCAGAGTTCAATTCACCTCAGATAGCTCAATGTGGCTTTAGTATAAAAGAAACCAACAATCCAGATTAAATGTGCGAGACATAAATCTAGAACATGTGTGACAAATTACATCTCAACTATGCAGCCACTTGTATTCAAAGTTGTAAAGCTTGTGTGTTTGAAGTAACCTTTAATAGGCTGCCCTGCAAACCTAAATATCTACCTATGTAGTCATAGAAGACGTCCCAGTAATCATACGTCTGAGCTAGATTTAAACTGGTGTCTTGTATTAAATTTGTTTTCATTTCTGCGTCGATAGTTCCGCTAGTTGGTGAAGTTGAAAAGCTGTGGTCCATTTTTCCAATTAATCTTTACAGGTAATCTCAAAAATAGACTCATGACATTAAGGTGTAGGTTCTGGTAATTGTTTTTAATAAGTTGATAGTGCTGTTTAGAAGTTAGGCCTAAGTTACATGTGTCGTATGTTAGATAATCGTATTCTGATGAATCACCACATTGGTTTGTTGACTGAACACCTCCACCACGACACCCGGGAGTGTCCACATAACATTGTTTTATAGCACTGAAAATTTACACGTGTAGAAACTCCATAGATAAGTCCTATTTCCAATATAACACAAGAATATTAGAGCAAAATAGTTGTATTCATGCCCACTAATAAGGATTTAGTTGGTATTTAGTTTTTATTAAAATATTGCGTCAAGCGTTTTCGGGGAAGTTGTAAACTTTGAATGCTCCTCCTGTTCTGAAAAAAGCTATCACACATATGGAAAGCGCAATGAATACGCCTCACAGATGATATGCAATATGTGGCCTGTAATATGTTCTCATAGTTCTAACAAGTGAACATTTGGTATGGTACAACTACCGATTAGTCTGAACATCTTTTATGTATTGTATTATTAGGTCTCCAATATCCTTGAATATTTTCATGCAAAGTACAATACACGTGACTAAACACTGTGATTACTTCACCTAATTATTATTTTTTTACACTTCCAACAGCCTATCCTCTTAAATTGTAAGACTAACATTCAGGGTTTGACCTCAGCAGTGGGCACAATGTAGATAGCACATTTTACAGTTCAGTGCTCAAAGAAAAACAAACGAACAAATACATTTTTAGCATCTTAGCAGAGAATATAATGTACCAGTTTAACGTATTTCAGCGTTCGGTAATAATTTGTTTGTTTTGAATTTTGCGCAAAGCTACACGAGGTTATCTGTGCTAACCGTTTCTAATTTAACAGTGTAGGACTAGAGAAAATACAGCTAGTCATAACCAGCAACCGCTAATTCTTGGGCTACTCTTTTACCAACGAATACTGGGATTGACCATGAAATTACAACGTCCCTATGGCTGAAAGGGCGAGCATGTTTGATGTTACGGATATTCGAACTTGCCGCCTTCAGATGGGGGAGTCGAGCGTTTTAACTATATTGCTATGCTGGGGCCTGTTTAGATTGGCGATATTTTATATGTGAACCATATACTAATGAGACGTTATATATTATTATTTAAGAAATCGATGGAACTTTTTAGCCTTCCCGAAAAATAAAAGAATTGGAAAGAGAGTGGTGAATAGTTGAAGATTCTTTTTATCGGAGTGAAGCCAACAAAGTTAGAAAAATAGAACACACTAGGATTAGTGATTCCGGAACTGTGAACACCAAAATAAATTATTTAAAAATCTATTGTTGTTTTGAAGTTAAGCACAAAGATACACAATGGACTATCTGTGCTCTGCCCACAACAGCTACAGAAATTCGCTTTCTAGTGTTATAAGTCCGTAAGCACACCGCTCTGCCGCTAAGGTACATTTAAAATCTAAACATATTTTATGTGAGAGAAAATAAAGCATTCAGAGTGTTTACTTTAGGACATTTCATATCTTGTTGTACAATAGAAGTGTTGAAAATCTTTCGTAAATATAGCGTTTGTCTTAGAGCTTGCAATGCTAAAATCGTGTTTAGATACCAGCCATGTGCACAGCACTTGCAGCTGATTCTGTAGCTTTGTGCTTAATAACGAACAAATAAATGTATTGTGTTGGGTAAAGTTTTCGAAAAAACGAATTCCATTTTATCAGGATAATTTTAAGGATGAAAGCCTAATTTAGTTTCCCATGTTCTGGTAAGTTCTGTCATATTTTAAGAGGGTTCAATTTGTTTGTTTGTTTTTGTTTTTTTGAGAAGAGAACTTTTCATGACGCACTCTGTAGGAAATGGCTTCGTTAAAAGAACTTCTGTATTTTACACTCTCAAACGCGGTGCTTTATCGCAAGAAAGTCACGAGTCAAGCAACTCTTAAGATTACGCACCTACGTGTTATGACCACAAGATTGGCCTAGCCTGCTGCATTTTGAGAACTAACCGGGATTTTCCCAAACAATCCTTGGTTTTTCTGCAACAGTTAGTTCAGAATCGTTTTAAACACATCACACAGTATCATCCTTTTTAAGAACGGCACAAAAAGATACAACATGGAGTTGAAAAAAAAAGAGAAAGAATTTCACCATTTCTAGTGCGTTTTCTTAGGGTAAACGAACGACTTACACACCCAAGAGGCTTTAAGGAAAACTATTGTAGGACAATGGATAAAAATATTTCGTTTCAGATTATGGGTGTTTATAATACAAATCACGTACAAGGCAAAACGAGAAAACGTTGTCTAAGAAGTCATCTGAAATTGTAAAGAAAAATAACGTATATAGGAAACTTGGTTTTACCTATGGATAAATACAGCATTTTGAAGATCGACACATGACACGTATTTAAAAAGACATTAGCACGGACTGTAGATGTGCAGAAAAAAATGTGATAGTAAACATCTTGTTTACTTCGTATATAGTACATGTAACGTCTTCCTTTTTATTTATGGATTAGTTCTCTAAACTCAAATCGAAATGTTGATCATTTATGTTATCCAGTTAACTATTCTGCTCAGAAATGACGTACTATCAATAAATTCATATAAATACAATGAGAGTGTGATAATTTTACGTTTCCCCGTCATTTGACCTTCATACCCACTTACATGGCAGTTCTCACGCAGAAGTGTGTTTTAAGACGCATAAATAACTCAACAAAATTGCTGTAGTATGAGTAATACAGACTTTCAGCACGTAAATTTAGGGAAACTTTAACACTGATGTTTACGTGAGAAATGAGATAGAGCGTCAGAAACACTACGTTAAGACAGAATGATTGGTACGTGAAAAAAGACCCAGACACCTCCATAAGTTAAACACTATGTAAATGTAGAAAGTCAAAATAACAGCCCTCTACTTGCACTTTGAATTCTTCTAATACCAACAAATTAGGGTAGCCTCTGGGCAGTACAGAACAAAGAATTTAGGACAGGTTTTATCTACTTTTTTTTTTGGCTATCTTCACTTGTCGTTGCTCACACGTCCCAATAAGGGCATATACTTTACTGACATTGAATTTCTTGGAAAATATTGAACATTTAGCGCCATCTCATGGCCATTCTTATGTACTAGACTTGATTATTCAATAATTTTTCTGGTTGCACGTCTTCTTTCATATTTTGGAAACTTTTACGAAATTCTTCTGTTTAAAGACGAACAACTGTAGTTTAGTTGTATCGATTTCGTTTGTATTGCCGTTATTTACACAGAGTGGAGAACAAGTTAGCTGATAATGAATTTCTTGCACAGATATACAAAGCCAACTTACTTTTGCTTTTTAGGGTAAATCTGTGTTTTAAGATTTTATAATGCAGTGAAATGTTTATCTTACGATGTTCAATTAGCAGTAATTTAACAATGGTCCCATCTGAGGTTATCTTATTCAAAAGCCACCACTTACCTCTGTTTCAGAATCTGAAGATGCAAACGAAGTCATCAAATAAGTAACCACAGACCTGATATTTAACCATGATCATTCGCGACAGTCCTGGATCATCTGGCCCGAAAGAAGTTGATGATGGGTTCCGGGTGCGATATCTTGGAAGTGTTCTTTTTCCCACCAGAAGAAAGAAAGTGAACATGCGAACTTTACAAAAGCCATTACTCGATCTGTACACTAAGTCCAGAAGAAGAGGAGAAGACCAACGCAGTGTCCATCCTTTGGCATTGACTCAGCATCTTTTGTTATCTGATTATGGACTAGTAGTGGCTGAAAACGAAAAAGACCAAGAAACAGGAAGCCGTGAGGCTGTAGTTACAAAAGTAATTACTCCAATATCGGGCATCATTATTTGGGCTTCAGTTCGTTTTCACACTAAAATATTAAAAAGAAGGATGTTTGGAGCTGCCTTCGTTCCTTTAGCTTGCTCAGATGCGGTAATGGACAGAAAGAGCTATGTCCAATTAGCAAAGAAACACCGTTTTTTGGTGAGTTTAACCCATCCATCGCTTTTCGTATGTTTTCTACGAGGTGTGGGCTCTTTAAAATCTGTAGAATGTCATGCTTTTGTCTGTGCTAGTACTGAAGATGCCATGACTGTTTGTTCTTCACTAGACAATATTAAACAAACAAGTGAAATAATTGGTTCCCTGGAGCTTTTTGTCGATGATAGAAGCAGCAACCGAACGTCTAGAAGAATTTTGTATAGCCACAACACTCTCACGCCTGAAATGGACACTCTATCAATTATTAGTCATTCAAACTATAGCAACGAGAGAAGGAAAAATCGCCAATCTCAGCAGCTCAGAGCCTCAAAGTGGAAGAACATTTGGACAAAAGAACCAGATTTTGAAAGCTATGATGAAAATGAAGTGGTTCATATTCCTTCTTCTACAGATTCTAATAAAACACACACTCGAAATATTTATGGAATTGAAGAAGAAAAGTCGGAAAAGGCTATTTATGTATCTCCTTTGTATACGAAAAGACATGATGAGGGTAATAGTATAAGTAGATCATACAAAAGACTAACAGACAAATCCAATAGACCAGATGATGATCACTTTAAAAGGGTATCACATAACTGGCTGATTGATGGTCATTCTTCGCAAGAAAATGTTTCTGACCATATGTATAAGAATTTAAGCCACACAAAAAGCCACAAAAATCATAATGTAAAAGAATCTCTGGACAAACGTTCGTATCATAACAATAGACAAGAGTTGCAAAATCGCAGTAAATCCTTGGACAGAATCTATTATAATGATGTGCATTTTACACCTGCAAGTGATAGAAATATGACAAGCATTAATCGCTGTCGTTCAACTGAAAGAATTGAACGTGCACTATCGTCATCCAGAGATTTACCTTGTGGAAGTTTTATTAAAAAACAAAATCAATTGGAAGGAGAGATTTGTGATACTATTTACGAGAATAAATCCATCATACTTTCCAATATCAAACCAGAACGCTTAGAATACCTCGGGAACAGAATTTGTTACAACCAAAATAATGATAGCAATTCGATTAACCAAAGAAATACTATAAATAATAAACCCCAAAAAGATCTTTTACAACAACAACATGAACGACCATGCATTTGGAACATGATACAGAAGCACAGTGATGTTCATGACACAAGACTTCCAAAAGATAAACCAGAAAGAAACTATAATGCATGTACTAATTCGAATCTCACTTCAGAAAAAACTGTTCGTATTGTTCCAATAACAATTACAAATCAAGTCCAATCAGTTTGTGAAACAAAAGAAAATATACAGCAAAGTTCAGAAATGAATACAGGAACATCAGATGTAGAAGGTGAGAGTGGTTCACAGTGTTTATATAACATTACACAAAATAATGCTTTAAAAGGTAGTTGTAAAAATGACATTGATATCAGATTGGAGAAATTTTTAAGCAAAAAAAATAATGACGTTTACAATAACGCCTTGAGTAATAAAAAGAAAACTAAAGGATGTCGAAAAGCCGAAGAACACATTCATTCATCGAATCAGTATTTCGTAGACCATCACATTTCCAAATGTGAAATTGAGGAATTTTCAAGAGATTATGTACCATTAACATCACTTACTGATATTTCCACAAATAATGATCAGAAAGGAGAAATGGAGCTTTCAAAAACGATAGATCTTAGCAGCGAGAGTGAATATTCTGAGTTTAGTAGAGGCGGAAGAGAATATGTGAATGAAATATTCACAAAAGTTACTACACGTGAAGAATATGATGATAATAGGAGAAACCCTAGCAGGAAGTGTGAAAAAGATAAAAGTACACTCACAAACTTCAGACGTATGCTGATGTTCATGAATCGGGGAAATGTTTATCTGTAAGACATAGTAACATTAGAAAAAATCGTTTGGATAAAAACAACCACGGGAATACAAAAATTACAATAAAAGTACCTTACCAGAAAAATCTTCAGACGGAACAAGGTGACCTTATGCAAAACGAAACTTCACACCTACCATCTGGTGTTCGTACTTACAATGCAGGGAACAATGCTAAAAACTGGGCCACTCTAAGTCAATTGTCGGATTCTACTTGTCAAAGTTCAATGAACTATAATGGAGTAGCGACATTACCGATGACCAAAATGTCCAGTCATTATCAAAAAGCAAATCGATTTTCATCGGATGACCATCTCCAGAGAAGACCCAGTTTTCTTACTAGTCTAAAAAAATTCAGCCTAAAATCCTTTAATCGTGCTAAGAAGAAACTAATGAACTTCAGGTCGAAACTGAGAGAACATCTCAGAGGTAGAAAGGGATCTGATTGTTCTGAGGACTCAGCCTATGACACATCAGAGGTGTGCTTTAGTCCTCAAGGAAACCAAATAATCAAAACTCGGAGAAAAAAAAAGAGGCAACTTTCCTGGAGTTTTCATGACCTAAGGTCCAATTTGCCGTCCAGAAACTTCTCAAGACAGCAGCATAGAAGTAGGAGCGGAGGATCAGCTCTTAGTGGCTCATCTATCGGCGAACTGTCTCGAAAAGAGAAAAGAAAAGGAATGAAGCACCGAAGGCGTCGGTGTGGCTCTGGGAGTTGTGGGTCTTCTGACTCTGGGGTGGAAGAATATTTTTCAGATTATTCTGGAGTTATCAACAATAAAGATAAAAGGCCAGATACAGAATTGGAAAATATGGCTACACAAGTAACACTAGTCAATGTGAAACACGGTATGAGCCAGAGGAAGTTTTGGGAATGGTCTAGAACAAATCTTCAAAATGAATTAGGGTATATACCATGAATAAGCCGAATCTATGTTTTATGGCTGAAAGTATCTGTGAAGTAAAACACTAGGAAGTGTAACAGTGTGTGAGTATGAAGTAGTTAAACTTCCTCGGGAAAAAAGTCGTGATGTTTAGCATAAAACCTTCGAGAGAAAAAAAACACAGCCAAGAATATTCATTATTAATAAAAATGCGTCACACTTTTTTCTTGGAGTTAGGGCGATAGTAAAAACTATTTGTGAATATGAGGATTCGTAAACTAATAATTTTGATGCTCATTTGAGATCAACTTGGATTCGGTGGACGTATTTAAGAATAAATAAAACATTTACTCTGCTCCTCTAAATTATTACTTTCAAAGTCAGAAGTACGATTCGTGATGATACTTACGAAGTTCATTGGAGCACACATCAGTGCTAACTTTAGTCTTTGAATTTATGTAATGCGCTATTTTTGTTTTGTGTATTAAAAAACTAGTTAACGTCGTTCAACCTACACGATTTTGGTTTCACACAGAGATTAAAAATTATTCTAGTTAATTAAAAATACCGCGCTCTTTTTTAATCTATTTCATGTTCTTTTTTGTAATAAAATCCTATTTAACACATTGATGGAATCGTGTTCTCAGTTTATTTTAATTCATTTTATTTTCTGGCTTTTAGAATATATAGCAACATTTTTCAAAACATATAATTCAATATATTTCCGTGAATTGGTTTTCTTTTTTCGCGCTATAGTCTATTTTTATAGTTTATCCTTTTTAGTTTTAACACTACAACCCAGCAGAACGAACCACTAAATATGTATCTCAGAACGGCTGGTTTGGTAATTAGCACTTTTATTGATAAGCAAATAACAACGTTTCGACCTTCGTAGGTCATCTTCAGGTTAATATCTTCTTTGTTCTCTGCTAATCAATAAAAGTGTTAATACCCACACCAGCCTTTCTGAGATATATTTTTATTTCTAGTGAGTTTCTCTTCATCAAGAACCATTAATTAACTATGAAGTTGTTGTTTTTTCAAATAAAGATCTAAAGCCATACGCAGTTCTTGTTTCATTAAATATATATTATTAAATTTCCTTACTTTATCGTACGTAATTGCACTTATTAACAAAACTAATTGTTTTACATGACATCTCGTTGAAAAAATAGAAAAATGAGTTGCTTAAAATTATCAGTAGCAACAATTAACTAGAACTAAAACATTACTACAAACAGGATGTAGAAATAATACAAACAAATATTGATGAAAAGAAGAAAGAGATGAAAAGTAAAAGCAAATTCTGCTTTATTTTCAGGGATCACTAGAGAGTGGAGGCAAGATAAGAGTTCTTTTTTAACACAATCACAAGATCATGTCCTCAAAATCCTGTGGTACATAACGTAAGAAGATGGGGTGTAAAAATGTATAGAGTTTCTGTATAAAAATATTAATCCTATCAGTTAGGTGTTGTTTAACAAAAAGTAAAGTATTAAGTTATGAGTGCAGTTTGAGTTAAAATTAAGGATATATAATATAAGAATTCCATGTTTTTAATACTTGTGTACATATATAAACCATGTGAAATACAACCCATTTCTTTGATCTAAACCCAACTTTATTAACTCCAATGATCCAGAGTACCATGTAGGTAAGTTCAAACCTTTAATAACTGTAAAGATAAAAAAAGTATGAGTTCCGAAAACTTGAATTCTACTTTCAGAAAGGAAGAAAAATAGTTCTCAATGGTCTTACTCACATTACGAATGTTAATACTATAAATAACATTTCATTTTTCAGTTATTTTCCACGAAATGGTTCCGAAGGCCCCCTGGAAGGGTTATATGTTTTAAACACTCCCATTACTGTCTGTCAGTCAGTCAGTAGGCACTAAAATATCGTCACATAAGGAACGATTAACGTTGCAGTTTCTGATGTCTTGACGTTGGTAAAACGTGCGCAAGCCTTGAATTGCGAAAAGAATTTTGCATTCTCTAGGCTACAACACAGCATGACATATGAACATGAAATAAAAATATTTGTTACTTTGATTTAATTTACTCTTGAAACAACATTTCAATAACGCCTAGTACGCATTAACATAAAAGGGACAATTAAACTAAACAGTACTAGTATCAAATATGAGATAAAAACGGTATGACTTTTTTATCAGCTTAAATAATTAATTTACAGAGTCCGTATCGAGGCCTCTTATTATCCCCTTGAATGTGGCACTGCTGTTGGATGAGAATCAAACTTTAATAGCAGCAAGTACATGAAAAGCTACAAAATTTTAATTACCATCAGAACTGTGGTCTTAGTTTCGTAATTGCACACACATCAGTATTGGACTTCGTGTAATTTTCAGTGAAATAAAAATAAAGCAGTGGGTCTCACTCCAAAACTTTTAGAAACATTCAGGAACAAACTGATAAATTTTTAACATCTAAAACGAAATAAACTTGAAACTAAGTATTCACTTATTAACGCAAGAGGTTCGTAAACGATGTAAAATGCCAATTACAGACAATACGAAATCAACACAGTATTGGTCACATGTGAGAACACATGCGGTAACCTAAAAACCATTTTTTTCCAAAAGTGAACGTATTTATATTATAACGTGTTTTTTTTTCTTGCACATATTAACTACAGCATTAGAGATAGCTTATGCCGAAGCAGTTTTGTGTAACTGCTGTAGTGATGCTAATGTGATACACAAGTCTAGAAAGCATTTTATAGTTTGGATAACAGAAATGCAGACAAATTATTATTGACAATAAAATTTCGATTATTGTTTCAAGATCTGAAATATTAATAAGTCAAAAGCTTAGTTTATCAGAAACAATTCAGAGTTTAACTCTGTAATTTGTTTTTCCTTCTGATTAAACTCTCGTTAATATAAGTATAATTCTGGTTGCTTATAGTGACAAGTACTCTATGGTTCTTAAAGACTTCTCAAAATAAGTCTTTTAAACAAGTTAGAAATATTCATACAACTGTAAGAGACCGAAGTAAAGTTTTTAACCTGTAAAAGTTTTGTGGTTGATTTACTGAAAGTCATCCAAGTTTGACTCCGAGCAGGTCAAGATAACAGTTCAATGCGTTGGAATGGCTGTTTTGAAAAAAAAAGAAGTAATTAAATATACTATACTGATAATTATACTGCATTCAATGGATGATTTATAATACCAAGTAGTTTTTTTCTGTTTTAAAGATAGAGGGCGTTGTTCTAGGATTGACTGATTGTTTGAAATTAAGCACTAAGCTACACAAACTGTTTGTGCTCTGCTCATCACAAGTATCGAAACACTGTTCCTAGAGTTGTGAGTACACTAACATACCGCTGTGCCACTAGAGACATTTTTCTGGGAAAGTACATTTCATCTCGTTTATATGTCAAGCTACTCTTGCCAACGAGGAACAAAACACTTATACAAGTACGTGAATTATGACTATTCCTCAACTTATAAAAGACGCGGTGTCTATAAGCCTGTTTAATACGGTATTTCATCAGTATATTTACCAGAAAGGTACAGGCTTCAATTCAATTTTAGATTAATATGTTTTAAAATAGTGAGTGTGTTGAGCCGTACAAGAATGTTCCTTTAACTTGCACTAACGGTTTCATTTTTCGTGTCATACACGTAAAACGTAATATATGTTACACGTATTAAGTTTACGGGTGTACACTGCACACATAGCTCACAATGTAACTTTGTTCTCAAAACAAAAAAACAAACTATTTATCAAGTAATTTTTTAAAACGTTCGGAAGTAACTGAGATGAGTCACATTACGTTGAGTAACATCATCTTGCCAGTTGTATAACAAGAGCCGAGTAACATTTTAAAAGTCATTTAACACTAACTGACCAATACATCAAGAGTTATGTAACACCGACTAACATCTTCTCGCTAGTCATACGAGTTTGACCAAAACTTTCTTTCCAGACATATAATGTTAACTAACATCTTGACAGTTATTTAACGCTAACTGACCAACATTTCAAGAGTTATATTAATTTGATCAACATTTTTGATTGGTCACGTAACTCTCGCCAGTTATAATAGGTGATTCAGAAATTTTGAGAGGTAAATCATTCAGAAAGAAAAATATATATTAAAAAGTAAATTGTTAGTGATGTGGAACGAGGTGTTTTTGGACTACTTTGTGACTAGGTTATTAATGTGAGTCAATAACATGATTTATAGAATTTAATTATGTATATTTTACCGAAAACTTTTACCTTACTGCAAGGTGTAGCCAGTAACAAGTAAAACATGTTAAACTAAAATCACTCCTCACGAACAACATTTACAGTCGTAAGTGCACCCCTTCCTTACATATGGACATGTACCACAAAATATGGGAGTCCATCATTACACAAACCAAAGTCTGAAGTCCAAGATCCAAGAATACAACAATGATTAACACAGTTTCGTTAGGATTAGATAATAATCACATATAAAAACGATGAATAACACAGGTGGCCCGGCGTAGTTAAGTGGGTTAAGGCGTTCGACTCGTAATCCGAGTATCGCTGGTTCGAATCCCGGTCGCACCAAACTTACTTGCCCTTTCAGTTGTGGGGGCGTATATAGTTACGGCCAATCCCACTATGCGTTGGTAAAAGAGTAGCCCAAGAGTTTGCGGTGGCTGGTGATAACTAGCTGCCTTCCCTCTTGTCTTACACTGCTAAATTAGGGACGGCTAGCGCAGATAACTCTCGTGTAGCTTTGCGCGAAATTCAAAAGAAACATACAATCGTCCGAAATAAATTATAATACCTAACGCATTGTACAACAATTACTCACATAGTCGGCTCAAGGTCGAACACAAAGTATAACAATGACCTACACCGTCTGTTGAGGTTCGGATACAAATCACATAGTACAATGATGACTAATAGGGGGTGTTCGGAAAGTCACTGTGCAGTTTTGTAATAATATTTTATTCAGTGTATTTCAAGCCAGCAACTGATAGCGGTATTTAGAAACAAAATAAGAAGGATCCAGGCCTGTATTGATGCCAACGGGGGTCACTTTCAACATTGTCTATAATTGTCATTCATATTTACCACCTGTATTCTATATTGAAACATGTCTGTTAATAAATATATAAGTGCACAGTGACTTTCCGAACACCCTATCTGATCTGTTCAGAATCGGATACAATGAAACGTTTGGATTTTTCCCTCGGTTTTAGGAAATCTAAAAATAAAGTACAAACTTCATGTACATGTGAAGTAAAAGAAATTTTTATAAAACAAACAAACATCCAAATAATTTTTCGAGAAGACTTCACGGAACCATCTTTATAATGTAACTCAAACAGTTACATTATTAACACCTGCGTGGCCAATATTAATTTAAGCAGGCACAACTTCCCAGTTGACACTCCTATTTATGATTGTTGCGGATTCTAATTCTATTTGATCTCAGTTTTTACCGCTTCAGAGAAAGAAAAAAGTAACAGTATTAAAATCCACGCGAGTGTTTTGTAATTCCCTTGATTTTAATTAACACTAAGCAACTAGGATATCGATCACAGGTTTAATCATATCTTATTGTGAATAAAAACAAAGCAATTCATTGTTCGAAATATGAGATACTTGAGATGACTTCACAAAGTTCGAAGTTCAACCAACTTAATCCGTAGGATTGGAGACCCTGATCTTAGTGACACATAGACCTCTGAGCCGAAATCCATTATTTTCGTTCTGAGAAAAGTATCGGATTCCGTTGGAATGTTCCAGAAACGAAAAGTTTCCAAGAGATATATCTAATTACATTTGGATATATGTTGCCATTAGCACTTGCTTCTAATCAAAGTAAGCTGACCTCATTAAAACTCTGTATTAACTTATAGCTAATACTCTACTGAGTAGAAAACATTTGCTATAATTTATAAACAATCGACTAAATTTAACTAAACTAAGTTACCAATTTGCGGTAGGCTTGATTATCATTCAAATACAAATGCATGAGACAGATATGCAACATTCAAGTTGCGTTATTCTTTATCTATAGATATTTTATTTTTTACTAATTTTTCTGTCACTAGCGCGTAGGAACTAATGATATATTAGTCAACACACCCTTCATACATTTGTCCATGTAGTTGCAACTCGGAATGCTTACACAATACACATTGGACTGTCTATCTAATTTTAATATACGCCTATAAGACTCCATACAGTTTCTTAAACGTATAACTTAATTTTTACTCTGCCGGGTATTCCCCGTTGGGCGTGGAAATAGTTTAGTTCTTAACAGTTAAATTACCCAAAAGACCCACCTGGTCACATTCAGGTTAAATAGCCAAATACATCAGAATGATACCTGGAATGGACACAGTTTGAACTAAGACATCATTCTGTTTTCTTTGTTGAAATGAAATAAACACCCTATAACCAAAGCGCTTTCGAAAGGTCGACCTTTCTTCTTCAGGGACAAAATATTTTATTTATTGTAATGAATATTTTCGATTAACAACATTTTTACAGCTCTAGAACAGTTGTAAAATACGTGATTCTATCTTGTATTAAGTTGAGCTTGTACAGCTTTGATCAGTCTCAGAAGATCAGAATAATTAAACACAAATGTGTAATGAACAAAAAACTTATGTTTTTGCAAGTAATTTTAGAACTATATCTAAATTTAGTTCAAAAACTTCGTAAACAAATAAAATTTTGCAACGTCGCATTTTTAATTTTTCATAAAAACAACTCATAGTTGACAGTTTTCGACTTTGTTTTTGACGAGTATTAGTTGATGTAGGAAATGAATAGAATTTCACACAGTTGTTGAAGAAAGTGGCAACATACACAATGACATCCAGCTTACATACCACCGTATTTTATTAAATTCAAATGCGTTTCGTATTTCAAATCTCTAAAGTTCACCACAACCCTTTTTTATGAGCTGACGTTTGTAACGATGTTAATAGCAGTAGTTTTAGCTCTAACTTGCAGAACAACATAGCGCTATGTGCTTACAGCTTTAACTTGAAGAACATATGGCAATATTTGCAAATGTGACAATAGAAATCAATTGCATCAGTTCTAATTTGTAAAACGACACATTGTTTTTTGGTTTTTTTTTTAAATTTCGCCCTAAGCTACACGAGGGCTATCTTTGCCAGCCATCCCTAATTTAGCAGTGCAAGACTAAAGAGAAGGCAGCTAATCATCACCACCCACCGCCAACTCTTGGGCTACTCTTTCACCAACAAATAGTGAGACTGACCGTCACATTGCAATGCCCCAACGGCTGAAAGAGCGAGCATGTTTGGTGCGACGGGGATTCGAACCTGCGACCCTCTGATTACGAGTAGAACGCCTTAACCCAGCTGGCCATGACAGATAGTAAAATGTGCTAACAGATTTGACTTGTGCGACCCGTAGCAACAGAAACAAAGGGAGGGAATCTTCAATAACAAAGACACGTGAAATTCTTTTAGGCAGGATTAAAGTGAATTAATCTACGAGGGTTGGGACGGAATTTGATACACCAATCGGAAAGATTTGGTCTACTAAATACATAACTAATTACATCTCAAATCGGACAAGAGATAATGGAGCTATGAGCTAAAAGTTTTTACTTGAAAAACTCGGAACTATTATATGAGCCGTTACACTGCGAATAAAAACCTTTTGCAGAATGGTATGTCTATTGCTCTACTTTAATTAACTACAACTTGGAATCAGCTCTACTTTAATTAACAACAACTTGGAATCAGCCCTACTTTAATTAATAAAGTTTGGAATCAGCTCTACTTAAATTTACAGAGTTTGGAATCAGCTCCATTTTAATTAACTAGAAGTTAGAATCAGTCCCCCGCTAGTACAGCGGTATGTCTTCGGATTTACAACGCTAAAATCAGGGGTTCGATTCTCCTCGGTGGGCTCAGCAGATAGCCCGATGTGGCTTTGCTATAAGAAAATACACACACGCTTAGAATCAGCTCTGCTTTAATTAAATATATTAAATACCATAAAAATGACAAAATAAAACAGGGAGACACGATATTGATTTCTTTGTTTGGATACATTACTGAAAGAAAGAACGTATATGCGAAACAGCTACTTACACATTTCAACCCCACCAGTCATTTAGACCAATTAAAATGAGTGATAATGATGCATGCTGTAGAAGAAGACGCACTACAAAATTAATTTGTGATTGACTGTTTTACCAACTGAATTTAGAATTTGAAATATTAAGATTTTAAAACTAATTATAAAATTAATTCGTAGTTTATACACATAATGCTTCAAACTATTGTTCAATGTAATGTATTTTCGCAGTAATACGAAATATATGTTCTGAGATATATTTTTTATTCTCAGCCTGGCATGGCCAGGTGGTTAAGGCACTCGACTTCTAAGCCGAGAGTCATGAGTTTGAATCCACGTCACACAAAACATACTAGCTCTTTCAACCCCACTATTCGTTGGTAAAAGAGTAGCCCAAGAGTTGGCGGTGGGTGGTGATGATTAGCTGCCTTTCCTCTAGTCTTACACTGCTACATTATGGACGGCTACCGCAGATAACCATCGTCTAGCTTTGCGCTAACTTCAAAACAAACCAATCTTTATTCTTAAAAATTCTTAAAAATTTAAAGATAAAAATATATTTTAATTATAGTCTAAAAAGCGCACTCCAGTGGCACAGCGGAATTTCTGCGGAGTTACAACGCTAGAATTTGGATGTCGATATTGTGTAGCTTTGTGCTTAACTTCAAAGAAACAAACAGCATAAAAGCTTATTGTGATCAAAATGAGAACGAAAGCACGAAAAAATGGCTTTGCAGAAATGCGTAATTTTATTTCCCGAAAATTAAAATATTACAATTTTTTTGTATTTAAATGTTTCAGTTCATAAAAACAACGTCATCTTCTTTATAATTATATTGAATTCCTTAGGTTTATTCTAATTTTACGCCTATTTTGATTATTGCAAATTATTTCTATTATACAAAACATTAATTTTTTTTTGAAATAATGGTTAAGTTAAACTTCCTACAGTTAAAGATAATGTTTTTACTTCCCCTTTTTTGTAACCATGTAATCATGGTTCTGCATTGATATTTTCGAGAGATGAAACGTCATCGAGAGAACAAGGATTTCAAAGTTGTTCTGTTTTGAGTTTTGTATATCAAATGTTCATAAACTGAATAATTAGTTTTTAAGCTTACGACTTTAAAGAACATTTTTAAATAGACCAAAAGTGCAAAAGTCTCCTTTGGGGGTGCACTATGGGATTTGACAAGTAAGTCTTGAAACAGAATTAATGTGATTCTAATTTCTTCGGCCTTCTATTTAATAAAATTAGCCATTCATTTTAAGATGTATACAAAATTATAATTTTTAAGTCTCAACCAACTTCAAATTCTTATTTATTATCTTGTTAATGGCAGAAGAGGGTATCCTTTCAGTGACGACTTCCAGTGGTACAGCAATATGTCTGTGGACTTATAATGCAAGGAACTGAGTGTCGATACTGGTAGTGGGCAGAGATCTGATAGCACGTTGTGTAGCTCTCTTCCTAAGTTACAAGCAAACAAATATTTCAGTGACTTTTAGAGTAGAAGGGTTCTTTTTCGTAATCGTAGCATTTTAATTGGAGCTAAAAGCTTTGGTCCTAATTATAATTTTGCCTAAATGTTGTTACATGAAAATTCATTAAAACAAGTTATTTTTGTAGCCCATTGCTTTCTTGGACACTCCATTGTGGGAATATCGAAGAAAATTTTACATGAATTGGTTTATCCGTTAGCTTTCATCATCTAATAATCTCATCTCGCGGTATAAATATTACTTTTGGGAAAGAGTTATCACATACTCTTTCATTTTTAGAGTTTTTCACTTTTTTATGCTGGAGAGATGTTTATCTGTTGCACGACAGTAGTTCGGTCTAGAACTATCTTAATATTCGCATGGAAACGGTAGCTAATTTACATGCATGACCAGCGTTAGGGTGGGGGGGTTTGTTGGTGTGGGCAGTGCATTGCCAAATTTAATTCTCACCCTTCAGGTTTGCTCTCTTAAAAAATTATATTATTAATAAAAAACTGTATGATATTTTTAAATCGCTATGAAGAGTCAACAAAAAACTTCAACCCTCCCCCCTTCAAAAAAAAAAAGAAGAGAAATTGTGGATCCTGGCCTGTTTACATGCGTTTTCATAAATTCACAAATAAATCTCTTTTGATCTGTAACCTGAAACAGTTTGAACAGTAGTAAAGGTATTTCAATCATCTCTTTGATAATAATTCTCAAGACAGTGATATCACTCAAAGAACGCCGACAAAAGTACAAATGAGGCAAAACATCAAAGGTTTTTTCAACGAACTTTAATTCATTTTTATCATTAAGGATCAATGGAAGAAATTTCCTTTTATTAAAGGAAGTTAATGATTTGCATGCACATATCTGTTGCCCTAGAAACTAGGAGCAAATAAGACTTAACTGGGTGTGTTTAGAAAATACAGCGACATGAGATGTGAGATAAACATTCAAACCTACGTTTAAACAAGTCTAAATGGCCTTGTGTATCTAAAACTTGTTAATTTACTAATGCTAACACTACTAGAACTTCAAAACACAATGGGCTAAGATTTATGTTTTTATTTGTGTTTAGGCTGAAACAGAATATGAGTGGGTATAGTTGTTAACAACAAAATTTATTATACGTGCTCACAATTATGTTATTACACTCTTGGCAATGCATTACGTCTTTACTTTAATTCTCTTTTATGAAAATATCCTTGTTTATTGCATCATTAGCATACGGTGTTCTGATTAGTTTCATATTTATAATGGAAACACCAACGATTTACAGTCAGTGTTCTCCACACCAGTTATTTTAAGGTTGATGGTTTGATAGCCTGTCTATTAGAATCCAGCATATGAATATACAATTTTCATAGCAAACTATATGTAATTTTAAATTGAGTTGTTGTTGTTTTAGCATCAAAATACACAACAGACTGTTTTCCTCTATTCAACCATGTATTTTAGCATTGTACATTTTTGAAGTTAGCACTAGGAGACTGAAAATCCAGCTATACCCTTGATAAACATGATACTAATACAGCAGTTAGGACGTGTATTTAAAGTCTGTTTGGTCTAATTAATCATACAATATAAATTTATTCAGAAATAAATAAACCAAATCACCCGAAGTCATTGAAATATAAAGAAAATTCACGTTGTAAAAATCTGTTGAATTGGTTTGTTTTGAATTTCGCGTAAAGCTACACGAGAGCTATCCGCGCTAGCCGTCCCTAATTTTGGGCTACTCTTTTATCAACGAATAGTGAGATTAACTGAAACATTATAATGCCCCCACGGCTGAAAGGGCGAGCGTGTTTGGTGTGATGGGGATTCGAACCCGCGACCCTCAGATTACAAGTCGAGTGCTTTAACCACCTGGCCATGCCAGGCCAAATCAGTTGAAATTGGATGACATGAACCTACCGATAGCCACATAGAATCTGAATCTGCTCAAACATATGAGATATTGTAAATTATAATATAATAAGATTCAGAGATATAATAAATAAACAGAGATACGCAAAAACAGAGAAGCTAAATTTACTCAGTACGATATAAAATCATGTTTCGTAAAGTTACTTAAAGGTAGCATGATCGAAATCTTACCGCAGATTTGTAAAAGTTTATTATTT
Source organism: Tachypleus tridentatus (assembly GCF_004210375.1). Classification (NCBI taxonomy): domain Eukaryota; kingdom Metazoa; phylum Arthropoda; class Merostomata; order Xiphosura; family Limulidae; genus Tachypleus; species Tachypleus tridentatus. The sequence continues at coordinate 102,339,938 of NC_134837.1, read as the reverse complement.
AAAGTAATTTAAGTATTTCAAGATCGTATAATCTTGTTTGTTCGTACATAGTTAAGAACTAAACTGCACAATGATCTAACTCTACTCTATTCAACACAGGAACAGAGCCTCAAATTTTAGCGTATTAGCTAACATAGAATCTAAATCTACTTAAAGATATATAATAATAATTTCAAGTGACCACTCTCAGCTTAAAGATTAATAAGTAGTTTTTTAACAATCTATGTTAGGAATTTTAAAATTATGAAACCTAATTTTACGTAAGTACAAAACTGTAAGCTATATTCAATTGTACATTGTGTATTACACTCATATATGTATACAAAATAATATGATCTGAATATATCTAATGATATGCAGAATCGTACACGTAAGATAAATGGACTAGATTTAAAATTACAAAATATATTTTTACTCAAAGATAATTTGCAAAACCGCGGTTTCTTTGTTTCTTTCAGAAGTTTCTCGCACAGGTACATAAGGTATATCTGTGCATAGCCGTCCCTAATATTAAAATACTAAGCTAAATAATTACTAATATGTACCGTTGACTCTTGACCTACATTTGTCTGACCAAACAGTGAGATTTGGCTCACACTCTTATAGTGCAGTCATGACCTGTAAATGCGGAGTTCATTTTTTGTGGAAATGGGAAGGAACCATGAACCTTCAGATTTTCATCACTAGCCCGCTAACCACTAGGTCACATTTCATCCAAAAAATTGCAAGTTTTGATTCAAATAGCAGATACATGAAAACCAGAAGAAAAAGTCAATGCTGAGTGCTCTATACAAATATTTATGTATTTTCTGCAAAATACGCAGTAAATATCAAACAGGTGAATAAATTTTGACTTCTAACAAAGTTTGTAATTTCACTCAGCAATTTTAAATATCAAATAAAAATTCAAAACAGCTTATCGGTACAAATTATACCTGATAAATATTTATATTTGTGCAAAATACACAACAAAACAGGAAAAAAACTAAAATATAAGAAATAAATTAATATTAAAGACACACCCATAATTTGAATATTTTAAAAATGTATATTCATTAAAAGTGGAAAGAAAAACAAAAGTCATTAGAATTTTTTCAATATACAAAATTTGTTTGTTTGTTTTGGAATTTCGCGCAAAGCTATACGAGGGCTATCTGCGCTAGCCGTCCCTAATTTAGCACTGTAAGACTAGAGGGAAAGCAGCTAGTCATCACCACCTATCGCCAACTCTTAGGCTACTCTTTTACCAACGAATAGTGGGATTGACCCTCAAATTATAACGCTCCCGAGGCTGAAAGGGCAAGCATGTTTGGTGTGAGCGGGATTCGAACCCACGACCCTCGGATTACGAGTCGAACGCCTTAACACACTTGGCCATGCCGGGCCGATGTTAAAGTAAACAGATTATTAAACAATATCTGGCCTCGTAGTTGCAAGAGAGGACACTGAATTGTATTTATATTAAGTATATAAATAAATATATTTATTCGATATATATATATATAAGAAATTTTAAAAAAATATAAGATGTTTAGTCCATCGATTTAAACATTTAAATTACCTATGACGTACAAAGGATACGCCTTACGATCCTTGTTTATTTGACACATCTCTGTGGGACATTTCGAGTTTCCGTGTGTAATTTTTTATCTGTTTGGAATATGTTTACACTTTTCGAATCTAAGACCATTTTGATTATGTCAAACTAGGGTTAAATACAAACTCATTTATTTTTCATAGAAAAAGTTTGTATGCGAAATTACTTAAATTTTAATACTAATAGCCCGTGAGCTTTACATAATTCATTGGTTATTTTGATGAACATCGTTATTTAAACAAAAAATGTTACTTTTTGTCTACATTAAAGAACAGTAATTGTTTGTTTAAGAATGATTAGCAAAAGGTTAAAGATAATAACACCATTAAATGTTTGTAACTAGGATCCAACTACGTAATGAATACTTATGTACTTCACACATACACACACGCAAAAAAAACCAAAAAAACTTACAGGTTCCTCTAACTTACGATAGTATTTTTATAATAAAATTGTAAATTCTATGAACAGTTATTAGTTCGCTTCATGTAACCCGTTCTATTGCTGTTACTTTTTTATTTTTTATAACGGTGTGAAAGTTATGATCATCTGGATTTTAACTTATTTAAAAATTGTAATTTAAGTAACAACATAATTCCAGTTGAATCAAACCAAACACATTAACAATGAATGTCAATTTACCTTTTGTTTGTTTGTTTGTTTGTTGTTGTTGTTTTGAATTTCGCACAAAGCTACTCGAGGGCTATCTGTGCTAGCCGTCCCTAATTTAGCAGTGTAAGACTAGAGGGAAGGCAGCTAGTCATCACCACCCACCGCCAACTCTTGGGCTACTCTTGTACCAACGAATAGTGGGAGTGACCGTCACATTATACGCCCCCACGGCTGGGAGGGCGAGCATGTTTAGCGCGACGCGGGCGCGAACCCGCGACCCTCGGATTACGAGTCACACGCCTTACGCGCTTGGCCATGTCAATTTACCCAAAAATATAATTAATTTTATGACCTTCCGCATTTTTAAGATTGTGTTTAAATTTATTCTCTTTAATTCTTGCAACTTATAGAATAACTAGATAAAATTAAAATCAAAATAGTCCCTCACTAGTACAGCGGTAGGTCTACGAATTTACAACGCTACAATCAGAGGTTCGAGTCCCCTCGGTGGACTCAGCAGGTAGCCTGATGTAGCTTTGCTATAAGAAAAATACACACATACCTTCAAAATAAATGAAAAATTACAAAAAAGGAATTTTAGCTTCTAATGACTGAGTTTCATGTTCGTTCTAGATAACTTAAGACACTTTGTGACTGAATTATGATTTTAAAACTTTACCTATGAATCAAATCCACACTATTTCTTAGGAATGCATAGAACGAATATTTGATTTAAAAAGAATATGTTTCCTCATGTTACAATGTGCTCTTCATTTTGCCTGTTTTTTGAATTTCGCGCAAAGCTACATGAGGGCTATTTGCGCTAGCCGTCCCTAATTGAGCAGTGTAAGACTAGAGTGAAGGCAGCTAGTCATCACCACCCACCGCCAACTCTTGGGCTACTCTTTTGCCAACGAATAGTGGGATTGACCGTCAAATTATAACGCCCCCACGGCTGAAAGGGCGAGCATGTTTGGCGCGACGCGGGCGCGAACCCGCGACCCGCAGGTTACGAAGCGCACGCCTTAACGCGCTAGGCCATGCCAGGCCACTGTCCCTTCGCCCAAGGTTTTAAGGAGAGAATTGCAAGCAATGGAAATCATTATCTATAATTCTATCCATGTAAATTTTAAATGTTTCAGCCTTATTTTGGCTTTATTCAATGTACCGAAAGTGATACCAAAATTTTCGTCAACAATATTCACTGAAAAAAGCAGAATGTTATTTTCATATTTATTTCAACAATAACAAAACATACATCAGAAAATCAAAACAAATATGATACATTTATTTTTTTACTGAACCAGTCGAAAATATATTGGCATCTGTGTAAAGACTGAAAAAGTATATTAAAAAAGTATTTTCTTTTTCACTAGAGGTGAAATTGAAAAGAGAATTTTCAAGAGGTAAAAAGACCTCGGATAAAAAAACAAACTTCCTTTTACGCTGCCATCTCTCGAACAAATTAAGTACTATTTAATTTTTAAGGAGTTTTGTAAAAATAAGTTTTAAAACAATAGATTTATTTCTGTGCAACAATCTAATGTACTTGCACATTAATTGTTATACGTAATCATATCTTACTGTCATAGATGAAACATTGTACAGAAATGAATTTATTGTTTCATAAATAGCTGTTTCAAAACATCGTAATATAAATACTATCTATATAAATTTACACTATCTTTTATGTAGTAATACCTAGTTTATATATATATTTATATATGCATATATATTGTATGATCACAGTCACAAATTGGTGTCATACAACCACTTTATAATTAATAATTTTCAAAATTTAACTTTTTTTTTGTGATATAGCGAAAATTTGCAACATTAGACTGAAGTAGATTTAGTGAGAGAAAGTTTCCATCTCTTAACAAGGAATATATTAGATAGCTGGTTAATTTCATTCTCATATAGTAACGAGAAACAGAAAGATATTTTAATATGGATATATGATTTTATTAAAAATTATTTTAAAAAATGAAAGCAGTCTGAGCATATTGGACCCTACGAAGATTTAAGTTAATCCGCCGAGAACTGAAGAAATGGTGGTGAATTAAAAAGTTTTTGTTAAAAGAAATAAAAGAAAAACAGTACATGTCTCTCTGTGGAGATATAATAAATATCTATTAAACCTGTTATTGACCAAAAGTAACGTAAGATGAGCTAACTGTGAGATATTTTAAATTTTGTTTTAACCACTTGATCTATATGTATATGCCTTATATCAATTTACGATGTGTGTGTTGATGATTTTATTTGTTTGTCTATGAGCTGCCCTCACGGTTTTGGGGCAAAAAGAAACAAACTTGGCAGGCGGGCTAAAGGTGATTTGGTGTCAGTTCACTTACCAAGGGGTGCCGATAGTTAGCGCGCCTGACTGTAAATTCTATGGCTTCTTCTTTGTTTACACCGAAAACAAAAGTGCACTTCGCACTTTAGGGCAAAGAGTTCATTATAACAGTGACGATCAAATTCCACTATTTGACTTAGAAGCCCACGTATTGATGGTGGGTCGTGTAGACTAGATACCTTACTCTTGTCTTATAATGTGACAGTCAATTCCACTATTCGTTGGTAAAAGAATAGCCTAATAATTGACAGTAATTAGTGGTGAATAGCTGCCTTCTCTCTAGTCTTTTCCTACTAAATTAGGGACGGTTAGCACAGATAATCCTCGTAAAGTCTTGTACGAAACTAAAACCAAACCAAACTTTATCCCCTATCTCATTAAAATTAAGGACGGCTAGAGCTCTTCAGCAGCTTTGCGAGAATTTCAGTAGAGTTCTATAACAACTACTTTTTCTCTGTGAGCGTAACTTTCTCCTTATCTTATATATATGGTATAAATCAGCAGTTCTCACTCTGTGGTGCGCAGACGCATAGGAAAAGCACTGAGACAAGGAAATAGTGAGGATATACAATTCTACAAAAATGCGATATTTCAAACATATTCGGGTGATTTCGCTTCTCACAAAAATGTTGTGCTAGTGCTCAGCCCATTATAAGTGAACTCTTCTTCATCGCAGTCCTTGGATATTCCAAAAAAAAAATCAAAAAAATCCAGAGTTGTCAATTCACATTTGTCATGTTTGCTTGACAGAGAAAACGACACGTGTTGCTGCTTGTGGTGTTTTGTTTGCCCTTTGTCTTAAAATTCAGTTAACTGCTATTGCATTATATGTTTGAAGGTCTGTTGAAAACGGTTGTCCTGGAGCGAAACGTAGTTTGTATTGTTCTATTTCGCTGAATAAATGTACAGCTTAATGTGTTACATTTGCTGAGCCTTGAATAATAAAATAATTCTGATGGTAAGATATACAAGTTTAAGTTTCATAGTTTTGTTGAATTTGGGCCTCTCAGTGGCATAGTCTGCCGACTTATACTGCTAGAAAGCGGGTTTCGATACTCATGGATGACAGAGCACGGAACGGATAGCCCTTTGTGTAGCTTTATGCATATTAACAATACAAAGAAACTATGAGTTATATATCCACTGTTTACAATTATGGTAGTCCAAAAGTTGGCGATGTGTTGTTCACTAGCTGCATTCTTTCTAGTTTATCAGTTAAATATTACAGGCAACTATCGCAAAGAGCTCCTTTGTAGACTTACATAATAATCAAAAGTAAAACACGCATAATTTTGTCTAAAGTAAAACGTATCTCATAAATAATTAAATTCGTAGTTTTGTCTATCACTCAGTGTTGCATTTTTTTTCGTTAATAATAAATTGATTGTCATAATTGAAAGGGAGAAATCATAGAAAGTACTACTTTGTTGAAAGGAAAGGAAGTAATAACGCATTCCCCTCTGGTACAGCGATAAGGTTACGAATTTACAACGATAAAAACAGCTGTTCGAATCCCCCTCGGTGGACTCAGTAAATGACCCGATGTAGCTTTGCTATAAGAAAGAAAAACAACACACACGATAACAAAGTACGTTATTCAACGAGTGTTTATTTCTGTAATACAACAATTCATATATGTAATGAAACACAACTATATTTATTTGTTAATTTCTAGAGTAAGTAGCACGATAAACTGCATTTCCTTCTGTCTGTTTATTTTAATCCATCTCTAACTCTTGAGTTTAGGGTTTCTTGTCTTTCAAAACATCAGAGAAACATTTCTGCATTTGTACAAAATAAAACAACCTTAAACAACAATAACTCATTCTTTCTCTCATAATAACAAAGTGTAATTAGAGTTACTTCTCACATTTTGTTTCTTATAACTTTCAAAACGTAACACATTAAATAGCGGAATTAAGTATGCATAACCATAGGATCAAGGGAACGTATGCATAATCACAGGATCAAGGGAACGTATGCATAACCACAGGATAAAGGAACGTATCAATAACCACAGGATCAAGGGAACGAATGCCTATAATCTGAAGATTTGGACATTTGCTTTATGTGACGTTACTCATCGGGAACCTAAACGAGTTCAACAAAACCGTTAAGGCAGTTTGTATATGTTGGTGTTTATTACATAGTTTTCTGTTTTTTATGGGTTTTTTTATGTTAAAGTAACGTATCGATTTTAAAACCAAATTATTTTAAAACTTGAAATGGTATTTTCGACATCACATGATATATCCTAAGTAAGAGTCCTACTACCTATAAACTACGACAGTATGCTTATCATGACCTTCAATAAAAATCTTTACTATCCTTTATCTTTATCACATGGAAGAAGTTATAAACCAAAGAGAACTTGTATCCTTTATCTTTATCACATGGAAGAAGTTATAAACCAAAGAGAACTTGTATCCTTTATCTTCTCTACTACATGGAAGAAATTAAAAACCATAGTGAACTTAATAATCAATAATAATCAACTGGCATGCTGCATTAAACCAGAGATTTACGGACATAGTGAACTTACATCCTTTATCTTCTCCACCACATGGAAGAAATTAAAAACCATAGTGAACTTATATCCTTTATCTTCTCCACTACATGGAAGAAATTAAAAACCATAGTGAACTTACATACTTTATCTTCTCTACTTCATGGAAGAAATTAAAAACCATAGTGAACTTACATCCTTTATCTTCTCCACCACATGGAAGAAATTAAAAACCATAGTGAACTTATATCCTTTATCTTCTCCACTACATGGAAGAAATTAAAAACCATAGTGAACTTACATCCTTTATCTTCTCTACTTCATGGAAGAAATTAAAAACCATAGTGAACTTACATCCTTTATCTTCTCCACCACATGGAAGAAATTAAAAACCATAGTGAACTTATATCCTTTATCTTCTCTACTACATGGAAGAAATTAAAAACCATAGTGAACTTACATCCTTTATCTTCTCCACCACATGGAAGGAAGTAAAAACCATAGTGAACTTATATCTTTTATTTTCTCTATCACATAGAAGAAGTCAAAAACTATAGTGAACCCATATGAGATAATGTATTTTCAGGGGCAAATATGTTATACGTGACAACGATGATTCCGCCAATATCTGCGTGTTTTCTATGACGAAAAATCAAGTTTCTGTTATGATTTGTAAATTTATTGTCTTACCAATGGAAGATTCAAAATGGTATCAGAAGCTACTTTTTTTTCAGGTAACTTTGATCAACTCTGCTTTTCAGCATGATTAGTTATTTCAGTTTTTCTTACTACTGAAAGTTGAATGTTCTATATATAGTATAAATGATCAGTTATTCTGCTGAAACCTCAAATAAACTGTCCGTCTCAAAAGTAAAAAAAGAATGAACATTTAAAGTCAAGCTGGTTTACTTTATTTGATTTTTTTTAATTCTTGTGAACTTGTTTTCGGTTTGTGTTTGTTATGTTTGGTTTGTTTTTGTTATGTTACAACATATTAAATAACAATGAAAAATTGAAACTAAACAACTCTTTCCAAGTGTGTCTTTCTTTCCCCATCTTTTTGTAAGCGATAAGAATAAAACCATGGAAGTAATGATAAAATACGAAACTAACCATGAAGTGGAATATGTACTAAATGCGAAATTAATATTTATAATGTTTGGTTTGTTTTAAATTTCGCGCAAAGCTACACGAGGGCTATCTGCGCTAGCCGTCCCTAATTTAGCAGTGTAAGACTACAGGGAAGGCAGCTAGTCATCACCACTCATCGCTAACTCTTAGGCTACTCTTTTACCAACGAATAGTGGGATTGACCGTACCATTATAACGCCCACACGGCTAAAAGGGCGAGCATGTTTGGTACAACAGGGATTCAAACCCGAGACTCTCAGATTATGAGTCAAGTGCCTTAATTATGTGGACATGCCGGACCTCTTCATAAAGAAATTATAATAAACTATGAGACTAACCTCCATATTGCCTATGTCATGTTTCTCCTCTTCTGTTAGATTATCCTACAAAAATATAACAACAGCTATATTATCATTATCTTATAAAATGTAAAGATTATTCGTAGTTTATCTTACTTAGCAAATCATATTTTCTTGACCAACACTAAATATATAAAGCGTTTTTCACCTGAATTGTTAGATTTCAACTCAGAGGATAATGTGTGACTGTAATGTAGCTTTCATCTTAAAATGGTTGGTTGAAGATTAATATGTTTGATGCATTTACTTTGGTATATTTCTACTAACCATAGCTTAATTAATTAAACGTATACACGTGAAAGTAGCATAATAATTGGAAGGATAACATTACCCAATCTTTATTGTTGTTTGCGCATTCTTCAACCTAAAACGGAAAGTTTAAAGATTATATTAATTGAAAACAGAATAAAACTATTATATTTACAAGTAATTCTAGTTACGTCAAGTTTTGTCACTATGATTGAAATAACATTCAGATAGCAACAAAAATACTTAGAAAACCTTAACCTTATGTATTTATAGGTTTTTGCTAAATAGTAAACAAATCTAAAGGACCCCAACTGCTGCTTCTCTCCAATAACGTTACATGTTACCGTTCGTCATTTGTGTGAAACAGCAAATGCAAAAATTAAACATAATAATGCTAACATTTTCCCCTTTTTAGTTAAAAAGTAGTTTTGTTTCATTATTTCACAATTTTATTTGTTAACACTGTCGAAACTGCATAGTATAACAAAAGCTGGACTTTTAACAAACTGTAAAATGTATATAGTAATCGTATTTTCTTTGGATGATTTCTTTCTTTAGCGATTATCAAGTTAAGTCATCAAGTGAAGTATCAGCTGGTAATAACTTCGAACCTCATGTGGTGATGGGAAAGTTACCTGAGTGCACTGATATTTTTAAAATTTAAGCGTGGCAAATTGGTGCTCAAAAATTTCGAAGTATGAAACTTTTCATGAGAGATATAACTTCTTGTGTAAAAATGACGTTTTCCTTCAAAGATATGACTTCTTAAGTAAAATTCACACTTTTAATTATAGGTATAATTTCTTATGCAAAATTGACACTTTCCATGAGAGATATAACTTATTATATAAAATTGACTAATGTTGTTATCTTTCTCAATTAAGAAATATTACCTTAGAATTAATATCCAAGTTATTGCAGAGCGTCTTCCTGAGTGCTTCCTCATTGTCAGCAACATGTGGTACCACACTTCGCGTACATTCCTTCCACTTCTTAGTGATCTGCGGTAAGACAGTATTGTTTTATATCTAATCTTAACATACTGTGTGTAATAAAATCTGTACATCAAAATGAAAGTTAAAGAACACCGGAGTATATTACAAATGAAGACATACAACATACGTGTAGATCTTTCAGAATAGAACCCGATCCTTTGAAGTCGATTCCTAACATTTCTGACAAAGATATCGAACATCAGATTCAAACATCGTCGTCTGGAATTAGTTATTACCAACTTATTTATTCTGACCAGTAGGGTGGTTCTTGGTCGTTAATATTTCTGAAGGGCGACCTGTCCTAGGTTTCACAGAAGCGGTTTTCGTGTCCACATTAGATGACACTCCAACATGTCTCTAACACTGCTATGTATCGATTCTTCCAGTTCTTCTTCTCATTACGAATTCTTCTCAATGTGATCTGCTCTTCATGTTTATTTAGAAAACACTATTAAACAAACCTCAGTTGGAATAATAATCAGTGATGTCGAGAAACTCACTTGCTGAGAAATTTATATGCAAAAACGGCTTGTTTGGGTTGAGAAAATATTTTACATAGAAGAGCGAACAACGTTTCGACCTTCTTCGGTCATCGTCAGGTTCACAAAGAAAGAGGTAACTGACCGGAAGCTGACCACATGTTTGAAAGGGGTTGTGTAACTGAGTGCCGGAATGTAGAGGGCGGTATTAGATGTTTGAATATATAATTTTATTTATTTGATTATATTAATATAGGTATAAAGGTGTTCCCTTATATTGGTTTATTTTGGGTTTAAGTTGTTGTATAAGTAAGGCTTCTTTAATTTTGCGTTTGTTTATGTTTGTTTCTTTATTTAGTATTTCAGTGTTTTCTATGGTTATGTTGTGTGTATTTGACTTGCAGTGTTCGAAAACGTGTGAAGGTGACTTTTTATGTTCTTTGAATCTGGTTTCCATTTTTCTACTTGTTTCTCCAATATAGAAGTCGTGGCAGTTATCACATTGTATTTTGTAAATAATGTTGATGTGGTGTTTGTCAGTGTAGTTTTTACATAGTATAGACCTCAGTTTTGTGCCTTGGTTTTGAATAAATTTGGTATTAACTGGAATGTCATATTTTGTTACTAGTTTTTGCCAAATGTTGGTTATTTGTTTGCTGATGTCAGGAATATATGGTATACAGCAGTATATGGTTTCGTGATTTTTTGATTCATGAGATATATTTACTTTAGTTGGTTGATTTTGCTTTCTGTCTAGATGTGTGCGTATAATGTTTTCTACGGTTTGTGGAGGAAACTTATTGATGTTGATGAAGTATTGTTTTATTTTGTATAATTCATCGTTAATTTTATCTGGTGAGCATAGTTTTATGGCTGTGTTTATTTGGTTTCTTAGTATGTTGAGTTTTTGTTTTGTTTCATGTGCTGAGTCCCAAGGAATGTATAGTCCAGAATGGGTGATTTTTCGGTGGATTTCTGTTTTGAATTGTGTGTCAGTTCTTGTAATTTTGAGGTTAAGAAATGATATTTGATTGCTTTCTTCCTGTTCACATGTGAAGTTAATGTTGGGATGTATAGAGTTAATGTGATTGAAAAAATTAAGTATGTGTTCTGTAGATTTGAATCCCGCAACCGTGTCATCTACATATCTGTACCAGTATAGTGGTGGATGTAATGCTGTGTTAATTGCTTGTGTTTCAACTTGTGTCATAAAAATATTGGCTAGAACTGGTGATACTGGGTTGCCCATGCTTAGGCCATTTGTTTGTATATAGTTTTGGTTGTTGAACATGAAGTTTGTCTTTATCGTGGTGAATTCTATGAGGGTTGCTAACTGGTTACTGGGAATGTCTATAGTTGGGTTAGGGTCTCGGATACAGAGTTCTAAGGCTATCTTGCAGGCTTCAGTGGTTGGAACTTCTGTGAAGAGGGATATAACATCGAAACTGGCCATTAAGGCTTTATGATTAAGTTGATTTAGATTAGACTTGAAATTAAAAGAGTCTTTGATGAATGAGCTGGCTGATGTTACATATTTGGAGAATGCCCATGCTATGTATTTACCAAGATTGTAATTAAACGATTCATATGTGGACATTATTGGTCGTAATGGACAATCTGGTTTATGAGGTTTCGGGATGCCGTATATTTGCGGTGTGCGTGAGTCGGTTTTACGTAGGTAGGAATAAAGTGTTTGTGAAATTGTGTTGGCTTTTTTCATTTGTAGTAGCAATTTGTTCAGTTGCGTCTCGTGTGTCTTTGTTAAATTTGTGTGTATTGGTTTAAATTTGTTCGTGTCTGATAGGATGTTATTCATTTTTTGGATGTATTCATTCGTGTTCATTATGACTATAGCGTTACCTTTATCTGCTTTTAGAATTTTTATGTTTTTTGTCTTGTTTTAGGTTTTTAATGGAATTAATGTCTCTTTTTGTAAGATTGTCTTTTAGTTTTCTGTTTTGTGAAATTATGTTGATGGTTTTGTGAGAAAATTCTTTGAAAAAATCGTTTAAGATGTTGTTTTTAGGTGTTTCTGGAAAATATAAATTTGTTATTTTACCTGGGAAGTTTGGCTGTTGGATGTCACTAAAATTATCTAAGTTGTCGTATTTCTGTTGGTTGTTTTTGGTTTGTGTTATATTCAAACATCTAATACCGCCCTCTACATTCCGACACTCAGTTACACAACCCCTTTCAAACATGTGGTCAGCTTCTGGTCAGTTACCTCTTTCTTTGTGAACCTGACGATGACCGAAGAAGGTCGAAACGTTGTTCGCTCTTCTATGTAAAATATTTTCTCAACCCAAACGAGCCGTTTTTGCATATAAACCTCAGTTGCACGAAGGTTTGTCTCAGAACATCAAAAGATTGCATAATGCGAAATTTGTACGGAATATTTTGCGTATTTTTACAATGATTTTTTCTCGGGGTAGTATACAATTATAATAATAAACTTCAACTGAAACCTCTCTGCTGTTTCTTGGTTTCACGTTTCAGGAAACTAGAGCTATACCTCAGCTTCTTTCTGTATATCTATATAATGACTTATAGACATGTGTCTTATAAAATGTGTATGAATTAATTTAAATTTTGCTTGTCAAGTTTTCTAATTCCGATATGATACTGTATCCATTAATTTCGGGTATGGATAAAGGAAACTAATCAAGGCTGTTCCTATGGATAGAAATTCGTTGTAGTTAACACTGGTAACTTACTGATGAAGAAAAAAAAAATTACTTACCGTTCTATTGCAAAATATGATACATTTTTTCATTACTGTTTGTAATAGGAAGAAAAACGTATGTTGAAATACGCTGCTGCTGTTAAGAGTTTTAACGTTTGATATTAACATTATCTTACCTTATTAGGAATGTGGTCGTCAATACACTTCTGGATTTCGTTCTTTTCGGTGTTTGTTATATCTTTTGCTGTTTAAACAATGAATAAGCAAAATTAAATTATTGGACTTACAAAACACTTGAATTTGAATTATTTTTTAATTTGTGTTTTATTTATGAATTATTTTTCAGATAAATAAAGCAGCAACTACAAAATAATCTTGAAGTTAAGCTAGTTGAATCTGACAATACGGGTCAAGGTGGTGGTGTTGTGAAATACAAATAAGATAAGATTTCTTCCATTAATTGATTTGGTTTGGTTTATTTTTTTGAATTTTGCGCAAAGCTACACGAAGGCTATCTGTGCTAGCCGTTCCTGATTTAGAAGTGTAAGACAAGAGCTAGGGCAGCTAGTCATCACCACTCACCGCCAACTATTGGGCTACTCTTTTACCAAGGAATAGTGGGATTGATCGCAACTTGTAACGCCTTCACGGCTGAAAGGGTGAGCATGTTTGATGTAACAGGGATTTGAACCCGCGATAATTGATTTGGAGTCTATATAGTACCCTTATCTGTAACAACATGTTTATTGATATATTCCCGTACAGTTTATATCCTGATTGAGACATGATTTGTTCTAATAATTTATACGGAAATTTGAATTTTATTTGTTCTCATGGTGACAAAATGTTAAGTTTGAGATTAAAACGAAGAATTAAATTGAAAGAATTAGATGTTTCTCAAAACCTCGTAAAAAACAAACAAAAACTTTTTTTCTTCGCGAGAGATTTTCAACCCAAACAACTAAACAAAAGTATAGTGGAAAGATTTTGATGAACATATTTAAAACAGTAAAGATAATTACCTATTAAACTGCAAATCAAGTTAATAAGTTCATTTTTGAAGCGTGTAAAATTTTTGTATGAATTAAGATAATAACTTTAATAAGAGGATACATTAGAAAGTGATCTACACAATTTTAACCATTAGAATATACAAAGAAAGTTTTAAACTCACAACACATGATTTCCCGTATATTTTCATGAATTTTATGTTCTGCCTCTGCCATAAATACCATCATGAAAATGAAAAGAATCAGAGCTACTGGAGTCTTCATCTTAAAAAATCGTTGTGTTCAATTTCTGCCGGATGCTGTAACAACGTATAGTTTGTGGCACGTTTAGCCTTCTTTTATATCCACTCTTTTCTATGTCGAACCGTGCAGGAAAAATTATAGATTTAATTTTTAAAAATTCTGACAAGAAATATAAACAGAAAGAATATGTTTTATGTAAATAAAAGTTAATGCATGTGTGAAGTGTAATAAGGTTTATGAGGTTACCTGGGAGGTAAAATAAGATAATTTTTTAAAACTTAAAACTCTGTACAGATAACAGTTTCTCTGCTTGCCACAGATAAAAGATAAAAAAGTGCAGTGAAAGTAGGAAGTTTTTATTTCGCCCCCTCGTTGCTTCTACAGCTATGTTATATAATTGTTTACTTGAATAACTGACCTTCGAAATGAACAAAGGGTCAATTAAGTTACTGAAAAGGAGTTGCATCAAGTGTAAATACAGCAGCAACAAGTATTTGTTCACAACGACACAGTGGTTCTGGCATCTGTTCAGTGCTGGTGACGCAGCATAACTTGTTATGAAATATATAGATGGGCATTAATAAAGCAAAATATCCAAAAAGGAAAAAGTAATTTGCGCTATAGATTGGTTACCCTACTGCTTCTTAGCTTTCAGAAACTATACATTCAAATAAAACTAAATGACTCTGACATACATGTGCTTTTCTTATATTTCGGCACCGTTTCAAGAAAAAGTTCGTTTAGCAAAAAACTTAATTTTACCTTCTGTTAATCGCATTTAAAAGTTTATCTAATCAGTATAAAAGCTTATGTGTGTCCGTCACCTCGCGGTTGATTCCTTAAGATAGAAGGAGTCATAAAAGCCAAAATGCATTTATCCAGATAAAATAGTTTGATTACTTTATTCCCGTTACTACTTTAGTGACAGGGATGCAAGGGAACCGTGAAGGATGGTGGTGGTGTTATGAAACCTTATAAGTGTAACGAGTGTTGATATGATAATCCTGAAGTAAATACGTAGTGTAGGATCACCTATTCTAGAGCCAAGTGCATAAAACTTATTATAAAACAGCGATTCAATTTTAAACTTAAATCGTTTCTTAATAAGTTATTTTTATCAACATTATTATATGGATACGGCACGAAATAATTTCATGAATGATCTTAGTTCTGATTGGCTCACAAAGGAATTTAAAACTCTTTGATTGTTTCAGCTGCACTTTCCTGCCTCTTTGTTGGTCAAGCTTGATTTCGCAATATTTACTTATTCCAAATAGCTATGAAGTTTAAGGTTGTAGTATACTATGGGGAGGTAGTATTATTCCCATCATTTTTAACGGGCTATATACTAGTTTATTATAATTGTATGAGTATTCTCTGGTTTTGTCATACTTGTATTTGAATGGTAAATTATATAATATTTCTGACAAAGATTATTTTAATTGTTCATGCTGAATAAATATCATATTATCATCTGGCATATACTATAAAGAGGGTTGAATACGTTATAATAATATGATTTTGGAGCTTCACCACACCCCATCATTACAGGTCATGTCGCTATGTGTGGCCATACTCTCTCTCTCTCTGATAATTACGCGTTTTGCCAATAGCTATGAAGTGTAGTTTCCCTGCCAAGAGCTCCTTGTAAGAAATTCATGTCATCATAAACCTTTCCTTCCTGAATTTTTTCCATTATCCAACAAAAGTAAAATGACAGCTCTTTTGAACAGCTCCATTGCACAGAAATCCACAGGCTCTGATTCTGGTGACTTTACTGGTATGTCTTCATATTTAATCCTTGAATACCTTATTTATCGTTATTTGGTGTAAGTGGACTTCTTTTGCTACATATATTTGTGTTTTTGGATTACTACCCGTTAAAAGACATTGGTGAATGACTTATTGCAGACTTATTACAGGGTGAATCTGATACCAGAAGTTGATCCATGTTTCTTTGTTTTCCAGTTTCATTTAAGTACAGCAGATATTTTTATGTTGTAAATTATAGAGCTTTGATGTGAAGATCTATTTATGATCCGAATTTATGAATATTTTGCATTGAAAGGGTTGTTACACATCCTTCTTAAAAGCAATAAAGTTTTAGTGACATCATACAACAATAAACCATCAACGTCAAAATGTAGTTCTGGTAAACGCCGTTCCTCCTCGACTTTATTTTAATTATGGTTGTTACTTACCTTCTGCTTTGCAAATCCTAAATGGTTTTAATATAATGTACTCAATATTGTGAAACGTTTTATATCACATTAATTTATTACTTCAAATGTTTGTTTGTTTTTGAATTTCGCGCAAAGCTATCTGCGCTAGCTGTCTCTAATTTAGCAGAGTAAAACTAGATCGAAGGCAGCTAGTCATCATCACCCACCGCCAACTCTTGGGCTACTTTTTTTACCAACGAATAGTGGGATTGACCGTCACATTATAACGCCCCCCCCCGACTGAAAGGGCGAGCATGTTTGGTGCAACGAGGTATTACCTTAAAACAACATTACGAACGTTAATCAACATATTTACTTAACTCGATGGTTTTAGTTTAAAACTGTATGTTTTAATGCTGATCTCTAAAGCTATGTGTCATAAAAACAAATAAACAAGTTAAAGTGAATTTTTTTTCCAGGTTAACATGCGCTCTCTTCAACCGCACTTATTTTTGTTCAGGTCTTGTTGAAGTACTTTCGTATATAACACTGTTTAATTCAAAGGGATTTTAGCGTTGGAAATACATCCTATTATCTGAATAGGCTGGTCGTACGCTGGCATTCCATATACACATATGTGTATTTGGACAGAGGACTTTATTTCCTTCATTGTAGAGAGGTCTCGTTTTCACGTGTTTCAAAGGTTCTGATTATTGAATATATATATATACACTCGTTCATATCTTGAACAATTATTTATATAGGTGTTACGTGATGGGTTTATAATAGGAATTATGTCTTTAGATTCGAAAACACTCTGAATCTTACTCGTGGTATGAGAATAATTATCATGTCAACCCGTGAATAATATTTTATTATAATTGTTTTGTAAGTCATCAGAGTGTGCATGATAAAACGACAGTTAGTGGATAACATGACACTTTGTTGCCATTGGCAGTGAATATTATTGAATGATATTGTTCTCTTGTGTTTCTATGATAACTAAGAATTTGTAACTTCTGATCTCTTGATAAGATTAGTGTTCTACTGGTCAGGCTAAAGGGTTAATCCAATAATCATCACTTTCTTCTCTTCTTAAACTACTGCAGAATGTCAGGCGCTGACCATAAGTGACCAACGAACTGGTGGAAGATCTTAGAGCTGGAGATTATGATTTCAGGATGGTTCCACAAGATGTTGTTAGTTTGTCTGCACTGTTTGATCCTCTTCCACTGGAGTCTACTGGTCGAGGCCTTTCCTTGGGACCACTAAATCATATTCAAGGCATCTATATTGTTTAATAGCAGTTCTTCCTCCATGGGGCATGTGGACAATCTTTTTTAGTAAAGTCTTCTTAAAGCTCAGGAACAAGATAACAAATGGTCAAACACATGGCTTTGTCTATATAGAAAACATTGGTATTAAAAACTCAAGTCAACTCAGTCTATGATAGGTAAAAGTTTTATTAAGCTTTCACGGTGAACAGGCGGAGACTCAATCATTTCTAAGAAAAGTAATGTCTTCCTGTACTGATGGCAATTGCACTCAGCTCTATACCATAAGAACACATCTGTCCCAAACACTAGTAAATGTTTTATTCACATAGCTTTCACATAACAACAAACTTATAGAGTTGGAGTACAGCGTGTTGTTGAATATTACAACATCTAAGACGCACCACACTTTTAAAAGGAATTCGCAGGATAAAAAAACTGGATGAGAATTAGAAAAGAGTAAATATGTTTTAAAAGAGTTTATTAACGAATCAGAAAGGCCCAGCACAGCCAGGTGGTTAAGGCACTCGACTAGTAATCCAATGATCGCGGGTTCGAATCCCCGTCGCACTAAACATGTTCGCCCTTTCAGCCGTGGGGGCATTATAATTTGACGGTTAATCCCAATACTCCTTGGTAAAAGAGTAGCCCAAGAGTTGGCGGTGGATGGTGATGACTAGCTGCCTTCCCTCTAATCTTACACTACTAAAATAAGGACAACTAGCGCAGATAGCCCTCGTGTAGCTTTGTGCGAAATTCTAACGAAACGAATAAATTTTTAATAATATATTTAAAATGAAATATAATAAAATATAGAGAAAATATAACATTTTCACTACGATAATGTTACTCCAATATTTCTTCTGACTCACTGTTATTCTTTGAAGTTGAAATACCTTCATCGCTTGATTCACTACTGTTCAAAAGAATGTCATCTTGCGTTCCATCTTCTGCATCTTCAAAATCTGATGGCAATTTTTGACTAATTGTTGCCTTCGACGTAATGATAAACCTTTTATGTTCATAAATTTCTCACACCAGCCACAACTAGTCTTGAAAGAAATACCACTGTTTCCTGAACATTTTTTATTTTTAACATTAAGACTTCTCTCATTACAGACAGTCCTTTATTTTGTAACTCTCTGAAATATGTTAAACAATGTCTTCATTTTCTTGGTCCAGAAAATGACTTTACTCTTTTCTTACAAGAAAACAACTTCGTTTCATACAACGCTAACGACGTACATTTGCCTCACTCACTGTACATTTTTTACCGGCTGCACGATTCCCAATCTCTTCGGCACACAAAATACCTTTTGTTTTAAATTTGACATCTTACGTAACACGTTTTTCTATGGGTAAAAAACGCAATAAAAACACAATAAAATAACGTCTGAATAACAGGAAAGTCAGACAAAGACAGAGGACGGTGATATCCAACTACATCGCTAGAGGCACTGACATCGGCAAATTTGAAGTTTTGTACGTATTTTTTCAGTCTTTCTATGATTTTTTAAAAAAAATATAGTCCAATATGTTTGTCAATGCAGGATTTTTTCGAAATTCTTTGTTATTCAAGGAAAATAATGTTTTCAGACTTTCGAAGAGTGAAAAATAATACCTCGAATTTAAGACGCACCCTTATCTTTAGTTCGGAAAAATGTGAGAAAAGGTGAGTCTTAAATTCGAAGTAATACGATATATATTGAGTACTGTATATTAAGACCATTTTGAATGTTCACCACATCTGATGACTACGTACATTGAAAATAACGTTGCATCATAGTTTCAATTGGAAAAACAAACAACAACTCCGTCATAAGACTGCCGTGTTCAAAGCACATCTTCCTCTACCTATGTCTTCTATAATCCATCTAGAATATGAAGATGATAGTTTTCCAGCGCTCAATTTAGCAATCTTAACACACAGAAATCTATAGGCTCTTCACCCATGAATCCGAACAGTTTGACGTTATATGAAATTGCATAAACACCATTTCATTTTCCAGCTGCTTAGTGTGAGAGTTGAACACAAATATTATGAAAGTAACTTTTATGCCCGAGAAATGATTTACTTTTCCAAATAGAGACTCTTTTGACTATATTGTATAACGTTGCCTGGGAAAATGTGTTCCGCTTTTACCACTGACTCCTGTATACAGAAATTTTCATTAGTAATTATGATTGAGGTGAACATTGTTGCAGATCTTCTTCTGACTGGTTCTGGCACCCCAAGTTGATCCATATTTCTGTCATTTTATACAAGGGATATTTTATCTTGTAAATTCTACCTCCTCAATCTCAACAAATATTTATGTTCTGAATGTATGAACATTTCACATCAGAAAGTGTCGCATATTCTTCCAAAAAAAGCAGAGTTGTTGATGACATGATAATACGTACAAAATGAAAGGTAATGTCAAAGTATTCTCCTGATACGTGCCATTGTACCTCGAATTTGTATCAGCTTTTACTGTCGTGTTACTTGGTATGCTGTATATTTTAAACTGTTTTAATATAATTTATTTAACCCTCGGAACAGCTCTCTGAACAAACTAGACTGTGGTAATAGTTTTATCAGTCAGTGTGTAGAGCTATTTGACATACACGTAAGTTTTCAGCATTATTATGTTGTTAAAATAAACTTCAATTTCAATGAAGAAGAAGCTACAAATAGATATTTTACACTTTTTCTTTTCTATAATGATCATAATTCTGTTTAGTTTGAGGCCGAGTGTTATTTTTCTATAATGATCATAATTCCATTTAGTTTGAGGCCGGGGGTCATTTTTCCATAATGATCATAATTCTGTTTAGTTTGAGGCCGAGTGTTATTTTTCTATAATGATCATAATTCCATTTAGTTTGAGGCCGGGGGTCATTTTTCCATAATGATCATAATTCCATTTAGTTTGAGGCCGGGGGTCATTTTCCCATAATGATCATAATTCCATTAAGTTTGAGACCGGGTGTTATTTTTCTATAATGATCATAATTCCTTTTAGTTTGAGGCCAGGTGTTATTTTTGCAAGTCAAAAATGTTACACCTGAGTGGCTAGCCCAGTCGGCAATCATATAGAACAACATGTTTGGCGACAGGGCATAGACTCGCAACCCTAAGATTGTAAGTCGATCTCCCTAACCACCAGGCGATGTTCAACCAAATATTTTGCACAAGTTAATGGAATCAAACAGTGAAAAAAACTTACAATCTAATCCACTTTATCGTCTGAAAGAAATATGGACAATCAATAATAAGTGAAATAATACCTGATTTCACAAATGAATTCAAAGTTATATTCATGATAGTCACCGCAAAACTACACTGATCAAAAATAGTGTCAAAATAAAGCATTCAGTAACGTATGAAAAACTTTGAAAACAATTCAATCATTGAAAAAATAATAATATTTTTAAATCATAAGTATTCAAAATTATAGGCACATCAAGAGTAGCATCTTGTGAGAACACATGCATTCAAAGGACAATGACAAAAACTATCCCAAGGAACAACATACAACATAATCAAGAGAAATAACTGTCTTGAAAAAGTCATGAATTGTGTACACTATTTGTTTTTACTGCATATTATTTCAACTATCATATAGCTCAAGCGATTGGAGAATGAAACTGGTATTCATGTTATTCTACAAAAACGTAGTTGTCAAACTTCTTGAAGTAGCAGCTATGGATTTCTGTCAGATTCAACTGTTGAAATCAGCCTAGAACCATCTTTCTTTTACATCAGATGGCTTATGGAAAGCAAGAAAGAAGGAATGGCGCGTTTCGACCATGACATTCTTAAGATGGAGTATTTTGCATTGGCAACTGTGCGGTAGGGTTACAGTGACAAGATGTACAGTCGTCAGATAAATTATGACAGGACACGGAGTCATCAAATATATAGTTTTAATCCAACACTTCTAGTCTTTATTGACTATTCTTCTGCTGAAAGTTTCTTATATGACTCTTTACGAACAGTTAAATAAGTACTGTCAGTTTATTACTCCTCAATAGATGAAATGATATCATGGGACGTAGAGCCTTCGTCATCAGAGTAATGTTGTTCATTCGCCTCTAATGATGTTAAATTGAATCTTGTTAGCATGTTTACGTGCATGAGCGAGCGTGCTTTTGTAATTTATAAGTCACCTCACTAAGATATCAA
The DNA here is from genome assembly GCF_004210375.1 of Tachypleus tridentatus. Taxonomy (NCBI): domain Eukaryota; kingdom Metazoa; phylum Arthropoda; class Merostomata; order Xiphosura; family Limulidae; genus Tachypleus; species Tachypleus tridentatus. The sequence continues at coordinate 102,318,111 of NC_134837.1, read as the reverse complement.
TATGTGAGATATGTATAAATGAATCTAAAATCCAGATTTTAATGGCTGAAGGTGCTCACCATATTACACCAAGATTTAATAACGAGAAACTCAAATTGAGGCTGTTAAGGTTTATAAAGAGCTAAAATGAGTAGCTTAAAATTTATTATAATTTTTACACAGTAACAGAAGTACATCATTTCTGTAAAATACCTAAAGAGCTAAAATGAGTAGCTTAAAATTTATTATAATTTTTACACAGTAACAGAAGTACATCATTTCTGTAAAATACCTAAAGAGCTAAAATGGGTAGCTTAAAATTTATTATAATTTTTACACAGTAACAGAAGTACATCATTTCTGTAAAATACCTACCTGCTGATGATGACAAAACCCATCTCGAAACGTTGAACTTGCATTATCGTGTTAAACTTCTAATAATGTTTGCTTCATTACCCATTCGAGCTGCCTCTAAACGTTAATGAAAAAAATCCAATTAACAGACTCAAATAAAATTCCGTTATGTTTTATAATATGTTTTTCTTACGCATAGATATTTAACTCATTGTAACGATTCATATTATTGTCAGATGCAGCTATTTTACAAGCACATTGTTCCACTTATATAACTATCAAAGCACTGCTTTAAAATAATCGCACCTAGTAAAGAAGAGTGGATCTATGGTACTGCACAAAAAGTCTAAAATAAAATAAACAGAAAGATCGCGATACGTTTTATGAGAAAAGGATCTCGTGTTAATTGAGAAAAAAATCAGCGTTAAAAACCTACCCACTATATTTACGTTGTTTCACAGCCTACTTATACCACTTGCTTCACGCATGTTTAGTGATAAGTCTAAATTATTCGGTGGTAAGTTGTTAGTACAGTAAAAAACAGAATTAGTCTTCACACGCAAGTTTCACTCAGTTTCATCTTCACACATTTTTATTGACAACTATTTCACTATCATGATTGCAGCATAACAAAGAAATACTGACAAGTGTTTGGTTGTTAGTGTTAAAATACAATAAGTCCTGTAAGTCTGTAAAAGTATTGTAAAGAGGAATAAAATTTAATTATTTCAAGAAAGTTTGTTTGTTTGTTTTTGAATTAAGCACAAAACTACACAATGGGCTATCTGTGCTCTGCCCACCACGGGTATCAAAACCCGATTTTTAGCGTTGTAAGTCCGCAGACATACCGCTGAGCCACTGTGGGGCGTATTGCAAGGAAGACAGATATTATTTATTTACACTGAGCATACCCATACTATAAGTGAAATATTTTTACTTAAACTTATTAATATTAAATATATTAAATGTATTTGTTTGATTTACTTAGGACTGATAAATACAAGCTCATAGAAAATATAGTCACGTTGAAACCACGTTACTTTCAAGATGTAAAAATATTATTATCTTCGTGTGTTTACAGGAATAGTCTTTGAACTTGAGTGTTAATTTTCAAATAGTGCTAGCACTACAGCATAAAACATAGTGTACTTTAATTATGCATTTGAAAAATATATCTTTCATACATTTTATTTCTTGTTCAAATATGCAATCATCCAGAAAACATTAAATAAACATTCTTATATCCAAAACATATTAAATACTCGTTTCTGCATCCAAACACTTTAAATAAACATTCCTTAAAATAATTTTATCCCAGATAATATGTCAGAAACTGCAAATTTACAATCAAATCAAAATGTCTTTCCTTAGTTTGCACTCTATTATTTTCATACTTTGACATATTCAACCTCAATAAATATTACATGTGTGCAACCATCTTACTTATTGCATTTGATTTTACTTACTTGTTCTTAAAAGTGAAATTATAACGCATAATAATCGAAAATCAAGACATTTCACTTATTCGTGACAATGGCCACTTTCAGTATGGAATTTGTTCTTAGTTCCCTCATACTGAGGTTTCATAACACTGTGAGAAGTAAGAAGAAAAATGAACAGAGCTAAACCAAGGAAACTACAATCCTGTTTTATGCACGAGTAACTTTTATTTTTTTTAATAAACTCAAAAATTGCTAAATAAAATTCAGTGTAAATTATAGTACCTTATTTTTATTTTACACACTTGCAGGAAAGTTGGGGATTGGCTGGGTCAAATTTTCATATGAATAGTTGCTGGACAGAAGCCGTCACTTTAGCAACAAGTCACGTGGAGCGCAACTTTATTGCTGTGACTGAACTACAGCTGGCACGACTCATAACGTTTTGCACGGTATCAGTAATAAAACATATGTAAAAGCTCTTGGTTAGTTAATCTTGACGACAGTTGACTTTCTAAGACATTAAATTTGTCATTTTTTTCATTTAAGCTGTATTAATCTTTTGCGTACGCTCACATCTTAACAGTAAGTCAATGTTTGTGAAACCACAGCCAGTCAATTCAACTGTAACTCTTTATGTTACAAAACATGTATAAACATAAATTTTAAAACAATTCTTTTTAACTTGAAATTACGCACATTTATTCTTTATTTTTAGATCTCTGCTATAAAAATCACGCACACGTCTAATCGTTAAGTGGAAGTTTCTATTATAAATTCACAATCAGTTCCTCCGTTAAGAATTTCTACTATAAAATAAATATTAACACTTTCAGTTTTTTCATCTGTTAATGCAATACTAACCGCTGTTAAACTATCGAATAAAGGTGTTAATTTATGTGTATATTTATAATTCTGAAGTTTATCAGCTATATTTACAACGCAATATGCTCCTTTCCAGAATTATTAACAATTGATATTCTTTGCATGATTCAAACGTTTTAGAAGATGACGCACAGCCAGCATGTCCTTGCATTGCTGGCTTTTTTTTTCTTATTTCTATGAGCTATTCACATTTACCAGTCGTCACGTAGGTTTGTGCAACTATGTAAACTCGAGCCAAGGTTTATTTTCTTTTGCCAAGCTTTTCTAAAGCTTTATTATTTGTAAAGCTTTACACTAAACAAATTAGCATAATTTTTCTGAGTGCACAGTTGGTCTTGTTCTGCAAGTAACTCATGTTTTTTTTTTTTGCTTCACTCTTCACCAACAATAATGAATCATTCTGTTTCCGCTGCCATGTTGTTGTTTTTTCTCTCTCTCTAGCGTGCCCACTACTAAATATATTACGTTGTAAATCCCCATTAGGACTTATAAACTTACAAAGTTAATAACATGGGTATGCAGTTGAAATACTTTCATGAATACGACCTATTAAAACATTTAGCGATATACAGAGCTATTTATGAACAGATTATAGAAACTAAACATATATCATATGTCAACAGTATGTGACTGCATGTTGAATATGGAAACGATGCTTAGTGAACCTAAATGTAAAAGATTAAGAAAACTTAATAACATAAGATTAATGACAATTGGCCAGTGTTTTTCTGTGTCACGTCCATTTAGAGTTATAATGCCCCAGTTATTCAGTTTACAGCAAAAACAGGCATATTATTGCAATATTTGATTTAGGTAAAGAACGTTTATATGAAACAATATAAATGTTTATTAAATCTTTATTACACATTGATAATTTGCTGAATATAATTTTGATTCCTACTTTTACCTGAAATGTTCTCGTAAGTGCAATATATTAAGAAATAAAACTTACAAATAAGTTCACGTCAGCTGATAAAACTAACACCATATAAGCCGAAAAATACAGTTTTGAGAAGTGAAGAAAATGTAAGTGAATATTCTAGCTGAAAACTTGAATAGCAATAAGCTGTCTGGAAATTAAAAAGTGTTGAGGTATATGATAACCAGATAACTATATCAAATGTTGTGCTGTTTAAAATTTTTCTATCTACGTCATAAAATTTATTAAACGATTATATAAGTTTCTAATTCTTATGTACCTAGTTCCATTTACTTTATCATTTTAAGAATACATTCAAAAACCACACTTATTTTCACATATATTCTCGCTCTTATTTGAAATAGAATTTACACAAAGAACACGTGAGTTTGAAAGTACATTTTACTTTTTAGAAATGTATTTTCAGAGTATTAGAGGGTGTGTGTTTTCTTACAGGAGAACCACGTCGGGTTATCATCTGCTATGTCCACCGATGGGAATCGAACGCCTGATTTTAATATTGTAAATGCGTAGACTTACCATTGTACCATTGTTAAAGAGAGAAAACATATAAATTAAATTTTCTCTACGATATTTTCTCAAAAATATCAGTACGTTTTTTTGTTAATATACATAACAGTTAGACATTACTAGTGTTAAAAATAAGAACGTGAGAGTAAATAGCATGACTAGTGCACAATATATAACGAAACAAAATGGATGAAATGAAAATTCGAGCATCTCTAGTTTGGCAGACATAAAAACGATTCACTCAGTCAAAGAAAATGTGTTGACAGTCGAAAACTAAGCAGGAAAGTAGTGGAAATGTTTACAAACGTAGAAGAGAGTGTTTAGTATGTTTAATTAAATTCCTGGACAGCAATAGTACGAAATAAACTGAACTCTGAAATTTAAAAAAAACGCAAACATTTTCGATCTTGACCTTTGACATAGATTTTATATTTATAAATATATATATACTTTTACCTTTAACCAATTTTACTGAAAGCTAATTACATCAGTTTTAAATCTCTAGATTGAATGCAAGTGGATCCCGAATGCAATATAAGTATTTTGGAAGTAACAAACAAGTTTTTACTAGTCTAAATCTCATATTCGGTAAATTGAATCATCATTGGCTAAAGTAAGAATACAGCTATGTAGCATTAGTTTACGCCACACAAAGTGGTAAAATGGCATAAGAGGGCGCTGCAATTTTAGGGAGATGTGACATCTTAGTTTCAATGATATCACTATGTAACAAAAGTTTTTTCCTTTTTCTTGTTCCTGGGCAGAAAGTGTTATTTCCCAATAGCTTAGGCCTAGAGTAAATGGAAAAAAACCTATTATTTTCTTCAAATTTGCTTTTGTCACCTGGGTAATGAAATTTTTAAATTTACCCATTTTCCAGAACATTCTAAATAGATTTAGTGCTGAGTAGCTGATAGAGGATTTTCTCGAACTTACAAGAATTTTTAAGAACCTTCTAGGATGGTGTAGAATCTACTAGAATTTTCTAGAACTGTTCATGGTAATATATAAACAGGGGCTCACCAATTCAGTTTAGTTCTAGCTGCATAAGTGAACACATACACCTATCTGATTTTATCAGAGATGGTATTAAGAAGCTGCAAGCATTCTCCAGACGTTTAGACCTTTTAAAATTTAAATATCTTTTACGTTATTTTTTTTCAATTAACATAGTATAGAAAAATATCACATATAAGATATTTTGCATGAGCCTCTTACACATGTGTTGTGGATGAAATAAATTTATTCTTCATAATAACAATTTTATTTTGCTCTTTTGCAGGATGGTACAGAGGGGAAAGGAGAGCCATGAAGTTTGCTATTCCAAAAATTTGGCATGAACCTGTTGACCACTCAAGCAATTGTAACTTTGTATGGTGGACCCTTCCAAACATCGGTCTGGCAAGAATGCATCTGCTATTATGTATCCGAACTTTCCATCATCCATTGCCTCAGTGCCACACTACTCTGAACTCCCTGTACCCAGAGGGAAAGCAGCCATCTTCAGAGCACGTGTGTGTGTGTTTGTGTGTGTTTTTCTTTTAGCAAAGTCACAAAGTACTGCTCAGCCCAGAGGGAATCGAACCCTAATTTTAGCGTTGTAAATCCGAGACATACAGCGGGGGCACCATCTTCAGAAGAGAGCAAGAAATCAGAAGAGGAAGTAGACGTTGAAGATCCAAATTACAGTTTCAGAGGTGCAGCTGGTGAGAGAAACCCATACTACCCCAACCAAAGAGACCTCAATGACTTGATCAGAGATCTTGGTCTGACAAAGTCAAATACCGAGACTATATTTGGGGGGTGATACGAGAAAGTGATTTCCATTACAGTCACAAATCTGGAGAAACTACTCACTTCTAAACATTTTGTTCATTTTTGTATAAATTTAGAATAAATACATGTAAATCTTGATACATATGTTGTTTATTCAGACCTTATGTAAATTAAAATGTGCAAATTTGCTCGTTTTTACATAGAAAAATAAGTTAATTTCTAAATTTCATTATCCAGGTCACAAAAGCAAAGTTTAAAGGGAATAATGGCCATTTTCTGTACTTTTACAACATAAGCAATTAAGAAATGACATATACTATCCAGAAACAAAATTTTGGTACATAGTGTATTCTAAATACAAGGTGTTGTTAGGAGTCATAATTCCAGAAAGCGGTACTAAAGGGCACAACTGTTCTAAAGGAGAGAGTGATATCATAGTTTGATACCAGATGTTTTTGTTTGTGTAGGCGAAAAATGTTACTAAAGATCTATAGATGGGTTGTGTTGTTAGGCATGTTACATGAGTTTTGCTACTAGATGGATAGTTTTGCTAAGGATAATGTTTCTACAGGCAGATGGTTTTACCAGGTGTGTTTTGTAAAGGTGGGTGGTATTTCTATAGGCGGACAGTTACAATACTTTTTTAGGGCTTGTATACAAATTTCCACTTGTCTCAACTTAGGTTTATAGTTTTCATTCATTTATATGATATAGTTAATGTGTTTTACAAAAGGTGGATTGTGTTACTAAGATTAGTGTTATGAGGGCAGATGGTGTTTCTATAAATACCACGGTGGATAGTTCAACAGAGTAATGACTTCGTTGGAATGTGTCTCATCACGTGATGAAATCATGGACACTGTACTCTAGGTTTTATTACATGTTCTAAAGAGTTACAAGTAAAATCATTATTGAGACAACTATTATAGCATAGTGTATTATGTATGTAAGTTTTATCAGACATTATTATTGTACAGCCAATAATTTATTTTACATAATTTTTACAATTATTTTTCCTGAAAGAATTATATAATAGCTAATGTTTTGTTGTTCATCATCATTCTACAGCTGATTGTGTTTTTTATGATTTAGTACATATTTCACATACTGTAGTATAGACTTTGCTTCTATACTTCGGCCCGGCATAGCCAGGTGAGTTAAGGCATCCGACTCGTAATCTGAGGGTCTCTGGTTCGAATCCCGGTCGCATCAAACATGCTCGCCCTTTCAGCTGTGGGGGCGTTATAACGTGACGGTGGTCAATCCCACTACTCGTTGGTAAAAGAGTAGCCCAAGAGTTGTCGGTGGGTGATGATGACTAGCTGCCTTCCCTCTAGTCTTAAACTGCTAAATACACTGCAAACCATGTGTATAGTTGTGTTTCCACTGGTATATCTAATTTTCATAAACAGTTAGTAAACTCAAACTCATCTTGCTGCAACTAAATATGATAAATGAATGTCTTAGTCTTTGACTAGTAACATTTTATTGTATAACTTGTTTAAAACAGTAATAATTATCATTTTGTTATTGTCTATATAACATTCACTAGAAAAACAATGTAGTTTTAGAGTACAGCTTATAAGCGAACTTTATTTATGCGTAAATCAAAACATTGTAACGATTATCTTGCACAATTTTATTATTTATACTAATATTCTCTGATAGGTTCAACTCAAATGGCGTTGATAAACTTTGATTTTAGGAAATACAAAGGGCCATTGATAGGAGAGATCGTCACATGGCCAAACAACCAGTCCCTTGTTAAAACTGACAGAATGAAAGCGTTAATAGCATTGAAAGATTTGAAATCAGAAATTTTTGTAAGAGATAGGCTTGCATCTTTCTGACAAGATATGTTATATATAGTTTGTAATGAAACGCATGAGACTAAGGTATGTCACTTTGTAATGGTTCAACTCCTTCTGTTAAATATTTATTGACAAATCAAAAATTCTTTTACACTATATTTAATATTCTTAGTTCACATAAACGCCAAATACATTTTTTTCACAAATGAACATAGTTTATCACTGAAATAGATTCGACACTCATAACCTTAAAAGAACCTTTAATTATAAAAAAGTCATTATTATTTCCCGTTTTACAAATACCACATTATCATTACAATAAAAATCTAGAATCACAGACTTGACATGCATACTGAAACATTTGTTAACAAAACTTCAAGACACATTGACATATCATGAATATCTCAGCTAAAAGAACATAGAATTAGCTTTTATACATTTTTTTGTACAGTCATGTGAAAAAGTTCGGACACCCTATGAAAGCCTGTGTATTTTTGTAACGTTTTTGGATATATAGATATTTAATCTCAATTTCGACAATACTGAGAGATTATAGGAATATAACTAAACAATTAAAACTGAAGCAAAGACTTTTCAAGATCTTCTGTAAATGTAATTCTATAAAAATGCAAATTCTATCTAAGTAAAAAGTCAGGACATCCTACCTCCTAATAGCTAGTGTTACCCCATTTGGCTGAAATAACTGCAGTGATACGCTTCTTGTAGCCATCTACCAGTCTCTGACATTGGTCTGAAGAAAGTTTGCCCCTCAAACATCTCACAAATGAAAGAATTCTGCATTGAGGGGTTTCTTGCAGTACAGCCCGTTTCAAGTCATCCCACAGCATCTCAATGGGATTAAGATCTGGGCTTTAACTCGGCCATTTCAGGACTCTCCATTTCTTAGTTTTCAGCCAGTCCTTGGTGGATTTACTGGTATGTTTTGGGTCATTGTCGTGTTGCAGGGTCCAGTTCCGCTTCAGTTTTAATTTTCATACAGATGTTCTCACATGATCCTCAAGCACCCTCTGATACACAGTAGAATTCATGGTGGATTCTATGATTGTGAGCTGTCCAGGTCCTACTGCAGCAAGGAAGCTCCAAACCACGACATTTCTACCTCCATGCTTCACAATTGGTATGAGATTCTTTTCCTGAAATGCTGTATTTTGTTTACGCCAAACATGTCCTGTGTTTTGGTGTCCAAATAATTCAATTTTGGACTCATCTGTCCAAAGAACATTATTCCAGAAGTCCTGGTCTTTGTCTACATTCTCTCTGGCAAACTTCAGTCTGGCCTTGATGTTTCTCTTAGAGAGCAAAGGTTTCCTCCTTGCACACCTCCCATGCAAGTTAAACTTGTGCAGTCTCTTTCTGATTGTAAAGGCATGCACTTTCACATCAACAGTAGCCAGAGCCTGCTGTAGGTCCCGTGATGACATGTTAGGGTGTTTGGAGACCTCTTTTAGCATCTTGCGGTCTGCTCTCGGGGTGAACTTGCTTGGACGACCAGACCTGGTCATGTTGGCCATTGTTTTGAAAGCCCTCCACTTGTTGACTATTTTCTGGACAGTGAAATGGCTGATTTCAAAATCTTTTGGGATCTTTTTATATCCCTTATGAGACTCATAAGCTGCTATAATTTTCTTTCTGAAGGCCCCAGACAACTCTTTTGCTCTCACCATGGTGTTCACTCTCACATCAACAGTCAGGAGCACACCAAACTAAATGTCTGAGATTTAAATAGGGCAAGTCTCATTCAAAATGCTGAGTAACGATCTTCTAATCATGTGCACCTGGTGTGATACACTTGTGTGTGAGTTGAGCCATTTTAAGTGGGAATAAATGTGGGGGGTGTCCTAACTTTTTCCTCAGTTAGAATATGCATTTTTGTAGAATTACATTTACAGAAGATCTTGAAAAGTCTTTGCTTCAGTTTGAATTGTTTAATTATATTCCTATAATCTCTCAGTATTGTTAAAATTGAGATTAAATATCTATATATCCAAAAATGTTACAAAAATACAAAGGCTTTCATAGGGTGTCCGAACTTTTTCACATGACTGTACATTATGTTCGTATTACTAGTTCAGATAGAGTATATGTTTTTTTATTTGTGTAGCAGTATGTGAAAACGAGCACTGAATTTATCAGGTTACATCTAATTACATCGTATTTAAATATCTTTCACTACCTAAATAAATGAATAAACGATTCAATGTGAATTAAATATCTAAGGTTTCAGTTAGTAAGCTCAGAAAACTAGTTTCCTGACTAATTCAAAACCTAAATTTCCTAAACATGAAAGAATGTCATGATAACACGATTCACTCATAGTTTTAAAGAAAATAATCAAATATATTAATCGTTAGTTACAAATCAGTGTTCAGTGATTTTGCTGTATAAAACTTACGTTTCATCATAGCCTAATATGTTTTAGGCAGATATTTATATATAAGTAAAATTTTACATTTAGCCAGCATCACACATACTATAACATTCGTTAACAAAGTTCGCGATACACTAATATACCATTTATAAGAAACACACACATCTTAGTTTATAAAATACTGACCTGTACATGGCTACCTTGGTATCTTATGATACATTACACTTCAAGAGTATCAGTTTCTAACAAGTATGTTTGAACAACTAATACAGATCTCCATGTGTATTTCTTTCATAAAACTCACGTTTTATCATAATATGCTATCATTAACATATGTAAGCAAGAGCACAGAACTAAAAAGTATCACATTTACTGAAACATTTATTAACAAAACTTCAAGAACTAGATACACTGATAAACTATTTGCAAAAAAAACATTTCAGTTTATAAAATACTAACATAGAGCTTAATGTAATAATACCTGTAGTATATATTTGTTCAGCATGTTATTGGTTAAATACAATAAATCTCTGTAAATAGAATATGAAGAACACTTCCCAAAATAAGTTGAGCCAATTTGATCATGAAATATTCCTTCATTTTAGAAACTCTACAAAACGTATTATTTACTTGAAATCCGTGGACTAGCCTCATTGTATTGTAATTTCGAACATTAATCATATTCCTTTTAAACCGGACGTATTTCATTATAGCCTAAAACGCTGTCTTCAGAACATGTAAGTAAAATCACACACTGAAAGATTTATCCACAAAACTTCAAGTTAAGAAAAAAGACTTCATGCAAAATTTATCAAAAATAAAGTGCATACTTTCTACTTTGACATTTCTAAGTATAAAGTATCTGAACGTTATTAACAAAATATTTGAAGTTTGCTGCTTCTAATGATAAAATACGTGGACTACAAGAAAATACGATTCTTTCACATTTTATAAATACATCACATTTAATATTTATCATTACAGAATATCCTTTGATATTCAGGAATAACACAAACTGAAACATGTATAATTTACAAAATACTTGATTGTCAAAAGTAAATTAACTTTTATAGAATTCTAATACATTTCAGTTAGATACAATTCTTGTACACTTTCTACTCTGTTAGGTTCTCCTGCTGATCTTTGTTCATTAGTCACATAGCTGTCATAACTGTAAGTTGAGAATCAGCTTGTTCTGTTGTTCATGCAGTATTTTAACGTAATGAAAACAAGAGCTAATATATTTTGCCTTATATATAAAATATACAGTATTATCACTGGAACAATAAAAATTTAATTATTCTTATATAGATATCCAGAATTTGTAAAGTTTATATAATTGCGAGCCCGGCTTGGCCAGGTGGTTAAGGCATTCTACTCGTAATCTGAGGGTATCAGGTTCGAATTTCCGTCACATCAAACATGCTCGTCCTTTCAGCAGTGGAGGCGTTATAATGTGACGGTTAATCCCATTATTCGTTGGTGAAAGAGTAGCCCAAGAGTTGGCAATGGATGGTGATGACTAGCTGCCTTCCCTCTAGTCTTACACTGCTAAATTAGGGACTGCTAGTGCAGTTAGCCCTCGTGTAGCTTTGCGCGAAATTCAAAACAAAACAACAAACAAGCAATAATTACGAAAATTAAATATTCACTATAGTTAACAGCAATTATGCAATACCATTTATTTATATTTCATAAAAAATCATAATTTCTAGTTGCGACCCTTCAGTAACATAGGGAGTAGAGCACAAACAGCCTTTGTGTAGTTTTGTGCTTAACTAGAAGCACTCTCGTTGCTTTAATTCTGAAAAAAAATGTGATTTGTTGTCGTTTTTGACGAAACAGAGTTAACTATCTCTCTATCATTGGAATACTGTGATATTACATTACTCTATCAGTGGAATACTGTAATATTACATTACTGTATCATTGAAATACTGTGATATTACACTACTCTATCATTGGAATACTGTGATATTACATTACTCTATCATTGGAATACTGTGATATTACACTACTCTATCATTGGAATACTGTGATATTACATTACCTTACCATTGGAACATTAACTATTGTGCAATGACATACTTTTAAGTTCTGTGATCTTACGACAAAGATCTGGTCTACAAGAAAAGGCATATCTATCCTATTACGTGAAATCAGTTTATGAAGAACATTTATATAAAATCATGTCATATTTTCACCACCGAGATAAAATATATTTCTAGAGACTGCTGGTCAAAAACAATGCTCATTATGATTAAGTTATTATTGTTATATGGAAGTGTAGTAACACTGTTCTTCTGCATAAACATCATGCATCTTTGTGAAACACGTGTAATAGGATTAAATATATAAATTAAACTGTACACATAAGTTGAGACAAGTTGAAATCTGTAAGAAAGTCTATGGAAGTATAATCATACTATCCGTCTGTAGAAACACCATTCACGTTTACAAAATACACACAATATACCTAGAAAGACGATTTGCCTATAGAAACTAAGTAGAAGCGTATGCATAGTAACACCATCCGTTTGTACAAACACCATTCTCAGTAACACCATCCGTTTATACAAACACCATTCTCAGTAACACAATCCGTTTATACAAACACCATTCTCAGTAACACCATCCGTTTATACAAACACCATTCTCAGTAACACCATCCGTTTATACAAACACCATTCTCAGTAACACCATCCACGTATAAACCCTTAGTAACATCATCCGTCTATCGGAACAGATTCTTTGTATCACACTGTGACGTCACCCTCTGCCCTAAGATTGCTCAGCGTTCATTGGTGTAATTTTGTGGGTATAATCTTATCTGTGATGACGAAAAAACCTACTTGTAGAGAAAAATATATATCTAAAAACAGCTGGTATTGGTTGAGAATTTTTTTTTTAAATAGAGGATCGAACAACGTTTCGACCTTCTTCGGTCATCGTCAGGTTCACAAAGAAACGTATGGTCAGCTATTGGTCAGTTAACTTTTTTTTTGACATAATGACGACCGAAGAAGGTCGAAACGTTGTTCGCTCCTCCACATACATTTTTTTTTGTCAACCAATACCAACCTTTTTTACATGTATATAATCTTATCTGGTGTATGACACTATAACGTCATCGACTCTATAACAAACATCTGGGGCAGCGAATCAACGCGCGCGTCTAGGGTTTCGAATAACTTTTTTTTTCAGCCCATAAGCCTATCAATGTATGTTCTTGATTTTTTTGCAAAATAAAATAAAAATCGTGTATATGAAATACTGTATTCCAAAATTATCTGTTTTAAGTTATAAAAATTTAATTTTACTAAATTGATTTTTTATTCTATAAATAATGCTTTTTATGTATATTTTTATGAAATTTTGAACATAACTCGCTGACTCCCTGAAAAACCCGTGAGAAATTATATGAACACGAGTGTGCTATTTTTAATTCTTATAGAATAAATGCTTTACTTTGTATGGACAGTACATACAGAACCTAAAGCAGCATTTAGTCGATTTAAAGTTAAGAAAATAGTATTTAAGAAAGAAGTAAGTTTAGTTAACAAAGCTACAGTTATCTTCAAACATCTGTTACCACACAATCTGCAATAACACAATTCAATCATTTACATAAAATTTCTACTGACAGACCAGCATCCAGTAAAAAAAAAACAATAAAAACTGTACGTTTTTTTCCTTTTTCTAGTAGCGTTTTTTACGGTGTATAAATAGATGCTACAAGGTTTAGTTTGGTTTGTTTTGGAATTTCGCGCAAAGCTACACGAGGACTATCTGCGCTAGCCGTCCATAATTTAGCAGTGTAAGACTAGAGGGAACATAGCTAGTCATCACCACCCACCGCAAACTCTTGGGCTACTCTTTTACCAATGAATAGTGGGATTGATCGTAATATTATAACGCCCCCACGGCTGAAAGGAAGAGCATGTTTGATGTGACAGGGATTCGAAACCGCGACCCTCAGATTACGAGTCGAATGACTTAACCCACCTGGCCATGCTGGGCCTGCTCTAAGGCTAGAAAGCATGGTTAGTAAAAACATTATACCACGTCCGAACATTAGACGAGGTAAACAGATGGCCCGGCATGGCCAAGCGTGTTAAGGCGTGCGACTCGTAATCTGAGGGTCGCGGGTTCGCATCCCCGTCGCGCCAAACATGCTCTTTCTTTCAGCCGTGGGAGCGTTATGATGTGACGGTCAATCCCACTACTCGTTGGTAAAAGAGCAGCCCAAGAGTTGGCGGTGGGTGGTGATGACTAGCCGCCTTCCCTCTCGTCTTACACTGCTAAATTAGGGACGACTAGCACAGATATCCCTCGAGTAGCATTGTGCGAAATTCAAAAAAACAAACAAACAGGTAAACAGATAATTTGAGGCAATTTCAAAGTATAGATAAAGTTTTGAATTCATGTTTAGAATGTTCTAACGACAAAATTTACTCAACTTATACAACCATTGCGTTTTCTTTTGAGTAAACGTGTAAATTTTACTAGTTCGTCATCGAACAATCTTTATGCTTATGAACTACATCCGTTAGAAACGGAAGCACGTCTCTAAAAGATGATATATTAATTTGAAAATGAGATGTTATATTGACGCAGCCAACATAATACACACAAAAACACGCAACATGTATGTACAGCAACAGATGAAAAGTGATCTTGAAAAGTAGAATTTTGGATAGCTACCGGATGTTAGATTTTTCTATAAAACAGAACTTTGCAAGAGCGAAATTTCAGTTCTTTCTTTTGAGAAAATATTATTATACACAAACAAAGAACTTTTCCAGATGAAAGCTTTGTTAACTACCATCTTTATCATCGTTGTTTTCTCAAGTTACGTGAATGGAAGTCGAGGACAACACAGAAGAGCTTTAATTGGAGTCGTTGGTGCTTTTGATACACTATGTGGTAGGTACCTGAAGACAAAAATGACAAATGAAAATGGCAATTACAATTGTCATCATTTGTCATAAAGAAACGTAATTTGATGTTACTAATGGCGCGAACATCATGTAATTGAGAACAAATTAAAATCCACATCTGGAATATTGGCCCAAAGAATCCGATACCAATTTGTTACTTCGCGTGCAAAAATTAGTATCAAAGTCCTTGTATGAAAGTTCCAAACATTTGGATTTTAGTTTAGTTTAACTGATTTACACAGTAACCACCACTAATCTTTTGTCATTAAATGTATTCAAACGTATAATTAATTAAAAGAAAAGTTTTAGTGGAGTACTTACTGAAGTACTTAATACTAAAAGAAACTTCGGGATGATTTGAACTACTTTTTATTGTATCCGTTAGTCAAATAGTGTTTTTTTTCTTCAGGTATATTTAAAATGGAAAGAGTTAAACACTGTAAGACACGCCTATTACTTATTTGATTTCAATAACATTGATTACAGAATTTTCATGCAAAATCACCAGACTGCTATCCTGGTCGTTTCTAATTTTGAACTGATACACTAAAGAGAAGGAAGTTAGTCAATACACACATACCACTAATGTTGAGATATTTAACAGTAACTCCTATAGCACACTCAAGGCTTCAATGTGTAGAATACGTTTGTGTTTAAATGTTTGTTCACCATGTTGAGCAAAATAAACTGGGCCGGACAGGGCGAAAAGGCTATCGTACTGTAGGGCTCGAGGCTCGAGTCTGGTTGGCATAAATTCTCGCTCAGCCCTTCAGAGAACTTTTCAACACACAACTTTGAATAATCCAGTTTATTACTCATTATTAGTGTGTAGCTCATTTTTAACCACGAATTTTCGGTTCATACAAACGCTCTGAGTTTTTTGTTTTGTTTTTCAAATGCAAACTTTTAAATCACAGCTTCATCATCTCTTAACCGATTTGAATTCTACTTACAGCTTTTTACTCAGTAGCTCAAAATCTTTCAACTGATGTATTTTATCCCGCCCAAAGTCTCATAGGTTAATTTATTCTAATCCTGCTTAAAAGAATTTCAGTTTGGGGGCAAGCTGGTAGAGATCCTAATGAGTAATAAACTGAATCGGGTGGGTGTATGTGCGCCCCACGCTTGGTATTGCTGGCGCACAAAAATATAGCTAATAAAAAGAAAATAAAGGTCTCAAAGATTAAGTTATTCTAATCCTGTCTAAAAGAATTCCAGGCGCTGAGGCTTTTAAGAATTCTCTCTCGTTTACTATAAACCTTGATGATTTAAAATACGAATCAGACGTTGCTTATAAAATTGAAATGCTTATAATTTTTACATTAACTCCTAGAGTAAATAACAACAGTCCAAACTAGATGAATAATTATATAAAATTACTTTACCTAAGTTTAAAATTTATACATCTTTGTACACTATTTCTAGCAAATTAAAATATTGGAGGTTTTTTCTATGAAATGAGTTTTATGAAATGATTTCTGACATTATTTACATCCTAAAAAAATTATACGAAATAAATAGTTTTCTCTGTGCGTTCTTATAGCAAAGCCACAAGTAGACAGCTGCGGCGTCCACCAAAGAGAATCGAACCCCTCATGGCACCGTTGTAAATTCGTAGAGTTACCGCTGTACCAGCTGAGGACTTTTCATCTCTCACTTTTTGTAGTTGATTCGAGGATACGCTAATATTTGTATCTCAGAACGGCTGGTATGGGAATTAACACTTTTATTGATAAGGAAAGAACAATGTTTGGCCCGGCATGGCCAAGTGTGTTAAGACGTTCGACTCGTAATCCGAGGGTCACGGGTTTGAATCCCGCTCGCACCAAACATGCTCACCCTTTCAGCCGTGGGGGCGTTATAATGTGACGGTCAATCCCACTATTCGTTGGTAAAAGAGTAATCCAAGAGTTGGCGGTGGGTGGTGATGACTAGCAGCCTTCTCTCTAGTCTTACACTGCTAAATTAGGGACTGCTAGCGCAGATAGCCTCGAGTAGCTTTGTGCGAAATTCAAAACAAACAAACAATGTTTCGACCTTCCTAGGTCATCTTCAGGTTAAGACTTGTTCTCTCCTTATCAATAAAAGTGTTAATACCCATACCAGCCGTTCTGAGATACATTTTTATTTCAAGTGTGTTTCTCGTCATCGAGAGAGACTCTAATATCTAGATTTTTACAGTTTTTCCAAACATACTAATTACGTGTTTCATGTCGCTCGATATCGTAAAATGATATGGAACAATTATATTATTACTATTAACTACTGATTAAATCAAGCTACCCACACGGATCAAAGCTAAAAACAGGTACTTAGTAATGAGTTTAGCTAATTAAACAGAATGTTGAAATTTTAATTCTTGTAATTATCAGAACCAATTGTTTCATCATTTGAGTACGCTGCCTGTTGATAATATTTTATAACAGAAACTCAGCAATAACTTGCAATGTTGAGCCAACAATCTGTCACAGTGTAAGCCCAAGAGGCTTACGTCAGTTCTATATCTATATATTAAGCTAATATTAGAGAATATTCACTCTAACTGAATAACAAACGAAATTAGATTCGAAATCTAAAATACCTCAAATTTTCAAAGATTGAGGGAGCCACTTATCTGAGTAGTTTTTCTAGGATCGATACATGTGGAATGATCAGAACGTACGATGTACATAAACATATTTTATTTTCTATTTTCAAAATGACAAGCATCCTACCGCTTAGTCACACAGATATTTTGAGAGTGTAGATTATTGTGTGAGTAACGAGTAATATTTCATTGTTACAGGTAACACTACAGGTATCAATCCTGACAGCTGCATCGATATGTTAGAAGCAGAGGTAAGATGGTGAATATGTTTAACAGAATCATAATTAAAAGCTATGTATCTTTTTAGCTTCTATGTCAAAGTGTGTAAATGAGTATTTTCACTTTGCGTAATAGAGATTTAATAATCTACACTCTAAAATTTCACTGTTTGTAATTATTATATGCTCCCTCTGGCTCAATGGAAAGTCTGAGGACTGAACTTGTTGTATAGCATTGCGCTACAAACACAAACTGTGTAAAAAACAACAACAATATATTTGAGACATTTATTTTTTGATTGTAGACCATTAAATCTATTACACAAGGACCCGCATTTTCATAAAGTAATTACGTAGATAAAAATAAAATATTTTTAACCCTGCATTCACCGTCTCATTTGATTTCTGTTTCACCGAGTTTATACAATATAATAAATTCTGAATTAGCAATCTACAGTATACAAATCATTTCGCGACAATTATAGCATAGAATAGAAATAACCACAGGGTTTCTAAAAGTTGTAACCTATAACAGACAT
The DNA here is from genome assembly GCF_004210375.1 of Tachypleus tridentatus. Taxonomy (NCBI): domain Eukaryota; kingdom Metazoa; phylum Arthropoda; class Merostomata; order Xiphosura; family Limulidae; genus Tachypleus; species Tachypleus tridentatus. Next base: position 102,299,744 of record NC_134837.1, on the reverse strand, counting down.
TACCAAAGTCACAGATTGCAACACTTTTTAACACGGCAGATACAATCAATAACATACTTTACGGTTGTTTCTTTAACGTTTAAGTCTATAACAGAAAATCTTAGTGTCCATGACAGTTACAATATACATACATAAAACAAACCTTTGAATCTTTGACAATTATAGCTTATAATAGACTTTAGGAGCGCATATTTAACAGTTACAGCTTATAAGAGACTCTACCGTTGCATATTTGATAGTTACGGTTTATGATAGACTTTATCAGTGCGTATTGGACAGTTAAAGCTCATAATGGTTATTAGCAATGCTGGTGAGATAACTGTAGTGTCTAGCAGTAAATATTAAACTGTTTTAGTAATGACTTCAAAAGTGCATCATTAAGAAGATGCATGTGTTATACAACAAACTTAACAACACTTTGATATAAGGTCTACGTATTATCTATAACACGCTTTAACAGGTGTTTCTGTTTTTTCTTACAGAATGCGACAGTCTTCAACAGCATGTTTTTACTGAATGTAACAAACTTCAGTAATGATTTTTCAACAGTTACTTCCTATAAAATAACTCAGCGATGTGTGTTTTATAGGAATGTGTATATTGCATAAAACGTATAAAAATACTCTACCAGTTGAAGTTAGCTTTAATTTCTAAATAGTGCTATAAAAGATTACTTGTACCCATGTTTACTGGCATGGCCACGTGGTTAATACATTCGACTCGTAATCCGAGAGTCGCGGGTTCAAACCCCCGTCACACCAAACATGCTCGCCCTTTCAGCCATGAGGGCGTTATAATGTTACGGTCTATCCCACTATTCCTTTATGAAAGAGTATTCCAAAAGTTGGCGGTGGGTGGTGATGAATGGATGCCTTCCCTCTAGTCTTACACTACTAAATTATGGACGGCTAGCGCAGATAGCCCTCGTGTAGCTTTGCGCGAAATTTAAAACAAACCAAACTTGGTATTAATTGCTCGTTGTAAAACGTTTTCTGTTCGAGTATTCCTTTTGTAAAGTAAAAACAACCTTCTGTATATGTTTATCACACAGTAAGTAATCCAATAATCTTATTCTGAAATATGAATAGATAGCTTTTTAACTTATCTCTTATTTCCAGGATAAAACTGCATGGGATGGTTGCTTAACAACTGAGAACTTCACAGATAACAGCGGTTTTCTCACGGCTATCTGTCAAAATCGGACTAACTTCAGAAGGGTTAGTAATGAGTTAATTAGTATTTTAAAAACAGGAAGTGTAATATAAAGACCTGAAACAACACTTAAAAGCACTTATTAAAAAACAATTAATACCTGTGTATTTAAGAATGATCGAATCATTGATCGAAATATCTTCTAAACATAAATCGAAAATAGTTTTTACTAAATCATTTTTATTTAGTAATGTCAATTTATTAATTTAATAAAATGTTAAATTTTCAAATTTGATTTATTTTTTCCTTGGTACACAGTAATTTCTGCTTGTCTTATTCAGGAGCTGTCACTAGGCCTTGCTATACGGACTTATTTGCATGTGCCACAAAAGCTTTAGGACATTAAAAGTGTAACGCGAGCTAAAAAATTTGAGAAACACTGGCTTAACAACATATGTAACAACAATAAATGTATCACATCTTTTAAGTTTCCATGAGAAACCTAAAAGAACAAACTAGAAAATGAAATCATGACATTTTTCAACTGTTCAACCTTTCGGTAAGAAATAGCCAACTGACCTCTTTTATGCTTTTAAACTAGGATATTTACTCGAGTTCTTGGAAATAACATATGTCAATTATAGAAAGTTAGACAGGTGTAAATATCTTGATTTCAATTTTTTCAATGAAGTTGTCATACGTGTATCTTTGTAGATAAATATTGCTGTTATTTCTTACGAAATAGTAACTTAATTTTACTGGCTATTTCATGGTCATTTTGTTTCCTGTAGATGAGAAGGTGTGTTAGAAGAGCCGCAAGGACAAATTGGAGAAACGAAAGAAGCAGGATTCGATCAGCAACAGTAAGTGATGACAGAGATAAACACACATCATTAGCTACCGATCTGTTGAAGAAATAGCTAAAAATCGAAAACAAAAGTATTCTTAATTATATATTTTGGAAATTACCTGATAATTAAAATCTAAAACCTGAGCTTCTAATATTTTGTGTTTTATTGGCATCTCTCTTTCTTGTAACCTAGACATTAGTCTGAAGAAGTAAAAAGCAAAACTGAGAACAAGCAGAATTCAAACCATAAATAAGCGATTTTAATTATTAGGCGGATGTTTTAGCTATCTACAATTCTAGATATAAAACTATGTAACTGACTCTCAGATTTAAATACATTGGGCAAGACTATTGGATGATAATAATAGACAGGAACTTGCGCTGGTCTCAACACTTTTCAGGCCACTTTCTGCCACTACATGACAATTTAATGAATGAAAATGTACACTGATATATATATATATTAATTGCACTTATGGTAAAAGCAAGTGAGAAGGAAGATATTATCAGTGCTAGAAAGTACAATCTCACCCACGAAATGTCTGTCATAGACAAAAATTAATTATAATATGTGTAACATGCTAGATATAGTCATTGCTTGACAAATGGATTACTTTTAATATAAATAATATCCAGCAAAATCAAACGTTTAGTCAACAGCAAATTTTCCGGAGGAGAAAATTCTTCTGCCATAATTACATTTTCTTAAATAAAAATGTAATCTCTTTATTTCAATTACAGATGGATATGGTCTATCTTACTTCCATTGCATAACATACCTACAATTATTATTGTATACGAAGTTGAGATGTGTGGCAGGTACAGTTGTTACTATATAGTAGGTTGAGCTGTAAAGTTACCACACTTGTTATTACCTACTAGGTTGAGATGTAAATTAGGTAAGTTATTATTGCATACTAGTTTAAGCTGTGACGTAGGAACAATTATTTTTATGTCCTAGGTTGAACTGTAATGTATGGACAGTTGTCATTCCATGTAAGGTTGAATTATAAAATAGTACATTTGTTACTATATACTGGATTGAACTATAAAATACAGGTATTATTATGTACCAGGTTGAGCTGTAAAGTATGAAACAGTTGTCATTATATATAAGGTTGAGCTATAAAATAGGTACAGGTATTATTATGTACCAGGTTGAGCTGTAAAGTAAGAACAGTTATTATTATATACTAAGCTAAACTGTACTTTGCATGCTATCAGTGTAGAAAGGTTAGAAGCTAATAATCATCACAGGATTACTTTAATCGTGGGTTCATGGATATTTGCAGATAAAATATTTATAATGAACGTAACGGCTTATATATATGGTTATATAAGTTGACTAAAATATTTTATTATATTAAATTCAATGATCGAAACAGGTGATAAGAGCATGTACATGGCTTTCTGAATCTGTTAAAGTATATGTTATCAAAAACTGCAAATTGTCATCGAAAATATAAGTTTTTAGTACAGTATTACTGTGGAAAATAGAAAAGAAATGTCGTTAAGTGTAATCGTAAGTTTAGACAGCATTGTTGATGCTACTTTTATTCCATAACAAAATAAATATTGTTCAATATGTGTTTTTCTAATAATAAACCATGTTGGCAGTAGAAGGACATTAATGAAAGAATTCGTAATATAATGTTTCATGTGGCGTAGTAAGTATTTTCATGAACACTAAAAAAAAGCTCGGTACAAACAGTAAAAGTAAAAATGCGTATACTAAGTAAGTTATTTTTGTGACTTTAGAGATCTCTAAGAGGTAGGAACAGAATAATCCAGCGTCGTCTGATGAGACAAACTTACTTTTCAGCAAAAATAACAGCAGCAACTAATGCAGAGGTAAGAATGTGTGTATTCGTATTCAGTTTGTTTGTCTTACCTCCTATTTCTTACCGTCAGTTCGAAAAGACGAGCAAGTGTTTCACACTTTTAGTGATACTAGAGGGTACTTAGCAGTTGACACTTTTTATAATACAAAAAGGCTCTCAGTAGTTCATACTTTTAGTAATACTAGAAGGTACTGAGTATTTCGCAACGCTTTTGTTAATCTAGGAATAATCAGTATTTTTTTAGTTTTAGGCCTAAATACATCATTTACGTTTGCTCCTTTGATAATACTGAAGATACTTTTGTTTTGTACATTTATAATACACCCTGTGTTTTGTACTTTTAGTAATATTGAAAGATATTTCATATCTCATACGTTTTCAAATATTACGGAATACTTTTCGTTTCATGCCTTAAAAATACTGGAGGATACCCAATATTGTGAAGTTTCGTGTAGAACAGAACAAATATGATTGCAAAACTTAGTAGCAGAATAACGTCCCTAATATTTTGTAGGTTTTAATATAGTGAATTGTGCTTATTTTCTATATCTAGAAACACTGAGAGGATTATATGTGGTATTCTTCGTATCTTTTGTCTCCCGCTGGTACAGCGGTAAGTCTACAGATTTACAACGCTAAAATTAGGGGTTCGATTCCCATCGATGGACTCAGCAGATAGCCCGCTGTGGCTTTGCCGTAAGAAAAACACACACAAACACACTAGTATTTATAGAAGTATCTCGCATTCCGCACATTTATTAAGGTTGCGGTTGTTCAGCATTTTCGCAGTTTGAAATACAATGGAAAATACGCCTACTTTTAATAATCCTAGAGGTTACTTGGAATTTCAATCTATTTCTACTGTTTGGAATTTTATAGTTTTATACAGAATGAAATATACTTAGTAGTTTGAACTCTTAATACTATGCATATGTCTGATATTTCGTAGTTTAGACACAATGGAGAGAATGTATTATTTTTTACTTATGGAAGTACTGTAAGACAACTGGGTTTCTGTACTTCTAGTAACACTAATACGACTTTGCTGAAGAAATGTTGGAACGTCCTTGGTGTTTCACACTTGGAATGCTGGATACTACTTTGTATTTCGCACTTTATGTAACACAGCATATAATCAGTATTTTGCACTTTTAGTAACATAAAATGTAATTAGTATTTTGCACTTTAAGTAATACAGCATGTAATAAGTATTTCGTACTTATGTATTTTCAAGTAGGTTTCTCGTCATCACGAAGTATTTTGTACTTTTAGTAACATAAAATGTAACTGGTATTTCGTACTTTTAGTAACATAAAATGTAACTGGTATTTCGTACTTTTAGTAACATAAAATGTAATTGCTATTTCGTACTTTTAGTAGCACAACATCCACATAGTATTTTATATATATTTGAAGGAACTTAATATTTTGTAGTTTTGAGTAACGGAACTTGTGTTTTCTGTTTAGTTCGTTATTTCCTATTAGGACATTGTATTTCATACTTTCCAAAAGCTCTTTGGGTAAACTAATACCTTTTAACAATAAAACGTTTTTGCATTGTATTATAACATATTTCTTTGTTTGTTTGTTTCTTGTCTCTGATTCACAAACATTTTCTTGCAGGGATGTGTGTTAGCCTTAGGAGCATAGAAGACAGTGGCTCGATCAATCGGATTAGATAATCTCGATAGCAGAAACTTATTTTCACATTTATATAATCTCTTGCTTTGAGAATTGTTCTTCATGCAATCGTCTGATAATTAATGACCTATTAAAACTTTTTGAAAATCCAAAACTGATCAAAGTTTTCCTGATTGAATGCTTTCATTTTTATTTCTAACCACAGTCCAACTTCTACTAAAAAAAAAAAAAAGAGTTTTAGTGTACAGAAAACACCAATATTTAATTAGAAGATTAAAAAAATACTGCTAAGATTTGACATGAAAGGGAAATGTTACACTAAAAGTCTTATTTAGCTAGAATGTTTAACTGCACATAATATGAGCCTTCATTCCACTGTTTAAAGCCTTAGGAAATAATACGGTTAAGGTTAAATTGTTAATCATTATAAATAATTACTAAAGCTTTCTCTTTTAACCATTTACAAATTACAATCACGCCTAGTTGCTTGATTTAGTTTTCTCTCAAGCGATGTTATCTAAGCTTTATGTTAAACGCAAAGATACACAATGGGCTATTTCTGCGCTGTCCAATCTTGTATAGAAACTCGAATTTTAGCTTTAAGCTCCAAGATTTATCTACAAGCCACCGGCGGAGGGCTATTTAAACCATGTGTGTCACATTAAATTTTTTAATACAAATTATTAAATAATATCTACAAAATCCAAACGTGCGTAAAATATTATATTATCAAGGTTGTTTCTGATAACTGTAAAATCGTTAAACTTACAATTTCTCAGGTTCTATTGAACGGTGAAATTATTTACAGTGTTCAGTTGAATGTATTTAACAAAGTCTTAGATAAATTATTTAGTATGTTATGTAAATTACAGAGAACTTCAACAGCTAATTCGTTTAACTGTAATTTAGTTTTGGTTTTTAAACAAAATGTTCATGAAACTTATAATTTCGTGTCAAATACAAATGTATTAAATCTTCGGATTCCAAGAAAGTTTTCCATTTGTATATTGCGTTAAATACTTTTACAGACAATTGACTTTTACTACTTAGGTATTTCACAGATTCTTCATAACCCAAACACCACTACTTATCCTGTGAAGATCACATACATTTTTGTACTGTTTGTTTGTTTTTGATTTGGCTTGTTTTGTTTTTAATTTCGCGCAAAGCTACACGAGGGTTATCTACGCTAGCCGTTCCTAATTTAGTAATGTAAGACTAGAGGAAAAGCAGTTATTCATCACTACCCACTGCTAGTTCTTGGGCTACTATATTACCAACTGAAAGTGGGATTGACCGTCACATTATAAAGCCCCCACGTCTGAAAGTGCGAGCGCGTTTCGAATGATGGGGATTCGAACCTGTGACCCTCAGATTACGAAATTATGCTTAGTTGTTTTTGTTCATTTTTTGCTGTTTCTGAAAATTTGTGTTTCTCCACAACTGCTTTTACGCTTATTGCACAAGCTATGTGAAACAAGAATTATGGTCGAAAAGGAAAATAATTTACATTCAGCATAAATTACGAAAAAGGGTTTTAGATTTTCAAAAGAAGAACTATTTTTCTCTTATTGTCACAACTCCTTATATTAAGCTCTTATTTAAAATAAATAATCAGGCTAGCATTGTTTTATTTTATTTCTAAAGAAATGAAAGATGAGAGAAAGGCTTCGTAGAATAGAAATTTGTGGTCAGTTTGTTTGTTTTTTTTTTGTTTTTGAATTTTGCACAAAGCTACTCGAGGGTTATCTGTGCTAGCCGTCCCTAATTTAGTAGTGTAAGACTAGAGGGAAGGCAGCTAGTCATCACCACCCACCGCCAACTCTTGGGCTACTCTTCTACCAACGAATAGTAGGATTGACTGTAACTTTATAACGCCCCACGGCTGAAAGGGTGAGAATGTTTGGCGCAACGGGGATGCGAACCCGCGACCCTCAGATTACGAGTCACACGCCTTAACGCGCTTGACCATACCGGCCCGTTTGTAGTCAGACTTCTCAAAACTGAAAAAAACATTACGGCCTCGTTCCAAATTTAGTCCACTTTTAAGTTTGTGTTTTTTCTGTATAAACGAAAATTGTTTTATAAGCTATGGAAACGTTTTAATATTTTAATCAAAATTCCATTTTCTCAATCTTGTTGTTCGTCTAAGAAATAATCACAATTAGACATTTTGTATTTAATTTTGTATTAACATTTACATTTTTTATATGTTTAAAATTTTATTTTCACAAAACTGAAGTATATCTTGATAGCTTTCTGAAATTTGATAAAGTATTTTTAATTACGTTATTTTACTAGAAAGATACATTTGATCTACGCTTTTCAAAATGGGACTCTTTTTGTCAAAACATCCAAAATTCAAACCTCGAACCTTCTGCATACCTCTGATTTTACTTTACTTTTGGAGAAAACTGAATAGCTTTGAACAATTGGAATTTTAAATTAAAATTTTCAAATTTAGAAGGTCGTTTACATCTTCGATTTAAAATTTTGTCCACCTTTAACTTCTTTTTTATTCTGGATAAGAGACAATACATTTAAGCTTTGGAATAAATTTGATATTTTTCATTAAATTCCTAATATTTTCAGTGTTGTTGGTTTTTGTTAAGAAATAATACACAATTGCAGAATAAACACTTAGTTTTTCAATAGAAGAGGCACTTCTTATTCTTGTTTGAAAAAAAAACTATTGTTTTCTGCCATGGTTCTTGGTATTTTCACAAATTTCGTGAAAATGTGTTGTTGTTTTTTCAATGAAACACGGTATTCCATACCTTTACTAATACTCAAGAATACTTGGTACATTTTATAATTTAGACGTAAGGAAAAGCGCACTTTTTTAAAAAAGCACTTTTACTAATACTGAGAACCACGATATTCTATATATTGTACAATAATGAAGGGCATCAGATACTTTATTAATATCAAAAAGTAATTAATTACAGAAGTACTAAAAATATTTGATATTTCGCACTTTTAATAATGTTTCTGATGTCTGAAACTTCACACAAGGTCGCGAGTTCGAATCCCCATCACACCCAAGATGCTCGCACTTACAGCCGTGGGGGCGTTATAATGTGATGGTCAATCCCACTATTCGTTGGTAAAAGAATAGCTCAAGAGTTGGCGGTGGATTGTAATGACTAGCTGCCTTCCCTATAATCTTACTCTGCTAAATTAGGAACATCTAACGCAGATAGCCCTCGTGTAGCTTTGCGCTAAATTTAAACCAAATGACTCTGAGTATTTAGAAGTGAGAAATGTTTTTATTTCCTATCGCTAGAGGGTGTGTATTTACTAGTTTTAGAGGTGTATTTGGCTTGATTATAAATAAGTAAAATCAATTGGTTTTTAACGTTGGGCGTCTTTTGTCTCCAATTCACGAACCCATATTTTCTTTCAGTTATGTCTTGTAGCTTTAGCGGGTTTAGAATATTTTGACCAGGTTATTCAGACAAGCTATTTTTTATATTTTTTTTTTCTAAATATTAGCATTCAAGTAAGATTTGTTTCTTTGTTAAATATTTTTGTGTTGTTTTTTGTAAAAACATTTACTATGAGTTAGTTACCACCATTAGATTCCATCTAATAGGGCCGCAATCGCATGCGGATTCTTCAACAATTATTTAAGTGAGCAGGTTGTTAGCCCACTGCACCGAGCCGTCCCTAATTTAACAGTGTAAGACAAGAGGGAAGGCACCTAGTCATCACCACCCACTGCCAACTCTTAGGCTACTTTTTTACCAACGAATAGTGGGATTGACCGACACATTATAACGCCACCACGGCTGGGAGAGCGAGCATGTTTAACGCTACGCGGGCGCGAACCCGCGACCCTCGGATTACGAGTCGCACTCCTTACGCGATTGGCCATGCCAGGCCCTTATTATGAGTACCTTAATTAATAAAACTTATTGAAAATAAACCATTTGTATTGTAGAACGTCTTTGACTTCAAATATCCAATTACTCTGCAGCATATAATTCATTGAATGCTCACCTGTGCCTAGCGGTGTGTCTACGGAACTTACAACGTTAGAAACCGAATTTCGACACCTGTAGTGGGAAGAGCATAGATGACTTATTTTGAAGATTTATGCTTAATTTAAGAAAAAAATACATTTATTTGAATTCGTCAAATACGAATTTCCTCCCAGTATATAATTCCGCAGTAAATTTTGAACCATAATAATTCATTAATTCAAAATACTTGAAGTGTTTTAGTTTTGTTTTTTGTTTGAATTTCGCACAAAGCTACTCGAGGGCTATCTGTGCTAACCGTCCCTAATTTAGTAGTGTAAGACTAGAGGGAAGGCAGCTAGTCATCACCACCCACCGCCAACTCTTGGGCTACTCTTTTACCAACGAATAGTAGGTAAAAATATATTGACCGTCACATTATAACGCCCCCACGGCTGAAAGGGCGAGAATGTTTGGCGCGACGGGGATGCGAACCCGCAACCCTCAAATTACGAGTCGCACGCCTTAACACGCTTGGCCATGCCGAGCCGCTTGAAGTGAGATTCACAGATATGTAGAGCTGTTTTAACTGTTTGTTTTTGAGCATATTTCAGCGGTGAGAAATAGCATTAATAGAAAGTTTTCTTGACTTAAAAGTATCGTTTAGGCCTCATTTGTATAGAACTTAACTTTGTAAAAAGCGACTCACGCTTTCATCTCATCTAACGTTTTATAAACGACAATATAATAAATTTACTATCAAATATTTCAGCATTCCATACTATCTTAAGTGACTATCTTTTACATTACTCTTAAGATTGAATTAAGCACTTGAACCTGTAACTGTTGAATAATTTTGACATTTGACTTATCAGGCAGATGGTAGCACTGGCACGGATTTTTCATCAAAATAATATTCTAAATAGGTCCGCAATAAGTCATCAGAACATTACAATATCAAATAGTGTTTAAGTGTTTTATTTTATAACATTATCTATGTAATGACTGAACCAGAATGTCTGAAAATGTCTGTAAATATCATAGTAAAAAGTTCTAATTTCTTCTTCTTGTTTGTTTGTTTTGCTTTTTTTTAAATAGGCCCGGCATGGTCAGGTGGGTTAAGGCACTCGACTCGCAATCTGAAGGTCGCGAGTTCAAATCCCCGTCACACCCAAAATGCTCGCCCTTTCAGCAGTGGGGGCGTTATAATGATACCCACAGTGCCCCTATAAAGTTGGTAAAAGAGTAGCCCAAGAGTTGGCGGTGGGTGGTGATGACTAGCTGCCTTCTCTCTAGTCTTACACTGCTAAATTAGGGACGGCTAGCACAGATAGCCTTCGAGTGGCTTTGTGCGAAATTAAAAAAAACAAACAAAACGAACTTTTTTTTAATTAAATGATAACTTAAAAACCAAAACTATGCTATGTCAACCAATTTGACATAATTTCAAACAAAGTATCCGCTTTCATAAGTATTATTAATAGCTATTGGTAACTTTAAAAATAAATCATAATTATAGTGTAAACGATGTTATCATTACCTCTTAAAGTTAACTTTCTTACACATTTTGGTGTTCTTTAAAAAGCCACGGTACGGTATAGGATAAAATAGGAATTACCAGCCAATAATAGATTATGAATATTACATTTAGAATCTCATTGTGTATAAAATTTAGTTATAAATACGACCTTTCTGTGTGCATTGTGGCCTGGCATGGCCAAGCGCGTAAGGCGTGCGACTCGTAATCCGAGGGTCGCGGGTTCGCGCCCGCGTCGCGCTAAACATGCTCGCCCTCCCAGCCGTGGGGGCGTATAATGTAACGGTCAATCCCACTATTCGTTGGTAAAAGAGTAGCCCAAGAGTTGGCGGTGGGTGGTGATGACTAGCTGCCTTCCCTCTAGCGTTACACTGCTAAATTAGGGACGGCTAGCACCGATAGCCCTCGAGTAGCTTTGTGCGAAATTCCAAAAACAAACAAACTGTGTGCATTGAAACACTGTATTAAAAAAACAACAACAAGCAAACAAGTAAAGAAAAAAACTTTTCAAAACAGGAAGTGAATCAATCCTTCAAAAACAATGTAAACAACATAACATGGATGACATTTGCTATATAACAACAATATAAGTATTCAATCACAACTGAGTTTAATTTATTCTGTTTTTGTCTGCTAACATTCTATGACACTGTTCATCTATGCGATTATGTAGGGATGATGCAAATACCATCCTTATTATATTGTATTATTTATGTATTCACTATTTTCTTCATTATTCAAACACAATTATTTATCTTAAGTGCATAAACATGTATTTCTTTAATGAAAATATTATTCTACACGACTTCTTTTAATACTAATCTTAAATAATATTCCGAAGCAAAACTTATGTTTGTATGCTAAGTAAAGATTATTGTATGTATGAAAGAAATTGTTTTAAGATACCTAGAAACGTCTCTTGAGTTTATAGATAAAAAACGTTATAAAACGTTCTGTAGCTTTGTTTAAAACACGTTCACATTTTCATTCTAATTGATATTTTTATTCATTATTTCAGTAGTGTTTGATTATTTTTACATATTTGATTATAAATTACAATTCTTACATTCTGAATCATATATAGTATATTTTCATTTCCCTCGTTGCTCTAGGTCTTACACAAAAGAGAAACCATGTTTACTAGTACAAAATCATGTAAACTATTTGGTTCAACAACGAAACGCTGGGTTTATTGGTACAAAGCTACATAGAGTATTTGCAAATTGTTTTTTTAACAAATGCTTGAAATACATTGAAAAATATAATGCAAGTGTATAAAACAGAACTGTAGTATATAAGTCAATCTAGATATAAATATTTTAATAATAAGTAAAGTTAGAAAGGCCAATGGCTCATAAATACATGTATACATATGTAGAGTTAATCAGAGTATTGTCATCTTTTCCAATGGCTCTGTTCAATGATAATTTGTGCCAAGCGCAACCATTTGTTTAGCATGCTAGACTTGGACCTGGCCTTTCGTTATTCGCGTTCTGTTATCACCCCCTTAGAAAAAAACAACAAAATAAGTTGCAATCAAATCTCACTTTATGGTCTGCATGAGCAACCGAACAGTTGGCAGTGGATGATGCTAACTGAATACCATACCTCCTCCTTGTTTAGTTGAAAATCAGGTCAGGCTAGTTCAGATAGTCCTATGGTAGCTTTGTATGGAATAAAACGAAAATACAAACGAAAGACACGAAGAGCTAAACATGTTTAAAATAGTGTCACCACTGAATATCATGAGAACTGAAACAAGTATGGTTTGAGTGTCACATCGTTCACACATTAACAGGCCATTACCATGGAGAAATAATTGGTGTGTAAAAACACTGTAACCAATAACGTGAATAATTTCCTTCCTCCAAGGTTTGGTTTATTTTGAATTTCGCGCAAATCAACACGATGGCTATCTGCGCTAGCCGTCCCTAATTCAGCAGTGTAAAAATGGAGGAAAGGCAGCTAGTCATCACCACCGACCGCCAGCTCTTGGGCTACTCTTTCATCAACGAATAGTGGGATAGATAGTCACATTATAACGCACCCATGGCTGAAAGTGCGAGCACGTTTCGAGTGATGGGAATTCGAATGTGCGATCCTCGGATTACGAGTCGAGTGCCTTAGCCACCTGGCCATGCCGGACACCAATACCAAGGAATTAAAACTGCTCAACAGTGACAATATTAAGAGTTTGCACAAATACCTTCTGTAAAAAAAACACAGAATATTTCTGCCAGTGAAAGCAAAATCATAAACTTCGGTACAGTTAAAGAAGAGTATAATATAAGAGCAAATTAACTGTTCATGATCTGTTTACAAGTTTGATCTTTTATCCATGAGAAAAATAGAAAATTCAATATTCTCTGATTCTACTTACCATGGAGTCCTATAGAGGGAATATTACATTTTATTTTGTTTGTTGGTATGAAATTAAGCACAAAGCTACACAATGAGCTATTTGTACTCCGCTCACCACCGGTGTCAAAACCTGGTTTCTAGCAGTGTAAGTCCGCAAACAGACTCCTATGCAACTGGGGGTATTAGGTTCTCGAAAGCTTTGCATTTTGAGGAAAGTATGGCAATACTAGTATTTTGTAAGCAAAATGGTGATACTGTTTTTTTTATTTTCTCCCTTTTGTGATTGAAAACAAATAATTATTTGAATAATACGATGCACAAGTACGAAATATAATCACCACAAAATGTATTCTAAAGTAAAATTTAACATCATAATAAAAATATAAAAGTGGGAAGTGTTTTTAAGTGTTTGATATTATTGTTGAAAAACAGACAACCATTCTTCTTTTAGGTATGCTGAATTGTGCGAACAATTTCAAGAATTTGGAACTACACGTGCATAATTAAAGCATGATTTTAAAACATTGTAATGTATATTTTTCAAAAATATTCATCCAAGCGATGACTTATTGTGATGTGTTGTGTGATATAAAAAACTCCCATTGTTTTGTATATTCACTCAAACGACATGTGATGCATACAATGTGCAAATTACTAGGTCAGAGACTCCTAATTTTGAATTGCACAACAGAGGAAAAGCAACCAGTTGGCAGCCTAAATAGAATAATTGGCTATGAGTATTATAACACACCTAGAGCTGATATCAGACGATATGTCTGTAAGCATAAGTTTCGAGCACGAGATCCTTGGATTCTTAATCTGATTTGATAACAATTACCTCACGCTCAATTGAATTGTGTCTAACATTACTTGAGAAATTTAAGATTAATATGAAATCCATCTTGACTTGTTGATGCGAACTAATGGTTAGACAGAATTCCTTAATATATTGACCAGGTACTATCGTGTATACCAATCTATGTCGTATTTCAACTGCTCCTTTAATGGCCCATTAAAATAGGCCAGTATTCAGGTAGAGCTATTGTAAAAGTGTGTTTAGTCCAATGTTCAGCTAATGTACAAATACGTTTAAACAATCTCCTAACATTTCATCTATAAAAAAACGGCTCTTATAAAACTGTAGTTGTGTATTAAGAATTTCATTTTAGATTCTTCTTTGTTGTAGTTCTGAGCAAATAAAGATTTTTTCCATCAAACATTAATATTTTGTTTCTATTTGAAACAGAAATGGTAGTTGTGACATTATCCTTCTCAAACTGGATTGTGAAGAGTTCGATCAAAATACAACATCAGTTATAGTGTTCATAAATTATGTTTATTAATATTTTAACAAATTATTCGTCTATCACGCCCTTTTATAAATAATATTTAATAAATATCATTAAATCAATTAATAACTTTCAAAACTTGATCATATTATCTTTAAAACTGGCAACATGAAAGAGCTGCCATTCGCTAATAGTTTTCAAAAAATATAGCTCAAAACGTTTACAATCATTAAACCATTTCTGACAGAAGTACATGCAACATGAACGTATCTGATCCATCAAAGATAACCTACTTTATCAGTTGTATCTCGACTTTGCCCAAGATAACAATGATTTCTTCTGATGATGATGAATGAATTTAGATTAAATTTTGTCAAGTCAATGTCTTTTGGTGTTACCATTTACATTTTATTTTGTTTTACGTCAGCTCAAAAGTAGAAGTAATCACTAAATTGGAGAAGACAAACCATCTTACCACAAACTTTAGCTCTGCCAGATAACATCAGTAACAAAGGTTTTGTGGTTGTCTCCATCGTAAGGGACATTAGACTTACATATACGTCTGAATATTTTCCATTGAAATTGGACTCTTAATACAAGTAATTTGTCGAGAAACCTTACATGCATGTAAAAATTTTGCTTATCAACATTCGCAATTGCTATAAACGAGTGGCATTTTGAGATAATCCACAAATAAATTGATTCACAGCAATTTGCTACCTGAAAAATAATTAATTTGTGTTAATTGTTAATGTGTCATATATTATGGTTTTGCAACATGAACATCAGTGTAATGCAAATGAAATAGTGGATAGAAAAATTGTTACAAATAACACTGTGATAAGACATACGAAAGGGAACCAGAACAATAAAACTACTAATACGTCTAATGCAGAAGTAACTCTTTCTTGTTCTTACGAAACTGTTAAATAAAACTTTATTGAAAGAAACGCTTCTTCAATTCAAAATATCGTACAAATTTATTTTTGTCTTACAAGTATAATACGAATGAATTTCAAGTTATACCAGTCATTAAAAATGTAGAATATAATTTATGTACTTGCAGTAAAATATCGATTAACTCTTTAACGCAACTGGTAGAACGCTGGTTGCTATGTGATAAATCCCAGATTAGATCCTTCTTTTAAGAAATCAAAAATATTTAGAATGAAGACACAAATAATAGTTTTTGGGTTGAAGCAATTTAAACAATGCGTACAAATCATATATATGACATCTTTATAACTTTGACCAAACAAACTTGTTGTTATAGGGTAAGTAAAAACCATAACTAAGTAGCCCATGCAGGCATGGAAAAAGGTCAAGTTGTTATGCCTTTCATTATTTTCCGTTTTTAGCTGTTTTAATTTTCCTTCTATAAATTCACATTTTAACTGCAAGTCAATGTTCGTGCAATCAGAATGTGTCATAAATAATATATATATACATTGTAATGGATTTACTATTTGTTATAGAGTTATTTAATTATTGACATGTGTTTTAGTTTGATGCATGTAACGTATAGTGTTGGATGTGTATTGTGCAAGTCCTGCCTGTTCTCGAAATTTATAGAAGATTATCGAGAGTAAAATCAACAATATATGTTTTACGAAAATACCAGTGTATCTTCGAATATTGTTGGGCTGTCCAGAAGTTCGTCTTAAAGTATACAAACCGACTCACCGAGACACAGATTAGATTATTGTTTGGTCGCCACAACTGGTATGCTATAAGCCTCGGAAGCAGTAATTGGGACTAACGCTTATTAACTGGAAAACTACAGAATTTGGCCAGGAACATTTGTAGATTTTGAACATTATAAACCGTTCAACTTTAGTAAATTAACTTTGGACGTCAATATTTCCACGAAGACATTAGATATCTTCCTTGATAACAAGAGAGCTTATAAGCCGCGTGAGGCCAACCAAAAATAAAGCTAGCTAACTTTCCCGTTAATAGAAGTCTAACAATATCATCTCAGAATTAATTCGCTTGTTGTGGACTCAGATCGTTCGTTGATAAAATATTCAATTCCAGACCAGATAAAAGACTCAGTATAGTTTGTAAGTTTGTAAAACTCTTGTATATACACCATTATTTGCAATTACTATTTGTAATGACCGTTGTTATGATTTATACTACTATTTGTATATTCAAATATATTTGCGTTAAGAAACAAAATTGTGTGTATCAATTTTGTTTTCAGATATCATATATTTGATACATATTGACATTCAATTAATTTCTAAACTAAACTTAAAATGTCCTCCGTTGGGACAGCGGTAAGTCTACGGATTTACAACACTAAAATTAGGGGCTCGAATCCCCTCAGTGGACACAGCAGATAGCCCAATGTTGCTCTGCTATAAAAAAAACACACACTAAAATTAAAATTTCCGGCTATTAGAAATCTTAATACGTAGTGTATGTAACGTAATAAATCGGGTACTCGTCGGAAATAAATTATAATACGTAACAACATTTGAAGGAATTCTATTTTTAACTATGTATACTTAATTATTTTATAAATCACAAGAAATACAAACTTTAAACAGATGTTTCTATCCAAAAATCTCAATCAATTCTCATATTTAAGACTCTCTATCAAGAGAAAACATATTCACATTTGGCATCGAAAGCAATACAAGATGTATAACATTAAGAAAGCTAGTGATATTGGCTATAATAAAGACTTTTATAAAATATAGCGAAATTGTTTAAATTTATCCCACATTTTCTGTGAGCTGTTATATTTAACTCTAATTTTTATTAACACATTTATCTGTTCGTGCCCATAAATGCCTCATGAAAACAAGTAATAACACTTATGACATCAGCTGAAAACTGTAGTTTTAGGAAATGAAAAAACTGATCTACTAAATCCAGTTACAAATCTACATAGTTTCTAACACAAATAATCCAGTCATTGTATTTCATCTCTTTCCAGTTATTTCATCAACTCGTGAAGTCATTGTTATTGGATTCCTCGTCAAGCTGTCTGATACGCACCGACCAATCAGAGCTGTGGGCATAGTAGAGTTTCTGCGATTTTTTCACTCGTCCGGATGTTTCTACTGAAGTGATGAAGTTTATTAACAGAGGCCAATGTGAAACATGTTAAATTATATATCTAACCTCTTTACACGCTTCATTTAGGTTGTGAACATTTTCGAAACATATTATTAGCTACAATTCGTGGCGACACATAACTTTTCCGGTTTGATAAATTATATAAAAGGAATGGAGATAAGCTGTGAAACATTTGGTGCAAAACTATTACAATAAATTGTTTGTGTGTGTGTGACTATATATAAGTTCAAGTGACAGCTAACTTCAATTTTATGTTTAAAGTGACACAGACATCTTTGTAATATACTCAATAACTTCAACAAAGTTTTATACAACTTATAGATTTCTTTCTGCATATCGATTGCAGTACTTTTAAAGATCACAGATGTTTAAGATTAAAACATAAAATCAATGCTAGACTGGAGTCTACAATATTGTTTGAAACAACAGAATATTTATAGTAACACTTCTGTGATATGACACAGAGTGTTTATAGAACGATTGTCTCAACACTGAGTTTTTACATCATTTCCTTGAACAATTATATTAGTAAAGTAAATAAACATAAAGTAATTTAATTTATTTTTATTATTACGTTTATATAATTTTACTCCTAGGCTGTTTTAATAAATTTGTTTATTTTTAAAATAATACAACCACGTTTTTTTTCAGCGTGCTTCCTTTTTTGATTATATTTTGCCTTATGGTACTCAGCATAGAGTCTTAAGAAGCTAAAAATCGGGTTTTGATACTCACGGTTGGTAGTGGTCAGGTATCGTATTGTGTAGCTTTGTACTTAACAACAAACAAATAATAATCCGCTTTTTTATTTTACCACTGCAATTTTCCATTTTAATAAAACAAAATGTACATGCGATATACACTGCCACACACACAGATCTACAGCATCGCCCAGATCTGTCGAAAGGACTTAGTTTCAGTATGATTTTTGTGTGAAAATAAAGGTTGTATTTCCTTTGCAGCTCTGTCAAAATCTCTCTCTGTATAAGATTTCCATTGTAAAATTTTTGTAACTATCAAACGGATATCAATGTGTCAGAATACAACACAAATACTTGGGTGTTCTATATTCAGACTCTGTTAGTATCACACTTATAAATCACATCCTCTACAACCGGAAACACGTTTCTACTGCATGATATACGTGCTTGAAATAAAATATTTTTTTATCAAAGAAACTAGGAGATAAGAATGTATTGTGTGTTCAATAACACTAACAAAAATCATAAAAAAGTTAAATTTTTGTATAAAACAGAATTGCGGGAAAATGAAACACCAATTCTTTCTTCAATAGAAAACATACAAAGAACGGTCTCTTTGGGATGAAAGGTTCGATAGTTACAATTGTCTGTGTTGTCGTTTTGCTGAATTATGTCAATGGACAAAATGCTCGTCAGGGACATCAACGAAGTTTAAAAGAGTCATTCGTGCTTTCAATGGACTGTGTGGTAAGTATTTTAAGATTAAATTACCAAAATAAAAACGACTGTAATCATTAGTGGTCACAATAATACGTATTCTGTATATTTAATAATGGCGTGAATACATTTGATTGTCTTTTCAGTGACTTATAATGTACAATTATTGAACTAGGTAAAAGATGCGCTTCAACTTTTATAAATGATCACATGTATTTCTTATTGCCTCTTGTATTTAAAGAATATATTTCTAAGTAAACTGAGAATGGAAGAAGGTTATCACACTAAACGTGTCTGTATTAATATAGGACTGGATTGGAAACCGATAACAAGACTTCATTAAGAGGTTAAGATGATTGTTTGTTAAACGTCAACAGTAACTGTTTTTAACATAATTTGAGCTCACTGTGTCTGAACTTGCCGGTCCGGCATGGCCAGGTGGTTAAGGTACTATACTCGTAATCTAAAGGTCACGGGTTCGAATCTCCGTCACACTAAAAATACTTGCCCTTTCAGCCGTGGGAGCGTTATAATCTGATGATCACTCCCACTATTCGTTCGTAAAAGACTAGCTCAAGAGTTGGCGGTAGGTGGTGATAGCTAACTGCCTTCCCTCTAGTCTTAAACTACTAAATTAAGGACGGCTAGCGAAGATATCCCTCGTGTAGCTTCGCGCGAGATTCAAAACAAACCAAACTTGCTTGTTAAAAAATGTTATTTTAACTCTTTAACCCTTAATGTAAAAGCTAACAATTGTCAAAATAAATTAATTAATAAATGTTAAAATAAATGAAACATGGATGATAAAAATAAAAAATACATATTTAAATAAAAATCAAGAATCAAATGTAATATAAACATATACACAACACATACTTATTGGAATGAACAAACACATACACAACACATACTTATTGAAATGAACAAACATACACAAAACATACTTATTGAAATGAACAAACACACACACAAAACATACTTATTAAAATGAACAAACACACACAAAACATACTTATTGAAATGAACAAACACATACACAACAAGTATAAATATATTCATAAATTTTGAAATAAACTGATCGGTAAACATGGCAACATAAATAGATAGATAACTATTTATTGATTTATTTCAAAGTTTATTCTTTTTTTTTAATTACTAGTTATTTCATTTCTTAATACATTTATCGATTCGTTGTTTTCGTATAAAATATCCTTCATAACTATAACAACGACAGTAAATATTTAAGCAAATGCTTTTGTTAAGGAAGAGGTAATATTACTAAGTAACGTGAATATTTTTTGAAGTTGTATTTGATATAGAATTTACACAGTAAAGCGTTTTGCTCCAAAGGTTTACCAATAGTAGTTAGTCGATAACAAATATTTGCACTGATTGCACTTGCTTGTAACCAGAACTCTGTGTTTAATTTCAAAACACACTAGCCAATTTCTTACCACTTTTGTACTATATGCCAAAAATGAAGTATTTGTTTTCTTTGAAATTGAACACACAGCTACACAATGGGCTACCTGTGCACTGCCCACCACGACTAACGAAACCCGGTTTCTAGCGTTGTAAGTCCTCAGACATGCCACTGAGGACTGAAAGAAGTAAAGAAGATATACGTGAATTCGGTGAACAAAGACTAAAGACGAAAAAGGAGGCAGCAGTTATGATTACAAAAAATTGCAAATTTCTTAAGTACAGAGAGACCATTAACAAAGTTCTGTTTAATCTGTAGTCTGAGTATACTGTATGTTCTGTCAAAAAGTTCAATCTAAAGAAACAGTCATTTACATAAACAAATTCAAAACAAGTGAACAAATATTGAGGATTACTGAACTTGATTACAAAATGACTTTTCAGTTAGCTGGAGTTAATGACCCTATAGCTATACGCTACGTCATATCCGTGTAATCTGTGATGATAAAGAGACAATGGTATGAAGTTTCTGACATAGCTTTCTTATGAGCTTCAACCTGCAGCCAAGCAGGACGATGTCACATAACAGTCTACAGTTTAGAATCGTTACTGTAATCTGATAAAGGATATTTGTATTAAAATCCTTGTGTACCATCCCCACAGGAATATTCTCCTTCCACTGGTACACGTTGCACTAAAAAATTCGTGAAAAGATTTTAAAAATGCAGATGCTTCCATTCATGTATTCTGTAAATGTTCCTGTACTTGACATTCTGTAAATGTTCCTGTACTTGCTATTCTGTATAATGTCCCTGTACTTGACATTCTGTAAATGTTCCTGTACTTGACATTCTGTAGATGTTCCTGTACTTGACATTCTGTAAATGTCCCTGTACTTGCCATTCTGTATAATGTCCCTGTACTTGACATTCTGTAGATGTTCCTGTACTTGACATTCTGTAAATGTCCCAGTACTTGTCATTCTGTATAATGTCCCTGTACTTGACATTCTGTAAATGTTCCTGTACTTGACATTCTGTATAATGTCCCTGTACTTTTCATTCTGTATAATGTCCGTGTACTTGACATTCTGTAAATGTTCCTGTATTTGACATTCTGTAGATGTTCCTGTACTTGCCTTTCTGTAGATGTTCCTGTACTTGACATTTTCTAAATGTCCCTGTTCTTGCCATTCTGTATAATGTCCCTGTACTTGACATTCTGTAGATATTCCTGTACTTGACATTCTGTAAATGTCCCTGTACTTGCCATTCTGTATAATGCACCTGTACTTGACATTCTGTAAATGTTCCTGTACTTGACATTTAGTAGATGTTCCTGTACTTGACATTACGTAGATGTTCCTGTACTTGACATTACGTAGATGTTCCTGTTTGTGACATTCTGTACTTGTTCTTGTATTTCCCATTCTGAAGATACTCCTGTACTTGACATTCTGAATATGTTCTTGTATTTCCCATTCCGTAGATGTTCCTGTACTTGACATTTTGTAAATGTTCCTGTACTTAACATTCTGTAGATGTTCCTGTACTTGACATTCTGTAAATGTTCTTGTACTTGTGTCCCTGTGCTTAACAATGTGTTTATGTTCTTATAATTATGTCCCTGTACTTGACATTTTGGAGATGTTCTTGTACTTAACATTCTGTATATATTCTTGCATTTACATTTTTGGATGTTTCTGCATTTGCTTGACACTCTGTACAGGTTCATGAACTTGACATTCAATAGATATTTCTATACTTGACATTCTGTAGATATTTCTGTAAGTTTCGATACCTGTTTTGGGCAAAGTACCAATAATCTATTGTATAGCTTTGTGCTTAATTACATACAAACTTACCTATAAGATTGTTTATTATTTTTCATCTACTGCTCTTAGAATCCTGAATAAAGGATGTTATTACAAATTTAATATTTTATCTCTGTAGCTTGTAAACAAACTGCAATCGCTTGGTCGTATATTTTAAACTTCTTTTAAAGACAGTGTAAAGCTGGCATTATATTGTATTTTCTGTTTACACTCGGAACATTCAACATTCACGAGCCTCTGACTACATGCTAATATGTCAAAGAATGCATTTTTATGATTGCGCAGCTGGTCTTGTTCAACATTACTTGACGTATGTTTCATAAGTTCCTTATTATTAAAATTAACAATCAATAGTAATGATTCGTCCTGTTTCCGCTTTCACGGAGTCGTTTATTTGATTTTCTCCGAGTTGGAAAGTTCTAAATCATCTTGTAGATGTTACATAAATGTATATACGGTAAATATAACTATCAAGGGCTACACCATTCAAACTTTTTGATATGAATAGAATCGACTGAAACATTAAACAACATATATAACTATTTATTAAGTATGTTATGGAAACTGAAAATGTGTCATGTATTACTCGTACATGACTATATTTTACATATAGAAACGGAACCCAGTGCAACGACAGAAACGCAGGAGATATAAAATTACAAAATGTAAAGAAAGTGAATAACAAAGCCTATACGAATTATAATTTACACAAGTACGTCATAGTTACATTTTATCCACGTGTCTATTTCATGTCTACTTGGAATTATAACTTTCCATTTATTCAGCTTACAATAATAACAAGTATGTGGGGTCAGGTTTCGTTTGTTTGTTTTGAATTTCGCGCAAACCTACATGAGGGTTATCAGTGCTAGCCGTTCCTAATTTAGCAGTGTAAGACTAGAGGGAAGGCAGCTAGTCATCATTACCTGCCGCCAACTCGTGGGCTACTCTTTTATCAACGAATAGTGGGACTGACCGTCACGTTATAAGACCAGAAGGAAGGTACCTACACGACACACCATAAATTTGTGGGCAACTAAATCGAATAGTGGGATTTGACAGTCACTGTTATAATTCACTCTTTGCCTTAAAGTGGTGAGTGCGCTATTGTTTGGTATAATGGGAATTCGAATCCGCGACCTTCAAACTGCGAGTCGAGCACCATAATCACCTAGCCATACCGGGTTCAAACACGGCCCAGTGGTTAAAGTACCTTACTGTGGATTCCTAACTCGCATACGGTCGTCATACTTTGGGGCCGTGTGTGCATTATAAGAGTGAGGGTCAAATCCTAACGTTTAATTAGGGTAGTTCTCGAGTTAATGGTGGATAATGTTGACTAACTTCCTATCTCTCTAGCCTATCATTTCAAAATTAGGGAAGGATAGAGCAGATGGCGCTCGTGTAACTTCGTGCAGACTTCAAGAATTATCACTACGTATGTAATTGCAAAGTTGATAGATTTAAAATATGTACTTCAAGTACATAACACAAAAATCTACTTCACCTTTTTTGTCCTTGTACGCTGCAGGGATTGAATCTAGCTTTAGCCTAATTAGTTCTAAAACTTACCACCAATCGACCATAAAACCCCAACTCCATTACTTGGTTTAAGATGCAAATAACACATTTATCCGAACGTTTTCATAAATATTTAACGTTGTGCCATGAAACTTATCAATAAACTTTAGCTAAAAAAGCTATATTATCATCAGCTGAGAACTACAATTTGAAATATGAAGAAAGAAAACCTGATACTAACTAGAGTTTAAAAAGCTTAAATAGTGTCAAACTCTCTTTGTAAGTATAAAGAGTGTTGATGTGTGTGTGTGAACATCACAATTAAGAGTTTGATGTTATTTAAAATTTTGTACTTTCTTTATAAAGTAGTAAATAACGTATCCGTTTCGACTTACTAAACGACTCTGTAATCCGTATATACATGGTTTCAGTTGTTACGGTTGTCTTTGTGAAAATAGGTTTAGAACGACATTGTGATTACAGGTTTAATATAACTTTGATTGTATAAGCTAACTTATATTTGTATATTACCATACTATCTGTATCAAAATTTAATGTGCGAAATTATGCAATGTACTTATGAGAGTCACAATTTGTGTTAAAAAACTTTTAAAGTACTACAGAATGATAAATAGACAATTAAATGTTACTGTATACAGAGTCTCTTAACAATTATTCTTATTGTTAAAACAGAAATACCATTAATACAATTTAAAGTGGCATAAATGCAATTAAAAGTAATAATAATGATTACGAAGTGCTCTTCCGAATTAAAAATGTGAAGTAGTTCTCAGTTTAGTTTGTTTTGAATTTCGCGCAAAGCTACACGAGGGCTATCTGCGCTAGCCGTCCCTAATTTAACAGTGTAAGACTAGAGGGAAGGCAGCTAGTCATCACCGTCCATCGCCAATTCTTGGGCTATTCTTTTACCAACAAATAGTGGGATTGATCGTCACATTATAACGCACCCACGACTGAAAGGGCGAGCATGTTTGATGTGACGGGGATTCGAACCCGCGGCCCTAATATTACGAGTCGAACGCCTTAACCACCTGACCATGCCTGGCCGGTGATTCTCGGTAACTTTCTATTTCTACCTACATATTAATTTTAATAAACTCATCCTTACAAATAAACTTTATCACCTGTTGATACCTAGAGCAATCTGTGTACTAGTGGCATCATAAACATTCCAGCATTCATAACATGTTTCACATGCTTTGTCAAACTCCTTTATACTGTTAATTTGAACAAAACTAAATTGTCATGTTAGAAAGTCAAACACCTTTCCATTTTGATTTTTGAATGTATTTTTACATTAACCTCAATACAAATATCATCGGTGCTTTTTTAAATGCATATGTGAATGAAACGTATAAGAGTAAGTTTGTTCAACAATTCGAAACCTAATAATTAAAGAATTTAAATTTAATATTGTAAAGATTATAATATGAAAAACTTGACGTTGATCTGGTATTACATACAATTAGAAGTTTTTTAAGAATTGAAGAACATTTATTTGTCCAGAGATATTACGGTAAAATCATTTAAAATCATGATTTCAGTGACAAAATTAAAATAATAGATTACTGGCCCTATCTTCTTTCTGTTAATGTTATTCCTCATAATTGATACTTGCTTTGAATTGCGCGCAAAGCTACTCGAGAGTTAACTCAGCTACTGTTCCTAAATTAGTGATGAAATATTAGAGGGAAGTCAAATACTCATCACCCTATATATATGTAAGGACGGCTGGTATGGGTTGAGAAAGTTTTTTATGTAGAGGAGCAAACAACGTTTCGACCTTCTTCGGTCATCGTCAGTATCAGATGAACCTGACAATGACCGAAGAAGGTTGAAACGTTGTTCGCTCCTCTATATAAAAAATTTTCTCAACCCGTACCAGCCGTTTTTACATATATATTTTTCTCTACAAGTGGGTTTTCTCGTCATCACGGATTACTCATCACCCTCTTACTGTTAACTCTCGGGCTACTCTTTTACCCAAAAATAGTAGGATTGCCCATTACATTAAAACGCCTCCACGGCTAAAAGGACGAGCAAATTTGGTGTAAGGTCATAATTTTATCTTCAAAAAATAGAGATTACAGTTGGTGTGAGTACAAATAGATACTTAGATATATGAAAAAGGCAAGATTTTTATTCAAGAAATTACACATAAGGAAACAATTTGCTCTCTCCAGTTCTTACAGAAAAGCCCTCCAGTGTCACATCGGGTGTCTTTCGACTTACGACGCTAGAAACAAGGTTTCGATACCCGTGGTTGGCAGAGCACAGATAGTCCATTGCGTAACTTTGTGCTTAACTTCAAATAAACAAACAAACAATATCACAGAAAATACATTTATAATGTGAATTTATTACCCACCCCAGAACGGGTAGCTGATGTGTTGTTGTTCATGTTGTTTTAGCGTAAAATTTACAGTCAGCTGATTACACTATGTAACACAAATTTTGTTCCTGGATAGTATGTGTTATTTCTTAATTGCTTATGTTGTAAAAGTACAGAAAATAGCCATTATTCCCTTCAAACTTTGCTTTTGTGACCTGGATAATGAAATTTAGAAATTAACCCATTTTCTATGAAAAAACGGACAAATTTGCATATTTTCATTTACATGAGATCTGAATAAAACAACATATGAATAAATAAAATATAAATAAATTACATGTATTTATACTAAAGCTATACCAAAATGTGAGTATTTTTTCGAGATTTGCGACTGTAATGTAAATCACTTTCACGTATCAGCCCTCAAATATAGTCTCCCATCATGTTTTCGTTATATGTTCTTTGGTAGCGGCGTTCAAAGTCCAGTATATCTTGGTGGAAGCGCTCGCCTTGACTCTCTCTCATGTTCTCATTGAATTTATCAAGATGAGCGTCAATGATATGGACTTTCAGGAACATCCTGCAGCCCATATTGCGGTAGTTCTTCACCAGAGCCTCAACCAGTTCCACATAATTTTCGTCCTTGTGATTGCCCAAGAAGCCCCAAACCTTCTTGGAGAATTCTGTGCACTCTAGGATATTCTTTATTTGTGGTCCAGCGAAGACACCAGCTTTAACCTTTACCTCAGACAGCTTAGGGAAGAAGTCTCGAAGGTACTTGAAGACTGCAGACTTCTTATCAAGAGTTGTGACAAATTGTTCCATAAGATTAAATTTTATGTTCAATAGTGGGAACAACACCTTCAGGAAGTCCACTAGTGGCTCACACTTGTGCCTTCCCACAGAGAACTCGGTCGGTTGTGATAAATTGGCCACATACATAGCAGAATGCGTCTGGAGAATGCTTGCAGCTTCTTGATGCCATCTCTGATAAAATCAGATAGGTCTAAGTGTTCACTTAGGCAGCTAGAACTAAACTGAAGTGGTGAGTGGTGAGCCCCTGCATATATATTACTATGGAAAGTTCTAGAAAATTCTTGTAGGTTCTACACCATCCTAGAAAGTTCTCGAAAATTCTTGTAACTTTGAAAAAAATTTCTTTATCAGCTACTCAGCACTGAATCTACCTGGAATGTTCTGAAAAATGGGTAAATTTGAAAATTTCATTACCCAGGTCCCAAAAGCAAAGTTTGAAGAGAAAAATATATTTTTTTTTCCATTTACTTTAGGCATAAGCAGTTGGAAAATAACATTTCTTGCCCAGGAACAAAAAAAAAGTAAAGATTTTGGTACATAGCGTTATCTGTGTTTTGTCCACCCACATTTTGATGCTTTACGTCCATAAACGTACCATTGACCCAGCTTGAACGTATAGTCGATTTTAAGTTAAGAATATGATAATAAAGGAAAATAACTTAATTATTTAACCAAGTTTTATTTATACATATATAAATATAACATCTGCTATCACAGAATCAGTGAACCATTTTTTTTTTTTTTTTACGTATGTAAATAAGCGTTTATATCAACATAGCTAATTCTATCTTAAACCAAATGTGAAGGCAATAAATTGCGCGTGTGGTATTCAATTCTACTGATGTTTAATAAGCAGTAAAATCATGATTGGGATACAACAGGAATATCTACACTCACAAAGGACAATAGAAATGTATTCAGTCGATAGACGTAATGTGGTAACCAGCAGTTCCAGAATACTTGAGTCAACGACCACTGCCGTTATCTGTGTTCATTGGATACTAGAAGATTATAATCACATCTTGATACTTGTATTGACCTCTGTATCACCCAGTTAATAAGAGATGACCCACAATCCACGAAAGCCATGATGCAGAAATATAGCCAACAGAGCATAATCCCTATAAACTGTAACTGTAGCATTTAACAACATCCCAAAATAATGATTAATATAAACTTAAAACCTATCACTTCCTTCTCGTATGGGCTTTACCCAACTGCAGATAATACGCATGAAATACTTTGATGAAAATATTTATAAACACGTCAGTTTGTTTGGTTTGTTTTGAATTTCGCTCAAAGCTACACGGGGGCTACCTGCGCTAGCTGACCCTAATTTTGCAGTGTAAGACTAGAGGGAAGGCAGCTAGTCGTCACCACCCACCGCTAATTCTTGGACTATTCTTTTACCAACGAAAACTGGGATTGATCTATCATTATAACTCCCCAACAGTTGAAAGGGCGAGCATGTTTAGTGTGACGAAATTTCGAACCCGCGACCCTCGGATAATGTCGAGTGCCTTAACTACTTGGTCATGCCGGGCCAAATAAGTCAACGTCAATACTTTTTCTGAGTAATAGAAGGATAATGTAATTTTTTCAGCTGCTTCGCATCTATAAAATTGGTAAATAAACAATTAGTGGTATTTTCCAAAGTACAGAGCATCTACGATGTTTTTTTAGTATTTTACTCAAGTAATAAGCCATTTTCTTGAATAAGTAAACAAATTACGCTATTTTGTATGTATGTTTAGTGCTTGTTAATTACATCCGCTGAAAACGGAAAACGATTTTACAACATGATATATTTATTTACAATAAAAAAGTTTGTTAATTCAGCCTGAGAGTTCCAACATTTCAGTTCATGCATTCAACAATAACATCGAAAATGATTACGAAAAAAAATTAGGCTTGGCACAAATAACAGATGTTAGATTTGTATATAAAACAGAAGAGCGAAAAGCAAAACTCCAAATATTTATCTACCGAAAAATACTGTACCACGTTCGATAACAGCTTGTTAGAGATGAAAAGTTGTACATTTGTCGTCGTTTGGATTATTATTTTGTTAAGTTCCGTTAATAGTCAAAATTCAAATTTTGGACAACACCGAAGAGCTTTAATAAATGTCATTAGAGCTTTTAGTGGACTGTGTGGTAAGCATTTCTAAACTAAAATCCCACATGATAATTATAATTTTGTAATTATAAAGGTGCAGGCTCTACATGTTTAATAATTAGCTTTTCAATAACTTAAAGTTGTCATGTAAATATTTTGAAAGGCGAAAAATTATGGAAATAAATTTATTGAAACACGTGAAATGCTTTGCTCACGAATACATGCTGAAAAATTGCATGGATGAGAAAAGTTATTGTGATTATCTCTCGCAAGGTAGTAGTATATTTATACTGTAGCTAAATTTTGCAATCAAAGAGCGCATTTATAATGCAGTTAATTCTCTCAAGCAAAAGGTAAATATCTAATATTTTCATCTCTTGCAGTCAAAGAAGACATTTCTAATGTAACTAACTCTCTGAGTCTAAAGGCACATGTATAATGTTTCCATTTATTGCAATGAATGAATACATTTTTAAAAGTTACAACCACTTTCGTTTATGGTAATTACAAAAGAAGCGCAAATTATTAAAACTATTTGAAGATAATTTTTATGCGTAATTTAACATTTACTTCTAGTCTAAAGTTTCCATGTATTTAAATAATTACTTTTTCTAAGAAGTTTTATGTAACTAATGATTATAATTTACATAATATTTTGCACAAGTAATTTCCTATGTTAGTCAGCAGTAAGATTACGTATTACAGTGTTAGATTACAAGCTTCGATTCCATGAGTAGAAAGAGAACAAATAGCCCAATGTATAGCCTTGTACTAACAAAATAACAATAATATATTCCTAAGAACCTTGCATAATTTATAATATTTTAAAGCAGCTGAAAAATCAACCAGTGTATACTGATAAATATATGTTGTTGCAGTTAATGCTACAGGTCTTAATCTTGATGGCTGTGTCGGGTTGTTAGAAGCTGAGGTAAGATAATAAACCTTTTTTAACCAATTCAAAATTAACATGTGTATAAACATTGACTTCTGCGAAATTGTGTAAATGAAAAGTACTGTTAACCTAACCACTCTACTTCTGTCTAATTTGTTTTGTTGGATTTATTTATATACTTTAATTCCCAGTAAATAATATATATTGCTAACTTATATTCATTGTACATTAGCGTACTACAATACATGATAAATGTACACTTAAATCAGTAATTCTGAAAATTACACCCTATGAAACGACTGTGTATTTGGCACTTACAGCCTATAACAGACTTTACTGCAGTTAATTTAGCATTTACCGTCTGCAGGAGACTTACCACAGTGTATTTGAAAATTACTCCCTATGACGAGCTTTGCCACTGTCGTTTAGAAAGTTACAGATCATGGCAAACTGTACCACGAGGTATTTCATATTCACAGCCTTTAAGACTTACCACAGTGTATTTAAAAGTTATAGCCTGTAACAGATTATACTGAAGCGTATTTAACTGTGCCAGGTTATAACGAAATTTACTAGAATTTTTATTTTATTCTTAATGTAGGTAACTTGAAATGTATAAATACGTGTATGTGTGTGTGTTCTGTAAAAAAAATTAACTATTTCCTTCAAAATATTTTTTGTATAAATTTGAATATTTATATTGTGAAAACAATGTTTAATGAATGTTTTATGTAAATAACAGTTACATTCGTTTGTGATTTCTAGGATAGAACCGAATGGAATAGCTGTTTAACACTAGGCAGTTTCACAGATAACGCCGGTTTTTTAACAGCTGTGTGTCAGGCACAGAGAAACATCAGAACGGTTAGTTATTATTTTAATATTATTTTGAAACCAGAAATAAGAAAAACATTTTTGATATAATAAACGTATCATCTAATTAGCATCTAATTAATGAAAACAAAAGAATACACTTCAAACTGTTACCTAAGTTAATTCATCTTATAAGAGCAATACATCTAATCCAAAATATAGTCCATGTAATTTAGTAGCCGTTTCTTCTCTAGACGTTAATTTTCCCGTAATTGGGCAATAGCCTTACTTTAAATGTCTTTTCACCGTCCGATATTCTTTACTCGTCTCTCTCATACCATCTATCTCTAAATATTGAATTAATTCACTCCTCCCTTCTCTGTCCTCGTCATTTTTTTCCTGTGAATTACCTCCCTTCCACTCCCCAAAGTGGCGCAGCAGATATGTTTGCGGACTCACACTGCTAGAAAACGGGTTTTGATATCCGTGTTGGGCAGAGCACAGATAGCCAATTGTGTAGCTTCGTGCTTAATTCCAAACAAATAAATGGTCATCTCCATTATTATTGCATATATTAGACCTGTAATAGATTATGCAGCTCCAGCATGGATAACTGTAAGCAATAAAATAATTAAAACCAAACTACAAACAATCCAAAACACACTCCTCACAACTGCATACAGAGTTCCAAGAACTATATCATCTCAGTTCATTCACAAATACTCGAACATACCAACCATACCAGATAGACTCCTACACATTACAATAATATACTTTAATAAGAATTGGATGAGAAACGAATTACTATGCGAACTAGACAGGTACCTCATACATGATGAAGCTAGTCCTAAATATCTCTCCCCAGTTAACTTATATTTTAAATATAAAAATAAATAGAAAAGAAATATATATATATATATATATAATTTAAATAATAAAAAATAATAATAATAAATATATACATATATATATATGTGTATTAAACAATAAAAAAACTGCCACCAACAAACTTGACATTCTGCTGATAAAATAAAATAATCACTGTATACGAGCCACAATACATGGAGATTGCCCTGAAAATAATCAAAATAATATTCAGTTCTACAGTTATGAATACCAATCCGTCAAGAACATAAGTACGGGGAGGAGGAAGAGGTCACAGAGAACCTGACCATCCAGAGTATGAACTTTTCTTACCCAAACACCGACAGACATTCGAACGATTATTATTGCCTTCTGACTCTTATCTAATCACTCCATTCACTATTCAATTTGTAACCCCCAGAATATTTTTCCATATCTTTTTGGGTTTCCGTGAATAAACATGTAAAGAACATTGAAATCAACATCGAATTAAATTATTAAGAATAAGTTGTTAAATCCACACATTTTTCAGTTGTCTAACGAATGGGAAATAACTAAATGATGCTTTCAAAATATTTTCAAACTAAACAACTAGTCTCTTGAAAATAACAACTGAAATTTATTGAAGTATCAGGTAGTTGCATACACACTGCATGGCCAAAAGCATGTGAACACCCCTTCTAATTAGTGGGTTCGGCTATTTCAGCCACACCCATTGCTAACAGGTGCATTAAGTCAAGCACACGGCTATACAGTCTCCATAAACAAATATTGGCACTACAATGGGTCGTACTAAAAAGCTCATTGACTTTCAACATGACACTGTCATAGGATGCCACCTTTTCAACAAGTCAGTTCGTCAAAGTTCTGCCCTGCTAGAGCTGCCCCAGTCAACTGTAAGTGCTGTTATTGTGAAGTGGAAATGTCTAGTAGCAACAACAGCTCAGGCACGAAGCGGTAGGCCACACAACCTCGCAGAACGGAACTATCGAGTGGTGAAGCGCGTACAAATAGTCTGTTTACAGTTTCAACACTCATTACTGAGTTACAAACTGCCTCTGGAAGCAACGTCAGCACAAGAACTGTTCGTCGGGAGCTTCATAAAATGGGTTTCTATGACCGAGCAGCTGCACACAAGCCTAAGATCACCATGCACAATGCCAAGTGTCGGCTGGAGTGGTGTAAAGAACACCGCCGTTGGACTCTGGAGCAGTGGAAACGCGTTCTCTGGAGTGATAACTCACTCTTTACTATCTGGCAGTCTAACGGACGAATCTGGGTTTGGCATATTCAAGGAGAACATTACCTTCCTGAATGCATAGCGTCAACTGTAAAGTTTTGTGGAGAATAAAAATGGTCTGGGGTTGTTTTCCATGGTTCGGACTAAATTCTTTAGTTCCAGTGAAGGGAAATCTTAATGCTACAGCATATAATAACATTCTATAGAATTGTGTGCTTCAAACTTTGTGGCAACAGTTTGGGGAAGGCCCTTTTTTGTTTCAGCATGACAATGCCCCCGTACACAAAACGAGGTCCATAAAGACATGGTTTGCCAAGGTTGGTGTAGAAGAACTTGACTTGCCTGCACAGAGCCCTAATCTAAACCCCATCAAACACCTTTGGGATGAAATGTAACGCCGACCTCTCTAATGTTCTTGTGACTGAATAGGAGCTAATTCCCACAGCCATGTTCCAAAATCTAGTGAAAGATCTTCCCAGAAGAATGAAACAGCAAAGGAAGAACCAACTCCATATTAATGCCCATGGGTTTGGAATGAGATGTTCAACAAGCACACATGGATGGGTATGATGGTTAGGTGTCCATATACTTTTTACCATAAAATGTATCTCGATTTTAACTTGTGTTCTTAGTAATATTGTTGCGTATGTAATTTTATAGAGAAATATAACTACCATTGTATACATAATATAACTGTTTATTCTTGTTTACTGGCTGTGTTTTGATCATTTTGTTGTCATTTTTTTTGTATAGATGAGAGTTTGTGTAATAGGAGCCACAAGAACAAACTGGAGGAATAGAAATAGGCAAATTATAACAGCTACAGTAAGTAGTGATTGAATTAAATATGCATCGCTAAATAATAATCTAAGTAGTAAATACTACAAGAAAAGTATAGATTCATAAAGACATGAGCCAGACATTCAGCTGAAGAGATGAAAGCTAAGATCTGGGAATTTTAAACTCAGAATGTAAAATAGCTCAAAACTGGGCTTGACGAGCCTAAGGCTTTCTTTTTACAGTCAGTTGATTTTACAACTTAAATTACTAATTGTTTTGAAGGTCCTTACTCTCAGGTTTCTATGTATTAGTTGACCTCTTGAGCCATGACAACAGATAGTGTCCCATTTAGTTTTCGTACATTAGTTGATTTGGACGGAATACATAGAGGACTTTTAAGCCACATTAATAGATAAAATACTATTTCTAAACATTAGTTTATAAGGACAGAGCAGTTGGCAATACTTGGGCCGTGTGTAAAGTTGGCAATACTCTTGGGCCGTGTAGAGAGATCCCACACAGTTTCTTTACATGAATTCATTAGGACGGTAAAGTTGGCAATACCTTTAAGCCGTGACAACAGGCAGAATTCCATACAATTTCTGCGCATTGATTTGTAAGATCGGAATGTTTGACAGTAACAGAAGATAGAATCGCACTTAGTTCTCAATAGCCACTTTGCCAGATAATTTTCTATCGTTACAACGTGACGTGCCACTCTTAAGTTACTCACTTAAAACAGGGGATGAGCATAGCCTACTTGATGTGTTTTAATTGTACTTTTAGATAACCATATTAACTGGCCCATGAAAAATCCAGCTTAAGCAAAATCAGTTACTCTAAGTATAACATGAGTTATGTAAATACAATAGTGTGCAAAAGTGTTAAGACAAGAGAATATTTTGTTTTGTCATTTTTTCCATTTTATAGGGCTAATTCTTCCCTGCCATTAGTGAATGTAAATTTCAACACTATGGTAATGTTAAAAACTAAATGAGCCGGGGTGAGATTACTCACCATTCCTTGGAATTCCAATAAACTCGTACCGAGGACATGTCATAAGAATTCTGCTGGATCAAACTTAGGATCCGAAATAACTGTCATGTTACACTATACAGTTTCTTAATACTATATAGAAAGAGGCTGGCAAGGTGCTATCATATGGTACCAGTATATGCTTGAACAAATCAATTCAATAGCACTTCACAAATAAATCTTGATAAAAACAGTCTTTAACACTACATATTAGCTTTGGTATAAAAAGTATAGAGAATTGTCTATTGTTGTTTGGATTCTTCATCAAATTGCTGCAGATTTGAAATGTTCGCCAAACACTTAAACCAAAACAGTTAAATTTGAAAATAGGAATCTTGTGACGTTTCTGAATGACATTACAGTTTGAAATTTATTTCTTGGATAAATCATGATATTATGAAATAATATAAAATACTTTTATTTCAATTTCATGGAAGTGTGTGGGGAAGGGTGTAGAACTAGTTGATAATAAATTTTCTGAATGTAATTATTATCATCCTCATTAATATTATATTCATCAAACTTTTTGTAATGTTCTTCATGTTAATAAGTCGTTGGTAACTAAAGCTTGGTGTTACTAAGTTCATATCTAGTAAACTTCTGTTGGAATGTGTTTTTACACGTTCTATGAAAGTTTCCTATCTATCACATTACAAAAAAAAAAAAAACAATTGTTGTAGAATATTTTCATGTTGGTTTTATTCATAGAAGTAAAAGAAATCTGAATGTGGACATGCAAATATTGTTGAAGAGTTATTTTAACAATGGCATTTTTAACAATTTAAAGAATAATATTGAGGTGCAAAACGTTAAAGGGTCACTTCTCTGTTCTGAATATCTTATGAGCTTCCAATGGCTTCATTGCTCATTTCATATACGTTGTGATATAATGTAAAACTTCTAAAATACTGTATGATCCTGAAAGTACCATGTTTTAACATAAAAAACTTACAGTCTCATTTATAATTGTTAGTACTAGAAACTCTTACGTCAAATACAAAAGGGTAATGGTTTATTTAAAGATAGTCAAATTTATAAATACAAAAAGAATTAAATTATTTAAGAAACATTTTCTTGTTACTTAAAGGGTAGTAAGAATAGTGGTCCACAGGTATTTTAACGATGTTAGTAATGCTAGAAACAAAAGTTAAAAAAGACAACAATTATAATATAAACGTGCGTGAAGTAACCAAGTTATGTTCGTGGCTTCAGAGATCTCTAAGACCTAGGCAAAGAAGATTACAGCGTCGTCAGATGAGAAACGATTACTTATCACCGAAGATCAGTGCAGCAAATAATGCACAGGTAAGAAACCATATGCTGGACTTCTGGACTTTTTGTTGTTATACTTGACTTTTAAATCTCTACAACCTACTTTAAAAGATAATAGAATATTTCATACTTCGGTAATACAAGATATTATACTTGGTGATTTGTACTGTTACTAATAATGGGGAGAGCTTGATATATTTGTTATTTTGTTCTTTTAGTGACACCAAAAAATGGTTAACACTTCGTATATTTAGTCTTGCTGAATATTAATTGGTGTTGTATCTTTTAGTATTACTGGTAACGTAAGTATTTTTTATGGCTTACGAGTGTGCTTTGTGGTTTAATAATGTTGGAAGGTACTTGACATCGCCTTAGTTTTGGAAGTAACACAAGTTACTTTGAAGTCCCTATATTTAATTTCTATAGAGTGTATTGTTTTTAGTTCTTTTTTTAAAGTTCTATGGCTGTATTATAAGCTTATCTACAGTATTTCTGGCTCTAAATGTGCATCTTATGTTTCGTTTCCTGTCCCCAACTAAAGATCTTATGTCTTCTTTTAGGCATGTCTCACGGCATTGGCGGGATAGAAGCTTTAAATCAATTGACCAAACGAAGTATTCTTAACACCAGAAAAACGTATTCTGTTTTTCACTAAATACTAGGACTCAATTAATATCTTATTTCGCTAACTGTTCTTTATGTAAACATTGCATTGTGGATGCCTTGTTAAAGCTTATTGAAAATAAATTAGCAGGTCAAACGTTAATTTAATGTTTTCATGTTATTTTTAGCCACAGTTCAACTTAACTTCAATGGGATATTATTTTGTCAATTTACATCAATAAACATATAGAAGAATAAGAAACCGCCGACAAAAACCTGAATTCGACAGTTACTTATCAATATAATTATGATGTATAAATTCCTATCAGCTAAACCTACAAACAGAGCAAGTAAAGAAACACAATACCAAAGCAACAGTTTCCATTATATATAAAGGGAACAACAGATGTTAATAGGGTAAAAAAAAAACGATTGTCGATTAATATAATAAATACTGAAGGAAATTAGATAACCTATTTCACAACAGATTTTTTTCTACTAATACTTCTTTTTTTTTGTAATTTTGTTTCTCATTAAGTCAGCGATAAATTCACAGACTTACAATGCTAAAGCCCTGGGCATGACTTTCTGCAGGTAGCCCTTGCACGGCATAGTTTTGCCTCGAAAACAAACAAATAACAACATTTTAAAGTTCTTTAGTTTAGAATACTCAGTTTTTGGAAGTGTTGAAGCCTGAGACATATTCAAATAGAAATTATGCTTTAGTACCACGGTTTAGGTTTATAACGTCACGTTAAATATATTTAACAAATTCTTACCCTAATTATTAAATTGTTCAGAACATTGTGCAAAGAATAAATTCATGCAATAAGCAATTTATATCTTTAACCTTTGATTTTTAAATAAAGTCAGTTTGTTTTATTTCAAAGCGACATAATTAGCTATCTGTACTCTGGTAGTGTGTGGGCTCGAATCACAGATATTATCGTTGTAAGTAATAAAATTAATGCTGATTCCACGATAGCTTATAAACAAAAGATTCAGAGTTTATTATTCCATATCAGAAATAACAGCTCTTTGGATTTCAAAAATATATTCTAAATAAATATTGGGTGAAATCATAGATAACGCCTTAACTTGTCACATTTTAAAATCAGTATAAAAAATACAGAATTACTGTAAATTATTTGAGCTTGATTATAGGCTCGAATTTCCCAACGAATTCAAACATTGTAGCTTTGTGCTTAATTCCAAAACAAACAACCAGCCTGTATAATGCTATTATCACAAAATACGGTTTTGCTTGAATTGTTTAATGACACTTTCATACGCTTTCTGAAAACGTGTTTTCTTTGTTTGTTTCACTGTTAAGTGCAAAACGAATTTTCTGAGCAATGCCCACTGCAAGGATTGAACATTATTAATATAAACTAATAGTTGAAAGTAAACAAAAATTGTTATTAAAATTTAATCATTACGCAGTTCTCTCTTATTACGAACAAAGCTGTCACATATCTCTTTCAGATATTGTGTCGTAACCATAATCTAACAACACATGTGTAGACTGATATTCTTTAAACAGTTGAATAACTTTTCTGCATCTGTTTTTAAGATTGTGTTTCTATTGTAAGTGGAACTTAGGCTAATTATTTCTGTATTTGCTGTTATTTTTGTAACAACGCCTAAGTTACAACTTATACCAAATTTTCATTTTCAAAATAAACACTCATTTGCGTGGTTCGGTATGGCCACCTAGTTGAGGCATGGGACTCGTAATTTGAGAGTCGCGGGTTTCAATCCATATCACACAGAACATGCTCGCCCATTCAGCCGTGGTGGTGTTATAATGTTTCAGTGAATCCCACTATTCTTTGGTAAAAAAAGTAGCCCAAGAGTTGGCGGTGTGTGGTAATGAATAGCTACCGCCCTTCCAGGCTTATACTGCTAAATGAGGGACGACTAGCGCAGATAACCCTCGTGCAGCTTTGCTCGAAATTCAAAACAAACAAACTGATCTGTGCAGGGACAAAAAGGTAGTAAAAAACAAAATATTAAAATGTTTGCACTCTGTGTAAGGAATATGACATGCAATTAAAAACATTAAAAGTTTATGTAAACTTTTCACAACTTTTAGTGTTTTCAGTAAAGAGTTAGAAAACTTTAATAATGACTGATGCTCGAGTATCGAATCAATTCATTTTTATCAAGAAAAATAAAAGCTATCAGGCATTTTTTAAACCAGTTATTGCACTATGGTTATTTAGAAGATTATGTCGTGCCTAAGATTCATTACAAGTCACTTTGTTAATTTAACACTAGAAAGTATTAGGTAAAATTATCGCTAAATACAAAAGCTACTTAGATCTGGTTACTGAGCTTGAAAAAAGTAACAAGATAGAGATGGAAGTAAACAAATCACTTGATCCGGCTGCTAATCACATAGAAGACTAAGCTCTGCCGGTTTTACATGGAGAAAAAAAAATCCTCACATTACTGGCTTCCCCATTTTATATATTGAAAGCTAGATGTTTGAATAGAATCTAATGTTCATCTATTATTGGTTGGTAAAACGTCTTTTATCCTGTGCTTAAGCTTTTAAAGGAATACCAGATTTCTGTAAGGAAGCTAACTTTAATAGATATTAACATTGTTTGCACTAGAATTATGATTTTTTATCTTGCATAAAATTATAATAAAATATGCAGTCAGAGATCGTGAAACTGTTCTGCTTTATCAAATGGTCATAAAATTATAGTTACTGCTAAACTAAATAGGCTATAAGTCTGTTGAAGAAAATAAGAAATCTCTGATTTAACCATTCGTCAACTTTCGACTTTCGGACGCTTAGGATAACTGAAAAGTGGCATATAAATCGAAGTTAAGGAGAATATACCAGTTTGCTCTTCGTATCTATCTTCTGCAGATATGTAGAGAAGAAAATCCAGATGATTTTTGTGTTTCATCCGTGTCATCTTTATATAGAGGGCACTAGTGCACTCTCCACTTAAATGTATACCAACATAAACTACGCTGATAAGTACATAACAAGGTGATAACTGTCGTTCTCAATATACAACAGTTAATTTAATTTCAAAAGCTGAGAGGAGTAACGTGAAAACGTTGTTGTTTTTTTTGCACAGCTATATAATAAGATTCTTGTGTTTTGTCCACTGCGGAGAATCGAAACCCAGATTAATAGTTTTACATTTGTAAACTAACCACTCACTCACCAGGAAACATAAGGGGAAAAGCATGGGACAGAAATTATGTTTTTATTAGCAGGAAAATTTCATCTCATAGCAACGTAAAATTACTCGAAATATATGTTTTTAACAAATTATCATCCTTTGGCTACTGATTAGTTCTTGTGATTGTAGATTAGTTATTACGGTGACTCAATGGTGAGACTGGCTGCTTATAGCATAAAATTCAAGGTTCGATCCTGACTCAACGCAAGATTGGAGGCTTATAACATTAAATCCTGTGTTCGATTCATGCGGTAAACACAGCAAAGATATCCACTTATGCAGCTTTATTGTAAAATAAAAGTAAATAATACTGACATTTAAAAAAATTGTTTGTTTTTTGAATTTCGCGCAAAGCAACTCGAAGGCTATCTGCGCTGGCCATCACCACCCACCGCCAACTCTTGGGCTCCTCTTTTACCAACGAATAGTGAGATTGACCGTCACATTATAACGCCCCCACGGCTGAAAGGGCGAACATGTTTGGTGCAACGGGAATTAGAACCCAGGACCCTCAGATTACGAGTGGAGCGCCTTAACCACCTGGCCATGACGGACCTAAAAACCTGTAAGAGAAGTACTTGTAGAATTAGTGTATTTCTCATGATGATGTTTCACCGGTAGAAATGGGTCGCACTCATTACAGTTATATTACGTAGGTTTAATTCAGGATTTGAGGGAGTTTGTCAAGAGTATGATCCTGTCACGAACCACATTGTTTCTTGTCATCCAGAAAAGTGCGTTCCCCTTCACCTTTGAATGATTATTCAAAAACTAGAAGTCAGTTTTCCATAGTATTCCTGCCTATACAACTTTCTTGGATAAAAGATAATAAAGAATAAATTGAAATATCTCAACAAATACATTCTCTAATTTATTTTGTACAATATTTAAGCAGGACCCCCTTCGTTAGGCGGTTAAGACCGTGTTAGGAGGAATTAGGTTCAGAAAGAATCGTTGAAAGGTAATAAAATACGAAGATCTGATTACATACATTCAATATGGAGCACGATGACAAAACCACAAATAAAAACGTTATTGAAATTACAACGTAAAATTTTATTAAAATTAGCAAAAATATGAAAATGAAGCAATTAGAACAACTGAAATCGGATTTAGAAATATAAGCATAGCAAAACTATAAACATAAATTCACAAAATAATATAGATTAATACAATAAAGCAATAAGCCAAGAAAATAATTATTGGAAAAAGAAACTATAAAATTCCACATACAATGATTATTGGACAATAAAACACTATTAGTTTCTTGCACCTGTGGGAAGATCGTAAATGTGGACATAGCTTATTAGTATTTAATCTTGACTCTTATGATGCTTGAAGAAATGGTCCAAATTCATCTCCTTTACTATGCCTTTCTACATCGCTAATTATACTACTCTACATCACAACTGTTATCAGACAAGAACTGCAAGACTGAAATGAGTTGTTAGCTGCTTCACCTAGTGGTAGTGTCGTACCCATCACACATACATATGTAAAACACTTTATTTATATATGCAAGAAAAAAAAACAGATCATTGATTGGCCAGGGGATGTTTTATTCATATACTAGTACATACAAAGATATAGTCAGTTGTTGTTTTTTTAATTATAACAATAGGTAAGAGCGAGGATCTCCGGTATTATATCTTGTTAATATAATAAAGGGACTTGGTGCTGAGTTGGATGATAAGACGGTGTAATTAAAGGAAAAGGAAACGTCAATTCTTTCAAAATTTCACGCTAAAAAAGGAATAATAGTTGTTTGACCAGGTCAAACTGTACCTCTTTAATGCATTTTTATGTGCTATCTAATAATAACTCGTGTATTTTCGAGGAAACAAAAAAAAGAATAACAAGAGACTTTACTTTAACCAGCATGATTAGATTTTATGATACAAATCTTTACTATAACAATTAACAAAACAAAAGTTTGTTGGTTTATAATGTTCACACTCATTCGACTTTACGTCGTATAATGCCCTGCTACTATATTAAAAATTCACACGCACACATCACACATACATATGTGAAACACTTTATTTACATATGCAAAAGAAACAGATCATTGATTGGTTAGGAGATGTTTTATACATATACGAGTATATCCAAAGATATGGTCAGTTGTTGTTTTTCTTAATTAAGCTGTATAACAATAGGTAAGAGCGAGGATCTCCAGACGTTTCGAGGAGCATGATAATCGGTGACAGTCAAGCAACTTACCTAAACGTTGTTGAGAGCTTTCCCACCGAAAATTGATATGTTTCCATAATGATAAATGAGGGATCTTTCACGATAATAATATGCAACATTTATTTCGTTTTTGTGTCGTTTAAAGCTACTTTGAAGTGCATAATATCAGGTTTCATTAGAGATAAGATGTCCGCGGAGTTGTTGTAGTGCTACTAAGCACTCCCTTGATTAATTGTCAATGAGTATTTTATCTTGACTCTTATGATCTTTGAAGAAATAGTTAAAATTCATTTCCTTCACTATGCCTTTCTACATTGCTAATTATACTGCTTTATATCGCACCTGTCATCAGACAAGAACTACAAGACTGAGATGAAATGTTAGCTGCTTCACCTAGTGGTAGTGTCGTTCTTATCTACTATGGGGATCTAATCCCTCTCCCTGAACAGGCATTTATAATTATACTGGCCGTTCAGTAGGCGTTTAGGCATTCCGCAAAGACTGCCAGTATCAGTATTTCCCCGTCATCCATTGTTGTCCTTTTTACCCTTCTAGGTAGAGGTGGTGTTGCAAAATAAAACAGTAATTTCTTTATACGCCTATTAATTTCTTGCACCTGTGGGAAGATTGTAAATGTGGACATAGCTCGCACTAATAATGAAAACGACTTTTTGTCCAGAAGTCCCCTCTTAGTTACTGTTTCACTCCTAGGTGTCGCATCCCAAATGTAGTCTCCTCCTTCCCAATTTAAGTTGCACACGGTCTCAGAAAATGTCTTTCATGATAACTTCTAACAAACTTCACAGAACCAGAGAGTTAAGAACAAAATATACGCCAAAAATGAGCTCT
Source organism: Tachypleus tridentatus (assembly GCF_004210375.1). Taxonomy (NCBI): domain Eukaryota; kingdom Metazoa; phylum Arthropoda; class Merostomata; order Xiphosura; family Limulidae; genus Tachypleus; species Tachypleus tridentatus. Next base: position 102,256,786 of record NC_134837.1, on the reverse strand, counting down.
AGAATGATTATTGGACACTTAATAAGCCGTTTTATTCAGGTATAATGATTTCCAACATAATAGTATAAGTTATTTGCAAAGCAAGGTACCATGGCTCATAAGATAAATAAGGAGTAAATCAAAATCAAACAACAAATAAATGAAAACAATTTCCTTATTCATACAATGATCAAATCTACTGCTAGCGCGATACTTAAATTGTCCAACTTTTATATTCTGGGTTAACGTTTATACAAAGTTAAAACAAGAATAAGGATAATAATGTCCCACACTGTTAAGAAAAAACACAAGTTTCTCGAACCCTATGCCACAATCATCAAATACCTATTTTAATAGTCATGTCTTTATTTCAGAATCTATAACCTACAACTTATATATCCTTTTTTATTTTATTGTTGAATTTTAAAGAAAAAATCTATTTAAGGGCCATCTACGCCAGCTGTCTCTAATTTTGAAATGATGGAATAGAGACAAGACAACCAGTCAACACTACCAACTGTTGGGTTGCTCTGTACCAATGATTAATTACAACTGATAGTGATACTGACCGTCAGATTATAATTCCCTCATTACTGTAAAGCTCAAATATGTTCACTGGTGAGTTTTGATTTCACAACCAAAAGACTGTCAATAGACTGTCATAACCAACAAACCTTACCAGACCATTTAAATTTTGAAATTCTGTATCACTCTTCGAAAGGAATAAGAACACACTCACTGCAGATGCAGTCTTTATATAAGAAAAAGATATCAGTTTTAGAAACCTGTTTAGCTTGGCATGAACTAATGATTAAGGAAATCGACTCGCAATCTGCAGATTGCGGGTTTAAATCTCAGTCGCCAAACATGCTCGCCATTTCGGCTTTAGGGATGTCTGTTATAAACTTATTGTAAATCCCACTTGTTGTTAGTAAAAACCGTAGCTCAAGAGTCAGTGAAGTATGATGTTAACTAGCTTTTCTCATTCTAATCAATTACTGCTAAATTATAACGGCGAGCACAGATGGCCCTGGTGTAGCTTTGCTCAAATATCAAACCAACCCAAACCATAATTTGTTTACGAAGACACAAATAACCACATGGATAACAGCTGCACGAAGATATAATATATGTATATATACCTGAAAAAAACACACACTCTATTTTGTTGTTATAAAAGAGAAAAGTTTAAAATCTAGTAGTTCTTTCAAATGCGACACTTGTACGTTCGTTGAAACTTTAATTATAAAACCAAACGTGATTTATTATAACTGTTAACTTTGTTTAACACAAACCATAGTTTATTACCAAACGTTTATATTAATATATGTAAAATAATTACTTATATCTCCAGGTTATATATTTATTAGCTCAATAATTCGTTATCGCAACTTCATCAGAAGCTAACAATAACCTACACGTTCACCCCACCACCCCCCGCTAGTACAGCGGTATGTCCACGGATTTACAACGCTAAAATAAGATGTTCAATTCCTCTCGGTGGGCTCAACAGATAGCCCAACGTGGATTTGCTATAAGAAAAATACGCACACACCCCTACACGTTCGCCACCCCAGTTGAAACTAAATTGTGGCATCGTCATCAATTATTCAAATGTTACCGTACGTATCTAAAAGGCTTAGATCATATTAAAATTAAAAATATGAAGTGAAAACAGTAAAGACTCGTCAGGACAAAGAAATAAATATCCATAATCAGTTAACTCACTTTCGGGCCCCCCGCTAGTACAGCGGTATATCTCCGGATTTACAACGCTAAAATCAGGGGTTCGATTCCCCTCGGTGGGCTGAGCAGATAGCCCTTTGTGGCTTTGCTTTACAAAAAACACAAACTCACTTTCGATCCTTCCTTATGATTTTCCTAAGGCATCAGCAGTGAAATCATAGAATATAACAGAAGACACTAAGACAGAACTTTCTAAAAGGATACCGAGCATTTTAGGAAAATTTCGTATTACATATTGAAACTTAATTTATCTTCTCAGGAGAAGAAGGCTCTCTATGAAGTAAAAAAGTGTCAGTGATAATGTAGTTTAAAGAAAGCGGATGAAATCATAGACTCGTTGTTTTGGTGAAGGGTAACACATGAGCAGAATACGTATGATCATTTATTATGTAAAGTCAGCCATCTAACATTAAACAGAGAGCCTAACAAGATAGTTGAAAGTAAAAATAGAATTAGTTGAAATGAAGTGAAGAAAGATACTTATATTTCTTAACAATTAGTGAACTATTTCAAAATATATAACAATCGAGTCTTTGAATTTTACAGCCATCATAAAAATTATAAATTATATTTACTTCTTAAGCCCATAGCAATTGATTGCGAATCTCCGACATAAAGTATATCATAAAAAATGGATAGACTTTCTGTACCCGTTGTTGAACGTAATTTTATTGAATGATTAAATAGCACATCACACCTCCTTGAGTATAGCTGTATTCCAATTGGTTATAGGTAATATATGATTTAGTGTAAAAGTGAAATATTGATGAATTATGACATAGTGAATGTGACAGGTGGGTGTGGTAGGAGGGGTCTCATTTTCTATTCGATAGCTCAGAAACCAAAGTTGAAGACTATAATAAACATGGTTAATCTGAACAAATATAATTTTACAGACAGTAATTTATGTTTGATTTCGTATTTTTTCGAGGGGTGGTGGATAAAATAAGGATTATGACATGCTAAGAGAAAATGTATCATGTGTGTCACACTAAGGAAATTTCAGAATATTTTTGAAATATTGCGTTGAAGAATTAAGAGCTTAAAAAATTTACACTGTCAAAATATGGATTATTAGCTGGGATTTTAGGCTGTTCTAATTGGTATAACACAAACAAAAAACACAGACAGTTTTGAATGTAAGACACAAAAACTTTGTGTCATGCGCAGTAAAGGATACCAGGGGCGACTGGATTAACTGCAGCTTGACATAGGATCAGGCCGTCACAAAATTATGCAAAGAGAACCTGAAGTAATTTATTATTTTAGATATGGATAAAAAGATTAAAGAAACACTTCTTAAATACAAAAAAAAAAAAAAAGTTTTTTTTTTGTATTTAATAACTTCTGACACCATTCAGTTACTTTCTTGTGCCCCAAAATTAACTTTCATTCTCCCCCCTCCCAAAGAAGATCCTTGAAACACCATACACATTTTCCTCTTGACAGGGCTCCCATAAGACATCTAGTGTACGAGGACGAAGGAGTTTTATCGCGAAGATATCCATAGATGATTCTCCAGCGACTTTACTGGAATGTCTTCATGTGGAATAACTTTTTTATTCCCTAGCCGTGTGAGGGACCCGACTGTTGATCCTTCTTGATTATATTACATTCTGTTTACTGATCAGGCCTAGAATATGACATGTTGCAGTTCTTTTTCTGCATGGCTCTGGTTCTACAATTTGATCCATATTGCCTTGTTTTCTTTTGCAATAAATACAATGAATATTCCAATCTCATACATTAAAAGTTCTCAGTCTTAACACACATCTGTAATCTGAGTGTATAAATATTTAGCGTGGAATAGGACAGTTACACACCCTTTTCAAAAGCAATTACTTTTCGGTGTCATCAAAATTTAATTTTGTGTCATCACGACTTTATCTCAGCTGTGGTTGTCACGTGATTTACTCATTTATATGTTCAAAATCGTTTTAATATAACGCATCCAAACTATCTTTATAGTATCCAAATAACAAGTGTGTGTGTGTGTGTTTTCTTATAACAAAGCCACACCGGGCTATCTGCTGAGCCCACCGAGGGGAATCGAAACCCTAATTTTAGCGTTGTGATCCAAATAACAAATAAATCTTTCATCTAAAATGATGCATAAACACAATAGACTTTTATATTCTACGTAAATATTTGCTGAATTTTTAAATGAAAAAAAGACATTTTAAACTTATAAGTTAAATCTTGTAAGTATTTTTATAATCTGAAACAACGCATATGTAAATATTAATGTCAGATGAAACACAAAGTGAACTTCATATAATTAGTAAAAAGAAATGTTTATTTAATTTCATTGCTAAGTTACTGAAGGAACGCCTGCGATAGCTGTCGCTAATTTTGAAGTGATAGACTAAAAGGAAGGCATCTAGTTAACAACACTCACTACTGACTTGGAATATTGTTTACCAACAAATAGTGGGACTGACTATGATTATAACGATTCTATCGGGTGTCAGTAATAACGTTCTGGACTGACACACTAAAATCCGAGGCTGGAGTCCCTTCGATTGGTAGAGCAGAGCGCACATAGCCTAGTGTGTAGCATGCTAAAAACATTAACTTATAACACCCAAACGGCTGAAAGGATGATCATATTTGGTGATGAGATTCGATATCTTGACCTTCAGATTGAGAGTCAAACTTCTTCACCATCAAGCCACGTCAGACCCCCGACCCCTCCCCCCAAAAAAAAAACACACACACTGATGTCTTCCTTACTAAAGTACTAGTTCTGTAAGGCTTACCATCTAAGCAACAGCAAGGCTACAGGCATAATATTAAGTGACATAAGGCATTTTTGTTTGCATGATTTTGCTGAAACTGGCTAGCTTTATCACTTATTTATACGTATTAGTCTATTAAAAGTCAGGCATCGTCTTAAAAGTTGCTTATAATACAATAGCTGTATCATTATGTTATATTTACTCATATTAACTCTGAAAGAACTTTAAATCATTATTTGACCGAGCTTATAATTTTTATGATTGTATATATATGTGATAGATAATAAAAGCTTCTAAACCATACACTCTCATCTGAACAAACTTTTTTTTACTGATTCTCACACCTAATAATGGAACAATTAATCCCTTAGGGCTTTCAATCAGAAACAGCTACAGCAATTCAAGATCGTTATTTTACTGAAGTCTCCGGTGGGACAGCTGTAAGTCTACCGACTTGAGAACTAAAATCCGGGGCTTGATTCCCCGAGATCGATATAGCATATAGCTCAGTATGGCTTTACCATAAAAAAGAAACAGCAACAAATGAACTTTTATTTTTATACAATTTTAGAGTAATCTTGTTTGTTTTGAATATCAAAGAGTAATATTCCTAAAGAACTGAATCTCAGCAGCACATTAATGTCTGCAGACTTGTATAGCTGGAAACCGAGTTTTGATACCCTTGTTGGGTAGAATACAGATAGTAATTTGTGTAGCTTTGTGCTTAATAACAAACGGCCCGGCATGGCCAAGCGTGTTAAGGCGTTCGACTCGTAATCTGAGAGTCGCGGGTTCGAATCCCTGTCGTACTAAACATGCTCGCCATTTCAGTTGTGGGAGCGTTATAATGTGACGGTCAATCCAACTATTCGTTGGCAAAAGAGTAGCCTCAGAGTTGGGGTGGGTGGCGATGACTAGCTGCCTTCCCTCTAGTCTTACACTGCTAAACTCGGGACGGCTAGCACAGATAGCCATTGAGTAGCTTTGCGCGAAATTCAAAACAAATTAATAACAAACAACAGTCTAAAGAATTGATATTACAGTTTGCGTTAGCTTTAGAATACTGGAGTACTCGTGTGTTTGTGTGTGTGTGTGTGTGTGTTTTCTTATAGTAACGCCATATTAGGCTATCTGCTGAGTCCACCAAAGGGAATTGAACCCCTGAATTTAACGTTATAAATCTGTAGACTTACTGCTGCACCAGCGAGGAACTGGAGTACTCGTCTCACTTTTGTTTCATACCTGGAACTTATCGCATACATCCATACTTGGGTCTTTTATAATAAATATGTGCCATTATTGTTTGTTTTCCCACATATTAAATGTAATTATCTTTGTGTATATTTACTAAACTTTTCACACATACCCACAAGTGTCTTAGCGGTAAAACAGCAGACATACGAAACTAAAACTCGGGTTTTGATACCGTATTGTCCAGATAAGAGATAGCTCATTGCGTAGCTTTGCGTTTAAAGTCAGCCATCTGTAACGTTCTTTTTCATGCCTCAACATATTTCTGTATGAATTGCAAAAATGTGTGTTATATTGTGGTTAACGACCTCTTCTCCTCTTTATAGTTGCATGAATTTATAGTAAACATTTTATTTTAGTGCATACACTATGTATACACAAATATATATATAGACACAGAGAGAGTTATTATTCAGAGTGGATAGAATAATTATTCGTTATTCGTAATAGAGCACAAAGGGCTATCTGTGATCTGCCCACCACGGGTATTGAAACCCGGTTTTTAGCATTGTAAATTTGCAGACATACCGCTGTGCCATTGGAGGGGGGATTTCGCATAGCCGTATGTCATTCTGTATATGTGATATACTTTGATTTTATTTATTGAATTGAAGGTGATATTACTTACACAATGTTTCGACCATAGAGTCCACTGTTTTCGACCAACCACAATCGATCACGTGACACAAGTGGAGAGGTGTTTAATATGGCGGTTGTAATTCCAAATCTTAACCTTGATTCTCAAAGTAAATCTCCAAATGATGAGGCGTTTAGCAATGAAGAAAATCGAACTATTCAAGATGAGGTAAGTCTTCTATAAATAGGACACGAGAAAGCTTTAAATAAGTAAAAGTATGTTAATGGCTAGTGTACGATCGAAATTATCGAGAACTGTCATAAAATTAAGTTATCAATAAGTGGATAATTCATTAAGTTTAATTTGATAATTAACGCATATTTTCTTCAGCTAATAATAATACTCGAACTTTCATCAAGCCAAGAATAAGACTCACGGTTAATACTTTACTAGTTACTACTGTAGTAGAAAAGTGCTACAGAGCTGCAGTCGATGTTGATACTATTAGTACAATTAATATATCCTTGGTAGTATTATAATAATAGTAATACTATTGTATATAATACTAATAATGCTGAGAGTATTAACGTTGCAGATTGTATTAAAACTAGTGAAGCTAAAAGTACAAATTTGGATTAGTAAAATGTCGAATGTTATTAATATGAATATTAACCCAGAATGTAAAACCTGTTATTTAATAGTTTAGTTCACAAGTTATATGTGCCTTAAACTCTTAAGCCTTTGGGTAGATTTGTCTTTGTAGTGGTACTCCTACAACAATGTTGATTTTAATTTTGTATTTTATTTCCAAACTTTAATGTTAGTGGCAAGTGTACTGTTACAGTATTAACATTTTATTTATTCTATTGTTTGTGTGCTATTCATATCAGTTCTTCCTTCTTTTTTTTTTACTTAGGTAAACCTATGCTATAAACAGGTATATATATATGGCTTAGTCAGTACTTTATGAAAAAAATGTTAATACTTCTAATGTGTTTTTTTTTTTCAGAGAGTTAACATACTAGACTGAAAATAGCTGTAAGCTGAGTCTGAATATGCGAGTCTAACTTTATAACTAAGTGAAATATGAAACAGCATTGCTGGTGGTAGTAGGTTATCCATAGAGCACCATGGCCCCCAAGTAGTTCTGAGGGACATTTTTATATTTCCTAAAAAGTAAAATATGACTTAAAATGTCCCACTGTATGTTGTATCAGGACCACAGAAAACCTGGTGCCTGGCTTGATTAGTACTTGTTGCACTGCTACACGTACAAACATGTGGAACCACTAGTACTATATAGTATTTTATATATCATAGACTCATGTTCACTGTGTTTAAATGTATAAACTTGTAATTACTTTGCACTTTCTAATTTTTTTGTTTTCAGAAAGAAATTAAATTTGTTTTTTTCTCTATTGATGTAACATAACACAAAATGCACACTGAAATTCTTGTGATTAAGATTTTTACCAAATGAAACCAGCTATAATTTTTTGTTAAGTAAATAATTTCTGGAAATATTAACTTACTGTTTTAACACTTGGTTACTCTTATGACACCAAACTATAATTTTAAACCAAAATGGATATTAACTTACTTTCACACTTGATGTAAGAGCTCTTAAGAAAAAGGCTGTTAGGCCTATCAGGGTTATCTCTCATTTGAAAAAAAAACCATAAAAACTTAAAAGGTAAATTTAGTGTTTCATTTTGATATCTTATCCAAAAAGTTTAAATTACAGGCCAGGAAATTTATCATTTTTGGAGCAAGACTGTTTGGCCCTGGATTTGCTGACATTTTCAAGGGCACTAAGGCCACATTATGCATTAATGTTTACAAAATAGATGAATTTCCTAATTAGTGTTCTAAATGTGGCATTAATGTTTTTTCAATTGGTTATTTGGATGGTGGCCTTCCCTTCCAAATTTTATATCAAATAATTAAGTATTAACTTTAATTAATAAGATTTATAAAGTAACAGAACATCAGCTTTAATTCTTTGATTGTTGCAGGGAATAGATTAAGATTTAATAAAAAAGAGGTATCATACTGATCTAAAAGCCTGTGGCCTTAATAAAATTCCTAACTTCAAAGGATGTTTGACATAAAAATTGTATACAGAGTTTAGGTGCCTCTCTAACTTTTTAATTTTTTTTAATTTTGAGAAGGATCAGACACAATTTTTGGGAAGGGAAGCATTCATAACAAGATAGTTTCTGTAGGTTGTAAATCCAGCATTTGTGATCTCTAATAATTTTCCCTTTACTGCAGTGTGCAATATAAATTTGGGGCATGATAACCAAAGGTATGGTGGCTATTATTGCTGTGGGCTTTAGTGATTCCTCTGAGGGCACCATACACCTTTTGAAAAATATGGTAACAATTTACACTGAAGTCCATGTCATGAAAATATCTCAAGTTTACAGGAAATATCACACGATGAGTGTTTTCCACTTAAAATGCAGACATGCGTATTGATGGTATGTGTAAAAACACAGATTAACACCATGATAAACTGATGAACAATGTTTTGATTATTGCTTCTATTTATGTTGCAAATGCTGATGTGTAATCATTAGTGACAAAAATAAGTAAAATATGATGTTCACATTATTCTATAACATCACATTAGTTATTCAATGTTCAGAAATTGAGAACACACAAGATTGACAGAATTATTTCATGTAATATGAATATCATATATTGATAGAATTAATACAAATAATGATACAAGTTGTATCAAAAACATTTACATTTATGTGTAACATTTACCAGGATTAAATTTTATCATATTTTTCTCTCAATCTAACATAATATAGTAGACTAACTATATTGTTAATTCATAAATAGACAGCTATTCACTGTTCTTCCAAAATTTATTATTTTTTTAGTTTTTGACCTTAATATGTAACTGGAACTTTTCAGTTTCCTTTCTTATTGCAAAATTATGTACTATGAATCTTATAAACATAGAAAAGCTCAAAACTATTGGGAAAAAAAAAAGACTTTCCAAAAAAGTGTCACATTTACATTTATTGTGTGACATAGAATGTTATGTTTATTTTTTTTATTGTTGTTGTTAATTGTTAAGCTCAATTTATATCTAATACTTGTAGTTTTTTTTTAATGTAAGGGTATTATCTTTGTGTGTATGTTATTTGAATACAACAAACTTAATATTTCATTCAATATTATAAAAAGGGCTTTCTGTTATCTGTTTAGTTTTCTATCTCAAGCCTAGCCTGTGATACTTGCTAATATCTACAGTTGAAAGATTCTTGTCATAAAAAAATGTTAATATAGCTTTCAGTAGATATAGTATCATTCACATTCATCAAATACTAAAAAAAAGGCTACTAGTAGCTCAGTAGTCAGTCTGAGTATTAAAGAAAAGAATATCTGGCTGCTAAGTGTAATAGAAGTTTTTAAAATTGTATTTTAATTTGCTTCATTAATATTCATTAGAGTTGATCATACTGGCATCAGATATTTCAAATGCATGACTGATTTTCATATTTCTATTGTTTTTTACTAAAGTGTTAAATTGTTAATCCTTTCTTGAACAAACAGAAGGCATAGAAATAAAACAATTATCAGGCTAATGGAAGATATTAAAAGTTGATTGGGAGAAATAAATATAAGCTTAGAAATTTTTTTTTTAAATCTAGAAATGTGACTTTTACTGTTCATACAATAAGAATTATGAAAAAAGTGCAAGTTGTAACATTTTTTGAATTTTTTTATTCATAAGGTAAATATTCTGTACTTCAAAATTGTCATATTTATGAAAAGTTTGTTTTAAAAATTTTCTTAAAATAGTTACAGTAAATTTTTATTAAATATTTAATGTTGAATTGTGAATGATCCTTGAGGCATGTATTATTGTAAGTAATTTAAAGGTGACAAGTGATATAATAGGTTGTGTGTTTGGTTTTTGAAAATAAGTTTTTATATTTTGAACTAATCCCCTTTTAAAATATTTGAAAAAGAAAATCCTATTTATATTTTACCTCAAGATCCAAATTTGTTCATAGTTTATACCCAGATGTATGTGAATGGGTATTGAGAAGGCTAAAAAGACTCCAACCAACCATTATCAAGTTACTAATTAGATATGAGCTAAAGGCTCAGCATAAATGACTAATACTATATAGTAGGCATGAAATATTTGTATACTGTGTATAATAGAATTGCACATTTACTGGTTGCTTAATTAATGTCATATCTGCATTTTTCAACATTCAATTTTGAGGCAGATTATTTTGTTTCTTTAATTTATGTGTTTCATGCACTAAATACTGAAGATGAAAACTTTGTACACTATAAAAACATATTTAAAAAGTAACACAAAATCTATAATGCTTTGGCAGTTTTATGAAATTAAAGCAAGTTACTTCTAATTTATATGCAAAAAACGACTCATTTGGGTTGAGAAAATATTTTACATAGAAGAGCGAACAACGTTTCGACCTTCTTCGGTCATCGTCAGGTTCACAAAGAAAGAGGTAACTTCTTATGAACTGTTATGAAATAACAGAAGTAACAAAGAAAGTTACTTCTGTTATTTCATCTCTTCAGAAAAAAAAAAGAAACTTAGCTTCTGTTTATAGTTTAATTTCTTTGACTAAGCATTATTTTAGTTCTTCAACAAAAGGTGTTAATAAAAGACAATATTGTGATAGAAGCTATCTCATTTGTGAACTATAATGAAAGATTCTACAGGCAGAATGTAAGTCAAAGAATGGTAAATTTTCATAATTTTCTTGATAAAATAAGATCTACCTTCTAAAGCTACACAGGTTATCAAGTTTTTGTACCTGTATGCTTTTATACAAATTTATATAAAGTCAAAGTATGATAAAACTTTACAAAAAATGGGTTTCACAATATATCTTTACATAAGTTCTTATCAGAAGCTCAATTTATACATTTAGGTATTTTTTTAAGATTCTCATTTCTTTTGTTTGGTCCTGCAGTGTTTTTGTGATGAAAAGTATATGTTATCTTGGGCATCTGAAAGGAAAAGGATAATCATAAGATTAAACATTATTACCTTACTAAAGAAATAACAGATTAAATCAAGAATAGTAAGTTCAGGAGGTTTATATTAACAGATGGAAGATTTTCTGAACTATAAGAAATGTGACTTGAGAAACAGCTGGCTGAAAATGTTTAAACAAAAAGCAAGAAATTAATTAAGAAGATTTTAAAATAGGGATTTGGCTATTTAAGGATGCTGATAACAAGGTAGTTTTTAATGTTCTTTTCTATTTGTACAAGAGAGGATATTGGCAACATTTCTAATGCTGAGAATTTTTTGGGAAATGTTGGGATTTCTCTGAATCATATAAATATTAATTGAAATGTATTAAAAATACAGATTACAAAATTAAAAATAAAACAATTGGAGAAGACAGTTTTAAAGAACAGTAAAGATCACATATGTTAGCTTCTCTCATTTTTCCTAATCATTGGGTAGGTGTTTTTCAGTATTGGAAAATTGCTAATGTTAATACTGTTTTTAAAGGGAGTGATAAAAGTTGCCTTGAAAGTTATGGAAGTTATTTTTACTTCTCTTATGGGAAAAATCTTTGAGTATAAGTAAAGATTTTCAAAATCATCTTGGGAAAATATAAAGTAACCAACATTGTCAAACATGACTTTTATGCTTTTCACTATATATATACATATATCCTTGAAGAAAAAAATGTAATTTCAAATACAGAACCAATATCAGCAAGTTAATTAGAAAGTCTCCAAAAATTAAAATGTTAAAATCCAGCAGTTTTAAAGTTTTTATCTTTATTTATATTAATGTGATTGAAATGAAAATAAAGTTAAACATTTCAAGTTTTGAAATCAGAAATAAGAAATTGTAAGTTTATTTAGAAAATGATTATTTAATTTACATGTAAATTCATATTTAGTGTTTGTAAACTCTACTTCTGTTTTGTTTGTTTTTTTTTCATTAGTCATCACTAACACAGTCATGTTACTTACATTTTATGAATACTATTAACTTCCAAACAATGAAAAATTGATTTTTTAATAGTAGCTGCAAGTATCCAAAGCAATATTAACTGTAAACAGTTCTTCTACTACTGGTTGCAGTGAAGATGCAATGGCAAAACATTGGCTGAAATGAGTTCTTTTATCATTATATTGAGATTAAAAATAAAAATTTGTGGCTTTTTTGCCAAAATCTTTAAATCCTGCCAGTATGCATTACAAATTCTAAAAAAAAACAACACTAATATTGATAAAAACAAATCTCTAAAATATGTAGCAGTATTTTCAAACTTTTTCAGACACAGAACACTTTTGAGATCTAAAACTGTTGACAGAACTTTCAAAAACATCCTTACTTTAAATGAAGACTAGCTAGTTGTTTCATTGAAAAACCCCACTTGATTAACACTAGCAACTCACCTGCAGCAATTCATCAATTAGGCTCTGCTCATAAATGAAATATCCAGTGACAAAGGGAATAAATGATTGATATGATTTATGGACTGACAAGATTTGAAGTCATATGTATACCTGGGCTGTTTCTTCATTCTGACTATGCTACAGAAAATATTTTTGCAGAATCCCTGGATATATTCTACAGAACCCTAGGATTCCACAGAACACAATTTGGGAAATGCTTATCTAGAACACACACAAAATATCTCTGGAAAAAGCCAAATTTTGAATATTTATCATGATAAAGTTTAACTGATGTTCATATTTGTGATTGGCTGAAGCTGTGTGTACTTCAGAAAAAACTGAAAAATAATTTTTTTTCAGCAATTAATATACCAATCAAATAAAAACACTGACATCTAATATTTATTTTTAGTACTGTTGGCTGTTTTTACAATCAAGTTCTGAAAAAAGAAAAAAGATGGTCTTCAGTCACTTGAGATTTATGCCTACTTATAGAACTTTAAACAATAGTTATTAATTTCTGAAAAACAAAATATGGCAATGAAGGTCACTGCAAGGTTTTTTTGTTGAAAATCACTGTCATTAGATAGAAGAAAGTAATTAAAAAACATTTTATAAATGTAAAATTATGTAGAGATGGCAGTGCCAAAAAGAATGCAATCAGTAATGATAGGGATGATACAGCTATACGTAGATCATCCCAATATTTAATGTTACACCATAAAGTGCAGTAGTGCAGAATGGTCATAAGGTTAGTTTGTGTGACTGACATTGTAGTGAGAGTTTCAAATGGTCTGTAATAATAGACATTTTTTTCCCTCAACTTGGACATAAGTCATTGGCTCTTAGTTGCACTACATTGATGTCTATCTCTGATATGACTATGATATTATAAACAAATTTCATACCAACAATCAGGAATATATAGTTTTCAACAGCAGTAATACTGAATTATGTAGGGATTGATCCATGTGTATTTTATTGTATTCTTGTTGCATTATTCTTGACACTTTCTTATTACTTGTTTTGTGACATTTTTCCCTTGACTAAAAGTTAGTATATTATGTGAATGTATTCAATAAAACTTAATATTATATGTATTGATTATTTTTATTCCTTCACTTGATAAATAATATTGGAGTTGGTTTTTTTAAAGACTTCAGTTGAATAGTGTATAAAGCATTGAGTATTTCACATGTATTATTAATTTTATTTTAATCTTTCATTATAGCTGGTAATCCCTGTTCCATTCTGTACTTAAAACATTTAAAGGAACACCAGATTTCTGTTAGAAAGGTAATGTAAACAATGACATCATACACTGCCCAGAAATACACAAAATGAATTTAAGTGTAAACTGACATTAATTAATTATAAAGTACTCATAGCATTAAATCAACAAGAAGAAAGAAGTACAGTTTAGTTTGTTGGTCACTATCAGGTTTGATATATTAGTGATGGTTTCTTTCCTTTTTCTTAACTTGTTGGATAGAGAAACATTTGAAAGTGAGTGGCAATCATCTTTTAAAGCAAAATTTGTGTATGTTGATTTTTAGTGAGCATATTTATATTATGCCTATTGAATACTTTGGTCATTCTTACATACAGCCTACCAACTGTATGTTAACTGAATGGTTACAACATTGATAAGGTTTTAAAATTGTTTTAATATAAAATACTAAACTTATCTATAGTTGAATAAACCACCCTCTGAGAAGAAGTACTAACTTAAGTTTTCATGATTTAGTTTTGCATTCTATATATATATATATATATATATATATATATAAAACCATAATTTAACAGTTATATGAATATTGACATCAAATGAAAGGACAGCATTAAAAACAGCAAAACCTGATCTATGATAAAAAGTGCAATAACAATAAAAGCAGGCCTCAACAACTATAACAAAAACAATGCAAATATTGAAAAAGATCATTCGGACACAAGCTATAATATGAGATATAAGATGTGCCCTGGGTTGTGTTGGTGACTGCTAAAGTAAGACCCACATAGTGGTAGGGATACATTGTTTACCAATCAAAACATCCATTCACTTGTCTAACATGTTAACTAATGAAGAATAAACATAAAATAAGTAAGGAGAGCAAGATGTGGGTATTCAAGCCCACAATGTTCCACAATTATATCACCTTTACTATCTGTAGACACTTGTGAGAAGGTGAGTAGGACTGCTTTATAAGGAAGTGTAAAATTATGAAAAATGAAATTAAACAAGGTCCTACCATTAGGGTTAAGTAAGAAAATCTCTTGACATTGGCATAAATACATACGAAGCTAAACCTGAGTGATTATTTTCCTTTCAAAATAAACACATCACCTGCCTACTATTTACCAATTTTGAAATGGTGTCATTAAATTAATACACTGACTTATTTGTTTACTGTTACCTGATTTGTTGCTACCCCAGTATGACTTTCTGTTTTTTGATGAAACATGCTATGACTATTATATTCTGCCAAATAACTGCCTAAAAGGTTTTTATTTTGAAGTTATATTTAGAACTGTAATATGAAGTAACATTTCAGTCACATTGGTTTTACCCCATTTTAACTGATTATTGTAAGATAAATTGAAGTTATTGCATTTCAACAGTAAACATACAAAATGAAAGCTTGAAATTTGAGCTCTGTATATTTATAAAAGCAGTTTATTTTATTTTGCAATACCAGACTAGATATATTTGCACACAGTAACACACCTGAACTGAATTTGTTTTTAAATAAAAAACTTATGGTCAGAGGATACTTTAAAAAATTATAACTCAAAAAGTAGGTTGAACACCATCCTGATTTTTTTTGTAGATCATATTCAGAGATGTGAGAATATATGGTGAAAAGGCTGAATAACTGGTGACATGGTCAAACGGTGGCCTGAATTATGGCTATTTTTAGTTAAATCGTAAAAAGTTGCATGCAGCTAAATTTTTTTACAGAAAATCTAATAGACTTTTAATTACAACAATTGCCAATTTATCAACTGATATGTTATAGGAAATTAGAAAAAAAAATTTAGCTTTGTATCATGTTAAGTCTTAGAGCTATGGTTTATTACAGAAACAAATGTTTTTTACAATTTTGGGTTTTCAGGTGATTTTACTGCCTCATATGCAAATTCTAAGAAAGATAAACTTGATTTGAGACCATGTTTGAATTCTGTGATATTAATTCAGTCAGTGTAGCACATTTCAGCCTTTTACCACCATTACTCTTGCAACTTTAAGCAGCCAAAGTTGCCCAACAATGCATTCACCAAAAATTTTAAAAAATTAATTAAATTTTACAAGGCTGTAAATCAGAAACTGTTAGAGATATTGATCTAATCTTTGGCAGTTTTTCATTATATGGGTAGATGAGCACATGTGAATTTTTTCAAGACATTCTATGGGGGTCACGTGCAGACCCTGGATGATCTGACATGGAATGAACCACCTGCGTCATGAGTAGTATTTTTCCCTCATAACTTAAAAGGTATCACGATTAGATAATGAAAGTATAGTATATTATAAATATTATACTAACACACATCTACATAAATTTTTATGTTAATTGAAGGACAAATAACCAAACATAGGAGGGGCAGAAAGTGTTCGTGCATCCACTTTAATGGTCAGTTGTGTAGCCTTTCAGGTGAATTACTTGGTGCAATTCCTTCTCATAGTCCTCCATGATCGTTTGACAGTACTCGACTGGTATTTTCTTCCATTCTTCTTTACAGAAGGCCTCCAACTCTTGCAAGTTTCTCAGATGATGCTGATGAACCGTGATCTTCAACTCATGCCAGACGTTTTCAATTGGGTTGAAATCGGGTGATTGCAATGGCCACTCCAGAACACTTATATTGTTCCTCTGCAACCAGGATTGCACATATTTCGATGTGTGCTTAGAGTCATTGTCGTGCTGGAAGATCCAATGATGCCCAAGCCAAAAGTTCCAAGCATCATTCTTGATATAAGTGTCTAATATATCAACGTACTCTTCTCTTTTCATGATTCTGTTGACATGGTGAAGACTGCTTACACCAGAAGAGCTGAAGGAACCCCGTAGCATGATCGAGTCACCTCTGTGTTTAACTGTAGGGATGGTGTTCTTTGGAAGATTTTGTTCCCCCTTCTTATGGAAAATATTGCAAACATCATTGTGGCCGAAAAGCTTGATTTTAGTCTCGTCTGATCAAAGAATACTCTTCCAATAGGTAAAGGGTTTATCTACATGCTTTTTTGCATACCTCAATCATGCTTCTAAATGAACAGACTTTAAATATGGAGTTCTACGAGGACGGCATGCTTTGAACCCAGAAGAGCGTAACATGTTTGTAACTGTAGAGGTGCTTACTTCAACCCCAGTTTCCCTTACCAGTTTCTGTATGTCATTACGTATTAAACGAGGGTTCCTACTAACTTCTCTGAGAACCTTCCTCTCGGTTCTCTCTGGAATTTTGGTGGGGCATCTGGAATGAGGGAGGTTAGCAATTGATCCTGTGAGCTTAAACTTGGCAATTATGCTTTGAACAGTAGATTTTGGCACATTAAATTGTGTAGCAATACCGGAAAGAGACATGAGACTTGTATTTTACAATAATTTGGTTTATTAAATCACTGGACAGTGTTTTCCTGTTTGCCATGATGACCAAGCAGATAATGACGGAGATGGCGCTAAATTGCCAGAAGTACATTTTTTGCTGACTAAATTCCAATAATTATGAACCAAGTGTCTAGTTTTGGAATGGTATAATGTAGTTTATTTGCCAAACTAACCAAAATTTTTACGGGAATATCAGTTTTTTCACACGTTCTGAAATGTACGAACACTTTCTGCTCCTCCTATTTTTGGATATTTGTTTATAAACAGTTTGTCATTTAATTTACATAAAAAAAATATGTAGATGTGTGTTAGTATAATATTTATAATATATTACATGTCTGTTAGCCTAATTGTGATGCTTTTTAAGTTATGAGCAAAAAAACTACTCGGGACACTGGGGTACAAACACTTTCTGTCGTAACTGTATCTGAGTGAACTACTTTGCAATAAATTGTCATATCTGTTTTGAGGTAAATAAATATTTTATATTCATTTGTTCACTTCTTCTTGGCAAGGAGGGAACCCATGAACATAAAAATTATATTGTTCAAAAGATTGAACACTAACTTTTTATTGAAAGGCAATTTTTAGTTTTTTTATTTTTGTCAGATTTTACAATGACTAAAATAGTCACTAAATTCTATATGATTGTATTGTGATTTCAGTGTTAAATAAGAGGAGTAATGAAAAATTACACCAAATATGAATAGAACCCAAAGATGACATTAAGACTTGCAATATGAAGAATATTGTTATACATTAGTATTTAAAACCTAAATAGCACATCCATTGTGTGCACCCACAGAAATCACCAGATTAGAAACCCCTGGGGTTTAGATTTAGTTGGCCTAATTTTTAAACTGTACAGAAAGAGTGTTGCCAGGCAGCAAAACTCACCAATTAAAGGTCATTATCCAGCTTTTTAATCCAAATAATGGAACTGATTGTGACTTGTAATGCATCCACAATTGAATAGGCAGTATATGCTGACTCGCATTAGAATTTTTCTTTGTCAATAAATACTAATTTCTAACTATAAAATTAAAACTGGTCTTTGCTCTCACAATATTTCTAAATTTTCTACAAGATCATTGGAAGAAGTTACTTTGTTCCAATTATTACTACAACAACAAAAAGACCTCTAAACTCAACTTAGGTTGAAAATTAAAAATAGTTCATTTATTTGTTATACATTTTAATGAAAAGCAAAATTGGGAACAGGCTCCAAAATATAGTTTTAGATTTTGGAGCTGGTAAGCTGAGTTTGAAATCTTGAGATACCTTAAAATATTCTTCACATTTTAAGCTATAGGTGGGTTTTCATCAGAGTAATGATCAGTCCCCACTCTGTTGTTCAAAATGAGGGGAAGCAGTAGACAGCCTTAGTAGCTTTATAGTAAATACAACTGCAAAGAAATACACAAAATAAATGGATTGGTAAACCTTCTTAATTCTGGACAAATTACAAATTAATGAACATTGGCAATTATCATGAAATAATAAACAAAACTAACAAATAAAGACAAGAATTGTAGGGAATTGGTAGAAATGGAACTTGGTAAAATGCATACTAGACATAAACTGTATCTATTCCACTAAAGGAAGAATATTTTATAATTTTCAAAAGTTGTTTTATAAACTTTCAGGAGAAGACACCCTTTTCAAGTTGTTAATAGTCATTACATAAAGTTGCATATGTTACTAAATAACATGCATCCATGGCTAAGGTTTTCCACACATTCTAAGACTTCTAAATCTTCTTAAATTTTTTTCAAATCAAACTTACATAAATTAAAATATCAGCTACTTATACATGTATAACAAGATGAAAGAGAATTTGTACATTGTGAAACTAAAACAACAGTATTATAGTACATTAAGCTTAATATTTATGATATAGATTAAACTAGTTTATTAAAGATTTCTTATCAAAGTTGAGCAAAAATAGTATTTCTAATGTGTGTTTTTCATCAGTTAAACTGAACATGATAGCAAACAAATGTATATTTAAATACTGTATGCCTATATATAAACTACAAAAATGTAATATTAATATGTTAAAGCAAAGGTAGCAAAGTATCCACAACCAGTGTGTGTACTCAGTACATATAATGAAAATCACCCTATACTGCATAATTTATTTTTGCATCCATCTTAATCAGTCCATTAATACAGAACATGATGTTCATAATATATCAAATGAAATTCCAGAAATGGGATTTAGATTTTTTTCTGTATTAGTATTAACATGCAAGGAGCCATTGGAAATGGTAATATAAATTTGTATCTTAGAAATTTCCAAAAGGATTTTAAAACTAGATTCACAAGTTTATCTGAATGTTAGAATGTATATGTAATAGATAATACAAAATAACTGTCTACGAGTAGATTTTTTTAATTTTCTCCACTATATAAGTGGCTAGCATTCCACATTGTGACACAAAGGATTCTCTATTCAGAACTCTTTGCCACAAAATTTCCCTTATACTTTGAGGCTATGGTGTGTTAAAATAGTTAAGTCTTACCATTCAATTAGAGTAGCTCACAGTTCTTAACCTATGAGATGATATCCTAGAGGTCAATGAATGCATTTATTTTAAGAAAGGTTTGGTAATTTGAAAAAGAAAAAAAAAAAATTGGAGGAGATCCTGAAAAAAATAACACAATTTCTTCATATTGCTAGAAATCATGGCAGACAATACCACATATTTTTCCACAGCAATTTCTCAAATTGTAAACTATAAGGGAATTTTTTTTACTTATTCTTTGCATGGGAGGGTAACTACAACAAAGTTTGATAAGTACTAGAGCTGCTGAAATGTTGATAGTAATATTGTTGCCTTCTCTTTAGTGTACCAGTTCAAAATTTGGAATGACTAACATAACTTTGAATAAGTATCTGAAGCAACATATTTTGATCACATGCAGAGATCAAAGGTATTAGTAGGGGGCTCTTATTATTAATTGAATGGATTCATTTAAAAACTGACAAGTGGGTCTTTTGAAATAAGGAATGTGAATTATTTTCAAAAGATTATTTCCCAGGAATTCTCACAATTGAGTTATTAGTCTCTGTAAAATAACTTATCTCTCATATTATTCAGGCTTGCTTTTTCTTTTTTACAGATGCTTTTTTATGGCACATTTATGCTACCTGTAGATTGGTTGAGTTTGTTTTTGCTACTTATAGTTTTCTTTGTAAATTTAGTTGTAGAAATGAAGAAAAAGACAGTTGTGCAATTCACAGTTTTATTTATGAATTGCTGTGTCTCAAAAGGTGCTCACAGCCTTCACACTACAACTGGCTTCTGGCAAGTCAGATCTAAGAGTAAACACTTAGGAAGGGCTGTTAGGATTATACATTATATCATATAGTTAAGGTAAAGCACACTTCACTTTGGAGAGAATGATCAGTCTTGTGTTTAAGAAGATTGCAGTGGGAAAAACTTACTATCTGTATGGGTAGCACATTTGGCTGTGGTTGCATGTTTCAGACCACAGCTGAGAACCTGAAAATGGTATTCCACCACATCAAAGAGCAAACTTAAAACTGATACCATGATAGTGTTTGTTGATGGGTATGGAATTTTAGCGTCGTGGTTACAGAGTAAAAATAGCAAGTGGTCTGAAAAAAAGTGTAGTCAATAAAATTCAACCTTGATCTGCAATAAACAAGAAGTTCACAGTTTTTTAGGTTTTGTATCATATAATTGACTGTTCATGATCAATTCTTCTGAGGTAGCAGCATTGCTGTCTGGACTGACTGATACTCACAAGTACTTTGTATGGATACAGGAATGTTAAAGTAGTTCTAGTCCTTTCATACATGCTTTGGTAGAAGTACTGGTTCTGGTTGATGTTGCTTGGGATTTTTAATTTGCCCTGGAAACTGATACCAATGGTAGTGAGGTTGTAGAAACTTTGTTACAGACACAGAAAGCATAAAGATTGTTATTATGTAGTTAGCTATATGCTAAGTCTCTAAATGTTAATAGTATTGGACAAAGAAGGAACTTCTTGTAATTTCAGTATTTTACTAAACATTACTGACATTAATTTTATGGTATGGAGTTTATCAATCAAATGGGTCATGCACCACTAAAATGATATGATTACATGTTGAATAACAATGCTGTAAGAGTAGCTTCATTATACAAAACTTCACAGATCAGTTTCAAAGAAATGTCAATGGATGATCTGGTTAGCCATATGAATGGTGATAATTTTACTGGCCTATCATTGGAAAGAGTAAATAAAAGACTCAGACATAGCTATCTGCCACACAACAAGATGAAACACTATAATTATGTACTACTGAATGTAATAATGGTGCATATAACATGTTACGTATTTATATTGTGTTTGAAATGCAGTAACAAAAGAGATGGCAGCTGGCTGTGATGCAACTTGTGATCCTCAGGGTCCTAAGGCAGGAGATATTTTATATTTTGTATATTTCAGTGATCAGAGGAAACAGGAAGTGTTACTGTCACAATGTGCAAAGTAGTTTTGTTTTACTTCATTGAATTAAAAATAGTGAGAGATGTAAATATTGTACATGTGATTCCTAGTGGAAACACTGGCCAAGTTAATGAAAACTTTAAACAGAGAATGAGAGTTTTAGATACTCAAAACTGGAAACATTACCATCCATTACTCGTTATTTCACCAAGTGGCAGAATATTATCTGTTAGCAACTACTTTAGTGCATTTTGTCTCTGTTGTGTTGGCTAAAAATAAATAACGTGATTTAGAATATCTGTTCAGATGAGTATGCATTGCGGACCTAACACCATGAACCAGTTGTTTGTTGTGCATCGAGTGTTAGTTTAGTTACAGTACGTTAGGCATTGGCGTGGTAAAAATGTATGCTTCATTATACTATACCTTTAATTTGATCACTTGGCTGAATGTATGGTGCACAGTGTCAACCATATGCTTGCTAAGTTTATGAATGCTGATCAAACCAATTAGTATGCACATCTGTCATTTACCCTAAGGTCATTCCTTGCAATGAAGTAAGAATCAACTGGTTGTTCTTAAAGTTTTCTGATGTTCATATCAGAAGTGCAACCTATAGGGAATCTGATGCATAGCTCTTCACCCAGTGCATAAGTCTGCAGTATTAGTGCATATATGTACTGTAGCAGCATTCTTCAGGTGATGAGTATGTGTCTTAGCAGGTACATGAAGTGACCATACATTAAAAGTGATGCTATGCTAAAATAATAAGTGTGTGTGTTTTTTCATACAGCAAAGCCACATCAGGCTGTATACTGAGTCCACTGAAGGGAATTGAACCCCTAATTTTAGCATTGTAAATTAATAGACTTACAGCTGTATAACAGTGAGAGTTCAAGCTTGAAACATCCCTGAGATATCCATCTGATAAATATTACGTAGTGACAGCTGTATTTTCCCTTCCATATCTTGACACATTTGTCCATACGTATTTAGATTTTAAACTTTGTATGTATAGATATTATGTCATTGTTAGTTGACTTTTATTGTGAACAGGATGCAAAAGGTTATAATCTAATGTTTATCCTTTACCTCAGTGTAATACTGCATACTACAGGAATTACTTTGTAGATGCTTATACTTGTTCCTTTGTGTATTATAGGTTTTGCTGAGTGCGAGTTTTACTTGGGTCAAGTGGTGCAGTGATCTTGGATAGTGAGTAATCCTGTTCAAGTTGGAACAGTATTCTCATGTGGTACCTCATCATTCATGCTCTTGTTTTTGTGTTATATGTACTAGAAGCAAACACACACACAAAAGGGCGAAAAAAATATTTATTAAAAACGTTGTTTTTTGAACTGCCACAGTATTATGTTATCACTCACTTCTGAGTACTGAAGGAGGAAAGATATATTCTCTTTCTGTGCTGTTCACTACGATTTATTCACAGCTTAATAATTCGTCAATCTGTTGCTTATTGTGGACTACTCGATTAGAAATGAGCGTATCATAATAAATCATTGGCACACGCAGTCATTTCCTTCAGAAGCGATATTTTATTTTAATACAGTGATAGAATTTCGGCCATAGTTATACATCTTGTTACAGAGAATGTGGCGTGAATTAATTTACATAATTCTTGATCTGATGTGTGCATTAAAGGTAACGTTGACAGGTGCCAATCACAGGGAAACATTTATGCTACACAAGTATTTATTTTATTGGTTTTGTGCGGAAAAACGAGACGTCACTGAAAACAAGCTGCAGTAGTTCCTATATATTTGCATGCTAAGATTGAATCGTGTGTTGTTATGAAACTGAACTTTTTTTATAGTGCCAATCTGTGGCCGTGTGTTTTGAGAAAGTATCTTAAAAGATTGCTGGAGCGGGAGAAAACGTTCTCCCTCCCACCATACCCTTAACGTTGAACGGTAGTTATTACCTCATGGACACGAGCCCAGTGCGTCATTTGCACCAACCCCCCGCTATCCGGGTCCACCAATGAGATTCACTGACACGTGCACAGCTGCCTAGCCATTGTGTGAGCTCTCTTGCCTGTGCAACGGTCGCTCCAGACGACGGCGTGATTTTTAGGTGGATGAACGGTGTATATGTGAATTCTGTGTGCGTGCGTGTGTATGTGTCTAGTAAGGTTTGTGTCGTGATTTGAATGCAGTCTACTAGAGTTGACAACATGGCACTAATGGTGTGTTCCCCACCAGTGGAGGAGGTAAGTCGGTTGACCATATTTTAACACAAATATGTTGATCAGCTGTGAAGTGGTAGTTTCCCTTATTATTTATTTTATGTGTATGGCTAATTTCTCCCAGTTTAAAGGGCTTTTTTTTTAGTGGTCAGTTTCACTCCAATTATTAACTGAGTTGCTTCAACCACATGTTTTCTTCTTTGTGCTCATGTAAATCAAGATAATTGAACAAATTGTGGAAGTGACAGCCATGAAGCACGAATAAAATTTTAAACAGCCTATTCCAGTGCTTTTATAAATCTATACACTGAACTGATCCTCATTGACACCTTCGAAATTTATTATATAAAAGGTTTAATCAGTATTTCCTTTCAGACTGTTTACTGAATAACTTAACACTAGTTTATCTTAGCTGCCTGTATTGACTATCTGTATCTGGTATGATGTATGTCTGCTTTTATCTTGTGTTCACAGTGCAATATTTGAAAACTAGTATTTATTTGTTTAATTTCATTGCCAAATATAATCCATTATGTTTACAGGGTGTTTACCAACCATGTTTGACCAAACAATGGTTCATTTGATAGCTAATTGATGATTTATTAATTAAACAGTCTTCAGTGTATTAATCAACTACTTGCAGAAAATATCCTTTTCTAATTAGGCAAGTCAAAATAACAGTCTGTCTTTATTTATTAGGTTTTAATATTTTTATTTAATTTTTTTGTTTTTTATTGTAGTTTGAAAAGATTACAGAACACCCCTAAAACTTAATCCCTATGGGAAAGTTAGACTCTAAGATCAATATATTAAGCAAGTCATGTGAAGTCTGGTTTTCAATGGGATTAAACTTCTGAGAAACACTATAATTGTTGTTTCATGACTGAACATTTATGTAGATAAAGATATCCATTATTACCCAACATTTCAATGAAGTTAGAACTAAGGAAAGTAGCATATTTAGGTCAACCCAACTTTACGCATGACCTACTTAAGACTTGTATTATATATGTTGATTTGTAACTAATTAACAGTTAGAGCTGTGCAGTTAATTTCAAGTGATATTTTTAGATTATCAAGTTTACTTAGTCTGTTCATTTTATTTAATTATGAAATGTAATTAATTTCAGTTTGATATTTAGTAATTTCATATAAGAATTGTTAAGCTCCTTATATTTGTACATTATTTTTACATAAATTACCTTAGCTTGGTATTTATACATTTCATAATTTTAGGCTTATAAAGTTGTACTGCTCACTTTATTTGTGTGATGAATTATAGTTTCAGCTTGTTGTTAATGAGATGCACAACTTTTTGGTTTATCAGTTGCTTAGCTTTTAATTATAAAATACCAGCTGTGGTACCTATACCCTGGAAGGAAGTTAACCTTTCATTAATCATAAATTTATATATCTCAGGACATGAAAAGTCACTTTCTTTGTATATAAATTTATAAAAACAAACCATCCCTAAAAACAACAAAACACAAAATGTGAAATTGTAAGTTTGCATGTATCTCCTCATGGACCCAACAAACCATCCTGCCAAATTTGGTGAAGATCCATCAACAGGGGTGAAGTAGTGGTAAAAAGAATTCCTGCAAAAACACTCATATCCACACCCTGGAAAGTATTCAGATGGACATACAACAGTGTGCTATTATATTTATACAGATGGCACCAGTGCATTAGATCTGTGTGAGAAATATTCATGATGTCATATCTGCACCCTGAGAATGGAGAAAAATAAAGCTCTCCATGATGGGAAACAGAGGAGAAATGGTAAAATTGACTCCATTGCAAATCTACATGTACACAGGATAAAAAAATTGACAAAGTTAGGAGCTGCATATCACATAATAAAAGAGGTTTTTCCAGTGTCATATAAGCAAGAGTTCCATTATACTATGATGATTTTACCTTAGTAATGATATCCTAAAGTATATATGTATATACATTGCTGCATGAAATGAAGAAAATGGCAATATATGGCTTTTACATGAAATTCAGTGTGTTTAGGAGTAAGAAACTTATATTTTGATTTCAAATATAAATGTAATATGACCTTCATGCTTATTTCTTCTGAGAAACAGAAGGACTTGATGATCATTGTAAATAAGGTTTACCAATCAAATAAGATGCTTTCATTCTTGTGATGACCTTAGACATAATTAAAGACTCAACTTAAAAGCTGCAAAATTTAAAAATAAATGCACGAAACTTATGAGCACTTGTTCATTCACTTTTGTTTTATTTTGTACTCTAAATATTTTTCATTCTTGAAACCTCTAAAAGAGCTTCATGTATAATGTGTTCATAGTGCTGCTGAAATGGTATACCTTTTTGTGCAGTTTTTCTAGCTGCATTTACTTTTGTGAACATGCAGTTCTAGAAATAAGATATTCATATTTGGAATAGTTGAGAATGTTAAAAATTGTTGAACTGAATGACTCAAGTTGCAAATTTTTTCACAGAAATCTTTCAGTATTACCTAATACAAGTACATGCGTACAAAATATTCTAAATGTTAGAAGGTTGTACTTTTCAAATTTATATATGGTGCCAGATTTATTCTAATATTTTAAAGTTATCAGTGTGGATTGTGTACATAAGTATCATGCCAAATTTAGCTTATGAAAGAGAGAAAAGGGTACAGAGTGATGTGTGTTGGAAATGTACTAGATTGTAGTCTGCTAAAGAAAGCTACACCTGAAAATTGACAAAGTACTCATCATAATATAAAATATTTCAGAATTCAAAATGTCTGAATTTAGGTAACTTTAAACATGGTGGTAATAACCTATAATCTCTAGGCTGTGTTAAAGGTGCAAAGTTTGTTTGAAGTTTTTAAATAGACTTTAAAATGTGTAATTACAATGTTTTTGATTGTCTACTAACAAGACAAGTAATTCAGAATACCTATTCACATATACTTGTTCATAGAGTGAGCACAAATTTGGGTCAGACCTCACAAAAGTGAGTTTGCTTGAGTGCTAGGGATGCACATATATTGGGATATTTGCAGAATAGTTACTTCAAAACACAAAATGTTTGCAGTTGTACATGAAAAATAATAAAAATTGTCAAACTACATTTGGCTTCTTTTATTTATTATACTAATTGTTGCTTTTAAATTATCTGCAATATTTTTGGAGAAAAAGGAAGTTTCTCTACCCATTCATATAATATTGTATCCAGTAATTATTTTTGGCTGAAAGAAACTCGTTTGCAAAGTAACAAAAAATATAATAAAAATGCCATTATAACTCTTCAAACATTTAATAAATTTTGTATTTTAACAATATGAAATGCATATTTTATTATTAAAAACATTTTCCAGCATACATTTTCTAAAGTTTATATTTATTTCTTCCAACCAGTTTTATTATTTTCTGTTAGTGTGATGTTTCTTGTTATTTTATGTTTTTATTGCTTCAGTTTAATCAGAAAAAAGATTGATGCTAATAAAGTGACTTGAATGCCATTTAAAAATTCCCATGTTTTTTTAGTGATTTTCTTCTCATATCTGATTTTTTTGTGTGATGCTATATTTACTGAAAAGCTACAGGGATATCATTCTATTACATCATCTACAATGAATATAGCAATTATGTTAGGCAAGGCCTGAGATATTTTGATAATGTTGGGAAAACAAATTAATTACCTTTACAGTTCAGATAATTAAAAAAGAATTATTGTGACATTTTTTTTTGTTTCTTCAAGGCTAATACGTAAAGTAATTTGATATTAGAATATTTGTTAAATTGTAAAGCTTCCTTCGATATTCTGTTTCTCTGGTTGGGCAGTTTTATAACTTAATGAATAGAGAAATAAAATTTAAAATTCAGTTAAATTAAAATGTATTCCTCTAATACTAATTAATTTTCTTACAATAATACTTATTTTTATCTTGTAAATGGTATTAGAGTGAAAAGTTATCTCCAAGATGAGTTATTTGATTGTGTGTATTTTATCAATATTTTTAATTTTATTCATGATGTTAGAAAAATGTTTCATGAACCAAAACACATTTCATTTTCATTTAATGATATAAAATCAAAGTCAAGTGTGTGTTTAAGCATAGTTTCACACAATTATTGTACAAGTAGACAAAATCAATTAAAATTTGTAGGTTCTATAGCACTGTATCTTAAGACTGGCTTCTGGTTCAACGGTTATTTTTAAAAAAATGAGTGAAGTTAATTTGAGTAAAAATAAGTAATAATGGTAAATAATTGGTTTTAAATAAATGTAATTATGATTTTAATTCGTATAGGTAAATAACTCGTATAAAACTAACTTCACCAAGCTAGCCTATATTCGGTTCACAGAGAAAACAGGTTGTTCATGTAATTTAATAATTACAGGTCTCAAACACTGCTTTTTCTGTCATATTTCAGCCAGCATGATGAACCCTAGTATTGACTGAAAAACCTCATCACCACTGAATATTACAGATACAGTGTAGTAAAAATATTTTTAGACATTCTTATTTGCTTTCACTTACTTCTTAGAATTAAAATTTGAGTTGGTTCTGTTTATCAAAAAAAAATCTTGAGCCTAATCTACCAAATTTTATACTTGTATCAGAAATTTGTTGAGTTATTTTGTGTAAAGTAACACACATGAAATGAAATACTTTTTATAAGTGTAATTTGTGCTCTAAATTTATTTTTAAAAAGGTAGAACTGTTTGTAAATATTTATATGGAAATTAATACAATTTTCTAGACTAAGTTTAATTGTTTGATAAAAGTATTCTAAACCATTAAATCAGAAAGAAATATGTTTATGGTTTTCTTAAGGAATCAAAATTTTTAAGGTTACTTTGAAAATCATTTTGATGGCACAATTCAAGGTTATTTTATGAAACTGAAAAGTATGTATTTTTGTGATTATGTAACTCAGAGTGATAAATTTAATTAATGTGTGAAAATTACACACTAATTTTTGCCTCTTTATGGAGTCGAGCACTAATAATTAATTACAAATTCTATCCCTACAATGAGAAATGATATTTAATAAACCAAAATGAATGGCATTTATTACCATAAGATATTTATTGATAAAAGAAATGATCCACCAGTTTCACCAACAACTGTTGTAATCACAAAAACTTATGACATTGAAAGGAAAGTTCAGCATTTTTATATGCTGAGAGAAGAAAAGTGCAAGTTAAGAGAGTTGGGAAGTGCTTGTTTTCAGAATGTGACATTCCTTGGGCCATTATTGCTGTTCATACAATGTTTAATTTACATAATGAAAACTTTTAAATTCCTCTGAAGTTTAGCATTTTTTTTAACGTGTTTTATAATCTTAACATTGTTCCAGTCGTACATCCCATTAAAATTCCAAAAATGTTTAGGTGAAGTTTCATATCATTTTGGTCTTCTTTTAATTTTATTTTCAAATAATAACCATTTTCTATCATATGTTTTCAGGTCTTATATTGGTCTTAAATAACTTCCAGTTTTATTCTGTGAAATGTTACATTATACCTATATAACAAGTTTTAAAAACTGTTTTGCTAGTTCTACAGAAATATTTGGAAAGTGAGGTATACTAGTAAAATGTTTTTAGAAGATTTTTGGAGGTTAATTCTGAATACTTTGTTTCTAATGTTTTTGGGTTTTTTTTCAAGTTATTAACATAATGTATCCTTTTTAGATGCTTTGGTTGAATATAAGGAGAATCATTTAGTGTTGTGTACATCAGAAACTGTGTTATAAAATTTCATGTGTTCTGAAACAGTATTATTTTAATTCTTGTTCTGTTTTTAAGACATGAAATTATATTTAAAGTACTTGCAATTACTTGCTTGAGAAATAATGTTTTTACTGCAAGAACTGAAAATAAAATAAATTTTCTTATTATTTTGCAGATTGGCTATGTGTAGCACCTTTGGTGATTTTAAGTCACAAAATTATATTTTTTAAGACATTTTTATTAAGTAACCATGAATCAGATAATAAAATTTTGAAATTTAGTATTGTGTGTGATAAGGTTTTAATCTTATCACTGGTATATTAATAACTCAATATTTGTCTAGATAATGAGTGTAATTGTTGTCTTGAGAGTTTTCAGAAAGAACTAGACAGTTTTGTCTACTTTTTATTTTTTTAGATACAAAAAACATTTAATGCAGGTTGAAAATTTAAGTCTCAAAAATACCATAGAATTATGTACACATTAATGTTTTTGTATTGTAGATTTGTATCTAAAACCTTTTTAATGAGTTTGAAAATAACTACTGTCTGGAAAGTAAGTAAAAAAAACATTGTTTCTGATAAGCTGCACATGAAATTGTAATACAGAAAAATTTCATGGAAATTTTGCTGCACAGTTTGATTTTTCCATGTTTACAAGCTTTTACTGCTTAATTGTTTTTTATCTTTGTGATGAGTTATATATTTACTGAAGCAAATGATACTTAGAACCTACAAAATATTGTTATTGACGTGCAAAGTACATTTTACTGTGTTAATTGTTGTCAGATTATATGTTTAATTATTTATTCATGGTGTGAAAATAATAAAATGTGTTCTATTTTTGTTTGTTTTTCTGCAACATTGATTCTTAACCACTTAACCGACCATAAACATTGTTGCCATTATAAGACCAGATTTTTGTATTGTAGTTAATATACAACTCAAAAGTTTGAATTAAATTAATCATAATATTTATTGAAACTACTAATGTTTTCTTATTTTCCAGCTAAAGAACATTCGAAGTATGATCAAATTGACACGGAGAAATCTTGAAGCTTTAAATGCCAAGTTTGCTCAATATCAGCACCCACCTTCAATGTACATAACTGTAAGTATTTTTAGTTTCCAAAACATTTTGCTTTTACTGCTTGATTGTGTTTCATCAGAGGACTTTATTATAATGTATTAGCTTTCATAAGGTCAGTTTGTATGTGTGCATGTAATATCCATCTTCTGTGGTTGAGAGTTTTTACATCTCTAATAAATTAAACTGCAAAGTTTGAAGTACCTGATTAGTGTTTGTTTACTTGCCTGTTTTTCATATGAGATGCCAGTAGACATTGAGTCTTTTCTCCCTTGCTTTTCTGCATTTTCACTTGATACTGCTTTCAGTCTTGTTTCATTGTTAACAAAACAAGCTTGTTTTAGGAATATTCTAATGATGTAACTATCAGCATTGAATTCAAACATTAGTTTTCATGAGTCTGACATCTGTACCAAGTTGCAAGGTCACCAAAATCCTCATAGCTCAGACTTAACCTTTCTGACTTGTTACCAGAGATGTGAGATGTAAATCATTTTTCAAATTAAATAATACAAGCTTTAACTTAACTCAGGATTTGAAGATTGGTACAATACAATCCATACACATGCACTAATAATTAAATAGAACTACTTTTATATAGATTTGGGATTAATGTATAAGATGCAAGCGATGGAACTGTGTAAGTCAGGACGTTAGTGTTTAAAATAGTATCTCTGATGGAGAGCAATAATAGTTCCAACAGAGATGTTGTTCTTTTGATAAAATTGTTTGTAATTATATTAGTCATTTAGCTTTTTAAACCTTTAAAATGTATATTTCATCAAATCTTTGTTTCATAAATATAGAAAATATAGCAAGATAAAACTTGAGAAACATTTCTTTATTCAAGAAATAATTGTGCATTAACAGTAAAGACTTATGTAAATTTAAAATAATAATCTTAACTTCCAATAGGTAACTTTTTTGATATATATTGTCATTTATCAGAAGCCAGAATGATTATTTTTCCTTGTAAAAATGTTTTTTCTACTGGCCAAATTATTCTGTATTATGCATGTTTTTTGTTTTTTTTTGTATTTGCACTCTTTGTTTTATCTCTAAGTACATTTTAACAACAAGGATTAGCTCTTTATTTATCATAACTACTTTTTACACTCAACTGTTATTGCATGTTAATTAGTAGTGACCACCTACCCAGTTTTATTGTTAGTAACCTTCATGCGAAGACTACATTCTGTTAAAATATTTTCTTGCAAAACTGAAACAGTTAATTTGAAGATTAACTGAAACTAAACTCTTACTACTTGTAATAATGCTGGTGCATATATCCTTGTCAATGAGTTATTCTCTGTCAACAAAAGAATGAATTATTCAGGTTGTCTGTTATTCTTACAAATTATTTTATCAGTAGAGTACTTCATAATCATTTGGCTGGCAATTTAAGCACAGACACACATTATAATATTTATGAAGCTGATTTCAGTTCTTGAAAAACAGTCCTTTTGCACAAGAATAACTGCAAAATGTTTGCTTTCACATGTTAAAAATGTGTACATTTTAAATATCATAGCTATAAAAATATAAAAACAGCTACACTGAGCACACAGATATTTTGAAAGAAATTGATCATTACTTTCAACTTAGAAACACACACACAATGTACAAGCTATTCTTAAAACAGTGACCATAATTTATAAACATTTAAAAAGCTTCAACAGAATTATGAAATGCTAAAATAGACACTGCTGAGCGAATTTATTTACCAAAACTCACTCTAGAAAAATCTTTTCATGAAAAACAAAGGATAACATCATTAACATTCACATGTAAAGGTTTTAATAAAATGGACACTTTCAACCCTGAATATATAAACATTCTATTTCTAAGTAAGTTACGTCAAAGTATTTACTGTTCACGTCTTATTAAATGCAAGACTTTGTGGATAGTTTTTTTTAGCACTATTCTTTCAGTTCTGTTGGAAACTCAACAATATTCTAGATACTACGTATGGGCTCAAAGGTTTTACAGAGTATCACAATCTTTTAAAAAGTATGTTTATACTGTCAATCCTTTGGATATTGTTGAAGGTAATAGAAAAGTGCTGATTGACTAGCCTTTCTTTTAACCCACATTAATTTAACTGCCTATGTCTTGTTACTTCTAGCTCTATAATTGTTCCATATACAGTATGGCATTGTCTCTAGTTAAGTTGCATTAGTTTTCAGTAATTATTTTCTTCTGTATTAATGGCTGTTGCAACTTTCTTTTCTGTCTCATTATTGAATTTTCTAGAAGTTTATCATGTTTAGTTTTTGTGTTTACAGAAGGTTTGACAATTATAATTACCTGTAGCCAACTCGGTGTTTAAGTGTTAGAGGGTTGTTGAAGTGAGGGTGGTAGTGTTAAACACATCTCAGTGTGTTTGGCATGTTTTTTGTATTATGTTTACCATTGTAAAATTTTCAAGAATGAATAAAATATTCTTTTAATTTCTTACTGTTTGGTTTCATCATAAGCATTAGTTTTTGATTGCACTGTAGGCAAATTACAACTACGAACAATAACAAGTTGTCAGTTTGTCACACTTGTACATGCCATTTTTCTATAATATTGTTCTGTAGTGACTCAGTGGGTTTTTATTGGTCAAAAAACTTGTTAGGGAAAATTATTCACATTGTACTGATATTACATATTTCAAGAAAATCAATTCTACAGCAGTAGCTCAATCCAATGGTTAGTGTTGCAGTTTTTCCTATATAAGGTACAGTATATTTCATTGTTAGTTTTATTAAAGGTATTGGTTATAATCTTTAATACATCAAATGTTACGACAGTTTTTTTTTTTTATTATAGATTGTTTTGCAATGTTAACGTAATATATTTGCTTATGACTATACTAAATCTCTTTAGCCAGTCAAACTGATGAAACAATGCATTTCACTTTTTTAAAGTAAGAATGTAAGTTTATTCAGTTAGCTACACTGATTGCCAAGTGATATTTAAGTTAAAATTAAGTACATAGTTTGCTCTGATCAGCACAGTTAATTATCAGGCAACACTAGCCACAAGCTTAGAAAATTTGGAAAAAATAGTTATTAGAAACAGCTACTTATTTCTGTGATTTTAATCATTAAAAAGGTTGCAAAAACACTCTTGGTGTTTGGTTTACTTTGAATAAAACAATTATGATTTTTCTATGTGAATCTCATTGGTCATGTGATCAGCCATCTTGTGACGTTTTGAATGGTGCAGAGGTTTGTGGATGTGTTCTTCTAGTTAAGCAGTAGCTTCCTTAATGTAAATCTCATGATAATCCAAACAATTCACAAAACATACACAATGGTTATCAACTTTCCTTTGATGTGTTTTAGAAACTAGTGAACCTAAATTAGTATGGTTTTTTGTTTGTTTTTCACTTTTGACCCAACCACTTTGTATTGCTTTTATCAGTTAGGAACATAGAGTAAACAATAAATAGTAAAGTTACTGCATGTATCATTTATATTAGGGTTAAATTTGTCAGAAAACAAATGCCCTTAAAAACTGAATCTATATTATAGTTGGGATAATCATAAACTTGAATAAAGCAGTTTCGTAGCAAATTATGTTCATCTGCAATGTGTACATTGCGTAAATGTGTCAAGTTTCCAAAATTCTTATTTTTCTTGACTGTGAGGATCCCCAGGAGAAAAGTGGCTAGTGTGAAAACATTTTTATAAATCTCGCAAACAAATGAAATAAAATAGTATTTTGGTGATTACTGTTTTAGTCATAAAGGTACACGAGGATGAATCTTAATAGATTCAAAATAAGTTTTAACTAGTAAAATTTAAAATACCAACAAAACTTAAGTCAGAATTGATTTTCTGCTAATACTAAATATATCTACTTTGAACTTAAACTATATTAAAATATATAATCCAGTTTGGTGGAAAAGTGTTTGTACAATAAAGTCCTAAACAATGAGTATGAGTGATAGCTGGACTAATATAAATACATTTACATGATTCTTGAGCTGCAAAAATGATGGATATTGGCTAGATACTGACGTGTGCAATTTAATAATAGTAATGAAAATGGTTCAAGGCTGTCCAACAGGTGGATAATAAAAACAACCCAAGTTTTTGTGTGTGAGAGGTTTAATAAAAGTGCTGTTTGGTGCTCCAGTTAATCAGCAGAAGATGGTTGTGATTTCACAACAAACATGCATGTTTTTCTATCTCGTGTAATGATAGTTTGAACTGATTGACACTGATAACTGGGACCAGATTCTCCTGATCATCTATAATCATTGGACTTGGCATAAAAACCCTGCAGTAAAATAACAATGAAATGCTTAGCAGCCAAACAGAAAAGATAATATAAAGAAAATATTTGGATCACTGAGAGGAAAAAATATTCTGGGATTGGAGCTTAAGAACTCCTGGAAGCTCCATTTCATCATACTGCTGGAGGAAACTCTAACTTTAGAAGATCCTTTGAAATTAAACCAGATGTTTTGTTAGTAACCTGATAATAAATTGGCTTTCATATACAACGCAATTTTCTGCCCTAAAGCTACTGCTTACACTCAAAGCTTTGAGACATTTGCGTTGATAAATTAACTCATGAAAAATGTTTTCTCTGTACCAAATATTTTATTGTTAAACAATTAATTTGTATCATACAAAGTCAGTTGAACCGTAGCGTGTTTTCTCAGTAAATGAGAGACATGAACGATATTAATAAAACTTAAGTTTTACTTATTATAATACACTTTTCAAGAGAAGCAACCGATAGATCTTTAAATAAACCTGAGAATATGTTGTGAACGGTCGGGGATTTTAGTGCATAAAAGATTCATAAAACTTTGAATCGTAAAAATAGAAAAATATGATGTTTAACGATTTTTTTAGTCGAGACATGAAAATTTTTCATTGCTATTGTAATTGTTTTATTTTAGTTCATAGAGGAAACCGGCGACATACGTATATGTGGAAAGGGTGATTGTTACTGCAGCTCACCTACGTGCCAGCTGTTTGTTGTAAAGTTGTGCGTGGTACATCTGTTTTGATTAATATTATTTATTGCAAGCGGTGCGTTTGCTTAAAGAAGTCACGGAGGTCACATAAAAATCTTTGAGTTTCAAGGACAAATCGTATCACCAGCTGTTAGACGGCCGCTGCCTGCCCTTTGTTTGGCTGTTGAAGAACGACATACCACGTTAAAGGATCTGCACGCGGGGCTCTCGTGCGTTTAAATGACGTTGTTTTCAGGTAGCGGCATTTGAAGCAGGTGATTTGACTGGGTTCAGTGTTCATTCTTTGTTAACAATTTCAGAAGAAACCTAGTTTTTGCTCCGTTTGTTCTGTGAGAGAGAGATAGTGGCTGTTAATAGAGTTTCGTTTTATGAATTTTGTCGTAAGTAGCTATTGGCGGTGAATAATAATGAACCCTGGTCAAAAATAGCCTGTTGTGGCTGAAGATAAGACTGCCAATTTCGACTGCTACAACACGACAGCTGCTAGACATTTATTATCTTCTTAGTTACATACCTTGAACAGTTAGAGAAGCCAGTACACGACAGCAATATAGGTAGGAGAAACAGAAAGTTGCTTATACGACTGCACCGATTATCATAACTGATATTATTAAGTTGCCCCTTCAGTTAGGACTAAAAATATATTGTAGGTATATCAAGGATTGCAGGACTTTTTACACTGTTGAAGTATAAAAAAATGGATTTCCTGCTGTAGTGCAGCGACTCACATTTTGCATTACAAAGGAAAAAAAATTAAACGATGAATGAATAACACAAAAATAAATATTAAGAAAGGCATTGTAATAATAATAAAGTATAATTAACCTATTTCCTCTTTCAAGTTTTTTTTACCTTTTTTTCATTGAAGAAGTTATACATTCTTGTCAACCAACTGTATTGTAAAACAAAAACTCCAATTTAGCAACTGTTCAGTGTTCCTTTAGAGGTCTGCTAGCAATACACAACTGTTGAATGGAGAAAAAAATGCAGTTCCATGATCTTCACAAAAAAATTCGATTCATACATGCACGGATCTTACCCATGGTGTTCTGTCATTGTTATTGTTTTATATTTCTTCACTAAAGTAAATTCAAGAAAGTTTTAAATTTTGTAAAGTTTAATGTTTTGCTACAGTGCAGTCTGTTACACTTTTATATACAAATATATGCACATGTTCAGTGCCATTTTACAGGGTAATTTTACGTTATTTTGTAAAGAGTCATGAAAAGTTAAATGTAATACAAAGTATTTCTACTAAATGTACATTGAATAATATTATGGAAATAAAAGTAGTACAAGTTCAAAATTTAATTATCTGGAATAGTTTTAATTTGAGTCATTCAAGATGACAAATTGATTTTTTGCTATAATGGATTAAAACAGGACTTTCAGTTTTACCTAGGTAATATAACGTCTGCAACATTTGGTGTTTTATTAAAGTATATTTATGTTTCACCATAAGTTTGTAAGAAATTACAGTATTTAAAGACATGCTAATTGTGGTGTAATTTCCAATAGTATAATAAGGTGTATTTGTGTCTATTTCATTCATTTTGTATTCCAATGTTTATAACACATTCTTTTGAGTAGAATACCTATTTTTGTCAGTTTCTTTAGTAAAATTTTGTACATATTTACTCAATGTGTTTGAGTATAATATCACTTCTTTTACTTGTTTATTTTAAGTAAAATATTGTGAGCTTTTTTACTCCATCTTTTGCAGTACATTATTGTACATTTGTCCTCATTGTTTAGGGAAGAATGTTTTTATACACTGCACCTTATCCTTTTGACTATGATTACATATTTATCATTTCATTTTTAAAATAATCTTTTTATTGTTTCAGGAGTTTGAAGATCTAAATTCCAAACTGAACGAGTTTCAGCTTCAAGAACAAAGATTAGTAGATCAACTTAGCAATGGAAGTAATGGAAGAGACTCTCCTGAACACTTAGATCTTGACTATGATGATAGCCGAATTTATTCTGAGGTTGTTACTTCACGGACAGCTCTAACTCCAAACAATAGTCAAGGAAGTTTGTCGAGTGGTTATGCAGGTCAGATTAAACCTAATTTAGCATTCATTTAGTATTAGGGTGTGTTATATTAAAAAGTCTTAAATTCCTTTGTGTATTTTAAGTTTTATTAGATATTGAAATACATAATTAATGGTGCACATCAAAACATAGTAATCAATGCAATATGTATTTAGATACAAAAGTTTCACAAATGGTTTGTTATAAAATTTGATAGTCTTGTCTGTAATTTATTATATATGTTATGTATTATAATTTATATCAGAAGTCTGATTTATTATATTACATATGTTACTTACTACTATTTCAAATAACTGGAAATTTGAATTTAGAAGTTAATTAAATGTTAATATGTATCAGATTTATGATATTTGTTAACAAGATTGATACATAGTTTTCTTCTTGGACACATGTTTTAATAATTTCCTCATAGAAATTCTAATGTATGAAATAATTCACTGAAGCTGAACAGTTTTTAATGTTCAAAATCTATAAATTTTCCTGGTCAAATTCTATAGTTTTCCAGTTAATAGACATTAATCACAATTATAGCTTTCTAGGCCTGTAGCGTAATATCTGTAGCTGTCCAATAACAATACTCTTTGTTTCTCAGTGTGTCAATTTTTATATAAGAATCACTCAAGTTTTTCAGTGTTTCAACAATATTCTAGAGCATTTTTTGTAAAATAAATGTTGTTGATTCTCACTTTCAAAAATCTTCTACAAATTCCAAAAACAGGTGAGACTTGCTCAGTACACAGTCAAGAATATACACCACATGCAAAAAAGAAAAACTACAGAAGCAAGTTTAGGCACTAAAATATGTGTACAGCAGCAGATCTGTTACAATTACCAACACTGTCGTATTTAAGTACTTGACACTTTACAATACTTTTTTCAAATTCTCAGGTTGATCAGCTAAGTGGCAGTTTGCAAGAGAAGTAAAATACAAAAATTTATATCTCTATCTATTTTGTTATTGTTAATTTGTTATGTTACTTTCCATGTGATATTTTTGACAAAAAAAAAATGAAGACAACATGTAGTACACAAGGCTTATGTTTCTTTATTAGGAATTCTGACTTCTGTACAAAACACCTATTATGTTTACTGAAAGCTTACTAAATTTTGTGAAGATACATAAGTCGTATTGATGACATATCAACACAGTCATATCTCAGTTTCACAATATGTATCACTGCATCACGACACCTTTAATTTTTAGTTAACTGTTTGTTTTCCTTTGTGCAATACTTGTGAACTGTTCAAACATAATTTTTTAAAGAAGGCCATATGAAGTGACATAACTTAAGATTAGGAAATCACCATTAAACATTGAAATTCTCTGGAATTAAATGGACACCAGTAGTGTATTTTGATTGAAAACATTACCAATATCATCATTATGAGGGTGTTTTAGACTTGTTTATAAGTTGTATTAGTTGTAGTGCAGTGTTAGAGTATAGCTTTTGTAGTCAGTGTTTTAATTGGCTGTAAGATAAGGTTGGATGTGTGTTTCTGTGTAACTAGTACTCAAATGTGTATGTCAAGAGTTATAAAATTTATAGTATTTTATTGAAAAGTATATGCATTATAAACTTGTTTAAGAAGTTTATAAGTAGCTAATATTTAGTCAGTATGCATAATTTTTTTAGGTACTATGTCCGACGGAGGCAGATTAACACCAAAATCTCCATTAAAAGTTGTCAGAGCCTTCCTTCCTAATCAACAAAGATCAACAGTGAGTCAGATATGTTATTTTTATAAACCAACTTAAGACCTCTTACAAAAATCAAAACTGATACATTGGTATGAATTATAAAGGTTGTCCAGCATGGCTAGGTGGTTAAGGCACTCGACTTGTAATCCGGGGGTCATGGGTTCGAATCCCCATCACACCAAACATGTTTGCCTTTTCAGCCATGGGGGCATTATAATTTGATGGTCAATCCCACTATTTGTTGGTAAAAAAGTAGCTTAAGAGTTGGTGGTGGGTGATGAGGACTAACTGCCTTCCTTGTAGTCTTACACTGCTAAATTAGGAATGGCGAGTGCAAATAGCCCTTATGTAGCTTTGCACAAAATTCAAGCCAAAATTATAAAGCTAGTTGACTACTTTTTATTGACAAAGCTTTGAGAGAAAATCAGTGTATAAGTGAATATAAACTTGTAGTTTTATAACTACAATTGTTTCTATTCTGTTTGAAATCATTTCTAATGGTTACTGCCAAGTTATTAATTTGTGATTTTTCAGGTTCAAGTTCGACCAGGCCAGACAGTTCAGGAAGCTTTGTCTAAAGCTATGAAAAGAAGGCATTTGACACCCCATATGTGTGTAGTATACAAATGTAATCCAAGGTGAGGTTCATGAGATTTAGGTAATAGTTATTAAAGTAAATATTTTAAATTTCAAAATTGGATACAGGTTACAAATGTATTTAAAATTTGCCAAGCATTTAAAGAAAAAAATAATTTTATTCCTAATTAAAAGCCCTTAATGTCTCTTTTCTTTCTGATTTTCTGCTTCCATTTCAGTAATGTTAACCACAATAAAATACTGTTTGTTAAACAGTTCTTGCCATCAATCAGGATCAGTGGCCAAGAGCATCACTTGCACTTTTGTTTGAATGGTTTTAAACCCCAATTGTTTTGCTCATAGCTTAAGTTCTCTGTCAGGCAGACTTGAACTATAAATTATTATATGAATTGCATTTGATGGTTTGTTTGAAATGCACTTTCTGTAACCCTAGCTATATTTTACAACCCTCACTGAAAATGTACTTGATAAAAAGGTTACAAAAGAAGACGTTATACTCCAGATAATTATAATATTTTTATCAAAATATGGAAATCTCTCCAGTATTTTGAAAATCTACTTATTGGTGTTTCACATATGATTGACTAACTTTTTTGTGTTTTTAAGTAGTAGTTTTTACATACAGAGCTTAAAATGAAAACATTTCACTTATTTGTTTAAAGCAAACCTTTGTCATAAAAAAAATGTAAAATAAACAGATCTAACAAGTTATTTCATTCAGCTGAGACTTTTGTGATTCACGATGATATGAAAAAGCTATAGTATTGTAACCTGGTTTAGCTGAAATGTTTATTGATAGTTTGTATTGAGAAAACATACAGAATTGAAATAGTGAATTTATTGTGTGTGTGTATATATAACTTTGAAATTTAACTTTAAAAAGTGTTAACCCTTTTGCAACGGGTTCAGTATATGCAAGTTCATATACACATTTGCACACATTAAGTATTTACCCTATGACTTTTGATACAGTGTGTGTATACCTTCACAAACTTTGCCAGATTTTTAGTAAAGATTTCTAGCTTTTTGTACAGAAGATATTAGATTATTTAATGGAATATTTTTACTAAAGATTTGTTTGTGAAAATTGTAGAGTCTGTGCCAAGTAATTTCATGTTATGATTAAAAAAACTTCTTCATTCCAAAAATCTCAAATATTAGTGTAATCTCTAAAACCTCCTGAATACATTTTAGACATTTGTTTTTGGTGAGACTTTATATTTTGTTATTTTCTGTACCCTATGTGGAGTCTGTCAATTTAAGGGCCTCATAACCATAAAAAAATTAAGAAATATAATTTTTTTTTTCACCAAGAATGACTACATATTATGACACGTACAAACGTTTTGGTCTAAATA
Organism: Tachypleus tridentatus; assembly: GCF_004210375.1. Classification (NCBI taxonomy): domain Eukaryota; kingdom Metazoa; phylum Arthropoda; class Merostomata; order Xiphosura; family Limulidae; genus Tachypleus; species Tachypleus tridentatus. The sequence goes on along the minus strand of NC_134837.1, from coordinate 102,215,305 downwards.
GCTTAAGTAAGTCTCATAACATTATATATTTACATATATTTTTATTATATTGACCTTCCACTTATGCCTAGCTAACTTTACATAACTTGCATTGATGTGGTGCACGTGCATTCGTGTATCCAGTTATATAAAACTAACCTTTAATCTTCTTTATCTTGGCTGTGTTTCAGTAGATTAGTATTTTGTAATATGCAGTAACATTTAAATGATTATACAATAAAATTTGTGTAGATTATTACTGTTTAGAAATTAGGTAGGATACTTGCTTTCTTAAAATATAGAACAATAAATAAAGAAGTAAAGGAAACAGTTATCTCTTCTTGTTACAACCTTTGAACTCGGTTAATGCTGAACGTAGATTGCTAAGCCTTTTAAAATTTTGCACATGGAGGATATCAAATTTTTTTTCGGTTTTATATATACAGTTGAATAACCAAAAATATCATTTAACTATACCGATACCATAGAATTCCACTATAATTTATTAAGCTTAGTAACTAAACTGTACTTAGGTCTAAAGAAAGTATGAAACTTCAAGCAGATTAAAGACACAACCTACCCCTTTGAAATCTTGGATCAAGAGAATGTGGTAACTTTTTCATAGATTAAAATGGCTGAGAAAACCACAAGGAGGACATTCTGAGCTATCGATTGGTTATTCATGTGTCATATATTGTAGTAAGAGTACGTAAGGACCATTTCTCAAAAATAGAGGTGAACAGGGCCACTGTGTTTGATTCAGTACATTACATTAAAAAGATAAGAGGTTCTTATTTTATATTTTAACTTGTCAATATTGTTTATTTGAGCTCTTAATTTGCAAGAAACTGTAGACTTAATATTTTGACATCATAAACGTCTAATTTAAACATTGCTGCATTGAACATATGACTATATGTAGGTGAGTTCTTTTAATACTATTAAATTAAGAAATTAACTTTATATAATATTAAAGTTTGAATTATAATCAACAATTTGATTCCAAACTTGTTGAGATAAATTCATAAAATCATAGTTCAATAAACCTTTAAATGCAACTCAATAAACAAAATGAGATGGCATACAACCCATGACCCATTGCAAAAGGGTTAATAAGTAAAATTGGACCTTCTGTTATATAACATCAAGTTGTAAGTTATTGTTTCTGTGTTCCATGTGATTTCTATTTTATGATACCATCAAAAGACCATGTTGGTGAGTAACAGGTTTTGTTGCATGTTTCATTAAGTGCTTCCTTACTAACTGAATTTACTTGCTTGTATCTAGAGTTCGGCTAGATTGGGAAACAGATATAGCAACTTTAGAAGGAGAAGAAATTACTGTTGAAATAAGAGAGAGATTTCCTATCACAACTAGTATATCTCATAATTTTGTAAGTATATGTTTTTTAAAACATTAACTTATTAGGATTCATGAAATAAAACTAGTATAGTACCATGGTTTTGTAAGTTTGAAGGAGAAACTTTTTAAATTGTATGAATTATGAGTTTATATAATTTTACTAGTATGTAATAAATACTAATTATCAGTCATACTTTCTTAAATGCAAGTGATCATTAAGATCATTAAGCCTGTTCTTGCTCTATACTTGTGTCATTCTCCCCAGTTTCCCAAAAAATATGTAAATATTTGCTTGCAGGTATAACACATTTATTGAGATCAAACTGGATACAAGATGCTTTAATACAAGACATGGTATGGCAAATCAATAATTACTCTGTGAAGCATTAGAGATGATATGGCTGGTGGAGAAAATTTCACATGAAATTATAAAGTGCACAACAAACTTTATAACAGTTAATTTTTAAAAATCTCTTAATTTCACCTTTTTATCACAATTATTAGTTTTGGTTATGTTTTGTAAATGGTCAACAATGCCTTGGTAAAATTGCAAGAGAACTTCAATTACTTCATGAATATTTCTTAACTATATTTACTATGGAAAAACCCCAGATTTTCCACCTCTTTTTCTAAAATATTGACTTTTATCTCAAGTATTTTGATCTTCTCTAGACGTGGAAGATTGCCGTCAAAACTTTAATCAATTTATCGCATAATATCTTCTTGAAAAACCTCTTTAATAGCACCTTTTAATGTGTAAAACACTAATTTAAAACAATTGTATAAACATAAGCAACCAGCAGTTTCAGTTTTTTTTTTTCTATTGTATATATGCAGCTAATTTGTCCAGGGTTCCCCCCAGTAATTGCAACCCACTTTACTAACAGCCTTTCCATAATGGATACCTTTTTAATCTGTAACTCAACTGCCTTGTATCTAGGAACTGATGAGTATACTTAACTCTGCAATGTTGTACAGTCATTTACAACAGTTTGCTAAAGAATTTGTTGAAGTATTTGAATGATACCATAAAAGCATTTTTTGTGATGAGCCCACTGAAAACATTTTAGTAAATAATGCTGTATCATAAAAATGAAAAATAATAAATTTGCATGCTCAAGAAAACTACTTTTACAGTCTGATTTGTGATTACATACTTCACAATAAAATGGTAATTGTGGCATTGAGTACTTCATCAATTAACCGTAAAATAACATGAAAATTTCATTTTTTTTATTTTTTTTACAAGAGTGATTTTCAAAAGCTTATTGGTTAGCTTTATGTAAATTCTTTACAAACTTGTGTGTTATACTAGGCACTACCCACATTGATTTAATGTTTCTAATGCCCATTAGAAGACCATGTTGGTGAGTAATAGGTTTTGTTGCATGTTTCATTAGTTGCTTCCTTATTAACTGAATTTATTTAATCCCGTCTAGAGTTTGAATAGATTCAGATATAGACATAGCAACTTCAGAAGGAGAAGAAATATGAATAGTGTAGAAACTTTCACATGAAAATATAAAGTGCACAACAAACTTTATAACAGTTAATTTTTTTCAAAATCTCTTATTTTTACCTTTTTGTCACAATTAGTAGTTTTGGTTGTTTTGTAAATGATGAATAATACCTTTATAAAGGCATACTAGTTAAAATTATATAAACTAATAATTCATATAACTTAAAACTTTCTCCTTCAAACTTAAAACCATGGTAACATACTAGTTTTATTTCATGAATCCTATCTCATAGTGTATAATCAGTAGTTTTTCTAAAGGCAGCTCTTTTGTAAGACTAACCTATCAAAGATACTTTTTGGTAATGTGCAAGCTCTTTCCAATAGTATGTATTCAATAGAAATTGGTCTGCTTTCTGACTTTTTCTACCTTAATGTGGGATCGTGATTGTGAATATTTTACAATACCATTCTTTTTTAAAAATAGTGCCCCCTGTCACCTTTTGTTAAAGTAACTAATTTTTCTCAACCCCTGAAGCCTTTCTATTTGTTTTAATGCTGCTGGAAACTAATTATATATTTTTTCAAATATAGTTCTGTTATCCATTTATGTAACAAAGTTAAACTAAGGTATTTAGGACTATTTACAATCTTTATTTTTCTAAGCTCTTAATTTACCTTATATTCAACTTCTTTGCTTTTTTTTTAAACCTTTAAGAAAGTATTAGCAGTGGGATATCTGCTACGAGTTTATGAAACTTATGCTTATTGTAGCAAGCAGCAATCAGGTGTGATGGATATATTGTACTTCAGTTATTAAGTTCTGCCATTTCAGTTAATGTACCATTATTTGCCTATTTATATAGCCTCTCTGTGTGTCAAGCTCAATAACAAAAATGGCAAAAATTATTTGTCTTTGTTTAGCTTTGAAAATATTGCTACATAAGCCTGCCCTTTAATATTTTAGGTTTTGAATTGGATGTGATACCATCAACTTCCCTGTATTGTATTACTTTTAATTTTGGTATAAAATACGGTCATTAAGAGCAGCAGAGGTAACCTGGCACTGATATTTTGTTTAAAATCATTTATCTGACCATTCTTGCAAAAAAAGCTGTTTCCAGTGCATATAGGTTACTACATTTGGGCAATTCATTCTTCTTCAAGAAATACAGTGACAAGTTTAGCTCAGTGAAGGCAAGCAGTGTCATTCTTTAAGTTTATGTTATGACCAACTAAACTTGATTTTTAGCAGTACAAAGGATCAGAGGATGTAATCATTATGTGTGGCATTAACGCTTTCCAGCCAAGTTACTGGTAAAAGGCAATGCATGAATTTATGTCAGTAACTTTGGTATCAAACTGTAGACTGTAATTTAAATTTTTATATTATACATTACACAATTTTGTAATTTAAAAGTAAATATTAAAAAACACAGTCAACCATCAATTTTTGTGTCGCGTGGTATGTTGAATGCAGCACTGGCTGCACTTGGATTTTTGTGATGTCAAAATACCACCTCTATAGTTTTATAAGAATTAGTATATCAAAATTGCCAATGTATAAGACATAAATAACTAAATGACATCTTAGAATGTCTCTGTAATAGTTTTCTCAGCTATTTTCATGTGTTTAAAGACTGTCTCTTTCTTTCAAACCAAGATTTCAAGGAGGTTAGTTGTGTCTTTAGTCTACTCAAAATTTTATTATTTTTTTCTTTTTTAGATCTAAATAGAGTTTAGTTACTGAACTTGATAAACTATAATAGATTCTGTGGTATCATTAGTGTATTTTATGATTTTTTTGGAATATTCAAGTGTATGTATAAAACTTTAAAATATTCATTTCATTTTAATATCCTCAATGTGCAAAATTTTAAAAGGCTTAACAACCTACATCAAGCAGCAACTGAGTACAAAGAACACGACTAGAAGAGATAATCATTTGCTTTACTTCTTTATTTACTGTTCTATATTTTATGAAAAATAAGTTTAATAACTTATTTCTAAACAGTAATAATATGCATGCATTTTAATGTGTAGTAATTGAAATGTGACTGTATATTGTAAAAAACTAGCTGTGTTAAAACACAGCCAAAATAGGGACACTTTGTAAAGACCAAAGGTCAGTTTTATATTACTAGACATGGTAACATAAGTACACATGTGCAGTGTCATTCTTACTTCTGTATTGTTAGCCAAGTGTGGCTGAAAATTCAATATAATAAATATATACAAATGTATAAAATTATGATATTTAAACTATTTGTCTAAACGTTTTTTTTTAATGTTGTAATTATTGGCATTATAAAGAAGCCTAATTTATTTTTATTTTCTAGTTTTTATGGCAGATATGAGATTGGTCAATTCTTCTAAACACATAGAGGTTCATAAGTGAAAATAACAATCTTTTTTCCTTAAACATTTGATAATTGTATGGATATTGTAAAGGTTTTGCAGTCAAAATATAAAAATTTTTTAATGTAAAAAGTATTTTTGATCTTAAAATGAAAATTACTCTGCATGTTGGATAGGAAACATCCAAAAAGTAAAAAGGCTTAACAAACTTTAAAACACAATATTAAAAAAATGTATTTTTGTATGAATAATCTGCCAAATTGCATTAATGTGTGCTCACTAATTTAAAAGTTATGAAATGTAACCATTTTGTACTTTCTATAGTTTGAGGTCAGTCCCAGGGACTGAGCCCCTGCTGTAAGAGTTAATATTGTGCTGATGTAAGTAGTTAAATCTGGCTCATCTGTATTAAACAAATAATAATAAATAAATAAATAAAAATTGTTGCACATGCCATTAATTTATGGACATATTCTTGGCATCATTACATGTAAACTATTTTGTGCCTTGCTGTGAATGGAATTCAAATTATTAGGTTTCTAGCATATAGACTGTCCTTGTAAAGTCAGTTAATAGTATTTTAATGCTTTTATGACCATGAACGTCTGTTTTGATCACAGATAATACAGTATGATTGTATCAAACCAAAATTGACAGACAGTTGTCATGTGATGGCATTGTTGATGCTTTGCCTTGTCCAGTTGGTCTGGTAGTAGAACCACTGGTTTTAAAGTTGTTTTACAACTGTTAATGAAATTTACATTTGCTCAATGGCTTTTTCAGTGAAATGACAATTTACTTTCTTTTAGGCTTAACTATTGTTTATAAAAATTTTGCTGTAAACTATGATTTACCTTATGAAAAGTAACACCACTATAATGAACATTTATAATTTATATGAGAAGTGTTAAATTGTTGAGATTTCTATTACCTCATTTTTTGTTTATATTATTATTGTTGCATGTTTCAATGGTTGTCTTGTTTCAGGTTAGGAAAACCTTCTTCACCTTGGCTTTCTGTGAATGTTGTCGAGGTATTCTGTTTCATGGGTTTCGCTGTCAGACTTGTGGATATCGATTTCATCAGCGATGTGCTGGTGATGTACCAACGCTATGTCAACCTCTTCGAGTAGACAACAATATTTATAAGCAGTAATACTTCTTTCTTGTCATAGACTAGGCTATAAAGCTTAAATATATCTTTTAGTCAGTTACAAGCTTTAAAGTAGAGCAATTTTTTTATTCAATTATTATTAGTAGACCAGGTTAAATATAGATAATATTCTTTTGTTTTATGTCATGAAAACAGTTCATCGAACAAGGAATATTGGTAATACAAAATGTCATACACTGGTGTATAGTTGAAAATGTGAGAAAACATGCATACATATGATATTTAATATTGTTGTTCAGTGTAGTGTTTTAGTTCAGTAGAAAAATCAGTGCTGAAAATTCACAGATATTAAATCTCAAACTTATTAAAGAATTTTGTTATACAGTACACGTAAGCATGAGTAAATGTAAGATCTAGAATGTCAAGATTAATATGGTTCTATACCACAACCTGTTTTTGTACAAATTTAAACATTCTGTTTTTTTTTTAGATTTATAGTTCTGAAATGATACCCCTTGTATGGCCAATGTATAATATGAGTAGCAGATTGTAAATTTTTAATGATCTTGTAAAAGAGCTAAAACACTGTTGATCACTTTTTGTTAGACAAACATTCTCTCATTCAGTATCTCTTTGCAGCCTGTGTAAGTATTCATATGTTTATACTCATAATTAAGACTAATAGTTATGATTACCTAATATCAGTGTATTTGTGTAGTGGCACTGAGTGTTAATGTTAATGTGGTTGAACAGTACTAATAATCAGTATCTGGAATATGTATTTTTAATGAACAAAAGAGCTTCAGAGACATTGTTATTAATACTTTGCTTAAGTCATTCTGTTATTTAAAGTTTAAAGCATAATTTCTAGTTTGTCAGATATGCAGTAGTTGTACTGGCTATATAGCAACGGCAGAGGAAAAAGTGTATTTGTGTGTGTATATATATATTTGAAACTTTGGAAAAGTTGAACAGAGCCACAATGTTTGATATGTGTTTCATCTCAGCAAAATAAAAAGATACAAGGTTCTTATTTTATATTCTAGCTTGTTAATATTAGTAAATTGAGTTATTAATTTGTAGGAAACTATAGAGTTGGTATTTTAACATTGCAAACATCTAATCTTAAACAGTGCTGCATTCAACATAACACAACTCGCTAAAATCTATATTTAGTCATTCTTTTAATACTTTGCATTTTTATATATATATATATATGCACACACACACACACACACACAAGTGCAAAAAGGAAATGTAAGTAAGCCCTGAAAATGTTTGTACAAACTGCTATTTTTGTAATAAACTCATATCCGTATTTTAAATTGTTCATTGGATTATAATTAAAATTATGTTGGTATATTTACTGTTTTGTAAGGATAAATAACTACCCTTAAAGAGCAAGTAAGAATTCCTGTCAAAGGGTTACATTTTCCCTTATCTCTAAGTGACTAAGGAATACTAAATTTACTAAAAAATTAAGTTTATATTAATAGTGTCGAAAATCATTAATAAACAATTTTAGTGTGCATTCACAATTTTATTTATCAATAAAATATTGCACTTTGGTTGAATAAATTATTTTCAACTTTTGGTGAACTATCTGATACTGGAACATGTTGATACTCAGTTATTTTTGTTTTTGATGTTTTATAATTGGGTTCATCCATTTGAAAAGTATGGTTTTGTTATTTCAAGATATTATTGCACTTTTTTAATATTTAATATATTTTTTGCAGTTGTTTGAATGTGATTTATTTCTTCAATGTAGTCGGGAGTATACCTGCATAGTTTCTTCACTGTAATTGTAAATAACTTAAAACAATGTTTATTATTACCATGATCTGTTATTCTCTTTTTTAATTATATTTTGATTTAAGGTTTATATATATGTTCTTGTCATTTAGCTTAGTAATGTTTGGTTCACTTATTGTATGATATAACTTATGTTCTCTAGACTATTAGCTATGAATGAATCTTCTAGCAACATGATCCAGTCAACTGCAGGTTCATTTTCTCCATATGCACCTAACTACCAATACCTACAACAAACCATGATGATTTCTCCTCCCAGAAATGTACCCAGGCCTCACCCTCCACCACTAGGCCAGAGAGAACGCTCAACTTCAGCTCCTAATGTTTGTTATAACACGGTGAATCATGATATGACATTGGAGGTAAGGGACCAGAAATTTATAACTTGAGGGATATATCCACCCACAATTAATTTTAAATATATACAGACAGTTTTTGTTGTTTTACTTTGGTTTTGGAGCATGTGCCCACTAAAATGTTATGCATTATTGGTTCTTAAAACTCAGTTCTCATATGCACACTACACATCATACATAAAATAACGATTACAAAGATAAACTTTGTTAGAAAAGGCTACTGCACTTTTTATTACATCCAAATATCATAAAATTAGTATTGAAAAAAACAGCACCTCTAGAATTTAGAACATTTTCATGTACTCTGAGCATAGTTGTACAGCATAGCTCTCATGATTGATACAAATTGAATTTATATGTGAAGCTAAAATACTTAAAGTATGAGAGTTCCTGATCTATATTAAATAGTAACATGAACTCCACAACTCCACGTTCCCCAAATGATTTAAAACCTATTATGGCATGAATAGCAGTAGTTAGTTGTTCATAGGGCAATCACAGAGAAATAAAACAATAAATAGATGTATTTTATTAAACGTTTAACACAACTTTGGATAAATCAATGTTTCATACTGCAATTTGAAGTCATTCTAGGAGGGAAAAAATGATAATTTACCATACTGTGAAAAAGTGTTATGACAAAGTCAAAAGTTAGATTTCAGGCTACTTTCAAAGAACAATTGAAGTTAAATCACAGGTGATGCATTAAAATTTTATTAATTTTATGTTCAATGCAACAGAAATTTAGTGGAAGTGCTTAAGCTCAGCAAATAGTTAACATTTTGTGTATCCCTTTTTTCTTTAATAACTGCAAACAGTCTTTCAGACATTGTTGCAACATGTATATAATCAAAGTATCCTTTGGGGTTTTACTCCAAATGTCTTTAATATATTTCCATAAAGCTTCGTTGGAAATAACTTTTAATTTGTTAAGTTTTTGATTTGTCAGCTCCTAGATCTGTTTAATAGGGTTGAGATCGGAGTTGTGCGAGGACATTGCAACATTTGAATGATTCCAGTAGCTTTGTTTTTAGCTGAGCAACTTCTGCATGATTGGAGGAGCATTTGGAGTCGTTTTCTTCATGGTAGTAGAATTCGTTACCAACAATACACAAATTACTGGGTACACTGTGATGGACCAGTACCTGGTGGTAATTATGCTGGTCCATTATTCCTACTGTTTTTCTAAATATCTTCTGTTGCCTCAGCAGAAACACCCCCAAACCATCAATCCCACTATTCGTTGGTAAAAGAGTAGCCCAAGAGTTGACGGTGGGTGGTGATGACTAGCTGCCTTCCCTCTAGTCTTACACTGCTAAATTAGGGAAGGCTAGCACAGATAGCCCTCAAATAGCTTTGTGCGAAATTCCAAAAAAAAAAAAAAACTACCAGACTTGCAACCTATGCTTTGAACCAGATACTTCAAACTTGGACTCATCTGCCATAACCCCCCTTTTCCAATCATCAACATTCCAGTTTTTTTAATTTTTAGAAAATTTCAATTTCTTGACAATATTTGGAGATTGAACTAAAGGTATTTTAGCTGCTGAATAATCAAATATTCTGTTCTCATAGATTTTTTTGATTCTGTAGGTCTGGCACTTTTCTGTCATTTCTCACATGGTCATTTAACTTATGCTGCAGCTGAGTGTTAGTATTCCTTCTGTCCTCAGTGCTTTATAAGCAAAACTATTTAACATCAGTATCATTGAATTTAGGTATTTTACCACTTCCTTTCCTATTTTCACATTTACTTATCTCTGTCTCACAATCTGGGGTGTATTTGACAGTGTTTGCAGTGTATTTCAAGTCTGCACCAGTTTGTTAGATACTCCAACCATTATCATGTAAAGCTTTTATGAAATTCTGTTATACTTAGTCTTCTACATTTTTTGGCCATTTACTATACAGTGCTTAACACTGTTTTGATCAAGGATTACTTGTAGACTGCTAATAAAGTGATTTCTTCTAGCATATACCAGTACCATATGCGAGCTTCTTTCTATATAGTTAAGACATTGCATAGGGTACCATGACAGTTATTTCAGACCTCAAATTTCATCAGTACCTTCATTCATGTAGAACCTTTATGAGATTTTCTTCCTACAAATATATGGGAGTTCTAAAGAATGATTAGTATTCTCATCCTGACTCATTCAGTTTTCAACAGTGATTAGTGGAGTATTACCATAGTGTTGAATTTTATGATCTGTTATGGCATGGAAGCATTAGTCCTGTAAAATAGAAAGAATAAAACAAAATATTCTCTTGCCCTAACACTTGCACAGTACTGTAGATTTATTTTGATTTTTGTTTTTGATAGTAGCAGGATCACTCAAATTAACCAACATTGTATAGAGTTAGGTTGAGAAGATAATAGATAAAATATAAAGTTTCACTGAAAACAAATTTTTGAAATGTACTTAGAAGATTCGAGATTTGGGGATGAAGAATAGTTTTTTGTCGTAACATAGAAATCACTTCACGCTTGGACTTGTGACAAAACAGACTTGATATATTCACAGACAAATTTTCAGTAAAAATACTTCATTGAAAATCTAATTTTTTTATACACAAAAGACTTGTAATGTTTGTTAAAATTATACTAAATTTTGTGAAGATACCACATTAAAAATACAGTACAAATACTTGATGCAATCAAATGTGGAGACAAACTTGTGTATTTTATACTGAACCCATTGCATAAAGTGTTAAATGATTGATATTTAATTAAATTTTAGAATGAAAATGTATTACCCAGATTGAGACTGAGAAAGTACTGTACATTCAGTGTTAGAAAAGGCTCCTATGTACTCAGTAACTTGGAAATCTTTATCCTCTTCAGGATAATGCATTTTTTCATGCTTAAAGAAATAAAGTTAAGTATTGAGGGTTGTCCCTAACTTTATAGATGAATACTTCACTTCAGGAGCATGAGAGATTACTTTTTCATGTTTTGTCTACAAATTGCTACAAAAGCATATATTACTTGTGTTTTCCATCTTTATGTTTAAATAACTAAATGTATTTAGAAATACTTTGTTATTAAATTTTGAATTTACCATTGCAAAAGTGATTTTACGATCAGCAACATGTACTGAGTTAATAACTTATCAATAATTTCAGACTAGCAGTAACTTTTGATAAAAGAAAAACTCAGAATCAAAGATTTGTATTGTTATGTTTGTTTTTGTATGTGTTGTAGCATGTAAATAGTATAATCTGTTGCTGTTATTAGTTAATTGTATTGGTAAGTTTAATTTTTATAATATTACTGTGTTGGGTGTGTGTTAATGACTAAGAGAAGTAACCATAAAGTTTTATAAATATTGAATATAACCCATGTCAACATTTGGAAAATTTTTAAGGTTGAAGTTTTTTTTTTTCAAATTTTCAAGTGCTGTAATTAAAGCAAGTCAGCTTAAAGTACTTCATAATTTTACAGGAATTTGCACTTAGGCTTCGCTCACAGAATTCTTCTGGTGGTAAGTGTTATTTTTAGATTGTAAACATTAACTTTCTAACATGAACTTGTATATAACTAGGTATAAAATGCAACATTTTTATACAATACTTAATATTTTGATATGTGCCTACATTAGTTTCCCTGATATTTCAACTAAAACCATGCACTTGCAGCAATTACATGATTTTTCATTATACTGTCATTTCTCTGTCATGTTGAAACTAGTATACATTTTAATAGATTTAAACTCATGATATCACAAGTTTTGAAAAATGTATGTAATACAATAAAAATCCAACTGAAATCTACTAAAACTATTAATTACATAATTTTTTTCATACAACCTATAACAGGATAAACATGTCTTGACATAAAATTATTGAACTTTGGGTAGAAAAACTTATTAATTTCAGTATATTAAAATGTTGGCTTATTATTGTAAAGGATGTAAAATGTTAAGTGGGCATATTTTCAGAACTAAGTGATAGTAAAAAGTAAATAAAATCAACTTTCTAATGTAAAACTTGATTGTAAACAAAATATGATAATTTTTGCATTATGAAACCAGTGTTAAAACAGAAATAAGTTATTAGCTCTGACTAATAATCTTTTATGATATTAGCATTCTGTGCATGGAAGCTATTGTCATGCCCCTAGAATCTGTACATTTTTAACTTAATTATAAGTACTCTTAAATTGATAGTGCTGATGGATTTGAGCTCAGTAAAAACAGTACAACTAATGGTTTGGTTTAGGATACAATACTTAGAGTTTCAAGAATCTACATCATGGATCAAAGTCACATAGATAAAAACTCACCCTGTATGTATCATGATCTCAGTTCCCCATTTTCTCTGCTTAGTTGATTAGTCAGGGGTTTTAAATGTATAAATATAGTTATTGAGCTATATTTTGGGCAGGGGGGGATAAAAGTTATTAAATTATATTTAGAGCATGCATTATTACATTATACAGCAAGGAGTACTTTTTCTTCCTGCGAGATAAGCACAGCAAAATTCTGGATTCTATTTGCTTGGCATTCTTTGTGATTTGAGCTTTGACCTCACATTATTTCTTCACTTATATGAATATGCAATCTCTAGACATGAAAGTATATATTCCCATTTGACTTCTTTTGTACCTGAGAATGAGTTTGCCTGATGGAGGAATGCATTAATAGTAATAGTTACATTTATTAATTAGTACTTTTTAGAACTTTTAATGACATTGTATTATTCCTTACTAGCAAAGGAAAAAAATGGTGGTAGAAACAACAATAATAAGCATGGTAGATGTAGTTTTATTTATAGATAGACACAGAGAACACTTTCACAAAGATATGAACCATTCTTAATCTACATTGTAAAAATTGTATTTTTGTATGACTGAAACTTATTAAACATCAGTTGTCTTTCACTGAGAAAAGTACATTTTAGAACAAGTGTTTTGGCTTTCACCAGGTAGATTTTGCTCACCTTGACTCTGTCCAATAATAGTTCTAATCAATAATAGAAATTGAAAATAAAATTCCAAATGATTTCATGTTACTAGGTTTTAAGATTTTACAGAAATATTAGGAACATTTAAGTTTCAAAAACTTAAGATAATTCTCAAGTAGTTCTGTAATTTCTACATGAAATCTTAGATTTAATTATCATTATTAAACATTTTGAGGAAACTATAGAATTATTGAATTCTATTGAACCTAGTTTATTGAAGCTTTGATCATTGAATATAAATTTTGTTCTTGTTAAGTACCATATTGAATCCTCTCAATTGCTTTTAGTTTAGGTAGCTACAGGTGACATCTTTTAAAATTTAAAGATCTTACTAGTTACACAAAGTAATGTATACAGTATTTTTATTTCTGTGACATAAATTATGTAATTGGTTTACTATGTTACTCACTAGTTTTGTCAGGTAGTTTCAGATTCACTCATTAATTAATGTGTGGTATACTTTTATACATTTGAGAAATGTCTTTAACAATTTTGTTTTATCCCATTGTTATGGTGACTACTTGTGATATTAGTTATTAAAGGAAGAAAATTAAACAGTTTCAAATCTTTTATCTGCTACTATTAAGCTATAGAAACATTACTTTATAATACAGTTTTATAAATTATTTAAAAAGACAAATATATTGGCTTTCATATGTGTTCTAAGACCATCATAAAGAAACTAGCATTTAAAAAATTAATTTGCTAGAAATTTGAGATAATGGCTGTCAATCTTGAAAACGTAATGAAAGGAGAGAGTGCTATTAATTGGACTTTTCTAACCTGCACCTCCTTTATTCAAACCAGTGGTGAATTTGCATGTTCAAGTCTTTTCCATTTCCCTGCATGCTCTAGTGTCTTCTCCCTTGACCCCTCGGCATGAGATTTTCTATCGCTCGCACACATATAAAGGCAGCCCAACCCATTCACCAGTGTCCAAGCACCGCCAACTTGAGTTACCAAGTCCAGGAGGCAGTAAGTGCCACCTTACACATTGAATATATTTGTTATACCTAACCTTTAACCAAGAGAAATGGAAAAAACTGTTTTGTACAAGTTTCATAACTCTTTGAGATGTCAGATCTTTATTTTTATCATATCAGTTTGAAAATAGTGGATTTTAATTTAAAGCAATAGTAATTTTTATGAGCAGTTTTAAAGAGAATTACTTTTCTAATATTTCATATTCCTTTTCTTTTTTACAAGCAAATTATACATTTCATGACATGATCTTTTTGTATGCTATTAATAAATACTCATACATGTATGCACACACATTTTATCAAAGCTCTGTCTCTGTAATATTACTAAAAGTTTCTCTCTGTTTCATTAATCATGAGTGTGTCACTTGTTTTATCACTTTAAACAAATAAATCATTTTGTTTGGAACTGTATTTTGAATATAATACATGTTTGAAATATTTAATCCTACAATACCAACATAGAGTCACAATGACCTTATTATCATCAAGTGGTATTTAACACTAGGATGCTAATGCTAAATAATACTGAAGTGTACATATGTTTTCAGAATTATCTCTATTTTGTGTAATTAGTACTTCCTGGTTATCTGTAGGTCCTGGCTCACTGGCTCCACCTTATCAGCAGAGCTCTGCTTTCACTAATCACAGTCCAAGTTCCAGTCCAACCAGAACACAAAGTGCACAGGGCTCACCAACCAATATTCACAAACCTTGGAGACCTCGAGCTAGGTCTGCAGACGAAAGTTCCAAAAAAGTAGTAAGCACATTTTGATATTACCTACTGCATTCTAACAGGTAGCAAATCTTGCTATAACCTTGTTTGTGTTTGGTACTTTCTCTTTGATTTTTTCATTCCTGTATTATGTTATCTAGCATGAGATGCACCATTACTGTCAGTTTGTCTTGTTTCTTACTTTACACATACACACATGACTGGGCTTCCACAAGAAAAATAACTCTCTTAGCCACTGTGGTTAAACAAAGTAATTTTCTTTTAGCCACAGTGACAGTTGTTTAGCCACAATTTTAGGTAGCCAGTAAAAAAATAGTTGTAATTATGTGAAAATCTACAAGACATTAAGTTTTGTACTATTTTTTTATTCCCCAGCAATCTTCTCCGTCAAAAAGAACAAAATAAACACGATAAAGAGGAAAATAAAGAGATGCATTTCTCAAAATAACACAGAGAAAAAAAAAGACTTAAAACTAGAATACAGTAGCATGACTAGTAAGTAGATAAATCCAATGGCAGCTCTTCAACCAAATCATTCTCAACAGATGTGGTAGAAGTTGACACCTGAGGTTCCTAGCACATTTCTTCAACAGGGAATGGTACCCACATCTGTCTTTGTGAGTGACCCAGTATCTGAATGCAGAGTCGAAGTTAAAATAATCTAAAGGTTTAGACTCCATGGATAAGTTGAGTAACATTTCTGTCTTAGCCACAGACAGACTGCTCACAGTCATCAGATGTAACTGGAACTATTAATCCAATTGCTGCAAGCTGAGACAGATTTGGGAAAGTTTGATGGGTCTGGTGGATGTATTCCTTGTAGAAACTCTTCATGTTTGTTTTTTGTGAGCATCCTGTTCCATTATGTTCTTTAGTAGCAGCCATTCAGTCGGTGCCTCATCCTAATTGACGAAAGAAGTGCTGGATGAGTTTCTTCAGATCATCCTCATCAGATACTGCTGTGCTGTGATATGGGCTAAATATTGAAAAAAATGATATGATATTAGTGTCTGGGAATGCTACTCTTCAACAAATGACTCAGCAGCTTATCTGTACTTTTCATGTTGTTTATCGATATCTTTGTCATGGCCTCTGTAAGAAGTGTAACCATTGGCATCAGGAGCTTGTGGGAGTTCCTTCAGTGCAGTCTGTGTGTAAGGACCAGGGATGTGTACCAGTGACAGAATTGACCTATCAATAATTGCTTTAGCCTGATCATAAGATAAATCAGCTCTGTGGAGATCTTGACAAAAGTCAAGAATGCCAACAGCATCACCCAAAAAAAGTGTCATCATGACAAAGCTGTAACATGACATTTGCTGGACTAAACCATGTAGCAAGGCTCGGCCTTGAGTACCACATTCCATTGCTACCACCTGCAGGCAACTTATCACAGATGCAATACAGTTGACTAGTGCTTGGACAGAATCATTAAAAGAGAGCCATCGTGTAAAGAACACTTGCGTGATTTTGTTGCTTTGCTCTCTTCCAGAATTCAACACAACTTGGGAGAATATTTCAGGCTTTTTGCAAACTGGTTCAAAACTGAAATGTACTTCACAAGGTATGGCACCTGGTTTGCTGCCTTTTCAGCTGCCAACTGTAATCTGTGGGCCAAACAATAACTTGTTATTATCCAGGAGCATTCCTCCT
Source organism: Tachypleus tridentatus (assembly GCF_004210375.1). Lineage (NCBI taxonomy): Eukaryota > Metazoa > Arthropoda > Merostomata > Xiphosura > Limulidae > Tachypleus > Tachypleus tridentatus. Next base: position 102,198,532 of record NC_134837.1, on the reverse strand, counting down.
TAAATTTTGTAGCAGCACCTGTTTTTATTCCCACCATGACATTTGCACCATCAGTTGTAAGTCCAACCAAGTCAACATCAAACAATCCTCGATCTGCCATGACTGAGCGCATTCTGTTGTAGATAGAATCAGCCCCAGTGTTGGTCAGCTCACGCACAACAAAGAATTGACTTGTAACATCACCTAATGGTGAAAGATACCTGATATAAATTATCAGTATAGTGGTGTTTCCTGGATCAGTTGCTTAGTCTGCTTCAAGAGCAAAAAATAGGAAAGGTGATGCCCGAAAGTCTGCCTGCATTTCATCCTGAATATATCATCCAGAGACTGGCTGTGGGCATATATGAAGCTCTCTGTTCCACTTTGTGACCGAGTCTGTAGTTTCTTTAGAGAGGTCACTCCCTGTTAAAAAATATATAAGAACTTGTGTTTTGAAATAAGACCACCAATTAAAGTAATAAAGATATTTGGAAGAGTTGGCTAGCTACTTAATTTTTGATAGATATTTTCAAAATGTGTCACTTTTAGAAAATTGTCAAATTGCCTTTTGTTTTGAGAAAATACTGTAGAAAACAAAGTATCTTATTAATACTAGAATGAAGAATATTCTTACATTGAATACTTGTAGTGAAAAGAGAGAATGAAACTTCACAGTTGGGATGGCTTCCTTTGCTTATACAAGTAATGTGGCCATCTGTGTCTGAATGCCACCTTTAGACCCACATACACATTCACAGCAGTTGATATGCCCTTCTTCAAAACTTGTAATGCTACTGCACTGTGATGATCTTCTGACCGTGCATGCTTCACCAAGTCGTCTTTTTTAGGCTTAGTAGTAGTTTTCCCAGTGGTAGCATAAATATTTGTCTTGTTGTCCCTGCATAATTTGCAATGAAATGTATTTTGTTGAGAAAAATGTTCCAGCCAAGGAAACTGTAAAAACCAAATTTCTTTAACAACTCTCTGAAAATCGTGGGTATATTTTTTTTCACACTGACAGTCTGATCACTGCTGCAAGCTTCAGTTTCTACAGAGCTGTCTTTTCTTTTGGAAGTGAATTTCCTGCCATCAGTTAATGTTGTTGCTTCAACTTTCTTTTGAAAATAACTTTATATCTAACTGTTTAGACGCCTTTGTATCTGATCTAGGAGTTGTCATGATCTCAATTCAAACACATGTCAAACGAAACTTGGGATTTCCACTTTGATACAGACCACATGTTGGTTTGATGAAGTCAGGTTTTCTCTGATTACTGTTTGTGTACCAGACAACATTAAAAAATAATTCCTTTCAAAATAGGGTTGTAGCATGGGTAAGAAAAGAAACTAAAAATAATGGGAGGTAGTTCTTTAACAACTGATATTGGTTTTAAAACATTATAGTTTTTGTGTTATAGATGACAGAAAATTTAGTAGTTTTTAAATGTAATTTTGCTGGTACTTTAAACAACACTTTTTTATCCTATTTGTATTTAATGGATTTTTGTGACAAAATTTCTGTGATTTATATATATGTAACCAAAAAAAATTTTGATGTTTCAGTTTGTATTCTAGCTTTTTAATTGTTAGTAAGTATACTTATTAATATCTATTAATCTGATACAGTATCAACTCTGAAGTGCAATTTTAACAAAAGGAGATAATTCAACTATACAAGATGCTTCTGAAATGAAGTTTTTAATAATTTTGTATTTGTAGCAGCGTACAACCAGGGAATCTATTGAAGATTGGGAGATCCCTTCAAATGAAATTCTTACTGGTCCAAGAATAGGTTCTGGATCATTTGGAACTGTGTATAGGGCTCACTGGCATGGTAAATAAGTTCATACTAGAGAGCTAAGAAGTTGTACCAGTAAACACATTAGGCACAGTATACATAACTATGAAGTAAATACTTGCACGTTTCTACCAAAATACAATTCTTTTTATATTTTAAGTCTGAATTGGTAATTAACCATAGTCAAGTTGCTTTTAGATTATGCTAAAAAAACGTCTTGTGGAAGGTTTTAAACAGTAGAATTTATCAGGTGTGGCTTTCTTCTTTTTAATAGGCCCAGTGGCTTTGAAAAAATTGAATGTTACCAATCCTACTCCTGCCCAGCTTCAAGCCTTTAAAAATGAAGTAGCTGTATTAAGGTAAGATATTTTATTTGTAGTATTTCCTTCTGATTGAATAAAATACAGACTTTATAATTACAAGAAACATGTTTTTATTGCCACACAGTTTTTTCAGAGATATACTTAAGCTTGTATGTTCTTTACATTCCTAAATATGATGTAAAGGAAAACTTAGAATAATAAAAATAAATGTTTTATATGTAGCTAGTTTCTTTTTTTGTTTTGTCATCTATGCTTCATTTATCACTGTATCAGGTGAATTACTTTTTGATGTTGAATCTTCTTTGTTATATCTTGTGACTTGTAAGAACTTTTATTTTGTTAGGAAAACTCGTCATGTGAACATTTTACTCTTTATGGGTTGTGTGTCTAAGCCTCATCTGACTATAGTAACTCAGTGGTGTGAAGGCTCTAGTCTGTATAAACATCTCTATGTCCAAGAATGCAAATTTGAAATGTTTGAACTTATCAACATTGCCAGACAAACTGCTCAGGGAATGGAGTAAGTGTTTTATATATATATATATATATGTTAGAAATTCTTAATATACTACATGGGTAGTACCTGTGATAAATGTTATTGGTACTGATTCTTCCATTACAATGTTTTAAACCTTTACTGGTACAAGTCTTTGTTTAATGATGTTTATTTAAAAGATGTTTCAGCTTGGACTTCATGATATGCTAAAACATCATTAGTAAGTTTTTGTAATAAAACTTCATTTACATTTCATTGCTAGAGTAAAATATTTTATCTTCATTGTCAAGACAAAATAACTGCATGTTTTATTTCTATAGCTATCTTCATGCTAAGAATATCATCCATAGAGACCTGAAGTCAAACAGTATCCTTTTGGTCATAGCTGTATATAGATTATTATTTCTCGGTCATGTAGAAGCTTACTTATGATTATACTGTTTTCCTCTGATACTAATTTAATGCTAGTGATAAGAAACAATTTGAGATGTTTGAAGTGTTGTTGATTTTTTATACTGTGTTTAGTATTTTGTTAATAGAAATTACTTATTAAATCGGTTTTTTTTAATTTGTAGTGTCTTTTTTCAGATTAGTTTTGTAGATGAAAACAATATTTCCCAAAATTTTACCATTTGTGAAAAAGGTGGAGTTGCAATAAACTTACATACTAGTGAGACTCTTTAATAACCCTTTTTTTTACTTAGAGATTAAAATTAACACAACATATGATTATAAAAAGAGTACAGTGTTGTTGTACTTACTCAGTTATTAAGAAAATACATCATTATTCATGGATTCATTGAACAAAAACAAATACTGTTTTAAATAGTTCTCCTGTTAGCTCTGTATTATCCAGTTATTCCTATATTTCTATTTAAAATAGCTGATTTTCCTTTGAAGTCTATAAATTAATAATTTTCCCCAGTATTCTCACCAAATATTTTTAATGATAAATTACACTAAAGGTTTGGTACTTGTTCATAATGTAATACTTCTTAGATCATTAAATTTTACAATAGAGGTGATTATTACCCTACAGTTCAAAATGTGCCTTTTTTTTTTTTCTCAAGGCTTCTTTGCTCTGTTAGATCATTATGCATTAATTTTACATTCCAATGCTAAGGACATGAAATCAAAAGGTGATGGCAGAGAATACATGTGTCAGCTTGCCATAGGTGATTGCAAATACTAAGGTAAATTGATAGTGAAAAGTAAACCTGTTATTTATAATGAATTAAAAACTGAGTAGGTGTGTATAAGAGATTTCTTGAGTGAATTTCGATCAAGAACTGCTTAAATATGTGGTTTACATTTGAAATTATTATAAATCAGTAACAATTTCAATTTACATTTTCATATATTTGAATGCTAGTCAACAACAAGTTCACTAAACTTACAATGCTTACAATAATTTTTCTGCTCAACATCACCAAAAGAGATGAGAAGTCTTGTCATAGGAATATTTTAATATTCTGTGATACATTTTGTTTCTTACAACTTGTACAATGTTTCAAAAAATCAGAAAACAGTATTATATAAGCTCCATTAGCTAATAATTAATTATTAAGCCATGGGAGTTGCAACACATCATATTTGTTCTTTTAACCATTAGTTACAAGAACTGCTGTATATGGGTTTTTCTCAGTAATATGCCCTGTTTCTTAACACTCCTACAAAAAGTGGGGCCTAATAGGCCCCAGAGCAACTTGAAAGGTTATTAATATTAGGCTAATAATTTTGTATTTAAATGAAATTGCCATTAACTGACCCTATCCCTTTATATTTTAAGGAGCAATAATATTTTGACTTTTCAGACATTTGTGAAATAATATTTAGAAAATTTTTTTAAAACATCCACTAAGGGTATTTTGGGGCCTATTAGGCCCTAGATCAAAAAACATAAACATGACTTTATTTCCTGAATAATTCTAGAACAGGCCTGGGCAACCAAAAAAGCAAATTATAGTAAAAATATATTAATTTTACAACTTCTTTTCAAAAGATGGATATTTAGGATAATAACTCTACTCCAACAATAATTTTAGACGGTCCTGATTATTGCCTAGTTTGCCCACGCCTGTTGTAGAACATTCTAGAAACTTTACAGAAGTATTTAGAATATTCTTGAAGCTTCTAGAATATTCTAGAATAATCCACAAATCCTATATATATAGGAGCTGAAATCTTCAAACCGTGTCAAAAATGATATCTCTTGATGAAGCTGTACATTTACTGAAAACCATCCGACAATGAAAGTGAACATGATAATGTCAAGACTACTCTGAAAGTTGTGATGATGATCCTTCTGAAGCCGAAAATGATGAACAAATCGTGCTGTACCCTTCTGAAAGTGAAGAAAGTAATCAAGAAGATCTTACTACTATGCCAGTGAGCGAACTTTTGTCCAAAGATAAGAATTTTAGTTATTCAACAACACCTTCAAGGATCAACAGGAGAACTGCAGCTCTCAATATATTCAATGGGAACCCAGGCATTCCAAGGCAAGCTGCTCCAAGAGTCTCTACACCATTGAAACATTCAAAATTTTAATCTGATAATATGATGGGACAGATCATTCACTCAACAAACACTGTCATGAAAGAACCAATTGTTGAAGATTCTGGAAATGGATTTAATCTTTTCTGAATAATAAAAATGATGGAACAGATCAAAACTCACTCAAATTCAAACAAAATTAGATTCATCCACTCTCAAAGATGCACTCTGAGTCTGGAATTTTTCATTGAAAATTGCAAAACAGTTACAACTGGAAATGACAGTGGATGAACAACTATGTAACAGAGTTAATCTTTTCCGACAAAGCCAGGCAAATACAGAATAAAGATTTGGTGCCTAACAGATGCAAGTTACCTCCTCAACGCTCAAAGTTATACTGGAAAGGTTGGAAATTCGACAGAAACAAATCAAGGAGAAAGAATAGTCAGAGAACTGAGTCAGCCATTTCTTGGAAAAGGAAGGACAATAAGGACAGATAATTTCTTCACAACAATGACACTTGCCAAGTACCTACTGAACAAAAAAAGAACAGGACTTGTTGGAACCATACGGAAATCAAGAACCTTCCTGCCTCCTGAAATAAATGCAAAATCTAGAGAGTTATCACCAAAGTTTTTCTTCCATGACGACATCACTCTTCTCAGGCACTCAGACAAACCAGGAAAATATGTGCTACTACTGAGTTCTCAGCATCAGTCTGGTGAAGTAGAAGAGAATGGAAAGCCTGAAATCGTCAATCTTTACAATGCAATGAAGGCAGATGTCGACACTCTCGATCAACTGGTGAGATATTATACAACAAAGAGGCGATCAAAGCGCTGGTCAGTCTGCATATTCTCTAACATTCTAGATCTTGCTGCATACAATGATTTCATTCTATACTTGACAAAACATCCAGAATTTCTTCGTCAACATAAATCAAGAGCCAGAAGAGAATTTATACGGCAATTGGTGCTTGAAATCAAAGAAATTTACTGCAAAGATAATGACAAAACAACCTCATGTAAACTGCCTGCAAAGAGGGCAAAAAGAGGACAATGCCATTTGTGCGGCAGATCAAAAGATAGACAGTCGAAAATTGTTTGCTCAAATTGTAAAAAAAATGTTTGTCAGAGCCATTCTAAAGTTGTTTGTAATGAATGTTGCTAAATCACTGTGTTTCTGTTGGAAAAATATATGGGGCCTGATAGGCCCCAAAATCACTTTAGTGGATGTAAATATTTTTTTTCGTAGGAGTGTTAAACAGTTTTCCCTGTCATTTTTACTAGAAAGTCTTGTATTTACCTATATTTCATGTATAAAATATTCCGGGTTGAAGGCCCAGTCATTGGATTATAAAAACAAAATATAATAAACCGATGAGAATAGGTGATTATAGAAATTTAAAAAAAAATCCAACATTTATATTTGTAAACTTTTATATACATTTTAAAAGGAATGTAATCAAACATTTTAACAAGATGGATATACGTACGTTTTTATATACTTTTTATCTAATCCACAACTTTTTTATAGTTAAGCACAAGGCTAAACAATGAGCTACCCATATTTTGTATCTCAGAAGAGCTGGTATGGGTATTAACACTTTTATTGATAAGCATAGAACAACATTTCAACCTTCCTAGGTCATCTTCAGGTTAACAAAGAGAGAGTTTGCAACAAACCATTGCTGGACACATGTTTCAAGTGGGTTTCTCATCATCAAGAACTATTCATACTCTGCCCACCATAGATATTGCATCCAAGTTTGACATACTGCTGTTCCACTAGGGGGGCACAACCTATATTTTTTATAATAACAAAAATCTGGCAATATGGGATAATAGTTAAGGAAAAGCTTAAGTACCATCATAATTTTTGTAAAGTAGCAGAAATAACTCTTTGTCAGATTTGTGTACTATAAACAATCTAACACACTAGCAAAAAGGGTGTGTGTATGTGTTAAGAACACTTGCATGAAACTTCTGATAGAAGAGGTATGGTAAAATATTTAGGTTTGTAGTTTGTTTTTGTCATTTTATGCTTAACTTGGCTTTAGATATTTTTCTCCATGAAGACTGGACTGTCAAGATAGGAGACTTTGGCCTTGCAACTGTGAAAACCAGGTGGAGTGGATCAGAACAGTTTAATCAACCAACAGGGTCAATATTGTGGATGGTGAGGTTACATGGTAGTCTCCATCCTACTGGCATTAAAAATAATGTTATATTGAAATATATAACAGAAATTGGTTTTTATTCTTTTATTTAAAGGATTGGTTTTTGTAACAGAAGGATAATAATATGACATTTCTAATTCAAACAAGACACACAGAGGGAGTGACAATTAATTCTGTTTTATGTATATTCTATAAGATAGTATAAATGAATATTTAACATCTTGTTGTAAAATGTCTGATAATTATTGCAGTTCAAAGTTGCTTTCCTCAGCAAAATTTAGATCATGGTTGTACACTTTAGTCAGAGATCATGCTACATATTTAAGAAATGCATACTGTGAAATTATGGGTAACCAGATTTTGTGTACCCATATCAACAAATGGGTCAATAAAAACTGTGTAATTAAAGTGCCTACTTGCTCATTGAGAATGGGCTGATCAGTGTTATGGCTAACTTCCCGTACTCTAGATACACGATAAATATTGTCTAAATAAGATGTGTATGTTAATACAGAAAGTGCAAATGGACAGTGTGCTAATTTGTATGTACAAAGAGTATTTCATTTAATATTTTTGCACAATGTTATTGTCTGTAGTGGAGTGTGTCTAGTAATTAAATTGTAGCTATGGTTGTACCAGTTATATAAAAAATTTGACAGGCCTTTTTTATTATTACAAAATTCTAAATTGCACAGTTTTGTTAACTAAGCATTACATGTCAAAATAATCTCTACAAATTTTATAAAATTGTTGATGACACCAGAGCATGTGCCTGAAACTACTTTAAACCTGTGTGCACTTAAGCGAGAATCCAGTTTGGGACTTGTAGTTGGAAATTAGTAACTGATTGGTGAATTTCAAAAACAATTTTGTTTATAAATATGCTATTGTGCAGTTTTGGATATAATTTGTGTTATAAAATCACATCAAAATATCAAATTAACATGTAATAGTTAAACTGAAATTTTGTTTTAGGCTCCTGAAGTAATCAGAATGAAAGACCCTCATCCTTACTCTTTCCAGTCTGATGTCTATGCTTTCGGTATAGTTTTGTATGAGTTGATTACAGGGCAGTTGCCGTATGCTCGTATCAATAACAAAGACCAGGTGTGTTCATCAGATTTGATTATACCTGTTAAAAACAGTGATAACATTTGTCAAAGCTGGAATTATTTAAGTGGTGTGTAACCCTGTGCTTGTAAATTACCTTATGTATTAGATATTTAGTTAATATAATTTTTTTTGCATTAAGCTCATATACTCTTACTTTATGAATTTGTTTCTAAAAAAATATTTTCAGAATAAATGCTGAATCTCATTTCATATGTTACGTATAAAATGAGGGCTGTTAGTTGATTAATTCATTTTGTTTTTAGATCCTGTTCATGGTGGGTCATGGTTATTTAAGGCCTGATTTAAGTAATGCTAGATCTGACACACCTAAAGCTCTGATTAGACTGATTGAGGATTGTGTTAAGTTTAATCGAGAAGAAAGACCTCTATTTCGACAGGTATGTTGCGTTTCCTTACAGTAAATTGTGATTTGCAAATTTACCTTTTATGAATGGAACACTACTTCTTTAATGGTTATAAATATTAATTTGTAGATTCTTGCATCACTGGAGTCCTTGGCTCGTTCTCTTCCAAAGATCCATCGTAGTACATCAGAACCAACACTTAATCGAACTCATCTTCAATCAGAAGACTTTACATATAATTGTGCCTCTCCAAAGACACCAAGTCAGTTTGGAACTTTTCCTTTTTTTTGAGTTATGTGATCAGAAAAGATCTACACAAAGCAAAGATGGTGCCTCTCAAAGTCAAGAAGTGTTGAATGGACATTCTGCTTTTCCATGGAGTGGTCTTACACATCGATCTCTCAGCAGCATGTCATGAAATATTTAATTAATTTAAAGATGCCAAATGTTGTATTTATATTGTTTGAAAATAACTAGAAAGACTTGTAAAATATTCATTGGCCTCTATCATGGAAAAAAATAAAGTTAGCTGTTCGTAGCCTTTGTTCTTTGTTGGGTTAAGAAAGTCAGTAATACACCTTGCTTATTCATTAGTTTAAGTGCACTCTGCTGTCACGGAAATGTGATGCCTACAGTGCAGTATTGAATACCACATCCTGCAGAATGGTAGAATCTGGGAACTTTACAATTACAGGGCCAAAAACCCCCATCATGAAATAGTTTTCATCCTGATGGGAAAATGTTACCACATTCAATGTTGAACAACTTGTCTAAATTCCCCACAAAGATAAGCATAAAAATATTGCTGCTGCACCATAAATGCTCAAAAATTACATACTGTCTCCTTACAGGTTTTCACTCACATTAATCCTATAATTATCAGCTGAGTGAAATTACCCCACCTGATAACCATGATAGCATACGGGAATAGTTATAGGCATTACAAGGCTTTCATAAACAAAATTTTAGGTTAATAAGGATGCATTAAGATTAATTATTAAACATTTGATAGTTCTTTTCAGAACATTTACTAGGTCCTCTGTATCCTTCTACATAATCAATAAGTTACTTTTGACAAACTTCATCTTATCAATCTCATAAAAATGAGGAACTAAACCTAAATTACTTTTTCTTGGGTTTGGTTAATGCAAGTTGTTATAGGAAACTTTCAATACTTGTTCTAAATAGATTATTTGTGGTATATTTGTTCAGATTCACAAGTTGCAGTAGAAAAATGAACTTTAAACTAGTTATAAACAAATATGGTCAAAGGCAGAATGATAGATTTGATAAATATAATTATATATCAGGAAATAGAAAAGGTAGGAGGTTCTTGTAGTACATTTCAACATGTCAATTTGAGTTTATGGTTTGTATGAAACTTTGGATATTGTACTGTGGGCATCATAAAATTTAATTTCACCAAAGCTAGAGTCCAAAGTATCAGTATGACACACAAAAGTGATATTTAGCTATTTTTATATTAACTAATGGGTGATACTAAAATTTGATCCCAAGTTTATTGATATACATTCATAAAATAGTATTGTTAATACAAGTCTACAAATATGATGACATCCTCTGATCCCTAGCTACCCATAATGACAAGGTTAATTCTAACAACTGCCAAACTTAAAACATTATACAACATTTGAAAGTCTTTCATATGTCTAATTGCATCATTTACATATTGGTTAGAGATTTCTAAAAACAAACAGTATGTGTCATTAAAAGGAACAGTGAAGAACTTGTGTCCAAACATTTTTGTAATGATACATCACATCTCTTAAACTATTCCACAGTCCATTATGAGGAACAATGCTTTATATCCTAAGAACCCATCAGGACTGAATGAAGTTTTTTGTTGGTTTCATTTTATTGATGTATTGTGTATCACTTATCATTAAATTAATACATTATAATTTAAAATTGTATGTAACAAAAAGATGGATCATCAAATCTGAATGCTATCAGTTTATAGCCTCAAAATAAAAATACTGGTTGATCTTGCATGAAATGATTTGGGAAAAAACTTGTGTAAACACTGTTTATTACTCAATGTCAATGTTCCTCTCTCCAGTAGGGGCATGATATTGATTTATATTTAGTATCAACTTCACAGGCAATTCAGCACATAAAATTACCAGTGAACTCCCTTTAGCTCTTTAAACTAATTATGTACCGAACTGCTTGTCTATCATAATTTTCTTGGTCAATGAGTTTCCAATACTACATGAAAAGAAGTCTGTAATTAATCCTACTAAAGTAACTATCAAATATTGGGTTGGTTCTTTTCACAGTTAAAATATGAGAAATCACAATACAACTGATCTGTTCTTAAGATAATATATCAGTATTTCCCAGCAATGACAAAGCTATATTTTTCCAAAAACAAATCTTAAAAAATTTACCCTGCATCTTTTAAGCCTAAATCTAGAAGTGTTTTAATACTGGATAGTAGTCCAAACCCTTCCATATGACCCAGATGAAAATGTACAAGTTATAGTATTAAAAATAAAGAACAGGTCACTGTACATATGGTGCTGTAATACTGACACTGTTTTTAACTCCTCAAGCCTAGATTAATGTTACTACTGGTAATGTAAGGTATACACAATAAGCATATAGCTCGCAAAAGACAAGAAGTGGATTTACGCGAGTCATTAAACACTCCAGGAAACATCAATAAGATTAGTGGAAATGCTGTGACCTTATTCTTATGTTTATCTTTTTTTCAAAATGGAGATGTCTTCAACACTGGGAAATATGGTAATTAGGTTTCATTGCCAGTGTTATTCCACAATCACATGAACTACAATGATTGAGGAAAATCCAAAAACTAATTGAACAGTAATGGGTAAACACGGTAAAATTATTCAAAACATTTATTTTAATGTAGTACATAAACAATATAAAGGTACTGGTTTCTATAAGAAATTAGATATTGATAACCCTACTTAACTTTTGTATTCTGTTCAGCAAAATGTCTCCTTGTTTGATACAAGCCTGGAATATAAAATGAAAGTTATTTTTAATACAATTCAAGCTTTCCATTTAGAAACTTCCTGTGTATAATAATATAATGGAAGCAAATTGTTTGACTTTTTAAAATAATTTCTATTTCAAAACTTCACTATTCCCAGATTGGAGGAGTGTTATTGACTCTTATGATGGAAACTTTGTACAAAGTTTAGTGTCTAGTTTTAAATGTTTTCATTTCTTTTTCAAAAAATTCATAAAAAAAACCAACAAAGACCTTTTAAAATGGCATCACTATTACTTTTGTGAAGATAAATTTTTGTATGGTTTTAATACATTAAAATAATTTGCTGCTACAGTACTCCTGCAGTTATCAGAAATGACTAAAATACTAGAAATACATAATTTTTAGATCTGTTATTTGTAAGTGTAGAAAACCCCACTGCTGTGAGATCTTAAGGTAGCAGTATGTGAAAAAATGAATTACTGCTATAACCACTATTTGCTGTGTACTGACAGATTACAATCTATTCTATTGTCTTAATCCTTTGACTACGAACTACTTTCGAAGCTGAGTTCCATTAGTAATACAATCACTTACAGAGAATGAAAATGATACGAGAAACATAATATGGATCAGGATATTTAAGATGCTATTTCTTTGAAATGAGGAAAAACAAATTGTTGATTGTCTCATTTATGACTGAAACTCAACGGACATAGAAATGAAAGTTGAAACATTGTTTTCACTTGTTTTAGTTGAATATACTAAATGTTATATAATGAAGTTTCAAACCTGAGATACGATTAAAATAATACATTCAAGTTATAAATGTTGGCATGTATATGTGCAATCAACACTTGAAAGAAACACACCAGTTGAAATATGTTAAATCTTTTCAACTATTCACTAGTGAAGTTACCTACATATACAGAACATTCAAATATTCTTGCATAAAGATAAATGAAAAACCTTAACAGGTTACTCACTAATGTATTAGTGCCTTTTTACTGCTACTTTGACATATTTTAAAACAATTACACTAAAGATTTAGTGACACAAATCTGAAAATTTTAATTTGTTGATGTGCAAGCAACAGTTCCTTAAATGTAATTCTGTTTGCAAAAAACACTACTACAGTTCTCTACTTTTAGTAAGCTAGTTTTGCACTTTGATTTGCCTATTACACCCAGTATTACCGATAAGACATGGAATTCCCTCATACTGGTCTAACTCAGTGTCTTAAATTTGTTTCTCATTATAAGATACAATTTTTATAAGAACAAGTGCACTTACTACACAAAAAAAGTTTCCAGTTTGATTGCTATTTAGTAAATTTTGTATGACTTACAAAGTATAAGGCTATTATATTCATATTGTATGTTTGTGTTTTTCTTATAGCAAAGCCACATCAGGCTAGCTGCTGAATCCACCAAGGGGAATCAAACCCCTGATTTTAGTGTTGTAAATCTGTAGGCTTACTGCTGTACCAGCAGGGGACATTATATTCATATTATTAATACCCCAATGATAAATTAATAAACTATCAAAACACTCTTAGATCTAGTAAATGCAACTTAAACTGTTTACAAATAATACCAAGACTAATTTAACTACAATTATCCTAAACAGTTTTAAATGTACTGTTGTTGAACATCCTGTACTTTACCTTATTGCAGTGTGGTTAAAGAAAATAAAAATGTGCACCCATAAACACATACACACAATTTGCTGTAACCAAAATTTGCCACTAACGTATTAGTCTATAAATAATGATAATGAAATAACATAATACTAGCAATTTCCTCTGTGCTTAACAAAAGAAACCAATAAAAAGTAAGATATATCAAGAGGAAATTGAATACATTCCAAGAGAACAGCTCTAACGTTTTCTAGCTGCTTACCTCCAAGCACTAAAATTGCAATAAGTAATTCAGTGCTAAGGATAGAATTTACTGAAACGTCTGAACAATATAAATGATGCATATTAACAGTATGATTTTGACATATCCAAGCTTCCAAACATAGGGTTAAAAATGCTTTCTAATTTATACTCACCTGATACTGGTAATTCTTGCTGTCTGGTCTATTTGTCTCAACAATTCCACCAACTTTGTCAATCTTGCAATGCAAGCGCCCAGCAGCAATGAATCGAGCCAACTCCCTGGCAATGAAATAAAACAAACTATTATATGAGACTCCATTAGTGAAAATTATACTCCTATCTGTTCATAGTTTGGGTTATTTGTTACAACAGTTCCAGTTTAAACACTAGAAATACACTTCCATTTTACAATTGCATCAGTTATTTCTTTGAAAAGTGTCAAGGATATAAGCAATTTACCAGCTTCTAATTACACACATAACAAGTGAAAGGTATTTCTTGTATTTTAAAACCAATAATACTAACAAGGTTTTTAGTATGAATTCTTACAATATTTGCAAGACTTAAAAAAAAACTTAAAGAATTTAAAGTACAAAATACAAACATTCAAATTAACTGTTTGCTATTAGACAATGTTTAAATTTTGTTTATTAATTACCTGAATATTTTTACTGCTGTGATGAGAATTCTAAGTTTCAATTAGCCTCTTGGTAAGTAAACAACTCCTTAAAGGATTTTCTTTAACAATCTTGGGATATTTTTAATACTAAACCTTTCATATGAGGGGTACAAAAGAGTTTTATATACCCTTATAAAATATTTTACTAATCAAATATGATTCACTAGATCAAATTAACTTTTCAATAATGAATGGATTTTTAAGAGTAAATCTCCCCATAGAGATTTATCTGTTCCAAAGGAATAATCAGTATTTAAAAAAAAATTGCACAGTTAGCAATTATTGCACACAAAAATAATTCTGTTTAATGAATCCTTCAATATCTTTTGAACATTTCACTTTAATCTAGTTTCAGTTATCTTGTGATTCTTTTGTTAAAAGAAACATGCTATGTTTAAAAACTATCTTTTAGGAAATCAATGAGGACAATCATTGCCTGTTCTTCCAATTCAACAGAGAATACTTACCCAGTTTCATGAGATTTGTTTTTCATAAGTAATATTTCATAAATTCAGTTACACAAAAGAATTAAATGTAACCTTAAGCAACATATGTCTGTGCTAATTTACAGTGTATCTTACTATCTCTCTCAACTGTCATGACCATGCATGGCATAAGAAATAGCTTGCATACTCTCAACTTATTTGAAAAGTATTTTTCTTAATTTCTGGCCATTCTAATCTTTAATATGAAAAATAATATCCAAACTTTCCCTTTTTGATACAAATTTAACAACAAAACATTTGAAAAAAGGTACATTTTAAAATTCTCTAACTAACAGTGATACAATTTTGAATGATACAGGTACCAATTGCAAACAATTTAAATAATGCATATTTATTTTTTTGCGATAAATGAATATTAGATTATAAAAATAAAAACAACTTACTGGTCAATAAAAGCTACAGTAACACCAAATGCGTCAGCCATATATTGAAGGGTCAAACTACGGTACGACTCCAACAATTGGGTATATGCAAGAATTCTCATCTCTCTCACATAGTATCGATAATGGGGAGAAAACAAACGATCACTTCTTAATAATCCCTCCACGTGAGCTTCAAAAAAACCATTTGTTACATTACATACTCCAGGAAACTTATCACTAAAATAATACACTATAAAATCAAAAATATATAATAGCATATTACCAAAAATTTAAATGATACATTTCAGAATGTACCATGGGCTTAGGTAAATTGCTGTTTTCTAGACAAACTTGCTACCTTAAGGAAAAATATGATATTTCAGGTTTAAGTTTTATACTTCTAGGTTTAAATCACATTCCAGTATAGGAATACAAGTGGACTTCATTTTTCCTACAAGTTTAACAGGACTTGTTTGCTTTACATAAGCAGGATCATAAGCTATTTAAAAAAAAAGGAAATTACACAAATGTATGTCCACCAAACATGTTACTAATAGGCAATATTAATCATTAGTAAAGTAATCAAACCTTGCTATCCTGTAAAGTTATTAATTATTTATCAGTTTAACAGGTTTTTTATTATAATATTCTTGATAAATATGTAAATTTCAATTATTAAGTTGCTGAACAGCTACCAATAACAGATAAAATGACCAAATATGTTGGATATTTCATTTTAACTGGTTATCTGGTACAACCCTGAAGAATTTATTATTTATATTTTCCTAGTTCTGCTTTTTATATAAACTGAAGTTGAGATAAACAAGGGTTTCTAAGTATAAATGTTTTGTGTTTTCATTAGTTTCAGGGTTTTCTGAAAAAATATATAAAGTTAATTTTATGTGTAAAATTAAAAAAATAATAGATAGGCTCCATCCATTACAATTTCAAAATGGCAACCACAGTCCTTTTAAAGTTTAAAAATACTTTGGTGTTATTTGGAAGTGAAAATTTTAACATGCTACATAACTTACCAGCACAAAAAAAGTCCTTAGTGATTTCAAATATTCCAAACACACAAGATTTTCACTCCTTATATTTTATTCTATAATTTAATTGTTGTTTCAAAAGAGGATATGAATAAAAAGATATTAGTTAAACAAAGACACATTTCCTAACATTAAAGAATAACTGAAATACATTTTACCATAATTTTTGTTTTCATTAAAAACCTGCATAATGACTTACCAAGCTTGCGGAAAAACTGTTCATAATGACAGTTGTATAAAGAAAACAGGTACTGCTTAATATCAGCAGTGCTGTGAAGAACTTCTAGTATTTCAGATCCCTTCACAACCTATAAAACAAAAAGTATTACCATTACAGCTTCAATTAGAAGATGTATGAACTTACAGTAAACAGGAAATAAACATCTATCAAAATTATATGGTTTGATAACAAAGACTGATTCTACAGTTATAAATATTCATTTATCATCAGTGTACTTGAATTTTAGCCATACTTC
The DNA here is from genome assembly GCF_004210375.1 of Tachypleus tridentatus. Lineage (NCBI taxonomy): Eukaryota > Metazoa > Arthropoda > Merostomata > Xiphosura > Limulidae > Tachypleus > Tachypleus tridentatus. The sequence goes on along the minus strand of NC_134837.1, from coordinate 102,181,847 downwards.
ATTGATGGTTTTTAAATACACAACACAGAAAGATAAAATAATGCATTATATTCAAACAGGACTTTAACAGTAATGTACTTTAAACATACACAAGGTGCTACACTCTCTAGTGACACAGTACTTGTAATTGTTGGAATCAATTAATTGTTGTTTTTTTTCCCCATGAGCTTTTAGAGATAATGCTTTTCTAAAACTTGAGAGTAACTCAAATGTGATAAGTAATACTATCAGTCTCACTGTGATGTAACAACACATTTATTACTAACTAAAAGGTGTTTTTATCTTGTTTATGGTCATACGAAGTTTAATGTTTTACTGCATGGTGCTTAGTTTATTTGGCACAAATAATAATAATAATAACATGATAAAGCTAACATTCATAAAACAACTTTTAGTATCTTCTTAATATATAATATTATAGTTTAAATTATAACCTAAATTTTATTCCAAAAATATTGACAAATTCATAAAATAGTAGTTCAATAAAATTTTGAATCAGAGTTAAAAAATGCGATGACATGACCTTTGCCCCTGACCCATTGCAAAAAGGTTTTAATTATCTATGAACATTGGCTGCATTAATTACTGTCCCATAGCCAATGAAAATCAGAATTTACAAATATTACAACTATCCAAGTAATAATTGAAATGTCACCATTGAGCTTATTTGTTATTAAGCACAAAGCTACATAATGGCTGGGTAGAGGAGGATGCCTCATGATTTTAGGGTCTTGGGTTCAATTCCCAATACCACTAAATTTGCTCATCTTTTGTTATTATAAATCTATTAAAGTTATTTGCAACTATCCCTAAATTTTAGCTGCTTTCAAAATGAAGAGTAACTAGCTTGCAGCACTCACTACGAACTCTCTGGCTACTTAAATGTTAAATAAAGCGTAAATTTACTCATTTTTACACTGTTATCATTTATTATAACTGTTATCTTTAGACCTTTCACTCCTGCAGAGAATGGGTTAATGTTGTATAAGTAGGCACACATTTTCAGTATGATTCAGATCCCTCACATCCATCTCAGTTCCATAAATTAATAACTTGAAAACAAACACCTTGTTTACAAATGCTAAAATTATGAATTTTGGTTTACACTTCATTTATTTCAAAATAAAACTATTTAATTAGAATAATCAAAGTGTTTATCTTTAGTTGTATTTATATTCCTATCAATCGCATTACCAGAAATAAAGATAAGCTTTGAAATTTCTGAAGTGTAATCCAACTGAACTTATTCATAATGACTTTTGGATGCTCTCCAGTTAGCTTTATTTACTTAAGTTACTAGTAGTGGATAGTTATAAGTATATTAAACAATAAAAGGGATATAAATTTAATCAGTATTGTTAACAAAAAACATGCATGAATCTCATGTTTTGAAAAATGTTTAATGCAAGAATACCATCAAGCCAATTTTAACTCTCTAAATACATGCTTGGTCAATCTCACCAACCATGTAACCTCTTTGTACACATTTAAAGTCTTTTTTGATTTAATACTTTTAACTTTCAATATAGTGTGTCTATCTTCAGAACATTTGTCAGTCTTTCATCTAATATTACAAGTCTTTCACATAAACCATATTTTTTAATGAAGTACTTTTAATAAAACAGATTTGTCCAATATTATATTGAGTATTTGTTTGAAATAGTCCATGTGCAAAGTAATTTTCATGTTAAAATTAAAAATACTTTTCGATATCTCAAAAATCTCAAATTTCCTTTGTGCAATCCCTAAAACCTCCTAAATTAATTTCTAACTTTGTTTTAAGTAAAACTTTATAGCATATCTGTTATTTTCTCGATCCTATCTCAAAATGAAATCAGACAATTTGACTGCCCTCATACCCACAAAAAAAAAAAAAAAAGTACCCTTTCTCATTTTGTAACAGTATACCGCTATTTATATTTTGTTTTGTTGCCCTTTGAACTATGTCTAACTATTATCCATGCCATTATATGTCGTAACACGTCTGGGGCACATGCAGCTCATGTTACGCTAATGAATTACATTATTCACAAGCTATTACAGTGTGACTTTTCAAATAACAAATTTTAATATACGGTTAATCAACTTTATTAATCTAAAAATATCATCAATAAAATATTTTTTTTAAAATGACACTCTGGTTATAAATCAACATCATGTGTTGAGTACTTTGTCATTCTTGGTAATAAAATTGTGTTTCAAAACATACCAAAATCAATGTTATATTTGACAGAACAGTACCGATGTTCCTAAAACAAATAATTAAATGTTAATATATTCTACAACTGTACAAAAACATATGTAATTTGTGTTGTGTTATGCAAAAAGGCCTCCTTTTTTGCACAGTGCCACTCTAACATTTTTACAGAATTAAATGGTGTTGGTTATAAGACCAACTGTGTAATTGCAACTAGTGAAAATTCTCAACAAAACCAAACCACTTTTTTTTTTCTTCTCTACAAAAACAATCATGTAACAAACTTATGATAGAATCTTACTTTTTCTCTCAAATCCACCCGAGGTAAAGCAATCACACTACACAATACAGCATAAGTGACAAAAGTCTGGTAGTTCATTAATTCATAGCAAGTAAAAGTTGACACAGTATCTAGGAAATAATTAGCTGCTCCTTTGAAGTCTCTTACAGCAAAACAGTAAACACCTTGATAAACTTTGAGTCTGTTTCGACGATCCCAGTCTCCTCCTTCTTCAATAAGACTAGGAAATGTTCACGTTAGCATTATTTCATAACATTAACAAAGTGTCTTCCATGTTTTCTTGTAATTACACAAAGTACTATTTAAATTTTCCAATTCTAGCTAATATTTGATTCATCTTTTGAAATATTTCTTTTACTTTATGTATAAAATGTCTAAATGTTTTACATACAGGATGTCAGCTGAATGACTTAAGATAATTCAAAACTGTTCTTACTTCTGTGTTAACATTTTCATAATGGAGTTTGATAAAGTTAATTGGATGATTATAAATAAAAATTTCTAGATTAATCTTTTCATATTGAAATGTAATATTACATTAACAACTAGGGTAAGCTTCTCATTAAACTTGTACAGATGCAAAAGTCAAATATCAACAGTATTACATCCAGAGTACAGGTTTCAAATAATAATTTACAATGGGCAAATATTTTATGCTACATTTGTTTATAATCTAATATTATATTATATGATCATGTGAAGCCTTAAATTCAAAATATATACAATTCTTAGTAACAAAACATATAACACTGAAAAACCTTTGACATCAATATACAGTAATTGGAAACTGTGGAGTAAAATAATGTTTGCAAAAAATGCCCTCACAAGAATTTCCATGACAATTAAAAAACAAACAGTAAGTGCAGTGATATATAGAAATCTGTCATTATCTAACTAACTTTAAAATAATTTACCTTTTGGCTTTATCAATGTTACGAGTAATCAGATCATGGTCCATGTAGAAAAGACCAATCCTGATCAAGTGAAACAACAAATCCAACCTGTGTCCTAAAGACACTGTCTTTTCATATGTCTTACGAAAAGCAGTTAACGCTGCTTCCTAAAGACAACAGTTTAAAACAATTAGTTAGTAGTGCATACATAGAAACTACTAAATCTGCCATTTCTGTAGTTTAAATATGATAGTTTGGATACATACAGATATTAAACAGTTTCAAGTTAATTTTAATTTTGTTAAACAATGTATACAAAATAGCATGTTATTACTAGCACCAAACAAACTGGTATTTTTTTTTCAATGTTATAGATGGCAAATCACATTTCTTTAGTTATCTGGTATATATGAAATATGTTTATCACATCCACCTACTATCATTCATCATTTGTTTTTTAAACATAAAAAATTTGGTTTCCTTTGTCTTATACACACAGCATTACTCATAAACAGTAGAGTTTAACAACATTCTTTGTATTTTCAAAAAAATTGTTCCACTTAAAACGTTATGACTACATTAAACTAAATAAAGTGTGATTTTCATTTTTAGAAATGGACTTTTTAACTTTAAGTTAATTTACTGGTTTTAGTGAATAGTGCTTCTCACAAGTATACTTATATTAAAAACAAAAGGGGACTTAATATTTTTAAATGTGTTACACTAACAGAATATTTTGTTTTTGATATAACATTTTTTAATGTCAAAGTTCAAATATTTTTTGCAATATTCCTGTAATTACTATTTTACCTTCACTGATTAAGAATCTATTAACTATTTTTTCAGTATAATTCAAATTTAAGGTACAAAAAAAACAGTTATAAGTTTTGTTATGTTTTAGTTTTATTTAAACTATTACATGTAACATAGTAACAATAGCTTTTATACCTTATCTCCAATAGCACTTAGATATTCAGCTTTTGCCAGGTTGGTGTCTCTCACTTCCATCTCACCCAAGTTCTTCTCAGCATCTTCTATTGCTTCTTCCAAACTCTTTAACTTTTCCTCATTAGCTGTTTTCATCTTAGCCAAAAGCTTTTTGTCTATTGTCCATCCAAGGTCTTTACATACCTCTTCATAAAATGGAGCCATGTCTACAATGATACAGTATATTTGATGTTTTCACAATAACAAATATTTCATTTAACTTATAAAGTTGCTTTGTAAGTTATCAAACTTAAAAAAATCAACATATTGGTTTTCTCATTCTTGCAAATACCAATGTGGCCTGGTATCCAGAAGAACTGGATAGAAATAGATGTCAAAGAGAAATGGGCCAGATGATATTGAATATTGGCAAGAACAGGGTGAAAACTAACATGAAGCGATACCTGGGCCATTAGAGAACTAAGCGAATCAGTATGAATAGTGCAATTCGAGTACTGCTTAGCTTCTATGTGATCCAGGGCAAGAGAAATGGCATAAAGTTCAGCAGTGAACACAGAAACTGTAGAGAGGACTGTCCTCAAACACTGAACCACAACAAACCATCACAGAGCCCACAGAGTCACCTGATTTCGAACCATCAGTATAAATGGGAATGAAAGGATGGTTCAAAAAAACATTCAGCAAATAAAAGACAGTACTTCCAGTCAAGAGTATTTGCTTTTCTCAGATGACTTAAAGAAAGGTCACATTTGAAAATTGTAATAAACCATAATGAGATGGGCTGACTAGTGGATACAGCAATGTTATCCAAGGACAGACCCAATTTATCCAACTGCACCTGGCTTCAAAGGTCAAAATGAACAATGGCAGATCATCTGTTCTGAAAAAGCATGGCCCACCAAGGAAGGAAAACACAACCTCAGGTGAAATGTAAAGATCAAAGTTTTGAAGCATACAGTAAAAACAGTTGCAAACGGCAGAGGTGCAGAGAAGGTTCACGAGACTCTGTGTATAAGCTCTGGACTGGTGAAGTGCAGAAAGCCCTTGATGATCAACGGGGTCCAGCATCTTCAAGACTGAGGTCCTGGCAGAGACACACAAAAGTGACCCATAGTCTAGTTTCAATTGAATAACAGCATGATGTATCTTTAGCATAGAACATCAATCTGCTCCTCAAGTGGTTGAAGAGACAACACGGAGGATGATCAGTCCTCTTGTACATTTGACTCCTAGATATTTGATGTGTGGTATATAAAGGCCAGCTTACAGTCAAAAATAAGCCCCAAGAACTTTGTCTCGGGGACCAGGGGTAGCACAACTTCACCAATATGGAGTTCAAAATCAGAGTGAATACCCCGTTGGCAGCAAAAGTGCATGCAAGTGGTTTTAGAGAGAGAGAAACTAAAACCATTTCCTGTGATTTACTTCAGTAAACAATTGAGGGCAGTCTGTAGCTGCCACTCAATATACCTCATGTTCAATGACTGACACGAGATGTGAAAGTTGTCGACATAGAGACTGTTTGCAACAGTAAGAGGGAGTTGTTCAGTGATGGTATTCATCTTTATACTAAAAAGTGTGACACTCAAAACAGAACCCCAAAGGACTCCAAGTTCCTGTAGAAAAGAATGGGAAAGTGTTGAACCCACATGAGTTTGGAATCACCAGTCCATTAAGAAAATTTTAATGAAAATGGGCAAATGACCATGTAACCCGTACAAGTGAAGGTCTCACAAAATGCCATACCTCCATGTAGCCTTTTCAAGGTCAAAGAATATTAATACAAGATGTTGTACTTTGAGAAAGGCTTCTCTGACTGATATTTCAAGTCGAATCAGGTGGTCCATAGTGGAACACTGTCATCGGAACCCACACTGTGTGGGCAAGAGAAGGATGTTTGATTCAAAGAACCAAACAAGATAAGCATTAACCATCCTCTCTAAGGTCTTACAGAAACAGCATGTCAAAGCAATTGGATGGTAGTTTGAAGGAATCTTGGGATCCTTCCTAGGCTTAGAGAAAAGTAGGACAATAGTCTGGTGCCAGGCATCAGGAAAAACATTTTTCTTCTAGATCAGGTTAAAAACAATCAGAAGAATAGCTAGAGAAGCAGGAGATAGATGGTGCAGCATCTTATAGTGTATATCATCAGGTCTGACAGATGTATTGCCAAACTGATAAAGGGCAAGTTTGAGTTCCATCTGTGTAAAGGAGCAATTACAGTTATAGAGACAATCAGCTCAAAATGAAAGAGGTAATTGCTCTGCTCGAGTTTTGATGGCTAAGATGGAGGATGAAGCAGAAGTGACACTAGATACCTGACAATAGCTTTCACCTAGAGTATCGGCAATGCACTGGGTGTCAGCTACTTCCTGGCTATCAGAGAGCAAGATCAAGAGGTGGACAGAATTATATTGTCCAATAATCTTTCAAATCTTGTCTCATATGACTTTGGAACTGATGGTAGAAGAGATGCTGGTTGCGATACCTACAAAAAGTATCCCAGGCATGTTCTTGGACCTTCCATGTCATATGGCAGGCATGATCCCACTACGGATGAGGATATTGTGGAAAATATCTTGAGGTTTTAGGAATACATTGAGCAGCTGCCTGTGTAATACAGTCAGTCACTGCTGCCACGTAGTTGTCTATTGATGGCTTACAGATGGCAGCAGGATCAAGTTTTGTGAAAGCAATGAAACTGGATCAATTGGCTTGTTCCAGCTTCCACCAAAGCACATGGGTTGGGTGGCATCAACCACGGCCAGTCTCTCTCAAAATTATAGGAAAATGGTCACTGCCTCGTGGGTTATTGTCAACACTCCACGAAAAGTGGGAGAATAGTAAAGAGGAGCAAACTAAGAGATCAATAGTAATAAAGGACTGACTATGTGCATTAAAATAAGTATAAGAACCAGTATTGAAAAGAAAAAGGTTGTCACTTGGGAGCATACACTCTACATAGTACATATCCAGAAGGAATTATGTTAGTTAAAGTCCTCCAGGACTAAAAAGAGAGATGGCAACTGTTCAACAAGAGCATCAAGGTCTAATTGATCATAGGTCTCTTCAGGAGACAAGTAGAGAGAACAAACAGTGAAGGTACGACTCAAGGAAACACGGATGACTACTGCCTCCAATGGTGTGTCGAGTGGCAAAGGCAAGGTGGGCATATGTTGAACAACCAACAGTGCCACCCTTTCCATCACACAACCTCTCATTTCTGTACAAAGGAAACTGCCAAAAGGTGACTGTATTGGCAGGTTTCAGAAATGTTTCCTGTAAAGAAAGAATACAGGATGGTAGGAAGCAATCAGTACTTTGATATCATCCAGATTAGAACATAAACCAAGACAATTCCTCTCTGTCAAAGTGGCCATTTTTATTTCTGTAGGCAAAATGGGTGAAGAGCCCTTCTGTTTACAGCCAAGTCTTTTTCTTTGTTTTTGATTGGGCAGATCTCTGCCATTGGAAGAGGATTACAACGACTGAGGATGTGAACAAATGATCGTTTTGCATCTTAGGACAGGAGAAAAAGATTTACCCAAGGAAATGCCCATACCCAGAACAAAAAGAAGAGGGTATTAAGGTTTGCTGGAATAAATGTTAGGAAACCAGATTGGTGTTGACTCAACAGTCTTCATAAGGCTACTCGATTCATTTTTACCAAAGTAACAGAATGAGAAAATCAACATAAATTTTATTTATTTTCAGACTTGTATAAATGATTAAAAAAAAAGCCAAACTAGTAACACATCCTTGTATTTTCCACATCAACTCACCCACGTCTACCTGTCCTTCCAAACTCCACACCTCTATATGTTGCAATATATTATTTAGGAAGTATCTTCTTTCTAAAATTAAAATTTTGAGTTTAACGTTATCTGTGGTTGAATATAAAAAATAAAAAATCCTAGGCCTGGGATAATTAACTGTTACAACAGTCTTAACATTAAAACAAAAAGTCATCATATTAGAAAACTACCAAAATAAGATTTTTCTTGTTACTATATTAAGTTATACGTAACTTAAGCCTAATTCCATTCGTACAGGCTATACTCGGTAGTAACATTTTAACATAAGAAGCATAAAGTCTAACTCATATAATATATGAGTGTCAACTTTACATTAACTTTACACCAAATATTTTTCATCTTAAGTTTGCTTCCTACAAATGCGGATACAATAATAATATACAAAAAGTGAATACGAATAAACTGAAAAAAGGAGATTTTTGAAAGTTAGACTTTAACTTACTGTTCTCCTTTATCGTATTCAATAAACCATCTTTCAGCTTCGCATCATTTTTGTTTTCGTCTAGTGTTAACAAAAACTTCTGTTGAGCTATTTCTAAATTTGGATTCTTCTTCAAACTTTCTTCTTCTAAATTTTCAATCGGCATGATGAAGCAGCTTTTCACGTTTTATGCTACTATTTACTTGGTACCCAAACTTAAGAGTTGTGATTCTCTGGTGAGTGAAAGTGTAATTAAATAAAATTAGCAGTCTTGAGTAGAGCCTGTTTCCAATAAGCAATTGGTAATGCTGCATTTATTATAGCACAATTTTAATCTTCTTTTTTTTCTTTTATTATCACGCATGTGGGACGTATTATGACATATTTCTCTATTCTCAAAAGCATTCTCTATTAGATGAGAGGCAGATCTCGAAAATATTTCAGAGCAGCATTGTTCGATGTTGCGTCAAGAAATATAATGATTTTCTTGCGTTGTATAATTACACTGCAAGGAGTAAGCTCCATATTTTAGAATTTGTAAGTCCTTGAGCTCACCACTGAACCATCAAGGAGCTCAACTGCAAAAATTGATATGTTTTTAAGTTTACTATCTTGCAAGAAACAGTTGGATTTAAAGATGTGTTAATTTTGCTTTATAATTGCTTATGCGTGAATAATTGAAAACAAAAACCAAGACCAGAGTGCCTCTAAACATTCACTGAAATAAATTGATAAATTCTGGAATCATATTACATTTGTATTGGGTAAACTCTTTGTTTCTTGGAGGAATAAGAAATTATATAAGTATAAAATTATGATTATACCTTCTAAGAATGAGCTATCTGTGTTCTGCCTGCCATGAGTATCGAAACCCGGGCTATAGCATTGTAAGTCCGTAGACGTACCAGTATGCCATTGAGAGGAGGGGGCTACTTGCTAATATAGCAACTGTCACAAAACATTACACTGGAAATGAAAACAATGCTTCCTTTATTAATATGGTATTGTTTTCTTCTTAATAACAAAATAAAAGACAATGAATCTGATACAGTACAAACTTGGAGTAAGAGACTGGATTACTCACACACATTTACATTTTATCTGTTGCAAGTTGGATGTATCTCAACAATAAAAGTTTTAGCTTAAACATTATTTATGTTAGTTACGTATGATATCAAATTATGGCAAAATAGATACTCTTTAACAAATGCGTAGAAAGGTACTATTAATTTATGTAAAATAATTAAATAACAAATACAAATTGAAATAATTTCAAATGCATTGTTCTCTTTGTAGAGGCCTGGCAGGCCAGGTGGGTTACAGCGTTCGACTCGTAATCTGAGGATCGCGGGTTCGAATCTCTGTCCCACCAAACATGTTCGTCCTTTCAGCCGTCGGTGCGTTATAATGTTACGGTCAATTCCACTATTCGTTGGTGAAAGAGTAGCTCGAGAGTTGGCGGTGGGTGGTGATGACTAGCTGCCTTCCCTCTAGTCTTACACTGCTAAATTAGGAACGGCTAGTGCATATAGCCCTCAAGTAGCTCTGCGCGAAATTCAAAAAACAAAACAAACAAACCCTTTGTAGAACTTTGCTGACGAGGAATTTTGCTCAGGATATACCTGTTTTGTTTTTAAACATAGCATAGGTAATGAGTGGAATAGCTTTGGAAATTATGCCTTTAGAATAAGTCCGTTCATGCCCTAATAATATCTTTCCTAGTTTCCGTAAGTGTAATTAAAATTTTGAGTTTACGTATTTAAAAATCAGTATCAAGTCCTAACCAGGCACATCCTCATCAACGGTATTTTTCAGTGAGGACGAAAATTCATTTGAAGTATTGTTATAGTTCAGGGGTATCCAAACCGCATCTCGCGAGCCAAATGTGGCTGTTTGACATATAATGTGCAGCTCGCGAAAATATATTGGCTGATATCCTTTTTGCATCGCAATTAATATACAAGGTAAATAAAAATATTTCAAGCTTTATAATTATTTACCGGGCATAAACTGACAGTCCACTGGATTAAAACATAAGTTGAATGTTCGTGGTGAGTAAATATATTTAATAATTTAAATCCTAATTTTAGTGCTAGATTTCAGCCAGGGATTAAAGAAATCTCTGATCAGCAAGGATTACAGAGGAATTGTGCTGGATAATCAGTAATCATACAAGTCAGTTTTGACAATGTTAATTTTAGTGGGTGTGGCTTGCGATCGCGTGATTTTGGCGTGTGTGGCTGTGTTGCGGGCAGTGAATTGGTGGAGTGCTAGTGTGATACTTGGCGTTGTAGAGTTTGGTTGCGTTACTTGTGTTGGAGCTTATTGTTTCTTTTCACTTTAATTTTTAGAAGTGTATGTGAAAATTTTATGAAGAAAGATGGCGTCATCAAATTGTAAGAAGCGAAAGTATGAAGATGAAAACAAATTTTAAGCCAGAGTGGATAGAAGGTTTTGCATTCATCGTTAAAGGAGGTAAACCTTTGTGTGTTATCTGCAATGTGTTACTCAGTCATTACAAAGCCAGTAACTTGAAACGACACTGTGAAACAAATCACAAAATCCCTTTGTTTGATTATCCACCTAAATTAGAATTACGGAAAAACTAGTCAACTGTATTAAAATCATCACTAAATAGCCAGCAGACACTGTTGACAACGTTCATTAAAAAAGCTGATACAATGACCGTGATACAATGATGGTGTATTTGTTAAGAAGAATATAGCTGAAGTTGTTGCAGTGTTAAATCCAAATAACATAAAACTTCAGCAACTAATAGCACAAACACCAGCTTCACGCCACACTACAGAAAGACGTATCTCCCAGATCAGTGCTGATGTTGCAGGCAAAATACAAAATGATTTAAAGAATTCCCATGCATTCAGCTTAGCCCTTGACGAATCTACAGACATAAAAGACTGGCGGTATTTGTTCGTAATGCTTCATCTGATGTAACTGTGAAAGAAGAGATGTTGAACTTAGTAGCACTAAAAGAAACAACTCGTGGTGTTGACATTAAAATGCGCTTGACAGAGCCTTAAGAAATGTTGATATTCCGCTGGATAAACTCATCAGTGTTGCAACAAATGGAGCATCTGCAATAGTGGGAAAAAAATGCAGGATTAATTGTACTTATAAAAAGTAATCCCAGCTTCTCAGAGTTTCTCCTTTTTCATTGCATTATTCATCGTGATACTTGGTAGCCAGATACTTCAAGTATGAAGATGTTGTAAAATACGTTCTTGAAAATGTCAATTTCATACGTTTAACATGAAAACCCACCGACAGTTCAAAAATTTTGTTGAAGAACTGAAGCTTGAAGAGAAAACCAATGATGTTTTTCTACTGCATTGTGAGATGACTGTCAATCAGTAATGTCATAAATAGGTTTGTGAATCTGTTGAAGACTATTACTACTTTTCTTTAAGAAAATAAAAGATTCTATCTTCAACTGGAAAATGATGAAGGGATACAAAATCTAATGTTCCTTACTGATATAATGAATCATCTACAAACTCTCAACTCAAGGAATGATGAGATTGTTTCTGATCTTACTCAGACAGTTTTCAGCTTTTAGAATAAAATAAAACTTTTTCAAAGAGACATACTATCAATAAACTTCAGTTACTTTCCAAATTTCGAAAGGAGAGTAAATATATACCCCGATATTGAAATAAAATACCAAAGGAATAATACAAAGATAAATTACAAGGACTGCTTGATAATTTCCTAGACAGGTTTGAAGACTTGCAGAAGTTGAAGCCCTGCTTCATTTTTCTTGTAAATCTATTCATGGTCGATTTGATCAATGATGGTTGTCTATTTCTCGAACCTCTGGTTACAGAATCATCTGCTGTGGAAATGGAACTAATAGAATTACAGGAGGACCTGGGTCTAAAGATGATTCATATATCCCATTCTACAATTGAGTTCTGGAAGCAAGTTCCAGAAACAAAATATCATGAAGAAAACCAGTGTGTGACTCATCTCAATTTTCAGCACAATATACTGCTGTGAATCACTATACTCTGTAATGAAGTTTGTGAAGTCGAAGTATCATGCAATCCTTACAAATCAACACCTGGCGGAGCTAATTCGTACAGCCTTGACAACATATCAGCCGGAATTTCATCGACTCACAACCAAGATGGAAACCCATAAGACCTCTGCTAGCAGTAAATAGCCTGATAATTGTATCAATGTCTGTTTGTGTTGGAAAAATATTATTATAAGACTAAAATTTTGTAAGGTGGTATCTGATTAAAATATCTCTAATTTTATTGTTTTACGTATTTCCCTCCATGTTTTGACCAGATAGTTACTAAGACAAATAAATATTAAAAATATCTGTTTTTACCCCTTTATTTTTATTTTTGGCAGTCTCATTTATTGTTAATAAAATGCAAATTTGCATATTTTTCTTAGATGTTTCCGTAGTTCATTACCGTATTAAATACGCTCAACATAGTTAAAACAATAATCAGCCAGGATTTTGAAAACATTTGGTATATATATATATATACATATGTGTACTTTGTGATTATTGAAACTAGTTAACAGTTTAAAAACTACATGCATGAATAAATATTATTACGTACATGTATTTCTTAATATTTATGTAAAATTATGTAGCAAAGTGTTCATGTAACCATAAAAACGTGTGTGTAATATTTGTTCGTCTTGCGGCTTTCAAACATCTGAACTTTATCGTATGTGGCTCCTACGTTAAACAAATTTGGCCATCCCTGTCATAGTTGAATAAATTGTTTATATTATTATTATTGGATCCAGGTTGTAGTAGCATGTTCATTTAGGCTGTTACAGTGTTACTAATACTTTACATTATGGATCTATGAGAGGATGATGTTACCAAGATTTTATAGGTGGATGCTGTTACTAAGGCTTATATAGACAGACATTGTTACTAGGTGGATTATGTATGTTTTACAAATGCAGATAGTCTCATAGGATTGCATACAGATTTCAACTTATGTCTATATTTTACATTTATGTACAACATGTATTTTACAAAGGAGATGATGTGGATAATGTTACAAAGATTCTATAACCGTGTGTGTGTTTCTTACAAAGGTGGATACTATTACTGTAGTTGAATGGTGTTACAAGGCAGATGCTGTCATTAATGTTCTATAGTATTGCAAAATTATTAGGACAAAGTAAAAAATGGTTTCAGACTAATTTTAAAGAACAATGGAAGATAAATTACATGTGAAACATCAAAAGGTTCAAAGGTCAATACAATAAATTTAATAAATATATATGATGCTATACGTTTTAAGCTATTTAGTCTAAACATTTGTGTTTTCATGTTATAATTTATAGTCATTCTAGAATGAAAAAGGCATAATTTATATTTATTTCTAATTTTTTTATTGTGTTTATGAGCCCATACAGAGATTCATTCAAATTTTAAAAAATTTTGGATAACTATCTGGATATTAAAGGATTTTGCATGTGAAATTTGAACATTTTCTAACGCTTAAAAGTATTTTTAATCTTAAAATAAAGATTACGTTGCATGTAATGCAAAGAAAAGGCACAAGAAAAACAGAAACATCTAATATTTTGTGTATAAAAGCATTGGAATGTTTACTGATAACCTGCCAAATTTTATTAACACATTCTTACTAATTTAAAAGTTATAGAATGAAAAACATAACAAGTACAAAATGGTTGTTATTTTGTTATTAAGTACAAAGCCACATAAAGGGCTAACTGTGCTCTGCCCATCATGGGTATTGAAACCTGGTTTCTTGCAATGTAAGTTCACAGACATATGAAATAACACATATCTGCCTAATATCACCATTCACCTATAGTAATGGCACATACCTACAGAACCTTAATTACACCATCTACCTATAATCCTTATTGCTTTGGCCTCTGGTATCAAACTATGATAACCATGCCCTCTGATGTCTGGTTCGACTTCGTGGACATCATCGCCATCTAGTGTATATGGCATAACATTATATAACCCTTTTGATGTCAGGATATTATCTAAAAGCTGTCCAACCCTGAGGTGGTGGCATATTATGTAATAGCTGCACAACGCCCAGGTGTATGTATTCTGTAATAGTTATATAACTCTCTGGTGTCGGCATATTACATAACAGTTGTGTGTATATATAATGTAATAGTAATGTTGCCCGAAGGTCTCCACTCGCCCAAGTACCGGAGTAACTGTTCACGGCCTCACAGTGTGGAGCTTCAATTTGCGGGATCAAGATGGACCCCCAAGACCACAGTAAGCCACGTTAATAACCAGGTCATGCCTCTTCTTGTATATAAGTGTATATGTTATATGAACAACAGTAATGAGGTTTATGAAAGTTTAAAGTGTGTAGTGCAAACTAAAAAGCTGTATTCATATTTCAAAATATAAAACATGATCTGTTGCTTCAAAAACATAAATTATTTTATATAAGTCATCGTTTCGCCATTCTTACATCATAGGTATAAACAAGCCACTTGCCAAGTGTTTGCTTGTTTCGAAATTTCGTACAAAGCTACATGAGGGCTATCTGCGCTAGCCGCCCCAAATTTACCAGTGTAAGACTAGAGGGAAGTCAGCTAGCCATCATTACCCACAGCCAACTCTTGGGCTACTCTTTTACCAATGAGTAATGGGATTGAGCGACACATTATAACGCCCCCACGGCCGAAAGGGCGAGCATGTTTGGTGTGACGGGGATTCGAATCCGCGACCCTTGTATTACGAGTTGAGCGCCTTAACCACCTGGCCATGCCGGGCCCTTGCTAAGTGATTTCGGTTAATCAGCTGGAGTAATATGTCGTGTTTTATTTCTTTTTTAGCAATAATAAGATTTTTTACATTACTTAAAAATTATTGGGGAACGGGGGGGGGGGTGATTTAGTAGAAATGGGACACGAGCCATGGAGGACCGGTACAGTAAATTATTATTTTCTTACAAGTTATGTTTAAAATCTCATATATTCCTCTTATAATTTATTCTTCTACAGTAACAAATGTTAAAAATCAATAGACCAACATGCATTGAATTACATTTGAAACAATTCTTTCTTCGTCTTTATCTGATATTTTTTCCCGTGTCGTAATTAGAGTAAGTACCTTGTGCTATTTTGCAGGTACATTTCAGACATACATTTTACATTAAGTTTTCAGTAAATACACTGTATCTTAGATATTGATATCTTATTTAATATCACAGGGTTCTAATTGGACCCTTTGCTTCTGTTACCAGTACGCTTGCAGTTCTTACTAATATAGTTTATAGTTTTAAAACTACGTAAAAATACAATATTGTGCAGTCATTTGTTTTTTTAAAAACACAAGTTATACATTGGACTATTTGTGCTTACAACGAGTATCGAAACCCGAGTTTTAGTGCTTTAAGGCAAATCTTGCCGTTAAGCCATAATGAGGCTTGTATTTGTGAAAGGTTTTACTGTTTTACTATTACTTGTAATGATGAAGATATATATATATATTCCAAGACTTGAGGAAAGAATTGTATGAAGCACAAATGTAGAATTAATATGATTAAAAACAAAACAGAAAAATGGCCCGTTTAACTAATAAGTTCGCAGTATTAAAATCATTGAAACATACTAACAACTCAGACATGAAAATCATTAGTTTCATTGGTTGTTCACACGAGAAATTCCTACAAGTAGCTCATGTGAAGTTTTACTTCATGGCATTTAGTTCAAGCCAAATATCTGGTCAGTGTCAAGATATTTTATCATGGTAGTATGTTGTAATCATACAGCTTGTAGCCCTTAGAAAGACAATGATTTTAAATGTTCGTAAACGTTTATCAGAAGTATCAAAGTTTGTAACGCTTGAACCAAGAATCTTGAATGTATACTCTTCAAAAAAAGAAACGCATAAGGGATATTTTTGTTATTTTAAAGAGAAATATATGTAATAACGTTACAAGCTCAGAATATGTGATGTTACACGTGTTAAGACACTGATTGTCAGACCAAAATAACAATAAAAGTTGTGCACTTTGAAAACGGAGGAAAACATCGGATTTTTCACCAAAGCGCATGCGTGTCCAATAAATTTGTTTGAGAGATCTGCATGTTCTGCAAGTGCAACATGTGCAAAATCCCTATAAAAGTGACGGGTTCTCGGTTTCCATAGCTCAGTGTTAAGCCACCGACACGCAATACAGTTACGCCAAGACTGACTGAAGCACAACGCAACAATGCCATTGGTCGCTTGGAAGCAGGCGAATCTCGATCAGATGTTGCCAGAGCTGTGAATGTCCACCCAAGCACCATCACAAGGCTATGGAATCGTCACCAACAACATGGATCAACTCGTGACCGTCCACGATCTGGCAGACCTCGTGTGACCACGCCCGCACAAGATCGCAACATCCGGTTACGTCACCTTCGGGATAGGACCACCACTGCGATGTCTACTGCCCAACCATACCAGGGCTGCGTAGGATTTCCGATCAGACCGTACGCAACCGTCTACGAAATTCTTAGGCCCATGTGCAACCCATCATGGTGAACGTCAACGACGTTTTTCAACATGACAACGCCCGTCCTCACACAGCCCGACTCACCACTGTCTTCTTGAGACACCACAACATCAACGTTCTTCCCTGGCCCTCTAGATCACCAGATTTAAACCCCATCGAACATCTTTGGGACGAGTTGGACCGACGTCTGCGACGGCGACAACCTCAACCGCAGACTCTATCTCAGCTTGCAGGCTGAGTTGACAGCCATTCCACAGGATGTGATTCGTCATCTCATCGCTTCCATGGGCAGGAAATGCCAAGCAGTTATTGATGCTCACGGGGGGCATACTCGTTATTGACGTTAAACTTCACCTAGTGAGCATGGACTTCGCCTTTGCAGACTTTGGATGTTCAGCAGCGAATGTGCAAAGTTTCACACATGTCTTACAGAACTACCCGGGATAAACTTGTTAACAATGTGTCTCATATTTTGCCTTTTGCGTTTCTTTTTTTGAAGAGTATAGCTTGAATCAGAAATAAAACACTTTTAGCATTCATTCTTCGTATTAAAATAAAGAGGACTAAGCCACTTATCATGATATGTTTGAACGAAATTACACTGAAGTTTTATTTTTATAATAGTAAATTCAGGGATACGATTAAGTAAGAATTGTTAAAGTTGTTCAAAAGTGAAAATAGGAAGAATGTCAAACACAGCTCATAATTCATATTCGCCATTCTTGTTTCACAGCTTTCACTAAATCAACAACACGAAAAGTCTAATACATAAAAAATCTAGTCACACTTCGTATTTGTGATTTGTCGGCGAAATTTTCTCACAGCTTTGTAGGACCAAATTTATCAGGCGGACGCAGGATGATGACCTTAACAACATCACTAAGCTCCCTATCAAGAGAATTAAACATGCCCAAGGGTCACTCAGGCGTAAAGGGAGTCTAATAATAGTGTTCAGGGTCGCTGACCCCGCATCGGATTTGAAGGATCTCGGGGACATATGTTTGCATCTTTGTTCATACTCTTACTCACCGGCCAATGGGACCAAACGTGACATAACACTTTTGTACCACATGCGAATGTCCTAACAAGTTTCATTTGCGGGTAGCTATTGAAATACTTTGGGATAATGATGGAGCCTGTGAAACACGGGGGAGTTTTATGGCCGTATTTTGGGTTCTAAGTCCCATTATATTTCAAAAATCATCATTAACAATGATTTAATTGTTTTTAAACATGACAACGCCCGTCCTCACACAGCCCGACTCACCACTGTCTTCTTGAGACACCACAACATCAACGTTCTTCCCTGACCCAGATTTCGGTTTCTCGTTATTTCAGTTTTAAATTATTTTGCGTATCTTATTAATGTGTATTTGTGTGTAAACATACAAGACTTGTAAAATAAAATATATGTTGTGGTAACGATTGACATTAAAATATTTGACATAAAAATGACATTAATATTTAATGTTTATTTTCAATTTCATGAATAATTCTACACAACAACCTTTATTATTAAAATAACAAGATAAAATTAAACAAACCACATATAACCAAACATCAAACTATTTTTATTTTCCTGAGAGGAAAACCAACAAAAACAGCACAGTGATAGTCACATCGACTACATGAAACACTTTATGTGTCATGTTGTTTTATCATTAATCTACCATTTCGTCATCACTTAACATAAACTAACTCTCAAAAAAAACAAAAACATTTAAAAAGAATAAAATAACAAAATCATGACTTTAAATTCTGTTACTATATTTTTAACATAATATCTATCATATTCAAATGTAATGAAATTAAACTTCACACTTTAAACCAAAAATGAACTTCTCAGGATGTACAACTAGCTGTTTCTGACTTTTACAAAGTCATTTAAAAACAACATTATTCAGGAGGTTGAAAGAATGTCAAGTATCATTGGAATGTAATACAATATTTGCTACAACCCTTGTTTAAAATTGTATTTAACTTACCAAAAATGTTACTGTATGAAAAACCTTGGACGTTGTTATAACATATATATGTAGGCCACGTGGTGTACTTAACGATCATACATGGTCAAATTATTACAATATATTTAGAGATTCTATTGTACAACTGAAATGTTAAAAATCTTTAAGATGTACTGTTATAAACTTACCTGCACATTTACATGCATGCACGACTCCATTTCTTCATTAAAAATAATAAATAAATAAAAGAGTACAGATTTGTAATTCGTCATTTAACCTTATAGTGTTTCCCCTTTGACATTCAATTGAAAGGGTGATAGTACTGGTTTTGTAACTTCACTAACTACCAGCCACTTAAGAATAACCCTTAATAAAATATTGTCATTTTATGACTAATTTGTACTTAAGATGTCAGACTTGTGTGTTTGTTTCAAAATTTTACGTAAAGCTACATAAGGGCTATTTGCATATAGCCAACCTCATGTTTGAACTAACAGACTAGAGAGAGAAGGAATCTAGTTAACCCCAACTCTTGTCTGGCAAAATCGTGGGATTTGACCATCACTTTCAAAGTGTGCCATCATCCCCAAAGTATGGAATGTATATAATTTACTTATTTGGTAAGAATCCAATGTCTGCTAGCAACATTAACATATCAAGTAATATGAACAAAGTGAGGGAAACTGGACAAAAGGCCTCACTGATAGTGTCTTACAACAAATAAATAACAGGACTATTACCTCCCTTTTTTTAATGTCTATAAAGCTACACTGTGAAATCAAGAATGAAATATTCACAGGTATTTTGTTTCAAAGTTACATTTCATCCTATATTCTTCTTTACTCTAAATTAGCTTTATTTTTCTAACAAAAAAAGAAAACACTCCTGGTAGTTTTAACACAATATTATTATTATTTATTAGCTTCAACTTGCAATTTCATATAAGATCTTTAAACAGATATGTACATAACTTGTAAAACCACCAAAGGTATTTTTTAAAGCTGAAAAAATTAATTTTATGTGTAAAGTTTAAAAAATAACATAAACACAATTAAACAATATCCTCTGTACACAGATATGATTTTAAATCAGAAAAATCATATTATAAAACAGAGAGCATTGGTAACTTGGTAAATCTGTGGACAAATAATGAAAAACAATACCTTTTAGACTGCAATAATCAAGTAACTATATTGTAATTAAAATACTCTCCAAGGGTTTGGGCTAGGAAGAGAACAATGACTGGTTTATAGAAATGTGAATGGTTCACAACTTCTCATAACTCACAGTCACCTTCTCCACATGCAAATTTCATACAAAAGTAGTAAATTTTTATTTGTATTTAGAATTTTTAAGATTTGCATATAAGACAAACTAAAGAAACAATCAGATTTAAAAATTCCTTAACCACAGACTTAATTTTAGAAAGTCCTCAAGAACTGCAAGATTAACATCACTCACATTCATACTATTTCCATGTTTGCTAGCAAGTGTATCCATAACAATATGAAACTATTTTGGATATATATTTACTTTATGTAAGTTGAAAGAGATAAACAACACATTTTTTGTTTATAATTTTTAGCTTTATATAAATAAGCTATTAATCATCTTCCTTAGCATTTTGACAGGAAAAATGAATTGCAAAATTTGAACAGTGAACCATAATTTTTTCTATCTTTGGAACATTATGAGAAATAACAAAAAATTCATAGATACTTTCATTAAACTGCTTCGTAAAAACACATTATGCTTGTGTAGATGTAAAAATAATTGGATCATGTATATGCATAAAAAATGAATAATTCAGAAACATTTATTCATTAAGAATTTTTTGTATAGAAAGTATAAAGATAGATTAGCATGATGTAACATCTCATGCTGAGTTAATTTATAATATTCATCAGTTTCCTTATATAACTTAGAAACAAATTGATTTCCTAATATGATGAGAAATGATGCAAAACTCAATATCAGAACCACATACAACAGAATACTTTCTTGCATTAGAAAGTCAATTACCTTTATAGTGCAGAAAACTGTGTATGCCATATTTTATATTTAAAATGGCAACACATGGATTCTTTTAAAATCTCTGGTTAGAAATGCTTTAAACATACGTGCACACACACACATATATATATCTAAAATAACTGTGCAATACAAATGAAAATATTCTTAAGAGAAAATTGTACAAATAGTGTAAGGCAATGGATGGACTGCTTGAAAATCAGTTAACAATTATATATATATATAACTTGTCTTCTAGACTAAACAAATCATGGCATCTTGAATTTTCTTTAATATCAGCTTAGTTAGCTAAATGTTCAGATTTTTGTCATATCTTAACATCTGTCTTTTTTTCTAGTATTGCTTCATGGAAGAAGATTCATTCACATGTTTCTTAATCAGGCCATTAAGTTCTGAAAAGTCTTCAGTTCTCAAGAAATTGAAGTTAACATTCTGTGATTTGATCATGATAAACTTATTAATATATTAGGAGCTGTCACCAGTTTTAGAGAATACAGATTAGGTCACTTATTTTAATCATTACTCTCTTTCATACACTGAAAAAAGCAAAGAAGGCACCAAGTCAACTTTGGCATTAAAACATTAAATGATAAATGAAGCATGATAAACCAGTGTCATATGAAGCTTCTAGTCACCAAAAGAGAAAATTACTAAAGACATGGTGTGAATTTCCAGTCTTGATTTATGTCACAGATAAAACAAGGATTACGCATCGCAGTCAAAGATTAAAATTCTTACTGAAGAAACTCTATGTGATCAGATGAAAAAGCTTCTTCTCCCACATGGTGAGAAGACAAAAAAGGATCATCATTCACAGGAAGCATATGATCATCCATCATCATGTCATCATAATGTCCAAGAGGATTACCAGGGCTTGCACTGTGGGCTGAACTCAGCCCAGAACTGGGACTTGGAACAGGACTTATATGTGGTTCCTGATTTGCATTAAGTTCCAATAAATCCAAGTCTAATGTGGATACGTGCATGCTTCCATTAGTATAAGTGTTGCTTGTACCAGGATTGTTCAAAAGCATATTTGGTGGGATAGGCTCTTGCTTAATGAAGGAGTTGAGATCAGTTTCTTGTGATGATTTCCAAATGGTATCTGTAACTTGAATGCCATGAGAATGAAGCTGGATCTTTAATTCCTTTGGAGTAAAGAACAAACAAATAAGATCTTAAAAACTGAATGACTGTAAATGAGCATAACAATATATACAATGTATAAAAGATAGCATTTTCCTACACTGAAAATGTATTTCTGATAGATATTTATCCCCTCTCACAAAATAACTTTTCTCAAATAACACTGCTCTTTACTGGTACAAATTTTAAATGCACACCACTATCCTTCTGCATCTCACTCCTGCATATCCATATGTAGCAGCTTTCCACCAATCTGAGTATGACACCACTCCTGATGTAACCAGGATGCTCTTCACATTTTCACTTGTTAATCACTCTGAGACTGGACAGAAGACCAACACCACATATTAGTGGAAGTGAGATGGCTAAGTGGAAAATGTGAGAGGTGGTATGTTTCTATCTGAAATACATTTTTAGTGCAGAAAAATGTTAACTTCTGATATGATTTTTAACATTCTCTCACAAAATAGCTAGAATTCCACACTGAAATGGTTGAGGAAGAATATAAAAAAAATATCTCACTCCAGAAAGCATTCAAAGAAAAACCAAGAGGTGTGGAACTAAAAGAGAAAACATCACACCTCGGAGACAGACTGCACTGCATCTGATCTACGTATACTATTCATTCTTTTGTGACTGTCACAAATATAAATGTCAGAAAAACAAGAAGAAGCTTCAGGGTATGTATGATCAATGAATGGGACTTCTGGGTGTTGAATGACTAGGGTGTGGCAAATTGTTGTGGTAGTTCAACACCATGCAGAATCTGGAATGGTACATCAGTTCTGCAGTAGGTAGAGGATCACCTACCTCTTCACCTTGAAATGAAAATTTGTAGGGAAAACAAGCTTCTGTGCTGAAATCCATTTTCTCTTGTAAACATTTCCAGCATAACCAACACCAGATCCACCATGAACCAACATCCAGCAGATGGTAGAAAGTGGAAAGTTCTAGCAGTATGACATCTCCAGCCATACAGAAATGAAAAAAATGTGCTGTGTCCAGCTGCAACCAACATCAGATTCACAGGAAACTATCATCCAACATATAGTAAAAAGAAGAACTGCAAAACAGTGGTGCATCTCCAGTCCAAAATCTGGCAGCAGTGAGCATTTGTCACATAGTTGACACTAGGAGGAGGAATACAACTTGCTCAAGTATGAGGACTTAATTCACTAGATCACCTCCAATCAATGCCCGACTCACCACAAATGTACATCTGGAGGATTGTATGGAGATGTAATGCCATTGTAAGAAAACATGATTGGTCAGATATATAAAAAGAAATATGTCACTGTCTTGCAACCAAAACCTGATGACATCTGCTGAATGTCAGTGCCTTACTCTCTACTGAATGGTATAATTCATTGCCTGGGAGGACCAACTTCCTTGGTCCATCACTCAAGGAGCTAGGAAGTGATAAGTGGTAAAGAATCCCATACTTCATTAGAAGAAAGGGGGGAGGGGTGCACCGGAGAGTCCAGAGGACTGCATCATCATGTTGAAGTACTTAATCAATCAAAATCTGGCACCATCTGGAATTGTACATCAGATTCATGGTAGGAAGAGCCTTAATGGCAGCAATCTTTGATTCACTAATGTTAGTCATTGAGTGTACAGCTCAGAACAAACTTATTTATGAAGCAACAAATAACTAGAGAGAAATACTAACAGTCCAACAAAACATCCCATTTCTATGGTGTGCACAACCCAAAACTGCAATGTAACAGTTTAGTCATACATAACAATAAAACAGAAACAGACACAACAAACACCTGGCAGAATCTGGAATTGTACATAAGGTCTGCAGTAGAAAGGGCTACAATGGATTTCTACACACACAAATACATACAAAAAGTATATCTGGTTATAGTGGGATCCACAATACACTAGCAAAAAGGATCCTGAGAAATAAAGAAAAGTTTAAAAAAAAGCTTTTCACAATACTGAAATGCAAATATTTAAATAAGTAATAAAAAATATGAAGCCAGTAATATAATGGAAAACATAGACAAATCTATGAGGCAACTCCAGCACATCAGTACAGTACTACTGTCAATGAAGAAATTATTAGCAAATGCAGATATGAAGAGGGCACTGGCTACAATAGAAATGGTGACTTGCTCCTACTGGTGGAGAGCTGCTGCATGATCATTCACATGTCCATATGCAGAAGTAAGTGGTGGAAGGCTAGTGGCATGAACTGAAAACATGCATGAATAGAGGGTAACATTAGTTGAGAAAAGCTATTTTGTGAGATGAGGGAAGTTACTCTATCAGAAATTTTATTTCAGGAAACACTTGTCTTCTAATTAAAACAAAGCAAAATTAAACTGACTATATATTTGTTCCAAGTTGTGTAAAGTTTTTCAAACTTTTTTGTTTTTTTTATGCATGATTTTTCAAATAACATATTAAATTTTTACTAGTGCCTAACTAGTGATAAACAATGTAGATTAAGAATCAAATTCTGCATAGAAATATGGTACTTGGTTGTACACAAACAAGAAATTTTGAAACTCTTATCATCTAAATCTAAACAAATTATTTTTCACAAATAGTTTGATATTTCAATTTGATCTAGTACTTTTCTTTAGCATTTTTTGTGTTTTTTTATGATGCTTCTCAATCTGACTAGTAAACTTTCTTTAAAACCAGTCTATATTTGAAAACCGTTATTGTCATATCAAATCCATCCTACAATTTGTTGAAAACAATTTTAAGTGTCAATCAACTGTAAGAAGAACAGTCCAATTCAGTGACTTAGCAAAAATCTTTCACAATAAAAATCACTTTAAGAAAGTATGTATATGTTGATGTTCCTGTTTGTCATACATTAATATTTGAGAGCATTTTATAACACATCATTTAAAAAAAAAAAAGCATATTATTAGTTTGTCTTGACATTTTAAGCAATGTTTCTTTATCTGTTCTTATTCACCAAGTGTGTGAAATATTTCATGCACTTAATTCAGTCTTTCTTCAAATGAATTTTTGCTGTAAAAAATTGCTTTCATTCAAATGGACAAATCTGTATCATGCAAAATTATCTATCATTTTTTCAATAGATATATAATATGGGAGAAATGTTTTACCCTTATTCTTATTCACAGTTTTGTTTATTGTTACATTTTACATATACATATTTAGAATTGAAGTAAATTTCCAACAAGCATTTACTTCTAGAGCAGGGGCATAGATCCTGATGGGGGGGGATGCAACCCCCCTTCATTTTAGGTAGGGGTATGGTGCATACAATCATCCCCCTTACAGTTTGGTCTGTTGAATTGTTTTATTGCATCACAGGCCTATAAATTGTGTGTTTGTTCTTGTGATTCTCGTGTTCTTATCAATCAAATTACATAATTAGGCCTAAATGTAGGCTTCTTCAGTAGCTGAAATGTACATCTTTAATATAGGCATGCTTCTAAGCTTTTCAATCTAAGCAATAGTTCGTAAATATCAGTCAGTAGGCCTAAGTATATATGCAAGTATCATGGCAACAAGATTACTCTGTGACTGCATATTTACAACTTTCAGGTTCACATAATCAAAGATTATCAATTTGCAAATTGAACAGTCCACTTAAGTGGTTTTAAAAATCAACCCCCCCCTCATCGGGTGTAAAAAATCTACGCCCCTGTTCTAGAGTACTGAAAGCCTTTCCTTGCTAATTCTGAACTCATGTGTTACTTACCTGTAATTGTCCATTCTACCATCATCTATATGAATTATTGCATAATAGTCAAGGATCATATAAAAGATCTGCTTTCCCACCACACCATAATATAGATATTTTTGAAAGGCAATACTCTTGCACAGTGCATCAGTACAAATGATGGAATTTCGACAAGGAAAAGTACATAGATAATTGTAACATGCAAAAATCCTCTCTGGATATATCCATACTCTGAGTCTCACTGAAGGAAAGACCATGATTTATTTTATATATATATTTTACATATAT
The DNA here is from genome assembly GCF_004210375.1 of Tachypleus tridentatus. Taxonomy (NCBI): domain Eukaryota; kingdom Metazoa; phylum Arthropoda; class Merostomata; order Xiphosura; family Limulidae; genus Tachypleus; species Tachypleus tridentatus. Next base: position 102,155,660 of record NC_134837.1, on the reverse strand, counting down.
GCAATACATAACCAAATTTCTCGACTTCAGACATGCTTATATTATTTAATATGAGGTTGTGTAGGATAAACATAGAGGTTAAAGAACAGGCAAGAGCACCAACTGGATGAATTGATATAAGTACAGATTCTTGATACATAAGAATGTGTTTATTATCATAGCTTTCTTGTTTCAAAGTCAAAAGCATTCACGGTCCCATACACTCTGTACATTATCATCAAGTGTGTTGGGTAGGAAATACAAACATTCACAAGAGACAGATTACATTGAGCATGAAAAATAATCACAGGCAGTAAATAAGATCTTTAAACTGATGATACACGATGTGATGAGAGTGAAATAAAAAAATATATGAACATTCATTTCCATGACCACTTCTGAGATGTCACTAAAGAAAAGGTACAGATAACAGGAGACCACAAGCACCACTAATTGGTGAATGTAATGAGATGCAAGCTGAAGTTCATACTTAAGGTGGTCGGGAACATCATGTTAAACAAGATGGATCAGCCATAAAAATTCATTAATATAGATAGAGCAAGTCCTGTGGAATAAGAATCATATATGGTATAACCAACCAATGCTGGTTTGTTTGTAAAGAGGAACAAACATCTCTGATCAAACATAAAAAACATTTACCAGAAGTAGGATCAGGGTCAGTTAGAGTGGGAAATGCAACAAGATTACCATCTCTTGTAGTCCATATCTCTGATAAGAATACTCTATCAAGATATATGTACACAGCCAAACAGGATAAAAGAATGAGGAACATCAATGGCATAAAAAGTCTGAAAATCTCCTCCCTGATATGAAAAAAAGAAAATAAATCTTCAAAAATGGTAAGCAAGTAGCAAATGGTTTGATTGTAGAAGACAGAGTTAAATCAGAGTAAGGACAATGTCAAAAAAGAACCAACAAAAACACCTGAAAAATAACTGGGTTAAAAGTGGCATATGACTTCTGTGGTAACTGAAGGTGCAGCTCTTTAGCCTGCAATAAAAGCAGATAAGAATCAGTCACAAAATAATAACAGAAAAAACAAAAAGAAACAAGCTGTTAACAAATTGGAGAAACCTAATTTCACAGGAAGAAGTTATGAAAAACAGCTTAACAAGATTTGTATACTGCCAAGGAGAGACATCTGTAATAACATGAAAATATTCAAGCTTCTCAAGAAAGCAACACTGCTTCACTAACAAAGGGCTGCATCACAGTGAGCTGTAAAATGTTAATGATAGACATTGTTGTGAAAAATATAATAAAAATAATAGAATAAAATTATTCTGAAATAGGTGAAAGAAGTGAAAACCATGATGGAGTAGGCTAATATGGGGCAATAAGAACTGAACAATGGGAACAAGTGATCTTGTTCAATACTTGAGAAAGAAGATGAAGATGAGAGGAGGAGAGAAGAAAAAATTCTCCCAAGTTCAGTTTGAGATACCCACTACTAGAGAAGCTGAACCTGGAACTAGAAACCAGTATAGCATCTGAATATTATGCACTGCTATTACAAATGCAGTAAGCCAAGGATAACTAAAGGATTAGCATAACCAATGAAATACCATCTTGGAGTAAGGCACTATGTAAATGTAGCCAAAAGAAAAAGAAAAGAAATTATAGCAAACAAATGGTGTGAGATTGATTCCTCTCTGCCTATATTCTGAACACTAGAGGAAATTATAAAAATATGATAGTGGTAGAAATAACTGTTGCATCAGAAAGAATGTCCTAGCATGGTTGACAGCATAAATATCAACAAGAAAATCTAATTTATAGTGAGCATGTAGAGCTTATATAAGACCCACTGGATGATGGGGAGAGTACAGAATTAAGAATAAGTGACATATTATACAGTGTGTAAAGGAAATTTGGAAATTTTTAGTTGCATGTTTTACTGACAGCATAGATTCAGACTCAACAAGGAAAGACTTTCAGTACTTCTGAGGTTAATCTACTCAAGTTGAAAACCATATTTATACTGACTTGTAGAACCTCTGAAAGATGATAATCATTTCCATAAAAGATCAAATGTAACTCTTATCTTAACCAAAAGAAAAAGAATTCAAATTTTGTTAACACATACAAAACCGATGAATAGTGTGACCTTACAAAGTTTTACCAAATTGCCAGTTAATAAGAACCTATGACTCCATTTATTCTTTCAATTATTAGTCAAATATCATTTGACATGACCTTTGTGTACTACTACTATCAGGTATTGCACTATCAAATAATAGCCATCTTTACAATTGGTTAAAGATAAGCAGTGAGATATAAATACTTCTGAGTCCCAAAATGTAAGAATATATCAATAACATAATATGAAGAAAAATAGAAGTTACTTCTGTCAAAACCTGCTTACATATTAACACTAACCTCTGTGGCATTCCTATCAAATCATCTGTAAATCACAACTTCTGTTTTACAAATTTCATCATAAGAAACTTTACAAAGATGCAAGCCTCATTTTTTTTTTTTAATAATCAACAACTTATTTTATCACTTCTACGTAAACTTGTCAGAAATATGTAATACTGTGTCACAACACTTCAAGAAATAAGAGTTAAAAATGACTATGAGTTGTGAAACATATTTAAATAGAAACAAAAAATAATAATTACAAATTAATTTCTTAGAGAAACATCTATCCTCAAGGAACAAACCTGAATCCTAAGGAGTAACTTTCTGTTCTGGTGCTCTAATTGTCTCTGTCGTTCCTCCATGTGAGGTATTTTACTGACTTCTTTCTTTAAGCATCGCACGTAGTCCACTGAGGCCTTGAGAATTGTGCCCTTATTTTGTCGGAGGTCACGAACAAGATCAAAATGGCTGCAACAGAGTTTTCTAGATTTAAGATGTCCAATTGTGCTAGTAGGTGAAAACACAACAAAGATGTACAAATAACACGACCAACAAAACAAACTAACTAGATTTTTTAGTAATTGAGCTGTTTGAATAAAACAAACTCAGTTTTCAATGGTTCTGTTAGAGGTTTTTATTTTATTTAGGTGAGAGTAATTTTAATTAGTTTGAACATAATAACACCTAAGGTATAATTTTTAATTAATAATTTGTACAAGAATCATGCAACAAAAAGTTTTAAAGTCATATCAGTCTCACCATGACTTTCTAAGGTAGTCATGCACCATGGCATTTCTAATTCCTACCCTTAACATGATTTTCTAAGATATGCTTGTGTTTACTTTTATTACAATAATTAGTTGGGATGTCATCATGGCTTGAGTTGAGAGGAGGCAAACCAGAGAGTAGTTCCTGTTGTAAGAAACTGTTGCAAAACCACTCTTCTTGTTGGAAATTTTTATGAAAACGTTTTTGTTGAATGTCCAAGGATATATGTAAATTTTAAAAAATGCTATCACAATTTTACCAATTCATATTGTTTATGCAGGCCTACTTTGTGACATGTTATTCTTCTTCATTTGCATTACTTTTCTGTGTCAACAGACACTGGGATGTCATCAAAAAATTGCAATAAGAGACTTTGGTGGTTCTCAGACTCTTGCCTCATAGGGGGTGAGAAACTAACACAACTCAAGTCCTGGATGTCATTAACCTTGCAAGAATGTGTTGACGTGATTCAGATGTGATATAATGCACTGAGATCAACAATGCACATTCTAAATGGCTGTAAGGACAGAACTTAGAAAAGGCATGAAGTAACAGCATTTGCAGCACCTGTATTTCATCTATAATAAATGAAAATGGTTAATTACTTTAATGAGCTAAAATATTGTTAAATGCATTACTAACTTCAACACCATCCTATTTTTGACTTGATTTTGGCAAAATATAATTTCACAGTTATGCATACTTTTATCTTTGTAAGAAGATACTTGTCATGCTTTAACAGTTATTTGGTCACAATGCAGACTATTTTATTTTCATTCTATTTTAACATATTTAAAAATTGTTATTACACTATAACTCATTTTAGTTGTTGTTTGTTAAATTCTGTTTAGTTGAGCTTACTCAGTTCATTTAATTTGGTCTACAAAATGTATTTATAGCATTTTCTAATTTTTCACAAGTTCTTTACTACAAATAAAGAAGTAATAAATGTATATATTACAAAAAATAAGCTCTTCAATAAATTTTTGAGACAAAAATTCTTTACTGAAAACCATACTATGGGTGATTACCAAAGTGTTTATGAAAAATGAATTTTTTTTTTGTTGGAAATGTTATTTTTCAGATATAGCTTCTTGAGGAAACCTAAACTCGGTGTCATAACAAACCACTGATTTATATCTCGCTACTGGTAACAAAGAATAACAGCAAATTCAAACACATAGAAGCTAAATTTCTTCACAAGTATAGTTTTTTAGTGTACAAACTTGGTCTATTGTAGTCTGTTGCCTTATGAATAACAACACTTCAAGCTTTCTTCAATATTCTTTTCAGGTATTTCATTTCTGTAAACATAACATTTATTACCACAGACTTTGCTTTATTTGCATGAAAAGTTTTGCATTTACAAAAGAACACTGAAGGAGTTTTATGCTAAAATTCTATTACTGGAGCAGCTCAGATTCTAAAATTAGGGTATTGTTACAATATAGACTTAAAGTTGAAGGAAATTAACCATATAAACCTCTGTATTGCTAATGTAAAATCAATAAATTGTTGAAACTACAATAAATGAAACCTATACAATTATAGATCTATGAATGAACATTATAAACTTTGTGATTTGGTTCCATTTTGTCTTGATGTATTTTACGATTATCTAACAGAATATAAATAACTCACTGAAATGTATCTAAAATACACTTAGCTAAAAACCTTGCTGTTAAGAAGCTCTAGTTCTAAGTTTCACTGTTGTTGTTTTTTAACTATTAGCTTTCCAAAAACAAACAATTGTTCTGATTACTTTGACATAGGTCTGAAAATTTGAGTGGCACACATTAGATGAAATTGAAGATGCGAATGTATACACTATGGCTTCTCATCCTCTGAAGATCTCTTTTTTCACAAAGCACATTAGCATGACAAACATAACATATCCATTTGCAAGTGAAGAAATAAGACTTCTTAGTCATGTTGCCAATCACTTTTTAACCTACTGAAGGTGATAGCACATTCTCTTAAAATGCTAGTTCAAACCAAGTAACCTTTTTTCTCACCTGTGATTAAGTGTTTTTAGATAAAAACAATGAGAAATAAACAGACATTTCTAACATGACTACCTAGGGCCACATAACTTACATGTTCAGAAATTGACAGACACTGATTAATAATCCTTCAATAAAGCTCAGTTTTCACGTTTGTTTTTTTCTTGATTAAATACAAATATTATGCTATAATGTAAATGCCATAAAAACGTTTAAAAATGTTTGGTGTTATGCTCAGATTAAGGTTAGCTCAACAACTCATACAAAAAGTTAAATTACATTCTAGTATTTTGCTATAAAGTTACAAGCTCCATAAAATATTTTCAGAAGATTTATTTTCTTACAACCCATAAAAATCACGAGAAGACTTTCATACTTAACAGAGATATTCCTGCAATTCTACAAGCCAAGTTTTCCTGAAGACACTTTCATTCAATGTAAAATGATATAATGAAGATATTTTTATCCAACTATAATGTCAGCCTTCACCAAAACTAAAAATAAATTTTAATACTAAAATTAAGACAATCTAATTGTCATGTTTCAATAATGTCTACCAGATTTTCAACTCAAGATTGATTACTCACGGGTCATTGTCCTTAGGTAGAGAGTTCCTAGCTCTTTGATCCGGTCATTGATGTTGAACCTCCGTCGTCTTTCAACTATTTAACCAAAAAATATTTTCAAGTGATATAAAAGATGCATAAAAAATAACAACTAAGAACTTTTTTTTTTTTTCAAAACATAGAGTGAACATAGAATAAAGTAACTGTCATACTTCTGAGTGCTATAGCATGCAAACTTCGAAATGTATGTATGACACAGGTATGACAAATGGCACATAAGAAACCAATTGCAGCATTTATATTTATCAAATTTTAACACAAGGTGATGTTACCACTGCATAAATTGCATATTACTTAGAAAGGCAGCAAAGTAAGTTACAGAAATATGCAACTGATATCACAGTCCAGATTGATTTATGTAATGAAACTGCATAGCATGTAAAGAAGGCAGATAATGAAGCTTTACTAAATAAATAACAATTACAAAAACAAGGAACATTTTTCGGTTGTAAATAAAGTATGAGAGATCACACATTTGAGAAGAAACTAACTTTGAAATTTAAGGAAATGATAGCAAGCTGTTGATTTAACTTTTAACAGTGTCAACAACATACAAATTTTTAAAACTTTAGAATTATAAATACATTATTGTAACTATATATCCTCTTCCTTAAAACCATATATACATATTTAAATTGTTAGTATGGTTACCTTTACAAATACTAATAACATTACAAGAAGTTTTTTTGTTTCATCATATAAAATCTGTGCCTGATAGAAATATTGTATATCCACAACTGAGATATTTATTAAATAATTATCTATTTTTCTTTATTTACACCATTGAAATGACAAATATAAAACTTAGCAAATGTTCTCACTCATATTGTGATTGTCCTTCTTTTGTCTTTCTTTTGCTAATGCCTGAATCTGATCATCAGAAAGAGACAATGGTTCCTCTTTAACACTAGTAAGGTCAGATGAGCATGAGGCTGGTGATTTAGCTTGTCCCACAGAAAACAAATCTAGTAAGTTTTCAGCTCCAGTCATCTAAAGAATTAAACATGCATCAGCTGATACTAATTACTATTTAACATGGTTAGGTTTCTTTGATTTATATACATATCAAAGAAATGAAAAAGATGTCATACAAAAATCTCTAAATGTTCAGCATGTTTAAATACACACACATACGCTGATTTATCAGTTTACTAGGGCCTTCACTTATTACTGACTTGGACTACACTTTGCCACAATACTACTACATTTCTGAAATTTCAAGCTTCAAGCAACTACCTGACACACCACACGATCAATCTGTTTTTCATATGCCAATTGATAGGTTTTTTTTACAAATTGTATGTTCAAATCTTATAAAAGTGTTTAATTTAAAAACACAAACACAAACCCACACAAACAAAGTTGTGCCCTACAACTTGCAGTTTGATACATTATTGCATATCACTTTATTTTAAATAAGGTTAATGCTAAAGCAAAGAAAATCTTTGATGTGATAAACTAATAATAATTTTATTAAAGAAAAATCAATGCTCCAAAAACTATGTAATATGATTATTTTCATAAAACTGAAAACTCACCTATTCTAAGATCTTACATGTTTTTGGTCTCATCTACTCCAAAAATAGGTATAATTAATGTGCATTCAATTATCAAAACTTAACATTAAAGAGAAGTGGTTAAATGTTATACTTTTTATAATTTAAACAATTAATGGACGAGTAGAATCTTATCATATATGATCTAACAATCAATTCTTATGACACAGTTATATCAACCAATAAACTGTTACAATTTCTAGCAATTCATACATTAGTATAACCAAGAAACAGTATAATTTTGTCTCAGTGATTTTAATTTTACAAAATTGCATTTAGATTGTGGTTTGTAAAATCTTAATACTGTGACTTATTTCTCAATACATCCTTTAAATATATATATATGTATTCAATATTTATTAATGTAACTTTATTCATCTGTAACAGTGACAAAACTGAGCAATAATGCATGATAAAATTTACCATAAAGTTTTATCGCATTCATTCATTCTGTGTTTCTGGTAAGATAAAAATGTAGTAAAATCAGAAACTGTTGAATAAAAGACAGTAAATACTGACATCAACAACAATAGTGCTGATCAAATGCTCATTATAGTGCCACCTATATTTTAATAACTGTACTAAAGGGTAACATCTATCAGTCAGCAAGGATATCACACCATTCACATCTTCATTAATAGTTAGACACTGACCTTTGATGGCATGTTAAGACATGGCTTTAACTCAAGAAAGTTGGGGTCACCTTCTAGAACTCCAGTTCCTAAATTACTAAAATCATCCCAGAATTCATCCAGCTATAAAGAAAATAAAATATATAAGTACAAGATATTATACATTTAAGAAGAAAATATTTTATTTTAATTGCATGTCAATATACACATACTTTTTACAAAGAAGACCGATAGAAGACTTACATCATACTTTGATATAGATGTATAATACCTTTGTAATTTCAGTATAAAGTTTCCCTTTTTTACACATTTGATAAATTAAATTTAAGCCTGCCAAAAACATATTGAGTTATGGAGGCTACTGACATTTTTCATATCCAGTATGCTTCAGTGAGTTACCAAATTAACAAGCATTTTATAGATATAATTAACAGTAACAAAACCTTGTTTCTCTTTGGTCAGGTAGAGCAATCTTCACTACAGAACGGTTAAAAACAAAACAAAATTTATCTTCGCAGTAAAAAACTTTCTAAGTAGATTTCAACATAAGATTTCTCAAACATATAGTAAACCATAAAAAATGCATAACTTAGTGTTAATTTTACATTACACTAAAATATCTGGCTTGTTTTCAAAACAGGTTAGTGCTAGATGGAAACATAACAATAAAATCAATCTTATGTATATAAAGGAGGAAATAAAGTAAGTAAATTAAAACAGTTTCTACTTTACTATTATTATTATTCAACTTGACAACAATTTGTTATCAAGCATAAACATAATTTGAAATTTCCAATTCTTTATTTTTTTAAGTACTAAATGTACATAGCACTATGATATTTTTTATTTCAAGCTACATTACCATACACTTTTTGTTCAATAATTGTAACATTCATTCCTGAGAAGAATTTATTTTGCTATTCTTGAATATGAAAATAGTGAAGATCCAATGAAATTATTGTTAGATTTCTAAATAGTGAACAGGAAAGAAAAAAAAGGTTGGCTGCTTTAACCAATAATTACTAATGGGATGTGTCACTAGAGCAGTGGAATATAAAACTTCATATTATTGTAACATGTCTATCCAGTTCTATCTCTAGGTGTCAAAGGCCTCTCTGCATCAATCTGACAACTTGCTGAAATAGGTCTGCTACAAGAAATGCTAAAGTCTGCTAGTTAGGTCTAACCAGTTATTGCACCACCTTTCTTGACACTCACCAGGCCAAGAAATATGAGAAAAGTCTACCCTGTACCATACCAGTAACTAGATATCATGACCCCCAAAGCTACTTTAGGGACCAGTATTTTATTTACAATATGGTCTAAATGTTTACATACTTGCAGATCTATCATAAACCAAGGTCACATTCTCCATATATTCTGTCCTTGTTTTTTTTCTTATATGAAACTCACAAACTAAAAGGATGAGTGAAAGAGAATTAATTATCTTATTATTCAAACTCCCTGTTTTAAACTACTGTTTCTTCAACCAGTCTACTGTAATAGCCACAATATGGTTGATATGTGGCAAATAGGTAAAACTGCAAAACATTTGCTAAAAACAGAAACATTTACAAGATATTAGCAAATTCTCAATAAGAAAAATATGATGTGATGATAATAATTATCAAAAGAATATGTAATGAATGAAACTTTAACAATGTGAACTTCAGGCAATCAACATTATTGACTTATTTAATCACTATGATATTCAAAATATCTTAAACCAAATAATTTCATACCTACTCTATTACTTTAAAATGACAAAGTGTTTTAAATATTACTAATGTATAAACAAAACACCAAACAAGATACAGCTTAAAAGATTACATGATTTATTAAACTTTGACCTTGAAAATGAAAAAATAATTTCTAAAAAAAAAGTATATCTTAATGTTAATTCATTCACATATTGCTAGAATTTCATTTATTACTTAATTTCTATGCCAAGTTTACTTTATTATAAGGAGTTACCCAGAGGTAAAAACTTAATGTTTATCCAAACAATTTTAATCAAAATCTTAGTTCACTAATATAACACAGTAACTACTACAGTTGCTCAACTGTTAAAATTACCTATTATCTAAGTCACTTTTATTAAAACCCTTAGTATTGTTGGTATGTAGTTATGCCAAACTTTATGCCCCTACAATCTGTTCCATAAAATGTTAACATAAGTGTCCCAAGTTTAAACCTTGCCATATATATCCACCATGGCTATTTATTACTTCATTTTTAAATCCTGAGAATTTTGAAGGTGGACTTGTGACCAAGTTAAGTGTCTTAATATATTTTACATATTTCTGATACAGACTTTAAAACATTTCAAGTAGTTAATTTGAGATTATGGTAAAACATAAATCATTTGACCAACACTTCCCCACTAATTATCCCACTGAAATAAGCCAAACTGTGTAACCATATTTTTTAAAGTGAAGTTTGTTTCTAAGAAACCCTGATGTCTCCATTTTGAACTTGACCTTTGACCTGCAGGCACTAACTGGGTTTAGAACTTTGTATATAATACCTGTTCTATAAATTTAGTCAAAATTCATACCTCCCACATCCATTTGTGATATTATTACCACAAGAACTGGAAAAAAAAAAAAAACAATGGGTGTGGAGCAAAACAACACGGCTTTCTCTGTTTCGCAGTGGGAGTGTAACAGGGTAGACAAACACAGTTATACAGGGATACAGAACTTTCTCTGATGCACATCTGATGAACTAAAATGAACACATCTTTCATATATCTATTAACATCGTTTCATCTGTCACGAATCAGAATTAAAGTAAAATAAGCATCAGCATAACGTATGACACGGCATGTTTAATTAGTTCAAAATCATACTCCTTGAGGGCATCATTTTGGTTCAATAAAAAAAAAAAGCTCACCCCTTTAATGTACCGAACTGGTATACTTCATTTAATATCTTCTGGGATATTAAATTTTGAAGCCGATACAGGATAACACGAGTCACATTACATTTCAATTTCAAGATTTCTTTGCTTCTACGAGCTCATTCCCTTCGAGATACAAAATATGTGTATATATAAGATAAACACTGCTACATCAAGAAAGTATACGCAGAAAACCGTCTACGAAACCTAAACTTTCACTATTTGAGTAGAGCATAACAAACTTGCCTTTTTGCCGCTGGAACTTGTACAGCTAGGTGTTGGAAGTTTCATTTTACAATAATACGACACAGTGAAAGTCGGTTGGAGAAAGATGTTCCACACACTTAACAAGACAACAAAATGCACCTTAAATATGCGAAAAACAAAGCGTTTTACGTCGATTTACCTTTCGTTATTCAAACTAAAAAGAACGAAAGACCTTACATTTGCTTGTGTACTTGCACAGTTCAGTCGCCCAATGGACGGCGCAGCAGTAAGTGAAACCAGATCAAAGTACACTCTACTTTAAGTCTTGTATCTTTCCCTCCCCCTTATCTCCTACATCTTGACGACGCCTCCCTTATAGTTGCAGTATTTAGTTTGGGGATGTTGTAAACATTAATATGCGTATTTATAACTGCAAATACATTCGAAAAATCAGTATAATCGAGTTTGCTTGCTCAACTGGTCATTACACAATGACAAGGTACAACAACCAAAACGCGTTTATATGAACGTAAATATACCTCAAAAGCTAGGACTAATAGTCACAGCACAACGACAGTAAATCCGAAATTTCATTCTTTACAGCTCAGTACCGCAAAAATGCGCTCTGCACTTTTGGTTGTGAGTGTACTATAAAAGCATTGATCAAACTGTACCGTTCGGTGAAACTCGAGTTAAAGGGAAGTAGGAAGAGGGGGCGGCGTTAATCAGATGTCTTCCTTCAAGGCTATCAGTTCAAAATCAGGGACGGCTATTCACAGATAGCCCTTTTGTGTCTGCACGAAAATTATCAACAAATACACCTTAAAATAGGCAATTAAACCTATATTACTGTCGTAAGATTAAAATAAGAGGTAAAGTCAGTCAAAATAAGGTTTAGAAAGCTTTATTTACCCTACTGCTTTTAAGTTCGTAAGTAAGGTTTTTTTAGTCTCAACACAAACAACCAGACAAAATCCCCAAATCACAATGTATTCAGAAGTTATACTTCCAAATCTAAAGTTTTAAACTTCAATGAAATCTTTATCAACTAACTGGAAATATTTTAGTTTCTAATATGAATAATCTTGAAAGTAAGTAATCACTCCATATATGTCTTTCAACAAACACATAATATAGGTTTTTCACGATTTATTATATAGAGAACTTCTTCAAATGTGTATATTCGAAATACAACTTAATACAACCATACCATAAAAGGATATGTATCACATGCAGTTTATAGTAAAGAGAAACAATAATAAAAATATCTTCCACATAAAACCATTTATTAATAGTTTATTAACTGTGCTGGAAACATAGTACACTTTCACACACAAACAATTTCATATAAATTCTGTCTTTAATCAGTTATGAGCTAGATATCCCTTAATACGTAGAACTTTCCATTATTAAACCATTAACAGTGCAAAAGTCATCCAAATATGCATGAACTTCATTAGTGTACAAATCCACGTGCATCAATTCCAAGTTCGCTATTACTATAAGGGTGGAACGTATACACTTTTTCTCAAGATTGAAAAATCTTCCTGATTTACCAATATAATATCTACATAACATTAACTTAGAATATAGGTGCACTCAACTGTAGAATAACATACAAAGAAATATTCACACAAGTGCCCAAAATACTTTGATGACCGCATATTTTAACGGGTACCGAAGTAAATAAGGGTAAAATATCTGTTTTTGATGTTCGTATATGTTAAATCTTTATAAATTATTTGAAGATTATCAGATAAAACAGATATCCAATCACGATTTTTTCAGCATCTTATAAAAGGTATGTTTGGTATTATGTCGATTTACCTATTCTCAACGATAAACACGTAGTAACTAAAAAATTCTACCTCTGGATATAGAAGCATAGATGGTAAGTTTAAAAAGTATTACACTTGTAGCACAGCACCTTTCACATGAGTGTTAACATTCTACGATTGTCATGTGCCACCTTTAATAAAAAAGACGTCGTACTTTACTAATACCTTCCTATGTCTACCTCTAACGAAACTGACTGTATAATAGCTCTTTCAGTCAACAATTTCTCCAATACTTACATTTCAATTATCCCAACAGACTGTCGTACATCAGTTTCAGCATTAATTTCCTCTAACACAACATAGATTTCAACCAATCTTTAACTCAACAAACTGCTCTTCATGCGTCACAGTATCAGTTAATAATTATTCTAATACTTTAGATCTTAATCGTTCTTTAACCAAATTGAAAAAAGTAGTCCCTGTAGCAATCGTTAAATATACATATATATTTATACATCCCTTTTGTTTGTATCACATTTTATGAATGCACCTGTAAACATATGTATATATACATCCCTTTTGTCTGTATCACGTTTTATGAATACACCTATAAACATATGTATATATACATCCCTTTTGTCTGTATCACGTTTTATGAATACACCTATAAACATATGTATATATACATCCCTTTTATCTGTATCACGTTTTATGAATACACCTGTAAACATATGTATATATAAATGGACAGGAAAGGGTGAAAAAAATTAAATAAGTTCGTGAGGTAATCATATAAGAATAAGAAGATAAAAGGGAAAATAATATGAATATATGTACAATAATGTGGATATATGTAAAATAATATGAATATATGCAAGGAAACATTTAAAGACATATACATTTAAACAATATAACATCCTTCTTTTATTTATACGTCAATATTATAACACTACCATGCTATTCTCAAATACACTTCACCATATCTAGAAAATATATATATAAAATTATTAACAACACGTGATGACAGAAGTCTCTTATCAATAAAAATTACAAATAATAAGTTTTATCTGCTACGTAAAAGTCTTCTCCCAGAAAATGCTACTTTAGCTAAGCTCTAATTAATAGTAATTTTTGTTCCGTTAGAAATAAGGAATTTTCAGAAAATTGATCCAGACTTGACCAAATACATTCAAGTGATCATAGCTGAACAAAGCACAAGTTTTGCTAATTTTACTGCAACCTTATCCTTGGCTGGATTTAAACATTTCAGCTAACATCTTTATGTTAAATATGCCTTTAAATACGTCCGTTTAATTTAATGATATATGCCGGCATTACTAAATTTCTATAAAGATAATTGCCTCAATAAGACACAGTTCTTGTTTTTAATACTGTAGAAATGATACGTGACAAAACAATGAAATTTTAGTAGAATATAAGTGGCAACATGCACCAACAGTATACATATACTGTTTGTTGTGTCCCAGCCAGCCTGAAGAGCTCTGTATATGGCGAAAACTGTCGTCAGCAAAGTGTATAACAAACACAGTGTAGTTGTTATGTTTTTATTATACATTATTCTCACTCTTGAAAAATCTCTAAGGGACTAGATAAAGAATTTATTGTTTAAAATTTTAATAGGCCTAACACTAATGTCTTATGGCAAGTGATAATAATTAATATTAAAAGAGTGAAAAAAAAGCTTTAAGCAATATAAATTATATGTTCTGGTGCAATTGAGCACATAACACGATATAGTACAAGTAAAATTTGTTAAACACGTAAAGACTAATAAGATAAAACAAGTTAATAACACATTATTGCCTGGGCGCTTCATAAATCTCGACCTTCCTTTTATTAGTATTTTAGTAGCAATGACAGTTCTTTTATTGATTATAGAAGGATTAGCTTACATTACAACATACTCCCAACTACCAATTCTTACATTCTTGTTATACCTGAGAGCCGTGATGAACTTCCAGTAAGACCCACCGGTGAATTGTGCTCGATTTTTTTTCTAAAGGGCAACTTATTGGTTGGGACACAACGGCTACATGTACACTTTTCCTAAAAAAAGTAATTGTAAAATGACTAGCGGGACTCTGGAAAGTATCGGCAAAATTGGCTTGGGAGCCAACGTGTTAAAATGACGTTTTCTTCTTCTTGCTGTACACATTAAAAATTGTCAGTTTTTTCCCTCTCCAACTTCTATGCAATTAAGTTATCCGATTTTTAAATATTTATGTCATGGCGGAAATCCGATTCTTCTACGAACCTAACGAAGTTACGAGGCGTATGTCATTTATGTTTTTTGTTACACAGTCAAATTATACAGGTTCCATTATTTCTGATCGTTTATTTATGTAGAATTGAACGCTGCTTAATTATTTTGTTTGTGGCTAATATCTCTTTCGTTCATAAATCTTTATTTCTATATGCCTCACACACACACATATATGTATATATTATATATATCTACACACACCCTAAATCTTCTTAAAAATGTGGTAGTTGCCCAAGTAAAAGTGTCCTCATAACGTCTTACAATAAATAAAATATAGCTAATCAACGTAAATAGTTTCACAGCTTCAAGGTAGGAACCTTCAGAGTAAAAAAAATTTCCTCAATAATACACAAGGTCTTGCCCTTAGTATCTGTAGATATGAAATGAAGTTTTTTTTTTCTCGTTCGTATATATGTTTTATTTTTGTTACTTATTATTAGTGAAGTAAACACAATAATACAAGCATACTTCGGGCCTTTATGATAATTTGTCCAGACAGCAAGTAGTAATGTCTACACGAGTATTCGAAAAAATATCTCAACACTCAAACGTTAATTTTCTGATGTTAAATAGCTGTATTTTAAGAGTCACGTGTAGCATTTATTCGTATTGACTCTTAACTTACTTAGACTAAAAGCGTATAAAATTTAAACCTATCAAGGTCAGCGAGTATGTAGGATATAGAAACTCAAGAGAAAGATCTCCAACAGTTGGAGACTCGCATTTCTTACCTATGCCTCGCAACACGCATGGTTCAATGAAGTGCTTCTGCGTCGATGGAACAGTATCAGCATCTTGTTTTCTAGCAGCTAAATTACTTCATTACTTTAAAATGGTTCAAATAAAAACTGTAAGACGTCATAACTAATTTTTTTGTGTGATTCTTTTTCTAAAATAACCATGTATAGTCAATTATGTATATGTTTATAAACAGTCACTTCTCTCTAGCCATCAGAGATGTATAATACACGTTTATAAACAGTTCCTTCCCTACATTCATCAGAGATGTATGATACATTTTTATAAGAAGCTGTCTTTCTGAAGAATTTTGTTGGTTTCATTGATAACTAAGACTAGCATAAATAATATGACAGTTCTCATAAAATTCACGTATATTAACGTTATTACTAATGTGACTAATGTTAATCTTATATAACTTTTAAAGATCTTTTTAGCTGTTGTAAATGCGATATCAAAATACATATTAAAAAGTACCACAGAACTCGGAATAAACACACATTGTAGAGACCTGTAAGCGAAAATAACCAACAAAAACAATCTATTACAGTTTAAATGTCTTGTAAACTGTGATTCAATAACCTCGTTATCCCAGTTTAAAAATATATATACATTTACAGATATTTATTATGATATTTACTGAAGAATATTTACAGTTTTATAGCGTTTTGGATTATACAACTATGATAAAATGTAATATACAAGGTATTAACAATTTAACCTTGTCTGCGATTCTCCAGTGGCACAGCGGTATGTCTGCAGACTTACAACATTACAAATTGGATTTCGATACCCGTTATAGGAAGAGCACAGATAGCCTATTGTGCTTAACTACAAACAAACTAACCTCTTTCTTTCACTTAACGATAAGTTTACTTGATACGAGTAAACTGTTACCCTAAGACTATCTGATAAGATCTATATCTGCGTACGATGTTTTAAACAATATATAATCTACTTGCCAGCAAATATGTTTTGTTGTTATTTCAATCTACTTATAAAAGACAAGCATGTGACAGCTCAAAACCATATCTCTGAATGTGAGGGCACAGATGATGTAGTTTGAAAAGTATTGCACCCTACAAGTCATTTTGGGCACGCGTACAGATATATCTATATACGTACATGAATACATTGATTCTAGAGCACGTTTATCGAAGCAGTATTTTCGCATCGAATATTTTTATAGAAGTATTATAGCATTAGAGCACCTGAACGTTCTAGAAGATCTCTTGACTGATAAAATGAAGTGTAAAATACAAACTCTAAAACAAGACGGTTAACGCTAATTAGAACATTACGCGTATCATTCGGAGAAGATTACATTTTAAATCAATGTATGTTTATATGTGGCTAATACTTTAAGTCTTATGCATATAAATAAACAATATCAGTTGATATTGTTCAAAAAATTCAAACTGGAGATACACGTCTTAACTATGTATTTTACTCATACTTTAATGCCGAAAAGGAAATGGAATGTTCACGAGGACGTTCTAGAGAAAACAAGTAACAAAGGAATCGGAGTACAAGTTTATATTATGATGATAAAAGATTGGAATTACCCACACTGTCACATTATGTTGGTTCTACATAGTTAGTAGAAACTGACACCATTTGTTCCTACAATGTGTTTTCTTTCGTTGCTCATCAGCTGTGAAGAAAAACAAAATCTTTTGAAGTCACTCAGCTGTTCAGTGGTACTGAAAATGTGAAGACTAACCACAAGTTATACATATTGTAACCAAAGAAAAGAAGTATGTTAAATAGCTATATATTATCTATAACACCTAAAAACTTTCACAAAGTACTCATGTAAACTACTAGTTTTAGGCAGTACTTACCAAAATATATTTAATAAATAAAGAAAATTAGAATATGCACACACACACAATCAAACTGTAAAACTAACAATTTTAAATTTAATTACATTTTGTGTGATATAACAAAATAATAATTATCTACCAATTAATAAAATGAATTAAATACAGCAACACTCGACGAAAATCCACTGGATTATTTATAAAGTTATTTGTTAAATACAAGAAAATATAATACTTGGCGAAAGGCAGTCAGCAAGTTCAGCAAGTATGTTCATCACAACCCAACAGGTATTATTATAGAAAAAATGTTAAACACAGAGGAACACATGATAACAAATAACACTAAATAAAATTTACTAAATTTGGTTTTACGTATATTTTTCATACACCATCAATGTAATAAGTTTCATAGAATGATACATATATATACACATATACGCACAGAAGATAATTCTGTCTTTTTGCGTTTCTACCTGCGTTTATATTTATATCTCATGAAACTATGACAGATCGGTTAAGTTTTTAGGCACGCTAGAGATAAAACAATCATGTGGTATATGATGAATTCAGACTGGTTATTCATGCTTTTAATGTACCGCCAAAAATATAGAATCAAACCTTTTGAATTTTTTTATTGCTTAGATCCACAGAAATGAATGATAATGTAAAAATAAAATTATAAAAATTCGTGAGCACGAGCACGTCTACTAGACAGACGATACTCACAATATACAATATAATCTGTTCCAAGCTGTACTTACCTCAAAACCGAAGCACTAACTCTTTGCAGGTATCTTTCTGTAGAATTTATACCGAAAATAAGGAAGTGACTAACAGTGTATATCGATTCATTTATCAACGTGTGGCTTTTGTGAATATGGTTCAAGATAGTTGGTTTGTAAATTAAGTTATTATGTGAGGAATTGATTACAAGTGGAAAATGAAAAAAAAAAATTCGATTACAAATAATTAGTCATTAATATCTGAATAATACATTTATATTACAACAGATGTATATACAAGATGTCTTGGTTCATGTGCTAGACAGAGACAGTAGTCATTCTAACCCCACAAACAATCACGACACGAGGACCATCCTGACGTCGTAAGTATGAACAGCAATGGTTTGATAGAAGTTTAAAAGGCCAGACAAAGGAAGGATGAAAGCAGTTGTTAATTTAACCATAACGAAGTACTAGCGTTACAACAAAACGTAAATGCCCAACTCACTGATACAAAACACTCGAAAGACCAAGTTCTTTGTTTCGGTATGAAAATACCTCACGCAAACACATCGATAACCAACAACTACATAGCATGAACACGTTTGTTCGATTTCGCGCAGACTATTCTGGGGCAGTTCCTAATTTAGAAGTAATAGACGGGAGGGTAAGCAGCTAGTCGACATCACCCCCAATGCCGCCAACACTTATCAGAATGAACAATGCGATTTGACCGTCATTGTTATAATGCACTCGTGACCCCAAGGTCAAGGCCCACGCTAATCCATATGGCATGAAGACTAAAGTCTCCTAATAGTAAAATGTTAACATTGATGTGAAACAGAGGTCAAACGACCTTCCTAAACGTTGACAATGGATTGTTTCAAGAGCCTTTCCTAACATTAGTTTTATATAATAAATGTGATTATTAATAAAATACAGGGGTCGTTCTATTTGATCAAGTGAACAGTCTTTCACCAAAATAACGTCTCACCACGCGGTTATAAAAACTAAACAATCGTACAGTAGACAGCCAATGCATAATTAGTTTAAAATGTTTGTACGATTTCCATCCCTTAGCATTAATTGTATTAAAATACAAAATCTTACGAAGGTCGGGACAAAAATAATCGGAACAGACACATCAATTTACAAACACCTGTCTCAGGATTGAACTCTCAGATATAAGTATCATATACCAAATATTTGTAATTTAACAAATACTAGAGCATAATGTTATTTTCGTTCACGGAATGTTTATCGCTATTTGCATGCCTGTGAATTAATTTACCCATGTCAAAATTGGCAAAGGCTAACCCATTCTAAACAACAATCAATAAAATAGACTTACATTTTTCAATTATACTTCTTTTGAAACTTAATTGAAGGGAAAATTATAATAAATTTACGAAAAGAAAAAAGAAAAACAACTTGTAATAACTCTACACGGATTACAAACACCTGCAAACACTAGGCACTCACGAGATCAAATCACCTTTCGGGTTCATTGTGTGCATACACATGGGCCTGCAAATACTTTTATCAAAGAAATATCCACAAAATAGAAAACTAGAAATTCGTGCATGAAAATACATTAACTTAAGACTCCATACTACTGATTAAAGTTGAAACCCAAATAATAGAAAAAAAAGAGTGAAAAAGTGGCATAATAACTGTTAGTCATGCGAATTCAAAGAGTGTGTTATAACGCACAAAAGCAATGTTACCGAAATCTCCACTCAACCACTCTTATAGACATCAGACATCCATTGAAATTAAGCACAGTTTAAGCGGATGATGTCAGGTAAATACAGTATTGTTAGGTACGGGTACAAAACCGAAGACGCACGTTTTTCGATATGTACTTTAAACGAGGGATATAAACAACAGATCTTCAGGTTGAATATAGTTATATAAATAAGATAGAGACAAAATTCCTTACGTATTTTTTACATAGTTATTATACGAAAACCTGCAAAATCTCATTTTCGTTTTAAGTTTTACAACCACATTAATAAAAAAAAGGAATTCTACAAAAAATAATGTTAAATCTCTCATACCTGTTCCAGACAGGATCGTATTTTTTTACATTTCCTGCTGTAACATTCACTGATATTTTATGATATCCTAGTTGTTAAAGAATTTACTTTTTAAAACTACGTCTTTTCAACCACATAGAGAAATTAAAAAACTCCTAAGTAATTGGATAACATCTATATCTGAGTTTATAGTCTACAAATATCTTGAAGAAAAATCTTCACTATCAGTAACTCAAAAATGTTACCAAGTGATAGAAGAGAAACAAAACAAGAAAAGTAATAACGGAACGTGAAGTAACTATAATTTGCTGTTGGGTAAAGTTTGAAATCATTTATAACTATCACTTCACCTTCGTGAAAGTGTTGATAATTTAACATTATGCTGGGCTACACGTCAGGTTCAATATACATGAATCATTATTTACAGAAATATTTGCATTAAATAAAAATTGTAACTTTATTGCACACAAATAAATCTAAAATAATCTTAGTATGTATGTATTTTTTTTCTCTTAATTGTATCTATTAATGAGTACTATTATTGTACCACATGATTTGGGCAAAGACTATAATGTGAACTAGTCTGTATTGTGAAGCTGCAATAGGATGGTTATGTCTATATATTAATAACAATTAATTGAAACAATTGTCGGTTATTTACATTATAATTAGTGGTTTTGATTTTCAGTGTTAACAGATAAACACCGATAACGCATCTCCAATGCAAAAACGAAAAAATATATTCGTTGACATGTGATAAATAAACGAAAAAAAAAACAACACCTCTATAAATACTTGGTCCCTTCAAGTCACATTAGTCCCACCCCTTTCTTCCAGTCCAGTTAATTATACAAAGTTGTTCCTCCATTTTGTTGAATCTAACACTGAATTGTTGTCATTATTTTAAAACCACCACAGCTACTAAGGGGATAGTAAAACTTAAAAGAACATAAAAGTAAGTATTATACAAATCATATGTCATTTAATACAAGCTAAAACAGACTCTGTGTAGTGAAATTTTGGGGAAAGTCGAGTAACTTACACAAAAAGAGAAAACACGCAAAAAATCACACACGTACAAAATTCTACACAAAACTTTAAAATAGTTAACAATGTATACTGAAAAATGGAAACCCTCACTGTAATAATTCAGGTGAGTTAGAAAAATAATGATTTATTTAACTATCTCTCGATTTACTAACCGTAATAAAAATCCAAGAAATTACCACAAACACTGAAGATCTGGGTAACTTTGACAACAATATTCTTGTATTATTAAAACACAAACACTGAAGAGGATGCCTAGATAACTTTTACAACAATAGTTTTGTATCATTAACTTTAAAACTCTAACGTTGTTGTCCGGATAACTTAAGACAGCAATATTCTTGCGTTATTTACATACAAACACTGAAGGTGTTGTGTGGATAACTTTGACAATAATATTATTGTCTCGTTAACAAACTTCAGGATAATAACATTAGTTAAAGGAATGTGTAAACGTTTACACGTGAGGTGTTCTACTAATGAACTTTGACCAGAATCTTTCTACTATCAACTTGTTGTTTCAAATGGTGATAATAACCTTCGCTAAAGAACTGAATTCTCAGTTTATTAAAAATAAGTTAAACTAATTTATTTATAAGGTATAAAAAATCAAATGATGGCACAAGATAAAACTACTCAAAGTGTATAAACATTGCTTTGGTCAAACATGGACTACCAACACATACTGTGTGTATGAGGCTCGATGCTATGTCCAATTAATAACTTGAAAAAAACAACAACAATAATTTGTTTGAAAAACAAAAAGAAAAGAAACAAGAAATCTTATCCATTGCTTGTTATAATAGAATATACACCATTGAAAAATAAATTTTGTTTACCGGTGCTGTTTTGTACCAAGTTAATTTATTTTTACTGCCTAAATTGCCATGGTAATAGAGATCAGCTTTAACAGTTTTCAAAATTCTTTCTCTATTTTCAATACTCATACCCAATCTGAAGAACGAAAACAGGCTGCTGAATCTTAAGATATTTCTGGTAGAAAAATACTGAAAACGTTTAACGTACCTTTACGCCTAAGTAGAGACGTAAGAAGCAATTAAAGTATATCACAATGAGACTGAAGAAGAA
This sequence comes from Tachypleus tridentatus, assembly GCF_004210375.1. NCBI lineage: Eukaryota > Metazoa > Arthropoda > Merostomata > Xiphosura > Limulidae > Tachypleus > Tachypleus tridentatus. The sequence goes on along the minus strand of NC_134837.1, from coordinate 102,133,083 downwards.
CTATCAGTTAATGATGGCATGACGGAACTTGTTATTCTAATAAAATTCATGACAGTTCACCTTCGATCTCACAAACATAAGAACTTCCGTCATTACGTCACTTGGTAAAATCATTTTCTTCACCTTATGCCCAGCGTATGACTGATTTACCGCTATTTAAGTTCACAATAGTTATATAATCAAATTACTATTATATAAGCATACAGTTATATAACTACACTCACATTCCGTCACGACCACTTTTGAAACTGGTCTGATCCATTACCCAGTACTATCGAAGGGCACAGCTCAGAGTGATAAGACTCTCAACGAGGTAAGAAAATGCTTTCTACATGATACTCCCCATGCATATCACCGCAGGCAGATTAACCTTAAGTTACACAATACCATTAGTATGCCAGTGTGACAATCAAGACTTTTTAAAGCACCTAAAATTTCATTCAGTTAACCTATTGTCAATAACATACATATAATTACATGACTTTCTGTCTAAATGTGTTTAAATATGTCTGGAGCACTACGTAGTTGGTTATATCCGTTAACCATTTATGGTCTCCGTAGCAAATATTTCAATTATTGTATTTTGAATGGTCAATATGTGATAAAGATATCATTAGAAATATACATTATTTACAGTTAAACGGCCTCCTATAGTTAAATGATGGCACTTTGCACTTTACACTAAATAAAATACTCAAAGTAACGAGTCTCTACTACTTTTAATATTTTTCTTTACACGTATTATCGAATTCATCCTATACGTACTGCAGCTCTCTGCCCCTATCTATCTATATATACATACACACACAATACATGTATATATATATGCTTGGAGATTCCATGTCGTAAAATTAGTACTTTTCCAATAAAATTCTGAAAATAGGCCAATAAAAATATATATAGTTTATGTCTGTAAATCCTTAAGCATACCTGTTTAACTATATTCAGCTTAGGGAGACACAGAGAACAAAGTAAACATGCGCCTGTACTTAGATCTCAAATTGGTAAAGAGATGGAGCCATTAGATAAAAGTTTGTACTTGAAAAAAAAAAAAAAAAAATCCTGGGCCATTCTATGAATTGATTTGCTGCGGCTAAAAATGAAACCAAGCTTTGCTTTCCTACTAGCACAAACAGGGTACATATGCAGTAACATTATGAGCCGAAAACATTCACTATACAAGGTATAAAATAACAATATTTCTTTACATTGTAGCTTTAAGAACAAGCTTAAAAAATAAAGCATAAATAGTTTATTATTATTTTCAGTAGGTATCGTCTCAAATAATAAAAATAAAATAAATGTTGGGTTTGGTGCAGGTTCACACTGTACAACCAGTTTGGCAACCTCTGTCATGCCATGATATACGAAACTTTTTTTTCGAGAAGATTTTAAACGAGTGACGCCCCAAGCAAAATCGAAGCTCTTTCGTGGTATTGAGTGACGATCTCGGAGACTTAGGAAATATGAACATGAAAAAAAACAGCAGGACGTACGGTAATCTGATGTCCACAGAGTTGTAATGTAATTCCGAGGCCACCTAACGGCAGTAAAACAAGACATCAGAAAACGTCGCTTCATCCAGTCTGTCAAACCTCAAGAGAGGGCGCCTTAAAAATGTATCATGTTCTGTACAACTAATGTGTCAAGGGTGTAAACGTCACCTCGTGGGTGAAACTTAGTAACGAATCACACGTCAACAGAGAGAACAAAACTGACCTCTTTATTAGTAAGCCACTAGCGGCACCCCCATCATAATGCATTCACACAATAAATACATAAGATATAAAATCTTCTATTTACCAAGGCTAAACTTTTTAGCATAATTTTACACTCTGTAGGTCAGTATTACTGAGAATATGGAATCTTAAGTTCAGCTGTTTTAAAACACAAGTCAGGTGCAGTTATTTTAGAAATATCTCGATACCTGGAGAATGATCGGGCACTGTTACTCAGGGCTATCTCCGATGTTTTGAATTTCGCGAAAACTACACGAAGGTTACTAAGCTAGACATCCCTAATTTAGCAGTGTAAGACTAGAGGGAAACAGCTAGTCATCACCACCCACCGCCAACTCTTGGGCTACTCTTTCACCAACGAATAGTGGGATTGACCGTCACTTTATAACGCCTCGACGGCTGAAAAGGTCTTAGATAATTTCATTGCCTAACAATAGCGGCGACAACACCCAAACGTTTTTTGGGCAAAACAAGACATCTTATACTCACGTGTAATTCAAAGGAACTTCTTTTTCTACCCAAATTTTAACGTGTTAAGTTACAATGAACCAACCTTGGGTTTCAAAAATATTTTGTACTGCGTTTCAAATTTCTAGTACTCGCAGACCTTGGAGAGGATCAAAAAGTGTATGACCATTGTAGTATTTCTAGAAATGTTTCTGGAGAAAATAACAAGTCCCTATAAAAGTGGATTGACGAATAAGTCAAAAGCATGAATCTACCAAGACACCAATAGGAACGATCTTCTTCGAAATTAAACCAAGTTAAACTTGAATTTGAAAACATAATAATGCACCTAGCAACAACATAATTAAAATCAGTGGAAAGAGCACTTTCTCTGTTCACCCTAATTACTGTTAGATTCTTTAGTGTCTTACTTGCCATATTGTTTCTCAGGTGATTTATGATCAACTTTATCTTGCTGAAGCTCCTTTCACAGCCAGCTGTATTTACTGGGAGAATTATTGCTATCTTTATAACCTTGGAAAATTTAGTAAAACCATAAATACACATTCAAAATCAAGGAACCTTTCAGATTTGTAGTAAATTACTGACAGGGAGCGCAACACTTGGATATTTTTCTCAACAAATTGTTTTTTTTTAATTCTCAAAAATTATCATTGGTTAGAAACAAGATGAGACGTTTCATATCAGATGAATCACGTATGGCGTCTCGCTTCACAACTATGGCTAGGACTACAAAAACGTCCATATTTGAGAACGTAGAGCTCTGTAACTGGACGTCGTCAACAACATTTCAGGTCATTCCTTATAGCGATGTCATGAAACTAATATGCAGCTTTCTCTTCACATCTGTAGGTTTGCAACTCAGCTAGAAGATTCTCAATGAGATCTGCTGCTTTTATGTAATCTAACTTGGAACTTTGCTGCATATCGAATGCTTCTTTTGTTTCACGAAAGATGTCATTGAGAAATATTATACAGTATATGAATGTCTGATCAAGCTACGCCATAATGGATGGGGCATATAATGCATGACTTCTATTGTTGGCTTATAAAAAGCTAGCCATAGGAGTAACAGATTTCACACTTTTCATGATGGCCAAATTAAGACAGTGAGCAACACAGTGAGTGTAGATGGCTTGAGGTATGATTTGCCTTATTGTATGTTGAAACCGAAAGCACATGCTGCTCATGATGGCGGTGCCATCATATCCTTGACCAATCAGATTTGTGACTTCAAAACCAAGAAATTCTCCATAAACTTCTGAAGTATTAAAGCACTAAAATAGCAAACTCATTATTTACTCTTTTTATTGAATAGGTATTTAGTTTCATCGACTAAGATTGAAAAACACTGAGTTTCTCTTATTTTTATTTTATTTTTCCCATAATTATATCACTGAGAACATCCAAAATAGCATCATGTACATTGTGGTGTATATACTTGTTATTTTTAGGTCCTTTATACAGTTGTTCATTTAGAATCTGGGAACAAGTCTTTAAGAAGTTTAATATTTCCAAAACGTTTCTTTTATTTTCAGCTATGCCTCCTTCACAATAACATCTCTAAGCTACGTTTCGGGCAGCTGTAAGTCTCAACGAATCTGCACGTATTTTGTAAGCTACGTTTTGGGCAGCTGTAAGTCTCAACGAATCTGCACGTATTTTGTAAGCTACGTTTCGGGCAGCTGTAAGTCTCAACGAATCTGCACGTATTTTGTAAGCTACGTTTCGGGCAGCTGCAAGTATTTTGTAAGCTACGTTTCGGGCAGTTGTAAGTCTCAACGAATCCGATCCTAACACGATCCGATACTGTTTTCTTAGAAATCTTGGATTCTAACTAATCTTTATATTTTCTGCAGTGTTCAAATATGCACCAGACTGCTTGTGTTTGAGAAATTATTTTCTTTTGAGATTCAAATGTGAGCTTTCCCACGTACTAAACCCTTCAGACACAAAAGCTTGCTCGTTTCATATTTAGTGCCTATAGTAAAATTTCGAAAGACAAAACACAAAACGTTGTCAGTAGGTGCGGAATATTCAAGCTAAGAATATGCCTTATACCATTCAATTATGAATTTTCGCCCACGAGTCTTCGGAAAAGAGAATTTATTATTAAAACCAGTTCGAATCGGTCCATTGTATTCGAGATATGTTAGCCAAACTACCTACTCCAAGAATCGGCCTAGAAAGGGTTGATTTTACACTTCTTCTGCTCGGTTCGTGTAATTCTCCAACACTAGCGGGTTCGTCTAACATATTTTCATGTTCTTGATCAGAAGTAGCCAACACTGCCAATTTGGTTTAATAATCTACTCTATGTCGGGTCTTCAGGTACGACAATTTCAGCTTCAGTCCTTCGGAGCTTTACGCTTGGTTCACGTGTTTCTTTAATAATATTCAAGAAATCCTGTGATTTACGCTGGTTTTTGCAAATTTTCTAATAGAAATTTACTCAATAGTAAGACTTGATGTCTCTATAAATGTATGCAGAACATCAACTTCATGTAACAATTAACATCAGCAAAATGTCTCATTTAAATATATATAAAGATACTTGCGATCTTTTGACCTAGAAAGTTGAGAAACAATTTTGTAACAAGTATTGAAACGCAAGTAAAAGCTAGGTACAAAAGAAGCCTTATGCTTGTCACTACTGCTTACAGCAAACCCAGCCTGACAACCTTATTTATCAACATTTCTGAGAAAGCCAAGCCTGAACCTCTTTTTAACCCTTTTGTGGGCAATATTTTCATCGCTCAGGCAAAGTATAATACTTACAGCCTTAGATTTTAAATAGTTAAAGAGCTATCAAACAGAAAATCAGACACCCTCTTGCCAACACCACCTGTTAACCGTTCCTTTGAGAACCTGCCAATAGTTTTCTCTTACTTTTAATCCTAAATTTTGCATAGCCAAGGATTCTGCCTTTGTTTCTGTTTCAGCTTTTGTTCTCACGGGAAACATATCGACCACCTTTGCTTAATTTCACACGAAGTTTGTGGCATGATTAGAAAGCCAGAATATTTGTGACAGTTATGGAACATATTCTACTTTTTTGCGTGTTATTATTCTGCGTTATTTCGAGTACTGCTTAGTTAAATAAGTAATTATTTAGTGCAGTAGTGCCATTACTTTGAAAGAGTAGGGTTATATAAAATACCTATTATTGTGGGATATATTTGATTGATGTTAAGCATACAATAAAAAAACTCTCGTAAAACAATAGTGTGCGTGCAAACGTACTTTCTTGTTATACACATTATATCTGATCTATATATGTCGGATTAAATTGGAAGGGGGCACACTTGGGCAAGATAAAATTTGGGTGGGCAAGTGCCCTATTGTAGCGCCGCCAGTGTTGCCTAAGTCGTCATCACGAAAATGCAAAAAAGCAAACTGAGTTCTAAAAACATTAACTCTCCCCTTTCATCTTAAAGACTACGACGACCATTAAACAATGACGTTAGAAATTAATCCAAGTTTATAACACCTACTCTATATTTGGTTAGTTTGTATTTTTTCGCAAAGTTATACGAAGGCTTTGTTTCTTTGTTTGTTTTTGAAATTCGCACAAAGCTACTCGAGGGCTATCTGTGCTAGCCGTCCCTAATTTAGCAGTGTAAGACTAGAGGGAAGGCAGCTAGTCATCACCACCCACCGCCAACTCTTGGGCTACTCTTTTACCAACGAATAGTGGGATTGACCGTCTCATTATAACGCCCCCACGGCTGAAAGGGCGAGCATGTTTGGGCGCGACGGGGATGCGAACCCGCGACCCTCAGATTACGAGTTGCACGCCTTAACACGCTTGGCCATGCCGAGCCTATACGAAGGCTATTTGCACTAGCCCTCCCTAAACTGGCAGTGAAAGACTAGAGGGAAGGAAGGCAGCTAGTCATTACCATCCCCACTAATTCTTGGACTACTCTTTTATCAACGAAAAGTAGGAGTAACCGTCACATTATAACGCCTCCATGGCTGAAAGGGCGTGCATGCTTGGTGGGATGGGGATTCAAACCTGTGCCTCTCACTACTTGGTCATTCCGGGCCGCTTAGACGAAGACAATCTATTTTAGTGTTTATATATCAACATGATATAAAACCTCTAGCTTCTTCTTATAGATAGAAAACTGAAAAAGACTTCATACATAAAATCAAATCAAGAGCAATGACAAAAACGTGACTTACAATATGTTCTTAAGCCATCTTCCTAATCAATATCAAATAACAATACAGTCTGACTAAAATCGACTCCTTGTCATTTGATCGAACTTTTATACAACAACTTAAAGTACGATCAACTTCAAGGGATTTATGGTATCAGTATTCCAAAAAATACATACACGCCGTTCTTTCGGTGGAACCTCGGTTCAGCCTGAATAGCTAAAAACGTAGCTTTAAAGTTTATTAAAACAGGATCAAACTCAGTAAACTTCATCTTTCCTTTTCATACTAAAATATGCGTTTCTCGATGCAGTAGACTAGAACTATTAAAGTATGTCTGTTTCTCCAACTTCAACGTCTAATCTCTCGAGCGTTCGTAGTACATTCGCTGTTTCCCCTACAACAATAACAGCTGTTTAGCACACTGTTGAAAATTAGTTGCAATGAAGTCCTGCACCTTACGAATTAACTAACGTAGAAAGTACCTCTGTACTACATCTCTACATGTGTATATTTTGAAATCATAAATGATCGAAGAAAACTAAAATATTTGCTAAACAATCAATTCTCCAACATTTAAGAAAATTGGTTGAAAATATGTGAACTTTAGTCTAAAGAATACCACAAAAATAAAAAGACACATCTAGGTGGTGTTTAGTACTTCATTACCAAGAAATTAACTGTTCCTAACTGCTACATTATTTCTTCTTTTTTTTTTTCAATTTTCACGTTAGTACATTAGTAATTAAAACAAATTGGTGTGCAAAAATTCGTATGACAAGATGGAAAGTCAATCTCTGCTAAATTATTATATACTACTCACAGCGCCGTCAGTTAAACGTTGCATGAGGTTTAAATAAATCATGACCAAAATTATTGTCGAGTTTTGGTAAGCAAATTAATTAATATGTATCTCGCTTGTATCTAAAAAAGTCTAACAATATTCTGAGGTAATTTCCAGGAAACATTAAGCTGTACTTCCTGAAAAATATTCGTCCATGATTTTGTTCTATGTTCAAGTTCATGTAACGTTATTTAAGGGCAGTCTGCCCTAGGTGTCTCTAGTTTCAAAGTGATAGACTAGGAAAGGCTTTGCTTTTGTTTTTGAATTTCGCACAAAGCTACATAAGAGCTATCTGTGCTAGCCGTCTCTAATTTTGCAGTGTAAGACTAGAGGGAAGGCAGCTAGTCATCACCACCCACCGCCAACTTTTGGGCTACTCTTTTACCAACGAATAGTTGGATTAGCCGTACCATTATAAGACCCCCACAACTAAGAGGGCGAACATGTTTGGTGCGACAGGGATTCAAACCCGCGACCCTCAGATTACGAATCCAACGCCTTAACCCACCTGGCCATGCCGGCCCTAGGAAAGGCAACTATCAGATAGATAGTCAACAGCACTCACCACTAACATAAGAGCTGCTCTAATCGAATAGAAAGATTTGACCGTCACAGTAATGTCGCATCTACGTCCTCAAAGTAACGAGATTCCAAATCAAGGAGAAACGGTTCCACAGTCCAGCAAGCTAACCACTGGGACGTTTAGCTTAGCTAGAAACGTGTAACGGATTTACCATTATATGTTTGGTTTAATACCTATGTTTGTTTCAGTATTTTATTTTTATGGATGTGACGTATATTGTTGGATGTGTATTGCGCAAGTCCCGCCTGTTCTCTAAATTTATAGAAGTTTCTTGAGAATAAGAATCAACAATATGAGTTGTAGGAACACGCTAGCTCGTTTTAGAACATTCTGTAATCTCGCCTTAAACTATATAAACCAACACACCAAGGAACAGATATAAGCATCATTAGTTTGCTACAGCAGTGTGTGAAAGGCGTCGGAGGCTATAATTGTGATTAACGTTTATTAATAGCAAAAATACAGAACTTGAGCAGAAACGTTATAGATTTCAAACATTACAAACTATTACAAACTTCAATGAATTACTTCGGACATTATTGTTTCTACGAGGACATTAAATATATTCATTGGAAAAAATCAGCTTGTGACCGGTGTGAGGCCAAACAAGAATAGAGCTTGATAGTATATATGTAAAAGAAGGTGAAACGTTGTTTGCTCCTCTACATAAAAAAATTTTCTCAACTCAAACGAGCCGTTTTTACATATATATTTTTCTCTACAAGTGGATTTTCTCGACATCACTGATTATTATTTCATCAGAGCTGGATAGTATTTCCGTGGAGAGAAGTGTATAGGTGTATCAACAAATAATTGATTTGCCCAATAAAAGATTCAGCTCCAAACCACATATAAGACTCAGTATTGCTTGCAAGTTAGTAAAACTCTTGTATATAACCATCATTTGTCATAATTATTATTAATAACCGTTATTATAAATTACATTGTTGTTTGTATATTAAAATGTATTTGTTTAAAACAATTATGTGTATCAATCCTATTAGCAAATATTACGTTTAATTAACTTTTAAAGTAAAAAATTCGGTTATTTAAAATCATAATACGTAATGTATGTAACACAGTAAATCGGAGACTCCTCCGAGATAAATTATAATACTTAACAAACGTGGTAGTAATTTAGTGTTAATCCAGGGACTGGAACCTGGGGTTCGAGGTTCTGGACTCTGAGGTGTTCTGAAATAAATTTAGTTTGATTTAGGAGCTCGTGTAAACAGCATGTAAGATCAAAGCTCGGGTCCTGTTAAGGAAGAACTAAAAGGAGAAATGGCGGTAGCAAGAAAAAACCGACGAAAAACCCCGGATAACCATGGAGTAACTTTCTTCTTTTATTTACACGTAACTGGAGAGCAGTGTGCAAACTAATCCAACGGATGTGGATCTGTCGATCCGATACTCCTAATACTGACATGGGAAGAAGACGAGAAAAAACCCACTTTCACTATCATGGGACGTGTTCGAACCATTTGCCAAATAACGTTAGTTTTAGTAGCCACATCCAATAATCGGAGAACTATTTGTTTTCTTGATGCATAGTTCGAGATTTTTAGCTTCCAAAGAAGATTTACTGCATACCCACAGGGAGCGTGCATATATAAATTATATAAACTTAGAAAGTAATCGAATTAGACTGACAAATTATTAACATTGTTAGTAATTTAACTTATCTACGCAAATTGTAAGCGGGTAAAGAATAATAAGGAATGAAAGTTTTAGTACATAATTAATATAAAAAACATAAATTATCTAACTTATAAAATTTATGTGTTCTACTGTTTCTTTTAATTAAATTAATGTGGTGTTCTAATTTAGAGATATTTTAAAATTGTATACAATTTCAAAAAACAAAAAGTAGAAGTCCCCTTGGTATACACTGTTATGCTTTATTTAATGGTACATTTAGCATTTTAAACCAAGACACTAGAATGGAGTGTTCTTACGAAATACACATGCATAAGCGATAACGTTTTTGTTTCTTTTTATGGATTTTTATCTGTTGGAGTTATAAAAGCTGGTATGTGTTTGTTTTTTTAATGATAAAGGAATACAACACGTTATTTACGGTCTGTCCACCGCAAGGAATCGAGTGTATTTGTGTGTTTTTCTTATAGCAAAGCCACATCGGGCTATCTGCTGAGCCCACCGAGGTGAGTCGAACCCTTTATTTTAGCGTTGTAAATCCGTATACTTACCGCTGTATTAGCGAGGGGCGGCGGGATATCGAAACTGGGATTTTACAATTGTAGGTTCGGAGACTTACCGCTGATCCATCAGCAGCTACAAGTTTTTAAGTATACAACAGAACTTGTCAGAAGTGTAATATATTACTACGTTTATCTGATATTAAAAAAAGAAAAGAAAAGCCATACTTCACGTATGGCTGAAGAAAACAATTTATTGAATAAATATGTCTCTTGTCAATACGTAACTGTAACGATACGTCAGGTCTTGAAATTTGGATTTAGAACTGGAAGTGTAAAATACACTACAATGAAAAATAGTGGTCAGTTATGTTGCTAACTTTCGGATGTTTAAACGTAAAGTATTCCCATATTATTATTTACTTACTGATACAATTTAACTTGTAAAATAAACTGTAAAATCGAACTATATAGGGCCTGGCATGGCCTAGCGCGTTAAGGCGTGCGCTTCGTAATCTGAGAGTCGCGGGTTCGCGCCCGAGTCGCGCCAAACATGCTCGCCCTCCCAGCCGTGGGGGCGTTATAATGTGACGGTCAATCCCACTATTCATTGGTAAAATAGTAGCCCAAGAGTTGGCGGTGAGTGGTGATGACTAGCTGCCTTCCCTCTAGTCTTACACTGCTAAATTAGGGACGGCTAGCACAGATAGCCCTCGAGTAGCTTTGTGCGAAATTTCAAAACAATCGAAATATATAAATCATGTTCAAAATAAAAAAATATATATATACGTCTTCAAATTTGCCTATATAAGTAATGTTTGGTGTCCAATAATGTATGGAGAAGATTTATGGTAAATCAGACGTTACTCGAAAACAAAGTCTTGTTCAAAAACATAACTGGATGTACATTCATTAATCACACATTATCATTAGGTTAAGTGTTTTCACTGAGCTGATCTGTTGTAAGTTTGAAAAAAACAACAACAGTGGTTTACAAAGTAATAGCTATAACGGTACAACGGTATGTCTGCGGACTTACAACACTAAAAACCGGGTTTCGATACCCATGATGGACAAAGCACAGATAGCCCATTAAGTAGCTCGTGCTTAATTTAAAACAAGTTTAACATCTCACTTCACTAAACCCATGCAACATATGTAATAACACTTTGATATCTTAGTTCACAAAGTACATGCAACATATGTAATAACACTGATATCTCAGTTCACAAAGTACACGCAACATATGTAATAACAGTCTGACATCTCAGTTCACTAAATACATAATGTTTTACGTTCAGCACAAGTATTGATTTTGTTAACAGGCATCATAAAAAAACATTGCAGTGTTTTGTGGTTCTTTGCATATTGAAGCTTGATACATTAAAAATTATTGAAAGAGTAATTTGAGTGATAAGTGGTAAATATTTGTTACTTTATAGATTTAATACGTATTTGTTCTTACTAACGTTTTTACAGTTGTACTTTGAGCTACAAACGACTGCTGCTATGGTTTTTGCCTTGTTTATGAGCTCGTTAAATAATAAGTTATTTAAAATGTTAAAAATAGAGAGAGAGAAAGTAGATCCGGCGTGAATGTTTGTCTTGGGGCCCGTGCTGGTTGGTCTTCGACGTTCCGGTTAACAAACAGATCGTTTTCTTATGACGGTTTTTTTCCATAAGCTCTATATTATACAGTTTCTTTAATAACTCGTAAAAAAATATTCCTAGTACTTAACAGCGCTTTAACAGCTTCTCGATGTGGATGTGCTCTATGACGTTACTATCTGCTGTTAGAAACCCAAAGCTAACACTCCTTTAAGTAATTGTGTGGATTAACATATCATTTCTTTAGCATCTCAAAATTTTATTCAATGTAAGTTGTACTTCAAAAATAATTCATAATGAAAACATGACATCTTGAGTCATTAAAAGATGATTATTTTTAATAGATTACAAATGACCCACAGCAACAACAAAATGGCATGATGTATACGCTATGTTCATGGTAATATGCCTCGATTGTTTTGTTTGGTAGATTCCGCGTAAAGCTACAAGAGGGCCACCTGTGTTAGCCATCATTAATTTTGATGCTATAAAGTAGAGGGAAGGTTGTTGTTGTTTTGAATTAAGCACAAAGCTACACAATGGGCTATCTGTGCTCTGCCCACCACGGGTATCGAAAGCCGGATTTTGGCGTTGTAAGTCCGTAGACATGCCGCTGAGCCACTACGGGGCAAGATGGAAGGCAGCTGGTCAACACCATGCACTCAACATCAACTGTTGAAAAACTCTTGTTAGCCTGTTTGTTTGTTTGTTTTGTTTTTGAATTTCACGCAAAACTACACGAGGGCTATCTGCGCTAACCATCTCTAATTTAGCAGTGTAAGACTACAGGGAAGGCAGCTAGTCTTCACCGCCCACCGCCAACTCCTGGGTTACTCTTTTACCAATGAATAGTGGGATTGACCGTCACATTATAACGCCCCCACGGCTGAAAGGGCGAGTATGTTTGGAGTGACGGGGATTCGAACCCGCGACCTTCGGATAACGAGTCGAGTGCCTCAACCACCTGGTCATGCCGGGCTTCTTGTTAGACTGAATAGTGGGATTTAACCTAACGGATTCAGAGCACAGAACATGATTTTGTTTTGTTTTTGGCAGTAACAGGACGCAAGCCACGCTAATTACTGGACTATGTTGGTTTAAACGAACATGGAAAAACTCCAGACGTGTGATAAATGACAACCTGAAAATATACATACCAAATACAATTTTCGTTGTTTAATAGTCGTAAGAGAAACTGTGGTAATATCTTTCATTTAGAGTGTCTTTATTTAATACACCGCACTCAGGAGTACATATAGTAATATAAACCGCATTACCTCTCTATGATATCTTATACAATAAAGTTCAACTTAACTGATCTGTCGCGTCTCTAGAAAGTTTGAGAGAAGCGTATCATTAACATGTACAGGATTCTTTATGTTTACAATCCTGTAGTTTTGGATAATATTGGCTATTTCAACCTTACTGAAATTAACCAAGAGCAGATTCAACAGGATGTCACAAACATGACAGGCATACTACTACGGTTGTGATGAGTACTCGGATAATAATCGAAACTGGAAATTCAAGTAAAATATTTGAATACGAAAGGTTATCCCTAAACATATAAACAAACCTTTAAATGATTCAATATCCAATTACGTTAAGTAATTACTGTAATTCTTACATTTTATGTAGGGCCTGGCATGGCCTAGCGCGTTAAGGCGTGCGCTTCGTAATCTGAGAGTCGCAGGTTCGCGCCCGAGTCGCGCCAAACATGCTCGCCCTCCCAGCCGTGGGGGCGTTATAATGTGACGGTCAATCCCACTAGTCGTTGGTAAAAGAGTAGCCCAAGAGTTGGCGGTGGGTGGTGATGACTAGCTGCCTTCCCTCTAGTCTTATACTGCTAAATTAGGGACGGCTAGCACAGATAGCACTCGAGTAGCTTTGTGCGAAATTCCAAAACAAACAAACAAACAAATACATTTTATGTGACATACGACAAGTTTGAGTTGCACCATCTTTCACATAATATATGATAGTACAGTGACCCGATAAAACTTGAATAAATCCATAGATACTTACTATTTCTAGTAATGGGTAAAATACATTGTTCCTAGAACTTAGCTTTGATTATTGGGATCAAAATGGCCGACAATCATTCGATTGGATGTTATAGAAATGATTAATCGATTTTCAAATTTCAAAAACGTAGCAGTTCCTTTACTAGTTACAACCGCGTATTTCTAACACGACTGGTACTTCAATTATCAAAGCTAAAACAGATCTGACTGCGAATGAAACAGACTGCTCCATAATGAGCCATCTTTGCTCTGCCCATCATGGGTATCGGAACCCGGGTTTTAGGGTTGTAAATCGGAAAACATACAGATGTGCCACTGAAGGCACCATAATAATAGTCATGGTCACGTGGTTGAGTTAGTGAATTCGAGGATTAAGAGGTAGATAGCACTGGATAAAATCACACCTAACACGTAAATCATTTACAATGAAGAACGTGATTAAGGTTACTTGTAGAATGTATTCCGGCTAACACTGACCAAAACACACACAAACGCTTTCAATCCAAACTCTGTTACTTCCACGTCTATAGAATAAGAAGCGAAGAAGAGCTTATAAGAAGAAATTAACGTCACTTCCTGCTATATGACAAGACACTTCTGCTTTAGTCTGACTTTCCTCAACTTTTAACCGTTTCTACAAGTACCAGTTCAAAGTGATAGAGTTATGAACTGAGAAACAACTTCTAGGATCTAACAATTATGCTCAGTTTCATCACAATAATCCTCTAGAAACCAAACTCAAATCACGACTTTTGGATTTTGTTATGACAGCATCAGATCGTCACCTAAGGGGTGGGTAGTACTCCCTTCTTGCATCTGTCTCATGATACTCAGAATCACGTTGATACTAGGACACATTTCCGCATCTACCATGCACTTATGTTGTTCATCATGATTGAGATTCTGCTGCACATAATAATGACAATACAATTATTCTGGTGCTGAGCAGATTACATGAATATACAACTTATTTCACATTATTAGCATATAATGTTCAAGCAACACATAATTTGCCTGCCAGTTTTACTGTACAAACCCCCATAAATAAATACAATGACATCAATACATTCACCTTTCATGACATCAACATATATATATGTATTTTGAATCCCCGTCACACCAAACTTGCTCGCCCTTTCAGCCATGTGACGGTCAATTCCACTGTTCGTTGGCAAAGGAGTGGCCCAAGAGTTGGCGGCGGGTGGTGATGACTAGCTGCCTTCCTACTAGTCTTACACTGGTAACTTAGGGCGGCTAGCGTAATCAGTCCTCGAGTAGCTTTTCGCGAATTTCAAAACAAACAAACTAATATGTAAGTGTGTGTTACCGGATTATTTAATGAATACGAATCTTTTGTTTCGTTTCAGAGCAAAGAAACATAAGGGGTTATCTGGGCTATGAACGAATATAATTTTTTCCGTCTTCAAACTATGAGTGACAAGAATTTCACATATATTAAGTGATCGAACCCATTTGTTAATGTTTTCAATAAACTGTAATTTGTTTGTTAAATTTCACACAAAGCTACTCGAAGATCGTACAAACTAGCCGTCCCTAATTTATAGGTGATGATAGACTACAGGGAAGGCGGCTAGTCAACAACACTCACTGTTGTTAACTTTTCAGCTACTCTTTATCAAAGAATAGTGGAGTTGGCCAACACAGTATAACACCTCCACGGCTAAAAACGAGATGAGCATTTTCGGTGATGAGATTCGAACATGTGATTGTTGTTTGTTATTGTATGTGTGTGTTTTTGTGTTTTCTTATAGCGAAGCCACATCGGGCCATCTGCTGAGTGTTTATTATTAAGCAGAAAGCTACACAAAGTACTATCTGTGCTCTGCTCACCACGCTGTACTACTTCGGGGCTCGAACACACGACCCACAAATTGTGAGTTAAGCGCGCTCTAACCACCAGGTGACGCCAGGCCAACAAACTCTATTATAATCTATTTCAGCCTTTAATAACACTTATCCTCTCAAAATACGTAAGCATTTTAAATCTTTAAGCTAGATGTATGCAAAATTTACAATCATAAATACGAAATATATTTTTGACACTGCTTTTTTAAAGTAGAATTTTATAACTTTTTCAAGTAGGTCACGTGTACAGAGAACTAAGCTTAACCTCGGTATATATATATTATAAATAAGAACAACCCTCAAGCTTTTTTTTTCGTAATCTCTTGCATGCAATAATTGGAAAATACATATATTTGACGAGTTTTAGTGATTCACTTCCAACAAAGAACATGTATTATTAGGCAGAAAAATAGATTCGGTAAACTGTAAATGCTACATTTTTCATCTTCTTCGATAAAACTGTTCTACTATAAACATGTTTCACCATATAAAGTATATTTTCTGTTTCAACTGCCACGCTACCATTATGTTAATGTTCGTTACCTAATCAATGTCAACTCTACCTTTGACATTTGGGAAATATAACTGAAAGAAATCCAAGCATAGTTTCTAACTGCATCCGAGTGCCTCCCTCCAACCGAAAGTGAGATGGAAGAGTCCAAGCGATATTTCGATTGTGCATCTTAAACTATTACACACTAACATAATGTGAAAAAAATATTAGCGCCTAAAACCACAATTAAAAAGCGTGTACTGACAACGGATGACACCTTTACCACAGAGGGCTCTCTGTACTTAAGAAGTTTTGAATCTAGACTTCCAGAACTTAAATTCCAGAATGAATTTCAAACCTATTTCAGACGAAGTAAACATGGCGTTAGATACACGAAATATTAGTGCTAGTTTTCCCTGAACACTTGTCCAACCCACGTAGCGTAGCTGTTGGTCATTCTCATTGAATAATAAGAATGGTTATTCTTTGAGAGATTGTTTAAGCAGAGTATTCATGATGAAACTTTGTAGAATGGACGGCAACTGCCTGTTGTGGAGACACAATGTAGAGGACGACGTTTCGAAGATGAAAGGTGGGAGACTTTCGAAACGTCTTCCTCCACACTTGTGTCTCCACAACAGGCAGTTGCCATCCATTCTACAAAGTTTCATCAATAAGAAGTGGTTGTATTCTTGAGATATCACTGACTGGCCAATGTGAAGAATCACTGTCTACTTTCACACAGCATGCACAACTTTACAGTAATATTGCCAATGGTAAGACAAAGATGATGCCTTAAGTGAATGATCCAGAATGATAGATAGCTAGAGTGAAAGGCAATTATCAACTTCCTTGTGTACACTTAAATAAAAGGTAATTTTGAAATTTTTTTACATACACATGACATGGCTGTATACTACATCTAATCAGAAACACCTTAGGTATTAAAAAAGGTACGACTAAAAGAGGATTCACTGTGTGGCTTAAAGGAATTAAATCAAAATTAGCGGCCAAACTTCTACCTACATTTATAGCATTGATAATAATTTTACAGTAAATATATATATTTATTCATTGGGTGGTCAGGCTACATTTTTTGTTCAATTTTGGAAATTATGATGGGCAAAACCGAATTTTTTTTATATGAATTCATGACATTTTGTCAATACACACTGACAAACCACGGCAAGTAAGAAAGTGAGACTCTATAGTAAACCTGATTATCTTTTGGATAGCAGCCTTGTTATTAGAAACAAACCTTTACTTTACAGAACTAATCAAAATCTTTAAAATATGGTTGTAGTTCTCCCTCTCTAAAATAGCGTTAATGTTTGTTTGTTTGCTTTTGGAATTTCGCACAAAGCTACTCGAGGGCTATCTGTGCTAGCCGTCCCTAATTTAGCAATGTAAGACTAGAGGGAAGGCAGCTAGTCATCACCACCCACCGCCAACTCTTGGGCTACTCTTTTACCAACGAATAGTGGGAATGACCGTGACATTATAACGCCCCCACGGCTGGGAGGGCGAGCATGTTTGGCGCGACGTGGATGCGAACCCGCGACCCTCAGATTACGAGTCGCACGCCTTAACTCGCTTGGCCATGCCGGGCCGATAGCGTTAATAGTTTCCTTGATGGTAATGCCATGGAATTTAGATCAACAGTTTCTTCTCATCACCCCATGAACTCGTCATAGCCGAATCAAGCATCATTATTTATGCTAACTGTTTAAGTCAATATCATGTGACGATAAACATTCTTTAACTAAGATAATTTCATAAAATTTATTAAAGCATAAAGATACACTTTGGGCTATCCGTGATCTGCTCTCTTGTATCAAAATCCGGATTCTAGCGTCGCAAATCCGCAGACATACTGCTGTGCTATTGGGAAGGGGGGTTGAGCTAGAAACTACTAATCTAATTTGTTTGGCCTAACCAATATCTACGTGTCCATAAAACGGTCCACTTTTACTTTTGAGATAAGCTGTAGTAAAACTCTTTGACCAATTAGCTCAAGTGACTTTCAGCTTAACCAAACGCAATTTTTTGGTCAAATTTGAGCAGTTTTATGTAATAGCTTTGCACATATAGTTCATATGTAAACCAATTTAGATTCCTAATTGTCGATTCAAAAGAAGAATCTACTAATGTACCAAATTTGAAAAAAAAAAAATCCATAAAAGTTAAGTATATTTTACAATGAAATAAACATTCTCTACTTTTGGTGCAAAGAGAATAATATAGAAAGAAATTCGATCAAAATTAAAGATGTTATATCTCAGACATTTCTCAATGGATTGATTTGAAATTTAATATGTGAAGTAAGAGTCCACTAGAGCATATCCATGTCAAATATGGGATAATTTGGATTATCTCAGTTCAAAATACAGAAGCTAGAAAAACGCTAAGTTATCACTCCTGTTTTGTAAGTAATATTAATTCTTAAGATATTATTTCGTTTTCCTAAATGGTAAAGTTTAGTTGAATTAACTGAAATATTAACATTTTTATTTACGTATTTTTTATAGAGCTAAAAGACCGGTTAGTAAATTTGATCGTAAACATTATACAATTTAGAAGGTAATCCAATTAAAATATGTAGAACTGTTTGTACTAGGTTTTTGTTTCTGAACGGAATTAGTAGCCTCAGTAACAACAGTATTTTTGTCCGTAATCTTCTGTTTTTCAATGTTAAACCCGTCATATTTTGAGAGTGAAGTGCCTATAGAAACAAATTCCGATTATTCCCCCATTCTTGTGATGATCGAATTATCCGTACTTTATTAACGATATACATAACTTTGGCTAAAATTGTGTGATAAACATAACTACTCATTATAACGTTTCGATCAAAGCGAGATATACATAGATCATAATTAATAAATTAAACTAGTGATAAAAATAGTTAAGTTAATATACCGATTGTATTTATCACGGCTGCTCTAGTTGAAATGTTGTGTTAATTATTAAATAGTTTAAGCAAAAAGCGTGAAGAAGAACACGGCTGAACAAGTTCTTTGGGTTAAGATAAACACTGTTTTCGTTTTTGTCACTAGAGGGTATTTTCTTTTTTTAATCACTTAGTAACATTTTACTTAAAAGAAGTAAAAAAAGAGACGTAAAAGTAACCCTGTCTAAAAATTGTGTTTGGTTGTTGTTTTTTCCTTAGAGAAAAGTCAAATTGGGTTATCTGCAGTGTCCATCGCGAGAATCGAATCCCAAATTTTAGCGTTGTAAATCCGTATACATTATGCAAATTTAAAGACATAGTCAATGAACGCATAGCCGACTTAAATATTCACTATTACAAACAATAAAGTTCTAGCACGGTCGATTAATAACTTGCGTCAGTAAAGATAAAACTTTATGACAATGACACTTACAAAATTACTAACATAATTTCGTATGTAAGACTAGAGGGAAGGCAGCTAGTCAATCACCACCCACCGCCAACTCTTGGGCTACTCTATTACCAACGAATAGAGGGAAGGCAGCTAGTCATCACCACCCACCGCCAACTCTTGGGCTACTCTTTTACCAACGAATAGGGAATGACCGTCACATTATAACGCCCCCACGGCTGAAAGGGCGAGCATGTTTGGCGCGACCGGGATGCGAACCCGCGACCCTCAGATTACGAGTCGCACGCCTTAACACGCTTGGCCATGCCAGGCCCTAAGGTAATAGTGAATCGCTTTATTGTATTGACCATCACCGGTTTCACCACCCGTTGATTTAAGTTCTTGTTATACATAACTAATATCAATTAAGTAAGAGTCCCATGTATAATATGACATCATGTCATTAAGTTACTTAAATTAGTTTTCAAAATTAATTTCTTTGCCATATTTTAAAGAGTATTTCGATTCATTATTTTTACTGGACTTTCTAGAAACCCATCGTCTTTCCTTTTCAGCTTTTACACAAAAATAAACGTTATTTACCACTTTCTGTAGGCAAAATTATGTTTAAATGTCAGAGGTTAGTTAAAGTGAGTGTTAGAATTAGATACACCATAAAGCCAGTTTGGTACAGTGTTTTCTGACTTTGTGTAGTATATTTAACATTGTTGTATTTTCATGAACTGCTTAGGTATTATCTTATTTTCTTATTATTTTGTTTCTTCATAAACGTTAATTTCTCCTTGTACTAAAGGAAAATTACTGCTACTAACTCGACATAATTTAAACAGCAGCACGTGTCATTCGTTGCAGTTGTATTTTAACGTGTTTTTATTGGTCAAAACATTAATTAGGGAGATTTGGGAAAAAAAAATTGGAAACGATATACCACATTATATGTTACAGAGATTTATTTTTATGACAGTAGCTCGAGCCAACTGCAAACGTTTCTGTCTCCCAAGTATGGTAAACTATATCCTTTATTCACAGTTACTGTCGTTAACAGTATTAGAAATATTTAATATATAACATATGTTACTACTTTCTAATTCTATCTTTTATTATACTTCTATTAAATAAATTGTTTGACATTATTAGCTTAATATACATGTATTTATGGCTAACGTATTTTTCCTAAGTTAGGGTACCAAGTGATGAGACAGTGCTTTCTAATCTTTATGAGTTGACACGTAAAAATATATCTGAACTGATTGCTTTTAAGTTAATATTAATTTCTTTAGACGACACTAAAGCAGGCAGTTTGTGAGGAAAACAAAATTTCAAAACTCCTTTCAGATAGAGATTCAACAGTTTTGTAAACTCATGCTCAGCTATGAAGACTTGTAAACAAGGAAGTTTCACAGTAGATCAGACACAAACATTTCTCTGAACTTTGACAGTCATTCTTTAAATGAACAAGAATACAGTACACATACTGTACCCGTTGTCAATGAGATTATATTAGATCGACGATATTTCCGCAAGCATCACTGAACAATTTAATATTACAACATAAATGAATTTCAAATTCATGAAACGCGTGTTGGAATTCATTCTTCTATCTGCGAGAACCTTGTTTTAGCAGAGTGGCGAGTGCTACAGACGAAAGGGCATTAAAATGAATAATAACAAAAAAGTATTTATCAAACTTCAGCTGAGTTTTTATTAAGATTGTTATTCTAACATGTGTATATATAACTCCCATCCCTATTAAATCTAAAGATTATAATGGATGATCACGAGTTTTAGTTTGTTTTTTACTCACATGATGTTGAGTGCATCAATTACTTTTCTCATGAAACTAACATATCTAATCTTAGTGGCGCCTAAAATTCCCGCGCCAAAAAGTTTCGTTTTTTTCTTTACTTTAATATCGTGGCGGGGAGAGGAAAGAAAGGTTAGCTTTGCAAGTTTATGTTGTTGTCCTGAAAGAAAAAATAAATTTAGAAAGTTAACTTACCTGCACGTAATACCGGATGTGCTTTTACTTGCAGTCCTGCTTGTATTGAGTACTAAATTCGTTGAATTCCGATTCACGAGAAACTGTTGCCCCTAAATTTTTGTTGTTGTAGTTTACGAGATATTACACTTTTATCAAACATTTTATCTTTAATTTAAATCTACGATTTTTCAGCATATGATTATTGATAATATGAATTACGGCTTTGAATTTTCGTGATAGGGCTGAACGTAAAAATTACATAAAGGACGAAAAAATACTGGCACATAAATTTTATCTTTGACCCTTTTTAAATTGCAACAGTAATTTTAACTGAGGACATGTAATATATTAAACCTATACAACCTTCTTTACTATGGAGATTATATTCAGCTTGTCTTTTTTCCTCCGATTAACTAGTGTATTTGAATGGTACACCCTACACTGAATGATGGAAAACAAAATTAAATCAATCCCTTGTATGTCATGCAGTAAAGCTACAAACATGCAGTATTATTAAATGTGATTAGTTCTCTTCTATGTTATGCACATAGTACTAATACTGTACTACGTTCATCATATTTAATATTGGCTGTCAGCATATACCATATTGATTTGCTTTTCTCTTGTTAATAGGCGTTGGAACAAGAGAGAGGAAATCTTGAATACCACTCCATATATATTTTGACAGGTTTATTGTTTCTTCAAAATAAATTACGTTTTCAGTCTATAATAATGACTTAAAATAAACAAACATTCCAAAGTGTATTTAGTGGTTAAAAATAAAGAACTGGAAAGACATAGGGATTATATGTATAAAAAAAGCCAAAAAAACATGTAAATTGGTTACAAAACAGCTTATTTACCTATTGTTTTGACTTTTTTTTTCCCCTCAATGCCTATTATATCTTGGCCCATACTGCATCCAAAAAGACTCAAACTTCCACTCTTGTCAATTTTCTGGGGAAGCATGAATAGAAATATGCAAGTATTAACTTGGTTCCATTGTAATGTTTCCTCACTTACATACATTTTGTTCTGGTGACAATGATAGGCATAAACAATAAATTCAATAAGACACGTACAGAGGCTGTGGTTGCTTCATTGATAATTCTGTTATTTTGTAGTTTTTGAAGTAGATTCAACTTAAAGTGTAATATTATATTGATGTATAAGATTATGTTTTATCCTAAATATATTATTACTGGTTAGTTTTGTATAAATATTTGTTCAATTCCATGTATTTTCCCAGCAAATCAAATATATCACCTTTATTTAAACAGGTAAACAGTTAGCCAACATCATGTCTCTATGGAATAGTGCAACTGTTCTCACATGTTAATAATTAAGATTTCAATGACATTGATTTTTAATAAATATTTAATAATATAATAGTTTCAGTGATTTCTACATAGAATATATCAGCTATTACTGCCTTAAAACTATATATGAGCACAAAAGTTTACATTGACATAATTCCATTGAATGGGATCTTAAGTAAAGTTTTTTGTGTTCAAAATTAAAAACTGTTTATTTTCCTGAGGTAGTATTTAAAGACAGTGATGAATCCGGAATACATAATGGGATTTTTCCAAACATACACATGACAACTTTAAAAATGAAAAAAGGAGGAATTGTTATGATTCATACACCCTGCGTCAATACCTTATAAACGGGAAGCTACTCTGACGTACCATTCTGGGCCAGTATTATTTCTCAAGAATATAAGCAATATCCTGAGCTGCTTACAATCTGTTTCTCAAGATAAGCTAAAACCTGACTAGCTTTAAATGTAATACAAAGAATTTCCAAGCTTAATTTATTAGTTTTATATATATGAGCACAAAAGTTTACATTGACATAATTCCATTGAATGGGATCTTAAGTAAAGTTTTTTGTGTTCAAAATTAAAAACTGTTTATTTTCCTGAGGTAGTATTTAAAGACAGTGATGAATCCGGAATACATAATGGGATTTTTCCAAACATACACATGACAACTTTAAAAATGAAAAAAGGAGGAATTGTTATGATTCATACACCCTGCGTCAATACCTTATAAACGGGAAGCTACTCTGACTAGCTTTAAATGTAATACAAAGAATTTCCAAGCTTAATTTATTAGTTTTATATAATAATAATAGTCATTAATAATATTTTGCTGAGAAGTGAGAAGGTATAAATCACATTCTTAAAGAGAATAGTAGTTACATCTGATGGAAACTAATAATGGTTTATTAATATTTTTTTGAAACCAAACAAAATTTCTAAAAAGAACTAAAATCTAAAATCAGTGGATATTATTTTTAATGTTCTTTCTATTAAAGTTTTAACAATTTCACTTATATTACTCACCAGATTTTACTCACACCAAAGAAAATCTCTGATACTGAAACTTCACACTAAATACAAATAATTAAACCTTTCATAACTGAAGTACTAAATATCAGGTTTTATTTAGGAGAAAATAAGCATGGACTAAGCATATTTTTACTTTAATGAAGGAATGATAGAAAACAGAAATGAGTTATAGCCCTTTAAAAGTTATTTTTTGCTGCCATAAAATGGAAAAAATCCAATAGAACATAAAAAACTGAAAAAAGAAATCTTATGATTTAACAAAATTAAAGTTTATCCATCTTCCTAGTCACAAGTTTAACCTTGAAGTAATTACAAACTTCTGTTATGAACATCAACAGTGTACACTTTAGTAAAATACGTTGGTTTTTATTACTTTTTAGTTTATGTTGCCAATAATTATTTTTAGCACAATACATACTTCTGACTTGATAACCTTATTATTCAGTTGTCTTCTTTACAAATTAAAAAAATGTACTTAGGCTTTTATTTATAAGAAACTAATTCATTAAAATCTTAATACTAGTAGAATATTCTTACACAAATATTCTATTTATCAATATGTGGTCAGCATCATAATTAATTAATAAAATTTTAAAGAGTGTTTTATGTATTTGCATCCTGTTTTAGATAGCCAAGTAATAAAATTACAGTAATTTGTAAGTGTGTTCTTAGATTTTCTTTACAATATTAAAATTTTGAAGCTTTACAACTGCCCAAATATGAAAAGGCAATTATTCTCCTTTGGTTAAACATATGAAGAAAATGATACTCACATCTAATATGCTAGTGGGTGCAGAACTGTTAGGTAGGATGGGTGATGGACTGTCAGGACTTAGATCACAGCTTCGTACATTTGGGGCAACAGACAGAGTATGAATTTGTGGGTGCATACTCCCATGAGTATTACTTATATATTGTTGTACTTGTCTTCTTTGGCTCTGTAAAACATGGTATTTTGTGGGGTTTTCTAGACAAGTCTGGACCTGGAAGAAAATGCATTATTAAAACTGTCAGGTTTATATTTGTTCTTAAGTAATACCATGATAGCTATAAACAGAATATTATGCATGTTTTCAGAATGTCATTCCTTGATATTATTAATTCTACAGTTTTGTTAAAGATTTATAAAACCAGAATTGTAGTAATTTTATATAATATCATGTTATCAACAGCTAGGTACCATATCTAAGCCATGAATTCTAATTAGTTAAGTGATATTCTCTATTAATCATATTCGGAAATGAATGTTTTTCAAGAAAAAAACACCTCTTAAAAGGTATATTATATCTATAATGATGAGATTAATACACCAGCTGCCATGAATTTAAAATTTTTGTTTGGAAGTTGGATGTAATATGAACCCCTATTAAAAGCCACAGTTATATAATATGATTGTCTGAAAAAATTTTTCTTGCAAAATAAACTGAATTATTTAAATGTTTTTTAAGCAGTGATCTACTATGTAATCACAGAATTGGCAGACACGATATATGCATAACAATTGCAATGCTAAACAATCAACGATGACAGAGCGTTTTACTTTAAAAGATTATTGCTACTCACTTTCATTTTTCTCTATCCAACAATTCTAAAAGCAAGGCAAGAAACTGTCACTAACATACCAAGCCCAAGAGTGACCAACAAATCAAACTGTTCAACTTTCTTCTTTTCTTTTTTTTGAGATAACTTTATTAATACTTTGTAACTAATGCCAATTTAACCTAAATTTACTCTGTTTCTGAGCAGTGAACAGTGTACTGAATAGTACTACTTTAAAAATATATATAAATCTAGTGTTAATGATGTTATCATTACCTCTTGAAATTAGCTTTTATACAGAAATCTTAACTACAACAGGAATAACCAGCCAAATCTATATGAACATTAAATAACTAAAATATTTATAACATTTAATACTTTGTACACTATATAATCAGTGGCCCTAGTGAGCCAACCACTATATTATGTATGAAGTGCAGGAGTAAAAAAAAAATTAAATGTAATAATATTAAATTTTTATTATGCACATTTATAAAATAAACTAACTTTCAGTTAGGGGAAAAATGGCACAAAACTAGTAATAAAAATCATTTTGTAAATACAAGATGATCTATGGATGCCAGTGTTAAAAGAATACAAAACAATAATTTAAGGTTACACTGTAAAATGCATAATTGACTTCAAAATTACTGCAGTTGGAAGTTATACATTCTTAACTGTTGGTATGCAGTTTTTTTTAATCATAATATCATGGTCATGTTAGGATAGGTATAAATGTAGTGTAACTAAGAGACTAGGACTTATGTACAAAGAAAACCAAGTTGGGTCAAAACATGTCTTGACTATTACAGACTTTTGCTTCAAAATCAGTCAAATCAACCTACTTCATGGCCATTTTGCACTTAAGCATTGAAAGTCATTTAGTGATGATCAGTTTATATGCAAAAACGGCTCGTTTGGGCTGAGAAAACACTTTTACATAGAAGAGCGAACAACGTTTCGACCTTCTTCGGTCATCGTCAGGTTCACAAAGAAAGAGGTAACTGACCGGAAGCTGACCACATGTTTGAAAGGGGTTGTGTAACTGTGTGTCGAAACCTGACGATGACCGAAGAAGGTCGAAACGTTGTTCGCTCTTCTATGTAAAAGTGTTTTCTCAGCCCAAACGAGCCGTTTTTGCATATAAATTTCTCAACAAGTGGGTTTCTCGTCATCACTGAGTGATGATCAGTGTTTAACTGTGTCATCCATATATATTCTTGCTTGCATTCTTTATGGTACTGCCATCCCTACACCATTTTACATTTATAAAATTTATATTACCTGTATATAGTACACTGTTCAGTTACATAATTAAATGTCTTATCTCAGAGGTAAAAAGAGTATTTTTTATTTGTTTTTCCATTACCATGCTAGCAAGATTTTATCTGAATTTAAAGATATAGTTAAGATCTTCCTTTACTTTTTATATACAGGTTCAATTATTTGTTAAGGTGCTTGAATATTAGCCACTGTTTCACATTTATGATAAACTAGTAAAAAAACACTAACAATACTTGATCACTGCAACAACTCTGAAGTCTTGTTATAAATTTTGAAATATTTTGTTTCATAATTTTGGAACTGACAGCCTATATAAAGACAGCTAGTCAGCAGCTCTTGGTTGACCAAACAGTGAGATTTAACCTTTACTCTTACAGTGTATCCATTGTTTCAAAGTACAGACTGCATTTTTATGACAATGAGAAGCAAACGGTGAGTCCTCAAATTCATATTTCTGAGCATACTTACCATTTGGTTACACCTGGCCCATTTTAAATAGTTTGAGGTGAGGAATGGAAGAAAAGGAGTACTTACATTTTCTCTATCACACTCATCTTGTTCAAACCAAAATCTTTCATCTATACATTCAGGTTTTATAGCCAAGTGGCTTAGTAACATGTATAGCGATGTGATAATTTACAAGTACGTGATTTACATTTACCATTTACAACACACGAGCAAAATTGAGAGTTTTTAGCAAATATTATATAAAAATTTTCATAAATTAGCAGTTAAAAGCCGTTAATATTGTTTATTCATGGTATGTAAATCTCATACATAAAAGAATAATATTTTCATAGAACCAAATCATTACACTTTGAAGAATATCTGAAAAGATGAGTCTAGTATGAATACTGCATCACTCTCATTGTAATTAAACTGGTGTAAATACTAACCTGCTTACATAAAAGTTTAAAAAAAATAACATTCAAAATTAGCTTATGTTAGACAGACAAAAGCAACATCTTTAGCAAGCTTTTCTTTTCCATTGTTAATGAAATGCATAAGAAACCAAAGATATGTAATGTTGTATATGTTCTAAAGAACCTACACACACACACATATATATAGTATTTTCTGCAACAGTGTAATATCCTTTTAGTGCATTCATAACAAAAAAATATAATAGTCAATATAAACATAATCCACTTACACATTTTTAAGAAAAATGTTGATACAATCAATGTAGAAGTTCTGAACTGTTCTTGCATCACTTTTATAGTGGAGAAAATTTTGGCTATGTACAGGTAGAGATTTCACAACACCACAAAGAGCAGAAAATCTTGTTCGCTTTAAGAATTGATGTGAAAAGCACTGCATGTTATGTAGGTTTTTACAGACAGACTTCAGAATTCCATACAAGGCAGATATGCATTTTGAATTGGTAAACAAGTTTTCATTTAAAAGATCATGTATTCCCGTTATGCTGGATTTAATTTATAGGTAATAAGAGACCAAAAATGCATGACATTATACTAAAGCTTAAACAAATAAAAATAACATGGGATTAGTCATGTGATGATAAGATTACAATATCTGATGGACAACGGTGCATGTGGTAACTGAGCAAATGCCATTAAATCAGAAAATCTAATGGAAGGGATTAAAAATGATCTACAGCAGAAATTGCGGAACACAGCATGCCCAGGATAAAATATGTTTGAAGACTTGCTGAGTTGTACATCTGATAATGGAGAAACTAATACACATGATTATGATATGCTATGATAGATTTTATTTTAATCGATTAAATTTTTATACAATAGTAACATAATGTGATTTTGAAATTTTCAAATCAGTAATAAAGTTTGTCCTACTTTCAGAAATTAAAGATTATTTTAGAAAATTTCAGGATATACATGTATTTCAAGACTTATTTGTAGAGATTCTTGTGCTACATATCAGTTATGATAAAGTTTTCTAATTTATACACACACACACATACATATCAAAACAGTTAAGATAACAAAGAATAAGTTAAAAATTACATTCAGTAAGTATTGTTTGTTAAATTATTATGGGAAAGAAATATGAAACAGTGAATGTGCAACTAAACTATAATTTCACATATTGGTCATACAGCACAAACAGTATACATGAAAAAATAGTAAATGAGATTGCTTAGTCAATGACATCTAAGAAAGGCTTTGAAAAAAAAAGTGTAATTTAGTTTAAAATAGAAATATAAGAAAAAATTATGATAATTACAATACATAAAGACAATGTGTAGATATCAAGAAATATCCCACACATCAGCAACTTTGATATACAAATTATTATGTTTGTTCCAACAGAAAGAATGTACAAACATTCTTAAACTTATAATTTACAGGAAGCTAGTCTAGCTTACATATGAGTAATACATTAACACTCTAACAACTGTTTCCAATGAAACCAGTTTTGCATCTGAAAAACTGACCTGTAGCACTTGACGAGGTACAGAGAAACCAACTGCAGAGGTTCCCACTGGTACTTTTATTGCAGCTGTTGTAGGAGCAGAAGATGAAAGTATTTTTGGTTGAACTAGTGCTTCTTTCTGTTTTAACTGTTGCATCTGTTCTCGCATTAACTGTTGTTTAAGATTAGTACGACTCATTATGGCAGTAGTTTTCAGATCCCCAGAGCTATACAATATTTAAAAATAATAATATGAAGAAAACTTCTCATTTAATAGCATCATACAACATATACATATATATAAATGTTAATAAAAATAAAGCATTTTGCTCTTCCTATTGAAATGAACAATAAGTTCAGGATATTGAAAAAACCTTACTTATGGATGAAAACAACAGCTGTAGGATATTTTAATTTTAGACACATATTCCTGACTTCTCCATTGTTCAGAATTTACACAATTTTACAGTGAGTGGTATGTTTACAGGGTGTGATGAAAAGGTTGGAAATATGAATTTGAATACCAGGATTAACCTTTTAAATTTTAATGACTTGTTCTTCAATAAAACTTTTTTTTTTTAATAATTATACATTTGCAGAATGGCCTCATGGATGATGTAGTGTGTGACTAGTTGAAATTATTTTAAGTACTTGTAGGATACATGTAAGTTCATGGATGTGAAAGCTTATATTCAATTTATGTAGTGAGTGAGTGATGGCCCAGAAGTGTCAATGACTTCCTCACATTGTTTTCATTTTGTTCTACTTTTCAATTAATGATATTTTGAAGTCACTAAAAAGTCTAGCACTATGCTCCTTCTTTAAAATAAGTTTTTAAAATAATTTACATTAAATTATCATTATAAAAAGTATACAAACATATAAACTACAAGGAAATGAAATCCACTTCTGTGCACAGAGGTACTGTGTACATATATATATATATGTGTGTGTGTGTGTAACTTTAGGAGCAAAAACTGTGTGCTTCCATTCATTTTGCAAATTAAAGCTAAATATTGGAAAATTTCAAAACTGATAAATTAACCTGTTACTTTAAACATACAAGGCAAATACAATTTTAATATTCAATTATGATTTAACTAAAATTTGAACTCATGCTTAGATAAAATAACATTAAGTTGGAACCATGAAAGGTCGAGAGCATTAATATTGATATATGAAACATATTAAACACAATTTAAAGCTTAAGGCCTACTTATGTCTACTCAATGTAATGAGCTAATCAACTCATAATGTCTACTCTATTTATAAGAGCAAAGTGCATGTATTTTTAGCATTCCTAGTTGCACACATGTATATAATAAAAATGATAAAACCTCAAAAAATATACTGGAAAGTTACACTATAGATCTTTATTAAAAATATTCTCTCTGTCTCTTTCTACACACACACACATATATATATATATGCATATATATATATGTGTGTGTGTAAATATAAACACATTTTAATGAAGTACAATCACAAGGAAGGACTGTGATAAAAACAGCAAATCTAAACCTCTGACTAATTATATTAGTTTGTTATGACTCAAACACAAGCTGAAACAAAAACAAATTAAACAAAAAATGTTGTATCAACTGAAAAGATCCCAGGGTACAAACTACAATGTGGGATTATGAAATGTACCCTAGGTTTTGGAAGTGACTACAAGAATAGCATCCACATTGTAGTGGGGATACACTGTCTACCAATCTCAACTTCCATTTGCCAGTCTCACATAAAAAATAAAGAGTAGCAATAGATTTAGAAATAAAAATTAGGAGAGCAAGATGTGGGTGCTTAAACACACACCGTTCCACATCTATATCACCCTTTATTGCCTGCAGAGAGTTGTGGGAAGGTGACTGCTATCCCAAGTAATGAATTAATTGAAATAAAGAATAAGGAAATAAGGTGCTATCATTTGGGAGTAAGTAAGATGAAAGCTTACCTCTTGATGTTAGCATACTGAAATGCTTGTTTTCGAGTTATAGAAAACTAATGAATTTGCACACACATACACCTGGCAAAATGTTATTTATTCCCCTTAATGATTTTTCTGGATTATCTTTATTAACTAGAGACAAATTATTACCAGAAAAAGTGTTAAAAACAAATGAACATTTGGTGGACAAATGACCATTATGAGAAACTACTTCATGCATGAGCCATACAGGATTTCATTTAAAGGTTTGTTGAGGTACTAAAGGAAGTTTATCTACACTTTCATCACCACTAACACTCTGTATAAGTTTATAAATTAAATACACTCATGTAAACTTTATATATTCTACAACAAATTTATGATAGATGTAACTACACTTATTCAAACAATGTTTCAAGTATGCATAGAATGCACACATGACAATGATAATTAAAGTACATAGTTCAGTTAATCATATATTTGTATGTCTTTTACAATATTTGCAAGGAAAGAGTTCATCTAATACACAAGAAAATCAGTAACTTGTATATTACTGGAACTTATATGTTAATATCAAGCCATAATAAGTACAAAATAAAATAAGTTTATTTTCGCTAATGAGATAAATCTTATTTTAATTCAGGATGTTCTTTTTGAAGAACAATTACAAACAACTGTAAATGTGATCATGCCCAACATGTACAATCATGCTTGTAAATGGTAAAAAAAGTAACATCTTCTCCATCCATTAAAAAAATGCAGAATATTTAATTTTCTAAGCTAGTATTGATAGTTAAATGTCTTCAAATATGCATGTACAACAAAATGTATCATTAATAAACATTAAACATGCCATCATAAAAGAACTGATAATATTTTTCTTTGTTTGTTCAGGTTTCCATTTTTTGAGAAAGTGAATATATCAGAATTTCAATTACATCTAATTTGTTTCATACCATTTCTGATGGGACATTTTACTCAATACCAGCACTCATCAAGCCAGCTGGGTTATAACATAAAATAGTTGTAACATGTCATTTATGAAAAAACAACATAATGTAAACATTAAGTGTTGAAAAAAGTTTCTTCAACTAAGTGCCTGATAAAAGGGACTAGCATGTAACACCCTCTAGCCACTTTACTAACAAAAGTATATAAATTTTCTTTGGTTATCCCAAATATTATAAACTGATAAGCCACCAACTGTAATTCTGTGCAAGTACTTTAATGAAATTAAGTATTTCTTGTAAGTTATCCTACTGGATATGTTTTGATGAAAACATGGAACACTTTGCTTGGTTTAGCCGAGTTTAGTGGTTATTTTAATAATGACTTAATTGAAACAACTATCTGCTGAAGAGGTGTAAAGAATTTAGCAGTGTGTGTAGTACAGTAAACAAAGCTTCTTTTTGTTCTGTGTTTGATCTTAAGTCAGAGTACAAAAAGCAGAGCTTAAAAATTATTTGAAGTTAAATTTTCATTCATAATAAAATTAGTTAGGAAGACTATACAATGAAACTTTAGATATTGGATATACTTTTTAAATGAACTTAAGGATGTAAAAATGTATCTCAAGACAGCTGGTAATGGTATTAAAACTGTTAATAAAATAGAGAACAACGTTTTGGCGTTCTTGAAGATGACCTAAGAAGGTCGAAACATTGTCCTCTATTTTTTAAAAGTTTTAATAACCTTACTAGCTGTCTTGAGATACATTTTTACTTCAAGCGGGTTTCTCATCTTCACAAATTACTTAAGGATGTAAGTTGTACACTTAAGGATAAGAAGAATAGTAGTTAATTCAAAACTCATACTTTGTGTGGCATTATTATTCTTAAAAAAATGAATCCAATGAAATTTCATTGGTGTATCCACAATATGGCAGAAAAAAAGGCCCTTTCACCACAAAGAATACACATCACCTGGGCTTTGATACAAGTAAGGTTTATGAAATGCCAAATTCAAACATTTTCATTAAAAAATTAATTTTACAGTTATAAGTTTTTTACATTCCAAGAACTATTCCTAAACATTAGATGCAATAAAGTTTGTTCAGTATTATAAAATGTTGTGGACAGGATTTATAAATTCAATGAATTATTGTCTTTAATTTTTCATATTAGAGGTTTTTCTAACCATACTTTGGACACAAAGGTTACTGAAATCAGGAACAAATAATCAAAATATTAAATTTTAACAAAAACTTTAAAGACAACAAGCAACATATTAGTTCATCTAAACCATTCCATCCATTGGGAAAAAAATCAAAGCCAGCCTTTATCTTTCAGATATTTATCAAATTTCCCTTAAACTCCTTCAAATTTACTGCATCCAACATATCTGTAGGCAATCAATTCCAAAGTACAACCATCCTGTCAGTAAAACAAGATGAAGATCAGCTTTAACCTGTGACAATTTATGCACGTCCATAAGTATTACCATTCTCACCATTAAGTATGATAGAAGAAAATGCAACAACACTATTAATTTCCTCAGGAATCTTAGATACCTATATAAGATCCACTCTAATTCTTCAATGTTTTTAAGAAAAACATTCCTTGCATGGCAACATTTCCATCCCAGATATCATGCTAGTAGTTCTTCTCTGAACCATTTCCAAGAATTTAATATTCTTCCTAAGGTAAGTAATAAAACACTGAAAACAATACTCCAAATGAGATCTAACCATTTTATAACTGCTTATGGATTTAAATGTGTTTTATATAGCACCATAACTACACCTGATATTTCACTAACTTATTTATTTCTGAAATTAATAAGAAAATAATGAGCAATCTTAGTGACAAGAGCATAGAATGCATATTTCTCATAATATAGTATTTGTTCTGAATTCATTATTTCTTCTGTATGTGTACAGGTTTCATATAACATGTAGTCAAGAAAGACTTTAAAGTGATTTTATTCAAGCTGCCTTTGTTCCTTTGCTATTCTTGAGTAGTTAATACTTGTTCTGCCTTTGAAAGACATTACTGTAATACTGCACATTGCTAACGGATGTCAAAAGCAGTGTCCTTCAGTGATAGTTAAGATGATATCTTGAGGTGCAGCTTCAAGAATGTTTGAAATAACAATAACCAGTTATATAGTAATGTTAGTCACTGTGAATAAATGCAACATTTATTGCAAATTAAAAAACATTGAATTTAGACAGTCTGGTACATGGATTCACTCTGATTAGTTGAAAATAGAAGTTATTATAAATTACTTTATAATAAGTATGTGAATTGGATCTCCTGTTATTAAGCAGATCCGTCCTATTGTTTTGATTTTAAATGAGTTTTATCTGGATATTTCACAGCATTACCTAGCCTTCATTTGCTATTATAAGTTATACAACATATAATTAATAGTAGTAAATCATCATCAAATTAATTTAGTTAAATCAGTGTCTGGTAAAATTATTATACTTTTCAACTTGTTCTTAGGTTTAGCTTTATTTATCCATTACTTTCAGCTTACAGCCCCTAAATTGACCATGTGATGCTTCTGATAAAATACTACTCCAAGTAAGTTTTGTAACTTTTCTTTATTGTTTTACTTGTGTTAATCTAATTTCCAGATTTACATTTTAAGATTTACTGAACCAAAATTTTTTATGTATTGTACCTACATACATCTTTGTGTGTGTTTATATACGAGCATTAACATAATTTTCTTATTTTATCTTCTCTATATTCTTTCCATCTCCACTGATTAAACAACAGTAGCAAGTTAGAATCAATTAACCTTCAACATCAAATTGATCATGCTTTTCATAATTTGGATCCAGAAATCAGTTTTTATGAATCATTCAATTTCTGGAATATTATATAAAATTCTTATGCTTGTATCATGTTTATCAGTGGAATCAGTCATAGAATTCCCCATAATTATTTCCACTCAATACTGTGCCTTACATTTACTTATAATTAAAGTTTATTTGCCAAACATTTATCCAACTAATCCAATTAAGTCATTCAGTAGTATCTCAGAATTCTCAATACAGTTAAAAATATGCAAGTTTTTCATCTGCAAACTACTAAGTTACAAATTATGCACTTATCAAAATTATGTAAATAAAAATAAAGGACCAAGCACTGAGTCATAAGGGTCTTCATTAGAAATTAGAGTCTTATCTGACAAGATTCCATTATTAACAATCTTTTATTCTCTCTCCACTAACCATCGTACAATCCAATTAACTAGACTTTCCTGAGCCTCTACTGATGTAACTTTCAAGATAATCTTTTTTATGTGAAATCTTATTAAAATATTTTTAAAATAAATATACCAGATAGCAAGTAATATATTCAGAAAAGGTCAAAAGATTAGTAAGAGAAAATGTTTCTTTAGTGAATCAATGTCATTGTTGGTTTGATAATAATATTCCATTAACTTACTTTGCAAAGAATTGTCTAACTACAGAAACAAGACTACCTGGTTTATACTTTCCGGGGCAATTCTTATCACCCATATTATAAGTAAGAGTAATATAATAGCAGCAACTCTAATTTTCAAGCACCTGTTTATTGTTTAATGACATATAAAAGATGAAAGAGATAGACACTCACATATCTGATCTTTAACCATCATTAAAACCCTGTCAAAACACTGTCTTGGTGCTTTATCTGTTATAATTTCTTAGTCTTTTTCACTACAATAAGTGGAATAATATACACATGGTTCAAGTTAATCCCAATATTTCCCATAGAATATTTTCTGGACCAGGTATATTACTAATATTTATTCTTATAGAAACAAAAAGAACAGAACATTTTAAAGCTCATCCATCACATAGTTTTTAACAAAAACCTTGCTATCAAACTGGCCTAATCCTAATTTTGCTTACCTATAAAAAATTTAACCATTAGTTTTAACATTATCACTAAGCTGTTTCTCAAATTCCATTTGGATTTAATAATTTCTTTTTTAATCAAACCTCTAGTTAAAACTATTATTAACTACTAGCACAAACAGCTGTCCATCCATAGGGTGGCATGTTTACTACTACTAATAAGTACTGGAAACTCAGCTCCACTATTTTTCTTTAGCAAATATAGCTTTCAAAGAATTATATAGTTAAAAATTGTGTATCTAATGATTTGGTATGTTATTTTACATTAAAAGTTTTAGTTTTTTTTTTGTGTAGGGCAGAAATATGTACATGAGTAACCAGAGCTTCATTTAACTTGTGTTGCTTTACTGATGAATTTAATTTGCTGAATAATATTCATCACTTTATCTTTTCTACAGAGCCTATTATAAAAGTATTAGAAGATAATTTTTTTACTTTTACTGTTTTAGCAAACTAGCTTGTGAACTCTTGCTTTAATTTATTTTTTAACAGAACATTCTTGATAATTATTTGATTTCCATTAGTTAGCAAACTTTACCTTTTTTCTGATCATCATTAAGGTGATGTTACTTTCTAATTAAAATATGACTCTCCCATTAGCCTTTTGTTCCTTTAAAAGCTAGAATAATTTAAAATAGTGTTCCTTTTCTGTCCTAAGAAGTTTTACTGGCATATACTAATCTAACATATTTTAAAATGATATGGATTATATTATTTTTTACATATACATTATAGTGAAATCTTAGCAATGACACTTAATGTTTAAAGTGAAATACCATTTTTCAAAAACTTCTTATACATCTTCTCATATCAATCAATTTTAGAAGAAGTAATAAGAAAGCTATAATGCTGTTTATGTCATACACATTCAGCCAGTGTTCAGTTCAAAAGAGTAAACAAAACTTTCCTGCTTTTGTAACTTCCAAGAAGCTATTAAAAACTAAAAATTACAGAAAAACTTGTACACTTATCACTTATTTATGATAAAAAATTGTATAGTAGATGCCTTTTTATGTTACTGAAATTTTAAAGACTTTAAAATGAGCTAGGGATTCTCTTAAACTTTCAATTCACAAATGAAATTCAAATCTGGTCAATCTGTACAAAACTAATGTTAATGATCATTTTTGTTAGGATTAATTATTGTGACATTTTATATTATTGAATGGGTTATTTTAGATTATTTGGTAAAAAATAATATTGGAAAGTCCACTTAATGATATGGAAAGCACATTACTTTTTAAACTTCAGGTTCTGTAACTTTACAAACCAGCTTTACTGATGTTTACTGATAGGCTTAAATTTACAGTCGACATTAATACAAAAACTTCAATTACTTGCGAGATTTCTCTTGTATGTACAACCCTTTCTTACATCACTATTTTTGGTCATTAAACCACAGACTTAATATTCCTAAAAATGAACTAACTGACTGAAAGTAACAAACAAAATGGATAAGAAATTTACAAATGCAACAGCTAATCAAGTACTGTAACTGTCTTAGTAAATCAATCATCAATTCTAATTTGCTATGAATTTTACACCATCAAAACTGTGTAATAAACTTTCAAGAAAGCTCTAGCCTTTGTACCAGATGTTCCTCACATAATATCAAAACTCTCTTTGACAAAACAACAATACAAACATTTAAGTTTAGAGAAAACACAATTAATATATAATACTGCCCCACCAGAGATTGTGAAGTCATTTGAGTGGTTCTATTGTACAAATTAAACAATGGTGCATTACAAAACTTCCATAATTAACAAGAAAAGAAAATTGGAAAATTAACAACATTAGTATTTATAAATAAAACATAATAATTAAATAAGTATGTGAAAGAAAATAGTATAATCAAAATTTTGATGAAAAAATATTTTTCTTGGCCTATTTACTGTCTTTAAACTGTCTATTCAGTGCAGCCAGCAATATTTTTGAAGTTAGAAAAGTGGAATGATATCTTGCTCCTTATCAAAAATAAGTGTTTTCACTTGATTAGGTGACGAGGATCTCTTAATATAGGTGGTTGAGGAAATCCACTAGTTAAGCTATCCCCAATGATACTCTGAAAGTGGTCTTGACATAAATCTCAGGCTCTTCACTATACTAAATTACCTTTGGTGAAATAACATAATGTTTAAGGAAAACAGGGGATCTACTGGGCTATCTCAGCTGTCCCATCCTCTAAACCAAACTGAAGCTATTAAAATAAATTTAAAGTCAGTTCTTACCACTCATATATATATATATATATATATATATATAAATATATATCAAGCTTTCTTTTAAACTCACTCAAATTTAGTGCTTCCACAACATCTGAAGGCAGCCCAAACAAAATTCTCTCAGCAAAAGATGGCTTGTACCTCACCTAAATCTATACTTTTCCTATAATTCTCAATAGTCTGGCATGGCCAAGTGTGTTAAGGAGTTTGACTCATAATCCGAGGGTGGCATGTTCAAATTTTTGTTGCACCAAATATGCTTGCCCTTTCAGCTGTGAGGATGTTATAATGTGACAGTCAATCTCGCTATTCGTTGGTAAAAGAGTAGCCCAAGAGTTGGTGGTGAGTGGTGATGACTAGCTGCCTTCCCTCTAGTCTTACAATGGTAAATTAGGGATGGCTAGCACAGATAACCCTCGAGTAGCTTTGCGTGAAATTCAAAACAAACAAAATAATTCTCAATTTTAAGCATAAAAATGTTAATGCATTAACATTATAGGTTCCTTTTACAATCTTAAACACTTCAATCAGATTTACTCTTTTCTTTTCAAGAGAAATCAATTTTAAGGATCTTAATCTCTCCTCACGTGATAACCCCTCCATCCAAGGTACCATTTTGGTAATCCTCCTCTGAACCTTTTCCAACAATTCAATGTCTTTCCAAAAATCTTCTAAAAAGTTAACCAGTTGGTTGTTCTCTTGCTGATATACTTTCAAATAAATCATGGTGGATGACCTTTGGCTCAGAACAAATGTCTTTCTGGATACTATAAATAATATAATTGACTCCTTTGACATAGCATAAGGCTGTTCCAGTGTCTACTTAACCTTGGATATAGTTTTTTATCTTTTAATGAATTGTATAGTTATATGCTTACTACAATAAAATAAAGATTTGTCATAGTAACTTTTCATCTTATCAATAGCTGATTTAACTGTTTTTCTGAGTAAAGTTGTATAAGGCATCAATATTTTT
This sequence comes from Tachypleus tridentatus, assembly GCF_004210375.1. Lineage (NCBI taxonomy): Eukaryota > Metazoa > Arthropoda > Merostomata > Xiphosura > Limulidae > Tachypleus > Tachypleus tridentatus. The sequence continues at coordinate 102,094,233 of NC_134837.1, read as the reverse complement.
CCTTAACTTCACTGCATACTCTGTAAAAGATTCAGGGTGTGAGCACAGAAGGTCTAATAGTAATTTCATTGTCTTTCAGACATCAGTGTTGTGATATGTTGTTTGTAGCTTCATTTTGTGGTGTTCAATAACTCATGAGTAGAAGTGGAAGATCTTGACATTTAATTATGTTTATCCACATAAACCACTAACTGAATTAAAGTTGTACAGCTGTGTTTCTCCATCATTTCATCATAACATGGATGATGTCCTGGTCTTTTAGATTTTAAGAATTTGAAATACATCATAAATCAAGGGTGATTTACCTGAATAAAGTTACATGGGTACTCCAAATTTTGAAAGAAGTTCATTGATAATATTCTTTGCTAGAGTTTTTACTTCCTTAAGAGAAACAGCAAATGTTTTGGGCCATTTGTTGAAACAGTCCACCATCATCATGATGTATTATTTCTCTAATAAAAGAGCAACTCTTTTGAATGGTGCCCCAATACAATACTGTTGTAATTGCTTATTTCTTTTGTGAAATGTTTCACTCGCAGCAAGGTTTACCTGATTTATATCAATTCCTTACATTTTTCTGGCATCCAACCTTGTAAAAGCATTCTCTTAATCTATTCATTGTCTTTAACCTATGTGGATTACAAAGGGTGATCGTGTAAGTATCAACCATTACGTCTTTGTCTTTATGTTGTGTTGAGACACTTTTAGCCATGAAGGATATTCAGCACCATTCCTGATCCACTGAATAACCAGATTAATATTTAAGTATACATTTTGTCTAAACATCTTTTAGTTGAGCATTGGACTACAGTAATTCATCATCATTTGTGGTTTTCTCATCTTGAATTCTATTTTGTTAATTTATGCTACCTTTATTACCTTGTGCTTCCCTCATTTCATAGTGTTCATGTTCTTCAGTTTTATTGCTATAATCCATCTGTACATTCTCTTTGGCTTCTTCAGTCCTATCTTCCATCAAATCTCACCATTATTTCATAATTTCTGAGTAATTTATTACCTCATTTCTAGCACATATTTTAAACTAAAGTCTAGATTTTATTTAATTTTAGCAACATAATCTCACTCCTAATACTGTTGTTGTAATGGTTTCTGTTATTGGATGGGTTTTTTTAGATTATTTGATAAAAGCAGAATACAACGTGCAGTCCATTAACAATAAGAAAACAATTATGTTTCTACAACTTCTGGTTTTACAACTTTTTCTTTACTTCTACTAATAATGACCAATAGGACTAAATTCACTGCACTTGCTGCTCCAAAAATTTCATTCATTTGTTAAATTTCTTTTGTGAGTAGGGTACGTTTTCTTACTTTTATTTGTTTGGCAATACAAAAAATGAAAAACTCAACATTCACAAAACTGAAGTGACTAAAATACCTGAAAGTATCAAGCTCGCCAAAAAAAAAAAAAAAAAAAAGGTTGGTAAATCATTAACTCTTGATGAATTTTCAGTGTTACTCTAAAACAAACTCACTAATCATTACCTCTAACCTAATTCGCATAAAAAACATCTGGTCATTACGCCACGTACTTATCACGTGACGTAAAAACTCCCTGTGGCGAAGCAATAATACAAATATGGTATACAGCAAAAGGTTTTACTCAATAAACAAATTCAACAAGTAGATATACAAGTTGGTGTAAAGAAAATCACGCCACTTGTATTTTTTTATTCCATGGATCATCTACTTTAAAACTGGGCGAAACTAACGATAACTTGTTAAAATAGCAAATGAGTGTTCCACATCTCTCTCTCTCTTTTTCTGTCCCCCGCTGGTACAGCGGTATGTCTTCAGAATTACAACGCTACAATCGGCGGTTCGATTCCCCTCGGTGGACTCAGCAGATAGCCCAATGTGGCTTTGCTATAAGAAAACACACTTTTTTTCTTTTTTTTCACTATTATGTGAGAAAAGATAATTGTTCGTCCTACAAAGTATACAATACCACAACTCATAACATGAAACTCACTTGTAAGTTGTTTTCATTTAATACTTCATCTAGCATTTAGTAGCAGTAAACTTCACGCTAATTTGCTTACCTTTGAATATGAGTTTCAGGCGGTGTTCTACTTTTCAATGTATAAAACACTGAATTGGTGCTAGTATTAACGTTGGCACTAGTAGCAGTACTGGAACTTTCCGTAGATCTGATAAAATAATCGATATTAGGAGATGCTACCTGCGACTCCAAGTCAAAGCGCTGATGATCATTTAGATCATAATCTAGATCAATGCCCGATTCGTTGGTTGAGGATGTCATTTCGATAAGAAAATTAACAAGTAATCAACGCTTAAACGAGTGTGAAATTCCGAGAGTTTATGGATAAATTAGAATCTGTTTTAAATCAGAAAGAGTTCTCAGTGACGCACTTATCGTAAGTCGAGAACAATCACTTGTACAAAAATTCCAGCCTCTGAACGCTTAATTACAACAGCATGCGCAGATTGTCCAGAAATGTCGCTACACCATTGGATAGGCCATGAAGAAGCCAGAAGGATAGCTTTCATTCAATTGGTAAGAAGTTTAGGTGACTCATTAAAGGGATAACTTACGTCATCTCGGCAGAAATCATCTACGAACTTTTGAAAAACGTAAAGCTACTTTCGTTCGGTTTAAAAACAATCATTAGTAGTTCGTATGTTTGTCATGAATAAAATGTGGAAAATTAAACTTATTTTTCTAATAATAAAACACATATCACTTGACTTAAGTACAGTAACACACACGCACACAGAGATGCACATATATATACACACACATACATACACTTAGTTAAACTTTTATTGGTACTACTGTTTTTCAAAACAGCATTTCCTTTTGTATTATAAGTAAGACTAAAATCAGTATGTGTTAGCATTAAACGTTGGTATTTCGTTGTTTTTAAGTGGTTTTGTAGGATCAGACGGTAGAAGATATGCACTCACATACTTTCTGTCATCTGAAAAACTTCAAAGTAAACGCTTTAAGATATTGAACGTTTTACCATAAACTTATACATAGGTTTGATTATTTAATGCTCTAGGGACTAGGTTTTTAAGTATACGCAGATCTGTTAAAAATAACATATTGTTTTTCGACTTTTTAAAAATATTATCTGTATAACGTATGCTTACCTCAGTGATTCAGTGGTTTTGTACCGTTATTACTGTATGGTTTTAAAGAATATATATAAACATAATACTATCTGTTGTATGTCCATGTAACTACTTCGCAGAGTATGAATGGATCTCCACCAAATTTTGTATGAAGGTCTGTTGGTCTATGAGAAAATACGAACAAATATTCATTTCTGGGATTTGCGGATTTTATGGAAGTTTTTGTTTTTTACCACTACTTCAATCTCTGTTGATGAATTTTTACCAAATGTGGAGGTACAAATTTGAGGTTTCACGTTTTCTGTTTTGCTGTTTTTATATGCGTTTTTATTTGTTTTTTTTGCAATTACATTAATGAAGCAACTTATCATGTTCTTAGATAATCTTTCATTAATTATGAATTTACATTATTTCTGTCCAGAGGGTGGGTACTCCAGCTAGTTGTTAAAATGTTTCGTCTCGTGCTAAACTGTCTATAGTAAAGGAAACACAAAACAAACGGAAATAGTACCTGTCATCTCTGAGCAACTGAATTTATGCAGTCAATTTTAAAACAAATTTGAATACTATAAACGGTTTAAGATGAAATTTTGACTGTTATAGAAACGATAATGCTGTAATAAAACTTTGCTTTTGTTAATACTCTTACAATTCTGTTGCAATGGCGTCGTGCCCATAGGCCATGGAAGGGCAAGAACACACCATCCCATGTGCTTTTCCTGCACTGTTTTAATAATCCCAAATCCATGTATAAACATTTGATTTAAAATGTTCAAAATATTTGTTTATGTTAGAAACCAAAAACTTAATTAAAGTAAGAATGGGAATTTAATAACATAAACAAATTAAAAGTTATTCCACTTATTACTAATGTTTGTACATTTATCACTCTCAACTTGCCATTGATAACAAAAGTACTTTGTTTTCTGCCCCTTCCCCCAAACCACAACTGAATGATGTCACTATTCTGTTATACAATTATAATAAGGAGTATCGGAGAAATATTATGTTTTTTATATTATTTAGCCACATATTTTTAATTAGATACAATTTAGCGCAGATAGCTCTCGAGTAGCTTTGCGCGAAATTAAAAAACAAAAGAAAGAAACAATTTGCTGTATTTATCATAAGGTTTTCAAAATATGTTTGTGGAAGCCGCACCTTCAGCGCCTTCTCCATTTACTAAGGTTACTTGTATTGGACTCATAATATAGCCAGGAAATTGGTACCCTGAGGTAAACTTGAGGGCTTAAACACTAAAATTCAGGGTTCAGTTTCCCGTGATAAAGCTAGCACATATGACTCATTGTGTAGCTTAGAGCACAAAACAAACAAATATAATATAAGGTCTGTGTGTGTGTTTCCTTATAGCAAAGCCACATCGGGCTATCTGATGAGTCCACCGAGGGGAATCGAATTCCCCATTTTAGCGTTGGAAATCCGTAGACTTACTGCTGTACTATTTCAACTCGACACGGGTAATACTATATTGTAGATTTTTTCTTCTTTTATCTACCACGAGCAACTGTCCCGAAGATATTTATTCCGAATTGTAAGCAGAAAAAAACTTAATTTCATGATGTGACACACCTCTTCAGGTGAAATAAAAAACCTGATTAGGCCTAAATATGTGTTGACAAATGTATTCAGAAAAAATGCAGCATAAAATTTGTAACTCAATACACACATTCAGCTTAGAGATGCAGTTAGTAGTTTTCAAACTCAGTAACAACTGCTATTCTTGAAAAGAACAACAAAAAACTTGCCTGCACAACCGTTGCTAGCAGTCGTAATAGGATTATTTTACCTCCGAAGCCTCTCAAATATTGAGTGTGGATGGATTTGTTCCCCAAAATGAAATTTGATACTTAATGTGGTGCAATTATATCCTTTTGAAAACTGTGGTTTATTATACAAACATTGGGTAGCATAATTTTGTTTTCTTCTGTGAGATATATTGACAAAAAATTGAAAATTAAAAAGTAATCTGTTAATTGAATTATATATCATGTAATGTATACCGTTGAATTAAGTTTTCACATAATAACTACAGAAATCGTCAGAGCATTTCAATGTGATTTATTCAAGGTAAAATTTGTTATTTAACTTATGTTGACATTCAGGTGGAAATTATTAGTTTTTAAATTCATTTGATAACTGAGTTATAATTGTACACGCAACGTGAGAAAAAGAAACAAATTGCTCCGCAATTACATATAAAGAGGGCTGCTTCAAAGAATTACAATATGTGCTAAATTATTTGTACTGCTAGGCCTTGTGTTCTTTGGATCAAAGAATTAAAATCATACATCGTAACTAGAACAATAAGACGTCATGAGATAACCATAGTTTCTTTTTTGTTTTTTTAAGCGAAGCCAACTTGAGTTATCTGATGTGTCTGCACTGAGGAATCTAACCCCAGACTTGAGCCTGGTACGCCTGTATACTTATCGCTTCCCTACTGTGAGACAAATAACCATAATAACGTTATATGTTTGTCAGTTGAATTATTTCATACAATGTAATGTATATTGTCTTAATTAAAGTTACAGGCTCACTGACCTCACTGGTCACTGCTAAAAATATCTTTAAATTATGAAATTCGGGCTGCCAGTCTTCAAGTCTAAAGAAAAATGAAATTTTTTACACTATGTAATAAATTATTAGCAGCACTGATTGTTTATATTCTGTATTTACATGTATTTTAGCAGGTCACCTCATGAGGACATGAAAAGACGGGGACAACACACGTGTTTAGCAAAACATAAAATAAAATAAAACACAAGTCTAAGTATAAAATGACTTTTTATTGGTCTATAAAAGTAATCACACCTTTACGTTTGAAAACTGTAATGGAGTGCAACTGCCTGTTGAAAGAAAAGGAAACAGCGTTTCGGCCTGTATACCGAGGCATTCACATCTGTAGCAAGAATGCACTCGAAGAACTTATATAGAATATATTAATTATTTTTAGTTGTTATACAGAAAAGTTATATAAAGGTATATTCAACCAAAAAGTATAGAATATACTTGAAAACACCCTTCTCTGATCATGTTTACAATTAGGTGTCACTCATCTAGGACAATTATCAATGATTCTGTGCCTGTTCCACATTATATTTGTTTTGTGATCCTACTCGTGTTTAGCAAAGCACGCAATATTTAGAATGTTTATTATACTTCATATAGTGTTCAAGAATATACCTTTAATATTTTCGTGCATTGTGTTTGCTCGTGCAACAAACATTAACTTGGAATTTTATAACTAAATTATTGTTTGTAAATTGAGAAGTGTTTTCTATAAAAATATATATTATTATAACGACCAAGAAACAGTTTTAATACTTATAGTAGACTTAAGTTTCAAACGTGATAAATGTAGCAAAGCGTACCCAATGTTATATGTTATTTATGCCATTACACACCGTTATTATATCAAGCTATTAATTTTCTATCCTTTGTTTTATAATTTTTAGGATATTTGCATAAGTTGCTATTGTATTTGCTTTGAATAGTTTTGGAAAGGTTACAGAGGAATGTCTGGACTAACACTAATGTGTTTACTTACATCTACTGAAAGTATCAAATTCAAGAGCTACGAATTCACAAATGATATAGCGCTATAGCATTAAATAGCCACCACAGTTAAATAACTCAGTGTAAAGAACAAAACTAAAAATCCTACATGGATCTTCAATAATATACTCTTAACGTATAATGAGATTATTTAGTGAGGCTGTTAATAATGAAGCCTAACATATTAGGATTTTCAGAGATAAACTTTAAACAGATCACGATTATGATGAAGAGATTTATAAAAGTATCATAATTAAATGTTATTTACTTTAGCAACAAGAAAGGGCAATTTTCTTATATTGTCAACTTAAACGTCATCAATCAAATTTTATTAAAATACATTTAAAAATGTCTCTCTTGGCACTTAAGTTTTGAACTGTAAACTACTTATCAATGCACAAAACCAGAAAAAATATATAAACAAAAAAATTGTGATTGGATTATGAAATAATTAATGTCTTAAAAATGTACCAAAAATATCAGTGTTTGATAACCATTTCACTCATCATTACAGAGACTGAATGTTGATTGAAGGTATGTCAAATTATCTATGTTGTAGTTGAGACCTCAGTGTTCGAAACCAAGACTAAGACCTGAGGGCTTGAGACCGTAGGGGTCGAGACCAAAACCGAGACATTGTAATAAATTACACAATTAAAAATAAAGTAAAAGAATAAAAATCGCATGCATCAATCAAACTTTATTAACATTTTAACACCAAAGTTGTTCTACGAAAAAATAAAAAATAATGAATGAATAAAATAATATAAAAAAGTTAGCAAATAAAACTAAAAGAAAAGTATTGTTTTTAAAGAGCTTATTATTATTTATTTATTTATTATGCCACTCGATTCCATGAAGGAACATAGGGCCGCAATCGCTTGCGGATTCATTAACAGGCTGGTTTTTTTAAGTGAGCCGATTGTTAGCCTACTGCACAACCCCCAACCAGGAGGAGAAACCTGAGCCGTCCCTAATTTTGCAGTGTAAGACTAGAGGGAAGGCAGCTAGTCACCACCACCCACCGCCAACTCTTGGGCTACTCTTGTACCAACGAATAGTGGGATTGACCATCACATTATAACGCCCCCACGGCTGAAAGGGCGAGCATGTTTAGCGCGACTGGGATGCGAACCCGCGACCCTCGGATTGCGAGTCGCACGCCTAACGCGCTCGGCCATGCCGGGCACAAAGAGCTTAGGGTGTCAGTGAATTTTTTGGAGGCGAATAGTATCATAGCAGATCTACTAGACATGTTGAATATAAGGGATAATTGTTAAAATTTAGCATAAGAACGTGCACCAGATGAAGAAGTTCATGCAAACTTATAAGAAGCTTGGGTGTTATATAATGTATAGTAGTTATTATTTTGGAATAGCTCATGTTACAACTGCGTAGTGCCATACAGATAATATGGCAGTTGGTGACGTAAGATAAAATAATGGAGGCGCTATAAACATCATTCCAAAATTGTAATACCAACTACTAAGGAGTTTTACAAGTAAAACATCTCTGATGCTATAGAGCGCCACGTTGAAACAACTGCGAAATCGATATTTAGTACTTAAGAATCCTGAGTATATCTAAATACTGGTTAAACGTCTAAATTTATCTGGTTTCCTTTTCGAGACCCGTAAAGCATCGAGACGCATACGTTCGTAGAGCGAAACCTTTCGTAGGGTGGTATCAGGCCTAGAATACTGCAAAATACAAGATTAGTAAACAATGTGAACGTTTCTAATTTCAACTTCTTACAAGATACGAACGACAATGCCACGATGTAGGTGAGAAATTGTATATTTAGTTTTTTTGTTAATAAGCCTAAAGCTGTACAGTATAGCTCAGAAGTATAATTTACTTAACTCCTCAATGAAAACAATTGCCCCATTAGTGTGCTGAGTACATTGATCGTAGTAGCCTTAGGCTTAAATTATTTTTTAATAATTGATGAAATAAAATGTTTTGAATACCCCACTCTTATGATTGCAAAAATTAAATAAACGAACAATAAGTTCGTTTTTTTATATGGTTTTTGGTACTTTTGTCAACGAAATTGACATGAACGAATATTTTGGTTGCACGACGATTCACGAAAATCTGTATTGATTATTCCCATGACTGTCGCATGTTAATATACAAATCCGTTAACTGCAAGTTACCAATTAGATAAAAACTGGCCCGGCATGGCCAGGTGGGTTAAGGCGTTCGACTCGTAATCTAAGGGTCGCGGGTTCGAATCCCCATCGCACCAAACATGCTCGCCCTTTCAGTCGTGGGGGCGTTATAATGTTACGGTCAATCCCACTATTCGTTGGTAAAAGAGTAGCCCAATAGTTGGCGGTGGGTGGTGATGACTAGCTGCCTTCCCTCTAGTCTTGCACTGCTAAATTAGGGACGGCTAGCGCAGATAGCCCTCGAGTAGCTTTGCGCGAAATTCAAAAACAAAACAAACTAATTTAAAACAAAAAATTATGGAACCAGTTCATTTCTTCAGGCAGCAGTTCTGATGCTGAAAAGTCAAGTGCGAATAAAAATACATCCTTATAGTATTAATTTACACAGAAAAGGAATGAAAATGTCAACATTGTTTTTATCGGGTTGTTCACGGTATCCAATCGTATAAAAATGTTTTCTGATTATGTTTAAGTATTGAGAAAAAGAGGATAAACAGAAGCAGTTTACACAGTAAAAATGTACAAAAAGACGAATTACTAGTGAGTTATTGGACAAGTTTTTCAGCAACAATAGCGTTTCATCTGGTATACAGGTTCGTAAATAGCAATACAGGTAAGATTTTGCAATAAATCATTAATTTACAAGTGAAATCATATATATATCGAGCACAACGATAGGTGAAACATTTGGAAAACTTATGAAATTACTTACTTGAAGTAAATAACTTGTATTTAGACGTTACTTGCCCATATAGTAATTGTCATGTCTAAGTATACGTAAATAGTCACAATAGCAGTTTTGTAAGCACACAAGTAAATAACTAGTGTATTAATATGTATATCTAATTGCACGTGCATAACCAGTATGGATAAACGAATAATAATTCTGTAGAGCAGTATTATTTGCAAGTAAACATAAGTGATTTGTATAACAATAGTGCATGTGCATGATTAATTATTTGCTCGTAATGTTAGTTTAGCACTAAAATTTTATTTTAACATGTAAATACCTAAAAAATATGAGAAAACTACTGTGTGTGATATGGACAATCCATAAAAAAGTCCTTCCCCTGAAAGGTAATAACAGTATTGAACAAAGAAAAAACAGTAGTTGTATAACAACAACTTGATATTTTACTTTAACAAGCTATGTTATGAAAGTAATTTAGGATGAAAAAGAACACGGTGCAAGGTTTTAGGTAAGATGTAATTACTCTATTTCAAACAATTGTAAAACGTACGAAAAAAATTATAATTTCATTTCATACACAAAAGATTACGACGTGCTATATAACTAGAAATGGAAAACTATTTTTCTAAGGTTTATTAATTTATTGTCCTCCGGTGGAACAACGGTAAAGTTACAGATTTACAACAGTAAAATCCTGGATTCGACTGGCTTTTTTCTTAAACATATATATATATATATATATATAAATGAATATATATATATTCATTTAGTTAATCAAAAGAAGAAAATAATCTATCCTTATTTCTGTCCTAATTTCCAGAGTTCACTCACCCAGAATTCAACGTGTGTATTATTTTTGTATCCGTTCGAACACACTCATAGTTCCGGGGAGAATCACGGCTTCGTTGTATATTAAATGGATATGAGTTTAGCACAGGAAGAGAGTAGAATAAACATATTTTAACGGATGAACTGGTTGATTTTCACATCCTGTTTTAACATTCATCTATATTTATTTATTCATTTGACTTCTTTAATCGTTATGTTATTTAGCTTATAAACACGCAGAAGTCTAGGCACATAAGGCTTTTACGTTGTAAACGATACTGACATACATGCACATATATATCTGATTTCCCGGACTTACGTCACTACCCTATATCAGTTTTCTAACACAAATTGTCGATCAGAGATAACTAAAATAAAATCCAAACTTGCATATATTCCCTAACTGTTTAGTGCATTTCCTATACAGTCAACATGTTGATGAAAATTATGAGTGATAACGTTCAACCATTAAAAACCATCGAACGCCTGTCTAAAATTACAGCCACAACTTATAAAATATGATAACATTTGTAAAATTATGTCATAACGATCACAGATTTATTAACCAAAACACCTTGTTGGTGAAACAAGTGATCTGATTAACTGACATGCTACAAATACGAAAGTATACGTTTCATAAAAAGTGTGAAATATGTTGATATTGGATAATTATTATCACAAAAAGTGTGAAATATGTTAAATGTGTTGATATTGGATATTATTATCACAAAAAGTGTGAAATGTGTTGATATTGGATATTATTATTACAAAAAAGTGTGAAATATGTTGATATTGGATATTATTATTACAAAAAAGTGTGAAATATGTTGATATTGAATAATTATCATCACAAAAAGTGTGAAATATGTTAAATGTGTTGATATTGGATAATTATTATCACAAAAAGTGTGAAATATGTTAAATGTGTTGATATTAGATATTATTATCACAAAAAAGTGTGAAATATGTTGATATTGGATATTGTTATCACAAAAAAAGTGTGAAATATGTTAAATGTGTTGATATTGGATAATTATCATCACAAAAAGTGTGAAATATGTTAAATGTGTTGATATTGGATATTATTATCACAAAAAGTGTGAAATATGTTAAATGTGTTGATATTGGATATTATTATCACAAAAAGTGTGAAATATGTTAAATGTGTTGATATTGGATATTATTATCACAAAAAGTGTGAAATGTGTTGATATTGGATATTATTATTACAAAAAAGTGTGAAATATGTTGATATTGGATATTATTATTACAAAAAAGTGTGAAATATGTTGATATTGGATAATTATCATCACAAAAGGTGTGAAATATGTTAAATGTGTTGATATTAGATATTATTATCACAAAAAGTGTGAAATATGTTAAATGTGTTGATATTAGATATTATTATCACAAAAAGTGTGAAATATGTTGATATTGGATATTGTTATCACAAAAAAAGTGTGAAATATGTTAAATGTGTTGATATTGGATATTATTATCAGCTCTGGGCTGCTATTTTGAGCTACTCTGCTTCTCTTCAGTGCAACTAAAACCAGAGTTAAAATATTATTTAATAGAGGTTTATATGAAACAAGCTGAGGTTTCTGTCCTTTGCCGGGTTATGAACATATAAAAAATGTTAGAGTGGACGCTTTGATAAATAATATAAAAAATCTATATGGCGACCATTTTCTTTTTCATTTCCATTCATAGAGAATGCTAGTGCATTCTCTGATATGTAAGACATTTGTATGTATGTTGTTTTATAGAAAATGTAATTAAGTTTTGTTTGTTGTTGTTGTTGTAAGAACGCGACGCTTTTTATGAAAATAGTTAGAACTTCAACTTTCGTCAAAAAAATAATAAACTGATTAACTTTCCCCTTGTTCTGAACTATCAGAATTTGGTTGAGATTGGCCCAGCGACCTTGTAATAGTTAGACAATTGATGGACAGACATATATATTTTTGTGCTTTATTTATATAAGCATGAGCAGATATACTTTGTAGTACTATTTAATATTTGCTATAAATAACGTTTAAAAATGAGTATGACAAATAAAAGATGATGAATAACCAACTCATTAGTTGCATACTTTATTTCTTTTTAATGTTTTCAAACACAGTTTACTCATTTTTTTCAGAATGTGTTTATGTAGTTCTACTAGAAAGCTGATATCACTTAAGATTAAACATTTTAGTTATATGAAAAAAAATATTTATCACAAACCCACACAAGACAAAACAACTCCTAACAATATAAACTGTGCCCTTCAAAAACTGTAAGCCCGACATGACCAGGTGGTTAAGACATACGACTCGTAATCCGAGGGTCATGGGTTCGAATCCCTGTCACACCAAACATGCTCGCCCTTTCAGTCGTGGGGTGGTTATAATGTGACGGTCAATCTCACTATTCTTTGGTAAAAGAGTAGCCCAACAGTTGGCGGTGGGTGGTGATGACTAGTTGCCTTCCCTCCAGTCTTACACTGCTAAGTTAGGGACGGCTAGCGCAGATAGCCCTCTTGTAGCTTTACGTGAAATAAAAAAAACCAAATGAATAAAAAACGTTAACAATTACGTGGCAGTGTTTGTGCATGCTTTCAGTAAACGTCTAGTCGATAATCTAACAGACGATGTCATTCTCACATCGTAGTATCTCTCATTTCGTGAAACGTCACGATGTCATTCTCACATAGTAGTATGTCTCATTTCATGAAACGTTACGATGTCATTCTCACATAGTAGTATCTCTCATTTTGTGAAACGCCACGTGATTAAAAGGCGGGTCAAAGAACAATGTCTAAAATCTCACCTCTCCTGCACAGTCATCATACGACCATTTAAAGACAACACGTGGAGACGAGTCTTACCATTGAAGCTGGTGGTGCTAAGATTGAGTGTTGGTTGTGTTCAACCATGTTAGTAGTGTGACTGTACTCCAAAGTCTGGTATGACGATTTGTGAAGTTAAGATAAACTCCGAGCTTATACCCGTAGAGAGCAAGTTCAAGACACTCTAAACCACGTAATCTTCATCCCAGGTTCGACCGTTTAGTTTTAACATTGGGTCAACGGAGTCTACAATTGGAATACAACCTTATTGTGTCTATGCTATAGATAGTTTAAATCGATACGGGATTACAGGGCCAACATATTCCTGAAAAAAAGGTAAAGTAACTATCGCGATTCCCTATCCCGTCGATTAAAAACGGATTAACAACACAGCACCTTGACAAGTTATGTTAAACCACAGCTGTATCTGTTCCCTGGTATCGAGTTCCTGCAAATTAATGAGTTTTCTTCAGATGAATATTGGCAATTGTGACGTAAAATGTTGCTTCAAAGCAATTTCTGGGCGAAGATTTCTTTGTCATATTCCCTCCTCTCGCGTAGTTTGACGATTTGGCCTCATTAGTTACTACAGAAGATTTCCCATTTCGTTTACAATCTGTTACTGAATCTCTTTCAGGAAACGTAGCAAATAACTTAATGCTGCAACACTTATACGGAAAGTTTTTCGTCAAAGATGTCTTAATCCAGGATCATCACACAACAGGATAACTTCCACATGTTCTTACAAGTCTAACGGTGTCCTAATCAAGTATTATATAACAAAAGTAAAAGATAAAGTTGTCGAAACACAAACATAACTCAGTAAAGTAATAGTAAAAGTGGGTCCTGGAAATATTAGGTTGTCCAGAAATAAGTGTCAGAATTTTCACGGTGACATTTAGAAGCTGAATATTGAGTAACTTATCGTATGTTGGTTGGTTTAATCCAACGTTTATCGCTTACAAGATGTCTTAATTGTCTTCTGTTTCAACTCTATTTAGAATAAGTTCCGCAACCCCAAGGCAGCACTTTCGTCTGATTTTCCTCTATTACTTCAAACCTGGACGAAAAGCTACCGAAGCTATACGGAATATCAACCAGGCATTTGGCTATGGATCTATTACTGAACGTACAGTTCAGCATTGGTTCCAAAGGTTTCGACATGTAGATTAAAGTCTTGAAGACTACGAAGGTTGTGGAAGGAAGCTATCCTTAGGTGAAAACACATTAAGGGAAGCAGTTGAGATAGACCCTGGCACAACAGTACTTGAGCTTGCAGAAAAGTTAGGCACAAACAAATCAAGCAGGGGTGTAGGTTTTTTACACCCGATGGGGAGATGATTCTTGCAACCACTTATGTGGACTGTTCAATTTGCAAATTGGTAATCTCCGATTACGTGAACCTGAAAGCTGTAAACATGCAGTCACAGAGTGATCTTGTTGCCACGATACTCCAAGGTTTCCATGTAGGTTTGTATAAGTGAGGTATTGTGAACAGTTTTCAAAATGTTAATAGAATAAACTGTGCACACTGCACAGTATAAGAGATGGCCATTATGCTTGGAAAGGTTACTAATAACTTTCATTGCATGAATTACGTTTTCAAATATTAATAAAATTAGTAATTACCTTTGATAAGTTTATATCTATTGAAAACCTGTTCATGTTGTTTGATAAAAATAATTAAAATGTCTTTGCGAACTCTTGAAAATTACACATCAATACAATTTAGCACATAATTATTCATAATTTTCATTGAAGTAAGATTCATTTAGTCCTCTAGTCTACATGTTCCCAAACATAGACCTCCTTTACGATGATTTGTTTATGAATTCTTTCATAAGCTCTTCTATATTTATCTTGTCGACCTCATCTTTGTGAGTGTAACAAACTGTCACATGGTTGACCTTAACCACGTCTTCAACCGTCTTAATGCAGAAAAGCTGCGTTCACATTCGCAGCTGGATACTGGACATACAAACAAAATTTTCATGAGAAGAAACACTTCACTAAACATCTGCTGGCTTGTTTCATGCATTTTACAGTAAGCATCCTTCGCACCTTTCAGAGACACTGCTTTTGTTGTTCCTTTGAACATAGGCAACTGAAACTCGAGCTGTTGTGCAGAGATTTCTGGATAGAAATTTATAATCGAGTTGTCAATCTTGCCAGATGTGATCATGTTCTCAAGTGCCAGATATTGCCTCAAGTCATTGTTGTCTGCATTAAATCTAGTGGTCAGATGTTCTATGACTGTGTCCACAAATTCAAAATATTGGCTTCTGTAGTAATCTCTAGCTGTTACAGAATGGTGTGCTGAGCCATCACCTGTGATCCTTCTGGGGGGGGGGGGGGGGGGGGAGGTCTGCGAATGCGTGGTAGTTCAATAGGCACCAGATCTAGGGAAGCTACTTTTTTCTCAGCTTCATCAAATATCTTGTTGTAATTTTCCTCTGTTCGCAATACCCGCAATTGCTCAACTGTCATTGCAGATGCTTCAATCATGCCAGATACTGTCGCTGATTTTGCTTGGAATGCACAGTTTAGTTCCTCTAATGCAACTAATGGATGCTGAGCCATCAACGGTCCTAAAACTGTCTTTCCTTTGTCAAATCTGTTCAGCAGACCTCGTGCTTTCACTGCTACATCTGATTTTTTCATTTGCTAATTCAGACAAAGAATCAACAATGTCACTGTAGTGATCATTAGCACATGCAATTGCACATAGGCGGCACAACTAGCGTGTTGGACACAGTGGGCGAATGTATTTAACTGGGCAATTGTGGCTATCTGACGTACAATATTTTCAAAGATTGTCTTGTATTTGCCTGACTTCTGAAGCAAGACATCAAGTTCATATACCCACTGGATAGAATCTCGAACACATTTACAAGCTTCAACTGCATGTTGCATTATTAAATTAGCCTTGTGTGCTCCGCAGTGAAAAAAACAAAGCTGACGGTTGCTTCTCTTTTATTTTTGCCAGGCATCCACTGTACGCACCACTCATGTTATCGGCTCCATCATAAGTTTGTGCTCTTAATCCTGACAGTGGTAAATTGAGTCTAGTCAGTACATCAAGTATAGTCGAGGATATTGTTTCACCAGTTGTATTGGAAACACTGTACAAACCAAGAAATGTCTCATGGACGTCAAGGTTCTCATCTACATATCATACACATATTGCTTTCTGTTCGGCACCTGTAACATCTTGAGTGCCATCAACCATTAATGCAAAGATTTTACTTTTCTGCACTTCGTGTGCTATGTTCCTCAGTATTTAATGGCTGAACATCTCCATTATTTCATTTTGAGCCTGGGGTGATATTAATGTGGTTTTCTTTGACAAGTAGGCTCTCAAATCAGGATCTTCCTCTTGCAGGAGCTTTATTAACTGCAGGAAGTTCCCCTACGTATCAGAATGTCCACGTAATGCTAAACCTTGACGCAGTAAGAAACGTAAACTTCTGAATATTTTGGCTAGACGTCTTTTACATTCTTCCTGCTGCTTCTTTTTCCATCATGTAGCTGGTTAGTCACTGGAGTTACATCAAGTGTACCTTCTGGAGATATAGCAAATCTGTGCTGAGAGGAGGATTGGTGTTCGTTGTATTTCTGTTTTGCCTTTTTCCAGTTGCAAAAACCGGTGGTTATGAAGGTATACTCCACTGGCCTCTCCAATTTCCCTGTAAAAAGGCCTCTATTTTCCGCCGTGGCACAATGAAAGCATATGACTTTTTTAGTCTGATTGCCGAAGTGCAGCCATGGGAACTCATCAAACCACTTGACCTGGAAGTTGATATTTTGAGATTTTGCTTTCTGTCGTGATATTAGTTGTGTGTCTGGATGATATGGCTTTCCACACTGCATTTGTGGAGTGTCAGATTTTTCATCACTGCACAAACTTGTTTCACAACTATTTTCAGACTCGTCCTCTGATGAACATGGTATTTCCTCTGTATGACAAGTTTCTGTTCCTTTGCTTGAGGTTGTTTGATTATCTGCATCTGCATTATCACTTGTAGTACTAGTAACTGGCTTGCAGAACTGTCTAATATCGGAAAGTTTCAGACGCTTGCTTGTCATAATTGGAATTTGTTTCCCAGATGACTCAACAGGCTAAAATACAGTCTTTATTGAAAAACTTTAACGTACAACGAACGAAGATAGAAAAGAATGGAAGTAGGACTAAACTGTACAATGTATTTAAGTCGAACGCCCGAACTTCACAGTGACTACCGAGCCGACTGACCGCCTGGGCATCGCTGGGACAATAATGTGTGCTAGTTACAACACAAATAATTGCAAGTTTCTCAAAAAACACTTAAATAATCACAAATATATTATATTCATGTTAAAACTCATCAAAAGGCAAACACGTTGTGATATAATGTCTATAAGCACGTGTATTAAATAAAAACACAAACAAAAACTAGCAATACAATTCGAGTAGAGGCTTTAGGCCGTTGAAATCGCTTCTTTTGTGCTCTAATTACACAAGAAAATACAATATTTTTACTATCTATGATAACAGAATATATTGTTGTTTTTTTTTTTAACATAAAGAACCAGCACTTTATTAGAAGGCGGTGATAATCTGAAATTTCATGGATTAATGAGGGCCACAAACACAGGTCTAATGAGCCCTGTTGTAAAATCGAGGCTTAGACTAAAGGGAGTGGAGGGGGGTGATGTAGGGCGCGCCTGGATCCTGCGGCCCGAATCTGTCATTAACTGTACACTAAACGTACACTATGGTCAGCGAATTCGGCAGCTAAGAAGAGTAAGGCGTTCGACAATAAAACCGGCTAGACATGCATAAGAACAAATGGCGAAGGAAAACCGCACAATATACGCATAAGATTGATGCAGCTACAAGCTACAAATGGCCTGCCAGATTTAGATCACAGGAGTTTACGCTTAGGAGTAATATTTTCGAATTTCATGCTCTGTTCAATCAGTTGTGATGAAAATTTTACTTAAGCTTACACTACGTACAAGACGTAGGTAGATTCTGTGATAGTGCTTGCAAGCCTTGCATGTATACTTAGGCATACTGACTGATACTTAGAAACTATCGCTTAGATCGAAAAGCTGAGAAGCACGCCTATATTAAAGATGTACATTTCGGCTACTGAAAAAGCCTACATCTAGGCCAAATTATGTAATTCGATTGGTAAGAACACGAGAATCATAAGAACAAACACAGAATTTGTAGGCCTGTGATGCAATAAAACAATTCAACAACCAAACTGTAGCGGGGGGGGATGATTATATGCACCATACCCCCATATAAAATGAAGGGGGGATGTTTTACTCACTGGTTTACACTCTTCCAAATTTCCAGTTAAGAAACGAAATTTATTTCTGGACAAACTAATATCATGATGGTGCCTTTTGTAGGATTCTTTATCTAAATAAGAATTTATTTATTTACAGCAGAGTACATGTCACGTCTGAGAACAAAACGTGATCAAAGACATGTTTCTTGTTACTACTGCGCAATATGGACTTCTGTAGTTTGGTTTTGTTTTTTTTTGGAATTTCGCACAAAGCTACTCGAGGGCTATCTGTGCTAGCCGTCCCTAATTTAGCAGTGTAAGACTAGAGGGAAGGCAGCTAGTCATCACCACCCACCGCCAACTCTTGGGCTACTCTTTTACCAACGAATAGTGGGATTAACCGTCACATTATAACACCCCCACGGCTGGGAGGGCGAGCATGTTTGGCGCGAACCCGCGACCCTCAGATTACGAAGCGCACGCCTTAAAGCGCTAGGCCATGCCAGGCCCTGGACTTCTGTAAATGAGCCAACTAGATGATATATGTAGTAAATATAGTGAAACCAAGTTTTAAAAAATATAGTGCAAAGATCAGGACAAGCTAAACTATTTACTCTATGTTTATATAACGCACTAAAAGAAGGATCATAAAATTGCACAATAACAAACACATCTGCTTACAAAGAATCATTCATGCATAGTGTTATTCATTTACATCGTGTGTTTGTTTGTTCGCTAAGTCATCTCACAGTTTTGAAGTCATAAGAAACCAAACTTGACATACGGATTCAGGGTAGCCATGGAGTGTTACCTTTTTCACATGAAGTAGGCGCATCACCAAGGAAAGCTGGAACGCGCCTGGAAGGCCATTCTGATTTAAATGTTATCTAGGAGTAAATTTTCAGGATATCTGAAGTCGAATATGGAATCACATTCTTTTGTTCTTAGCTCCCCTCGGGATCCTGGAGGCAACATGTATGAACGTGTGTTTACCTCTTCTCACAAGCTAGCGGGACAAAACTTGGCACACATATTCATCTATATCGGGTGGGTATTCCTGATAATTTTTTTTTTTTATGATATGGATCTCTCTTGTTATAGCTATTGAAGCAATTGAAGATAATGAAGAAGCATGGTCAGTAAACTGGGCTCTCTTTGAATTATGAGGGAGGGTCTTTGAACCCCGCAGTGGAGCTCGGATATTTTATGTTTGTAATGATAATAATAAATTGAGGTCTTCCACTTCAGTTCATAATAGAATTTTTTTAATTGTATACGAATTGAAAATTATGACATATACTATGTATCTATCCGCCTTTTGGTTTTCGTGTATACACACACACACACATATATATATATAAATGCAAGGAGAAATTAGTATACCAACACATGTTAACATGAAGTTAACTTTTATTTCCGCGTCTGTTCGAGATGAAGACAGAAGTATATACATGTTTTAAGACAAAAATAAGAGCAATTTATTATAATGAATTTATCGAATAAATAGGAATTACATCGAAATCCAGAATTTTAAATATACCACACTTTTATGTTAGACCACTGTCCTAGTGCAGTATCCCACAATCCTTAGAATACATTTATCAACAATTTTCCAAAATAAACATATTTATAAAGAATAGAACTACATGTTACAATTTGGTGGTAAACGTGTTATCGAAACTAGTCGCTGAAATACCTAATAAAGATTTTACGTTTCATAGTGCCAGAAACGTTATTTTTTCTTTACATTGATATACCAACACAATGTGAATGAAAAGTAATCCATATTATTTTAGAAGATTAAAATAAAAGACATGTAAATCATTACATTTTTACCATAGGTACTATACTGCGGCTTTTTCATTTGTATATTACCGACAATTACTGGTAAAATATTTTCTTAAGTACATATTTACGTGATAATTTCTTTAGATTTTTATTGAAGAAACTCATGCTTAAATACAATTATACTCGTAGAAAATTACACGAGACGATTTCATTTGTCTCTTGTTATTTTATTCTTTGAAATGAACATCTTAGTTTTATGTTCACAGGGTTTTATAATTTTAATAAACACCTTTTTTGTGTTCACTTACCATATCAAGGTTGCTGTGTAACAAAGTTACAGAACAAAACATATTCAGAGAAAAATAAGAGCAATTCATTAGAGCGAGTTTATCAAGTAAATAAAAATTACCTTTGTTTTGTTTTTTAAATTTCGCGCAAAGCTTCGAAAGGGTTATCTGCGCTAGCCGTTCCTAATTCAGTAGAGTAAAGCAACTGGTCATCACCACCCACCGCCAACTCCTTTATCAATGAATAGTGGGATTGACTGTCACAATATAATGCCCCCACAGCTGAAAGAGTACGCATGTGTGGTGTGACGGGGATTCGAACCCATGACCCTCAGATTACTAGGCAAGCATCATAACTACCGAGCCAATAATTACTTTAAATATAATGATCTTTAGAATTTCATAATTCTTTATATTTAGATTCCGAGAGATAATTTTGTTTTATAAAAGGTTAGTTATTTAGAAATTGTACTTTTATTATAAATTCATGGCGTGCTTGTTAAAGAATTAGGAAATAAACTTTCAAAGTAGAAAAAAATAATGTATAAGATACATACTTCAGTATAGGTAATTTTGCAGTTGTGATGCCATTTTTGTTACGAAAGATTGAAACCAGACATGTTGGGGCTCAATTTTTTCTGAAAAAAAAAGAGTCTAACCGATTAAAACTATCTTTCATAAACGAAATATTTCACATTTTATTCCAACAGTTTTGTTATGACTTAACGTCCGAAAAGAAAACCTATTAACATGAACAATTGGTTACTTTGTACTATTGATATAAATCACCGTCCTTAGATGACTGTTGTATATTTGTTTTAATGTGATGTGATAACTAAATACTGATGTAAAATATCTTGTAGAATTCAACAGTTTTTTGATATCGTTTTGGTTTGAAGTTCGCGCAAAGCTACACGAGGGCTATCTGCGCTAGCCGTCCCTGATTTAGCAGTGCATGACTAATTTGAAGGCACCTAGTCATCGCCACCTTCCGCCAACTCTTGGGCTACTTTTTTTATCAACGAATAGTGGGATTGATCGTCACATTATAACACCCCTCGACTGAAAGGGCGAGAATGCTTGGTGCGATGTGGATTCAAACCCGAGACCCTCGGATTACGAATCGAGTGCTTTAACCACCTGGCCATGCCGAACCTTTTCGATGTGGACCCAAGTTTGATTTTAACACCGGTTTTGAAGATTCTTATTAATTAATTAAAAAAGGAAACAACTAACCAGTCACTTATTTTGTTATTACGTAAGATATTAACTTTGAAATTTTGTCAACATATTGTTTCATTATTTTAAAATAAAAAGATGTTTCTCATGAAAGTAAGCGTTTATAAACTAAATTAGTAAGCAGAAATACGAGATTCTGAATAAAAATATTTCGTTGTTTTTCCAGTTAAAAACACACAGTTACTAGATTAAAAGAAAACAAACTATGAATATTGTAGATATTACGAAAACGAAGATTTTACGTTGACGTTAAATACTAATAATAATCTAGCCATTTTATTTTACACTGATTGCCTTTGTTAGATGTACGAGGTCTGTTAAAACAATACGCGGACTGACGTCATAAAACAAAATGTACTTTATTTAGAAGTTACAGGCCTGGGACCCCTTCAAAGTACTCTCCTCCCCAACGCAAACACTTATCCCAACGGTGATTCCACTTGTTGAAACAGTCCTGGAACGCTTATTTTGTAATGTCCTCCAGCTCCTTCGTCGCATTTGCCTTAATCTCGGGAATCGTCTCAAATCTTCTTTCTTTCAAGGGTCTTTTGAGTTTGGGGAACAAGAAAAAATCGCAAGGAGCAAGGTCAGGTGAGTAGGGGGTGAGGAAGAACAGTGATCGAGTGTTTGGCCAAAAACTCACGAGTTCTGAGGGCTGAATTTCGCAGCAACGCGGTGAATCTTCAATTTTTCGGTCAAAATCTCGTAACAAGATCCAACTGATATCCCACACTCTTCAGCAAGCTCCCTGACAGTCAGACGTCGATTTGCCCGCACCAGGGTGTTGATTTTGTCGACGTGTGGGTCGTCAGTTGACGTGGAAGGACGTCCAGGACGCTCATCATCTTCAATGAACTGTCGACCATCCTTAAAACGTTCATGCCATTTGAAACATGCCGTACGCTTCATAGCAATATCACCGTAAGCCGTGTTAAGCATAGCAAAAGTTTCAGTCGCAGATTTTCCAAGTTTAACACAAAATTTCACAGCAAGTCGTTGCTCATTCAGGTCATTCATTCTGAAATCCGCCAAACGAAAAAAATCGCACTTCACTTAAAACCGCGTAGCTAATACACAAATGAAAATATCTGCAATCGGGAAATGGCGTCGTAATCAGCTGATCTGTGCGAACCGAGCGACATCAAGCGGATTCCCCTGGAACCAACTGGAGCCGCGCAATTCAAACAGTCCGCGTATTTTTTGAACAGCCCTCGTATTAAGCTGCAAATGAAAGCTTGTGTGTGTGTGTGTTCGTCTTACAGCAAAACCATATCGGGTTATCTGCTGTCTCTACCGAAGGGAATTGAACCACTGATTTTAACGTTGTAATTCTGGACACTTATCGCTGTCTCAGCAGAGAACAAAACATGCCGTTGGGCCACTGGAAGAGGAAAAGAAGCTTGGGAGAAAGATTGTTTGTTTGTTTTCTCATAACAAAGCCACATCGGACTATCTGCTGAGTTCACTGATGGAATCGAACCTCTGAATTTAGCGTTGTAAATCCGTAGACTTACTGCTGTACGAGCGGGGAACTGGAAAAAGAAGGTAGTTCAATTTGTTTTCTACAAGCAAAGATGCTTAATGATGAAGAACTGTAGCCTCAGAAAATATTTAGACTTTAAGAAAATCACTCAAGAACCTAGATTAATACCAGTGATAAAATCTAGTTAAATATTGTTTTTACTTATTGTGGACTCTTCTTTACTGAAACTTCTTTTAAAAGTAAAGTTTACTGTACAAGATGTATTATACTAAGTATAATTTTGTTTAAAGTATTGTACTCTTTAATAATACGCACGACGATTTTTACATTACAATTTTCATACGAATTCGTATTTGCTTTCCATCGAAGCTTACGACCGTGCTGCCACATGTGAAATGACAACGCAATTACGTTCATGAAAGTGCTCGACTCTTCTCATTACGATCAAAACCTTTGCGACCCATTTTGATTAATAACAAAAATATAGTTTAAATAATAAAAATATCAAAATCATCACATTTTCTTCTATTTTTAGGTGTAAAATTTTAATGTTTCGCCAGTTTCTAACATATATCTGACCAATATTATTTTAACAGTGCTTCTACGAACCTTGGCACCTTGGATTTCGTCTGTATGACAGACTTTAACATACAACATCAGTCCCGAAAGAGTTAAAACTATTTTGAACGTTTTCATGTTCAACTAAACTCTCACACAAAGTTTTACGAAAACAAATTTGCAGATTTAGTAACATTATCGCAAGTTCTTGACTCCCACAGCACACGTGTGGTGTTAACTTATCCGCTCGGCCTCTTGGCTAACTGAGATAAAATTTGTTGTGTTTTTGGTTATTTCTTCCCGTTCCTTGATTTCAAACTAGATACTAATGCCTTGACTTTGGTGTCAGTGGAATAATTGTCATCACCTTGATAAATGATACTGTATCGATTTCAGTGCAGCTCGCTTACAGTAATGTTGGACAGATCATACTGTAGGTTCTAGTTGAAACCCAGACTTCAATCGACGAGTGTCAAAAGCTTGTTCTTCAACTTTCAATCTCTCTTTCACTTCTTTGAATGCCATCGAATAACATAGTAGTGCAAGTATAACTTTTCTATGAATAAATTTCTCTTGAAGAGCTTGTTGCACATCGTTGGCAGATGAGAATAGTTTTGTTCATCAAATTTCTTATAAATGTCGCTTCCATGCATCTCAGGACGGTTGGTATGGGTAATAACACTTTTACTAATGAAGCAGAGAACAACGTTTCGACCTACTTAGGTCATCTTCAGGTTTTGGTAAAAGTGATAGCGAACAATGAAACGGTCCGCAATGACACGTGAGAACTGTTACAATTCTGAATTTTTAAACTTTAAATGCTATTTTCTACAAAACTCTTACGTTCAAATATTTCTTATTAATCATGTGCTAATTTACGTATACTAATTTGAAGGTACGTACATTTTAGCCTAGCATGGCCAGGTGGTTAAGGCTTTGTTTTGTTTTTTTGTTTTTTTTTTTGAATTTCGCGCAAAGCTACACGAGGGCTATCTGCGCTAGCCGTCCCTAATTTATTAATGTAAGACTAGAGGGAAGGCAGCTAATCATCATCACCCACCGCCAACTATTGGGCTACTTTTTTAAATCAACGAATAGTGGAATTGACCGTCATATTATAACGCCCCCACGGCTGAAAGGACGAGCATGTTTGGTGGGACGGGGATTAGAATCCGCGACCCTTAGATTACGAGTCGAGTGCCTTAACCTTAACCACAGGCCCGGCATGGTAGGAGTGTAATAATGTTACAATCAATCCCACTATTCGTTGGTAAAGGAGTATTTCAAGACTTGGCGGCGAGTGGTGATGACTAGCTGCCTTCCCTCTAGTCTTACACTGCTAAATTAGGGACGGCTAGCGCGGATAGCCCTCGTGTAGCTTTGCGCGAAATTAAAAAAAACAAACAAACGTACATTTTATTTTAAATCAATTTTTCTTCCTTTTGCCTTCTAGCCAAGTTAAGAATGTCATTTATTTTTAATTTCCCGAAAATAGCCACGAAGAAGAATAAAAAAACAAACAAATACTACGCGAAAGTATCTTCTTATTGTGTGGAATAAGACCTGGAATGGACCTCAGTAATATGTTGATAATTTACACTGTGAGAATTCATTCAATCAAGAAATATCACATCATTCTATAAAAATACTGGCAGTCATAACATAGCAATAACAGTAGCAGAGTTAAAACAGATACGACTTCAAGAACTGAAATACTTCATAAGGAGTGTAGGAATCAAATTATTGACTGAAATTGACCCACCAGATTTCGACAAAATCCCATATTTGAGTAGAATCTGTATGAAAAACTGAATACGTTACGTTAAACTCGTACTGTGCTGTTAATAATAAACTCAGTAAATATGTCTCAGAAATATGTATCTGAGGTTACATTGTTCAGGTGACAGACAACGATCATGTAAGCATCTTGCTGAAAATACAAATTACTATTCTACGTTATACGAGAACAGCAGGATAAAGATTTGAGGAAAGACAAGTGTATATTTCAAAATTACGTATTTACTCACGACCATGGTTTCGCCAGTAAAGGTGTCATCAGGTATAGACCTGACTTGGTGTTCTTCAGTTCTGTCCTCATGGAATTTCACTAAGTACCGACGGTTTGAAGTTACAAAATACACATCAGCAGAAAGTAGTCTCAATGGATATGAAGCTTCTCTAAAACTGCTGTTCCAAAAATGTAACCAAGCCAAAGTTTTGAAATCGGCATCATAACATAAAGAGCAAAATGAGCAACAAAGCTGAAAACGTTTACTTTTAAAATATAAAATAAAGTTCAATCATTTAATAATGATCAACGACAACTTGTTCAATGGCCGACAGGAATTTATTTTAAATATTCAACATACAATAAAAGTGTCAGTTGAATATGGGTATGTTTTCATATAGCGAAGCCACATCGGGCCATCTGCTGAATTCACCGAGGGGAATCGAACCCTTGATTTTAGCGTTGTAAATCCGTAGACTTACCGCTGTACTATTGAGGGACGTTTTAGATAATCAGTACATGTCCGTTTCACACAAAATAGCAATTGGCTGTTAATAAGTAAAGGAGAAGTCCAATAATTTACACCAGTCCCTGAGAAACTTGACATATCAGAAGGCGATTTATCTGTGCTAGCACTACAATGATCACAAGCTTTCAGATGTGATAGAACAGTCTTGGCGATAAAGATGCTCATGGAACACTCACAACCAGACATAGCCTGCATCAAATCCTCAAACATTTCTGGAGCTGTAGAGCATAATTATCTAAAACCCGATATAATAAAAAAGCACTAAAAAAACTTGGTTGAATTCTGGGGTGTAATAACTGACATTTGAAACACAAATTGTATAGAAGCATGAAAACAAGGTGTAGTGTATGAACCCTCCCTTTAAGAGGGTTCACATACAAACTGTTAGTGGATCGCACATCTTAATATTTTTATTTTGTAGTTTCTGTAACAATGTTTTATACTATTAACAAAATCTCCCACTGTAATACTTTCGAATTTGAGCAAACCTACCTAAGGCTTTCTGCGTTAGCAGACCTAATTTTGGAGTAACAGATCAAAGGAAGACTGACACCAACGATATATTTTCATATCATAATAGTTCAAATAGTAATATCTGACTGTCACTCTTATAAGATACTTATGGCCAAAAAGGGCGGAGCACGTTTTATAGTGGTAACGGAACACGAATTGTGGAACCTCACCTCACGTAAATCTCGCTAATTACGAAGATACAGTTACCTTGTTCGTTCTTTAACACTTTCATAAAAGAATACGAAAAAAATACAAGTTATTAATTTACACTAAATTTGTTTAAAAAAATTGGATCACATATCGTTGTCATTGCTATAGTCTATGCGATCATCGTATGATTATTCCATAAATTTGTTGATGCTTCGATATAGATGGCAAGACAACATTGTAATAAAATTCTGGTAATAGAAGTTTAAGAAATGACACTGTTGGTTAAGCACGAATACTGCTTTCTTACCACTACTGATTCGAAACCTGATGTTTAGCGTTTTAATCAGACTTGACACTGAGGACAGCTTAAGGTAGATTTACACACAGACACTAAGATGGCGTTTGAATAATAGATCACATCAGTAATGAAGTACTTGAAAGGTAAAAACCTGCAATACAGTTCCTTTCACTTGAAAGAAACGTTTTGGTGCATTGTCCCTATATTCATTTCATACCGAAATTTAGTAGTTTCATTTAAAAACAAAGAAAAAACATTTAAGAATGTTGACAATAATGAATAACCAACGAGAAGGAAGATACGATTAAATTAAACTAAAGAAAAAACACTTTTATAGATGTCCGCTAAAAGTTTTCAGGGGGTGGGTAAGTAAAGTAATGTGAAATTGTGACGTGAATAAAAGAATTCAGATACATACGCTAAATGAATGAAGAAATAATTCTTATTTTTCAGAGGGTTGAAATGGGAAACATGCGATTGCAACCGATCATTGTTCTATTACGTTTGATGTTTTGCTGCATATGCAGATAAAGAATATTTTGGTTATAAATTTAAAAAAAAAGCAAATTTTGAAAATATGCGACAAGAGCTGTCCACTGATGCCATTAATCTTTATAATGAAAAGTGTAGAATCTACACGGACCTGCAATCGCCGATTCATTAAAAAAATGTATAATAAAAATTGGTAAATTGCCACGCAACCTCCACATTGTATCATAAGCTTTCTCGAGGTAAAAAGTACAGAAACAAGATGTCATTCGAGAAAGGTTTACCCTGATTGACGTTTAAAGTCAAATCAGGTGGTCCATAGTGGAGTGCTGTCTTCGGAACCCACACTGGGTGGGTGAGAGGAGGATGTTTGATTCGAGGAACCAAATAAGATAAGCCTTAACTATCCTCTAAGATCTTACAGAGACAGCTCGTCAAAGTAATTGGACGGTAGTTCAAAGGAATCTTGGGATCCTTCCCAGGTTTAAGAAAAGGGAGTACAATAGCATGGTGCCAAGCATCGGGAAAAGCATTCTCCTGCCAGATCTAGTTAAAAACAATCAAAAGAATAGCAAGACAGCAGGAGAAAGATGGCACACCACCTTGTAATGAATATCGTCAGTTTCAACTGATACACTCCTAGATCCATGACGGGCAAAGTTTAAGTTTCACCAGTGTAAGGGGTGATTATAGTCATAGAAACGATCAGCTTAAAAGGAAAGAGGCGTTTGTTCTGCCCGTGTTTTGATGGCTAAGAAGATGGGAAATGAAGCAGAAGTACTAGATGCATGATAAAAGCTTTTGCCGAGAGTACTGGCGATGGTCTGGGTATCAGCAACTTTTTGGCAATCAGAGAACAAGATTGAAAGAGGAGAGGAGAATACTGGCCACTAACCTTTCGAATTTTGTTCCATATAACTTTGGAACTGGTGGTAAAAGAAATAGTAGAGGTATATTTAATCCAAGATTCCTTTTGGCTTTGATGTCTGACCTGCCGAGCATGTGCACGGGCCTGCTGAACTGCATGCAGTTTATAAGTGTAGTATATCTATGAAAGGTATCCAAAATCCATTTGTGAGCTTTTCTTGTCATGTGACAGACAGGATTCCATCATGGACGAGGATATCGTGCGAAGGTTTTAGGAATACAGTGAGTAGCTACTTGGACAATACAGTCAGTTACTGCTGCCACACAGTCATCTATCAATAGCTTACACAAGATGGCAGGATTGTTCTGAGAGTTGTGAAAGAAGGCCAGTTAGCCTGGTCCAACTTCTGTTGAAACACGCGAGTCAGATGGCATTGACCACGGCCAGTCTCTCTCAAAACGATAGGAAAATGATCACTATCCCGTGGATTACCGTAGACTCTTCAAGAAAAGTAAGTGAAAAGTGAAGGGGAGCAGATAGAAATATCTATAGCAGTAAAAGACTGACGAGGTGCATGAAAATAAGTATAAGAACCAGTATTGAAAAGAGAGACAGATTCTGGTCCAGAGCATATGCTCTACAGCGTGACCCATCCCATTAATACTAGTACCACCCCAAAGGGGATTATGTCCATTAAAGTCCCCCGGTAGTAAGAAGGAGGATGGCTGCTCAATGAGGGCATCAAAGTCTGACTGATGATACGTAGGTCTCTTAAGGAGGCAGGTAAAGAGAACAAATTGTGATGTATGACCCCCACCAAAAAAAAAACAAACAAAAAACAGACGGCTACAGCCTCAGAGGGTGTATCAAGTGACAAGGACAGGGTGGGCACATGCTGATCAGCCAGCAATGCCACCCTATCATGAACTCATCCATTACATGACCTGTCACTTCTATTCAAGAAAAAAAACTGGCGAAGGGTGACTATAGCAGCAGGTTTCAGAAACGTTTCCTGTAAGGAGAGGCACACGGGATGGTGAGAATCAAATCTTTAATGCCATCTAAATTTGAAAATCTCGACAGTTCCACTGGATCAGAGTGGTCATTGTTATTTATGTGAAGGGGATCTTCTGTTTGCGACCACACGTTTTGTTTACTGGTCGAATATATTTCAACCTCCATAAATCTTGCCCTGGGATGGATAGGCAGGTCTCTGTCTATGAACAAAGATTCTAATGACTGAGGTCGTGAATGAATGGCCGATTTACTTTTCAGGGCAGCAGAAGAGGATGGACCCGAGGAAACATTTGAACCTGAAGAAAGTGAAACTGGGCAGTCACTGGAAGGAGTGGTAGGTACAGAGATGGAAGTAGACATAGATACGTCAACTTTCTTAATTATGGAGGGCACAAGATTAAAATGTTTTGCAAATGACTCTGTTGGAGGCACTGAAAGATCTGTCTGCACTCTCACCATGGTAGTGGAATGGAGTGCAGCAGCATATAACTGAGATAGAGTTAGGGACAATAAGTTCCGAGCCTCTGAGTACGTGATATTATCAATAGTCTTTAAGCACCTCTTTCTCTTCTGTCCATATAGGGCAAGCAATAGAGTAAGAAGGGTGTGGGCCACTAAAGTTAACACAGTGTGGTTCGAGGTTGTACTTGTAAGCATAAAAAAATATGATGTTTTTGAGTGAGCACATCACTGACACTGGAAACATCTGAGAGGGTTAGGAATATAAAAGTCCAGATAACCTGCTTTGACTGTCGCAGGAAGACGAGGTGGCGTAAATGTAACAATATTGGTAGGTCCATCTCGCCACGTACAGGAATCCACACTGAAGTGGGCTTACCTTCGGAAAGACATTGAATGGATTGCCTTTGGACGTTGTAGAGGCAGTAAATTTAAGCGAGTTTAAGAGAAATATTTATAACCATGAATGATAAGGGCCAAGTTTTTTTTAAGAAAATAAAGCTTAAAAGATGGAGCAGGTACCTTGTTGTCCTTAGATATTATTACATAATGTCAAACATAGATAAAAGTAAAAAATATATTTAGAAGCCAAAAATTAAGGAGGAAAATTTGTTAAGATCACACCACACACATTTCATTTCTTCATTGGAATGGTGGTAGTGTGAGCTTGGTTAATTATTTTCATATCATATACAAATATTTACTGGCATAAGTTATCAAATGTGGATTTTAAATTTTTTATTGCACACAGCTCTAGAGATAGTTTACACAGAGCAAATACCTCCCCCCCCTTCTGAAGGTTTTACATACAGAGATCCTAAAATATATTTCTTTTAAATCTATCCTGCATGAAGTTTTTACATATGTGCACTTATTTTTATAATACACTGTTAAATAACATTCATAATAAAATTGTTGTAAATAACCCTAAGTTAATCATCATTCATGAGAGATGTATTGATAATTTTACTTAACTGCAGAAAAAGTATTTAAATATTTCTTCTCTAAAAACACAGGAAACTAACCTTTATCCTTCAAGCAAGTATTCAAAATATTATTCTTATTATAAAGCAATCTTATTCACACACACAATCTTTACAGTAAGACTGGAATTAAACAATCACATTTTGTTAAACATTCAAGACCAGAATGAAAAAAAAACATATTTTGAATGTAGTGGAATATAAAAGTCAAAACGAAACTTTCACAGCCCATCCCCATGACCAGCTACATGCAACTGGAACTATAAGTAAAAAGGATTCACCAGATTGAAGCTGATTCATGTTCTCAGACTTTTGTTTTGCCCACAAAATCATTTATATTTTAATAAATTTGCAGGACACACAAAATAATCCAATACTAATTTTATTATTAATTAACAACTAAACACTTGCATACAAATAAGATATGCATACATTACAGTTAAAATACATAACAAATTACACTTGACTAGTTGTATTTCCAAATTATAATTTCAACAGCCAAAAAATGGATGTAACAAACTAATTCTAACCACACTGTTTTTTTCTGTCTTCTTCAAACTCTTCCGTTTGAGTTACTATATCATACATTTCATTTGAAATGTCATTTTTTGGGTCTACTGACACTCTGGGTGTACCACTAAGAAAAGTGTCACTTGATACTGTATCATTCTCATGGTACCTAACAGGAATTATGTTATCATTACATGTTGTTACAGCACTTAAAAACTTTTTTTCATTTTGTCTAGGACTGCTTATAGGTGCACTAGGATTAAAGTCTTGGAGCTTAAGAGGAGAGTCTACACATTTTACTTCCTTCTTTGATGAATCATAGTCTGAAAGTGAAAGAAAAGAACTGACATCATCAGAAGTTTCAACATTTTCTGTTTTTAAAGGGTATTTCCTATTTCTATCTGAAGAAGTTTCAGCCCTGTTCTTATTGGTGAGAAAATTATCATTTTCTAAGTTTTCTGGGGATAAGGATTTCTTTTCTTCAGAACAACCTGAAGAGTCTCCATCTTTTAAAATACATGTAGATCCACTACTGTCACCATCATTATCAGGGGATGACTCATCATCTGAAAGACTGCCATCATCTGTTTCTGAATATTCATCAGATAATTCATGCATTCGGGAATATAAATACTGCTTTAAAGATCTGTTGTATTTTTTGAGCTTTTCATTTTCTTCCTGTAGCATCAAAAGTTTCTGTTGAAGTTGTTCCAGACAAAGCTCTGGATCATATTGTGACAACTGTTTTTCCAAAGCAAGCTTCTGAGCTTCATACTCAGCACACCTTTCTGCCAATTCTTCTTCAGTCATCTGTAGCAGATTCTCAACTCTAATTTTTGCATAGGCATTTTCAAAATCTTCCTCATAAAATGCAGTGTGATCCAAGTCATCTGGTAATTCATATTCGTAGTCAATGTCATGAAAAGCAGCATGTCTAACATTGATCCAACTGTCTGATGCTGAACCTCCAACCAAGTCTTGTTCTGAGCTTTCATTCAAGACATTACCAGAATTTTCAAAACTTTTATATAAATTACAGTCTTCATGGTCATCAATGATAAACTGAGTAGAGTTTTCTGGAGCCTTTGGGACATCTATTGGCCTTATTTGTACACGTTGTTTCTTCTTCCTTCTGCGGCGACATTTACGAGCAGATTTAACGTAGTTCTCATCAGCAGATTCTGACAAATCTTCTTCATTTTTATTCAGTTCTTCCCTTTTCACAATGAAGATATTTTTTGCAGGATCTATAGTTTCCCTTGCTGCATGCATATCTTTTACTTCTGTATCTCCTCGAACTGAAAACTGAAGATAAGAAATGTTAGTAGCAATATACATAAAGTTAACACTGAAATAACATTAAATTTAGTGATACTTTATCTTTCAAAACCTTATAAAAACAGTTAACAATAAAAATTCTATTACCAAGTTATTCTTTGATACCATTTGAACACAGAAATAAATGGCTAATAATATTTAGATAGTATACATTTAATATAAATGTCTGGCCAAAACAGTAAAATTACGTTACTAAGCATCTAATCAAAATTATTCAGACAGACTTACCTTTATGATTGATTGATGTACATTAATAGGTAATACTAATCTTCAATAACATAAGGAGCATTCTTGTATGATATAGACTTTAAACTTTAAATACTACACTACTGTACTTGAATAAATGGGAGAAAAGTGGAAGCCTAACAATTGTAACTTTTTAAATAATTTTTTTGCATTCAATATATCAGAACTAATACAATAAATTCAAGTTCAGTTTCCAACAATGTCCTAAGCACATATAAATTTTAACTTACTAGTTGCCACAGAATTATATTCAACCCTCTTTGAATGACATATAGCATAACTTCTTTATATAATTTAATAAGGGATCTATTGGTCCATATAGGCAGCCCCCATCCACTAAACTTTAAAATGAGAACTGGTTTTCCTCTGAACCTTTTCTTTTCTAATATAATAATGTTTTTCCTAAGTAACAGAGACAAACTTAAAATACAACACTTCAATGACTTGTACAATGGAATTATAACCTCTTTAGACTTGTATTTAACATTTCTGTGTATACAACTTAAAATCCTACCTGTATGCCAGTACCAGCATCACAATGCCTGGATGGCTTAGCAGATTGATCAAGCAGAACATTAAGATCCTTTTCTTCCATATCACTGGTAAAGTTATTCCCACCAAAATTATACACAATTTACATTTTGATATTCCACATCCATTATCATGCAGTTATAATAATTAAAACCCATCTGCCATTCATTCATTTAACTAACCACATAAAATAAAATCCTTTTGTAAAGCAGCAACATTCTCCTTATAGAGAGAAAGAAAAACTCCAAACCTTAACATTAGCATGTTAAAATAATTTACAGACACTCCTCCACCATCCATTTATGGCAACCAAAGAGAGCAAAAGTCCTAACACTGAACACTGAGGTAATTTACTTGCAATATAAATCCAGTTTGAGTGAACTCCATTTACAAAAACCCTTTGCCATTTTTCTAACCAATGAGCCAACCTATTCCTCAACTACAAAAATTTTAACAAGCTTTTTGTATGGAACTTCGTCAAATGTTTTCTGAAAATTCTGACACTACATTCACACCCGTACTCTTCTACATAAGCAATAAACTCTTCAAAGAATGTCAAAATCTAGTGAAGCAATATTTCCCACAGTGAAACCATGCTAATCATTCAATAAAATACTAAATTTTAACTGATTAAACCAACTGTTATTAGGTTTTCAATAACTTCCTACCATTGATGTAAGACTAATAGGCCAATAATTACCTAATTTTCATCACCTCCCTTAAAAAGAAGAGTAACATTAACTTCCAATCATCTGGTACTTACCCACTACTCATAGACAAAAAAAAATAGTGGTAAGGGGTTCATATATCCCATTCTTAAATGGAAAGAAAATTTAAAGCCAATTACAATATTTTAATATAGAAACAATCCAGTTATCGATACACATTCCTTTATTAGGAATGAAAACCAAAAAACTATTACCAAATACGTATTTGACAAATACCATTAAAAGGACATATTGTACATTATGGAACAGAGAAAACAAAATTGCTCAGCAGAAATTTAAGCTATTTGTCATGTATAAGCAGGAATGTAGTGGAGCTGTAGCAACATAGCATTTCAAAATATTTTTCAGCTGCATTATGCTCAGCTGTTAATAATTAGAATTACCATTGTATTTAAAATATTCCCTCATTAGAATTTGTGTTGATTATTATATTATTTAATACTGGATATATATATATATATATATATATATATATATATATCAACTACAAAATGGTTGGTAGAGTTCAGCACAGCTTTTATCACCATTTTACCTAACAAGTATCAAAAGGTGGAGCTGGACAATTAATGTGATTTATGAGCATCTATTAATGTGAAGAAAACCACCAACTAATCAAAACCAGTTATCATCAGGGTTTTCCATTTTCAAACTATTTCAGTAATTAAGTATTGATACTATGATTTTATAATTTGTTCACCTTAAACAAAGTTTCACAACTCACAAAACATAAATAAACTAATCAAATTTAGCAGTTTTGATTATTTCAGCTGTCCAAGTCTCAAATAATCAAATTCCACTTATAGTCCAGCTCTACACTGATATAGGTATTCCTTGAAAATGAGGATAAGTTGATATTAAGTCATAGTTAAGCTTTAACATGTACATTGTTAAATAATGTGAACAAACTATATCATGTCAGCACATACACTGTTAACAATTCTTCAAAGATGTTGACAAATGTACACAATATTCATGTCAACAAAATTCCTCAAACTATGGAGACCAACAGTAACAGTTATTTATTACTTAGTCAATAACTTTAACAAAGAAAGTAAAAGGGTTTTTAATGCATTAAAATACAATGAGCTATAAATGCAGCATTACATTTGCACATCACAGTTTAATACAGTGTCAGTTTTTGTTTTCTTAACCACTGCACCCTGTGTATAAAATACCCATGAAGATAATTTATATTCCTTAACATTTGAAAAGGAAACTTCTTTTAACATGTTTTAAGTTAGTTACTAATAATTTTATTCAAAGTAGACGAGTATTTATTAAAATTAGTTTATAACTTAAATGTTGATAATTGGTAATGACAGATTCCTTAATACATTTACAAAACTAACAAAATATGTTCTGTTCATGTTTATAGTAAGATAAGCATCAAAATTAAAAAGGCAGTAGTAATGCAGTTGTTTTAAAAAATTATATAATTTCACAAAATTTAATATCAACTAGTTAATTCAATGCTATAACTTTTGTTGATTATTTATAGTAAATACATTGATTAAAACTTTGAACACTTGAATGTTTTTAATTAATACTGGTTAAAAGGGTCAGATAAATCATTGTTTATTCTTTTAACTACAACTTAATCTGTTTATGAAATTGCAAGTTTAACTTTATTTGTTGTTGGCTCGAGACAACTTACGACTGTAATCATCACATCAGGAGACTTATTTACTCTGAAGTTTGGGTAAATATTAAACATGTTTTTTGTGCTTGGACTCAGTTTTTTTTGTTGTTGTTACTAATTTTTTTTGTATAGGGTCCATTAAGAAATCCATTAAAATGCATCTGATTTGACCAACATATCTATGTGAAATAATGTGAATTTCTGTTTCATTCCATATCTGCTAGATATGGATGGATTTATTATGGGAGAAACTTGTTTTACTTTCCCAAAAGGGGGTCTTCTTGATCATTTTGCCTATTACTGCTTTGGACATGTGGACAGCTTTTGCAACTTATCCTTGTGCAAGTGAATTATCACCTATTACAAGGCATTATACTTACAATATGCAGAGCTAAGTTGATTCATATTCTTTGTTTTCCAATGCCATTAAGTACAAAGAATATCCTGTTTTGGAAGTTAATCCCCCAATCTCAAAA
The DNA here is from genome assembly GCF_004210375.1 of Tachypleus tridentatus. Lineage (NCBI taxonomy): Eukaryota > Metazoa > Arthropoda > Merostomata > Xiphosura > Limulidae > Tachypleus > Tachypleus tridentatus. The sequence goes on along the minus strand of NC_134837.1, from coordinate 102,057,592 downwards.
AACTGATAAAAATATAGGAACATTTTGCAACAGAAAGAGCTTTCATACAAACTCCCCCCAAACAGTCACCTTTCAATGACAAATTTTTTGTGAAACACCAAACAATGAAGTTTTTGTAAATTTAACTCCACAATATTACTTGCTGATTTGCATATTCAAAAACATTTTAATGTAATGTACACTTAACCCTCTGCAAGATAGGACTGATACAATCACAGGATACTATAGAATAATACTTGTCATGCTTTCTTAACCCTTTCACAATGGGCTTGGTATAGTATTCACAAATTTGTATACACATTTACACATGTTAACTATTTATAGTGTAACTTTTTTAGTAAAGATTGCAAATGTTTTCTACACAGCAAAATCAAATATTTTAATAAAGATTTGTTTGTAGAAATATTTCATTACTAGCCTGAGTTTGACTTATGTTATGATTAAAATAAAACTATTCTTAATCTCAAAATTTCATATTTGTGTAATCTCTTAAACCTCCTAAATATATTATTTCAAATGTTTATTTTTTAGAAAGACTATTTTCTCTACCTTAATTGTGTATCAATTTGACCGGCCTCATAACCACCATAAAAAAAAAAAAAAAAAAAATCGGACTGTTTTTTTTGTTTTGCATTCTAGAATGACTAGAAATTATAACATCAAAATACAAATGTTTAGTCTATATCTCAGAACAGTTGGTATGGGTATTAGCACTTACTGATAAGGGGAGAACAATGTTTTGACCTTCCTAGGTCATCAAGGTTAGGAAAGAGATAGTTTAAAAATGACTTGTCGGAAATGTCTTAGGGATGAAAGTATAAACGTGCATGGGATTGTAGGTGGATGCTAGGTTATGAATTAGTATAAAGATGTTCCTTTATATTGGTTTAATTTTGGCTTTAGTTGCTGTACAAGTAAGGTTTCTTTGATTTTGCACTTGTTCATATTTGTTTCCCAACTTAATATCTAGGCGTTTTCTATGGTTATATTGTGTTTACTTGATTTGCAGTGTTCAAAAATTTTTTTTTTTTCTTCTTTGAATTGAGTACCCACTTTTCTGCTCGTTTCTCCAATATAGCAGTCATGGTAGTTATTGCATTGTATTTTACAAGTTTTGTTCGTGTTGGGTTTGTCAATGTAGTTTTTACATAGTATGGATTGTAGTTTTGTACCTGGTTTTTGAATAAATTTGGTGTTTACTGGAATGTTGTATTTCATTACAAGTTTTTTTCCAAATGTTGGCTATTTTTTTGCTTATGTTGGGAATGTATGGTATGCAGCAGTATAAGGTTTTGTAGTTTGTTGTATTTTGGGATTTATTGTTGGTCCAGGTGTGTGCATATAATTTTTTACGTTTTTTTTGAGAAAATTTGTTGATGAAGTGTTTTATTTTGTTAATTTCATTGGGTAAGTATAGTTTTGTGGCTGTGTTATTTGGTTTAATATACTGAGTTTTTGTTTTGTTTCACGTGCTGAGTCCCATGGAATATATAATCCAGTGTGGGTGATTTTTCTGTGGATTTCTGTTTTGAATTTGTATCAGTTCTAGTAATAGAGGTTACAAAATGCTGTTAGGCTAGTTTTACTCCTATTCACAAATGAACTTGATTTGGGGTGTACTAAGTTAATGTGATTGAAAAACTAAGCACGTGTTCTGTATATACGAATCCAGCAATTGTATCATTAACATGTGTACCAGTATAGTGGTGGGCATAAGGCTGAATTGATTGTGTGAGGTTCAATCTGTCACAAAAATGTTAGCTAGAACAGGTGACATGGGATTCCCCATACTTAAGCCATTTATTTGCAGGTAGTTTTGGTTATTGAACATGAAGTTAGTTTTGGTGGTAGTGAATTCTATAAGGGTTGCTAATTGGTTTCTGGGAATGTGCATCAATGAGTTGGGGTCTTTGATATGAAGTTCTAAAGCTATCTTGCATGCTTCAGTTGTTGGGAATTCTGTGAAGAGGGAGATTACATCAAAACTGACCATTAAGACTATGATATAGTTGATTGAGAATATATTTAGTCTTTGAAAAATAAGCCAGCTGATGTTACATATTTAGAAAATGTCCATGCTATATATTTACTGAGGTTGTAGTTAAATGATTCATTGGTCAATATTATGGGTTGTAGTGGACAATCAGGTTTGAGGGTACTGTGTAGTTGTGGTGTGCGAGTTGTTTTTTCATAGGTAAGAAAGAATGTTTTCCGAGATTGTGTTGGTTGTTTTCATTTGTAACAGTATTTTGTTTAATTGGTTTTCACGTGTTTTTGTTGGATTTGTGCTTAGTTTAAATTTAGTGTAGTTTAAATTTGTTTGTATCTGGCAAGATGTTCATTCCTTGAATGTATTCATTTGCATTAATTATTATAGCCATTGCCTTCATCTGCTTTTAGACTTTTGATGTTTTGTTTTAAGTTGTTTATAGAATTAATATCTTTGTGTGAGGTTGGTTTGCAAGATTTCTTTTCTGTAATATAAAATCACATTTTGATGATTACACAATATATGTATACAGATTATTACTATTTAAAACCAAGTTATTGAAATTATTTTCCTCAAAATATAAGAAACAGTAAATAAAGTAGTAAAGCAAACAGTTAACTTTTGCAATAACTTTTGACCTCTGTTGTTGCTGTATATAGGTTGCTGAGCCTTTTAAATTTTTTTATGCATCGAGGATATAAAAATTTTAAAAAAGCGTATATATGCATATGTTGGTGAATAACCAAAAAATCAAACTACTATATGGATATTATAGAATTCTACTATAATTTATCAAGCTTTCTAATTAAACTACGTTTGGGTCTTAAAAAAAAAAATAATAATAATAATGAAATTTCAATTAGACTAACAACAACCCACCTCTTTGTAATCTTGGTTTGAAGGAATGTGGTAGTCTTAACAAATTTAACTAGGGGGATAGTTTAAGCTGTTGATTGGTTATACATACATAAATTGAAGTGTAAATAAGGGATCATTTTGAAAAACAGAAAAGGGTGAACAGGGCCACAGTTTTTGATTTGGTATGCAAGTCACATCTCAGCAAAATAAAAAGATACAAGGTTCATATTTTATATTCTAGATCATTAAAATTGGTAATTTGAGTTCCTATTTTGTACGAGACTATATACTTAGTATTTCGGAGATCACAGACATCCAATTTGAACCAGTGCTGCACTCAAACAAAAATCAATATTTAGGTGTGCTATTTTAATATTTACTTTTAAATTAAGAAAGTAACTAAGGTATAATACTAAAATCTGAATGATAATATACAGCTTAATACCAAACCTAAGTTCATAAAATAGTTGTTCAATGAAATATTAAATGCAAGTCAATAAGCAATATAACATGGCCTTTCACTCTCAACTAGTCATAACAGGATTAATGTTAGCAGTTAGGACACTAGGAATTACACAATATTTTCTATAGCTTCATATACTTTGTCAAAACATGCATTTTTCCTATCCCATTGTTATCACGTTGTTAATTTATATAAAATTCAGCCATTTTCAATTTTACATCATAATCAAATCTCAGATTCTGAACTGATACAGAGTTTACACTTGAGCTCAACTTAAGTTTTGGAAACTAACTGGCCACTTTGGACTTTCTGTTATGGTCAGGATGGTGTATGCTGCTCTTGGTAGCAAATTCATAAAATGAACAAAACTATGTTGGAGATTGAAAACTTTGCTGAAAACAAGACTGGGTGGCTCTAACATTAGACCTACTGTTAGTTTTCATGTTGACATGTCTTAATTTGGACATTTTTTAAAGATTTGTAATGCGGCACTTATTCTGATAGAATTCAGGACATATATTTTATTACAATATCTACAACTGATTTTTTTTTCCTTCTTACCATAATAATTTTTATTGTCACCCATTATTGCTGGATAACTGAGTACAATTCATCTAAACTTGCCAGATTCACAAAAACTACAACAGTAGAAGCAACTTAAAAAACAGCCATTCTTGTACACTTACATTTGCACACAGAAATGATTTAAGATGTTTGCAACTTTTACTGTTGACATACTGAAAGTTGTTATAAATCAAGTAAATGCAGTGAAAACTGGTCAGAAGAATAAATACCTCTATGGAAGGTGGAGTTTAGGGGACATATTCCCCCCAAAAATTTTTGATTTTGTCTTTGAGTTTTGTGCAAAGCTATACAAGCTGTCCCTATTTAATAGTATAAAACTAGAACGAAAGCAGTTAGTCACCACCCACCACCAACTTTTGAGCTACTCTTTTACCAACAAATATTGGGATTAAGAGTCCCATTATAATACCCCCATGGCTGAAAGAGCATGTTAGGTGTGACAGGGATTCAAACCTGCAAAATTTTTGAAATTTAAATGCTTTAAAATTGAATCTTGGAGCCATTTTAAAATATGTATACCATATATGCACAACATAATGTATCGAATTAAAAGAAAAGTTTTAATACACAACTTGAACCTGCACATGCTAAGAAATAGTGGCCAGGCAGTTGCCTGACTGGTTGGTTGATTTAGTATTTTATGGCACAAAGCAGCTAGGCTATCTGTACCATACATCCAGTAAAAAGTTAAAACTAAATTTAGTACAATTAATAAAAGGAAATTAAGGTAAAACAAAACAAAGTGAAAACAAACAAATAGCATAAAACCAATGTTTACACCTAGTCTACAATGTTAAGAGAAAAACTAGTCATACAAGTTGTAAAGGACTTTCTGTAGCATAATTATCATAACTCACCAGAAAGACTAACAGGTACAAAAACCACCGTCAGTCACCTGAAGTTTGCCTTTCCAGTCCCGATTCAGTTATTTTATGTCATGTCAATTTTCAAAAGTAATAAAAGTTTTAAAAGACTTTTAGCAAAATTTTAATACCTCACCAGGATGACTAAACGAGTAGTTCAAACAGCAGCATTAGTCATACAAAGTTGGCCTTTCTAGTCCATGGTTTTGACTTATTTGACATTACAGCCATTTTCTAATTTCACATCAAACTAGATGGACTTCGATTCTTAAAAGGGAATCTCATTAAAAAAGGTCTAACATGAAAAAAAAACAAACTTACATAGCATTAAAAAAAGATTAATAATTTTTAAAAACATATCCAAGGTGGACAGTATCACCATCACCAATAACACTTTCTAATGTTAAGGGTAAACCTTGGGACAAAATATGTCTTAAAATGTTGCTGTTCTCGAGAATCATACATCAATTCCAGGTAAAAGAAAACGACGAGTTAAAAAACTTTGACCAATGTGTAGCCTGATTAGAACTAATTCCTCTTTCTGATCCTTATGGAAGCAAAACGGGCAAAGTCCAATATAGGGTTTTTATTTGGAACAGCTTCTTAACGCGTTGCTCACTCCAAGTTGACTGCCAGCTGGCACAGAGCCGAGCTTTGAATACAGGACCATAGTCCATGTATGGAACAGGCACAACAGTGATAGTGCCAGAGCAGATAGATTTAGCTGCAGTGTTAGCAAACTCACTACCATGAATATCAATGTGGCCCTGTATCCAGAAAAATTGGATAGAAGTAGATGTTGAAGAAAAATGGGCCAGTCGGTTTTGAATATCCACAAGAACATGGTGTGAACTAATATGAAGTGATTCCAGGGCCAGTAAAGAACTAAGCGAATCAGTATAAATAGTACAATTTGAGTACTGCTTAGCTTCTATGATATCCAGGGCAAGAGAAATGGCATACAGTTCAGCAGTGAACACAGAAGCTGTAAAGGGGATTCTGTGTTAAACCACAAAACCACAACAAACCATGGCAGAGTCCACACACTCACCTGATTATGAACCATCTTTATAAATAGGAATGGTTCGAAAGATGTTCGGCAACTAGCAAACAGTATTTCCAATCAGGAGTGTCTGCTTTTCTCAGATGACTTAAAGACAGGTCATATTTGGGGACAGTAAGAAGCCATGGAGAGATGGGCTGACCAGCAGATGCTGCAATGTTATCCAAGGACAGACCCAATTTTCGCCTGGATACAAAGGCCAAAAGGAGCAATGGCAGAACGTCTGTTCTGAAAAAGTATGGCCCACTGAGGAAGGAAAACACAACCCCAGGTGGGATGCTTTGGTAAGAAATGAAGATTCAAAGCATATAGTAAAGACAGTTGCAAATGGCAGAGGTGCAAAGAAGGTTCAGGAGAATCTACATTTTAGCTCTGAACTGGGGAAGTGCATAAAGCTCCAGTGGCAAAGTCCAATAATTTTTATACTGAAAAGTGCGACATTCAAAACACAGCCCTGAGGGACTCCATGTTCCTGTAGAAAAGAACGGGAAAGTGTCGAACCCACATGAACTTAGAATATCCTGTCAATTAAATATTTTTTAATAAAAGTGGTCAAATGGCCACGTAACCTATATATATATATATGGAGGTCTCACAAAAAGGCCATACCTCCATGTTGTATCATAAGCCTTTTCAATGTCAAAGATTATTGATACAAGATGCCATTTGAGAGAGGCTTCTCTGATTGATGTTTCAAGTTGAATCAGGTTGCTGGAACCCACATTGGGTGGGTGAGAGGAGGATGTTTGATTCAAGGAACCAAACAAGATGGGCATCAACCATCCTCTCTAAGGTCTGACAGGGACAGCTCGTCAAAGCAATTGGATGGTAGTTTGAAGGAATTTTTGGATCCTTCCCAGGCTTAGAGAAAAACAGGACAATAGCCTGGCACCAGGCATCAGCAAAAACATTCTCCTGCCAGATCTAGTTAAAAACAATCAAAAGAAAAGCAAGAGAAGCAGGAGATAGATGGTGCAGCATTTCATAGTGTACATCATCAGGTCCAACTGATGTTCTGCCAGGCTGATGAAGGGCCAGTTTGAGTTCCAACAGTGTAAAGGGGCAATTATAGTCACAGAGACAATCAGTTCAAAAGGAAAGAGGTGATCACTCTGCCAGAGTCTTGATAGCTAAGAAGGTGGAGGAAGAAGAAGAAGTTCTAGATACCCAGCAAAAGCTTTCACCTGGGTATCAGCTACTTCCTGGCCATTAGAGAAAAATTGAGAAGGGGACAAAATTATATTGCTCACTGACCTTTCAAATCTTGTCCCATATGACTTTGGAACTGGTAGTAGAAGATATGCTGGTTGCAAACTTAATCCAAGATTCCTTCTGGTTTTGACATCTTATCTACCTAGCATGTACCTGCTGGAAAGCAATGTAGTTCGAGACTGTGGGATCTCTACAGAAAGTATTCTAGGCCCGTTTTTTAACCTCAAGTGCCACGAAGCAGGCAGGATTCCATCCCAGACGAGGATATAGTGGAAAACATGTTGAGGTTTTAGAAATACATTGAGCAGCTGCTTGTATAATACAGTCAGTTACTGCTGCAACACAGTTGTCTATTGATGGCTTTTACAGATGATGACAGGACCAAGTTTTGCGAGAGCAGTGAAAGAGGGCCAGTTTGCCTGATCCACCTTCCACTGGGACACACTGGTTGGGTGCAATCGATCACGACCAGCTTCTCTCAAAATTATAGGAAAATGATCACTGCCTCGTGAATTATTGTCAACCCTCCATGAAAAATGGGAAAATAATGAAGGGGAACAAATTGAGATATCAACAGCAGTAAAGAACTGACTAGATACATGAAAATAAGAACAGCCAGTATTGAAAAGAGAAAGATTGTGATCAGATAGCATAAGCTCTAAAGAGCAACCCATCCTATCAATATTAGCACTTCCCCAGAATGGATGATGTCCATTAAAGCCCCTCAAGTCTATGCCAACAACATTATTGAAAATTCTAATATTCAGCTTTGATCACATTTACTCACCTCATGGTCTAATGACAAATTTGAAATACACAATTTGGCAATTCCATCTATTCTGTAGAAGTCTACAGGTGTTGTGTGTAATAAGATATTTTAGTTCTTATCACACTTTTAAATTTAAACAACAAATTACCAGTTACCACTCATTACTGTATTAAATAATGCAGAGCAGTACAATTATTTATCATTCTTACACATACTGTCTCTAAATTCTGAACACACTGAGAAGTTGTACAATGTTTATAAGCCTAGTTAACAAAACTATTACTTTCAGTTTAATGGTAAATTCTCACATTCTACTATTTGTAGTGTTTTTATTGTGTTATCAATATTAGTGATAATAATACAACAGTTTTTAAAAATACTACTTAGGTTAATCATGACGTTTTGAATAATCTACTCTTACAGTTATAAGTTTTAAATTAGATGTAATACATAATTACCTTTCTCGGGTTTGCCTGACTATCGAGATTTCAGCCTCTTGAATATGTTTACAATACGGCAGTCTTCAATATAGATTATGGCTGCCACAGACAGATATTGACTACGAGTACGACCTTAGCAGACTTTCCCAAAACTAAAGGAATTAACAGTGAAATATGAAGTCACAGTGGTTGTTTAAAAATCAAGAGGTCTAGTTATACTGTTACGAATAATAATATAAATTATAATTTAATATGAACATCAATCGATTATTTTCCTCGTTTTTAGTTGTATTCAATTTTTAGTACCATTTATTAACATTGTCCACATATACAACTTTTAATTGAAATATTTAGATAAAATTTGAAATAACGGCACAAGCCTTCAGATTTTGCATCTTAAAAACAATAAACTAAAGTTTAACTTATACTAACATTCAGATATAACTAGCGTAACAGCATTAAATATTATTACCCTTTCTTAACTTACTCCTACATCCACCCTATTACTAGTACACTTACTTAATTACGTATACATTTCGTTTTGTTATATTCAAATATGATTAGCGGCCTCTACAAAGGATTGTTAAAATTAAATTAAGAAATATATGTATGTATTCGACAAAAAAAAAAAAATGTCAGCACATAGTTAATATAATTAACATTATTATACTCAGATTTTTAAGTCAAGATTCACTAATAAGTAATTAAATGTTATAAAATAGCAGTGTAATACGCTTATTAAATTTTATGTCAGTACATTTTAATCAGGAAGGCTTTAGAAATCTTGAATTAAAATATGTGCTCATATTTTGCTTTTTTATCATTACTAAACACAAATTTGCATAATAGACTACGTATGCTCAACGCACTAAGAATATTGAATGTGTGTATTTTTCTTGTAGCAAAGCCACATCGGACTATCTGTTGAGTCCACCGAAGTAAATCGAACCCTTGATTTTAACGTTGTACATTCGTAAACTTACTGCTGTATCAGCGAGGGACAGGAATATCTGAACATAAATTTTAGAGTTGTAAGCCTTTAAACTTACTACTGAGCCACTGGGAAAATTATGTCTGTATTTAAAACATTTTTAAATTGAAATCAATGTGTCTGTAGGCCAGTGTAGTATTTAATGATACCATACGTTTTCTATCTTTCCATTTTAATACAGCATTGTTTAAGATTTTTCAGTTAGTCTGGTGTATACAATTTTGATATACCGCCTTGTCAAATTTCTTTACTTCTTGCTGCAGCAATGTTCTTTGTCATTATCTTTAAATGTATCACATAGCTTGTTCATGCGTTTTCTGGCTCGTTATTTTAGTACATTATCAGTTATTTTGTTATGTGCAAACTGTGTAGTTTTAATATAACACGTGGTCAAAGATTCGCTAAGTTTCTCTCATTTTTCTATCGTAATTCTTTGTGTGTTTGTTTTTTTTATTTCGCGCAAAGCTACTCGAGGGCTATCTGCACTAGCCGTCCTTAATTTAGCAGTGTAAGATTAGAGGGAAGGCAGCTAGTCATCACCACCCACCGCTAACTCTTGGGCTACTCTTTTACCAACGAATAGTCGGATTGACCGTAACATTATACACCCCCACGGCTGGGAGGGCGAGCATGTTTAGCGCGACGCGGGCGCGAACCCGCGACCCTCAGATTACGAGTCGCATGCCTTACGCGCTTGGCCATGCCAGGCCTAAACTGTTTGAATAAAGTATATTAATATTTATATGCTATATATAGGATATAGGATATAGATAATTTTTAATAGCCTTTTCTTTTGGAAGTCCCTCACTGGGACAGCGGTAAGTCTTCGGATTCCCAACTCTCCAATCAAGGGTTTGATTCCCCTCGGTGAGTACAGCAGATTGTCTAATGTGGCTTTACTAAGAGAAAGACAAACACACTTTTTTTTGAATTTCTGTTCTGTTCTGACAATTTGTCAAAAGGTAGAAACAAAGCCGGAAATCTAATTTTATTGAATATTATTTAAAAAGATTGAACTTTTGAAGCTGATGATGTCAAGAAATGAAAAATTTAACTATGCACACATTTTTTAGTTATAACTAGAATGTTTCTAAAGTTTATCGTAAATTTAAATATATTATATGAAACTAAGAAACTTTGAACTATTTTCTTTCTTAAGGCGTTCGACTCGTCATTCGAGGGTCGCGGGTTAGAATCCCATTCGCACCAAACATGCTCGCACTTTCAGCCGTGGGGGCGTTATAATATGATGGTCAATCCCACTCTTCGTTGGTAAAAGAGTAGCCCAAGAGTTGGCGGTTGGTGGTGATGACTAGCTGTCTTCCTTCTAGTCTTACACTGCTAAATTAGGGACGGCTAGCGCAGATAACCCTTGAGTAGCTTTGCGCGGGCCCGGCATGGCCTAGCGCGTAAGGCGTGCGACTCGTAATCCGAGGGTCGCGGGTTCGCGCCCGCGTCGCGCTAAACATGCTCGCCCTCCCAGCCGTGGGGGTGTATAATGTGACGGTCAATCCCACTATTCGTTGGTAAAGAGTAGCCCAAGAGTTGGCGGTGGGTGGTGATGACTAGCTGCCTTCCCTCTAGTCTTACACTGCTAAATTAGGGACGGCTAGCACAGATAGCCCTCGAGTAGCTTTGTGCGAAATTTCCAAAACAAACAAGCTTTGCGCGAAATTCAAAAACAAACAAACAAACTTATCTGGTATAGAAATTTCCAACTACTTTCGTAATATATTATGGGGCTTCATTATTTAATTTCTGTAGTATTACTCATTGGTGTATAGAAGAAACTTTAATACTTGAAATAACCTATAACACTAAACTGCTTGTGTGCTATGGAAAGGTAGTTGATTATCTTAATCGGTTTTCCCATGTGCTTGTTTATTTTGTTCAAATAATTGCTTTAGTAGATTAATATCTGCATACAAAAACGCTCGTATGGTGATTTACTGCCAAATCGAGACCGGAATCGGTACAAGTTCATAAAATTAAAAGAGAAAATATCACAAATCATACGTTACTTGTGTTTTGGCCTCTTCCAGTACCATTCGAAACATTTGAGTAGGACGAAGATAGCTTTCATGTGTAAGATAGAATAATGTAAATACTACATCTATTGCTATTATTTTAAATCTGTTTTAGAAGATATCTTCCTGACCATTTCATTTATTACATGAATGGGCTAACGCATGATATATTACTCATGAAAACTGCTAGCAACTTCCTGTACGATGAAGCCTAGGCTAAGTTTTTGCAAATGTTTGTCAGAATGAAGTAATTAAATACACAAACAGTAGTGGTGTCGAGAATACAGTGAGTAGTCGATTTAGTAATAAACGTATAAATAGCACGAGATCATTATGCAACAGCAAACGGAGAAAGACAGCGACGGGGTAGAGTGAAGTCGCAGCCAATGAAAGGGTTAACATGAAGTTGATTACAGTACAAGAGATAGGCTTAAAGATTAACATAGGCCTAACGTTTAATATGTTAGAGCAAAGCTAACAGTAGAAAAGGAGATAAGAATAATAATTTAATTCCGTCAAAGCACGATTCTAAAGTAAGTTAATCAACCTGAGCACACCTATCTTTTACCAACTGAATCTATTTTCTTATTGGTAAGTTTTTTGTCTGTTATGAGTTTATTTACATATACTGATTCTTCTATTTAAAAAAAATTCTAATACGAGTGCAATAGTTTCTTTTATCAAGGCTTTTCAGTGACGTCACATAGGAACGTAGAATATTTTGAAGAGAGAAGAACAAGAGATTACAGGAAAGGCAGTATACTATTGCAGTAACTTGCGCTAAATTGTAAGTTAATTATAAACATAATACAAATACGATAGAGTAATAAGGGAAAGTATTTCGGCTTGTCAACTGAAATTCTAAAGTAACTAGTTAGGTCTAAGTGGACTTTGGACTAGAAGAGAATCATATAGTATTTATGATATCCCTATGATCTCTATAGCATAAAAATTTGTTGTACATACTTTTAACTTGTTATGAATGTGTGTTATTTTGTAAACAAGTGGAGTGATTGTTGTTCATTTATTGCTGAACTTATCGCTAACAAGTCACAAATTCTTGCTGTAGAAAAATCATAAGCCAAACAAAAATGCGATATATACACCCTTGTGCAAATTAATTGAAACAAATGGTCATTTTACAATATTTTTAGCATGGCGGCCGGTGTAGGCTCGCTGGACCCGCTGATTTCCTTTAATAGTCATTTTTTTTCACACAGATGGCGTCATTCATTAGCTGTGTTTTGCAGTACGGTAGATCAATTTTTGGGATATATGATGAAATTTTGAGGAATTTTACGTCATTCGAAATTGTGTTAGAAAGGCAAGGAGACCAGTCAAAAAACAACTTACCAACTCAATGAAGAAAAAACAGTATCAATGGGGTCTGAAATACAAGAACTGGAAGCAAGAACAACGGAGGAAGGTGTTATTCAGTGACGAGACTCATTTCTTCGTATAGGGTCAAAAAAGTCTGTTTGTTCGCAGATCTCCAGACGAGAAACTTCGAGAATCTCGCATCAATCAGTTCGTAAAACATCCCTTGAAGAAGATGTTTTGGGGCTTTTTCAGCTACTATGGCGCCAGAGGCTTACATATCGTAGAAGGTATGATGCAAGAACCACAGTACATCGAAGTTTTGCAGAGAAGAGTCGTTCCAGAATTGAAAAAGAGATTTCCAGATGGATCTGGCATTTTTCAGCAAGATTTGGCTCCGTGCCACACATCGAAACTTGTGAAGAATTTTATGACTACAACGCGAATAAAGGTGCTGGACTGGCCTGGAAACTCTCCCGACTTAAATCCTATTGAAACTCTTTGGGCGATTTGTAAAGAAAGACTTCGGGGAAAAGACTGTACTACAAAAGATAAGCTAATTGAGGCCATAATTGAGGTGTGGTACCGCGATTGAAAAATTAGTAAAGATTGCAGTAAACTCTTGGACTCGAGCCAAAGCGGATTAATGATCTTCTGAAAAATAAAGGCGGTCATATCATGTATTAATTTGTGAGTAATTTTTGGATTCTCAGAAATAAAACGTAAAAAATTGAAAAAAATCGTACTTTTCCGTCTTGTTTCAATTAATTTGTACAAGGGTGTATGTATACCAAACGAAATATAAGTAAAAGCCCTTAATTGACAATTAGCGAACGTAACGCAACTTTTAACACACGGCAGGCTTATTAGGTCCATTCTGGGGTACATACAAAATTTCAATTTGCGTTTTGTGGTTTTTAATGGGTATTTTTGCTTTTCCTTTTTTTACCACTATCTCATCTCGTATCTTCATAAAATTCGGTATGGAATTTCACTGGCTACATGGGGAGATAACAATCATTTTCAGTTTTGCGGTTTGTATGAACATTTTCGCGTTTCGTACCACTACTTCGCTTTCTGGTGATTTACTTTTACCAAATCTAGCATGAAGGTTTGTTAATGTATGAGGAGATATACACAGACTTTCATAATTACGGTTTTTATGGGCGTTTGTGTGTGTGCATTTTCACTATTTCGTCCCTTGTTGATGGATTTTTTTATCAAATATCGCATGGTGGTGTGTTGGTCCGTGAAGAGATACATGCAACTTTGCGGTTTTGCAGTTTTTATGGGCGTTTTTTAGTTTTTTTCTACAATTACATGTGAGGGAACAATGTTTTATTGTCGAAGGTAACCTTTCATTAAACATGAATTTACATAATGTCCATCTAGAAGATGGGTACTCCAGCTAGTAGAAAAATAAAGTTTAAAAGAAGTTTACAGTAATTTAATTATAAAAAGACAACAACAAAGTATACAGCTTGTCAGAATTTGTGACATTCATACTTACTCCCAGCTGTTTAAGTTCTTTAAATTTCAATATTTTTATTATCGTAGTGCGAATATTTAATGATATTTCTGTTTGTTTAGATTTTTTTCGCAAAGCCACAAAACAGCGATCTGCGCATAGCCGTCCCTAATTTCACATTGACAAAATCGAGATTCCTCGTTGCGGTGCGTTATAAGAGTGACATTCAAATTCCATCGATCGGTCTGAAAAAGCAACTCAAGAGTTAACGCAGTTAACTAGCTACTTTCCTTTGAATCTGTCATTATTAGCGAGGGCTAGTGCAGATAACTGGCATTGCACGAAATCTTACAATCAAAGAACAAGCGCATCCATATCTCCAAAGTATGGAAGAACTTTTTGCCATATGAACCATGAATATGCGAATATACTGTAAGAATAAAGACCGCGTCCGATCCTTCATAATATTAATAGCTGACTATATCTTTAGATGCTTATGCAACAAAAACTTCTGGTCAAACTTGTAATGGATTTCACTTCTAAAGATTGATTTGCAGATAATGCAAAGATCTAGTAAAAGGATAAGTTGAAGATATACGTTGTATATTATTTCAATTTATTGCACTTCATGCATGAACGACGAATACAAGGGCATATTACTGTAGATCCGAGTGGTAGATTCACGGAGAACAGTGCTTGTTTATAACTTCAATAAATATTTGTTTCATCATGACTGGCAGGTTCGAATCCCGGTCGCACCAAACATGCTCGCTCTTTCAGTTGCGGGGGCGTTATAATGTTACGGTCAATCTTACCATTCGTTGGTAAAAGAGTAGCCCAAGAGTTGGCGATGACTCGCTGCCTCCCCTCTAGTCTTACACTGCTAAATTAGGGATGGCTAGCGCAGATAACCCTCGAGTAGCTTTGTGCGAAATTCAAAAAACAAACTAACATTATTTACTACCAAATTATCCAACAGTACAATATCGCTGTGGATAGAGTTATGGCTGGAAAGTCATGAAGGATATGTATAAAGTGAGATTGAAAAACAATGTAAAGAACCACAGCACAGAACTTTTGAAAAGAAGAGTATAAGAAAACACACACACACACAAGTACTGTTAATACGTTAATAGATAAGGATTAATAGATGACGAAGTTCACGATCTTCCAGCCATGTTTCGAAGTCAACAGCTGCTTCATGAGAAAAGTAATAGAAGAAACGGGAATCATATTAATTCCATTCAATCAGTTACATGTCCAGTCTTCTGATGCACTTCCAACAAAGTTCTCTGTACTTTGGGTTTACTTTACTGTGTTCTTAGAAGCGGCCTTCCATTACTGGTGGAATGTCTGTCAAAATGATTGAACTCACAAAACTGCAGTACTGGGCAATATCATGGCCGTCAGAATGAGCACATTCAACAATGAAAAGGCATTTCCAAGGTAAACACGAGACATGTAAGGATGAACTTACAGAATGGTATTAACTTTAACGGTTTTGTATTTCTATGACTCCGCAGAGAGACGTACTGTTTTTCTATTGTTTATTTTTCTTTCAAACACTTTGCAATCGATCGCCATTCTTTCATTTCTCGACAGATTGACTTGTTACTTGGTAGGATTATGCCTTAGTAAAATACGGTCAATTTTTTTCATTATGTTTTTAGGCCTTTTTAACGACTTTATAGGGACAAATGTCAAATAATCCTATAATATAAAATATATATTTTGGGCTCCTGAACGATCGTACCTACAGCAATCAAGGCACAACTTTTTTTTTATGCATCCAACATAGAAGTTGGATTTGCTCATTTTAAGTTCTTTTAAAGGGAGGCGCAGACCTCACAAAATAACATAATTTGGGAAGTTTTGGTCGTTTACTCAGCTGTATCTTAACCAGTTTACATGACATTTGGCAGATATCTACAGGTTCCACACATTGAGAAAAAATGGCTGACTTGCCCACTTTTGTAATTATAGGAGAGTCAAGATGCTATTAAAAGCGTAATTGTTTTTGACACTTACTCTACCACATTTCGGACAATATACATAGGATTTCAGTGTATATCTAATGTGTTTTGTGTGTTTTTATAGGAAAGTCACATCGGGGTATTTGCTGTGTATATTTTAGCGTTGTAAATCCGTAGACTCACCTCTGTTTCATATCTAATGAAATAAAATCTCGGAAATTCACTAAACTCAATTTAATTTCGAAAAGCTCACATAAATAGAAGAAACGTTTAGAATTAAGCTCTTTTATTACAGTTTGTAGACCTGACCATGACATGACTAGATGGTTAGGGTCCTTGACTCACAATCTGAGAGTTACGGGTTCGAAGCTTTGTCCCACTAAACATGCTCGCTCTTTCAGCCATGGAGGCATTATAAGTGACCGTAAATCCCACTGTTTGTTGGGAAAAAAAGTGTAGCCCAAGAGTTGGTGGTGGATGGTGATGACTAGCTGCCTTCCATCTAGTCTTTCACCGCAAAATTACGGACAGCTATAGCAGATAACCCTTGTGTAGTTTTGCGCGAAATTCTGAACAAACCAGTTACAGTTTGTGGATTCAACCACTCATCTGCTCAGGTTTGGTGAGTTTGAACGTACTTTTCTTTCTCTAATTCATGTATTTTCATGTATATCTAACGTTTAGGTTTTGTTATATATTTTTATAGACTGAAATACGAAACACGTGTCCTCAAGTTAAAAAATCCATTCATAGAATACTACAGCTATATCGACGATGGAGAAGGATATTAAAATGAACTTAATACAGCATGTCTTGCAACGTGGAGATAGCATAAAGCTGTATTTTAAACACTAAAAATATATAAAAATCGTAGGTATAGCTTTCTCTCTTACTGTTCTACCCGGTCTGATCAGAGATGCTCAAGTTTATAAAACAAATAAACATTATCTTCTGTGTAAAGCGCACAGGTATACTCAGACTTTAGCAGAGATGCTAAGGACCCAATCTAAATATGCAATAAAAGTTTCAAATTTCGCTCATCTATAGTAACGTTTATTTGCTTTATTAAATGGGTTGAATATGCAGTTTTGTCATAACGTACTTTTATCAAATGAAACGGGTAAATATAATACGGTGTAATATACTTTCTTCTCGAAGAAAAATAACAGTTACATTTCATGTATCACGAACTTTCATGCACAATAAATAGTTAAACTAAAAGCTTATGTCGTGGCTTGTTTGTATCCATTAACATTTACTACGGAACGAAAGATGCTGGTTTCTTCAAGAGCGCGAAAGTGTAAGTGGATTTTTACAAAAATTTACTTGCGACTGGAAATAGTGTCATTTTAATCCATTTGTAAATGAAATAGAAGCGTAATTCCACTTTCTTACACTTAGCTGGGACGAGGTTTTGTTTACAAATGTACTTTAAAAGAAACAGATTTTTGAAGTAGTTTAAAACGAAACAACAACGACAAAAATTGTTTGAGTTTCCACATTTAAAAAAAAATCCTAATTTTGTGAAATTACAAATGAAGATAGAAAGGAAAGCATTACAAATTTCTTATTTTATCACAAATGTTTGCTTGTGAAAGTTGTGTAAACACATGTTGGAGTTTGATATTTTATTTTATTTTGAAGCTTCAGTTGAAATTATGATAAAAGGTGAGGTAAATTTTACCATAACTTATAGTTAACATTGATTCTTGCACAAGTGCTCGAATGTTAAGAATTTTGAAAGTATGATCACGAGTAAATTGGAAGTTAACTTATCCTATTTATATATAAGCCATAAAATAAGAGTGTATAATAATAATATTCCAACCATACTGGGTCTCTCATATCCGTTGTTAACGGTGCGTTTCTCTCACACCAGTGTTCGTTGTACTAGCATATGATATAAAAATGTTTTTTATGGTGTCTATGCCTCTTACAAGCCAGCAGATAAGAGTGTGATTGATATACTGTTATTGTTTACTCCTCTAATTTTTGAAAATCTCAAAGAGACTAGATAAAGAATATATATGGCAGGCTTCTTAGCATTTGCTGAGCCTTTCAAAATGCACGTAAGGTTTGTTTATTTGAATATCTCTGAAAGCTACTCAATGGCTATCCGCACTAGTCTCTCTAACTATGAAGTGATAAAATATATGTTAGACACTTAGACAAAATAGTAAAAACCATCTACCACCAACTTTTGGACTGCTCATTATCAACAAGTAGTGGGACTAACCGTCACATAATAACGCTCCTATGGGTGAAAGGATGAACATGTTAGATAACAGATTTCAACCCAACGAACAGAAAATTGAGGGTCAACCGCTCTAGTTACCAAGTCATATCAGGCCTTTCTTTACACAAGGATAATTTTGTTTATGTAAATTCAACCGACATTACAAATAATATTAATATCCTCTAGTGACATGTGCACACGCCTTTTTTGATGGAATCCCGTATAATTCTCACTTTATACGTAAGTAAACATAACTCGCTTAGTCTTTGTAGTTAATTACAATTTTATTAAGTAGTAAGGATGAGTGTTACACATTATGACTGTTAAAACGCATGATTAAGATTTTCATTTTACATGGAGTCTGTATAACACATATATAATAATCTACGTTTATATTATATTATTATTTTGTTTACAAAACAGTAACAATCTGATGGTTGAGCAATAAGTCTGATGGTTTATAAAGCTAAGAATCAGGTTTCGATACTCGCGTAAGGCATAGGACGAATAGTCTATTGTGCAGCTTTGCGCTTAACAACAAACAAATAGAAATCGATGCATGTAACATTATATCTCTTTATATAAATCATAGTAATTTATTCACATAAACTCTAAACTGATTGTTAGACATGGTAAACCTAATTCTTTTGCAACAAAAAAATTCAGAAATGACGTTATGGTAAATCAACCTATGACGTTTTCGTGCGTCTTTAGCCATTATTTAGATTATGTGTCAGATTTCATGCTGTTATCTTATTTTTAGTCAAAGAAATAATTTTTAAAAACTCTCTTTCAGAGAATAATTTAAAATTTAGCCGAAAGCTGGCGCTACGTGAACACTTCTATTTTATATCATATTGTTTGAAATACTGGAATACGTACATTGTATGAAAGATAATTTCACATGAAATACCGGATACTCTGTAAACATTCCCATTCATCAACTTCGAAATAATGAACATCATTATAACGTCTCTCCACTATTTAATAAGAGTTAGGATAAACAGAAAGAAGGCATTTCCAACACAGGTCTGCGATGGATTAATTGTCTTGAAATGTTTACATGTGCTACGGTAATTCCTGTACACTGAATCCTAAAATGATATCAATTTTTCTCCATCACGCACAGAACTTTCACAGAACGTCAAGTGTACTTTTACATAAATGAATCGTTTTCATTGAAATCGGGTCACATTTTGCTATGCTTAAAATGTTGACAACCACTGACTATAGGTTTATCCAGGCAAATTGCGATGTAAAAGTTTTACTGTTCGTTCTAGAACCCACGAGAGACACACAGCTAATATTTAGACGGTTAATGGGTCGCATGACATGACATTTATGGGTAATAATTCTTTGTTCATTCACTTTGAAATTGTGTTTCTTTTCAATATTATTTATTCGAAGATGTTTGACCTGTGACGCATTATAATTTAACTCGAACGAGTTTCCGATTTATTATGTTACGCATTTTGATAAATTACGATTTTAAATAGCCTTAACTTTTAATTTTAATTTAGTAGTTAATTAACCGTTAATATGTATTAACTTTGTTATTTGCCAACAAGATCGATTCACACAATTTTCTTTCTTAACACAAATATATTTTAATATACATACAACAATACAATTTATAATAACGGTTGTTACAAATAATGGTTTATATACAAGAGTTTTACAAACTTACAAACTATACTGAGTCTTCTATCTCGTTTAACTCCCCGCTAGTACAACGGTATGTCTTCGGATTTATAATGCTAAAATCAGGCGTTCGATTCCCCTCGGTGAGCTCAGCAGATAGCCAGCTGTGGCTTTGCTATAAGAAAACACATATAACACACACTATCTGGTCTAGAACTGAATATTGTATCGACAGTTTAGGTCCATGACGAGCGAATTAATTCTGTATTGAAATTATTACACTTCGCTTAATCTAGCTCGCTGTCTATTCGTGGTCGGCCTCACACTGCTTACATGGTCGCTTTTTACTGACGAAGATATTTAATGTCCTCGTAGAAATACTAACGTTTGAAGTTAATTCACTGAAGTTGAATGGTATATAATGTTTGATATCTATAAACGTTCCTGGTCAAATTCTGTAGTTTTCCGACTGATAAGCGTTAATCACAATTTTAGCTTCCGAGGCTTAATATACTGACTGTAGCTGTCCAATAATATTCAAAGTCTGTTTCTTGGCAAGTCGATTTATAATATTTAGGTGAAGTTTTAGAAGATTCATTTGGTCTGATAATATATGAAGATATACTATTGCTTTCTGAAACATATATTGTTGAATCTTACTCTCGAGAATCTTCTACAAATTTAGAGAACACAAGGGGTGTGCACAATACACATTTAACAATATAAGTTACGTACATTTGTAAATATATACTAAACTGAAACAAACATAGATATTAAAATAATATTAAATCCGTTACAAATCTTATTAAGAAGAAGTTCAACAAATTTACCACAAATATAATGGAGACTTAAAATTCCTTTGTGTGTTGCTGAATCAACTATCCGATTATAGAAATTTCCACGTTTTTTTGTTTGAATGGGACAGCGGAGTATGAAGTCAGTACAGAATAAAGAATCAGTGGTCAAGTAGATTCCGCCTGATACAAGGATCGAAAAACGTTGAACGTGAAAGTTTAGTCGACACAAAGAAAGTCCTTTTACCTTTATTTCACATGAAACTGGGTTTGATAAAATAGTTTGTAAAGATCTTAGATAAAGATGACTTTTTTAGTTATTTATGTGGGCAATTCTCAGCTCTTTCAGAAGCGAAATAGGTTCGGCATGGCCAATTGGGTTAAGGCGTTCGATTCATAACCTGAGGGTCGCGGGTTCGAATCCCTGTTGCACCGACCAGGCTCACCCTTTCAGCCGTGTCGGCGTTATAATGTAACGTTCAATCTCTATTCGTTGGTAAGAGAGTAGCCCAGGAGTTGGCGGTGGGTAGTAATGATAAGCTGCCTTTCCTCTAGTCTTACACTGCTAAATTAGGGACGGCTAGCGCAGATAGCCCTCGTGTAGCTTTGCGCGAAATTCAAAACAAACAAACAGAAGCGAAACTTCAAGAAGGGAGTTTTGTCAATCCTCAGAATAGATATTGACTTCGGATCAGCAGTTCAATAGGACAGAGAAGAAAGTCAAAAAGAAGTGTGTATTGCCTTTAAAGATATTGACAATTTTTTAGGAAATAATACTAACTGAAATTACGATAAATTCAAATAGTTGGGTTCTAATATTAGCTTGTAAACTCGTTTCTTACACTCGCGTATTGACTACTTCCCTAATAAGTCGACGAATTTCTCTAGCAACACCTTCCTTGAGAAAGTCGTGAAACACTGAAGAAAATGACTTCTAACAATGCGTGAATGGCATAAGTTTAAGGCATTCCGAAGTGGTATATTCGCACGCTACACTTTCAAAACTGTTCCATTGCGTGTAGGTGAGAAATTTTTCAAACTTTCAGTGTATATGAAATCTTTACCATCCTAAACTACGAAGGAAAGGAACACATATTATGTTTCATATATCACAAACGTAATAAAAAATACTAGTGCAAAACATTGGTCATTTTTTAAGCATAAACTGGAGAAAACGTGAAATTGTAAATCACGTCAAAATAAATATATAATTGAATCTTCAAATTTTGGCACATTGTGCAGTAAAAACTGAACTGAACATCACACATTACCTTGTAGAAGCTTGAAGTTTTGTTTTAAACGATGTTATGTTGAAATGGGAAAATAACGGAACACTGAAAATAAGGAAGCAAGATTTCAGGATGTTACAATAATATCATTAACTTACATGTGAAGATATCAAGTGTTCTCTAATAAGATGAATAGAAAGGTGTAATAAGGTAAAAATAAATACATGTAACTTCTACATGTCTCTTCATTGCCACATAATTCACTAAAAGTGAGACTGGCTATAGGAAACTGATAATGCGTGATTGAAGCACTAACAGAGCACAAGATTCATAAACTTCCCACAGTTTCTCAGTTGGGAGTTGATAGTCAGCAGGAAAAAGGCTTAAATAAAAACCATGTTAAATTTTCTTCCTTTGTTTCTCTGGTAAGTTGCAATTTGCGTTCCCTAGGAAGATTATAATGTTTGCTTGTGAGAATAATTTGTACTTCATGATAACTACATATGCATAAATAATTTTTTGAGGCCGAATTTAATGATATCTTAATAAATCAATTACAACCATTAAGATCAAATTAATACCAATCAATTAGTATTTCTTATTTGGAACTAAACGTGCTAATTGACTAAACCTAAATTTATTCAGACTTTGTGATAACAAAGACTACACTTTCACCTATAACGATTTCATTTGAGGATTTGAGTTCTTTTATTATCTCAAATCCTCCATTAAGTAAAAAGTTTATCTTCTAGTTTTCGAAAGGTATTTAATAATGTAGTTAATCTCATAAACGGTTAAATAATGTATTTTTAAAATTTGTTCCCTTGTTTGACAGCGGTAAGTTTTTGGATTTACGCTGCTAAAATTAGGAGTTCGGCTCCACTCGATGGACACAAAAGATAGTTTGATGTGGCTTTGCTATAATAATAACACAAGCACACATTTTTAGGTTTAGAGTTAAAATAATTTCTGAAAATTTCCCTTTGATTTAATACTCATTTGACGCGTGTAGCGATATCAATGGAAAATGTTAATACTACTATAAAATATGTCAATCTTCCTTACAATTCATAAGGGGATTTTGTATTATTCAAGGCTGTTACTATTTGTATTTAATCAACTTGACTGCAGAAAATTTTTCTTCATCTTTTTCATATCTAGTCAATTACGTCTTTCTAATTAGAGCTGTATAAAAATAGCGTTTCAGATCTATTCTTTGTGGACACAAATCACTCCTCTCTTGTAATAGGATTACTAAAACTCTCAGCCGGGCTGGATTTACGTTAGTCTAAAAATACATCTGAAATACCATTTGTATGCAACACAATATATTCAGTGCAGTGGTATAAATTACCTAAACTGGTGAAGGATTGAGGCTTTTGAAATCTAATTAAGTGATAAATTCATTCTCGAATAAAAATGCTTCTAACTTTCCATATCTTCTTAACTGAAAAAAATTAGTTCTTTGTAATGTGAACAAACAAGCTTCCTGTACATTGTTAGTAATGTCGACTTCCGTTAAACACTTTCAGATAAACAAAACCGCATGAAATGTGTTCGTCACTTGTACCTGATGACTTTCTGTTTGTAATAAGAACAGTTACATGCAGTAATTTAAGACGGTAAATGTGGTCGACAGTTTCCATTCATTTGTAATTTACTTACCTAATTTGTTTATGATGAACATTGTAATCAGTATTCCTAGTGCCTTTAGTGTACAATATAAATGCCCAATAAAATAAAGTACTTTCAATTCATCGTCATGAACGTGATGAAATTTCTGCATAGTAATAAGGTGAAATGAAACAGTTCAGGACTTTTACAAGACCTCCTCTACGAGGAGGTGGTGTAAATAGAGCAGTGACGTCATTAAGATGGCAAAAGAAGTGCATTACGTGCTTAAGATTTTTCCACAATGTAGAATATGTTTTTTTCTTCTTCTGTTTTTGTGCAGAGTATATTAATTATTATAATAACTTATAAAACAAGGGTTATTCCTGGACTGTTTCTCATTACGTTGCCCAGCATCATCGTCAAGTTTATTTTAAAACAAAAAAGCAGGGAGTGTTAACGTGTACTTTGTGTAATTCTACATATTTGAAATGCTAACTTTCTGTTCTGATTAATTCGTTTATCTATCGGAAAAGAATATCCAAAACGTATTCTGGACAGGCTAATCGAGTGTACTTATTATAACATTCTCAGATTACTTTGGTTTCTCTCAGAGTAGTCTGTATGAATCGTAGAGTGCTTGTCACCTATTGTATTACAGACAAGGGTCATATTATCTGTTTACCTTTGATTGAATCTGTACACAAAAGAAAGAGGCAGGACATTAGTTTGCAAACAATCATAATATTTATTGTACTAAGCAACACAAAACAAGTCCAAACACATACTTTCAAGACAAGCCCGGCTTATTTTGAAGAGGTGCGTTTGGTGGTGACTGTTAGTTTATGTGGAAATTTCAGTAATTATAAGACTTCCATGACTTCAAACACTTAGTAAAAGCTAAGTTGTACAATTAGTATAACATAACCTATGTGTGCGCTTATGACATAATTTACAGGATCTCCCAAAAGTCTGGAATTTTACAGAAGGTGTTCCATGTGCTATCCATGTAATTCGAAACTGGTTTGGATTAACAGTAGGATTAACTCTACTTTCTCATGCTTTGACAGTGCGATAATCAGTCACGTATATGAAATTAATAAAAACTTGCAAATCACCTATGGTTATAGATATTTTGGACATTCTGTATAAACTGAACTGCACCATTAGATATTTTGTCATATCTATGTATACAGAGAGAAATGCGTTTGATATTATTTCAATGAAACCAGTATTTAGTTTACAGGAAGGATTTCCATTATGTCCTAAGATTAAATGAAGCACAAAAACAAGCGACTATTTGATCATGTACTACCTTCAAATATTGGTTGGTTAAGCCCAAAGTTCACAATGGATTATCTATTCTGTGCTTACCACGAGTATCTAAACCTGAATTTTAGTGTTGTAAGACTTCAGATTATCTCTGAACTATCGAGGGCGTTAAGGATATATCCACTACCAAGAAGTCGCAGCATAAGGAATTAAAAATTCAAGTGACTATTGAAAAAAAGCGAACTATAGAAAAGAAGCCAAACCTGTTATATCTTATAAACGAATTTCATGTTACTGATGTATTTCTGAATTTCAGCTTCAGTATTTATGTGACTGTCTACATTTTTTTCACGCCTCGTTGATTTGAAATGGAAAAAAAACAATTTATTTTTCCAGATATTATACTTGTTTCTTTCACGTACGTGCCAAACTTGTAAAAACTCAGAATGGATAAGTTATAATTACTGCATAATCACCCTACAATATGTAACTTTTACTGGTATCTAGAGAGAAAGAGATAAATTATTAGACAACATTTGATTTCATTATGGAATATATTTAACCCAGAAGTTAAAAATACAGTGACGTTCTTTGCAGGGCGAAGAAAGGAAATATATTATGTATTATATCATTTCAGTAATAATATTTGAAAAAAATGTTCCTCGGTGGGCCAACTGTATGCTTAAGAACTTATAACGCTAAAGTTTGATGTTCGATTACTCGTGGTTTTGATCTGAAAGAAACAATAAAACATTAATAATTCACATGTAACTAAGTTTTCGGATATTTGATGCCACTGCTATCAAATATTAATAGATTCTTGCAGCCACAGCCTTATTTTACTTGAAGTATAGCAAGAAAACAAACAAACAAAACTGATACCATTTGTTCCAGTAACCTAAACTACTGCAGCAGCACTTTCAGTATCTAGGTTCAGAAATAATGATTTCAAAACGACTTTTATGGATTACTACGATTTTTATGAGTGTATATATATATATATATATAGCGTTTCTCTGCAAAATTTAGTGTTTAAGAATATAGTTGGTTATTTTTACGTCATCCATTTGTTTAAAACTGTTCTCAAAAATGAAACCTTGTTCTGTTTTGAAAACGAATTAGTTTCTTTTGTTGAAATGAAATATCCTTATACTGTCGCTACCCGCAGTACGTTGTGTTTTATCATTAACGTGACTTTAGTGGGTTTTTCTTTGTCGCCAGCCGATGCTTACATAGTGAGCCCACTTCATGAGAAGAAAAAGGCAAGCTGCGGACAGGCAAAAAAGAAAAGGTCATTAAACTGACATTAAAAGCAAGTAGCAGGTGTGAATCCTTAAGTTCTTTCTTTGTGTTAAAACTTTGCGAACCTAAAGGGTCATTAATCTTCTTGTCAAACACACTGCAAATGCGTTCTTGTTGTGGTTCTAAAGACTGAATTTTATCTTGTCATTTTACACGAGCTTTTCTCTCGTGACGTAGAAATTAGTTGTCTTTACATTATCACCATATTTTATATAAAAGCTGTTTTAACATGTTTCTGTTTCTTCTTTTAACCCTAAAACTAACTAGCTACAATAACACCTTGGAAGTCATATATACAGCATGTATATTAAATATATATGCACGATTTACGCAATTGTGTTATCGGAAAACATTATTGTTATTTTACTTCGGAAATAAGATACAACCCATTTCCTTATTGTCGGATGGATAAAAGATTTATTTCCTCTAACTTGTGGTACGTTACAGGGACGTGTAAGCTATTTTAAGAGCTAACTATCATTATCTTAATTTCTCTGGGAATGGAATTCTCGGTTTATATTCACAAGAATGATTATCCCCCCTTCCTCCCAGCTAATGGAAAGTCTAATTATCTCAAGAAATGTTGGATATTATAGAAAAGAATATTACGGTGAATGAAAATTACTTTTATCAACTTGTAAAGTTAAATTTCAGAATACTTATGTTTATGTTACAAATTTCCTTAGGAGACATCACCCTTAATGTATAAACCGTTATCTGAACTGAGCCTGTGGTTTAACACTTCATTCTTTGCAAAGAATTCTAAAAATCATTGTTCCCGAGATAAATTCTAAGACATTTATTCTGATCATCATGAATTGCACTTCCAACCGACAGTGTTCTAAGTACAAGCCGCGTGTGGACTTCTAGTTCAAACTTTTTTCTCATTTTTGTCCTTGAAACTACTTCATTCTCAGTAGTTAAATGAGTTGGCAATGATAGTGGCTTAGTTAAACCTGGAATAAAGGGCATTTCACATTGCATTATAAATATTATATAATGTTTAAATTATTATAATTGCTCACCTCGTAATAAAATTTTACATCGTAATTCAAAGAAAGATACTTCGGGAATTAAATGAGTAGACATCAAATCTATTGGTAATCTAGGGAACCTATAACAATAATTTTAGCACAACCTTCTTTACCAGTCCAATACAGATTTCAAGTAAGAAGAGTGTATATTAGCATTTCAACTGTTTTTTCTTTCTAATCACCGAAATTGATCGTTCTTTATCTAACTTTCTCATTACAAACTTGAAGATGTATCTTCTTTAAGTTTGCAAATTTCAATACATATCTAAATTTCCCATTACACATGGAATTAAACATATATTTATCTCTGTGTATATATATATATATTTATAAAATTTCACAAAGAGTAATGCTAGTTTTAATACTTAAAGAAAAGACAGCAGAAAAGCAGCATGTATAAACCATGGATGATATATTGAAGTATTTTCTAGATAACAAGATAGAAAATTAAAGGTTTCAACTAATTAATAGAAGATTAGGAAGGAGTGTGTGGGTATGTTTTCTTATAGCAAAGCTACATCGGGCTATCTGCTGTGTCCACCGAGCGGAATCGAACCTCTGATTTTAGTGTTGTAAGTCCCTAGACTTACCGCTGTACCAGTAGGGTATGATTAGGAAGGAGAAGAACGATGTTGGTGCTATAGATGGTTTGTTTGTTTTTTAATTTCGCGCAAAGCTACACGAGAGCTATTTGCACCAGCCGTACCTAATTTAGCAGTCTAAAACTAGAGAGAAGGCAGCTACTCATCACCACCCACCGCCAACTTTTGGGCTACTCTTTGACCGACAAATAGTGGGGTTGACCGTAACCTAATAATACCTCCACAGGTGAAAGGGGAAGCATGTTTGGTGCGACGGGAATTCAGACCCACGACTTTCAGATCACGAGTTGAGCGTCCTAATCACTTGGCCGTGTCGGAGCAGTGCTATGAAAAGAAGCCATATTACTCGTGTCCAATCATTTAACTTTCGATTGCCGTTCGAGAAGCAAGCATCTCCGTTGCATTTATTTTCAATTAAATGAAAAATATGCGGGTGGACACATAGTCCATGGATTTTCTCATTGGATAAAATGGCTGATTTTGTATTGAAATAATACTCTATTAGCTTTATCTTAGAATGTAAAATGGTAAAATCAGATTTTGTCACGAAGATATTTAAAACGGTCACAATATCACAGAATGCTTTGCCCTTACTGTTGTTCGCCAACTCAGCCGTTTCCTAGGTTGTATTAACATTTAACTTTAACTAATATATAATTATGTGTTCACAATAGAACTCAAATTTATTTTCAAAACTACGAGTTCTTCTAGACTCATCTGGTAAGATTGTGCATAATCAAATGTTACAGTTCGTCTGTTATAAATGATAGCACTTCATTTTTATTCATCTTATTGTGAAGTAAATAATTGAAAGCCATCAGCAAGATTTCATTGTAAAACAACCACAATTTTGTATACTTTCTGTACACGTATTTACAATTTTAATCTATTAATAGACTTCACTGTTACAGTTTTAGATGAGGTAGAAACATATTAATAATTATCGCTTTCTAAAGCTTCTTTCATTTTATCTTGAAAACGGATGTTTGATGTCTTTTATGTATATTGTAGGACAACATAGAAAAAAAATTAGTAATTTAATTACTTATGTTTTTCTTTTCTTTTTTAAATTTTGTGTTAAAGTTCAGTAAATATCTTTAATAAAAGTAAACTACGCAATTCATTGTGTTGACAGTGACTCAAAAACAAAAACAAGGTATTAATTACCAAATGTCAAAAACTGTACATAGTTTTTCATTTTGGTGGGCCAGGTGTGGCTTAGTGTTTAATGTACTGGTCTGTGTACCAATGCACTCATCATTTGAGTGTCTTTGTCTCAAAAACGCATTCGACACTTTGGGGCCAAGGTTGCGTTAAAAGAGTAGTAGCTAGATCTCACTGTTCGATTAAAGTAGCTCAAGTATTGGCGGTACCTTCTGGAACTCTCGCCCATCAGTTCAAAAGTTGGAAAGGATAGCGCATGAGTAACTTTACGTGAATTTTCGAAACGAGCAGATTAGGATGTGGTTGGTCCTCTAATAGAATAAGGTTTGGTGTATTTAGAATTAAGCATACAAAGCTACACAATGAACTATCTGTGCTTTTCTCACCACGGTGTGAGTCTGTATACGTACCATTGTGCCACTAAGGGGTCTGATAGAGCAAAGGTTTCACGATTTTGGAGCTGGCATGTTTGGTTTGAATCCTTTATCATATCACAAAGTATTCCTTGCATATTAAGTTGTGGGTGGATGATAACTGTTACGGTCAGTTCCTTACTGTGGGTTAAAGGATGCTGGTTTCTGGTTGTCTTCTCGCGGGTCAATAGCTCAAAATTAGTAACGGCGGCATATAACCTAAATAGTTTCATCATGAAGAGAAAAAATACAAACAACAGACTGTATACCAATGTATTAAAAATAACAGCGCTTATAACAATATCAAATTTTCTAATATCATGTAAGCTAATCTTTACTTAATACTGTCATTTAACTGGCTTATATTTGTGTAATAAAACACATAAAATTAAAAAATAATACGTATAAAACCGATCAAATCTTCCAATAGTACCAACTATTACGAACTTTAACTTCTAGAACTCACTTATTGCATTGAGTAGTGACTGAGGGAATAGTTGTATTCGCGGAATAGATTTTATAATTTTTGAAATGTTCACATATTTAGTGTGTACGTGTGCATTTTTTTTTATAGGAAAGCCACATCGGGCTATTTGCCGTTTCTATCAAGGGGAATCGAAGGTATGATTTTAGCGTTGTAAATCCGTAGGCTTACTGCTGTTGCACCGAGAAACGCATGCTTAATATTTTATCACTCGTAACTTGAATGATAGTAGTGAGATATTAGTTTATACTAAACACTTCCTACAATAGCCAGGCCTGGCTTAGGGTTATCCGTGCTGAACTGTGAACTCTAGGATCCGTGATTTGGTTCCCGTTGGTATAAAATCTGGCTCTGCATGTTGGGAAAAGTGATAGCGAAGTTCCAAGAGCTGGCGGTTAGCGTTGTTGAATAACTGTCTTTCATCAAGTGTATTAGTTTCAAATTAAGGACATCTAGTGCAGACCATGTGTCGCTGTGCTCGGATGTCCTAAACAAACAAATAAAAACAATAACAACACTCTATTCAGTTTTGCTTTATTTCTTGAGAACCCTTAATGTCCAATGGAGAAAAATGCGCTATTTCTTTATCTATGTCTTAAACATTTGAAAAAAATTGCTTTGTGTGTGGTGAGAACAAACAAAGTATTCATATGTTTCAAAGATTTGTAGAAAAATTCGTAACAATGATCTTATAATTAAGCACTGCAATATATCCCTATTTTTTACTATTTATGTATTCTTGAAATAACAATACATGAGAGATGTTAGTCACTCATTCGAATCTGTTTTAACAGAAGATCAAAACAGAAGAAACCTAGAGGGGCACTCAGTAGAGCGCATACCTCTGTCACTCAACGTTATCGTATTTGGCTCTCAAAAAATGTCGCCTTATTGCCGTTGTTGTAAACGGAAAAGGACAATTTTTGGCAAGATCATGACGAATAATATTCTACATAAATCCACCAAGTTAAATTAAAATCCAATTATGTTTGACTAAGTTACAGAGCAAAAGTAGTGTGAAACATTTGCAATTATGTTAACAGATATTTTTTTAAATATAAATTTCCATTCAGCCGTTTTCGAGAACTTTTGCAGACAAACATGGAATGAAACACACACACAAACAGGGAGTTGAAAACATAACCTTCGCCACCAAAGGTCATAATGTATTGGAAACTAGTGATAACTATTTTAAGAAATGTAATCAGTTGCTTTATTTTTTCTACAATTTCGTCCAACAAAATAATAATCTAATCTAAGCGTTCTATCTAAGTAGTTTACATTAGCTAGTATAGGGTATGAAACTGTTTAAAATGTACGATATTTTCGTAATCTTATGTATGCTGTATAATTTTTAGCAAGACATCCCAGTTATATTTTATTTTGAAAAATAGTAATAGAAAGAAAATTTGATTTATGATATTAATATTAATATGCATTATTATAAAGTATAAGATAGCTTTTTTGTTTATTTACATAAGTACATGCATAAATATGCATAGAAATACATATTTTGTGTTTGTTTCTCAGTAAGCACGAAGCTACATAATGGGCTATCCGTGCTTTGCCCACTAAAAGTATTGAAAAGATCAATTATAAATAATTATCAGAATGATAATTTTAAAGATTTACTGTTGAGCTACCAGGAACCCAACAATAAAGTGCGTATGTTAAACATGTATTAGTAGAATAATGTTCCTATAGAACTTTAATTTCATTCAGTTGAAAATGCGCTTTGAAGAGAGATTATTAGTCTGCCCCCGCTAGTACATCGGTAAGTCTACGGATGTATAATGCTAAAATCAGGGGGTTCGATTTCCCTCGGTGGGCTCAGTAGATAATCCGATGTAGCTTTGCTATAAGAAAACACACACAAATTACTACCCATATTAATCATTCCTAAAATGATTTATCCTACAATACAAACAACTTTTATAAAAACATAATATAATAATTTTTTGATAAAGTTGTGAGATTTTTTACGTTGTTTTGGTCCTAGTTTTTCAATTATTTAATAGTAGTGTATGTACCAGTTAATCTTGTAAATAATTAATCTAGATAGGTCTTGTTAATAATTACTGTTTAATTAAAAATGTTTAGCTGATGGTGATTTGTTTTTTTTTTTTTTTAATTTCGTGCAAAGCTACTCGAGAGCTATCTGCGCCAGCCGTCCCTAATTTAGCAGTATAAGACTAGAGGGAAGGTAGCTAGTCATCACCACCCGCTGCCTCTTGGGCTACTCTTTTACCAACGATAGTGGGATTGACCGTAACATTATAACGCTCCCACGGCTGAAAGGGCGAACATGTTTAGTGCGACCGGGATTCGAACCCGTGACCCTCGGATTACGAGTCGAACACCTTAACATACTTGGCCGTGCCGAGCCCTCAATTGAAGAGAGACCTTACCGAATTATAATGAATAGTTAAGTAACACACTACCAGGTGGCAGCACTTGCTCATGAAATATATCAAGAGCCAAACGCAAAGCTTTGAATTCATACTCTTTATGTAAGTTACATGTAGAAGAGAGAGCGAATAAACTTTTACTGCCAAAAGCTTTCCATTATAACATTTTTGTGAACTTGATGAAAAAAGTTCCTATGCAATGTGTACAATCTCACTGCATAGATTTGAATATGATACTATAATTAAGTATGCAATTCATTTTTATACCTCTGCGCATTGTTATGAGCCCCGTATCATAGTGTAACGCCACTTGGAAAGTAAATTAATTAAATCTTTGGTTTTATAAAGGACAATTGGATTAATAAAAGTTAGAGTGTATGTTTCCTGACACTTTTACTTGTTTATGAACATTAAAAGACATACATGAGCTACCGGATAATAACAAATTTTGGAGCTGTTATATAGATCAATTTCACTTAACTGAAAGAAAGCATAAAAGTAGTAAACCTTTGTGTATAAACAGATAGCGCTTCATGATAGTTAATGTATGAGCAACAGTTACGAGTAGCGATCATGACTTCCTTATATTTATTTACAGCTAGCTGAATTCAGAGTTGCAGTCTTTCAGAACATGTGTACAAAAGTAGCCTATTAGGGTTAGACACTCGACATCAGGAACCTTCAGAAGTTGAACCGATTTTGAACCTGTGTAAAGTTTCTGAGTGCCCGAGTAAGCAGAAACTATAGCTAGAGAAGATCAGTTGTAATAGATTCTGGTTATACAGATATTTTTATTGTTCAACATATGTTTAATTATAAATTTGTCTTAGTTCGTTTTAGGTCAACTTCAGTACTTACATTTATTTTTCCCTATATCTGACAACGTAACGGTAGCTCCGTTGAAACTTATAAGACCTTAAATCTTTTAACAAACAAACAACACTTTCTATGTAAACACGGATATACATGTACATTCATGTTTTCATGTTACACCGCATGTAAGTTTTAATAACTTAAATGTATGATCACCAAGTATTAAAGGTTATTCGTATGCCGCATTTAATTAGAAACACAACACCTCAGACACGAGTATCAGTATTTTGGTAGAATAAATTAAGTAAAATGAAAAGAGAATGAAATGAGATAATACAATCAAGAAAATAAAATTATGTAGAGAAATAAAGTTTTATAACTTTAAATACAATATCAAAATCCTGCCGTTAGGCAAACTCATTATATTAACTTTGCTATAAATTTTTTGTTTTTACTAGATTCTCTATATCTTGTCTCTCAGTAGGTCAGTGGTAATTTTACGTCCTTGTAATGCTAAAATTTGGGATACGATTTTACATGTTAGATAGAGTGCAGATTGCATTGTGCAGGTTTTCATACAACGATAATTCTATATCTAGAGGAGCGTGAAGCTACACCACCCACCTACTCACCCCCACACACTTATATACTTGTAATAGTCATTAAAAAAACTCATGTAATGTTCATTATACGCTCATTTAAGCTAAAGCAAAGATAAAAGGAAATCGAAATAAGATATTAGGTATTTGTTCGCAATATTGGTAAATTTTTATTCCTATTATTTTCTACAGAATTTAAAAGCAAATGTAAGAATTCTTTAGGTCCTAAAATGAGTTTTTTCCCCATTACTTGTTTTGTGAAATGATATTCTATGAAAACTACTTTCCATATTGATAAGTCGAATATGTTGCTCAAAACAGGATGATGTTAGGTAATATATAAAAACGTAATAAAAAGAGAAATAATTGTTCTTATTCCTTAAGAATAATTTTAATTAATAATTATTTGAAAATTGTAGTTAGTGAATCTGATGTACGTGTCGTAGTTTGCACGATAGAAAAAAATGTTTTAGCAAATTTTGCCTTTGTTCTGTGTTTACATTTTTATGTTTAAAACATAACATATTGTGTCTGATTTATGTATACTTTTAGAATTTAAATGTTGGCATCGTAGTTCTTAGCTTCCTATATACATTTAGTGTTCACTATTTTTAAAACACCAAAGCTCTCAGCACAAAGTCAGAAATTATCTCTCAGTCGAGACGGTTGGATCGAATGAACAACAGAAGATATGTAAGTTTATAAGTTTGACTTTTGTAGTCGGTAGCAAAGCCTATAATTTTGAAATTTTAAAACTTGACAAATAAAGAACATATTATTATAGACACACAAGTAAATAGGAACGAGATGAAATTCTGTTCTCAAAAGTCCTTAACTCCCAGAACGTCCTTGTTGTCGTCCTCAATACTGAAAATTATGTGACAGAAGCATTATTATGAAATAAAAAGGAAACTTATTTGGAGCATATTGTACTACACATAGACTAAGTATCCGAAAACTGCGATATTCACTAAAGGCTGTCTATAATACACACTAAACGCATGAAAAGTTACGTTAGAGGTAGTTGCAACTGAAAAACTAAATTTGTCTACTTTAATGTACAAAATTCCTTTAAACTGAAAATGGTAGACAGATAAATACAGTGAAATATGGTTTGTA
The DNA here is from genome assembly GCF_004210375.1 of Tachypleus tridentatus. Lineage (NCBI taxonomy): Eukaryota > Metazoa > Arthropoda > Merostomata > Xiphosura > Limulidae > Tachypleus > Tachypleus tridentatus. The sequence continues at coordinate 102,022,852 of NC_134837.1, read as the reverse complement.
ATACAGATCATAAAAGAGGTGCAGCAGAGGGTTATAATTGGACAAAATTTGGTGATGTTGCGCCAGTGTGTCTCCATGACAACCAAGTTAATGTATTATAGAATTTTAGCCAATGATTATGATTTTTGCGCCAGCAATACAAAACGCTTAGTGCGTGTATACCCGGTTGATTTTATTACTTATTACGATATCTACCAACCTATCCTCAACTCTTTATATGCACAAAGTAGCTCATCATCCGTTTTAGACACACACACAAACACTCATATATGGCTAGAATAGTTTTAAAAACAAACTTAGTTGACGTGACAGAAAGCGCCGTCATTTCACGCAAGTTGCATGTCGATCGATACCGCAATAATCGAGATATCGGCTTGACAGATAAACAAACGGACGGGTTTTCGTCTTTACATAGTAGATTTCAAATGATAATTTTTACTATACTTTAAAACGCATATCGTTTCCTTTTGGGCATTAGTCATTGTAAGCATCATAATAAGCGAATAGGTAGGCTTAGAAATAAGTCTTGATGCAGTAGAGACAGTCTTCTCGATTCTTAATTCCAATAAAGATGGTTTTTCGGCGCCCAGTGCAAGTACTCACAATATGTATGTGGTTCTGAACTTAACAGATATTATTTTCATAATGAATACATTTTGTATTTACTCTGTTTTTTGATAACAAAGCAGAACTCGGTATTATTTTGCAACTTATCCTGCCGAACCTCCCGTTATATAGTGGAGCTACCTAATTCACTCTTTCAGGAAGTCAGTTTTCCTGAAAATACCACATCATTGCCTTGGGATCGTACTGTTCCGAGGACCAACAAACAGTTAATGGGTGTGTTGTGTTGTTTTACTACACTGTAATGTTTCTGAATAACAGCGTACACCATCATATTTTTAATGAGGTATTTTACTAATGTTTAATTGTAGTTTCTACTATTATAGACACAAAAGGAAAAATTGTAGGAAAACCATATCAGATCAGAGTATTTGTATACTACTACAATTTACACTTATAGAAGTAACGGAAAGAATACTCGGTGTCTCATTGTATTATTAACGTCAGTCTTTAGAAGACAAATTTTTTTCTCACAGTATGATAGCTACATCTCTAATACGATGTAACCAAATACTGTAAACGACTCACGTGGCAAGCTCTCTTAAGAGATTGTACTTGATCGTCAGAAAAAGATATATTATCGTCAATATTTTGCGAGGTTGTGTGCATGGCTAGACATCGTGTCAACAAAATCACTTGTTCACGCGCGATGTCCTTGTCCATTTGGGAAAAGGTGAAATATATATATATATATTTTGAAGCAGTGTTTCCTCAACATCAGTAGCATGAACTGGGAGGTTTTTGGCTTTAATGTAGTGTAAAAATATTTTTTTAGGCAGCATACATAACTATGCTTATATTCGAAAATCCATCTCTAAAGAACATGAGCGTGTGGAGTCTTTCTGAACGTTCAGAAATGTCACAAAATTTTGGAACTCTATTAAATCTTTCAGGTACTTTAATCATGTGTAAACTAGAAGTTGTTATGCATAATACGTTTATGAGGTAACTCTAGCCATGTAAACATTAAACGTTAAGAACAAAAAGAAACGAAGTGGAATGTCTAACCTAAACAAAAACTTAAAGCTAACCAGACATCGTTTCTGAAAGTATATCATCTAGATTCTAGAATATATATATATATAAATATACTAAGTTAATGCTAATTATCATTTTAAAGTGTTACATGGTGAAAGGATCACCTTACTAGCAACGTCAAAGAGGTTGTTGCTGTTGTCATTAAGCCCACAATGATACACAGTGGACTATCTGCGCTATGACCATCGCTGGTGATTGAGCTCCGAAATTATTGCTGACTCATCAGTTGTCATAATAAGATCGCTTATAAATGATTCCAAAATACTTTGACTGAGATAATTCTAAGCATATGTATAAACTTTGTACCTACGGACTGTTTATAGCAAAATAGCGCATCGTACTTTCTTCATTTGCACTTTAATGTACTTTAAATAACAGTAAAGCTGTTTGATGCTCTAATAGAATATTCCAGGATATTGTTTTTACTCTCAATACAGTTGCATAATTGGAGTTTCGTTGCCTCTCATCTTCCAACTGATATCATAATATTCATAGCAGCTCAGTGGAAACATACTTGCATTTAATTCAGTGAGTGTTGTTATCACTTTTACTCATAGGGAATGCTCTTATGTTTCATCAAGTAGATATAGCCATTATAGCTTTTCAGTGGAAGTACCCCCGTATTTCATTTAACGCGTGTGTTATTGTTGCTTCTCATTTAATTTGATTATCCACATAATCTAGTACATATTGTTTTTGTAGATGTTATGCTTGATTCTTTCTAGCACATATAGTCATTGTGACGGCTCATTTAAACTTTTCCTATATAATAATCTGATGTTTCATCATAAGTCAGTGTTATTATAGATGTTCAGTGGCAGTATCACTGCACTTTACACAGTGCGTGTTGTTATTATAGATGTTTAGTGGCTGTATCACTGCACTTTACTTGCTATTTGTTGTTACTGTTAAATATGAAAATTAACTTCTCCCAAAATGTTCTCTTACAAAAATATAGGATGAATCACCATTCATTTTCCTTTTACATCACGTGGTGGATCCTCAGATGCCTAATTTTGCACTCTCGCAGCATAAAATATTATAAATTACAAGTATTCCTTGATTTTTTAAGTTTGCTGTATCTAAAAACTATTGTCATCTTATGTTTCATATTACATTTTTTAAAAAGCATTTGTAGGCTAGGATACAGGGAGAGAACATTCATGTTCAAATACATAAGGGCCTGGCGTGACCAAGCGTGGTAAGGCGTTCGACTCGTAATCCAAGGATCACGGGTTCGAATCCCGGTCGCACCAAACATGCTCGCCCTTTCAGCCGTGGGAGCGTTATAATGTTACTGTCAATTCCACTATTCGTTGCTAAAAGAGTAGCCCAAGAGTTGGCGGTGGGTAGTGATGACAAGCTGCCTTCTCTCTAGTCTTACACTGCTAAAATAGGGACGGCAAGCACAGATAGCCCTCATGTAGCTTTGTGCGAAATTCATAAACAAACAAACAAAAACAAATCACCATCAGCTAAACAAACATTACTCATACTTGCAATGAAATAGTTAAAATTCGTTTCAGGCAGTTTGTTTAGAAGATATATGTAATAATACATTTATTTATGTAATGATGGAAAAAATGAAACTAAAGACTTCTTGATAAATAATTAAGCCAGCTATCAACATTTGTGTATCTAATTCTCTAAATGCGAACAGTAAGTCCCGGAGTTAACCGTTGATAGTAACACATACGCCGGATACTGTTTTCCTTAAATCATTTAAGCACATTGAGTTGAGAACTGGAGTTTAATGAATCAATTTCTTACGACTACATGTAAGAAAACCACCGACGTAAGAACGCATATAACTATGGAACGTTTTAAGTTATATTATCTAATGTGCGACAAACAAACGCGTTTTGTAACAGTTTATTATAATTAGTTCGAACAGTTTTTTTTTTTCGAACAGTTCTTATTTGCAATCGATTAATAAAATATTGCTCTGCTCTGATGGCGATAAAGTAGAATTTCACATTATGAAAAATAAAATATATATATATTAGCAAGGATAAGGGGGTTTCCATTACTTGGATTATTCCGTATATCATCCTTGAAAAAATAAAAAGAATATAACGGTTCCGTTATATATATATTGCATCGAAGTGCATGCCCTCAAAATAGCTTTACCTTTCTTTCTAAGTACAGTGCAATGAGCCATGGTCAAATTTTTCGGCAGTTTTGGTGAAGAAGTATTGAAAGCTATTACAGGAAAGACGACATTAAGTCTCGGTGTTAGCGACAGGCTGAGCCACTTCAGACGTCTCATGGTTCTTGTGACAGCGTCACATTAGAATTACAGCCCATCAATCTCGTGCTTATAGCCGACACTGTCGTTGTAATAGCTGCACACACACACATACTGTAACCGAACAGTCACATTTCAAAGCGTTCGTAATTGAATTACGTGCTGCTTGACCTCATGAGACATATGCAATTTTTTACTTACCAACTAAAGAATCTCCAAGTGTATTCTGGGTGTTAGCAAAAAAACAAAACCAACCAACTGTGGATTACATGCAGTTTTGAGGAAGCTTAAACACTTACTATATGAATGAGCTGTGTAAAATTAAATGTTTCTTGCAAATACTGATGCACCGACGACATTTTTACAAGTTTTTCCCGAAAATAATCAGTTCTTAACGTTTTATGATAAATCGCACTGTGGATTAGAAGCACAGATAATAATTATTCAGTCAAACAGAATATTACGACAGTCGCATTTCATTACTTTTTAAGGACGCGACATAGACCTTAATGTTTTAACATGCATTATTCAAAATAATTAGGAACAACTAAGTTTTGACCAAGCACAACTACTGTTATTAGGTAATACCAGTACCACCACTGAGTATTTGTTAATGCGAAACAAGCGTCAGGTAATTAGTCATATGATTTTATGTGTAAATGTGATCTATTGAGTTCATGTTTACAACTGCTCATTTGGCATTACAAAATTCGTAGTCCAATGTATCATTAAAAGTGTTTATTGATATGTCGCATCACCTCACCTGACACAAATACAAATTCAGCATCGACGTGCTAAGTTTTAAATGGACGAATCAGTAAGCTAATGGGGCGAAACGGTTTTCTCCTGTGTTAGAATTGTTTCCATTTCATTACTGCTTGGAGATGAATCACGTGCTGCTAAGCGTCTCATACTTGGTGGCTAGTCTATTGGCTGGATACCCATTTCCTTTCAGAAAGTTGCTAAACAGTTGAGCATGGTGGGGATATTTGTGTTGTCATCCATCAAAAGTTTTGACCGACTGCACCTGAAAGACTGGTCCGCTATATCATTTGGCAATGATAGTGCCATATCGTAGCACGTAAAGGTTAATGTTGCCACCAATACTGATTTCTGCCCAAACAAGTGTGTCACCAGAGTCATGTGCGTGTCTTTATTTCGCGAAATTGGGGCTATATGTAGTACCAAGCACTTTGTAAATATTTTATTTTATTACAAGTTACAGTTTTATGGTAAGGAAAAATATATTTTAGAACAGATAAGTCGTTTCGATAACTGGAACGATCATTCTCAAGTATACAAGTTTTAACGGTAAATAAGGTTTTAGTACTAAATTAGTACAAAAATTAACTTAAGGTCTCATAACACGATTTGATAATGGTAGTTGTGAATTATAACAACTACAATATACAATTTAGCAGTAGGAATATACATAAGATGTTCATGTGAAAAGGAGAAAATTATTTTAGAAAATAATTCGTAATAGAAGATTAAACAAAATGGAATCCTCAATAGCCGCGGCACTTGATATTATTTTAGGCAGGATTAGAGTAAATCAATCTATGAGATCGTTTCTCTTTCTTATAAGCTATATGTTTGTGAACCAGCAAGACAAAATGTGGGGCGCGCGTATTCCTGGTCCGATTTTATTACTCATCAAAATCTCTGCTAGCTTATTCTCAAACTAAAATTATTTTAGGCAGAATTAGAGTAAATTAATTTATGAGACCTTGGTCTTGGACAAATATATCGGTCTAAATGGTTTGATTTTCTGGGTACAAAACTAACTAGATCTCAAATCGGTAAAGAGATGATGGAGCTATAAGCTAAAAATTTGTACTTAAAAAAAAAATCAGCCATTCTGTGAACCGCTATGCCGCCGCCAGAACTAAGAAAAAACCAAACAAAATGCATTTATGTGTTATATTTGTGTGGAACATAATATTTAAAAAAAAGAATCAAGTTAAATCTAATCTCGAAATTCAGCTCTTTTGAAACAAAACAGTTCGGTGCTCTTTATTATTTAAGCATTAAATCACTCACTAAGTACACAATTTAATAGTAATTTGTTTTTAGTTTCATGGAGTAATTGTTTATAGCGTATATAACAACTAATTCAAATGCAAATGTTTTAACAACAAAAAAATGTTTTAGTACATCTATGATAGCTTCAAGTGTTTGCAAAATTACTCCTAAAATGAACTAGATAGGGTCAACATCGACAATATAAAATTTACAAAAACAATCTGCTAACAAATCTAGATTGAAGAAAATCTGTTTTTCAGTTCTTAAAATAAAAAGTTCAGAGTTAATCGGTTATACACATAGTACAACAAATTGAACAAAAAGCAGTTTATGATAACTTTCTAAATTGTTCTGAAAGAAGAAGCAAAATCTCTATTAATGTAATTTTTTTTATCTTTCATCTTGATTGTTGTAACGTGTTTACATTCAGCTGGCCTAGATAGGTCTTCACATTTGATTTACCTTGTTTCCATTATTTCTCTGAGAATATTGGACAAAACAGGATTATCGAAAAGACCCCGAGGATTTATTATTTTTGTTAACTAATGAAAGTATTGAAGTTTTGTTTGTAACAGTTTTTCAATAAATGTTTTGAAGAACAGGATTTCTGTCAATATCTGATGTGTTTAGATAAGTTTTTTTTTATGAAAACGTTTGTATAACACTGTATTGCACAAATGAAAGTGCATCAGCATACTTATATCCACGTTAATTCGAGGAATACGGAAATAAGGATCTATATTTTTGTCTTCACTTTGAGTTGTGTTATATATGAAACCTAATTAATTTTTAGCTGAAGACAAATAATCTTCTGTAACGGCTGAAAAAAAAAAGAGATATATTTGACAGTAAAGAAGTATTGTTAACAGCATAATCCTCAACATGAACAGGATAATAATTTCGATAAAGCATTTTCTTAAATAAAATACAATCAGATTAAGCTCTAATGAAGATCTGCTGGTTTAGCCTTGTGATTAGGAGCTCTTGACTCGCAACTTACGGATCGCGGGTATGAATCACGTCACTGGACATACTAGCTCTTTTAGCCTTAAAGGTGTTATAATGTAACGGTAAATCCTATTATTTGATTATAGTAGCCCACGATTTGGCGGTGGGTGGTGCTGACTGGTTGTCTTTCTCTTAACATATCATTTCTTAGTTAGGGATGACTAACGAAAGTAGACTTCGAGTAGCTTTCTGTGAAATTCAACAAACAAGTTGTTTCTTTGGCGACTGTCACGTGCGCTTTATCTTTACTATAAATTAAAGCAAACGATTATTTGGATGGAATCTGAGTGAAAATAGAGCAAACATTGGAACCAGTAAATAATCTATTAATAATCTTGTTTTGTTCGTTTATTTGAATTTAATAACAAAGCTACACAATGGGCTACTACTGGTACCGAAAGCCTGTTTCTAGCATTGTGAGTCAGCAGACTGTGCTACAGGGATATGGGAGAGGCTTGTAGGAAACTTGGACAGTACTAATTTGCATAATTTACTGAAGATATCACCATAACTTTTTATTTTATACTTGATTGAAAACCCTTTTATTTTACGAGAAATCCATAGGAATAAATAAAATATTCATATATAATTTAAAAATATGTTATATAGAATAGTAGTAATGTTTTTATGTTTGAAACAATGCACGTTGTTTATGTACGTGTATTTTATACTAAATGCGAAACTCGTCTTGCTATTCTGAGAATTTATGAATGAAAAAATTGAAATAGAAGAACATGTCAATTGTACTACACTTGCCACATTCAGAGTCAACGAAACATTTCGCTCAATACCAGGAATCATCAGGCTGACTGGGATACGACAGACATATTACTGGTCTGAGCGTTGTTTATAGCATCATTTCATGAACATATGTTGTGGTGTGTGCTAGATCTACATACAATAAGTTTGCATTATAAGAGAATCCTGTTGTGGCTAACCAAAAGAATTGCAGCTGAATTAAGCGAAACAACTTTTTATTCACCACTCACCATTTCAAGCATTTTAAAGATACAATTATTGATTAATTAAATGCACCTAATAAGTATAATAACAAATAATCAGAAAAATAGAACAGAATAACATTAATAGTTCAAATAGAAAATAAATACAGACCTTCAAAAATAAAAAAGTTATACGTTAGGGTATCATTATAAGCCACATATTTTAGCAATACTGTTCATTAATTAAACATACGTCTTGGACAAAAGCGTTAGCCAAATGAGTAAATAGTAATCAAAATTAAAAAATAAATAGCAAAACAAAAGATTAACTAACAGTAATACTTCGGTTATAATATGAACATGAGCCTTCTTTTTAGCGTCTTGTACACATAGCATTCAGTATGGTTCACTGAAGCAACGCAACTGCTAAAGCTGATCCTCCAAACTTCACCATAATGGTCTGCTCCAATTAACGAAAAGAACTGTCAAGTATACAGTTTTGATGGTGTGTGTTGTGTGAGTGTCTTTTTTAATACAAAACTTTTGTGTAAGTTACATAATGGACTCTCTGTATTCTGTCCACTGCGTGGAATCGCACCCATTATTTTAGACTTGTAAGTCCGTAAACTTGCTGCTGCTTGGGTGTTTTTCCAATTTGAGAACATTGTGAACACAGGCAGAAAGTATCATAGATAACAGAAATATTGAGACAGTAGTTTGCGAATTGTATTTACAATCCGACCACTATAACCATTAAGGCTACACCTAGCCTCCTTTTTTTTACAAGATTAAAAAATCAAACTACATACATACAGCTAGGAGGCTATGGCACTCGTCTCGTAATTTGGGGGTCGCGGGTTAGAATCTCGTAACTCCAAACATGCTTGTCCTTTATGCGGTAGGGGCATTATAATGTGACGGTCAATCCCACTTTTTGTTGGTAAAAGAGTTGCTCGAGAGTTGAAAGTGGGTGGTAATGACGAGCCGCCTTCTCTCTAGTCTTACACTGCTAAATTAGGGACGGCTAGCTCAAGTAGCCCTCGTGTAGCTTTGAGCGAAATTCAACAAACAAACAAATCTACATATACCTTATGTTCTAGTGTTCCTTTTGATTTATTTACACAAGCATGCTGTGATTGTAAATATATATGGTGAGTTAAAATATTATTATGTATTACACAATGCATAATGTTCCTGCAAAAACCTAATAGTCTAATGTAATTGGTTAAGAAAATTCATCTGTTAAGTTTATGACTACCCTGCTAATGCCATGCTTTAAATGATTAAGGTTTTTTGAATAGCAAATCTTTTAGTACAAATAGTGGTATATTAAGCGTTACCCTATTTTACAAACTACTGAAGGGCAATAAAATATGATTGACCAAAAATGCTATTTGTGTTTAAACCCGGTAAGAATTAGTTTTCTAAAAGATATCCTAAGCAAAACAAAAACTTTTCCGTTTAATGAAGGGATTGCTTGAGTCAAGCTTACTTTTACATTGCAATAAATGGAAGGATTTGAGTGTTTGTTTAAAAGAACAGATACCTTAATTCGCACAGGTAAATAATTATAGGATAGACGTTGATTGTGCTCATATGTTAGTACATTTACAAGATGATTGAAAAAGTAATACGTTTGATTCATCTTTTAAATATGCTAATATATGAGCATGCTTAATGTCCAAATCACTTTATAATAAAAGAAAAGTAAGCCAAATCAATGAATATCCTTTAGTTTTGAAAAAACTCGACCTAATCGGCCATATTTAATATTGGTTAGGACCGGGGTTCCAAAATGTTATCCCAGGATCAGATATTCGCATCTTTTTGACACAAAATCGCTCTCTGCATTTTAAGGTTGTTGATGCATTATTCTTATAAAGAAATCAGTGGTAGTCAAAACATTCTATTCGATTACTACAGCCCAAGGGATAGCAGGAGGTGTTGTTTACTAGCTGCCTCCCTCTCCTTTGGGCTATCACTTGACATTTAGGGATGTTCTGAGCAAATAAAGCTTGTGTAACTTTGCACAAATATTCGAAACAAGCTTTTCTATGTTGCGATTAAAGCTTGTTTAGTTTCTCTTCACGTTCTCAATTTTAACCGTAGAAATTAGAGCATCCTTAGTGGCACAGTGATATGTCTGTAGACTCTCAGCGCTAGAAACCAGGTTTAGATACCCATGGTGAGCAGAGCACAAAATAGCCTATTGTGTAGCTTTGTGCTTAATTCCAAACAAAGCAAAATCGTAGAAATTAAAATATAATAATTTTTTTTTAATATGGGACAGTTAAGAAGAATATGAAAACTACTTACAACTTTGATCCAAAATATTCTATTTTCTTTGTCCTTTCTGTTCATTGTTTTTGGTCTTTTTCCTTTGGGTTGCTGCAAAACATGGTGCTTATAAACAAATTTACTACCGTATTTTCTGTAGTTTGGAAATTTTGATCTAATGGTCTATTTTGGATAGCTTGTTTGCTATAGTTATGTAGCTATAGCGCGTATTTGATAGCTTATCTACTATAGCCTTATTGTTACGGTCTGTTTTGGATAGCCAAGCGTGTTAAGGCGTGCGACTCGTAATTTGAGGGTCGCGGGTTCGCATCCCTGTCGCGCCAAACATGCTCGCCCTTTCAGCCGTGGGGGCGTTATAATGTGACGGTCAATCCCACTATTCGTTGGTAAAAGAGTAGCCCAAGAGTTGGCGGTGGGTGGTGATGACTAGCTGCCTTCCCTCTAGTCTTACACTGCTAAATTAGGGACAGATAGCCCTCGAGTAGCTTTGTGCGAAATTCAAAAACAAACAAAACAAACAAACTGTTTTGGATAACGTATCTACTGTAGCGTTAGTGTTACAGCTTGTTTTGAAAAAAATTATTTACTATAGCCCTAGTGTGAAGGCCTGTTATGGATAATTATCTTACCAAGTTCCTACTGTTATAGCCTATTTTGAATAATTTATCCCGTATAGCCCTATTGTTATGTCTCGTCTCGGAAAACTTAAATAATCTTGAAAATTACAATATACTTGATAAAATATAGATACTCGGTACACATTTATTAAGAGAGCAGTTTATTACATCTCAGATTTAGATTGGTACGATAAGTTATAGAAAAGTTACTTTGTAATACATTTATACTGATGTGCACTAAAGAAATAACTAGAATTTTATACGATTATTGGACAATTCATTTCCCTTAGATTTATGTAAGAGAACTGTTTTTTTCCTTAGATTTGGGCCGTTATGATGAAACAACAGTACAGTTCATGATAATAATACGAGAATAATTTTTATGCTGGATTAGACTGATATGGTAACTTTTAAGTGTTAATAATATCTACTTTCGTTTTGATAGTATATTTTTAGTGGAAGAAAGACATGTTTTATCCATTTTTCACTTTTGGAACTTTTTAGTGTGGTAGTACTCACGTTAAATCGCAGGATTAGTTGTACCTTCAAGCAAAAACTTAAGTTTAAAAATTGTCAATATTACTTTTTAAAATTGTTCTTTATTAGATGTTTAGTGCTAGCGAACGACATATGTATGATCTTTGGTGTTTTTAAAGATGCGTTTAGAAGTATAGTAATTTTATCTTTATACAGACCCGTGATATGAAAGAAAAATAATTCATATTGAAACTCTCCCGAGTGTAGGTATAAATTACAAAGATATATTTTATCAGTTAATAGTTCTTACATATAATGATAATAATAATGACTGAATTTGTAAAGAAAAAAGTTTTTTCTTTCCTCGTTATGTATGTCCTCCAAGTGACAACATCTAGAAACGGAATTTCAATACCCATGTTGGGTGCAGGTTTTTGCTTAACTACAAGGAAACAAATGATCATATATGATCAGTATAAAAGGTGTTTCCTTTATAGAACATAAAAAAAACAAATTAAATACCATATAACTATATTTTATGTGACCAAAACGAAAAAAAAGAATAGCAAAGTCTAACAAACAGTATTAGCCATATCTCGTGGTAGCAATATTTTGTAAGAAAGACTTCAGTTAATGTTCCACGCTGAGTTAGCGGTAAGTCTTTGGATTTATAACACTAAAATCAAGGGTTCGATTCCCCTTGCTGGACATAGCAGATAGCCCGATGTAGTTTTGGTATAAAAAAACAAACAATGCAACATTAATTATAAAACCTAGTTTTAATGATTTTCCACACGAGTATTGTACTGTTTATACATTAGTTATCACGTGCAGCTTATAGCTTTCTCTGCGTGTGAGTAGTAAACTGAATTTCAATACTTTTTGTAGCGTCTTAAAAATTTAATCTAAACATTTTATGAAATCAAGGCACTAATCTCTAAAAAAATCTTAATCATTTCTCTTCTAATTGATTATTTTCAAATAGAAATCTTTTCTAAACCATATGTATCTATTTTAAATAATAAGCAAAGATCAAATGTAGAGTTAACGACGCCAAAGTATTACCCGCTACTTTACGGTACAGTATTTACCATAGGCTATTGATTTTCGCTGCAGCCTCTAAGAACTTAGAATTAAGAACTCTCTGTCATTGCAGTGAGTATTTAACTAATCCTTTTGCTCTGAAAGTATATAATGCCCTTTTGTTTTATAACATGTTATATATTGTCAAGTCTGTTTTGCCAAGATATACGAAGTGTGGGATCTTACTGATGAGATATTATATACACGCTATTCTTTAAAAGTCTCCTCGAAAGTTAAAAACTAATTTTTAAACATTGAAAAATCTATTTTTAACTTTCGGGTACGCTTGTTTTTTTTGTGTTTTCCTTAGTCTTTCCACTTATCTTTTCCTATTCTACGTTAATCGTCTTTAAACGCATGTTATTCAGATTTTAAAATTATCTAAGTTTGAATTTCCTTTTCAGGATTAAGTATTCACTTGAAATGAAGCCCCTTAATCTCTTCTTTTACGATTATATCACATTGCCCTAATCTCCCTTTTATGAAGCGTTTTATAAAACTTGCCTTGTAATTTAATTTTAAAACTTAAAATGCAAGAAGCGAGACCCCCAACTGTTAGAAATTTTCCATTTTTTTTTTATTCTCAGAAATGGTTAATCTGTGTTTTCTGGTGTTGGAGAACTGCCTGTTGTTATTATAAGGAAAAAGCCATTTTTAACTTATTATGAACCCCGAGTGCGAAGGTCTTCAACGAATACTAATGTATTTTACTGTGCGACAAGAGATAAGAGGAATAACTACGAAGATAACACCGGCACCTTGAGCATCACAGGTGTATATACCTTTCTTTTATCTATTGAAAATTTAGCTTGAAACTACTTCGCAACTATAAAGGAAATAGAAGCGCATTGATCCACAGACCTTACCTGTCAGTAGATTTCTGGCGGTTCTAACTACCACAGTAACCATCAATCATCCACCTGTCACACTTCCCCTACTATAGAATAAGTGTAGAGCGAGGGGTCATCTTTATTTGAGGCAGCATTTTACATGATCAGAAAGTTTTTATGATGAATTAACGACGACACTCTTTCATTTAGGAAGATAAGTGTAACTTTCTAGTTGTCTCTTGTTGCTAGTAAACGTTACGTCGTAACCTGCGTTTCATATGCAGGTTAGTTGTTCAACTTTTTTTATTTTCAATTTTCTGCTGAAGGAATTTGATAACGATCCCTTATGATAACGAAATGTAATCCATGCAGGCAGATCAATAAAAAAGTTTATATTGTGTGCTGGAAACAGGATGTACCTGAATGAAAGCAAGTTGTACAGACTTAACATTGAAAGAACAAGTTTCGACTAGTTTTCTATGGAAGAAATTCCTATGCGTGAAACAGTTTTCAAAGGTAGTGTGTGTATGCAGCTAGAAACAATCGAACGTTTAGGGTTTCAAGTTATATTTTAGTGCATTTTATCTGTATACCATTTCAAGTTTTTGGTTTTTGTTTGTTTATTTTGAATTTCGCACAAAACTACTCGAGGGCTATCTGTGCTAGTCGTCCCTAATTTAGCAGTGTAAGACTAGAGGGAAGGCAGCTAGTCATCACCACCCACCGCCAACTATTGGACTACTCTTTTACCAACGAACAGTGGGATTGACCGTCACATTATAACGCCCCCACGGCTGAAAGGGCGAGCATGTTTGGCGCGACGGGGATGCGAACCCGCGACCCTCAGAATACGAGTCGCACGCCTTAACACGCTTGGCCATACCAGACCGTATCATTTCAAGTAGGGACGAACAACTGACTTGAAATGCTTATCTCGGTTTTGTAGGGTACACGCTTTATTTATGTTAAGTAAATAAATCATGTTTCGTATAAATGTGGCACGTTCAAAAAATGTATGAGAGGACTTTTTAAAGAAAATATTTTTATTCATTAATTTTTAATGTCTTCAACATAGTTAACCTTGATGCATTTTATCTGAAAAGAACTACGTTAACAAAAGCTAAAGGTTAGAGATTTAGTGAAAAAAAAGTTAAAATGTTTGAAAAGTCTTACAAAAGTAACATGAAAAAAGGAGTTCCCGTGTTTCAAGTAAAAACAATACATATTTATAGCTTGAATACGAATTCTAGAAGAAAGGAAATACATTTCTCATTGTATATATAAAGTGAATTGTTTAGACGAAAAGACTTATTTTTTAATGAATTTATAATTATTCAAACCTATGAAACAAAATTTACAAAGAAACATTATTTTCATTTTTATGTGTCACAGGGTGGGACAGTGGTACATCTACGATTTACAATGCTAAAATCAGGGACACAATTCCATTAGGTGGACACAGCAGATAACCCCATAGATTTAGATATATAGACATTTTACGTACATCTCCCTCCACATTGGTGCAGCGGTAACTCTGTGGAATGAAAACTCTTGAAACCGGGTTTTGATGCTCGTGGTGGGTACAGATAGCTTATTATGTAGCTTTGTGTTTAACTACAAACAAACAAAAGTAGAGCAGTGATAGCTAATGTTTTCAAGAAACGTACAGCAGGTTAGGGATGTTGTAAGACGACGTTAACATGGCTAAATTGTTTGATGCATTGAAACTGAATCTCCGTCACACCAAACATGCTCATCCCTTTCAGCCGTGGGGACGTTATATAGTGACAGTCAATCCCACTATTCTTTGGTAAAAGAGTAGCCCAAGAGTTGGCGGTGGGTGGTGATGACTAACTGCCTTCCCTCTAGTCTTAAACTGCTAAGTTAGGGACGGCTAGCGCAGAAAGTCCTTGTGTAGCTTTATGCGAAATTAAAAACAAACAAACAAGCATTCAAACTAAATTATTAAGAAATTTCAAGTTACTCTGGAGCTTCACCGTATCATTCAATATTATCAGTATAGTCCGTGTTGTAAATTCTAAAAATAATAATGATTGAATAATTGATTATTAATGAGCACAAGCTACACAATGGATGATTCATGCTTTTTTAGTCTTATAAGACCTCAGACTTACTGCTGAGCCACTGGAACAGGCGTCAAGTAACAATAGTTAGTTGAGCTCCTTAAATCTGTATAGTTGATAAAATTCTTACTGATTGAATAAATAATTTATAAACTAATATAATTATCTTGCTTCCATGTTTCAGTAATTTGTCTCCAGGAGTAACAAAAGAAATGTTTTTAGAAAAAAATAACAACAAATAAACCAAAAATATTTTTTCTAAAAATCTATATGTTTACATCTAGTATTACGTTCTATCTTTATATTATACTTTACTGCCTTATACAACGTGAAATAAAAACAATGAGTTTTTGTATTAAATATAGATGTTTAAGAAGGTTATTTGCAATTACTTTCTATTCAGGTTGTTAGGAGTGTTAACCGTTTGGATAGCAAAGTGTACAAGTTGCATGGCATAAAAGCATCCAAAATAGGAAATATACTAGCATGTATGAGGACTCCGTTTTTGTAACTTGCATTTTTGTTATCTCATGTTAATAACAGATCGTTTTTTTTTATAGTAAGTCCACACGTCATTGTAAAACATGTTAAATTACTGAAGTATTATCTTCATTACTGGAATATAAAATAGGTTGATTGTGGACTTATGTTTCATTAGTAATGATGCATAAAACATTATTTCCAGTAATAAAAAAACGCAAACAATGCTCACCAATAATAAAAAATAATTACTAAAGTGTAACAATTTCATTTATATACATATAAAACCAAACATTTCCTCTAACATTTAAAATGCTTTTAGTTTTTTAAACTTTATCTCCAGTGAATAAAAATTTCCAGTTATTATCTAGTAAACAAGAGAAACAAGAATTTGGTGGCAAAAATGCTATGTTGCAAATAAAATATAAATTGAAAATATTATATGATCATTCCTCATAGAATTTCGTAAAGGTAGTTAGGTAAACGAGACCCAAAAATGTCTTGTAACAATAAATAATTTATGGATCTCGTAACTATTACTCGTAAATCATATTAAAATGAACTAAGATAAATACACACACTTTTATCTTTCGCTATAATCTGTACGACATATTTATAATATTTGTTCTCCAAATCGCGGTCAAACTCAAACTCGTATCCAAAGTAAACGATGAGTAAGCAAGACTTACCGTTCCATAAGGAGATTGGTTTCAACACTCGTGATATTATGAGATCCGATGTCTTGCAATTATGACAGAATTGAAAGGATTATGGGCTGCAGTATAGAACTCAGTGCACACAGCGGATGTTCTGGTGGATTATTTAGTGTTAGATGCGCAGAGTTCCTCATTTCACAACTTGTTTCAATATTCATGTGAAACAATGATTTATTAATGTTGAATGTTCAAGCTGATATCTCGCTTTGGTCAGTGGTTTTATATTTCTTGAATACATTAGCTATAGTGCATGATTATATAGTGAGTTTGTTATTCAACAGCCAATCATAGGTTTCGGTTCACGCAAACCAACTGATTGCCTGTGATAGCATCATGAGATTCACTTTTTAATTTTAGTGAAACGGTCATTAATTCAAACATTAGAAGTAACACTGTTATGTCTTACAGTGGGTCAGCAGTAAGTTTACAACTAACATATAAGCACTGCTTTACATCCTTTACACAGAAAATGTATTATTTATTCAAAATAAACCATTTAAATAAATCAAAAACTAAAAGTTTGCAGTATTGACCGACTATTGTGTCTCAGAGGTCATATAAATCGATGCATAGCTTACATGTCACTGCGTAAATTTGATATTCTAT
Source organism: Tachypleus tridentatus (assembly GCF_004210375.1). Lineage (NCBI taxonomy): Eukaryota > Metazoa > Arthropoda > Merostomata > Xiphosura > Limulidae > Tachypleus > Tachypleus tridentatus. Next base: position 102,005,777 of record NC_134837.1, on the reverse strand, counting down.
AGACAATCCATAAACAAAAAAATCTAATTATAATTTTGTGTCATTAAGGGCAGTTGAGATGATCGTCATAACATCATACACAGAAAAAGTAGAGCTATTTCTAAAGTATCTTAAAATTATTTCTATTAAAGTACTCATAAGCAAACTTCACATAGGCTTAATGCTTCCCTTTCTACAGCTAAAATATGCACGAAGCAATCCATTATCTCAGTGCCATCCGGATGATTTAAAGAAAGTTCGGTGAATAAAGAATTTGAATGACAAAAACTGGCTTTTCCAGGAAATGATGAATTTACATCGTCGCTTGACCATTTTAATAAGAATATCAAGCCCATCGACAGGACTGGCGGATCTATACATCTTTCCATGGCGCACGTTTAGGAACCGAAATATATTCTCACACGCCTTTTATTGCATAGCTTAGAAGAAAGCCCGATTCCGAAATGTAAAGAAATAAATCATGGTAATTTACATGTGTAAATAATGGTTTAAGTTGCATCGAGCAAGAAAAGTGTTGTTTTCTTGCTTTACTTTTATTTCAAAGCCAAGAATGATCTGACTTCTGTTATTTTTTATTTTGCTATGAATAGTATGTATATACATGTGGACTGAATAGAATTCCCTCTTTTCAAACACCGAACCGAACGTTTCGGCTAAAAGTTGGAAAATGGTCATAAAATAACATTTTATGCTACCATTAAAGATACTTTAGAAGTTTCTGAATAACAGAAAATGTCCTACTTATTGGTTTTGATGTAAATAACATAATTTATTACGCTTTCGCTTTGAAAAATTACGTTTATAGACATTTATTTCGACATGAAATTCATTATTTTAGTAATAATAATAGTCTTGATTGAACTAAGCATATCTGGCTTCGTCATGCTGTTCATTTAGGTATTTAAGTATTTTGATAGCTGAATAAGTGTTTATTTATGACCCCAGATTGTAAACACTTTAGTTATTATAGTTTTCTTTTCTTTATTTTTTTTCTATTTTTTTAGAAGCGACTATCTACTCACAATTGATTACACAGGATAAAATGGTGGACTCAAAGATATTACGTATTATGGCTTATCTCGGACGACCCTCCAGTTTATTTTGTTAGGTATTATAATTTATCTTGGACGAGGTTCTAATTCATTATGTTACGTATTACGATTTCAAATAGACTGAAACTGAGTTACATTGCAATTTTGATTTCGAAGTTAATTATATGTTGAGATGTATCAAAAATATGACATTTGCCAACAGGATTGATATACACAATTTTCTTTCTCAGTACAAATGTATTTTAATATACAAGCAAAGAACAGAATTTATAATAACAGTTATTACAAATATTGATTTATACACAAGAATTTTACAACATTATAAATACACTGAGTCTTCTATGTGGTTTAGAACTGAATATTTTATCGACAGTCCAGATCCACGACGAGCGAATTAATTCTGGGTTAACGTAGATAACAATTCACATAACAGGTAGCTAGCTAGCTTTAGCTGATCGCACGTGAGTTTTCACCGTTGAAGTTATCTAATGTTTTCGTAGAAATGCTAACGTTCGATGGTAATCCACTGAGGGTAAACGATTTATAATGTTCGAAATCAATAATCGTTCATGGTCAAGTATCTGTAGTTTCCCAATTAATAAGCGTTAATCACAGTTATAGCTTCCGAGCTTCATAGTACACTAACTGTAGCGAACTAACAATATAAAACTGTCTATCCACGTAATAGTTTATAAACATTAAGACGAAGTTTCAGAAATTTTAGCTGGCCCATCAATACGTTAACACTTTCTTAAAACATATATTCTCGATTCTTTGGGAATCTTCTACACATTTAGGAAATAGGTGGGAATTTTAAAATACACATTTAACAGTATAAGTCACACTCATTCCTAAATATATATTTAACTGAACCGAACGTCGATAGTGAAATAAATAAATAAATGACAGGAGTGACCATGTCTGTTGTTAAATTTTAAGTTGTATATATAAATATATTTCTTGGTTTTAGTTTCATTTCACAAATGAGCAGATAGTGGTTAAATCGAATAAACACTCTATCCGTACCCTTTTCCATACCCTATTTCTGCAGGTACCTCTAACTATATTACATTTTACCATTTGCATGTATAGTTTATCCATTACTTTTGAGGTTCGATTCCTTTCGGTGGACACAGCAGATAGTCCGATGTGGCTTTGCTATAAGAAAACACACACTCACCTATACTTTTATTTTTATGTTTATCATATGGAATGTTTTTTTTTGCTTTAACTTAGCTTTATGGAATTTATTCAACTAGCTAATTAAGGGTACGTTTGTCTATGAATTAAATATATTTTATATATTCAAATCGTGTATTTGTGTGTCTGATATGAATACCCATGCATACATAGAAAACTCACAAATATAATACACGCACAAAGTAATTCTAAAAATCAAGTTCAGAGGCTTGAGTAAACAAGAATGTTAATATCTGTGATTTCAAAGTAAGGTATATTCCAAATAATTTATCGTCCTTTTTTTGCCGTCCATTGAGTTTGATCATAACCATTGTTATGTAGATTAGTTTTCGCGGTTACGTAAAAACTCATGCAGGTATATCTAGCCCCCCACTAGTACAGCGCTAAGTCTACGGATTTACAACGTTAAAATCAGAGGTTCGATTCTCCTCGGTGGGCTCAGCAGATAGCCCGATGTGGCTTTGCTACAAGAAGGCACATACACACAGGTATATCTAATCCTCAGTGATTTCCCGTTTCAGAGGAATATAGAACTTTGGTTTTTCTAAGACTTTACTGTTGTGAGGATAATAATTATAATGATTTTTTTAAAATAAACATTTGATACTGAGCATTTGAAAATCGTGGACTGAATTTTGAGCATGAGAATCAAAGTAGGCGAGTAGATATTTATCAAAGATTTTATGTATGAAATTTATTTTCAAAAATAGTTATACCATTTACGTACAGTAAATTATTAAACGTTCATTTCAGGAGAGAGACAAATGTGTTGCTTGGCAGGTGATTGAAAGTACAGTTTTACGTTTATGTTTATTAATTCTTTCTGCATATGTTTGGATATATATTTCTACGTAAATGTAAGGTGATTATTCTTTGATATAGTGTAGGTGTTTTTGTCAATGTAAGAACATTTAATCAAACCTACATACACTTTTCAGCAGTTCTAATTGGGTATCTTATTTATTATTATTCGAGATGAACAGCTGATATACGTCTTAAAATTACGTTAATATAGAAGTATTTATAGAAATAATGCTATCCATATATGGATTGTGTTTTATCATCGTGTTTTAAACAACAATATTCTTATTTATTTGTCGTGTTTGGTGGTGTCATATTTATTTATCCATAAGAGTAATAAGTTATTTGACCCGGCTGGCCAAGCGTGTTTAGGCGTGCGACTCGTAATCTGAATCTCGTAATCCGAGATGAAAGCTTAACTAAATGGTTACTGATTAATTAGGTTTAGGCTTTTTTTTTATTTTAATCGACTGTGTTTTATCGCTCTGCAATAAGCAAGACAAATTTGGAATAGCATTAACCTTAACCACTTAAAGTTGGTATTCAAAGCTCGATCTCTTTAACTAAAGGAACTTCATTTACATAATGGAATTAGGAAGGAGGATACGAGATTAGATTAAAACCCCGGAAGTAAAAAAAATATTCGAAGTCTAGGAAAATGTAATGTCTAACATATAGGCTTTTAGTTGGTATGTAGTCAAGTTTTATCGTATTTTTCATTCCACTTATCCATTGAATCATCTAAATCATCAGTGAAAGTAGAATCTATATCTTGTAATCGTTATAACCTGACTTCACGTAGATCCAATACTTTATGTCGCTTCAAGGATTTCAGAATTACTTAAGACAATAAATTCTGTAAAATAAAGCGGCAGTTGCCCAGTGACTAAAGACAACATGCCAATATTTTCACGGACTTTATCATTCAAGTCACATTGGTAGAAGCAGATATCTAAATTTATGCGGCTATTTGAATTTTAGTCGAAAATCGTTTTCCAAAATGGATTATTTAAGGTTCTTACGCCTTGTCGATCTTTGGGAATAGATCTATTTAATTTCTAATGTAGTGTTGCCTTATATGACATAAAGCACTTTAAAAAACATTAAGTTTTTATTTTCTTCAAACTAAAATAATTTTAAGCATTCAAGATAATAAAAACCATTAAATCTAAACAGACATGAAGCTGAATTTAAAACCTCGTCGTTGCTGGAGGCGCTCCTACTTCACGTTTAGACATTCTCTTGTGGCATTAGATTCAATATTTAAGTATCTTGGAGTCACATAAGCTTTACATCTTGACATTGACTGGAGACATTGGATTTTAGGGTATTCGAAATAATTTATTTTACGCCTCAACATCACATCGTCTGGTGATGTTGGATTTCAACCTTTAGGGTATATCAGAGTCACATTCATTTTACATCTTAACGCCTAGTGAAATTGGATCCCAATCTTTCTAGAATTGAAGCAAACTTTTCTTATGTTAATTTTAACTTTTATCAAAAAACATTGCGCTTAAAACCTGGGTTACAACTATTCAGGTATCATCATTATTAGAATATATATCCGTTTCTTTGATAAAGATCAAATATTTGATTTGCGTTTATATCTGTCTAAATGCTTCATTGACATCACGACCTTACTAATTAGTATTAGATTCAATCTGACACTTACCAAGTTTGCTGTAATCATTTTGATAAGTTTATAAGGATCAATACGATTGATGTTAAGTACAATTTTGGCAAAAACACCTGAAAGTCACGTTATCTAATAAATAATTTTAGATTTAGCATCGGTTTTTACGTTAGGGATGAGAGTATATTAAAGTAACCAACAGCTGACAATGATGTTCGATTTTTTCGTTTGTTTCGAATTTCGTGCAAAGCTACACGTGAGCTGTCTGCGCTAATCATCCCTAATTTAAAAGTCTAATAATAGAAGAAAGGCAGCTTGTACCCACCGCCAACTCTTGGGATAGTGTTTTACCAACGAATACTGGGATTGACCGTCACATTCTAACACCCTCACGGCTGAAATAAGAGTGTTTTTGTGACGGGGATTCATACCCGCAACCCCCATAAGCACCTGTTTTTGTCGGGTCGGTTGTGTTTGTTTGGTGAGTGAATGTAATATTCCTCACGGGAATAACTTCTGCTTATTTTGTTACGGTAGTTGCATATGAAGATAATTTTCCATTTTCGTAAAAAGAATCACTACTTCATGCATAGTAGGTTCTCTCTCTCTCTCAAAAAAAATCAACAGTAACAAATTACACTCTCTAGTGCTGTGTTTTTCTTCTCAAGCCATATAACCCAACCCACGCCTCCTGAAATGATTTATATTAATTTGTTCCGCTGAAAGGATTTACTGAGGGTAGTCTTTGTTAACGTAGCAATTTAGAAAATATTGCACACATGTGTTTAGGTTAGATATTTTCTCAGATAGGTATTGTCCTACGTATCGGATTAGTATAAGGAAAATGCAGTGATGTGTTAAAAAAAAGGAGAAAAACGAAATACTACAACATACTATTATTACTTATAAAAATTAACAAATGTGATTATTCCTGGAGGATGAGATTATGAACGTCATACTGTATTTAAATCTATGGAAAAACCAAATTAATATAAATATGCTTAAACATCTCAAGTAAGCTAACCAAAGAGAATCCCGCGATCTGGACTATGTTAAAAATGGGCATATATATATTTACTTGTATATAGTAATGAATAATTAATTAAGGAAGTGCTTTCTTCTCAAACCATACACCATATACTCAGCATTATTCTGACAAGTATTAGAAATAAACGTTATTTTTCTGTTCTCCACTCACTATTTATCACTGTCATGCACAGAAATAGCTAGAAGAAATTGATTATGTTCTTTTAGAAAATATTCGTATTATCTTTCTGTATATATATATATATATGTATATATAGCCTGTATAAATTACACATATTCTGTTGTTGTTGTTGATTTTGAATCAAGCGCAAAGCTACTCAATGGACTATCTGTGCTCTGCTCACCACGGGTATCGAAACCCGGTTTTTAGCGTTGTAAGTCCGCAGACATACATCTGAGCCACTTGGGGGCACACATAATCTATCTCTCGATAAAAATCATTTTCTCCTGGTGACTTAGCAATAAGTTCGAGAGATCACGATATTTAAACACAAACAATTCACACCCGCTGTGGGTAGAGCTGGTTTGCCCATTTTATAGCTTCATGCTTAGCAACAAACAAACAAAAATCAAATCAAATTATGTCACCTTCCAGTCTCTTGAAATCCAGTACACACTTAACAGTTTTAAAGGCTTGGATTTCAACCTTTTTGGCATATATTGCCTAAGCTGTTGAAATATAATCCCTTAATTGCTAGCAGTTGTGATATTGCATCGAAGAAAGACTGATGTTAAGCTATTTATAGCTTTCTTTTATTTCTCTAACTTGGGGTTTTGATTTTCCATTCGTGGAGATATTTCAAAACGTTATATAAGAAATATTTATGATAAATTAGTCGATGCTACACCAAATCATACAAAGTTAATGTCGGTAATGGACTGCAAATTAATTAATTAATTACCACTTTTAGATGAGAACGCATGCTATTATTATGTTTTGGAAAAGCATAAACAAGAAAGTTTCATGTAGAGGTTCTCCTTGCTTCTTATTTTAAAGTGGAAGCTTGGATTAAGACTGTACTGTGTGATTTAAAGTGAAAACAAATTGTAGGACAAGCTGCTAATTATATTTGAACATTGAGCATTTCTACGAGAAGATCTACATGAAAAATGACTTCAGGCAGAAAAGAAAGATTTATGATTTCCTGTTTGTAAGTGAAAATTAGAGAGAGAGAGAGAGAGAGAGAGAAATTTTACGCTTATTACAAAATGATTGTCGTGTTATCACAACGAATTCACACGTTCAATTAATTGTTCAGTAAAACGTGTTTTGCATTATTTCAACAAGTTTATTTTAAATTGATAAAAACTTATTGAACAATTACTTGCACAGTATCACTTGTTTTGCGATACCTTGTGTCCCAAAGTTGTTGGCAGACAAAGAACCTTATTATCAGCTAGCCAATAGTGATAAACTTGCAGAAGGCATACACTTACTTTATAAAGTACAACAAACGTACGTGCTTTAGTTGTTTTCAGGAAAAGTTAAGGCACTCGACTCGTAATCCGAGGGTCACGGGTTTGAATTCCTGTTACACCAAACGTGCTCGCACATTCAGCCGTGGGGGCGTTATAATGTGACGGTCAATCCCACTATTCGTTGGTAAAAGAGTAGTCCAGGAGTTGGCGGTGGGTGGTGATGACTAGCTGCCTTCCCTCTAGTCTTACACTGCTGAATTCGGGACGGCTAGCGCAGATAGCCCTCGAGTAGCTTTGCGCGAAATTCAAAACAACTAAATAAACATTCAAAAAAGATAAGTATCTGAAAACTCTCCATCAGGTGTTATGATGCCACAATGGACAATTCCGTAGAGAAGGGCGTGTTTATGGAACGATAACTTGTCTGTAGCCAGTAACAACAATACTATCATATTCAGGAAGACATTAAAACTGATCAGCACCTCCGAGTTTCTTTATACTAAAGAACGACGATTAGAATTTAATACGTATAAGTTTTGTTTTTGATGACTGTTTTGGGAAATAATAGAAAACACAAACACTTGGGATTGAAATATATAGAAGGAGTTACATAAAGACAGTTAAACAACTCTGAAAAATGTTATCCATAATTCTCTTCTGAAACTATATAGTATTTAATTTAACAGAAAATCGAAGAATAAATTACATGTTTGTTGATTAATTTTCTTACTTAGTATAATAAATACATCATATTTACCGAGTGTTTCCAGATGATATTACAAAAGCTATTATTACGTAATAGTAGTGTCTTTTTTGTTGCGTTGCTTGAATTATTTCTATATTTCAAATATTTGATAATATTGAATTATTTTAAGGTATTTTAAACTAAGCCTATATTGCTTTTACCTCAATAAGGGCATGTTAATGAAAAGGGGAGTTCGAAACCTCGCCACTCCGTCAGTGATATTATTGAGAATTTATTATCTGTGACGTAAGTCAACGTTAAACACATTTGTATATAGCGCCGTATTTTTACATTAAAACAGCAACAGCCTTTGTTAAAATTTCCGTCATCCGGTGGAAGGGTGGTAAATATTTAGATTTACAACGCTAAAATCAGGGGTTCGTATCCCTTCTGTGGACACATCAGATAGCTGGATGTAGATTTACTATAAGAAAATACACACACACACACACATTAAATGTGCTATTAACATAAACACACTATGAGAGGAGAGCATACTAGAGTCTTATGTGTCTCAAAGAGTATGTTAGTACTGTCTATGGAGGATTGCAATGAAAAAATGGTCATAACTATTACAATAACGCATACACTCAGATGAAGTTGATATCATGACGCTGATATGAAGAGCTGTTTTTGTTATACCCACCTCTTACTATGACCCTTGGCTTTATAACCTTTTCCCATAATGTTCTGCGGCCAGTTATCACCAGTTAATTAACAACGTAAAGTGGTGTGAAAGGAAAGTAAGAAGTGTGCGTGTGTTCAAAGTGGGTAACAGAAAACGCTCCTACTGCCAGTACTTTGACCGTTCCCTCTTTGTACAAAAGTCACTCTCGCCATCACACAATGTATACCATGCTTTACGTACCTTCATGGTAACTTCTAAAAGCTTATACAAAACATTTGGTGAAGTAGTAATGAATGTTGTAATAATCAGTTATTATATAAATAAATTGTGTGAAAGTTAGAATTTTTGCATTTTCTATCATAGCATCCACATCCGCACTTTATAAGTTCATTACCCGGACAAAGGACGGGTACACCAGCTTGTTTTCTATGAAAAATATAACATCAGTATAACATGTTAGATTTTTCTCCATTCTTTCAGAACGATGGTCCTGACCAATGCAACTCATTAAGCCATTACTGTTGGCTAATGTCAGAGGGAGGTGGTAGGTGTGACCAGTTACGACGACACGTGCTACTGTTTAAAATGTGCCGAGTAAATAGCAGTAACTTACAAACAGTACAGCCAAAATTTTAATGTTTATGAAGATTGAAAACAATAGATAAAAATCAAAAGAATACCTGAATATTCATGGAAATCTAATTGTTAAACGTGACAGAAAGAAAAAAAAAACCGCTAAACATACTACGTGGTATACATAATATTAACAGTTTTATTATAACACTTAAAAACATATACAGCTGGCTACAGGACGTAACAAATAACATTAAAACTTCTGCAAAAGTCTCAATAGAAGCGCAGTGATCCGGTAGAATGTTATGGAAAACAACTAATGGTAAATGTCATATCATACACGGGACTGTTATATAGCTTATGGGTGTGTGTTTTCTTATAGCAAAGCCACATCGGGCTATCTGCTGAGCCCACCGAGGGGAATCGAACCCCTGATTTAAGCCTTGTAAATCTCAAGACATACCGCTGTACAAACGGGAGACATATAGCTTATATTAGTTACATGATTATAATCAAAATTTAACCTAAGACCCTGTATAGTGATAAAGAAGATTTTGTCATGAGGTATTGTATAGTGAAGACGAAGAAAGTTTTTAGTGATGGTCACTATATCATGGAAAAGAGGAAACAGCGATGAAGTACTACGTAGTGCGAAGAGAGAGGATTTTGTTACGAGGTACTTACATGTTGATGGAGAAGAAGGTATTTGTTGGCATGTCATAAAGTGATGAAAAATATAGTTTGAAGTACTATTCAGCAGCGAAGAAAACTTGTTTTGATTATAAAATTCAACGATGAAAAATGTTTTTCTAGAGGAACTATACAGAATGGAAAAAATAACTAACTTTAATAAAGTATGTATGTGTGTTTTTCTTATAGCAAAGCCACATTGGGCTATCTGCTGTGTCCACCGAGGGGAATTGAATTCCTCATTTTAGCGTTGTAGACTTACCGCTGTTCCGGTGGGGAACTTAACAAAATAAAACCCGTGCTTTGCGTTCAAAACTTTTTTTACGTTTTGATATCTTGCATGTTAAAAGCAATTAGAACAGTTAGGTACGTAGAATTTTGAACACATCTGATAATCGTGCAGGGCGTTGCAGTAACTGTGATAGTTTTTTTAAGGGGTGATGTATAGTAATGAAGAGAAAGGGATTTGTTAGGGTGATGTATAGTAATGAAACGGAATGATTTTGTTAGGGGTAATGTATGGTAATGAAATAGAAAGGTTTTGTTAGAGGTAATGTACAGTAACGAAGAGGAAGGGTTTTGTTATGGGTGATGTACAGTAACGAAGAGGAAGGGTTTTGTTAGGGGTGATGTACAGTAATGAAGAGGAAGGGTTTGTTATGGGTGATGTACAGTGATGAAGAGGAAGGGTTTTGTTATGGGTGATGCAACAGCAACGAAGAGGAAGGCCTTTGTTATGGGTGATGCACAGTGACGAAGATGAAGGTATTAGGGTGACGAAGAGGAATGGTTTTGTTATGGTGATGTACAGTGATGAAGAGGAAGGGTTTTGTTATGGGTGATGTACAGTAACGAAGAGGAAGGGTTTTGTTATGGGTGATGTACAGTAACGAAGAGGAAGGGTTTTGTTATGGGTGATGTACAGTGATGAAGAGGAAGGGTTTTGTTATGGGTGATGTACAGTAATGAAGAGGAAGGATTTTGTTGGGGGTGATGTAGAGTAATGAAGAGTGAAGGATTTTGTTGGGGGTGATGTAGAGTAATGAAGAGGAAGGATTTTACTATGGGGTGATTGACGAAGAATGTTTTATTATGAAGCAGGCAAACGACAATGTTAAGAAATACCAAATTATCCATTTCAAATAATATCTGTTTATATATACATGTATAGATATACCATTTATCACTCAAGTTCGAAATCAGTGTCTTTTGAGTATACAATTACCCACTCTAATGAACTGAAAATGTTGATAAGCCTACGGATTTACAACGCTAAGATCCATGGTGTGATATCTCGCCTTGGGTATAGCAGGTAGTCCTATGTGGCTTTGTTCTAAAATATACATGAAACTTGTGTCTGAAGTATTTGATTTTTTTCTCTTATAAACTGTATTTATACTACTAACATTTAACTAAATATATATTTCTTTGTCTGCATATTAGTACACCATTTATATGTAATTGTCTATTTATTTTGATATAACAGATTATTTCTTGCTGATAGTATTTTTCGACAGTCTTTGTCTCTTATAAGCAATGCTTTGATAACCTTACTTACGACACTTGATTCGTCGCAAGTCACTGATATAGATCAACGTATCGGTCTCCACAAAACAAACGGACAGGAGTCAAGTTAAATGGATTATATTTGTCAGTTGTTCTTCGTTCCGTTTTCGTGGTAACATTTTTCCTTCTTCTTCGGGTGAACGTAAAAAGAAATGATGGCTAAAACGTGTTTTTCTTCTTATCAATGATTATCTTGAGAAATGCATTTGTCACTTGTAACTGCATCAGAGATTCTACGTATTTAGTCAGTTGCTATCAGTCTTTTGCGAAACTACAAGCATATAAATAAATATAATGTCTGTTACAACGCATTTAATAAAAGAAATACGCTTTTCAAAATCTTGTACCTGAAACCGATACAAAAGTAATTGAGGAATACTTTAAAAGCAAAATTCGTTTATCGGTCACTGTTTAAAAACACGTATTCCAGTTTCACCTATGAAAATATACATTATTAAATATTCTTATAGTACATGATAGTATGAAACAATTAAGTCTTAAACTCTGGTAATCTAGTACCTCATTTCCCAAGAGGTGTCGCTGAAGCTAAATGGCTAAATAAAAATGCATTTACATTTCTGGAAGAAAACGTGAATAACTAGGTTCAATAACGTTTCAGAAACAAAGTGCATAAGGATATTATAAAATTTTTAAAACACAGAAATGCTACACGTCAGAGAGCGTAATAATATAATAATTACTTTTCATAATGATATATTGTATTCTTTGTTATTTAACATAAACACAGTTTGACTGCGAGCACGTTTTCAGTGAGAGAAAATATCGATTTCTTTTTCAATACTACTAAGACGTTTTTTTAGTCTTAGCCTAATGATATTCATATTGATGCATCGTGTTCTGCCCACCACAGGTGCTGAAACCCGGGTTTTAGCGTTGTAAGTCTGTAGACATATTACTGTGTCACTGGGGGGTATATTGATAAAATACATAATAATGTATGCATATATAAAATTCATATGTGTTCTAAATCGTACTTATTACATAAAACAAACAAAGATATGAAAAGGAAGACGAGAGAGAAAATAGACGAATAAAAAATAGTAAAATAGAGAAACAAAATTAAGATGATAGTGATAATCTGTTCTGACTGGTTTGGTGATAATCTGTCTCTGATTGGTTAGATGATAATTTGTCTCAGATTGGTTTGGTGATAATCTGTCTGATTAGTTTGGTGATAATCTGTCTCTGATTGATTTGGTGACAATCTGTCTCTGATTGGTTTTGATGGTAACCATGTGCTCGTATTTTCATATTTTGCTCTGCTATTCATTTTTTAAGTTTTGTGGTATGTAAAGAACGACTGTTTCCCTGCTTATTCACAGCGCTAAACTTCAACTTCTTTCACATTCATACGAAAGATATGTCATATTGCAATTTATGCCACGTGATTTTACGCAACTGTTTTTGTTTTACACACAACGGCTTTAATTAGTGTTAGTATTATGATTACAATAACATTAGTTTTGTCTCATAGATTTAAAACTGCATGATATAAATGTATTACGAGTACAACTAAACCTTTTAATAGCCACAGTTTAGATTCAATTCTTGGTCACATTTTTATACTTACTTGAGGAAATAAGTAAATTTTTTCAAACTGATGTAACGTAGTTTACTTTTTTTACAAAATTTATGTTTTTATTTTTTTAGCGCTATGGCTAACTTATTTTATTAGTAGCTGAAGCACCCGTCCTTTGGAAATGAAAAGTATACCAATGCTGAAAAGAAACATACTGCTTTGAAGAATTCTCTCAATATAAAATGAGATGGCGACCTCTGTGACCTTCCTTAGTCCATTCTGTATCTCTGTGTTATGTTCTGCTGAATTGGTAGTTTTTTTTTGAAATTAGATTGGGGGTACAACACTCACCCCCTCATGACCTTCCTCATGTCATCCTGTATTATGTTTGGTGCTGATTGTGTAAAGAACAGATATGTTTTTGTGTATGTTTTTCTTATAGCAAAGCCACATCGTGCTATCTGCTGTGTTTACTGAGGAGAAATCGAACCACTGATTTTAGCGTTGTAAATCCAAACACCGCTGTCCCAGCGGGATACGAGCAGATACGAAGTGATGAATATACGAGTTTATTTCCCGGACACACACTTTTCTTTATATAATAGATAAATTCAGTTTATTAAAAGTCATAATTATGTGAAATTTAATAAATGGGAAACGCGTTTCTGTTGTATATTTTCGTGATAATCCGTAATATTTTAAATCGGATGTTTATTCTGCCTTTTATCTCATCTGTTTAACTCGTAGCATTTCGCAACATGGAATACCATAATTGATTTTTGTATTGGACACTAGATGGTACTACAGTTTCTTTTAGATTAAAATAATTATACGTTCTTTTGCGAAAAGAATTATCCAAATCTATTATAAGCCTAAAGGATAGATGTAATGCAGGATTTTTACGGTATAATATAGTGACACAGCAAAATAACTTTTTTATCAGGAAACACTAAAAATCAGATCTTGAACAACTGACTCTATTTCATTCAACTTTCAATGATGTCAGATTCAGATATATTTAGTTAAAATAAGGAGTGTTTAACTGCGCTTTGGTGCTGACCTTTTCACACTGGAGCTTAAAACATAAACCAGCCTGAGTACAACTGCTCATGATTGCGTCTTACTAACTGTTGAAATTGCAATATACCAAACACTTAAATTAGCAGTGACAATAGTCTTGCAGATATATGAAAATATTTTATGTAACTAATCAGTATATAAATCTTATTCATTATATATACACTGCTGGCCAAAATCTTAAGGTCAATGAACATAAAGACAAAATATGCATTTTGCGTTGTTAGACTCAACCACTTATTTGAGTAGAGCTTCAAAAGATGAAATTAAGAAAAGGGAAAATAAAAATTTTTAGCATTTAATAGGGAAAATGTGAACATTATGAAATTATCCTAAATACTAGCTGGTCAAAAGTTTAAGACCATACTGAAACGAAGCGTTAATCGGTAAACACGTAACGAATTTAGTCATTTGTGTTCAAGCATTAGCGTTGTCAACATTTCCCACTGACATCTCCTGTGTTAAATTGGGTAAACACTTGGCAAAGGCTAAAAAATTGACAGAGTTTGAACGTGGCGGAATTGTCAAGCTGCAAAAGCAAGATCTCTTTCAACGTGCCATCGCTGGTGAGATTGGGCGTAGTAAAACTGCTGTTGAAAATTTCTTAAAAGACCCTGAGGGATACGGAACGAGCATTTAAAGTGGTCGGCCCAAGAAACTTTTGCTGGCGTTGAGCAGAAGGTTTCGACGGTTTGTCCGGCAAGACACCAGCCGATCGTCGAACCAGATTAAGGCCCATACGGACGCAGAATGCAGGACAAGAACAATAAGACGGCGTTTACGAGAGAAAGGCTTTAAAAACCGTAAACATCTTCAAAGGCCACACCTCCTTCCACACCAAGAAACAGCTCGGTTAAACTTTGCTGAGAAGCACCAAACATGGGACGTAGAAAAGTGGAAGAAGGTTTTGTTCTCTGATGAGAAAAAAATTTAATATGGATGGTCCAGATGGCTTCCAACGTTACTGGCACGATAAGGATATCCCACCGGAGATATTTTCTACACGACACAGTGGAGGAGGTTCCATTGTAAATGTTTGGGGGTGGATGGCAAGGGAAGTCTATAGAAATGGACGTCAATTCCAAACAGTGCGTGATCTTCGTGCAACCATCTTCACTACTTGGAAGACCATGCCAAAGCGAATGTTTGCAGTCATTCGCAATGACAGCCGTGCAACTCTCTACTGAGACCTCTTATTGAGCATTTCCCACCCTGATTAGGACTTTTTTTTGGTGTGGTCTTAAACTTTTGACCAGATAGTATTTAGACTAATTTTATAGTGTTCACATTTTCCCTATTAAATGCTAAAAACGTTTTTCCTTTTTATTTTTTCTTTTCTTATTGTCACCTTTCGTAGCTCTACTGGAATAAGTGGTTGAGTCTAACAACGCAAAATGCATAATTTTTCTTTATTTTCATTGGCCTTACGATTTTAACCAATAGTGTATACGTATATCCGTTTTCAGTTGCAGACACCATATTATAAAACATCATACAAATACCATTATAGAATGTATTACATCACTTATTTACAACATGGGATGGGATATGGCATGACCTGATGGTTATGGGGCCAGAATCCAATCCCCGAATGTACTCGCCCTGTTAACTGTGTGTATGTGTGTGTGGGGAGGGAGAGAATTATAATGTGATGGTAAATTCTATTCGATTAAAGTATCCCAAAAGTTGGTGGTGGGTTGCGTTGACAAATTGTCTTTTCTCTAGTGTAACACTACTAAATCAAGCAAGGCTAGCGCAGATGACCTTCAAGTAGTTTTGTGCGAAATTCAACAAAACACACAGAGTAGCCTGGATTTTATGTGTAAGAAAGGTGAGTCAGTTATTGTTACCATTAATTAAATTACTATTCAACAGGCACAGCACTGTGAACAAAAGAATCAAAATTTTTTTCAGAAATGTATTTTTAAGGAGTACACCTGTAAGAGACAATCGTACGTATTTAAACTAGCACATTTACTTTACATGTTTCAAATTTTATAAGTTACTAGCCGGAGTACCCATCCGTTGGATGGGAGAAATAAGAAAAAGGTACCAATAATGAAAAGAAAGACATACTGTTTTCCAGGGTTCTATCAATATGAAATTAGATGAGGGTACAAATCTCTCATGTCATCCTTCGTCACCCTGTCAAGTCTGGTGCTGATTGACCAAAAAAATGGGCAAATGTATAAGGAAAATACACACACTCATTGACATTTCTTTGTATAGATAATAATATATAAAAGTGCCAATACCAAAAAAAAAATTGTTTTTTTTTTTTTAAAATTCTAACAGTAATGGTTACTTAGTTCATTCTATGCTGAGGGATGTATATAACATTGGCACTTTTTCGAAATTACATATGAAATTAGAGGGGGTCTAACACTTTTTTACCTTCCTAATGCTATACTGTATCACTGTGTCAGGGTCAAGTTTAATTATGATTTTATCAAGAAATGTTGAAACGTATAAGGAACATATACACAAACCTATTGACGTTTATTTATATATAGGATATGGGAGGGGGTGGTCCGACTTGTATCACTGTATTAAGTTTAATGCTCATTGATCAAGGAATGTGGAAACGTATTACAAAACACATATCATATAGTAGCTATAATACCGTGTATTTTTTCCCCGGACACACACTTTCCTTTATATAGCAGGTTTGGTTACAGACTTGGAGTATAGAGATTACTGCGGTTTTACAACATAAAATAAAGTTCTCAACAAGACCAGTTGATTTGAGGTGAACTGTTAAAAATTATTTTGATATTACTGAATGCTAGTTAAAATCAGAGATGAAACACCAAACTGTTCAACACAAGGGTTCAATGAATGATTTAAGGCTGTAACAAAATTCCGATTTTTCTTTCACATAAGTCGTCTTTCCTAAAGCTGAGGGTAGGTTGGCTTGAAGAAAGAAACTTACAGTTGTAGCAGTATTGTAAGCTTGAAAAGCACAGCTAATCAGATACAGAGGATTTTGGTCTGCTTGTGTTATTGTGTATACCGGTAGTCCCATTTTCCAGAAAGAAAATGAGTAATTCCACGCGGACAAGACGAAACAAACAGATGACTTTCTGGAATTGATTACAGGCTTTTTTATTCCAGTATTATACAGAGAATTAGAATATATATATATATATATATGTTTCTATACCAAAGGTATTGGAAGGTGGGCTTTTGGTGGTAAATCACGATAATTTCCACCGTTTATTCCAGGCTCCTCTTAAAGCCTATTTACAATTAATGTGTAAAACAGAAGGAAACGGTGAGCGTTCAATACTTGCTGGTGCTTGTTCCTTTGTTCTCACGACAGACAAACATACCAAGGAATTTTAACCACATAATACATTATGATAGGGCATTAACGTTTACGTATTAATGAATAGTTAATTATTACTCCTGGTAGAATGTAATATTTTAATATAATTATCGTATGTATCCATGTTATAAAACAGACTCAAGTTAATGGAGAACAGGATCAAACACACTAATATTCCAAATAAAAGAAATGCACTTATTATGACTCCAGCCATTTTTAAGGGCTGAAAGAGAATTCTAAACAGTACCTTAGTTTTATTTATATTTTAATAGAAAAATTAATGCACATTTCTAACAAGTTTTTGTCTTATCCATGATTCAAATATTAGAAGTGAATCACGGTCTTAGTTTATTTTCATGTTTATGGTATGGATGTAGAAATTCCTGAGGAAATTTAATTATATTTCCACTTTAAGCATTTATAACGAGGTAACTATCGTTTAAGTATATTAGTGTCAAACATTTTCGCTTTTTCAGTAATAAAACTAGCAGAAAAGTATATAATAAGACTTCATGAAAACGTTAGCTGTTGCTCAGGTTTCCTTGTGGCTCAGCTATAAGTTTGATGACTTATAATGCTGAAATTTCGAGGTCGATCCTCGCTACGAACACAACGTAGGTTGGCCACTGTGCAACCATTTACCCTAACAATTATCAAAGGAATCCGTATCGGCATTAAAAAGATGCTACTTTTTAAGTGAGCTAAAAATACCTGTGGTGTGTTTAAACTTATTTTGATGTTTCACTATGTTTGCTGCCCTGAGATAATTTCGTTTGTCATTCGTCAGATTTAGCGTGGCTTGGTGATTAGGGCACTCGACTCTGCGTGCTTCGGGTTCGAATCTTTGCTACACCGCCCATTCAGCTGTTGAGGTGTTATAAAGTGACGGTCAATTCCACTATTTGTCGGTCAAAGAGTAGTACAAGAGTTGGCGGTGAGTGGTAATGACTAGCTGCCTTTCTTCTAGTCTATCACTACTAAATTATGGAGTGGTTACCTCAGATAACCCTCCAGTAGTTTTGCACGAAATTCAAAACAAACCAAACAAAGCGTTAAACAGCATGAAACTTCTTGTTTTAAAAGAACAGTTTTTTAATTTTAGGTTTATCTCCTAAATTATCAAAGCTTATTAACTATTGTTTATGAAGCTACATAATGCGTTATCTTTCCTCTGTTGATCGAGGAGAATCAAACCCCTAATTTTAGGGTTATAAGTCCGTAATCTTACCTCTGACCCACCAGGGAACAAACTTGTATTTACTACAGAGATACGTTGCTTAAATATGCACAAACTAACATTACTGAGGAATATATTTCTACTTTTAATAAAACAAGAACAATTATTTTGTATCTTGTTCCTGAAACATTCCTATTTTTATTAATAGTTCTTGACTGACATAAAATGAGAGACTATTATCAAACAGTGAAATTCAATGCAATTAAGAGTTGTACACTTCTACCTCTTTTCCTGTGAAGGTTTCCTAGATTAAATACTAGTTTATTTATCTTAATTAAACATTTCTTAGTCCTGTCATTTCATGGATGTTATGCGACTAGAGCATGAAAGATATAACTGATGGAAATAACGATCTTATAATTCCAAGTAGCATTTGCTTTTATCATACGGTTTCCTTTCACAATACCTACAGAGGTCTACATAAGTTTAAAATACAGCCGATAACACGAATGTTATATCAAGAGTACACCTAAAACAAATACGTCTTACTTTGAAGTCCTGTTTGACAGTCAGAGGAATAAATAATACCTTGGTTTGTAATTTTTGTTTTCATTTCTGTTTATCTCTCTATCAAAATATTATTGTTGTTTCGTCAGTATTGATAACTGTTCTTTTTATTTATCCTAAATTTATTCTGTAGAGTGTTATCTTTTGGTACTGTTTGTTTGCTGATATAGTAATTGTGTTAATTTTAGAACTGTTTCTGCCTCGGTAGTGTTTATATATGTTATTTGTTCGTAAACTATGTAATTCTCTTCGTGTAAGCAAAAACTCATTTGCAAATTATCATTTACACAAGCGTATGATGGTTTTATTGTCTTGAAATATTTACGTACTATACAGTAATTCCTGTGTGCTGAATCCAAAAATGATACATAATTTTCTCTATGATGTACAGATTTTTCACAAAACATAATATGTACTTTTTCATAAGTGAATAATTTTCATTGAAATTGGGTCACATTTTGGTATGGCGTGCGGGGTTCGTATCCCCGTCACGCCAAACGTGCTCGCCCTTTCAGCCGTGGGGGCGTTATAATGTTACGGTCAATCCCACTATTCGTTGGTAAAAGAGTAGCCCAAGAGTTGGCGGTGGGTGGTGATGACTAACTGCCTTCCCTCTAGTCTTACACTACTAAATTAGGGACGGCTAGCACAGATAGCCCTCGAGTAGCTTTGTGCGAAATTAAAAAAAACAAAACACATTTTGGTATGCTTAAAACATTGAAAATCACTGGTTATAGAATTTTCTATAAGGGTCGTAAGGGTCTTATTGATCATTCTGTAAATTAAGAGAAACACACCGCTAGTATATAATCAGTTAACAGGCAACAAGAACTGTTATTTCTGGTTAGCAGTTGTTTGTGCGTGTATTTTGACATTTTTTTTTCTTTACAATATTCTTTATTCGTCATTGTTGCAACAAGAGTTTGTGTAAATGACCCAAACATATTATGTTATATTTGTGGTAAATTTGTTGTAAACAAAAAAAAAAGCAAAACATTACAGAAATCGTTAACCACAACTTTTCACATAAAAGGAAACTAATGATTTGGTGAGCGATCTGAACCTTCCAAAGGGTTCTTCAGAGATTTGGGGGTCCAGATACGGACAAAGAACTTCCTTTTTCCGGGGACATCATTTTACTGGTACATTAATCGTGATAAATAAATTATGCCAATCTTTTCCCAAGAAGGTTCAGTGACTTATTACAACAATTCTGCTAAATTAATACCAGTGCTAGGAGTTGCAGTCTGTGAGCTAAGTGAGTGGCGATTGTTCATTGATTTTTCCAAAACAAGTCTAAAAGGTGTTTTCCTTCATAATAGTAGCAAATATGCTTAAGTTTCTATTGATTATTAGGTTCACATGAAGGAGTGGTACGAAAATCTCGAATTTCTTCTTAATAAGGTAAAATTCAAAGGTTGGCTACTTGTGGAGAATTAAACGTTCTTTGTATTTTATTGGTCCAACAATCTTGTTATACCAAGTTTACATGTTGTTATGTGAATGGGACAGCAGAGCACGCAATCAGAACTGGATAGAAAAGCAATGGCTACGCAGAGTTAGACTGACATCAGGATCAAAGAACACCAAAAGTGAAAGTTTAGATGATATAAAGAAAATACCATTACCGCCATTTCACATAAAACTGGATTTTTTACATAAATCTTACAAAGATGGCGAGTGTTTCAACTGTCTGTGTGGGTCAATTACTTCTTAGTTCTTTTAGAAGCGAAACTTAAAGAAGAGATTTTTTGTTGGACCTCAGATTAGGGTAGTGATTTCGGATAAGCAATTCAAAATGAAAACGAGGAAAGTTAAAAAGAAGTGTGGATTACCTTTAAAGATATTATTGATAATTTGAAAAGAAACAAACAGGATCCAAATTAAAGATATGTTGTCAATAACAGGCTCGATATATTCAAAGAGTTGGGTTGTAATATGAGCTTAAAAGTTGACTTCTTACACTTACGTGTTGATTATTTCCCCGAAAATCTCAGTGCTGCCAGCGAAGAACAAAGTAAAGGGTTTCACTAAGACATCAAGGAGATGGAGAAGAGGTGTCAGAGAAGGTGGAACATCACATGATGACAGATTACTGCTGGACACAAAAACGAGGTGATCCAGACGCAATACGTAAAAGAAAGATCACAATACGCAGTTTTGAGAATGAAATAAATAAATTCTACATACACAGATCAGGATGCATGTTTGTTTGACACCAGTGTTCTTCTCATTAATTCAGTTTGTTTGTACTTTGGTCAACAAACACAATAATAAAAAATGTCATTTTAGTAAGCGAAGTAATATTATGATCTAAGTGACAGTTTTTCCTTTCCGATTTGTAAACAATCCTTATCTGATAAAAATAGTGAATATTATTTTCGAAATCTCCGTAGCTGCATTATGTAAGAATCCGTTATTAAAACCAAAACATATTTTATGAAGTTTAAATTCGCAGGCCTGTATTATTTATCTGCCAAAAGGAATTCGGTTAGTATTTGTTCCTGTCATCTCTTCATATTTTCAAAGGACAAAGAAATCCCATATAAATATCGAGATCAAAAATGAAATATTGCAAGTGTGGTTGAAACTAATAGCAGGAATTCTAGGTGATCAATATACGTGAGGTAAAATAAAAAGTTGTTTACGACCTATGATGCATACCATATTAAAATGTTTTTTTTTTGCTTTTTCTGTATATATGTGTAAGTAATTATTTATGTATATCTGTTAGATAGCGTGTCTAATATTTTAAAATTTTTTTATTTGTCGAGTTCACTGAAAGGGCTTAATTTGCATCATATTAAACTTACTATTCGATATTTCCTTCATAGATATAATTATTTTCTAGTACTGAGTTGTGTTCAGCAACTCCTGAGTAGATGGATACATCCCTAGAAAACGATCGGGTTCACTGACGCCTTAATTAACATCCTATGATTTGGTTAACCTCGTTCGAGCGAACAAAGCTTTCAAAGACTAAGTTGAATATACGCCGTGAATAATAACAGGAGATTTAAATTTCCGTCTTAATTTCCGGTATCAATGCTTTTTGTTCCATAAAGTTTCTCTACAGTTAAATTAAGAACATGCAATTAGTGATTTTCATTTGCATCAGTTTTAAAACTAATTTGATTAAAATTTTATACCTCTAAATCAGTAAACCGAACATAACAACAACTACTGATTTTTTTAAAAAATCTGTCTAGGGACAAGAATATACATTCTCTCTCTTTCATTTCTAACTCTCCAAATATATGTCTGAAATAATATCAAACTTACATTATAATTGTCTCCCGACATAATTTCATTTTATCTCATCCAAGTCTATATTATTTTACTTTTTGTCTGAAGCTGTTGATTTACCTGTTTTCATTAGAATATTTTAGCTTTTACTTATTTTCCTGAAGTACTGTACTTTCACTAACTGAATTCGCGGGTCTTCTCAGAAATAAGTTTCGTCAAGCTATCGAGTAACTATACTTAAGTCCACAACTATGACAGCGATAAGTTAACGGTTTTACATTCCTAAAATTTGCGGTTCGATTTCCAGTGATGAGCATGGCGTAGATAACTCATTGTGTAGTTGTGCTAAAACACAACAACAACAACTGTATTCAAACCTGCTTAGTCTTTATGACATAATACAACATAAATTTATTACAGGTTTATGGAAATAGATTATTTATAATGTGATATTTGAATAGACTTATGACTAGAGATAATTTTCACAGTATTTTCCGAGAACCACAACCCAAGTCAATCTAGAGTAACGCTATCTACTGCAAAGAGAAAACTATGGTTTTGAAGGCGATTCCTCCCTCCAAAAACCATTAATTTCACAAGCCTCCAGACACACCTTGAAATCAACGACTGTTTTCAATAGAAGAATGACCAATGAAACTGGAATTACAATTATTTCATTCGACTACATAATTGTCAAGTTTCTCCAGGTAGGTTCAGTGGTGGGGCCTGGCATGGCCTAGCGCATTAAGGCGTGCGCTTCGTAATCTGAGGGTCGCGGGTTCGCGCCCGAGGCGCGCCAAACATGCTCGCCCTCCCAGCCGTGGGGGGCGTTATAATGTTACGATCAATCCTACTATTCGTTGGTAAAAGAGTAGCCCAAGAGTTGGCGGTGGGCGGTAATGACTAGCTGCCTTCCCTCTAGTTTTACACTGCTAAATTAGGGACGGCTAGCACAGATAGCTCTCGAGTAGCTTTGTGCGAAATTCCAAAACAACTAACCAACTAGCTTCAGTGAATATTTTGTCTTTGGTTTATTTAAACGTGGTCGTAAATACTAATGTCCATGAACAGCAGAGTATCTGTGGAAAGATTGTAAAGATGTTTATTTATCATATTAACAACGATTGACGAGGAAGGAATAGTCCAAGAGAGGCATATGGCTTAGAACATTATTTTTAAGCGGACGGAGGACACAAGAAGCACATAATTTTCCATAAAACAATATGTGAAAGAGGTGGCTATGGTAGTTTGCACTGTTAAAACAATACTTTATCAGCTAAATGAGAAACCTTTAATCTCAGTTGAGAGAGAAATTGGTTGATGGTAAAGATGTATGTAAAAATTATTTTAGTACCTGGCTAAAAGTCAATGCTTTTATGGTTTTACTTTACACAACTATTGGGTCTGAAAGTTGATTTCTTCTTGTGTAAGGTAAGAGAACTAATTATGCAATATAAGTAATAAACAAAAATAACACCACCACACATGACTAATCTAATATCTTAAACCTGAGATGTTCATGCATAATTAATGCAAGATATACTATTACATATAAGCTTAGTGTTTAAAGAAATGTAGTACACTGTTACATATTTTCTTTCTTCCCCTTGTGGCTGATTATATATCATCAATGCACCAAAGTTACTATTTTATAAAGTTGTCCTACCCTTTTCTCAAAAGGTAGAAAATGCTTTGCTAAAAACATACATTTAGTTTAATCTTAAATACTGCACGAAGGAGCTATCTTATTGACGTAATATACGAATGCATGAACTGCGTATCTTAATCCCTTCTAGAAGTTAGCGCTTTCACAAGTAAAGTTCATCACATAAAAATTCCCATTTAGATGACACAGAGAAATGAAGTCATTTACTTTTGCACAAGAGCTGAAAAGGAATGGTGACATCAACATATTTCTCCTTTCTGAGTAGGAAAAGATGAAACATACAAAAAACAATCCCAAGTTAAGTGTAAATGCATCTTGAGAGAAACATTTTGTATAATATCTTTTTAAAAGTGATGGTCTACAATTATTTAAGCCTATTCAAATAGAAAGAATAGAGGTTGTGTAATTTGTCTTGTCACAACAACTGCTTCTGCAGTTTTATCTCAAGAGGAAACTTTAGTGAAACATGTATGATCATGTTTGTGAAAGACACTTAGTTGGAAGCTTCACGTAATTTATAGTATTAAGATAATAAAAATATTCTCTAAACTTTATTATAACTCCAATTTAAACGACAGAGTGATAGTTCTAGCCATTATGCTTGTTTGTTTTCGAACTTCGCGCAAAGCTACACATGGGTTATCTCAGTTAGCTGTTCGTAATTTAGTAGTAAAAGACTAGAGGGACCGACTACCCTTGGGCTACTCTTTTACCAACAAATAGTAGGATTAACTGTAACATTATTACATACATCGCGTCAGAAAGGGCAGGCATGTTTGGTGGGATGGAGATTCGAAACCGTGACCTTCAGATGGCGAGTGAAGCACCCCTAACAACTTGGATATGCCGGGCCGTTTAGTCTTTTAACTGACTTAAAAATCTTTTGTTGGCTGAACACTTAATAGCACCGTTTGTTTGTAGTTCAGCACAGAGCCACACATTGGACTGCTGTGCCCATTACGGGTATCCAAACCAGGTTTTTTACTTGGTGTGGACCGGGTGTTATTTTAACATTCGTAACAAACACGAGCGAAGCGGTTTCCATGTCCAATTTAATTCTAAACCCTTTGTTCGTGTCTTTCTTTAAGGTAGATAAAATATGAATCAATAGAAACACTATCATTGGGAATATCATACAATCAAACAATTTATTTTCATTGTTTCTTATTAATTTAGAATTTAACAATGTAGAGGTTCAGTGATAAGTTTACCGGTTTGCGACACTAACACTCAGAGTTCATACCCTTTGTTCATTGTGTAGCTATATAGAATATAATTTTTTTTTTTACTTACTGCTTGCTACAATTTGGTGTGAAAACAATATATATATCAGAAACAATGAGTTATAAACGAGTGAATCTGGTGCTATTTTATAAGAATTAGAAACTAAACTTCACGTTCCAAAGGAAATTTCTTACGGTTTCTCGTCACATTTAGCTGTTTACTGGATGATTTTCGTGTCTGTGTTTCTCATCATTAATAATGACTGCACCAACTCAGGCAAGATTTTATAGGTTGCTAATCAAAGTTGATCCGAACCAAATTAAGGTTTCACCAGTGCACGGCCTACAACATATTTCAATTGTAGAAGCTTGCCCATAATGCTACACTATCACTGTCCCCCTTCTTGCAGCTAGTGTTTTCTACTGTATTTTCGGCGTATCGAATACTCACTGGAGAGTTGAAGAGTTCATATTGAACAGAGACTTATATCACGGACTGTATGCACATCAGAAGATCTTGACCTTAGATCTGTTTTCTTTATGTCTACGTCATTATAATTTTCGTCTCAAGCGGTTGTTTTACCTGTTTGCACTATTCGTTTTTTGACTTTTATATTGTTTTTCAATTTCTGGAATCAGCATTTTGTTGCGACGAGCTGGCGTGAAATATTTGTACGTAAATAGATTGCATAATTTAAAAATTGATACTTGATTTACTGGAAAACTTTGATCAGTTTTTAAAGAGAAAACAGCTTATTTTGTAAGGTTTTATACGAAATAAGTTTATTAAGATCTGTATAGAAGATGATTGGATTTTATATGAAATATTTTCGTGTATAGTAATACTATATGATGTTCCAATTTATGCTCCAAACTATTTAATAATCACTTTGCATTCGCTGAAAGTAATGTTGACCAATTATCGTCTTTTATTTCTTTTAAGGTCTACGCATTTGTTGCAGGAAAGACAGCGTTTGCTGCTTTAGAAACATAATACTAGTGTGTAAAGAAAACATATAACTTCCTTGTTGGTTTACTTATCGAAAAATGCAAAATATTTGTTCCAACGGTTTTAATGATTCTACGCTCCAATTTATTTCGACCTACATGGATTGATTTGAAAGATTTATTGAATATTGTTATTAGTGAACCAAAACTCGAAAATACCGAGCAAAGAGCTTTAGAAAGTTGAGTTTTGTGCAAACTTAACTGATGATATAAAGCTCATAATTTTGATTTGGTTGGTGGTGAGTTGCGTACTTCCATTTGAAAATAAGCTAACCTTCTGAAAACAGGAACATCGAAAGTCGATGTAACTTTAAAGTGTCAATATTACTGACGGGAAGTAAATACAAGTTTGAATGAACATATTAAAGTAAAGAATATAGTTAACTAAAGAAAAAGTATACAGAGAAGAATTTCTCCGCCTAAAATAATTAAGAGCAAACAAAACTAAGCACATTTTTAATTGTCTTGAACTACCTATTCATTTCAGTTATAATTAATAGAGAAATTTGGCTACTGAAAGGAAAATTCAAATAAATACATAAAGGATCATAAAACCAAGCAACAAGAATTAGTTTGTCGCTAGGGCCAAAGCTATAAAAGTGGCTATCATGTTTTGCCCACCACAAGCAAAAATAAAATAAAACAGTTAAGACAATGAATCTTATTATTAAAACTGTATGGGAAGCAGTATTTTCAAGAATAAAAATAAAGGTAACAGATCGAAACAATAAACTGGGCTATCAGTTAACAATACTACATTTGTGAAAAGAAATTCTTATTGCTATTCTAGATATTTATGCAAATCGGTATTTTATTGAGATTTCACAGAAAAGGTTTCTGGTGAAGTATCCTTTTTATTTGGATTAGGATGTAGAAGCTAGTTTAATAATTTGTGTTACTTGAAATATATAAACAACTTTAAATTAATGCCTAGGGAGACTGTTGCATTATTTGTAATATGTAAAATCATAATGACTAAGCTGTATAGTTGGAAAAAGTTCAAAGAGTGGATACGAGCATTGGCACAGTCAGAAACACACATGAAATTATTAGAGACAATGAAAATTGTGTATCAGAGAAAAAGAGTTAAAACAGAATAAATTACAAAGACATATTACATGAGAAGCTGGTTTCGTTTAAATAATGCAAGAAGCATACATAAATATATATGTAAATATATTCTCCAGAAAGTTAAATAAAGTTGTGTGTGAGCAGAAGACATGGTAACGAAAAGAAATTCTACACTTTCAAAGGCACATAGGAGGTTAAAAAACAAACAAACTTTATTTTGTTTGTTTGTAATCAAGCACAACTTATACAATGGGCTATCTGTGTACTGCCTACCAGGTGTTTCAAAATCCAAATTTTAGCGTTGTTAGCCCGCAGACTAAACACTGTGCCACTGGGGAGCAAAACAAAACAAAAAAACCTAGACATATATACATGTATATATTCTAAACAGAGCTGGTACGAGTGTTAAAACTTTAATTGAAATGAAGTACAGAACAACTTTTTTTACCTTTTCGATCATCTTCAGGTTAACAAAGAGAGTTTGCAACTGGGCAACGGTATTCAGAGCGACAGTGTTTAATCATTAAAGATAAGCCTGTAAACTTTTCTCTTTTATTAAATACAAAACTATACAATGAGATATTTAGACTCTACCCACTGCGAGTATCGAAACCCTGTTTTTAACGTTATAAGCACTCAGACGCGACACTGAGCCAACAGGGAACCTGTAAGACATATATATGTTTCACTATGAGTGCTCCTCCTTCATAATTATTACAAAACGACGTTTCTCTTTGGTGTTTAGTATTTGCTTAAAAATTGTCAAAAGAAACAAAAAGATCTTTCACCTATTATTGACATAAATATACCAGGAAATAAACCAAGTGACTAGTAAGTAGAAAAACCCACACGAAGACCGTGTATTAAGGTATGCCCAAGACTTCATATGATGTATTTAGATTAAATTTTTGTGTGCTTTTTTTATAACAAAGCCACATCGGACTATCAGCCGTGTTCATCGAGGGGACTCAAACTCATGATTTTAGCGTTGTAAATCCGAAGTCTTAACTCTGTTCTACCGAGGAGCGGATTAGAAGTTCACTCACGCATCAAATCTGATAAACAGACACGTCATAAGTTAACCATTGTTAGAGATGCAGCCGTTGTAGAGGTACTTTTTCCGCAAACAGTAACTTAATGTCTAACTTTTATATCAGGAAATAATTGTATAGTTTATACAAAATTATGTCTAAAATCCAAGAGGAAAGCTCTCCTGGTGGAAGTTTAAGTGAGAATCTTCATGTGCTGGTGTGCAAAATCTTAACGGATTTTATTGAAATATTGAGAAAATACAGAAGTTTTATACTTAATTATGGTAATCTGTTATTGCAGTGCTTCTTTTTGGTAAATAATTACAATTTAATAACGCCGCTAACTGCAAATATTAAGCCTACAGCTGTGAACAAAATATAATGTCTTTTTATGAACTTGTGAAAAATATATCTTGATTCTTAATATTTTTATAAGTACAATTTATTTTTTTTTGTAAAAGTAGGTTACAAGAGTACGAGGTTACTGTTGTTTATTTTGACGTATCTATGTATAATCTTGAATAACAATACCCAAGGGAACGAGCTTGGTATATCCTTAATGTATAGCCAATGTTAAAGCTTACTGCACGGATGCTTTGATACAACTTACATTTTTTTGGCATTACAACATGTGACAAATATCGTCTAAGCACTAATTCAAAATTTAGTACGCTTCGCTGTTGAAGCATGTTGCTATAACATTAAATGCTCAAAAGTGACCCATCAAGACCTGACAACAACAAGAAAAAAATCTTAAGTCCTCGTAAATAACAAATTTTTGAAGTTGTAAAATCTAAGAGAACTCGAACAAGCTCACGAAACAAATTAACAGAACTTCACCCACAGTTTTTTCGGTAATGCAAATTTAATTTCTTCCGCATAGCATAGTTATCTGAAAGCCTTCACCTAGGATCAATTGCTTACCTTCTAATTCTTACAAATGTTTATTTATCATTGACTTGCCATTTTAAAACTCGAATTTGCTACTTCTTTAATACGAAATTTTGTAATTTCTTTTACTTGACTTTTGGCAAGTTATCTGAATCTTGTACCTCATTAGTCTAGTTGTTTTATTCTCAATTCATTATCGAACAATAAAATTACAGTTATGTTTCGTCTTAATTCTTTAAGACGTAATCTGCATAAATGAAACATGTTTTTTAACTTCTGTATATTTCCTGTGAAATAAAATAACCTGTACGTAATTTTTCTCAGTGACCACAAACTTAATTCTTCTCTCTTAATTTATTATTGAAATTTACCGATAAGTAAAGAAAATATAAAGATGTCTTATATTTCGTTCGATTTTATACCAATGCATTCTTACTATAGAGCGTTTGTGTATGTTTTTTCTTATAGTGTAGCCACCTCAGGCTATCTGCCACGTCTACCGAGGTGAATTTTTTATTATTTTGTTTGTT
This sequence comes from Tachypleus tridentatus, assembly GCF_004210375.1. Taxonomy (NCBI): domain Eukaryota; kingdom Metazoa; phylum Arthropoda; class Merostomata; order Xiphosura; family Limulidae; genus Tachypleus; species Tachypleus tridentatus. Next base: position 101,976,065 of record NC_134837.1, on the reverse strand, counting down.
TGTGAATTTCGCACAAAGTTATTCGAGGACTATCTGTGCTAGCCGTCCCTAATTCATCAGTGTAAGACTAGAGGGAAGGCAGCTAGTCATCACCACCCACCGCCAACTCTTGGGCTACTATTTTACCAACGAATAGTGGGATTGACTGTAACTTTATAACGCCCCCACGGCTAAAAGGGCGAGCATGTTTGGCGCGACGGGGATGCGAACCCGCGACCCTCAGATTACGAGTCGCACGCCTTAACACGCTTGGCTATTCCGGGACGAATTTTTTTTATGATTTACTAGTTGTGATACCCCCTACTCTGGACGGAAGTTATGTAAATTCATGATTAATGAAAGGACATGAAAAGTTGTTTCCTTTATATATGATTAAAAATCCCAGAACGCACATAAAAACAGTAAAACACAAAATGTGAAACCGTAAATTTGCATGCATCTCCTCATGGACCCAAAAAACTTTATGTCAAAGTTGGTGAATATCCATCAAGAGAGGCCAAGTAGTGGTAAAAATAAACCTCTATACCACTCATAAAAACCGCAAAATGCAAAACTGAAAATTTGTGTGTATTTCCCCATGGACCTAATAAATCTCCATACAAATTTTGGTGAAGATCCATCCACACTCTGTGAAGTAGTTACATGAACATATAACAGACATATCTGCACCCTGAGGATGGAGAAAAAAATCTTGATCCCTATTGCAAATCTACATGCACCAGGATACAAAAATTATCCATGTTGGTGGATCGCACATCGCATAATAAAAATGTTTTTCCAGTATCATATAAGCAAGATTTCCATTATAATATGATAACTCGATATGAAATACTCTAGCGCCACCTAGTTCAGAAATTAGCGTTTTATGGATAATGTATCCATTTTAATAACAAAATATGGATATTAGAAGATGAAAACAATACAAATTTGCCATAGAAAAATATAAGAAAAAAGAATTTTAAAATAATATGGCAATGTACAAGAAGAAAAATTGTTTTTAATCTTTGAAATAATGTTATGAACAACCTCCAGTTGTTTAAACGAATTTAATGACCTTTTAAGTCATGAAGTGATCAATAATCTGGTGAGAATATAATAGCCTATTGTGACGTTGTGTGAAGCTGCTTAAAATTCATGAAAAGTTAGGTGTACTATTTTTTAAAAAAATATTAAGATACTTCTATTGCTTTCTTGGTAACCATGTGCTATTCCTTCTTGTTACATGCTGCAACCATTCTCCTTCCCGTGAGGAACTGCATCCCGACTCACCTCATTGAATCCGCTATAGAAATGCAAATGATTGGAAAGATAACCATTGAAAATGTTCTAAATAAGGCACATCGATCTTACTTAAGATGATTTAAATAAGCAAGGAAATAGAGGGCAAAGAAAAACTTGAAGGTTGAAAGAGTATCCTAAACTATATATGTATATATAATCTAAACAAAGAGCTTTCCCCTAGATCAAAATGAAAAATAGGCTTAATAAAGTTTTGAATGCTGTCCAATCACCTATAGCAGTGTCAATTTGCGTCTCTTTCATTAGGCATGTTCTCGCACACTTAAGAATGATGAATGGGACTATTGCAAGTTCGCACTTTTAAACTTTTTTTCTATTATATAGCTGTAAAAAATGATTTTCTAGGGAAATAAATGGTAAATGTTGTATTCTCATGTTCAACTCTAGAAAACTAAATGCACCGAATATAAATAAATGCTTGAATCGATAAGAAAAATTAACATGTTACTAAAATTGTGAGATTGACGGTAAACTTTACGAATAATTAAATAGATTAGTAGTTTATTAACACGTCATCAATATTAGCTTCTGATCAAGAACGAAAGGTTAAGAGAAGACTTGATCTAGAATCGAACGCAGAAACATTTTATTAAAACAATTAGTTAGTTAAAATGTATACAGATCGTATAATTAACACAATCGCTGTAAAATATAAATAATTTTCTTTATCTGTGCATGCCACAATTCTGCTTTGACCCCTGGTGGTATCGTTGACACGCCCAACCTCGTAGAGTGTTCTTGGATTAAGGGCCGAAAACACTTCCAGCAAAGAGGGTAAGTAACTGTTTACACAGGTCCGAGTGGCCGTAGGAACATTTGCAATTTACTCAAAATTCACAATTAAAAATATTTACGATTAATTGTACTTATTGATATTGGATTTTAGCAGTTCTTTGGGTAGAAGTTATCATTATAAGTAGAAAGACTTGAACAAGCATAGAATATATCGTCCTTTATTAACTCAAATAGTCAAAGTGACATTTTTCATCTAAAATACGTGTTATGAAATTTTACTAATAGAAATATCTTGCATAAACAACTGCTTCATTGTTATTAGGATCTGTACGTTCTTCCTTGTATCCCTAAAAATACTGAATTTTATAATTATCAAAATATTAATAACTAATGGCTTTAAAGCGAAGCCATCACTTAATATGAACCACGTTATTTTGGCTGTTCACTGTATAAAGCACAATTATCTAACATACAACGAAGTGTTCGCTGTACGTTTTATGCCAAGTTACAACTTAACGTGCAACGTTTTATGGGTATTCAATATCTGTCTAAGCACAACCACTACCTAATCTGAAATACATTATTTTATGTTTTCACTATCTGTTTAAAATACGTGCTCTATATGCCCTAAAACTTATTACTTTGGATGTTCAGTACTGATGTAAAACACAGTTACTACATTATCTGGTTGAACCGAAACGTATTATTTTGAGTGTTTAGCGTTCATTTTCTTGTACCGAACGTTGTTATTTTCTTACATTACATAAAACTTCTCCATTTGGCCCTAAAAGCGATATTTTAGTCCATTAGATGCAATTAGTGTATTTTATAAGTTGCCAAATCAGTTTACACTAAAATTGCGTATATGCAAACTTCATACGCAAGTTCAATTGAAACACATGCAAAAAACTTAAACTACGTGTTATTATATTCAGTATTTTGATACATCTGTTTTGCTCATTTTTGGACTTCTGAGGCTTTCTCTGTTCCAATTATCCCACATTTTTCCCATAAGAATTATATCGATGGCGTCAGCAAGCTTAAGGATTGTGAATGATAAGAAATTATACATAATGACGTCAGCAACTTAAGTTTATTTTTCCTAAAAAAGTAGGTTACAGGATGAAGGCAGTAAGCCTTATAACTCTAACGAATGAAACATTACTCACGAGACATCAGCGAGCATACCAACAGAAGTACAATATATTTATTTTTCGTTGATTTACTTTCGGTATAATGTTTGCTAGTTGTTAAATACAAAGGAATATGCATGCTTTGCCAACCGCAATTATCGAAATCTGATTCTTAGCGTTATGGTACTCAGACTGAGCTACTGGGGAGCGCTTATATGATAACATGAATGCTATACGAAAATAAAACCCGATTTTCAGTTGTCTAAGCCCCCCCCCCCACGGAACAATGGGCCACCATGGTTTTAATTACCATGACTTACAGCATTATTAGTGCTAAATAATATCTAGGTTTACTATACGTTGATTTACTTTTTATTAGTGCATTTTAATAGGGTAATATGTTGGTAATATGTGTTTGTACTTCTGTCATTGGGGTGTCATGAATTACAGTTTACTGAATCAGACCCTTGTTAGACTTCCCTCAATCGTTTATTTTAATTAAGTTATGTAGTTATAATGGTTATTACGTCAGAGAGCACTGTCAGAATAAGAAAACATTTTTTGAATGATCTAGTGGTTAGCATGCGTGACTGTGGATCCGAGGTTACGTGGCTCACGTCCTGTTACTGCAAACACAAAAACGATTCGCTCTTCGGAACTGTATGTGCGTTATAAGAGTGAAGAACAAATCCAACTATTTTTCTGACATTAGAAGCCCAACAGTTAGCGTCGAGTAGTGTTGACTAGGTGGCTATCCTTTAGTTCATCACTTCAAAGTTTGGGATGACTAGTGCAGATAGCCATCGAGAATCTTTGTGCAAAATCCAAAAAAGTAAACAAATCCCTTATTGCACTTATTTATGCTTTTCCACTTTTTCTGAAAACTTACATACAAACTTATTTAAAGTTAAAATGCGGTAATCACATTTTCTTAAACTTGTTTGTTTGCCTTAAGGTCTCACAAAGATGCACAGTGCGTTGTGCCTACAGCATGGATGGAATGAACCTCGAATTTAGGTATTATAACGCTTTATAGATAAGCCCCCGGGATTTTCTTAAGCTTAAAGGATAATCATAATTATTCAACTTGAGTCTATGTTTTAAGTTTTTTAAATGTCTTAGGACTCATACCGATGGAAGTGTATCAACTTAACGTTTGGTCGATGATAGTAGCTATAAAAGACAACTTGTATAAGCCATAGGTTTTAAAATAAAAAAATAGCTTAAAGCTAATATAATGTTAATAGAACTGATTTACTCTTAAATGATCTAAAATACTCAATTTTTTAATCGCTAATGTTCTCAATTTGGTTTAAACTATTTGCTTGGATAAAGTTTTATTCTCTAATGCTTGGTTTGGTTTGTTTTGAATTTCGCGCAAAACTACACGAGGGCTATCTGCGCTAGCCGTCCCTAATTTAGCAGTGTTTGGCTAGAGGGAAGGCAGCTAGTAATCACCACCCACCGCCAACTCTTGGGCTATTGTTTTACCAACGCATAGTGGGATTGACCGTCACATTATAACTCTCCAACGGCTAAAAGGGCGAGTATATTTTATGTGACGGGAATTCGAACCCGCGACCCTCAGATTGCGAGTCGAGCACGTCTAACCACCTGGCTATGTCGGAACACTCTCTAATGTTAGCACAACATTCGCCTCGCAATTTGTCATTTATTTTTGAATCCATTAACTATTCCTCTTCTTAGTTATAACGAAATTAACCACAACAAAAGTGTTTTCAGTTCATATTAGTGTATCCTAAGTACATATTTTCATAGATGAAAAACGTAATTATATTTATCTTTATATTTTATCTTTACAACTTTATCTTATCATTTTACTGCAAAAAATTCTGGTTAACTAATTACTATTTTTATCCAATATGCTTGAGGGTTAGTACGATCAAGTTAGCTTAAAAACTTTAGAATTTGGAAACACTTCAGTTTAAAATGTCAATCAGTTTATCCTTAGCACTTCTTCAGACTTTAGGTTTTCATAAAACAGTTTAGTTTGGAATACTGTTGACAAAACATGCAAGTTCAAATTTCCGTAGTTTTTATCAAATTATCTTCTCTATTGTTTAATAGCTCTTATATAAATGGCAGTGACTTCATGATATTGATGTAAGTTGCGTGTGCACCATAAGCTCGTAGATGGCCTTACCTCAACTCAGTGCGCTAGATGTGTCAAGTAAAAGTGTTATTTATTTTCCTATGTGTGGGATATCACAGACTAAAATAGAAAAAATTCAATAATTATTATTGGAGATAATTATTGAAGCAAGTACAGGAGTTACTATTAGTAACTGTAACTAAATGGTCAATTTATTATTAATAAAGTATTACAGAAAATCCAAAAGAAAAGCAAATAAATTATACAATGTGCTGCTTTGTATGGTAGTATACCTTCTTTAAAAGTTACCATATGTTTGTGAATACACTATTGCAAAATATTTTTAACAATGTTTTGTATTCTCACAATTCAGCCAGCTTGTTTGGTTGCATTTGGCCTTTACGGAATACATATAATCCCACATAGCTTTAATAATATTCATAATGGGACTTTGCGCAGACTAAGCTCTAGTTTGTTTGTTCGAAATTAATCACAAAGCTACACAATGGGCTATCTGTGTTCTGCCATTGTTGATTGTTGCCAAATACCTTCAATATGGATTTATAGATCATAAGCATATTTCTATTGGAATGTTATGTATCATATAATGAACAAACTCTGAGTTACATAACATCATCTTTGAAGAGTTTGAAGATTTGTATCTCGACTGTTTCTATTGTCATGAGTCCTAGTTTTACGTACCCTCTTTAGAGTTTCCTTACAATTCCTAGTCACACACGAAATTTTGGCTCAGTCTGTCACATCGAGTAATCTTCATTAGACATGCTTCGACTTCTACGTTTGTCATGCCACTTTTGTTCTGGGAATTATGAATGCATTCACCACACTACTGCTGGGAATACTACTTTTATAGGCGTTATTCATTCACAGTATAAATCATCAACACATGATTGTACGCTGACGCAGTTCATTTTCGTGCAATAGAGGAAAGGGGACAATCTCAAATGATTCACATTTTACTCACTGTTTTTCTATTTATTTTCATTATGTAGTTATGTGTATCAAATGTACAGAATGTATCAGTATTTTTCACATTTTATAGAACACACTTTAATTTTGAAATGTTTCATACATACAGTATGTTTATGTTATATGTCTACAATATTAAGATAGATATGAAAAAAAAATACTTTTTTCCACTTCCTGTTTGTGTTAAGGGAACCAGAAACGAGTTGTAGACACGTTAGAAGCTTTACTATGGCTGTAGGTTCTATGGTTGTACGACCACGTACTATTTCCAACATCACTTTAGTGTTTTGAATGTAGTTATATTTTTCATTATATGTTATATCTCGTACAACTGTCAAGCATGTTTGGAGAATTAGTGTAACTGCCACGTGACCTGGGTTGTTCGTCAAGCCTGCAGTTTTGTTGGTTGTTGCTGTACATTTTTACAAGTTCTGGTGATTAGTTATTCTCAAATAAATTACATCACACATAAACACTTCCCCTATTTGTTTTTTGGTAGTTACTGATTATTCAAGTTTTATTGTTACATTATTAGAAAAATACATGAAATTAAAGTCGTTTCTTTGAAAACCGTTTTTGAAACTAATAGAAATCAATTTGAACGTACTAATCTTACTGTCACAAGAAATCATATTTATGTTTTAGTTTTTGTAATTAGTACTACGTGTCTTTTCAGTCGTTTTACTTTTCGAAGCTTATCAAATTACTTGTGTGTTTCTGTTATTTTCTTTGTTTATCGCGCTCTTTATTTGAAATTCAATTTGATAAAGATATAATAATTTAAATTATTTGTTTTGAATTTCGCGTAAAGCTACACGAGGACAATTTGCACTAGCCGTCCTTAATTTAGCAGTTTAAAACTAAAGGGAAGTAGCTATTCATCACCACCTATTGACATCTTTTGAGCTACTTTTTTACCAACGAATAGTGCAATTGACCTAACATTACAACGCCCCTAAGGCTGAAAGGTTGAGCATGTTTTCTGACACTATCTTACACATTTTACAGTTGTCACTTTTTAGAGTTTATTTGTATAAAAACTAACAATTCCTGAATAGTGGCACGGATTCTAGGTTTCTTAAACGAAGTGAAAATTGTTGACCTGGTTAGCGACTTAAGCGTAGGTTAGCGTAAAGCCTACATATCATTAACTGTCGTCTTACATACATTAAGAACCGTGGTATGTGTGTGTGTGTGTGTGTGTGTTTTTTTTTAGCAAAGCCACATCGGGCTATCTGCTGAGTCCACCGAGCAAACCGAAGTATCTGTCCGAGCATTTATCTGTCTCCCGTTTATGGCGGCCACTATCTGCGTTTGAAAAGTTGCATTAACATTCACTTAACATTCACTTTTGAAATGATGCGAGAACAGGCATGAATGATGCTGATGCAAAATTTTATTTCGCAAGCAAGATTTTCACACGATATTGTTAGGAATTAACCAGACTGTCATTCACATTTCAAAATGTCATGTAACTTAAAGAATAAAACTGTGGATTTACCTATGTTATTGTTCAGAGGTTTTCAGTATGACTGAAATGCTTCACATTTGCTTTTCCTGTGGGTAGTACCAATAGCTCAGAGCTTTGGCTTTGAGTAAAACCAAGAGCACAACACAATTAACCTTTTTAACTGGAACTTTTCCCGTTACTGGGGACGGATATTTTTCCATGTTTTGAATATTTCGTAGTTCATGTGTGTAATACATAAACTTCAACTGACTATATACAACCAATAAAATAAAATGAGTTTATTTGTGCGCGCGCGCACACACACATATATGTTTCGAACTGTAATTATGAAAACAATCATTTCTCGAATAGTGGCAAGTACTCCAGACATTTTAACCGAATTGTACACAATATCCTCAGAAGATTTGTTCATGATGTTGTGAGGGACACTGTATTTTATGTGGTGTCCTATAATACAGGGACGAATGAGGCCTAGTGGTTAGTGTTCCAGCCTGCGGATCTGAGGGTTTGCAGTTCGTACCTTGTTATCATTAAAATAATAATAGTAAACATAGTTCAGCTCTTTGAAGTCATGGGTGCGTCATACGGTTGGAAGACAAATTCTACAATTTGGTAGCAAAGACAAGAGTAGCAAAGAGTTGGCAGTTCGTGGCGTTGACTAGCTTCTTCCATCTAGTCTATCATTTAAAAATTAGGGACAGCTACCACAGATAGCTTTGGAGCAGGTGTGCGTGAAGGCCGAAAAACAAACAGACTTCAAAAATACGTTTTTTATTTTAATATGTTGTACTTGTGATGAGAAACATGTACACTGTGCTAATACTTTCAATAATAATATGAGATTCCAAATTATATTGTCAAAGTAACTAGATTTCTACTCGTACGATCAGATTACTTTAACGATTACTTTATAAAAACGTTTGAAAACTAATTTTTTGATAAGTTTGTTAAGCCGTGTTAAATTTTGATTTATTATTTGATGAAATTATTTAACGATTTGAGCCTCTTTAATTTGTTTGAAATATTTGACATAAATCCTTAGTTTTTATCATATCTTTTGTTTTTTTTGCATAAACAGTTTTGGATCTATTACGTTTCTCAGTTGCCCATTTGATTCATAATTAGCGTCTTCACAGTTACTTAGATACCAATTTATTTGTTATTTATTTTTTATAGATCTATTAATTTTTTCTTGAAATTTGAGAACATAACTCTACTTTATTTCATGTTGTCCTTTTGCATATCATGCGTTTTCTATCACTATTTACTAATATAAGAATTAAAATGTTTCGTTTAATTTGACCCAATGCAGTTTTGGCATAAACACATGGTTCATAAAACCGTTGAATCATTTTGTTCTAGTTACATTTTTTTAATTATGGTTTTTTAGTAGATACATAGTATCTTCTTTGCCATTAAGAATATTGCTGCAATTTCGCATGTCGTATAGGATAGGTCATTTACAGCAATGTCCGTTAGTAGCCGATGAAATTATCTTTAGAAGTTACAGTGTATATATATATATACATTGTGAGAGAATAACCAGTCACGTGAAAATGTGTGTCGCTTAGAGGTAAAACTGAGATGCCCTTGTTTTGGTACGAGACGTCAGTTTTGGTTGGAATAAAAAGAGTTCTACTTGGTTCGAGGCATGAGTCAATAAATGCAAATAATTTTTAACCATAAATGACTATGTATTGGTTTACTGATCTTATATTCAAAGTAACTGACAATTGCGCAAACTGTATTTTAGGTAAAGACTGATTTTATACTTTACATGCCTAGTCTATTTATTTCTTAGTTTAAACTTAGTTGTTTAGTTAAATTCAGATTCATTTGGTAACTACCCTGTACGAATCTCACATTATAAAGAGAACCTTCCATGTATCAAAGCATACAAAGTTTTATGCTTTGCTTATTCCACCCTTTTAGGTACAATGTACATTTCAACTTGTGGCGTTGTTACTTATTAACAGCTGTTTTTCAGCAGCTACACGTTAATTGAGACCTCTTCCTACAAAGTGTATTGTGTTGCTTTTGAAGTAACATTCACGATTTAACTTGCAGCAGTCTCGTTGGCAAGTTTTCTATTCGAGCGTTGTCTGTTTCATAAATAGCATATCTTGAGGTACTTTTGAAGAAAGGTTTGTCTTCTTACCTCGACTACTTTTATTATTAACAGTCTTGCATGCAATTTCCACTAAAACATCGAATGTTGTTTCAGTTGTTCAAAAGGATTATCCTTGACGAGACAACACTTTAATTTCGACAATATTGTCATGGAATATTTCGGTTCTAGAAGTCATGATTGCGTGCATGCTTTTACTACTTGGTACATTGTGACTGTCTGTACTTTTATAGGTTTTATATTGTTGTGCAATTATTCAAAGATTGGATCACAGCCATTTACAATGTAAACTATCACTACGTGACTGTTTATATGCAAAAACGGCTCGTTTGGGTTGAGAAAATATTTTACATAGAAGAGCGAACAACGTTTCGACCTTCTTCGGTCATCGTCAGGTTCACAAAGAAAGAGTTAACTGACCGGAAGCTGACCACATGTTTGAAAGGGGTTGTGTAACTGAGTGTCGGAATGTAGAGGGCGCTATTAGATGTTTGAATATATAATTTTATTTATTTTATTATATTAATATAGATATAAAGGCGTTCCTTTATATTGGAATCAAAAACAGAAATCCACCGAAAAATCACCCATACTGGACTATACATTCCTTGGAACTCAGCACATGAAACAAAACAAAAACTCAACATACTAAGAAACCAAATAAACACAGCCATAAAACTATGCTCACCAGATAAAATTAACGATGAATTGGACAAAATAAAACAATATTTCATCAACATCAATAAGTTTCCTCCACAAACCGTAGAAAACATTATACGCACACATCTAGACAGAAAGCAAAATCAACCAACTAAAGTAAATATATCTCACGAATCAAAAAATCACGAAACCATATACTGCTGCATACCATATATTCCTGACATAAGCAAATAAATAACCAACATTTGGCAAAAATTAGTAACAAAATATGACATTCCAGTTAATACCAAATGTATTCAAAAACCAGGCACAAAACTGAGGTCTATACTATGTAAAAACTACACTGACAAACACCACACCAACATTATTTATAAAATACAATGTGATAACTGCCACGACTTCTATATTGGAGAAACAAGTAGAAAAATGGAAACCAGATTCAAAGAACATAAAATGTCACCTTCATACGTTTTCGAACACTGCAAGTCAAATAAACACAACATAACCATAGAAAACACTCAAATACTAAATAAAGAAACAAACATAAACAAACGCAAAATTAAAGAAGCCTTACTTATACAACAACATAAACCCAATATAAACCAATATAAAGGAACGCCTTTATACCTATATTAATGTAATAAAATAAATAAAATTATATATTCAAACATCTAATACCGCCCTCTACATTCCGACACTCAGTTACACAACCCCTTTCAAACATGTGGTCAGCTTCCAGTCAGTTACCTCTTTCTTTGTGAACCTGACGATGACCGAAGAAGGTCGAAACGTTGTTCGCTCTTCTATGTAAAATATTTTCTCAACCCAAACGAGCCGTTTTTGCATATAAATTTCTCAACAAATGGGTTTCTCGACATCACTGACTACGTGACTGTGTTCTGGTGCAGTTATTTTTCTCATGAATATGGGGCGGATGACATTACTGTAGTTTTTGCTTTTTTGTACCCTTTTTCCTATAGCGTTTCCATAGTTATTTCCAGTACTGTATACACAAAGAACAAAGTATAAGATACTTCATATATATATATATATATATATATATAATAAAACTCCTAACTATTCAGAAGGGTTTCTCATCAGGCATTCATTTTCCAATTCTGAAGAATGCTTATTTAGTTACTATCGATGTATCTCTTCGGCAAATATTTTCGGGAGTGATATAGACGGACGGTTTTGATTTTTAATACAATACGTTTGAGAAATGACATATATTAATGTGCGCAGTGCATGTACTGACATCATATAAATACGTATACCCAGGTAAATAAAATTAATCATTGTCCATCTTTCTTACAGTGATATTTATGATAACATCTTTTGCTGTTTCGAATGTTCGTAAACAGTTATAGGCAATTGGTCAATACTACCCACCACTAACTCTTGGATTACTCTAATGGAATAATGAGAATTGACTGTTGCTATTATAACGCACCGAAAGTCTCAAACTACGGAGCGCGATACTAAAGTTTCGGATTCAGAGTTCTGCATGCTAACTACAAGATCACGCCAATTCTAACAACATACTTAGGTACAGATGCTCTTCAGAATTTTTTTTCAGGGTAATTATGTTGAAAAAAATCTTTTTTTCTTAACTTTTTCGATAAAATAAATATAGTTTTCGAAACTTCGAAGGTGAAATAAAGCCATGGAATATGTTTGTTATGAACGTATTCTAAAAATATGACCTAATGAACTAAATAGTAATTTCACTTTATATTTTTAGCATATAAATAGTAGGAATATAACAATCAAACATTTATTATTAAATTTTTGTCTTGCGATCAAAGTGCCACATTCTCAATGTTTTGATTTTATAGCCGAATGTAATTTCATTAGTTAAGTGATAAGTAAGCAGGTTGTTATTTTGATTACTTGGGGCCAGAAAGAGAGTTGTTTTGGGTGCGATGACAAAGATAACAAGGCCCCACCTACAGCTTAAGGTTGTATAGTAATGAATGTCAATTATATAACCGTGTATTACATCTGCACGAGGTGGCGTGAAGTTTTGACACACCAATTAACAATAGAATATCTAGTTCTTTGAACATGCTTTTATTACATAATGAGGAATCATAATGATAAACGATTTTTAATCGAAATACTATAATTACAAACTAAACAGAAAAAGTACACATACTCACAAGGAATAATTACTAAATTTGGTTAGCGAAACTGATAATTGTAGTTACACAAAACAATTATAAATAAGCTAACTGAAAAAATAAACAGAATTATTACGTATGAGTTTCGATGTGTTATGTGATTCTGTTATGGTGGTAATATGTCAGAGGTTTTAGATTGTTGCAGGTGACCATAAGTTATTATCATCTTGGAAAGATAAGGATAAACCATGATTATTACATGAACAGATGTTAAATTGAAATTCTATATTTTTTACATAAGTAAGTAGAAAGTGCAATGAATGTTTACAGTTTTATAGAATTACTACGGGATTCAAACATTTTTCCTTCTGCCGATTCAGCTAGAGTTAATTAACTGTTCTTTGTTATAAGCGCAATGGTACAAAATAGGTTATCTGTACTGTTTGAATTCCTGGAATCAAACGGCGAGTTTTTGTATTATAAACACCTACATCTCCCTATTGTGCTAGTTATGGCGTCGCTAAAGATATAAGCTACTAGCTATATTTTCGTAAGCCTCATTTTAAATGCTGAAACAACAGTTTCAATTTTATGTTTGCACTTGAATTTGGGAAACAAAAAGTGAATTGTTTCGATTTTCATAACTAAATGAAATATCAATACCAAATAACGATTTTTGATAACTCTTCATTCGACCCTAATCTGAGGGTTGCTGGTTTGAATCCTCGTCACTGCAAACATGGTCGCCCTTTCAGCCGTGAGGACGTTATAATGTGACGGTCAATTCCACTATTCGTTAGTAAAAGAGAAACTCAAGAGTTGGCGGTGGGTGGTGAGGACCTGCTGCCTTTCCTCTAGTCTTACACTTACGCTGCTAAATTAGGGACGGCTAGCGCAGATAGCCCTCGTGTAGTTTTGCGCGAAATTCAGAACAAACAAACAAACTTTTCATTCAGGAACTAACACTTCTTTAAAGGTCACGGAAGGTGTCTAAATTTTGTAAGTAATTCGATAAGCTTACTGTAGAGTGCACAGTTGCTGTGTTTTTAATTATAAACTGAAGCCTACAAAACTGCGTATGTTTAATAGGAACAGAGTTCAAATTTCTTTGCAATAGTCAAACGAATGATGCTCTTCAAATAATTAAAATGAAATCCAACGAAACTTCGAAATCACCACAAACTGTCCATTAAAATATTCTCAAATCGCAAAGACTAATATAACGTACTATTAATATATATATATATAAACATATATGTGTTATGCACGAGGTTTGAATTTCTGTCATGACATAGAGAAGCCATACTTACTTTGAGTCAAGCGAAATTAAATTATCAGTAATATGTGATTTAAAAAAAAGAAATGTTGACCGTGCCTGCTTTAAACTAAGAGCTCATCATGCTTGTCTGAAACAACGTACGCTTTCAATGAACAGCTGTCTCTTTGAACCAGAAATTTCATTATCTTTCCCACTAAGTAAGGGCATCTAAAGGCTTAGAAAAATTAAGAAAACTTTTTATCAGAAGAATAAATAATATTATAATAAAAGCTGACACCAATGATTTTTTACATTAAAATGGGAAAATTGGATGGTTTCACATAATTTAAGAATGGTATGATTTGCAAATGTACAAGTGCATCTAATTATTAACAGCAATAAACTTACTGATGTACCAGCGTATTGAATTCATTAACAACATCTTATCGATGGCCCAATGTGTCTATTTATAAAAAAATAACGAATTTACTTAGGAGCCAAAGAATATTTCAATTAACAGAAAAACTTACGTACCACTGTGTCTGTTAATTAACAGGAACAAACCTACTGATTAGCCAAAGTATCTATTAATTAATGGAACAAACTTAGATGCCATTGTATCTATTAAATAACAAGAAATCTATTGATTAACCAAAGAATCCATTAATTAACACATCAAACTTACGTACCAGCGTATCTAATAATTAGTAGCAACAAATCTACTGATTGGCCAAACTACCTATAAATTAACATAAAAAACACATGTGTCAGTGTATTTATTAACAACAGACTTACTGATGTGCCAGATCATCTGTCAATTAATGACACGAAACTTTCTGAATGTATTAGTTCTGAGTCAGTCGAACAAGGTCTAGTGATTACTGTGACGGGCTGTGACTCTGAGGATTCATGGTTCTCGTCCTGTTGGTGCAAAAAAAAAACACTCCACGCCTTGGTGCGTTGTAAAAGTAACAAAATGATGCCAAGTCCTACTATTTGATTAGAGTAACCAAACGTTGGTGGTAAATGGTGTCGACTAACTTCTTTTCCAAAAGCCTTAATTCAAAATTAAAGAAGGCTTATGTATATCCCTTCTATTGCTTTGGGCGTATGCTCAAAACAAACTTTAATGTGGCTTAAACCAGCAGCTGAGATATTTTGTTTTGTAATTAATTTTCATTGTTTTTGTTTATTATAGTTCTTTCGTTGCTGTGTCAGTTTATGGTATTATTTAGTTAGGGATATATATATACTTTAAACTTGACGCAAAAATATCAACACTTTTTTAACAGTAACATTTTTACTTAATGTAGATCATATTTCTGTGTGACGACTAGAATATAGTTATATTTTACCCTTTTAGAAATAAAAAAATATGTCTGTAATTATGTATATTTTGGTCTTTTTTCTTCTAAACTGGCAAAATTGCTCTAATCTTTTAATGTAGACAAAGATTACACACCACAAGAACTGTCCAATAAATCATATACCTTGTTGGTCGTGTTTCTGTATCATATCTTCCTGGAGCGAGATTGTAGTATTTAATTCAAAGAGTGGTAGAGAGAGACTCCTATAAGTCAATATGAGCTAGGTTTTTATTTTTCTTCAAGTAAATTTAATGAGAATTGTTGTTTAAACTGATACTCCACCATAGTCATATCTATCAGTGTGCTATCTTTATTTTACTGATTTCTGTTTGTATTAGATATATAGTTCTGCAACCTAACTACTAGGCCACATTCATTTGATGTTATCAATGACTCCAGAATACGTATATCAAAAATAAATACATTATTTATTTGTATTTTCTTACTTTCATTTGCTGTCTGTATTCATCTTATTTTCTTTATAATATATGTTATAATATGACGGTCAATCCGTTAGTAAAAGAGTAGCCAAAGAGTTGGCGGTGGGTGGTGATGAATAGCTGCCTTCCCTCTCGTCTCACACTGCTAAATTAAGGACGGCTAGCGTAGATAGCCCTCGAGTAGCTTTGCACGAAATTCAAAACAAACAAAGTTTATGTATTTCCGGAACGTGCTCTATTGTTGGTACTTTTAAACATGCACGACTGTTTTAGTTTCATTTCAATGCGGGAGTTATAATTTAGACAGCTTATCTAGCACAAGTTTTAAATTTAGTTATTTCTAGAAACAATAGTTTATCACACGATTGCTTACGTAACTATTTACGAATCATACGCTGGGTAATTCAATAATTATAAAATGGCGATCGTTATATTATTGAGTGATGTTACTAGAATCTTCTGAGCTTTTCTCGTTGTTTTAATTGAGTATTATTGTATATTTAGTAGGGCGTAAAACATTCTAGGCTTCATTCAGAATATAATCAGGCAGACAAAATATTACTCGACTGAGTTAGATATTACAAACAGATAGTTAAATGTAAACTGCGTGGTTGTGAGTTTAGCAATAACGAAATTATAATAACGATTTCTAAAATGAAATTATCACAGTGGTGTTTGTAATAACATAGAGAGAAGAATAATTCATCTCGTCATTGTGTTTTGAAGTAACTGAATTATCACATTTGGGCTTTGACGAATACGAAACAATTTTTTATTACTCTGGATACAACTGTTATAAACAAAAGTGTAACGAACATCTGTATATACGTTTGACTTGTTTAAGCCCTAATGCCACATAGTATGTCTGAGGATATACAACACTAGAAACTGGTTTTCGATACCTGTAGTGAACAGAGGACAGATAGCCTAATGCGTAGCTTTGTGTTTTAGCGTCAAATAAACAAACAGAACGTAATATTTAATGAAATAAATCTTTTTAAAAGTATAATTTAATACTAAATACAAATCTTTAACATTATATATTTTGGTTTAATCTAATAAATAAAAAAATCATAAATTTCAATCCTAACAGTAATGCATACTTATATACAAAAAGTCATATCAAAAATCGTCTGAAAAATTAAATTATGTGAGTGTTTTGCAATAAAGATTCGTATTAGAATTTTAGTCAGTTAAAATTGTTTTGATAAAAGTTTTAAAGAATACATTAAAATTACTTTAACATGTGGCAAAATATATGTTGCTTGAAAGAGATCCGTACGTAATAGGTTGATCAATTTTAGAAAATACATTCATTCATGAGGTTTTCATAATAAACCATTGATAACAATAATAATAATTTAGTTTGTTAAACTGAACATTTAACACACTTTACTCTGAATTTCACACAGAGTAGTATTTCAAATAAATTCAAAATATCTACTCAATTTATAAATATTCTAAATGGAAAATAAGAACTGTGTCAAACATTTCCCTACTAAATGTGCAAAGGTTGGTTGTGCCTTAAAGTTTATAAAATTATTGCACAGAAATATATTCTATATGAGATAAAATGTCACTTATTTACGAAAAAAAAATTGCCCCAAGCTCAAAATAGTAAATATCCCTATCTTGCCAGACGTTTTCAAACAACATTCTGAACATGACAGATCAGTGAGCAGTCTCTTCAGTAGACTCAGGAAAATTTCAGTTAGGTGGATTATTAATATCAAACTAAGTGTGTCTTTGTTAAACGTCATTAACCACGTGAAACTGAGAGAAGACCGATTATATTTTATTAGGAGTATGAATATCGATGTATTAAATATTGTGATGCTGAATCACTTTAGTAACCGCACGTATGTGTGTACATACAATATATAAAAAATAATCAAAATAATAGTAAGGAATGTTGCTTTGCTATTTAGTCAAACTGGTTTCCTAAAGAATTATAAGTACTGCCAGAAAATGTCTATATGGACTGGATTCTTTACAATGGGTGTCTGTGACTTGTTGGCGATAAATGTATACAGTTCTTCTGTTTTAGAATAAAAAAATAAAACATGTTTTTATTTGTTTGTTTGAAGTTAAGCGCGAAGTTACACAATTGGTTATCTGTACTGTGCTCTCGACGGGTATCATAAGCCAGTTTCTAGGGTTGTATGCTGTAAATGCTTTGTGGCAAAAAGGATTATCCTGCTGGAACATTAGCTTTGTTTGATGATCAAACATTCTGTCGTGGTCTCGCGAACATGTTTATTTAAGAGTTACTGATATTTATGGATGTGTGCGTGTGTTTTCTTATAACAATGCCACACTGGGCTATCTGCTGAGTCCACCGAGGGAAATCAAACCCCTGATTTCAACGTTGTAAATCCGTAGACTTACCACTGTACAAGCGGGGGGCTTCATGGATGTAAAGACATGCAGGAACTTCAGAGATGGTTTCATGACCAATATACAGTTCGTAGCTTGTTCTTAAACCTCCCCAATGTAATTCTTTAGAACAAGCACAATAAAATTACAGTACACTTGAAGTGTGCTCTAATTTCGAAACTAGTGAAATGACTTTGATAAATATGCACACAATGTGTGAATAATTAAAAAAATTCCAATATTGATGCTAATAAAAAAATTGTACTAAACCGTTTTTGTTTAATTTACGGTTTTCACTTTCCACATTTCTGAAGAGCATGTTGCACAGAATTCAAAGACAATACCAATTGTCCCCCATTGTAGACTTACTTATGTCTGCGGACTTACAATGCTAGAAACCAGGTTTCGATACCCGTGATGGGCAAAGCTCACTGACAGCAATATATGCAGCAACATCACTGTACATTTATTGAAATATGATTTCCGGTTCTTTCACCCAGTCCTCAATTTAATATATGTTCGTTATTCTATGACAACACTTTCGTTTGAACTGACAGTAGTTTTTCAATGTTATTTAGTTGAACGGTTTTGTTTACTGTAGGTAGAACATAATTCTGCAATATTTCAATGGCCATTTTTTGTGCTTCCAATAAACTATATTCGTTCCTTTCTCATATTTCCGCAGTTAATGACGTTGGAAAAGGCTGCGTGTAGTTTGAAACTAATAATCTACCTATTTGAGATATCTTCGCGTTTTTCAAGGAGGCTGCTGGCTGAGCCGTGTCATTCTATCAAGGTATTTTCGGAACCGTCTTGCAGGGTAATGTATAACATTTTTGAATCATATATGTTACACTGTGTTTGAATAACGAAGGCGCATTGCATATATTATTAGGTTTTATTCATTAACAAGATTTTATATTTCCAAATTTAGTGTTGTAAGTTCTTAATGTACTAATATTAATTTCTAATTAATATATAGATATAAACTCAGTTCCTGTGTTAGAACTACTTAAAAACGTTTTTCGGTATAGAACTTGGAATGACTTGGGTAAAAATATTCAGTTCAACAATAAATATGTTTTATTGTTTGTAATATTTTTGGTGTATAAAACCAGATAAACGTAAAATAGAAATCTACTATCTCTTTTGTTGATTTTTTTCACTAGTTATTTCAGACTATCAGAAACGTTGACTCGTGGGTGGCTATTTGTACTAGTAATTCCTAATCGTAATATTCATACCTAATTGGAAAAAAAAGAAAAATTGAACATTTTCTAAATAAAAGGATCTCTCTAGAAGATACCACACAGAAAAAGTGTTGAGATTGGGCTTATTCGAAATGTTTTGTTTTTAAAGTACTAGTCTTTAGTAGTAGTAACGTTTTTAGTACTATATTTATAAATTACATTAATATAGATATAACTAACTCTCGTGTACAGCCCCAGTAAAATTCGTATTCTTTTTATGAGGAGAGTACTTTTATTTAACAATGTGTTCTGTAGTTAATTTTTTAAGCGTTTGAATCTTGAATATTCAAAATGTGAATTTTGTATTGATTTTTGCGTGTAATGCTATTCAATAGATAGCGCCCCATTGTATTTATTATTTCGCTGACGTACATTGAAAGATACATATTTATTTGTCTATATATATATATATATATACACACATACGCTACGTCCATTATAGTAAGATATAAAGAATCAGATGTTCACTTTACATTTACATACGTGATGCACAACTTTGTGGCCAGACATATCCAGGTGGATAAGGCGCTTGACTCGTAATCTAAGGGTCACGAGTTCGAATTCACGTCACACCAAACATGTTCACCCTTTCAGTTATGGGAGCGTTATGAAGTGACGATCAATCCAACTATTCGTTCGTAAGAGAATAGCCCAAGAGTTGGCGGTGGGTGATAATAAGTAGCTACCTTACCTCAAACATTACTGCTAAATCAGGGAACACCTAGTGCAACTAGCCCTCATGTAGTTCTGCGCGAAATTCAAAAATCAAATAAACATAACTTTGTGTAACCTTTGATTTCTGACATGAAATGATTTAGAATGGAAAATACTGAATAAGATTATATACGTTATGAATATATGTTTGCATTAAAAATACATTCAGTGTTTTTTGGGATAGCTGGTAAGGTTGTTTTCACATTAAATCAAATTACGAATCACTTTGTACATGAAAGTATAGTAGTCTTGTAAAATTTTCTTTGTTTAGTGTTTCCTATTTTAAACATGTAACTAAATATATGAAATGTTTTTTAAGAAAATCTCTTTCTTCAAGGTTTTGAAATTGCACCAATGAGTTCTTGTAGAAAATTTGCTTCAGAACAACGTAAACTATTATAAAACAAGTTGGATAGTGTTAGTGTACAATAAAATATGTCACTTTTCAAAATAGTTATGTAAGAGTGTATATTATTTGGTGTAATAATATTTTGATATTTCATTTGTAATTTATATTTTCTCTTGAGTGTGTGTGCACGTTTTCTTAGGACAAAGTCACATCGGGCTATGTGCTGTGTCCACCTAGTGTTAAGAGTTGTAAATCCGTATGCTTACCGCTGTATCAGCGGAAGACGTTTTCTCTTGAACCACTATAACTGGGGATGACAATATTTTGAAACTTATACTTAAAGGTGCACTAACTAATTGATTTTGAGAAAGAATTTGATAGAGTAAGTTGGACTACCTTGTCAATGCACTTAGGATGTTCGGAATGGACTGGAAAGATAGAAGACTGATTATAGCTTCGTGGGTCAGACAAAAACTGAGATTGGCTGAAAGTGAATTCAGATGATGCAGTAATTGTAAAGCAAGGAAGCGTTATATTCTTAATATTTTTCAATGTCTTCGCAGTGGTGATGTTAAAAGGAAAAATATAATTGTAGGAATGATGATTGGAGGACAAATAATGAGATGTTGTAGATAATATAGAATAAGGGATGCAGTATATTGTTATAATAGTAAATGAAGCAGCAAAATAATCTACAATGAAAATAAACATGAAAAACTGAAGAGATGAGGGTGTCATTAAAATGACAGGTCGCTGTCAAAAGTAGAAAGTTGAAATAGGTGAACGAGGTTTGCCACTTAAATAATCCTGTCGCATGGGATGATCGATGTTCTAAAGAAATTAGAACCAAAATTGAAATGGCTAAATAAGCTTTCATAAAAGAAAAAAAAAAAACAGCTTATAACTATACACTTTGGAGGAAGGCGAAGAACAGAATAATAAAGGGTTACATCTCAGGTGTGTCAAAGTACGCATGTGAGACGAAGACAATGCGTAAGTAAAACATAAATAGACTTACAGGTTTTGAAATGTTGATTTATGAAGAGTTACGAAAATAAACTGGACTGGAAGAAAACAAATGGAGAGATTCTATATCAGATGAGAGAATAATGTGGACTTGGCTCATGAGTCATGAACAGGTATAAAATATGAATTAAACGTGTGTTGAGAGAGAATGCTCTGATGGTAAAAGGTGATTAAGGGAAGGTTTCTTGGAAAATGATTAAGAGGAAGTAAAATGATAAGGATACTGGGTGATGAGGAAGTAAAATGGTAAGGATACTAGGTGTTGAGGAAGTAAGATGATAAGGATACTAGGTGATATCTGACAAGGATGGGCTAATTGATAAGTGAAAAAAACAGTCGAAGACAGAGCTAAGCAGAGGACAAAATCGTGCTTCAGTCCTTTCAAACAATAGAACATTTGATGATGTCAACACTAGATGATCACTTTGTAAGAATCTGTAGTTAAGAAATAGTTGGGATATCTTGTCCTTGAATTACATGATACAACATGGCTGAGAATCCACAAGGTGCTGAAAGGAGTCATGGAGAATTTTGCCTCTATTAAATAGTTAATTCTGTGTGCAATTTATGGAACTACCTAAGAAGAGTATCAAGATAAATATCACAGATGCTCAATTGGAACAAAATATCAGAATATAACAGCTGAAAGAGAAATCTGAAGTCTCTATCATGTTTCTCAGTTGTGCATGTACAACATGGGCATTGTGGAGGAAAGCATTGACACCTTGAAAGTAGCCATCCCAATTTATATACACATGAAACATCAGTGGATGTGCTTGATCATAAATGTAACGTGTATTCTATCTTCTAAAGGTAACAAAGTAAGCAAAGAAAACGTATTCCAAACCACGATCCCATCGTTAGCACTCTGAACAGTAAGTACCACACAGGGAAGTCGAATGATCTGAGATGTCTTCCTCGCATCTGTATATTACCATTTTGGAAATAATGGTAAATCATGACTCTTCGCACACTTTTACTTTTGCCAGTCCTCATGATTCTAATATATACACACCTTATAGCTTTCAAGGCCTTTTTCATTTGTTAGTATCTTGGATCATTAGTTTACACAATGGTTTTATACTTTAATATCTATTTGTTGCAAGTTTCTTTTCAAGATACACCTGAAGGTGGGCTTGGATTGCCTTACATTGCATGCTTGTTAGTTGATCTATTGTCTGATTATGGCTGGACTTTACCACCATGTTTTATCATTCTCTCACAGCAGGCGTTTTATTCATCTTTCTCCACTGGAAATGAACTCAAATAACTGAAGTCTTGAAGCAGTTTATCAATGAAACTGTCTTAGCCACTATAGCACCTGCTAGAAGTGAACCCACTACAAAGCCCCTTTTTAGTGTTGCAATGTTTTTGTTTTTTCTTCATATTTGTGCCAGTTATTTAAATTACTACAGCTAAGGTCAGTCTAAAGTATGAAAGAGTACATATGTCCTAATAAAATGGTTAGCCATTGATTATCATTTCATTTATTTTTTCAGATTGTAAAGTTTTGCGATTTTGAGTGGCATTTACAGTAATGAAAGAAGTATCGGAGAACAAAGCATACTTGCACATACTGCATTACTGAACAGCGCAGTTCAGTTGATAATGAGTTCACCCTTCTGTATTTACCTATGCATTGCTGTTTATAGTTTATAATAGTGTGCAGTTATAGCAAACAGCTTATTAGGGTCAAAATGCCAGAAAAACGAGTTCACGAACCTTCGGAAAGGAGTGGTTTAAGTACTCGAGATATTCCTACAAACCTGTTAATATCCAACTTGCAGAAGCGAAAGAATACTGGGTGCGCTAATGTTTTTTTTTTTTTTATAGAGATACGTGAAAAGTAAAAAAGTAGAAGGAAGAAAAATTATATCTTGCTTTAACACTATGACAAATATTTTTGTGCTACTCAGTTCATCGGAATTAATTTTGTAGTTAAAAGATGCACGATAATACATTATTCCAAAAATTTTCTTGTAATACAGAGCATTGTAATACTCTCTTCATTTGTTACTATTATAATCAACTTTTCACTGCATTATGTGTGCGATCTTGAAATAAACAAGTATGTAAAAATGCTGTTATTTTAGAAACAATATAGTTTATGGTTGCTTATGGTAAGAAAACACAGACAAATCTTGCAAACGCTACTCAAAGTCCTGGTACGTACGTGTCAATTAAACTGTTATTCCATGTAGTTCCTTTACCTACTGGAAAAGTACCTAGATATCTATAATTTAAGAATATAAGCTTTTGTCAGTGAAATAATATAACAGCTGACGCACTTTGTTTTGAATAACATTCGAACCACGTGATAAATGAATTAATTTCATTTTTGTTAATGAATTTATCATCACACATTATTAATTGAGAAAAATACGATTTGGGCTTAATAACTTTAGAAAAGTAACTTGGTTCTATCATTTGGACTTTTACTTGATTAATGAGATTTCGAATTCACGGAAGTATTCAATCAGTCAGAAAACTCATTTTAGATATTTGATAATATGTCAATGTAAGAACATTTAATCAAACCTACATACACTTTTCAGCAGTTCTAATTGGGTATCTTATTTATTATTATTCGAGATGAACAGCTAATATACGTTTTAAAATTACGTTAATATAGAAGTATTTATAGAATTAATGCTATCCATATATGGATTGTGTTTTATCATCGTGTTTTAAACAACAATATACTTATTTATTTGTAGTGTTTGGTGGTGTCACATTTATTTATCCATAAGAGTAATAAGTTATTTGACCCGGCTGGCCAAGCGTGTTTAGGCGTGCGACTCGTAATCTGAGGGTCGCGGGTTCGCATCCCCGTCGCGCCAAATATGCTCGCCCTTTCAGCCGTGGGGGTGTTATAATGTGACGGTTAATCCTACTATGCATTGGTAAAAGAGTAGCCCAAAAGTTGGCGGTGGGTAGTGATGACTAGCTGCCTTCCCTCTAGTCTTACACTGCTAAATTAGGGACGGCTAGCACAGATAGCCCTCGAGTAGCTTTGCGCGAAATTCAAAAACAAACAAATAAGTTATTTTACTAATATAATATATTTAATTAAAATGTTAGAATAAAAATATTTAGTATATTACTAAGTATCAGTAGACGGAAAACTTCAAACCTTAAGAAATCATGTATTTCTTTAGTATCTTTATCATGTTTAAAGAGGAAGTATTTTTTATGAACTCTCTTTATAGTTGAACCCGAGAAAAACTAATATAGTTTGAAACCACCGTGACTGTAAATTTCCAGAAAAATTCCCTGAGGTACTGTTTATATCAGTGTAGCTCCATTTTAAAGGCAGCTCACGAGGCTTAGAGAAAAGTTATAATTTCATATCATTAATGTCCTGTCGCTTTAAAATCTAAGGGACGCTTGTCGTAATTTATAGTTTTAATTAAGCTCGTAATGAAAACTTGGTCGTCCCGTATTTGCTGCGATCCGCTGTTTACGACGTAGAAGTAACTATACAAACGTGTAATAAATACTAGGATTCTACAAGAACTTCTTAGATGAATTTGTTTGCACACATCACTACGTATCCATCTCTATAAACATTGTAAGCCATTTGAAAGTCTGTCTACCCATTGTTTTGGTTCGTTAGATATAGAAACTTCGACGTTATTGATTAGCTATATATTTTACTGGTATTTTACCCTTACTAATGAAATAGTTTTATGTTCACCACTTCAACCAATTACTCTGGGTACAGATGAGGTCTCGTCTAGCTAAAGATTAGAGAAAGTGAGGGGGATTTTCTAAAAACATTATATTTACATCAAGATAAAGGTTACTATAGATCATTAAAGCCACAAAATTGGTAACAAGGAAAAGCGATTTCTAAGTTCATTTACGAACTTCTAAAAAGGACAGCCTCAATTTATTAAGTGT
The DNA here is from genome assembly GCF_004210375.1 of Tachypleus tridentatus. NCBI lineage: Eukaryota > Metazoa > Arthropoda > Merostomata > Xiphosura > Limulidae > Tachypleus > Tachypleus tridentatus. The sequence goes on along the minus strand of NC_134837.1, from coordinate 101,950,730 downwards.
AGTTAAACTTTAAAAGGCAGTGTTTGGTAAAGGCTACATAATTGAGTGTGTGGATAAGCCCATTTCAAGGTCCTTTCAAAACAATAAAATCTTTACTTTAGGAAATTGGCAAAGATAATTACATTTAAATAAGGAGTATAAAAAGAGATGCTAAACCGAAACAATGCTAAACCGAAACAATGCTTAAATCGATCAATTCTTTGGAAACGCTCCTTCAGTATATCAATTAAAATCTGAGAAATTACGAGGTCCTGCCTCAATATTAAGAATATGTGTTTAGTTATTTTGTCGTTAAAAGAAAACCATCAACAAAGGTTTTTCTCTATTCTTTTTCATTGATACCCGTTGTCACTGTTTTTCTGATAGAGCTAAATGAAAATTTGCGTTTTTAATATTCATCTTTTTTTTTTTTTTTTAAGGACGAGTAATTTTTATATAGGTTAACCGATATTATTTAGGGCTCGCAGTAAATATGTTTGGTGGAAACGTTCGTATGTTTAGCGAAATCTTTGCCAGTCATAATTCTATAAAAAATATACTATAGGTGATGGTACTGAAAATTTCTAAGGCTCTAATAATCCTTAACGCATAGCGAATTTATGTAAGCGCTTGATGAATATCCAAGTCTTCGGAAAGAATATTCTTGTTAGATAGACACTATCTAAGAAAAATATTTATAATACTTTTCATTAGTGATAATACAAATCACTTTCAGCTGCTACTGTAATATAACTATGAAAAAAATAAAAATCTGCACCTGGAAAAGTATCGATGCGATATATGAAGATATTATCAAGGTATAAACACAGTTTTAATTTTGCCTTTAGTTGATTATTTGAGAGGTTTATGAGCTTTCATAGAGCAATAAATTTGGTGAAAAGCCTTATAAATATTATAAACATGCTATAGAAGTTGAACATGTTTACTGTACTCGTGATGGAAGCTCATATTTCAGTAATCTTTATAGTTTGTGTTTGAATTTCGCGCAAAGCTACACGAGAGCTATATACGCTAGCCGTACGTAATTTAACAGTGTAAGTCTAGAGGGAAAGCAGCTAGTCATCACAACCCACCGTCAACTCTTGGGCTACTTTTTTACCAACGAATAGTGGGATTGACCGTCACATTGGAACGTCCCCACGACTGAAAAGGCGAGCATGTTTGGTGTGACGGGGATTATGAATCGAGCGCCTTAACCACCTGGCCATGGCGGGTCAGTCTTTGTAGTAAAGTGATGTCTAAATAAAATTATTTTTATTTTTTGCATTTTTTTCATTTTTTAACTCACCATTTTTGTTATTATCACATTCTTGTGATCACTTTCAAGATCCTAAATATAATTAACTCAAATTTAAATTTTAAACCAAAAACCGATAATACTTTTCATCAGATACACTAAAGCTAAAATAAATTATGTTTTTTGAGCCACTGTATATAAACATATTATTCAGACCGTACTCAAACAACGCCTTTATAAATAAACCGTTTAAAAGGGCAACCTGCTCTAACTAATCATTTCACAAAGGACTATAGCCTAACAGTGGATTTTAAAGTGTACCGTTTTTTTAAGCAACATATTTTAACCAGTTTTTCGAAATAGACCATGACTTAACAATGAACTTAAGAAATACATTTTAATGCCAAATATCGTTTTTACTAGTATATTTCAAAATAGGCTTTAGTCAAGTATGGTTATGTCTTAAGGTATGACATCTGATAGTGGAAATTGTTTTTTAATAGTTATTTCGGAATATGCCGTAATCAATTGGTGGCTTTAAGATAAGCAGTTTAATGGTGGAACTGTTTGTACCAGTTATTTCAGAATTCCATAGTACTGGAAAACGAGATTTGAATTATGTTCTGATATATTATGTTCATATAACTAAGGATAGCTATTCTTCAGTTGGAAATATTTTCATATTAATAAATCAATTAAAAATCCTTATTTTTCAATTGCAAAGTTGACCTGAGCCCAACATACTGGTTTCGAAGTTTGCGACCCCTTATCATCCCTCTCACTCTCTTCATGAAATTACGTACTGTAAACTGAATCTGTAAGTGCAGTCAGTTTTCCTACTTATTCTAAAAATAGTAGCCAAAGAGTTAGTGGTGGGTAATGTTGATGAACTGTCTTCCCTCCAGTTTATCACTTCAAAATTAGGGACGCTAGCGCAGTTAGCCCTCGTGCAAAGCGAAATTCAACAAAAAAGTTGCAAAATTAAAAGTAATTTTGGTTTTCATGGTAACAGATCAAAGTTTAAGATAATTGTATACTGACATTTCAAATACCATTCTGAAATGTACACTATACGAGTGTACACTATACTCGTACTATTAAATAGTTATTTTAATATTTATTATAGCATATTCAAGGGTCACATTTAAAGTGATACTTCTAAAATTTATTTTTTCGTATACAAAATGTATGGCAATACGCCTAGGTACATGTTTAGACAAGTCTATTGCTTGCTTGTTAAATTTCGCACAAAACTGTTCGAAGACACTTCCTAATTCAGAAGTGATATATTAGAAGGCAGACACTTATATTACACAACTCACTGCTAACTCCTAGGCTATTCTAATTTAATAGTGTGACTTAGCGACACATTATAACATCTCCACAGATGAAAGGACACGCATGCTTGGCAAATGGATTCAAATCCATGATCCGCAGATTTAGAGCTAAGTGCTCTAACCACTAGGCCAAACGAGTTTGTTTGGCTACAGATATATGTTTAGGATTCCAACCTCTAATAAGGTAATGTTCCATGCTTTATGTTTATCTAATTGAGTCTTCTGTAATAAAAAACAACAACTTTTTTACGTAATGGTTATTATGTTTTAAAACATAATTAAAAAAAATCTTTAAAACGATGCTGAATATGCAAAGCAGAAATACACATAAAATATATTGTCGAGATAAAGATTACAGAGGCTAAAATAGTTAATTTAAAAAAAAACAATACGCGTATTTTATCAAAGTGAAAGTCAGTCATCTCTACTAGGTTTGGTTATTTGAACAGAAATATACATTAACTATATGTATTTTAAGTTTTTGATAGACATTTCTTTGGTTAGTCCCTAACGAATTAATGAATTAAGGAACTTGAAGTCGTAAGGATATCACAACAGAGAGCGGTTGCTTTTCTTCTTGTGCGGTATGGAAATAACAGGACTCCTTAAGATTATGAAACGTTATAATCAAATCGGGTGTAGAAAATGAGAAAGTGTGTTTGAGAAAGGGATGTAGAATACAAGAATTTAACGGCTAAAAAAGAGAAGACCAGAAGATGTAAGAGACAATGAATAAACCAAAAGGTGGAGGAAGAAGTAATGTGCTCCCAGTATTAAAAAAAAGCTAGTACTAAATATATATGTTGTGGATTAGAATAACAATTTATTATGTATATTATTACGAATTAATTCGGAATGGTACAACTGTAATATAGCTGAAGGGAATCGAAATGCAAGTGTAGCACGATAGTAAAAAAAAGGAATATTAAGATAATATGATCTTGGCCAAAATGTTTGAATATTATTAAGATGGAATATGCAACTTATATAATTGGACATGTTCTGCTGACACCATTAGAACAGCGAGTAATGTTATCAGCTACTTATAGAAAGATGTCTAATTCAACATTTCATCCCTCGCAAAACAATCTTACAAAACGCATACAATGGCAAAATATAACATCCAAATATTATAAAAACCTTATATTAGTTTATATTAAACATTCAATACTTTATTGGTTCTCCTGGAACTAATAACTTCCACAAGGTTATTGATGTAATTCACCATAATTTCATCCAACCTTGTTACTAGAAGAAACTGTAACTCACGTATAGTATTAGCTGGTTTAGGGTTGTGATTAGCAATTTTTGGCTAGTTTCTGCTCAACAGTTCTCAATGAGATTACAAGTTTGAGACTTTACTGGCCATGGTAATCTTCTAACGTCCGCCTGGTAGAAATAATCCTTTATATTACATACTGTTGGCAGTGGCAATGTAATCTTGCAAGACAAAGTTACTATAAAACATTGCGTTAGCATATAGCAAAAATATTATCTCTATGTGATGCCTGTCGGAGGTGCCATTGACGTTTCTCTAGAGGACGTGAAGGACAGTTTTTCACCATGATAAAAAAGTTGTCCAAACATATAATGCAACACTTCCTGTAGGAAAGACAATCGCTCTTCATCTATTCTCAAGGCAAACTAAGAAAACGAATCCCACCATCAGCTTTAAAAAGCGCGAAACATAACTTATCCGTAAAGATGATATGTCTCCAGTAACCTAATTGTAGGTTGGAATGCTGTCTTGCCTAAGTAACACAGTGAATTCTGGTTAATATAGGTTTGCAGATGGCACTTCTTACAAAATAACTTTGGTTTGTCATTCTCCTACTCACTGTTCTTCTGAATACCATGGAATAATTATGTTCATGGCATTTCTACAAGACTTCTTTCAATGTGATCAAAACTTGGTCATCTCAGGGGGTAGTTTTTGATATTTACTAGTAGACGTCTCTAGAAAAATGTTTACTGTAGTCCGATGACATTTCTCTATCCTTGATACAGTATACTTCATACCATTTCTAGGCAGTGGAATACTTTGATGCCCCATTAATTCTGGGATGTGATGAGTCATAACTTTATACATTACAGAGAAATTGTCTGATCAAAGCTTTGATCTTTTTCGAAAAAGATTATACGAAAATCACACCCTTTTATACAAAACAAGTATGCTTATGTGTTTTGATGGAGAAATAATCAAAACAACCAATAAGACCAAAATGTTTGTTCAGTCACACTCTATCTTCTCTGTCACCACTTCTGTATTTACTCAGTAACTACTCTATGCATATGATAATAACATTAATATAGACCAGTATACAAACACTTTGGCTAATTGAGACTCTGTAATAATGTACTATCAGAAGTGGTCTATTCAATATGAGCAGTCTATTATTTTTAGTTTGAATACAACTTGTAAGACACGTGGGATAAACGATGAGAGTATAAAGTAATCAAAAGAAGGAAGATGAAAAGTTTATAGTGTTCGCCGTCTATATAGATATTCTTGATATTTAACTGACTGTTAGGGTTATAAAATTTCGTTATATTAAAATGTGAAACATGATAACACGCCTCTCACAGCTCGAACCTTGGATCTTTTAATATGCAATCTGATACACTAGCCGCTAGGCTATGCTTCATCCAAAACTCTAACATCTCTTACAAGGGTATAAAACTATTTTTTCGCATAAAATATTGTTGTGTTATTGACTGTATTATTTCTTCTGCTCGACCGTCAACACTTATCGTAGGATACTGGCCTGTTCGTATGTAGAGAAATAAAGGTATCACGTTATCAAAGACACTGTTTAATTAGGAACTACATAGTTTTGTAATAACATAGGTGTATTACTAGTTTTTAATTTTTTATGTAAATAATATGTTAAAAAGAGTAATGCATAGTTAATTGTGCACGTGCTATTCAATCAAATTTCAACGACGCCTACACAAATACCGTTACTGAAATATATACGAGATGAACGTAAAGAATATAGAAATGAAAACATTGTGGTACAGGAAGGTCTGTTACAGTTTATATTAATTCGATATGTAAAATTACATATTTTCTGTCATTTTAGAAAAAATTAATTAGTAATAATAGCGGGTAGAAAAATGTTCTGGAGCTTATAACTATAATTGTTGAATATATTTCGTTATTGTTCATTTATTTGGAACGTCTCTAAAGATCATTTTAATTAAAGCACGTGAGAATAGTGAAGTATAACTGAAGTTAGAAATATGTTATTATTTTTATAAATTTCTAGCAATAAATATTTTAGGTTTTGATATTTGTTTATATTGTAGTAATGTTAAATTCAATCTAATTCCAAATACTGTCCTCCCCTCTACTGCTAGGCACCTGTCAATGATTCTAATTCTAACCCTTTAGACTAGGGCACAATATTCGTAATAATTTGTTGTGAACAACTGTTGTTTCAGTGTTCAAATTATGAAGTTTTTCAGTTATTCAGGACCCAGCATGGCCAGATGGTTAAGGCACTTGACTCGTAATCCGAGGGTCGCGGTTCGAATCCTTGTTACACCAAACATGTTAGCCCTTTCAGCCGTGGTAGCGTTATAATGTTACGGTCAATCCTACTATTCGTTGGTAAAAGAGTAGCCCAAGAGGTGGCTGTGAGTGGTGGTGACTAGCTGCCTTCTCTCTAGTCTTACACTGCTAAATTAGGGATGGCTAGCGCAGTTAGCCCCAGAGTAGCTTTGCGCGAGATTCAAAACAAATCAAACCAGTTATTCAGTAGATGAACCGCTTACCATATCACAAGTGAAGTATCAGTGACTGAACTTTAGTGCTCCACCCAACTTTAAAACTAATCTTTGAACGTGATATTTGTTTGATTACATATAACACATGAGTTTTTCATGTTTATTTGCCCCGCAAATACTGAATGTTTTGATTTTCCGTGTACTTTACCCATAAGGATGTGATCGTTTTTGTACCGCTTTAACTTTGTAGTTGATTCAGTTTAAATTAAATAATCGTAATGATTTTTTGTACTGTACATAAATACTAACAGAAATAACCTGAGCCAAGCAATATCCTTTCAAAAGTTATTTGAGTGCTGATGATACTATAAAGTTTTGGCCCAAATTAGAATTAATATACACCAACAGAAATAACAGCCAAGCAACATCCCCTCCTGTCTTGACATGACCTGATGATTAGAGCGGTAGACTTGCATCTTCCATGTCCGAGGTTTGAATCCTCCCAACCGAATATGCTCGCTTTTTTAGTTATAGAGGCATTATAATGTGATGGTCAATTTCACTATTCCTTGGTAAAAGAATAGTCCATGAATTGTCTAGGGGTTGTGTTGACCAGGTGTCATCCCTATGGTCTCTCGCTGCTAACTTATTAATGTCTGGTGCGAACCAAACAAAATTTTCAGTCAAATAATTTCCCCCCAAAAGTAACTTTAAAGCTAGTGACTTCGTATAGTATTGACAAATTGGCACAGGCATAAACGAGACCTTTTCGGTTGCTTAAAATTGGGAATTCATAATCCTTTTTGCGACGGGTCAAGAGTCAAAGGCCATGTCTTCGCATTTGTTGACTTGAATTCAGAATTTTATTTAACTACTATTTTATGACTTTTTGTCAATACGTTTAGAATTAAATTAATTTGATTATAATTCAAACTTTAATATTGTGTATGAGTTAATTTATTAATTTAACTGTAAATATTAAAAGAACACATTTAAATATAGATTTTAGTGAGTCATGTGGTATGTTGAATGCAGCACTGGTTAAAAGTAGATGTTTGTGATGTCAAAACACTAAGTCTATAGTTTTGTACAAATTAGGAACTCAAATTACTAACACTACCAAGCTAGAATATAAAATATATTTTTATTTTGCTGAAGTATGGTTATACGCTGAATCAAACACACTGTTCACCTCGTTTCATTTTAGGAAACGGCCTCTTATATATATACTTACTTCAATATATAATCAGTCATCAGCTTAGAATGTCCCCAGAGTCGCTTTTCTCAACAATTTTAATTTCTGAAGAGGCTACCACGTTCTTTCAGTCCAAGAATTCAAGGAGGTAGGTCGTGTATTTAGTCTGCTCGAAGTTTCATATTTGTAAAAATATAAGTACATTTTTGTTACTAAGCTTAACTAATTATAGTGAAATTCTATGGTGTCAGTGTAGTTATTATTATTTGTTGGTTATTCAACTGTATATATGTAAAAAAAAACCTAAAAACATTTTGTTTGGTATCTTCCACATGCTTGCTGGTGTGATTGTTTTTCAGTAGAGTCACAGAGGGAACAAATTCCAGATTTTAGCATTGTAAGTGCGTAAACTTGTAGTTGATTCACCGCGAGACCTTTTCATACATATAGATAATAAGAATAATCAATTGTGATCAGCTTCCAGTAACGGGAGAGAAAGAATGCTAATATGAAACGTTTGATACTATAGCCATCCACATGTTATTTGGAAGGTTATATAAGATACAAATAATAAAGTGTTTGACATAAAATAAACTCTTCCATATTTTTTGAGATTGTGAATAAGAAAAGAAACAGTGGTTTGTTTGATTTTGAATTTTGCGCAAAGCTACACAAAGGCTGTCTGCGCTAGCTATCCATAATTTAGCCGTGCAAGTTTAGAGAAAAAATAGCTAGTCATCGCTATCCACCGCCAAGTCTTAGGCTACTCTTTTTACCAACGAATAGTGGGATTGACCATCATGTTATAATGCCCCCACGGTTGAAAGGGCGAGCATGTGTGGTGTTACGGGGATTCCAACCCGCGACCCTCAAATTACGAGTCGAGCGCCTTAACCACCTGGCCATACCTGGCCAATAAACAGTGGTTTAGTTTTTGTTCATTTATGGTTCAAATCACTGGGTCTACCTACCCCAGACAGTTTATTAATTTGGGGAAAATTTTAAAAAGATAGTAAAATATGACAGATTATACAAAGAAAAGAGACAGAACATAAAGCATTGTACTAATATTTAAAAATATTTTTGTATGGAATTGCGTGAATACTAGTTCCATCATTCAGCTTTTTGCAATAGTTGAACAAATATATTGTGCAAGCAACTTGCGTCGCTTTTTCAAATGGACATACTTATCAACTATATTGTGTACTGTTGCCTAGGGCACGTAGATGGCTTTTCTCGTTGGCCTTTGTGTTCGTTGATTTTCACCTGTTACAAGACGCCGCACTTTGCTTAGCACTGCTGAAGATCGATTTGATGTAGGTCTCTTTCTGGATGGTCATGGTGCCTCAAATTGATCCTTGCTACTTTGTATTCTAATAACATTTAGGGTAGATGTTGTTCCTCTTTTGGAAGTTCTAAGTCGTCAATCTGAACAGTTCTTTATCACATAAATGTATGAATATTTTGGGTTATTAGGGGTTGCTACATACCCTTCTCAATAGTGATAAATTTTCGATGGCATCACACTGTCTACCAAGTGTAAAATAATGTCAGAATCTACTTATGATACATGCCATTCTACCCTGACTTTAAATATATTTTAGTTGTCTCGTATCTTGCTGATTTCCGTATTCAAAATCCTTTAAATATAGGTGCTCATCACTCTTTGTGTGCACAAACATAAACAACATAAGAATAACTGAAAATCTTAAAATTATTATGTAATCAATAGACCAAAATGTGGATTTATTGTCTCAAATCTTAACAGTCATAACTCGCATAATTAGTTTGACGAGACTTAAAACATTTAATCCGACGAGGTAAGAGATATTTTAAACTAGGAAGTGCAGGTTGGCCTTGTGGTAGAATTGTAAATTTCTGAGTTGGATAGTGAGGGTCACTCAAACCCTAATATTGGATGGTGCGTGATAGGGTATTGCTATCCTCTGTCCAGTAATTAAGAATTATAGACAGCGGTAGATAGCCTTAGTTGATTTGCCGTGAAATAAAATAGAAAAATACCTGACAGAAGAACAAAGTTGTATTAGTATTTTGTGTTTACATCATTTTTGGTAAAACTGAAAATATATTGTTGAAGATAGAACCAGTTTTTGATATTTAATCTTGTAACCAATTATTATTATACAAGGTACACCCTTCTATTAACTATTTTCTACTTCTTTTAATGTTTGATGCAAAGTTTCCGTATTATATATTATTTATTGCACAGATCAGAGACGTTTTATCTTCTAATGTGTATAGTTTGATTTCATCAGTAATATGAAGAGCAGTATTAATCATAATCAAATAAATTTTGAAATTCATGGTGGTAATGCGCATAAGCAATTTACTTTTGATACTTGTTTTCTATTAACATAAGGTTTATTTTTTTCTATATTACAAATATATTATCCTTTACCTAGCAATACATATACATGTATATAAGGAACAAAACCAGTTTAATTAACTTATGATACATGCCATTCTACCCTGACTTTAAATATATTTTAGTTGTCTCGTATCTTGCTGATTTCCGTATTCAAAATCCTTTAAATATAGGTGCTCATCACTCTTTGTGTGCACAAACATAAACAACATAAGAATAACTGAAAATCTTAAAATTATTATGTAATCAATAGACCAAAATGTGGATTTATTGTCTCAAATCTTAACAGTCATAACTCGCATAATTAGTTTGACGAGACTTAAAACATTTAATCCGACGAGGTAAGAGATATTTTAAACTAGGAAGTGCAGGTTGGCCTTGTGGTAGAATTGTAAATTTCTGAGTTGGATAGTGAGGGTCACTCAAACCCTAATATTGGATGGTGCGTGATAGGGTATTGCTATCCTCTGTCCAGTAATTAAGAATTATAGACAGCGGTAGATAGCCTTAGTTGATTTGCCGTGAAATAAAATAGAAAATACCTGACAGAAGAACAAAGTTGTATTAGTATTTTGTGTTTACATCATTTTGGTAAAACTGAAAATATATTGTTGAAGATAGAACCAGTTTTTGATATTTAATCTTGTAACCAATTATTATTATACAAGGTACACCCTTCTATTAACTATTTTCTACTTCTTTTAATGTTTGATGCAAAGTTTCCGTATTATATATTATTTATTGCACAGATCAGAGACGTTTTATCTTCTAATGTGTATAGTTTGATTTCATCAGTAATATGAAGAGCAGTATTAATCATAATCAAATAAATTTTGAAATTCATGGTGGTAATGCGCATAAGCAATTTACTTTTGATACTTGTTTTCTATTAACATAAGGTTTATTTTTTTCTATATTACAAATATATTATCCTTTACCTAGCAATACATATACATGTATATAAGGAACAAAACCAGTTTAATTAACTTGTTTAATTTTAATTGCTGAGGGACTACTCAGTGACGGTAGATAATGCTAGAATACTCATTAACGTACATTGGGTCATTAGGAGACAGATGTAAAATAAATATTTTTATCTCAGTAGTTAGCATTAAATCTATTTAAGTATTTTAAAGGTTTTAAAAATGAATATAACGTTATGAGAAATGAACACGTTATTTATGTTAGTCACAATGCACATTAACTCTCATGCCTTTTTATTTGGCCGGGTGTGGTTCAATGGTTAGCTTGCCTGGTCTAGCGTAAATGTTCGATAAAAGTACCCCAAAGTTTAGGTGTGGGTTCTGTTGACTAGTTGTCTTCTTTCTAGTCTCTAAGTTCAGTGTTAGAAACTGCTGGCACAGTTAGCTCAACAAACCAATTAGAGAAAGTCATAGTGCTTGGAATAACGCTTATTGCCATGTGTTGTAGTGATGAGCAAAAAAGTGAAACTATGACTTTATTACATACTACAACGACATGTTATTTTGATTCTTTCTTATTAGGCACAGCATGGCTAGGTGGTTAAGGCTCTCGACTTGTAATCTGAGGGACGCAGATTCGAATCTCCGTTACACCGAACATGCTCGCTTAATAAGACATGGGGGCGTTATAACGGTCAATCTCACTATTCGTTGGTAAAAGAATAACCCAAGAGCTGGCGGTGAGCGGTGAAGAATAGGTGCTTTCCCTCTAGTCTTACGCCGCTAAATTAGGGATGGCTAGCGCAGATAGCCCTCGAGTAGCTTTGCGCGAAATTCAAAACATATAAGCTTCCTTATTTTTATGTAATACTTAATTAAGTTTATAATTATTACATCCCGTATATTTCTTTGCTTCTTTCGAGATGTATGTTTTTTAATCTATGGAATATTTTTATAAGTGTTTCTATTGAACTAAAATCTCGAAAACTATCAAAAACAAAAACCTCTAATAGTCCCATTAACAAAATAAATCACATTAATAGCTTATGCAGACACGTATTATTCTATTAATAATACCTGTTAAAAGTGCAGCGATAGGTTTCTGTTTTTTGATGTTGAAACTTCGAATTACTATATATATATAAATTAAAAGTTGTATGTAACACATTTTATTTGGAACATGCATATTTGTCTACATCTTGTATTAGAATAACGATACATACTAATTTTTGATATATTGAAGACACATGAGACAACAACAGAAACGGTTAATATATTATCTTTAAATACATAACAAGAGATAAAAATAAGGTTGACATTTTTTCCCTCATATAGTGGATCGATAGAGGCCCTGGAGTAAATATGCCGCTTTGTGGATCCATGGTTCGTGCCTCGTTTTCATAAAGAAATATCCTCTTCATACTTCGACGCTGTGGGTGCATTATAAGAATTACAGTTATATCCTACTAATCGGCCTGACAAGATTAGCCTAAGCGTTGGCTATAATTGGTATTGATCGTTAGTATGGTATATCAGTTTAAACTTAATAACAGTTAGAATAGATAATCCTTGAGTAACGTCGCATGAAATGTAACAAACAAGCTCTCTTATAGTTCTTTTAACTTATTTGTTGAAGAAACACGGAGCCTATATATCTTTTTTAAGGCTTAAATAACTGTATTTTAATAGCACATTTTAAGACTCACAAAGAATAAAACATGCAAATAATTTAACTTAAATGTATTTGTGGGAATGTGCTAGAGAAATGAGCTTTATTGACAACAGCAAAACTTTGGCTATTGATACAGGTTATTTAAAGCCAATTTTCTAAACACATTTTGCGTATGTGTTGCGTAACACAGAATGGGATTTTTCAGGCAGGATTGCCACATTTTGAACTCTCACAGTTCAGGTAAGCCCTCGGTAAAAAGCATCAATTTTTTTTTTCAAAATCAAAAACATATGTATCTTATATATGTAAGGTCGTTTTGTATGCAAACAATAGCTGAAAAAGTGCTTTGAGTCATTGCATTGGGATATTACTAACATTTGTTTCACAAGTATTTCGAGCTAATCGATTATATGTTTTATATTTATTTTAACATTATTTGCAAAATGCCTGTTAACTGAATTAAAGTCTTACCACACACACACACACACACACACACACACACACACATATATATATATATATATATATGCATTTTAATATGAAATGGGAATCATATACAGGTGTGAATAGCGTCAGAGAAAAATGTTTCGACAATGTCAGTTTGCTATAATCTACTTTGGGTTTCATAATGATGAATGAAACCGCTACAGTTTTAGAAATTACGTTGTACTTAGCTTTCTACAACGTTATTATATTAACCGTAGTTGTGTGCACATTAAGATGGCTGAAGCATATTAGAAACAGAAAGCTTCATACTTTTTCCAAGTTGATATCAATCCAAATAATGAGAATATTGATAAAAAAAATATCTTAACTAAATAAACGTAAGCTTGAATCATTCTATATCTATCAAATTGAGTTTCTTGCTTAAGTTCCTTTACACCCACAGCCCTATCCTCTGTTGGCACTCAACTTGTCTGAATTAATTACATTGAGCCTACCCATTCAGCAACGTTTTTTATTGAATGTTATTGTTATGCAGAAAAGGACATATTACAGGCGTACTGGTAGGTTTGCTCTTCAGTAAAACATTCCTGTGTTGAACTGGATTTGATTTTTACCACATCTCGAATCAGAAATTGTTGTATTGTATAATTACCAAACTATTTTATTGCTGGAGGCAATATTTACATACGCTAAATTGCAGGTTAACATAAACATATATTTGAGTTTAAGTCATATATGATTGAATCTTCGCTTTTTAATATGCTTTCATTTGTAGTTACTGGTGTTCTGCTAATGCAAAAAAATACTAAAGAAAACATAGCTGGTTGAGCTCTTTTTGCAGCATTGTTAATATTTGTAACAACTGCTTTTAAAAATGAATGATTAAGTATAGCTACTGGTTAAATATGATATCGTGTGTATTTTCTACAAGAGTATTATTGCGCCTAAGTTTGTTTTTTTTCGTTACGTACAAAACGCAGTTATGATGCCTAAAATGTTTCACAGTAACTAATTTTCGGAATAAAATAAATTCATTTAATAAGTTAGTACAAAATATGTTTTCAATTATAAATTTTCATTGGTCGAATGATTGGATATTGTAAATTTTACTATTATATTACCTATTTGTGTTGTGTAAATTTGTTGCTCTACTTATTCTAATGTTTTTAGAATAAATTCTGCAGGGTCACTTTTTTGTAAAGGTTCTTGGAAAAACTGAATTTATTTTCATTTTTACATCGACTCGTTGATATAAACCTTTTCAGCATTACCAATGTTCTGTTTTTACCTTCACCACTTCTATGAAACTAAACACCCTATTTGGCCCGGAATGGCCAAGTGTGTTAAGGCGTTCCACTCGTAATCCAAGGGTTGCAGGTTCGAATCGCGGTCGCACCAAACATGCTTGACCTTTCAGCCGTGGGGGCGTTATAATGTTGCGGTCAATTCCACTATTCGTTAGTAAAAGAGTAGCCCAAGAGATGGCGGTGGGTGGTGATGACTAGCTGCCTTCCCTCTAGTCTTACACTGCAAAATTAGGGACGGCTAGCACAGATAGCCCTCGAGTAGCTTTGCGCGAAATTTAAAAATAAACAACTTATTTTAAATCTTTTTTTCGAGATAAACTGATATTTGTATGTTTAATACCTATTAATAAACAGCTGAGAAACATAAGTTTTCATCGTCATTACATTTTTCCTTAAATGGGTTTCGTAGTTAATCAAGCGACAAATCCAAACGATTTTTTCTTATTTTTTAAACCTTACGTAAAAAAAATATAGTGCCCGGATTCTTTTCCCAAGGATTATATACGCTATTTCATTCTTACCGTCAGTATTTGTTTCTTAATAGTAAAAGCCATCTGCACAGAATTGTCTAAGAAGTGTTTGGCATCAGCAAATTACATTTGAAAATGATCGGAAACTTGTAATTACGTCACGAGATTTTTTTTTTTTTTTTTTGGATAGTAGAGACGTATTGAGCTTTACTAAACAGTCAAATTAGTTTCTTTTTAGGGTCATGTTTCGTTTTTTCTTAATACGAATAAATTTCCTTCCTATCGATATCGTGTATACTGGCAGCTATTCATTATTTTCGAAAACTTGACTAACTCTGATGAATTATTCCTTATAGTAATTTATACATTCTCGAATATTTGCACACCAAAGTCAGACACGTTCAAAATAGTCATGTAGTATGTAGGTCCTGTTTACACTTGCCATTTGATATATTTAACCAGAACAGTATAATACACGACACTTGTGCTAAATGACCACATCAGTGACCCTTCCATCCCCAAGGTTCGGGTACAGGCATCGTGAATTTAGAATTACTGACAAGAGGGAAGGCAACAAGTTAACAGTGCCAACCGCCAACACGGCGATTCTAAACCCAAAAATCGGATTGGCTGCCAAGCTATAACACTGTCACAGATGAAAAATACCGGGTGTGGTCAACGTCGTATCAGATCGTGAACCTAGAATCTCATCATCTACATACCGGCTCTCTAATCATTACCCGGGATGAAATTATTCACTTAATGGTGACTTTGCAACACTGAACTTATGTGTAGCTAACCGCATTTTGAAAGGAATTTAAATGCTATTAATATGACAGTCCATAATAGTGATTTTTTATAATTAATATTTGATATTTCTGAACTGTTCAGCAAAATGTTATTTAAAGTGTGCAACTATGGTGACTAAGCGTTTTTCAACTCACAACAGTCAAATCGGAAGCTTGGTTTTCCATGGTATCCAGACTCCCGAAGTCTATTATGTCGAATGACACTAAAAATGTAATCAAGAACTAGAAAAAAAAAACAACACGTCCCTTTAAGCTGTGTTTGATTAGATATTTTAAACGCCTAGTAAATTTAGAGCTTTGAAGTTGACCCTGATATTAATTCATTTCCATTTTTAGAAATAGAAACGTATAACATTGTGAGCTGTAATCAGCAAAGCACGTTTTTCTATATAAATGTACTTTAAACATACTATGGGAAGCTCTGCAGAAACATTAAGGTTAATTCAGGACAAATGTTTATAGCGAAGAGTTAATATGATGCTATGAAGCTGGTTTAATGCAAAACATTTTAGGACAAGAGTAACGATCAAAGTTTTGTTATATATAACAACATCATGTTATCATTTCTCAATTTCATTATAGCATTTAGTAAACAGAAACGACAAATAAGTGATGTCATTTATTGTTTAATATATCATATTACTAGATCATCCATGATTATATTTTGCAAACGCATTTATGTGAATTAATGAGAGAGAAACAGATCTGTGCATTGTGAAATCAGGTTGCTTTTAATGGTATATAAAACTGCCAACAACGATTCTGCTGACATAATTTGAATGTCCTATTAAGTGCTATTATTGAAGTGACCTTTAATTTCACTTTTCTTGTTTATACATACGAATGTGAGTGTGTGTATGTGCATATTTGCGTGTTAAAGACAATTTAACGTAATTTCATGTTTCTTGATGCTTTCTGAAAGTGATATGTTATAAGATGCGCTATTAGGTTGAACTGTTTGTCACGTGTAATGCGATCTTTAGCGTAATGTAAGCTTCTAATGTGTTGTCGACTTGTACGTTCCTCTTCCGTTAAGTTATCAACAATGATTTAGAGCACTACAATAATTGCGCTTAACAAACAATTGCGCATTTGAACTAATTATGTTGGAATTACGATCTTAAAGTTATTCAGCACAAGCGAGACTAATTGTAAAATGGATAAGTCAGGCTTCATTGTCCAAATGTCATACATACGAGAGATTCTTGGCTTTTGTAAGAGGTCTAAGATGTTTGGGTAAAAGGGCTGTAATCGTTTTGCAACTAAATCAAGAAACATGGAGAGTATGAAGCCGATTTATTTAATCAAACAGCGACGTCGTGGCACCACCCGAACATTTCCATCTCCATAATGTAAACCGGATATATTTCATCGTAAAGTTTCTATCCAGTTAGACCTCGCGGTGTGATGAAGTAAAAAAAGAACAAAAAAAACTTATAACTACAGAGTTTCTGACAAAGAAAGGATGTTAGAGAATTGGGAATCTTACATTACAAATGTATATATATATATATTTGGTTTTGTGACGAAATAATAGATTCAACTTACATGACCAGGAAATGGAATTCAAGCTGATTTACGACTAAAAATCTATGCAGTATGAGATCCTAAAAAAACGTGAAAGATGAGAAATGTGGGGTGTACTGCATATTCTTGTTTATTTTGTCAAATAGCCGCCCGTGTTGAATAAAGTTATACACAGACATAAAGGTAAACACTTTTAAAGGAAAGATGAGCATACTTTTCGCATATTGCAGTGGTTTCGAATGAACTTGTCATTGCAAGCTCCGCGTGCTGTAAAATTTCGCTTGGTTGCCATAGGAACAAACTGTACATGCCTTGGTGCATCTGCTCTCTGTCTTGTTTTGCTGTGTAACAGCAATCGTGGAATGTGAAGTGGATCGTTTTTCAAACTGAACGCAATATTGCTAATACATTCACATTTTTATCTGGGGAAGCGATTGAAAATATAAGTACAATATGTACTTACAAGTCTTTGAATCAACTTGAAGGATCATGTATGGCTTGTTGTTTCAAACTGTAAAGTTTGTTAGAATTTAGTTAAATATGCATTAAAGTGATGAGTACATGAAAATTGTAATAATATGATATTTAATTCTTCAGAATGCCCTAAAAATACAGTTTAATCTGTAAACCATTTCGTGAACTTATAGGAGATTGAATGCCTTATAATAAAATTACTTTAAGGCCTAACCACCTTTAAAGCCTTTGTCACCACGTTCAATCATTCATTTTCTGACATCCATGCGTCCTTAACAATAACCCTGTGCTGTAGTTGTAATTTTAAAATATTGCGTTGTCATACTTTTAAACACATAAACCCCCAAAATCTCCCCTGCTACCTTTTTGTTTGTTTGTTTGTTTAGAATTAAGCACAAAGTTACTCAATGAGCTATCTGTGCTCTGCCCACCACGGGTATCGAAACATGATTTTTAGTGTGTAAGCCTGCAGACACACCACTGTGCCACTGGGGGGCAACTACCTTTTTATAACCTGTATAATGTTCGAGCACATGGTTTCGTCGCGCCCATTTCAATAGTCTATATGCATAAAACTTCCTGGGTGTTTTGAGTAGAAAATATTTTCACTTTCCACCTACTTGAAGATTTCGACGTTTCATATGTCGTGGATGCAATTTTTGCATATATGACTTATTTTGCTTGTCTAGACTGAATTCCTTCTCGATTATATATCATATTTTATTCTATGTCTGCGCATATGCAATTAAAAGAACAATGTATGTGAGTCACTCTGTGCGTGTATGCTTGCTAGTTCACATGGAAACCCAATATTCGTATTAGCTAACTGTACAGTGTTACTTTTACGTTTATATGAGTGTAAAAGAGAACAACTCTTAACGTTCATTGTTCTTTATGACTGCAAAACTACAACGTTTATAATATTAACTTTAAAGACAATTACTTCTAGAATGTGGCTTGGCATGCCAGGCAGTTAGGGTATTGGACTCATAATCTGAAGGTTGCGGGTTCGAATCCCCGTCACACCAAACATGCTCGCTCTTTTAGCCTTGAGGGCGTTATTATGTGATGGTCAATCCCACTATTAGTTGATAAAAAAGTAACCGAAGAGTTGGCGATGGGTAGTGATAACTAGCTTTCTTCCTTCTTGTCTAACACACTCTAAATTAAGATCGGTTAGCCAGATAGCCGTCGTATAGTTTTGCGCGAAATTAAAAAAACACAAACAAACCTAGGCTCTCAGGTGGATCGAATAAAAAAATGATATATTTCTTCATACACAGTAACCAGATTACTCAAACAATATAATTTATATCTTTCTAGACGTCTGATGCTCAAATGGTTTAGAAATAGCATCCGTCTTTTCTCAAACCTAACATTCAATTGAATTAAGCATACACAGACCTTTTTTTTTTCGTTCAGAACACAGTTTACTTGAAACATATAGTCCATATATTTACTCACATGTGGACTTGAAGTATAAAACTTTCTTCACATGTTCTGGTGTGTTTATTCAAACAATATAACTTACGTGTTTATATTCACTTCTTGTTCTGAGTTGCCTTGAACATAAAATCCACATGTTTACTCAAACCTCACTTTTAGTTACCTCAGAGCAAAATCTCGGTATCTTTTTTTCACGTATAACATTTTGTTAACTCAGCGTACAAAATTCAGATCTTTCATTATACCTTTGCGCGAAATAAAAAAAACCCAAAAAAAACGAACTTTAAATATAACAACTCTTTATTCTGCTTAGTTGGTTTTTGTTTCATTTGTTTAACTACACAATACAACAGCATTATTTAAATATCCTAATCACGTACATATAATATTTCACTTTATAATTCTACATCTGTGAAAACAAATTTGGGACTTGATTCATATGGTACAGCTAACGCTTTGTGAAGGGAAAGTCGCGGTTTCAGTTCAGTCTATACCAATTTTTAAATTATTTTTCCTAATCACTGTTTCAATAGTCAAATAATTTTAGTATATATACATCATACGCGAAGCTCGAATTTATGTCTTAGTACTAAATATTAATCAACAGAAACCCAAATTACGATAAATAACTCATTTTAAGCAAATTATACTCATTTAAGATTTTTTTTTGAGATTTGTTTCATGCTTTTAGCAGAAAAGAAAACCTTGTTAAGACAAAAAATTCATTTCGTCTAAACGTAAGTTATATCTATGAATGTTTAGTACAAAACAAAAGTATTTCTAAGCACTTTTCCGTCTGAACACGATTACCTGACTCTATCTACGAAGAATCGAAAACTACAGAATATGTAAATGTTGCACTAACAGCTTATTTAGGTACTTCAGAAGGTGGCCGACATTTACGAGATCTTTTGCGCTTTTCATCACTTACCGAAGGCTAAGTAGTTTTACAGCTGGAAGGGAAAATACTGAATGTTAGGGCTTGAGTGAGTATATTTGCGCGTGTATTCATGTAACATATAACCCGATGTGTCGTCCATCATCCCAGTTGTACCTAACCAAATGTCTTTACAACTCTTACGCAAGCTCTTGATTCTGGTTGCCAAATTTATCTCTGGAAACTTATACAAGTTCATAACTGGTATTTTGTGTAAAGTTTTGAGTACTTTCAAAAACATCAAGTTGGATTAACTGCATTAACTTTTTATGTGGACGAGCTATCACTACCCCATTATAATGATGATATGTTTTCTTTCAAATTTAATATGTTAATTTATGAACTTAAATTACAAAATGAGCTAAAATTAAATCGTGCAGTTAAAAGTAACACCATTTAGGGGTTGTAAAAAACTTTGAAATATATATCAAGAGTTTGAAGAACGCTTTGAATACAAAGTGCAATGGTATAAAAACATCTTTAGCGTTAAAGTTTGCTTATATGAAATACAGGGGAGAATTGAGAAATGATTATTTAATGTCGAAGAATTATATAAAATGCACAGTTTACATTGTTTTTTTGTCGATAGGAATATGATACGAATTTTTAAGATGAGTTTGGAACTTTTATCATAAAAAGATATTTCGGTAAAATTCACTTATCATCATTTCTATTCAACATTTTTCTTTTTTAGTAATCATTACTTTAAAAACAAACTGTTGGGTTGAGGAATAATTTGTGAGCGTTTTTTCAAGTTAAACAAATATATTCATAAATGAAACGCTTTCGCAAAATATTTCATGTCATTTGGTAGATAATTTTTTGCTCTAATAGATGGTGTGTTTGATTTTCATATGTCTTTAATTTTTTCTTTCATTTTCAGCTCATTAAATGAAATGTCAAGTGGACAAAATCGAGCATTTTCGCCACCATCTGCTTTTCGCATTTAATTTCTTGCAATTTCGTTTAAAACAATGCATACTATATACCTAGGTATTACATGAAATAAAGTATCATAATAAATGTTTTGGGTGTAATGTGTTCATGCATTGAAGTATTGTATAGTCTTGCATGTAATGCTTGAATGAAATTATTTAAAAACGCTCACGAATTATTCCTCAACCTAATACCATAATCGCAAACATCCGCAGACCATGAATGACATAATGATGATCAGAATGCTGTAGGTTTAAGCGAGTGTCTTTATCCCTTATTGAATTTAGATTTTCAGCGGTTAACCTATTCGTTTTGCGTGAGAAGACAGATCGTCTCTAACAAAATTTATCCTTGTTAGCAAATGATATAACTAACACCGCTCCTGTTGTTTAAGGTATATTAGTGTGTAGCAGTCACCGTTTTTCTGCGTTAGCTTTTTATACAGTCAGTACCATAACCGTTACAACAGTGTTGGCAAGCAGAAAACAAAAATATAACATCTGAGACACTCTTAAAATCCTGTATGATCACTTTGAATGTGTTATTGATATAGAGATCACAAAATAATGTTATATTTTTTGTATTTTAAACAGGTACAAGACAGGAAGATTAATTGAAAATAGATACTTTTACTATCATACAGGAAGTGGAATGTTTAACCAGAGAAATACTTAATGTATAAGTGAGTCGTGGGAATCGAGTACAGCTGCAGCAATTTGAACCACTAACCGAATAACACGACTAAATTCCACTTTTATAAAGTATCCACAGCTATTACTGCAAGTCATGTTCAATGTAATTACACCTCGAACCTAAATCATAGTTACTTGCTTGGCCGCGCCTTTCAATCATACAATAGCAGTCGGTGCTTTTATTCTATTTCCCATGATTAACAATTTATCACTGTTTACTGTGGAAAAAAACAATGATCATAACATGAACATAATCATTCAGTTTACCTTGATTATTGCCCGGCATGGCCAGGTGGGTTAAGGCGTTCGACTCGTAATCTGAGGGTCGCGGGTTCGCATCCCGGTTGCACTAAACATGTTCGCCCTCTTAGTTGTGGGGGTCTTATAATGGTACGGCTAATCCCACTATTCGTTGGTAAAAGAGTAGCCCAAGGTTTGGCGGTGGGTGGTGATGACCAGCAGCCTTCCCTCTAGTCTTACACTGCTAAATTAGGGACAGCTAGCGCAGATAGCCCTCGAGTAGCTTTGTGCGAAATTCAAAACAAACAAACAATACCTGTGTTATTAGAAGCTTAATTTGTAAATTTAGAATTTGTCACTAACTAAAACTGACACAGGTACTCTGAAGAATCAATTACATTCTGGGCACGGCATGGCCTGTTGATAAGGGCGCTCAACTCATAATTTGAGGATCGTGGGCTCGAATCCCCGTCGCATCAAACATGCTCGCCTTTTCAGCCTTGGAAGTATCATAATGTAACGGTAAATTCCAATATTTTCTTGTAAAAGAGTAGCCCAAGATTGAGGATGGGTGGTGATAACTAGCTGCCTTCTCTCTAGTCTAACATTTAAATTAGGGACGGTTAAGGACAGATAGCTCTCGTGTGACTTTGGGCGAAATTAAAAGAAACACACAAACAGTTACATTTTGAATTGATTAACGTCCGTTTTAAGGCTGTGTGAATAATTTGCAGACTGTTTTGTAACGTTAAAAGTTAGGTTCTGAATTTCAAGAAAACATCCATTCATAATATTTAGGCTCAAAAGTTTTTACGTAGTAACATTCATATGCAGGAATTTTTTAGTAATCATTGAGGATTACTGTGCGTTTATGATACTTCAATGTGATTTTACTGTACGCTACTTTTTATGAAAAACAAAATTGTGCTATGAACAGTCTAAAGAAAGATATATTTTCTTTTTTTAAATCATCAACATAAAAAAATAATAACATTTACCTTATTAACTTCCTACTTGTACAAATTTGAATTTTGTCAACGGAAACCTAAATTGGTATCATTTTGATTAACCAGTTGTTATAATGTGTTCAGTTTGAACATACAGAATATATTATACAAACATATATTAACATTTCAACTAATTACAATAGAAGTTCTAAAAATCCCGTTGTATAATATCAGGTCATTCCATAAGTAATGTCCGAAAATTTCAAACAGAAAGTGCATCATCATTTCTGTCTTTGTAGAAGGCTTTAATGACTAAAATATGTAGTAGGACATGTATACAAATGTTCAAACAAATAAAAGTAACTAACCCAACTCCACTTTTTCAGATCATTAATCAAATAAGCCCTTATGAAGATGGATGTGTTTGAGGAGCACATTAGGCATATAATGCTTTATGAGTTTTAAAAACGCAATAGTGAAGCAGAACCTACACGAAACATTCAAGGTGTTTATGGTGCGGAGTCTCTCGATGAAAGAAAATGTCGAAGGTGGTTTCAGAAGTTCAGATCAAGTGACTACAGCTTAAGTGGTCGTCCTGTTGAGTTTAATGATGAGTTGCTGCTGGCTGCACTTGATGAAGATTGTGCTGTAACAGTTGAACTAGCACAGAAGCTTAATTCAACCCATTCAACAATTTACTGTCATCTGCAACAGCTGGAAAAGTGTTGAAACTTGGAAAATGGGTCCCCCATGATTTGACAGAAGCCAACCTTTGCACTTCACTGCACTCTCGTGAACGTAACTCACCTTTTTCGGACAGGTTAGTGACTGCAGATGAAAAAATGGATATATTATAAAAATGTTAAGCGCCGCAGACAATGGCTCAGTGCAGGTAAACAAGCTAAATCGCAGCCTAAAATGGGCCTCTACTCTAGGAAAGTCTTGTTAAGAGTTTGGTTGGATATTGTTGGTGTGATCCACTCTGACTTGCTGTCACTCAATGTAACGATTACATCAGACTTCTATTGCCAATAGTTAGAGCGCTTGAATGTTGCACTGAAAGAGAAAAGGTATGCTTTGATCAATCGTAAAGGTGTTGTGTTACACTAGGATAATGTAGTCCCCATACAGCAAGGATCACATCTGCACATATTGAAGAGCAAAGCTGGGAAAAACTTCCACATCCTCCTTATTTTCCAGACCTTTCCCCATCTGGTTATCATCTATTCCGAAGTTTGCATAACTATCTTGATGGAAAAGAGCTTGGAACACATGACGATGTCAAAACTACCCTCTCTACATTCTTTTCCTCCAAACCCCAAGAATATTATACAAGTGGCATTCAGAAGCTCGTGAATCGTTGGCAGGAAGTAATTAATAATAATGGAACATACATTATTGATTAAATAACATTGAAAGCATTTGAAACCCTTTCTCTTTTTCTGCACTTAAAATCGGACATTTCTTAATGGATGACCTGATACTTTAACATTTTAAATTGCTAAACTTTTAATGTGCACCTTGCTGGTGGTTCCGTCCAACATTTGTTTGGATTTAAGGACAAATCTACATAATATCGAATTTGTGCTGTGCTTACCACGGATATCGAATCCTTATTTTTAGAGTTATAAGCCCTTATCAAGTTTATCGCTAAGCCATGGTGAGACATACATATTTCAATAGAAATTTGTATGCGCTATAATTATTTATTTATCCAAATACAGTGACAATCGCGTTTGTCCATGCTAAATTGGTGCGTGGCTCCATCTAACGTTAATTTGTAAGGATTTTATTTAAATAAAAATACTTTTATATTGAAGTTTATAATCAAAAGACTGATGAAATAGTCATAATATGTCTATTTATTTTACTGGCAGTATGCTTTCTTAATATATTCTCATAAAGACATATTTCAGTCATATCCTTTTAAACCGAATTTGTACTGTATACTCATTTAAAATGCTATTAAAGTGAGTTTATGTAAATTTTATTTCTTCTTTCAATTTGCTATATACCATTTTCCAAATACTAATACCAAATACAAAAAAAAAAAAAAAACAATTTGGAAAAATCAAAACATTTTCATACCGATATTTGCACGTGCATACTGTATGATTAGTGTAATAGTTAATATTACAGATATAAATACCGATGCCTTTTGCTAAAACATCGATTATACTGTTTGTACGCCCAGTACAGCTGTCTTAAGTCATTAAAATATAGACGAAAATGTCAACACTTGCTGTGGTACTAAATTAAAACAGCGAAAGTATTTCTAGATAATAATGCCTGCTATAAACCTCTGAAGTTATTCTAAACAACGATATTCAACAAACGTAGAAGCAACTACAAACAACGACATCTAACAAATGTAGTTTTGGGCAAATATGTTTTCTAACTAATGCTTCCCAAAACAGAATAGTATTAATCCTCTTATAACACATTATTCTTTGTTGTTAGCAGACAACTGACTTTAACACTTGAGCGAAAAAGAAACCTTAGAGAACAATACGCTCTTTATTTTTACGTAATCGTGGAGAAAGGTTGCCATATTTGACAATCATCATCCTTTCTCGATAGATAGATCGTATTTTAAATATCTTTCCAGTGTACAGGGCGTTAAAAGGGTTTGTCTGGTTTGAATTTCGCGTAATGTTACTCGAGTGTTATTTATCTGCGCTATCCGTTCTTAGTTTAGCAGTGTGAAACGAGAAAAAAACAGCTGTTTATCACCACCAACTCTTGGGCCACTTTTTACCAACGAAAAGTGGGATTTACCGTCACATTATAACGCTCCCACAGCTGAAAGGGCGAGGAGGTTTGTTGTGACGAGTATTCGAACTCACGACCCTCAAATTACGAGTTGAGTGCTTTAACCAACTGGCCATGCGGGGCCGGTTGAAAGAAACGATTTCCTGTAAGTTAAAGAAGTAGTGGTGTAATAAATATAAAGGAAAATTAGAAAACATTGAGGTTGAAGACAATAAAATATTTAAAACAGTTCCGGTTTGCCTCATTTATTATAAGCTATATGAGCTATCGATAACGAATGATAAGTTTACCAAATTGCCATTAAATCTTTTCTGTTGGTCTTGAATTTCAGTTTCCTGCAGGAATGTTTTAATTAATATTATAAGGCTAAAGGTCATGGGACAACAGTCAAATTTATAAACATAAGATAAATAGAAATAAGTGGATAAAAAGTACAAAAAATCAAGTGAACTTTTTAAAATTTTGTATATTGTCTTTCCAGCTTCCCCGTAAGATATAACTTGAAATTATAAAATATGGTACTAATGAAATAGCAAATCTAGCATCTTGCATGTATTTATGTCATCATTTATGTATACATAGTATACCACTTATCTCAATGTCACATAATACGTATAAAGGAAATCAGACTCTAGAAATTACGCCTTCAGTAAACTCAATTATTCTTCAGATAAATTACTCTTACAGTTGTATGTTCTTCACATCTGTGTTTTGAGTCCGTTTGTAATGCAATTAAGTAACAATAGGTACAAAGAGCTAAGCTAGTCTGCGTAAACAAACGATGTTTTTTATTTCATGTTTGAGACATACATCATTCGATGAACATTAAAACAACTTTATTGTGTTCAATTGTCGATAAGTGTATTGGTAGCAAAACGTGATTGTTTCTAGACCACCATTCAAATGTTAAAACTATTATATCACATCCAGATCTATAATTAGTTTCTGCATGTGGGCTGGAATAATAGATAATTCATTTAAAACAGCCTCATCACATAGGTACTTAACGAGCATTCTTTTTTCTCTATGTTTTCAACATAGAGCTTAGAGATGACCATTCTTTCGCTTTGCATTATTATTTTCATCTGATTCATTTATTTGGCCATAATTTACCATGTAAAGAAAGAACAAGTGAGGATATGTGTCCTGCTAAATTGAACAAGCATTTTATACCTCTAGTTATCAAGCTCACCGGAAAACACATAAAGAGCTTATCAGAGCTACAGAGTTTATGATCTTGTTTAGCACAATTCGCTAATTAGCTCAATGCTAAACCTTTTCCCCTTGTCACGCCCGTTAGCCATTAAACCACTACATCAGCCGCGACCGAGCTAGTAAACGTTTGACGCAGTAGAGTAAAGCTAACCTTTTCGAGAATAGAAATTAATTTCTATTTGGTTAACACGTCTTTCTATATGCACACCCTTCAAAGCACGTGCCCTGCATGAAGATACAAGTACATTTCCTGTAATGGATTAAAGTTACAACGGTTTTATCATTTAAAACAGTCAGAATAAGCATTGAGGGAGGTTTTATTTTATAATTCATTACAAGATATATTTGTTAAGACAGACAAGTAATAAAGCTAGACAGTTTTGGAAGAATGGTTTTGTAAAATGACAGAAAAATGTTATGGAGCTCTGTTGTTAACAACTCTCGGTATCAATACACATCCATGATTTCAGATCTTTACATGGAAAGTAATTTAAGTAAAAAGCCGTGGTCATATAATTTATTTTTATAACCTAATAGTAAGGTAGTTATATAAGGTAGTTACAGAATAACAGGTTAAACATAGGCATGTAACATAAATTCAACAGCGTAAAAACAAATATACATATACGTATATGTACAAGCGCACGTAAACATTTGTTTTATACTCTGCGACCCGTACGATTAGCGTACAATGCTGTGAAATAACATGAGCCTGTATCTTTTCTGGCACGACCTCAGCATTTTTGCAGCTGAGTTTGAAACATGTTTTTAAGAACATACGATGACAAATATTCTTAATGTTAAAACAAGCACTTTAGCAATTAGAAACACAGATTGTTAAAGATATTTTTGTCATGAAGTCTGTGTGTTTCAGCATATACGCACATCTTCTTTATAAAGGGGATTTTAA
The DNA here is from genome assembly GCF_004210375.1 of Tachypleus tridentatus. Taxonomy (NCBI): domain Eukaryota; kingdom Metazoa; phylum Arthropoda; class Merostomata; order Xiphosura; family Limulidae; genus Tachypleus; species Tachypleus tridentatus. The sequence goes on along the minus strand of NC_134837.1, from coordinate 101,923,122 downwards.
TTGTCTAATCGAGCAATGCATTGCCAAATGATATATTGTATACCTTCTGTGAAGTTTTTAATACAGTAGCAAAAATTGACACGTCTTTAATACTAATATATTATACGAAATACTTGTAACTGACCTGTTTTCTTCTTTTAATTATAAATACACACGAATAATGAATTATCTGTTTTTATTTATTTTTCGTTATTTCGCATCAAAAGCCTGTATTTTGTTTGTTGTATTTGGCGCAAAGGTACATTACAGCTGTCTGCGCTTGCTATCCCTATTTTTGCGACAGAATAAAGGGAAGGCAACTAGTCAATACAACTCACCGTCAACTCTTAGGCTGCTTTTGTCACACCGCAAAGAGGTATTTACAATCACTCTTATAAAGCATTCACGGCCCCAAAATGTGTAATATGAATTTTTTGGGGTGTGGGAGTTGATAACGGGACACTAACAACGAACCCTTAGTTCTACTGTTTGATACGCTAACCACAACGACAGCGTTTCTACTCTAGCCACACATATGAATTGTCTTTTGTCGTCTGCAAAAGCACAGACAAGTTTATTGTATACATATTTCGGCTGTTGTTTTCTCAGAAGGATAAATCAAAGCTACAGCACCTGAAATTATTTTTACCAAAAAATAAAATGATAATAAACATTATTACTTGATTTAAGGACTGTTTTCAGTAACCTTCATTTTGCATGTTTGACGGTTATATAGTTTTATAATAAAAGCGTTAGGTGGAGAACATTATATGTTAGGTTTATAAACTTTTTTAAGGTGTAAATGCATGTTCCAATATTCTTATATCGAGCACTTAACATCTAAACCATAGCAACAACTTTATTAGCGCATGTGAATGTTATATCTACAAGTCTTCATTACTTTCAGGAACGTGTATATCAAACTATATGGTGTGGTCGAACGAGCAGATATAAAGCTTTTCAAAGTTAAAAGCCTCAAAATGCCATTCTTTTGAACAGCTGGAAAGTACGTTCGTATCAACGTACACCTACAAGAAGAAAACAAAGTTCTGAAAACAAAACTGTAACCTATAATATAACTACGTCATATAACTTAGAATACATTTTTCGTTAACCCAATCTATTAGAAACATAACCACAGCGAAGTTCGTCAGAAATACACCAACTTTAGCGATGGAAAAGAATGTGCACATATCATGGTCAGAAAAAAAATTGTGCAACTTTTAAAAAACTCCACTTGCTGTTTTTCAAGTGCACGTATAAAATGAAAATTCTATCTTTAATAATCCATTTTCTGCTAACTCTCACATGATTCTAAACTGTGACCGCAGATGATTTGTTAAAGAAATTTCTTATGATCAGTCTACGTTACTGCCCCTTACGGACTTTTTACTTCCTATTTCTGCTTGGGTATAGATGTAAGCTGCGTGATTGAGATGAAATATTATGGGAAATTTAATTCCCGTTTTATATTTTATGATTCATTAATCTACTATTTCAAATTTCAAAGATTAAAAATAAATCAGTCGAAGCAAGGGAAGAAAAAACTTAGTTTAATCAACACACTAGGATGTGGTACTCATTTATTTGAAAAGGATATAATCATTTTTAACTTTCTGAAATCTTTAGTACTTCGCGTACTGAATCAACTTCCCTTAGTTATGGTTATGATATATGTGCATCTCTGGTGGGTTAAATCTTGACGTCTTTATAATGACCAGGACTGTTAAAAAAATTTAGAATGCATATGAATGAGACACTAAAGCACACAACACTGAGCTTTATGGGTTTTTTCCACAAATTACAAACACTACCGCTGATAAGACTTATGGAATAAAACCAGGATTTGAGTAATTAAGTTCATCAAGGATAAAAAAACAATTTTGAAATGGTGAAATTGTGTTTCGCTTAAACACAATTACTACCCTCTACAGAAGCATGAAAAACAGTTAAGCAGGGAGATAAAGAGGCTTAGTGTTAGATCCAATAGGATCAAATAATGCTTTCAACATGTATATACAATTGAGTAATTATAGTAGTTGCCTAACATTGATAAAGTCTATCTATAGGAACATGTTAAAACATGCTTTTTGTGATTTTTTTCCCCACAGGTAAATAAATATCTGTTGATGATTCATGAGCACAAACTGTTATTAATAGTCCATTTTAGAACTTTCTGTTGTATGCCTTCACATTACAAAAACATACTTTTAGAGACAAAAAACGTTATTTTACGTTTTTCTCGTGTACGTTAATCTACGTTTACTGCTCTCATATACATTAATTATTGTCTGTTTAAATTATATATTTGGATTTCGATGCAAATTTTTTTTTTGGGGGGTCAGTGGTATGTCTCCGGATTTACAATGCTAAAATCATAGATATGATTCCACCCGGAACGTAGAGATACCGATATATCTTTATATATATATATATATATATTTGCATTAAAGAAAAACATCCGATGAACATAAATTTAAGAGCGTCACTTATATTTTTGAACAGTTTATGAACGAATAATTCTTTGTTTGTATAAATGCACTTTGTTTCCAATCTTGCGAATCCTAGATCTAGAATTTACTGATGCTTCTCTAGCGAAAACACATAGAATAATTAACTATCAACTTTTTTCAGGGTTAATACTATATTTGTTTATTTTTTCATCTGCGGGACGGTTGTTGCGAGCTGAACTTCCCTTTTCTCATCAAAGTTTACTAATGATGAATAAGCTACTCAATAGCATTTTTACAACCTGCTGTTTTTAAATTCTTTAATATTTTAAATATTTATTCATAAATGCAGCCTTTTGAATTGGCTATTCTTTTAAACACCGTTGGTATTGGAATCATAACAGTTTGTTCTGCTTTGCTCGTTGAAAATCTGTTGAAAAACCCATTCGCAGTTCTGATTATCATGCAAGCAAAATAAAGATGGCCTGCTTCAATGCTATTGTTATTATGCTTATTTTAACGTAGCGTATGTGTGTTTTTCTTATAGCAAAACCACAATACACTATCTACTGAGCCCACCGAGGGGAATTGAATCACCTGATTCTAGCGTTGTAAATCCGTAGTCTTACTGCTGTACTAGCGGGGGGCGCTTAACGTTGCACAAGCCACTGAAGAAGTAAAATTTGGATATCGTAAACTACGTCTACAAAAAAATATACCACTGTATGCGAACAAATTTGTTTAAAATTAACAAAATTGTCTTATAATAATTCAAATACTAAGAATGAAGTGAAACCTCTTAAGAATAAATTTTATTGTCTATATGTAAGCATTATCATAAAGTTATTATGTTTTTTTTGTAATTTCCAATCATATTTGGTAATTAGACAGGACAACAATAACGAAACCTTAAAATGACTGTAAAAATAATAAGAGGTTGTTCAAATTATTTAAAAGTATTTCCATCGAAGATTGAAAACATTCACCAGCTACAGATAAGAATTTCGAAACCTTCCCGACACTTTGAAGGCTATGTGATTGCCCTTCCATAGACCTATCAACGTAACGTGTCAGCCAGTACATGTTTAGAAATAAGGAAAATATTCCAAAAAAAGGAAGTAAATGTAGGGATGTCTAATATCAATCATTCAAAAACAATGTAGTAAGGATGGCATTTGCATTATCCTTACATACTAGCACAGGCACAGTGTAGTAGAATGTTGACAGAAAAAATTTAGGATAAATAAAACTTAATTATGAATGAATAGCTATATACATATTACTACACGTTAATTCTTGTCGTAGGGATGGTGCAAAGGTCGTCCCTACTATCTAGTTTTCATTGTTTTTCAAGGAATGATATTAGCCATCTATACATTTACTTCCTTTTTTGAAAAGTGTTTCCATACTCATGTGCTTGCTGTTTTTTTTTAATGTAATGTTTCAGAAGACATAGGAAGGATGTATATGTATTCTAGTTCCCAATACAATGAGGTTCCATCTGTAATATTTACCATTTATCTGTTATTGGTTGACGATTCTTATTAACCCTGTATATAATCTCTTGAAGTAACACCAAAGTTTTGTGAGAGAGATTACTGTAAGGGGTTATGATATTTACAGAAATTCCCAGAATTTGGGACCCAGTTATTACGTAAATATTGTTTTAAAAGGAAATACCGTATGGTATTGTAAATTTCTGATGACCTATTGAGGACATATTTAAAATACCATATTGATGAACAATCCAAGCCATCCACACATAGACATCGCTACCATCTGATGATTTTACGTCTAAACTTGTTGCTTAACGGTTTATTTCTGGATAATTTGATGTATGTAAATATTCAAGCGGATCAAATCTCAAGAGTTTTTTGATTTTATGACAAGAAGACACAGGATAATTTTATATTCAATAAAGTACAAGTTAAAGGTAGGTTATAAGATCAAATATGTAGTGCATGGAAGATGTAGATTGCTTAGATTTAAGTGCATGATTAGTTTAGATGTTAGAAAACAATTTATGAGTTACAGCTGTAACTTGTAATTGAATCAGCAAGTACAAAATGAAAATATTAAAAACAAATCTGTTACATCATTTTCTTTTGTAAGTCCAGTGATAAAAGTTGACACCATTGTTTTAGTTTTTGAGTTGTCATGTGATAAAAAAAGAACCAGAAGAAAGAAGAACAAGGAATTCAAACTATTATCGAGATATTTACAGACATTCTTACAACTTGTGACTCAGTCATTACGCACGATGACTTACTCAGAAGTATTCAAAGTGCCATTTCTGTGAACAATATACCAGCCACCCCTACAAAGGCAGTGCTACCGCCTGTCTGCTGCACTGAAAAATTAATCACAAATATGCATTTGAGAAGGGAGAAATGCAGGAGAGTTTCAGCAGTTTTATTTCAGCTGGATATATAGATACAGTTAAGCACTGGTACATAGTTTTATATTTTTATTGTCCCAGCGGCTCATGTCTTTGTTTACTTATCATGGTATAATAAATTGCCTTGCTTAATTATTGCCTTGGTTAACGTTTTCTGGTTGACACATGATGACGAGGTTTTGAATGAGGGTTAAAATACACATGTGGACTAATAGTTTGGACACTATATTTCCAAGCTGCAGTTTGCGGAATCGAAACTCGTCAAAGAACATGTTAGTTCTTTCATCTTTGGCGGTGCCATAATGTAAAGGTAAATACCATTATTCTTTGGTTTGTTTTGAATTTCGCGCAAAGCTACTCGAGGGCTATCTGCGCTAGCCGTCTCTAATTTAGCAGTGTAAGACTAGAGGGAAGGCAGCTAGTTATTACCACCCACCGCCAACTCTTGGGCTACGCTTTTGCCAACGAATAGTGGGATTGATCGTACAATTATAACGCCCCCACGGCTGAAAGGGCGAGCATGTTTGGTGCGAAGAGGATTAGAACACCTGCGACCCTCAGATTACGAGTCGAACGCCTTAACCCACCTGGCCATGCCAGGCAATTAAAATTGTCAATTACAATGACAAAGGAAGCAACCAATAAAACACAATTTTAATAAAGCCTCAACTCAACGCACATATGATAGACCATGATTTTAAAATGTTTTTGTTTTATAGCTACAGTAAATACTACATAAAAGTTTTTAACGTAAGATTTTCGTATCAATGTTAAGAATATGTAACTTATAAATAGAAAAATTATATATGTATATATATATATATAAATATATATGTATAAATGGAAGAATAAAAGAAGAATGGAAGAAAAAAAAATTTTTTTTTGAGATGCACGCTACATCAGGAAACAGTTTATATATAGCATTTTAATAAAACTTATCAATAAGAATTTTGTAACACTTACTGAACATCATTACTTGAAAAGAATTACTTCTAAAACAGGCAAAATACGAGTTTTGTCCGTATAATTACGTTGAATTAGGTGGTTCTATTTTGTTTTAGCTCTATTGATTTATTCGCACAAAAGATGATTTAAAGTGATTTAAGTGTAGAAGTTTTAGGCACGTCATTAAAATTATAGAATATGGAACTCAAAATTTTAAGTTACTATCGACCAAAGTATTAATTTTCTACAACTGAAAAGAAAGGAAAAGAAGAAATAAAACGACTGCAGTCTCTCTCTATTTACACTTTGCATTGAATACAATTGTTTATTACTGTTGTATAGAATTAAACTGACAATGTTTTGTTTTATCTTGAACAATACGCTTCTATAAACAGGCGTACAAAATTTTGTTCATCAGCTTTGCCTACCTTTGATTCTAAAGCCGAGAGAAGTTTTTAAGAAAATTTAACACCCTCAGTCATTGTCTGACATTGAAACAAAATTGGTACAAGTATTATTTTTCTTAGTGTGCACAGTTTTACATAGTTTAGTTTTAAAATGTAAAATCTACTTTAAAATTGATTTCAAAGTATCTTACACTTTATCACTGTTCGCTGTTAAAGGAAGCAACTCGTCCAAAAAGTAAGCAAACCGAGTGCAGTGGCGAATAATGAACTGAGTGCTTGTAATGCGAGTGTCCAGATACTATGACTAGTAGATCTTTACTTTGTCTCTCGCAAATTATATGGTAGCGACACAATATAACGAATTCAGTCTGTCTACTTAGCCAGGTAGTTGTTTACTTCTTTTTAATTGTACATGAATTGTATATGAAAAAGAAAACTAGTCAAGAAAAAATGCCCCTCTCTCTTTCATTTGGTCAGTTTAATTCCCAGAATTCATTTCGCCTAACTCAACTCGGAACTAGTGTTATCCGCTGTGTTCGGCTTTTTCTCACACGTTCTCATCCTGTAAAGTAACAAACTTTCAATCACATGTAATCTTCTTGATAATATGAGTAATATTCCCCTTATCATGCGTGGTCTTAATATTACTTCCATGTACGAACTGGTTCTCTTTAAAACTCTAATTAAACAATAATAATTACCGTATAAGTATTTTGGCCTTATTTATCTCGTAAAGGTACTTTAAATTAAATCTAAAACGCTTTAGCCCAAAGCGTAAGTGATATATCATAAACTGCAGAATAACGAACCTTGACATGTTGCATTCTTTTGTAAAACTGCTTTTATATTCCGCTTAGATACCAATTTACCACATCACATTTTGTTTGTTAATTCCCAGTGATGAATTAGGAGTCAAGCTGAATATAAATCAGTTTGTAATGAACATAAATAAAATGATGCAATGTAAGTAATGCCAAGTTACATTATTTTGATGTGTTTGTGAGCTATCGCTTGCTGTTTGAGCTAAGGAGACATTTTGGCTTATTTTTGCGCTCAAGAGTTTTCGGATGTATCAGTATTTTTACGAATCTTTTCTTCTGTACAGTTCTGTATTTACTTGCTATTTAACCAGATTTTATGCATATTATTTTCAAAGCTAAAAAAACAGCTTCAGGAATTAAGTTCTTATCACTCCAGTAACCCGTTTTTTATAACCTTCTATGCATTTATTATCGTGATGATGAGAAACCCACTTGAATTAAAAATGCGTCTCAAGACGGCTAGTGTGGGTATTAACACTTTTACCAAAATAAAGCAAAGAACAACGTTTTTACCTTCTTAGGTCATTCCACAACTGTAAGCACACTCTTAGAGATGGTAAAGTTGTGGAATCTTTAGTACACGCGTCTGCTTCTATTTTATACTGCAATTTGTGAGGCTAATGAATAAAGTTAAGTTTATATCTGATATATGACATATCCCTATTTCTGTGTGTCCTGTTGTTGCAAATATTAACGAAAACTAAAGTAACGCACACTAATTTCTCACGTCATATTCTCTACCTTGATGTTACTTATTTTGTACTGTTGCAGTATTTTTTCATGTCCAGTGCAAATTTGATTAAGCTAACAGTATTTAAAAGTAGTTGTAAATCCAAGAGTATTTAATGAGAACAACCATACAGCTTTAAGTCCTGCAACATAAATGAAAATCAACATTAAAGACAGGCAAATAATCGACACGAAATATAGATAAAAACTATACACTTTATTTTAAGGATTTGTGATTTGTCATATAGCCTCATAGAGATCGAACTCGGCTCATTAAAAATATACAAACAAGTCCATATTTTTACTAATGTAACTTGAGACAACCGAAGCAAATTAGAAACATGAAAATAATTGGTTAGTTGAGATTTTGAAATGTATTATATATTGAATTAACTAGCAAAAATACCCGACAATCACGTGCATTATTCATTTCGTTAACTTTGAAAAAAATTGCGAAAATTAGTAACACCTTTAAATTAATAGGTTTTGCCAAGAATATACGTAACGAAACACGCTTGCTGTTTCAGCCGTGAAAGCGTTATAATGCTTTGATCAATTCCACTATTCATTCGTAAAAGAGTAGCCCAACAGTCGACAGTAGGTGGTTTTGTTTCATGTTGGGCCTGGCATGGCCAAGCGCGTAAGGCGTGCGACTCGTAATCCGAGGGTCGCGGGTTCGCGCCTGCGTCGCGCTAAACATGCTCGCCCTCCCAGCCGTGGGGGCGTATAATGTGACGGTCAATCCCACTATTCGTTGGTAAAAGAGTAGTCGAAGAGTTGGCGGTGGGTGGTGATGACTAGCTGCCTTCCCTCTAGTCTTACACTGCTAAATTAGGGACGGCTAGCACAGATAGCCCTCGAGTAGCTTTGTGCGAAATTCCAAAACAAACAAAATTGTTTCATGTTATGTACAAAGCTAAACATCTGTGTTCTGCCAACTACGAGTATCGAAACGCGGTTTCTTGCTTTGTAAATCTGCAGACATAACGCTGTACTACTGGGGACAGTAGTATTTTACATTTTAATGTTTCCTTTAATTCTTAAATTATTTCATTTATAAAAACTATAATTTAAGAGTTTCAAAAACTGGCAATAAGACAGTAACAAAGAAGCGGTCGAAGTGACCAACAAAGTTTTAAAAATGAGAAAATGAAAAAGATGCAGAACGTGTTTTCAACGGTAACTTTATGCGAATCGTGAACTATTGGGATTCACTAATCTGTACAATTACCAATAGAACACGTCGGCTCTTTTTAACGATCACAATCTAATACGTAGGCTCTAAGATACACTAGCAAGAGGGAAATTTGAGATGGCTGTCAAACTCATATAAACGTTTTGCTATAAAAAGACACCCGTTCAAAAGCCGCTTTGTATTATATATTTTATAATGAAAATATACATCTATATATACACTCGATGTGTGGAATATATGACACTAATCTTAATTAAAAAGAAGCAGTGAAAGAAAGTAGCTAAGCCTTGAATATTTAAAAGCAATGGCTGTGGGGTAAATAGTAATCCACATACCAATAAACAGTAGAGTTATTTTCTATTAGGAGTTGCTAACATTTTAAAATCCTTTGAATTATTTGCAATTTATTTAGAAAGTCGCTTGAACAAACATATTAAATTCAAATGCTTTCATTCATGTTTATCTTGCAAAAGTATCACTTAATAAAAAGGATTCTAAAATGTTTCTTTTTTACGAACAGCGGTATTTCAACAACTGATTCTTATTGAAACAACACTTTCTAATGGGACTAATATTAGATGCCTTCAAATATTAATTCACAAAAAGCTTCTCTTAGTAGAGAAAAACTAGATAAATTTAATTTCGTTTTATTAGTAAAGAAAATCTTTCGATTGGTAACTAGGCTACCAATTATTTTCTGAAGTAATATTGAAAAGCAAGAAGGTAGGGAATTGTCAGCAGATCTATGTGATTAGGTTTGACAAAATAGGGAGAACATTATAACAAGAGTTTAAAAATAGCATTCAGGCATGATCTAGTTGCTCATAGAAACGTACGTCATGAAATTAAAACCGACAACCAGAAGAAAAAAAAAGCCCTGTTTACACTGCTTTGTCAGAATAATGTATTTTAATGTTAAGTGAACAAATTTCAGGTTGGATTATCTATGTCATATTTCAAAGTTGTCGTAGTAAAGAACCAGACTTGACTGGGCAGGGTTAGGAATGAAAATAGATAGGTAGAATAAAGTGAAAAAATGAATAAATAGAATGAGAAAACATGCCAAGGAAAAGAACATTTACACGTGAAGAAGCACCTTCAACAAAAGATTATAAAAGAAAAATATACTGTACATTTTAGTGTTGCTTTATATAAGACAAGATGAATAACTTTCCTATGGCAAATTTTGAAGCATTTTGCTGTAGAAAGTCAGTATGTGTATATACATTATAAATTTGAACGATATTCACTGAACATAATAATATTGGACCTTCCAGCCATGCTAATAGAAATATCGCTTCCAGAGTTTGAAGTTCTCGAAGCGCTAGTAAATTCTTTAGGTTTATTCAATATAAACTTATAATTGATGGCTGATAACAAATGTTAAAAAAAGGGATCTCGGTATATATGGTTTGATAAAATTAAGCAAAACGTTTGGATTTTGTGATTTAATGGCTATTGATACTGAGACTGAATTACTTTTTGATCGTAAAAATAATGTTCATGTTTCTTGGAACATTAAAACTGGTAAGCAAAGAATTGGAAACTAGCACGAGTCTACGAAGTTTTTCTTGTATAAAGAAAATTATACAGTATTCACCTTGTTGAAAATGATCAATTGTGAATACACACTTGCGATCAGGGACCGTAGATATTATGGTTGAGTTCATCAGATATTAACACTAGAAAGGAGAAAGTTAAATACAGTGTTCAGATCTATAGTAAATTATTTTTTGTGGCTTGAGATGTTTAGTGTAAAAAAATTGTTATTCTGGACTCTTCTGTGTATCTGTATCGCCGTAAATTTTCATTATATAAAATTCTGTATGGTTGAAAAATGACACATTTTATTTATTTATAGAAATAAGAAAACTCAATGGTTTGTCTTGAGAACTTCTAAGAACTAGTTTTATAAATAAATTAGGCTCTTTTCAATAACGTAATTCTACTACTTTTTTACTTAAATGTTCGTCAACTATCCGATGCCTTTCAGAGGTGTATAGAAACTAATATTTTTATACAAGTTGGGTTCACCAGCTATACAGCAACACGTTTGCGGACTTGTAATGCTAGAAACCGGGTTTCGATGCCTGTGACTGACGTATCACATATAGCCCATTATGTAGCTTGAGCTTAACTACAAATAAAACACAAGATGATATGGACCTAAGGAAGATTCTAAAATCCACACAATATTGCTTAATTTCCATGTTATCTATACGTAAAAATAATATTTAATGTTGTATTAAGCAACAAAAAATGATTTCTACGCTCAGAAGGACACAAGAACACGTGAATAAGCCCGAGTGATAATCTAGTAGTGCACTATTTAATGTTTCGGAGATAACGTGAAGATTTTGAAAATCGGTCGCTTTTTAAAGATGTACTCGGATGAGGGATTTAAAAATTACAAGACAGAAATATCATTTGAATAAAACAGCATTGGAAAACAAAGTAATACGTATAAACTAGGATCATCCAGAATCCTACAGGTATCGTACTTCAGCCGTGATAATTATGGCATCTTGTAACAGCTTAGAATCCACGAGTACAAGGGACAGTAGCAACAGCTGTCCATGTGTTTCAGGCAACAATACGCAATATACTCAGGAAGGATCTTCGTTTGGAAACGAATCCAGCATGGTATAAGCTCACAAAAATAAGACTTCCAATAACACCTTCTGTTCAACTGTCGTATACGTTAAGCAGCTGATGAATGAAAGGGTTATTCATGTTATTCGGTACGAAGACACTGTTCAAGTCGTCGAATGCTGCATATATGAATTCCTGAGCGATCATACTGTTGAAATGGATCGTGGGAAAACGTCGCTCTCGTACATTGGACAGATTATATATATGGAAAGAAGCAGGGAGGGGATTTTGCTTTGTACATGAAAACCTTAGATTGAGGCATTTTGCAATGAAAAATACGCTACTGGACGTTTATCACATAAAGCACGTTCTGACTTAGTGACATGGAAGGTAATAATTCGACAAGTTTCCAAAATCGTATTAATATAATGTACTCCGCTTCTGTTTTCTAACTACGGTAAATATCTTTGCTTATTTTGATTTGTAGTTTTACATGTATTTTATTGCTACGCGAATTTGTTCTTATCTCTAACCAATTTGGTGTTTACCATATGCCATGACTGTGAATACTAAACTTGCATATTCGCCTCATTGCAGCTTTCTATCTGTGTTACTTTCGTAATTTAATTGATGCCCGAAACAATTGCTTTACATTTTAGTTTCTACCTGCGAAACGTTTGTGGTAGTTAAAACTAAACGCCCCTAACTTTATTTAATAAAATAATACATAACTTAAAAAAACAAAGTATAGTAATGGTATCAATAATAGTGTAAGTAGTATGAAACAGTTGCGAGCGTTCACTGTATGACACGATTTTATGAGTTGAAAGAAAGAAACAGCCAAAAGCTAGAAATTAAATCTGCATTAAAGAAGTAGCTAAAAGGTGCTTATAGCAGTCTACGACATGAAACAAAGTTAAATTATTTCAAAGTCAAGTAAATGTAGAGTTGTAGTGAATGCAAACTTAGCTGATAATGCAGCGACGTCTGAACGCGTGTTTACAAAGTGACATTTGCTTTTGAACATGTATATTTTAGAAACAAATACGCCTAAAGATCCCATAGCAATGAATAACTGTATTTATTGTGATGTTCAGTTTTGTACGAAAATACACGTGGGTTAAGTGTTGTTTGTGCAGAATACTTTGAAAACAAAGCCGGCCGCTCTCTGATAACAACAATATTTGTCATTGTGTAGCAGGTTCGTTGCATCAAACGTTTGACTAAGAAAAAAGAACAAAAATCAGTTAAAGTGGTTTCGAATGGAAAAGTAAATATATATTCTGGACACCTCGGACAAAGACCTTTTCAAGAATGTGAGATTTTTAGCGTTCGATCTGGAAATTTGCGGGAAAAGTTCTGAACAGACAAATGCAAATGCCACATGAAACAGTTAGAAATACTATATGAATTTCAAATAAAGATCATACTGTTACATTGAGAATAAAAGAACTTGTTTCATTTTTAGCAATAAATGATTGATTGCTTGTTTGCAAAAACGTTTATCCTTCCGTTCTAAACTGTTATTGAACACAATATTCTTTGCAAGTATGGTGTCAGATATGGCTACATATTACTTTACTGGGCCTTGAATATAAATGTTTAGTTTGTTTTATTTGAAATTTCGTGCAAAATTACACGAGGACTATCTGCGCTAGCTGTATCTAATTTAGCAGTAGTATATTAGAAGGAAGGTATCAAGCCAATACCACTTACTGTCAACACTTGGGCTGTTTTGTTTACCAAGAACCGTCAAATTATAATGACCCATGGTTGAAGGAGAGAGCATGTTCGATGACGGGAATTTCGTAAAACTGCAACCCACCGATTGCGAGTCGGGCAACTTCACTATCAATCTATGCCAGGCCTAAACTTGTAACGCAGTTTCGAGTCCCGTTTCCGCACAAAGTCGTTCTACACTTTGAGGATATAGATTAGTTATGATGATGACGGTCAAATCCTACTATTCGTATAGGGTAGCCCAAGAGTTAACTAACGGTCAGTGGCATCGTCTAACAGGTAGGTTCCCGTCTTGTGTATCAGTTGAAAATTAGAGGTTATTAGTTAAGAAATATGTCGATCCTTTATATCATGATCCATTTACTTGAAGCTCTCTGTTGAATAAATCATATATTTTAAGGCTCAGAGGTATACGACCAGTAAACAAAAGAAATAACTTGATAAATTATAACGTTTGGTTTGGTTTGTTTTGAATTCCGCGCAAAGTTACACGAGGGCTATCTGCGCTAGCCGTTCCTAATTTAACAGTGTAACACTAGAGGAAAAGCGACTAGTTATCACTACTCACCGCCAACTCCTAGACTACTCTTTTACCAACGAAGAGTGGGATTGACCGTTACATTATAACGCCCAAAAGACTCGAGTCGAATGCCATAACCACCTAGACATGCCGGGCCGACACATGAAAACGTTGGAGATGTATTAAATCATTTCATTACCACGCCCGGCATGGCTAAGTGGTTATGACACTCGAATCTTAATCTGATGGTCGCGGGTTCGAATCCCTATTATACCAAACATGCTCACCCTTTTAGTCGTGGAGGCGTTATCATGTGACGGTCAATCCCACTATTCGTTGGTAAAAGAGTAGTCCAAGAGTTGGCGGTGGGTGGTGATGACTAGCTGCCTTCCCTCTAGTCTTACACTGCTAAATTAGGGACGGCTAGCACAGATAACCCTCCAGTAGCTTTGCGCGAAATTCAAAACAAACCAAACCACTTCATCATCATTAAGATACGCCAAGCATGGTGTCTACATTGAGTTAGTGAAGAATTGTAGAAGTTTTTCTTTCATTTATTATTATTATTGTGCTGCAGAACAGCACACCCCGTTAAACACCCGGATAGTTGGTAATTGGGTTTTTTTTAGTAACAATTTCGTTTGTGAAGTTTAAGAGTTAGTTGATAAAATAACTTCAAGTTAAAAGAATATTTTTTTTGCCTTGTTAAATATTTTGTTCTTTAATTTAATCGTAAGTTAGTTATAAATTTAAAAAAAAAGCAGTGCAATATGTCAGTAAACAGTGATGCGTTCACTTTGAGCTACTTTTACGTTTATAAGATATTTATGAGCTTCATTATTTGGAATTTTATCAATATATCACTTTACATTAAAATGCATTTGAAGGAACTTATTAAAAGGCATAAAGTTTGCAATTACTAACTGATGATTTTAGCCATTATACCAGTATATTACGGATAGGAATATTTTGTAGTTATTTTCTTCCTAACTTATTATTATTAAGTTTCAACAATATGTCACTATTTTAACCAATTAAGATAACTACAAGCTTGTTTTATATATTTCACTGTAGTTTCAAACAAGTAATCCTGGTGCTATCGAAGTATATCTTCTGCAATTTTTACTTATAATACGACCGCCAGGGTGTTTCCAATAAATCTTTCATGTTAGAAATAATTAAATGCATCTGACTCATCATTAGCCTTCAGAACATTAGCTACGATCTGGAAGAATCAAAACAAAAGTTAGTTTAAGAAGTTCAAAATACCAACAAATTGACGACGTTTTACCTCTGTTTTTTCTGAGGATTAATCTATTACACAAAAGCCTTACTACTGACTGTGGACATAGCCTTGACCAAAAGTAAACGTAACTAGTTTTTCTTGCAATATTGTGCTTTGTTGGTAAGGAGCTTTACTTAACTGTTTGATTCTGAGTTGACTGCAACTTGGATAAGAGTTCTAAACTTACTTTTCTAAGTGTTGATGGAATAAGTAACATTTTTCAGGAACTTTATGGTAAAAATAGGTCAACTAGTTAATAATATTACCAAATTAACACAAATAGTATTACTTTAACATTTTGTCACTTGTAATGTTATCTAAAAGTTTTCGTAATCTTACTTTAATGATATACCAACTAACTAAAGATCATTAAAATGTGTAAGTTTGGCATGTTGATTCCTAAATTGTAGCTATAAAGAACCACAAATCAGGGAGTTACATTATTTATTGCCCAGTGCCAGAACATATCATTATTAAATTTGTGATACATAACCGAGGCACGAGATCAGAAGTTAGAGGGGAAGGATGTCAGCTTGAGAACATGTTCTGTATCACGTGACACACTTTGACGTGATTTGTATGCTAAACCGGTGTTTTAAGTCTTCATAAGCCGAGTACTGCTTCCTTGTAATGTCTTGATTATTATGTGACAACTGTAGTCAAGCAAGTCATAAAGACTCACTCCCGCAAAGACTAGTGCACGTGCTGAATGCATGTAGAGTAATACTTATCTCTTGCACTATCGATCCAATTGAGATCTCTCGCAAAGCAATAATGTAGCCTACCATGCAGCTTGGCCAATATCCTGTGTCTTGTGGGAAAGACCTAAATAAAGTTACCCTTTGTAAACATTTGCGCTGCATTGTAATCCGAAAAACACAGTTTTAGAAGAACCTGAGACTTGCAAACTCACGCAGGTTCTACAGTTAGTTTATATTGTTATTTTTATTTGGTTGACTACTAAATAACGTTGTAAAAACAAGTCATGGCTCTTAAGATATATGTGTACGCTTTAAACTTTACTAATAGTATCTTTCACACTTCATAACTGTTAATCGTTTTTAAGACAAGAGAATGACCGTCTGAACAGATAAGTCTTCACTTTCATAATGACTTACACATATTCATAATTATTCATTCGTAATAAATGCATATTCATAATTACTGATAGTAAAAAATGTACTTTTGTCAATAATTATAAATAAAAGTATTCGTCGTTAAAACGAAAATGTGTACCGATTGTACAAGACGATTTATAGCCAACATATGTTTCTAACGGTACAGTAGGAGGTGCTAGTTTTAGGACTTCTGTGTTTTTAATATACAAAATTACGATATTCTGATAATTGTGAAACTCATTTTTATTAAACTACAAGAAATGAAGTAAATTTAAATAAACTGTTTTTCAGACAGCATTAGTAACGTGATTTCACTTGAGATGAAAAAGTGACAGTTTGTAGAAATTCAAGGATGTTAAAATAATAAGGCTACTGCATGCCTTGCATTTCTATGCAGTTATTGAAAGCTGTTCGTTTTGTAGTTCGTGTCGTGATGTCTGCTGTGACTTATTGTTAAATTCTACATCCATATACTAACGTATTAATTTAATTGGTTAGCATGAGTGTGATAAGGACTTTTGAACTGTAGTACTTCTAAATAATTAAGCTGGTAAAACAATACCGTTTTTTTAAATTATCAATTAGCTATTCAAGAGTTTATACAAGTCGTTTATGGTAAAATATGTCTATAAATTAATCATTTAAAAGTCTGAACAAGCCAACAAGTACATTTTAAGATTTAAACAAATAATACCTATATCTCTACGATCTTCCAGTGAACTATTTCGAAAATAAATGAATAATAATAAAACACTCAAGATTTCACCCAACTGTTACTACTAAGCACATATGTTTTATTATAACTACACATTTTTGACATGTCTAGATAAAATATTATAAATGATTAAGAAAACGTGTGTAAAATATTCGGTTACTAAATAAACCACTTCATTTCACTACTTTACCAACGTTAGAGAGAAACAAGCACTCTACAGTGTTTTTAGTGCTGCTAAGTGAAATTCTTTATTTGTCCTACAAACTCCCAAAAACTCAATAACTATTAATAACAGTCAGGTCCGTTGCCAGAACTCTGGATACCCTAGTGCATATCGAATATATATATATTTCTCTGTCTAGCAAATATCTAACTGGAGTAATTTGCATATATTTATTTTATCATATGTAGAATAACAATCAACAGTCACTTGAGGAAAATAATAGTTTGTGTGTTTATAGTTAATCACAAAGCTATCAACATTCTATCTGTGCTCTACCCCGCACGGTATCGAAACCCGGTTTCTATCATTGTAAGTCCGCTAGGGGACTAAAAATGAAAGAACGTTCAGTCAATATACTAATAAGGCAATGCTATTTAAAATAGTTAGTTAAAGTCAAATTTATTAACACTCGCATACAATATTTCGACTCCGTTCTTTGCATGGCGTGCTCTTGAACCAGCTAATGTTTACTCTCGAACCAAGTGCTTACTGTACTGTAAGGGGTCCTTTACAAAGTATTCCACCATCACTCGTAGAAGATTAATAACCTGGAGATTAACTTTCAGAATAGATAATGTTGTGTTGTTGCTTTTCCTCGGGCGAGGGAGGGAAGATATGTGTGAGAGAGAAAATTCAGCGGACCTTTTGGCAAGAAACCTCATTATCTCAAAGGAACATTGTGCAAGAGCAGTAGTTATATCTACTTTCCCATAGCGATGACTTTAGTAAAACTTCGTAACACATCACGAAATATACCGTTTTAAATGAGGTTAGTTGAGGGTTGGAAATTCTTTGCTGGACACTACAGATCACACAGTAATGCCACAAGGTTACATTGAAAAGGATAATATTAGATTTCCTCGTCTTTGCGTGAAAAACAAAAGACAGTTAATGCTGTGCTATAAACATTATATCAGATAAAAATAGATCTATTTCATTACATTTACCTTTGTTTCAACTTGTTACACTCTCACACTATTACGAGTTACTAACTTTAGTTTGGCATGAAAACATTTAAAAAAACAGGTTAATTTTAGCGTGTATTTGTCTTCACTTTTAACTTTCTTTAGCACAATTTTAACTCCATCCAGAACAGAAAGCAAGGCGCTACAGATTAATCTTTCTCTATAGCCTTAAAATAACTAAAAGCCACTTAAATCACGTTCTAAAAGTTCATTTCTAGCTTACACCTAAATATTTTAAACACGTGAGCTTCCAAAGTGTTATCCTAATGTTAAGCATATGTACTGTTCTAGAAAATAAAAACTTTCACCTTTTCATTGATGTAATATTTCATCCCTTCAACGGAGAATATTACGTATTGCTGTTCATTGAAAGAGGCAGTGTCCTTTGTCTCCTATACACAACATTAGTAACTTCTGATTATTAGAACTTTAGTAATGTGTAAAGTAACAAATATAAGCATTTTATATCGGATTATATTATTATGTTAGCTATCAGAAAATTATGGCTTAGATTTAAAATTTGGGAAAGCATAATTCAGCGTGTCCTGTGCTTTAAGATAAATGTTTCTGCTTGTTAATATCTATTTATGTATTATTATTTTAATTTTGCTTTGTAAGTGATTCATTAATAGAGAAATGATAAAACTACACTTCACCAAGTTCAAACGATTCACATGATAACAGTTGTTGGCCATATAATTTCATAATATAAATAGCAGCTCAACCACGATCGTGGTCTGTGATATCCAAGCCGACATGATAAACACTGAGGTTAAGGAAACGCTCGTCGGTACTGGATTCGGAATACGTGATTGGCTGACCAATTTTTGTTACACGGTCTTCTTTACTTTCACACTTAATTTATTAGAATTTATTCGGCTACACGATAATGTTGTGGATATTGTTAATCAACTTTTTACTACTTAGTCACATTTCGTACAAAAATGAAAATATAACAAACCATTTGAGTATTTACGTGAATTATGTTTATCCTTGCAAAAAAAATCAATTATCCCTTCCACTTCTCTCTCAGGAATTACTGAATCAGCAGCTTTTCTTAGCCTGGCCTCTCTGTTATTGCCTGTGGAAGTGTTATTTAAATGTTATTTAAATTTTAAACGTTCTTTCAATAAAAGAAGATTCGCTGGTGATCCAGTAAGCTGCTTTTTATTCTATAGTATTACAGAGTAATTTTGTTTTTCTAAATACGTGTGTTGTTTCTAATCTAATATAACAGAAATTCAATGTTTGTTTATTATCAATTATTATTTATCAATGTTTGTTTTTTCTTCTTATTATGCTTGATCTTAAAATTAGGGAATTATTTAATAATGAGTTGTTTCGTATGTAAGGATAATTAACTCTTTAGTAAGAGAAAAGCTACTTGTGATGTAAAATAAATTTGGCGTTACGAATCCGGCTGCAGACAGCTGTTTTGTGGACATTGTTGTCCACGTATAACATCCTTGAGAGGAGAGAAAAGGTGAATTATCTTTGGATATACTTTTTTATCACCATTGCTGCAGAGATTTTGACTTTCTTTTTCTTTTAATTTGAGGGTCGTGGGTTCGAATCTTCGTCACGCCAAACATGCTCGCTCTTTCATGCGTGTGAGCGTTATAATGTGACAGTAAATCCCAGTATTCATTGGTAAAAGAGTAGCTCAAGAGTTGGCGGTGGGTGGTGATGACTAGCCAACTTCCCTCTAATCTTACACTGCTAAATTAGGGACGGTAAACGCAGATAACCCTTGTGTAGCTTTGCGTTAAATTCAAACCAAACTTTCTTTTTAAATTGTGATTGTAATAAGTTATTAAAAAAACAATACAATTTCAGCTGCCATTTTGATGACTGTGTTTTTGGCCAAATCTCGCAGAAAAAGTTAAGGTATTATGCTGCTGCTTGTATTTTATTTTTATACAGAGTACGGGAATAACCATTGTTTCTTACTGAATAACTTGTACATTTAGATGACACGTGCTGAGTAGCTTCACAAATAATTATATAAACTTATCTTTCATCCCCATATACATGGAGGAAAGATGGCCGTTTTGGTTTGATAACTTATGTTAATGTCTCACCATTTCGCATAAATTACAAATAAAAACGATCGATAAGCTACATTTAATAATTTTTCGTAATTCTTTTTCGTAAGATAATCAAAGTAATTTTATGTGGCTTTATTTTTCGATTCGTGTTTGATACTACTCCATATCTTTTGAGAACAGATATTTCGAATACAGCATGACTTATGCAATGCAATTTTAACAAATTCCTGCTCCGTGTTTGATAACTATCACTACAATTGGTTAAATAAAGTAATAAGTTTGTGAGTCAGCTTTTCACGTCCCCAGCAGTAGAAGCTGATTTCGGTGTCTTTCAGTGGAAACACTAGGTATTGCTAGTTTGGAACATCAACTTCAATAACATGCTGGATGAGTTGTGAAAGTAGGAGATAAGTAACCCCTTTATTGTCCATTTAAATTCCAGTTTCACTAAATCAGATCACTTTCTCCTAAGAGGCATGGTCAGGTGGGTTAAGGCACTCGACTCGTAATCCGAGGGTCGCGGGTTCGAATCCACGTTACACAAAATACGCTAGCTCTTTCAACTGTGGGGATTTTATAATGTGACGGTCAGTCCCACTATTTGTTGGTAAAAAAGTAGCCCAAGAGCTGGCGGTAGGTGGTGATGGCTAGCTGCTTTCCCTCTAGTCTTACACTGCTAAATTATGAACGGCTAGCGCAGATAGTCCTCATGTAGTTTTGCGCGAAATTCAAAACAAATCAAAACCAAATCCAGAACCAAAAAATATCAATTTCTTGGAGTAGGCTTAGAAGTGTTAATTATGCGTATTGAACTTAGAAGTATTCCAAACAATAACCATAAAAATTTATTAATAAAGTTAAAATGGGATTTTTTTAATAACACAATGATCTACTTGGCTTGCAGTAGCATCAACTGAGAGTTATAATCAAAGCTCTATATACTCTTTTTTATCTATAACGTTTCTAACCGTCTTTTCGAACTTATTATTGACAAATAACGATTTATAAGCAGAATAAAATTATTTTGTGTATAGAGCACACTGCATGTTTCAACATGTATCATATAACTGATATATTTGAAGGACATATCTGAGATGCCTGAAGAAGACATAGTAATGTTTTGTTGAAACATGCAGTGTGTTCTTTACATAAAACGATTTTCAGTATGTTCATAAATCGTTGTTTTTGTAATTTACTCTTGGTACTATTGGTGTGTTAGTAATTTTGTTGCTAGTGTTCAAATTCTGTAAAAAAATAGTAAAAGCTATAATAGTCATAACGCTCACACGTCTGTAGCCATTGTGACACATAGATTTAAAAATTGGGCGCTTTTTCATTCTTTCTACTACAGAATTCTCATGTTAATTCATTATTAGCATTTGCCCAATTCAAAGTTTGGTGTAAGAGAAAAGTCAGTTCCATCTTTCGTTTAAAGAAATGAAACGTAAGACGGGAGAGGCTCGATAAAATATCCTTGTGGTTCTGTTGGTTATATTTTTGTTTATTATCTGTCGTTTCTATTTCTTGTTTATTTATTTTTTTCTGACAGTGTACCATTCTGATCGGAGACTGAAAGCTTTCATTTCTCTGCAATCTTTAACAGGCCTTTCTATACACGTTATTTCCCTCAGCAACGTAATTTGTGTTCGACGTCAGCAGATCACAAACTGTTTTGGACAACGTTGGTTCTTTAGTCGGTTATATTTATGGTGTGAATTATGGTGTTATATTTCACGTTTGAGCTTTGCTGCTTGCTTAAAACTTACTTAAGGTTAATTGATTTCCACATTTTATCTTCCTGTTAGCTATTTTTACATTCAACTATATCATGGAAACGCGCAGGAAGTAAACAACAGGCTAATTTGATTTCTCAGCAACTCTTGCTTTTTAGTTAATTAACTTTTTCCATGCATTAAATTATTCAACCTAATTGTAAGCAACTCATAAAAGGAGGAAAAAATCACTAAGAATCACTTGGGGGTGAATTTTAGATGAACTAAAACAGATAATGTACACTTACATGGTAAAATGTGTACATTGCCTTTAGGGTTATGGGTGTTTCTTAATTTAGCTGGTCCATACATAAAACACTTAGTTGATTAGGCCCATTGGGGGCTCTACCCTTCTAAATTACTGTTGTTCTTATTGTTATTTTCTGTAAGAGTTCGTTGCATAAGAGTGGAAACATTTCGTAAAAGCTGCGTGTAAGCCTAAATGAAGTACTCTAGTTCTTTGTATGAGCTGCCCCAACAAAAAAAAACACACACAACTTTGTGATTATTACTTAATTACGTAACACACTTTAAAACCAGTCACTACTTAATATTTACGTGTACTTCAAATATCGGAAATTAAGTTAATATTTGTGACAAATTAAACCATTTATCTTAACTTGTTGAGGGTATTTGTTGTTTTCATGCATCATCTATTTAACTTACTTAATGGTGAGAATGGTAGGACACAGATTTAAATGATGACAGAGCAAGAGTGATATTCCTTTTAGGCAATTTTATTTTTCTACCAGGATGATTTGCTTTTAGAATGGGTTGCCATCAGGTGTGATAGGTGCAGGAAATTTAATAAATATTTGAATAATGTTTTTTTTGTTGTTGTTTTTTAATTTCGCGCAAACTTACACGAGGAATATCTGAGCTAGCTGATCCTCATTTAGCAGTGTAAGACTAGAGCGAAGGCAGCTAGTCATCATCACCCATCACCAACACTCGGTGCACTCTTTTACCAACTAATAGTAAGATTGACCGTAACATTATAACGCTCCTGCAGCTGAAAGGACGAGCATGTTTGGTGTGACGGGAGATTCGAACCCGTGACCCGTGGATTACGAGTCGAGTGCATTAACCACCTGTCCATGAATTTAAATAATAAGGGCTAGCTGTGAGTATTTATTGTTTGTTTGTTTGGAAAGTTTGGTTTAGTAGATGGGGCGGCTTAGATGACCCAATACGTCTTTGATGTCCTTAAATTATATATATATATATGCAAGTAACTATAAATATAGGTTGCGACTGACCACTGCGTCTAGTGTTCGAATATGTAATGAAAACCAGTATTAACTAGGCCTAAATATGTAGAAAGGTTTGCCTTTTTATAATTATTTTCGTCATTTTTGTATTTACAGTTATTTCAGTGATCTCCGAGTAATATGGAAATAAACTGTACAAATGATTGACGTATATGTGTATTAACATGAAAGTGACAGTATATCACAAACGTTCTATTTTTTAAACATTCATAGATTTAAACTGTGTCACTGACGTTGTTTTAAACTTTGAAACAAGCAGTAAAAGTTTTATAGACATAAAAAATATACAGACAAAATGAGAACATGTGTGACACATTCAAACTAAAGAACACAACAGTTATGTGAACTTTACAGAAAATAATAGTGGCGTGATATCAAATTAGATTCGCCAACTGAAAGTGAAATTCTGCGTATGATCCATTCTATCATAATACATCAATGAAACTCGCGGAATTACAAAATATTTTTATGACGATTTGCACTTGCTTTTAATTGATTATAAGTTTAGCATAGAATTATAAATAAAAATTGAACAAAAAGAGTGAAAGGCGTTATTATATGTCAACATCTGGCTGAAAAAGCAGTTTGAAAATTTCGAAATCTATTTAGTGTTTTGTATCAAGCAGATTTATTAAATTACTAATAACGAGCACGAGCTTTAAAGTTTACCCAAGTAGTTTAGGAAACATTTAAAAGCTGAAATAGAACGTCATGCATGGCTAAGTGGTTAAGGCATTCGAATCGCAATCTGAGGGTTACGGGTTTGAATCGACGTCACACCAAACGTGTTCGCCCTTTCAGCAGTGGGAGCGTTATAAGTGACGGCCCCACTACTCGTTGGTAAAATAGTAGCCTGTGAGTTGGCAGTGGGTGATGAAGACAAGCTGCCTTCTCCCTGGTCTTATATTGTTAAATTAGGAAATGGCTAGCGCAGATACCCATCGTGTAACTTTGCACGAAATTAAAAAACAAAGAAAATTGAACTTTTTAAAACTTTATTTCCCTGTGTTAGTATAAAGCAATGCAGATATATGTTGTATGTATTGACAGCTGTTAAAAGAATGTCACACGTTTCAAATTGTAATTTCTAGCTTTAATATACATTGTATTTAAATTACCTCGTGATTTCCTTGCTCGCCTAACCTTTTTACGTTTCTTACTTATTTTATGTTTATTCATGTGAGACTAGAGAAATGGAGGTTACGACTGGTAGACGATGTATCTCTACCGCTGTGCGAGTCCTATCTGACTAGTCACCTCTAAAACACCGTGCACATCCTATATCTCACATTCTAACCTGTGTCATAGCGATCTTTTTAATATACGCAGAGTTTTTGTTGTAGTTGTTGAGATTTGGTTTGATAAATATATGTATATATATATAGACACACACACATCTGTGTATTACTGGTAGGATCAAAAAATAAAATAGATACCTTTATTGTGCGTTGAACATTACAGGAGAGCAAGCTAAATGTGGGTTAAGTACACTGAAACCTAAGTATTGTGAATGGGCGACAAGCATAAGAACCACTAAAAGTAAATAGATAAATACAAGTTTGGTTGATAAGAAACCTCGATAAGTAACTGCCCTAATTTAAAATCTATTAATACTTAAATATTAAATTTATGATATCTTGACGAAAAACCAATGGAATAACAATTCGATAATTTTATTTTTTCAGGTAAAGTATTTTTGTCTCAGAATTGCATATTTGTTTCTTTCTCTCTTGTCCCCCTCCTCAGGTGGAACAGCGGTATGTTTACGGACTTAAAAGGTAAAATTCGGGGTTCGAAACCACTTTGTGGACACACATATAGCTCAATGTTGTTTAACTCTAAAACAAACAAACAATACTATCTTGGCCCCGCATGTGCAGGTTGATAAGGCGCTCGAATCGTGATCTGAAAGTCTCCGGTTTGAATCCCCGTCGCACTAAACTTATTGGACCTTTCAGCCGTGGGGGCGTTATAATGTGATGGTCAATCCCACTATTCTTTGGTAAAAGAGTAGCCCAAGAGTTGGCGGTGGGTGGTGATGACTAGCTGCCTTCCCTCTAGTCTTACAATGCTAAATTAGGGACGGCTAGCGCAGATTGCCCTCGAGTAGCTTTGTGCGAAATTCCAAAACAAACAAACAAAGTGTAGCGAAGTATATAAAAATATACTTTGAGTCCTCTGTTTGGTAGATTTAAAAACATATTTGCTTTTTGTTGGGAGCCAACTGGATATTAGATGAAACTGGTTTGATTTGTTTTTAAGTGGAAGTCTCATAATTAACTGTCTGTACTTTGCCAACTACATGTATCGAAACCCGTTTTCAGCGTTATAAACATGTAGGCTTGCAAATGAGCTGCTGGAGGGGGCGAGTATCAAATGTTAAAAAAGATTATATTTTTTAATATAAATGAGAACTGATTGTGAAGAAACAACTGTGAAGAAAAAATCAGTTTTACATTATGGGTCTAATGGGTATTAAAACTGAGCAATATACATATATTTTGCTTCCTGTAATCTGATTAAGTCTTCCAATTAATTTACTTACTGTATGTAACTTCTGTTCTGAGCCAAATAAATACTAGCTTTAGAAAATGATATGATTTCATACTTAGTGTCATCTTAGTACTGTGTTTGCAGAAAACTATGCATTTTCATGCTCAGAGCCAAAGGAGTAATAGATTTGAGTAAGAATTGAAGTCTTCGAGACATTAAACTATTCGTTTCTTTTCAGGATTGTCTTTAATTTTGTGCTTTAATTTTAAAGCAATTGGTCAACTGTACTCACCGCCAATTCTTGGGCATCTCTTATCTGATAAAATAGTAGGAGCTTTCTCTCACACTTTAAGCACAATCCATTGTGCAGAACGCGTTTTTGAAATAATTGTACGAGAGCCACGAATCCTTTTATATACAGTCCAGATCCGCCAAATAGATACGAAAAAAGATAAAGGATTCATTTTCTGAGTGAGGTAAGTACTAGAATGGAATAAAGGTTTGAATTATGACGTTTAAATAAAGTGATCACAAGATATGAAAAACAATGTTAGTTCTATACTACGACCAAACTGAGGGCTAAACGTGATAAAGGATGTACATTTTATCCTTCTAGTCAAATGAAGATTAGTATTAGCTATGTAGAAAAATAAAGATTTTGTGTTACAAGTGATTCAGTTATTGAACTAAATGAAAGATACGAGTGAAGGAGAATATGTTTACACTGTACAAAAGGTTGAAAGCAACGATTTTAGGTCTGTGTTGTGAGCAGAGAAACACGTGGATGTATCGTGTGACTAGATAAACTACGAGGTATGAAGAAAGCTAAGAGTTTGGTTCTGTTTAACGGAGCATTGAAGAAACAAAATGTGTGAGTTTTATGCTTTATAATTATCGCATATTAATAAACATACGAGTTTTATGTTGTGGGCAAACTGAGTCCTGCATCTGATATATGGAATTTATAGTCAGGGCCAATCCTGTAGAATATATGAATTATGAAATAAGAATAAATTGAATACTATATGTGAAGAATTTTGCAGTTTTTATGTCTGATACAACAATGTCAGAAGTTTATGAGTTAGCTTCTAGAAGGAACTAAGTATTAAATGTAATGAAAGGTTTGGATTTTGTACTCTGAATCAAGAGTATGTTATACACAGAAAAAGATGCAGATTTTGATTTGAGATAACTAAAAGATCTGAATAAACATATGGATTTTTAGTTCAAAGACAATTCAGTAGCAGATAAACACACCAGAACATGTGAATAAAGTATGTGTTTTATACTTCAAGTCCACATGTGAATAAATATATGGACTATATGTTTCAAGTAAATTGTGTTCTGAACGAAAAAAAAAGGTCTGTGTATGCTTAATTCAATTGAATGTTAGGTTTGAGAAAAGACGGATGCTATTTCTAAACCATTTGAGCATTAGACGTCTAGAAAGATATAAATTATATTGTTTGAGTAAACTGGTTACTGTGTGTAAAGGAATATATCATTTTTTTTATTCGATCCACCTGAGTGCCTAGGTTTGTTTGTATTTTTTTGAATTTTGCGCAAAGCTATACGACGGCTATCTGGCTAACCGTCTCCAATTTAGCCGTGTAAGGCTAGGGGGAAGACAGTCATCATTACCCACCGCCAACTCTTAGTCTACTTTTTACCAACGAATAGTGGGATTGACCATAACAATTATAACGCCTCCATGGCTGAAAAGGTGAGCATATTTGGTATGTCGGGGATTTGAACTCGTGACTCTCAGAGTCGAGCGCCCTAACCACCAGGCCATGCCGGGCCAGTTAGTACCTAGGTGTAGTGAAATATGTTGATTTCATTTCCTGAAAATTTGATATCAAAAGAGGTGTGGGCTGTATAACGTAAAATGCAAAGTACTAGAAATATTTAGATTTTATGCTCTGAGTCAACTGAATACATATTGTGAAGGAAATTGTTAATTCAGTAAAGTATATTATTAAATAATATACCGATATAACTAGCAGTATCCATTTACATACAGATAACTAATAACGATCAGAAGACACTGATTGATTAGCTGGGTACTCTCTCCATTGTAATTATTTACCACTCTTATGCCATTAACATTTCACGAATGGGGGCGTTATAATGTGATGGTTAATCTCACTATTTGCTGGGAAAAGAGAAGCCCAAGAGTTAGCGGTGGGGGTTATTACTAACTGCCTCCCCTCTAATCTTACACTGCTAAATTAGGGACGGCTAGAGCAGATAGCTCTCGAGTAGCTTTGGGCAAAATTCAAAACAAACCAAATCAAACATCTCACGAAATTCAGTTAATGTAGGCTTGAATAGTAGTGATTACATGAATATAGCTAAGAATGCTAAATAACTATCACAGAGCTTATAAATACAGAAAATTAATAAAAACCAAAGATATTTCGAGCTTGATATCACTTTGACTATTTATATATTCATATATTAAATACGCTTGAGAAGCTCTCACCCGTATATATTTGGTCATTTCTTAAGTAATGTCCGAAAATTTCAAACAGAAAGTGCATCATCATTTCTGTCTTTGTAGAAGGCTTTAATGACTAATATATGTAGTAGGACATGTATACAAATGTTCAAACAAATAAAAGTAACTAACCCAACTCCACTTTTTCAGATCATTAATCAAATAAGCCCTCATGAAGATGGATGTGTTTGAGGAGCACATTAGGCATATAATGCTTTATGAGTTTTAAAAACGCAATAGTGAAGCAGAAACTACACGAAACATTCAAGGTGTTTATGGTGCGGAGTCTCTCGATGAAAGAAAATGTCGAAGGTGGTTTCAGAAGTTCAGATCAAGTGACTACAGCTTAAGTGGTCGTCCTGCTGAGTTTAATGATGAGTTGCTGCTGGCTGCACTTGATGAAGATTGTGCTGTAACAGTTGAACTAACACAGAAGCTTAATTCAACCCATTCAACAATTTACTGTCATCTGCAACAGCTGGAAAAGTGTTGAAACTTGGAAAATGGGTCCCCCATGATTTGACAGAAGCCAACCTTTGCACTTCACTGCACTCTCGTGAACGTAACTCACCTTTTTTTTGTACAAGATTGCAGATGAAAAAATGGATATATTATAAAAATGTTAAGCGCCGCAGACAATGGCTCAGTACAGGTAAACTAGCTAAATCTCAGCCTAAAATGGGCCTCTACTCTAGGAAAGTCTTGTTAAGAGTTTGGTTGGATATTGTTGGTGTGATCCACTTTGAGTTGCTGCCACTTAATTTAACGATTACATCAGACTTCTATTGTCAATAGTTAGAGCTCTTGAATGCTGCACTGAAAGAAAAAAGGTATGCTTTGATCAATCGTAAAGGTGTTGTGTTACACTAGGATAATGCAGTCCCCATACAGCAAGGATCACATCTGCACATATTGAAGAGCTAAGCTGGGAAAAACTTCCACATCCTCCTTATTTTCCAGACCTTTCCTCATATGGTTATCATCTATTCCGAAGTTTGCGTAAACTATCTTGATGGAAAAGAGCTTGGAACACATGACGATATCAAAACTACCCTCTCTACATTATTTTTCTTCAAACCCCAAGAATATTATACAAGTGACATTCAGAAGCTCGTGAATCGTTGGCTGAAAGTAATTAATAATAATGAAACATATATTATTGATTAAATAACATTAAAACCATTTGAAATCCTTTCTCTTTTTCTGAACCTAAGATTGGGCATTACTTAAGGGATGATCTAATATGTAATGAACACACAGTATGATGCGTATTTATACATATAATAGATGAAGAAATACTAAAAGTGATAAGCATATGATTTTTATGTTTCTGGTCAAATTAGAAAAGGCTTGAGTAATTACGTGAAATTAGGCAAAAGAAAAAGCTATATATAGTGGTGATAATTCTTAAGTTATAATTTTGTTTTTTGTAATATTCATATTCGAAACGTATTCAAGATGTCAGCGATGCCCTCAATACGACGGTTTCATTGGTTAAAGGTGAGTAATTGTGAGAAAAACAGAACATCGCAGACATTCATTACAAGGTTTAGGTCTCTTAGTCAATCAGTTAAAAACTGACCCTTTTTAGTTGTCGTAAATTATGGAAGCTTACTTCTAGAGGTTGAAATTATTAAACTTTGAAACATTTCTAGTTCAGCTATGCCACTGTTAACTCGGCTAATGTGGTTCAGGGAAGCTAATGTTTTAATTAATTTATAAGTCTTACTGTATTCTACATTAATAGTT
The DNA here is from genome assembly GCF_004210375.1 of Tachypleus tridentatus. NCBI lineage: Eukaryota > Metazoa > Arthropoda > Merostomata > Xiphosura > Limulidae > Tachypleus > Tachypleus tridentatus. Next base: position 101,893,207 of record NC_134837.1, on the reverse strand, counting down.
ATAGTAATATGTTAGTTTTAATAAGAATTAGTCACTGATTTGTAAGCATAATAACGCGATTTATTTATTGTGGAACATACTGTATGTTTCACAAGAACATTGGTCAGCCTTCTGTTGATATATGTAGCATGTCCAGTCATAAATAAATTACTTCGTTGTGCTTACAAATCGTTGTTTGCCTACTTTTGTTATTATATTAGTATAATGTTCGTTTTCGCTTAAGTAAGATACTAGTATTTTGTTTTTTAATTCAATCCTTTCGTGAATCAATTCTTCAACATTCGTAGATGTTTGAGGAAACATAAATCTAATTTTTAGCCAGATTTTGCAAAAAAAGGGTCCTTATAGATTTCTCTTGTCGAAGCTAATGATTTACAAGTATCATATTATTTATACTTATTTGATATTAACGTATTCGCTGGATAAATTATCACAAACCTAAATTATCCTTATTAGTCTTATCGCACCGCTACGTTCACTCTTATCCAAATTACAGTTGTTCTCAATGATTGCATTAGGTTCTTTTTTCTTTTGAGTAACCATGTAGTAAACGCTCGGTCGAATAAAGTTTCAAAATCCAGCTTTAAGAGACAAATAAAATGGATCAGTCAGCCGTTCTCTTCAAGTCACATGCAGGAGATGTAATGAGACCCCTTGCGGTAAGTGTCGCTTAGAAATCATCGTGGAGGAAAAAAGATGAGGAGATGGCGCAAGTTATGAAAGTACGCTCTCAACTTCCTCTTTTACTTTGGTTTGATGTGTTTGTGAATTCGCGAATCTTCGTCATCACAAGTAATTTTCCATTGACATGATCAGCCTATACGCCAAACTCAATAACATAATACAAATCACACAGTCACATGGTTTTGAGACGCCATCAATTTATGTAGATAAATATGGGGAAAGAAAAAGCGAATTCCAGTAAAAGGCATTATCTGTCAACCTTTTACTCATTTATTTAAATGACTGGAGTAGCAAATATATTCAGACACACAACGCGTTTACTTCTTGTGCATTTATAATATTTTCATAATCATGGAATCTCAAGGAGATATTGACATCAACTTTTTTCCATTATGATAACACTGTTTCACCAGTAGAAATACTGAGTATTTACACTGGTTAAAAGCTAGCTTTCGAAACATACTTAAAAAATCTATTATCGGCTTAAAACAGCCTATATACTCTCGAATTAAGTTCCTTTATTTCACTCTCTTTGCATAAACTCAAAATGAGTTGGGTAACAATTTAATTTAAGTTTTTAAACCTGTAGAACCGTTTGAAATTGTAAACTAAACTCTATGTAAAGAGAAAAGTAACATTAACCTGACTGTTGAATCAGAAGTCTAAAAAGCTTTTCTTAACAAAATAAAATAGAAAAATGAATCGTAAATACATTTTAAAATCAAAGGTTTAATTCGACAGTATATTATTTAAGAAAATGTAGCAAGTGTACAGGATATTTATAAATGGAGTAGATATGGGACGGTGGTAACGATTAGTAGTATGTTATCATAACTAATAATATCATTTGGAACCCTCACAGAATATGATTCTGGGCACATTTTGTCGCGAGTTAAATTTGGCGTGCCAAAGATTCCACAATATGCTTAGAGAGAATTTATTCGATTATAGCGGTTTGTTTGGGATTATGAACTGTAATTGGTTTATAAGTGTTGGCAGAGGACTGTGATGTTCTGGTTTGATTATCTAGAACCAATCAGGTGTCTGTTTATTGTGTTGACCAAAGAAGTTAACTGAAGCTGTTTTTATGCATTTCGAACAAACTTCGTAGCGTACATGCCCAATGAATTGTTCTATTCAGATCTTTTTAAAGTACTTTGTCCATCAGGGTGAAGATACAACATGATATGAAGTACTCAATCAGAAACTATGTTCAGGTATATTTGAAATCTTATTCGCTTCTTCTAGTGGATATCAGGAAATCAAATCAATAGAACACAACAAGCAGTTTACTTCTTATGGAGTCTAAAAGATTCACCAACGTTTTTTTTTCTTGTTTGATGACACAACAAGGTGGAAGAGGAGAATTCTTACAGTTTAGTGTTCAACCAATGTGAGGGATTGCACAGCACACTGCTTTGGTCTTGAATTCCTGTTGATGGTTTGCCTTAACTGAGCATTTGCAGTAAACTGTGCTCTCCCACTATACCTGTTATGTATCTTTGAATTTAGTTTTAAGGAATCCCTGCCATTGGTCAAACGTTCTCTTGTAGGATCCTTTGGTTATTGGGATCAGTATAAATTAAATCTTACCATATTTTCATAGTAGACTCAATCTCTAAAATTCTAGCAGGACTTTCAAGCTACACTGAACTGACGACGACTGTTTTATCCATTTTTCATGATCGTTGTCTATGTCTTATTTCCTAATAATCCACTGCTTACCTGATAAACATTCCGTGTCAAATATTTAACTACAATGGCTTAGAAGGGCTCTTTGGCTTTCCTAGGTCAGCTTAAATATTTAACTCTGCGTGCTTATTGTTCATACGTTTTACCCTAATGACATTTAGCTTCTTTTTACTTTCAGAGGTATTGCAGGATTTCCATTGAGGTCCCCGTGAAATACCCTCCAACAATTCTAGGAGATTTTCTTGGTATCTTGGAAGCGAATAGTCATTCTGACCTGCAGGACCACTCAAGCACTTATGAATTAGGATCAACGAATCGACACTATTATATTATTTTTATCTGTATTAAAGCAGTCATATATTTTGAATCCGCTTCTATGTTTCGCCAACTAGTGATATGTAAATGTCAAATCTTTCTTTCATACATCCCTTACTTGTACGCATCGTGATGGTAAGAATGGTAACTATAATGCTGAACAATTATATATCAACTGTAATAGCTTGCACCTTTTTAATCACGATCAGTCTTTAAGTCTAAGGAGTGAAAATAAACTGTAGTGTAACGAAATGACAATAATATCACTTATCTTTCCCTCAAGGCCACCTATACACACATACACGCACGCTTTTTTTGTACCGTCTTATCTAACACCTAATGAATGTATATGAAGTTTAAATATTAGTTGTGCTCAAGTAAACGCTTACCTGTATAAGATATGCTAGTTATATTTTATGATGTGGTTTTTCATTTGAAGACTTTGAAAAAATATGGCTTTAAAGTTCAATTTGCAATATTATTTTTTTAAGGTAGTTCACCATGATAGTACACAATTTTATAATTTTAGCAAACTATACCAAACCGGACTTTAATCTGTAAAAAAAAGTTATTCGTGATATTTAGTTATTATCGCAATCCCAACTTAAGGTAACATGTGACTCTAAGATGGAGAACCAGGAGAGAAGGAGAGGGAGGATATACCATGTTGCAAGCCAAGGAACTGAGTTGCTTTTTTAAGTAGAATTTTCATTTCGTTATCAAAGAAAGCATTGTAAAAACATATTTTGGTGATGACAAGCCTCTGTAAAGAAAAAGTTATAAGTTCATCATTTTAACCCAAATACAATTCGTAAAGATCCAATGGATAGTATTGATAGTGTCTTATTTAATGGTTTTTGTTTGTTTAGAATTAAGCACAAAGCTACACAATGGGCTGTCTGTGCTCTGCCAACTACGTGTATTGAAACCCGCTTTTTAGCGAGTTCGCAGGCATACCATTGTGTCACTGGCGGCACTTAATGGTTTAAAAGTTTCCAGGTTTACGAAATGATTAGATTTTTTTTTAATCGAAAATAAATCTTGTTATAAATACTTAAATCGAAGCATAAACATAATGTGTGTGTACTATATATGTCACTAAACAGCTTATAGTTTTCGAACAGCAATCATTCCTACAGATAGCAGGACAGTAGACTATCAAACCTATCAGCAGGTTATTCAAGCATGTCACGTCTATGTGCTTTGGCTAAATCTACTATCCACCTTGGCTAGTATTCCTTAGGGAGCGATAACCGGTAGACTATATTTTTGGGCTGTATTATATTCCCTATTCTATTTCAATGTGTTCAACTGGACGAAGTTCTGCTGTTTTCTGGAATGTCAGACGCAGCAGTATTTATAGCAGAACGTCCCATAGTTTTTGCTGAACAATGCATTATTCCACAGCCGTCAAATTTTTATATGTTCTCTATTTTGCCCTTGTTTATGTTTAACTTTATAGATGCTGCTTTGATTTTCGTTATAATCTTTACCACAAAGTTTCATTCTGCTTGATTATATTCTCTCGGACTACATCTTTTCTGCTCTTAAACTTTCAACTGATTATGTTTTTGTTTTATTAATCATTATTTCATTGTTTTATATAATTTCTCAGCTACCTTTTAGATCTCATTTTTTTATTTTTGAACTTGTTTTGCAGTATTTTTTATTTATCCGCGTTCGCTTTGCAAGTTATCTTTACCCATAAATTAATTTTCGCTCTTTCTCTACTCACAAATTTTTCATCTTGGACTAAGTGTTCTAGTATTAAGCATTTTCAACCTGAACGGAAACTAATGTAAAAGGTGGACAAAACACACAGTTCAGAGACCCCAATTTTGAAGCCTAGTTATAAAATAACTAAATATAGGGAGAGTAACTACTTAGAAACACCCGTCATCTAGATCGCTACCTATAAGCGTATAGCGAGATTGAAATCATAACTTTCCTACAAGTAAAAGTGGAAGTACGGTCGCTGGCATATCTCTCGAAATTTGGTCATTCCTATTTATTAAACCGGCTAACCGCTAGATCATACCAGACCAAATTATGGACATTTAACTGAAGTTCACTCGAAATGATTAAGAAATTCCTTAATGTAGCTGTTAAGCTTTGTATCAAGAAGAAAACATAGTTAACCTATAAGTAAGTTGTTTTTGAGTGATGTCATAGATATGATAACCCAGATAGGAATAAAAGTCTTCGATAAGTCTACTTAACTTACATATTTTATCAGGTCATCCCAAAGGTAATGTAGTTTGTAACACTAAGATTTAAAAGGAGAAAAAAGGAACTAAACTAACAACTTTATTCAATTATGTATTTTCCATCGCATTTAATAACAGTCTGTCAACATTTCAAAAAAATTTCAGTACCACGCTTATAAAAATCAAGTAATTTTGAGACAAAAAAGGTACAAAAGCTGTTTTTAATTCATTCATAGAAGTAAACTCTTCTTTATTCAGATCATGTTTCAAGCTTCCAAAAATATGGTAATCTGTAGGAGCAAAATCAGGAGAATAAGGGAGATGGAGACTTTTTTCCCAGCCAAACGTTTTAATTTTTCTAGCAGTGTGAGGACGTGCATTGTCCTGGTGGAAAACAACTTATTTCCGATTCACCAAAGCAAGTCTCTCTTCTTTTTTTTTTGTTTTTTGAGTGCAGTGTCCAGTCGATCCAGTTGCTGACAGTATCTCTAAGCAGTGACTGTATTGTTTTGCTGTAACAACTCAAAGTATACTATACTACCTTTATTCCACCAAACACAAATCAAAACCTTCCTAGCGTACAGGTTCGCTTTTTGCTGTGGTGTAGCTGGTTCTCCTGCGCTAACCCACTATCAGCGGTACTTAACATTTTGATAGAGTACCCATTTCTGATCTCCAGTCACTAGGCGGTTCAAAAACGAAGCTTGAAGTTCACGAGACTGAAGGGACGTGCAGATGTCTACTCGTTCTTTCAGGTTATCAGCTGACAACTCATACGGTACCCATTTTTCCAAATATGAAACTTTACTAAATTGTTACAAATGTCGATGGGCAGTGGAAGTAGATGAATTGAGTTTCTGAGCTAATTCTTCAATAGTTACAGTACAATCCTCCTCTAGTGTTGCTAGAAGCAGGTCATTATCAAACTCAACAGGGGGCTCAGTGTGAGCTGCATCTGTCAAATTGCAGTCATCGGTTCTAAACTCATTGAACCATCTTTGGCACTTCTTCACATTCAGAATGTCATTGCCATACACCTCTCGAATGCTTCGCGTAGCGTCATTAACACTTTTCCCTTTTCTAAGCTCCTAAAACATCATATGCCTTATGTTCTCCTCTGATACCTCCATCATAATTGGGGCTTCAAAAATAAGTAAAACAAAAACTAGCAAAGAAACGAACTGGTCTACACTTAGTGATATCAAGTCATCCCATATAACTTATATGACTTTGAGGATAACTTCATTTAGCCAAAAAATATGCATTTAAACTTATCCTATTCCAAAAAGTGACATTTCTTATGTGATGACCTGATTTGTCTTCACTTTGTACTCAAATTATTTACTTGGCTCCATTTTTACTTTTTGTATCATTCTCCCATTTTATCTTTGCTTTATCTAAATTCTATCAAAATAACTTTTCTTGAGCTTCTTTAGACTGTCTGTTTTTGCCCCTCTTCCTTTATTTTTTTTTAGTATTATTATTATTATTTATAATTCCCATTTGTTTTTCTTTACAAAAACGATTGTTAACGTGCCTCGGAATGTTTAGGTTACGTCTTTGTATAATCTAATTAATTACACTTGTCATAATACGTTAGTATTAGACTTATTATATCTCTAACACCACGTTCTTTACTCAGGCTTCTATAATTTTTCAAGAAGAAAACGAAGGATGTATTTCAACGACTATGTTCGCCAAATCCATTGCCTACGATGCGTTTCGCTCAATAGAGCAGCTCATCAGGGCGGCTGAGATATACCAACACAGAGGTAGTTGGAACAGTGTTTATATAGACCATTTATTACAAGAATGTCTGTGGTTGAATACATTTTCTAAACTAGCGCAATATGATTATAATTAATTATACCCGTCATGAAACATCAGTATTAGGCCTACACTACATCCTTTATTCAGCTCCAGGTTATGGTTTTCCAAGAAGAATGTATCACAATATTCTGTATACACACACACATAGTATTGTACATACACAGGGTGTCGCATCGCATTTCCAAATACTATAAATACAGGCTCTGATCAAAATGCTGTTAACACGTTCACGCGATAGAGCTTGAAGAATGTCAGATATCACTCTTGTTACACATAGATTCGTGTCTGTAATTGATGCTGTACCCATTTTTGTTGCAGATCGTGTGTGGGGCTGAAAGCCTATAAAATACATAGCTGAGAGCAGGGACAAGCAGTTGGGCTCACATATATGTATTCTGTAGCCAGAAACAAAACGAATAAGGACAGTTGTGTCAAGATAAGATAACATAAACAGTTAAACTGACTGTACAAAGAGTGCGAAGTGACATTTGTTAATGTCTGCAAACTGACACTGTTTCCTGATATTGGGGAGATGCACATTAGGCTTAAAATATTATCTTAAAAATTAAAGTCTGAAATATAAATTGTTTTGTACATCAAGAAACACATGAAAAGTATTTTTGTTCTATTTTATCATCGCCAACTAATGGTTTTATTTCAGTTCTTGTTTGGATTGTTTATTGTTAGCCCCAAATCTTTACATTGGGACGTTTGTGTAGTGCACATTTCAAGGTTCTACTACCGAACTAAAGTACTAATAAACCCCTCAAACGTACTACTAAGCCACAAGTCTTAGCTTTCTGGTAGCTTCAAAGTATCTCATTTTTAACAGAAACTAGTTTACTTTATAGTTAATTATTATTTATACGGAATATACAGAAATGCAGAGTTAATAATAACAAGGTAAAACGGAAAGTTTAGGTAGAAAAGATTGTACTTGATTGAATACTTCTTTAAAGGCTCTTTCGGCGACATTTTGAGATTTTTATAAATTAACTTAATTTAATAATTAGGGAATAGGCAATATTTAAACATTTTTAGTATTTCAAGTATATTATTTACTAAAAACAATTTACCTAGTTGAAACGAGACAAACAATTTTTTTAAGTAATGACATTAGAACTGCTGCTTGAAACATAGTAACTGCTGTCTGCCCTAGTAATAGCTTTAAGATACGATTTTAATAAATTCAAAATTATTCGTATACTATAAAACAGGTTTTAATAAACGCTGACAATTATCATCTTCATTCAGAGGTTCTCATGAGAATTCGAAACTGTACTCTACCTGTTTCACGTTATCTGCCATTTCATTTCAAAGGCTCAAAAAAGCCACTTTATGGGAAGGAGGTTAGGGTTAGTGGAAGCCAAAGCTAATTGAGTTAACGTCGATAACTTTCACATGCTGAACTTGGTAGCCGTGTTATCATAATAGCTAACACATCTAAGTACGCGTTACTTTTAGAGTTTCATCATAATGAGAAGTCTGTCCTGTACAAGAGTGAAAAAAAAGAGATACAAGTAAGTATTTTGTTATATTAAATACTTTATTAGGATAATTTAAGTTACATATTATTTGAAAGTACATTTTTTAGCTGTATAATGGAATATAACTACTGGTTTGGCACATATATGTTATTTCTAGCAAGCTCATGGTTTGGGGCACGTTGACACATTTCACGTGGGGCAGATTGATACATGTATCAACTAGCTACACATTGAGAAATATGTAAGTTTTTGTTGTTGTTTTTTTTCTCTTAAAGCATGGTCTGGTATTGTCTGGTGGTTAAGAAATCTTAACTCGCTATCTGTCATAGTGGTGTTATAATGTTCAGTCAATCCTACTATTTACTAATTAAAGAGTAGCTCAAAAGTTGGTGGTGTATGGTGTTGACTAACTGATTTCCCTCTAATGTACCACTGTTAAAGTAGAGACGGGTTAGTACAGAAAGCTCTTCAGTAGTTCTTTGCGAAATTTAAAACAAACAAACAAACTCAAAGCAAAAATATACAGATAAAATATAAAAATATTTTAATACGTTTTCAGTAATTACAATTAATGCTGAAATGTTAGAAAATGAACGAAAAGTAATCACAGTTCTTGTAAATTCCTCATTGTGTTCCGATCTTATATATATTTCCACACTGTATTTCAAACTGTGTGATATTATGATGATAATTATGTTATTTCATATATTTATGTGCAATAATCTAGAAGTTAACAGGTGACTTTTATTCAAATTAAAAAAAATAAAAGTGATTCAGTCAGCTCCTAGTATTCCAGACTCTGTGTGTAGATTTGTTTTTGTTTGTTTTTTGAATTTCGCGCAAAGCAATACAAGGGATATCTGCGCTATCCATCCCTAATTTAGTAGTGTAACACTAGAGCAGGGGTTCTTAACCAGGGGTGCCCGCACCCCTAGGGGGTGCGAGGATGCCCATGAATAATTAAAGCAAATCTATATTTTTACATAAGAGTATGCTGTATATTTCTCCTAAGAAGAAGTTTCCTAAGTTTCCAGGGGGTGCGAGAAATGATTACTGATTTGAAAGGGGTGCAAACACTGAAAAAGATTAAGAACCACTGCACTAGAGGGAAGGCAACTAGTAGTTACCATCCACAGCCAACTCTTGGGCTATTCTTTTACCAACGAACAGTGGGATTGACCGTCACATTCTAACGCCCCAACGGCTGAAAGGGCGAACATATTTGATATGACGGGGATTTGAACCTGCGACTCTAGAATTACGAATCGAGTGCCCTAATCACCTGTCCTTGCCGGGCCGGAGGAAGAAGAACTGTTATTTGTTTGTTGTTTTTTTTACTTCTTATTTCAAAAACATCTCCTAAAAACATGCCACGAAAGTAAAATTTCAAAAATCATAGAAGAAAGAAACAGAAAAACGAAAACTGCCAACTGAATGTTTTTATATTCGAAATATGGAGAAAAAAAGTCACATTAAAGATTAACTTAGACAGTAATAAAGATTATTTTATAAAAATGAAAGCTCATGAAAACAATGATTTTGTTTGGCTATCGTAAATACTTTAAACCATTTCTTTTTAAGTTTCACTTACAGCTTGCCTCCCGCTAGTACAACGGTAAGTCTACAGATTTCCACCCTTAAACTTGGGGGTTCAATTCCCCGCGGTGGGTTCAGCAGATAGTCTGATGTGGCTTTGCTGTAAGAAAAACAAACATACAGCTTATTGTCAAATAATTAAGGCCAGAAAGCTGTATAAACAGTTTCTGCATTGTTTGATAGCGGCTTAATTCAACCCATAATCAACTGGAGGAACGCTAATTAGAGCGTGTATTCCTGCTACGCAGCGTTGGTCATATATTTGGCCCTCAAAAAATAAGAAAATGTGTCTGTATGTCTGCCGTTATCAACGAACACAAACAATTTTTGGCAAAATAATGAACAACAATATTCCAAATAGGTCCACCAGGTTTCATCAAAATCCAATTATTTTTTATTAAGTTAAATAATAAAAAATGTGAGAAATCGCTCCCTTTGTTAACAGATAAGAAAGATTTGGATATTCGTGACCCTGTTCTTACCTTGGCCTTTCAGAAACTAATACTTATTAAGTTTGATCATAGCAAAACATGTACCAGCTTTAATTAATATAAAGTATAAAATAAGCTTTCTACCTTCTTAGGTCACCTTCAGGTTAACAAAGAGAGAGTTTGCAACTAACCGTTGCCAGATATATGTCATAGGGACGAGAGGGTTAACGGATACGGGATTGTAGGGGACGTTGCAGTTAGATGTTAGGTTATTAATTGGTATAGGTTTAAATTGTTTATTTTTATTGGTTTGATTTGGTTTTAGTTGTTATATAAGTAGGGTTTCTTTGATTTTGCATTTGTTTATATTTGTTTTCCTACTTAATATCGGTGTTTTCTATGGTTATGTTGTGTTTATTTGACTTTCGCTGTTCAAATACGTGTGAATAAGTTGCTTTGTGTTCTTTGAATCTGGTTTACATTTTCTGTTTGTTTCTACAATATAGACGCCGTGGCAGTTGTTGCGTTGCATTTTATAAATAACGTTGGTGTTGTGTTTATCAATGTAGTTTTTACATAGTATGGACCTTAGTTTTGTACCTGGGTTTTGAATAAATTTAGTGTACACTGGGATGTTGTGTTTTGTGATACATTTTCTCCAAATGTTGATTATATTTTTCACTGATGTCGAGAACATATGGTATGCACGAGTGTAATATTTCGCAGTTTGTTGTATCTTGGGATGTATTATTGTTTGTTTGTTGTTGATTGTATTGCTAATCTAGGTGTGTGCGTGTATTTTTTTCAACAGTTTTTGGAGGAAATTTGTTGATGTTGATGAAGTATTGTTTTATTTGGTTGATTTCATTGTTACTTTTATTGGGTGCGCATAGTTTTGTGGCTGTATTTATTTGGTTTTTTAATATGTTGAGGTTTTGTTTTGTTTCATGTGCTGAAGAGATAACCGTTTATTTTTAGACAACTATCATTTGACAGCTGGTCTAATGTTTGAAGTAAATTGACATACACAGCTCAGCATTTGTTACTTTAAACACAGGAAGTTACTTTTATAAAGAATATATTAAAATGTTGAATCCTGGTTATCTTTCTTTGCTATTGGGAAAAGGGTTATTAATAGGAGGCAAAATTAAACACTAATTCAGCTTTCTTTCCTTGCAACTGGGACAACGATAAATATACACACCACAACAGTCACTATGGGAAGAACTAAATTGCAATGCCTATAATACAAATCAGGTGTGTTTGTTTTGAATTTCGCAATTTGCACTAGCCGTTCCGAATTTAGGGAAGACAGTTAGTCAACACTACCCACCACGACCTCTTGGGCTACTTTTTATCAACGAATAATGTGATATATCGTCACATTATAACGTACCCGCAGTTGAAAGGGCGAGCATGTTCGGTGACGATCAAATGGAAAGCGATCTGAGAACAGCACTGAAGTAATTAAAAGTTGGATAAACGAAAACCATCGCATGTGAACTTTCGCTTTATACAGATCATTTATCTAAAGGTAAATGTTTCATTACCACAGATTAATGACAATAAAACGGACCCAGGTTGGGAGCTATATTAGTTTGTTTGCACAGCTGGATGGGATGCTTCATGCTGGTATAGTTCGTTTGTTGTGCTGTCAATTAGTGCCTTTCCACTATATTCGGGGCTGGAATGCTAACATCAAGAGGTAAGTTTCATCTTACTTACCCTTACTTACCTTATCTCCTTATTTTTTTATTTCAATTAATTCTTTACTTGGGATAGTAGTCACCTTCCCACAACTGTCTGCAGGCAGTGAAGTGTGATATAGACGTGGGACGCTGTGGGCTTGAGCATCCATATCTCGCTTTCTTAATTTATATTTCTAATTGTATATCTATTGCTACTTTTTATTTCTTATGTGAGACTGGCGAGTGGAAATTAAGACTGGTAGAAGGTATATTCCCACCGCAATGTGAGTCATACTTCCGCAATCACCTCTAAAACCTAGGGTACATTTTATAATCCAACGTTGTAGCTTGTACCCTGGGATATTTTCAGTTGATGTATTGTTTTTTATTTAATTTATTTTTTGTTTCCGCTTGTTTTTTGAGTCCTAACAAACTAATATAATTAGTCAGAGGTTTTGATTTGCTGTTTTTAACGCAGTCTTTCCTTGTGATTTTACTATTTAACTTCATTAAAATGTATTTATTTTCGCTAATATATATATGTATACAAGATTCTTATAATGCGGGTTGATGTGTTTGAGCATCAATAAAGTGACTATGTTTTGTCATAAGCCATGATGTTTCGTGGATATACCATTAAGATCGTTAAGCTACAAACTTCTTGTTTACCGTGAATGGTCACCAGAGGACACCAAGTTGCTCACTATGGTCACCATTTGTGCTAATGATGCCTTCTCTCTTTGGGTTCGTGATTATAGGTTAAGGAAACTATATAGCTAGAAATTGTTGGATGATTTATTTTACCCAGTCAACGAAACATGCGTTCCACGGTGCACAAATGACCTTAGGTATTCTCATGGCCAAAATTTAACTAGACTTTCTGATAGCATGTAGCGATATTGAAAATAACAGTTTCGTTCTGATTTATTTTTTATGAGAGATAGTATTTGTTATATTGACGTATAACCTCAAAATATTTTACAAAAAACACGTTTTATATTTGTATATATATCTATTGCAATTGTTAAATATTATATGTTTGTATGTATTTTTTAAATAGATTGGTTGAAAAAAATGTCTCCAAACTACAAACTTTCTACCGATCTATCCGAAATATCAAGAAATATAAACAGTATTATGAACGTTTCAGTACTTTAAATACAAACACACACACACATGCATATATATATCCTATTGAGATTTATGCTAATTTATTTATTTATTTACAGTCTTACGTTTAATGTGAAACCACTTCATAGATTTCTATGGCAATATGCCTTTTATTATTTTTTACTTGGGATTATTGAACTTTAATAACGAATTCGAAAAATATTTGTAAATTAGAGTTTGACATATTAAAAACATATGTGATTTACCTAAGTAGTTTTTTTTCATTACTTTCCGTAACACTACACACTTTAATATTAAAAAAATATTTTTTAAACACACGTTTTAGTGATACTACTAAGCCTAACGGTAAATGGTGAACCCAAGTGTAATAATGTACATATACTATATAGTGTAAAAGACAATATGGCAAGTTAAACATTTGGATATTCTTAGTGCTACAAAGTTAAAAAAATTATTACCTTGATATTTTAGAAAAATATGTATACATACTAGTTCGTTTAACTTGAGACTACATATACACAAGTTGGACTTTTGTAATATTTTGCTTCGCTCCGTATCAACTTAAAATTGTTTTCTATAGGGAATTTTCCTGAAGTGAAGCAAATCAGATAAAGGAGAATAAATGTTTGTATTCTACTTTAAAACATCGACCAATACTGAAATACACTACAATAAAATGCACATATCTTGAACTCTGAGAGTAAAATACATGTTGTGGACTCAATATTACAAAACAGAAAAAATATAGCAAATATGATGGGCAAACCCAGATATTTATTTATAAAGGCTCTGATATGAGAAATGTTTTGTTTAAAGTATAAGCGATCCATTCTTCATACACTCCAATATGTATGTTTATGATTATGTGCACATAACTGATTTATATACACATGTGTGTGTGTGTCTTCACCGGTGTCCAAACATTAAAAAAACAATTATTTTCTGAATACGAACGATTCTCCCCTAAACTTTTAGACTTCAGTGTATGTATTAAGTATGGTAGTACATATATTAGGGACGGAAAAAATGTGCAATATGTACAATATAAATTAAAATCTTAAACCAACTGCAAATGGCATGTAAACAAAACTTTATAAAGATTTTAGAAACGCTGTTAAGTTGAAAACAAACCAACTGCAAAATAACAAGTCATCAAAGTACTTGAGAAAACATTTCACAAAATCAGAAAGTTGTAAATCTGACTATCTGACTAATGTTGTTGGAAAGGCTTAACACTACTTGCTTTCTTGTGCAAATCTAAATGCACAGGATTGAATTAAGCTACCTTGACTAAAACATGTTTCTTAGTTTTACTTATAACCTTAGAATTAAAAAGTAATAAAATACAATTTGCAACTCTAATAACCAGCTGATAATACACTGGTAGCCATATACTATATTACGAGCACAATCTGTGAGTTACCATGTAACAACCCGCTATTATATCACTAAAACCTAGTCACTTTTCAGATTTAGTACCAAAACAAGCTATGAGATAAGCGTAAAAAAATTAAATAAATATTAGGAAGTAAGAATGTGGCCATCAGAACAAAGGAAATAAGGTAGGAATAGGCGTGTTAACATTACAACACTTGGTGATTTTTGAGAAAATGCAAGTTCAAAGTAGATGTGGCCAACATCCCGTCCTTTTCTATTTGATGTTTTACTTCAAGCTTTTATCCAATTATAAACCTGAATTGAGTTTTGTCAGTGCATAATTCTTTTTAAATACTCAACAAATTTCAAAAATAACCGGTTTTGATACTATTTTTTTTGGCCTACCTCTTGTCAGTCAGATAGATGTAACGTCTCCCAATAGTAATGCATGATTATTAGACCTTTTCTCATTTTCGACATCAAACATTCTTCTTATGATGTCTGCATTTCTTTAAGGCCACGTAATTTGATTACATACATGTATCAGTACTTGGTTGCTGAAACAAAGTTTACTGCAGAGACGTTTGGCGATATAGAGCTTTGATTTAGTTTGAACAATTATCAAGTTACAAAAAGCACACGATGTAGGAATTGGCGGGGTGATGCCCACTCCCACTCTAAGGTTGCATCATGTCAAAAAACACCGAGTATGGTAACGTTAACTTGTCCATTCCTGTCTTGTTTCCATACTTTTTGGTATTATTTTTCCTATTACCCACTTGTTTTATTATAATATATTTTACATTTGCTAATACATACATTCATAAGAGTTGTAGGAGGTATCTGTGTGTATTTGCAGTAGCTAAAACTCCATGATCATTCTTTGCAACATTAGGGTTATTTTAAGGCTTATTCTTGAATATATTTATAATATGTTTTGCTAGGCTTTGATAAAAAGAAAAATGCCCTTTTGATTTTAATTTTTAAAACCAATAACATTATGTAACACAAATTTTGTTCCTGGATAGTATGTGCTATTTCTTAATTACTTATGTTGTAAAAGTACAGAAAATGGCCATTATTCCCTTCAAACTTTGCTTTTGTGATCTGGATAATAAAATTTAGAAATTAACCTATTTTCTATGTAAAAACGGGCAAATTTGCACATTTTCTTTATATAAGGTCTGAATAAAACAACATATGAATCAATATTTACATGTATTTATACTAAAGTTATAAAAATGTTTAGAGGTGAGTAGTTTTTTTTAGATTTGTTACTATAATGTAAATCAATTTCACGTATCAGCCCCCAAATATAGTTTCCCGTCATGTTTTCGTTATACGCTCTCAGGTCACAAAAGCAAAGTTTGGAGAGAAACATAGGTATTTCCATTCACTTTAGGCATAAGCAATTGGGGAACTATACTTTCTGCCCAGGAACAAGAAAAAGTAAAAATTTTGTTACATAATGTAATGGTAGAAGAAATGTATGATAAGAGTATATGAAGCGAAACTACCATGTTTACAAAACGCTACATTCCAACACTATATGTTTGCAAATACCTGTCATAATGTGCCCAAAAATGCAGCTGAAGGTGATATGTGTCTACCATTTACTGATTCTCAGAAGAACTACCCTGTAAGTGATTTTTAGTCCACTTGAAGCCATTTTATAAAGATTAGTCCTTGCATTATTGATCGAATCATTCCAAGAAAATTAAGAGAAAAATCTTTTGACCCGTGTAAAAAGAATACTCCAGTCCACAAGCACAAAATAACCCTTTTAGTTAATTAATGAACAACGATTTGTGAGTAGAAATATATTTATTATACATGTTTCGACAGTACATTTTAGAATACATACCAAGATGCTGTGATTTGTTTTCAAGAATAAATATCATTGTGGTTAGAAATAGTTATTTCCACTGCCCTACAATATAATGTGCTTCTTAACATGATGACCTCTAAATATCTTTCACAATAAATGGATATAGAGTCTCGATGATCGATGAAGAAACAATTACGAGAAAAATATAACCAGAACAAGCAAACAAACTTATGTTCTACATTATTTATATTTTGATACTTCCAAATCAGCTACAAGATAAACAGAATCCGTATTAAAGTTGCAGTCTATAACTTAAAGTGGATTTATAATAGTCACCATATATAGAGCGATTCAAAATTCCATTGATAGGCAAATAATATAAAATAGAGGGATATGAACAAACACTTTTTAGTAGTATGGAATAAAATTATGTGGTACTATCATGTGACACCATCAGTGAACTCATTCGAATTTATGTGTTATCTGAAATGTTGCGTTTTTCGGAAAGTTTATTAATATGCATCATACACAAACTTTCAATGGCAAAGGCGTAAGCAAAAACAACGTAAACATTTTAAGTCAAAAATTAAATCATTTCTTACGAACGACAGTTATAGGCATAAATATACCCAGGATATATATTTATATTAACCCTGAAGAAGACGCAAATGCGAAACGTTGGTTCAAATAAAAATATGTTATTTTATGTTTATCTGTAGAGTAAAGGTCGTTTTTATCTTAACGTTTATCAAAATACACTAATCTAAACGAAGTGTAAGGTCAGAATTATGCATGCGCAGGTCATTGCAACACTAAAATGTCCGAAAGTATTAAACCATAAAACACGGCCATTGTGTTGAAACTGCTTCCAAACCATTTACAATTCTAAACAATGGTACACTAGTCCGTTAAAGAATAACTTAATATTGTCTTACTTTACAGAGAATGTCAGCATAATGCTTGGGCCACTTTGTATGCTCAACGGTTCCATAATAATGTCATTCTACACGTTAGATGACAAGAAAAATGTTTCAGCGTTTGCGTATTACATTCTTGTTCACATATAAACATTGTGCTGGTATACCAAAAACAGCAATTATTTCAACAAGAAAACCACCATATTGGTATTTGCTTCATTTGAACAGCACTGAACACATGTTGTGTGCAATCACTTCAGAATATTTCTCTGTCTACATTTATATTTGTAACTGTTTCTATTAAACCGTTTCATTTATTATTGCTAACACATGATATGTTTCGGGTATGATGCACATTAATGGAAGTTTTAAAAGACGGTATGTTGCAGATAAATGACCACAGTGACATCATTCAAGGTAGGTCCACAACAATTCATTCCGTACCATTAATTTTTTTTTTTTTAAATGTAGCTCTACAATGCTGAATTATCTGCCGGCCAGTGGACTTCTTAATGACCCGTTACAGGTTGAGTGGCCAATTTGGAAACATACTTATAACACCAGAAAAACGGATAATAAAATAAACAGTGTTCAAGAGAAGCACTCACAATTATATATTGTATCTTGTTGATTATCATAAGTCCCTGTTGTTGTTTTTCAGCCAAAGTTTTAAAATACTTTAGGTTAATAGTTTAAGATATATCTCTATTCACTTTATCTTTTCATGTATTTTCATCTGTGCTGGATAGTTCAGGTTTCAACTTACCAGTTGAAACAAAATTTTGATTTGGTTGTATTAACATACGTTTTTTTTAAATGCATGTGTTTAAGATCCTAAAACACACTTCTGTTCATTAGCTTATGGTATATGTAAGTTTGTAGAATTGTGATACGTTTATTTAACCTATGTAAGGTTTATGTCTCGCTTCTATTGAAAATTGTAAGATTAAATTTTTGTATCTACGACTGCTCTTTTTCCAAATTTTTAAGTAAACCAATGTCTTATGTGGACAATAGCGAGAAGTATCCTTAATACACATATACAAGAGGCTTGTCCTTATATAAGCATTAATAAATTGTTGTTCTATAACTTGATATCAGCTCTGAGTCCTAAAGAAACTCGTGAGCTCAAACAAAATGAAAATAGATCTTGCCTAAATAACTTCTTCGAGACAATTATGGTTATGTAGATTTAACCAAAACATAGTAAACAAAGTTCTTGAAACACATGTATATATAACCATAGTTCTTTTGAGGTTAGGAAATCACATATGGATGTTGATAGTATATAAAGTACTCTTCTCGACTAAACAGTTTAGTAATAAAACGTGTCCAATTTTTCATACCAATGCTGAGTTTTGGCTTAATTGACACAAGCGGATGAAAATGGTAACACATTTTACCTGAAAGGGATCTAGTCCATAACAAGGAAACAACAGCACGAGTCTCCAACTCGCAACCGTGCTATGAGATCAAAGCCAGTGAACCACGCTCCAACTGTATCCATAGAGATATATGTAATTATATCCATTCTTTGTCTATACCATGGCTGTTCTCTTTGTTTTCTGTTGCTGTTTTTTTAACATAAGCCTATGAAGGTCTAAGCTGCCTCGTCATTTATAGGAATAATGCTATACAATGTTTAAGTTAAAGTAACAGTTTTTTGGCAAGCAAGTGAACTTCATATTTTATCAGTTTCACTGAAGGCAGGAAAGCATTCATGATGTACTTTTTGAGGGCTTATTACCATTTAGTCTACGCTACGTTAGTATAATCATATACCAAAATAAATGCTCTTTTTTCTTTTCTGTAAACTTAGTATGCCACTTTATTGGCCCGGTATAGTCAGGTGAATAGGGTTCTCAACTCGTATTCTCAGGGTCGCTGGTTCGAATCTCCGTCACGCAAACACGCTCGTCCTTTCAACGATGGTGGCGTTATGAGGTAACGATCAGTCGCACTACTCATTCGTAAAAGAGTAGTTCAAGAGTGGTGGTGATGACTAGCTGCCTTCCCTCTAGTATTACACTTTATAGTAAATGAAACGACTATAAATTAGTGTTATAATTTCTTGAAAACAGGCCTGGTTTTTATGTGCTATATTTGTGGTGTACATAAAAATATCAACGTGAGAACGTTTTGGATGTATACTGCATCGTATTATAATCAGTATATATATATATAAATCTGTGCCAAAGTTATTTTTATATTTGACAATCTTATTTTTTAGGGTTTTTTTCCATTTTCGTTTATTTCCAATTGGAATAGACAAGCTAGGGTGTTCCCTTTTTTGAAAACATTGACGTATAAAGCCTTTGAACAAAAAACCAACACGTGAGCGACATCTATCTTTCTGTCTCTCTTTATGCCTAATATAATGGTTTATAACCAATTAAATAAAAGAGAATGATGATAGTGGTTCATATATTCCCAGTTAGAGGAATAACTTAAAAATGTATTCTACAAGAGGATACCATTTTATCTGCTTTTTTAATTTCCCTTAAAGCTACTCCAGGGCTATCTGATCGATCTGTCTTTAACATAACAGTGATAGTCTAGAAGGGATGTATCTAGTCAACATCATCCACCATCTGCTCTTCAGCTACTCTTTACTAACCAACAGTGGGAGTAACCGAAAGTTATAACGTCCCCATGGGTTTTCTGCCATGTTGCGTGCCGAAATTCAATTTTGCAACATAGAAATTGCGAGTGGAGCGCCCTAACCACCTGGCCTGTCTCGTTATTAGAAATGGCACATTGCGTGATATGATATTAATAAATCATTTTTAGTTATCTATTTCAAGGATTTCATGTTACTTACAAACTTACTGTTCCCTTTATCTCACTTTTTACTTCATGCCTATTTGGATGCAAGAATTTGTCGGACACACAAAATAAACCTAATGATTTTAGTTTCACACATGAATAAGATGCGTTTTTTGTTACTTGAAAGACCCATTCATCAATTATTAGTACGAATAATGCTAACCTAAGACTTTTATCGACATTTTCACAGAACAAACAGATTATGTACTCTCAATAAACATCGTTTTTAATTTTAATAAAATAACGATTCAAAGAAATTTTAGTATTTGGTGTGAAATGTGAAAACGTAGGTGTAGAGTAGTTTCTAGACTATATGTATATGGATTATGTACGTTCTAAAGGAAAATGTTCAACAAACATTTTTATCGTAAAACGTTTTATATTCTCATATGTTTGCTGCCAAGCGCGTAAGGCGTGCGACTCGTAATCCGAGGGTCGCGGGTTCGCGCCCGCGTCGCGCTAAACATGCTCGCCCTCCCAGCCGTGGGGTGTATAATGTGACGGTCAATCCCACTATTCGTTGGTAAAAGAGTAGCCCAAGAGTTGGCGGTGGGTGGTGATGACTAGCTGCCTTCCCTCTAGTCTTACACTGCTAAATTAGGGACGGCTAGCACAGATAGCCCTCGTGTAGCTTTGTGCGAAATTCCAAAACAAACAAACAAACATATGTTTGCTAAGTCACAACTTTACTTCTTTTGCTCACCACAAGGTGTATAACTAAAGATGTTATAATTCTGGTGGAGCTAATCCTTATTACTGTCCTGCTCGTATATCTGAAGCATCATCTTATAAATTTGAATTCAAAACCCTCTCCAAAATGTATTACTACTTTTTAATCAAATTGTTGCGCTCAATTTTCAGAACAAAATGAGTATTTTATTAATTGTTTTGGACAGCAAAGAAAAAAAAAACGACGGTTTTACATCACTTATATCATTTACATATACATGCATTTCTTGCAATGGAACATAAAACTTTTGACGTTAAAAGTGTGTAATGCCTGTTACTATGACACACACCTTACCATGTATAACTGATCACTTAGGTCAGATATACTTTACAACTTATATTTCCAGTTTCATTGCCTTTTCAACAACTCTCAATAAAATATTAGTTTATTACCGTTTAGAATATTATTGGAAACTACGAGGATGTTATGACTTTAATAATTTTTATCTTGGTTTATCTTGAAATCTATAAAATACTTAAGTAATTGACCAAGAGAAGACTGTTTGTTTGGTTGACTTCCGGATCTTTCATATTTAGTAGTATTGCTTTAAAAGTTGCTGATTTAATCTTGTTTCGAGCAATGCCAGTTACTATAGTCAAACCAACGAGCGAACAAGGTGAACGAACGCTGTATTTAAGATCTGACCAATTTCAATGCATGTAAAAGAACTGTATCCTACGTAGAGCACTTTTAACTCAGAACATCGTATTTTCTTATTATTTGTTTATCTAAACTCCGTCTCTTATCCTTTAAAATTTCTTTTCAAGTATTTCATGTTTGTGAGCCTTATGAATACATGTTGTAATTCTTGTTTTTTCTTTCTTTTATTTTACTTTCCCCAAAAAATGAATACAGAAACATATTTGTAGAAAAAAAAAACGCTTTTAAATCTGCAAATATGCTATAGTATGTCTTACGTAAATGTAAATACATTAGTGTCGAGTTTGAAAAATGCATGCCATTAGTTGTCATTGACAAAAGAAAGAATTTCTTTTTTGACAGAGGATAAGAACAAAGATGTTGAGATATGGGAGAATTGCTTGAAAATGTGCAAGATTATTTAAGATATGGAAAGGGATCTTTTAAAAAGTGTACATTCATCTATGGCAATGTCAACCAAGCAGCTACAGTATATAAACTAGGAAACAGTTTCCACCAGAGTACTACGATTTTTTTACCGTCTTGTCGTTATATGGTATATTCTTTATAAAGAAATAAAATCATGGTAAATTTTGTTATAAACTTAAAAAAATTAATTTCCGAATAAGCTAAATAGGAATAGCTACACTACTTTTGTTTTTGTGCAAAGACACAATGGGCTATCTATTCACTGTTGGACTCTACAATAAAGCTCTAGTCATCATTCCTATATTTTTAAACTTTAGTTATAGAATTAAATTAGGTGTTTCAGTGGTTTGGTTCGTTTTGAATTTCGTGCAAAGCTATTTCGGATCGTTTGACCGATCCACAGGTGCGTGATTTGTTATAAAAACAACAACAGCTGAAAGGTGTTCATTTCATTTTTCAAAACGATGATCTTGTTGTTGCTACATTATTCGTATAATTTGTTCTTTACTTTTTATGTGTAACAAATGTCCGGTTAAGACAGCCTCATGATCTTTCTTTTTTTAATAACTGTAAATTGCATTTCTCCTGACACTTGATTTTTTAAAAAACTGTAACACCAAACAGTTTGTTTGTTTTCGAATTTCGCGCAAAGTTACTCGAGGGCTATCTCCACTAGCCATCCTTAATTTAGCAATATAAGACTAAAGGGAAGGCAGCTAGTTATTAACACCCTCCGCCAACTCTTTAACAACAAATAATGGGATTGACCGTAACATTATAACGCATCTACAGCTGAAAGGGCGAACATATTTGATGTGACGGGGACTCGAACTCGCGACCTTAACCACCTAGCCATGCCGGGCCCTTGTTCAATGGTATACGTGAAGGCTTATATATTTAAACCTTTGGATTCAATCCCTATGATGGATACGGTAGAGATAACCCATTAAACAAACCAACCAAAGATTAAAAAGAAAACGAAAACATGAAGCTAAATCACGAAAATGGTCTTCTGTGTCAGTAATGTAACAAGCAAATTGATTATTTTTAACTTAATTAATTACGAAAACGCCATGAACAGTTGCCATTGAAATTATTGGGTTTCTAACATATTTGATCAATATATTCGAGATACTCGAAGTGTCCTTTAAAATTTTGCAAGAAATGTTCGATATACTCTAACGTAAAGTTAACCAAAATATTTATTAATATTAACTCAAGCGATAAAAATGTAATAAATATATTTTTGTATGGAAATTGATTCTGATGAAAAACACTGTTAAGTAAAGACGTATACTTGCTTAAAGACATTGATGCAAAAATACAAAAAAAAAACTGTATGCACAGTGTGGATGGCGAAATGAAGACTCAGCTGATATGACTTTCCATTTTAACGGTTTCAGCTTCGAACTTCTGACTTCGCTTGAAACCGTAATTTTGTTTTTTTTTCATCCTTGGGCCCCTAACGATCAGTTATATTCTGTTTTACTCAATATTTAAAGGTCAAGTGTCAGGATAGAACATTTTTACGATACTCCTAAGAGTTCATATGCAAAGCCACCCGAATAATTTCACTACATTCTGTTTCACTCAATGTTTAAAGGTCAAGCGTCAGGATTTGATATTTGACGATATTGCTTAGAGTTTAAAAACTAGTCCTATTGATCACCTCCTTAAATTATATTCTGTTTTGCTTAACCAAATCTTTAAAAGATAAGTATCAGAATGAAAGGGTTTGATTTATACTGTTTGGATTTGAGATGTAATAATTTTCTGAGCAGGTACTGAAAACTTACCGAGGTACCAGTTGGTGACCCTGTGGTAGAGGTATGTGTTTTGGAGTTAGCTAGCGGAGATTGAATTCAAGTGATATTAAAAACTTTCCCCGTACTTTAATATGTGGGTTTGTTATAAGAGTGACAGTCACAGGGGGTGACGCATATAAGAGACTTAAAATGCTCGGTCTCTACAGATAAACTGTCTCTCAAAGGACATTGTTCTCACAAACCCAGAAAAATATAATACACTATAAGTGAAGAGAGAGGCAGAGAAAGATAAGGAAATAAGGATTATGTGCGAATTGATTCTTCTGAACTATGCAATCGTCCACACGTGACAGAATAGTCTACCGGCACGTGCCGCCTTTGGACAGTCGATCCCTTACCGTGGATGATGGGTGCTACAGAGCGACTACCTTCTTTCTAGTTAGTAATGCAAAATTAGAGACAATAACTTTACCATAAATACAGAATACAAATATTTATATTGGAACCTTAACACGTAATGTGAACATACTTGCATTCAGTTACTATTAATGAGACAGTAATCCATAAATTGTTCGACATACCATAAAAGTTTGATGTTATTATCATGCTTACCAGAAAACAAGAAAAAAATAAATTGTTTATCACATTTCTAAATTAATAAAATAATCCTTTGATTATTGTAAGGTATTATCAAGACTGTGGTTAGGCCTAAGGTTTTCAGTGTAAGTTGTATAAAGCATGTTATTTTTAATAGATTATTAAGAACCTTATTGCATAAGAAAGGTAAACATAAAACAATATTAATGCTAGCTTTACCTATACTCGTAAGACATTTGGTTCTATTGAAATTGTTTTGTTATAACACCTAACCAAAACTTTCTTGATATTTGTATCAATCTTATGGTTACCTTATGTGCGTGTATTTTCAAACATTACTAAATAGTTCACGTTGCTTAATTAGAAATATAAATGAAAATAATACGACATCTTTGTACGATGCTCACAAAATGCAGACATAAAAGACCCAGCAATTATAAAGAAATGTTTTGATTATAAAATGTACACTTGGCTGCAAATGGATCTATTTGTTTTAACTTATTTTAATTAATCCATTACAACATCATCAGGTTTGTATTTTCTTTTCTCACGAAGACTTTAATTTAATATCAGAACTTGTCGCTAGAGGGACTGTGACAGCCAAAATGCTATAAATGCAATAAACTAAGGTTAAAGCAGTCAGTAGTGATTTTAATCCTTTTATTCGGCCTAAAACCTCGTTGCTTTGTCAGCTTAGGCGCTTTACATCAATATATTATTTCTTTGAGCTGCATACGAATAGTATTTGTTATCATTGTCTCAGCTAAAGAGTTCT
Organism: Tachypleus tridentatus; assembly: GCF_004210375.1. Taxonomy (NCBI): domain Eukaryota; kingdom Metazoa; phylum Arthropoda; class Merostomata; order Xiphosura; family Limulidae; genus Tachypleus; species Tachypleus tridentatus. Next base: position 101,868,262 of record NC_134837.1, on the reverse strand, counting down.
AGTATTGAATGAAAAACCTATTTTGCAGTGATTTGTGGCAGCCAATAGATAGGTCTTAGATGCTGTTCTTATACTCTTCAGGTTTGAAAGCGGGTGAAAAAGTTTAATGACTGTGAAAAAAAAAACACAGCATGAGTTTTATCATGAATATTAGGCATATTGGATTTTACGGCTTCATCAGATACTGAGTTTAATGCCGTTAGAATAAGAACTTCTTGGAAGACAGTGTTGCATATAGCATCACAATTCGTAACAAAAGCTGAGACAAAACCTGAGCTAAGGAAAATACACACACAAAATTTTAATACGTTCCCTCTCGACTGCAAACCCTTTTCAGCCATTTCGATCCACGCTATAAGTCTATAACAGCAGTTTTTTTCTTCTTATTAATATATTTAGTGTATTACTTAAATAAGAAATTTGGTATCGAGTATTTGGGTAATTTGGCCTTCCTACACAAACACAAAAACGTTTCAATCTGTCCAAAGGTAAATATTTAATAGGATTAAAATATTAAATATATTTTGGCTAACAATCAAGTATGAAACTTCTTATGTTTATCTTATACCTATTTTTACTCTGCCGAAAATCAAACAGCCTTTCAATGTAGATCTTTAACAAACAGTTTATAGAATTCTTCTCAAAAATATGTATTACCGAGAGAAAGTGTTTTATATTAAGGCTTCTTGAACCCATATGCTTTTCTGATATCATAATTTCAATGTAAATATTTCTACATATGCTATATATGTTAGTTTGTGAGTGAAATGAAAACGTTTGTTTGTTTTGGAATTTCACGTAAAGCGACACGAGGGCTAGTAGTGTAAGGCTAGAGGGAAGACAGCTAGTCATCACCTTCCACCGCCAACTCTTGGGCTACTCTTTTACCAACGAATAGTGGGATCGACCGTAACATTATAACGCCCCCACGGCTGATAAGGCGAGCATGTTTGGTGTGACGGGGATTCGAACCCGCGAATTACGAGTCGAGTGCCTTAACCACCTGGCCATGCCGGGCCTAAAATATTGAAGAGCATCTTTATGTACATATTATGTTACAATTTTGAGATTTCAATAAACAACATCACATTGTGTAGTCCATAACTTATCTAACTAACTACATTTACAGTCGAAACGTTGTTTTATACTTTATTAAAGTTTTAATACCTATACTAGCCATCTTTAGAATACATTTTTTGCTTTAATTTGGTTTTTCGTCATCATATGTACACACACACACACACGTATTTGTGATAATTAACGATGGTTATCCAGGAATTACCAAGAATCACATTTATTCATGATAGTTACAATCATACAGCATGAATTACTAAGTGTGGCTGAAATATTTCAGACAACGACCGGTCATAAACCAAGAGATAATAGCTAAGTCATGAGTATTATTCAAATTCACTAGCAATATATCAATAATTGCCAAGTAAGACACAAGTATTCCCAACAGTTACTACTCATATACGAGGATTTGCTATCATTATACAAATAACAGTGAACAGCAATATATTAAAAAACATATATTTTAGACAATTACCTCTTATATAACAGGGGGTTACTAAATTACAAGTGTACTCAAAAGTCACCAACCACATAAAAAAAAAACAAATTAAATAAAACTATTCCTGTATTTACCAGTCATATACCAAGAAATACCAGCCAAAGACGCAAGTATTTAAGGCATTAGTTTTTTTTCTGCTATTAACATGCTAGAAACAAAAACGCATTCGTGAGCGAAAAACACACGAATGATAAAAAAATGTTCCAGTCTGACAAAAAAACAACGAAAAAAATCCCAGCGTTATCGAAGTGAGAACCTATTTTCTTCTCTTCAGATTTGGTGATCGAAAACCCTCGGACTTCTTTGGTTTCCTCTTCAAATGCGATAACCCAAAACAGAAATATTATTGACAGAGAATGAACAACAATGACACAAGCTCCCTTAACAGCAAAATGCTATATATCAGGAATTACAACTGTGAACATGTGTTCCTCAAAGTCCTTGATTATGAACTAAAAATTCCCAATCAGGAAACAAAATACTCCTAATAGTTAAAATATATATACCAAGAACTACTAATTAAGATAATACTATTTCCGACTTATCCCAGTTATATACCATGAACTAAATACTCAGACATTGTATTCCCGAAAGCTAGCAGTTGCATATAAGTATCTGTCAAGTAAAATACGGTATTCTCAACAGGCACCAGATATATACCAACAACTACTCATTAAATAGGCCCGGCATGGCCAAGCGTGTTAAGGCGTGTTAAGGCGTGCGACTCGTAATCTGACGGTCGCGGGTTCGCATCCCCGTCGCGCCAAATATGCTCGCCCTTTCAGCCGTGGGGGTGTTATAATTTGATGGTCAATCCCACTATTCGTTGGTAAAAGAGTAGCTCAAGAGTTGGCTGTGGGTGGTGATGACTAACTGCCTTTCCTCTAGCCTTGCACTGCTAAATTAGGGACGGCTATTCGTGCTATCCCACCGCCAACTCTTGGGCTACTCTTTTACCAACGAATAGTGGGATTGACCGTCAAATTATAACACCCCCACGGCTGAAAGGGCGAGCATATTTGGCGCAACGGGGATACGAACCCGCGACCGTCAGATTACGAGTCGCACGCCTTAACACGCTTGGCCATGCCGGACCAATAATAATTGTAAATCCACATATCCATAGCGCAAACCACTTATAAGAATTCATTAAAATTGTAAAATAAGAAATTAAACGCTTTCGTCGCTCCAGTGCTTAAATTACTATCCTTTAAATATAAATTATACAAAGAAATACACTTTTTAGTTCCTTATTTCACCTTTACTAGCCATTACATTTTTTAAATTTGTATATTTCTGATGTTTACTTTTATATGTATCACATTCACATATCGACGTTTTTAACCTGACTTTTAAGATCGGCTTTGGTATTGTTTCATATAGTGAACGAATAGGTTTATCAATTGGAAGTATAATTGCTAGCCTGATACATTTATTTTGAATTATCTGCAAGCTATCTTTTATTTACTTTGCTCCAAGCAAAAGCACCATATTTAATAGAAGTTATTATAAATGTGTTATACATTTTTAATATCGTATTTGTATTATAATCTTGATTTTAATTTATTACTTTATTTACTTTCATCTAGTTTTCTTTAATTTTAATTATTTAACTGAAAATTCCTAAAATTTATACTTGTTTGTTTTTGAATTTCGCACAAAGCTGCTCTAGGGCTATCTGCGCTAGCCGTCCCTAATTTAGCAGCGTAAGGCTAGAGGGAAGGCAGCTGGTCATCATCACCCACCGCAAACTCTTGGGCTACTCTTTTACCAACGAACAGTGGGATTGATGGCCACATTATAACGCTTCCACGGCTGGAGGGACGAGCATGTTCGATGTAACGGGGATTCGAACCCGCGACCCTCGGATTACAAGTCGAGTGCCTTAACCCACCTGGCTACGCTGGGCCCAAGTTTATACTTAAGAACTTGGCATTAGAAGTTTTAACATCTTTATCATATATTAAAATAGCTTGATTTTATACGTTCCAAACATTTTCTGTAATTACTAACTCATGAAAAATAAAATTTGTTTTTTAACTGGATATAATATTATTTTTCATAAAGCATACAGTAATACCATATCAATCAGAGACAACTGGATTTTTTGAGTAGCTTTCTGTTTACACTTTCACAATAATACCAGTAAACTACTAAACTTGAATTTGGTTAAACAATTCATATGAACAATATAAATCATATATCTGTGTAGTATACAGCAGCAGACTAACAACAGCCACTTGAGATATAATTAAAAGGTTACAAACTTAGTGAGCAGTTTAAATAATAACCCATTATGTTAAAAGGCGTCAAAACGTTTTATATATCCAGATAAACAGCTACTGTAACATGCATATCCATCATCATTTCATTATAAATACTTCCATTCAATCTGACAAGATGGTCAAATGTGTGCTTGTTTTTTCTCGAAAAACATTGATTTCGGTTTATTAAATTATTCATGTCTAGATACTTGCTTATTTTCTTGGTAATTATCCTTTCCAATAATTTTCCTGTACAGATTACTAAAATTATTAGTTTAATGGGATCTATTACTTTTTTAGCCTTAAATAGAATCAAAATAAAAGTAACCTTATCTTCTCCAAACATTTTATTTTTGTTTCTTTCAAACACCTTTTAAGTTCAAATAAGTTATTAGTTGAAGTATCAATATAAACATTCAAAGGAGAACTCATCAGTTTGGGAGCCATTTTTGTATCAATCTAGGGTCTTGGTCATTCCGACTACTTACATAGTAACTCCAAGAAATGTTAAAAGTATATAGTTATTAATTTTGGTATATACATTTTTAAAAATAACTTTATACATTCTTGCTTTATTTTCATCACTACTAATTTTAACTCTTTTGTGTTTAAAAACACAGTTTCTATTAGCACTATTATCATTTGTCAGTCTTTTAAATTTCTTCGAAAATTTGTCTAGATTTTTCTTTTTTGCAGTCTAACATTTTACAAAAGAAATCTATAATTTCTTTTTATTTCTGGTCTTTAATTAAATTTTTAACTAATCTTTGTTGCTTATTGTAGGATTTTTTTATATTTTTATCACGAGTTTTCACATGTAACCCTTTAATCATCTTTTAATTTTAACTGCATTTTTTATTTCTGATTAGATTTTCACCTCTGTTTTAAAATTGGTTTTATCTGTAATACTCTTTTTTACGACAATATTAAAAACTGCTCATAGCTGATTTACATAAAAAATCAATATCCTGGGGTGACTCTGTGACAATTTAAATGAATTTTTTAATGATGGGATAGTGAGTTATTTTAAATTTCATCATATCTACATTATTTATGTATATAATAATTTTGAAATTTCTATCCTAGTCTGTTTTCAACTTATAGAACAATAATAATTAAAGGTATCTTCACATACTTTAAAGTCTACATTCTATTTATCAAGTGTGGACTAGAAACAGCTACATCTAAAATTTCAACTTTCTCTTTGTAAAGAAAGTGAGTAGGTTGACTATTATTTTCAATATTACAATTTTATAAGTTTATAAAATCAATTGATGCTGAACCATTGTTATTTTTTTTTTCACCCCAAACTATAGTGTTTACTACTTAAACTTCCAACAATTAAAATTTTATCATTATACTTAAAAATCATTTCTATTAACTAGTATGTTTAAAAAAAATATAGAAAAACTAAATGCTAAAAAATCATACTTGTAAAATTTTTCATCATTACAGTTTCATTAAAGTGTGAATTAAAATTAATAAGCCAACAGTTATTAGTTGTTATATTTATAAAAATATTTATAAGACAAGTATTACCATTATATATAATACAATGGTACTAATGTTATAAGTACTTCAGTGATGTGCCATAACAATTAAGACACAGTATTCCCGCCATCAACCAGTTACATATTAATATAAGTATTTTCAAGAGTCATATCAGTCATATACCAAGAATTACAGTATTAAAACATGTATTTGAGCAAGTTGTCTGTTATACAGTTGTAATTACAGCAACTAACCAGAAGTATTCCTCACGATTAGCACTATTTCCATTTTCCCATGTCTTAATGCCTTAACTATTTTTAATTTATGCTTTCTAAAATCTCTATTTCTCATATAAATATCAAACCATGGGATATTAATCACTATTTATAGTCTTGATTTAGATATGCAATTATTTTCATACTCTAAATCCAAAGTTTCATCCATTTCATTTATAAAATTCTGCATAATTTTAATATTCATAATTCTTAAATATTACAGCATTGATAAGATTTGTTAAACAGTATATCTTCTCTTCCCACGTTGTAAACAATATTATATACACACAGGTTCTGTATACATAGAACAAATATAAGATGTAGTTCAACGGACTGCATTAATAATATCGCTTCTTCCGATCTTTGGGTCTCTTAAATTTACTACAATGCTTGAAATTAAACGCGTAGCATTATTCATTAAATGTTTCTGAGATTTTCAAACTTTTACTGTACCCTTTCAGAAAATTTAGTCGTTGCTTGTCCATAAGCTTTTATCTTTGTGGTTTTCGTACTACTTAGTATTTTCAAACCTTTAAGAGCATTTTCTCTATATTCATTAACTTTTATAACTCTTTATAAATGACAATATGACAATCAGCAAGCCTATATATTCTCCACACCTAACAGGTTTAATTGTGTTTTTACAATTATTTGTTGTATAACCGAATTCTGGACATTTAAAGCATTGAATTATTACAGAACCAACTGTAAACTCTTCGACTTTAAAGTGCAAGCGTTGGTTTTTAAAGTCATTTGTAACCAATTCTTTAATCTCATTTTCATTGTTTTGCAAATAACTTTTCTCAAAATGGTCACTTCTTAGATTATTTTATTTAAAATTATTTCATGTAACTTTTTATCAAGACCTTAATCCCTCAAATAATGGTCAGTTTCTGATGTTGACATATCTGGTCTGAAATCCTTTATCAAAACTTCTTTTTATTAGTATACTTGATGGTAGGTGTAGGTTTAGTTTTACTTTATTAAACATGTTTTCAGGCGAAGGATTTGATAACGTTTTCAAACTCATGGAATTTATTGATTTGAGCAGCCAATCGCCATTTTTAACTTTTTCACAAAAATGAAACTGATATAACGATTTTTTTTCACACTGCCGTTTGTTCATAGTATTTATCACATACCTCGTTCATAATGATGTTACGTATTTTTCATCCTTACTAATTATTATAATATTTTCATTCCTTTTTATATTTTTATCCTCCTCTCTTTTTAGTTCATGAAGGTTGTGGGTTCGAATCCCCATCGCACCATTAATACTCGCCATTTCAGCCGTGGGAGCGTTATAATGTCACAGTCAATCTCACTATTCGTTGGTAGAAGAGTAGCTCAAGAGTTGGCGGTGAGTGGTGATAACTAGCTTCCTTCTCTCTTGTCTTAAACTGCTAAACTAGGGACGGTTAGCCCTCGTGTGGCTCTGTGCGAAATTCAAAACTAACCAAACCGTCTTTAGTCTCTTGGCTTTAGAGCTTGAATTAGTGTTGGATAAATTTGACTTTCTTCTTTTTTACTTCTTTTGACATCTTTCTAACCATTATTTTCATCGCCAGTATCATGTTTTATTTACTTACATTCATTAGAAATTATTTTCTTACTTCCGGGAAAGAAACTGGATACTCGTGCCGGACAGAGCAGAAATGGCCCATATTGTCGCTTTGTTCTTTAATTTCAACAAACGTATCTCCGGCTTCCCCTTCGTTTTCCTTAACTAAATTCTTGACTTCTAATCCTTTTTCTGTAGTTAAACTTTTCAGTCTCATTGTATCCTTGATTATAGATTTGGAATTTATATTTCCAATATTTTTTCTTTAGATTTTTAACCTTTTGATACTTAAATCCTCAATAGGATTTATTTTATGATAGTTTAGAAGAACTTAAAATGAAGGCAAAGTTTCAACATTAATTCCCAAACTGTTAAACCTAAAATATTATTCATATAGCACTATCAGAGAACAAGAGCTCTCTTAAACGTGTGCTTCTCTTGCCGAGCTCTTAAACTCACGAGTATTTCGACATTTACCATTTTAATGCCAAACAATGGCGACAAAGAAACATTATTCTTGATAGCCTGCAGTTATATATCCAGAATTACGCATTAAGACTAGAGTGTATTTGCGATATATACCAAGAACTATCAATTAAAACATGGTATTCGCATCAGCTGGTAGTTGTATACCGAGAATATATCAACAAATACATAGTATTTCCGACAGATAACAATCGTATACCAAGAATTAACAACAAAAACACGAGTAGTTTGAATATTTACCGGTCATATACCTAGAATTACAAACTACGATAAAGTTTAAAGCGGCAGATGTAACAGTTGTGTACTAACAACCACTAATTAAGACACAGAATTTTGGCAGCTAGTAGTTAGATACCAGGAACTACCAACTAAAAGAAGGTATTCTAAACAGATAAATATCAATAACTAAAATACGAGTACTTCCGACGTTTATCACTTATATACCAAAAACTACAATACAGTATTACAGACAACTTGCAGTTATATACCAAGAACTACTGACTAAGATATTTACTAGTACCGGTTATGTGCCACAACAATTAAGACACGTTAGTTCCGCCCCCTACCAGTTACCTATTAATATAAATATTTTCAACAGTTATCAGTCATATTCCAAGAATCTCAGTATAGAAACATGTGTTTGAGCAAGCTGCCTTTTATACAGCTGTAATTATACCAGTTCATCAGAAGTATTCATCACGACTTGGCAACTATTTCTCTAGAATATGAACGCTAAAAATGTATTTCCGATAACAACTAATCGTCAATCAAGAATTACAAAGTTTGAAGGCCCGGCATGGCCAGGTGGATAAAGCACTCGACTCGTAATAAGAGTGTCGCGGGTTCAAAACCCCATCACACCAAACCTGCTTGCCCTTTCAGCCGTGGGGGCGTTATAATGTTACGGTCAATCTCACTATTCGTTGGCAAAAGAGTAGCCGAAGAGTTGGCGGCGGGTAGTGATGACTAGCCACCTTCCCACTAGTCTTACACTGCAAAATTAGAGACTGCTAGCGCAGATAGCCCTTGTGTAGCTTTGCGCGAAATTAAGAAAAAAACAAAAACAAAGTTTGAAACATTTGCCAGACAGTCTGAACAATACATTTCAAACATCCTGGATTATGGAATATCTTTCAGCCACAGTGAATAATAATATGCCAAGAATGAATCAACATAAGTTATATTCTGATAATTAAATGACATTGGAATACAAATGTTACCGAAAATTATTATATGTATATTACTAATAAATATACTTTCATATAGCAATCATCAATTGTATATATCCATGCTTTTTGTTGAATTTAACTCTCTCCCACAATTATCACAAAACCACCAAATGTTTTATATGTAAGCTCATTACCACTATATAATACAAACAAACAAAAATTCGAAAAGGTCATTAGGGAAAACCAAAAGATAAGGGAATTATGATCTAAACAACTTACCTGGAAAAAATTATATTCACATGTAAAAAACAAACAAACATATGCAACATTAATATAAATTTAGATTTTGGACATTTTTAGAATAAAAGACACGTTGATCACGAAATGGAGTTTAGGCTCTTCGGACTAGTTGCACGATTTACATGAAAATTGACCATGCATATTGTCGTTCAAAACAAGAATCTTCCTTGAAATTTTGAAAGACCCCTCGTGGTTTAATAAGCAATTAAAAACAAATAAAATCTAAAGTAATTCGTATTTGGTTCCAAAAATGAAAATGAAAGTGATGGGAGGGATTCTCACGATTAGTTGCACAAATTTACTTGAAAATTTTGTCAAAACGATTAAATAATTATTTACAATAACATTTGTAAATCATTTAGTGGAACTTTTGTTTAGTGGTATGTCATCACAGTTTTTATTGTACTGTAGAGGAATTTTAAAATAATCTCCTGCGTTGTATCACGACAAAAAGTGAGATTTCAAATATTCTATCGTCACACTGTAACAAGATCTCCAGGTGGCTCAGCGTCAAAGCTGATGGTTTATAATACTAAACATCGGATTTTAATACAATTACTGATTAAATTACAGATAGCTCATATTATAGGTTTGTGTTTGATAATAAAGACATTTTACTAGCAATTAAAATATGTTAGAGAAGTTTGTTTGTTTGTTTTTGAAATTTACGCAAAGCTACACGAGGGCTATCTGCGCTAGCCGTCCCTAATTTATCAGTGTAAAACTAGAGGAAAAGCAGCTAGTCATTACCACCCACCGCCAACTCTTGGGCTACTCTTTTACCAGTGAATAATGGGATTGACCGTCACATTATAATGTCTCCAAGGCTGAAAGGGCGAGCATGGTTGGTGGGGCCGGGATTTGAACCCACGACCCTCAGATTACGAGTAGAGTACCTTAACCTGCCTGGCCATTCCGGGCCTTGTTAGAGAAGATATGAAACTATTTGTACTGCATTACATTTTATAGGATTATTTAATGATAATCTTATTGAAATGTTCCACGTTGAAGAATATACCATTTGATTTTGTTTCGGTATTTCGAAGTTTAATGTGTATATTTTAACTTGAAAACCAGGCTTGTTGTATTGACGACATTATACCTTGCCATTCTATATACACGTAGCAAGCATATAAAACACATACGTACCGAAGAAAATAGCGAAATTTACGCTGTTGAGCATATACGTTTTTAATAATAGTAAAATACGTCTGAAACACTGCGCAAAAAAACTAAAATGTCTGTGATTAAGTTTATTGTATAAAAATTATACATTTTTCTCAGTTGAAATATTTCATTCTTCTAACAAATTCATTAAAAATTCAGAACGGAATAAGTACATTATATATTTGTCCGTTTGTTCATTAAATTTTGCGCTAAGCTACACGAGGGCTAACTGCTTTAGTCATCTCTATTTTAGCAATGGAAGGCAACTAGTCGTGACCACCCACCGCCAACTCTTGGGATATACTTTTACCTACAAATAGGGGAATTGACTGTAACAGTATTATAACTTTCCAAAGGCTAAAAGGTCGAGCATGTTTGTTTTGACGGGGACTTGATCCCGTGACCCTCAGGTTATGAGTCGAGCGTTCTAACTATTTGGCCATGCCGGGCCGCAACTATTTCTGGGATTGACAATCACATTATAATTTCGCCAGTTTTGAAAAAGCGACCATGTTTAATGATGGGATTTTAAATAGCGAACTGCATATCGCAAGTCTAATGCCACCTGGCCATGCGTTAGTCAAACGATCATTCTAATACACTTTTCATTTCTAATTACATATTAGCATTTAACTAAGTTCTGCATCTAATTACATTAGCAATGCCATAACTTTGATCTCTTTAAACGTTTATAAGCCTAACAAATTATTTTACTTCAATTTAGATATCAGCTTATATTACTGCGGTCATTTACTCATATATTGTTATTAGTGATGCCTGACTTTTATTTTCTTTTTTAAGACGTTTTACACAAACTTACATGTATATATTTTCTTTTACGATAATATATGCAAATGTTTCTACTAGCTACTGATCAAGTAATGTTTTCTTCATCTTAATTTGGTGTATAAAAGAACTAATGTCTTTAATAGAGTGTATAAACTAGTTAAAAGTGGCGACTAACCATGTGAAATAAAGAACAAGCTATACCTTGCTATTGAACACGACATCTAACGAGTAAGCAAAAGTAATTTCAAAACAAATGATTATTTATTATATCGGATTTAATATTATATATTTATTTTAATATTTATTTTTATTTCAGTTTAATACACTGCTGGCCAAAATCTTAAGGCCAATCAACATAAATAAAAAAAATATGCATTTTGCGTTGGTAGATTCAACCACTTATTTGAGTAGAGCTTCGAAAGATGAAAATAAGAAAAGGGAAAATAAAAATAAAAAACGTTTTTAGCATTTAATAGGGAAAATGTGGACACTATGAAATTATCCTAAACACTAGCTGGTCAAAAGTATAAGACCATACTGAAACGAAGCGTTAATCGGTAAACACGTAACGAAATTTAGTCACTTGTGTTCAAGCATTAGCGTTGTCAACATCTCATACTGACATTTCCTGTATTACATGGGGTAAAAACTTGGCAAAGGCCAAAAAGTTGACAGACTTTGAACGTGACAGATTTGTCGAGCTGCGAAAGCAAGGTCTCTCTCAACGTACCATCGCTGGTGAGATTGAGCGTAGTAAAACTGCTGTTACAAATTTCTTAAAAGACCCTAAGGGGTACGGAACGAGAATTTCAAGTGGTCGGCCAAAGAAACTTTCGCCGGCGTTGAGCAGGAGGGTTTATCGGGTTGTCCGGCAAGACACCAGCCGATCGTCGAACCAGAATAAGGCCCTTATAGACGCAGAACGCAGCTCAGGAACAATAAGGCGGCATCTACGAGAGAAAGGCTTTAAAAACCATAAACGCCTTCAAAGGCCACACCTCCTTTCACACCATGAAACAGCCCGGTTAAACTTTGCTGAGAAGCACCAAACATAGGACGTAGAAAAGTGGACGAAGCTTTGTTTTCTGATAAGAAAAAAAATTAACCTGGATGATCCAGATAACTTCCAACATTACTGGCACAATAAAGATATCTCACCAGATATTTTCTACACGACACAGTGGAGGAGGTTCCATCATGATCTGGGGTGCTTTCTTCTTCCATGGAACAATGGAGCTTCAGGTGAAACAGGGGCGTCAAGCAGCAGCTGGCTACACTGGCATGTTGGAGAGAGCATCCTTGTTGACTGAAAGCCCTCGCTTGTGTGGAAATAACTGGATCTTTCAGCAGGACAACGCTGCAATCCACAATGCCCGCAGGACAAAGGACTTTTTTCACGGCGAATAACGTGATTCTTTTGGACCATCCAGCGTGTTCGCCCGAACTGAATTCCAGTGAAAATGTTTGGGGGTGAATGGCAAGGGATGTCTATAGAAATGGACGTTAATTCCAAACAGTGCATGATCTTCGTGAAGCCATCTTCACTACTTTGAATAACACTCCAGCCAGCCTTCTGCAAACACTTATATCGATCATGCCAAAGCGAATGTTTGCAGTTATTCACAATGACGGCCGTGCAACTCACTACTGAGACCTCTTGTTGGGCATTTACTACCCTGTTTAGGACTTCTTTTTGGTATGGCTTTAAACTTTTGACCAGCTAGTATTTAGGCTAATTTCATAGTGTTCACGTTTTCCATATTAAATGCTAAAAAAGTTTTTATTTTTATTTTCCCTTTTCTTATTTTAATCTTTCGAATCTCTGCTCAAATTAGTGGTTGAGTCTAACAACGCAAGATGCATATTTTTTCGTAATGTTCAATGACATTATGTTTTTGGCCAGCAGTGTATATATTTAGAAATGCATGTTACGTATGGTGTTAAATGTTTATTGCGAAAGTTCCGCCTATTCTTAAATTTATAGATGATTCTCGAGTGTGACAATCGACAGAGTACAATTTGTGTATATAAAATTCTAGAGATTGCCAGTATTGTTGCCAACTGAAATTTCGAGAAGCTCCCCTTAAAGTTTATAAACCGATAGTTTAATATTGTTGGTTTGCTACAGTAAGTATACTATAAACCTCCGAAGGTATAACTGGGATAAGCGCTTATTAATTGGAAAACCACAGATATTTGATTTGAAATGCTTATAATTTTCAAACATGACAAACCATTCAACTTCAGAGAACTAATTTTGGACGTTAGTATTTCTACAAGGACATTAAGTACCTTCGTCTGTGAAAAAGCTTACGTGTGAAGAAGCTGTCATACTTCCGGTCAAGTGACGTATAGCTGTGTATCAACAAAAAATTCATTCGCTCTTCATGAACCGTCGATGAAATATTCAGTTCAACACCAGATAGAAGACTCTATTGTTTATACGTTCGTAAAAGTTTTGTATATATATATATATATATATCATTATTTGTAATAACCGTTATAATAAATTGTATTGCTAGTTGTATATTAAAATATATTCGTGTTTTGAAAGACAATTGTTGGCAAATATCATACATTTGATACATACATCGGCATTCAATTAACTTCTAAATTAAATTTTTCTGCTATTTGAAATTGTAATACGTAACATTATAAATCGGAGACTCGTCCAGGATAAATTTATAAACGCAACGCTATACAGCATATTATATTGTGATATAATTATATTCAATCAAGAAACGTTTGAATTTGCTTTGAAATTTTATTGTTAATGCTATAAGTGTCTTAGTGGTAAGCTTCAAGGCTTATACGCTACAAATTAGGATTCGATAATTGTGCTGGTCAGTGAATAAATAAGGTATTATGTAGCTTTATGCTTGAACAGAAACTGAGGGTTCTAAACACGTATTGTTTGTGAAGAATAACAAAAATCACTGTTAACAGTGAAAAAGAGATAATGAAGGAAATCATTAATTTGAAGTATTTTCTTCAAAAAGTTTTATAGGTTGAGCGTGGCCCATTTCTATCATGCCCAAATTATGAATCTGAACATCCATAATTTCATACAATTACTGCAAAAACACACTATTCAGTCAGACAGTAGTAGCACAAGTATTGAAATCGGACATTACTATTAACTAGCTGCTTTCTGTGTTGTTAAATAGTTAAAAATTATGAACGGATATGCACAGGTAACGCTCATGTAACTTTGCGCGAAAATCCTATACACAGGTTCCCCGCTGGTACAGCGGTAAGTCTACGGATTTAGAACGCTAAAATCAAGGATTCGATTTCCCTCCGTGGACTCAGCAGATAGCCCCATGTGGCTTTGCTATAAGAAACACACACACCCTATACCCATATTGTCCTACACAATACCTGTGTAGTGTTTTGGAATGACTCTAAATTGATGTTTTATTAAAGCGTACTTGTATTTTGTTTTCTGAATGAAAGTATATGGATACTATACTGGAGGGTAGGTACAGTGTTTTGAAGATGACTCAAGAAGAATACTTGACTATAAAGTATGTATAATCTATAACTCTAAAAAAACGAGTTTTGATATCCATAGACTAACCAACAAAAGCAAAAACGTATTACAACTATTGTCGTGAGACTGAAACATTTTGACCTATCATTGTTTCACATTCTTTAAGGTTAAAAACCTTAGAAAACAACATACACTGGTACAGGTTATATATATAATATGTTTTGTTTTACTTTCAGATTTCTGCAGTTTGTTTGCTGTTTATCATTGACGTCAATAACACTGTAACCTCCAAGTCTATGTGCATAAATATCGGTCTCTATATTACTCTTGTTCAGTTAAGGGTTATACAAAGAATTTTCCAGCTAAATAAAAGAGTAGAAATAAGTGGAAATAAACCATGAGGAACTGGATGTTTCCTCAGGATGTTATGGCCGGTCGTATCAGTGTATATTTTAGTTTATTATGATGTTTCATTTAATTTTGTTCTGGAGCCCATCTCGAGAAGCCGAATTTGGGAGACGTTAATCCGTAATCAAGAGACCACAGCTAATCACATGATTCCCCTATCTCCTTCTTTAAGGCAGACTTTCTTTGGCTATGTGATAAAGTTACATTTCAATGGATTAATAACAATTACAAATAAGTAGAATATATGTGTCTGTCACAGGTTGGTGTAGGGCAAATAATTTGATTTTCTATGCATTTTTATTGTATTCTATAATCAAGTGACCACACTTTCCTCGAATAAGAAAAGTCCACCTTTTGAAAGCGCCCTAGTTGTAGGATTTTATCTCTTTTCTATCAAGACATTTTGTTTTTCTGGCGTCATGGCTATATGATTGCACGATTGTTTTGAGGATGACTGTAGATGAATACTTTATTACAAGGTACATCTAAAGTTGCAGAATGACTCCAGATGAATACTTTATTACAAGGTACATCTAAAGTTGCAGAATGACTCCAGATGAATACTTTATTACAAGGTACATCTAAAGTTGCAGAATGACTCCAGATGAATACTTTATTACAAGGTACATCTAAAGTTGCAAAATGACTCCAGATGAATACTTTATTACAAGGTACATCTAAAGTTGCAGAATGACTCCAGATGAATACTTTATTACAAGGTGCATGTAATAATTCAGGATACTCTCGATGGACAATTTACTGTAAAATGTGTATAGTTCATAAAACACGTTTCTTCTAAGTAGTAAAGTCTGCGTGTGCGTGTATTAAAGAGCATAGTATTGTAGCTAAATTAGTTATGGCTTTTTGAAATAAGCATATTAATTTTTCCTGATCATAAAAATATACGTTATTCGCGGCGTTGAAGGCCTGCATTTCATTGTTGGTTCACCAATATCGAGGAAGGAAAATTCTCTCTTCTCTTCCCCTTAATTACACCCTCGTTCCTCGCATGAGAGAAAGGAATTCGATATCCAAGTCGCAAGGCGCAAAAATGGAAGGACCACCGGAATTACTGTCATTTTTGTTTCTACATTACACCTTCACATGATGATTACCGAGACCAAAGGATGGGACTAGGCGTCATTATTTTACTTTATATGATGACGGGTCTGTCATGTCCCCACGAGCAGGCGTAAGAAATGATGATGCTCTTCCTACCGTACGCGTGAGGAGTTTTGTTTTTATGAATCACGTAAAAATTCAAACACTCTGCTTTCTTCAGAAAACATTTCAATTCATGCTTGTTTATTTTATTAATAAATCAACTTGTCTGTAGGGAATCATATCGGATAAATAAAAAAACAACATAAAACTCAAGGAGCTTTTTTATTTATGCCTGATATTTCACAATAACATCTTCGTCTGGAACACTGCAATCTAGCTTTAAAGAATGTATGAAATTCAGCCTGTTTAAATCAAGAACTAAGAGAAGAGATCATGCGAATATTACGCTAACACCAAACAGGTGAGTTTTAAGCGTTTTATAATACAGAATTGTATTTTCTTACCTCTTCTTATGCCTTTTTACTCTTGGTAAAAGAGTAGCTCAAGAGTTGGCGGTGATGACTAGCTGCCTTCCATCTAGTCTTACACTGCTAAATTAGGGATGTCTAGCGCAGATAGCCCTCGAGTAGCTTTGCGCGAAATTCAAAACAAACCAAACTTATGCTTGCCAACTGTTAAATTTTTAAATACTTAATTACATCGGAAATTACATAATTATTGCATTGACTGGGGATTGATCGAGGTTTATGTGCATTGCTCTCAAGTGGCACAGCGACAAGCGTGTAGGCTTATAACGCTAAAAACTGGGTTTCGATCCCCGTAATTGGCTGAGCTGAGATAGCCTTTTGTGTAAGTATGAGCTTGATGACAAAACCAGAATAAGTATTACAATTATCGTCGAGAGACTGCAAATTTTTGACCTACCATTGTTTTACATCTTTTAATGTTAAAAACCTTAGAAAACAACATACATTGACACAGGTCAGGCCTGGCATGGCCAAGACTGTTAAGGCGTTCGACTCGTAATCTGAGGGTCGCGGGTTCGAATCCCGGGCGCACCAAACATGCTCGCCCTTTCAGCCGTAGGGGCGTTATAATGTGACGGTCAATCCCACTATTCGTTGGTACAAGAGTTGCCCAAGAATTGGCGGTGGGTGGTGATGACTAGCTGCCTTCCCTCTAGTCTTTCACTGCTAAATTAGGGACGGCTAGCGCAGATAGCCCTCGAGTATCTTTGCGCGAAATTCAAAAACAAACAAACAAACAGAAACAGGTCATACAAACAATATGTTTTTGTTTTACTTTCAGATTTCTCCTATTTGTTTTCTGTTTATTACTCGCCTCATTAACACTATAACCTCGAAGTCTAGCTTCATAAATATCTGACATTGTATTACACTTGTTCAATTAACGTCATATTAGGAATTTTACTCCTAGAGAAAATAGCAGAAAGAAGTAGAAATCAACCATAAGGAACCGGGTTCCTGGCTGGAATCATCAGTATCAACTTCAGTTTTTATTGTGTTTCATTGAAAAATTCATTTTGTTCTGGAACCCATCTCGGGAAGCTGAATTTGGGGAACGTTAATCTGTTATCAAGAGACCACAGTTGGTCACACGATTTCCCCATTTCTTTCTTTAAGACAGACTTTCTATGGCTGTGAGATAAAGTTACATTTCAATGGATTAATAGCACTTGCAAATAAAGAAAATATATATGTCTGTCAGAGGCTAACGTAAGGCAAATAATTTGATTTTATATGCACTGAAATTTTTAGCCTATAATCAAGCAACCATATATGATTGCCTGTTTCCGTTATCTCTTTATAACACAGACCTTTAGCTATGAGATGAGTTAAACTCAATGGATTAATGGTATGAGGAAATAAAAATGATAAGTAAGGCTGTCAGACGTTATATACATTATTTGGTTGTCTATGTACTTCCATACTTAAAAAAACCTAAATGTATGCATAAAGAAGATACTCTAAGTAGCAAATAGCCTTATAAAGTTTGTATTTATTTCAAATGTTCAAGTCAATAAAACCTTATCAGCTTTTAGTTTCAAGTTGTTTTTTATTCCTCTTCGACGTTATCGTTTCCTAAAAAAGTTTGTTCCGTTGCGGGTTTTGCATCAGTAGTTTTCTTCTGGGAAACTTGAACTGTATAAACCTTTAATCAAAGTACAAATAAAAAACAACAGTGCAGGGAATAACAAGAAGCGCCTATATTTTCAGTTCGTGTTGATAAGGTAGCTTTATGAATTTTAAAGCTTCTGTATATAGACGACTCTTCAGTTCGGTGTTAATACAAGTTCTAGAGCTAGAAATTGCTTCTGTAAAATGAACTTACCAAAGTTTGAGGCGTATTAGCTACACGTTTTCGTCTAGTTGGCTGCTATGGTTGGGATGTAAGGAAAAAAAAAAGATTGTTTATATGTATTTTTCTGTCATATTAACATTTATAGATTTCTTGATAAAAAAAACTTGATTTTTCCCCCCAAAGCCATAACATGCGCTAGAAAGAGCACAGAGATATGAATTATGTATCTAACGTGACTCGCATAACCAATCTTATGCAGTGTACTCTTCAAATGTGTGTGGTTTCGTTTGTTTTGAATTTCGCGCAAAGCTACTCTGGGGCTATCTGCTTAGCTGTCCCTAATTTAGCAGTGTAAGACTAGAGAGAAGGCAGCTAGTCATCACCACCCATCGGCAACTCTTGAGCTACTCTTTTACCAACGAATAGTGGGATTGATCGTTACACTATAACGCTTCCACGGCTGAATGGGTGAGCATGTTTGGTATGACAGAGATTTAAATCCGCGAGCCTCAGATTACGAGTCGAGTTAGGCAGGAGTCGTCTTCAGCTGAGACATTTTTTATTTTTCTAATAGGGTGGTTGGCTTTTGAAATAGGTTACCTTCGGGTGTTGTGGAGGCAGTAAAATTTTTAAAATGTATTTATTGATAATTTTACTTTAGTTTAGTGGATGAAACGGCCGAGATGGGTCAATAAATCTTATGTTGTCCCAGATCATTATGTTAAGTGTAAAACAATCAAGTTTAATAACACTGGAAGTTATCTTAGGCCTAACGTCAGTGACGAACGTAATTAACCTAGCTCTAATTTAAGGTACACTGATTGAGTAGTTCATTGCAGGAACTTCTCAAATTTTATTTTGAAATGATCAGATATGGAAAGCAATTCGATATTTTAAAAGTGTATTCTCCTGATACTATATCATTACAGGACATAATAAATCCGTTTAGCTTTAAATTTTGAACGAGAAACGTGAAGATTCAAGACATCATCTTAGGTGTCTGATAAGCAACAAGATGTGTACAGTGTCTATATATATATATATATATATATATACGTCTGAAGAAATATACTCTTTCAATGGAAGTTTCACATAATATTTTATATATTTCTCAGCAGGAATTAAATATTCATAAAATCCTATTCTAGTCATTCAGATTATTACCCAGTACTAAAAATAAAAACACAAATTTGATGTGTGTGTGTTTTCACATAGCATAGCCACATGGGGCTATCTGCTGAGTCCACCAAAAGGGAATCGAATCCCTGATTTTAGCGTTGTAAATCCGTAGACTTACCACTTTTCAAGTTGGGGACACACACAAATTTGCTAATGCAAGATTATTTCGTGTAAATAGATAAATATTCATGCTTCATTATAGTAATACTAAACCTCTTATCCAAAGAAAGAGTGGAATCTTCTGATGGCCCGGAATTGCCTCGGCTGGATTTGTTTCTTTTTAAGCACAGAAATACACCATGGGCTATTGTGCTGTGCCCACCGAGGACATATAAACCCAACTTTTTGTGTCATAAGTACAGAGGTTAACCGCTGAGCCACTAAAGTGTGTGTGTGTGGGGGGCTCGGAGTTTAATGAAGTGACATAAGACATTTTATTCTAAAGGTGGTGTAATAGACTAAACATGAATAGTATTATCGTTAAATTGCATTTTATGAATGATATTTCAAGCCCATTTTTGCCTTTTGTCTTTCATATCTGCCCTATCGGCGATGATGCTTATTCTAATGGTCTTGGTCAAGCACATTTTAATTATACCAAACTTCTGTAAAAGACAGAGAAATCAACTTTAGATTACATAACTTGCCAAACCTTTTAAAAAGCACCTGCTATACATGGACGTTTACTTTTAAGGTCACGTTGAAGAGCGTGCTGCATTGGGTGTCTTAACAGATGTGTAGTTCAATGGGGTTGTTCAATGTTTTTCAGCCAACTTGCTCATAGAAATAAACGTTTATTTCAAGGTTTGGTTGAAAGATCTGGAGCCTTTCAATCAGCTTCAATTCCTTGGTTTTTATTTTGTTGATTAACGGCATCAGAAATTTGCCCACTTTTATCAGCTTGTTCGTTTGTTTCGAATTTGTGCAAAACTACATGAGGGCTATCTGCGCTAGCCGTCTCTAATTTAAGGTGTAAGAGTAGAGGGAAGGCAGTAGCCATCACCTCCCATAGTCAACTCTTAGGTTACTATTTTATCAACTAATAGTGGGATTGATCGTCACATTATAACACCCCCACGGTCGTCCTTGTAATCATCGATTAACTCACTGTATACACTTGCTTGGAAACCTTCAAAATAGAAATTAACAAGGAACAGGTTTTAAATGGCTAAATATGGAAATCTCTTTGATCTATATTATTCACAATCTCAATCAAGTTTCTTCTCTGTTTTCATAGCGTGAACAGTGAAATTCGTTTCTTCAGTTTATATTGTCATGAATAAGAGAGGAAGAAATCTTTCTATCTGTACCTTTAACAAAATGTAATTTAAATTGAAATTCAATAACTAGTAATTAATAAAGTACACTTAAATCTTGTCCAACTATAAAAACTGATGAGTAACAAGATGGCGCATGATAAAACCTATCATAAAGGAAAGAATTAAGATTAACAGTTTCTCTTTTATACTAAAACAATGACAGCCTTTTAATAACTTATAATACAGCTTAATCAAAGAATATAGCAGCCAGTATAATTATCTCCTCGAATCGAACTTTTAAACGAAAATTACTGAAAAAAAGATACCTTTTGTTGTATTTTGCAGGTGATAGAAGTCATGACAAATATAGCCCTAGTTACAGTTGAAACCCTTAAATATAAGGTTTGGTTTGTTTTTAATTTCGCGCAAAGCTACTCTAGGGCTATCTGCTTAACTGTCCCTAATTTAGCAGTGTAAGACTAGAGGGAAGGCAGCTAGTTATCACCACCCACCGCCAACTCTTGAGTTACTCTTTTACCAACGAATAGTGGGACTGACCGTAACATTATAACACCCTCACGGCTGAAATGGCGAGCATGTTTGGTGTGACGGGGATTCGAACCCGCGACCCTCAGATTAAGAGTCGAATGCCTTAACCATCTGGCACTGCCGGTTCTTAAATATATGGAAGGATTCTGTGGTACAGTTAACTAGGATTACTGTGTTTCCTCACTAAAATTCAACATATACCAATTAATAGATCAAATATTCATCTGAAATGTATTTTATGTTGTAAATAAGATATAAAATATTTTAATCCATTGATAAAATAAACTGGCAGAAAGTTTTGCAATTAATTTAATTTCTGTGGTGAGTTGAGATGTTCTACAATAAATCAAAATTGTTTAATACCTCTTTATTATAGAAATATATACAAATATAGCAGCTTAAAATCGGATCTAAGTCTATTCGCCACAAGTAAAACATTTAATCTAATATTGATATGTTACACTTTCAGTCGTTCCGTATCCTATTCACGTTACCTACGCAGAACGCTAAAAACCGGGTTTCGATGCTTGTGGTGAGAAGAGCACAGAGCCCTTCTTAACTACAAACACACACACATAAACATTACCTGAAACCAAGAGAAAATCTTAATATCTTAAAGAGATTATGAATGTGTTCGTAACCGATCTTTTAAAATAAAAATATTACCTATTGTCCAAATTATGAAATATATATACAAACTTTTGTTATAAACTTAGTAATTTGTGTGGGTGTTACGTAGTAGAGGAATAAGGCATGACAGAAAGTGACACATGGCACCACTTTGTGGCCGTACTGATACATGTTTTTCTCCGGAAAATAGGCTGTTCAATCTATATATTGGATTTTGTAACTTTGATGAATGCCTCAAAGTCCCCCACAAATACTTATTGATCCATTTGAATAATAACGTACACGCATTTTTCTGCGATGCAGCGGGCCACGAGCTCTCATTCTGACAGTTTAATGATTGATAGGACCACGCCCACTTTCGTTCCAAGAGTCCCTGAGATCGCGAGTGCACGCATCCCTTGAGGTAGCCATCTAACTTCAATTCCGACAGACTCAGCCTATCTGAAAAGTGAGAGCGATCATCGATCTCGCTCCTCTCACGTGCGGAAGTTTCTCAAACTAACAATTTCGCCAGTAGAACTAAGAACAATGAAGGCTAACCATTCGTAGAAAATTACATGGTTGTGAATAAGCATTGATTTCAGGTCAAATAAAATTAATTCGTTTATCTTTTTTGAACGAGAAATGATGTAAAAAGGTTGCAGCAAATTGTAAAAATCTCCATCAATTCAGTTTAGGGCGAAGGAGTTAACGTCGATCACTTGCAATGGTTGTTGAACAAAGAACATTAAAACTTCAGAGAAATGAATCCTTAACTCAAAGTGCAAAGCTTGGAAACCTTTCTACAAACTTACTTTTCTAAGTACAAAAAATATTATTCCACGTCTGATAATTTTTGCGAAAATACAAAAGTGAGACAATTTTCAACAATAGCCATGCTTAACTATGGTCTTAAAACAATGTTTCTGTATGTGGTTTTGTACACAAGTGTGAATCGAATTATGTAACCAATAAATCTTAACAATAACAGTGATATTTAACTGACCAGTTCATTCTGAGTAAATGCTTATACACTGCTGGCCAAAATCTTTAGGTCAATGAACATTAAGAAAAAATATGCATTTTGCGTTGTTAGACTCAACCACTTATTTGAGTAGAGCTTCAAAAGATAAAAATAAGAAAAAGGAAAAATCAAAATAAAAAAATTTTAGCATTTAATAGGTAAAATTGAACGCTATGAAATTAGCCTAAATACTAGCTGGTCAAAAGTTTAAGACCATACTAAAATGAAGCGTTAAGACCATACCAAAAAGAAGTCCTAAACAGGGTAAGAAATGCCCAACAACAGGTCTCAGTAGTGAGTTGCACGGCCGTCATTGCGAGTAACTGCAAACATTCGCTTTGGCATGGTCGATATAAGCGTTTGCAGAAGGCTGGCTGGAATGTTCTTCCACGTGATGAAGATGGCTTCACGAAGAACATGCAGTGTTTGGAATTGACGTCCATTTCTATAGACGTCTCTTGCCATACACCACCAAACATTTTCAATGGGGTTCAGTTCGGGCAAACACGTTAGATGGTCAAAAAGAATCACGTTATTCGCCATGAAAAAGTCCTTTGTCCTGCAAGCATTGTGGATTGCAGCGTTGTTCTGCTGAAAGATCTAGTCGTTTCCACACAAGCGAGGGCCTTCAGTCAATAAAGATGCTCTCTCCAACATGCCAGTGTAGCCAGCTGCTGCTTGACGCCCCTGTTTCACCTGAAGCTCTATTGTTCCATAGAAGGAAAAAGCACCCCAGATCATGATGGAACCTCCTCCACTGTGTCGTGTAGAAAATGCCTTCGATGAGATATCCTTATTGTGCCAGTAATGTTGGAAGTTATCTGGATCATTTAGGTTAATTTTTTGTTCTCATCAGAGAACAAAACCTTCTTCCACTTTTTTACGTTCCATGTTTGGTGCTTCTCAGCAAAGTTTAACCGAGTTGTTTCGTGGTGTGGAAGGAGGCGTGGCCTTTGAAGACGTTTATGGTTTTAAAGCCTTTCTCTCGTAGTTTCCATCTTATTGTTCTTGAGCTGCGTTCTGCGTCCGTAAGGACCTTAATCTGGTTCGACGACCAGCTGGTGTCTTGCCGGACAATCCGTCGAATCCTCATGCTCAACGCCGGCGAAATTTTCTTGGGCCGATCACTTTAAATTCTCGTTCCGTATCCCTCAGATTCTTTTAAGAAATTTGCAACAGCAGTTTTACTACACCCAATCTTACCAGCGACGGCACGTTGAGAGAGACCTTGCTTTTGCAGCCCGACAATTCTGTCACGTTCAAAGTCTGTCAACCTTTTAGCCTTTGCTATGTTTTTACCCATTGTAACACAGGAGATGTCAGTGGAAGATGTTAACAACACTAATGCTTGAACACGAATGACCATATATCATGATGTACTTTGTTCATTGGAGAAAAAGTAGATTGGTTTTTCACTATGCCTACTCGTGTCTGGACGATAAATACCTATCTATGATATGCACTATGTGTTCAGACTTTTTAATTTCTTCATAGTAACATGTATAGTGGTCGAAGTCTGTGTTAGTTGACATACTTGAAGTTATGTATCAGAAACCGGACACAGCTGTGTAGGGCAAAAGTGGTTTTACAACAGGGTAGTGAAAGATCAAACGTTACACTATGAAAATTAGCTATGGCTTTGATACATTCCTGCAACATGCAATCAACTTATGTCATTCTATGGTGATACTTTTTATATACTTAGTGAGCTTAGTCCAGTCAATCAAACTATTAGTTGTAGCAGTCAACTAATATTTATAAAGGTAATAAACACATTGATAAGCTAGACACTTCCCTTATTCACGAGTCCCACAGGAACAGATTGGACCAGAAATCCAAGGTAGACGAGACTTTTATATTAGACGACAGTGAAAGTATTGTTTAGTAAGATCTCAAGCAGCCAGTAAAGTAATAATAGTGTCTCTCTCCTCAGTAGCTGTTGGTTTGGATACATATTTACATAAACATCATTGACTTGGTTTAGAACGAAGTTTTATTTTTTGATTCTGAGCCATCAGATAGTGTTTCTCAATGAGATCTGTACGATACATTTATGTGACAGTCAGTCCTTTATTATAGTGGATTTAAGAGTCATGTTAAATAAAATGTCTAGAACAACTGTGTGATTAAATAAAACTGATATAAGTTCAAGAAAATTTGTATTCTAACAGCACATTGCAAACATTACTTTCGAGGCTATTAAACTATAACATCACTTTGTTACATTGTCGTTTATGGTATTGAATGTGATTACTAAGACATTATTTACTGTGGTAGACTTTCCTTATTAATATCGGCGGGATATTTATAGAAAAAACACATATGTATGAAATTGTAAAATTGAAGAAATATATAAACACACATGTGTGAGATCTTCTATGACCTCTATAAGTACAATAATAGAACTGTACTTTAAAACGGTACAGATAATGAAATAAACTTGATTAATCTCTTTGGAAAATCTGTTGTTTTACTAAATTTATCTGAGTTCATCCCACATCCGTTTATTTTAGGAAGGTAAGAAAGAGATGGTAGAGCTCATGGGCTCATAGATGGTGATAGGATATTTGATAGCACAGCTGGTGGGAGTGATTTATTACGTCACCATATATCACTCACTGAGGCCTTCTGGTAAAAAAAAAATTGCTAACAGCTAGGAAAGCCAACTAATGAAACAAAGCATTCTAATGATTATAAATAACGTTAGTTATCTATACTCAGTACTGGATATATTTTTATATCTGATTTTTGTAAATAGCTTGCCTTTATAAGAATTTGATATCGAGTAGAATTCTGTGTAGTTTTACATATTTTTATAACACCTTTATGGTTTATGGTGTATTATGTGTATTAACATTAGGTATGAATTCATTCATCGGTGTTCTCATATAAAGTATTTTCTTCGAATGTTATTTTTTCTATGCCTAAACAAATTTATTCTACTCGAGGAAAAAATACCTCATTCAGTTAAGCAAATTATAGAAAATAAACTTATTAGTTCATATTGTCCTTTGGTGGTATAGTGGTAGGTCTACGAACTTGCACTCTCAAATCCAGGGTTCAGTTGCTCGCAATATACACCGCGGATAGCTCAATGTGGCTTTGCTATAAAAACAAATGATTTTCCTCATAGTAGATTAAAACAAGTAAGTACTTTAGATATTAAAGGTATTCAATGATAATATTTTATCTATTTAGTAATTTACACGTACATATTTATAAAAGTCAATAATTTTACTTTTGATGTGATTTCAACACACTTCATATGAAATAGTTATTTTTTGTGACTTTCTTGATCTTTTTCTGAGTGTAATATAGCAGTTATTGTCCCTAAGAGGAAAAATACTATAATTTGAAACAAATAATGTTAAATTGACCTTGTAACTTGAATACCATAGTACTTTTATTGAAGTTTTAACAAATTACTCTTTCCTAACATTCTCAATTTGGTTATGGTAGGATATAATTGCTTATGTCTCTGTTCCGAAACTTCATATGCTAGTTATCTAAACACACAATGAAAGCCTCTTTTATGTTATTTTCAAGATAATTAGGTAATATGGCTTTAGATTTAATGGCGGATTGCTTGGTGATAACTGATAGGAGATAAGATGTTTTTGATCAACTTCCACTGCAGTTAAAATCCTGATATTTCAAAATATTCTTTATCATTTAATGGTTTATTTGGATCATTATATTGCAGTATGATAACGAAAAATGTGTTCCTTGGAATAAGACAAGATAGTCATTCTACACTCCACGGTATTAAGTTTTGTACGCTAACAAGGCCACTTTAATAGGCATTGTTTACAATTGGTATTATCGACGTAAATGACTGCTTAAATGAGCAAAACTAATCGTCAAAAATAAATAAATAAAGATATACAGACAAATGTAAAACGTGGATAAAATTTATTAGGTGTATTAGATAACAATTCTAATTAACAGTTTAAAAATATTGACTTTCTGATAATGTTGGTAATGTTCGTAAATGTAATGAAACTGAAAGCAGTAGTTTTTGAATGAAACAAAGATAAGTCTAAAGTTTTATAAAATAAAAACTTTAAAAAATTTTTAAAGGACGTAAAATGAAATATAATTCAATAAATACAATCTATAATATCACTAGAAAATTTTAAAATGTTTCAATCTATGGATTTTTATGTAATTTTATACTTTATATTTTATTTAAAGAAACTACATAATCTGCAGAAAATTCTTTTGAAGTTACGAATGGTATCACTGCACTACACTTTGTCACTGTAGGAAAGCTAAAACATTATTTTAAAAACTTCATTACACTAAAAGTTTGCAATCAGACAAGCCAACAGTGATATTACAAGCAGCTTCACTGCAATGCACTTTGGCACTGCAGACAAACTAACAGAAAATTACAAAACTTTTCACACTTCAGCAGACCACCAGATTGAACGACCACTACCTGGTTCAGGCAGCCAAGTAAATAAAAGTCTGGGTCCATGTTCCAAAGGGAACGAGAGGAAATGATATAAGTAGTGAACTTAACTGACTTTAGAAAGAGTTAACCAAGGCCAAGTGGAAACTGTAAAAAGAGAAAACATTATTAGAAAAACCACACTGCCACTAAACTGTCTCTGACTTCCTTTATAATCTTGTTTTTGAAGATGAAGTGATCCATAACTACAAGCGGTATGTTTCTAAATGGTATTACATTCTAAAACTAGAAATATTTTATTTATCACCTCTATAATATTGATGTGTCTCTCTTGCTCAGTAGTAAATTTGACAGTATGTTACAGTAATGATCGCGATGCCTGTGGTGGGCACAACATAAATAGCCCATTGAGTAGATTTGTGCTTAACGACAAATAAACAAATTAGAACAAAGTATAGAAAATAAAAAGTATGTAGAGGTTATACAAAACTAAAAGATATCTTTAAAGAGTCTCGCTTGATTTTATTACCACGATATTCTGTTATTAACAGTGCAGTAAATATTGCTGATGTCGAAAATATTTTATGTAATTTTGAGGCATATTTGCACTTAAAGTGTTTGAAACAAAAAACTACTTAATTTAAAACGTGTATCATAAGCATCAACATAGACCAAACCTTGTGTTTTGTGTGCAATTATAAACAGAGAATATCATTATCAATCTTTCATTACAAATAAATGTAGTAGCTTCTACGAATTAATATATTTACTTTTGAAATTGTCTCCTGGTGCCTTAGAGGTACATTTGCTGGCTTACAATGTCCTGTATTCGATTTCCCGAGATAGGCCAAGTACAGATGACTCGTTTTGTAGCTTTTTGTCAAAATAAAAATGTCCGTTAGGTCATAAAACCTACGAGGTCAGCTTTCTGGTCATCATTAAGAAGATTGGATATAATTAGAATACTGAGAGATAACTCATAGACATATTTATATTTAGGCCAAAGGGAAGTTGCTAAATAAAACCAAGTTTATATAAACACATTCATTATGAGCTAAATTGATACACAAAATAAATCTTAATGAAGGAAAACTAAAGTAATGGTAACATTGAACATTTATATTGATTAAGATGTACTTGCAGGCCTAATTATTGAATTAGTGTATCGTACAAAGTGTTCCCCTTGCGTTTGTTATTATGCATGCCTGATGTGAAAGCTCTCCTTATAAAATGTCATATGATATACAAGATGATTCGTATGAATTAGTTTGTTTGTTTTTTTTCGTAGAGAGGGTCTATGTCCCCAACCTATACATACGTATATTTATATATAAAGAGATATATAACTTATAGCATTTGATACCACAATATATGTATCCAGTTATTCTATTAATCGAACTTTCTTTCTCTGGAAATAAACTTTTTAGTGCTGACTTTAGATCAAGTTTTACTTAAAGGCTAAATCATGTTAGTTTTTATTTGTAAATTCTAAATCATTGCAGTGTTATATAACTGAAAACATTATTGGAACTTGTAGTTTTGATGAGGCTTAAGCAACATTACTATTATTACATTTTTTAAAGTTTTTGTATTTTATTTACTTTCTTTAATGTTTAGCTCCAAATTACACAATGTGCTAACTGTTCTGTAACTCTCAAGAGTATCGAAACCGAATGTTTAGCATTATAAGCCCTTAGACATACTGCTGAACCTCTGTTGTTGTGGTATTTTTACTTATGGACTACATAAAAGCCTTTTTTGCTGTTTTTCCAAGTTGTATTAATTCGTTATAGTGAAATAAGTTCGTTTTCCATTATTATCTTTCGTTATTAAACTACTATAGGAATGTTTTTACTATAACTGCTTTTTCTCACTGGTCTTTCTCATTATCACTCCAGTGAGCAGTTTAGATTTTGCTGAATGCTGTTGTCATTGTCGCCATTGATCGAATCCTAAGTAAGGCGCTCAGTGCTGTCTGTCGATTAGTTTGTTTATTATTCAATGCAAGAAAAGTAAAATAGAAGGTCACAGTTGTACTAGCTTTAATTAGTGTGTTAAAACTGACAATTAATTATCATTAAGACACCTAAAGAATATGTCAGGGACACTTGGATTGTTCTGGTTTGGATTATACATTAATGCAATTCACATTAATTCGGACTTCCATGATTATGGAACAGTATCAAACGGTGTGAGATCATCTACGTGGTTATTTTGTTTCGTTCATATTATCCTATCAGCAGAGCACAGATAGCCCATTGTGTAGCTTTGTGCTTAATTCAAAAAACAAACAAACTGAATCTTATTTTGTTGTCGCAGGATATATTACCCTTCGTTTCTTTAAATATTGTTTTATTGCACAATTATTTGCCAATTAAATTTGCCTCCCAGTGGCACAGTGGTATGTCTGCGGACTTACACACTAAAAACCAGGTTTCGATACCCGTGGTGGGCAGAGCACAGATAGCCCATTGAGTAGCTTTGTGCTTAATTCTAAACAAACAAACAAACCAATTAAATTTATATTACTCAAATTCCTTAATACAGTTTCAAATTCCCTTATAAGACTTGTCTATGCGATTGAGTGATAGTTTCACTTCTTGAAACTTTCTGCTTTTATTGAATAATGAACTTGCGAACAAAAGTTCCATAACAATGGTTAGTTACTGGATAAGGTACTTTATAATATTCGCTAAATTTAATATATAGTTATTACCCTTTTTGGTTTATTTTATTTTCATGTTCAAACTTTCATTAGGAATATACGGAATTTAAGAGTATCGTTCTGAAACATTTATTAAATAACAAGCCAACAGTGTACTTAGAGTACAATATCTGATATAAGCTATTTTTACGTGTCTCCAATAAATTAATCGCTTGTACAAATAATTGTTGACGAGATGTAGATAGTACAGTATTCGAATGATTTGTATTTGCTAACGTAGTGAAGTGCTATCACCTTAGGTAATAACTCAGGCACCATAGATAAGTTGTTTAGCATGTATGTATTAGGCTCACTGCGACACCCAACCATTTGACAGTCTAAATTCGTCACGAGTAGTTACAGTTGGAGATATATATTACAATATTTTGATGAGACATAGTAATATAGAAAAATTATTAATTAAAGGCAATTGAGCTAAATAACACAGCTATCGAGAAGAAAGTGTACTATGCTCTCTACGATAGCATGTAACTTGCACGACGACACATTTAAGACAGCATTGGGCTTCAAAAGTACACCTCAAAGACAGTTTAAAGCAACGACGTTATATACAAAGTGATTTGTTTGTCTGTTTGTTTTGAAATTTCGCTCAAAGCTACACGAGAGGTATCTGCGATAGCGATCCCTAATTTAGTAGTGTAAGACTAGAGAGAAGGCAACTAGTCATCACCACCCACCGCCAACTCTTGGGCTACTCTTTTACCAACGAATAAGGGGGTTGACCGTTATGTTATAACGCCCCCACGACTGAAAGGGGCGAGCATGTTTGGTACGATGGGGATTCGAACCTACAACTCTCAGATTACGAGTCGAGCGCCCCTAACCACTTGGCCTTGCCGGTCCGAAACAAAGTGAAGGTCTTGGTTACGAAGGAGAATTCTCAGATTTAAACATTCATTGCGATGAAGCTGGTAATGTCACCCTGATACCACTAACCCACTAAAAACTTCACCAGTTCCTTGTGCTTCTACCCCCCCTAGTGACACAGCAGCATGTCTGTGGCAGAGCACAGATAACCAATTGTGTAGCTTTGTGCTTAAAACAAATTTTTCTACTATTTAAAATCAACGCAAGTTTTCATGAGAAGAGAATCTGAAGCAGTTTAACTCACAGCGTCCCATTCGCCCACATTAGTTACTGTTCTCTCAATGCACCACCAGCAGTATTGTTTTAAATATAATACTGAAATCAGACGTTTACTTACAAAGAAGAGCTCGTGAATTTTTACTAAGATAATTGACCGCGACATCATTCGAAGACTGAGCACGAGAGACGATGTCGGAAGTAGTTTCTAGGGCACAAAGGGTCATGAACCATTGTTTTATGACGTGCGATTAACCTTATATTTTTATTAGAGTACAGTAATGAATAACGAAAGCATCGTCTCTCTGAAGAGTTTAAACTTGAAAATTATTAACAGAAAATAAAGCTACAATTACATGACACTGTATAGTACGTGGGAAAATCTGTGTATTAAAGCACATGACACATTTTTACGTACAAAAATGCTTCTCTGCTACTTACGACATTGATGGGTAAATCATGTAATTTGCATACACATGCAAATATATAGAAATTTAAATGCTCTGCGATTTACTAATCTTAGTAATATCAATGTTTTAACATTTAATTTCAAACGATATTGATGTGTTTTGTTCGTAACTTAATCGATGCGGTCAAGCAAGATCACTGTTGAGCAGCATGTTTCATTGATTCTTTTACAGAACAAAAATGTAATAAATTCAATGAAAATGTAAAGATTATATGTGTACACACATATATATATATATATACAGGTTTGAGTTTAAACGGACAAACAATCGCGTCGAATTTCTCACCCATCTCAAATTTACCAACTTAGTGTCGCAAATGAGAGAAAAGGAGAGCGAGAAGGTCTGTAGTCAAATTACGTGAAGCTGACATCAAACGAATGTGAAATTTGATGCCTTGCGCAACGCGGGTACCTTTGCTACGGCTAAAAAATATGGAAAGAGGACTGCTATGCCCTATTTATAGCATAAACATTACGAAGAATGCCTTGCTACCTCCTTTTATTTATAGAAATATCTTTCATGAGAAAAAGGAAAAGCAATAAACTTAATGAAAATGTAAGCGCCTATTCATTTACGCACTGGTTTTTGTCATGGTAAAATATAACAAGTTCATTTAATATGTAAAAGCTACGAGTGTTCATTTATTAAATATATGTTTTAATCGAAACAAGATCAGTAAAACTGTAAAAGCTAGTTTAAGTCGGCCGTTTCCAATTATTCTATTAAGCGAAAATAAAACAGAATTTAAAAAAAATGTTTAATTTAGGAAGAAGCAATCTACTTCTGAACAGAAGCGAAGTTGGATGAATTGTCTAAATGAAACTTTATGATTACATTTAGGAGTTTAAAGACTTTAAGAAGTTCACGTGAAAATTGTAATTTTATACTTTGACTGTTTATAAACCACTTTTTTTTGGGGTAGTAAACCGACTACTTTGCTACAAAAGTAATTTCATAGAATTTATAGTTCTTTATATATAGCCACTTAGTAATTTAAATTCAACATGGTTTCTTTGTGCAACTTTGGCTGATTAATTATTCATTGTTGTTTTATTTTCTTTCTGCTCTTTCTCTTCTTTTCAACAAAAGTTTTTCTATTTATAGGAATCCGTTAATATGAGTTAGTGTGAAACACAGGGTTACAAAGCGTGGGAAGAGAATGAACACTCAACAGGTGCATTTGTAGCGCGCCAGTTTACGAAAATCTGTTTACATTTTTATTTTATTCTGCAAACGACATCTAGGGCAAACTTGAAAGGTTAATAACAAAATGGAAAAATTCAAATAATTAAAGTTAAAATATTACAAATTGATTCCATTAAAACACGTTTTTTCTTTTGTCCTGCCGTCGATGCTGACAAAACACATAATTAAATAATAAATTAATTCCAAGTTATTTATTAACGTGAATTTTACTTATTATATAATAACTTGTTAGATCCAGCGCTATTCTGATATTTATTTAGAACACCATTAATTTGGTTTGGCTATTTAAATCTTTGAGGCACAAACGTATAATACAAAGAACTATGTTATCTTACAATAAATGTACGTACACGCTATAAATTATGATTAATCAATAAGTCTTCATTTTAAGCTATAGCAAAACGATAACGAAATCTAATAATTGCAATAAGATGCATTTAAGGTTGGTTTGTTCCAAATTTATTGTGATTCTTTGTCGATGTTTATTTTGGAACGAGTAGATTCAGAAAACAATATATTGTCCTCTTTCCCACTACTTTGTAATGCGCATTTCTTCGAGACAACTTGAAATTCGATAGGTTCTTCAAATGATAAATTCTTCGGATTTATTTTGACGTACCATGTTTTGTACTGTAGTTGGTAGGTAGATTCAACTGTTAGAATTGAAAAATGTAGAAAATTAAAGATAAGGCTCTGGTAACTGATTACCATGAATTGTAGGGTCTTCTGTTTAATATCAATAAAAACAATATCTGTGTTGCCTCGAACATCCATCTGAATGAATTACGTGTATTACGATAGCTTTCAATAGTTGTCTAGATAATCCAATAAGATTGTATAAGCAAAACAAGAAAAAATATATATTTAAAGGAAAACCTTTACTGCCAATGTAATTGAATTTGTTTGTTTGCAGTTAAGTATAAATCTACTATCTGTGGTGTGCTTACCACAAGTAACTAAACCTAACTTCTAGCATTCTAATTCTGCTCACATACAGCTGTGTAATTGGGGAATATAGAATTGAGATTCTGATGATTAAGTTATTATTAAGTTGAAGGAGGGAAAATAATGTATTTAAAAAGTAAAATATACAGTAAAGAAAAACTGAGTTCCTATATACTGATCAACATAATTCTTACAAACTTGATATATAAATATAAAATATTAATGCTAGTATTAAGGGAAAACTTAGTTTCAGTTGATGCAGTTAATTAATAACTAAATGTGGATAAAACATGTACAAACAGAAGTGAAAATTATCACTTGTTTTCTTATTAGCTAAATCTCAGTTGTCATTCAAAAATATTTAAACGTGTACATGTGTGTTTTCAAAAGTGATCGGGCGTGGCCGAGTAATTAGCTTGCCATACCGAGGATCTGAGGTTTACTGAGTCTTGTTTCGTTGTTATAAATCGTACTCAGTGCACTGAGGTCGAAGGTACATTGTAAGAGTGATAGTAAAAATCCAACTATCCTATTAAAGTAGCCTCAATGTTGACGGTAGCTGTTATTCACTGACAGTCTTTCCTCTAATACATCACTGCACAGTTGTAGATTGCTAACACAAATATATTTTGTGTTGGATTACGCGAATACCTAATACAAACAAACCTCTAAGAGTACTATTATTGGTGATATAAAATAGATCTCGGCGCACTAGAAGAAGGAAATATTTACTTTCTCTAAACATCTTTGGTTATAATAATCGTATTTAACTTAGTGTAGTAATACATAATTAATGTAACTAAAATGGCTGAAAATAGTAATATTTTTCAAATATGCGTTTGCATATCAGTAAAAGTGCGTTTGGCATTAGACTTATTCAAAAGATATGGTTAGTTTGTCTGCCTTATTTCGCATGTAAAACGATACTTTAAAGGAAGTTTTGTTATATAAAAGGCACATCCATTGTTACTAATAAATGCATGTGCAAAAACAATTCACAAAATAACTAAGGCCTCTTAGAATCTCGAAGATTTTTATACGATCGGTATGGCCCTTGCTGGACACCAGACGCTGTCAGCTGGAATTTGGAAAACGCAAATGTGAAACATTTTTTATCAGCCTTGGCTTGTTACAAAAATTCCCACTAATGTTTGTCCTTTTAAGCATATAGACTAATAACCTATTCAATGTACTTGAGTGGTTCAGTGTCACATCATATGAATATCTTAATAATATAATTGTTGTAAGCATCTCACATACACCATCAGAAGAGGTGGAATTCTGCAAGAAAACAGCAAAAGGCCACACCAGTGGACGACAGAGGACAAATTGGCCGTCCAGCCAGATAAAGATTTCTGGGTGATGCTAAGTTCCAGAGCTCATTAAGACATCTTTCTAAACACGC
Organism: Tachypleus tridentatus; assembly: GCF_004210375.1. Lineage (NCBI taxonomy): Eukaryota > Metazoa > Arthropoda > Merostomata > Xiphosura > Limulidae > Tachypleus > Tachypleus tridentatus. The sequence continues at coordinate 101,833,031 of NC_134837.1, read as the reverse complement.
TGTTTAATGCAAACAGAATAGTTCCACTTAAGAACTATTATGGATACTATAATGAACAACAAACTGAAAGTATCTGCACACGTTGGTCAAATTATAACTAAATCAGTGATAAGGGAAACAGTTATGACCATAAAGGAGTTAGAATCCACTTACGTGTATCAGCGACAACATCAACAGTTACTAAGTTACAAACGGTGCAGAAGGCAACATTAAGAGTAGCAACAGAACCAGACAAATCAACATCCTAGGTGTTGGGATTAGTTTAAGGGGCATTATTATAAAACTAGATTTCTTACCAATTAAATACTTTTCAGAGCAACAACATTTACAACTCAACCTATTATATCAGTCTTTGAAAGAAAGGGTAGACAAAGCAGTAGTACATACTGATTGAAATCAGTCAAGCCATAGATCAGTTCCTCCAGTTGCTCAGCGATAAATGTAAAGGTTTATAACACTACAAACCAGATTTCATACCCCTGGTGGATACAGCACAGATAGTCCATTATGTATCTTTGTGATAAGCAAGAAACAAACAAAAGTGTCATGAATAAGGCAGTTAGGCCAAGAAGGAAGTAGAGAAGGTATGTCTACTGGAAAACATTAATAATAATGAGTTGATACACGAAGGTGTAATTAATATAAGTCCAATTAAAGTTTGACAGCAGAAAATGGAGCAAACGTTAGCACAAAGCTACACAATGGACTATCTGTGCTCTGCCCACCTTTGGTATTGAAACCCGGTATCTAGCGTTTTAAGTCCGTAGACGTATAGACGTGTTACTGATTCTGCCAGCCGGTTACTTCCCTGTGGTCAGTTGCTCAAAACTTGGTACAGTGCCATTATATCTGGCCTTCACACTGAGGAACGTGCCGCAAAGAGACTCCACAACTGGAGAGAGGAGAGCCGGTACCACGACCAGAGCTAAACTATTATTGTAAACAAAATAAAAATAGTAAATATTCAGATGTTTCACTGCTTTAGCTTTTACACAAATAAAATATTAAGTACAAATGTCAAAAGCAGTCAGTATATTGTTATTCGTGTGTTAAATGTTATGATTTGAAGTTCAAGGAAAACTTCACAACTTCAAAACTTTTCACCTTAACTTCAAAGAACAAAAGTATTTATTCACCTAGAATTTTTTATGAGTAATATTAAACGGTTAAATAATGTATATTAATATATATATCAGACTGTAAAATACAATATAACGGATGCAAGATATCAACTACATAAAAATGTGTTAAGTGTGTCACTTTAACAAAATCATCCAGTTAGAAAAAATTGTTAGAAGCTATATACACTTGATATATCATCTATCAACATACAACATTAAAGAACGGAATTGTGACAGGAACAGCTGATGTATAATTTATAAAGATATGACATGAGAAGTGGGTGAGGTATCAGCTATAGATGGTGTATCTTCTATTGGCGTTAAAGAGAGCCGAGGTATTGGCCATAAGCTACAGGTGATGGGTATATTTTATATCGGCCAAATACGAAACTAGCGAGAGTGGTGAGTTATCAGCTATAGCTGTTGGTAACCTGTTCATATCTTGAGAGAAATGAGGCAAAAGAAATGGTTCATGCATCATAAAAATACGATATTAAAAGGGGGCCGAGGTGTAAGAAGGAGGACATGTAGCTTTTATATCCTATATAAAGATACAAGATTAGAGAGGGGATAATATATCAACTAGAAGACATAGGTTTTATGTCAAGATGCGGCATTAAATATACAGATGATGAATCTTTTGTGTCGCCTTCGTAACACAAGACCAACAACTTAAAGAGCACAATACTTACTTCAGTTTTCGAGTTAAATAATGGGAAAAAACGGGCATTATTAACTGCAAGTGATTATGTGTGTGTGTTTAACAAATAAACTTAAAGAAAACTGGTGTTGCCTGTTAGAAAAAGGTCATGTTAATTAAGAATGTAATAAGTTTAGTTTTAGAAATATGGTGGTACGTGTTATTCTAAAATATGTTGATAAATGATTGTTTAAAATAAAACTCGTAAGATGTTTGTTTGTTGTTAAGTACGAAGCTATACAATGGGCTGTCTGTTCTGTGCTCATTACGGGTATCAAAACATGGTTTCTAACAATGTAAGTCTGCAGACACTCCGCTGTGCCACTGGAAGAGATCTCATAAAATGACTGTAACGGAGGTAGCATAAATAAATTATTGAATTAACTGTTGAAATATTGCATAAATATGTTATAAAAGTGATAAAATCTAAGTTTGTTTGCAATCAGTTCCATTTATGAACACTGTATACAAAGCAACAGAACCAAACCAAGATTGCAGTCAGTTAAAGTTATAAACGCTCTGTGTAAAGTTCACAATCAGTCCTAATTATGAGCGTTGTGTATAAAAATTGCCAGAATGAATACAAATTTGCTGTCGATCGTTAATAATTTATGTATAAAAGTAACAAAATTAAAATCCGCAATCAATCTCAGCTATGAAGTTTTTGTACAAAAACATCTGATAAACAAAATATAAAAGGCCTGAAAAATAGACGAAAAAAAGTTCTTTTATAAATATTATCTAATAAAAGTGCCACAGCGACAACATTACATGTTTATTTATATTATTTAAACAGAAAGGTAGAAGAGATTTTTGTAATGGACAGAAGAGCAACTAAAGAATGGGCCAGAAAAGAGTTTGTTTGTAATTAATCATAAAGCTACGACTCAGTATAGCCAGGTGGTTAGGGCGCTGAACTCGCAGCCTGAGGGTCACAGGTTTGAATCCTCGTCTCGCCAAACATGCTCGTCCTTTCAACCGTGAGGGCGTTATAAAGTTACGGTCAATCCGCCTACTCGTTGGTAAATGAGTAAGCCAAGAGTTGGGGGTGGGTGCTGATGACTAATTGCCTTCCCCTAAATCGTACACTGCTAAATTAGGGACAGCTAACACGGATAGCCCTTGTGTAGCTTTGCGCAAAGTTCCAAACAAACAAACAGACAGAAAGCTACACAATGGACTATCCGTGGCGATTTCTAACGTTGTAAGTCTACTGACATGCCACTGTACCACTGTTGGGCGGCTAGGAAAAAACCATGTGAAAAGAAAGAGCTAATGCGTACGCAGATTAACTACTCAACATAGAAGAGGAGGTTTTGTTTATATTAACTACAAATTAGCCGTGAATAAGCCTGTGTGAAAAGAGCCAATGTGTATATACATCAACTGCTCAACATACAAGAAGTTTTGTTCATATTAACTAGAAATTAGCCCTAATGAGGAGTTTATGATGCTTAAATAAAATACTGTTATGATAAACATATGCTTTATGTATGCTATCTACCTGTTAGTCAAGAACATCTAAAAGTTAATCTCGAAAAGATCAGTATGTAACAGAATATAAAATAAAGTGAAAGCATGTATGTAAAGATGAGTGGATGGACCATTCAAAAGGAAGACAATCAACTACTTTGTCAGGGAACAAATTCTATTTCATTATTATTATAGTTGTATTGATCGTTCATTTATTATTTCCTTGTATCGTTTAATCTGTCTATGAATTTGTTGCATCTAAACACTAACTCACTTTCTGCATAATTATTTGTATTTTGTGTAAATAAACGTGTGTATATGATGAAACTGACACCAGCTTTCCTATTGGTGACTTACAATAATAAGTAGCAGAAAAATATGTAAATTTATGATCACATGGTGTTGTACTCTCGTGGTCTACTATGTGAATAAACTATACTTCCAGAATTTTCACTAAGTGAGAGAGATTCATGAAATATTTAGTTAAGGCTATAGTTATTGCTGTTTGTCACTTGGTATTGTTTTCGATATTATTGCGATTTATGTTGAACGGTATTGTTCGAATATTGTTTTTGTTGTTGTTTTTTAATTACGTTTTCTTTCTGGTTCTTTTTTCCTAATTCCATTTTTATTGATTTATTAATATTTATAACAAAGTGTTTATTAATACTGGTATGAAGTTCTGGCCAGGCACTTGTTTATTAACTGTGTTGAATTTATTTTTGAGTGTTGTTGTTGTTGAGTTATGTTTCTGTTGTTCAGCCCTGATTACAGTGGTGTGCTCATTTCAGACCGTTACAACTTATTGAAGTCTGAAAGAGTAATGACAATTTTAGTGCGCAGGGAAGTTAGGAAACAAATAATAACATAAAAGCATGTAAATCAACAAGACAACACTAAAGGAAGAAGTTAAGTGAAGACAATCGAAACAAAAAACTGAAAAAATGTTGGTTCGAAAATCGATTAGAAGATAGACAAATATATGTTGCCAATCAGAGAAAACACAACAATAAAGCTAAATGAAGATAGAAACAGTAAGAAATAGTAAAATGAAAGGTGAGTTAGTAAGATATTAATACGATCTTGTGTAGACTGATATACAGAAGCAAATGGTCTTGTATAAATCAGTCAGAGAACAGACAAGAAGTAGCTGTAAACCAATCAGAAGAGATTTAAGTAAAGGCTTATTTCAAAATATTTTGGAAAACAAACAATAACTTGCTGATATACTTCAGGAAATGTTAGAGAAGAAAGATATGTGAAGATCAACTAACTATAGAACTTAAAGATAGTTTCAAACACAACTAACTAAAGAACTTAAAGATAGTTTCAAACACAACTAACTAAAAAACTTAAAGATAGTTTCAAACACAACTAACTAAAGAACATAAATATAGTTTCAAACACAACTAACTAAAGAACTTAAATATAGTTTCAAACACAACTAACTAAAAAACTTAAATATAGTTTCAAACACATCTAACTAAAGAACTTAAATATAGTTTCAAACACAACTAAAAACATTTGACGAGTAAGCTAAACAGGAATGAAAACATAGGAACTGTTGCTATGGTAATCAGTCAGTTAAATTATATAATAAAATGTTTTATTTACACCAACAAACGAGAAGACAAAAATAGGACTACACGAGGGTCATACAAAGAAGTGCCTAAACAAAGTCAGTTTAAGAAAAAACGGAATAATACTACGCTAGCTTACTAGAAAACCACGACTGTGAGCTATTTAAGTCAATCGGCGAAATGAACAAAAACATACGTTGACCTTTAAGACAGTCGGAGAACAGGCAACATTTTATGTAAACCTTTCAGAAAATGGACGAAACCATCTCGCTATTTGAACTATAAAAAATGTTTGCAAGAAGAAAGATAAGAGTAAGCTTATTTATAGAGAAACAACTGGTAAAAGGTTAGATTGAAAGTTATTATGAAAACATATTTTATTATTTACCAACTAAAGAACAGAAAACATAAACCTGTTAAAAGAAAGAGACATTGGGATCATGTTCTACATTTCTGGTTTTACTTTGTAACTGAATTCCAGTGGATCAACGTTTCCTTTTTTTTCCAAATTCTGATTTAAATCTGTAATATTCGCTAAAGATTTGAATCTGAAGAAGATAAAAAAATCGCAGTAGTTTTCTGAGTTTTGTCACCAGGGGCTATACATCATCGGCCATTTGATTATTCATAATAATAAGGTAATATCCACTTCTTATAAGGTAAGGTTTAAACAATTCATTCCTACATATATCCTATCAGGACAAATCACATACAAATTAAAGTGTGAGAGGTTTTGGAACCATGAAATGCTTCTTTTGTTTCAGTTTGTAATTGAACTCTATCACATTAGTTTAAGTTTTTATCTATTTTTTTCAAATTTTAATGTTACTTTTCGAAAGAAATTCATATTTAAATGCAATCTGTTGCCGTTTTATTGTTTATGCTACAGAAAAGATTCTTAAAGTTTATTTTCTGAGGCATTTAGAAGCGTTTATCTAAGAGTTCAATATACCATTATAAATGCTTTAACGGAGGACGATATTACTAAACGTTTTAGCTCTCAGTTTTATAAACATATCTCGAGAGATGTCGATTCCATGCTTTATTTAATCTGTATCTACTATTCGCTATGAGTCTTTTCTTTCACTCTTTATAAATCCACTAAACAAATTATCTCATCGTTTCGCTCTGTGGGGCTACAGAAGTTTAATAACATAATTTTAACACCAGTAACAGAAACGGAGTTACTTTACCAACTTAGAATTAAACCTGCTCAAAATATAGTCAAAGCGATACAAAAGAGAACAAGCTTTAGTCGAGGTTCGGCTGAGTAGATACCAGTTTATGGTTGGAGACGTTTAACAGTGTTTTCTTTGTGCTTTCATTTACCGTAAATGAAGATTCACAACTCTCCATGAGTTGTTGTTAGACAATGATACTCAAATCAGTCGAAGAAGTAAAATAATAGCAGCAACTTGTAATCTCCTTGGATAACTTCTCACTATTAACAGGCTTATTTTTTCTATTCAAAATACGTGAAAGCTTTTGAAGAGCTCTGTAAATAAAAACCATGTTTTTCATTTAAGTATAATTATTTCTAACGATAATGGTTACGTCATGCACATCAAATACATTTTTAGTGTTAAAGACTAGGTAAGAATATGTTGTTAAAAACTAAAAAAGACCAAGTTAATGACAAATTAGACCATAAAACAAACGACTTTATGAAAACATTAATTATGAACATTATTTAAAGCTTTGAGATTTGATTAATATCAATATCCACCTTTTGTATATTTAAGCAGAGTGAAATAGGGTTTTATAAGGCATCTATAAGAATCAAATAATTTTGTACAATGCATTGTAAATCTCCAACATACTAGTTGGATATTCATTTTGGTATTAAGTTTGGTTCACAACACATTTGGTATTAAGTTTGGTTTACAACACATTTGATATTAAGTTTGGTTTACAACACATTTGGTATTAAGTTTGGTTTACAACACATTTGAATCTATATTTCCTCATTGCCTTAACTTGAATAAATTATTTGTTTTTGAATTTCGCGCAAACCTACACGAGGGCTATCTGCGCTAGCCGTCCCTGATTTAGCAGTATAAGACCAGAGGAAAGGCAGTTAGTCATCACCACCCACCGTCAACTCTTGGGCAACTCTTTTACCAACGAATCGTGGGATTGACTGTCACGTTATAACGCCCTCCCAGCTGAAAGGGCGAGCATGTTTGATGTGACGGGGATTCGAATCCGTGACCTTCAGATTACGAGTCGAGTGCATTAACCACCTGGCCAGGTGATTAATGCACTCGACTAGTAATCTTGAATAAATAATAGAAGCTATTATTACAACTTACTTTGATAAAAATGTGTAAGGTATCGTTAAGACCAGCTTTCATGGAACACAATCAGTTGTCAGAATTACTGAGCATAAATGTTGTTTCTGATTATGTTGTGGTAAAACACAACAGTAACCACAAACTTAACACTGAAGGTTAGATATTAGAACAGTCATATTACTTATCTTATTCCCTCGCATTTCTGATTTTTAATATTATTATATTCTTCGATATTATTTTTATGTATTTATTAGAATTTTGTAATTAAGCACAAAGCTATACAATAGGCAATGTGTGCTCTGCCCACCAAGGGCATAGAAATCCGGTTTCTAGTATTGTAAGTCCCCAGACGTATCGTTGTGCCACTGGTAGACTTTTTTTAGAACGAACATAAATAATAAGCGTAGATTTCATTTAAGTTAGTGAGTATTTTTTATATATATGTGAAAATAATGAGTATAGGAGGGGCGATAAAGACAATACGCCAAACATTTAGACACCGTGAATTTCGGGTAGGAATTGCTTACGTTTACCGACGCGTGGATAAATACAATTACAGAAATGAAATTCACTCATTTGTTAGATTTAAGAGATTCAATTGCATACTAAGTGCAACACAAACTCTATTGTTATATTTTTATTGTGGAAATGTAGATTTGTATTCCTTAAATAATGTTCAGCTCAGAGTGGTTCTGTGAATTAGCGAAACGTTTGGGCACCAACTGTTTTTTTTTTTTTTTACACTAGTGTTCATTGATGTTAAATACTTTATTGTATTAGAAACAATGTTGCATGTCTTAAGCTTGACTCATCTTTTTTATGTGATTTTACGTGTGTGGTAATCTCCCTATTAATCAAAACATCTTTACTCATGGATTTATCGTATATCTACTTCCTCAACTATATACACATTTATTAATCTAAATCTGTTGGTATCCAGAAACCTGTAATTAAGTATATCTTAAGCATGATTTCAGACAAAAATATATGCAAGTGAACTTATTTTTGGTCAACTTAAATTCAAAGTAGTACCAACAATACAAACATTCTGTCTAAATTAATAACGTTACTACAGTAAACGACATTATTTATTTGTCTTGTAATCAATTTTTCATGATCTACTGAATACTTTGGCCTAAAAAATGACATTATAACATCACTGAAAAAGAAAATTTACAGTAAATTTATTAATCTGTGTTCTAGAAGAGTTCAGGTCTCTGCTGAAATCAGTTATTTTGAATCGCTTTTCATTTCTTCACAGATATATAAACTTTAACATTTTAGATCATGTGAATTAGAAGACTACACAGATTTTTATTATAGCTTATTCTACTAAAACTAAAATTAAAATTATATAGATATACTTAACAATTCCGTATCAATTTCTAAACCAACAATCCAAATTTATTGTCCACGATTTTCCAACAGACCGTACGATATGTTTGCTTTCAACAAAACGTTTTACACTCAGTATTAAAAAAACTGCTACGTTAAAAATACAAGAACGTAGTGCTTATGTTTCATACATAGATGTGTAGTGAGATAACACGATGATAGGATCATAAAGCATACTTCCTAATTGCGCTTTAATTTGATTTAAAACGGTGTATGGGAATATAATTATGAGCCATGATATATCATAATCAAGGCTCTTGAATGTAAACTTTGATTTTGATAATTTCTTTGTCTAAATGTGCGCGTATATCTTGGTCATATGCCTATGTATCGATTTCACTGTTTTTAAATTGTAATCTGTTTACTTCCACAGAACAATAATTTACAATATTGTTAAATTGTTGAGATTTATGCTTGTAGCCCTAATCTAAAGAGAAAGTTTAAAACTCTTATTTTAAGTGTGTTGGTGAAATACCTCATTTAAAAAATACTTAGAGATGTGATCTATGGCATAATTGCTTGTTTGATTTTTAATTCCGTGAAAAGCTACACGAGGGCTATCTGCGTAAGCAGTTCCTAGCTTTGCAGTGTAAGAATTGTGGAGAGGCAGCTAGTCATCACCACCCACCGTCAACTCTTGCCAACGAATAGTGGGATTGACCATCACAATATAATGCCCCACAGCTGAAAGAACGAGCATGTTTGGTATGACGGGATTCGAACCTGGGCTCTCTGAGAATAACTCGAGCGCTCTAAACACTTGGCCATGCACGTGATATTATTCGTCACCTAAATAAATATTCGTTGAATATATATTTTAAAGGTGCGGCATGACCAGGTAGCTAAGGCACTCGATTGGTAATCCAAGGGTCGCGGGTTCGAATCCTTGTCACACCAAACATGCACGTCTTTTCAGTCGAGGGAGCGTTATAATATGACGGTCAGTCCCATTTTTCTTGGTAAAAGAACAGCCAAAGAGGTGGTGATGAGTAGCTGCCTTCTCTCTAGTCTTACACTGCTAAATTAGGGATGGCTAGCGCAGATAGCCCTCGTATAGCTTTGTGCGAAATTCAAAATCAAACAAACAATATTTTTAAAAGGAAATTGTTTCTGTATTTCATTTTTCATCCTTTTCGTATAAAAAATTGTTTGTTTAGAGTTAAGCACAAAACTACACAATGGGCTATCTGTACTCTGCCCACCACGGGTATCGAAACACGGTTTTTAGTGTGTCATTCCGCAGACATACCACTGGGTGGCCCTTTTCGTATAACAAATACTTAAAATACTGTATTTTATATCTTGTAAGAAGAACGTTTTTCTTTAAAAATACCTTGAAAAATCCCCATGCCTGTTCCCAGACAAGACTGATGGGTTAAGGCAAAAAGTTGGCTGAGGGTTTTTTCAAAACGGCTTCTTATACAGATCGTAATCTCATAACCTACCAATTACAAGTATTTTCAATACCATAAAGCATTCAATTTAACTAATACTGTCGATATACTGTGAAAAATATGATGTATTTTCTCAGTAGGTTGAAAAAAAGTCAAGGCTGCATCAAGGTGTTGGTTGCTGAGTCAAAAAATTGTCTTTCCAAAATTAGGTTCGTCGTCCACGATATAGCGTCTTACAAGGCATAAAATACGGTACCCGCATTAACTTTATTTCAGTGCTTCTGTTTTACGAGTATTTTTAAAAAAGCAAAAACTAACTAAGTGTCCTTTAACCTCTTGTGAAATTCTTTCTGAATGTCAAATTTCAATTTGTATATTGTTAAGTTAAAGCTTATGCTTTGATCTGATCTAGCGGCTAAATTTCTCTACCTTCACGCTTCCTGCGTGTCACGGTATCGAAACATGACGCCGAAGATGCTCGACCTTTAAGCTTTGAGAATAAAATTACATAATAATTATTCCGACTATTCGCTGGTAAAAGAATAGCTCAAGGGTTGGCGGTGGTTGTGTTGACAATCTCTCTTCTCTCTCGCCTATCACTTCAAAATTAGGAACTGTTGTCGTAGATAGCCCTTGAATAGCTTTGTGCGAAATTGTAGAAACATACAAATGCTTTAGCCTAAGATTGATTCCTCTATAGTATTACATATAATAATCCTCTTACTTAACTTTTCCACTGCGAGAACATACGTAAAACTACAAGTTATAATTGATTTCTCTCAGATCAATTTATTACGCTTCATTTTCAATCTTGTTCGTTTGATTTGATGGACTCATGATTCGGTTTGGAGAGAAAGAGAGGCATTATTTAAAGGGCAATTATGTTTTCTCTCCTTCTCGGAAGGAATTTGGTAGAAATGAGCAGAGAATTTCTCATGTGGACTACGTTTATGGAGTATATTCTTTTTTTTTCTTTCTCATAATCTAAGAGATAAACGGACGAGAACCCTTAGAGTTTTGTTACCAAGGTAATAAAACACTCTAGTGTCTGATCGCTTGAATTCTAAAACCACTACAAAAACCAGCCATTTACAGTAGTTCAAAAACTGTCAAAACTGTTTTTTTTTTGTCTAAAGGAAGAACAATATGTTAAAGGTCAAAGGATTTATCGAGAAATCTCTTCCTTCTGGATTTATAAAATTTACAAAAATAACATTTCTTTGAATTGCCTTTATATATATCAATATAGGGACTTTATGTGTCACTTTAAAGTACTAAAGAAGGCGACTGGTCCAGTATGGCCAGGTGGGTTAAGGTGTTCGACTCGTAATCTGAGGGTCGCGGGTTCAATTCCTGCTCGCACCAAACATGCTCGCCCTTTCAGTCGTGGAGGCGTATAATGTGATAGTCAATCCCACTATAAAAAAGATAACATAAACACTTTTAATGCATAAAACGAATTTTTCTGAACAAAATCGAGTTAAATAATTTTAGATAATTCAATAAAAAATCCTAACGCTTTTGCCAGGTCTAACTCTCTTCTTCAGGGGTAAAGATCCATCTGTCGAAGGCACAAGTGTTTCATCATTTTATTGTTTTATATGATGCACCAAACACGTTTTGAACTTCCATGTACTTTTTCTCACTAAATACGACTATTCTATTCATGTTTTGTTTTTTTTTTAAACACGGCAATAATAAATATAAATCCATCGTCTAAGTTACTGACCTTGATTCTTAGAATATTTATAATAGAAACTATTGAGTAGAAACATAGAGACTCAGACTTTCAGTTAACGGCCTCAAAATTTATTCTGGAGGTATTATTTTAAGGGTTTAATCAAATCTTGGTGTCAAATGTTATACCAAGTTGAATACTTCTCGAAAGATGTACTTCAGTGAACATGTTAAAAGTTGAATCAAAAGTGATACTGTTTTTAACAGTTTATAAAATTAATCAAACCTAACAAGTTATACGGTCCTGAATGGCCAGGTGGTTAAGGAACTCGACTCGTAATCTGAATGTCCTGGTTTCAAATCCCCGTCACACCAAACATGCTCATTCTTTCAACCGTGGGGGCATTTATGTGACGGTCAATTCCACTGTTCGTTGGCAAAAGAGTAGCACAAGAGTTAGCGGTGGGCGCTGATGACTAACCGCCTTCCCTCTAGTCTTACACTGCTAAATTATGGATGGCCAGCGCAGGTATCCCTCGTGTAGCTTTGCGCAAAATTCAGAAACAAACAAACAAGTTATAGCAGAGTGGAGAAATTAAGAGTTAAAATTAAATACAAAATAGACATGTTACAAGTTCAAGGAAAGTTCGGCCTCAAAAGTTATTGCATTTTAATGTTCAACTAAACTTTGTGAAGCTTTACTCGAATTGCCCCGTTAGTACAGTGGTGTTCACTACTGCCCTTAGTTCACAATGACTACAAATCACACTTAACGAGAACATTGGAAAAATATAACTTGTGTCAGTTTTAGAATTATTCTACTACTCTTTTGTGTAATTCAAATCTTCCCAAACAAATAAGCTGATGGATTTGTGTCTGTAATGCCACATGAGTACACAATGTCGACTTTTCTTTTGTGTTTAACTTTGGCTTTAACTGAATTGACATAACGTGCTGACTCGTGTGATAAATTGTGTATCCAAAGGACCAGGATCCGAGCCTCTGATATGCCACTAAACGTGTTCTACACCTTCAAGTTTAAGCACAGTATAAAACTGGTAATAAATCAGGTTATTTGGCTGAGAGTAACCAAGTAAATGTCAGGTGCTACTTAAGGGAACAGCAATGTCTTATCCTTGGAGTCACTTGGTCATGAATTGCATAAGAAGCTTTTCAAGTTGTAAATCCCCAAAACTTTCAAGTTGGAAAAATAAAATAAAAGGCTATGCCTGTCTAAATATAATAACACACTATAAGTTAAAATATTGAGGCTTATATCATATATCACATGTTTGTAGACTTTACTTCCAATTTAGAAAAAGGCTGAGCTTGTTATTCTATATGATCTTTAATTCGACACAATATGCCAAGACTTTGATATTTTCTTGTTAGTTTATTTTATGATACAAAGAGTGTTTCTAGTTTGTGTATCTTAATGTCTGTGTGCAGTAAAACAAGGAGGAATTATTATCTTTTACTGCCATATACAATAAGCATATTTGCAATTCATCCTTTGCAGGGTTTACACCCAACATTTTAGTGCTATGAGCCCAGGAGTTGGCCGTTGTGCTACTGTATGACAACAAAGAAATTTTCTCAAGGTTATCAGAAAAATTAAAGAAAAATAAATATTTCTGAATACAATACCATACCACTGTAGGCAAATATTTGCGTGCTACTGTTTTCATGCTCTATTCTACCATGTAAGTTGCTCCCCCCCAGTGGCACAGCGGTATGTCTGTGGACTCACAATGCTAGAAACCAGGTTTTGATACCAGTGATTGGCAGAGCACAACTAGCCCATTGTGCAGCTTTGTACCTGATTCCAAACAAACAAATTCTATATAATTTCTGATGTATGTCAAAGATAAGTTTATAGCTGAGGTGACCAAACAGCGGCTCGCGAGCCATATGCGACTCTTTGATATATAATGTGCGGCTCGCGGAAATATAAAAGGTAAATAAAAAAATGTTCAAGCTTTATAATTATTTAACGGGTATAAACTGAGAGTCCACTGTATTAAAATGTAAGTTTAATGTTCATGGTGAGTAAATATATTTAATAATTTAAATCCTAAATTTAATATTAGATTTGAGTCAGGGATTAAAGAAATCTTGGATCAGCAACGATTACAGAGGAATTGTGCTGGAGAATCAGTAATCATACAAGCAAGGATTACAGAGGAATTGTGTTGGATGAGTAATCATACAAGCAAGGATTATAGATGAATTGTGTTGGAGAATCAGTAATCATACAAGCAAGGATTACAGAGGAATTGTGTTGGAGAATCAGTAATCATACAAGCAAGGATTACAGAGGAATTGTGTTGGAGAATCAGTAATCATACAAGCAAGGATTACAGAGGAATTGTGTTGGATGAGTAATCATACAAGCAAGGATTATAGAGGAATTGTGTTGGAGAATCAGTAATCATACAAGCAAGGATTACAGAGGAATTGTGTTGGATGAGTAATCATACAAGCAAGGATTATAGAGGAATTGTGTTGGAGAATCAGTAATCATACAAGCAAGGATTACAGAGGAATTGTGTTGGATGAGTAATCATACAAGCAAGGATTACAGAGGAATTGTGTTGGAGAATCAGTAATCATACAAGCAAGGATTACAGAGGAATTGTGTTGGAGAATCAGTAATCATACAAGCAAGGATTACAGAGGAATTGTGTTGGATGAGTAATCATACAAGCAAGGATTATAGAGGAATTGTGTTGGAGAATCAGTAATCATACAAGCAAAGATTACATAGGAATTGTGTTGGATCAGTAATCATACAAGCAAGTAATCATACAGTAATCATAGAGGAATTGTGCTGGAGAATCAGTAATCATACAAGCAAGGATTATAGAAGAATTGTGTTTGAGAATCAGTAATCATACAAGCTAGTACTGATAATGTTAGTTTCAGTGGGGGTAGCTTGCTATCGCGTGATTGTGGCCTGTGTGGCTGCGTTGCGGGCAGTGAATTTAGCGCAGTGTTAGTGTTATACTGGGCGCTGTAGAGTTTGGTTGCGTTACTTGTGTTGGGGCTTATTGTTTCTTTTCACTTTAATTTTTTAGAAGTGTCTGTGAAAATATTTTGAAGGAAGATGGTGTCATCAAATTGTGAGAAGCGAAAGTATGAAGATGAAAACGGAAATTTTAAGCCAAAGTGGCAGGAAAGTTTTGCATTCATCGTTAGGGGAGGTAAACCTTTGTGTGTTACTCAGTCATTATAAAGCCATTAACTTGAACTGACATTATGAAACAAATCACAAAATTCTTTGTTTGCTTATCTACCTAAATTACAATTAGGGAAACAAGTTAACTGTGTTAAAATCATCACTAAATAGCCAGCAGACACTGTTTACAACGTTCAGTAAGGAAGTTGATACAATGGCTGAAGCTAGTTTTATTAAATCATGGAATATTGCTCGTGTTAAACGCCCATATTCTGATGGTGAATTTCTTAAGAAGAATATAGCTGAAGTTGTTGCAGTGTTAGATCTAAATAGCACAAAATTTCAGCGACTAATAACATAAACACAAGCTTCACGCCATACTACAGAGAGACGTATCTCCCAGATTCGTGCTGATGTTGCAGGCAAAATACAAAATGATTTAAAAAATTATCATGCATTCAGCTTAACCACTGACGAATCTACAGACATAGAAGACAGCCCACAACTGGCGGTATTTGTTCGTAATGTTTCATCTGATGTAACTGTGAAAGAAGAGATATTGATCTTAGTAGCACTAAAAGAAACAACTCGTGGTGTTGACATTAAAAATGCGCTTGACAGAGCCTTAACAAATGCTGATATTCCACTGGATAAACTCATCAGCGTTGCAACAGATGGACTACCCACAATGATGGGGAAATTACAGGATCAATTGTTATTATTAAATGTGATCCCGAATTTCCAGAGTTTCTCTCTGTACATTGCATTATTCATTGTGAACACCTGGCAGCCAATTACTTCAATTATGAATAGGTTATGAAATTTGTTCTTCAAATTATCAATTTCATACACTTAAATGGGAAGACTCACCAACAGTTCAAAAATTTATCGAGGAGCTGGAGCTTGAAGTTAAACCCAGTGATGTCCCTTTCCACTGCATTGTTTGGTGGCTGTCAACCAGCAATGTCTTAAATAGGTTTGTGGATCTGTTGGAACCTGTTATTACTTTTCTTGAAGAAAAGAAAAGATTCTATCCTCAATTGGGAAATGATGAATGGATGCAAGATCTAATGTTTCTTTCTGATATAATGAATCATCTTCAAACTCTCAACTTGACCTCCAGGGAAGGATAAGATTGTTTCTGATCTTACTCAGACAATTTTCAGCTTTCAGAATAAAATAAGACTTTTTCAAAGAGACATATTGTCAAGAAACGTCAGTTGTCTCCCCAATCTCAAAAGGAGAGTAAATACATTCCCTGATATTGAAATAAAAGACCACAAACTGGTAGAATACAAAGATAAATTACAAAGACTGCCTGATCATTTCTCACTCAGGTTTGAGGACTTGCAGAAGCTGAAGCCTTGTTTTGCCTATTTTGTAAATCCATTCATGGTTGATGTGATCAATGATGATTGTTCAATTCTCGAACCTCTGGTTACAGAATCATCTGCTGTGGAAATGTAACTAATAGAACTACAGGAGGACCTGGGTCTAAAGATGACCCATAAATCCCATTCTACAATTGAGTTTCAGAAACAAGTTTCAGAAATAAAATATCCTGAATTAAAGAAAACCAGTGAGCAACTCATCTCAATTTTCAGCACAATATACTTCTGTGAATCACTATACTCTGTAATGAAGTTTGGGAAGTCGAAGCATTATGCAATCCTTACAAATCCACACCTGGCGGAGCTAATTTGTACAGACAGCCTCAACAACATATCAGCCGGAATTTCAACGACTCACAACTAAGATGGAAACACACACGACCTCTATTAGCAGTAAATAGCCTGATAATTGTATCAATGTCTGTTTGTGTTGGAAAAATATTATGATAAGACTAAAATTTTGTAAAGTGGTATCTGATTAAAATATCTCTAATTTTATTGTTTTACATATTTTCCTTCATGTTTTAATCCGGATATTTACTAAGACAAATAAAAGTTATTAAAAATATATGTTTTTACCACTTTTATTTTTATTTTTGGCAGTCTCATTTAATATTAATGAAATATAAATTTGCATATTTTTCTCAGATGTTTCCATTGTTCGTTACTGTATGAAATTCGCTCAACATAGTTAAAACAATAATCAGCCAGAATTTTGAAAACATGTGGTACGTATATGTATACTTTGTGATTATTGAAACTAATACTAATTAACAGTTTAAAAACTACATTCATAAATAAATATTATTACGTATACATGTATTTATTAATATTTATATAAAATTTATGTAACAATATGTGCATGTAACAATAAAAAGATATGTGTAATATTTGTTCATGTCTTGTGGCTCTCAAACATCTGAAGTTTGTCGTATATGACTCTTACGTTAAGCAAGTTTGGCCACCCCTGATATCGTAGAGTTAGAGTCCTAAAATCCGGGTTTTAATTCCCCTCGGTGGACGTGGTGCAGATAACCCATTGTGCAGCATTGCATTAAACCACACAACAAGGAAACATCAAAAGACATACTCTTCCATATACAACTTATGTTCGTGAAAAGTGCATATGTTTAAAAATCAATAACAGAGAAACCAAAAAGCTGTATAACATTTCTACAACAGGGGCAATCTGGAAACCACTTTCTTCCTCATTACTAACATTTAATAGTTAGTTTTACCCTTGTACAGAAATATACATAGCAATGAACCTTACAACAAAAACAAAAAAATCGCAGTCCCTTCCATTACACGAATACATAACATCTCCCATGAACTGAGAATTCGTAGCCTTTGAAATCAAAGGGATGAAACTCAAATTTTAGCGTTAGAAGCCCTTAGGTTAAAATATTTTTTGGCAAAAAAGTATTGAAGTATATCGCTTTTTATTTCCCTTCACTTCTTGAAAATTTATTTCTGATGTATGAAATAGTAAAGAATGATGTGTTGTTGTAGACATATCAAGTCAACAGCGTACTAAACTTCGCTTAATCTAAAATAGTTATGTATATGAAAGACATATGCAATTGTATAAAACAAATGATGCGGATAAATCTCAGTGTGGTAAATTCCAGTACTTTCAGGAAACAACATTCAACTATATAGTTTGTTTGTTTGATGTTTAGCACAAAGCCACATAAGGGGCTAAGTGTGCTTTCCCTCCTTCAGGTATCGAAAGCACATATTTATCACTATAAGCTGCCAGACTTACCGCTGAGCTACCAGAACATTCACTTACAAGAAGATTGATTCATTTACTGTTCCAATGGACTTACACTTTTGGATTTCTTGTACATAATTCTCTAGAAATTACAATTAATCAAACTCTATATTAAGAAATATCGTCAATTGCATCACACCAAACATGCTCGCCCTTTCAGCTATGGGAGCGCTGTAACTATTCGTTAGTAAAAAAGTATCCTAAAAGTTAGTGGTTAGTGGTGATGACTATGTGTCTTTCTTCTAGTCATACACTGCTAAATTAGGGAAGACTAGTGCAGATAGCCCTCGTGTAGCTTTGCGCGAAATTCAAAACAAAAAACATTGTCATTTGTTTTATGGTTAATCAGTTTTCTTACTCACCAATGTTACTAGTAAAGTATTTGATCAAATCTTCGTTCGCTTAACAACGTCGTTGTGTTTACGTAGAAAAAAATCCAATTAATCCAAGTACCTTCATGAAATCATTTTAAGTATTGAGATTGATATGACCATAAAATACAATATAAAAGATTTAGTGGTTTAATTAGTTCTGAAAGAATAAAATAACAACAGTATAATACCTCGTGGATCGTAATAATTAGTTCGATACTAGATCTTGCAACTGATTCTTTGAGAAGTACAAAAACTCATAGTAAGAAAATGTAATTAGTTGTTGGTTGCATCTATTGTACAAAGATAAGCTACTTAATTAACAAGTAAATTAGCCTAGCAGGAACACTAAGAGAAACGGCAGCAGATGACATATATAATCATTAAAAGCATAAAACTCGATGAAATTTTGGGTTGTTGCTAATTTAGTGACAAAGCAACATAAATATCTATACGATTTCTTATTATCTGGTATGTCATGCTTGAGGTAACTTTCTTTTATACCCTGCAAAGGTAATTGTATTACTGTTGCATGAAAATTGTACTAATGTTTTATTAACTCTATTAAATGTATTAATGTGTTTTTTAGGGAGGTGTTTGCTAGCCTTGACTTCTTGTACAACTGCTCGATCTTTAACATATTACTTTCTGAGGAAATAACCTAATGAACAGAGGAAGCTTAGAGGACGTACTAGTGTTGTTAGGTCCAAGGTTCGTGCCGCGCTGCTACTGAACATGCTTTACATTTTCACGCAGTGATAGTCGGTCCTGTAGTTCGGTTCAAAACCGGAGAGTTCCTATGTGCTGATGGTAGCTGCATTTTCCTCTGATTAGAATAAAGAATTAGGAACGGTTGCGCATGAATTCTAGGGATCTCTGTATTGGCTGTTTAGCCTCTTTGTGTCACATGGTACCAATTCATTTGAAAATATCTATATCAACGTATTACTTCTGGTACAGGCAAGCAGCTATTGATGGATATTAATTATTTATTACCAGATTTATTTTAAAATAAAAAAAACAGAAGCTCAGATTTTTCGTACATTATTGCTTTTGAAATTGGTAAATGTAAACTATGAGAAGTTTGAAGGAAAACGTCATTTTTTTATAATATTACAAAATTTTAAACAGTGACGTCATGGCTTTAGAGGGGGAAATGTGTGTCTAAGGTATATTAACTTTAATGACTCATGATATCAGTATAACATATAAGCTTAAGAAGCGTTGATAAAAGAAACAAACTATATCCCAGCGCTTTCGAAAAGCGGACCTTTCTTCTGGGGAAGACTGGAAATGGTAGTGTAATGGAATGAGTGATATATAAAGAGACTTGAGCGACGTCATGAAAGTTATATGGTTTTCCCGGAAATGTTTGTTTGTTTGTTTATTTTTGAATTTCGCACAAAGCTACTCGAGGGCTATCTGTGCTAGCCGTCCCTAATTTAGCAGTGTAAGACGAGAGGGAAGACAGCTAATCATCACCACCCACCGCCAACTCTTGGGCTACTCTTTTTACCAACGAATAGTGGGATTGACTGTCACATTATAACGCCCCCACGGCTGAAAGGTAAAGCATGTTTGGCGCGACCGGAATGCGAACCCACAACCCTCAGATTACGAGTCGCACGCCTTAACCTGCTTGGCCATGTCGGGTCGCCACGAAATGTATAGTATGTTATTTTCTATAAACTGTAGTAAGTGTTTAATTTTCAGTAAAATGATCGGCAACGAAAGCGTTATGTGAAAAGTATTAGAGATATTTTACTTTAGAAATGGTTAAAAAAAGAAATAAATAAAACTATATTTAAGTGTTTAAGTAAAATAGAGGTGGCACCTGTAGACTGATTGAAAAAGAGATATTAAGCTAATTAACTTATACATGTAGGTATCAAGAATTATCTTTAATAAATAGTAAAGTTTAGAAAAATTAGGGTTCGCACTAAATGAAAAATATAAACAAAAATAAAAATAATTTCTTTGGCTGAGATGAAACAAATGATCGAAGATCACTAATTTCAAAATCTAAGTTGATCCCGAAAGGTCGAAGAGTGTTTATATTAGCGATCCAATAAATTTTGTTTTAATCTCTATTAGCTTTGGTTTTTAATCTTGTTTCAATGCCGACAAGAGTAACAATGTCAATGGAATGATTGGATTGGTTAAAGTGTCGAGCAACAGAGAGATATTTTTCGGTGTTAATGGAAGGTTTATACTTGTTGAAACGTTCTATGTTGGTGAATGTACTTTCTAAAGTGTATATGGTAAATGTGATTTCTTTGAAAATTTTAAAGTTTCTTTGGTTGGGCTTGTCAAAAAGAAAAATGAATTAGTAGTTTTCATGAACTTGTAGGTTTGACAATAAGCTTTATTTCATGGATGAAAACTAGTTTTGGTAGGATGTAATTCACTTCAGGGTAAATACGGATATCTTTTAGATCTTTGCTTTTTCGGAAGGAGACAAGGGTAACTTCAGTAAATATTTGTTTAAGGCTATCGTTAAGTTGTAATGGTGAAAATGTTCTTTTGGAATTCTTGAAACGTTTTTGAGGGATAGGTAATAATAAGAATAATCCTATTTGAAAGTTTAGTATTACTTTGCTTAGGATGTTTTTCCATTAAGTGTTGTTAGCCTTTCCAATCTGTCTATCGATTTTGGTATCTTAATATCCTTTTTGTAATATGGTTTCTTTTAAATTCTTGGTGTGGCGTTTGCTGTATTATTGCATCACGTTACTAGACCTTTAAAGTTTTTCTCGTTGTTTTGATTGAGTATCAGCATCTTAATATCTCGCAGGTTTAGTGTCTACTAGGCCTCGATCAGGCTATAAATAAACGTAAAAAATGTAGTTCTAGCTAATTAGATAGAGTTAGATAATCAGAACTAGATTGCATAATTGTGTGTTTAGTCATAAAGAGAGTATAATGACGGCTTTTGAAGTGAAAGTATCACAGATGAAATTGTATTAACAGAGTAGAGAGAAATAATTTGTCTTGTCATTTGTGTTCTAAAGAAACTGAACCCGACCGTTTAGACTGATATAAAGAAACGATTAATTAAAGATCACAATACAACTGTAGTAAACAAAAATGTAACGAACATTTGTTTATACGATTAACTTATTTTAGCACATGATTTTAAAACAAGCAGGCTGTGTGCTGTTTGTTTATTGTTAAAATTTATCGTAAGCAAGTCACAGACACCTACTGTAAAAATTTCGGCACATTCATAAAACCTAAAACCCACCACATACAACACTGCGTTTAAATTCAAACTATCAAAGAGAAAGTGTTGTAAGATATTTCTTGTAATGTGAATGAAGAAAGTATATTACCAGTGAGACTGATGTATAAATGTTAATAAAAAATGTTAAAGACTCTAGCAGCTAAATCAATTGGTCAAATTTTTCTACATGAAAATTGTACTAAATAGTATGTTTATTCTTATTGCAAACCATCTGTTGTGTCCACCGAGGAAAATCGATCCCTTGATTTTAGCTCTGTAAATCTGAAGACTTGCTGCTAACTCACAGGAGGACAATACGTAAGAACTGCTTTACTGGTATAATGTGATTAATTTTATGGGACCAGAACCAGAAGACTTTAAAACCTTGGATAAAAATAATCTTACGGCAAACTCAATCGATGAATTATGATTATAATCCAAAAATCTTATCGTAACGTAATATAACACAATTACATATTGCAGACGTTTTTTTCTAAATATCCGGATATGAGTAAAAGAAACCCACAAAATCATTGTATTAACAACAGAGTGAAAAATTCATTTTTAGATCGATATTCGATATTTAGAAATAATTATTTGGATAAAACGTGAATTCAGAACCAGTTGTATCTTAGTTTCGATCTTTATTCAAGCCTCTCAAGACAGACCTGAAAATAACCACACTTAGACGAAATGAAAGATGATGCATTTTCCCAGGAGAGACAATAAAGTTTAGTTTAAATGATTGCATGAAGTACAGAAACATTTTTCTTTCAAACAATTTTCTCTTTTCGCTAGTGCTTGAGATTAAGACAGTATTTTTTTTTTTATAACCACCCTTGGCATTAGTTTCACTCAGCATTAGAACATCGGGAAAAAAGAAGTTATCTATAGTCAAAAGTTCATTTCCCTTGCGGATAGTGAAAACAAAACTATACATATACATCTTACACTAATATTCCTTCTAGAATGGCTAATGACCATGAGAATAAGCCTCATTCGAATGCTGAACGGGGAAAGAAGCATAGCATGGATTATTCGTGGTTTGGAGAGACAAAGAAAACTGAAATCCCGTGAGTATTTTGTTGAGGTTCTATCACATGTAGGAAATTGTCTCAGAGAGTCCCATTCCTGTCCGCCTGGAGAAACATGGCTTTTGGAAGTGTGATCTCTAGTATTCCTCATCTTATCTTGCCCTTAGGGAAGCGTGGTTGGTTATGGTTACGACATGTAATGGTCAACCGATGGCCCATTTCTCAGAAAATACGCATACTGCCAGAACTCGAGAAAGACGGATATGCGTTTTTGCACACAGGATTTAAACACAAATCTCTTACATAGATAGTCCAATCTCTATTTCATTTTAATGCAAAACGTGACTTTGATGGTGGCTTTTGTTTGTTCGCTTTGACATTACAGTGAATGGCCTTCCTTACCGGACTTAGACGTTGAATATAACTTCGCTTCGTACAATGCGTTGATGTAGAAGTTACGAAACGCGTTTTGTCCTGGAAAAACATTTCAACGTTTTCAATACATTTAGCTTTACTGCATATTTGAAGAGCAGCAAGAGAGTTATCGTAAGTTGAACGGTTCGAAAAACGTTTGTTATTTTTCTTCTTTTTATAGAAAGAGAAGAAATGGAATAATAAATAAGTATTTATCAACGTTATCTTAGTCAATTCAATCAACTATTTTCCTTTTACCTTCATAAATTAGATATTTCAATTTTAGTGAAGCATCACATTAGAGCTTGTGTTTTCTAAAGATATTCACAAGAAAATTTTGTCAGCGAGTTTTATACTCTTTCAACTTGAGAAAATAAAACATAGTAAAGTTTCAATACATATTTTACCAGACAGACGTCCAATTAGAAAGTTACATAAAACTCCATTGGGTGAGATATATTGCATGAGCACAGTTTAAGTGATGGAAGAGGATATAGTTCGAACCCTATTCAATTGAGCACAGTATTCGTTTTGTTTTTAAGTGCATACATATATGTTTCATGTTATATTCATAACAGAGACATGACTTCACTGAATCCAATTTACATGTCCATCAAATAAAATTAACATAAGCAGCTTACTCACACAGAAAGAAGAAAAATGGGTGTTCCTTACGGTATTAGTTTCCTGCTATTTAATTTATTACATACATGGTGTAATTTCCTGCCAAATCAGTGTTTTCATCAAATCATTTCGATGAGATTTATTTCTGTTCTCTCTCTCTATTTGTTATTCGTACGTGTAAACAGGTAACATGGTAACTATTAACTGTTCTTTTATTTTTTCTAAAACTATGAAAGTAGGCCCAACTGATCGAATTGTAAAGTTTATGGAACTCCTAGTTTTTTCATTCATTATACAGTAATCACAATTAACTTAGATGTGTAAATCATGTCATAACTTTGCGCCTACATTATTATTCGATATTATACAATAACAGTCAGTTTTGTTTTAGGAATGCCATTACACCCAAATTAGATGGTATTTGATCTAATTTTTCATGGTAATTCCTCTTAAATTAAAATGTGTAATATGTTTCACTCATTGCGTATAGAACATAAAAATATTAATCTTCGAAAACACTGAATAACAGTCTGCTTTTGCTTTAATTGTGTTGCCGAATACCCAGTTTCACAAAAGCGTGGTACAATCAGTAACGTGGAGGTTTTTGTTTTATTTTCTATCCTCGATGAATGGAAGACCCTTTTGTAGAAACCGCGGTTTCATTTATTTATTTAAAAGCAAAGCTACAAAATGAACTACCTACATTGTTTTCCACGGGGTTCAAATGCAGAATTTTAGAATTATAAGTCTTCAAGTTATTCGTTGGGCCACCAGCTACATAAAAATAATTTTAATTTGGCACTTAAACCTTATTGAAAAATTTTAATCGCTTTTCGAAATATATAGACCATATATATATATATATATATAGTTTGTCACATCGGCATGGTCAGGTGGTTAAGGCATTCGACTTGTTATCCGAGGGTCGCTGGTTCGAATCCCCGTCACACCCAACATACTCGCCCTTTCAGCCGTGGGAGCGTTATAATGTATCGATCAATCACACTTTTCGCTGGTAAAAGTAGCCCAAGAGTTGGCGGTGGGTGATGATGACTGGGGCTGATTTCCCTCTAGTCCTACACTGGTAACTTAGGGACGGCTAGCGCAGATAGCATTCGTGAAGTTATGCGGGAAATTCAAAACAAACAAACAAACACATTGTGAAAGTAAGGTACTGAAACAATACCAATTATTTTAAAAAGTAAGATAATAAAGTTGCGTGCTAACTTGTTACCGGATATAAACCTGAAGACCTAAACGTAGTTTTTCCGATTTAACACTTGAATAAAAAGTCACTCTAAACTTCTATTCGCCAGACCAGAATACTAATAAAACAGACTTCTTCTTGCACACCACCAAAAATGATTAACAATTTGTTCCAAATCTACATATTTTTCCAAGGTAGAAAATTTATCTTAAATTAGTCCGTCTTTAAACTTTCACACTTAAGAAAACTGTACTTGATTTTTTATAATAGTTACAAACTTTTATTGTTATATTTTCTTTTCTAAGTGTTCATTATTGTTATTATTATTCATGAAAGATGTATACATTACATATATTATTTAAAATTTAATTTACCCATTAATATGGGTTGGGTCACTTAAAAATCAAGTTTCAATAAAATTCGCTTGATGGTTTTCAGTATTCGCTCAAAGATACAGAATGGTTATTATCAGTACAAGTTGTCCCTAATTTTGAACTGATAAAAAAGAAAGATTGTTTGTTTTAGAATTTCGCGCAAAGCTACTCGAGGGCTATCTGCGCTATCCGTCCCTAATTTAGCAATGTAAGACTAGAAGGAAGGCAGCTAGTCATCAACACCCACCGCCATCTCTTGGGCTACTCTTTTACCAACGAATAGTGGGATTGACCGTAACATTATAACGCCCCCACGGCTGAAAGAGCGAGCATGTTTGGTGCGACCGCGATTCGAACCCGCGACCCTCAAATTGCGAGTCGAACGCCCTAACCCACCAGGCCATCCCGGGCCGTTTGAACCAATGCACATTATTTAAACCATTCATTAGTTTTGTTCTGTTTGTTTGCTTGTTTTTGAATCTTGCGAAAAGCTACACAAGAGGTATCTGCGCTAGCTATCCATAATTTATCAGTTTATGACTAGAAGGAAAGCAGCTAGTCATCACCACCTACCGCCATCTCTTGGGCTACTCTTTTACCAACGAATAGTTGGATTGACCGTCACATTATAACGCCCCCACAGCTGAAAGGGCGAGGATGTTTGGTGTGACGGGAATTCGAACCCGTGACCTTCGGATTACGAGCAGTGTGCCTTAACCACCTGGCCATGCTGGGTCCATTAGTTTGGTAATGAAAGTTAAACAGGTGAAACATTGGAGTTCGAATATTTTATGGTCAGATGATGCAGTGGGAGAAACTGATTTATTTTTCTATTTACGGCAAAGCTACTAAGGTCGTTCGTAATTTTAAATTACATACCAAATGGGACGCATCCACTTATCAGCTCCTTACCGTCCACACTAAGGGATAGATTTCGCCCTTGTAAAGCATTTACAATTTTAAAATGCGGAGAATATTTTGAGGTATCACAAGGATTAAAACCTGACTCATCGGCTCCGTCAACCAGAACTCTATCATAGGGTTGACTTGCGTTCGTGATTAAGTAAGCGAAACGTTGTAATTTAACAGTCCTACCATCTGTTAATGTAATAATTGGGTACATTAAGCATAACTTTGAAATTGCACATTATTTTATGTAAGAGAAGAATCATCTCATGTTATTTGAAGCGTTGTTTTTTTCAGTTAAGCGCGTTTACGAATAAGGCAAGTTTAAAAATAAGAGACATTTGAGCTCGTATTGTTATTGATAATTGTTTAAAAAAATTGAAATTTACCAGCATTTCTACAGATAGTTTTAATGGTTCTGTTAAAAAGGAGATAAGGCTGTTACGTGAAGGATGGTGGAACCACCTGATGTATTTCTGTAATTCGCAAGTTGGCAAGAAATTTAGACAGAAAAATGTATTTTGAACTAAGTTTAAGATTGCACTAATATGTTAAATGAACGAGACTTACGAATTAGGTTAAAAAAAGCTTTCTTGGGCTTATCATCCCCAATCTCTTTCGATTAGCTCCTTACCACGTTAATAATTCTTTGTAATGGAGCATATTTACTTAAAGAGATGTAAATACATGCTAGAATGGACCCGATAATTTAAACCGTAAAACTGCATTTCGAGATTTGCGTTACATGTGAACTAATGAAATAACAGGCTAAAAATAAACAGGCTAATAAAGAGAATAGGTTTTTATTGGGACAGTTTGGACAGCATGAACCATCCCATCACTCAAAGGCTGACCACAAGGACGTGCTTACTGATTACCCAAAGTCACCACATTAGACATCCGCCATAGCTGTAAAAATACAAATCCTCCCTTCAATTACATAAACTTTTTTTAGATTTGTAATTGGCATGTTTTTGTTGTTGTAGTTCCTGATGGTAGTTACCATTACCCCAACTCTAAGTATGGTTGGCTAACTTCAATCCAATCATTTCTTTAATAAACCTAAATCCCTTTCTAGTTTATCTTTTTTTCAGGCTTTCTTTCTTGCTTCTAATGGGAATTCGTTTCCTTAAACATGTTATCCATATATAGCAATAAAACACGGTTCCATTATTTAATTATATTTCTGCTTGAATAAGTAAGACTTTTTTTTTCAGCAACTGGATCACAGGGTCTCGTAGACTTATGGCTTTTATAAAAGACCTAACTAAATCAATTATGGTTCTTCCAATATTGTTTATGTGAGATTATAACATATATTAAAATACTGGTTAATTCAAATATGCTTATTGTTCTGTGCCATGGCCTTGTGTTTTACCTTAGTTTTATTTGCAAACAAAAAAAATCAAGAATTTTAATATTAGTTTGTGTGTCTGTGTGTGTTTTCTTACAATAAAGTCACATCTGAATATCATGACGGTATAACACTACTTCCTTGTCAACATACGATATAATGTTTTCTGGGATCAACACACGAAGTATGGGAGTCACTAGTTAGTTATTCTTTGTCCTGAAATAAATAAAAATATATATAAGTAACCTAGAACATTTTAAACAAAGCTAGTAAAGTGAACAACAATTACATTTGTTAAAACTTATATTATAGTCACTAAAATTCACAAATTGTTAGCAAAATAGTAATTATTTTTACAAACCAGGAATGCTTATTTTGATCAGAACTAAAACCATATACCTGCTTGGTACTAACAGAATAAATGAAATGTTACTTAAAGAATAGCCCCCCCCCAGTGGCTCAGCGGTATGTCTGCGGACTTACAACGCTAAAAACCGCGTTTCGATACCTGTGGTGGGCAGAGCAGAGATAGCCCATTGTGTAGCTTTGTGCTTAATTCAAAACAACAACAACAACATTTTAAAGAACAATGTTTTCTGCAATTAAGCCCATGTTTCACAGCAAACAAAACAATAAAACTCTAATATTATTGAATTAGGACTTACAGTTTTCAATGAAAAGGCAGGGGTCTTACCAAGGAAGTAATAAAACCATACTGCAGATAATAGCAGCATCTCGACAAATAAAAATCCATATTTTATGATATAAAAATACAATTTAAAGGACGACACAAGAGATGTATCTTAACACGTCAAGGTACTTTTGAAACATAATTTATAACATACAATACAAATTACTGGTCTGCATTATTGGTGTCTCTTAACATATCAGTATCCTCATCTACGCAGTAACAACTTTAAGCATAATTTAAAATTATTAGTTACAGTAATTCATGTAAATAATAAATCCAAAACAAATATGTGAATCATTTTATAAATCTAAAAGGTATTCTGCGTATTGTATGATGAGATAAGATATAAAAAACTTTAAAACTGCTGTACTATTGCAAAGTGCTTAGTAAATTTAACTAGAAAAGTTTCTAAATAAATAGTAATATAAACCTAGTGTAATAACAAAATTGAAAGTGAATTAATACTCTACATTCACACTCTACGATATGGTAGCTTGTTCTTTAGCACTCATGTTACTCTATAGTTATTACAAATATAAGTGAAAATAATTAAATATACATTTGTTACGTATCATAATTTATCTTGAACAAGTAAAAATACTAACGGCCGAAGATAATTCACTGAAGTTAAACGGTTTGTAATGTTCGAAGTCTATAGACGTTCCTTGTCAAATATCTGTTGTTTCTGATTAATAAAAGTTAATCAAAGCTATAGCTTCCGAGGTTGATAGTATGCCAGCTATAGAAACCAAAATATATGCTGCTTCTTGGTGAGTGGCGTTGGTTACATTTATACGTGTGAGGAGAGTTTCTAGACTTTTCATCTGCGCTACAATATAGAGGATACACTAGTATTGACGTACATACGTATGTTCTTGATTCTTATAGTATAGTTATATACGTTTTGAATATAAATTTAAGTTAAACAAATATCGATATTAAAATAGATTTATGATAGTAAATCCGTCACGATAATACATTATTTTTATAAACAAATTTGTATTATATATACTCTTAAATATTTTTGACTTGTGTAATAATTTATATATTATTTTAGTTGTCAGTTTTTATTATAAATCCATACTTACCACAGTTCTTCAAGATTCTAAAGTTCTGTCATTTTGATTCAGTATTGAACCTTTGCTTTCTCTGATATCATATCGTTCTATTCTGTGTCAACGAACTCTTTACGATCTTTATCAAAAATTTAAAGTGAAGTTTTGAGTCAATAATTAAATGTTCGTATGTGAAAAACTGTTTCTAGCAATCAATAATTTTGTAACATAAAATTGAAAGTTAACACGATTTTCAAGATTGAAAACTGGAAAAATAATTAATTATAGTTTTTATTACAAGTAACAAATGAAGAATTAAAAGCACTATTCTACTCATTCCTTAAGGACCCTTACAGATTGTTTGTTTGTTTTGAATTTCGCGCAAAGCTACGCGAGGGCTATCTGCGCACCTTACAGCTAATGATGTTTTTGTTTGTATATTTGAGTTCAAATAATTACATTTTGAATATTGCAAGAACTGATTCTTTGTCTTAACACTAACAATACTAAGAACATTTATAATCAACGTAATGACATTTTTATCCAATATTGGTAAGGTTGTGTGAACCTGCTAAGAGATTTAACATAAAATTATGAATGTCTTTAGTTTAAAATGAGAATTAAACTATTCCAAGTTCTGTTCTCTTTTAGTACCTTGTTACTGTTAGTGATTATATTAAACTACTTAACCTTCCAGTTTTATACTAGAAATAGTAATAATACTAGTAATATAAGAAACAGTCTAATGTTCAAACACAACACCAACATAATTTATAAAATACAATCCAACAACTGCTACGACTTCTATATTGAAGAAACAAGCAGAAAAATGAAAACCAGATTCAAAGAACAATAAAAACAAAACACCTTCACACGTTTTTGAACACTGCAAATCAAATAAACACAACATAACCATAGAAAACACCCAGATACTAACTAAGTAGGGAAACAAATATAAACAAACGTAAAATCAAAGAATCCCTGCTTATACAACAACTAAAACCAAATTTAAACCAATATAAAGGATCACCTTTATACCTATACTAATTTTAATGACCTAACACCGAACTGCAACGCCTCCTACAATCCCGTACCCATTTACACTCTCGTTCCCAAGACATATGCCTGGCAACGGTCAGTTACAAACTCTCTCTTTGTTAACCTGAAGATGACCTAAGAAGGTCGAAACGTTGTTTTGTACTTTATTTTAATTAAAGTTTCAACACCCTTATCAGCAGTTTTGAGAATACATTTTTACTTCAAGTGGGTTTCTCGTTATCATGAATGATGTTATGGTTATTGGTGTAAGAATATATGCAGTGATAGAAAAACATTGTTTTAAGTTACTTACCTAAACATTCAAGCTGCTTTGACTAAAAGTAAGCTATACTGTTTCTGTTTCCTCATCTTTCAAATATTTTAAGGATTCTTTATACGAAATTACTTTTTATTGTTGTCAATTTTCAGCAAACACTCCTTGACCGTAGCTTCTATTTTCACGGCGTTTGGTGAAGACCGTTCTCATACGGGATATTTACGTATGTGTGTGTATTACAGTCGAACCTTTCACAAAGTGCTTTTAGTTTCTTTTAATAAAAATATATAGTTTTAAATAATTATATTTATATTTCTAAGCAGCATACCTAAAATAAATAATAATTTGTAAAATATAAGTTTTCGCACAAACAGTTATTGACGTCACAGCATCCATTCATGTAGTCACAGAAGAATAACGATTTTGTTGCATTTTTGTGATCCTTAACAACATGGTGTGTTCGGAATTTCGCGCAAAGTTACACGAAGGCTATCTGCTCCACCTGTCCCTAATTTATCAGTGAATGGCAGCTCAGCTAGTCATCACCACCCACCACTGACTATTGGGCTACTCTTTTACCAACGCGTAATGGGATGGACCGCGCATTATAACGCCTTCACGGCTTAGAGGGCGATCATATTTGGTGTGAAGGGGATTCAAACCCTCGACCTTCAGACCGCAAGTCAAGCTTCCTAATATCCTGGCCATTCCAGGCCGATAATATGCGTCAGCCCAAATAAATATAACCTACTGATATGTTGAAACATTTTTCGAACAAACTCATTTCTGAAAACCACTGAAAAAATAAAACAAATATAAAAGTAATTACACTGTTACTAACAGATATGGCCAGGTGACTAAGTCACTCGACTCGTAATCCACGGGTTCGAATCCCCGTCACACCAAACATTCTCGCCCTTTCAGCCGTGGGGGCGTTATAACGTGACAGTCAATCCCACTATTCGTTGGTAAAAGAGTAGCCCAAGAATTGGCGGTCGCTGGTGATGACTAGCTGCCTTCCCTCTAGTCTTACACTGCTAAATTAGGGACGGCTAGCGCAGATAGCTCTCGTGTAGTTTTTCGAGAAATTCGAAACAAACTAACAGATATTAGGCGAAACACGTTTCTGAAAATTACTGAAAAACTAAAAATAATATAAAAATAAGTATTTTATACATTCGTATCTATTATTTTCGACAAACGTGAATTATATACATTTTTTAATTTAATTCATTGTGGTAAAATTTGTACCAACATACCCAGAATTTTACAATAATTAATAGATAATGAAAAATTTATCTACTGCATTTCAATTAACCAAATATTTTGAAATCTATTTATAAATGTATATCATATAACATTTCGGAAGTAAATTCAAACAAATAAGAGTTATATAATTCCCAGTGGATAAGAGTAAAAAGGGAAAAAATTCAATTTACTAAAAATACTTCATTTCAACTGATTAAAATGTGGTAAATGTACTCCTTTCGAAGGAACAGCTCACACTCACATGCTATATTCACGACTTTAAGACGAGTTAATACACTGTTTCTCATATATACTCATTTTCAAAGCTTATATTCATTTGAACATAAGACGTACGTAATTCACAAAATGCTGCCAAATCAAATATTTGTTCAAGTACTTAAATTTGGAATCTCTAATCAGTTTCACCTACAATTGAACCACTTGTTAGCAGTATATATTGGTATATGTTAGTTCTTCCCGTGCTATTATGTAGTAATGATGCAAACACATTCCAAACATTCACTTCTTTTTGTTGAAAATGTATCCTTACTCTTTTGCTAATTGCTGTTTCTAATAGTGTTTTGATAAACATAGGAAGGTTACATTTATAACCCGTTCGACTCGTAATCTGAGGATCGTGGGTTCGAATCACGGTCGCACCAAACATGTTCGCCCTTTCAGCTGTGGGGGCGTTATAATGTGACGGTCAATCCCAATATTCGTTGGTAAAAGAGTAGCCCGACAGTTGGCGGTGGGTGGTGATGACTAGCTGCCTTCCCTCTAGTCTTATAGTTCTAAATTAGGGACGGCTAGCGCAGATAGGCCTCGAGTAGTTTTGCGCGAAATTCAAAAAACAAAACAAAAACAAACATTTATAACCAAGTACTAAATACAATGAACTTTCAAATGTAATATTATTTGGTAAGTTCTGTTTCACCCTGTACTTGAGAAATACCAAAGTTTTGTAAATAAAACAAACAAACATCGAGAGATAATGATTCTCCGTAACTATGTCATCTCAGTGAAATTGGTTGACACCATTGTTTTAGTTCTTGAGTTGTAATGTAATAAAAAAAGCAAAATAATTTTTTGTTTATGATATTTACAGGCATTCTCAGAATATGGATATTGTTATAAAAGGAAATACCGTATGGTATTGTACATTTCTGATGACTTATTGAGGATATATTTAAAATATTATTTTGATGAACAATCCGAGCCATACTGACATAGATGATATAACGTCTAAGCTTGTTGCCCAGCGGTTTGTTTCTGGAGAATTCGATGTACTTAAGTATTCAAGCGGATCAAATATCACGAGTTTTCTGATTTTATGACAAGAATATAAGAAATAATTTTATATTCAATAAAGTGCAAGTTAAAGGTAGGTTATAAGATCAAATATGTAGTGCATAAAAGATGTTGATTGTTTAGATTTAAGCGCATGGTTAGTTTAGATGTTAAAATAACTTATGAGTTACAGCTGTAACTTGTAATTTAATCAGTAAGTAAATTTAAAACGAAACTATTAAAAACAGCTCTGTTACACCGTTCTTTTGTGCAAGTCCTATAAGTATTTCATCTCTCATTTTTGCAAGCCTCATATTTAGTGTTCTCGGCTGAAGTTTTCTGAAAATTTAAGTGCCTAATTTTGACACAATAATTACAAAAAAAATTATGTCCGTCATGACAACGTTACCATCAGTTTTGCGCACTTGTAAAAAATACAAAAATTTGAATATGTAACTAAAATCCAGCTTCACATTATCGTGTGTATCTTTTAATGTTAATGTTTCGTCACCCGATGAACTGCACTATTTATCCATAGGTTCATCAACATAAGAGCTAAAGTTAAAAGTTTCTTTGTTGTTAAGCGCAAAGCTGCAGCGTGGGCTATCTGCGCTCTGCCCACCACGGGTAACAAAACTTCCTAACTTATTCCTGAGCGATTGGAGACAAGGGGATAAAAAACATTAATAACTTACCATTAGAAATATGTAAGACAATTACTCCCAGTTATCATCCATAAATGTACCTTGAACAAAATGTATGAACTTCATATTCAAAACGTATAAAATAAAATTTTTAGTAACAAACCTATTAAATGGAGAACGAAAATTGAATAAAAATGTAAAAAGACTCTTGTTTGTCATATAAAATTCTACCAGAATTAGATTTTTAATAAAAATGCAAAACCTATGTTATTATAGAGAGTGTAAAAAATGAACTTCATTAATACATAGATACTGTCATTCTTTGAAAACTATGAGAGAAATAACTGGTTAAATTAAGGCAAATAAGGTTACGTCAGTTTTCATTAACAATTCAACATTAAATTTATACTGTTAAAGTAAGCCACGTTTTCATTACCAACAAAGGTAACAGATAAATACCAACTCTGATTGTTATTACCGTAAGCTATTCGTTCATTTCTCCAGAAATACAACTTTATCATTTTCCGGTTGGTTGTTGTTTGCAACTTTATCATTTTCCGGTTGGTTGTTGTTTTGTTCGTACAAATGTTTCTACACAGCAGACAGGTTTATTTTCCACATAGACCAAAATTTTTTGTATCAGGTATTGCAACTTAAGAAGTTTGTAACTTTGATGAATGATTCTTTTGTTATATAAAATATACAGAAACAGTTATTACTCTCTTATTCTTTTTTATTATTACTCATCTTACTTCTTACTTAGTGTATGACTTTTGTTCCGAATGATTCGGAATATCCCGGAAGTTGGAATATCAAACACTAAATTATTAAAAGAACACGGTTCTTTATTCGACGATCCAGACGTTCAGTGTACACATATATCTTTATAAATATTGTACTTGGAACACAAAGTAAATAAAATAGAGAGTTGTATCTTACAATTCCGTAATTAAGTCATATTTCTTTGGTAATAACGTCCGTGGGGTTTATTCACTTCATAATGTTTTTTTACTAGAAATACGTAGAACTCAGAAAAAGGACTTCTTTAAGGTTTTCTGTTAAGAATATCTTATACTGATTACGTTATACATACTGTTTGCTGGCAAAAAGCTAATTCAGAGAGCGCTTGAGTAGAAACAGCAGAAATAAACAGTTTTCAAAATATATCAATTTTATCAATGACTTAAATAGCTGCATCATATAAAACAATAAAAACCCCATAATCCCACTGCCGGCGAAAGGTGGATCTTTCTTCCTCAGGGCAAATTTTTAAATGTTTTTTTCTTGCACCTTAAATAGCCGTTTTTTTGCTTTGTAGTGAAAGATTTTATGGGTTTATTCTTCAGACGTGCGTGAAGTGAACTCTAACCTGCGATGACGGACTGACGGTTGGCTGATGCTTTACGTACACACAAACATCTCTGTACGTCTTACTATTTCTTTCCCATACGCTGTCATGAATTCTCCTTTTTGCCGTCGCTTGTCAAAATTCAACACTCTTACCTAGGCTCTTTCTGAGAATGACAAGAAAATTTGCAGCATCGGCTCTAATTTCAGCACGAACATTGATCGAGTAGCATATTAAAGGACGGGCCTAACTATCTAGCTTTTAAGAGCTCGCTTCAACAGTCGTTTTTTGTTACTGCACAAGTTGAGAGTAAGATCTTCTGTTACGTGTGTTATGATCATGTTAAACTTACATGTTTTAGGAACAGAGGAATTAGACAGAAGTTTTATTCATGCTATGTATAATGGCTTGTTTGAAAATGAATATTCATGACTTCTGATACTTCCTGAATTGTCTTGTTTTTCTGGTCATTCTCTCCGTCTCTCTTCCCTCTCTTTGTTTTCTTTAACACTTATGTTTCATATATTTCAAATAATAGTTTATTTTCGATTTTTTTTCGGGGAGCTTTTAAAGAAAAGTACACCTACATAAGACTGCAAGGGAGTTTTCACTTATGGTTATATACGTAAATTTTCTTTTACAGTGTACACTAAGCACTAGCGTGGGTAAAGCTCCAAGTATTGCTTGTTGGCATGAGACCCTAAAAGAGATCACCAGTAAGGTTTCGAAACTTTCCACATTGATCTCTACTATGATATTGAAACGCTTGGAGAAGCATTGCGTGATGGTACGATGTTCCCTTTCATGTTTATAGACAGAATGATAATGTTAGGATTATAAAGGGGCGACTTTCAATGTTCCAGGCATGAATCACTGCCTCGATTGGCTATCACGCACTTTCTCATGTAAAAATAATTTACCACATTTATATATTTCCGCGAAAAAACACTTCAGATATATATTAATCATAAGTATGTTCGGGTTTGATTTTATTGTGAGTTGTCTTGTTTAACGAGTATACATTGATAATTCTGCTCTATACGTAAAATATAACATTTTTGTTGCATATACATCCCAGTATCATCAAGTTACTTTAGGCACAAATATTTCGAAATTTTAAGGGAAATCAGTATCATCAAAAGAGATCCCAAACTAAAATCTTGCTAATATTTTGAATTACTAAAAAATAAAGCTCATTTTAATTAGTTTAAGTGTTAAAACTGAAACCGTTTCTATCAACAGGAAGCTCAACATAAGCAAACTTTTTGGACGTTCTGAGTAGTAGGTGTGATCGAGTGTATTAGCTCAGTGCATTGTGAATCCGAAAGTTCATGCTCTCGTCCTATGGCCGCAAATTCGCGCTTCACACTTTGAGTGCTTGGACACTTTATAAGAGTAATGGTGAACTTATACTATTCGATTAGACTAGCCTAACAGTTGACGGTTGGTTCTGTTAACTATGTACCTGCCCTCCAATTTATCAGTTCAAAATTAGAACCAGCTATCGCAGATAGTCATTTTTTGTAGCTTTGCTTTTTTGTTTTAGATAAATATATATTTAGAAATTTATGTAGCTTATAGTGTTAAATGTGTTTTGCGAAATTCCCTCCTATTCTCTAGATTTGTAAAAGATTTTCTAATGTAAGAATCTACAATGTACTATGTGTATATGTAGAATATATTAGGATTGCCAGTATTGTTGCCAACTGAACTTTCGAGAACCTTGTCTAAAGTTTATAAATCAAAGAGCCAAAAAACAGTTTTATATATTATTGTTGGTTTCCTAGATAAATCTCGGAAGCTATAACTGTGATAAAGGCTTATCACTCAAGAAACTGCAGATATTTCACTAGGAACCTTTATAGATTTCGAACATTATAAACCGCTTAAATTTACAGAATTAACTTTAACGTTAGTATTTCTACGAGGACATTAAATGTTTTCGTCGGTGAAAAATCAGCTTGTAAACAGCGTGAGGCCAGACATGTATAGAGAGCTAGCTAGCCGTTATTTATTTATTTACTGTAAACAAAATACGTATTCAAACCGAGTTCAAGCTCATATAAGATAAATATAATTATTACTCAGATCAAGAGGGAATTATTCACATGAGGGTGGTTTCCACAAGAAATCTCTGAAATTAGTCTGTTTGTGAAAATAAATAATTACACCTCTGTATAGTGTAACCTTTAATAGTAAAAAAGCATTATTAGTAAACAATTTTATTTTTACCAGTTTTATTTCTGTCCCAAACAAGTTTTTAGACAGAAATTTAAGTAAAGTTATTAAATTTATAGCAATGAAAACTGATACCAATATCAAAATAATACCAAATTTTTAGGAATTATTTTTAAAAATCTAAACAAATTATTAATCTTTTTATTAAAGTACAAATCTGTATAATAGAACATCTGTTGTGATCTTCGAAAGAATCAGACTCCAGATTTTAACATTATAAACTCACAAGCTCATCAGGCAAGCGAAACACGTAATAAGAAAAGAATATTTAAGTATCAAGTATTTTCTCACAAATATTCACGAGATGAGGAACAGTCATCCTTGAAAAAAAACAGTTACAAAAGTTATAGAGATGGAAATTAAAGCAATGAAAGGAAAATCAACTCAAATGATCTCGTATTTATGCAGAAAGACCTCTTTTCAGGAAGTTACGGAACTTGTTTATGTGTGTTATCAAAGCAGTAACTCTACAGAAATTTTGCGTTACTTCCTGTACATGCGATTTTTGCCGGTTTTATACACTTATTTGGTTATAGAAGTATCAAAGAGGTACGGCAATTTTTGATATACAGTCGTGGAAATGAAAGTTATTTTTCACTTTAATCTGTAAACGGTATACCTATCTCAAGTGTTCCTAGCAACAAATTATACTTTATGAAATTTAATCAGTGATGACGAGAAAACCCACTTGTAGAGGAATATATATGTAAAAATAGCCGGTTTGGGTTGAGAAAATTTTTATGTAGAGGAGCGAACATCGTTTGTGAACCTGTCGATGACCGTAAAAGGTCGAAACGTTGTTCGCACCTACCTCTACATAAAAATTTTTCTCAACCCAAACCAGCCATTTTTATATATATATTTATGAAATTTAATTGTTTTTGTTTACAGAATGAAAACTTATACCCATTCACGCAATTACCATATCATTGTTTAATAACTTAATGTTTTAAATAATTTTCAAGCTTTTTTTTAATTTCGCGCAGAGATACACAAGGGCTACCTGCGCTAGCCGTCCCTAATTTTGCAATGTAAGACTAGAGAGAAGGAAGCTAGTCATCACCACCCATCGCAAATTCATGGGATACTCCTTTACCAACGAATAGTGGGATCGACCGTCATATTATATCGCCCCCACGGCTGAAAGGGCGAGCATGTTTGGTGCGACGGGGATTCGAACCCGTGACCCTCATATTATGAGTCTAGTGCCTTAACTCACCTGGTCATGCCGGACTAATTCTGAAGCAAGCTCACGCCTACAACTGGATATTATTGATTTTTTTTTTTCTAATTTAATCAAAGTTTGTTGACGAATGGGCAAATTATTCTTGAATTACAAATAGAAGTTTAATTCATCAAGAAATATTATTTACGTGTAGCTGCACATTAATCGTTTCGCAGAAAGTGAATTAAAATATTTAATACACGCAATTCTAAATTTTCAGATATTTTCTTCGGTGGAATAAAATATTTAATACAGTAAAACGTTTTAATTAATAATAGTTTCATTTCCTAAAATTATGTGTATTGAAACTACGGTCGAACAAAAATTTAGCAGAGTTA
This sequence comes from Tachypleus tridentatus, assembly GCF_004210375.1. Lineage (NCBI taxonomy): Eukaryota > Metazoa > Arthropoda > Merostomata > Xiphosura > Limulidae > Tachypleus > Tachypleus tridentatus. The sequence continues at coordinate 101,794,152 of NC_134837.1, read as the reverse complement.
ATATTGTATTAACACAAGCAGACTTTTATTGTGTGTGAAACAATGTGCATGGAGTATGAATAAGTACAATATTAGAAGGTAAATGTATATTTAATGGGAAGAAGTGTTATTTATTGACGTCATATTTCTCAGATCGAGCCCCCCGCTAGTAAAGCGGTACGTCTACGGATTTACAACGCTAAAACCAAAGGTTCGATTACCCTCGGTGGGCTCAGCAGATTGCCTGATGTGGCTTTGCTATAAAAAAACACACACACTCTCTGATCGATGTATACGCGTATGAGTACTGTGGCTGATTCTTATATTTTCAGGAATGCAGGTAACTATCACCACGTTTTTCATTTAAATGCCAAACTACAGCTGATGTTTACGTATAGAAAACAGAAACGTAAATGTTTAGTCAAAGGTAAAATAATGTCCAGTGCGCTTACTCTAGGAACACGAAAATTAAAGTCTGTAGTGTCAACATCTACCATTAACAGTCAATAAGTGGTGGCTATTAGTTCAACCAGTTGTTAGTTTTCTTGTATATTTGTTGTTCTTTTGCTTGGGGTATATCTTTTGTTGGAAGCAACAGCTCCTATATAACGTGAGGGCGCGTGGACACATGGAATAATGAAAATATTACGAAATCTTGGCCACAAGTAGTTGCTATTTCGAAAACTGTTACTAAAATAGGTTGTAGTTTTATATTACGAGACAGAATGCAACAACAAATCCGAAATACTTGTCTGAAAACGTTTACAAGGTTTTACACACAAGTCATTAGTCAGCTTTCTTCACATTTTCATTGCTTAATTCATCGGCGGCCATATTTTATCTACTCATAATTAACAGTTTATTTGATTTGATTTTGAAGACTTGCTGGATTACCATCAACTGTTATTTTCATCGAACAGCTTCGCCATTTTCATCCTCATACTATCTTTTCATATATTTTCTTATGAAAGTGCGTGATTTTCACATATAAAGATAACATCCATTTTTTAAAGTGAGTACTACTGCAAAAACTTTCGATTACTGGTTTACTAGTGACTAATTAAAACTGGATGTTTAATTAGCACACACATAGCTAATAGACAGTATCATATGGCAGTATTTAGTAAAATTAGTAAAACTTATGCTATCCCTGTTCTAGTGTGCATATTTACGAAAATATTAAACTTTTCATCCGTTACCTCAATAATACACAGAAAATTATCAAGTATATCTGTGTTTTTAATATACTGCAAATGTTGGTTTCTCATGATGTAGCTAGCATGTACTTTCATTTTCTAATAATTAACATATTACTTTTTTCTCAGTCAGATAGTGCAATATTTCGTCTGGTGTGGTTTGTTTTAGAACCAGTTTTATACATTAGATACTTTGTATGTATCCTAGCTTGTAATTAAAGAATGTTGGTGATTGGCATCTTAGATGTAATTACAATTGCGAAACTGCTTTATTTTTGTTTCACATCATTTAGGTATGATCTATACGTCACAAGTAACACTAAAGTGTCTCAAGCCTACAGTCATAATCTAAGTGTTGGAAGTATATTTGTACATACTGAAGCTTGAGGTTTATTTACAAACAGTATTGAGGAATCATTCGTTTGATAGAGAAAAGAAATGGAATTCCGCTTATGGGCAAACTCTCTTTTAATCCATTATAGGCCACACCTCAATGATTTGAATAACTGCTTCACGCTGACACGCGAGTCGGCCTCACGTCCTTTCAAGTGTCAGTTTTATTAGTGTTCTTGCATTAATATTAAATAGTTTTCTAGTTTGCATTCAAGAACTTCTGTGGAAACTAAAGTTCGTTCTTCAAAAAATGAACGCAATTTTACACCCCTCTAGCAGTTTGGTTTTTGGTTTCTTCGCAACTGTTGATCTTCCGTAAATATTTGTTCATGGACAGGAAGAAGAGGTAAAGCTATTTACTAACTGACTTATCGTCCTCGTATGTAAACGTTACCATTGGTGCAATATAGTCAGTTCGGGTCGGATTTCTCCTTAACATAAATGTTTCCTATCGAACCAGAATCGTTTAGTTTACTTCGCTAAGTGTAAGATTTCCGTAAAAGCAACATAGTATCCATGTTTTAGTGAAGCAAATATCAGTTTGTTTGGAAGAAACGAGTTTAATGTGATCTTAGTTATCAGTAAAAACAAATGAGAAAGGCCCGGCATGGCCAGGTGGTTAAGACTGTCGACTCGTAATCCGAGGGTCGCGTGTTCGAATCCCTGTCATACCAAAGATGCTCGCCCTTTCAGCCGTGGGGGCGTTATAATGTGACGGCCAATCCCACTATTCATTGGTAAAAGAGTAGCCCAAGACTTAGCGGTGGGCGGAAATGACTAGCTACCTTCCTTCTAGTCTTAGACTGTTAAATTAGGGACGGCTAGCGCAGATAACCCTCGTGTAGCTTTGCGCGAAATTCAAAACAAACCAAACAGATGAGTATTCTACAGTAAATATTAAAATAATCTAATCGTAGTATCAGTGAAAATACGTACGTGTGTGTATGTATATATATATATACTTACTTGCAACTTTCTGGCTATGTGAATGCGTCCATTGGAAGCTTTTGCAAGTTCCTTAAACATTATAGGTAATGAGAAGTAGAGAAGTACTGATTACGTCACTACATGCGTGAGAGGGAGGAAGGGTGTGAATGGTACTACTCTTTTGGAAAAGAAAAGTCATTTGAGGATTGAATCTGTAATTTCTGAGAGTCCCATCTTAAACAGCAGTGTTTATGTGTTACGGTTGTGTGTGTGAATTTATTTATTTGTGTATACACAAGTAGTGTACCGGTTGAGTTTTAATACTTGCTCCTGATACGCAGGTTTCGAAAATGTCGTTAGATCCGGTAAGACGATCGATTTGTCATCTTTTATCACACCAGTTGGCTCTAAATGTCTTTTGTACTAGATGTGTTTGATGGGTATCACGTGTTGTGAAATAGGCTTAACTAACTCACTTAGGTTTAGCTTCATACTCATTAAGACACCCTGAAATAGGTTTAACTAACTCACTTAGGTTTAGCTTCACACTCATTGAGACACCCTGTATTGCCATCAGATTCGTCTGCGTACCAAACTTTTTACATGCGTATTCGAGGCAGATCACTTAATTGTTTTAATTACTTTAAATACTCATCACTGCCTTTACATTGGAAAATTTAGTACACACAAAACACTACAATAAAAACGTTCCCTATGCAAAGCACGAGTTTTCTCCGAGTGCAGATTAAATACTATGAGTGAATTATAACTCTTTACGTATTTTAGTTTCTATATAAAAGTGATTTCAAATACAAAAACAGTCCAATGCTTGCAACTAAAGTTCGTTTACGTAATTGGGAATTGATCTTTTGCATGAAATATTTATTTCGATATTTATGCTGATAATATGAGTATATTTAAAAACACAGTTCTTTGTCGTACATACTCACAAAATCAGCTTTTAATGTTAAGTGTTGTTATTTGTAAATACGCTTTTTGGAGCAGAAACACCGTTAAAAATATGGTCATGTTATTGCTCTGTTGATAATTCTGAGAGTATATGATTGAAATTCAAGAAGATAAAAGGTGCAATTCCGCTTGCGGGCAAACTCTCTTCTATTCCATTGCAGGTCTAACCTCGATGATTTGAATAACTGCTCCTTTCTGACAGGCCCAGCATGGCCAGGTGGTTAAGGCACTCGATTCGTAATCCGAGGGTCACGGGTTTAAATCCCCGCTACACCAAACATTTCTTCTTTTCAGCCGTGAGGGCGTTATAACGTGACGGTCAATTCCACTATTCGTTGGTAAAAAGTAATCCAAGAGTTGGCAGTGGGCGGTGATGACTAGCTGCCTTCCCTCTAGTCTTACACTGCTAAATTGAGGACAGCTAGCGCAGATAGCCCTCGTATATCTTTGCGCGAAGTTCAAGACAAACAAACTTTTCTGACACGCGTGTCGGCACTTACGTCTTTTCAAGCATATCATGTGCCAACAAGGGCTTTCGCGCAACATCAGGAGTCATTAGGTTTATCTCGGATACTCCAGTCGCAAAACTGGTCTAGGTATTATTTAAATAACACTATGTAACAAAATATTTACTTTTTCTTGTTTCTGGGCAGAAAGTGTTATTTCCCAATTGCTTATGCCTAAAGTAAAAGGAAAAGACCTATTTTTCTTTTCAAACTTTGCTTTTGTGACCTGGGAGTGTATAACGAAAACATGATGGGAGACTATATTTGGGGGATGATACGTGAAAGTGATTTACATTACAGTAGCAAATCTCAAAAAAATACTCACTTTTAAACATTCTGTTCATTTTTGTATAACTTTAGTATAAATACATGTAAATCTTGATTCATATGTTGTTTTATTCAGACCTTATGTTAATGAAAATGTGTAAATTTGCCAGTTAAAACATAGAAAATAGGTTAATTCCTAAATTTCATTATCCAGGTCACAAAAGCAAAGTTTGAAGGGAATAATGGCCACTTCCTGTACATTTACAACATAAGCAATTAAGAAATAACACATACTATCCAGGAACAAAATCTGTGTTACATAGTGAAATCAGTTGCGCGTACAACAACCGTTATGGTGTAAACTAGATTAAATGAAATATACTTATTATCAGGTTATTCAAGGTATTTGCAACTGAGGGTTATTCTAAGGATTAATAGTTCAATAATATTTGTTTATTTTTAACTTATTATTTCTTACCATTATTTTATTTGAATTAACTTTATCATTATTCAGAACTATATAACCAGCAAGTTAGAAGCTCTATTAAGCAGACGTGAAATTTATGATTTTCAAATTTATCTAAAAAACAAAAACAAAATAGTTGGCAAATTCAGATGCAACAGGAAGTAAACAGTTTCCTAGTTTCCTAGTCCTGAAATTGGCTATGTTAACATATGTTATAATAAAACATCAATCACGTAAGAACAACCAGAAATAAAAGCAGTTAACTGTACCAGCCATCTCTACTCTTGAACAAGTAAAATGAAGGATAGGTAGCTATTCAACAGCACCACTTTTAGGACTACTATAACTTAAAGGTGAATGTTGACTGTCACTTTTATAACGCTTGGTGGTTTGGCTATTTTTTAAGCAAAAAAGCAACACAGTGTGCTATCTGTGCTATGTCCACCACGGTTATCGAAATTTGAATTTCAGTGTCATACGTCTGTAGACTTCAGAATGAGTCACTTGAGAGCGCTGTTAAAATACATTACACAAAACGTAAACACAATTTATGCATGGATAAAATAAAAGAGAAGAGTGTAATCTTATGTATTTAAGTTAATAATATTTATTAAAACTTATTTAAACAGACCAAGAGAAAAAACTTGTGATTTTTAGTGCAAGAAAAGTGATGTGTAAAGAAACCCTTTCGATGAGTAACAAATCAAAACAATACATTTTATTTAAAATAACCTGTGCAGTGAATGAACACGATGAGTAACAAATCAAAACAATACATTTTATTTAAAATAACCTGTGCAGTGAATGAACACGATGAGTAACAAATCAAAACAATACATTTTATTTAAAATAACCTGTGCAGTGAATGAACACGCTGATTTTACTTTTTTCTTTTGTTTTCTCTTTGATATTTGGCCGAATGGCTAGGGCACTCAACTCGTAATCGAAGAATTGCGAGTTCGAATCCCTGTTATATGAAACAAACTCGCCCTTTAGGTCATTCGAGCGTTATTATGTTCGTTAGTTAAAGTATAGTCCAATAGTTGACGGTGGTTGGTGATGACTGGCTGCATTTCCTCTAATCTTACACTGCTATACTAGAGACAGCTAACACAGGTAGCCCATGTGTAGTTTTGAGCGAAATTCTAAACAAACAAACCAACTAAAGCAAACAGACAAACGGATCTTCCAGTGCATTTTAAGTATGTTTTACGTTTTTTTGTTTTAAACTGTTGTACACAATTTTTCTCCAATACGACCCTTGAATATACGTTTTTGTTTTGTTATTGCAGAGAATCATGTTTCTCATGCTTCAGCTAAGAATGCATTGTAAGAAAGCGGAAAGAGGTAGTGCTCAAATAAGCCAGTGGGTTTAAAATATAATCATTGGTAAACACCACGCTGATGCATCATTAAAAATCTTCAACGATTCTCTAGTCATGTAAAAAAGGTTCTTATGGATATATATATATTTTTTAAATCACAAGTGGTTTCAACCTTCTCTCGATAAGAAAACAAAACGAAAAGGGAATAGTACTGAGTTCAAATAGTACTTGTATGGCTTAAAAACCTAAGTGAAATGGTAAAAACGGATGAAATCATTGTTTTTCTATGGCCTCAATGTCTTTGTGCTGTTCAACTGTGTGTACATGATATTTCATAGAAGCTATATTTATTCATATTCAATTACCAAAGGCTATGAGCTCCCTGCATGTCTGTGGACTTGGTTAGTTAAGAATATTGAAATGTATAGTAGTGTAAGACTAGAATGAAGGCAGCTAGTCATCACCACCCACCGCCAATACTTGGGCTACTCTTTTACCAACGAATAGTAGGATTTACCGTGACATTATAACGCTCTCACGGCTGATTACAAGTCGAGTGCTTTAACCACCTGGCTATGCCGGACTTTTACAGTAGGGATATAGAATGGAAAAGAGGGGTTTCCGGTTTCAATATGCAAATTAAAACTGTGTAATACTCTCTCTCTTTTATTATAAAACCTGTATGAAATCGAGGACGTTAGAACAATTTTGAATTTATTCAATTGTCATCAGTCATAGGGACAGAAACGTGGGATTCTAAAAGGTAAGGAAGGCTACAGCTTATAGTTTATAGGATGATGGAAAATGAGAATAATCCGTGAAAACACATTTATTAATAAGAATCCAAATCTGCATATAATGCTTGAAAAACGTACCTAAATCTATTATATATAGTGGTGTTTAATCCATTATTGTTTTTTTCTGTTTTGCTAAAGTATTCTTCTGCGTGCTGGTGATATGTACTCAGTATTCATTATATTTAGTAGTTCACCACTGTGAATCATATGTCGTGCAATAAACATGCATATTGTATCAAACATGAGTTTCACCAACTTGCCATATTTTTTATAAGAGAAATACGGTACATTAGACTTCAAGTATCTTCTCACTGTTACTTTCTGTTTCAATATAGTTTTGTGAGATGAAACAAGACATGCAGAAAATATCGATGAATTAACTATTGAAGCTTTCTGTAGTTTTCTAAAAACAAAAAAATACTCATGCTGTTGTTTGGATGGTTGGTTATTTGGGACTTTGTAGAGCAAAAAAGGTAGGCTATCTGTGCCAAACAACCGTTAACAAGAGAAAGTCTTCAACAGCGACGGCAGTAATTAGATCGCAAATCGATCAAGATATGGAGCTATGAACTAAACGTGTTAAGTTGAACAAGAGGTTATTCTCGATAGACGCGGCTGTAATTAGATGTCAATTCAGTCAAGAGATGGAGTTATTATCTAAACTTTTATGCTTGAAACAAACTCTGAGTCATTCTATGATCCGCGACTAAAAATAATTTAGATGTCAATAAGATATAGTTCTAGAAAACACTGTACCATGACGAAACGCTCCACGTGCTTCTGGTAAACTTTTGTTTCCCTAAAACAAAAAGTGTTTAAAATATAATAATTTTTATTAGGAGTTTTATTCACATTCATCTTATATATGTCTCTCTTTTTTTATTTCCCACACACAACATGCACACAGAAAATACTCTGAAATGTTAACCTTAAACTATCATTAAAAGTTCTTGTGGTAATAATAATGTTTATCTATATGTGTATAATACGTGAGAGGGTTTCATCTGGATCACGTTTCGTTGCAGATCACGTTTATACGATGCTTTGTAAGAACCAGCGCTTTGCTTCACCCCTCTGCGTGTCTTATATCATTAGGATATGATAAGAAAGGTATATTCAGGTGGGCCGTGCCTAACTCACATAAAACGTTCCAAAAAGTCTAACAGTGTAAAATTGACTATCACTTAATTACAGACCCTTGTTTAGATCCATAATGGGAAGTCCAGTAGATAAGTGGAACTTGATAAATAATCAATACATGAATTTGATATTAATACATAAAAGACAATGCTCTTCATACAGTGCTATAAAGGTTTTTTATTTTCATTTTTCGAAGCTCTACTCAAATAAGTGGTTGAGTCTAACAACGCAAAATGCATATTTTTTCTTTATTTTCATTGGCCTTAAGATTTTGGCCAGCAGTTTATATACAACCATTAAACATTTGATTCGCTGTATAATATCTAATAATGAATTCGATGAAATGTCATAACATTTTTCACCTGACTGTGGTTATCAAACCTCTACATTTGTTTATTTTAATTGTGTAAACATTCGAAAGTTAATTTATCTTTCCGGACTTGAATTGTCTGTAAAAAAACCATCTTAACTGTGTTGAATCGATACCTCCAGACAGTGGCGATTTTCAATTTTTTTATAACACCTCTAAAGTGTTGATGGTTCGACTTTTGCACGGTAGTACAGAGTGTTCATCTTTATGACGTTAAGAGAATTGACGACAAATGAGAAAGCGTGCTGACTTTATTCTCCACATTTGTTTCAATTATAAGGAAAGTCTTGTTCCTACTTTAGTCCAGAACAGTGGTCCGATTCAGTTGTTAGTTGAAGCAGAGGAAAAGCGGAACAGTGGTGAGAACTTATTACTGTTGTTAGTTGGAACAGAGGAAATGTGGAAATATAGTGGTAGCCTGTTTATCCAGAGGTGTTATTCTATAAATGAAGTTGTAGCCTTGTGCAGGCATTAGTGGACTTATAATGGTTCAGCTGTCTGTAAGTGTGCTGTTCATCCGTACTTCTGTTAAAAAAAGTCATTTAAGTTCTTTGTTTTTTACTGCACGCCGGTTTGATCTCCGGTAAATCGTTTGATTTCTTTTTATCGTAAAACTTGTATTCATAAAGGTTCTAACTGTTCGGTTGTTAGCATTATGACAGAAAACGGAAACATTTCAAATATGTTTAACTTCTGTAAGAGAAACATTTATCCTCGAAATTTCTTAATTGGAGAAACAACACGTAGGGAATACACAGTTAACATTTAAAGGTATTTTTATAGAGTAATGAAGAAAGATTTCTAAAAACAAAAATTCTCATGAGTTTTGTTGTGATGTAATGTCACTCAGCTCTCGATCAAAAGATCTCGTTTCACAAGCATAGAGTGTTATAAAACATAATGAAAGATATAATGTGAATGTTTGATATAATAACGTTTCGACCAAGGCTTTTTGTGTTACGTTCTCAGACGACCTAATGATCTCTGGTATTGAGCAAAAAAGTCTCTTTGACAATGGTCCAAGATGTGTGATTAAGATGCTATTATATTTCCTTTTACTGTGCATCAGAACCAAAGAGCTGGACAATAATGAAACGATCTGTAAAAATTATCAGATTTGTTCTGGTTTAATGTCAAATAAAATGTCTGTTATAAGGTGTTTCCCTTTTTTTTTAATTTGAAAGATGATAAAATAATCATTATTACATCTCGCCCATTTTTAGTAAATACGTTGTTGAACAATCTACAATAAAGTTATGGAACTTATGAATTTATTGAATGTTAATATAACGCATATTCATGTAGCTCATTGCGTTTATAGAGAACGAGCGAGAATATTTTCACTAAAGCATCTTTTCTTGATAGGTGTGTTATAAAACTTTTTTTTGATGTGCATGAATGACTTTACATTTTCAGTGAATGTACACATCTTTCCTGTGCTAACCTTATTAAGTACTGCTACTGTTTCCATAATCTTATTAAGTACTGCTACTATTTCCAGAGAAGTTTCCTATACTTGGTTGTAATGATACGATTTTTGTCATGGAAAACTATAGTGAAGTTTACACAATTTCACGTAGCATCTCCTAAACTGATGTTATACTAGTTGGTCCAGCTAAGTTAATATACACAATTTGGAAAGATGCTTACTAAAATACGGAATTACACTTTAACATGCGTCTCACGAAATTTCTAAAATTATGTTATATTCACACACACATACATATTACACCACAATTACCATGGGCCGAGCGTGGGCACATGATTAGAGGGTTGGGCTGTGGATCAGAGATCAAAAATTCAAAATATGAACACGTTCCACACTCTTAGCTGTGGATGGGTACTTTATAAAAGTTAAATGACTCCGTACAAAGTTTATGTGGCGGTTAATGATGTTGACTCGCTGTCTTTCCTCTCATCAACGCTTCAAAGTTAGGGACGGCTATGCCTGAATCTTAGGAGTCACTGAACTAACTGTTTAGTTCACGTGCAAATAAGACCCAGTTTAGTTTAAAATTCCAATTTCCACCAGCTCATATACTATGTATATGAATATACTCTCACACACAGTAACGTAAACATTAAATGACACGTAAGTACAATGAACACCACCCAGATAATAAAAATTAATAATACTTCGGAATTACCACTTACAGAAAAGTGCGAAACATTATCCTAACGATAAATAACTGTATTAATAATACCCATAAATGAGGTAGAAATACCTTGGTTGTTTTGGGTTTTTTTTCGGTAACTACCAGATACAGGTGAAATCCAAGAGATTAAAAATATGCATTCAATAAGATGGTAAGGGATTGACTTTTGTGCTTACATTCGTAGCATCTAGAATCATGTTGTCATTCTCTGGACAATATTAGGATGCTTGAAGAAGGGTAATCTAACATTAGGAATATTTGCACGATATAGTTTTAACAGAAAGTAAAGAGCTACATAGAGTGATAATACGTTTAATGTTTGTTTGTTGGCTTTGAATTTTTGCGCAAAGCTACATAAGGGCTATCTGTGCTAGCCGTCCCTAATTTAGCAGTGTAAAACTAGAGGAAAGGCAGTTAGTCACCATTACCTACGGCCAACTCTTAGGCTACTCTGTTACTAACGCATGGTGAAATTGACAGTCACATTATAATGCCTCACGGCTGAAAGGGCGAGCATCTTTAGTGTAACAGGGATTCGAACCCGTGACCCACAGCTTATGAGTCAAGCGTCCTATCTACTTGGCCGTGCCGGGCATAATAATTTTACTGCAATATCAGAGGTAAGAATTCAATAATTTAAAACGCATGTCCGTGCCTTTTTTTCTTGTTAGCTTTAAGGTCTGTTTGTGACCTGGGAGGGTGAAGTGCAATGATGATCTTTTTCTCCCCCCTTGACGACTGGTTCATTTATATTTACATTTATTACGTTTATATTGAAAAATATATATTTATATTATTACAACACAATGTTTAGAATTTGAACCCAAGAGTATCTAATCTCTACCAAGATCATGCCCATGCATGTAATACTAGAAGTATTTAGTTGTTGATTATCATAATTGTTTCATTCATTTTGTAGAAAAGTGCTGCATAACATAAACAGTTCCAATGGTAATCCAACACTTGTACAGTTAATAACAGACCCTACTCGCTCTCTCTGTTTAATTTCGTTCCCTTCGGATTCGACGCATTAGCTGGATGTCTTTTGGCAAGATGGTCACCTTTTTTGTGTGAGTGTTTGATGTCTTCAAAGAGAACCATTAAGTAAGTCTCACTGGCCTTTTGAAGAGCCATGACGACACAGCTGAAGAAGCGCAGGTCATTCTTGGAGTCCTTCTCTTACCAGTACCTGAAAGGAAAGTTTATGGATGAGCAACTTAATGGGCTTTTGGTAAAGACAAATTTTAAGGAGGGCTATAATTCCAGTCGGATTTTTACACCACCGAAGACTGGACGTTTAGAGTCATAAAAGTGTGGGTTATAGTTTAAAACTTCCGTCACTCTCCACCCCTTTACTTTAGAACAATCCTCCTTTAAATGTAAAATCGAAATCAAAACTTTGAAACATCTATGTGTTACCACATTTAGAATTTCTATTCTAGGATGGACAGAGGCCATAGACTTGCGACTCACAACGCCTAGGTGACGTCATAACATAATTCTGGGACAGAAATGAATTACGGATTTCAGCAGAAAACACAAAGACGTGATATGAAAAGAGAAAAACAAACAAGGAAAAACAAGCTATCTGTAAGATCATTCACTGCCAGGAGAAGCTGGTTGGTTATAATAATACCATATGTTAACATGCAGTTCTTAGAAATACATACTTTTTGTGGAAAATCCAAGTCAATGAACAGTATTGAAATAATAACCCCCTTTACAAAAGAAGATAACACAAACAAATTATTCTAATCAGAGTGACACAATCAGTTTCCTCTTATGAGAGTATTACTAACAGATCTGACCGTTAAGTAGAACACAGTTAAAAGAAACAACCCAGTAATAAAATGCTAAAGTTATACTACAGAATACATTAATAGCAGCTTCAATGTATAAAAACGAACCATGAGTTTTAGTTTAGATAATTTTAATGAAAAATCAAGTAACCAGTTATAGAAGTAAATTTCTAATTTCTATAACCGTAACATGAAATCAAAGAATCAATCTTATACCACAGTAACTAGCTTTGGCCACAACATCAAAATATCACTGGATTAAGGAATACTAAACAAACTAATCGAGGAATTTTGTGGTAGATCAAGCACAGATTCTGATAATGTTACCATGATGAGCTCATTGAATGTCCTACAACTTCGTATCGGATTATTGAAATGGATAACAAAAGGTGAAACGACCAACCAACCTTGTTTATCAACATCGTTTATGGTAGAGGGAAAAAAATTCCCCAGTGGATCAGAGGTAAGTTTACGGATTTATAACGTTAAAATCTGTGGCTCAGATCTCCGCTGTCGACAATGCTCAAACAGTTAATTGTGTAAGCTTTGTGCTAAAATAACTACAGTATATTATTATTAATTATTATTCCAGTTAAATGATATGTTCAGATTTAAGTTATGTTAACAAGGACCTGAGTGGCTATCAAGAGTTTAAAAACCTAATTTTACAAAAAATTATCTATTATTATATTTATATTTACTCCAAATAACTAGCTTGCTCTGATCGAAAGTTGCTATTAATTATCACTTATGATGCAATAAGTATCTGTAAAGTGGTTCGAAAATTTAATTTTGAACTTTCACATAATACTCGTAAGAGAGACTAGTTAGAATTACCCAAGTCTCGTGAAACCCGCATAAAACAAAAATACAATTCAAAAGAGAACTTGACATTTTACGTCAAATGCAACTCATACATTTGAATGAAGTCGTACGAAAATACCCATTCACATTATTCAATAAGAGGTATTTACTATGTGTGATATTAACGAAGCAAGAAGCCTAATACAATGAAAACAGATGACCATTTTATTTGAATTTATATGATGAGAGATAATTTCCAAGCGTAAAACATTTACATTTCGTGGCCTAAGTTTATGAATAAGTTCTCCCTTTTATATGGAGTCTACGTTTATTATTTACCCTCGCTAAGATCTTAAAAATAATTTAAATGGCCGACTATGTCACATTTACCTAGGGCGTTCTACAATACATTTGATTTATTTGGTTTACTAAATTTCCATATTCTTTCATTCGTGTCATTAGTTTTCTGTCGGTGTTTTTTCTTTCTATAGAACTTTAGAATCTGTGCGACCTTGCTTGTAACAAAGATACACAAATTGATATACAATATTAACGTAAGAGTTCGGTTTTCTCTTTTGTTGCAGTAATATTAATAACGTGTAAAATAGTTGTCTAGAAGCGACTTCAAGGTGATGAACATTTTTACCCTACTTATTTCAATTTTAGCTTCTCGATAATTCAGTAAGAAGTGTAGTAGTGTCTTTTCTTTGGTGGCACACTTTTTTATTGTGCTTAGAAACTTCAATTACAGGTTTGAACAATGAATTTGTGAGTCGTCTTTGCTCACCTAAACTAGATGATTCATTCGTCAAATTCAGACACAGGATTCTATTCATGGCGTAGTAAGAAATATAAACGTTGCATCCTGTGACAGACCAGTAGATAGCAAATATAGATATATTTTTCAATAAAGTGTTCAAGATAAGTTGCATTTACCGTTCAGTTGTAAACAAGGTCAGTAGTGTACACTTTTTACACGTGCCTACATCTTAGCTACTAGCGATTCTATTCCTCCAACATAAAAGATGTTTCAAAATTTAAATTCTATTCTAACCTTCCTAAAGGAGAAAAGTTATGATATTCCAAATCTAATAAAAAACCTATTGTGTGTCTGTCCCTTTTACCCTTTTATTCATTTTGTGCCATCTTCGTTACAGAAGATAACTGCAATATATCACCAACACTGTGCTGTCCTCTGGTGCTCTCTGGGATCTTAAGGCTCGAAAATTGTTTATTTTTATTCTCCAATTTTGTTTTTATTTATCCTTTTCCTCTCTTACTTCAAACATAAATGTATATACTTTTTGCGCTCTTTCTGTTGGTCCTACGTATACCGTTTTCCTTTTCATTTATTACGTACATCAATTCTCTGTTTGCATTTAGTTTTCTATTTGCCTATTGTAAAACTTAATGTTATACGAGCAATGAAAATGGTAACTGCATTCATCCTGAAGATTGGTTTATAAAAGTTTATCTGCTGGACAGTATACCACCAGTATTTATCTTATATTAATTTTAGTTGTGTTAGTATGTTCATGACCTTGTTCTTTTGTCCGCGAACTCCTCACACAGTTTTGGAGCTATCAGGACAAATGTTGGCAGACTGACTAAATGTGGCCCTTGGGATTTCATTATCTGTATGGCTTTAAACTTATCAAGGGAATACCAAAAGTAACTAAACGCTCCCTAAAGATCGCCCATGGGTGATGGGGACCCAGTAGTTTATTTTCAGTGTCGCTGAGCACGGATATCTGGCATGAGATTTTGTGTTAAAACTCTTATCAGGAGCTCGAAAGCGCTATGTTTAAAACCGTATTCATACTCTTTTTCTTTCAAAGCTCAATATTAGCACACGTGCTCTAGTACTACGGACGGATGTGCAAACGGAGTTTGTTTTGAAGTAGGGATCTATTCCCCTCTTGGAGTAATTGGGGATAATATAAAAAATTGAACCTCTGTTAACCAAACAGTTGAGCGCGGATCTTTTATACCACTTCACAAAACAAGTGAAAAGAAATGTCTTCTTTCGCATTGAAGTAAATAAGTAATTATCAATACATAGAGACAGTGTTCTTATCTGCAAGTAGAATATTTCAGACCATACTTCTCCCACGGGGCAAGGACCATGTTCAACATGAACTGCTATATATCTCTACAAGTAAACACTTAAAGTCTGTGATTTGTTGTAGAAAACTAAACTATTTTGCAAGGATCTAGTTCTCTTTCAACCATGCATAATATCCTGGAACTAACAGTATCTCAGTATTATACAGCATGGTAAGAGGAAATAAGCTTTATAGCTATGTCATCTGATATCTTGATACTGTACCAGTTCTTGATCTTAGCAAGCAGTACCTTTAATTCCATTCCTTCAATAGAAAAACACTAATTCTACTTCGTCTTACATATTTTTTTTTATAATTGTGTTTTATTTCACTACATTATTTTTCTCAAACGTCTTCACTAAGGAAGTATCATCTGTTATTTGAGTAATGGTGTGTGGTACCTACATGAGACATTGCATGTGACATAGCTCATGAAGGTACCTCAGTTGTCCTTAATTATATGCATCAGACAGTAGTAAAACAGAATGTTCATCTGGCCAATGAACACGCTGTTGAACTGTCGTTCTTTCTGCAACACAGCAATGTGTTAATATGAAATGTCTGGCCCCTACTTTCAGATTTTCTCAGTTAATATATATTATTTCTTATGAGTGAAGATGCACTTCTACAAAAGATTCTTTCTTCCTTTTTTCCGAGACGTATATGTAGCTGAGCAGTAATGACAGGTTCAAGGAACTAATTTCAAATGATTGAAGATATAATTTGGGTGCAGTACTCAATGGTTCTTTGCGTGTGACTGAGAAACTCCCAACCAACTCACACGTTTTTTTAAGGTCTAAAGCGTAGTATAATCAGTCCTGATATCTGTATGTGTGCAAGTGTGAGATTCATGTTCAGGCTGTGATATGTAATGTGATAAAAAGGTACATGCATTGCCAGCCATAATATTACAAGCTCTAACGCCGTGAAACAAAATATTTGAAGTGAACCTATATGGCTTCGAAGTTGTGCTTCATCAAGAATCTGAGCCGGCTGTTGTCATTTATTCAGCATCTTTTATTCCATCTGAGCTCCAGGACAAATCTTGAATGTTCAGAAGCATCGTCATACGGGAAGTTTATGTCACCTACGTCTGATATCATCTGTGAAATTTGATTTTTCAGGTGATACTTCTACAAGACATGTTATTTGAATTTAATATTGGTTCATTTGTCTCTTGTTAATGTGTTGCCCTCTAAGAAGTTTCGTTTATTAGCCAGATCTCTTTAGCACGTGAAGACAAATTTATCCAATGTTAGAGGGAGCATTGGTAGCTGTCGTAGTCCAGAAATCTGAAGACCCCTCCTCATCAACCTTGGAGAATTCAAAATCTAATAAATATATATGTGCATTTCATCCATTACAAAAAATAATGCGATACTAACAATGAAAATGAAGATTGTCTTCATTCACAGAATAGGCTTACAAATTATTCTTGCTGGACAGTAAGCGAGCAGCATTTATTCACATAAGGAGTGAAAATCAGTTTCTTTTTATTGATGAAAAACAATGAACTATCCGAGCAACAAGGGTGGTAGTGAAGAGCTAACTTATGTTCTTTACAGATCACCAAATGTTCCCTTGTAACTTATCCTGCGTGAATATTCCCCTCTTTTTAAAGATTAATTCAAGCTAAATTTATGTTGTGGTACAAACATTTCCTGCTATTTATTTATTGAAAAATAAAATTTAATTCGATTCTTTCATTAAAGATTATCTCAATTGTAGCAAGGCTCGGCATGGCCAGATGGTTAAGGCGCTCGACTTGTAATCTGAGGGTCGTGGGTTTGAAGCCCCGTCACACAAAACATGCTCGCATTTTTAACCGTGGTGGTTTTATAACATGACGGTCAACCCCACTATTCGTAGCCAAGAGTTGGTGGTGGGCGGTGATGACTAGTTGCCTTCCCTCTAGTCTTACACTGCTAAATTAGAAATGCTAGCGTAGATAGCTCTCGTGTAAGTTTGCGCAAAATTTAAAACCAAGTGCTCGACATTCAAGCTTGCCATTGAGGAGCTCATGCATATGTTTAAGTCACTTTACTGATAAGTAGGAAATATACTTCCTGTTAATAAGAATAATGAAATAAAAATGTAAATGCGGATATAAAAGTAATTATCGTCTTGGCAGAAAGTACAAAAATTGTCTTTAGCACGTATTTATAATAAAATGTGCCGGGCATGACCTCGAAGCTGAGGACTTTTGACCCAAATCTTCAAGTTGTTGGATTGAATCCTTGTTGCCAAAAATGCTCGTTCTTTGAGCAATGGAGCGTTATAATGTTACTGACAATCCCACCATTAATTGATAAAAAAGTAAACCAAGAGTTGGCGATAGTTGATGTTGACTAACTACCTTCTCTCCTTATCTGTTAAACTAGAGATGGCTACTAAGAGAGGAGATAGGCGCCACCAGATAAATCTGTCCCAGTATCACCGATTGCATCAGTATTTAAAGTATCCCAACGGTTGTAAGCCTCAGAACTCAAATAATAATAATAATGATACAGGTGAAGAATCAAAGTTCTATTGCAATTCAAAATATGTATTACTTTCTTCTGTTGTTAACTCAACAATTGAAATGTCTATATTTGATAAGTTTCATAAGACTATGTTTAATTATAAACTTTTACAGCATTATTGAAGAAGTCCGCCAACTTGCCCTCAAAAGTATTAATGCAGACTCACTTTTTTAACATTTTAACTTTTTATTATCCTCAAACTATTCCTTTACCAAGCAAAAAGATAAAAAGCGTCTTAAAGTGTCACCACTTTGTAACAAAAATCTATTGCTTTCTTAAAAGAACCCGGCCCTTTAGCGAAAAACAACTTATGGGGTTATTTATTACAGGGCAGCAAATATTGACTCTTATAGTTACTGGTCCATTCAGTCCTTTCAACTTCATTTTCTAATGTGCAGTTCCAGTAAGAAATATCGCTTAATAAAAAAACAAAGTTTGCGAAAACTGACGTTGAACTGCTCTAAAACAGGTCTTGTTCGACCCCAAAGTAGAAAACTCGATGGGTGTTGAACAAATCACTGGAAGTGGCCATTACGTAAAAAGTTAATGTTGGAACGGAAATTGAATCGTTATGAACTCCCTTTTGTGTTACGTTTGGTCTTATTTAGAGTGTCAAGTATTAACCCTAAAAAATGTAGTCTACATTTTCAAGGTAGATCTATCGTTAACGCCAGGTAGTGAAAAGTATCCGCATAAACGCAGATTCCGGAAATATGTTGCAGAAAGTATTATCAAACTTGAACAGTGTGGTAAACATAAGTGAAACCATTCTTTAGAATTTCAGTGAATAACTTTTATCATTCATATATTAATTATACTGGCTCTTTAGATGAAGAAAGGTTTTCTAAGTCCGCACTAGACATGGATAAGATCAAATTAAGATAAATGAGAATTAGAGACCAAATATCCAGAACTTTGTGGGTACCCAGCAAAGTGATAATTTACTATGACTGTCGCGTCTCAAGGTGTACATCCGCCTAAGGTGGTGCCAAGTTATTAACAGATCTTACTTTTGACTAAAAATTATTTTAGTAAAATTTCTCTAATTTTACTCTCTTTGTATTTATTTAATACATTTTTGTATTTATTACAGAATAATTTTATCTAAAATTTCTTTATTAAATCCACTAACTATTATTTTTTTCATTATATCAATATTATTAATAAAATATTTTAATTTATTACAAATTTTACAATATCTGAATATTAATATAAATGTGGGACGTTGTGGGCTTGAGCACCCACATCTCGCTCTCCTAATTTCTAAATTTCTAATCTCCTTATGAAGGACTAGTAAATTGGAGGTTAAAACCTCCATAGTTTCTAGGTGTCTAAAAGTAGGACCACATTACGATGGGAGTAGATAGACGGTGTACTCCCATCGTAATGTGGGTCCTACTTTTAGACACCTCCAAAACTACGATACATTTTATAATCCCACGTTGTATCTTGTACCCGAGGATCCTCTCAAAAATATGCAGCGTATTTTGTTTAATTTCAATGTGTTTTGTTATGGCTTAAAAATTTCACTATATATGTATATATATATATATATAATTCAAACCATCCTAGGAAAAGTTTTTGTATCACATATTTGATCAGGCTACCTTTCTATAAATCATACAAAATTTTGATCAGGCTAACTTGAGGCCTAAATTACAGTATGTAATCTTTTCTTATGTAACAAAAAAAATCACAAGCTTACGATCTTGTAGTATCCGTTCAACACAGTTGATGTACAGAACCTGCATGGGAATAAACTTTTTCACTTATGATACTAACGAACCTGATGATAGAGCAATGAACATGTGTAGGTCATTTTCACGTTAGCCAATGAAAAGTTTTACTCACTAAATGCGTTCCTTATGTCTCTCTACGTGTGTGTGTGTATATTGTTTTCGTTCCACCCATCCTTAATTTGGCTTTTATGTCTCATTTTTTAAATTTTACAATCATATTATTGTTTAGTGTTTATTCTATTATGTAATCCACCACATTTTTTAGAACAAAGATTTTCGAATATTGGAATAAACAGTTTTGTTATACAGTACTTTGATGCCCACAATTAGGCTAAATAAATAAAACCAAGATTTAAAGATAAGGATAAATACTTTCCCCATTCCAATAAAACTTTAGATAAAAGTCGTTATTTTTTATTTCGCCTAATAAAGTTCCATGCTAAGTTGTTGTTTTTACTTAAGTAGTGTACACGAATCACTAAATGTGTAAAAATTAGTAAAAAACAAACAAACAATAAAATTTCTTTTCCTTCAAATGGATATTTATTACATGAAGATGCTACGAAATGTAGCGAATCCAAACAGCCATTCACCATTAAAGTTGATTGTTACAAACAGGTTGCACCAGCTTCTTGTTATTCGTTTTGGTAATCCGAACTGAAGTGGATTTGGTTGTTGTTAACTTGTATTTAACTTTGTTAGTCATTCACCAATAATTTCTAGTGAAGTGACAAAATTATCATAGAAAGTTAATTAATTAAATATAAACAAACTCCATTATTTATAACTTCAAGTATTTGACCTGATATTTTGCTCCACAGTGACACAGTGGCACGTCTGCAGACTTACTACACTAGAAACCGGGTATCCATGGCTATGGTGGGCAGAGCACAGATAGGCCATTGTGTAACTTTGTGTTTAATGACAAACGAGCAAACAAACAAAACTTATCATTTTGTATTTAATTTTTATCTCACTCTTTCTTTCTGAGAAAAACTCCCCCTACAAATATAAAATTAATTTTATATTTCAGATTGACTTTTAATTAGAGTTTTAACATTGTTGAAGTTTTGTAAGAGTTAAATTATTAAATTCACTTCTAATTTGCATATTATAAGTCAACTGTCCTAATTCTGTGTGTTTTAGACCAATAGTTGGAGGAAGAAAAGTTTTTATCATGAGGTAGAGGAAGTGACAGTATAGTGTGTAGATCCCATTGTGGTTCGTGAGTAACTAAGGTTTGAGGACCTGAGTAATGCGTTACGGCATGGTGTTAAGCTTACAACATTACAGATTATATTTTTTTTATGGATTATCAAAATGATCAAGTCTTTTGAGCATGGCTCTCGTCACGTAATAGCTGTATGAGTACTAGTATGACTTAAGCGTTTCCTGTACAGTAAATCTGTATGTATTTCAGTAAAAAACAGTATTAACTAAATAATTTGACGACTAGTTAAATCACTCATAGTTGACGAAATGTCTTTTCTTACAGTTCTAGGATCTTCATAGCTAATTATTTGAATTTTTCATTTGTGGTAATTCGGTTTAACTGAAGTAAAATTTACATGAAGAGTCACTTTTTACTTACTCTGTGGCTTATAGTGTGGAAGATACAAGAAATACGTTACTACACACATGTTCAATGCAACAGAGCGAAAAAGCTAATTTGGAAAAGTTGCCTGTATACACTGAATAAAAAAACATGTATTGTAAATTAATTATAGAAGGGTCAAATTAGTAGCTATTTTACATAAATCAATATGTTTCGTTAACAAGATATATGACGTGAATTTTATTTGGTATTGTTAATTTAGATTCCTAACATAATTATCAAACATTTTCTTGTTAATGAATAAAATACCACATGGTTTTCACTGAAGACGATTTTTTGTGTTTGTTTGTTTGTTTTTTTGCAGTTGTGTTTGCGATCATATTTTTTACGATTGATACACGTTATTTAATTACTTCCGTTTTCTTGAAATATTTCCAATGTTATGTGATAAAAACTGTTCATTCAATGACGTTATTATCACATGATCTTTCTCTATTATATTTGTTAGATATGCAATTTTCTTGTTCCACGCTCCGTTAAAAGTGTCTCAAGTTTAAACATAAAACATTTTATGTTTAAATTTCTATTTCAAATTTCATTTCGTCCTGAAAGTTCGAACCCCATAATCCTTTCCTGTGACTTCTTTTCAGAAAACAAAACCTGAAAATTAGCAAAATATTTAATAAGGTATTTAACTTAGATGTAAATCTAGAGACTGTGACTGATACTGAGTCTTATTCAGCCATTTTGATGATAAAATGGCTAGATACTTATTATATTCGCTGTTTTGGTTAACTGATAGTTAGCAGTTTCAACGTAGGTGACATTTTAGGTAATACACAGACTAACTGGTCAGGTCAGAAACTCGTAGTCACTTCTAATTTGGAAATATTGATCAGATAGAGCGGATAGTCAAGCAGCGGCAGCCGCTGTCTTCAAATCCACTCTTTAAGAGTGGTAGTAATGACTTTCACATCTATAACGCGCTCTCACAGCTGAAATTATGGAGCGTGTTTATAGAGTATTTATTTATACGCAGCTCTGCACGCTAATCATTTAGACACACCCGACCTTTTTTTGTTAAACCTTTTTCTTCATCAAAGGAAAAAAATCGTATTAACTCATTAATATCAAATAGTACAATTATTTATGATTTTATTTGCATCTACGGATCTCTAATTTACTTCAACATTACTATATTTTCTAGAAATGTAAAGAAAAAAATAACTACAGTGGCATGTGTTTCATGTCGTTATTTTAACCTTTTATATGTCAAAAAAGAAAATAACTTGAAAAGGATTTTCTAACGCATTTGTAACTCCTGTTGAAAATTTAAGTTATAGCCTTATGATTGTTCAGGGTAAGCGTACAGATTTAGAACTCGGTGGACAGATTGTCGATAGATCTTTTTTTAGCAATTTATATAAAAAATTATAATTAAAAATGATTTTCGATATGGGGGAAATATTACATATACAATATAAATGGATGAAAATTCAGTCTTGAAATGAATTACGTTTTGTTTACTTTCTTATCACTTGTCATACTATATCATGACTTTGGAAATTAGAATGTTTTTTTTTTATTGTGAATATTCGAATATAAGATGTGAGGCATTTTCTGCATGGAATTTATAGTAATATCAACCACACATATAAAGAAGCAAGAACTTTCCCTTAGTTTCTAGGCTTAGCTTTAAACATTATTCAGTATATATAGGAGAGGTTTTATCTCTAACCAAATGTACTGATCAAAAAGAAAAACTTATATAAATTATCTTATGAAATCCCTGTTATAGTAAAGCAGTAGATTGTGTTCCAAGCCAATCGTGTTTTTTTTCACTATCGCCCAATTTCTCGTAGTTATCTTACTACGAAAAACAAAATGTAGGACACACAGCAAAGAAAGAATCTAGAAGAGATGGCTAGAGAGACGATAGAAGAAACAAAATGGTTAAAAGAATGAGAAAATATATATTTAAGTGAGAAAAAATATTGATTTTCCATAAATTACATTTCATGTGAAATCATGCTTCAGGTTACAGTGGGTTTGAAAATCTACTTTTGAATATATTTTTATACAATGGGCTACAAGTACATACTTCGTGCATTTCTCATTACAGTAACAGACTGATAGATGGCACAGAATATTGACTTCAATTACCTTCTGTTGTTAGTTATTTCTAACTTTGTACGAGTTTCATTTGTATTTTCACCATACACTTTTGCTTGTACAAGAAAGTTAGCCAGACGAAAAATTTTGTTATTAAGCGTAAAATATGCAGACTTAAACAAACGTGTGCAGGTTGCAACTGACCATATACACAAAATTAGTGCAGCTTAGAAGTAATACAACAATTGTGATTCTCTGTTTTGAGAAACATACCTACCATTTGACAAAACTTGTTGATGTATTCAAATACATTACTAAGTGTTTATAGCTGTTTGGGGTGCCACGTAAAAAAGTCCAGGGCATGTTGTAGAAAGTATTAATACCGTTGAAAACTTATTATGTTTTTATGGTTCACATACAAATCGAAATCTACAGTTCCAAATTATATTTAATGTATATGTTTTAATTAATTTGCTGAGTTTTTAAAATGTAAATAAACGTATATACACTGTATACATTTTATGATTGTTTTATTAGTTTTTGAAACCATTATTAAGTAAAAACATTTTCTTTACGCAAACAGTCTATTCTCTTTAAAGATACTTCACGTTTTAATACATTTTATAAGTAGAGTTGATAAAAGACCGAGGATTAAGGTGATTTTTCTAAATCTTTACTCCTTTTATTCGCCAAATGATAGATTAGTAGAGAGACAGACTAATAAAAACTAAATATTATAGAACTTACGATTGGTGAGCTTTTGGTTCTATTACCAAAAGAGAAACCACATTTTCCCATGGTTTTAGATCTGTATTTCCAATCATATCATTATTGGATCATACTATAATGAAACTCTTGCTTATATGATACTGGAAAAACTTTTTATTACAAAATTGGAGTTGCACATTGCGTAATAAAAAGCACACAAGATAAACATTTACAGTAGGTGTTACAATTTTCCCGTTTCCCGTCACGGAGAACTTTATTTTTCTCCTTTCTCAGGATGCACATATGACGTCATGAAAACACCACACGCGTATCTGATCCGCTTGTGCCACGGGTAATTAAAAATAATCTTTCTACTTACGAAATAGTAGAAGTTATCTTCCAATAAAAATAACTTTTTAGACTAAACAGGTAAATCTAGAAACATCAGTACGATTGCTTGAAACTCACCGTGACAAAGAATGTGAAGGTTTCGAACCCAAAACAAACGTTGTTTACTTTTATTACGTAAGTACAAACACGTAAACCTTTTTATACTTTTAATTATTGGCAGATAATATGTTTTTTGTACAAGTGAAAAAGTAATTAATGTTAAAAATAGGGTAGTTACATTATGTTGGTAAGAACATCGAAAATAATGAAATGTTATTAATATGGAAGGTAGCTGTATCATACAGAAACGAACAGAAACACACGAGGCTATGAGAAAACAAGAGAAAGATAACATATGTACCTTTGATACATGGATTAGTTTATCGGTATTCAAAATTTATTACTAGTGCTTTTACATTTACATTTACAACAAGCATACATATAATTTAGCTCAAGTCGTATAACCTCAGATCCTGAGTGAAATGTGATTAGGTAATTTGTGATCTACCTTTGGCCTAAAATTTTATTCACAGAACCCCCTGTCAGCGGTGACATAGCACACGCCGGTATGAAAGTCTCGTCTCCTCATGAATGAACGACCAATTTATTCGCTCCCCTGACTACGAGCTGAGTAATACAGTCGTCAGACGTTCCACTGCCTTAAATATACACCAGTTATGATCAAAGTTGAGAGTTGAGCGTAGAATTAACAGGAGGAGAGCAATTATTTGTCTGTTTGTTTTTTGAATTTCGCGCAAAGCTACTCGAGGGCCATCTCAGCTAGCAGTCCCTAATTTTGTACTGTAAGAATAGAGGGAAGGCAGCTAGTCATCACCACCCACCGCCAACTCTTGGGCTACTCTTTTACCAACGAATAGTGGGATTTACCGTCACATTATAACGTTCTCACGGCTGAAATGGCGAGCATATTTGGTGTGACGGGGATTCGAACTCGCGACCCTGAGATTACGAGTCAAACGTCTTAACCCACCTGGCCATGCCGGACCTGGAAGAGAGCAAACTCAAAATCTGGAAAGTAAAGGGTCAAGCTCATGTAAGGCTGCTTGATGGACAGTCTAGACCAATATAATGAAAGACGTATTCACTTAAAACACTTATGAAAAATGTATGAAATAAAACCTTTTGGTCCATTCTTTTATTTTAAAACTGAATATTTATGGTTTTCTATTCAGATTAGTTACCTAGCTTGGTGTATGTCGAGTATCTGGAATGAGTTCTAAAGTAAATCTTCTTTATATAGCTATTCAGATTTTTATGTATAAGGCTTTCCAAGTTAAATAAATGAAACACCTATTACAAATTTCTTCAACGAAATGCAATTGCTCAAATTAAGTTTAGGTTGAAAATAGTGTTGAACAAGTGTAAAACAAATAATAATAAATTCACTCAACTGATACTCCTATTTAACCAATATGTGAGCTGGAAAGCAAACACCAGGAGATTTGGTTACAGTTACGTGGTTTTATTTCATTTCTACTTTCATAATTAAGTCTCATTAGAAGCAATCGCCTTCATCAAAGCTGCAAATTGCGAGTAGATTAAGGTATATTAGTTGGTGTATTGCTACTGCTGTGTGAGTCCAACTTTAGAGATACCTCCATTGGCGAAGTAAATAATGTAGCTTTGTACCCTGTTTTTACTTGTCCATTTTTTATGTGCAACATTTTGCCTCCTTATATACACTGCATGACCAAAAGAGTGTAGACACCCGACCATCACACCCATATGTGCTTGTTGAACATTTCATTCCAAAACCATGGGCAACAATACGGAGTTCATCACACCTTTGCTGCTATAACAACCTCCACTCTTTTTGGAACATAGATGCGGGGATTCGCTCCTATTTCAGCCACAAGAGCATTAGTGAGATCGGGCGAGAAGGCCTGGCTCACAGTCGGCGTTTCAATTCATCCCAATGGTGATCGATGGGGTTGAGGTCAACGCTTTGTGCAGGCCAGTCAAGTTCTTCCACACCAACCTCGGCAAACCATGTCTTTATAGGCCTCGCTTTGCGCACAAGTGCATTGACATCCTGAAACAAAAAAGGGCCTTTCCCAAACTGTTACCACAAAGTTGGAAGCACACAGTCCTCTAGAATGTCATTGTATGCTGTAGCATTAAGATTTCCCTTCACTGGAACTAAAGAGCCTTGCCCAAATTAGGAAAAACAGAGACAAACCATTATTCCTTCTCCACAAAACTTATAGTTGGCACTATGCATTCAGGCAGATAGCATTCTACTAGCATCTGCCAAACCCAGATTCGTTTGTCAGACTGCCAGATAGTGAAGCGTGATTCATCACTCCAGAGAACGTGCTTCCACTGCTCCAGAGTCCAATGGCGATGTGCTTCACAAAACTCCAGCCGACGCTTGACATTGTTCATGGTAATCTTAGGCTTGTGTGCGGTCATTTGGTTATGGAAACCCATTTCATGGAGCTCCTGACGAACAGTTCTTGTGCTGACGTTGCTTCCGGAGGCAGTTTGTAACTCGGTAGTGAGTGTTGCAACTGTGAACAAACGATTTTTACGCGCTTCACCACTCGACGGTCCCGTTCTGTGAGCTTGTGTGGCCTACCGCTTCGTGGCAGAGCTGTTGTTGCTCCTAGATGTTTCTACTTTACAATAACCGCTCTTACAGTTGACCGTGTCAGCTCTAGCAGAGCAGAAATTTGACGAACTGACTTGTTGAAAAGATGTCATCCTATGACAGTGTCACTTTGGAAATCACTGAGCTTTTCAGTACGACCCATTCTACTGTATGGCTGTATGCTTGATTTTATGCACCTGTTAGCAATAGGTGTGGCAGAAATAGCCGAACACAGTAATTAGAAGGGTGTCTACATACTTTTGGCCATGTAGTGTATATATTTACATATTTCGTTAGAATTTCTGTAGTTTATACACCAAAAGTTAAAAAACAAACATTGGTTAAAACAAAAAAGAAGAATTTGGCCATAAACATCACTATGTGGGGTATTTGTTGTAGGTCAATAAAAACGATTTCGGCCACTAAAATTTCACGTACTTTATCTCAATGAGTCCCAACATCTTGAATGAGTCCAAACATTATCTACAAAAGGTCTGCACAATAACTTCAGCAAAAACTTTTAAACAAAGTGAAAGTGTATGCTTATGAGCAGAAACGTGAAATATATAGTAAATTTCAATAATGTTCTAAAATAAAATTAATTAATTATCAATTACAACTACAAAAATTTGTTTTTTGCGTCATGGTGATAATGTTTTCCAGTTTCTATTGAGTTACGCTTATATGTATATATATATATATACATATGTGATTTTAAATTATGCATTTATTTTATTTTATTTATTTTATGGAAGTAGTTTCCATGGTTTGCATATATATTTATGATGCCTCTTTGCAAGCATCTAGCGTTAAGGAGTGAAAGCAGGACTGAGTGACTCCGAAACACTGGTTTAGTCGATTACTTCTATGGAAGTAAACAAACATGAAAGTAGTTTGCAATGCTATTATTAACTATTACACTAAACTTTATATATATATATAAAGAATAGCTTTCGTCACCTTATGCTTATTAGATAACCTTTAATGAAACTGTTATTTAGGTTTTATAATTCAACCAGCAAATTAAAAGAAGGATATTTTCATTAAACAATGACGTGAGAAAATTAGGATTATCAAAATTACAATCAACTGTGAGACAGTGGAATTGTGGTGAAATTTGGGGTTAGACCTCTGCGAAGAGTTAAGCGCAGATAGTCTATCATGACGCTTTGCGTTTAACAACAATTTACCATTGTATATAACCAAGTACATGAAATGCATAACAGTTAGGGTTGAGTAGTAAACTGTTTTAATTTATAGCTGTTTTTTTAGGTTTAATGCTGGTTTCTTGAATCTTCAAAAAAATACGAAACTAGGTAACAATTACAATAAAAGGAGATTAAACCAAGTCACCTTCCTCGCCTTCAAATGGTCACTCTTTATCAAATTACTTGTTCAAACCAATCTGCTATCTGTAAGTGATAATTTATTTTGAAAAACTAATTCAGTAATGTTTTGGCTTGGATTGAAACTTTATAGTTGTCTGGGTATGATACTTGACCATAAACTGTTTTACCATGACATGGGGCTTTGGAAGTTATCGTTCACAAAACACCTGTTAAAGAGAATAAAAAAATACTGAATACTTAATTAATTTTGATTTTTAGTCCTATATTAATATTATGGCGACCAAATTCAATCGTAATTTAAGTAGTAACTCTTTAGTTATTGGTTGTGGGTAAGTGTCACGTCCATAAAGATGAGAACGTATTCTCCACATCTTGAGGATGAAGAAATTTGAGTCACATTAATTTTAACAACAATTAAATACACCTGCAGATGATTTTAGAAAAATTCCAGCTTATCTAGGTAAATAAACGTTATTATGTGAGTATCTGTTGTTTTTTATTGTGTTTACACATTGCTTGATCAATCAGCACCGGCCCCGGAGTAGCAAAACTGTATGTCTGTGAACTTACAACGCCAGAAGTAGGTTTTCGATACCCGTGAGAGGCAGAGCACAAATAGCCCATTGTATTGATTTGTGCTTAATTACAATGAACAATCAACACCAAACTTAATACGATGATATACGGTGAGAAGTTTATGAGGGAGGGGGTGGCACCCCAATTTAATTTTGTATTGTTTGAATTCTTGAAAACACTATGTCTTTCTTTCCAGTATTAGTATGTTCATGTTTTATTGTACTTTTAATATTTATTACGTTAAGAAAAAATTGAAGTATAATTTCCTATTCTTTGCTAGAAACAAGTTTTTATTTCATCTACCTAAATGACGAGTACTCCAGCTGTTTCTTAATAAAATGAAGTAAAAACCCATAAACTATAACATCTTCAACATTTGTTCAATGTAAAAACAGTAATAAAAATTATTATAGGATAAACAGTACTTATTCTAAGAACTTGAGAATAAGAGTAAACAAAGATAATTCCTATTCTCTAGTTCGAACTGTATTTCATGCTACTTGTACGACGGCATTTCTTTTAACTAAGTTTCTTTTTTTGAAAAATAAAAAAGGTTGGAAGAGACAATTGCATTAGACACTTTTTTCCTTTAGATGTCAATATCAATATAACTGATGTGTTTTATAAAACACAAATGCAAACAAAAAACAATTGCCACTAAAATAACAGATTTTAATCATTAACCGTTTAAAATAATCTTGATATAAAACTTGTTTTGGTAGTGACTCTTTAGAGCATGATAGTTGATAATTATCAGCTGTATTTTTTTTCAATGAAACCAGCTAGCTTTATTTGTAGTTAAGCACGCAATGGGCTTTCTGCTGTATTGAAAGCTGATTTCTAGCGTTGCAAGTCCGGAGACATATCGATGTGCCACTAGGGGGAACCAGCTAGCAATCACTAATTTCTGTTTATAGTTGCTATTTAAAACCAGGAACTTATCTGAGTAGTCGAACATTAAAAAAATTGAAATACCTTTGACAACAGTTCAAAACATGAACGTTTTAAGTTTTTGTAATGATCATAGGAAACTTTTGTTTTCAGCTTTGAGGATCTTCCATAGCGATGAGTTTACTCGCCAAATACCAATTTCTCCGGTATTTACTCTAGAGAATTTTGCCACACGGTCTATCTGTAACACTACGATCTACCATGGATGAAACTAATGGTTTTAACTTTTCCTGCTGTTTAACGGGATTGAACATCGCTATATAAACTGACGGTGTAATTTCATGCTATCTCATGTTCGGTCTAATTTATGCTGGTTTCCATAACAATACAATTTGCCAACTGTATTTGTCTTTTAACTCAGTACCATATATTTGAGTTCGCGTGCATATTTGCTTGCATAAATACCAAGTAACGAAGTGCTTTATATGCAAGACAAAACAGTAAAAAAATTCAAACTCAGAACTTCTAACGTAAAAGTAAATGAATCTCTCAGTCTTGAAATGCTACTGTAATAAAAAAGAAAGGTTTCAAACTGGATTTCATTTGAATTTCTCGCAAAGCTACGCGAGAGCTGTCTGCGTTAGCTATTCCCAGTTTAGCAGTGTAAGACTAGAGGGAAGACAGTTAGTCATCACCACCCACCGCCAACTTTTGGGCTATTCTTTTACTAACGAATAGTGGAATAGACCGTCCCATTATAATGCCCTCATAACTAAAATGGCGAGCATGTTCGGTGAAACGGGAATTCGAACCCGCAGCTCCCCAAATTGCGAGTCAAACACCCTAACCACCTGACCATGCCAGACCTCGAGACTGGGAGGAGCTACTGTAACAAAATGAGAAATGTTTCAGACAAGGAACTTCTACCCTGAGAAGAAAAGAAATTTTGGGGATTGAAGATACTACTACTTCATGAAAGGAAAGAAATGTTTCAGTTGCGGCTTTTATCTTATTATTTTACATTTGACTAGTTTACAAGAAGGACGTTTCTGTTCTTGTCCTTCCTTTTGAATTAGGCCCGGCATGTCCAGGTGGTTAGGGCGCTCGGCTCAATAATCCGAGGGTCGCGGGTTCGAATCCCTGTCACACCAAACATGCTTGCTCTTTCAGCCGTGCTGGCGTTATAATGATACGCTCAATCTCACAATTCGCTGGTAAAAGAGTATCCCAAGAGTTGGTAGTAGATGGTGATGACTAGTGTCTTCCCTCTATTCTTACACTGCTAATATAGCCCTCGTGTAGCTTTGCGCAAAAATTCAAAAACAGACCTTTTGGACTAATCAAGACACACGGTATGTAATATACAGGAGTTAAAGTTTAGACATTTTCCACTTTCTGTATATCGGACTGTGGTAATCCAAACCATCATATATTTCCAGTGAATACTCTCTACTGGATTCATATTTCACATACAAAATTTATAGGTAATTTATTAAGAAATATCTGTGATGTAACATCTTGAATTCTGATCGAGGTATTTTTCTTCTTTTTTTTTCTCACTAAAGGTACGGAAACTGTATTTGATTGAAAATCACACTTAACTTTTATGAACTTATTTTCAAAATGTTTACACTGATAGATTTTTAAACCTACAATTAAGAATCTCATTTAGTGTAAATATAAGTAATATGTGCAAATTTAGTCAACAAAACTGCTCAAATTTGACAAAATATTTGCCCACAGCTACTCAAAAAATCAGGTGAACTACCCGTCTAACATTTTTACTACAGCTTTACCTAAGGATACTTGTGGATCGTTTTTAGTTTTTGTCATTCGGATTAAAGAAAACTGCTTTAGAACAGCAAAACTATAGTGTGAAAAGACATGCAAATATATAAGCATTGGTAGGCCAAGTAAACTTGATTAGCAGTATCTACCTCGAGTTTTGAAAAGAATCAAACTGGTGAACGATTATTATTGATTATTCATTGACAATGTTTCAGCATAAGGTTACTAAATTTTATGAAATTATCCTAGGAGAGTTTATCGTCGCATAACATTGACTTAACAAGTTAACACTAATGAAGATACTTATTACAGCTATGCCAAGTTTATGGGGTGATGACAAGAACCTGTTACTTTAAATTCCATGGCTTGATACCAGCAACTGGAATAAGACTGGGTGTTGTTTTGATGTTTACAACATCCTCGTGTGAGTGTGCTGATTTTTATTATCTCATGTTATAAAATGAAGGTTAATTAGCCCACCTAAAATTATTTTAATGATCCATGCTACCAAACTAACTCTGGTTCTTGTGATTATATGCAAAACCTGAGAACCGTTCCTCTTTTAAATACTGCCGCTTATGAGATTGGTGATCTGAAAAATTCGACAATAACATAAGAGAGCTAATTTTTTATGTGTCTACTTCTGGAAAAGCCTCATATGATTACAGTATACCCTATAAATGAGGATTCCAAAGTATGGAGGGTTTAAAAGATGACTGGTATGGATTGAATTTCCTTAAACAACCACAACGATTCTTTTATACATTTAAATGTTAGCTGCAGAATTCCAGTCTGCTCCTGTTATTTCTATGATATTTTTTATGTTGGTTTTGGATTTTGGCCCAGAATTTGCACCTTTTCGTTGCTCCCTTGGTTCAATGGCACGTCTGAAGACTTATAACGCTAAAAACTAGATTTCGATACCAGTCATGGGCAGTACATAGAAATGTCATTGTGCAGCTTTATACTGAACAACAAAACATCTCTTTTGGTATTTCTCTTTACACAATTTCTTTCTATTAATCGTCTGTTGTGCTTATTATGAAATTACGATGAAACAGAAATGCTCTCTTTGAGTTTTAATTTAAATGGATTTATATTACCCAAAAAAACATATCTTTATGAAATACATTTAGGTAATTTATAAATAGACAGTTACATTAAACATTGTTCAGTTGAAGAATTAAGATAAATAATTCCGTGGTTTATATAAACTGTTACCTGGAAGTAACAGAAGTAAACTACAGAATTAAAACATTTGTATGTATATTAAGCAAAAATAATAGATTTGTTAACTGTACGTTACAATGTATAATAGACAGTTAAGGAACTCTTATGTAGTTTTAGACTCAAAACTCTATACATGTCCGTGACAGTATTGTTGTGTTCAATGTTGAGAGATTGCCATAAGCCAAATAAGTATAAATGTTACACAAGACATTTCTAGGTTTATGTATTAATAAGTAAAATTTCGTTATGAAACAGATTTATACCGTGATTTTTTTATTTTTATAGAAGATACTGGTATTACGTAGCGTTATTCTTTTTGGTAGGTTTGTTATGCTGTGAGTATTGTCAGTATCATCAAACTTTATATAATATAAAGTATCAAAACACGAGAGTTTCCGAAAGTCACACCTGTTCTTTATACACATAAACAGTTCGTTTCTTTGGAAAGTCACGTCCCCTTAAAACTTCTTACGTGAAACTATTGTAAAGTCTCAATACTGCTTAGAAAACTGTGAATAGACAAAAATAGAGCTCGCCATGAGACTCGTGTGAGAAAAAGATAACAAAGATAAATTACTATCAGTTCCAAGTGTGAAAATGCTGCTCGTGAAGATCTTGACACAACACTCTCTTAGGTAGTGAAAAGAAAGAAAAACCTTCGTGTGAAATCCAAATCTGTATTCACTGCACAACATACGAGAAGAAAAAGATGTTTACTTTTTGATAGAACGATTTATCTTATAAATAAATAATGAAATGAACAGTGTGGTATATACACATAATCAGTTCGTTCATCACTAAGGGAAATACCTCATATTGTAATAGGAGTTTTAAAATACAGATAAGGAGAAAAAAAAACGTTGTCTCATCACACTCCACGTTTGTCCTAACCTGAGAATATTAAATATTATTTTTATGTTATAGTATCAAAAGTGGTCTTTAATTTAGAATATCTCTTACTGGGTTTGTTATTATTTGTAACTGAAATACCAGCTAATGTAATTGGACAAAGATAACAAACTAGACACGCATTTACTTATGGCACTAGTGTTTTCTTATAGCAAAGCCACATTAGGCTATCTACTGAGCCCGCAGATAAGAATCAAACCCCTAATTTTAGCGCTGTAAATCCGTAGACTTGCCGCTGTACTAGCGAGGGGCTCTAATGGCACTAGACTAAATACAAATGCATAGACGACCAAAATTGTCACTTTAAAACTGTTGTTATGAGTAAATTCCTTCAACAATGTGACCGAATGTATTCTAGTGATTATCGTGCTGAGCTTTGAAACAAAAGGCCCAAGGTTCAAGTCCTAACACTGCTGAATACGTCTACGCTTCTTATTTGTATGGATACTATAACTAAGAGAGACCATCGCGCTACCTGACTAAGAGTGGCCACGTAATCAACATATAATGTTGATTGTTTGACTTCTCATTGGTCAGTCAGTTCTAAATTAAGGATTGCTTTGTCTGAACCTTCAGATTTTTGAAATGAGCATTGTTACATACTATAATTTCAAGTAGCCTAAAACTGAGTTTAATTGTAATTTAGATTTAGAAGCGAAATAAATGTCGATATGTTTTCAATTTATGATACCTGCAAACAAAACTGAAACAAACGTTTTTCTTTTTCAATACAAGTATGTTTTAATCTACAAACAAAGAAACAATTTACAGGAACGGTTAGTACAAATAATAATTTATGTACGTAAGTTTTACAAATTTATAAACTTTCTTGATATCTTATCGAAGGTTCACGATAATCGAATTAATTTCGAGTTGATGTAGATAGAATTCATTTATCCGGGAGCTAGATAACTGTAGTTTTCTTTCTTCACCGATCACACGCCGAGTTTTCCACCGATGAAGTTATGTAATGTTTTTGTACAAAATAATACTGTCCGATGTGAGCTGCTGAAGCTAAATGGTTTGTAATTTTTGAAACATGTAAAAGTTTCCGGTCGAATATCTGAACTTTCCCGATTAATAAGCGTTAATCACAGTTATAGCTTCTGAGACTCATAGTACACAAATTATAGTAAACCTGTAATATATGCTGTCTCTTAGCGCGTCGCGTTGGTTATATTTATAGACGTGAAGATAGTTTCTAGAATTTTCAGCAGCATAACAATATAGACAATACACCAATGTTCATGTACACACATATATTATTGTTCTTACAATCAAGAATTTTCTACAATTTTATTGAATAGGTAAGAATTTGTCAATAGAGATACAACATTATGTGCATTGAAGTTATGCACATTTCTAAATATAAATTTAACATAAAAAACATGAATATTAAAGTATATTTATGATAGCAAATCCGTCAAAGCATTCGCCAATGTACCACCTCTTGGGCTACTTTTTACCAACGAATAGCGGGATTGATCCACACATTATTATGTCCCCACGGCTGAAAGAGTGCCTTAACCACCTTGCCATGCCGGGCCTGTTGAAAATGTACAAAAAATAACCCTCAGCAACTAGCATTACTTTTCTTAAAATATATTCATGTGTGAAACATCAGATGTTATCTCAGACTTTCCCACTTCTATAATGCAACATGTTGTATAAAAGCATAAGGGAAATAACAAATAAGCACGTGCTTTTGAGTTTACATGTAATGACTGAAAACTAGGCGTACATTTTAACAGTGTCACTCTCACGTATTCTTTGGTAAAATATTTTATGAAATTAAACAAGCTTTGGGTTTTAAAGTAAGTGTAAACAAAGTAACAAAACGAGTTAAAGAGTACATTCGTGGGCTATAATGATTCTTTTATTACTGCATAAGTTAAATCATATTCTAAGAGAATGGGTACGTAATGTTTTGTTTTATGGATATTACAAAGTTTCTCCTCACTGTATACTTATACTTCATTCTTTTTTTTCTCTTGTGAAACGAAGGATATTTGTAATTAATATATTCTGCAAGTAGCATGCGCTCTAAAAATGATACTTTCCAATAGCACAGCGGTATGCCTGCCGAGTTACAACGTTAGTAGCCGAGTTTAGGATACCCCTGGTGGGCATAGCACTGATAGCTCATTGTGTAGCTTTGTGCTTAACTACAAACAAACAAAGCTAGGTGGTTTTAGTGGGGAAAAATTACTGTTGATAATTATCAACTATCATCCTCTAAATAGCACAGATAGCGCATTATGTGTTATGTGCTTAACTTAAACAAACAAATAAAAATGATTTATTTCTTTTAAAGCGTACTGACTAAAATAAAAACACAACGTGGCTTTGTCATTCTTGCTTACAGTGTTAAAGTAACATTTCTAAGACAGCGTCCTAGTAAACAAAGATCAATGGATTCTGACAACATTTTTATCCAGTAACAAAGACAAGAATTAATAAAAGATCCTATAATGGTATATGTAGCCAACGTTTCTGCGTGTTCTACACAGTAGCTAGACGAGAATACCATTGGCTTGGAGCCAGGGTCACAAAACTGCTGACCACTTCAGTGATGTCATAATTGTCTGCTGTCACTTCAGACTGGTCAGCGTTTGAGAGTAAGTGGGGTATTTGGTGACGTTGTCACGCAGTCGTTGATTATTAAATCATGATAAACAATCTACGATTTGATTACATGGTGCAGCAAGACGCTCTGATTTTCGTTTCTTCTTTCCTCAATCTTGCAAAGTTCTTTCACCTTATACACAGACAGAAACCATTACACTAATTTTGTGAACTTTCAGACTAATCCTTTGTATCTCAACTGATTTATGGTTGTCGTAAAAAAGGGGGTTAAATACTTACGGAAGTGACAACATTATATTTTTTTTAATAATCCAACTTACTTACATAATACAATAGTTTTCCAAGTTTAAACTAGATTGTATAGGTTCTAAATATAAAGTCGTATTTGAAAGATATATCACTGCAAGTTCAAAAGGCAATAATATGTGGAGGGGAATAAGACACTGTATAGATTGTTTGTTCTATAAAGAAAGAAAATAATAAGAAATAACGTAAAATGGTAGCATATTTCTCACTGCTTAGTGTTATCCACCACATAGAACATTAGAGGTCATTCTGGATCTCCTTCACAATAGTTTACCCATTTGATTGGAGATTTGTATATAATGATGTATATTTACTAACAGCGTTCCTAACAGAAAAAAAAAATGTACATATGTAATCAGCATGCATAATAAATGTACTTGGAAGGTCTTCGTGTATGAAACATATGCCTAATTTATTCGAATACAATAACCATGATGTTTTAGTACACAGTGAAAAGTATATAGCGTAATACTTTATACAAACCTAAGATACAAACACAATTTTGAGTCGAATAAATTTCGAAGATATATTTTTTGAAATTGCAGGAACATTTCGACCTGCATTTGAAGAAAATAAAAATATTTCGTTGCACTGTTTGTTTGTTTCTGTTTTTCAGCGGAAAACTACATAACGAGTTATTTGTAGTCTGTCAACCGTGATAAAATCGAATCCGTGTTTTTAACTTTGTAAGTTCATAAACTTATTGCTAATCCACCGGGGTACACATCATTGGAAAGTAGAGGCTTCAACGTAAGTAATGCTTTGTTCAATTAGGTTATGGAATAATTATATTAGACACCATACACTTAATTTTTATTACAGATTACAGTAAAAGGGACATAAAAATTAAATAAAATTCAAAACAGAAAAAATGAAACGCATTTGAAGGAGTCGTAAAAAAGAATTCATTACGAAACTACACCTCAACATGGAAGTCTTGAGTGATATATCAAATGAGAAAACTCAAAATATAGGTTCATTAATCAATGAGAGGGGAGATTTTTCAACACTGGCTTATTGAATAACAACTCTTGTTTGGCTAATGAACCTTGAAAATCCGATAAGAGGAACTGTTTATATCTTTAGTTTGTTGGGTTTAACCGTTTGGGCTTCTGCAGGGAAATTTCGTTTGCACACACAAAAAAAAGAGTGCTTTACAAGAGCACTCTGGGGTGTAGGAGGACTTATCAAGAGAATATGTAACATTTAATAATTTTAGTTGAGTACCTACAAGTCTACTGCATTATATACATCTAGGACTTGAAAAGGATAAACTGTGCAAATATATAAAGCTGTCAAACCCCACCTTGTGATTATGTTGTCATATATTTGTATAAATATAATTATTGAGTGAATAAAACTGCCTTAAGGGCCCGAGCACTTAAACTAATGATACTACAAAGTTTTTGAATTTGTAATTTTTTGGCATATGTTGTTTTTTGGATGTTTATAACACATTGTAATGTAAAGTTGTTAAATGCTGAGTGAAAGTTAGTTTATTTTTTCTTAAGTTGATTTGTACAGAGGTATACATTAGAAAATCACACTGTATAAAATATTTCAAAAAATTGATAGAGGTGAGCTATTACCAATAGCCGACCTTATTTTGAACTGATAAGTTTGAATGAAGACAGGTAATCAACAGTACCCACCGATAACTCTTGGGCTACTCTAATCATATTTTTTCGGCAGTGCATATAATGGGCATAGGGCGGTTGAAATACACTTATAGCTCACAAACGACACAAAGTACGAAGAGCGATCCATAATTCGCGTATTCATACACAGTCCCAAAACATTTAACACTGACCCATGTTAGGTTTGTAATAACACCAATATACACAGAAGGAAATTGTTATGGTACATGATAAGCAATGTGTGTGATTCCAAGATAGGCAAATAAGATGTGTTATTCATTGTTTTTTATGTTCAAAATAAGCCTGCAGATGGCATGAAATATTTAGCTTTTGTAATAATGTTAAATTCGTAATGCTCGATTGTTAGAACAAGCTGCATCCTTTACTTTTCATAAGTTAAATTCTTCCTTGAAGAAACTTCGTATAAAACATTAGAGAATAATCAAAAATAAAAATAAACTGCCACTTTAATAGTTCCAGTGTTTCTGCTCAAGCACAATACAAGAAATTTTGAGCATTCTTTTATGAGTTAACAAACGAGCTTCATTTATTTTTATGGCATAAATAAGTACAAAAATAAAGTTCATTGTTGTTAGGATAAGAATACTTAAAACACAGAAAATCGTTTAATAAGTAAGTAAGTAATTATAAGACATTAGTAGTACGCCAGCTTAGAAAAAGCGTTTCATCATAAAAATTGTTGTAGTCGTCCGACCACTACTGCGTTTTTTTGTGTGTCGTCCAGGTGAGATCGAGTGAAACACGTCGTTGGCAATGTATGCGATGAGCACAATGTGGTTGAAATACTTTTACACACTGAATAAAATAAATATAGTGTCGATAGTATTATAGAACTACTACTAATGTTTTATTAGAAGTACAACTAATTATAATCATGCTTTGGAAGCTTAGAAAATGCGTTCACATCACAACATTATGTGAGTAGTAATTTTCAAACTTAGAATTCAGTTGCATACGACAAAACATTTTACTATCAGTTAAGATAATAATGTTAAATTCACTAAACACTTTCACAGGACTTTACTTAAGTTTCAGTTGTTGTTTTACTTTCATTTAAGTTTCCCATATGTATTCAGGATAGGCCACAACCTGATGTATTTCAGTTATATGTACATTTTATTCTAAAAGGTTGGTGGCATTAATGTTTAGTGTGACGGGGATTCGAACCTGCGCACCTCGGGTTACGAGTCGAGGGCTTTCACCACTTGACTAAGTCAGGTTCCTGCTTTTGGTAACGAGTTAATCAATTTGTTTAGACTTACTTCTTTCATTCATACTTTACATGGCGTGTTATTAATTTTTATTTATTAGATATCTGTTTTCAATTTTTCCTTAGAGACATAACAATAACAAAAATAAACATGACTGTTAACGTATTCTAACGCACCTAAAAAAAAATGATTGTTTTTTATTGTGGGATTGTTTCAACAATATCTTGTTATTAAGCTAAGAAAATCAACAACTAACCAAAAGATAGCTTATTACTATCATATCTTCAGTTATGAAAATGTAAAGAAGTAACATAAAATGAACGTCGATTGTTAAAATCAACAGCAATAAGAAAATAAAACAAGGGCTTGTAAGAGAGACATCGCTTTATGAGCGAGGTTTTAATATATTGCCAAGAAAAATATATGATTTTGATAAAGTATAGATAGAAGGTGTGTTAGAAAGGAAGTTATATTTTAGCCATCGTTGAAATTGTTTAGTTAACTTGGTGTACTGTTTATTTGTGCAAAAAAATATGATGACGAGGTGCAACACAGTGCTCTCCAGAGTCACATTAGAAGGCAGGCTTTCTGCAGTTTGTGTTGCTAGAAAGGCTTAAAAGCCGAAATTAATTCACATTAATTTAATAAAAAATGTCCTTCAGCGTTTTAAAGACTCGAGTCATTTTTTCTTTTTGTACGCATGCCTTTATCTATAGTGTTTGTGTTTTTTCTTATAGCAAAGTCATATTGGGCTATCTCATGAGCCCACCGAGGGAAATCGAACCGCTAATTTTATCGTTGTAAATCGGTAGACTTACCGCTGTACTTGCAGCGGGCTTATATATTGCATTAAAAAGAGTTGGCTACTATGTTGTTAATCACACTTTAGGTTTTGTTTGATTTATAGGACTTTTCTGTTTAAAAGCAAAGATTTCTAGACAAAAGAAATGTATAGTGTCACTTCCATAATTGGTATGATAATAACATTGTTTCTCGTGGGTTATTTACATAAATTTAGATATGTGGTAATCGTTTCCATTTTCGTCATTATATGTCAATATAATTGGATCGTATATATTACACAAAAGTGTATTGAAATTCACTTAATTACTTGGGCAGGTTAATAACCCCTACTTTTTAAAAGTAAATTATTTCAAGGCCTCCCTAGTCTCTCCAAATTCTGAACCATCGTGACTTTGTGGTTAGCATACCCTGATTGTGAATCCAATGGTTCAATATTGCCGCAAAAGCCTGCATCGCACTTGGGAGTGGTGGACGTGCTAAATATGTGACATTTAAACATAATTATTCGGTTAAAAGACAACGTTGACGGTGGTTCTTGTTGAGTATCTGGTTCCCTCTAGCCTAGAAGCTGGTTATGCCCAGATAGCTACTGTGTAACTTCATGCGAATATTTTAAGTGGATGTATAACAACAGGCTTCGAACATTTCAATTTTGGACATTTTACTCCACATCTATGTCTTTTAAGATACTATTCAGAGTCTCTTGTTTCATACCTGTTTCAATCAATTAACTATTCAGAGTCTCTTGTTTCATACCTGTTCCAATCAATTAACTATTCAGAGTCTCTTGTTTCATACCTGTTCCAATCAATTAACTAAACGCACAAATTTGAACTAAGTTTTCAATGGGCTTCTTCTGTCTCTTTTCTTGATTTCATGACGACATTTGGGATTGCACACTGAATTCGTCATCCGATCTGAAATCTCCGTCAGAATGTTTAACACACGGCATAATACCACAGAAAATCTGAATACGTTGTTCCATCCCTTAAGTTTGAACATTTTTATTCAGGAATATTTTTTATTCAATTGTTTCATTGTCTACCTTCATACCTCTAGCCCTTAAGCTTAAAAACTGGAATCTTCAGTCACGGCGCTATCATTTATTCAACAGTTTATTTGTTTCTCTTCATAAATTTAATCTCTACATCTAATAGCTGGAATTATTGATTCAAAGCTATACCATTTACTTGACAATTGAATGCCTTATTTCGTACCTTTAAAGTTATTTCTACCAAATATTTCTGTTAAGTAATTTGTTTTCTTATATTGCAAAAACAAAGTACCGACTTAACCAGTTTGAACTTCAAAAGAACTTTCTGCAAGTTACGTAGCTTCTATAAACGATATATTTTTATATGTAATATTTGTATGAATTCGCAGCTTTGAAATTTTGAAGTCATTTGTACTTAAGCGCAAAGACGCATAATCGATCATTTGTGCCGTGTCGGCCCGGCATGGCCAGGTGGTTAAGGCACTCGACTCAAAATCCGAGGATCGCGGGTTTGAATCCCCGTCACACCAAACATGCTCGCCCTTTTAGCCGTAGGGGCGTTATAATGTCACAGTCAGTCCCACTATTCGTTGTTAAAAGAGTAGCCCAAGAGTTGACGGTGGGTGGTGATGACAAGCTGCCTTCCCTCTAATCTTACACTGCTAAATTAGGGACGGCTAGCGCAGATAGCCCTTGTGTGTCGAAATCAAATTAGCAGCGTTATAAGCCTTGAGATTTAACGCTCTACCATTGGAGATGGATCTCGAAATTTCAAAAATATTTTATAGTGATATGTTTATTAACAGAGTAAAAGTGCTTACTTTTGCTATAAGTTTTAATTACTGATCTCTATGTCTTCCCACATTATTTTCAAACTTTCCTATAAAGTCTTTATTTTATAAGTGTTAATAATATCTCTGTTTCAATTCGAAAAACATCATGCAATTTCACTGTGCTTTGTTTGTTTTTTAATTTTGCGCAGAGCTACTTGAGGGCATTTGCGCTAGCAGTCCCTAATTTAGCAGTGTAAGACTAGAAGGAAAGCAACTAGTCATCATCACCCAGCGCCAGCTCTTGAGCTACTCTTTTACCAACGAATAGTGGAATTGACTGTTACATTATAACGCCCCACGGCTGAAATGGCGAGCATGTTTGGTGTGACTGGGATTTAAACCCCCGACCCTCGGATTACGAGTCGAATGCCTTAACCACCTGGCCATGCCAGGCCTCACTGTTTATGGTCACTAGTACAGAATAAATATAAGTGTTTACTGTACCAAGGCTAAAAGCATAAGTGATAAATTTTAACTCCTCTTTATATTAATTTATTTTACATTTTTTTTACATATTTTCCAGTTATTTTTAGTGGTAATTCAACCAACTAATTAAGCCGTAATGCCTAATGTTAAAAAAATTCTATCACAACGGCGTTGTTGGTGAAACTAAACTTGATTCAGTCGAATAAAAAATGGCTTAACTAAGCCATACCTCATTTTTTTCCCTATATATAGATAGACCATTCCTATCATAGTGCAATAAAATAACTGAAATGAAATATGAGATAAAAAGCGATGCTTGAAAAATTCAGAACTCAAATTGTGGCGAAACATGTGCATAAATATCTTTTCTTCTAGCAACGTTTTATTACTTTGTTCCGATAGGTACATTAATCTCTTCTGAACATGAAGTCACAGTTGAAAAGAGCAGTAAAGAAATTTTTATTGCATGTTTAGATCGCTGGCATATGTCTTTCCGGATGTCGGATATGGAGAGTTACATCACACTATGACAACCAATCAGGCTGAGAAATAGCGATTGATTAAAAGTCGATAAAAATACTGTTGTTTTTATATTGTAAGGTTATATTAACACTATTTTAGTCAAGATTATCATACTTTCATCGTAGGGGACTACGAGTGCCGTATTATGCTTAGCAAA
Source organism: Tachypleus tridentatus (assembly GCF_004210375.1). Classification (NCBI taxonomy): domain Eukaryota; kingdom Metazoa; phylum Arthropoda; class Merostomata; order Xiphosura; family Limulidae; genus Tachypleus; species Tachypleus tridentatus. Next base: position 101,751,076 of record NC_134837.1, on the reverse strand, counting down.
AATCATAAAATTAAAAAAAAAAATTATTTCCTTGGGAACGTGCTGATTTTGTTTGTTTTAAAGCGAAACGACACTGGATTATTGCTGTGTCCATCACGGGGAATCAAACCCCAGATTTTAATGTTGTAAGTGTGTACACTTACCGTTGGTCCATCGATGATTGGACCGTGCTGAAAACAACCCTAAACCATAAGTTGCGATGTGTTTAATCTTTCTTTTTCTTTTCAATTCGGTGATGTTGCAATAGTGTTAATCATTAGAAGTCCTGAGTAACAGCTGTGTAACTCTAACTGTAACTGTTTAGTTATCTTATTTCACACGTGTATGTTTTAAGCTTAATAATTATAAATATTTTTCATCGTTGTATTCTTATTTCAACTTTAAGTTGAATTATCGGTAATAGTACTTTGTAAAACTACTTTAATTTTATTTGGACATGTTCCATATACCTTAATTCAACTAGGAATTTATTTTTGTTTTGCCAGGGGGGATAGCGAATTTCAACAAACACAAAATTGTCCAATAATCACTTACACATGAAAACTGATGTTGCTGGGATTGTTATTAATTACACATTATAGGTGTTAGTTAGTGAAACTAAACAACTAAAACATATCTTGAAAATGTTTAGAAGTGAACATTTAGTGTGGTTTAATGTAATGCTGTTTAAGGATAATGATTGTACCCCCTACTCCCACCTCCCACAGTTCCTGTGGCAGTGCCTACTATATACCATAAAATAATTATTTTACCTATATTATAGCACATCGTTCTTATATGTCTATACAATTTAACTTAACTTTATAAGCATTTTATTCCGCATTTCTGCAGGGCTCGGTGGTTAGGTGCTCAACATTCAATCTATGGATCTTGGGATCGAAATCCATCGCTAAACATGCTTGTCCTTTCACCCATGAGGGCGCTATAATGTGATCATCAATCCAATCTTCATTTGAAAAGAGTTTTCCATGATTGGTGAAGGGTAGTGTTAACTAGCTGCTTCTATGATTGGTGAAGGGTGATGCTAACTAGCTGCTTTCATAATTGATGAAAGGTGATGTTAACTAGTTGCTTCTATGATTGGTGAAGGGTGATAACTAGTTGCTTCTTTGATTGGTGAAGGGTGATAACTAGCTGCTTCTATGATTGGTGAAGGGTGAAGTTAACTAGCTGCTTCCATGATTGGTGAAGGGTGATGTTAACTAGCTGCCTTTTTCTAATCTACCATTCCAAAATTATAAACCTGATAGTACAAGTAATTTTCAACGCAAAATTCAACAAATAAAACATATTTAGATCCTTTCTGTTAACACTTTGAGTATCCATCGATCCTGACTGAAAAATAATGAATTATATCATAACTGAAAGAGAATGTTTGTTTGTTTCTTTGTTTTTTGAATTTTGCGCAAAGCTGCACAAAGCTATCTGCGCTAGTCGTCTCTAACTTAGCAGTGTAAGACAAGAGAGAAGGCAGCTAGTCATCATCATCCACCGCCAACTCTTGGGCTACTCTTTTACTAACGAATAGTGGGATTGACCAAAACACGATAACGCCCCCACGGTTGAAAGAGCGAGCATGTTTGGTGTATCAGGGGTTCGAACCAGCGACCCTCAGATTATGAGTCGAATATCTTAACCACCTGGCCATGCCGGGCCAAAAAAGAATGAATAAAGGTCATAACTGAAAAAGAATGAATTAATTTTTCAGGTTTTATTCTTTCTTTGTGTATTATGGTACAATAAAGAAATCTAATAGGGTAGTAGATTGACTGTAAAATATCACATAGGGATTTAGTATTCATATCTGAAATTTTATGTTAAAATCCCTACCTGTGGTATTTTAGCTCCTTTCAGCTTTTAGACGTTCACAGTAAGTACTGTTGGTACTGTTACTACAACAGTAGATATTCTTTATACGCATAAAGATAGAAGATTCAAGTATCTGTTTTTATTCATGTGTGTGTGAAAGTGTGTATGCATAAATACATAAATACAGTAAAACCTGTCTAAGGCGGAATAGTACGGGACCGAGTAAAATTTCCGGCTTAAATAGTGAACACGCATTTCGTTAATTATATATAATATTTCAATGGAATGTTATACTTGCTTTACTCAAGGGAAGTAAGACGTTTGTGAATAAAATTATTATTCTGTTTATGCTATATTTATTAGAATAAAAACAAAAATAGACATTCAAAATCTACATAAGTACACAAAAACTTAATCAAATTTATTTGAAGAAAGTGTCCAATTTCAACTGTGTCATTTTTTATTTGCCTTTCGCATGCAGTTAAAAGAAAACGCCAATTCTATGGTCTTTTCATGATGTTCATTTTCCTCCTTCATTTTTGCATACAATTTAATAGCGTTAATATAACATAACACTTACGATGAAGTAGGAATTTCTATTTCCTCACTATCTTTTCCATTTTGCTCATCTTTTGAATCTCTCACACTGTTACCACCTTGCAATTCTATTATAGATTTTAAATCAATTTCATCAGTTTCTGTTAAAACATTCTTGTCAACGTTCACAAAACTTTCTGCGTTCAAAGAATCATCTGCATCACTTTTCTAAATAAGAGTTTGGATTTCACTAGAATCGTCATAACAAACAACTTCATAACAAAGTCTCCGGCATTATCAAGAATAAATCCACAGTTTAAATTGCACTTTATTGCGCATTCATCTTTTACGCATTTGATTGAATGACTTGAAAATGCAATTGCATGTAACACGTCAATTTTCATGGTCATTTTAGATGCTCTCTTACAGTCGTCCATGTATGCAATAATATGCTGAAGCATCAATTTGTTGTATTTCAATTATATACACTGTATAATTCCATTATCTAGTGGCTGTAGAACTAATGTTGTACATGGAGATAGAAAAACTAAACGAACATTTGAAAATTGAACTTTTGGGTGACAAGTTGCATTATCCAGGAAAAGTGGAATGTTCCTGTTTTCTTGTTCCATTCTTTTGTTTAATTTGTTCAAAAATTCCTCGAATATATCATTTATCATCCATGCTTTATTATTCGCTTTCCATTTCACAGGAAGTTGATTCTTCCTTTTTGAAACAGTGGAAATTTTCACTTTTACCTATTACCTGTGGTTTCTCTAGTTTTCCATCAGCAAATGCGACTAAAATTAAGGTTAATCGTTCTTTCAAATAGCGACCTCTGGAATAATAACAGCAGAAAAAATAAACAGAATATATTTAACTAATACTTACCGTTACAAAATGTCCGATAATTTATTAATATTTAAAGAAACCATTAATCAAACAGGAATTTATTAATATTTAAAGAAATTATCAATTAAATAAGAAATTAATATTTAATCAAAAACATTTTTTTTCCGTTTTACTCAGGTTCTAATCCTACTTGTTGATAGATAAGGTAGGTGAAAGACAGTTTTCCATTCGCGTTACGCAGGTTTTGCCATATAGAGAGCCCTTTATAGTAGAAATCTTAAAATAATGCTGCAAAATTTTTATATTTCCGTTCTTGTACGTGTTAACGGCCTATGCCATTTCCGGCTTAGACAGGTTTCACCGTATATTTTATATGACTAAAACGTAAGACCTTTTTTCCTAAATTGAATTCTGTATATTGTTTCGAACATTCACACGAAGCTAGACAAGGGATATCTGCACCAACCTTTCCTAATTTCAAGCTCATAAACTAATGGCAAGAGATCTAGCTATTCAACAGCACCCACCACATTATTGTGCTGCTTTATTCGAATACTAAGATTTTTCCGTTACTTTTATAATGTACCTACAGATCCAAATTATGAAACGTACTTTTGCAGCAACGGGATACAACCCTTGAACCTTCTCATTTGCAGACTGGAAATATAGCCATTAGACCACAACCAGCATTTTTTAGATTAATCTCAGTACTTGGCCCGGCATGGCTAAGCGTGTTAAGGCGTGCGACTCGTAATCTGAGGGTCGCGGGTTCGCATCCGCGTCGCGCCAAACATGCTCGCCCTCCCAGCCGTGAGGGCGTTATAATGTGACGGTCAATCCCACTATTCGTTGGTAAAAGAGTAGTCCAAGAGTTGGCGGAGGGTGGTGATGACTAGCTGCCTCCCTTCTAGTCTTACACTGCTAAATTAGGGACGGCTAGCACCGATAGCCATCGAGTAGCTTTGTGCGAAATTCCAAAACAAACAAACAAACAATCTCAGTACTTAGATAAAGTGCATGCTAAAAATCTGTAGTCACTAAGAAAATATTCTTCTTTAAATAATAAGAATAAAAAAAATGTTGTAAACGTTCCATTAATCAAATATACAAATCAGGCCTAATAATAACTATGGGAAAGAATTAGAAGGAGGTTTGACCAGTATGTAACTTTGTCTTTTAAACTAATTAATCAGATTAAGTTCCAGCCGTGTTTGTTTAATATAGATATTATTTCAACTGATGTTCTCTGTAGACATGTCTGCTAAATGTTAAAAGTTTGTTACTAGACAGAAGAATGTACTTTCGCTCATTCCTAATTGTCTAAATTATATATCTTACAGGCATGAAGTGTTTAGAATTTATACAAAAAACGTGTTATGTATTTTTAGTTACTGAAGTAAACTCTCAACCCATAGGCGTTAAACATCGTTATACCTTTCATAAAAGAAAGAGTAAATAATATTGACATTAATTATACATTCTTGATTAATCTAATGGCATTATTTGCATTTTCCGTTAATAATTTACAAAATTTACTTTATCGGGCTACAATTAATATGCAAAAGTAATTATGTGTCTGTTTTTATTTTCAAATTTTCTCTAAGATAGCATGTACTTGTTAATTGTGGCTAATCAAATACTAAACGTTGGAAAAGAGCTTTGATATCGTTCATAGCCTTGGTAGGTTAGGAAATCAAGGTCTCTTTCGCCTTAAGGTTTTAACTTGTTGTTTTTTTTTCATGATTAAAAGTTTATTGAAGGAAACGTAGTGACGCTGTGAAAGAAGGAATCGAAGTGAGCCGAGGGTCTGATAGAAGGTTAACAAGGTTTAAGGTATGTTAGTTACTGTAGAAATGTAAAATGCCTGGACAACGAAAATAATTTTTAGGCCTAATAACGGAAATAAAATTAGATTTGACTACGGCATCCCTGTGGACTTACAACGCTATAAACTGAGTTTCGATACTCGTGTTGGGTAGAGCACAGATAGCCGCTTGTGTAGCTTTCTGCTTAATTACAAACAAACACACTGCAGATTGGTTTCTTTTTAGATTTCTCTTGGTTAATAATTTCCTGATTTCAAATTAAAGAATGAAAAGATAACTATTTCAAATCTATCTGCTCTTTACAAGAAATCTCTACCGAAAGGGTTGGTTCTCCTTTGAATACCAGAATTTATCAGCTAAGCTTGACTTACAGGAACTGAAATTATTTCTGAAATACTGTTCGTATGCAGTATGAATAGGAATATGAAAATCTATCAACCATAGTACTCATACGTGCACTTAATCCTTTTCTAGTCATAAGTTTTTGTCTGTTATGTGTAGTGCAGTGTTACTTTACATGTATATGTATTATAGTGGTTGTTACATTTCAAATTATGTGCTGTTTTTGCAACATGTTATATATTTAATCTCATACTGCACGATACATAATTTAGTGACTTTTTAATTTTGATTTTTCATTAAAATATGCATTTAAATTATCTCAACTGTGTATCAGACTTTAATAGGTTCATCCATTAGATTCAAATGTAATATTTACTTTCTATGTTTTATATTTATGGCAAAGCTACTAACATTATCCGCCGCCGTCCATAATATTGAACTACTGACTAGAAGAAAGACAACCAGTCTGCAACATCTTACTACCCACAGTACAGACTAACAAAGAGACTGACTGCTGCTCTTATAATGCACCCACAGATGAAAATACTTTTAGCCATAGCACGAATTAGAATCCAGAACATCACCTGGAAAATCCATATCTTATCAGATGTCCAGCCTGCATACATTACTTTTACTTTTAAAATAAATACTTCTGGCATTTACAAAATATTGATTTTGATACTTTTATCTTTCAACACGCACATAAAAAAAAAGTTTGTTAAAAATAATCGGATAAACCCATAAACATACTTTGTCCTTTCTGGACTGATTCTCACAGTGATCAAAATGTATATTAAACTGAAATAAGTACATAACTGAGAATATAATGTTTGAAATGAAAACATTTCAAGATAAAGGAAAATTAACATAAACATTGCTATAAATGGGCTTAAAAATTAATTATTTTTAAATTTGTTTTGAAAACATAATACAGACATTTAATATTCAGCAGTTTTTAATCTGCTGCTCCTTAATAGTATTAGTTCTACTGGTAACAAAACAGAAGAGATTAAATTCATTAATTTAAATATATTTATTAGCAACATGAGGAAACACATTAGTGCCATTTCAAAACTTCGTGCCCACTAGGGGCATAACGGAACGTCTGGGGGCTTATAAAGCTAGAATCCTGTAGAAGGTAGTGCATAGATAAGCCATTATGTAGCTTGATGCTTATTTATAGATAAACGCCCTAGTGGCACAGTGGTACGTCTGCGGAGTTACAACGCTAGAAACCGGGTTTCGATACTTGTGATGGACAGAGCACTGACAGCCCATCGTGTAGCTTTCTGCTTAATTTCGAATAAACAGTTAGAAATAAAGACACAGCCTTGCAATTGTAGACATGTCGCTTTCATTAAGCGAAATCACCCCTTGTTGCAAACACGAATTTTGTGGAATTTCATGCTTTTTTGTGCGTCATGTATTGTCTCATGTGTCATGGAAGAGATTCTTTCTTTACTAGAAATCAGTAAATGTCGAATTCGGAATAATTTTTAATGTAAAAATGGTGTTGTAAGACATGTCTTCTAAGAACATTTTATTTCAATTTTCTATAATATACACTTTAGTATTTTGACCATTTTTAATGATGGAAAGTGCTAAAAATCTACGAGTTGGTTTAATTCAAGTCAAATTAGACAGAGGACTTATCCATATCAAATATTTCAATATCAGTAAAAAAGATATATTTATTTCATTAATTTCTTCGCAGTTATAAACCAGTTGTCTCTTATAGTTTATGTATATGCCTGTCACTGTTTTATTCTTTACAAATTTTTGTACATGTTACTCTTCAATGTCACTCATACTTTAAATCCTTTTGTGTTTCTTACTCATGTTTCTAACGGTTAGTCTCTTTATGTCACTCTTGACTCGTTTCTACCGTTTTTCTATCATTTTCTTCAGATTTTCCTACAGAACGAGTTTAGAATATACTTCTACTGTCCCCCGCTAGTACAGCGGTAAGTCTACGGATGTAGAACGATAAAATCAAGGGTTCGATTCCCCTCGGTGGACTCAACACATAGTCCGATGTGGCTTTGCTATAAGGGCCCGCAGGTGGTTAAGGTACTCGACTCGTAATTCAAGGGTCACGTGTTCGAATCCCCGTCACGTCAAACGTGCTCGCCATTTCAGCCGTGAGGGCGTTATAACGTTACGGTCAATCCCACTTTTCGTTGATAAAAGAGTAACCCAGGAGTTGACAGTGGGTAGTGATGACTAGCTGCCTTTCCTCTAGCCTTACACTGCTAAATCAGGGACGACTAGCGCAGATAGCCCTCGTGTAGCTTTGCGCAAACTTCAAAAGAAACAAACAAATAATACTCTTACTAGAATATCTAACTTACAGTTTTTTACATAACTTACCTCTTTTACTGTCACTTTCTCATGTTTTGTTTCACTTATCGTTTTTTTTTTATCCTTCTAGACAGTCGCTAGCTTTGTCGTTGGCCTACTTATTATAAGCTTTCAATATGCCGCTTCAACTCTAATTGTACTTTCAACTGTGCGAGAAAAGTGTAAAAATTCCAATAAAATCGACTTTATATATTGATTTTTATATATTTATTAAAGCCTAGAGGATGTATCAAAGCAGTTAACAGCTGGTGATCGCCTTTTCTAAATTTTAGAATTAAGGACAATTAACTTCAACTTATTTTCCCAGAGACGAAATGCACTGCCTAATTTAACCTAATTTTTGTGCAATATCCTACTGCATTGTAACTGTTGTCAACCCTAACAAGTCTTGTTTGTGTAATGTTTTTAATCAATCTAAGCTTCTTTCTCTATTGACAACAGCAAGGAACAAAGTCACTAAAATTCGTATGACAAAGATGATGAAAAAGACGATATTAACCTGTTTAGCAAATGTATTCTTATAAACTTTTCAGAGTTATTTTAGTCAACCTCCGTGAGAGGGCCTGTATTTCATCACAGTTTTTTCGTTGTTTTACTGCATTGATATCAGTTTTCTCGCCATATTAAAAACCGATTTGGGATCAACGTAATGTTTCGAGAAGTAATTTGAATTCATTTTCGATAAATCAGTAATATGGCAAAGGAAACTGGAAAATGAACATAATTTCCATATTTCCTGGACTATCGTTCACAAATTCAATGGTGACGTGAACTATTTTGTTTTAAAAATTGATTTGGACGTTTTCTGTGAAACAAGAATAAGTTCGTTACAAATATCATAAAGAGAATATGTTTTATTTTTAAATGGATGAATATATTGTTCTTGTGAGCATTCTTATTTAGTTTGCTTCAGTTGTGTTCTCCAAGTCTCTTGTTATCCAAAGAGTCAGCGCTAAGTTGTCGGACTTACACTACTAAAATTTGGGTTTCGATTCCCCGTGGTAGAGAATTCAGATATCCCATATCGTAGCTTTGCACTAAAATAAACAAAAAAAAAACAACGTTCATGTAAAATGCTCCTCACTGCTGTACTGACGAAGGAAATATTGTTTCATAATTATGGATTAGCTTGGTTTGTTTGGAATTTCGTGTGAAGCTACACGAGGTCTATCTGCGCTAGCCGTCCCCAATTTAGCAGTGGCAGTGTAAGACTAGAAGGAAGGCAACTGGTTATTATCACCCACCGACAACTCTTGGGCTACTCTTTTACTAACGAATAGTGGGATTGACTGTAACATAATAACGCCCTCATGGCTGAGAGGAAGAGCATGTTTGGTGTGACGGGGATTCAAATGCGCGACCCTCAGATTACGATTAGAGAACCTTAACCACCTGGTCATGCCGGGCCCATTATTATGAAATAGCTCTATACATGTCAATGTCAATAAATTGCAGCTGCTTGCTAGTGAGGAGGATTTCATAGAGCAAGTCGTGCCATGTATAATAATAACCAACAATTTGAAATTATTTTGAAAGTTCTGCATCCTGCAATGAAAACTACAGCTTTTTAAATAACTTGCAGCTGGTTTGGATGTGAACAAACAGCATCAATCTATTTTTCCATCGTGTGACATTTAGTAGTTTCACAGATAACTAGGAAATATGATAAAACAACACTTTCCAGTGACGAATTTAAATAAAAAAAGTAAAAGTATATGTTTTGAATCAATTCAAAGAACATCACTTCGAGATTTGGAGATTGTGCATTACATGGTACATATTAAAGCCCTTTGAGTTAAGTCTAGCTCCTTCCTTCAATACCACTGTAATTGCCTTTCATATTGACTCCACTGTCATACTTCTGACCTCGTACGTGAGTTTTTCAAGGGAAGCGATATTTCGGCAAGTTTGTTTAGAACTACTTTACTCATATCCGGTATTGATTGTGTCTACTAGCAGGAAACATCAAAGGGAATGCTTGTTGTTACTGATTTCACTATCCTCAGTAACATGTGTCCCAGCACCTGTGACAAACGAAATAATCCTTACCATTTTATGTGTTTGTGGCTTATGACTAGAGCACATTCGAGTACAACTGAGTAACACTTCACATTCCCAACAACAATCAACGCATGAGTCTAGATTTTGTTTGACAGTAATCGATGGAGGTTTTTGTCCTGATACAAGATGTTTATGGATTTCTCGTGTTGTATTTTTCTCAATCGCTCTTTCGTGACAGGGTCAACATGACCAAATATTTAACACTTGTCTACGAAATTCCTATTTACAGATATAAAATTTTCTCCAGACTTCCGCAAAGAACAATATTGTGTAAAACATTTAATCTTATCACAGCACTAAGTCTTAAAAGTAAAGCTGGCCAGTGTCCCATCTATTGTTCAATCAGTTGTACAGGGGTTTATTGTACAAAACGTGTAAACACGTTTACTGTTTCACGGTACACTTGTAGAGTGATTTTTGTTACAAGGCTCTGAATAAAATTGTCCTGCTGAAGTCACCTTACTTCTTTCTGCTTTCTTCACATGTGCTATCTAGTGTATGAGGACGATTATTTCTAAGTGCCTATTTTAACAGTAGAAATCCATAGATGCCTTAATCAGTATGTAGTTTAATAGGATAACACGAATGCTTGCTTCATTTATCAGCTTATTCGGTTAAGCGTCACTTAAGTTGTATTACTTTACCGAATGGAATGGAGATCCTGCTTGATTGTGTTACGTACTGTTACCAGAAATACGTAGATGGCTTTCACCATTGACCTTTGTGCTCACGACTTTTTTTTTCACCTGTTACAAAACGACGCACTTTGCGTATGACGGCTGTGATACAATTTGTTGAAAGTCATTTCTTCTGGGTAGTTCTGGTGCTCAAAATTGACCTGTATTCTTTTGTTTTCCAATGCCATTAACTTTAAGGTATATGTCCATCTCGGAAATGTTAAACTCTCATTTAAACACACGATCTGGCTGTATGAACGTTTCGTGTCGGAAAAGATTGCTACATCCTTCCCAAAAGCGATCATTTTCGACACCATCATACTATCTATTAATACCAACAATGTTAATATGTGGTTTTAATGTAATTCCGGTTTCACTGTGACTTTATATCGATTGTTGTTGTGACGTGAAATGCTGCTGTGCATTTCAAAAGTAATTTAAAATTAACATACTCAGCCGGGATTCTAATTATTTCCGCTTTTTAAATGCTTTATTATTGTAGCTTTTTACTCTTTACATCTGCTGAAAAGTACTGGCAGTTTTTTTGTAGTTCTCCGTTTCGTTTGGCGACAGTGAAAAGTTGGCTCTGTTCAAAATCTTTCAGCAGAAAAACCTATTTGGATGTTGCTTTTTTCTACACCGACGAGCCGTCGTGTTTAATAACTGATTGTGAACTTCCTTTACTTCTCGTACTTAGAAACAAGTGCCAGCAACTCTGTAGGACCCATCTCGATCAACAAATGTCACATCTTTCACTAGATTTTTACCTCCAAGTTGAATCACAAAAAGGAAAATATACAAATATTTCCACTTTGTGTCTGATTTCCTATTTAGAATTGTCTTTATAGATTTATTTTCTGAGACAGCTGGTGCTTGTAACGCTGGATCACAATTGGTTTTAACAAACGTAGTTTCTCGACTGGTTCTAATAATGGTCCAATCACCTCCTTGTCTTGTGTTCTAATAAGATCGTTTTTTTGTTTTTTAAATCTCCCTTTTTTATATTTTCTTTTCTGATACTTTTACTTCATAGCGAATTTCTAAATATAGTTATTTTGATATTACTCGTGCAAAATATCAGGGAATGAATGTGTTTAGTCTTGATAAAAAGAAGGTACAATGTTCTGTGATACTATACTCAATATGTTTGTAATTTGGTTGTCTTATCAGTTGCACACTCGTTTGTTAATTAAATTTATCTGTGTTGTTGTTGCAGCTATAGAACCGACTACGTAACTTCAGGCTTAATTATGTTTTTCTGTGAAGTGTGCATTGTGAAGTTTACGTGTACGGTGCTGCAATTGCAATTCATTAGTACCTTAATTACGTAAAAACGGTAAATTTCTACCAGTCTGGCACCTTATAAGCCTTTTCATCCTTGTAATGAAAGAGTTAACTAAAAGCTTTGTTTAAAAAGCACTCTGAGAAGCAGTTTTTCGAATAACAACTGCTGCCACAAATATCATTGTTATATATACTGCACATTGAAATCAGGGTTGGTTTTTTGTTTGTTTTAAATAGCAACATAGAAAATGTGAATACTTGATCCGTTGTTACACAAACTAGTAGTTGATCTGTCAAAGGTTTCACAGAAAGATGGATTTTTAAAGTGATTTAATATTATGTTCGATCCCTAACTTATTTCTAAATATCATCCCTACTTGTCTTCCCTAATTGATTTTTTAGTCTCCCTTTTCTATATAGATCAAACTGGAAGCCTCAGCTTATATATATATTTAATTTGTATCAACTTCAAAACATACTTGCTTTCTTATTTTCATAAGTTACTTGCGCATGATATCAAAGACCTTGAGGTATTTTTAGATTCACCACTTACGTGATTCGTAATTAGGGATAATATTATAAGTCCACTTCATCTGTAAGTGTGTTAAGAAGAGTCATATAAAGCATCTAAAGTAGAATAACCGTTGTTTAAAGATATTACAAGCTTAGTAGAATTAAATTAACTCAGAATCCAGCAGAGGAAACGTGTTTTTTATGCTTTTCAAACAAACACATCAACCTACGTTTCTCTTGAATTATTGAACTAATCGTACAAGTCTGACGAAAGCAACATTCATTCGATATTACATTCAAAAAATCGTTTAAGCTGGTTTCACAGCACTAAACAGCATTGATCAGTTTGGTAGCTCAATGAGCAGTTGTACATCCAATTAAACGTGAAGTCAGAATTTAGTATCTGGGTAAGAATCTTCGCTAAATGTAAAATATGTAAAAACAAATGTCAATAAATTTGAATACTGCCTTGGTTCTTCGATACATGTGTAAAATCATGAAAAAAATTTTTCTTTTGGTCTATAATACGAAAATAATATTTATTTCAGACTGAACTACACACTCAAATACACTCTCGTGTTTCTGACTGTTTCGATGCTTCAAAATGTCATCTTAAGTAAGATGTACTGAGCAACATTAGATGCTAGTTTTAAAACAAATTCCCTACTCATGAAATGAGATGTTTTATGCACTGTCATTCCTGTTTTTATATTAAAAGAACTTCCTTTAATGCCGAAGTAAAATATTTTAAGCAAATTAAGGTTATTTTTATCATAAAATACTTTCCTTTACTCCTAGAATAATATATTTTAGGCACTATTAATTTTATGTTTATATTATAGGACTAACGATTAGACTCAAAAATTTCACTATGTACCACAAATTTTGTTCCTGGATAGTACGGATTATTTCTTAATTGCTTATGTTGTAAAAGTACAGAAAATGGCCATTATTCCCTTCAAATTTTGCTTTTGTGACCTGGATAATGAAATCTAGAAATTAACCTATTTTCTATGTAAAAACGGGCAAATTTGCACATTTTCATTTACATAAGATCTGAATAAAACAACATATGAATCAAGATTTACAGGTATTTATACTAAAGTTATACAAAAATGAACAAAAAGGTTTAGAAGTGAGTAGTTATTCGAGATTTGCGACTGTGATGTAAATCACTTTTACGTGGGCCCGGCATGGCCAAGCGTGTTAAAGCGTTCGACTCGTAATCCGAGGGTCGCGGGTTCGAATCCCCGTCGACCCAAACATGCTCGCTCTCCCAGCCGTGGGGGCGTTACAATGTGACGGTCAATCCCACTATTCGTTGGTAAAAGAGTAGCCCAAGAGTTGGCAGTGGCTGGTGATGACTAGCTGCCTTCCCTCTAGTCTTACACTGCTAAATTAGGGACGGCTAGCCCTCGAGTAGCTTTGCGCGAAATTCAAAAACATAACAACACTTTCACGTATCAGCCCCCAAATGTAGTCTCCCATCATGTTTTCGTTATACGCTCCCAGGTCACAAAAGCAAAGTTTGAATGAAAAATAGGTCTTTTTCATTTACTTTAGGCATAAGCAATTGGGAAATAACACTTTCTGTTCAGGAACAAGAGAAAGTAAAAATTTTGTTAGATTGTGTTATTTATACTGCGTAAACAAAAGTTCACTTTCAATATATTTTTATTTCACGTATACTTGGTTTTATTAATATTTTAAAGATTTTTAATAACTGCGTTTGGTTTGTTTTCAAGGAATTGCACAAAAATAAATTAGAAGACAGCAAAACTAATTATTAACAATTTGCATAGGTTGTGAGCGACCGTTTTACGATTCTTTGATATTTACGTATATCCGGTTATATTTGAAGCTTTTCATTGGTAGTTATATCATGATTTGTTTTCTACTTTTCAGCGTTTTATTGCATTTAATGAAATTTGTTTCAGAGGTATCTTCTGTAGTTTCCAATGATTTATGACTTCATTGATTACTTATTTGAAATTAAATCTCTGGTTGCTTATAGACTTACATTTTGTTCCGAAACAAGAGACTGTTTTTCTAAAGAAAAAGGTTACTTTTGTTTTTATTCAGTTCCTGAATGGACTCAGTTCACCTGTATTTGTTCATCGTATGTTACTTACTGTCTTTAGCTGCAGAAACTTTTTTAGGCGACAATAAGATAGATAAGATAAATGGATAGGAAGAAGACAGAGTTGAAGTCATTGTTTATTACCTTGTCTGAAATGGTCGATTTTAAGTACATCACATGTATGAACTCAAGATTGAACAATTTTATTTGCCCCTTTTAGGCTTCTTAACTTCCTTATTCATATTTTCTTTCTATCTAGTTTATATTTTAAAATTGTAATACAATGCTTTGCTCAGTTTTTATTCCTGATATTTTCTCCGAAAAGGCCCGGCATGGCCAGGTGGGTTAAGGCGTTCGACTCGTAATCTGAGGGTCGCGGGTTCGAATCCCGATCGCATCAAACATGCTCGCCCTTTCAGCCGTAGGGGCGTTATAATGTAACGGTCAATCCCACTATTCGTTGGTAAATAAGTAGCCCAAGAATTGGCGGTGAGTGGTGATGACTAGCTGCCTTCCCTCCAGTCTTACACTGCTAAATTAGGGACGGCTAGCGCAGATAGCCCTCGAGTAGCTTTGCGCGAAATTCTAAAACAAACAATTCTCCGAAAAGACCGTTTTCAAGGCTTAGACATCGCGTTATACTTAATTCGTTGTTTTCTTCATACGATATCATGTGATCGCCTAAGACATAAATATTTTATTTTTCTTTATTAACAATAAAACTATTGTCAGATGAACGTGTCTGCCTCCAGATTTCCTTGTTAAGCTTGCATTAAAGTTACACTTTGTTTGTTTTCTTCAAGTTACACACAGCCTCCTCTATCGTTATTTGTTTCAATTGTCTGTTGCTGAAAACTGAATAAAAAATTCCTTTGTTTCAAGTGTATCATCTTTTGTTCGTAAGTTACGTCATTTTTCGTTCAGATGTTTCAACAGTAAGATCTTTACTGAAACTTAAGACTATTAATCAAGCAGAATTTCTGCTACTTGAATAAATTCAGTGTTGTACTTAAAAAATGTCCTAAGTAATCTACACGATTTTTACACCACTGGAATTTTTTTTATTTTCAATCTATCTCACAACCTTTAATATAGAATATGATTGCTTCGGAAGTTGAAATATATACAATCCAGTTCAGGAACTTTTTCTCTCATGTATAGTTGCATTTATTATACATTGTAACTGAATAAAAACTGTCCAACCAAACAGACATTTTTAAAGAACAAATCTTTTAACCTGCCTTCGCGCACTAAGAAATTCTCTTGGAAATTCTAAACATTCTAAATATTTCTATGAAGAGTTATTAGAGGGTGCAACAAAGTATGTAAGATACAAATCAGAATATCTGCTTCTTTCATTTTTTTCTTTATTGTTTCTCTGTATACATATGTGTAGATGGTTATACGTTTCCATCTCTTAATGTATTTTCTCTATAAGTAAGAAGTGTAAAGTGTGGCCACAAAGTAACTAAAGCAGTTTAGTTGTTATTATGAACTGTTAAAAAAAAACGTCAAAAATAATTCAGGTCTTTCTACAACTGTCCATTCATGAAGTGAGCCATTGTGTAGCTTTGCGCTTACACAAACAAATAAATATTTTGCTCCTACTAATGACTCAGTGATGGACTTGAGATGGTTTTAATAGTGAATTTCAGGAGTTCGATCAACGTGTTGAACACTACACAGATAGCCTATTGTTCAGATTTGCACTTAAACGAATAAACAAACTGTGGTTACAATAATTATGATGTTTATGTTGTTAAATATTCGTTTCGTGTTTAGTGAAAGATTTTGTCTCATGCTCTGAATTATCTAAACAGTTTTCTTATGAAACAAAAGCAAAATAATAAGGATACTGCCATCGCAACATGGATAGTTATATTAATTTGTTACTTTTATTTACGTGAACGAATATATTCATAAATTAGGACTTGTATTTTTTTTGCACAAATCCACACAAGAACTACTTGCGCTAATTTGGAAGTTTTACAGTGAAAGACAACGTGAATGAACTCATCGTCAATTGCTACACTACTCTTGTTAGACCAAATATTGGAATTCGACTTTCACTCTTATAATGGAACGTGTTTTCCGTAACAGGACGCGAACCATGTAACCTCAACTTTACAGTCAACTCATTAACCACTAGGCTGCATTCCGCTCATATTAACAAAGCCACACGTAATGTGCAAACATGTTTAATGGCATGCACAGTTTTTTAAGTAAATACTTGTTTTTTTAATATGCTCTCATCTACACAAAAGAGTAAGACTTTCCTTAGTATGTTGGTGTAGAAAGTTTTGGGGAGAAGTTTTAATGGAACATTATTTTATAAGCTATACAAAGGATGAACTTCCAAAGTAAAACATATGTAGTGTAATGTAGTTGTTTGTATCATTCTAAGTGAAGATTTGGAAAATGCTTTGGGATCATGTATGCCACTAACTTAAAACTCACTATTCAAATCACACATATTATCCATTGTTTTCAGTTTTATTTTTTGTTAATATTTTTACCTGATAAATATAAGTAATATAACTCGGAAAATATACTCCTGAAGCTGATAAAAAGTGTGTTTTAAAGGGGTGATGTTGGAAAAAGGACAGCTGAAGAACTGTCATAAAAGTTTCCTGTCTAAATTAAACAGTAAAGACAGCTGCACGGTGGTTACGAGTACTATTAGTTTGTCTGAACAAAGTCAGGACTAATTGTGCCAGTAACAGGTCTAACAGTGGTTAACAGGATGCACTGTTTGTAATGAGGTACAGGATAGAACATTAATTAGAGCTGATGCTTTTCCACACCATCAGACGATCACCACCTGACCTTACTAAGTTCGGTCATGGTGCAGTCGACATTGCACTCATCAGGTTCTGCCTCGACTTCCTTCCCCGACATCATTACGGGTGAGATAGATTAGAAATTACCTCATAGCTCCGGCCTGGCCAGCTAGGTAGGGCGCTTCACTCACAATTTGAGGATCGAGGGTTTGATTCTCCGTTTTACCAAACATGTTCACCATTTCAGCCGTTTGAACGTTATAATGATTCGGTCAATTTCACTGTTAGTTGATAAAAGAGTAGCCCATGAGTTGACGGTAAGTGGTGATGACTATCTGTCTTCTCTCTAATTTTTCACGGTTAAATTAGTGATGGCTAGCGCAGATAACTCTCAGGTAACTTTGCGCGAAATTCAAAACAAATCAAACTACCATACCATCTCCATCAAGGTAACTCGTAGAGGTATGAAGTACAACGTTATAGCATTGTGTCGAACAGGTCAAGGTTTACTGTTGAGGTAAACATAAATAATAATGCTGAAAGAAACACTCACCAACTAGGGCTTGTGAAATTCCACGAGACCACAGCAGAGTAGCTTCATCGTGAAAGTTTTACAGCCATCCACAGTAGCACAGGGGTACGTTTGTGGACTCCTAACGCTAGAAATCGAGTTTCGATACCCGTGGTGGGCAAAGCACAGATAATCCATAGTGTAGCTTTGTGCTTAATTTCAAGCAAGCAGAATTTTATGTGTTATTTTCCTTAAGAAGGCAGTCAATTTCGCTCTCAATAATATTTTATAAGCTATAGTTTATTTAGAAGTAAAATATATTTCAGTAACACATTGATTGTCTGATATTATTAGTATTGTTATCTTTTGGTAATTTTGATTCTAAAGCATCAAAATTCAGAAATTCTGTTTCACATCATTCACATTTATAAGTCAATTATTAAACATTTCAACTCATTAGTTTCAGGTACCAACGACTTTCTGCTTGTCACCAATATTAGGCTGTCGTTGTACGCTCATTGAGACCTTCTCAAGTTATTGGCTTGACGTGTCTAATCCAGCGTTTTTTAAACTGGAGGATTTGACGGTACCCCAGAGGCTTGCGAGTCGTGTCCGTGATTTCATAAAATATCTTAAACTTTTTATGGTTTATTGAACGCAAATGTTTTTTCGAAAAAAGTAAAAATATATGAATTAAGACATTTTATTTTGGAATATAGTCTTTCAGGTACATAGAATTATTTTTGTCAAAGCAAAAAAAACAACGTCGATATGTTTGGGAGTTTGCGAAAAAAAAATTTAAAATGGTTCATGGGCTACTAAAGATTTTGAACCATTGTTCTAGTAAATACAGTTGGATAACCGTGTAAAGTTATCGATTCAATGTCTTTGCGGTAGCTTTCACTTTACGTTATGCATTTCTTTTTTCGTTTTAGTAATAAAATAATTCTAAAATTTAGTTGACCGCTCTAACGTTACTGACCAAAGAAAATATAGATATTTGCTCTAAATGTCTAGAGTGTGTGTATGTTTTCATTTTTCTTAACTTTGATCCTATGTGGATTACTTTAAAAAATTTATTTACACTTTGTGAAGCCTAAATTTCACAGTTGTTTCCATCACTTTATCAAAAGTTTACTTGACAATTAAATCATTGTTGTTACTGAGCTTAATTTGCTTCTCTACATGATAATACCACAATCCCTTGTTCTTTAGGTCCTCTATAGTATAGCACAGAATGACACGTTCTTGTCTTTCCATCAGTCTGTCTTTATGTACACATGTATACAGACATGGCACTAAAGAACAAATTAAATTGCTGTTTTAGAAACTGATTTAGCAGATTTTCTTCGAAAACGTGAGAAATAAAAACATTTGTAAGCTCCACCTGCAGATAATGTTTTATGTTATTTATTTGAAATACGAACTTAAACCAAGAATTAAATAGTAGAAATGTTACTGATATTGAAGTAACACTTCACAAATAATACCTCTTTAAGCTCTATGATATCGCATATCGTCGCAGTTGTTTTATTGTGGGAGTTTGAAAAACTGCTTTAATAATTCTTTTCTCAATAACTAATATCCGCTAGAGTGCGTTTCAGTGGTATTTAGAAAAAAAAATAATTTAGTTGTGCAACTTTAAATAAGTGTTGAAGGAAATCTGGCATTAATTGTTATTGTTTTTTGAACAATGTACAGCGCAGTCTGGTATATGAACAGGAATACTTAAATCAATACATTGTCATTCAAGTAGGTCGCGAAAAATGTTTTGCGTTATTCAGAACATGTTCTGTAATTTTTGGTTTACTGTAGCCGATGGAGAGAAAGTGGTAAAGGGAACACTGATTTTGATGAATCACATTAAATATGGAAATAACTGAGTATCACGAAAATGTGCATGTACAGTGTTCCAGTGAAAAAGTGCTTAATAATTTAAGCAAAACTACTTCCATAAGAGTGCATGGTAAACATGGGCGTGCCTATGAACTATCGTGCACAGTTTGTCTATCAAAGGTTAGTAGCATTATCGTATGACCCCAATATTACTCAAGTCACTTTCATAAACTGTTCTGTCATTCACTGAATAATAGAAGTTTTATTTTCAACTCTCATGTGTGGTTGGTTAAGACAAAGATGTGTTCTATATGTTAATTTCACTTTTTACAATTCTGTGTATTTAATGAATAATCCATTATGAACTGTTGTTTAAAACATTTGTTCTAACATGAAACCACCCAGTGGCATAACGGTATGTCTGTGGACTTACAATTCTATAAACCGGATTTCGATACCTGTTGTGAGAAGAGCACAGACAGCCCAATGTGTAGCTTTGTACTTAACTATAAACAAACAAACAAAATCTAGCAAGAAAGGGTGGAACTAAAAGAAAAATATATATATAATATATATAATCATTCACGTGTCAGATATACGCGCGCACGCAAAAAAAAAACAAAAAATTTTTATCAATTGAAGTAAAATTTGATTTCGCTTAAAATTACGCAAGGATCACTGCGCATAACCGGACCTAATTTCGAGCTGACAAATAAGAGGGAAGGAACGGTTCGTCAGCACCAACCGCCAACTCTTGGGCTACTCGTTTCACCGAATACTGGGATTGGACTGTCATCGTCACTTTCATAGCGTAGCCATAACCCAAAGTGCCCTTTTACGCCAACGTGACACAAGGCATGACAACTCGACATCACATTCCAAGCACACTGACTATTAGGCTACACATGTGCTAGTAGTTTACAAAAATATAAAGCCGATACAGCTATTGTAGCAGCAGTCAAAGAATGTGGTAGATGTCATTCAGATTAATCTATCAAAAAAGTGAAAAAATGTAAAGGTTTAGAAGTATATTTGACAGGCAGAGTTAGATCAAGGCGCTTAAATCTCTCTACAATGCCCCAAGTTTATATACTATTCAGGGCTCGCGGCCGTTTCTGGGTATTATGGTATCTCACTTGCAGTACTTATCAATGTATACGCCAGTATACCAATAGTTGGAAATATTGCAATACATAATTCATGTTTCCAATCCTTCAGAGAGCTCCGAGTCATGTGATATATTACCCTATCAGCGACCCGACGAATGTCATAAGATATTGAAATTTATCTATAATAAACATTAGGGCATCATTATAATAAAAGTTAGAGCTCTTACTGTCACAATATCTGACAATCTCTAAGCAACAGAAATGGGCTGTAGCACTCTACCTTGTTTCTTCTGTAATTGGAACTAGATAATGGACCCCGAAGCCTGGAGCAACTTCTAGAACAAATCGTCGTTTTTATTTGCTTAGCGCAAAACTACACAATGGGTTATAGGCTCTCTGTCCACTGCGAAGTATCGAATTTCGGATTCCTTTAGCGTTGTGAATTCATAAACTTACCTCTGACCGACTGGATATTTGTATGTGTTTCTTTGTTTCTTATAGCACAATCAAATCGGACTGTCTGCTGTGTCCATCGAGGGGAATCGAATCCCTGATTTTAGCGTTGTAAATCCGTAGACCTACCTCACTGGAAGACTATAAATAAATCAAATACAATTTTTATTGTTATATATTAACTACATTTTGAGCAATACACAAACAGAAGCGACGAGTGGCTAAAATACTTAATACGAGCTCTAATACTATCGGCACGGCATGGCGAGTTGTTTAAAGCACTCGACTCGTAATCTCAGGGTCACGGGTTCGAATCCCTGTAACACCAAACATTCTCGCCCTTTCAGCCATGGGAGCGTGATAATGTGCGGTCAATCCCACTATTCGTTGGTAAAGGAGTAGCCCAAGAGTTGGCGGTAGGTGGTAATGACTAGCTGCCTTCCCTATACTCTTACACTGCTAAATTGGGGACGGCTAGCGCTGATAGCACTCGTGTAGCGTTGCGCGTACAAACGAACTATAGTACTTATAATAAAGTAATTTCATTTTTTTGTAATAAATAATGATATTTTTTGTTAAATGGCCGAGTGAATATTTGTGAAAAAACGTGTTGATAAAACAATTACAAAATGATAGGTTCATATGAAAGACCATATTACTGTTACAATAGTGTTGCAAAAGTCCGTTTTTTAATGATACTGTCAGCTTTTGCTTATTTTTATCTCAGTCGAGGGCCATTAAATCTGGGAGGATGTAGAGTCATTGTGCCCATACATCCCTCCTGCAATCTAGCCCTACCTGTAAGTGATATAACTTTTATTTTTGCTGTAAGAGTGTTTATATAATGGATTGTTCCCTCTTTGTCAAAACCATAAAACCCAACCTGCCGTTCATCCTGCAGTTGGTGTACATTGAATACGGTTTGTTTTTGTTTCGTGTATGTATGTCATCGGTGTTTTTTCCACATTGTTAACGCCCTTTTATAAATGTTGGTGTTCAACTACCTGAATATGGCAAAAGATATAGTTGTGTTTACTATATTTAGACATAAATAGATTTGTATGTACCATATAAAAACAGAAATCGTCGACACAAACAGGATGAAATAAAATAAATGCGAAACAAATAAGTTGTTAACAAGTTTTTCAATGTGCGCGATAAAACCAAAAACTGTTCAGTTTGACAAACTAAAATAAAAGTGGTTATTTGGAATAATCTTCTGGAAAACAATAGATTTCACCAGCTGGTAGAAGATTGTGAGTTCGCGTTCAATATTGATGTCACTTACAAGCGCTTTAAATAACGTTTTATGAAAATGTTGTTTTTTCGTCTACAGTTTGATTTTGTTGAGATAAAATGTTTATTTTTCGGGTAGTATACTTTGAAGTAAGACGTAGTATAAAATCCAATCTGGTTTGCGG
Organism: Tachypleus tridentatus; assembly: GCF_004210375.1. Lineage (NCBI taxonomy): Eukaryota > Metazoa > Arthropoda > Merostomata > Xiphosura > Limulidae > Tachypleus > Tachypleus tridentatus. The sequence goes on along the minus strand of NC_134837.1, from coordinate 101,728,624 downwards.
CGACTGCGGACTTACAAACAACTCGGCAGTAAAACAGTTTTTCTGGCGTCTTGACGTGCAGAGGTTACTTTGTATTCCCACCACCGTAGAAGTGTCGCCACGGGGTAGATAGGCATCTGTTCATTGTTTATGATCGGTTCTGAAACGCGGTGAAGAAGCCCACGCCTCTTAGAAGGACAAAACCAAACGGGAGCTTGGAGGGCGACGTATTTTCTCAGATTCGGAATCCTAAGCAGAGCAATCTCGCAATCTCTAGTTTCCTGGAAGATTCGTACAAGCGCGTAGTGTTACCTTAACACATTTTACCAGTCCCTGCAATCTTCTATTCCCCCTTGTTGTTTTTTTAACGTAGACTAGTCTTCTAGCAGCGGTGGCGCTCGCACTCTTTCTATCGACGTTTGTGTCGTCTGCTAATAACTGCAAAGGTGTAGACTATAGAAGAGTGGTTGGTGTGTCGAATGTTTACGGACAGCGTGTTTTACATCGTTCGAAACCGTCGGGGTTGCGGCTTTACAATTCACACTTCTAAGTATCATACTCTCATTACGATTGTTAACTGAATCATATAAGGAACATTTTAACGACATATTGCTATCACTAATCCATATTACTATTAGCTACATTAGTGTGATTATTATACGTAACATATTCAATGTTAACACTAACTGTAACTAGATACTTGCTTTTGCTTCGAAAGGAAGCGTTCAGATAAGAACTTCTAATAACTGAAACAGTGTGAACAATGAGAGATTAATAATAACAGCTACAACTGATAAGAAAACGTAAGTTCTGATCTTCATCAACTACACAGTGGTGAGTCATAAAATCGAAGAGCAAGTCCTACCTGTCCTGGAATCAGGCAGTTTTCGTCAAAAGACTTTTTCTTTGTCCCGAATTCTTTCAGAACCTTGAGGAAGGACTCGAGCTGTCTTGGTAAGAAGAGCTTTAATATTTGAATATTAGCGTGTAATAGGGGGCGGAAAGAATCATGAATTTTAGGCAATTACCAGTAAAATATCCCTTAGGACCTATTATCTTAATATCTTTGTATTGAACGCATGCTATACACCATTTCATTGTCAGATAATATAATAAACTGATGGATTCAGATGAGGTGTTTCTTGAAACACTTTTGTAAGCAGCTTTGAAAGGCACTTACCAAAGGCAAATACAAATGATTTATTATCGCTAAAGGTCTCCAGGCAGTTCAATAGATTTTAGAATTCTCGTGCCTTGAATTATCCGTTTGTATTGGCGACGTTTTTACCAACTATTTTGAACCTGGTTGTCTTTTTGATGTTACATGCTTTAGATATAGAAACTTGTTTTAAAAATTAAAGCAATTACATTGTCTTGAATACACTAGATGTAGACGAAGGCCTGCTGCAGTGTGAGATTCCAAAGACAATTTTGTTGTTGCTGAAACTAAAACTTTCAGTACTTAGAGTAATAACAACTTGTACATAAACAATGGGAGATATAAACATACGGTTAATTATTATTACTTAGTTTGTAAAATATAAGAACATTTCAAGAGTATATATATTACGTTTTCTTTCCTACATGATTCATGTTTATTAAATTATAAAAAAAAATTCAACTTCTAAAGTAACGTAGTGTAGCTTTTCATGATATTTAGTTTTCTTTATATTATGAGTAGGTATTTTGTGCGTGTGTGTCTATATATATGTGACTAATACAGCAGCTGGCCCGGCATGGCCAAGTTGTTAATGCACTCTGCTTCGAATCTCCGTTGCACCAAACATACTCGCCATTTCAGCCATGGGAGCGTTATAATGTGACGGTCAGTCCTAATATTCGTTGGTAAAAGAGTAGCCCAAGAATTAGCGGTGGTGGTGATGACTAGCTGCCTCCCCTCTAGTCTTACACTACTAAATTAGGGACGACCAGCGCAGATAGCCCTCGTGTAGCTTTACGCGAAATTCAAAAGCAAACCAATACAGCAATGTAAACAAATTTACCATTTTAAACAAAATACAGGCGCCTTTTGTACGATCAATACAGACACATTTGTTTAAATAAATCATATAGCGTAAATGTGATATTTGTGGCCATAATCACTCAGTTAGAATTATGTAGTCCCACTGGAAAGTGTGAAAACAATATCTGCTCCTCTGTTAAAACTTTGTAGTGTAAATACTGATAACGTAACCGTTGTGACTGGTCTAAACACAATGGCCATTCCTCAGTTAAAACGTTACACTATAGATATACATAATGTAACCAGTCTGAGAAGTTTATACATATCGACAGTTCCTTTGTTAAAACACAATGATTAAATTACATTTGTTTTATCACATAAGTTAGGCTCTATAACTTACAAGACCGAGTTAAACGGGCATAAACGTATAATTTTGGTTTAAAAGCTGCAGGTATTCTCGTTTTCCCCTTAATTTAGACCGTTACATCTTTCAAATCCGAACTGCGTAAAAATACTGTTCAGGATCCCTTTCCTTGAATACCAGAAACCATCATCTGGTCTGGACCATGATAACAGATCTAAAATGCTACTTAATATGAAGTATGAAGAGTTCAGTGATGTAGTGTTAACACTGCAACCTGAAGAAGCAACAGAACACAAGTAGGCCTAATCTTCGTGATAAAAAGAATTACGTTAAACGAAAGATTCCTTTTGTTTAGTCAATTACGCGTGAAATATACACCTATGATTTGATATTCGTAATACACTAATTATGAGAAGTGTGTAAAGTAAAACATCTGTTTTCTTGCGTGATTTAGATCATAAATAAGAACCCTTTTGTTTCCATCGTTTCGTTAGCTTTCGGCATTTGAAACCAAAATTTACGTTCTTTTATACTTCATAAAAATATTTTTGATAATCTTTTGGTTGCCATGTTACTGAGCGAAAGAACTTTGTTTAGTAAGTGACTGGAGCCACACAACCTGTAATTGTGTAATGTTGTTTTTATATATTTCTTATTCGAAATCCATAATGAATTAGTTGAGAGGAGCTTGGAAATTTAACAGCTATAGTCTAGTATAGTTTTCTTTAATAATATTAGGCCTGTTGTTACAATTGTTTTGCCAAGTTCGATTCTTAATACGGTAACGTTAAGTTGTTCGTAATGCATATAAACTAGTATTGTATAAACTTTTGAGTCCATCTTATCTACTCCAGCTGACGAATTTTGTTATCTAACGAAAGATCTCCTGGACGATGTCTTGAGGCATACAACAGATGTACTATTTTTACAAATAACCGACTTAAAATTCGTAATGGGCTGATTAAGAACAACGTGAAAAATAATACCAATACCGTGAATAGTTAGATCTCTTGGTTCGAATTCTTTGCAAACTCTTGGCGCTTAAAACTATGACTTAAATTTATTCCGGATGTTAATGTGATGAAAATAGAAACAACTACACCTTTACGTATCCTGGGTGTGGTTTAGTAGTAGGTAGTTGACAGATTACTGTTTTTATACTTTCGTTTTTATGTTGTTTTTATAAAAAAAAATTGTTAGATGCGAATTTAATTAGATTAATTGACATAATGCATCACATTTTTATAAAACAATGTGTAATACCTAACTCAACTACACATCTATCTCTTTGTATGGTTTTGTCACGTCGATAAGACTGCACAACTTTCAATTAGAATGATACTGAACAACTTAAACTTGTTGTCTAATGTTTCTGAGACTGCAAAATGTTGCTTAAAGTTTTACAAGCAATCTCTGACTTAACGGCAGAATATATGTGGTGGGGTATACCATCAGATCCGGAAATTCGGAAACCTGAGAATGGAGGAAAATGTCGGTGTATAGGTTATGGATCATTTTGTTGTGCTGTTTTCTTTTATCTGGGTTCTTGTTGAGGTTTTTTTTTCATACTGAAGTGAACCACACGCATGCCATGGTCATGATATTTACCATTAATTCAGTATTCCTTGCTGTTCTCCGTTCGTTACTAGTCTTGAATCTACTGCGTTTGTTCTTATTCCCATTTAAGGGCAAGTCGTCTGATTCTACCATAAGTTTACTATTCCTGTTCACAAACATAGTGGGTGCTCGATAGTACCTCCTTAAATGTCTGTCTGACCTATCTTTTCGACCAAATTCTTTTTGAGAAAAAACAGCCATAACTCCTTCAAGCAGTTATCCAATAATATATCGATGATCTGGAATCCTCATAAAATAATACACATTCCTGTAGATTTTCAGAAACAAATGCTGGGTATGTTTACCAAAAAAAAAGTCTTACCATTTTGCTTGTGTGGCTCTTACAAAGTATTCTACCATTTCTACTGCCGTTGAGACGGAGATTGCTTGTTAAATTTTTAAAAATGTAACGTTCACTCTACATGATGACCTCTCGGTTAGTCAATGCACAGTGAAACATCGGTGGAATGGAGCTACAGCATAGAGTATTATAATCCTCAGTAGTTTTGTATTAAATAAATGTGAGGCACGCTGTTACCATAAGTTTCATCTGAACCTAAACGTGGGCAGAATGGTGCATTAGTATAACTAGATAGAAAAGCAGCGTCTTGGTTGATGGGAAATCAATCAATAATATGTTGAAAAAATATACACGTGTACGGAAATTCCGGTAACATAAGAAATTAGAGACGCTTTCTGGTCGCTTGCTTGATTAATTATTGGTTATCAGCCATGTTTAATTTCGTTTCCTTCTTTCCAATTGCATATTGTATATTGCAATATACATAAACACGATACACCTACGTATTCATCTGTTGGGTAGACTAATGCACTATCTCAACTCTAAGACTTTCAAAACATTCAAATCTATATGTTACGTTGTTGAAAACCGTTATCAATGGTGACTGTAATCTTTATCTTAACTGTTTCTTTTTTCTGAAGACTTTAAAATACTCTCCAACTTTCTTTGACATAATAAATATTTGAAATGATAGAATGATAATTTTAATATGAATTTTTCTCCATTACTTTTAATTATTTTTACTATTATTAAATTTGCATCTACAGTTGCCATAATATAGTTTTTAATTATTTGTTTTATTTATTTAAACTAAAATCTCATATAAGCTGTGTTCATGATATCTAAAATTCAAACACTTTGATTAAAGTATTTTTATGTATTTTACATCATTGTTTATTTTTATAACATCATTAACATGATTTCTATTATAAATTAATGATGAATCAGCTAGAAAATTAGTTATTTCCTCCATTAAATTTTCAATTTTACAGAAAGGTTTTTAATAAAATATGAAAATAATAATAATAATGGACTCGGAACTGATTCTTGGTGTACTTTAGGAGTTTCACTGTATTGACTGTATTAATCTTAACTGCTCGTTTTCTACTTGATATATAAACTTTAAAACAATACCTCTTATTCCATATGTAGAGATTTTTAAATAAAACTTCTTAAATTATATCAAACACTTTTAACATATCTAAAAAGGAGGATATGTTTTTATCATTAATAAAATAATTTAATTTATTACACACTTTATGTGACACATCGTCTTTCTTCCAATTTTCCTACACCTAATATGAGAATTGGAGAAATAATTTTTTCTTTAACTACTTTTAAAACATATCTAATAAATCAATTTGCTAGTAAATATTTAGATATTTTCTTTCATTGTATTTTATTCCACATTATACCTAATTAGCTAAAACTTCACTGGTACATTTTCTTGTTATGGAATGCATTGTCTAATCATACTTATTTTGAAAAATCGCCCCCCACGTGGCACAGCGATTAGGTTGTTAACATATAACGCTACAAATCGGGTTTCGATACCCGTGCTTGTTATAGCATAGGTAGCCCATTATGTAGTTTTGTGTTTAACTACAAGCAAACAAACAAAATCTAAAAAATCATTCAAGAACCACATTGAGTATTACACTTTTTGTATACTCTATTCTTGCAGTTAATTTTTACTCTTCCCTCGTGTAGATCAAACTAACCATCGATTTTTAGATCACTTTACCTTATAACACTGAAATCAACAAAATTTTTAAAAATCATTCTCTTAGCTTTTCTATGATAGATGTTCAACTCACTTTCTCTGTATGTCAAAGATCATCCTGCTACTCTTGACCTCAGAAAACAACAAAAGAAACGTATCATGTACGGGTAATGATGTGAAATGTATGGAATTATAGAGATAATTATGCAAGTAATGTTTTCTTTTTGTTTGTATTTCTTAGTTTTTCAACACAATCTTTATATAAGTTTTATCGCCAGTTTTATTTCTTTTATCTTTCTTACCGTACTGCTACCATCACCACATTTCTCTAGATAATTATGCAAGTAATGTTTTCTTTTTGTTTGTATTTCTTAGTTTTTCAACACAATCTTTATATAAGTTTTATCGCCAGTTTTATTTCTTTTATCTTTCTTACCGTACTGCTACCATCACCACATTTCTCTAGATAATTATGCAAGTAATGTTTTCTTTTTGTTTGTATTTCTTAGTTTTTCAACACAATCTTTATATAAGTTTTATCGCCAGTTTTATTTCTTTTATCTTTCTTACCGTACTGCTACCATCACCATTTCTCTACTATTTCGATACACTTTCCCTGTCCAAACATTATCTCCTTGTCTCCAACTTGCAAATCGACCCGAATGTAATCATGCAGCTATTTTACTATCAATACTGTTCGTCTGTAGTAATCTTGATTAAAATTAATTAACCATGACATAGATAACAGGAATCGTGGACTCAATAGGTAAGAACAAATTAAAATATTTTCAATAACGAAGCTAACAGAGTAAGACGATATGTGAAACAACAAACGTATTTGTTATTCGGAAATTATATAAACAGGCGATTTTAAGCCTCATAAAAGTTGTTTTGAAATCAGTAACAGATTTCCATAATTAAACTACTCACATTTCGAAAATAATATTGATTTTTTTGTATCATATAAGGATTTTTTACAGATCGGGAAGAAAAACAAACTCTTACTTAGATTAACTTGTTATTTTGTTTACCACAGTGGACATTTTTTTTATCATGTTTGGTTCTAGAACGACCGATAAAACTGTCAGTTCGCGATTGGTTTAGGGAGATATATAGCCTGTGGTTGTCAACATTTTAAGAATAATAAAATGTTATCCGAGTTATATGAAAATGATTCACTTATGTAAAACGCATATGGCATTTTGTAAAAATGATCTGTACGTGATGGAGGAAATGGATATTTTCACATTAAGCATACAGAAATTACTGTAGAACATGTACAAATTTCAAGACAATAAAACCATCGCAGGACTGGGTTAATAAATGAACGTGTACATCCATCCCAGTAACAGCTGAATATTAAATTAAAATAAACATTCGGTAATTTAACTTAAATTGGAAAAACTAAATTTAACACTTAAAAAAAATCAACTTGTACATGCGGATTGAATAGTTTAGACGCGATAACCCTAACTAAAACTTTGTCAATAGTGAATATCACAACCGAAAGGAAAATTAAAAGTTAAAACCTATCCAATCAGTTCAGAAAGCCTGGAAATCACTCTAACTATCAATTAGTCTGTAGTAGTTGTAACTACTTGTTTTTTGTTTATATGCTTTAAAATAAAAAATTATTACAGATCGGAAACTTGGGTAATAATAGTTTTAATTTGGGATCCTGTCGAGATGCTATTTTCACGCTTCGTGGAATAATTGAGAATATCTACATAAATTATGTTGATTTTCGAAAGCCATTCAACAGATTTGGAGAATTGTTAGTTAATACAGAATACCAACGAAAGTGATAAATGCTACGAAAGGAATTTATCAGGAAATAGAAAGCAGGGTGATGTTCTCAAGATAATTAAAGATAACTTTAAAATGACTATTGTTTATTACGGTAATTGACCTTGAACTGAGAAAGACAAACTAAAGAATGTTGAATGAATCTGGGAATAATAAGTTATTGAATCTGGCTTTTGGTGACGATATTGTTATCATGGATGAAACTGGAAAAAAAGAACTGCAAGAATGCACAAAGAAGTTGAAGAGATAAACTGAAGAAGTGGGTCAACCAAGAGTGGAAATCCTAATTTAATGTGTGATTGAGAGACCATAGAGCAAGCTATGAATTTCACTTACCTTGGAAAATAAAATACAGAGAGATGGAGATAGCTACTGGTAAAATTAGTTCCGCATTTGAAAACTCAAAAAGTGTTCAACAATAGAAGTTAGTATATCAGAATGAGAGTTGCTCTATAATTATCTTGTTCTGTCTGTCGTGCTGTGTAGTTGCAAAACGTAACAGACGTAAAGAAAAGACGAAAACAAAAGTTAAATGCGTTCCATGTGAACGGCCTGTATCGAATATTGAAACTATCCTAGAAGGATAAAGTACCAAACGTCAAGGTGTTGAAGCGTACAGAAGAATATGACCTGATGAATTAATAAGACAAAAAATATTGAGATAGAAAGATCACATCGAAAGAATGGAAAACACAAGAACTGTGAAGCAAATGATTACTTGGAAAGTTGAAGGTGAAGGTAGAAAGAAAGGACCCAGGTGGTACTGGTACACAACATAAAACCTTCAGGTTTAGAAAAGACTTTCACGTGTTTTATAACCAGATACATCTTCACAGCAATGGAAAAAACAAACAAGTAAAAAAAAACATTGTTTGAATAAAATAAATTTTGCTACAAAAAGATAAAATTACATAGAGAAACTAACACGTTTCTCTAATGTCAATCTTAATTTGTAAAAAAAGTAAAACTTCAGAACTAGAAGTGCTGTAACACCTTCACCTTTACAGAGTTGACATGCTGAGCAGCTGCAAATTATTTTGTTATGTCAATTTTCTAAGGGTCATGCCTTCAACCTTCTTTTGATTGAACTGTCTTGGACAGCATAGGAGCCGCTTTGAGCAGCTCCTTATACTTTTCACACACTTATTGTAAAATCACGTGCATGTGTAGCTAAACACCCCCAATTTGCAACTCTTTTTTTTCCTACACCACTGAGAGAGAATATTAATACTGAAAAGTTAAGTAAAATAAAACAAAAGGAAAGACTGTGTTAAAAACAGTAAATCCAAACCTCTGACTAATGTTAGTTTGTTATAAACAAAAATAAACCGAAACAAAAATAAAAAATAAAACTACGCTGCGCAAATTGAAAGGATCTCCAGGGTACAGGCTATAATGTGGAATATAAAATGTACCCTAGGTTTAGGAGGTAGTGAAGAAGTAGAACCTACATTGCGGTGGGGATACACCGTCTATCAGTCTTAACCTCTGTTCGCCAGACTCGCATAAATAAATAAAATAAAGGAATAGAAATTAGGGGAGGTAGATGTGGGTGCTCAAGCCCACAACGTCCCACATCTATATCACCCTTCACTGCCTGCAGACAGCTGTGGGAGGTGACTGCTCCCCAAAGTAAAGAAGAAGAAAAATAGATAGAAATTAAGGGAAAAAATAATAAGATATTGCCACTTGAAGGTAAGAAAGTTAAATAAACTTACCTACTGAAGTTATCATTTTAGCCCACATTATTGTGCTAAGACACTAATTTGTAGCCCAGTAGACGAATTATACTAGTATGAATGGTCCCAACTAGTTGTCTAAACTGGTATATTTTATATATCCCATTATAAGTTGTACCCTGGGGATCGTTTCAATTGGTGCAGTGTTTATTATTTTTTATTTCGGTTTTTTTATATATCTATATATATTTAAGACTTCGGTTTTCTTCAGAACTCCACTGTTGATTACATGAAACAGTATCTTGGGTATGTCACGCTATCCTAGTAGTCACCAGATTATATTGTCTGTCTTCTCATTGTTGTTTTTTTAGGCCTTAAGAATCAGTGAGATATATCTTCTGGTCATTGGCCTGAGAATCTCGTGAGAAAACAAATAGTTTCTGATATTCAATTTATTTAAGACAGATGTGACTGAAAAGACGGTTTTATAGAATTGTCTTTGTTAACTTTCATGGTTCTTCTGAAAAAAAAAAACCAGTTTTGTTCTATCTGTCTACTGTAGTATATTCATTTATTTTCCTTAAACTTCTTGTACCTGAGAACTGTCGTTGTTGTAAGCTGTGCATCAGAGTTGAGTTAATCTATTTCATTTCTTGTAAAATTCTGACTCCTGTATATCTTCATTTTTTCGCTCACTCTCTAGTTGGCCACTGCAGACTAAATCTTTCAATCTTCCTTTTCCTGAGAAAATAACCGTCACCTTTGCATTCATTTATTAACAAATAATATGGTACCTTTCTTAAGTTCTGATATAAGTCGTTTAGTCATAGTTTCAACGTATTTTCTCTAAATGAAATTTGCGACCATTTTTCTAATTTGCACAAAACCTAGGTGCGTAAGAATACAAATACAGCAATCAGCGTCAAGCACAAGTTTTATCGCGATGATTTTGGGGCCGTTTAGATTAATTCATTTACTTTGTTAATTTTTCTAGTTTTAGTTAATAGTTGGTAAGCTTCGTGAAACGATATTTTTCTGTGATTTAAATTATCAATTTTTGCTTGAACTTGTCTCACATAAGGGCCCGAAGAGTGACATCAAGAATGGTTAGGTTATTCATCCAAGTTATTATTATTTAAGCATTTTTGTCAATAAAAAGACTCCTGAGCTATAAAAGGAATAGGATTAGTCAACGGAAGGATTCAATTCAATGATTATATGAACATACCTCTATGTTATTTTGTTTACCCGTGTAAAATGAAAGCAGATGCAGCATTCATAATCATTCAAGACAGCAGACTTTTAATAAAAGTTGGAAACTGTTCATCTCGAATACCTGTTCAAAATTTTCGAGTTATTTTACGATTTAAATAAAATTGTTAATCTTTACAATTCGCTTGTTCTACTTCCCATATCAGTCGTTGTTCAAAAACGGACAATATAAATAACATTTAGACAACTACTATATCTGATGCCCCCCAGTGGCTCAGCGATATGTCTGCGGACTTACAGCACTAAAATCCGGGTTTCGATACCCGTGGTGGGCAGAGCACAGATAACCCATTGTGTAGCTTCGTGTCAAAACAACAACAAAACACTATATCTGATAAGCTACTACAGCCGGCCTGACAAGTTCTGGTAGTCGCCCAGCACCGCCAGGTGGCTTAGGCGCTCGACTCGTAAACTTGAGGGTCGCAGATTCGAATCCCCGTCGCACCAAACATGCTCGCTCTTTCAGCCGGGGGGCGTTATAAAGTGACGGTCAATCCCACTATTCGTTGGTAAAAGAGTAGCCCAAGAGTTGGCTGTGGGTGGTGATGACTAGCTACCTTCCTTTTAGTCAGTCTTACACTGCTAAATTAGGGACGGCTAGCGCAGATAGCCCTCGTGTGGCTTTGAGCGAAATTCAAACAAACAAACAACTTTTGGTGTACAGCGAAAGGCCTAATCGGCAATTAATGTAGCAGGTGTATTTTGGTTGATACATTAGAACATATTCTTCTCTGCTCTTTTTTCTAAATTCTTAGAATTAAGTATAGATAGAGAATCCAGACACTGACGTGCGTTAAACCCTTAATAAGAGAGAGAATAAAGAATATTATATTATTGAATTATTGTTCGTTTAGATGTAGTAGATAGAGACTGGTCTGTGTATCAAGGTAACAACTTGAAGCTTACCTTTTTCCCTTTATAGTTGAGTATCTTCCTTAGAGAGATTAATCAGCTCTCATTGGAAGTATAGTGTTACGTTGTTGTACACTTCAACTAAGTGACAACCATCTAGTCAAGTAAGTCGTAAATGGACTGTGACGCCGAGTGAAGAGAGCGGTCACCCATATTTTAATGTGTCCTTGTTTGCCACCGTGGTTAACGCGACTCGCATTGCTCTAGCTGATATTGATCACGTTTTCAACGCTCTCAAGCATATAAAATAGAAACGCTTCGCACGCTCTGTCACTTCACGTGATCAGCATAATGAACGTCAGAATCTTTCCCAGCCATTGGTAAATTTACGTCTTTTGAGTAGGGATGTAGGCCAGATAAAAATTACTTATCTAGTACAGAAGTTTTTTTTCTTCTAAGTGTATCTGTAAAAAATCGTGTAAAAAAACCTACATTTCAACAAATAAATATCCTAAGGTTATGATTACTTCTGAAGATGACCCGGCGGTTAGGGCGTTCGATTCCCAAGCTGAGAGTCGCGGGATCGAATCCCCGTTACATTAAACATGCTCGCTATTTCAGCCGTATGAGCGTTATAATGTAACAGTCAATCCAGCCATTCGTTGGTAAAAGAGTAGCCCAAGAGTTGGTGGTGGATGGTGATGACCAGTTGCCATCCCCTCTAGTCTTGCCCAACGCTAGCACAGCGGTATGTCTCTGGATTTACAACGCAAAAATCAGGGGTTCGATTCCCCTCGGTGGGCTCAGCAGATAGCCCGGTGTGGCTTTGCTATAAGAAAAACACAAACACACACCCCTCTAGTCTTACACTGCTAAGTTACGGCTAGCGTAGATAACCCTTGTGTAGCTTTGCGCAAAATTCAAAAACAAACTTCTGAAGACACGTGATTTCCCAGTAAAATTATGTCAACCTTTAATACTGAAGAAATTCTAAGTAGTCATGTATCGTTTTGTACTATTTTGCCCTCTGTTATTGTATTTGGTAAAAGCTGAATGAACTGGGTATAGTAATTTCGTTTGCAGTTTGTGTTTATGGCAAAGCTACTAAGATTACTATGCTTCTGGCCTTACATTAATTTACTGATCAGTAAACAGTACTTTAAGCCCACCAGCCAGCCACGCTAAGAGATTAACTGTTACTCTTATAACGCATCTACAGCTTAAGATGTGGTGAACATTCTGCAGTATCACATAGTTTGGAATCCGAATCGTCAACTCCGAAATACATATCTGTGCCAAAGAGCCAATCCAGCACGTCATGTTAACATTATATATGCATAATGAAGCTAGGTTTGTGCCTTTCTAAAACGTTGAAGCTAAATGTATCTCTATTCAGGTTTCTTTTAATTTTCTTACAGGCTTTCCTAGATGACTTAGAAATAAGTAGTGTAATACGAGCACAAATTATTTTTTCATGTATGAGACAAAAAGTCAATGTATGCATGAGCACTTTAGTAATTTCAGTTCGACTGGAAGTCCAGAAAACGACACAAAAGCTCTCCATGAAAACAAAATACTTGTTAAACAACCAACATATACGATAATAAGTGAACATCCATGTTTTACAGTTATTTCTCTTTAACTGATAATCGATTCTTTGTATCAGCAAATACTAAGGGCTACAAAAACTGATAAAATTCAACTTACCAAGATCAAGAGGTTTGAGACAGTTGTACTGAATGAAAACATTGAAATAATTAACCTTGGATAGCACTATATTCAGTTTAAGCTCTGTCAGGAGTTTCCAGAACGCTAAGTTACACACATGCATAGTTAGATTAATCTAAATAGTAGAAAAGGAATACCATGACCTTCCTATTCCTCAGTATGACCAACATTTTAACAAAGTTAATCAAAACCATTTACACAATTTGACCAATACAAACATCGTGGGATCTTAATGGTTTGTTTATCCTGCCTTAATCTTCAGCCTGCATTACACTCCAATAACATTAATGGCACTAAAATTCTGGAAATCAAACGAACCTAAATACATGTCAATAAAGGCGCATTTAGTTCCTAAAAGAATGAGCATGTGTCCTGGGACGGGGATTCGAACTTACAACCCTAATATTGCCAGTCAAGCGCCCTAACCACTTTACCATGGTGAGCCGAGCGCTAGGAAAATGACGAGATGTCAAAAACATAAATATTTCAATCCACAAAAGAAATCGGGTAAGTATAATATATTTACGCACATGGCATTAACAGCTTATTAAAAAAACAAAATCTCCTAGCGGTTCAGAGTTAAATCACAAGGCTTATAACGCTAAAAATTAAGCTACCATTCTGGTGGTGAGCATAGCTTATGAAAATTTGTATTTGATATCGGTCACATTCATTTATACAGTAATGCATCTTCAAATTTGGTCATTGTTAAATGATCCTTAAACATGGATCTTAACATAGAAACTCTATAGGTCCTTAAAAAATATTTTATTAACACACATACACATCAAATAGGCGAAAGTAGTTTTTTTACCGTAGAATAATAATTTAAAAATTAAAACTATATATAGAAAATCTTACAAATAATACATACAGAAGCGTTTTGTATTTCAAGTAATTTTTTTAAAATATTTTTTCTTATTTTAAAGCTTGTAAATACATAATTTACAAGAGTTTCTTATGTTTATTTTCATAATTTCGAAATGTTAAGTCTTGGTTATTATTTATGTAGAAAATGTATTTTTTAACACTCCTACGAAAAGTGGGGCCTAATAGGCCCCAGAGCAACTTGAAAGGTTATTAATATTAGGCTAATAATTTTGTATTTAAATGAAATTTAAATGATATTTAATGAAATGAAATCAAATGAAATGGCAATTTCATTTAAATACAAATTTATTAGCCTAATATTAATAACCTTTCAAGTTGCTCTGGGGCCTATTAGGCCCCACTTTTCGTAGGAGTGTTAAACATAACACGTGCTTTTCTTGGCCCGGTATGGCCAAGGGGTCAGGACGCTCGATTTGCAATCTGACAGTAGCGGGTTTGAGTCCGCGTCACATGCTCGCCCTTTTAGCCATTGGGACTTGATGGTCATTTCCATTATTCGTTGGTAAAAAAGAGTAGCCCAAGAGTTGCGGTGGGTGGTATTTACTAGCTGCCTTTCCTCTAGTCTTACACTGCTAAATTAAAGACGGCCCGGCCCGCTGGTGCAGCGGTAAGTCTACGGATTTACAACGCTAAAATCAGGGTTTCGATTTCCCTCGATGAACTCAGCAGATAGCCCAATGTGGCTTTGCTATGAGAAACACACACACGCTAGTGCAGATTGCCCTCGTGTAGCTTTTCGCGAAATTAAAAGATATACACACACAAACTTACTTTTTAAACTCAGTGGTAGTTCTGCGGAGTTACAACACTAGAAATCGGGTTTCGATACCCGTGGTGGGCAGAGCACAGGTAGCCCATTGTGTGGCTTTTTGCTTAACTACACAAACACTTTTTATTGAACCTATTTTCGCGCTTTTTTGTTTCAGTTTCATATTTCAACCAGTTTGTAATGTATTGATTATTATATATCCTCTTTTACGTATACACATTTCATCTCAGAAAACCTGAGAATATCTACTTGAGATAAAAATAATACATCTTCGTAGTTTTAACGTACGTGAATCACATGGTAATAACGGTAATCACTGCCTTTTGTATATCTAAGAAAGAAGAATACATAAATGTATGGATCACGTCAGTATCTATAGAGAAGCACGTGTTTTAAGTTGCCCACATATTTGAGCTTTTCAAGTTATATGAATACAGTTTTTCTCTTTGCCTTTGTATATGTTAGGTTCGTATACTTTTGCTTATATATATGTGGGTAAGTTAAACTAACTAAATACAACCTGTCACACAATTGATTAATTTCAACTTTTTATAGTTTGTTATATTTCTATTCGTAAATTTCGATATTTTTATATAGTTTCAAACCTTATTGTATATCTTTTGATTATCTCACAAGTCATTGTTGACATACGATAATGCTGTCTTTCAAACCTTATATTTGACAGTTTAAAATACAAACGTCCAAGTCAGAACTTTCACATGAGAAAACTAAACGTATCATAACATTTTATAATGCAACTCAACGTAACATAACATTTTATAATACAACTCAACGTAACATAACATTTTATAATACAACTCAACGTAACATAACATTTTATAATACACACCTTTAACTTTATTTTCTTCTCAATGTTGCACCCATCTTCCTAGTCAACAATCTTTCCACAAGAATAGGTCCTCAATCTTATTGCCTTATTCAGTCCTTTTTTTGTTAAAGAACACCTTCGGTTATTCCTCGTCATATCTTATGTTCATTAGCAACATTATTGTCATCTCAATATTGAAAGTTGGATGGTCATGGGGAATATGTGCCGGATAGTGATGCTGCTATTTCTGGTAGAAATGATCTAATTTTGAAAGTGGATACTGGAGCCTTCTTATGTCATAAGTTGGATGAAAGATCGTATATCCATCACACTGATGTACGACAGGTCGTTCTTTAAATGTAGGCGTTCAGAATGACTAAAACCCTGACCTTGCATAACATTGTCATGTTCCTTGTTAGGTTTAGTGACATAGCTTCACACAGGATAGTGTTGGTTTATTCAGACACATCTGACATCTTATGCAGTTGCCTTTTGGTTGCCGTAGCAAATTATTGGTTCCAATAGAGTGTGCAACTACTAGTACAGTTCTTATGTTGCCAATCGAAACATAGACTATATATTTGCAAGACCTTAAGACCTGTGGATATGTTTGTTTCTGGAGAATTCAGCACAAAGCCATACAACGGACTATCTGTGCTCTGCCCAACACGGGTATCGAAACCCGGTTTTAGCGGTATGACCCTGCAGACATACCGCTGTGCCACTGGATAGGGGAGATAAGGCCTATTGGAACAATATTTCAAAGCTGACACCCCAACATCATATGCTGGGATGGATTCATATGTGATATAAAATATATGCATGTACAAAAGAACATTAAATACACGTATGCCCATTTATTACACTACAGTTTAAGGACAGATATTTAATTACAAACAACTTTCCCTGTCATGGCTGTAGTGTCAACACCTGTAGCCACTGTGCTGCACCAGCATTACACTGTATTTCACTCATTTTTCATTATCACTTTTTCTTTTCTCACTACAGGTAAACGGGCCCAACATAGCCAAGTAACTAATGAGCTCGACTAGCCATCGGCGGTTTCATAATCCCGTCCAACCATACATGATCGCTTTTTCAGCTGTGGGGGCGTTATAAGGCTAGAGTCAATTCCACTATTCGTTGATTAAAAACAAGTATCCAATAATTAGCAGTAGATGATGCTGACTAGCTGACTTCTCTCTAGTCTTTCACGATTAAATTAGAGACGACTAATGCAGTTAACTCTCGTGTACTTTCGAAGTTTAAAACAAACCAATTAAAGAACAATAAAACACAGTTACTGTTTTCATTAACACCCACAATAATGTGCTTTTACTATAGTCCTGCCATCTATTGATCATAAAATACATTACAATTAACGTCACAGTAAATTACTCAAAACAAAGACTTTTCCTTTATGATTTATCAAAGTGTATTTTATCCATTTCGCTGTTTAAGTACATAATAATCTTAATGTTAATAGTTCAGATAAAATTTCACATGAGTGTTTGAACACTTTACTGACTTCTCATGTAATTATCTGCCATTATGCATCATAAGATTGCGAATGTCTTTCAGCTTATGGATTTATTCAGATTTATACTAATCATTAATATGGTTTCATGAACTTCCAATGTTGATGGGTTTATACCTAATAGCCTCATTGTTATTGCTAAAACTCTAGTAATATAGTGGATTTCAGGTGACCTCTGTTACAGAAAAAAATACAAAATCTCTTTGTGTCTTGTAATATAAGGAAAATTATTAATGTTTGGCTTTCAGGTTTCCTAAGCTATACAATACTGTAATCTATGGTCTCAAACTCAAATTAATAATTATAACTGAGTAACTAGCACACAATTTCCTGTAGACATTTTTTTCGGAAACTCCACTCAGTGACCTTATTATTATTATTATTTGTTTCGGGTCTTGCACCCACATTCAGTGTTGTACCTCTGGCATTATCTTGACTGCTGTGACCTAATATAGTCGCTCCCGGAATAACTGCCTCAGTTCGACAACTAAGAAAGTAAGGAACACTATGTCCTTTCATCTGTTGGTTTCATGACTACATATACTATTGATCACACATCTATCCAGTCTACTATAATGAAGAGGTTTCCAGGTGATGTGCTCTGTACAACCACTACACTTCCCCTCTATGATTTCCAAAGTAAGAATCATAACATTCTTTCAGCTACTGACCATATATTGCCAATGACATATTGTCATAACCTTTTTGTAGGTTAATCTTAGATATAACTGTTTAGATGTCAATTTCCATGGAAAGCAATAAGGATTGCTAAGTTTTTGCAATGTTTAAGCACACGGTCTGTGCTCATTTGCTGAAGTAATTAACCATAACCATGATATATTAATTATATTAATCATCCTATTAGAGGAATAACTCTATCCAAAAGTATCGTTTGAGAAGCACACGCGGCACAGTACTTGCTCTATCTTTTAACATCTGAACACAGATATGACAATAAAGATTTCTTCCACACGGTTGCTGTAGTGAACGACTTTCTTGGTGATCGATGGTTCTTGTACCACACAAAGTTCGAAGTATCTTCTGCTTCAGAGGTCTTAGGACAGTTAACTGCATCACAGATTAGGCACCGTTATTACAAGGTTAATAGCATTTTTGTGTATCCAATCTACATTCGTTGAATTGTTAAAGCAAAAGGTACTTTAGTAAAATCGTAATCTTCCAGTTGCTTTTCCTGAAGTTCGTTATTTATCTTTGTGGAGATCATCCACTGATGAAATCATCATCTGTTTTTTTATCGAACGCATCCCACCTTGGACGGCTATGCAGGAGACTTTACGTTCGGGTTCGCCATTGGCCATTTCAGGGATGTGTAGCTTACACAAATGGTGAAAGTTCTTACCATACAAGTATATTGGTGGTAGGCTTTACCAAATACCAGATCTGTAAGTAGTTCTGGTTATTTCTTTATCAATCAGTACTGGCGTTCCATATAACTAACACACAGTTACATCCTCCAAACTTCCCTTTACCAGATACAACAGTACTGTGAAGTCATTATCACTGGCTTTTGTATCCAGAATGTGTGGAGAGTCATAGTTATGATAAGCCAACAGCAGAGTCTCAAAGAAAGCATACTTTAATTAATAACTGAAACATTTGGCAACAGTCTATAACTCATACAGAATGCGAGTCAGCTTTAGCTAAAACAAATATCGGTATTTTGTAAAATTTGATGTCATACGTCAATAATTCAGTGTAAAGCCTAAAATTAATGGAGATATTTTTCAGTCACAGCCTCGGACCAATCTTTTGGAATATTCCGTCTCTGTACAGCCTCGGATCAATCTTTTGGAATATTCCGTCTCTGTCTAGTGTAACAGAAACATCATACAAACACAACAACATCCATCTGTACGTCTGAAAACTTGATTCTTGAATTGAAGTCGATTTTCTAAACGTCTAACTCAAATAAGGTTCGGTTGGAAATCTTCCGTTGATAAACAGTTAAGATCCATTGAAATGTCTCCAGTTAGGGAACAGTAAGAGTCATAACGCGATTAAATCTGAATAAATTCCATTAGAAATGTCATTTAAATTGACAAAAATACAGTCTGGACGGAAAATAGCGAGTTTTTTGAATCGGGGAAAAATAAGCGTTCACAGGTTCCATAATGTATATGTAAACAGTGGTGCTGATGTATATGGAACAGAATACTTTTAACTAATTGTTTTTTTAAATGTTATATGAAATCTCAATGTGTTAGTATTATCTTCTGGGCGTTGCTGCTGCTGTCATGTAGTGTATCAGAGTTAATAGGTTAACAACGTGGCTGCACACACTAATGTATATGAAGACGTATTTCGTCCATCGTCACTGTGCAATAAACTTCAAACCTTTATGCATTTTAGTTAAGTTAACGTGACGATGTTAATTACGAATTAAAAAACATGGCGTAGCGTTTATATTTATCAAGGCTTACGGTTGTCTTACTTCTTTGATCGATAAAATTGCGTGCTTTGAGTACTGTCTAACTCGAGGATAGCATTATTATTACATTCTAGATTACATATTGTTACACCAGCCTTTTCTCAGCTGAATTTCGTTTCATAATTCTTGTTCTTTTCGTATCAATGTATAAGTACAATAACAGCTGCTACTACGTTTTTTGAAAGTTCTGGAAACATTAAACTGAAACAACAATTATTATCGAACATAATGAGCCCACATGGAACTAAACGGAGCGGCTTATGACAGTTTCGACTCATTTAGCATGAAAACGTTATTGTGAGATGAAAAGTTTGGAACTAGTCTGAACTAATCGTTTTATTTATTTATTGTTTCTATTTTAAGACATTTTTTCTTAGTCTCCTACAATACAATATTATTTCACATTCACCAAAGAATCCTAGTAATAATATTCTAAGGGCACACAACGTCCATCCTCGACGCTCGTGTTTAAATAACGAACATTTCTCCTATGATGCAATTACTTAAAAAATTCTTAAAGCACACAACGTCCATCCTCGACGCTCGTGTTTAAATAACGAACATTTCTCCTATGATGCAATTACTTAAAACAATTCTTAAAGCACACAACGTCCATCCTCGACGCTCGTGTTTAAATAACGAACATTTCTCCTATGATGCAATTAGTTAAAACAATTCTTAAAGCACACAACGTCCATCCTCGACGCTCGTGTTTAAATAACGAACATTTCTCCTATGATGCAATTACTTAAAACAATTCTTAAAAACCGCTCAATATACTTCTAACACTTGCAGACTTTAGATACGCTGAAATTGAGTCTTGTAAATTTATCTCTCATGAGTCCCTTTCGACGAATCTAGGTTTAACTGATATACAAATTTATTTCCGTTGCCAAAAAAAATAAATCTGTGTTTTACAAGTGTCTCATCGGTAAGTCTTAGGAAATCTATACTTCGAGGTTAGATACCAGTTGTACTTTAATAAAGAATAAATCAGCTTCTTCCTTCTTCTGCACTAAACCCACTTAGAAACAATCTTTACCCTGGTTTTCATGAATATCCTTATTTGTTAATTAAATTTCTCTGTCGTGGTTTAAAGTCATTATTTTCCACATGGCAGTTACGTTAGAAAACCAGTTGCTGATCAGAATGAAAATATGTCGTGAAATTAATCAAAATAATGTACAGAATTACAGTTATTAGTTGATATCGTGAGATGTGAGATTCAGTTGTAAAACAACGAATATAAATATCATAAGACTGTTATATCATGATAGAGACACCTGTAACCCAAATAAAAGCTACTTTTGTTTTACACAGGATATTTTGAAGTGTTACAACTATACAGCTATAATGAATATTTTACAATCTAATCTTGGATACATATCGAACAATCCGCCATGTTAGGTATAGAAACTTGTATTATTTTAGAGTATGACTGAATGTTCACTATTAATTGTCTGTTCGCTTCTACGCAGTTAAAAAAATAAAACGCACAAGATATACGCCGGAAGTTAATTAACATTAAAACAGTTTATTAACTTCCATTTTTGAGACCTTGTAGATATTAATACTCTGAATAGTAGGGGAGCTTAGTTATGAGATTACAACGTATTTTTATTCATATGTAATTAAAATAACAAAAAAGTAATTGGGGCTTTTTAAACCATAAACAACCTTTTTCAGTTGTTTAAACAAGTCTTACCAAGAGTTCAATGATACATTTAAGAGCTCATAACGTTAATATACGGTAATCGATCCTTGCTGTGAGCACAGCACATATAACACGGATATACCAATTTAAACGTAATAAAAGATGTTCTGGTTTCAATAACGGATTTTCCATAATCTATTTACGCAGATTTCAAAAATAATATTTTTTTTTCTTTCACCTAAACTTTTTTACAAATCGAGAATAAAAACAAACTCTTACTTAAACTTATTGCTTGGTTACATTTTTGTTATTATGTTTGGTTCCAGAACGATCAATACAATCACTGGATATAGATTTCTCTAGACTAATCGCGACATGATTGAAAATTGGTCACATTTTGTATGGGCCCGGCATTGCCAGGTGATTAAAGTGCTCGGACTCGTAATCTGAAGGTCTCAGGTTCGAATCCCCGTCACACCAAACATGCTTACCCTTTCAGCTGTGAGGGCGTTATAATGTTACGATCAATCCCCGCTATTCGTTGGTAAAAGAGTATCCCAAGAGTTGGCGGTGGGTGGTGATAACTAGCTGCCTTTCCTCTAGTCTTACACGGCTAAATTAGAGACAGCTACCACAGATAGCTTTCGTGTTGTTTTGTGCAAAATTCGAAAACATACAAAACAAACATTTTCAATGAAAATGATTCACTTTTGTAAAAGTACATATGATGTTTTCTGAAAAGTATGAAAAATGTAAATTATTGGATATTATTTTTATATTCAGCCTACATAAATTACTATAGAATACATAAAAATTTCAATAAAATAAAAACATTGCAGCCCCGTGTAATCCATTGTTAAGCCCAACGCTGTACAACAAATGAGAATAAGTTATGGTTGTCTCCAGGTATCTGTTACTCGGCCTTATTTTATGATAATTATGAAAACATAAGTCTGTAATCTACCTAGAACATTAACTAGAATACGCTAGAAAGTGTGACTTACTTCTAGATACTTTTAAAATTAGGCTCTATTGGCTGGAAAACTGTACTGGTCCAATTTATAAATTCAATACTAATGTAGCTGTAGAGTCTGTAACACAATCGTATTAGCTCATTGAAGGCGGCAACACTCGTAGCATCACTAACTGAAAACTATATTGACAATACATAGATGGCAAAAGTGATAAGTCGTCCTATGATGTTAAAATTAAGTTTATATTAATTTGAACGTAAAATGTTTAGTAATATCAGTTTACTTCACCCATCTTAAATCGGTTAAAGGGAATATTCACCCAGTGGAATTTATCCTTTAAGCCTTGAAACTGTCTTGATTTAGTTTTTACTTACACACCCATCCCGAATCAGCATTATTATTATTTGCATTACAAAAGAGTCTTAGTAAGAAATATTGTAACGTTTATGTTTCTAAATCATTTCTAGCCAAGAATAATTACCTAAAATTACATAATAATGGGAAAATTTTAAATAAACTTAGATTTCTGGTAATCCCGGGTTTGGCATCTTTTCGAAAAGCCATTACTTTCATGCCTACTTCTTTGTTATACCCATACAAGATGTAGTTCTTTCTCTGTTATCCAATGACAACGCCTTCTTTGGTAAATGTTACACCTTTAAAGACTTCTAAAATTGTGTCAAGATATATGAATAACGTTTGGGACGCATTTTCTATTGAAGCAAACTTGATGTGACAAGATAGTTCTCCTTGTGTTTATCCAAATTTGATGCGACAAGAGGCACTCTCGTTGTGTTGACCTAATCATATTATCCACGTCTTGTACGTCTTTATTTATATTCCATATCATAACAAATTAGTGATATTATGCAAATATCTTCTGCTGTGAGTGTAGTATAAACATTACTTGGCTATTCTGGCAATCTTTTAATTATATATTACAGTCATTGAACATACATTGCACCTACAGTTCAACCAAACCTTTTCTTGACTGAAACTGTTTAAATTTTTCAGACAGGCATTTTTAAGTCTCATATTTCATGAATATATCTTTAAGTACATGTCAGTTGATCAGTCAAATTTGGTAAGATTTCACTTGCTATTATTACATATTTTTCTATCATTAAAAGTCATAATATTTTCTTAATGCTTCTCTTCATAGCACAACTAAATTGAAATGGTTACAACTGAAATGATTTTTGCAGATTATTTGAGGCGTCGAATATTTCCTGCCGTAGTTACAAGTTTTATCGATTCCTGAATACTGTTACGCTCTATATAATTGCAGACCATTCCGCTAAAATATCCCGTGTGCTCGAAAATTATACACATTCTATTTTAAGCCCTATTCGAATTTGAGCTGTTCAACTCCATTAGGCATGACCTTCTCGAAGTCTTTAGGGAGCAAACCACGTGGTTTAGGCACCTTCCTCCAGGTTATTGTACGCTTCCCGGAGTCCGAGACAGGCGCCATGTAATTTTTTGTTTAGTTAAAAGCTCTTGCTAGCACACTGAAAGCATGTAAAAGCGCTTCCCAGGCACTAGAAAATGATGTGAAACTTATTTAAAGTATAATTATACTTAGTGGGATGATAATGGACAGAGACGAAAGATTTGTTTGTTTTGAATTTCGCACAAAGCAACTCGAGGGCTATCTGCGCTAACCATCCCTAATTTAGCAGTGTAAGACTAGAGGGAAGGCAGCTAGTCATCACCACCCACCGCCAATTCTTGGGCTACACTTTTAACAACGGATAGTGGGATTGGCCGTACATTATAACGCCCCCACGGCTGAAAGGGCGAGCATGTTTAGTGCGATCGGGATTCTAACCCGCGACCCCTGGATTATAAATCGAACGCCGGACCAAAGACGAAAGATCAGGTGTTTTTACACAGATTTATTAGGAACAAAACAAAAGATATCTAAACAGATGATGAAATTGATAGCTGTTAGAATCTGACATGTTCCATATAATAAAAAACGTTTTGTGTGTTTAATTTGCTGCAAAAAGCTCGTTTGGTTGTAGAACAAATATTGTACGTTGATACAGAACGACTTACCAATGTTTGATTTTTATCCAAGAACAACCAATTTGAGAAAACTAGATAGGTCACGGTCATGTTTAGATTGGAATTGCCTCGTGCTCCTCGAAACGGTTTTCTGTTCGTTTTTCCTCAAAATAACGATAGCAGTATAAGTGTCAACCACGTGTGTAGCACGCTTAAATTACAAGAACCAATCATAATTCAAAGCAAAAACTGAAATATGTTGAACCAACCTTTATAATTTTGGCGCATGTGATTACCAGGAAAATTATTAAAACTATAAAACAAACCAAACCAGTGTTATCAAACCAGTCTGGTAGTTAGGATGCTTGACCCTAATCTGAGAGTCATGGGTTGAAAACCCCGTTACACCAAAAATGCTCGCCCTTTCGGCCATGGGGGCGTTATAATGTGATGGTCAATTCCATTATTCGTTGGTAAAAGAGTAGTTCAAGAGTTGGCAGTGGATAGTGATGACGAACTGCCTTCCATATAGTCTTAAACTACTAAACTAGGGACTTCTAGCGCAGATAACCCTCCTATAGTTTTGCGTGAAAATTCGAAACAAACTTATCTCATTTAAAATTTAATGGAATAAGAGCAGTTAATTTATTGGTGTCGCGCCTGTTTGAGTTTATTGGCTACCTTTAATGGATCACATCACCTAGTTCAGTGCTTTGTCGTATTCTGCGTGTGAATATAGGACTATATTCTGCTGGTGTCAGACCATAAAATTAATGTTTGCTGTTGTCCAAATTATGTTACCAACACGAAGCTGTTGCTATGACAAAGGTGTAGTAGCATCTGTAGTCACGTGCCTAGAAATGTAACCCACCACATGCACTTGTATTGATCAGTTTATTGTAGATGGTTGGTCGATAAAGGATGAATGTATGTATGCATGCAATACAACATTCTTCCGTGTTTTTTTTTATTACTGTTGTTTGTGTGTATGTTGTTGTTTTTCATGAATGTTCCTTCTGTGTTTTGTTGTCAGATTTTTACGAGCATATAATAGAAAAAAGTAATCACTGGTCGTAGACAAAAAAAACAAACTATGGTCCCTTAAAAGTAGTATGCGTGTTCTCATAAAGCAAAGCCACATTAGGCGATCTGCTGTTTCTACTGAAGAGAATCGAACCTAGAGTGTAGCATTGTAAATTCGACGACTTATTGCCGTCTCACTTGCGGAACCTAAAAAATAATACCATGCATTGATTCTTTGTGGGGAATTATTGAGCATAATAGCTAAAATGGCACTGCATGTAGAAATACAATTCAATCCTTAACCTCAATGTTTGCGACGTCATTGTTTTGTGTGGGCCACGGTAACACGTTATCAGGAAAAGCTTTGTTTACTTCGATAAGAAAATCATAGAGATAATGTAAGAGATTACTAACATTGTTACAGGTCCTTAGTTTACGGTCGGTGGATTCCAGAAAACTGACCATCTTTTGTATTGGAAATCTGTTTTTCTTTTCATCTGAATGTTCAATCGGGCTTCTAATGAACCAGCTTTCACAAGTCTTCTACTATCTGAGTTTAGTGTAGACTGCAAGCATTGTTATCTAACGTTTGTACTACATAATTACAACAGAATAAAGATAAGGGCAGAATAAATGCAGCTTGTATGTTTATAAAACAAGCTTTCTATACGTAATTTTTATCTCTTATTTATAAACAAAAAACAAAGCTTTCGAAAATTATTCATAACACATCCGCCTCAATACACCTAAAGATAATTGTTCCCTACACAGTGTTTAAACGAGCAGCTATGATTGACATACATTTGTTTTTATACTGAAGTAACAGATGTATAATTTCCTGTAGGTCACTGCAGATAATGGATTCAGCAGATTGCTCGATGTGGCTGGCTTTACTATAAAAAAAAACACACACATACACAAACACACACTGTGTATGAAAATTTAAACTCAACTTTAAATTGAATATTTATATTTGCTCTAGTGAGTGTAACGGAGTAGCTGACACAATAGCTATTTTTAATCTTTATTGAAAAGAATAAAATAGCTTTTAAGTTGCTTAGAATTGTTTTTTAGTACTCGGTGCTGGGTGTTTTTACGAGTGACTTGAAATCATGCCGTGAAGTTTCTCTACTTTATAGCTGACACACTAAATAGTTATACTGGATACGTAAGATGATTAAACTTGCAATTAGGTTTAACTTACATCGCCGATAACATCCTATACTAGAAATTAGGTATTTTATCAAAGCTTCATCTATTTCTCAGTAATAACAGTAACCATGTAATATAACTTTATCACCATAAATAACTTGGATAATGAATTGATTTCTTTTCGTTTTATTCTATTTTTATAGAGATTTTGTTTTTAATTTCGTACGTCTACTTTGTTATATTATTTTAATTTCTTCCAGTTGTCTCGTCCAAAAGAATCCCAATAGGATTAGGATTTTAGTTTGTTTTGTTTTGTTTGTTTGTTTTGGAATTTCGCGCAAAGCTACTCGAGGGCTATCTGCGCTAGCCGTCCCTAATTTAGCAGTGTGAGACTAGAGGAAAGGCAGCTAGTCATCACCACCCACCGCCAACTCTTGGGCTACTCTTTTACCAACGAATAATGGGATTGACCGCCACATTATAACGCCCCCACGGCTGAGAGGGCGAGCATGTTTAGCGCGACGCGGGCGCAAACCCGCGACCCTCGGATTACGAGTCGCACGCCTTACGCGCTAGGCCACGCCGGGGCTAGGATTTTAGATAAACGTGTTTCGTGAGTTGTAACCTCGCAAATACACGAAATATACTGTTTTATTCTAGGAATTTTAATAATTTATTTTAGTTTTTAAGTAGTAAACATTTCAAATATCTCAATTTCTTACTAATTTCAATTTCGTAAATTTTTAACACTATTTCGAGATGAGAATTTGATCTCTATCATCCATTATTTTGTGGATTTTGTATAAATTAGTTGTTTTGTATTATCCTCTACGGGTTAAAACATAATCTACTTAATTGCTTACATACAAAATCCAAGAGGTACATATCAAAGCGCTTTGGAAGATAACATGTATGTAATAACACACTATATCTTCAGGTAACTTGTATTTTAATACTAGGTCGTTTTAGGTCCTATTTGTAGTAACATTAAATATGACTTAATTAGAATTTATCGAAATGTGAATAAAGTATTATTCGACACCACATTTAAAACCTAACCACGTAATTCCTTAACCGAGTAGTCCTGCTGTATAATAATGTTTGTGATAATTCTTGATCACACGACTTCATGAAATTTGTATCCACGATTCTAGAAGAAAGTACAGTGTATATTTTGAAATTTGACAGAACGGTTTGTTGGCGTGCGCGTGAAAAAGAATTAATACATGATTATAATTTACTAAAACCATAGTAGAATCAAAATTTAAAGAACTGACTACTGAATATGTTTGCACTTGTAAATGTTACATACGTGTGTATGTGCCTATATATATATATATAGATAGATAGATAGATATTCTATGAAGCAAAGATTCAGTTATGAATATCATATCGATATGATATAATTATTACATTATTATTTTGTTATATAGTGATACAAGTATCACAGTTCAAAGTAGTTGAATGAAAACATCGAAATAATAATAAGCGATTAGTAAGTCACGCAAATACACTCTAGTCGTAAAATAAGGAAAAAGCGCTCAAACGGAAATGTTAATTCGATATTTTAGGAGCTAAGAGCGTAAACGTTTGCAGGATGAATTCGCTGACGAATGACAATATTTGGACGATTAACAAACCTTTTTATGTTTGCCGTGCTGAGTAATTGAATCTCCTTGAGTGCACCTAGCGGATTTCAACTGTAATTAGATCGGAAATCCAGTATCAGCGTCCACCTATACTAGATATATTCAAAAAGATGAGGATTTTAAGGAAACGAAGTGAAAGGAAGAGCTCCAACTTCTCGAGTGTTGGGTGAAGCTCTCCAAGTCGCAGCTCTAATTAATTGTGCAGTAAAGTTAAAATGATCCTTTTTTCTCTTTTATGCCTTTTGATTGACTCATAACTGACAATTTTGAGGACCTCTTGGAATTTATATTCATCTGAACGAGGAGGGCTTTCGATAATGGAGGAGCAGCAGTGTTCAGTTTAGTGACTATTAAATTTTACTGTGTGATTAGTTTTTTACTGGAGACTACTAAGTGTGTTTCAAACTAAAATCTGGGACAAAGATAAATGATACATAATACTTACTGCATTTTTCACGGTTCTGGTTCCACTTAGGAAACACCCACTCATTGTATATAATGGCATGAGATGGAAATGGCACAGTAGTGATCTAAACGCGTCAAAATTGTAATTCTTGTATAGATCCCACAAACTAGGTACAGAAACATTAAACAATTACAAAATTATAATTCTCGTATAGATCCCACAAGCTGGGTACAGAAACATTAAACAATTACAAAATTGTAATTCTTGTATAGATCTCACAAGCTGGGTACAGAAACATAAAACAATTACAAAATTGTAATTCTCGTATTGATCCCACAAGCTGGGTACAGAAACATTAAGTAATTACAAAATTGTAATTCTCGTATAGATCCCACAAGCTGGGTACAGAAACATTAAACAATTACAAAATTGTAATTCTTGTATAGATCCCACAAGCTGGGTACAGAAACATTAAATAATTACACTTGTGATTAGTCACAACTAAGTATCTAACTATCCGCCATATTATTAAAATTCACAGAATATTAAGATATTACCTTTCAATTACCATATCAAATCAACATAAACAAAATAAACTCCTCTGCATGCTTAACGTGTACAATGTACGAGACTGACAAACAACATTAAAAAATGATCAAACCACACACACCATGGTTTGTAAAGGTTAAAAACATATTTATTCGTGTATTACATGTTTTTTGCCAACGGTCGTTTTCATTTCCAATGAATTTGCTGTTAAAATTTTGTGAAGCGAAAGATTAAAATATTAGAAAAATTAAAAGATGTGAGCAGCGCTTTGGTCTGAAGAAAATAATATCGTGTTTCAAGTTACTGGAGTCAATGTTTTGATATAAATTTGATGGCTTAAGAACAACTTCTATAACTTTATTCAAGATATTTCTAGTTAAAAAAACATTGAATAGTTTAGGTTGAACCTTTGTCAAGGCATGTCGCCGAACATGCTCGTCCTTTCAACCATGGAGATGCTATAATGCAACCGTCAATCCTACTTTTCATTGATAAAAAAGTACGAAAATAATTGGCGGTAAGAGGTGTTTACCTCTAATCTATCATTTCGTCATCAGGGAGCTAGTGCAGGTACCTATCCAATAGTTTTGTGCGAAATTCAACAACGATAACTTCACTGAGAGAGACACATCACGAGTAAATATCAAACAAAAGTCTAAGAGGGTTCAATTTTAAGTTTTTCTGGCCAAACAAACCAATAATAAAACATAGGGTCGAAATTAGTAATCAACAAGAACTGTACTATCATGGACAACTTGTCTACAAAAGCGTAAATTTTTTGATAATAAATATATTAGGAAGACAAAATATTTTAAACACGACACACGTAATATTCTCAAGTATCTTATGATATTTCACGTTGTATAGAACACCCGAAACTTCTAAAACGTGGCGCATTAAATAATTTCTCAATATCATTTATTTTATTGATCGATGGCTCATTGTTTTGTATATTAATGCTGTTCAGAAATTTAATATATTTTAATAATTAAAATATGGTGGTGTTCTAAATACAGCTTTAAAATTAATCTATTTTGAACTAAACAATAATACCCAATATATTTTAACAGATTTTGATTTGTTACACCCTCTGGTCCAAAACCATATCATACTTTAGTTATCTGTTTTCGAATGGCAGAATTAAGTACATTTCAACTTCAGTTTTCTGCTTGTTTATCTGAACTGCACCCTATGAATACAGTGGGTAAACGCCTTAGTCAGATATCCCTATCTTTATCTCTATAGCATAGCTATTCTGAATTTTGAGTTTGAGACAAGAGAAAATGTAATCACTCATCAGCACCAAATGTTTGAAGCGGTTACTTTTAGCTGTGTAGCGTACGTGACTAACAGTGTGAAATGTATTTGGCAGTATCTCTAGTCTTGAACCCTAGACCCTTGTATCTCTAGTCCTACACATTTACCACCAGGCCATGCTAGGCTTCTTCTTATGTACGTATATGTATGGCTATACAAGAAAGGTTGTGCAATTAATATTTTTTAGATATGTTACGTGAAATTTAATTAATCGTAACGTGTTTTGTGTAAAATAAACATTTTTATGGACTAACTTCAAGATTACAGCGACATAAGTAATGTATCTTATTTTATTTGTATGCATATTTATTCATGAGATGAATTAAGCCTTTCTCAACAAATTAATAAAATGTTTTAAAGGTGAGTTTACAGAGGTATTATTACTAATGTTATATTCCACTGAATTTTAGTTTTACATGGAACCTTTCTTCAAAAGATATGCCAAAGCTGAACCCACTAGAATGGTCTGATGTTTCACATGTCCCAAAATATAAAAATAATAGACACGTGATAAAGTTCTCAACACAAAGACTGCACCTCAAACGAGAGCCTGATAGATGTTTCAGCATACAAGCAGAAACGTTCGTTGAAAAGGATTTCGCATGTTTTCATTACATAAAAAAACAAAAACGTAACATCAATAATGGCATGGCAAAAAGTGTCAGTATAAAGATCAGAAGGGGATCATATCAAGTTACGATGTTATCTGCACAAAACTGTGCACGCGATATCTAAAATATTTTGAAATTATTTACAATTTACTGTTTGAATAAAAGCAAAATTAACCTTTCATACTAAGTTAGGCCCCGGCATGGCCAGGTGGTTAAGGCGCTCGATTCGTAATCCGAGGATCGCTGGTTCGATTCCCCATCACACCAACCATACTCAACCTTTCAGCTGTAGGAGTGTTATAATGTTCGATCAATCCCACTATTAGTTGGTGAAAGAGTAGCCCAAGAGTGGCGGTGGGTGATGTTGACTAGCTGCCTTTCCTCTAGTCTTATATTGCTAAATTAGAGACGGCTAGCACAGATAGCCCTCATGTAGCTTTGCGCAAAATTCAAAACCAAACAAACCTACTAAGTTTTGTTTTATTTTATTATAACTGTACACAAATTTACCGGAAAGCATACAACGTATTTACTAATAGAAGTGTTTCAATACTAGTACTAAGAATTTACCTTGGAAACAGTTACGATTTAAAAAATTAAACGTGAGATTTTGATGACTTCTATACCACCACCATTTTGTGCCCATTATACTCATTAGGATATAATATTTATAGACCAGTTTGACTGGTGTACTTCCAAAACTCTATAACGAGGTAATTATATATGTACCCTGCAGAAATGCGTTATAGCTTTATGACTTATCCATTAAACACAAATTAGTGTTCATTCTTTTTAAACTAACCATCATACTTATTAAATGTAAGTGGATTTTACAGATAATGTTATTACATATCACGTTGAAATAAATTGGTTTTAAATACGAATACGTAATTAGTTTAATTGGTTAAAAATTATGTAAATTAGGGTTTGGAAAACTCGCTACCTGTTTAGAGATTATTTGAATTCGGTTATGTTTGGATTTTTTTGATTTTTTTCACTCGTAATTACGTTAAACGTACTATGAAAATTCCTGCTTCATATCCGAGAAAACATTGCGTGCAGCAAGGAAATTTTGTGTTATTTTAATATTTTGTTTTCCGATTAAAGTAGAACTAACGTTATATATATAAAAAAAAGAATCCAACATAAATTCCACATCCACTAATCATGTTAATAAATGCATATTGTCATTATTAGTTATCATTCTGTTAAATACAAAAGTAGGCTAAACACAGAAAATGATTTCATTACATTTTCTATTCCAATTATGCAATATATGTAAATAATAAATAAGTTAAGAAAAATAATTAATAAAAAATGTCTCGTACAAATTTTCTAATAATTGAACAGCGACAAGGAATATTGTAAGATTATTAACAATTTCAATAAAAAGGAAAATAGTTAAATAAATGAGGAATTCGCAAAATTTAAGAAACTTAAAAGAATGTTGAAATACATAATGTACGCATATACATATAAATAAACCTTAAACATTTATTTCAAGAATAATTTTTGCTGAAACTGTTTACGAATCGAGTTGATAGTCTCTGTAGCTATTATCCAGTTATAAAAATTATTTTAGCACGCGTGTAGTTAAGATACGAGCCAAATTAATTTCAAATATATAGCCAAAATTAAAATATTGTGTCACATACCAATGCCAAATACTTATACAAACTACAATGTGGAAAAGGTAAAATGTACTCTGCTGTTATTCAAGATGAAGAAATGTCTTATATTTTGTTTTACTTAGATGTAAAAATTAATGTTTTGTTATATTTAGAAATGCGTGAGAGGGGCTAGTCAGGGGAGCTCTGTACGCATGTGTTTGGAGAAGAGAATTTTTTTTCTCTCTTTGAACTCTAACATTCCCACGTTTGTTGTATTGTGATTCTTGCCTTGAAATATAATTTATGAATGCAAATTGAATCAAAAACTCCCCCTCACACACACATCTCCCTGTGGGAAGGATTCACTGATGGAGTTTCTGATACGAAATTGTTCTCTCCTGTTATCATGAAAGCATGAAAGACACGAATGTTTAGCGGTTTCAAAGAAAGAGACGTCTTTATATTTAAACCATATTACTAAAACAGTGTAGAGTGTGGTTCAGACGAGGAAACCATATTACTAAAACAGTGGAGAGTGTGGTTTAGACGAGGAAACCAGCAACCAGTCAGAATCTGGAGAGACTTAAACAACTTGTCACAAAAAGTAACTGAGGAACGAAAGTCCATTGCAGTTAATGTAGTAACCACTCTATAAAAGTAACACATGAATCATGTTTAAGACGTTTTCCCGGGGGTATGTGAAAAAAAACTAAATGAGAGGTACCTACGACGTCAAAAAATAATACACTTTGTCGTCCTATGGGAAGATATCTACTTCAATGTATGCAAAAGTTCAGGCAATTTTTCATCTTTCTGCTTGTGATACAACTTTTACAAATAATATAGAGCAATGTAACAAGAGTTTGTTGTTGTTTTTTTACGTGATTTACGTTGGTTGCATGTTAAGTTATAAATGTTTAAACACTTTGTAGCTGCAGAAAAATACAAAGGCAGAGTCTGCTTACTGTTATTTAATTAATGTGCTAACATCACAATATCACGGGAAAATACCATCTTATTACGGATATAAACATCTTGTCACATGCTAAACTCAACATATCAGTTCCTTCCCAAGTTTCATGTACAAATGGAAATTTAGGTTAAACCATTTGCTCACATCTTATGACTTTTAGCCTACGTTCATGAACTTTGAAAAGCATGTGAAAGGAAGAAGAAGAGCTTTCTGTAGTACACGTTGTGCTGCAGAGCAGTATTTCACAAGTAGAGCCATCTTACACAACGTTATGTGTGTTGAAGAGGATGTAACGTCTGGGCACTCATTATTTAATCGTTATTCTAAGTCGTGAAAACTCCATAATATTTTGTACTAGCTTTTTAATTTTATGATAAATATAGTTTTCCATTTCTTATTTATTATTAAAGAAGCTTATAGAATTAAGTAAAAAACAATTAACAGTATTCTATGTAATCTTATTAGCATATTAGACCTGAACCTCAATTATTAAAGTCAAATATCAAATCTTCGCATAACTAAAACATTCCAGGAACTATTAAGTATATACCATGATAGGCTTAGAAAGGTAGTTTTAAGCTCTTTACGTGAATGAAAGGACAATTGAAACCCAATAGAGCTTTACATAACTTCAATGCACACATTTTTCTTATATAAAATAAATTGTCCAATTTCATCTTTCGTTAAACTTTGATCTTCCAATCTTACTTATCGTATGTCAAACAAATTGGCCAATTTTTACTTTGTTAAATTTAGTTGTTTCAAATAAATTGTCTATTATTATCTCTCATTAAGTTAAATAATTCAATCTTATTTGTCTTATAACATATAAATGGTCCAATAAAGTCTTTATTTTCATTAATTATTAAGTTCAGTATTCTAACATTTTATATGAAATAGATTTAACAAATACATCATTTTTATAGCCCTAAAAAGTACTACTAAAAAGCTTGGACTTTTTCTTTTATAAATTTGAAAAAAAAATTTTTCACGTAATCAATATTTTTGTCAATAAAAGATGAAAAACAAGACATTAAAAAAAGCTGTTAATTGTGACTAGAGTATTATGAAATATTATAACTTGTATGGTAAGATATACTTAAGATTTCCAGAAAATATCGTTATGCTTTTTTAACATTGTACATACTTCTGTATTTAAAGATTAAAACAAAGCCTATTTATTTGTGTAGTAAAAATGCTAATTTGCTATTTTTTTACAAGAACAGTGTATAAATCACGCATAAACTTAACTGTTAAGGTGGTACGAGTACTTGGTACTTTTTTCTACATTTTGTACATGTTCAAATCAATTGGAATTTTTAAACTTCTATTCACTTATTGATAAAATATTAATGGAATTTTCAAACAGACAGTTAGAATATTTAATTCGTATTGATGTGCAGTGGTTCAATAATCATGGTAATTACCTTGTATTTGGTTTATTTTAAACTGTCAAACAGTTTCATGATGTAATACAAAGCCATTATTTATTGTACAATTTCCATTTTTCGAAGATCATATACTTTCTTTTGTTGTTGTGTTTTTACCTCTGTCAAAGTAGTGGGCTTAATCTTCTTAATGTTATACAGTAGTAGTGTTTAATAAGTTGGTTGAATAATATGGATACTGGACTAAGGAATATTCTATAGTAAGTGTCTGTGACGCGCTGGCGACAAATTCAAAAATAAACGAAAAGCATATATTCATTCTTTTTTTTTCAATAATATAATCCAAACAATTTAGACGTATTTACAACAAGTCCGTTACACTTGTAATATAATAAGCACATAATAAACACTGTATAGTTTTCTTCTTGTCAGAAGGCCTTTTCATTTGCTTTAGAATATCAGTTGACAACCCGTACTACTTTTCTTTATTTTTATCACTTGAGTATTCCGTGCATAATTCAATTACAATTATAGGATAAGTTACCACAGTTGTATATTTCTCGTCCTGTAATAGTCTGGTCTTCGCATTCAGATATCGTCTGTTTCTTTTCTGAAAGGGCATTCAGATTGATTCAATTACTTTCGAACTCGCTTTGGCGGAATAAACTATACTTTGTAGCTCTTTTTAAAACTATTAGTTTTACTTTAACATATTAATCATTAGGCCTATATTAACCGTTTAGCATTTCACTCCTACTGCAGTTAACTTTACATTTAACTTTTCTTTGGCTAAACTTCTATTTCCTGTGACTTTAATTTTCGTCTGCTGTTTCCGCTAATCTAACAATACTATATATTTATCTTTTAATCGTTTGCTCGCCTTATAGAAATCTCGATATCCTCGACATCAATAAATTTCCCGCGAGGTTCGATAGCCTCAACATCAATGAATTATAAACGCAATGTACGATTTTTACCAATTTATCTAGCTAAACTTGTCATAACGTTTACTTTAATTTTTTTTTGTGATTCTCTTGTTATGAAAAAATAAGCAGTCATGAAATATTTACTTACAAAATAAATAAATTAATAATACCTACACTAAACAGTCACAAACTCCAATAACAGGTTCGAAAAGTAGGAAGTGATTACTAACATAAATACTATATCATTTCTATCTCTAACTGGCCCTTACATCTAACACTAGACCTATATATTTTTTCAGTGATGACGAGAAACCCACTTGTTGAGAAATGTATATGCAAAAACGGCTCGTTTGGGCTGAGAAAACACTTTACATAGAAGAGCGAACAACGTTTCGACCTTCTTCGGTCATCGTCAGGTTCACAAAGAAAGAGGTAACTGACCGGAAGCTGACATGTTTGAAAGGGGTTGTGTAACTGTGTGTCGAAATGTAGAGGGCGGTATTAGATGTTTGAATATATAATTTTATTTATTATATTAATATAGGTATAAAGGCGCTTTATATTGGTTTATTTTGGGTTTGTTGTTCGCTCTTCTATGTAAAGTGTTTTCTCAGCCCAAACGAGCCGTTTTTGCATATACATTTTTCAACAAGTGGGTTTCTCGTCATCACTGATTATTGTTTCATCGCGGCGACTGTACGAGAAGTGTAAGTTTTGTGTTTTTTCTCAGTGTATTTGTACTTACCTGTCACCATTATGTCTGAACTAGCATACCGTACACCACTATTAACAGTACACGCTCACACGATCGTTAAGAAACTAAGGAATTTAAACCAACGAATTATTAATAGAAGAAATGACATTTATTTTATTCAACAATGTAGAAAAGAACAACTAACCCCTAATTTTGTAAAGGTAAAACTTTCAAAAAATTTTAATACATACACAAACATTATCCAAAATTTACAGAAAAACTACTGAAAGCCATGTTGAACACAAAATACAAAGAACTACATGACTTACAAAAAACAAAAAAATGAATCTAGACCATCAACTGGCATGCTGCATTAAACCAGAGATTTACGGACTTATACAACGAAACATAAACCAAATCAATACTAAAATGACAGAGACAAAAAGATCTGCCACAACAAAAAACTAGAAAAACTAAGATGCAAACAACAGAAAAGACACCAAAACGACAAACCGTTGACTAACCTCATAATTAACAGATCCGACCGTCAATTAAACACAGACGAGATACATCTACTTAACAAAGGACTCAACTTCGCTATAGCACCTAGGTACATTCCAACCATAGAAATCAAAACATGTTTAGAAGACCTAGCCAGGAGACTTGTGATACTTTCTACAGAGAACAAAAACAAGGAAACAACCAAAAACAACATCTTAAACGATTTTTTCAAAGAATTTTCTCACAAAACCATCAACATAATTTCACAAAACAGTTTGTTTGTTTGGGAATTTCGCACAAAGCTACTCGAGGGCTATCTGTGCTAGCCGTCCCTAATTTAGCAGTGTAAGACTAGAGGGAAGGCAGCTAGTCATCACCACCCACCGCCAACTCTTGGGCTACTCTTTTACCAACGAATAGTGGGATTGAGCGTCACATTATACACCCCCACGGCTGGGAGGGCGAGCATGTTTAGCGCGACTCGGGCGCGAACCCGCGACCCTCGGATTACGAGTCGCACGCCTTACGCGCTAGGCCATGCCGAAAACTGAAAAACAACCTTACAAAAATAGACATTAATTGCATAAAAAACCTAAAACAAGACAAAAACATAAAAATTCTAAAAGCAGATAAAGGTAACGCTATAGTCATAATGAACACGAATGAATACATCCAAAAAATGAATAACATCCTATCAGACACGAACAAATTTAAACCAATACACACAAATCCAACAAAGACACACGAGACGCAACTGAACAAATTACTACTACAAATGAAAAAAGCCAACACAATTTCACAAACACTTAATTCCTACCTACATAAAACCGACTCACGCACACCACAAATATACGGCATCCCCAAACCTCATAAACCAGATTGTCCATTACGACCAATAATGTCCACATATGAATCGTTTAATTACAACCTTGGTAAATACATAGCATGGGCATTCTCCAAATATGTAACATCAGCCAGCTCATTTATCAAAGACTCTTTTAATTTCAAGTCTAATCTAAATCAACTTAATCATAAAGCCTTAATGGCCAGTTTCGATGTTATATCCCTCTTTACAGAAGTTCCAACCACTGAAGCCTGCAAGATAGCCTTAGAACTCTATATCCGAGACCCTAACCCAACTATAGAAATTCCCAGTAACCAGTTAGCAACCCTCATAGAATTCACCACGATAAAGACAAACTTCATGTTCAACAACCAAAACTATATACAAACAAACGGCCTAAGCATGGGCAACCCAGTATCACCAGTTCTAGCCAATATTTTTATGACACAAGTTGAAACACAAGCAATTAACACAGCATTACATCCACCACTATACTGGTATAGATATGTAGATGACACGGTTGCGGGATTCAAATCTACAGAACACATACTTAATTTTTTCAATCACATTAACTCTATACATCCCAACATCAACTTCACATGTGAACAGGAAGAAAACAATCAAATATCATTTCTTAACCTCAAAATTACAAG
Source organism: Tachypleus tridentatus (assembly GCF_004210375.1). Classification (NCBI taxonomy): domain Eukaryota; kingdom Metazoa; phylum Arthropoda; class Merostomata; order Xiphosura; family Limulidae; genus Tachypleus; species Tachypleus tridentatus. The sequence continues at coordinate 101,689,931 of NC_134837.1, read as the reverse complement.
AACTGATACACAATTTCAAACAGAAATCCACCGAAAAATCACCCATACTGGACTATACATTCCTTGGGACTCAGCACATGAAACAAAACAAAACTCAACATACTAAGAAACCAAATAAACACAGCCATAAAACTATGCTCACCAGATAAAATTAATGATGAATTAGACAAAATAAAACAATACTTCACCAACATCAATAAGTTTCCTCCACAAACCGTAGAAAACATTATACGCACACACCTAGACAGAAAGCAAAATCAACCAACTAAAGTAAATACAGCTCACGAATAAAAAAACCACGAAACCATATACTGCTGTATACCATATATTCCCGACATCAGCAAACAAATAACCAACATTTGGCAAAATTAGTAACAAAATATGACATTCAATTAATACCAAATTTATTCAAAACCCGGCACAAAACTGAGGTCTATACTATGTAAAACTACACTGACAAACACCACACCAACATTATTTATAAAATACAATGTGATAACTGCCACGACTTCTATATTGGAGAAACAAGTAGAAAATGGAAACCAGATTCAAAGAACATAAAAGTCACCTTCACACGTTTTCGAACACTGCAAGTCAAATAAACACAACATAACCATAGAAAACACTCAAATACTAAATAAAGAAACAAACATAAACAAACGTAAAATTAAAGCAGCCTTACTTATACAACAACTTAAACCCAAAATAAACCAATATAAAGGAACGCCTTTATACCCATATTAATATAATAAATAAAATTATATATTCAAACATCTAATACCGCCCTCTACATTTCGACACACAGTTACACAACCCCTTTCAAACATGTGGTCAGCTTCCGGTCAGTTACCTCTTTCTTTGTGAACCTGACGATGACCGAAGAAGGTCGAAACGTTGTTCGCTCTTCTATGTAAAGTGTTTTCTCAGCCCAAACGAGCCGTTTTTGCATATACATTTCTATATATTTTTTATTGTGACTTAGTGATTAGCTTGCTGGACTGCAGATTAGAAAGTTCTGCGCTCGAGCCAAAAAAGGCTGTTGAATAAGCTCCGCACTTTCAGTTGTGGGTCGTTATAAATGTGGCAGTCATTCCCATTATTTGGATAATAGTAGTTGTATATGCTACGGGTGCTACTGTATAGTTTCCCTCTTATACTCGGCATTTGGTGGCGGCTATGCTTAACCTTAGAGTTTAGCACAAGTGTCGCATGGAAGGCCATTCGGGTTGAAAATATTTAAAAAAAAACAAATACCTCTTATTATTTAAGCTTGAGATTTTTAGTGTAACGATACGTAAATTGCTTGTGAAACCTATGAAAGTTAACTACAATGTTAAAATTAGTGTTCAGATCTATGTGTAAGAAATATAGAATAGTTAACATCGTTAAAATGAGTGATTTGTCTTTACACAGGTTGCAAATAAGCAGATTATGGATGAACCATCCGTTCTACAAATAAATGCGTAATTGAGTCTCAGCCATATAACACAACGCTTCTTTAGTATAGTTTGGGGAAACAAGAGACTTATATTAGTGTCTTTGCGTTTTAAAACTCTAAAATAATATAACTGCAAATCAGAAGACGTCCATCTATTTTCTTGAAAGGTAACACAGTGACCTACCAATTGATGCTGTAGTTCATGCTTTATTCTTTTATATACAGGGTGGCCCGTAAGTCCCTACCCATTCATATATCTTATGTATCCAGTGTATCTGTGTGCATTCTCGCTGCATAATATTATGCACAATACGCTCTTCAAGTGTAAATGGGCTTACATCGACCATATTTCTCTGAAAAAAAAGAAACAAATTTATAATACATGCGTAATTGAATTTAACATAACAACATATGGATGGGTATGGACTTATGGGCCACCCTGTATATAAAGAAAAAAATGTTTTACTGTTTTTAAGTGTCTTTTTTATTAGTTCGTCCTTCTATTGGAAATAAAGATGAAATCTTATATATGGATAGTGTCTCTCCTTTTTCGGCTGATATCGCTCTTACTAAAGTATGTGTTCATTGTAGTTAATATGTTAGTTCTATTTGCCTGTGTTTTATCAAGCTATTGCAAATTTGAAACTCGATTTTTAGTGGCTTGCTGGAAGAAAAGCATTACCGTAAATTTGTCAGAATAATATAGTATATCGTCTGGTTTATTTCAAGCTCACTTTATTTTTCTTCCTTAAGAAACTAAATCATATTTATATCGATTTTTGTCACCATGGATAAAATTGATATTCGTGTTATTTTCTTGTACGAGTTCAAGCTTGGTCACAATGCGGCTACAGCAGCTCGAATATCAATTATGCATTTAGTGATGGCACAGCTAATGTGCGTAGATCACAGCGTTGGTTTAGACGATCTCGCTCTGATAACACAAGCCTTGAAAATGAACGTCAGACAGCCATTTATGAGGAAAAATTATATCAGTTACCTACGAAATCGTGAGAAAACTTGCCGACAAACTTAATGTTCACTATTCAACATTTTCCCGATATCTTGAAGTAACTAGTAAGGTGAAAAAGCTCGATAAATGGATCGAACTGACTGAAAACCATCAAACGAGTTGCAATGTGTTCTCATTCACAACAAAACGACCAAAATTCACCTTAAGAAGATTATGCCCAGTATTTGATGGTCGTCAACAAGCATAATCCATCATTCATTCTTAAACCCAGAAGAAATAATTACAGGAGATAAATATTTTTTGTGAAATTGAAATTATGTATCGAAAGTTGTTACGAAAACATTTAGCAATAATCAGTCGTAGTGGACCGATACTGCTTCATGACAACACTCGGCCTCATGTCTCACGCGTTACTGTCTAAAAACTAAATGGACTTCAGTATCAAACTTTACCTCATCCAACAAATTCATCAGATCTTTTCTCTATAGATTATCACTTTCTTAAATATTTAAATATTTTTAAAGGGAAAAAAATTAGCAAATGAAAGATCAATTGAAAGTGCCTTCGAAGACCTCGTTACATCAAAGGACATTCAGTTTTTTAAAGATGGCATTTATAAACTTACAACTCGTTGTCAGAAGTATATTGAGTCTAAATTAAACAACAGAAATATGTTCTTATTTCACATTTACCTTTAAAAATCCGATATTTCGTATGCAAATACGTTATATTTGTGATGCATTTAATTTTAAGTCTTTTTGTTCGACGACAAATAATTTTAAAATATCATTCGAAGTAAAGAGATTGTGAAACGTTGTCTTTCCTTTAATAATGGTTGAAATTTAAATAATTGTTGCGTATGCCTCATTAACATGTATGTAAAATATAAACAATCAATGAAATGTATTTCAATTACAAACAGCGTTTATTCGTCACGTGCTCTATAGCCTGTAGTTCTACCTTAGTAGAGTAAATTGTTTTGCTCGAAGAAGCAGCAGCAATGTGTGTTGTTGTTACTGGAAAACATTTTGTTGCTGTTGTTGTTCAATCTTGATTATTCTTTTTACGTTTTATGGCCAAGCGCGTAAGGCGTGCGACTCGTAATCTGAGGGTCGCGGGTTCGCATCCCTGTCGCGCCAAACATACTCGCCCTCCCAGCCGTGGGGGCGTTATAATGTGACGGTCAATCCCACTATTCGTTGGTAAAAGAGTAGCCCAAGAGTTGGCGGTGGGTGGTGATGACTAGCTGTCTTCCCTCTAGTCTTACACTGCTAAATTAGGGACGGCTAGCACAGATAGCCCTCGAGTAGCTTTGTGCGAAATTCAAAAACAAACAAACAAATTTTTACGTTTCTCTCAAATGAAAATTGACTGTATGATTTATTCACTGGTGTTTAACTAAACTTTTGAGGCCATTTCCTTTTGCACAAAATAAAACCCACGTGATCAGTCCACTTTAACTGGGAATTCAATAAACGTTCAAAGCCACGACAACCCACACAGTAAAAAACATAGGGCAGTTAAGTAAAAAATTCAGTGTTTGACGAATGCAAAAATGTAAGTAAACTGAAAAAGTAAAATAATATACAATTATGTTTTTCGGAATACCACTTGATAACGTTAATATTATTTGATCTGTCTTATTAACGTTCAATAACATTTTTTGGATTACCATAAGGATTCTTTAGTATTAGTTAAGGACTTACTTAAGGTGCTTTATTAATCACATTAGCTTGTGTATTAATTCATTATCATAGTTATAGGTAATTCTATCACTTTATTACGTATTCACCATTCTTCCTTCAAAGGTTTTCGAAGATTTGCTTTTCTTACTTGTTGATTAATAAGACATGAATATATGCATCTCATAATTGCGTAATTTAATAAATGTCAATACTTTATCTAAACGTCATTATTTGTTTGTCTGATTGTAGAAATGGTTTGTTCCGTAACCATGTTCTCAAAAGAAGGGTTTTATCACGAAGATTTGCAATGTTTCATCGAAAGAAAACTTACAAGATAATTCTTTTTTACTTTAAAATTTGTAATTATAATTGGCTGAAGTAGAAGGAATATTTAATTTTATAATTCGAGTTTTTGAATTTTTAGCCAGAGAGAATGCTTCTATTGTTAATGTATTACATAATGAATGATATATCGGATTATTTTTAACTATAACATTTTTTTCATATACGACAGTAAAATGAATTTTCCTGAAAAATTGCACATGTTTACGAAATAATTTGATAAATGATGATTCATGTGATAGCTTATGCACATCATCGAACATAGTGTATTTTAACTTTCTTATACATCCTTCATAAAAGAAAAAACGTTTAATAAAAATAAGCACAATATAATTCTGAAAAGAGTAAACACATGAACAGTGTATACCTGTTTAAACGCATATGGTTTTTAAGCAGTATCACATTTTCTTTTCCAAATTTTCTAAATAAGTAGTGCAAGTTTCAAAAAAAAATTTAAAGATTACGTGATAACAAAATTAAGTTGACCAGTTACGTAATTACTTGGCCGTTAATAAGACCATAACGTAACACATTTTATGATAATGTCAGTTGGCATGAGCTTCGTGGTAGAGAACATACAATATCCCAATTTATTCAAATAATTTTTTGTATAGTGCGAAACACTGGTATTCGTAAATTTTACTGTTTTGAATAAGATCCAACAAAGAGTTTGTTTTATAGCACACTGTAGATCTCGGGGTAATGTGTTGTTGCTTATAGAACTATGTTTGCAACCATGCTTTATCAGTTCGGTTCATGCTGACGAATGAAGAGGAATATTTTCAAATGTAACTAAACCGACTGTTGCAATAAAGTAGTCCTTGTGTCGACCAGTGTTGTTCCCCGCTAGTACAGCGATAGGGCTACGGATTTACAACGCTAAAATCAGGGTTTAAATTCCTCTTCGTGGACACGGCAGGTAGCCCGATTTGGCTTTGCTAAAAGTAAATACAGACACACACTCAACCAGTTTTAAATTTGCGGAGTTAGAATCCTGAAATCCTGTGCTCGATTCTCCGCTGTAAATACTAACAGAGATATATTGTGCAGTTTTGCAATAAGGGGGAGATTGCAACAATAAGATAGGTCGTAACGTATTGTGGCGATTTAGATATGTTTAGGTGAAAGTACGTCTGAGAAGACTTCAAAGACAATTAGCCCTCCACACACTATGGCACAACGCTATGAACTGGGTATCGATACCTGTAATGGGCAGAGTACAGACAGCTCATTGTGTAGCTTTGTGCTCAACTACAAACACCTAAGATATATATATATTTCCACCACATTTGTTAAAGATGTAAATTAAGTTTACATAAAGAAGCTTCACCCTCTATTTTGTTTTAAAAATATAATGTTTTGCAAAACTCAAATTCCTAAAATATAATATGTCATTATAAAAATCTTAACTCAAGCATGAGCAAGTGGTGGAAAAAATCTTCGGTGTTTCGAAAGTGTCTTCGAACGACTTTGCTTCTAGGATTTTACGTGAAATGTATTTAATAAAATCACTAGATAAACCTTTTTCCTGTCTCTCTCTCTCTTTTGAAACGCCCGGCATGGCCAGGTGTTTAAGGCCGAGGGTCGCGTGTTCGAATCCCCGTCACGTCAAACATGCTCATCCTTTCAGGCGAGTTTTCCAAAATGGAAATAATGTTTGAGACCAAATCCTATCCCGTAAGTGACTGAAAATATTTTTTAGTTTATGCTCTTTAACGCGTTAAACTGGTGTAGTTTTTAGATCATTTATTTATGTATGTTATAAACCACGTAAAAATAACCTTACGTGGTTGCATCTTAAGCTATTTCTTATGAACCCTGTGTCAAGGATAGGATTTTTGTTGGTATAAATGTGTTCACTATATTTGGATTTTGTATTCACGATTAAGTTGCTAATATTAGCTGTCCCCAGTCCTAATTTTGTACAACTGACTTGAAAGACGCAGCCAGTCAATAACACTATATCACTCATAGGGATGAACTTTCTTACAACACATCCACAACTAAAAGCTCCTGTTTGTTTGGTTTTTTTTAATTTCGCACAAAGTTACACGAGGGCTATCTGCGCTAGCCGTCCCTAATTTAGCAGTGCAAGACTAGAGGGAAAGCAGCTAGTAATCACCACCCTCCGCCAACTCTTGGGCTACTCTTTTACCAACGAATAGTGGGATTGACCGTCACATTATAACAACCCCACGACTGAAAAGACGAGCATCTTTGGTGCGACGGAGATTCAAACCCGCGACCCTCAGATTACGAGTCTAACGCCTTTACCCACCTGGCCATACCGGGTCACTAAAAGCTTCAGGAATATTTTCTGGTGTCACTGGGATTTCATCACGTTTGCTAGTTCCGAAAGTGAGGGCTTTACCACTAACTAGCAGCGTCTCTACTTGTTATAATACACAGCATAGACCTATACACCATACAGTTACCTTATCCCTCCTCATAATGATAAGCAAGGTTTGCTCTATATAATACGCCATCTTGTACACAACAGTATAGAGTTTACCCAAAATGTTTAATTCTCACAATATATATATAATTTTTTATTATTATAAAATATTTTGTCTTAATACTGGACGTCATACTCAACATTAGTAAAGTAAATTTGTTTTACAATAACATTATAAGAGAAGGTGAAGTACTGCAGTACAGATTGTCAAAATTCTGGACTCTTCCAAACTTACAAGTAGCTATGTGCAAATTCTCCATTAGAATTAAATAATTAAAATAATCAATGCGCTATATTTGTCTGTTTTCGTGTTTGTTTGTTTTTTATTCTCTGCGACAATTTTAACATTTTGTAAAATTTCAAAACTCTGGAAGATAAATGTAAATAAGAGCTGTGAGAATCTGGTGTTTGTATACTGAATTCAGATCTGTCGAGTTTGTTGTAAAGAAATGTCCCTCGAATGTGTGAAGAGTATACGTCAGATAAAAGTGTATCCCTCTATCTGAAGAATGAAGCACGATTGAAGTGTATCCAAGGTGTGATAAATGCGCGTATCATTGGAATGGGAATGTGTGAATTTCATGTCAGCTTTCTATAACTTATATATAAACATAATACGGGGTATAAAATGAACCCTAGGTTTTGGAGGTGACTGAAGAAGTAGAACCCACATTGCGATGGGGATACACCGTCTATATGTATATTTTTAAAGCTGAAAATCAACAAAGATAAATTGATGAATAACATTGTTTTTACTCTTTTTAGTATTGAAGGTTATTAAACTATTGTGTTTTGTGTTATGGTCCTCGTGTGTGTGTGTACATGTATATGAGAAAGAAAGAGTAATCTCAGTAGTTATTGCACTGTTAAAGTTATTTTCATTAGCTTTTAGCTTTTTATTTATAACCATTACAAATAATTCGCTACTAGCCTAAATTTCTCTTTCGACAACAAAAGTAGAAGTTAACCAAACCTACTAAATTCTGCCTACCATTAGTTTTCCGCATATCACAAGAACTTTTGACTTTTAACCTATTCAAAGCCACCGACGGATTATTTTATTTCCATGCACAAAACAGTTAAAAATAGAAAATGTTTTAGAATAATATTTCTTTTTTGTTGTTACTTATACACTTTCTTCTTTCATTATAAAACACCAAGGGGCGTTATAACCTATGATCAATCCCATTATTCGATGGTCTTACAATGCTAAATTAGGAACGACTGGCGCAGTTAACCCTCGCATATCTTTGCGCAAAGAAACAAACTACATCTCAGATTTAGTAATGGTCACGCTCAGTTTATACGCGTATTCAAGGGTGTGGCTTTCGCTATGAGATAAATGTGAGTTGAACTGATTTAGATGTCTGGGTAAATGGCGTAGGTCGAAATGAAAATAATAAAATTTTTGAAAAATATCAGAGCTATAGATACTTTTATTATTATTTCCGTAAATCAATCAAAAGCTTGAATTTTCTGATTTACCGCACATGTATCGTACTACTTGCATACAAAGGTGCTTACCTGGAACTTCCATCTCATGATTGCATTAACAAATATAATTACTTTTGGAAAACAAAAAAGGTAGATGAATAACACAAGAGGGCGATTCCTATCATTGTGTATCATTGTCGCATCCTACAAAATACTTCAAAAAAGCATGACATGCCATTTGTTGAACGCGTTTTTTAAATCAAAATATTCGCACCACTATTTTTGAAAAGATACCATTATTATGTTTCTGCTTCATAAGCTGGTGCAAGTGCTGATAGATGTATTTTTTTCTGTTTTTCTTTGAATATTTTTGTAAGAGAACTCGTTGAAATAAATCTCTAAACAATTTATAACACATAATTTAATGGTACTTTATTTAAACTGCGAACATGTCTATGCCAAGAGAGGGCAGCACCTAGCAAGTATGGTCATATAATACGTAATGAAACGTCTGCAAAATCGTACGAGTTTAGCAGAATTAAAAATATTTTTGCGTCGTTTAAACTTCGTTTATTTATTAGATCCCTCTTCCAAATAAAAAATGTTCGATGATTATTCAGTTAGTCGTCTGTAATTTGAACCTGATAGACTAGAGCGAAGGTCAAGTCAACATCACCCACAACCAACACTTGAAGCTGTTTTCAGTGCCCAGTTATGAACCTTGTTTCTTTCAATTTAGACTCGCGAGACCTTTGAATTGTGTTAGCAATATTTAGCCTCCTCACTGCAGTTAACTCAATTTAAACAAGAACATTAGTGATTCAATGTATTCACGAGGAAGAAAAACACGTAGGTTCAAAAGTATTGATAGAAAGGAAATAAAATTCTTATAACCCGAGCGCTTTCGAAAGGCGGACCTTTCTTCTTCAGGAGCAAACCGGGACAATTCTTCAATTGTGATTTAATGTAGGTGTGAAAATACGTGCATCATAACATAAACACGCATCAGTGTGTTAAACTCATTCAGTAACTTCATGCTAATATTCATAAAATGAATAGTTCTTCTCGTAATTGCATAAAAGTATGTACATGTATTACCGATACACCATTAATGTTTTACCAACATTGCTTTTCACTATTAGTGTTTTCCGATACTTCCTCTAATATAGAAATAAAATATCCATAATTCACACACCTCTGAAATCCACAGTTTGTCAAGAATGTAGCAAATATTAGTGATAATTTTGCTACGTGTCAGTATGTCTTTTTATCACAGGTCTTGATTAGGGATCCATATTCCTTAAATATTGCCTTATAAGGGTGTAATTGCTTCCCTAATTTCACACCTAAAACTGAGTATTTTTTTAAGAAGCGAATTGTGGATTGCAAGAGCAGCTGCAACAAAGGTTGTTGTGTTTTTAAGCACGTGATTCTAAAGGGGTCGTTTAAATTATATACTTGTTTGTGCGGTGAAATAATCATAAAGATCATTCCACGTGACTACGTACTAGGTATTATTTTCCCCTCTGCCAGAACAAAGTAACAGGCTTCCTTTATTATCTACCCCATCTTATCAGCTGCATGAAACGTCTGGCCTTGAAAAAATTTGAAGGTGCAATATAAGAGGCTAAGATTAACTCAAAAAGACAAGATAATTTTAATTCGCAAATTTACTTTAAAATGTGTCTTTTTATCTCTCGGTTATTCTATCCTTTTATTCATGTAAATATGTTTATATTTAGTATTCATTTCGTTTGTTTGTTTGTTTGTTTGTTTTGAATTTCGCGCAAAGCTACTCGAGGGCTATCTGCGCTAGCCGTCCCTAATTTAGCAGTGTGAGACTAGAGGAAAGGCAACTAGTCATCACCAACCACCGCCAACTCTTGGGCTACTCTTTTACCAACGAATAGTGGGATTGACCGTCACATTATAACGCCCCCACGGCTGGGAGGGCGAGCATGTTTGGTGCGACTGGGATTCGAACCCGCGACCCTCGGATTACGAGTCGAACGCCTTAACGCGCTTGGCCATGCTGGGCCTATTCATTTCGTTTGCCTCCGTTGGTGAAACTATCACTCGTTTCGTTTCACTCATCGTCTAGGAATTTGTGTAAGCTTGCTTTCAAAGACTGAGTCGTTAAGTGTTATGCAGTACTGGCATTTTAATTCGTTGGACATTTTATGTAACTGTCATCTTGACTAAGTAGTCATAAACTTAAAAAAAATCATTTTAAGAACACTTTCACATTAGTTTTTAATAACGTAATATTTTTGAAACTTGACTTCTCAGTAAATCATATTAATTACGAAGAAATATCCTTTAATATGATGTAACTAGCACATATGTCAGAAAAATGATACATGTTTATACGTATATTAGATCTGTTTGTTTTTGTTGTTTCTTTCAATATCCAAAACCTTAGGTCGAAAAGAAACGTTTAATGTCACGAAAGTCTTAAAACGTGAAAGTTTACAGCAGAACTGCTAGAATGGTACAGTGACGATGTGTCAGAGTAAAAATATAGAATGTATGACAAAATGTTAACTATGAGTAGAAACGTGAGTTGAAAACTGCTTAAGGTGATATACATTAGTTACAACAATTCTATATGGTTGAATATCGTGTCAGACTGTGGATCCAGAGGTATATGGTTCGCGTCCCTTTATCACCAAAATAAAATATCGCAATATTTACCTTGGAGCTGTGGATGCGTTATTAGTATGACAGTCAATTTCCACTGTTTGATTAAAATACTCCAAGGGTTGACGGGATTGTGTTGACTATAAGCTATTGCAAATAACCTACCAGTGTTTTTGCGCAAAATTTATCAAAACAAGAAACATTGTTTCATCATGTGTACAATGTAATAGAAGTGGAGCAAAATATTTGACTTAAAAAATCCTCTGTCTGACGTGTATTATGTTTCTGAGCTGGTAGAAGGCAGGAGAAACTATTTGTGGGATAGAGGGGAAGATCCCTTAAGCCATTTGTGAGAGCAATAAGTGAAACTACACACACATCCCAGATAAGTTTAGGATGTTAATGCCATAATAACTTCTTGCATTCTTTATACTTGTGACCTAGGTGTGACTAAACTCATTGAAGTGATAACAAACAATATGGCTATAAATATTCCTCTATATTATTCAAACATAAAAATGTGCAAGACTCGGGTCCTTCAGTGGGTCAGAGGCATGTTTATAGACTTAATAAAATTAGGAGCGCGATTCCTCGCGGTGGACAGGGTGCAGATAGCTCACTGTGTACCTTTGCAGTACAATACACAACACCATTAGCAGTGGCAAAACCAGGAGTTTTATGAGAAAAAATAAACTTTTACTTTAGTAAAATTTTAATATATAATTTGTTTTGAATTTCGCGCAAAGCTACATGACAGCTATCTGCGCTAACTATCCTTGATATAGCAGTATAAGAGAAGGCAGCTAGTCATCATCACCCACCGCCAACTCTTGAGCTACTCTTTTACCAGAGCTGAAAGGGCGAGCATCTTTGGTGTGACGGGGATTCGAACTCGCGACCCTCAGATTACGAGTCGAGTGCCTTAACCACCTGGCCATGCAGGGGCTCTCTATATAATCATTCGTTTTATTCTTTCTCGGCTTCAGTTTCAAAGATAAATTTGACATCATGTACCACATATAGTTTTACTTTCAAAATTTGTAACCAAGATATATATTTCTTATCTCCATACGTATAGCTAAACATCAAACTTAATAGAGCAGTGGTCATTTGCACTCAGATGCTCCCCATTTTTTATCCTCACTATCATTTCTATGATTGAAGCTAACAATAAATTTAAAATATCATTATTTCTAATAGATATTTTGCAACATTTTATCTAGGTCGCCATTTGAAAATTTATTATTTTTTCACTATGTTTTTTTTTTATTCTCAGGAATAATGTGCAGATACAGTAATAGAATACCTATATAACTAGCGGAGACCCGATAAACATTTGCGACCAAATTATTATTCTTATTGCAACGGTACGTCTTTAAATACGGGATACCTATAATAACACACACAAAAATTATTGTAGAATTGCAGGCATCGAAATTTGCAAGCCATTTGTCGTAGGTCTAATACTAGTTATGCCTATACTAATCAGGGCCTATATTCGATATAGATGAACTGATACTATAACTTGTATAATTTTTTTATTTTAATTTCGTTAGGGCTACATTTTATCGTACTTAAATACTATCAGTAAGTAATCTTATAATGTTATTCTACGTCCTCGCGTCAGACCATTTTTTAAAACTTTGATAATCTTTTCAAATGTTGTACAATATGTCTACTAAAGTATGTATACACATTCGATTTTGGTTCACAATCGTTGAAATGAAGTATACGCCACATATGTATTTAACTAATAAGGTGCTCGCACATTTTTCAGGGCAGATAAAAATTGAATATTAATAAAAGATTTACAACATATAAATGCAGATATAATTTTAAAAGGTTTGCACGAATATCCAGAAGTCGGAAACAAACAAAATATTTGGTTTGATTGGTTAGCTGTGATCAAAAATAGTTTGAAATAATACACTTGCCTTTTCTATCTATCCAATAAAATTTTCCAAGTCAATATTTGATTAGTTTCTCGACGAAATTCCTTTTACCTTAAACAAACGCCCTCAGTGGCACAGAGGCATGTCACAGACATACAACAAAAATATCGGGTTTCAATACCCGTGGTTTTATCAAAATTTGAATACTGTCAAATTTGAGTTCTAGTAATGTTTTATAGTAGTTAAAATATGTTGCTGTTGTTGTATATCCGCAAACGTCCATTTTGTTCACTAACATCTTTGATTGTGTATGAATGTGGTACAGAAATAGTAATTGAATAATCCCCTCCTCATCCTCGTGTCTCAGAAGTAAGTCTAAAGGTTTATAATATTCAGAAGTCAAGTTTCAATACCCGCATTGAGTCGAGTACAAATATTCCATCGTATAACTTTGTCCTTTACAATAAGCCAATTAATAAACAAAAATTGTGCCGCTGGTTGATCACAAAATTGAACTAAATGAGTCGTTGCAAATCTATGTAATATGATTGAACGTATTTTAACAATTATCACTTTTATCTGCTTACCAGTTTAAAAAAACTAGCTTGAAAGCAAATGTCCAACAACGTGCCTTTTCCCTCTGTTTTTTTTTTCTCCGTTGCGATGTGCTCTTTTTTGTTGTCGTTACGATAGAACTCGTGAAATATTTTACCAACATATGTATGATGAAGAACTATGGGCATTTTATATTCATAGTAAACTTCCTCATCTGTAAAGAAGAAAAGTTGTTTCATTAGAATACACCTGTTACTCAAGCCGTCGCTTTATTGATGTGGTATTTGCTGCTCTCAAAGTAAAGCGTTGTTTCCTTAGCGTGGTTTTTATTTAATTATAAAATGTCGTCATTGGTGTGGTACTCTGTTGGTGTGGTACCAGGTTTAATATAACAGGTTGCTTGAATTTTATAACGATTATATATATGTAACGTGAGTCTGTATTGATTTGATTACTATTTAAACGTGAGGTTATTACTTCACTGACTTCCATGTGTGTGACTGTTAGATATCGCTTTATCTTCGTTGGCGTGGTCATGAAGGTACTTTAAGAGTTTCGTCAGCCCCTAAAAAGAAAGGTTGAGAGGCATAGCCTTCTGTTGAGTCGTATTATAGTAAAAGAAATAAGAAAGTGGACTTTTAAGTTTTCTATCGATATTTCATAATTTCTACTCTACACACTAATTTCTTTAAAACTCTATATTTGTTAAATAGATTAGAGACAATAACAAGACTATTCCAAGAACATGATCTGGTAATATCGAGGTCTGTACACTTGAAACATAAAAGATTAGTGAATAAAAAGACAGTTAGTTGGTTGTGGATGATAAATGGTTTTGTGTCGTGTCTTTCACACAGCCTCGTTCCCAGCTCGTCTCTTAGACGACAGATATTCCACGCCCTCTGCCGAGTCCACACTTTTGATTGATAGGAAATGTTCGTGCCTTTTAGAAACGTTCAGAAAAAATATCAAAGAATTTTACAAAAAGTAAATAAATTATAGGTGATATATTATTTGCAATTACCTTATTTCTTTAAATATAAAGGAAGAAAAACAAACATAGTTTGGTTTAATTAATTCTGTACCATTCTTCAATGTGACGTTATAAATTTAATTGGAAATTAGGAAATTACATAAAAGAAAGAAACCTCTGTAAAGAAAGACTTTCATAGAATAAGTTCCATGAATAGACGTATTATTTATTTAATTAACTTTATTACTTCATTTCGTTATTACCAGTCGAAAGATTAAAAGTAAACTCTTTTATATAAACGAAATTATATGGTTAAAGGCATTACAGAAATGACAGTCCAGACTACAGAATGTTTTAATACATGTGAGACTAATTAAGATTGTTTGTACGTTTCGGCAAGTATTGTTATAAATTAAAAACTATAGTTTACCTTTGATACTTCAGAATTACTATTTCACATTCTACGACATTTATTCCTGTCTAACTTATTTCTGTTTTAGCCCTTTATACTGCATTCGTTAATATACAATCCTTGGAGAAACATATATGCCCGTTTGAAACAGTGTATATTTTACCAGATCTTTCCTTTGGGGATGGTGGAACGCACAGTTTGAAAGTAAATGAAATCGAAATGCTTTTCAGTTCACTGTATATCAGCTAAAATGCTCGTTGCTTGACGTAGAACTATTAAGTAGCCACATAAGCGGATTGGCCACTCACTTTTCTAGGATTTGGGGAAGTAACGTGAGGAATATGAATACCAATATCTTTTTTTGTTCTTGTGTGGTTAGAGGAGGAAGAGACTTCTGACTTATCTTTTAATCCGGCTCCACAAACATAGAAACGGGGAGTTCGTTTGAGGATTAAGCACTTGAGCATAGAGCATTTTCATTGTTTCCAAGCAGCAGGAAAAAAACAAATGAATGATATAAAAATGGTAGTGTCAACGAATAGACTTCTCATCGTTCAATGGGAATAGTTGTAAGAAGTCTGTTGTCCAATCATTCCATCATGAAGATACATTAATCACGGCAGAGAACACTTTTCCTTTATCAAATATGGCAAACTTCCTCAAGAGAAAAGTGGGCGTCAATCGCGTTGAGTAAGTTCAGTTAAATTATTTTGAAATTTTAAAATATGTTAATGTTAATATGTTAATGTCAGATAAATGGATAATAAGAACTGTGACTACAAAATCTTAACTTATCCACGAACTTTGGTGGCAATTTTCAGCCTTAATTCACAAAAATTAGTGTGTGAAATTACTGCACAAAATATAAATATTCATCTACTTTACAACTCTTTGAGCTTCATCCCCCAGTAGTTCAGCGATAAGTCTAGAGGCTCATAATACTAGAAATGGGGTTTCAACACCCTTGGTAAGCAGAGCACAAAGAGATCATTGTGTTGCCAAAGTGTTTTATAACACACGAACCATCGTTTCAGCATGATTGTTTTATTTTTCCTCCTGTGAGACTTGCTCATGTTAATTTGTTAAACTAAATCTAGAGATTCGACGAAATTGTTGAAGTGATTATATTGTAAACCCCTGAGTTCTACAACCAAGGTACAAGCGATAAAAAAATTTTAATTTGATTCTGAATTGTAAATGCTACAACTCTCTGGCGTTGTCTTTCTGTGTAAAGCAAAATATTGTGGCGTGGTTAACTTTTAGAAATCCACATCTGCGACAGTGAATAAAATACAGTTTACATTTTGTTATGTTTATATTATTAACACAATATATTTCTAATTTTCTTTTTAGGAATGCAGAAAGATTGTTAATTGTAGCTGAGACACATCGATAAGATCTATTAGTGAATATTCACTATCCCAATCAAAAGAGGCTCGGCATGGCCAGGTGGTTAAGACACTCGACTCGTAATCTTAGGGTCGCGGGTTCGAATCCCCGTCGCACCAAACATGCTGGCCCTTTCAGCCGTGGAGGGGTTATAATGTGACGGTCAATCTCACTGTTCGTTAGTAAAAGAGTAACCCAAGAGTTGGCGGTGAGTGGTGATGACTAGCTGCCTTTCCTCTAGTTTTACACTGCTAAATTAGGGACGGCTAGCACAGATCGCCCTCCAGTAGCTTTGCAAAAAATTCAAAACAAACCAAAACCATTTTCACAAACTTCTACTAATTGCAATTGGTGAGTATCAGCAGAAAATAACATTGTTAGGGAAACAAAACTGTATTATTTGAATAAATTCTATGTCACTTTGAAATAATATTTTCAAATTATCTGGAACAATTAACGTAAAGACGTTCAAAAAATGTAAAGTTGGTGTTGTTACTGCAATACTTTATACATATTTTATCGAATATCATTGTATTTCTTTTAGGGCCAACCAAGTGATTTATTTTCCTGACTGTGGATCTGGCTTTACGTTTGTGTTCATTTAGTGCCTAAAATCGCCTATGAGGGAAATGGTCAAATTACATTATCTGGTCTGACAAAAGTAATGCAAGAACAGGTGATGTTGACTAGCTTCCGTCCCTCTAGTCTATCATTATTTCCAATCTAGTGTCTCACGATAAGTCAACAGTAGGTTTGAAAACGTACAACGCTTTATTCCACGGTCCAATTGTCAATAGAGAGCTCAATGTGTTGCTTTACGCTAAAGCGAAACAAAGAAATCCACTTAAATGTAACAACTGTATGTTACTGTTTATACGAGTGAATGAAAATAGTGATAGAGCCATATACTGTTTCTGTATTTTAAGGACAACTGCGTTACTAACTTTGCCGTATACTGCACAAAAGAATACTAGAAAATTGTAATATTATAGCTCTAACTGCGAAACTACTGTCGGTTCATTGTTATCAAATTCAAGTAATAGTGATGATTGATCATGTGATCTAAAATTCAGAATATTATTCACCCGGTATATTCTGTACAGTGTGGTCCCATGTAGTTTTCTCTCACTTCTTTCTTTCAAGTGAATCGCGAAGTTAAATTCTTCAAATTATTCATGACCCAAGAAAAGACCTGCTATAAAACATGTGGATGTTTCACTCATGTGTAGAAACATTGGACAAAGTGTGCAAGTGTCTCGAAGTGTTGTTCGGGAAAGTGAAACTGCTTCCAAACTAAAAAAAACGGTCACTTCAATTTTTGGATATATACAGACCATCATTTTCAACACAGTTCACTATTTATCATTTACATTCCTTTCAGATCGTGGGTATCTTCTCTGAGTTTGAAAAAAAAAAACGTTTTAGTCAGAACTAGATGTCCTGTTAATATACAAGATTGAAACAGACTTCACAAGATCAGCCTGTATGCTAGAGATGCAGTGAGGTGCATTGGATCAACTTGTATTATGGTTGGCTATAGACATAAAACATGTGGCATGTAATAGTACTAAAAATATATTCAGTAAATGTGCAAAGTAATATTATTCTAAATACGCGTCATTCTGTTACCAGTTGGTAGGTCCATACTGAGTTGGAGAGAATCTTGACCAGATACAAACCCACTTTTGTGCAAGAACACGAGATAATTTACGGTAGTAGGAGTGAGATGTGGACAGGAATAAGCATTGATAGACATGTCAAGTTTTAGAAACAGGGAAATGATACTGTTAACGCCACGCATTATAGAAACTAGATGTCTGAGATCTTCTGTACTGTATTATGCTGGTGTATATAACTGGCTGTGACTTTAACTTAATCCCTGCTTCCACCGGGTTAAACTTTCAACACATCTTGAATAAGAGGACATTGAACTGAACGGAATGCCCTTTACATTCAACAGACTTTAATCTGATTGAGCTTATATGGACGTTCTTGTTAGAAACATTACATCTTGTCAAGTAACTACTACAGGCAATAAGTATACTCTGGAAAAGCTCTTTCAGGTAATACCTCAGGACGTTTTGATGATACTCTACACTGAAGTTAAATCACACGAATTATAAAGATTTAATGCAATTTCTGACAAATATTTGTTTCGGATCGTTTGACCGATCCACAGGTGCGTGATTTGTTATAAAAACAACAACAACTGAAAGGTGTTCATTTCATTTTTCAAAACGATGATCTTGTTGTTGCTACATTATTCGTATAATTTGTTCTTTACTTTTTATGTGTAACAAATGTCCGGTTAAGACAGCCTCATGATCTTTCTTTTCTTAATAGCTGTAAATTGCATTTCTCTTGACACTTGATTTTTTAAAGAACTGTAACACCAAACAGTTTGTTTGTTTTCGAATTTCGCGCAAAGTTACACGAGGGCTATCTGCGCTAGCCATCCCTAATTTAGCAGTGTAAGACTATAGGGAAGGCAGCTAGTCATCACCACTCACCGCCAGTTCTTGGGCTACTTTTTTACCAACGAATAGTGGGATTGACCGTCACATTATAACGCCCCCACAGCTGAAAGAGCGAGCATGTTTGGTGCGACACCAAACAGGATGATACACAATGCTATTAACAGAGCATGGCTTAAATGACACATCACATACCTAGGATTAAATAGAATACGATATTATATAAATGGAAATGTTCTTGGTTGTATGTTCGTAAAAACATGGCCCGGCATGGCCAAGCGTGTTAAGGCGTGCGACTCGTAATCTGAGGGTCGCGGGTTCGCATCCAAACATGCTCGCCCTTTCAGCCGTGGAGGCGTTATAATGTGACGGTCAATCCCACTATTCGTTGTAAAAGAGTAGCCCAAGAGTTGGCAGTGGGTGGTGATGACTAGCTGCCTTCCCTCTAGTCTTACACTGCAAAATTAGGGACGGCTAGCACAGATAGCCCTCGAGTAGCTTTGTGCGAAATTCAAAAACAAACAAACGTAAAAACATATTTTGTTATTTTTGAGAGTAGCCAATGTATGATTTGCTGTCTCTATGTAACGTTTATCTTTATGTTGTATAAAAGAAAGACATAATTCAGCAAAATATAGTGGCTGGAAATACTTTTCAATAATATGGACGTCACTTTTAGTTCTGATTTGTATTTTTTTTACATTGTTCAGATATTCTTAACAATATATTATTCTTACTTTAAACTACTCTCAAAATAATTAACCTTATTTCAACCTTAACGTTTAGAAAAATTCCCTTAGGAAGAACTACAAAAACTGTGGTACAATCTTGTATCTGCTGGTAAAACTACTACAATTGTTCGGTATCATCTATTTTCAAAAGAATGTACCACATAATGTGTGGGGCATAATACAGAATATATATAGTGTTATAATAGAATATTTACATACAGGGCTAAACATGAAGTGGTACAATATAATTTTATATACAGAACTACATAGGGTGTGACATAAGCTAATATCTACACTCAGGGATACTCGAAGTCTTGCATACAGTATTAGACACACAGTTATAACGTGGATACAACACTGTGCTCCTTGTTCTCCGATTTTTTTTTCCCTCCCAACGCGGGTACCTATAAAAATTTAAATATCGTAATCTGCTTGAAACTTCTTTGGTGCTGGTTTTTATGAAACTTTTGAATTTGATAAATGTACGTCTTTATTAACGATAAGATAGTACAAAACGAATTTTGCAGCAACTTTTCGGATTTCGACTCCGTCTAGATAGCCGTAAATCATAAGATTTTCCGTGTTAACGTTGTGAGTATGAAAAAGGGTGAATACGTCTTGTGAAATCGCATACATCGTCAGCAGACAGGAATAGGTCCTCTGCTGAAGTTAGTTGATTATTTTTTGCTCATCATCTGTCTCGATTCATTTCTATCATGTTGGAGTTTAGCGAGGCGCTCTTGGCGAACGGAAGCCATTTATTACTTGTTATTTGCTTTTCTTGAAATATGTCTAATCAAGACTGAAATTACACTGTTATTGCTGTCACACTTGAATCGAGCATGTATACCACGAGACAGTAATAGTCAAATCTACACTGGTGTTAACTCTGTTCTGCACTAACAAAAATTAAAATGTTTTGAATATTGTTTGCAATCACGAGCTTTGTGATGATGAAACACTATCCTTCTTGTTGTCCACTACTAAAAACACAATCACGAGCTTTGTGATGATGAAACACTACCCTTCTTGTTGTCCACTGCTAAAAACAAACGACACTTTATCAGGAACCATAGTAAAAAAAATGAGACGGATTAATTGAGTTCTATTTGTCTACAGTCTTTAGAGTCATTGCTAACGATATTCTGGATGTAGTCGATCGTTGCCCAACTATGTAGTCATCTCTAAACAAAACAAAAACTTGCAGCAAACTTGATATAAATTGCTGCTACTAAGTGAAAACGAAAGGGCGGTTGAAAAGAGCCACTCTAGCGTGAACTGGTTGAGTAGCTGTGATTGTATAGTCGGGGGGACTCAGCCAAAATGAAACGGAAGAAGAACCCATAAAGTAATCAGCAACGGAAGAATTTACTGCTAATGGATCTCTCTAGTGTACATACACTACATGCTGAGAGATCGTATTCATCTCCACAGCTTCTTGAAAAACGTATAAACCACCAAATTACACTGAAACACAATAAATTATCACATACGATATTGACTGTACGTATAGTTGACTTTTCTGGTGGTAAATGTAAGTCTCTGACAAATCGGTATCATCCACACTGTTATAAATGCATGGAAAAAATATGTTCTACCTAATATATGATTTTTTTTTTCTGAATATCCATCCTTATCTTATTTTCATAGATCTCTGTTTGTCTCCTAACTTATTCTTCTTTCGCATCAGTACATTATTGTATCTCTTTGTTTGTTTATCTATTCATATCGTTTCCTGATAAGTAATTATAGTTTTATCTTTTTATGTTGCAGATTTTCCTATCTTCAAAACAACCATTCTGTTCGTCATATCCGGCTCTTCTCCTTCACAGGTTAATCTTGTGTCTTTTCTGAATTTTACCTGCTATCGGTCTCTCGAAATTTTTATCATATGTTTCGTGTCCGTCTTCCTGTATTAGACTGAATTTGATTTCTTTTCTTCGCAAAATATGTGTATATGTTTGTGTGCAGTGAGGTTTACGCTCGTGTAGTGATGTGGGTGTGTTTTTCTCCACACCTTTCTCAGAGTTATGTCTTGTATCTGTGGTAGTGTATGTGAGCTCGGTATCAACGTGACTACTGAAGGTGACAACAAGCAAAATTAGGGATGGCTAGCGCAGATAGCCCTCGTGTAGCTTTGCGCGAAATTCAAAGACAAACAATTTATCAGTAATTACCTTTACATACAAATATTACTATGTATTTAGCAATAAATACTTGATAAAGTTAAAATTTTAAGGCATATTTATTTGTACCACTTGTTTATGGTGTGAGAAAAACACACAATGAAAATATCATACCTCGTAATAACTCGCCTGTATTTGTTATATAGTTTGTGGGAAGATGTTTCAAACTTTGTAACAAGAGAAACACAAAATACTGTATAACCAGACGTGAACTGTAAACGTGTATATACTGTTGGTTTTGTGTATTAAGAAGTCTGACTGTCAAGTAATGAAACCCTACCAAAGATATTAGTCGCTGATCAATGGTTGATTACATTTCGTGGTGTAATCGTAAACAGGCTGTAACCATGTGCAAGTGGCGTCCTTGATGGTTTATACTAACGGTGGTAATTTTCTCTATTTGCCACATGATCGAGACATAGTAAAAAAAAACGTAATCAGGTAAAGGAAAGTAAATACATACATACGTTTACGTCAGCTTATCTTCTCTTTACAACAGCAGCGAGTAAATTGCATCGACCTACTTAAACAGCGTAGTATTATTATACTGTAGTATGCACCACATATAAATCACTTGTCAGAGTTCTGCTGAAAGTAAACAGCTTGTTTTAAGACTAGTTATATAATGATAAAAAAGTGCTTGTTTAGAAGGTCTGCGACGCTCAAACGTCGTGTACTCGTTTGTTTATTTTGTTTAAGCGCAGAGCTGCTACGCAACTTGCTTCTTTCACTGAGTTATCGCAGCTATCAGACTTCTAATGCTAACGATATGATCTCGTAAGCTTACCGTTGAGCCACTAGACAGCTAAGCAATGTTTTGAAACACTGTCTCGTATGCTGTTGAAATACACTTGTGTAGCCTCTCATGAGAGGCAGACTTGTTCCGTTATCAATGGGTACCTCTGACAAATGTTTCCTGTGAGCAGAACACACCACATTATCAAATACATTTTCGTATTTTCTTTCGCTTAGACTAAAAACACCGTCTACTATAAGTTTCTGGGCAGTTGAGGACAATGACTGATTGCATTGTCATTGTGTTATGATGTATGGGGCTGCTTGAAGCTCATTCAACACAAAATTTCATTTGTGTTAGCAAAGTTCACTATACAATTAAATGTTGGTATCTGATCTGTACAAATTTCAACAACGTTCTCGCGTGCGAGTGAACCCATTCTACGTATTTTAATAACCCAGTACAAACGATTTCATTTATTTTCCTCACAGTAGTGACTGTCAGTTAAAATAACTTCAGGAACTGAGAAAATAATATGGAATTACTGAACAAGAACCATCAGCTCGTTAACAGACACAAGATACACGTCTTACTATTTTTGTCCCCTCACATCCTCATTATTATCTTCTCGCATGTTTTCTGTGTGGTTTTAGCGGTATTTTATCAGCGGAAGCTCAAAACTATTCAACAAGTTATCTGAAAACGTGCATGTGTGGCTTTTGAATCTATTACCGTTTCCACGTTCCTCAGGAAACTAAAGCAAAATCTACACGTGATAACTAACTATACAGGCCCTGCGTAATACATATTGAGAGTATATATGAGTGTATTATTTAATATAGTTGAGTTTTAAACATTTACGTTTCGAATGTTTTGCGATTTCACACAAGTAGGGATTCAGTTTAAATGGTTGCGTCATGTAAACACAAAATCTGCACTAGCCGTTCCTAATATATCAGTGATTGACTTGAAAGAGAAGGCAATTAGTCAACAACACTCACCGTCAACTCTTGGGCAACTTTTTGCCAGCAAATAATGGGATTGACTGTTGCATAATAACGCCCCCACGATTGAACGGGCGAGTGTGTTCGGTGTCATGAGGATTCAAATTAGCGATTTGCAGGTTACGAGTCGAGCGCACAAATCACCAAACCATGCCAGGCTAGAGTGGAATAAAAACAGAAAACTTCAAGGTCAGTTGTTATTCATGAACTACTGGCTCAAATTTCAAACATTCGAAGTCCATTGACGCTGCATTATAACCAGCACATAGCAACTTTCTGATTATTTCAGTTATATCTATTTAAACAACTGTCATCGATAATACATGAAAAGTTTGTAGGAACGAGCCTCTAGGTGTCTTGAGCAATCTACGTGTATGTAAATAAACTTCATTTTCGGATCTTCCCTCATGAATGTGTGTGAGCGTGCGTGCGCGTGTTTAATCAGTGTCTTGATATCGGTCCAACCAGAACATCGTTTACGCATAATTATTGTGAACAACATAATTTCTACTTACCACTAACCCTTCCAAGAGTTACGTTCTAACAACTAAGGAACGTATCGGTCTGCCTCGAGGATGGTGAAGTTAAAGTACCCTGGTAAAATACGGTTTCATTAGTAACTGTAATTACTAGGCTTAATTGACTCAAGCCAATCGAGTGTCCCTTTCCAAAACTTCAAGTAACAGAGTACCTAGAAGCGCTTATCCTCCTTGTGGAAGAGCATCACGTATCTGACATTAAACGAGCAGTCATTCCATCAGATTTGAACTGGTTGTCATCACTCCTTATTGCTATTATTGAGTTAGTGTTTCTTTAACGTGTTAAAAACTAAAATATACAAATATTTATTGAAAAAAAAACTTTGCACGGAAGCTTGAATAACACTTTCAACTTAATAAATTTTGATAAATGAATAGCAGTAATTGAGAATTATTTTAATAGTATTTTTTAATACGTGCCATAATTTATGGAACGTTTCGACAGATTTGCGTTTCAAAGCTACACTTTTCAACTGTTTTAAAACGTTTGTGCATATTTTCACGAAATGAGAAGTTTTTCCGGTTGAAGAGCCTTCTCACTTTTATCAATAAAAAATAACTCGAGAGACAGTTCATCGTCTTAAGAATTCCAATTTGTCAAAATCGGAGTTCTGTGTTCTGAAAACTCTCCCTTGTGTGGATTGAGCTGTCGCACGTTATCCGAAAATATGATAACCAGAAAACTTTTGTCATCTATTTTCATCCGTATTTACTTCAAAAGTTCTTCCACATCAAGTTCCGCCTCGTGAGATTTTCTTGCTACTTCATTTGACGTTAAAGAAAAAATTACAAAAACAAAAGTACTGTTTCTTGTAATGGGATATCGCGATACAGAACCAACACATGCTAATTGACGACACGTTTAAATAAAAGGTTCTATGATAGGCTGTGATAGCAATATAGGAGATAAAGAAGATAAATCGCAGAGAGAGAGTTTCCGATCCCTCGAGTACGTAGGACTCTTGTACTATTCCGTGTATCAGGTGCACACCCTTTCCTCGTTTCTTGGCCGGTTTTGACAGGTGAGTGATGAATAAGGCCACGCCTTCTGTTTTTGTTACTCCCATGCTGGTTGGATCATACAGAGATTCTCTGTCTTCAATACTCAAAGGTTCTTGCTACTTAGCAGTTTTAGTCTTTACTGATTTGCGTGCAGTGGTTGTAAGTCACAGTGTTGTTTGATCTTTAAGGTTCGATCGATTGTGTAAGCATGTAAAGCAGATTTTAAAAAGAATGTGCTAGAAAGTTCTAATCTCTCTCTCTATGTACACTGCTGGCCAAAATCTTAAGGCCAATGAACATAAAGAAAAAATATGCATTTTGCGTTGTTAGACTCAACCACTTATCTGAGTAGAGCTTCATAAGATGAAAATAAAAAAAGGGAAAATAAAAAAAACCTTTTTTAGCATTTAATACGGAAAATGTGAACACTATGAAACTAGCCTAAATACTAGCTAGTCAAAAGTTTAAGACCATACCAAAATAAGTCCTAAACAGGGTAGGAAATGCCAAACAAGAGGTCTCAGTAGTGAGTTGCACGGCCGTCATTGCGAATAACTTCAAACATTCACTTTGGCATGGTCGATATAAACGTTTGCAGAAGGCTGGTTGGAATGTTATTCTAAGTAGGGAAGATGACTTCACGAAGATTATGCACTGTTTGGAATCGACGCCCATTTCTATAGACTTCCCTTGCCATCCATCCCCAAACATTTAGTTGTACGACATCGCTGTTTAGTCTTAGTATTATTCATATCGGAACTTTGCTTTGTATGACTGTATCTCATCAGCCATTCTTTCTCTTTACAGGTATTGTTTCAAAGCAGTTACTGCATAGTCGTGATCACTGTCTTGCTAGAAAATTATTTGTTGTACAACAGGCCTTATCTGTGAGGTAATGACGCAGTAGATACGAATCTGATTGTACGTGTCAACAGTCAGGGTGCCATCAATTTTCTATAGATCTCTAATACCACTAACTGTTACAGTCTACATTTACACTGGTTCCTAGCTCGCTTCACTGTAGATGTACGTTAACCGTGGTACCGTTATACTCCATGCAATCGAATAAATTATCATATGATTTTTACCAAAAATTATAATTTGTATTCATCTGTAAGTATACGTTCCATCAGCTTCACTTTGTCCATTGTCTGAAGTTTGACTCCTACTTCATCCCTCTGATTGATTGATTTTTTATTAAACAGTGATCGGGGACACTTCGTGTTAATATGTGACTTTAAAACTTGACAATGATATGTTTCTTGCTTCAGGAAATAATATGTATGTTGTGGAAATTCCTTAGAGTTTAGAAACGATGTTTTACTTACCATAGTAAAACATTTTAATGTAAGTAGCAATATAAGTGTTTCGAAGTATGGTAAGTTATTATATGTATATAATTCCTGTACATTTACAATATTGCTTATGGGTCCATTTGTGACTTTGTTGGTTACAGAATCACTACTAGCATACGAGTTACATGCATAAAAAATGTAAACAAAGATACCACCAGTATTTTAATTATTCCTATCTATTATTCCTAAAATTATCTATTTATTCCAAATAGTGAATAACACTGGATGTTTTGTTTAGTCCTTTAGACCTTTCTTACTTAAGAAATAGTTTAGTGAATCTTACGATAATATGTATAATAACCGCTAGAGTACCACAGTAGTACCATATGACAGACTGAAATATTACTCTTTATCTTAAATTCATCTTTCATTTTTGTTTGTTTGTTATAAAACACAAAGCTATACAATGAACTATTTGTGCTCTGCTCACTGCGAGTATCGAAGCTCCATTTTTAAAGTTATAAGCTATTATAATTGCCACTGAACCATGGGAGGGAGGGAATTTTAAATCTAGAGTAATCTATTTTAAACATCATAAATTTATAATTTTATGGACACATTAAGTATATAACATTTACAATTATTTCATGCTGGATAAACAAACTCAATTCATTTGTTATGTGTTTGGTTTATATATAAGTAGCATATATATTTTAGGAAAGTTAAATAGATAAATATACCGTATGTTTCACATGCGTTGGTAGAAGTTATTTAAAGAGAAATTAGGATTTAGATGAACTTTATATTGAATCAGTGATCATTTTCGTCTTCTAAATTGCGTGTTGTGACATTCAAGCTTGTGCTCAGTTGCGCTTCTTAATTAATCTCCATTAAGAAAATGACGTCTGACGTCACATTTATTAATATATTACTAGACAACTACAGCTGTTAGCATGCATGTAAATTGAGAAGACACTCAAGAATGCTGCTGTGGTACCACAAGTTGGATAAAACAACCAAAAGTAGCAGATGAATCTGAGAAGTGGTAACTTCGATTCGTGGCGCAAAGCATACACTAATAATTTGGTAACCTGAGTCGATGGAAACACTTTGTCAATGCTGCGATACTCAAAGCTACTCGAATTCAAGTTGCGTCACAAATGAAGCAGCTTAGGCCTAATCAATAGTAGGGCTTATCGCCCTACTGTACAACCCTTACTAGGGTTACGGTATTTTAAGAATGAGAAAAACGACACTCGGCTGAGTCCTGTTCACAGACGAGTCCAAGTTATATCTTGACGTCCGTGATGTTCGTCGTCGTGTGCCTCGAGATGCCACATACTCGTATACTGCAGGATGACTAATCGTGACAGTTCTGGTGGTGCTTAGAGTCGTCTGTTACAACGGTCGTAATGACCTGTGTATATTACGGGGGCTGAATTATGGAGCTCTTTGTGAGGGGTTTCACTAGTGTCATTTTATATTTCTTCTTCTTCTAGGTAGATGATAATATTTGTTTCCTTCGCCAACGCTCCCTTAATGGCTCGGGATCAAATATTTGGCCTTATAACGCTAAAAATCGGATCTTAATGCCTGTGGTGAGCACACTACAGTTAACCCGTTGTATAGTTTTGTGCTTAACAACAAACAACCGCTGCCTACTCAGAACAGGAACTAATATAACCATTAATTAGCCAGTTTGTTCAGTGTACCCATGTCTTGTAGAACACGTTTCACATCTACCGCTTTTATCAGTCTCAGATGGATCAGCTAGGAACCTTACTTAATAAAATATCACTCCATAAGCTCCATTCAGAGTATCTATAAAGCTGTGTTGGCCACTTGGAACAAATATTGTCTACTTTTGCAGCTGAGATTATCATGAGTTCTGATAACTTAGTTTTGTATATATATATATATATGTGTGTGTGTGTGTGTGTGTGTCTAAATCTTAATGTTGCTGCGAAACATACTAGAAGTGGATGTGTACCAGAAGGCTGTAGTTCTATTTTTCACAGGCTAACGTATTATGATTTTTGCATAAAGATAACCATTCTCAATATATTTACGTTCTTTTACATATTATGAGATACAACTTATTACTCAGGGTCCTTATCTTTATAGTTTCCCATGTTGTATTAAACAT
Source organism: Tachypleus tridentatus (assembly GCF_004210375.1). Lineage (NCBI taxonomy): Eukaryota > Metazoa > Arthropoda > Merostomata > Xiphosura > Limulidae > Tachypleus > Tachypleus tridentatus. Next base: position 101,661,630 of record NC_134837.1, on the reverse strand, counting down.
CTCTTTTGTTATTAAGCCTTCGAGAATTTTTGTTTCAGGATTCTCTGTACTTGGTTCCCTCCTGATAAGTTCGTGCAGTACAAACTAAAGAGTTTTGAGGGCAAACTTTGCAAATTAATTATATCTATCTCCAGCTCTTTGAGAAGTATATTGTGCTTATTATTAGTGAATAAAGCCACATTACTTAGACAAGCAATTAGTTATTGTTGACTAAAAAAGTCAATGAAGAAACTTAGTAGTACATTGAGTTAAAAGTCATGCAGAGGTTGCAAGTCATAAGCGCTATTACGCTATCGCCCTCTAGTGGCACGTACTTAATTCACCTAAGTTGGTTCTATCTGCTTTGAAAAAGTATGTTTTATGCAATATATATATATATACGAGTCACAACTGGTAAAAAAGAAAAGACATATATTTATTCAGTAACTATGCCACTTTTTCTTCTTGCTAGTTTACAATAATCTAGAAAAATTTTTGTTTCGATAGTTCTTTTTCAGGTGATTATTTTTCATAGCGTAAAGTCTTGAGTATAGTATTCGTTTCAGTTGGACTGAAGAGACAAGTAAAGTAAAACTATTAAAAACACAAAGATTTATTTACTTATTTGTCAAGAAAGTAAGTTTTAAAACTTGAAGAATAAATACTTTGATATCTACGTATAATGTGGTTTGTTGTTCAAGATGGTCCGGAAATTGAAACCAAGTACTTGGAACTCAGCAGACCTATTTCTGAGTGAAAGAAGTCACGCTCTCATTGTTGAAGCCATCTGCACTCCTGATTGTGATACAGCTTTCTAGAATACTTTTCCAGTCACATGTCCTCTTGTATAGTCTATGAATCGTTTTCCTATTCTTAACGAGTGCCTTGACCTCATCATCTGACTTTAATGGAATCGTGGACTTAGACGATCAGCAACCCTCTCCGTAAGCTCTGTATTTATGGATCATTGCCTTTTCCTAAGATCTAAAGTAGGGGGGTCATACAAGGCCATATGGGGTTGGATAACTCCAGAGGAGATTCATCTGACAATATCTTATAACAAGCTGTTTTTTTTTTATATGTGTATGTATGTGGTGCCTCATTGCTTTCTTTTGCTGCATCTATTCAACCAAATCGAAATAATCTGGGAGGGCTTATATATCCATATAGAAACCATTAAGAATTCCCACTAATCGGTCAGTTTTTGCTAGGTAATCGCAAACAAAGAGTTCTTTGTGCCCGTGCAGTTACTATTTTTCTTAAGGACCGGGGGCAGGACAGAAGTAAGATAATATTGCATAACAGATATCAAGGTAAATACCATCAATGTATGTATGTGTATGTGTGTGTAATACGTATGTGTACGATGACAGGGAGAAATACTATATACCATGAACTATTTTTTCCATATTAAGAAATCTACATAATAAATCAATAAATTTGATTCGTCATTTTCAGAGTTTTCTAACATGGTAATTTGTAAAGACATTCAACAAGCTATAGTAACTGTTTATTATTTCTTTATGAAAGCACACGGTACGTACAAGTTATAAAGTGACACTAAAGTGAACCTCTTTGATAAAGAGATAAAACATGTACAAACTGTACATTCGATATTTATCTTTTAGTTTCATTTTCAAAGTTATTTTATATTATCTAAATTTTTTATGACGTCTTAAAGCACTTAAGTGTTTCTCTTACGTTTATAACACCACAAAGAAGTAAAAACATATTAAATGTTGAAATGTTTTTTGGCCTAATGGTGTTTTGCAACTACACTAAGAGAATCGGGATGCTACATTTACTTATAGAATACTTAATAATTTTGAGAGGTTGTAACTAACGTAGCACCCACTGTATGGAATACATTTCGTGTAGCTAATAGTCGTAATAAAACATCGCGTGTAGCATTACCAGTTTGACGTTCCTGATAACTTTCTATGTACTACCTTTGTCACACCTTGTGGCTTTGGTATATGTGATAGATTTAAAATATGGGTCATTCAATAGCCACAGTGTAGGATGTTTTAATTAACGACAGAAACAAAATCATTCTGTCTTTGTTATTTTTTGTCAGTTGTTTTTTTTTCTGGCGTTACTCGTACATCTTTACATAATTTCTCTTGTTAACGTTAATAATATTAACTCGACTTGTCTTGACACAGCTGTTACATTAATTGACAATAGCTGATTAGAGAAAAAAGTTTCTGCTCTTTGTAACATATCGATAACTTTGTTTTAAAAAAATAACCAAATAAAACCGGATTTCGATGTAATACAATCTGAAGAAAATTATAACACACCAAACAACAGGGCGCAGATAGCCTAGTTGCTTTGCGCCATAAAACGCCAAGCCCACCCACCCATCCAAAGAGCAGACAGTCAGCTGATTTAGAAAAAAATTGTGCCTGCTTGTGCAGGCTCATCATTGTTGTAAGTTTATGAATGACTGCTACGTTTGTTTTCATGGCGCGGTAAGAAAACTGATGAAAAATTATATATATATATATATGTGTGTGTGTGTGTGTGTGTTACTTTCTGTTGCTTCGTAAAACACATGATATTTTGTACTTACAACTATCAAGGAAGGTAAATAGAGAGCACGTGGCCACATTTCAAAAGAAAGTTATTCATCGAGCTCAGTCCAAGACATAGGGAGATGTGGTCAACTGGAAGCAGTAACTTGTGTGAAAGCAGAATCGTGATGAGTAAACTGTACTTCACTTCTTCAGTCACGAGCTATTTGAACTGTATATTTGTTTGTCTAACAATGAAAGCAGCAGAGAGAAGGAAGGCTAATACAAAACTATTATATCGTACGTGGCCCGAAGTTGTACATCACTTTCTGTATGTTTGTATGGATGTCTCGACAGTTTTTCAACACCACTACCAAAAATGGATTCGTAAGATATATTCTATTAAGCAGTTGTCTATGCCCATCGCTAATAGCAACACTCGGAGCAACTCTAAGAACCTGTAAGCAAAATGTGCGGCCCGGCATGGCCAGGTGGGTGAAGGCGTTCAACTTGTAATCTGAGGGTTGTAAGTTTGAATCCCCGTCGCACCAAACATGCTCGCCCTTTCAGCCGTGGGGGCGTTTTAATGTGACGGTCAGTCCCACTATTCGTTGATAAAAGAGTAGCCCAACAGTTGGCGGTGGGTGGTGATGACTAGCTGCCTTCCTTCTAGTCTTACACTGCTAAATTCGGGATGGCTAGCGCAGCTAGCCCTTGAGTAGCTTTGCGCGGAATTCAAAAACAAACAAACAAGCAAAATGTGCAGCAACTAACGCCCTCTTTGGAGAAATGTTATTTATGTTAATATATTAACTTTTTAATGTGATCGCCTAAATTGTATGAAATGCTAAGTTTCATTACTCATAAACTTAAATTCGTTATTCTCACCATTCGCGAAGTTCTGCGTCAGTCTGAGAATAAATTAACCTGAACGTTAATTGAGACCTTTATCAGCCTAAAAACTCATTAATTTTGACATCCATGAACTTGTTTATCAGTCTGAAAACTCAATAATCAAATTTGAACTTAATCACACCATTGATCGTTCGCGTTATCTTTTTATTCCAAAATTAAACATTTGAAATACTAGCTAGTTACATCCACACATGACAACAGTAATTTTTATTAATATCAAACTGTAACATTTACAAACGTGAGCTTACTCTCAGTTTTGTTTTCTGAGTCCTTTCAAGTTGGGTGCAGATATCAGTGGGCGAGATGATTGGAATTTGGCGTGAGACCATTCCGTGCTGCAAGTGCTAGTTGGAATCTGGCTCTGAAGATTGTGCTTAGTGACGTCAACATTTGTATTGTATGAGGGTGAACTTGACAGGAGGAAAGTTCGCATCAAAACAACTACTGCAGTGCATCTGTTAAAATTTCCCACAGTACACGATGCCAATCTACCTTATATATCATCGAAATATATCACTCTATGTTAAAACAGACTTCCAACAAATAATTAATATTGGACGTTCTGCCTCAATTATATTAATATATAATCTAATCTCAACCGCCGTAATCATTATATTGTGTCGTTTACCACTCATTATTTTGAACTTTCCTGTTATAAGATAAATATTTCTTTTTGTGTAACTGGTAATTATATCAATCAGAAACCACACAAACACACCATTGTTTGCGAGATAGCTGAATATAATTTGGTATTCCACAAGGACTTCTTGCTGGTTTCATAAAACGAAGAAGTAACCACGACAGCCCATTCGTTCAGATCCATCATTTATCTTACGTTTATTGCAATGCTTGTTGTCTTGCTGTTCTATTTCGCTCTCTCGCAGGAGAAAAGAAGGAGCTGTTGTTCAATGAAATTACTTGTGATTATGTGTAATGTTATACATACTTTGTAAACGTTCATTATACCATTTCGTTTTCTTCGTCTGGACTGCACAAAACATTCTAATTTTAATATTCCAGTCTTTTAAGTAAAAGCTTCTAGTGAAAGCAAAACTAGCGCATTGTTTATTACAATACAATCAGGAAAAACCTTCAATATGGAACTACACTTCTCGATAATGTTCAAATTAACCGAAACTACCTATTTTAGTTTTGGCTTTTTTCCAATGGGCTAAGAGCAACGTGTTTCGGTGGCCTGAGTATTTCATTAGGGACCATATTTTCATCTCGAAAAATAAAAAAAGATAATAGTAATAATATCATTATAACTGTGAACAAAATTCTAGTCCAACCCTTCTGCAGACATCCGTGGGAGCGGTATAATATGACGGTCAATCCCACTATTCGCTGGTAAAACAATGGTCCAAGAGTTGGCACTGTTAAATTAGGAACGGCTTGTGCAAATAGCCCTTGAATATGTTTGCGCGAAATTCAAAACAACCGAACAATAATTTAGCAGTATACTAAGAAAATATTGGAAAATGTGACATTAAACATTTAAGTACACTTATTATTTGTTCACTGTGGTGTAATATTTGTTTCGAATGATATCTGGTAATATAACAGTATAATGTCTTTCATGCTGAAAATGAAAATTAATACTAAAATAAAATTACCCTAATTCACTTCATAAATTAAAAAAACAACAACCCTAAATTAACTTGTATGGAACAGAACCATTGAAGTTTGTTACTCGTGGTACTGAATCGCTTTCACGTTTGACAAGTGTTTAATAATATATATGAGCCGTGGGTATTTAGGATAAATAGAAGCTGAAAATAACTTTCTCGACAGAACGCGTTTTTGATAAATGTCTCGTGTTTTGATGAGCGATTTCAAATGTATATGATTCCTATATTTTATACGAGATTGCTAAAGTACTTTCACACTTTCATAATTTAGTCTCATGTTGTGAAGTCGCTAGACTCACAATCAACGTGTCTCGAGCTCAAATACCTTTACATGCTCACCTTTCCGTCATGCGAATGTTGTAATGTGGCGGTTAATCCCACTCTTCATTAGTAAAGAGTAATCCAAAAGTTAGCGGTGGGTGCCGTAGACTAAACGCCCTCCTAAATGTTTACCACTTTTAAACAACAGACGGTTAACACAGTAGCCCTTGAGTACCTTTACGCGAAATTCAACAAATGTCTCACATATGAAGAAGCCGTAAGATTAAATCATGGAAATTTTAAAATAGAAAATTCCGATATTCTATGGTAAAATTGTGGCTACGCAGCTGCGGGGATCTTTGATCTCTGTCTGTTGTATACAAAATTATAATCCGTCGTATAATGTGGTGATTTTCTAAGGTTCGAGTCGCGATGTTCTACTTAATACGCTATACACATTGAACTGTTAACGTATTTTAAAATGGACAGCTAATCTGGCTCTTCGATTAACAGTGGTCATGTAGGTGGCAGTTCCTGTTGTTTGATTTCTCCACCCGTACTCAGCAGTTTCAAATAAGATCAGCTACATCTGAACCTTGGAGTTTAGTACAATGTCAAAGTCGTATTTTGTACAGATAACCAGACTACACTTAGGCGCATTTTTAAAAAAATAATTATAATAATTTCAGCAGCTCAAAATTTTCGTTCAAACTTAAATAAAAGGCTGTCTTCTCACCACCGTCTCTGATTTTGAACTGATATGTTAGACAGAAGATAGCTCATCAACAGCGCCTACCGCCAAATATTCAGTTACTCTTGTCTGACTGAATAAAACGGTCCCAGAGTATATAAATTGTTTTAAAATCAACGGGTCATGAACCATGTATCCTCGGTTTTATAATCCTTGTACATTAACCACTTATCCAGAGCCGACAGTACGTTATAACAATATAGTGGAAATAAAAATAGTTTTATCTTGCACAACAAGTGTGTCGTTAATTAAACAAATCGATTGAGTCAGTGTTTCCCCAACCTGAGCGGTACCCTGGTGAGCGTTTTTAGAATTCAGAGGGCAGTAAAATGTGAAGGGACGGCAGGGCCGGGCAAAAAGGTTTAAGGTTTCTAAGTTATATTTATTAAAATTAAACCATAAGAATTGACTATTAGTTCCTTACAATTTTCATTTGAGTAAAATATTTTATTGGTCTAAACATTTATTGGAAGGTTGCATGAAGGGGGCGCTGTGGCAGAAAAGGTTGGGAAACAGCAAATATTAAATTGCAAAGAGAAGGGCAAACAAAAACAACTGTCGAAGAAATTAAGTTGAGTGCTTAAAATGGATATAATTTGATCAATTATAGTTACTTTTGCAAAATATTAAATTGAACCCACGTCGAGTTTTTATAATGAATTAATTATTTTATATTCGTTTTAATGAGAACTTAATATCCTAATCAAGCATAACATACTATTAGAATGTAAAAAGGTAAATACTGTGAAGAAATAATCATTTTAATGAAGTCTTCTCTGTTTTATATGTCCCATTAATTGATTTTTGTTTACTCGTTGTGGCTACTAATTTAATCACTCCATTACTATTGTATGTTATTATCTTAGCCATTAGATGGTGTAGATTTATATTGAAAGAAGCATTTAAAGTGAATTAAATCGACTTTTAGAAGTGACAAAAGACTTAACTAAAATAATCTTTTTTTGTAATATTGACGTATATACCATCATAGTGTGTCAGAAACGGCTTATTTAATATTTATATCTTTGCATGTTTAATCTCTGAATTGCCAAATGTACGATATTTGTTAAGGCATTTCATTTAAACTACTTCAGTCAACAATATACGTGTCTTAAACACTAGCATATATTAATATTTTTAATATGGTAACATTTGCTAAAGATCTCTAATGATGGAGTAGTAAACAACTCTTGCTTATAATGACAATTCAAGTTTATGCAAAGTGATAATGTCGAGGTTAAAACTTATCACACAACTACCAGACGTTGCAAATAACGAGGAGATTTAGACGCCTAGTATTTAGAAAGACAAATACAACGACTTGCAATGGTTAGAATTAAAGGCACAATATGCTGTATAAGTTGAAATAAAAACAGAACTTCTTATTGTCTGAGATAACGTTTAGGTAAGAAATTGATTATCTCGTGTATGACCATTGTGATGCAAAATAATCTGATGAAAATTAAACATATAAACTACATGAAATTATAAAGAAAAGTAGACAATCTCTACTACAAAATATTTAGCTCAAAACAGAGTAGGAATAAACACGTTCAGCAACAGTTATACTGAGGAATAAAACAAGTTCAGAACTTCTGTTGCAAGTTCTAACTTTTTCACAGGTGACTGCTTTTTTTTTAATCTCACAGAGAGACTTCCATTGAAAGAACTTTAGTAAAGCACGTTCTCTGTGCAACCAACCAACCAAAATACTGAATCTGTTCCATGAAACAACTGACAAGTTACCCGATTGGCTCTGATATAAAACGTAATCCATCAAACTGAACTTTGCACACGACTCTTTAGCCGAACCTAGCAAACTTCGGTATTGGAAATGTGAAAAAAAAAATGATGAATTTATAAATATAAAATCTATACTTTGGGGAGCAATAGAATATATGGTATGTGTAAACAAACGTCAATCCTCAATGTTCTAACAAACTGGACTTTTTTTGTTTTCAAACTTGTTGTTTGTGCACCACTTTTATTTATACATGTTTATAATTTGTGTAACTTACGTATATGTAATTATATCGTCAGATAAATGTATAATGCAAGGTATAGTTTCAGATCATTCGACTATGTCATTAAAATCAATAATCGTAAAGCATTGCAAGGTTTACTATAAACATTATGCAAATGGCGTATTAATAATTTTGGTTTTTAGAGCTTTAACCGTATGACATTATATATAAGTCATTCATTTATGTGATAATGACATAAGAATTCTGATATATACCTACGAAAGACAGTCAAAGTGTGGTTTACAGAAATTACAGCTCATACCCATTATGAAACAGTGTTACGTGTATGAAACTCTTGGAATTTAATAAATAGTATCTACCACGTAAAATTATTCGAATGTGATAGTATCAGTAAAATTTGTTGAATTACAATAATGTTAGGAGATTTTAACTTTATAAATGTAGTAGTTTTTGATGAATGAAAAAATGTACAACTATTTAGGGTTTGAAAGTATTGGAACTAAAATGTGTGGTGTGTGAAACTACAATTGAAGTAACAGAATAAACTGATTTGCCCTACCGTGTTTATGATAATGTTTGATAATGTCACTCTTAGTAGCATACTTGTAAAAAAAATGGCACATGAAACAAATTATTAACTATTAAGGATTCCGTTCCCACTTGTATTGATAAAGCGCAACCTGGTAGAAAAAAAAAAGGGTTTTGTTTTTTTGCACAAAGCTACTCGAGGGCTATCTGTGCTAGCCGTCCCTAATTTAGCAGTGTAAGACTAGAGGGAAGGAAGCTAGTCGTCACCACCCACCGCCAATTCTTGGGCTACTCTTTTACCAACGAATAGTGGGATTGACCATCACATTATAACGCCCCCACGGCTGAAAGGGCGAGCATGTTTGGCGCGACGGGGATGCGAACCCGCGACCCTCAGATTACGAGTCGCACGCCTTAACACGCTTGGCCATGCCGGGCCGAAAAAAAAGGGGATGTATCTTGTAGAAAAGTATCATGACGAAAGTTGTTGGGTTTGTATTTATAAGATGGCTGTTATGGGTATTAAAACTGAAATTAAAATAAAGTATAAAACAGCATGTCGACCTTCTTAGGTCATTTTCATGTTAATGAGTTATTGGCTGTTTAGCGCAGGAACTTTTCACTTAAGAGATATTCTTAACACTTCTACTGCGGTTGACATCGTAAGATCTCAGTGCAGGCGACTGCGGTTAACATATGATGCAAGGATTTTGCGCGTAGCGTTTCGAACGGCCCGCTGTAAAAATTCGCGTGGTTTGTAGGTAGATTTACACAAGCCGCAAACGAAGGGTTAAAATCTCAACGCAGCAGCAGCAGTTTGTGGCAACATGGACGTTTTTTGTTTTTTTTTATTTCTAGCGTTCTTATTTCACGCGCAGTGTCTTTTAAGAAGCTGTTCTGTTTGGTTCTACAGAATGCACAGAAGACGACTGGATACTGAGAAAGTACGGACGTTTTAGTTATATAGCTGACATTTATCTTTTCATTCTTTGCCAGGCAGGAATGTTTTTTGTTCTTTTCTTTTGTCTGCACAAAAGGTTTCTGAGAGTGTAGTACAATCCAGTTATGTTCTGTCACCACCTGCCGGAGTACTTTTTTTTGTAGTTATCTGAACCTGCTCGGTCAGCCAAGCGAGGAAAACCGTACTGGAAAAACGTCAACATCTTAGTGTCTATTCTTAATGGCCCAGGGACCGCAGAAATAATTACGGGTTTGTTGTAATTGATTTCTGACACCTGCAAAATGGGGTGTGACCACGAGCTTCCCGCGCTGCCTCGGCAAACGTGCAGAACAGACGTGATCTCGTGGCTTCTCTCAGTCAGAACTGATGGTAAAAGAGAAGAGAATTATGAGAGAAATGCAGCTGTAATAATGGGTAATGATTTAAACTATGCGATTACGTAGCAATGGAAGCACTACACAAATGATTTCCACAACAGAGAATTAATAAATACAGCACTGAGCCTTGACTTAACCACCTCGTAAAAAGTAATGATGATAATTTGTGTCTTTCAATATTCAAGCATAAAAAGAAAGAAAAAAGTCATATACAGAATTGCAGTCAGGGTGTGTTTTTTGTTGATGTCGGCTCCTTAGACTGCCGATGCATGTTGTAAGTTTTCATTATTAAAAGAAAGTTGACAAAGTATAGGTACACGCTACAACCGTCTTCGTCATGCGCCAAAAATATATAAACATTAAATTTTTTTTTTAAGTCATGCTTCATTAAGTTATTAATCAATGAGAAACGTTGTACACAACTGGAAGACAAGAGTAAGATTATGATTTTAAATTTTGCTGGAATAACCTTTGTCCTGTTATGCGCGAATACCTTTAAGGAAATAACCTTCCTTAAGTTACACGAATTTGTGGGCGACCATTAGCCGTTTTTCAGAGGAGCAATAAGCTTTAAGGATATAAAGCCGTTTTTGTGAGATCTGGATGACTTGGAGGGTTAAAACTCTTTTATACTATAGTATAAGTTTGGAGGATTTACACTTAATAAGCGTCGATGAATGTTATTTGCTTTAAAGGTATCCCCAAAAAGAGAACATTAAAGTGAATGAAAGAACCGTCAGTGCTTGCATTTAGTCAACTCCAACGCTGGAAGGGGTTGAAAAGATGCAGCTTTCTGGAGGCTGACATCTTCTTTGCATAGGTTAATTTTAGGGTAATCAAACGTAGTTTTGAGATATACATCAAATGATCTTCTTTGCATAGGTTAATTTTAGGGTACTCAAACGTAGTTTTGAGATATACATCAAATGATCTTCTTTGCATAGGTTAATTTTAGGGTACTCAAACGTAGTTTTGAGATATACATCAAATGATCATATTTGAGCGAAAAAAAAGTGAAACATAGCAACAAATAATAACCCACTAAAACCACTTGAAATAGCACAGTAACAAAACAACGTGTAACTGAGTAGTTTGCCCCTAGTGGCACAACGGTATGTCTGCAGACTCACACTGCTAAAGAAACTGGGTTTCGATAGCCATGGCTGGCACAGCACAGACAGTTTTGTGTTTTATTAAAAACAAATAAACACATAAACAGAGTAGTTTAGTAATCACAGTGATTGATGTTTAAAAACACTACGTTAACAAGATACTTTCATGTATTTTAAGTCATTAAATACATACTCTTTTATTTAGAGGTTTCCCCTTTAACATGTAATGATTTTTATATGCATTACCCATGGTTTAAACGTTATTCTCGTTTTTACAAGGTCATATAGTAGATCAATAGGATAACCAGTTTGAGAAGATGAAAGATTCTTCACCGGTATAGCTTCTTCCCTCTAGGAAAGTTTGCTATGAGTTATTGTTTCTGTTGAAGTTTCAAGATGTTTCCAACTTCTCATTCAGACAAACAATCTTGTAGTTGGAACGTTATCTTCATTTCACCAATTCTTCAGACCGAGCCGAGCCTAATGGCTAGAATACCAGAATGCAATTCTGGGCATCCATTTGCTTGCTCCACGTTGATGCAAAATCTCGCTTCGTTCTTGGGGCCGTAGGTGCGTTATAAGAGTGACGATCAAATCCTATCTTTCGATTATGGTTGCTCACGAGTTAGGGTTGATGCTGTTGATTAACGTAAGTTTAATATTAAGAATGATTTGCTTCATAAAATTTTCCCCACTCCCAGTGGCACAGAGTCTATACTCATGGTGAGTATAGCAGATATAGCACATTGTGTAGCTTTGGAAATAACTTCAGACACAAAACAGTTTCGATTTCTGTACCATTTCTTGTCTACTATAATCATTTATGAAGCATGCAAAAAAGTTAAAGCATCCCCCCATCTTAGAATTGCTACCCAAGTATCCCCTCCATCTTAGAATTGTTACCCAAGATTTTCCGCACTTATTTTCTTTTTTGGCTATTCCCCTTCCCCAGTTTGATGAAACTAGAAATAAAGACACGTGAAAAAGAAACTTCAGTTTTTGTAGTTATGTGTAATTTAGTGTCATTAGCAACAGTCGTCTACCTTAACAGATTTCATATTATTCACATCTAGTAATAACTGTATGTTTAATCTTATGAAACTCTACAACAAAGCTAACGTACTGAAAAAAAACTATATCCAGTGTTAAATGATAACAAATACCTAGTGGTACAGCGATATGTTTGCGGACTTTAAACGCTATAAACCTACTTTCGATACCCGTGGTGGACAGAGCACAAATAGTCTATTGTGTAGCTTTGTATTTAACTGTGAACAAAAAAAAAAAAAACACGAAAGATATTACTTTATGAATAGTTCGGTGCAAACGAATTTACAACAATTACTGATGAGATACTTAATGACATTCTGCTCATGGTGTGATTCAGCATTTGACAGTTGGAGAGTAAGCTTACATTTGGATGTAAGTTTATGAGATTTGGTGACAGTGTAACGTGACTCACGTGATATTTACAAAACAGCAGAGGCCCGGCATGGACAGATGGGTTAAGGTGTTCGACTCGTAATCTGAGGGTCACCGGTTCGAATCCCTGTAGCACCAAACATGCTCGCCCTTTCAACCGTGAGGGGCTTTGTAAAGTGACGGTCAATCCCACTATTCGTTGGTAAAAGAGTAGCCCTAGAGTTGGCAGTGGGTGGTGATGACTAGTTGCCTTCCCTCTAGTCTTACACTGCTGAAATAGGGACGGCTAGCACAGATATCCTTTGAGTAAGTTTGCGCGAAATTCAAACCAAACCAAACAAACCAATACTAGTAGTACGCTCTATTGGTGTAAATCCACTTGATCCACCGTATTTATTTACTTTGTACAGTATTAGTCATCCTTAAATAGAGAACTTTTAAATTTGGTTTTGTCACACTATAGCTAAACAAAATTCTACTTTAAGCACCTATTTACAGAAGAGCTCATACCCTAGCGTTAAATAATGTCTTACCGTAGTCTATTAATGAGGTAGCCGGGCTGCGTGAAGAGAGGCCCATTGTTTGAGCCAATGACATACCATCGAACACGCTCTGCACTTTAAACAACTGGAGAATCATAAAAGTACGAGTCAATCCTGCTTTTCGATTAACAGCAGCTATGTAGTAAGCGAATACTTTTGATTAGTCAGTAGTCGAAAATTCGGACCGGATACACTTGAAATTTGGGGTATTTCGCCTATTATTTTCCTGCATGCTGCATAACGTATTGTTTAAATACTAAATAGTTAGCGTAAAAATACTTTGATCTAATCTCCAAGTCACTATAACATGACTGCTAATTAATTAAAATGCAATTGTATCTCCCAAAACTATCGTACATAAAACGTTTAAGTATACTAATAGGATTGGACAGTAATGTTTCTCACCATACAGTTTGAAGGGTCGTGATTAAAATGAACCTAAATGATTTCAGAAACAATGAGTTCATAATCTGACAACAATCGGAGGGCATCTTCAGACGAAACACGACATAGTCTTCTTAAAACCAAAAGTATATTAAACAGGTCACTGTAATAATACAGTTCCAACACAAAGCTGTTTAATCTCGGTATGATTAGGTTAATAAATATGTAATGAAAGTATATTATACTTCAAGGAATAAACTGCACTTTTACTAGTTTTTAAGTGGTTCGTATTTAAAGACCCTTCCTTTAATCCTGAAGAAAACGTGTTGTCTCATCGTTCCTTTTTAAACAGGATTTATCAAGCTTTTTATTGTACGTGATTTTTACCGCCATGATTATCAGCTTCATGTTATAGTCTGGTTCTGGTTTATTGGCACGATATTAAAGTTTGGATGTTTTTCGTGCATACTAATTACTACTTTCCTTCATATTAATTTATCTTTGTAAAGTAATGATGGTAAGTGGCGCTAACGTTAAAATTTAGTTATTATTTTTCTGAAAGCAAAGAAAACAACAGAATTGTCGGTAGAGGATGAACTCGCCTCCCTCCATGTTCAAGGGGGATTCGAACCCTCGACCCTCAGATTACGAGTCGAACGCCTTAACACACCTGGCCATGCTGAACAAAATATATATTAATAAGAATTTCATAGTGAAACTGGAGAAGAGCGCATGTTAATATATCAATCACACTATCTGCTTCATCCACTGCTAACCGTCACAACAAACTTGCTCGCCCTTTCAGCCGCGGTGGCTTTATAATGTTCGGTCAATCCCTCTATTCGTTGGTAAAAGAGTAGTCCAAGAGTTGGCGGTGGATGGTAATGACTAGTTGTTTTATCTCTAGTCTTACACTGCTAAATTAGAGACGGCTAGCACAGATAATCCTCGTTTAGCTTTGCGCGAAATTCAAAACAAGTCAAACCAATCCGTTGCTGACGATGTCTTTCATCAATATTATTGCTCTTAAAGTTGGTTCGAATGCGAACGGGCCCGGCATGGCTAAGCGTGTTAAGGCGTGCGACTCGTAATCTGAGGGTCGCGGGTTCGCATCCCCATCACGCCAAACATGCTCACCCTTTCAGCCGTGGGGGCGTTATAATGAGACAGTCAATCCCACTATTCGTTGGTAAAAGAGTAGTCCAAGAGTTGGCGGTGGGTGGTGATGACTAGCTGCCTTCCCTCTAGTCTTACACTACTAAATTAGGGACGACTAGCACAGATAGCCCTCGAGTAGCTTTGTGCGTAATTAAAAAACAAAAACAAAAAAAACAAATCGAATGCGAACACACATAGTACAATGTTTAAAGACCATAAGCTTATTTTGTGTGTGGCCTGAATTCGATGATGAATAACTTCGAATGTCCCAAACATTCTGTGCAAAAGCTTAAGAAAATCATGCAAGTAAAATTAGTTGCAACAAACTAATCTAAGTGTATCAATAAATTCCAACTATTTCGATGAAATTCATTACGCGGTGAAAATGTTTTCGGTGGTAGAAGTCCATTTACCATAGCGTATTATTTATTTGACTTCCCATATGACCTGCCATTGTTAAATAACGATGTGTTTGCGAATGTGACGTTGGTTCCATCATTTAAACTGAACGTTCAGTTCGTTTATCAAGAAGTCAAACTCAACCAGTGAGCTGAAGTATGCGACAAGTGTGTGCTACTTTCTTTCTGTAAAACTTCAACCACGCTGACCTCTAACAAGCTTTTAAAATATCTTCAGTAAAAAAGAAGGAAGCACATGTTTTATTTTCTTTTGCGTGTGTCTTCCTTCAGCACATCCCTGCGAACTTAGTGGACTTAACCACTTGATGTCTGTTGTTTCGTTCAGCGGCCACTGAACGTGTTTAGGTCAGATTGCGAGGAACGGCGACAGAAGAAGTTCTGCGTTATCAACTTGTAGCAGAACGCTGAACCATCGCGTATTTTACGTAAGCTTCGTTTACCACACGTTGTTTCTGATTGAGTCTGTTGTAACATCAAATACGCGCTTTACGGTGAGTTAAAAGAGTTTCATTGTTCTATTCTTTAGAAATAACTATTTTGTAAAAGTAATAATTGAGGCATATAACAGCGACATTATCATACCAGTTTCATTGATTGTACTTTATTCTTAGATGTTCAGAAATGTTTTGTGTTTTATGTTATTAATATTATCAACAAGTAACTCTTAAAGAGGCAAAATTTGCCATCAGCGACTATCACGCATGTACCATTTGCTTCGGCGATTTATTAAACTTCAAAGGAAAAAGGAAGCTTTTTATTCTATAGACTCTGTGTTATCCCAACGGAGCTTAAAGAAACACGTGCATGTGAAATTGACACACATGCAAGCAACTTCGTTGAAAAAAAGCTGTTTACAAATAACTTCTTTACTAACGACTGTTTTAGTAATTTAAGGAGAAAGGATGTTCTTTCGTTTATGTGTTTTTTCAACAGTTTTTCTCTCTCCGCACATTGCTATTTAAAATGGTACAATCTCGTAAAAGAAACTGTGATCGTTCTAATGTACCTCGTAGAAAAAAAAAACTGATTTAAAAGGAAAGTTAATTGATATAAGACTGGGAGATAGCTATTACTGCCAATACTATTAATGGTATTTATTATAGGTGGCTACGTTATTGTAAAACATTGACCTTTTAGAAAGTGTTATTACATTTTTTCATAATTTTTAAGAGTTGAATTTGTTAACTTGGTATAGGCTCGTTCGTTTTGCATATATGTTATAAACTTGGGATTTAGCGGATCAAAAACTTAGAACCGAAAGAAGTTGAGATTAAAGCCAAAGTTTTGTAAAGAAATTTTTAGTTCAATTCATCGGAGGTAATATTAAAACAGCAGTTGTTTTGGTAAGTGGAAGTTCCAACACATAAACACTGTTCCCTGAAGCTCTAATTTCAACCGGTGGTACCCAAAACGATTACGGAAAGAAAAAACAATTACTTAAATTGGTTCGTATTCAATATTTGACTATTTCATTTATATACGAAAATCTATAAGATATTTAGATGTATTTGTTTGTCATCTCAGTATTAAATTGTGATACTTTGATTTAAGTTGCGGTACATAATCTCAGTTTAAGTAATACCATAAGCTGTGATGTAGATGTCGAGAAAACCCACTTGTAGAGAAATATATATGTAAAAACGGCTCGTTTGGGTTGAGAAAATGTTTTACGTAGAGGAGTGAACAACGTTTCGACTTTCTTCGGTCATCGAAAAGGTTGGAAAAAAAAGCTTAGAGACCACAACTTGGTATCTAAATCACGTTATAAATAATAAAACTAAAGACATTAAATTGAAAGTATGAAATAACTGCTAACAAGTTTTCTTCTTCAGAAATGTCTAAATGTTTAGTCTATTAAAAATGTTTGAAATTTGAGAGCAAAATGTATCTAATCGTTAGTAACGTTTAATCAAGTAAGGCACGTACAAAATCAGAAAGTTTTGAACTTGATAGATGAGACTTACTAAGATAGTATCAAATGGAAAAAAATCCAAACCACGATACATTTACATTTATGTTACTAGTCATTGAAGCTTATTTAACACTTTAGGTATACACTTATATTTAATATTTCTTTACAGAGTTTATTACTTTTAATTCGTACGAAAGAAAGATTAAAAAGTTGGCACGTGTTATTTTGCAAAGAAATTTAAGGTAGATATATTGACCCATTCTGTCCTAAGTTGAGAAACATGATCGCTATCGAACGATTAACAGCCAGATTAATACTTTTAATTAGTTTTCTTTTTAAATACACATCTCCCCTCCAAAAAAAAGAGAGGACTATGGGGTTTTGATATTTCACTCACGTTCGCCCCGGCATGGCCAGGTGGGTTAAGGGGTGCGACTCGTAATCCGAGGGTCACAGGTTCGAATCCCCATCGCGCCAAACATGCTCGCTTTTTTAGCCGTGGGGGCGTTATAATAATAATAATATGACGGTCAATCCCACTATTCGTTGGTGAAAGAGTAGTCCAAGAGTTGGCGGTGGGTGGTGATGACTAGCTGCCTTCCCTCTAGTCTTACACTGCTAAATTAGAGACGGCTAGCGCAGATAGCCCTCGAGTAGCTTTGTGCGAAATTAAAAAAAAAAAAAACACTCACGTTTTTTTACTCGGAATCTCACTTGTTATCTCAGCTGTTGTGGCTCTGGGGACGATTGATTGTTTGTAAGATTTGGTAAATCTTGTGACCAATCTTACATGAACGAAGGTTACTTGGGAAAGAAAAACTAAACAGAAAACCGTAGTATCATCGAAACTGAAAATTCTCAATGCTTAAAGCAAATGATAGAATTTTTAAATCTTTTGTTATTTAACAGGAAGCAGATACTTTATTTTAGCACAGTTTTTAACTTGCATATCAACAAGTCACAGAGAAAACTGATACAAAGCTGTGATATAACAGTATTCATCACAAAAGCATTTTAACATTACTTAGCATTACGTAGGTGGTGTGATACTGCTGAAAGTTGACCGCTTTGGGGAAGAGTGTGTAAAAGATTTTTCCGTGTAAAATATTCATGCGCTTAAATCATAAAGATGAACTGAAATTGAGGATTTACTCTTTTTCAAGATGCCGATATTTCTCGTTCTTGATCGCATTGTAAAACTAATACAGATCAACTGAAACTAAAACTGCAGTATGTTAGTTCCTGGTTCCGGACCTTTTCAAACCCATCTTTTCTCTTTTTTCTTTTCAATCGGCAGAGATTGAATGTCACAGAATAATTAGCCTTCTCTGTTATGAGTGTGCAATCCAGCGCTTCCACAACCTTGGATGCGTTATAGGGATAACTGTCAAATCCCACTATTCTGAATAGAGTAACTAATAGTAAGTAATAATGAGCTTTGGTAACTTGTTGCCCTCCTATTTGTATGTCACTTCGAAATTAGGGACGTCAAGCGCAAATAGCCCACGTATAGTTTTGCTTGAATATCTGTAAAGAAAGAAATTAGTCGGTAGTATCAAGGATTGTTATGTCAATAATTAACGAAACGTCATGGAATGTATTGCACTGACGTGGATACGTAATTACTGGAACCCGTCTATTGATTAAAAAAAATCCAAGTATAAGTTTGTTGTAATATGCATCTAATAGCTCATTGTCTATGTTTTCACATGCTTTTGAGTTCAGTAGAAAGAAAGAAAAGGAAAGTTTAGAATGAAAATGGTTTAAGATGTTTTTATAATCATGCAGTTATTAAAAACAAATCATTTTTGCTGTGTTTATGACACACACACACATATATATATTATTTGTTTGTTCATGAAACATACTTTACAAAAGAACTTTTAATTAACATTTTGGATTTAGTATTAAACAGGAATTATTTCTTTCCCTTCACAGAAGTTGTTTATATGTCGTAGCACCAGACATTTGACATTTATATTTATTTCTCTAGGAGCCTAATGGGTTTATGAAACTTATCTTTATCCCATTTTTTTAAGTATACTCATGTTAGTAGCTTCTACGCATGTGAGCATGAAAAGAAAGTGTCGTTGTTTATAGTATATGTACCCAATAAATACGTTTGATTTATATCACACTGTTTTAACTGTTCAGTATTTGTAGAGTTCTGAAATTTGTCATTTACGTTCAGCGGGTTTTGTTTACATAAAATCATGTGTCCTTAGACTTCCTTCGGGTATTTCTCATTTCAAACTCTCACCTGATAAGATTTAAATGTTGTATCTGGTTTTCTTTTAAGACTGATCAAAATTTTTCAGGAAATATAAATGTATACTCGTTAAAAGTGTGGTTTATTAATAAAATGGTAAACTAAGATCTTATATTTAGACTTTAAAAGAAATTCAATAAAAAATGCATTAGATATGTACAGGTGTGAAAATGTTTGTATAGCCATTTGTAATGTTCTTCAGTTTATAGTAACAGGTCTAGCATGATTTGTAGGTTAGTTCGTTCGACTCGCACTTTACGAGTCATGGGTTCTCCTTTCATTAGTGGAAATATATTAATAAAACAATCAATCACACTTTTCGTTAGTAAAGAGTAGTATAATAGTTGCTAGTGAAAGGCGCTAATTAGTTGTTTTCGTCTCTCAATCTACCACTTCTAAACTGGGAACGGCTTGCACAGATAGTGCTCGAGCAGCTTTGCGAGAAATTCAAGAACAAACAATATCAATGTAACTGTATAAAATTGCAAAGTACTAAAGTAACTGTTATTTCCAAACGGTTTATTTTTATACATAAACTATGTGGAGACTCATTTTACAAATAGTTGAGCAAGGTTTCAAGAGACGAAACCATTTAAAAACTGGGGCTTAAACTTCTGAGCTGTTTCGCTATATAAAAAAACCAATAGGATAAAATCTATTCTTTTGAATTATTTTATTTATTTATTCTTTAATTAAAAGCTTTCAAATGTAAACCTCAACGATAGATTAAAAAACGTCTTTTAGATTAAGAAACCCTAATTTTTTAAAACATTTTAAAACTTAGGAAACAAAAACATCGAAAAACCTTTAGTGGCTTTTACTATTGGTTTATTAGATGTGTTTTAAATTATGCTAAGGTTAATTAATTAACTGAACTGTATGCAATTAAGTAAATAACCAAGTGATCTATGATTTTGATTATGTAATTATTGATTTGATGAGAACTGGACTTTTGGAATACGTTCTACTTCTATGTATTGACTATGCAAATGGATAGCAGTAACGAAGAAGCGTCAACTTTGTTTAACCGTATCGTCATTCGTTTGACGTGTATATAGATTAATAACCTGTATTTGTATGTGCAAGTGCTCTTGATTTTGTGAGTTGTTCCATAATGCATTTATATATTTTAGTGGTACATTCGCAGACAATAAATCACTCATTTAAAAACGAAAACATTAAAATATCGTTGACAGATTCATTAGTTACCAACTTCCAATATGTTATTCCACTCGGAAATTGAGTGGATGTTCAGAGTTGCACGAGATTGATGCCTGGTTACGCTAACCATTTCTTCTCTGATTAATATTCACATTATCTTTGTAATTCACATGAAAATGTAAATGAAACTCGTTAGTATTTTCCAGAAATTTACCTTTTGAACAGCCAAATCATAAAATAAAGTATTGGAAAGTTGTTAGGCAATTACTGTTTCAATTTTAATGTAACATTATGCATTTACTTTTGTTCATTTGTACATATGGTGAATAACTGTGAAGTAGTCAGATATAGTTGTACAAGTATTTGCAGAGTGCAGACATCGGAAATATTATGCAAATAATAATTACGAACACGCTCAACAAAAGAAGCGATTACACAAGTATACAACTGCAACCAAATATTTATTAATACAAATAAATAAATGCACTTTTAATCGACTTCCATTTCTATATGAATCAGCTGCTCGGGGGAAGAGGCAACTTCCTTATAGTTACACCAGATGTAGATAAGATCAAGCCAAAAAACGATACAGATCCATGATTGTGATTCTTGACTCCTCTTGGTTTATAATATTGTGATTCTTGATCCCTCTTGTTTCATAATATTGTGATTCTAGTATATTCTTCTCGGTTCGTAATATTGTGATTCAAGCTTCCTCTTGATTCCTCACATTGTGTTTAGGTTTTCCTCTCAGATTTTGGTTTTGTGATCCTACAGCTGCTATTTTGGGTTCTAGTAATGTGATCACAATTTTCTCTACGTGGTCAGCTTTTTTTTTTGTTTTTTTAAACGCATTGTCGTCTCGAGACAGTTAGGTTTCTTATCTCCCTGTCACTTGAGTAACGTTTTAATGTACGTGATGCGACAATTTACTCCCGAATTTTGTAACTTTTTACTATAACTGAGTTTTTCCTTATTTTCTTTCCATTCCAAGAATAAATCTTTTCGACAAGTTTACAAAAGCTGGTCGTATAATATGAGAGCTTTACGCTTTTTGTTTTATTTTAGCGCCTAAAGCCTTTCCAAGTTTTCTTTCGAGAAGTAAACATTATAAATAAACAAATCTTTTATTAGTCGAAACTTGAATTGATGAATATCTTGTGTGCACGAAAAGATAGATGTATACGTTGTTTATACGATGCGGACAGAAATATTGTCTCGTTTTTATAACGTTTACCACTATCCTGATAACTAACTGAAATTAAGATTTTCTAATGTATTAGGCTATTCTTAGAACCTGAAAATAGATGGTATGCAGATGAGTAGGTAAAAGTATACGCTTTGTGAGAAAGTGTCCAGTGAATACAACTCAATGAAGGGACATTGCTAGTTGAAAAGTACCTTGGAGATCGTACAAGGGTCTGAGTTACATTATAGTAAAACATTTTTGTTTATAAAATCTGAAAGTTATGTGACAGCTACAGTTGATATAAATCATGGTGGGACGACATGTATCAGAACTACATACGTACATTGTATAGTGAGATACCATGCAAACTGATTACTTTAAGGGAAGGGTTGTCACATCCCTTTCCTATGCAAAATATTTACACAATCGGATCATTAAAATGTGCTCAGATCAGAGATGTAAAATTTCCAAGACGGTGCTTTCGATTGCATTCAATGGTATTAAAAAACAAAACTATCCAGAAAGAGACCGTCAACAAATCGTACCCCAGGCGTGATAAGAAAAATGTGTCATCCATTAAAGCAGGCAAGAACCCACGAATTCAAATGTCAGCAGGAAAACAGTGTGCGTGACTAGTGCAACACTATGCAACGTAATTAAAAGGATTTCCGTCCGTAAAACTGATAAAAAGTCGTATGCATGAATTGTTTCCATAACATATCCAGAGCCTATATATACTTCGATACCTGTAACAAGTATTTTGTTAGTTTCAACTGGTTATGGGGTGTGGTAAAATTCTAATGGTGGTATACTCATGTCGTAAATTGTTTTCAAAGCTATTCATGCACAAAATATTGTGTCAGGGGAAAGTTGGAAATTATCAGGGAAGATAAGAAGGTCACAGTTAACAGCTTATAATCAGACCAATATTCTGTACCCTTTTGTTCCACACAGAAATCCCATTTTTTTGTACTAAAACAAGGCCAACAGTGTATGCTTTTAGTCATTCGACTGTTGTATACCTCAAATAACTGGAAAACAAGAATGGTATTTTTTTTTTTTTTAAATACAAAGACATGCTCGTTAACTCTCTGGATTTCTGTGTGATCTTACTGTTGAAAAAGATGCTGGGAAGCATCGTATTCGTACTCTAGATGGAATATAGAAAGAGGCAAAGTGATGTAATGTGCTTTGGGTGTGATAGCTTTATTATGAATTCCTTGCAGTGGTTACTACAAAGCTGCGTGACTCTGGTTGAGATGCATTGTCACAAAATAGAGCTAAACAATACGTGGCGGTATGGATTGTAACGACGTGATGGTGCTCCAAGCCGTTTCAATAGAATGAACTCTTTCCTCTTTATTTATTTTGAGTAAGGACAGTACTGAGAATTAAAATGGCTTAGGCCTAACTGTCTTACCACAAGTATAGATATATGAAAAGATGTAATTAAGGTGATTGAAATGTTTAATGCCTGTAGTTAAGTTCGTATGTGAGAGAATGTGAAAAGCAATTACACGTAAATAATTTTTAATATCTCTAATCACCATTAATAAGTATAGAAAATATATTCTCTAGTTGCGTGTATACAGGTATCATACACACTTCAAATATTGTTTAATCAAGTTAAAATGAACAAGCTAATATATATAGAAAATTTTCTGTAGTGTTATTTCACCTCAACTATGGCTATACTTGATTACGGGCGAAATTTTTATGTGGGTTTTGTAAGAACTTGCATTTGATGACGTGTATATTTAAGTAAACACATATATGTGTGTGTGTGTGTGCACGTGCGCGCGCGCCAGTGAATTACCAGAATATGATATGAGGTTATGAAATAAGCTGGTTTGAAAACAATTTCGATCTGCTTATATTTTCATAATAAATAATATTAATTTGTTTTCAGACCTGTGTTTAACTGTTGAAAAATGACAGTTAAACTCAATATCATGTACGTTTACAAATAAAGAAAATTAGAAATGGCCCAGACATGAATAAATTAAAAAGTTCACAAGATGTTCACCTTTATTGGTTCCATTTGTGTCTAACTGTAGATACGAGGGTACATGATATTTTAATTCACTTTAGAACTGTAAAAACAATCATGTTTCGCACAATGTGGTCATGGGTGCATTATAAAAGTGACAATTAACTCCTACTATTCAGTTAGAGTAGTCCATAAGTTGGTGGTGGGTCGTATTCACTAGCTGTCGTCTCTCCAGTCTATCCTTCAATTGGCGCAGGTAAGCCTAGAGAAACTTCGCTCAAAATTCAACAAAAAGCATCATTTTGTTTTGTATTTCTCACGATAACTTTATTATTCACGACTATTTCAGCTGAAGAATTCGTGACAACTCATCGTGTAGTTTTTATTTTCAACATTTCGAACTATAACAACAGGTCCTAACAGCTTATTTGATACAACTGTATAAAAAGCATCCTTACTAGGTCTGAGATCAATGAACTTTCACCGACAACCATAATCCTTCATTTTAGTTCTTTAATGGACTGGTTGTCACGGCGCTTCATCTTAAGTTTGTCAATAAACTTGTAATCATAACATTCCTTCTCAGTTTGATTTACTAAACTTGTAATCATAGCACTTCGTATTAATTTGCTTAATGGACGAATAGTTACAACGTTTCGTCTTCATTTGGTTAATGAAACAGTAGTCACAGCGCTGCTTCTCACTTTGATCACCAAAGCACTGGGCACAACACTCCGTCTAAAGTTCGGTACTAAGCCGATAGTTACAACGCTTCAGCTTTATTAACTTTTATATGAAGCAAGTAAAAATCTGTTATTATCGCGACGAAATATTACTGACGGTTCAAGCTTTATTAGTTTCTTTCACGTGTAATGAGTACAAATCTTTTACTACTGTGACAAAATATTTGAGACGGTTTCCAGCTTTATCAGCTTTTCTTATGTAAAGTGAATACAAATTTGTTATTATTGTTGCAACAGATGATCACTCATACTTCAACTCTTATCATGTTGAGTGACTATAACCATGATAAAAAATCAAAAGTGACTCAAACTTTATTAATTCCTACCATGTGATGTGAATACAACTCTATTTTTTACCGCGACAAGAAATGAGTTATTCAAACTTCAATTCATGTGAAGCGAATACAATTCTGATATCGTGCAAAAGTAGGATGGTAACTCAAGGTTCATCATCAGCGTTGTATTGTGCTGTCGTGTTGTTTAGGATTTTATGAAAATGTTATATAATACCGATGTACTCTTAATGTTTTCGATTTACCACCGAATTTAATATTGCTCTATACTTTACTGAAAGCTACTCGTAAAGTTCGTTGCTTTTCTAGAGTGAATTCTTAATGCATTATCCAAACATTATTAAATGAACTTTTAGAGCTTTACATTGCTTATTTCAAGTTATTTGTTTGGGTATTGAAAAAAATTTGGGAATTTCATCGCGCTGATGAAAATTCCTTTAGGGTTAACACAGCTGTCCACTTTTGGAAATTTGGCAAACCCCAAATACCGGGTCGTATTGTTTCATTGTAGTAGCGACACGGATTAAAAAGTCCTCTTAAATGTACTTCAAAAGAAATGGAACGCTTTGTAAGACCAGTTTTATGGGTGTTTATCAAAGCTTGTACATACTTTAACCTTTCTTTTTGACCTATTAAGATGAGTTTTTGCGTCAAAGTTTTTGACTACATGTTAGACGCTAATCGATTAGTTTCGACTGGATTCAATCTTCCCACAAGTTAGAACGGTAAACGATTTTGTTATTTTCACTCAAATTGAATTATTTTCTTTATATTCGCTTTTTGTATCAACTTTCAAGATTTATATAAAAATATATTTTTTTACTCAAATACCAATTTTTCATATTTTGCTTTAACTTTGTATTTTTCTTGTTTTTTTTACATCACTGTAACAGGTTTTCACTTTTTACAGGGTTAAGGGGTGCGACTCGTAATCTGAGGGTCACGGGTTCAAATTCCCGTCGCACCAAACATGCTCGCCCTTTCAGCCGTGGGGGCGTTATAACATGACAGTCAATCCCACTATTCGTTGGAAAAAGAGTAGCCCAAGAGTTGGCGTGAGTGGTGATGACTAGCTGCCTTTCCTCTAGTCTTACACTGCTAAATTAGGGACGGCTAGCGCAGATAGCCCTCGAGTAGCTTTGCGCGAAATTCAAAAAACAAAAAAACACTCTTTACAAGATAATTTCTGTAGAGCATTGCGATGAAAACATTGAAAAGCCATTTACAAAATACGCAAATAATAGCCGTTTACGGAATTTTTTTAAATTAATAAATTTGTGTAGTTCAAAAATTCACTGAAATGTTTCAAAAAATACTTTTTAGAAAGAATACTACGTGTCAGGAAGGACAGAAAAGAGAGCTGATAGTAAGTTTTAACTGTCTACGCACTTAGTGGAAACAATAATAAGTGTTCTTCAGCTATATTTGACTTTTCTTTGAGGTCTTGTCAATCATAACTAAATGTGTTAGTCACTGTACGTTAAAGGCAAAAGTGATTACAAGGAGAAAAAATTACTGTTACCACATAATTTCTTTTTCTTCACGATTTTGCTGTACTTTTGTGACAATATTCTAACTTTTATGGACATCTCTTTCCGATCACTTTAACTTAACAGGAATTCTATCGTGACTACAGTCATGAGATTTGCGGTGGATATACCATACAGCGCAATGTGGATATGCCCTGAATAAAAACAATTGAGGTTAGGGCAAACATTACATTTTGACATTATTCTAATGTATTGATTACTTTGTTTTGAATTTCATGCAAAGCTACACGAAGGATATCTCAGCTAGCCGTCCCTAATTTAGCAGCATAAGACTAGAGGGAAGGCAGCTAGTCATAACCCACTGCCAACTCTTGGGCTACTCTCTTACCAACGAATAGTGGGGTTGACTGTCACATTATAACGCAATTACGGCTGAAAGGGCGAGCATGTTTGATGTAACGAGGATTCGAACCCGCAATCCTCAGGTCACAGGTTGAGCGCTCTAACCACAGGGTCATGCCGGGCCTTGTGTCAATTGGTACTGAAGACAGTTTTCTATAGGTATTTGCCTTGCAAAAGTCAAAGGACCTTTATAAAAACTTGAAACAAACGGAATATTTCTTTTTCAAATTAATATTTTTCCACAAGAGGTGAACCAATGAGCACAACAGTTCTTTTCGAAACCACTGATACAAAACTCTATTTCAAAGTCAATTCTAACTTCTTTTATCGTTTGTTCGATCTAGTAATGATCAAAACACTAATTTTTGACCGATCGACTCCCGATTTTAGGGTTAAAAACTGTAATATACAACTTTTGGAAATGATTGCAAGTGCTAAACTTTCTATTACATGCACTGACGTTATTGTAAAATATCTTTCAGGCATTTCTAAATAATTTTTTAGTGTCTGTTATCTGTCTTTCAATTGCTTTACTGAGTTTCTTGTTCGGTATTTATGTTTACATTGCAAGCAACTTTTATTTCAAGCTAGCGTATAAACGCAAAAACATGTTATTGGTAAAATAACAAATTTTGGAATAACTAGCACAACAACTGTTTGAGATTTCGTTTTGTATTCAGCTTTCTAGTATAAACATTCAATGTTTCAAAAGACTAAACAGATACATAATTTCATAATCCTACTTAATAGTGTTAGTTCTGAAAACAAACATTTTAAAATGTTCAAATGAAGAAACTGTTTGTAAACAGATCACACATTTTGTTTCTACGCAGTTAAGCCATAGAAGCTCAAATAAAATTGGGAAAAGTTATTCATTGTTTTGTTTGTTTATTGAAGTTTACTCAAAGCTACTTGGGTTATCTGCACCAGCCGTCTCTAATTTTGAACTGATAGATTAAAGAAGAGGCAGCAAACCACTCACCACCAACTCGTGGGTTATACTTTACCAAATAATTGTGGGATTGATCATCATATTATGATGGCTGAACGGGCGGATATGTTTAGCTACGGATTGCGATCTCGCGACTCGCAGATTTTGAGTTAGGCGCTTTAACACCAGACCATATCAGGTTGTAAGCTACCTATAAGCCATAAGAATATTTATGAGATGGAAAATTCATATTTTTTAAATATAATCCCGAACACTAAAATTGTCAAACTCAAAAATAACCATAAATGAATGGTGAAATGTAGTTAAATATTCATTCATAGACTAGTTGGAATTTAAAGATCTCGGTAAATCTCTAATAACTTTATCAAATGTTTATATATTGATAATTTAAAAACGGAAACTTTAATTGCGAATTACACTGTGTTAGACTGACCCCTTTCAAGAAGCACTAGCAACTTTATACTAAATGATAAATAATGTATATTCGTTTGTTGTTATTCGAAGGAGAGAGTTTTGTTTTTGTTTTTTTTAATTTCGCACAAAGCTAGTCGGGGGCTATCTGCGCTAGTCGTCCCTAACTTAGCAGTGTTAGACTAGAGGGAAGGCAGCTAGTCATCACCACCACCGCCAACTCTTGGGCTACTCTTTTACCAACGAATAGTGGGATTGGCCGTCACATTATAACGCCCCCGTGGTTGAAAAGACGAACATGTTTGGTGTGACGGAGATACGAACCCGCGACCCTCAGATTACGAGTCGCACGTTTTAACCCAGCTAGCCATGTCGGGCCTCGAAGGAGAGAGACCAGTAATGTACAGTGTTCGGTTTCATTTTGCGCATTTTTACTGAAACCTAGAAAGGGGATTAATTTTGAATTGAGCATTAGCTAATTTTGTACATTTAAAAATAAATTTAAATCTAAGGACAAAATTAAAATGAAAGGCTAAAAAAACTTTTCATCACCCAAAACGTGCAGAAAGACACTTGGGAGGTGGGTCATCTCTGTTTTGATGGTTGCCAACCTTTATCGGCCAAGTTCAGCAAAACTACTTTGTAGTAGAACGTAATCCATCAAATGCGTTTGTTGTAATATCATGAAAGCAATTTCTTCCACATAGAAAAGAGATTCGAAATTGAAAAAGCATAGAATAAGTTTAGCGCGTGTACACAAACAAACGAGCGGATAGGAACAGCCTCCTAGTTTTAAAGTTTGTTTTTTTCCCTTTGGTAAAGAACTAAAGGGTATTAGTTTTGTTAGAAGTGAGTTCAAGAAATAGACCTGTAACACCTCCGGAACTGCACTTTTGAAAAGCGACTTGGCGAAGCGGTGACAGTACGTAAAAGGAAGAAAAAAAAGAATTTGAAGATAATTCAGCTTAGATCTGGGGCTGGTGTGTATCTAAGTTGAAACTTTTTATCTCTTGGTCGTGTTGAACTATCGGAGGACAATAACGTTTCTTTAATAACCCTTTCTTGTCTTCTGTGCGCAGTCTTTTTGAGAAAAATATGACGTTTTACTATCTAAAGATGATTTATTGCCAAAAGACCTTCTTCACTTTCTTGGCTATGGCAACCACAGTCGGTAAGAAACATGCTGTTTTATGTTGTTCACTACAATACTAACATTCATCTTTTGTAAGGCTGACTGTAAAGTCGCATTATTTGACGCAGAATGATCAAAACCGATCACTGTATCCTTACATAGAAATATTTAATAGGAGAACTAGTTAAACAAATATAACATTTATATCTAACGATTTTCATCTCTTTATAACTTTAAAAACGTGATTAGCATAAACAGAAATTTCATAGTCATGTTTAGAATATTAAACATTCTAAGGTAGATCATGTTAAAAAATCAGAACATTTTAATAGTTAACAAATACCTACTAGGAAATTATTCGTTATTTTTATTATCTAGTTTTTCATGTATCTGTATTTAAAAAAAAGGAAATGAAAAAACTCACATTAATGATGAGCATTCACTGTGACAATTTACTTCATTGTTATTTACTTCCTATTTCTTTAATAATATTCTGGATATATTATCTGTTGTTTAAACATATTAACAGTCGAATTAAGCAACATTCCATAAATAAATTGTCCATTTAAGAGGAGTGGCGTTTGAAGCTTTTAAACCAATGAAATTCAAGATTGCAAAAAGAGAGAAATGTGTTGTTTTTTTAAACAAAAGTGTGAACTTTGATGATATCCACTCATGGTATAATTAATAATAATTCCTTAGAGAAGGGTTTGTATTTATAGCGACGCCAAAATTCAACCTAGAAATCAGTATATTTAATTTAGCATACTTTTGTTACGTTAATAATTATAAAGACTAAAATGCATTGTTTCATCATTTGAATGCTTTTGCTGTTAACGATATTTTTGCCCATAATTCCAATAATATCCAGCGAGGCTCAGCCAGTTTAGGATATTTATATTAGTCCTAAATATATATAGTAAACTAACAATACAAAAAAGTATTTTTAATAAAAGTATAATAATAATAAAATAAGAGTAATGTTTTTCGATATATTAAATTTTACAACTAATGTTGTTTGCAAAGTAACAATAAGAAAATAATACAGTATACCTTGGGAAACACAGAATGTGGAATAAAGATTGTTGTGTACCTTTTATATTTTTATCAAAATGATCTTCCAAGGCATTCACGTATATTAACACTTTAAGTTTTAGAAATGTACTACAATCCTTTCAATTTGTTTTTGTTACATTATTGTGCGATGAGTTAATAATATCGAGGGCGTCAGCTAGAAAAACATAGACTGTTTCTTAACTAAAGGCGACAAACTGTAGACACCATTACTACACGTGTCCATCAAGTCATGCTAGACTCTCGGTGTAGGGGATCGTAATAGTCTGTCATCCGAAAGGGGGGGGGTTATGTCGTCTACCACTTTTTACTACGCATGTACGTTGACTTAAATGTTACGAGATCATTTATTATAAAGTAACTGGGATAAAACTTGTCTTTATCTGTGTGTTTTTTTAAGCTTAGTATGGTTACTGGTTATTACAGATTGAAATGGAAAATTTAGTTAACCCAAATATTACATTATTAAAACAAATGCTTCACTGAGCACGCTTGCTGCAACACACAACAAAGCAAGGACCAACGCAGTGCCATTACTGAACTTCAGACTAACTTAACAATGGCAAGCAACACTTGCCCATCATGTGCTATTGATGAAACATAAACACCATTTACTAACAACATTTTCTAATGTATCT
This sequence comes from Tachypleus tridentatus, assembly GCF_004210375.1. Classification (NCBI taxonomy): domain Eukaryota; kingdom Metazoa; phylum Arthropoda; class Merostomata; order Xiphosura; family Limulidae; genus Tachypleus; species Tachypleus tridentatus. The sequence goes on along the minus strand of NC_134837.1, from coordinate 101,631,033 downwards.
TTCTAGAAAAAAGCAAAGAAACATTACTTATCGAATGACTGAACCGCCTATTCGGTGCCCATAAATGTGCGAGACTTTTATCACTTTTGACACACAGAGCAACGTGTTAAAACTTAATCGTGTAAATGTGTTTGTATTAATAACTCTACGGCGTGTTTTAAATGTTGAAAGATACTGTTTGATTGCCTGTTAATATCTATACATTATGTTACAAACTCTTCCCTCTCATCATTCCTGTACTTCACTCACTGCAATAAACACGGTAATTACGTGAAGTAAAATGTTTTAACCAGAAACGTTTAAATGCCTTCCAAAAGTGGCCTTAAAGAACTTGTAATCTGTCACGTTCAGCAATATTCGTGTTTTTATGAACAGACAGCAAGACGTAAAAACAAACGAGAAAAAATATCATATAAGAATATCTTTTGGAAAAAGGAAATAGTGTGCAGATAACGAAGTTGATTCATGCCAGTTTGTTTTATCAATATGCTCTCTCTATATTTATTTACATACATATAATTGCTGCAGAACATAAATGTGCTGGGTTAGAGTATGTACAAAGATCCCCCTTATATATACATATATAAACTTCAATGAATTTGGAACAGTTCGATTAAAATATAGACTCTATTTAAGTAATGTCAATTATTGTTTTATCTATGTGAAGTATTATATTTTTGCTTTTAGGTTAACACTGCATTGCCAGGTGGTTAGAGAGCTTAACTCGTAATCTGAGTGTCGCGGGCTCGAATCCCCATCACACTAAACATGCTTGCTCTTTCAACTGTAAGGGCGTTATAATGTGACGTTTAATTCCACTATTTGTTGGTAAAAGACTAGCTCAAGAGTTGGAAGTGGGTGGTGATGACTAGCTGCCTTCCCTCTAGTCTTATACTGTTAAATTAGGGGCGGCTAGCGCAGTTAGCCCTTGTGTAGCTTTTCGCGAAATTAAAAAACAAACAAGCTCTCATGTAGCTTTGCACGTAATTCAAAACAAACAAACAACCTTGTAAGTCAGGTGTGTCCTAGTTAGTAAGTTTACAGATTGTAAATGCAAGGATCATTGGTTTGCGTTTCCGTTATTGCAAAAATTCCACCACATTGGGACATTGGCTAGTAATTAAAGTAACTTTCAATCTTACTATTCGATTCGAATAGCATGAGAGTCGGCGATGGGTTCTGTTTACTACCTGCCTTTCATTTCAAGTACCAGTTAAAAATTAGCCACAGACGCTCCTTATGTAGATTTGCGCAAATATTCGAGCAAGCGTTGTATTTATATATACAAGTACCTTGAAAAAATAGAATAATCTAGTGTGAAATATAGAACTGAAACTCAAAAATTACCAAAATAAAAATGTTAAGCTTTCATATTATTCACGTTTGTTAGAAAACAATTCGATGTTAGAGAGTACAGTTAAAAATTTGTATAGTTGTCATATCTGAAACGTAAAGGCACCGTGTATGTCTCTAATAATGAAACAATGTGTCTGTGTGTCTGTGTGATCGCCATAGCTTCAAGAGGAAAGAACCTATGAAACTGAAATATTGCACCCATATTATGTAGATCTTGAAGGTATGCAAATAAGTATTATTATTTATCCATGTTATTGCATACATACGCATGCGTATCTTTTTATGAGGAAAACTAACCAAAAACCACATAAAAAAGAAATGTAACCACCAGAGCTCCAAGAAGAATGGACCTAGAAACATGAATTTTTGCAATCGTCCTAAGTTTTTCCTGAGGCGTTCATCTGGGCAATATTATTTATCTTACCTACATGCGTGCGCGCGCATCTTTATAATGAGGCAATCTAGCAACAATTCACATAGAAAAAAAGTGGTTTCTTATATTACGAATAAAAATCATAGACAGCCAGACACACACGTATTCGTGTACGAGAGTACTTGTCTGTATAGCTGTGATAGACATAGCTCCAAGAGGAAAGCATCTAAAAACCTGAAATTTTACATTCGTACTAAGTAGAGTCTGAGGAAGTGTATCTGAATGTTACTTATCCACGTGTGTGTGTATGTGCATCTTTTTAACCCTTTGAACACTGCATAGGTCCGTATGACCAACGTCGTAACCATTTGTGCTCGTTACTGTTTACATAATACTAGGCCCGGTATGGCCAGGTGCGTTAAGACGTTCGACTCGTAATCTGAGGGTCGCGGGTTTGAATCACCGTCGCACCAAACATGCTCGCCCTTTCAGCCGTGGGTACGTTATAATATGATGGTCAATCCCACTATTGGTTGGTAAAATAGTAGCCCAAGAGTTGGCAGTGGGTGGTGATGACTAGCTGCCTTCCCTCTAATCTTACACTGCTAAATTAGGGACGGCTAGCGCAGATAGCCCTCGTGTAGCTTTGCGCGAAATTCAAAAACAAACAAACAAAATACTAATTTATAATATATTAAGTGAAAGTCACAAAATTTGGTAGATGTTAGTAAACATCACAAGGCTTTTGCACACTAAAACCAGATTTTATGATGAAGTATATTTAATACTTTAATAGGTAGCTCTGAAAGGGTTAGTGAGACAAGCTAGAGAAAAAAACGCATAGAAAAGAAGTGGTTTATTATATTTCAAATAGAAATCACAGACAAAAAGGCAAGGACATGGGTGCGTGCGATTCATTTTAATGAGGCAAATTACGAAAAAGTACAGAGAAGATAAATGGTTCCTTACATAACAACTTATAATATATTTATAGAGAGAGAGAGAGAAAAAAAGCCAATGCGTCTTAGTAACAATACGTTCGAACAGTGGTTTTTTATGTCATGTTGTTTGGAAAAAAATATAGAAGTTATACTTTTTGGGTTAAACTTGGGTCAGAATACACACAATGATACAGTGAACTAGAATACATCAACCTAATAACCCGAGCAAAGCCGGGTACTTACGCTAGTATGAAATACAGAAATGAAACTGCAAAATTACAAAAAAAAATTCAAACTTTCACATGATTTAAGGTTACTAGAAAGCAGATCAATATTAAAGAGTACAATTAAGAATGTGTATAGTTATCATATCTAAAACGTCAAGGAGACACATATGTTACATGAAATTTTATTCACTTTTTTACTTCCTGTCGTGAAAACTATTAAAGAAATCTTACTGTATGAAAGATATCAAGAGCGAAGGGCAAAAACGGCTTCAACTTTTTTTATTGCTTCTGGGGTTTTTTGGGTGTTATCTTTCCAGTATTTATCTGTTTATTCGTCATTAAACACTACATAACATTTTGGTAAAATACAAATAATGTAAACAATATTTTAATTAATTTGTTTCCATTCGAAACTTTAATGATCAGGCTTTACAATGTTGTATGTGACGAATGTTGAATTTTAGCAAAATCTGCAAAGAAAATATATGAATTGAAGTTTGGTGATTGCATAAGTATTAAACCTCTAAATCAATACTTGTTAGAAACGCCTGATATGGCAATTACTGCTGTGAATTTTTTTGGATAGGTTTCTACAAGCTTTGCACAATACAATGGTGTACTTTTTGCCCATTCCTTTTGGCAAAATTGTTTCAATGCTGAAAAGTTCGTTGAGGATCGTTTATGGACTGCAATCTTCATGTCTCGCCATAAATTTGTTATTAGATTCAAGGCAGGATTGACTGGACTACTCCAGGATATCTACTTTCTTCTTCTGAAACCACTCCAACGTGGCTTTGGCATAGCGCTTCCGGCCATTGTCTTCCAGAAATGTGAATCTATCTTCTCCTTAGCTTACCAGTTGCCGTTGATGAGACGCATTCCTATAACATGTCGCTGTTACCATCTTGCTTAACAGTTGGGATGGTGTAGACGACTGGTTTATGTTCTCTGTTGGGCCTACGCCAGACATAATGCTTTGAATTTAGACCAAAGATCTTAGTTTGTGTTTCGTTTGACCACAATATCTCATACCATATGTTTGCACTATGATTTAAATGCTTTGACGCAAACTTCATACGTGATTTATGAATTTTGTCTGTAATGGATTCTTTCTCGCCGCACGACTATACATGCTAGTTTTGTGTAGGAACCAGGATATTGTCGATGTATGAACACTGACTCCCACCTCACACATGGAACTTTGCAAATCTTTTAAAGTCACTGTTGACGTTACAGTGGCATCCCTTACCAGTTTTCTACTTGCCCAGCTGTTTGGTTTGGAGGGCAGCCTTACCTGAACAGTGAGTGGGTTGTATGAAGCACGTTCCACTTCTTCATGATGGACTTCGCCGTACCCAAAGGGATAATCAACAACTTTAAAATTTCTTGTAACATTCTCTACCATTTTATCTCTAACTTGTTTGGAAAGCTGCTTGGTCTTGGATTGTCATATCACTATGTCAGTTGTGAGTAAATGCTACTCTGAAGTCAAGTTAAACCACTTTTTTTACACAGAGGCGAGACCTTTACATTAATTTTTTTTACTTTTAAAACTAATATTTTGCATTTGAACTGATTTAGGGTTACCGTAGCAAAGGAGTTGACTACAATCGAAAATATTCTTTCTTTAAAAATTAACTTACTTGTATAATACAGCGTCCTTTTAGCTTTCTCATTTGGTGCAAAATTCTATATATTCCAAATATAGAGTCCCATTTAAAAGTTTCATGATTGCAAGCTTGTACGACAACAAAATGTGAAAAACTGTGCAGAGGGATGAATACTTTTTCAAGGCTCTATAATAGTTGTCCAGATATATGGAGAGAGTAGAGGCATTTTTTTAGGGATATGTGCTTTGTTTCTCTATGCGTTCCTGTAGTCTACTCTTTCATCGGTGATCCCCGAATTTCAATTTTATGGTTTAATTTGTCGATTGTAAAACGTACTGTAAAATGAAAGCATAAACACAAATGTGTTTGGAATTAACTTAAGTCGTAATTGTATTTCAGACGAGCTGTACAATTTTTACTTATTCCTGAATGACGTAGGAAATATGTAGGCGTAAGTTTTTAGTCTCATTTTTTTATTGTTATGCAGATCTTAACACCAGTTTATGTATTATTCTGATATACTCAAGATATTTAACAAACAAAAACAACTTAAAATTGCTATTTGCGACTGGCGTGTAGCACAGAAAAATAAATATACATTGAGAGTAAATCCATGTGGACGATATAGAAATCTGGGATTGTTATAACTATTAGATGTGTCCATGTGAGAGGTTTATGAAAGCTGTTTTGTTTGTTTTTATCTGGTATATTCCAGTGGCAATATAAAGATGGGAAGGTACCTGAGAATAAAAAGTATTCATGTCTATCAAGCTTGATTATTTAGATAAAATGTTATTTGGTATTTTAGTTTGTTTTTATCAAAAGCGATAAAAACTTCTCACTTTAAGTGTTTATCTTTAAAGTATGTATAGATAATGTGTAAAAGAAATCCCTGCACCTATTGACGGGACATTAAAATGAAATGCAATTTTTAAAATAACGGTTTACCTTTTACGAATATAAATAGCGTTTTTGTTATCATCCAAATTATATCCATAATGATTGAAATACATAGATTGTATGTACCTAATGAAAGACGAAATGGAAAAATCTCATCAAACCCTTTAGTGGCCACACCGACTGAGTGTTCTACATTCAGCCACCAACGGAATTATGAAATATGTGCGTCTTAAAAGAAAAATCACTTCTTTTCGACACATCCCGACTCATTTCTAGTTTATTAAATCATATATGGCAGGTCCAAAAAACCTAGGAGAAGTAGGAGAAAAAAACATGTCTCAAATTACATTAGGATGATTAAATAATAATAATTTATTTTAACCCATTATTATAATCTGCAAAACATATAGTACTGAAAGTGGTAAACAAATGTCTTTGTTTTTAGAAAACAAACAAACAAACCCTGACCCCCTTGTACTCCATCACTACTCCAGTAATGCTATTCCTTCACACTCTGCATGTTTTGAGTCTTGAAAAATGTGCTTTTCAGTCCGAACCGAAAATCTTCAAGTAATTAAAAAATATTTAAGTGAAGGTGTATTAAACAAATCAGGCTAATCAGTACATCAGTTTGATAAGAATTATTGTATACAGAACAGATGTTGTACGCCTGGATTATTTTATATTAAAAAGTGGTAAACACCTGGATTATTGTGCTCTGAAACTAGTCTTAACATCTGAGGCTTAGTTCATTTATGTATTAAACAAATCGTATACATTGAGCGCTGATTTGGAGGAAGGCTAATTCTGTCCCTCAACATGCCCATTTGAATACTTTCGGTTGTGAATTTTCAGTCTTTTATATAAGAACAAAATAAGAAGAAAATAAAAAAAAGGTGGAAAGTAAAGCTATTATTTGTTCGTGTCTGTTCATGAATTTTCAACCAGTATGCAAATCTGTTTTATTCCTGTAGACGTGTTGGTGAATTCGACATCCGTAACTAAATTATAGCCATCTCAATAACTGCTGCAGACACCTCAAAATATATATAATGATGAAGGAAATGCTTCCGGAGTAATTCCCATTTCTGCAAGGAGCAGGTTCTTTGTAAAACAGTTTAATCTACTTTCGGTATTGTCAGAACAAAATGAAATATACTCTCGAAATCAAGACTCAAAAACAGCATCTCAAAACTAAAAAAAATTGAACTATTTTTTTAATTGTGTTGAGCATAATTATATACTTATAACAGTTTATTAAAACATGACCATATGTTACCAAAGTTGAACGCATATTGTTAATCAATAGATCTTTGTTTGATATTACAGTCTTGGGACAAACCATTTTTAATACGCGCTACTTAAAGAATCTGATTAGCTTAACGTTGTATATAAGGAGACACAGTTAAATTAGGCTAAGCCTACTTAGTTGTAAATTCATACTTACAAAGCTTAAGTCGAACTGTGGGCCTTTTTCATGCAGAAATAAAAAAAAACACGACGAGGTGATCTTTGGAAACATTGTTAATAGTTCGTAAATGCTGAAAATCGTTTCAGCTCAGTGAAGCTACGCCTGCTTTAAAAGAAATGCACCTATCGTTCGTTCATTCATTCTCTCAACGTAATGACAAATCTGTGCTAAACCGGCTACACTAGAGTTATTTTGTACTAAATAGATGAATTACACGTGAGCTATTCTGTACTAAATTGATCAGCTACACTAGAGTTATTTTGTACTAAATAGATGAATTACACGGGAGCTATTCTGTACTAAATTGATCAGCTACACTAGAGTTATTCTGTACTAAATCGGCTACACGAGAGTTATTCTGTATTAAATATATCAGCTACACGAGAGTTATTCTGTACTAAATATATCAGCTACACGAGAGTTATTCTATACTAAATAGATCGGCTACACTAGAGTTATTCTGTACTAAATAGATCGGCCACACTAGAGTTATTCTGTACTAAATAGATCGGTTACACTAGAGTTATTCTGTACTAAATAGATCGGTTACACTAGAGTTATTCTGTACTAAATAGATCGGCTACACTAGAGTTATTCTGTACTAAATAGATCGGCGACACTAGAGTTATTCTGTACTAAATAGATCGGCTACACTAGAGTTATTCTGTACTAAATAGATCGGCTACACTAGAATTATTCTGTACTAAATAGATCGGCTACATTAGAGTTATTCTGTACTAAATCCGCTACACTAGTTATTGTGTACTGTTGTTCATTTACCAAATTTAGTTCCAGCAGGGCTGTTCGGTTCTAAACAGATAACATGTTGTATGAAATGGGTCATGTTTACTTCTAGCCGTTTCGTGCTAAGTAAACACGGATCTTTTAAAGAAATTTTATGATAACTGACCCTTGTTCATGAAACAATGTAAAGTTCTAAATGCGTAAATGAGTTATATATGTCTGTGAAGTATGCCATGCAAAGGCATTACATGTTTCACAAGTTTATATAACTGCGTGTGTTAACGTATTCAACCAAAAAATCATACAGAAATATTCATTTCTTGTTTGAATTAATTGCATTTAGAAATTACCGACTTCTACTCAGGTCTGACAGTGAAAGTTCCATTTTCATGGTTATCGTTACAGTGGAAAAAAACAACTAATTTACTACAGGCGAAGTGAGTATACTTCGAACTAACACCAAGATTTAACACGTAGTTATTATGACACATATATATTTGTCTAATTTTTACGTGTGTGCACTATTGTCATTTGTGGAAAAAAGTCAGTCCATCTTCAGCTCCATAACAAATTCGTTAGGTACAACTATTCTCTAACAAGCAGGCTCGTGTGAAAAAACGACGTTTTTACCCATCAAACCGTGTTACAGAATTATAGTGAAAATCGAAACCTAGTTAAAAGCGTGGCTTAATCTAGGATGAGATTGGCTAGATGGGCAAATCTCTTGAAAGCTACTGAACCGTAATAAGTCCTATTACAAGCCTCCACTCTTCTCTCACTGGTTTACTTTCTTTTATTTCCATTGAGCCTTATTGCTAAAATATCCTCGTCTGTCACTGACCTACTCTTAAGATATGTTTCACCTCTTGGAATCATTGACCATGAATTCCATCAGCTGATTCAGCCATGACATATTTTCTAAAATTATCCTAATATGAAGCTCCAGACACAGAACAAGCGTTAAGTGTTGCTAATTTCACAGTGGTTGACTGTTCGACAATGTAAATGCTTGCTTCGAACGTAGACATTCGGAAATGAATCGGCACGTGTGATCCACTCAAAAGGCTAACCACAACCAGACAAAGTAGGAACTCCCAGAGGGATGAGAAAGAAGATAGAGACAGTTGTAAAACATGCTATGAGTCATATTTGCTCAATTGTCTACTGAGAACTGAGGACGTTCTGGTTTCGAGAAAGAATGAAATTTCTGTTGATATTCCACTCCATCGCTTCCTGATAAACGAGTTGTGTCCGATATTGATCGCGTCTGTCTTTTGTCCGTAACGCACAAATATGTTGTATTCCAATAGACAACCGTCTGCTGCTACACTTGTGCCAATTGAGTGATGTACCTTCATTAATTGACCAACAAGGGAAACGCATCAGCAGAATTTCTGTAACACATATCAGATAAGACGTATCACGTATTTATTTATTTATTCATCTATCTACATACTTTTCTTTCAGTGAAAGTTATTTTGTGCGTTTCCAAGAACTCTTACAGGTATCTTTACTTTCCCTAAAGAAACTAGCACCCAAATAACTGTAGGTAATGAATTATTCTTAATGTAATATTACTACCTGAAACTGCCATTCTGGAAGCTAAACCAGAAATCATATGGGTTTCCAACTAAATACACAAAATACTTGGAACAACGTGATTTTAAACTTGCTGAAAATAAAAATGTCCCAAACTAAACAGTTAATTTATAAACAACAAAATTAATATTTAGTTTAAATTGATTTATTTAGTTCTATTGATATCTTTCACTTCTCCAGGTAATGGTTGAAAATCAAAACTATCTTTCTTTACCTGCTTGTCTTTAGGTTTCTTCTTCTTTTCACTGATGTTAATGAGCTTCATTATCTGCAAAATGTACTTCTTCGGTTTCTTTTTACCTCTTGGAAAAACAATCAAAATATTTTCCTTACAAAAAAAATTACTTATTTTAGTCACGTTTTGGCATCTTATCCAGTTTTGTATTTTTACAATTAAAGAAAAATTTAATGCTAAAGGAAAATTTGTAGGAAAGTATCAAGAAGGAATGACTTTTTAACATCGTTCGCTGTGCCTCATCAAATGTTGTTTTATTTATTTTGTGTTTTGTGAAACTCGTAAGTCGCCCTGTTTCTTCTATTTCTTAATTATATAAATTTTATTCTTTGTTCCGCTAGATATTTACAGAAATGTCTTTGCGAAACAGCTTTCTAGAAACAAAACCTTTGTTATTAGTGTTTTTCTTCTTCTGTTGTCCTTGTATTCTAAATCAGAAAAGAGCACCGTTATAGAAACAGATTATGTTGACCACCAACTTACTTGTATGACCATCCATCCTGTTGCGGGAAACAATGTTTTGTAAAGATGACACGTAGAGAAGTACCAGATATTGTGTGTGGTATTTCTTTAGTGTTCTGCTGTTCGTTTTTGTAGTTCTGCCTTTTCTTAAACCATCAGACGTAAAGCTCCATTTACTTGACACAAAAGAAAGTCTGTTATTCGGGGTAATTAGAATCTTTCTATTATATTTTTATGCTGACTCGGAAACCTAGAAAGTAAGTTTCTAACTCATTTTAGCTTAATTTTCTTATGTGAAAATACTTTGAAGATATCAAGTAAGAGCACATTTTTTTATCCTTTGCAGAATATTAATTCTAAAACGTAAAAATCAATTATAATGACTAATATATGTATAAGTCGTAGACTACTATAAGAAATTAAGAAAATGTTGGTTATCCCAATATCACATTATGTTATCTATGGAAATGGCTAAAACTAGCGACCTACGTAGGTAATTTAATTTCACTAAACAGTAGTAATACTAGGACCAATAAAAAAACATAAAGAAAAGAAGCATTAATGTTGAATGTGGTTTAGTGTGTATTTCTTTCTTTTGTCGTATGAATAAAATAATCCTAAGTTACTGCTTCATGTCGTTCAAAGTCAGTTTTTGGTGACTACCACTTAAAAGTGTTTGTTAAAGTTTTAAATAATTACTGTTCAAAAAGACCAGTAAAATGACGTTATTATTTCACAAATTTTTGGTTAGATTTAAAAAGACTCAAGTGATTTTGTTATTGTACAAAACATTCTGTAGGCATTGTCCTCGAGTATTATTGGTATAGTTAATTGTTTTAATGTATCGTGATTTTAGCACATCTAATCTGAATCTAATTGTACACAGTTTAACAGCTATAACTTTACATAATTTCAGACACACATTCAGGAGAACTTAGTTGATAATACTTACACAGCTTGTTAAATTAGTTAAGCTGGACTAGAAGGTGAGGTTAAGAAGATAAAACTTAATAAAATGCATCTGCTTTAGAGCAGTGCTTCCCAAACTGTGTGTCGTGGGAATTTTTACAATTATCAAGTAATATTTATTTAACAATGTAAATTTATTATCAGTTTAATAATTTCTTTTAATTTTATTTATATCCTACTGATACACAGCATAACAGCAGTTTCAGCCTGTCTTAATCAGGGTGTGCCGCTAGGCCTGCCATACGGAATGACTTATTTACATATGTCGCGAAACGTTTGGGACGTTAAAATTGTGTTGCAAGCTAAAAATGTTTGGGAAGCACTGCGATTCAGTGAAAGTGAATGTCTACGAGATGGAAACGTCACCGAGAAAGGAAACTGTCGGAAGCACTTGCAACTACATTATGCTGTTTTGTCTATGCAACGATTCACTGTACCAGATATTAATGTTTTGTAGTTATTAGCACTTCAGAATGAATGTAGTGTCGCACAGGAAATACATTCAGCTGTGACTATCCTGCATACGTTTATGTATAATTTTGGGTTATTAGATGGAGGCCCTCGGTGGGTCAATAATAAGGTTACGGACTTTCAACGCTAAAATCAGGTATTCGATTCCCCACAAAGTACGGTTAACCCGTTTTGTGGCTTTGCATTACGAAAACCACTCTAATAGAGGGTTGTGTTTTTCTGTTTATTTGTTTGATTTTGAACTTCGCGCAAAGTTACACGAAGGCTATCTGCTCTAGCCGTCCCTAATTTAGCAATGTAAGACGAGAGGGATTGTTTTTGTCTTTTTTAATTTCGCACAAAGCTACTCGAGGGCTATCTGTGCTAGTCGTCCCTAATTTAGCAGTGTAAGACTAGAGGGAAGGCAGCTAGTCATCACCACCCACCGCCAACTCTTGGGCTATTCTTTTACCGACGAATAATTGGATTGATCGTAACATTATAACGGCCTCACGGCTGAAAGAGAGAGCATGTTTAGTGCGACGAGGATTCGAACTCGCGATCCTTGGATTACGAGTCAAGCGCCTTAACCACCTGGCCATACCGGGCCCAGAGGGTTGTGAATAAAAATACTGAAAGTTAACTGAAATTGTGATCATTATAGTACAAGTAATTATCTCATTGCACGAAAACATTTAAAGTAGCTAAATATTTAAACTGGTCCACATTGACATACTTCATTCAGGCTCTTCTTTGTTTTTTCCCGCACTTTTTTATTTGACTTTGCAGTTGAAAGTGAGTTTACAGTCTATCATAAAAAATGAAAAATAAATAAGTTCATTAAACAAATGAAGTTCAGTGTCTTTGTTGTTGTTGTTTTAATGTAAGACTGGAATTAGTCTTAGCAGGTTGGTTTTGGTTTGATATAAAACTGGAATTAGTCTTAGCGGGTTGTTGTTGATTTAATATAAAACTGGAATTGGCTCTGCCAGGTTGTTAATTTGTCTTTTAAACAGTCACATTGGAATAACGTTTTCTAATAAATTTCCTTTATATTCCACTCAGGAAACTTTTTCCACTAAGTCTATTTGCACGTGGTCCAGTTACTTCACGTGGTAGTTTCTGATGTCTGAAAAATACATTTATTACATGCATAAATCTTGCAGAAAAACAGCAGCGAAAGAATTTAGAATTTTTATTTACTACTTTAGACTGTTGTAAAGCCTAATCTCAATGAGATAATGCATATTTAAGAATCTGCTGCTCAGCAGATTGGGAACGAAGATGCTGAGCTCACGTGATTTGAATGAAGTCATCAAACAGTCGACGAGAAACGTGTAACCCGCTGTCTTCGTCTGGCGTCTTGACAACTCCCGTTGGAGTTTTGTAAACGAAGAAAGCAATTGGCATACTATTATGAATTAGTAACAGTGACTATGTCAAGTTTCAGCCAGAGGGACAAGCACAGTGTTTTTAGTTGATCTATCTTGAAACTTTAATAATGGTTTCTAACCAGAGATGACGACTGACGGAGGCGAGAAGTGCTGTGATTAATAAATGTAATTTGTTTGTTTGTTTTTGAATTTCGCACAAAGCTACTCGAGGGCTATATGTGCTAGCCGTCCCTAATTTAGCAGTGTAAGACTAGAGGGAAGGCAGTTAGTCATCACTATCCACCGCCAACTCTTGGACTACTCTTTTACCAACGAATAGTGGGATTGACCGTCACATTATAACGCCCCCACGGCTGAAAGGGCGAGCATGTTTGGCGTGATGGGGATGCGAACCTGAGACCCTCAGATTACGAGTCGCACGCCTTAACACGCTTGGCCATGCTGGGCCTAATAAATGTAATACTAACTTCAGTTATATCTACATGAGGAAAGTCCATGGTTAGCTTTCATATTGTGCGCTCATTGACTTATAATAATGTCGAAGTGTTTGACCTCTTCCTTCGATACTCGACTCTCAATCTCCGTGACCGAATATGTTAGCTTTTTCAGCCGTGAGGGTTACAATGTGACGGTCAATTCCGCTATTCATAAAAGAGTAGTTCAATAGTTGGCGGTAGATGGTGTTAACTAGCTGTCTTTCCTCTGATTTGTCTCTTCTAAATTAGGGACGGCTAACGTAGATAGGTCATGTATAACTTTACGCGAAATTTAAACCCATAATACTCAGAGTATTAAAGTAATGGGATTTAGTGTGACCAAAGGACAATGTGTAAACCTTGTGTGTGTGTAATTATGTGAAACTTGATGATAATAACCCACAGTGTGGACAAGGCCTTGAAAGGTCAATGCGAAATGTTATTTACGGATGCTAAGAAAGTAAATCTAGCTTTGTGTAACCGTTCGAAGTATCACCGGAAAATAGTTATGTGGATTCAACAAAATCTTAGCAACCTGTACACAACATCATGAACGTAAAGCACGTGAAGACATGTTAAACTAGACGAAACTACAGTACCAAGAAGTATAAGTTTTAAACAACAAAAAGTACCAAAACTCATTATAGAAGGAAAACAAACATGAATTATGAAACATCTTATGCAACGAGAGAAATAAACGAGCAAAAAAACTCACTGTTGAGGGGGGGAAGAAGTCGAAGTTGTACCTGACCCTCTCAGGTCTAACAAAATTGGACCTTAAAATCCTATATAAGGAATGATTGATTCAAAAATACAGTGACCACTATCTTCTATTATTTCTGTTATTCATTTTTCCGTAGTCGGATGATACACGACACAGTGAGTAACATTCGAATATTAACTTAAGGTAGATTTACAACAAAAGTTATTCAGTGGGATTGTCCGGAAGTTCCAGCTAAATGTGTTCATAGTGGAGAAATTGGAGCTAGCTTCCAGTCAGAGAAAAGTAGCAAGGTTTTCTAATGAGAGTTTTTTATGCACATGCATTATTGTAAAATGAATCTCTTCCGGACATATTTGCGTATTTAACATTTCTGTTTTCCCAGCCAATGTACGAAGGAATTGCGAGAAAAACAGATTTGTTAAGTGAACAAGAAAAAACATTGATTGTACTCTGTTAGTTTGTTTTGAACGTTTTCCGTATAACAAATAATATTAACAGAAAGTCTAAAGTTTCAAGGGGCAAGACTGCTGTAATATAGTGTGTGTGTGAGAGAAGTGTAAATTGATAATGTAATATAAACAGACGCGTTAGTTATAATAGTGCTTGAATATTTGTCATAACATTCCGTTTTTAATGCCTATTTTCATAGTGGCTATTTGGTAAGTTATTTTTAACGCTGTTTTCATCACTTAGATATGATAGCATTCTGTTTTTAGTGGTGACCATACAACTAAAGGAAATTCTAGTCTCCCTCTCAACTGAAAAACAAGCAGTATTACACAGTGACTGCGTGGAATTGTGTCGTTTAAGATTTATTTACGAAATTACTGGCACTTGGCAAAATTGTGACGTTGGTGTTGATAACTTACCTTAAATACATAACACACGCAACAACATAGGTTTCTACGTTACACAAGCATTTTAGTAGCTATTTCGAGCGTTTGTTTTTATTAAAACGCGTTATTAACGACGGAAAATGTTTATTCTAGACCCGACATACATAAAATTAGAATTATTAATAACGTTTAAATTCTATGTACAAAAAGCTTCCAAACACAAACGTATCAGCGATGGGGTTGTTCATGTTGCAAAATTTGTTAACATCGTTTACGTATAGAATGTTTAACACACTAGTGACAATACTGCTCACGAAATGCATAATGAATAAGTTAGATTAACATGTTACTAGCTTTATCATTACACTTGTAACTTAGTTGTTATCAAGTTAAAACATTGACAGTATCGTTTTTATGATCAATAATGGCGTTTCTCCTGCATTGAAAAATAATTATAGATAATAGCAGGGTCTGGCAAACGTTGGTAACCGTAAAGATAATGAGAAAAGGGCGACAGACCCAAATATCTCATTACACAATAAACATGGATAGATCGTCGTCCTGAGACAGATGTAAGGACGATACCCTAGAGCAATATGTTATGTGACAGTTTTATCTGAAAATCTATTGATACTCTCGCTTTTCGTCCAACAGATGTTTTCCAGTGAACAAGACTGATAGTTTCCCCAGTTTGAATTTCTTGAAAATCGTTTGGGATTCAGGTCATTGAGTAGATTTATTTGCCGAGGTGGAGTGTAGAACACGCATCATTTATTTCATTGTTACTGACATTAAATACAAACCTCAAAAGCATAAAGTAAACGCACAGAGACGGACGTAGCCTCAACTACTTGGCACTTAACTGAAAAAATGTGTTCACTCGCCAATTTAAATAGATCTCTCAGTTTGACCTTTGACCAACACTAAATATTAGAAATATTTATTTCTAAATTAACATATGTTTTTATTAGTTTTTAACTGAGCAAAAAAGTTTGTTTATAACGTTTCGCCAGGTTTACCCGTCATCATCACATGAGATGTAAGGTGCTAGCCGCAAATAACAGTGCATTCAATTAGAAAATACGGTGAGTGTTCTGTACTTGATAACTTGACGGATTTTTAAGGTGCGTCAAAAATAAACGGATTGGACAAATTTAAGTGATTGTGAAAACAGTCTTTATTGAGACACAATATAAAAAAACAGTACGCATACTTGCGTAGACAAGTGTACGATTACCTGTACCATATCCGTAATTACCTCGCCAGCTTTCCGTTTCTTACCAAGACGTCAAGTAGGACTAAACAAAGAAAGCGCACCTGGAATTCAAACATCACTTCGCTTTCTTTGTCCAGTGAAAGCGTGACCTCTGTTCCCTGACAACATTGACCAGCTATAAGTTTTAGTTGACGTCACAGTTCGGCCATCAGAGGATATTTCAGTTTTAACTAGCTCAACCCGGGTTCAAGATACATCAATAAAATATCATTCTAAACAGAAGATGTCATATAACAAAAGAAGAATCTCCCGCTGATACAACGGTAAGTCTACGGATTTACAACGCTAAAATCAGGGGTTCGATTTCCCTTGGTGGACTCAGCAGATAGCCCGATGTGGCTTTGCTATAAGGAATCACTAACAAACAAAAGAAGTGAGGAATGAAATGACAGAACAAGATAACGTTAGACACCCTTTACTACATATTGCTGCCATGACAATGCGAAAACCAATTATCTGATAATTTGGTATAGCTATATGTTACAATAGAAAGCACAAGGATACTTAGTATGTTTACATACCAAATATCATATACACATACAAATACGTGTGTATATCTTTCAACAAGTAATGATTACTAATAATGCATCAGCGTTCCTGTACTTTCCAACTGTTTTATACAATTACGTTTTGTATAATATTTTAGTTTTGTTGAAAAGAGGGAAAATGAATAACTGAGAACAAATATACTTGAAAAAATAAAAATTCGGTTACAAAACAAACATCCAAGTGTATATTAACAATAAAATGTTGAGCTTAGTATTGTAGTCATCTTGGTATTCATGTCCAAACATCGTACTGGAAGCTGGAATACTAGCTTAAAGGATAGTTTTGCTGTTTCACCCATTAATACATAGTAACCTATCATTATAATTGTAAGCAACCACCTTCGCACTTCTTATGACTGCCTAGGAATGTTGAATATTAGCAATAAAGCACCTTTTGATATGCTGTAGAAATAAAATCAATGTTATTTTATTTTAAAGCTGACGTGTTGGACAAATTAATAAACATTATAGATGCTTTGGGTTAGATTTTAGGTAATTTTAACAAAACGTTTTTGATGTAAAATCTAATTGAAATTTCGTCAGATTTTGTGTAATTTGTAAAATGTAAGAAAAAACATGTGACAAACAACTATTTTGTGCCATACATTCATAACTTTAGAACAATTTAACTAGCAATTCCAAAAATAATTTTTCCCTAATTCGTTACTTTGTCGTGTAACGAATTTACTAATATGTATTTATTTTAATGTTTGTTCCAGTTACATATATATTTAGAAATACATGTAATTTATATTATTAAATGTGTACTGCGCAACTCCCGCCTGATTTCTAAATGTTTAGAAGATTCTCGAGCTTTAGAATCAACAATGTATTAGGTGTGTATGTAATACTAGTGACTGACAGTAATGTTGCCAAGTGAAATTTGAGAAAGTTTACTAAAAAAGTTTATAAATCGACGCCAAGAGTCAGTTATAGAATATTGTTTGTTCGTTACAATTAGCCTCTGAAGATATAACTGTTATAAAAGCTTAATAATAAGTCTACAGATATTTGACCAGGAACGTTTGTAGATGTTGAACATTACGAACCTTCAACTTCAGAAAGTTATTATCGTTGGGAAAAAAAACAACAACTTGTATGTGCTTCAAGCCCCCAAAAAAGTGTACAGTGTATCAATACAGAATTAATTAGCTTTCCGTGAACGTTGGTAAAAGATTCCTTTCCCGACAAGATAGAAATTTGGTATTGTTTGTAAGTTTGTGAAACTCTCGTATATAAAGCATTATTTGTAATAACCGTTATTATAAATTGTATTGTTGTTTGTATATTAAAATATATTTGTGTTAAGAAAGAAAATTGTGTTTATCAATCTTGTTGTCAAATATTATATATTTGATACATATTGACATTCAATTAACTTCTAAATTCAAATTTCCGGTTATTTGAAACCGTAATACGTAAAGTATAACAGTAAATCGAAGATTCGTTCGAGATGAATTATATGTAACTGTCAAACTTATTGTAAGATCATTTTTCGTTAAGCGTTTTTCAGACGACGGATGAATTTATAGATAATTTGATGACAGCAACAAGTTTCTTTTGTTATGTCACAGGCCTGGCATGGCCTAACGCGTATGGCGTGCGACTCGTAATCCGAGGGTCGCGGGTTCGCGCCCGCATCGCGCCAAACATGCTCGCCCTCCCAGCCGTGGGTACGTTATAATGTGACGATCAATCCCACTATTCGTTGGTAAAAGAGTAGCCCAAGAGTTGGGGGTGGGTGGTGATGACTAGCTGCCTTCCCTCTAGTCTTACACTACTAAATTAGGGACGGCTAGCACAGATAGCCCTCGAGTAGCTTTGTGCGAAATTCCAAAAAAGAACAAAAAAACCAAAAACAAGTTATGTCATTTGTTTTTTTAGTTATCGTATTTCAGTTCAAGATTCCCTAACTAGACTCTAGCTGTGCGTATCCTTAGCAAGCGCATCGCCCTAAGACCTAAGCATTGTGAAAATCAGGTCACATAATCCATTAAGAGGTTTAAGGGGACTTGTTTACCCATTTTAATTTTCATAAACATGTTACTTTAAGTAAATAAACATTACGTGTTTCGTTACATTCTTGCAAGAGGTAAACAACAACAATAATCACATTTCAATTTTAAATGTTAGTTTTAACTCATCAGTAGGAGGCTTATTTTGTTCGTGCTTAGTCCCGCCTCTTTATGTCCAGAACGATTAGCCTCGAGTGTGTTACATCATCTAAAAGTGAATGAAGCATGAAACTACCTACGAAGGCAGATAAAATCTTTCACTGACCTGCGACGTAACTTATAGTATCTGATTGATTGGTAGCTTCTCTGTCTAGTCGACTAATCTTTTGGGGAATCTTGTTTGAGCTTTGTTTCATACTTCAGATAAATTGCAAGCTTTTTTTGTGTTTTTGTTCGTTGCTGCTAGATTCAGCTAGAGAGGTGTAAGTGGTTAGGCTTTGTTTATTCGTTCTCAGTCACGGTTGTTACTCGTTTGTTTACTTACTCTCTTCGTACTTTTCCATCACTCGTGGTTTACGAATATTTGACAGAAACGTGAAAAGTTAATTGTTAAATTTAGCATTTGTTTAAAACTTACGGAACTTAAGTTTTCTTAAGAATTCTTAAATAACATGTTTCATTCTTACATTGTTACGAAAGTTGAAGATGAGTGACCTATTTTATATAGGATAACTTGTTTCCGTTGGTTAGTAGCAACCTACTTGCAAACTGTACCCCTTGGAACTTGACCATAAAAATCAGTTCACCTGGTTGAATAAAATATTCTTCTACAAAGTAACTTGACAGTTCATTAACCTAAAAAAAAGTTATTAATTTTGAAAAATTGTACAGAATAAATTAATGTATTTCTTGCGTATTTTATGTCCCTGAAAAAAATAAATCTTATGAAAAAAAATTTTATTCAACTTCATTGTCGGGAATATTTTAATGAATTTTAGCATACGAAAAACAAACTAAACGATAAGTGATAGGAGAAATCTTTCTCTCCCTACATGGTTTTTCATCCATTTATTTTCTTTCGAACATACCTTTCGTTGTCATCTGAGCTACTGTAGTTTCTCGGTGTATGTATGTTTTCCTTGTGGGTGCGAAACGCTATATTTAACCTGAACGAGAATCGAAAAAGTGTGCGTGAAACGAACCTACAATTGTATGATTGATCTTGCATGTAATGTTTCGTCTGATAAATCTCGGAAGAAACGCAAATTCATTTTCGCATCTCTATATCAAGAATGAAAGTAGGAAGGTTCTCTGTGTGAAGTGTAATGCACATTGATTTCACCGGTAGGTAAAAGGAGATGTGCAGTTGTTTCAAAGTATCGGATACAACTTGCTCGTGACCATGCATGTTTGGGTGAGCTGACTTTGATTGGTCACAGTTGGTAGTGAGGGGGTGGTTGGTGGTCATAGAAGCAATATTTTGAGAGGGTCGGTGAGGGAAGAAGTAAATAGTGTGTCTTCGTGGTTTTGTCAGGAACTAAAGTTGCCTCGGCAGAAAATGGTTTATCACTGTGCGCTTACTTTCAACCAGGGATTTGCATTAAACGTAATGTTATTACTTAACGTTGGGCGTGTACATATGTTTCTGTTGTTTTCTGCCACCATCATCGTTCTTGTTTTGAGTGATATCGTCAGTTGCAAAAAAGGAATTTGTGTATCATCAGGAATGCATACTAAAATATATCTAATATTTACTTGTTGTTTTTAGAGATAAAATTAGTGATGCGGTTTTGTTTTCGTGTTGTATGATTGAATTATAGGTTAATATGTTTTAATATCCGCAGATCATTCGTCCACATTCCGAATTATCATAAATCAGATCAAAACAGAAATCATTATAACACAAAATAGCATATACATTACACGTACAAGTCTAATTTCCAAGAATCCAAGATAATTATTATTAGTAGTAGTAGTAGCGGTTTCGGAATTGAGATTCATAGAACGAGACTAAACAGAAATAAACTTGTTTCGAAGCCTTATCGTACGTGAAGGCTGAGCAACCGCTTAGTGTCTGTCGTACATCTCAATCGCATTATACGACAACCGCCTGAATTTTTTTGTCACTCTAACCCTCGAGATACAGACATTTTTCTGCACTGTTCACTACGACGAGAATCAAATGTTTCATCATGTGAATAAATGTATGTTTTGCCTATTACAAGACTTGGAGGCCCAGCGTAGCCAGGTGGGTCGAGGCACTCGACTCGTAATCCGAGGGTCGCGGATTCGAATCCCCGTTGCATCGAACATGCTCGTCCTTTCAGCCGTGGAAGCGTTATAATGTGACCATCAATCCCACTATTCGTTGGTAAAAGAGTAGCCCAAGAGTTAGCGGTGGGTGATGATGACCAGCTGCCTTCCCTCTAGTCTTACACTGTGAAATTAGGGACGGCTAGCGCAGGTCACCATCGCGTAGCTTTGCGCGAAATTCCAAAAAAAAAGACTCTGAAAGAAAACTTATAAACAGTTAATGTGAAATCACTGGTATAAGTGAGTAAAACAAAAATGGAACCTCAACGATATCACTGGTGTTATATGATTAAAAAAATTCTTAAATGATATCAGAGGCCCTGTAGCAATCAGTCACGAACCCTCAAGCAATATGGGTTTAAAACATTAATTTAAAAGCCAATAGAGTTCAAATTCCATTGGTAATTCTCTGGTTACAAATGTCATTTCTCTGTTTCGACTTCCTTTCGATACTTGGCCACATAGTTGTAGGTATTCGTCGTGTGTTATTAAATCAATGAAAATGTTGATACATTTGGAAAATGTGATATTAGGTATTTTCTAGTGTTTATTTGACTCGAGTTTCTTAAGAAAAGGATCTGGTGTACGGTGTACGTTCAACACCATTGTTATTACTTATTTGTGAACAGGTTGTGGATTGTTGTTCTCATTGCTTTCAGTGAATATCGATCGGGTAAGCCAGTTTAAACCTAGGTTTTGAAAGGTAAAGCCAGCAGCACATAATAATTCATACTGTAACCAGCCGGAATATCATTTGTGTGTATAGTGTTTTTACTTATCTTTTACTTACCACGTAAGAAGACAAAACTACAAAAACTCTGTTGGTTGAAATTAAATACAAATATATATATTTAGTTCAGCAACTTAATGTAATTATGTTAGCTTAAGCCAAAGTAGGTATAATTTTTTTTAAAATTTAAATAACTTGAATTTTGTAGATTTGACTTTCTTGTGTCAACACTTTTGGGAGAATTAAAATTTCATTTATTATATTACTAAAACCAGCTAGGGGACATAGATATTATCCATAATTACCTCTATAAAATATAAAATTGGTGTATTATATTGATACTTGTTTGTTTCCTTTTTATTAGCTGTATTTTTGTGCGTCAGTAACACCAAGCGTGGGACACGCGTAAGCACGATTCGATTATATTACTCTCCAGGATATCTACCAAGCTACTCTCAAACGTAAGTATAAATGCAAATTGTTCGTTTTATATATGTATATATACTAGTTACATTTTCATTACAACAAAGGAATCATTGAGACCCCAGACGGAAGAGTTCTATGGAAGAATTAGGGTGATAAAGTTCGTACTTTTTCTGTTTCTTTACTCTTCACTGAAACTGTCTCTTACTTAGAAAAATTCCTTGAAACACTGAAATTTTCATTCAGTTCACAAAAACATGTAGCGGTCTATAGGTACAATAAGGTTCAGTTTTGCTCAGTAAACACTGTGAAATAGTTATTGGTAACATTCATACATCTTAAACGCGCGAATTTTAAGGCCGCCATTTTGTTTGGTCACGATCTGTATTATTAAATACTACAACATTTAATGATAGGATCTGAAGAAATATAGCATTGATATTACTAATTTACGCTTCTGAAGGAATCTCTAGATGAGCCGTTTAAGACACTCATGAAGTTAAATTTATTATTTGTTTTAGCACTTCTTTCCACTGTGGTATATTGGTTTCGAGAAATTCCACGTGTAATCTGTAATATACTTCTACCACCATAAAACTAATCATGCTCTTTCAATTTGTCCTTGTCCACAATTACTGATGGTGGGTAGAATTCCCTGAAACCGGTACCGCACAAGACAAGTGGTGAATCAAATTCAAATTTTTCCTATTCCTTTTAGTTCTAATTATGTCCGCTTGTTATAAACATTTATAAACTAGAAGCTCATTAGATCTATTTTCTTCTCTTCTCGAATACAGACGTCTTACCACAAAAGCTTTACAACCCAATTCATTCACTGTTCACTACTCCCAGTAACTTAATAAATATCCCTAAAGTACGAAGCGTGATACTTCATGAGAAGGGAGGGTGACATTTACCACCATCATCCCCTTCTGTGATATATTTTCTGTGTACAATAAAGTAGTGTTATAGTAAGCAATGCTACATAGTCTTGTGTTCAAATATTGGCACTTGGTTCAATCATTCATTTTTCCATTAATCCTTCCAAGAGTTTTCACCATAAAATTTTGATAAACAAGTTTTTGCTAATCCTTTTTGATTCAGAGCAAGCTTACTAACTCATTTGTTTCATTCAGCTAAGCATGGCTGAAATGTTTTTTATAACTACTTAATTAAGTATACACCAAAAAATCTTATTCCTAGATTTTCTTCAATCGAATTTTGATAGTTATTAAAACTAGCTGATGCACGTTATTTTTGATTAAAGAATCTTTAATGTACGTTTTCATTACAATGTCTGTCGTGTGCCTTGTTGCTATGATATTTGGCATTAGGCTTAGGTCTGCGAGCTCTGTCATGTCGTACTTGTTAGGAATGTATATGTGGAACGTGAAAAGTAGAAACTTTGTTCTTCTATCGTGAGTGACGTTTGTATCTTGTTTTATCTCAGGCGTGTAACAAGTCCGTTCCGTTTTATATTACGATTAATCCCGGACAAGTCTTCGATTTATTATTACGTATTACGTATTACGATTTCAAACAGTTGCAAATTTTAATTTTAATTTTGATATTTATCAAATTTATGATATTTGCTGACAAGAGTGATATACACAGCTTTCTTTCATAACACAAATATAGTTTAATACACACACAAAAATCAATTTACAATAACAATTGTTACTAATAGTCATTACAAATTATGGTTTATGTACAAGAGTTTTATAAACTTACAAACAATACGAGTCTTATATCCAGTCTGGAACTGAATATTTTATCAACGCTCACCGAGAACCAATTAATTCTTTATTGGTACACCTGTACACTTCTTTTGACGGTTAGCTAGCTTTGAGCACCCATACATTTTTACCAACGACAACATCTAATTTCCTCGTAGAAATACAAACATGCAAATTTAATTCACTGAAGTTTGCTGTGTTCGAAATCTATAAAAGTTCTTGATCAAATTCCGTAGTTTTCCGAGTTAATAAGCAATCACAATTGTACCTTCCGAGGCTTATAGTTTATTGACTATAGCTAACCGATAAATAATAATTGTCTTTCGGTGCGATGCTTTATATAGTTTAAGGTGAGACTCTCGAATGTTCAACAATGATCGAAAACACATTTTACGTCACATGCATCAAACTGAAACATATAGGTATTAATATAAACTGTTGCAATTTCTTTGTGTTAACTGAAGGGCAACGTGTTTCATGTTATCATGCATGATTAGATATTAGTTAATGTTGAAGAGGACACTTTCCATTCAGTCCTCCTTTTCTGGAAAAAAAAGGTTTCATCCAGTAATTATTTTACAAGAATAGCAAACTAACACACGGTTTGCTGCAAAGATGTGTCGTTTTCACTTCATTGTGTAATTTCTGAGTTATATTTGATTTGAACTGTTTCTTTCATATGATGTTTTTGATTTATTAGATAGATTTGTTGTGGTCTACAGAGAAGTCGATTGAGTTTACGATGAAAATTGATAACCTGCTTAAGGTTTTTGTCTCCTACTAAAACATAGCAGCACTATATTAATACCCTAGTTACAAGTGGTTTTAATCTTAAAGTCAAGATTACTGTGAAACATGGATTTATATCTCATAATTTTGAATATTAAGTTGCAGTATTACGTAGAAATTATCACGTGATATTACCATTAAAGATCAAGACCGCTACTTGAGTGTCTTCTAAACAGAATGTAGAAGAAAATGTTTATTAAGCAATTTTGATTCTGAACATTCAAGGCCATTCTGTAGTTTATTATGCTGATAGCCCATTGTTTCCATTTGATGTTCTAATGTTATCAAGCTGTTTAGCTTAGTTTGTGTCTAGCTCCACATTTATGAACAGGGTGATCGTGTAGTTTTTTTACTAGTAAGAAAACACTGGACAATTTTGGCTCGAGAACTTTTATGCTAATAACGAACTAGAAGGAAAATATCAGAAACTAGAGTCAGTACGATATCTAGTGAAAAGATAACCTCAAATACTAAGTTTAGTATAAAACTTCAGTAGAAATGTTATTATCTATACTGTAATGTTTGTGAAAGGAATTATAGTTCATATACACTGTTGAGTTACTGTAGGTTCAAGTTCATGATTTCAGAAAATCTCAGTCGAGAAATGCTATCCAGTAGAATACAGATAAATAAATGTTATACACCCTTGTGCAAATTAATTGAAACAAGACGGAAAATTATGATTTTTTTTCATTTTCTTGCTTTTTATTTCTGAGAATCCAAAAATTACTCACAGTTTAATGCATGATATGACCGTCTTTATTTTTCAGAAGATTATTAATCCACTTTGGCATCGAGTCCACGAGCTGTCTGCAATCTTTACTAATTTTTGGATCGCGGTACCACACCTCAATTATGTCCTCAATTAGCTTATCTTTCGTAGTACAGTCTTTTCCCCGAAGTCTTTCTTTACAAATCGCCCAAAGATTTTTAATAGGATTTAAGTCCGGAGAGTTTCCAGGCCAGTCCACCACCTTTATTCGCGTTGTAGTCATAAATTTTTCACAAGTTTCGATGTGTGGCACGGAGCCAAATCTTGCTGTAAAATGCCAGATCCATCTGGAAATCTCTTTTTCAATTCTGGAACGACTCTTCTCTGCAAAACTTCGATGTACTGTGGTGTGGTCCTCGCATCATACCTTCTACGATATGTAAGCCTCCGACGCCATAGTAGCTGAAAAAACCCCAAAACATCTTCTTCAAGGGATGTTTTATGAACTGATTGATGTGAGATTCTCGAAGTTTCTCGTCTGGAGATCTGCGAACAAACAGACTTTTTTGACCCTATACGAAGAAATGAGTCTCGTCACTGAATAACACCTTCCTCCATTGTTCTTGCGTCCAGTTCTTGTATTTCAGACCCCATTGATACCGTGTTTTCTTCATTGTTTGTTGACTGGTCTCCTGGCCCTTCTAACGCAATTTTGAATGACGTAATATTCGTCAACATTTCGTCATATATCCCAAAAATAGATCGACCATACTGCAAAACACAGCTAATAACGCCGTCTGTGAGAAAAAGTAACTATTAAAGGAAATCAGCGGGTCCAGCGAGCCTACACCGACCGCCATGCTAAAAATATTGTAAAATGACCATTTGTTTCAATTAATTTGCACAAGGATGTATATTGTAGAAATATACAATAACTCTATATTATTATATCTAAGTGAGCAAAAGTTGTCAGTAACCACAAAACAATATTAAAAAGTAATCCGAGTATGAGAAGAGACACAGCAGCCAGAAATAAAAATAAATAACAGAAAAAAAACAGTTAACATACATTTTATGACTGTGTGGTTTTAAGTGGTTTTTTTTTGAGAGGAACGAATTTCAATTAAATTTTAAAATTTGATATATATGTGTGTGTGTAAAACTCACGTGTGTCAAATTAATCCAATCCAATCAATCATTGAGAAGTTTCCTTTCGCCACAGATTAACAGTGGCTTAAGTTTTTTCATTGGGAGGGTGAATCATCCGTCATACCCCACTGTTGTACTTATCCCCTGGAGATCTGTCTACTGTGCTGGATAATCTGATTAGGTTAATTGATTCTGTTTTGCGTGCTTTTTTTCTCCTAAAATTTGCTGTATTTGTCATGGATCCCTAAGTTCATATACACTTAACAAGTCCCTTGTGTGACTACATTATCCTGATTTATATTTATTCACTTGAATTTATTTTGTTAAAACACATCGTGAAAAAATTTCCGTATTTTGTAAAAGTGAAATTTCTCCATCCTAATGAATATGTTGCCTCATAAGTCAATGAGGGACTTGTGCTAACTGAGAATGCATTTTCTTGCGTTCAAAGATTATTTTGTAAATGACCCCCTGGTGTTAAGTCTTAAGGTTCATAATGCTATAAACTGGGTTTTGATAAACTTGGGCACAGTGTGGATAATTCACTATGTATATTTGTGTTTCACGACAACCCATTTTAAACTGTTACATCATCACTTTCATTTGGTTTATTTATGATGTGTAGAGTTCGATCTGTTTGGTATTTAATTTATACGATAGAACAGGGTTCGAATTTTAAGGTAACAGCGACAAATTGCAAAACAAACCTTCGACCAGTTTCCACTATTTTAAAGAAGTAGTTAAAACAAAAAATTATAGTTAATATTTTTCCTTCGTAAAAAATATCCTAGTGATAATATGACTACAAATTAGTTTTTTCCTATTTTAGCAGATGCACAGAATCTTAAAATGATGTATTCTTATCATTTGTAGTAATTGCACGAAAAATATTAAATACAGTATTTTAATGTTGTTGTGTTTTTAAAGGAAAAGGAACGCTTTAGTTTACAGGGCATCGAAGAATTTTACAGTAATTTTGAAAAATTAAGCTAGGAAAACAGTTTAACAGAGACCATAGGTTCATCGTGGCACATGCACGCAAAAATATTGTTTTTTTAATGTTGTTTTACATTATACAAAAACCAGAAATCAACATGTGTAAAACGAGTTACACGCAAAATATCCAGTTGCAAACTCTCTCTTTGTTAACCTAAAGATGGCCTAGAGAGATCAAAACGTTGTTCTCTGCTTGATTAATAAAATTGTTAATATCCATACCAGCCATATAGAGATACATTTTTATTCCAAGTGGGTTTCTCTTCATCATGAAGTATCCAATCTGTGGCTAATCCCCCGCCAAGTGTTTTTTACAACATCGCATGAGTAACCTTACTAGTGTAAGCCATGCAATGTATGAAGTCTCATAAATAAAATCCATAGATGTACTGTTCGGATAATATGGGGTCCAACTGATCGGATCTCCCTACCCAATCTACCAATTGAAGACTTTCGTTAAGTTTGTTGCGGACTCTACGACTCCAGTTTGGAGGGGGTGCCGTCCTGCTGGAATAACATGTTAATTTATACGAATAAGCGTAAATGTGTGTGTGTATCTCTTTCATATACGTTTCCAAATTTCTTGATTAATTAACTCTAGCTTAACACAGTAATACAGGATGACATGAGGAAGATAATGAGAGTAGACCCTTATCTAATATTATATTCACATAGTTCTCGAAAACAGTTTGTCTTTCTTTTCAGTACCGGAACGTTCATGTAATTTCATTGCACTTTTAATGGTTATTGTGTTAAGAAACAAAATATAAACATAGTTTCCTATCTTTTGTTACAAA
Source organism: Tachypleus tridentatus (assembly GCF_004210375.1). Lineage (NCBI taxonomy): Eukaryota > Metazoa > Arthropoda > Merostomata > Xiphosura > Limulidae > Tachypleus > Tachypleus tridentatus. The sequence continues at coordinate 101,602,842 of NC_134837.1, read as the reverse complement.
CACGTTTTTATTTCACCTATCCAATGGACGGGTACTCCAGCTGGTAACATATGTTGGAACTGTTATTCTTGGACGTGCAACAAATTGTGTGTGCCTATGTTAAATTATTTTCCCTTGTAAGATTTCTTAAATGTATTTCAAAGTTATATTAGACTGTGTCAAGTGTGTTGTTTCTTGTATTAGAGTTTTAGAAAGTTTGTAAATATTATAGTACTGATAATACATAGAACAAGTGCACAACTTATTTAAAGGAACAAGTAAATACAATAGTTCGGTATAAGAATTATTAAGTGAAAACAAAACACAAATTGTTCTCCAGAGATTTGGGGGATTTATTTATTTTAGAGATTTCTGTCAAAATTATTTGCTACAGTTTGACCTGTGGAAATTGTACCTATTGATATTAAAATGGATTTTTTTTTTTACAGCAATGTAAAAGTGTGGACTTCTTCACATCTGATTATTGTAGCTGTTGCCGACGTTGAACTCAATATCACGTACTGATGGTAGCTCCGAGCAAACTAGAAAAAAATATGAACCTGTTGCTAAGCAACACAGGATATTGCTGTTGTGAGATGATTTTCTTAGTGGAGTGGATTTAGGATGTGGCCTGGAGAAAGTTTTGTTGATCAATCTGTTAGTAGGATCACGTGGATTTGTCTGGCTTTAGTATGGGCAATAACTCGGCTATGTCACGTGTTTGCGAATCAGAATCCTCCAATTGTGGCTTCTTTCACCACATTCAACAACAGTGTAAATATTACGCATGTTGTGGTGGACCAGCATTCGGGACAAGTGTATGTCGGTGCCACCAACTGGCTGTATCAATTCGATAATTCTTTGGAGTTGGAGAAAGAGTTTAAAACAGGTCCTGTGGAAGACAGTATCCAGTGTTCTCCAACTGACTGCTTCCACCAGAAAAAGATGGTCACAAGCAACGTTAACAAAGTTCTAGTCATCGACAGCCAAGCAGATAAGCTCATTGTCTGCGGTAGTGTCCATCAAGGAGCCTGTCGACGTCATCAGCTGGGGAACATTAACGTTGTCGAAGACCTGGTTCCTGTTCCTGTAGCTGCAAACGATGAGAACTCTTCGACATTTGCCTTCATTGGCCCAGCAGAGTATTTTGGTTACCCATCCAGGGTTCTCTATGTGGCAACTACTAATAGTCGCCTGGGACCATACCGTGACATGGTCCCTACTATAACGAGCAGGAGTCTTGAGGAGGATACTGGCCGTCTGTTTGGAATCATCGAGAAGTCGTTTTCCACCATTGCTAGAGTGGACATTAGTTTTCACTTGCGGGATTACTATTTAGTGAGCTATATCTACGGCTTTCATTCTGGTGGCTTCATCTATTTTGCTTCCGTACAGAGGAAGTCTCACTTGAGGGCGTTAGAAGAGTGGGGCTATGTGACCAGACTGGCCAGAGTGTGTGCATCTGACGCCGGATATAACACTTATACGGAAGTGACATTACAATGTGTAGGACCTGATGGTACGATTTTCAATTTGCTTCAGGATGCCAGTGTAGGCTCAGCAGGTGCTGATCTCGCTTCAAGCCTGAGAATTCGACCTGGAGCGGATGTTTTCATTGGAGCTTTCGCAGCTAGTAAGGATCATACATCCAAGCCTTCTCGGAAGTCCGCAATCTGTATCTACTCGGTAGCAGAAATTGAACAGCGGTTTACAGAAAACATCCACCTATGTTACAATGGCAGTGTTCTCACAAGAAATATGGACTATATTGCTGGAAGTATCAACCAGTGTCCAGAATCTGGAGTAAGTTGGAGTTAACTCTTAAACTTTTATTTTGAACAAATTCTAATGTTCTTTAATAGATTGTGCAAGCAGAGTACTCATGATGAGTTTACTGTACTGCACAGCTACTGCCTATTGTAAAAAACACAAGTATATTTGTCTCTTTCTAATATAATATTTATACTTAATGAAAACATATAATTTACTGATCTTAGCCACTATTCTCACTTACCATAATTAAATTCATTAGATATTTCATATCATAATATAATAACATAATAGGTCTTCGACTGTCATGCACATTTAAAATTATTACATTTAAATTTCAAGTAATGGGCGGATGTGAGAAGAGTGAAATTACTGAAATATGCTATACTAATTTATAAAGAAAAGTAATCAGTGAAGAAACGCATGCATACAAACATTTAATACATCGTATTTGGGCTTCTTCCAGTTCGATACAAGTTGAGAAAAACTACAGAATAGTTTGTGTTTGAAGGACAAAAAATAATATCGTACGTGTCTGAAACTGTTTTCTTCCAGACTCCGTGATTTACTTTTAAAATCAACCTCTGGTTCACCTCACTAACCTCAGAAACATTTTTAAAAGAAGTAACCGCGGAATCACCTTTCATCCTGCCAGCTAATGTTGAAAGATTTATTAAAAGTTTATTTTTGCATAGTGTTTTATTGTAACAATTCGTATTATGTAATATGTTTCTTACAGAGGATTCTTGTATTACCTTTACTTACCACTCTTAATGCTGTTTTGCTGGCCTTGTGTGTGTGTGTCCATTTAAAAGCATCGATTTTTCATGTTACACGTGCATTTTAATTCTAAATAACTTGAGATAGTGATACGAGTCATAAGCTAATGAACCTGGCGTGACCCATTGTGTAAATATTGAACTGTTAATCCGAGAGCTCTCGCTTCACGCCGGTTACAGTAAAATCGTGGTCCCCACATTGGGGTCATAAGTTCCTTTTAATAGTAACAATTAAATCTCACATTTCCATCAGACAAGGGTAGCACAAGAGGTGGCGGTGGGTGCTATCGATTATCTGTCTAGTATATGAGTTCAAGTTCAGTATTAGGAATGAATAGTACAAATAGACCAGTTCACATAAGCATTGTATAACTTTACATGAATATTCTAGCAGATAGATGCAAGTTAAAGCTAAACAAGATTCTTTTGGAGGGTTTTCTTGTATGTCTAGCAGCTCTTTGCCTCAACTTGTAAGGCGAGGCTACTTCTTAACATCGTCGCTACATATGTTATAAGTGCTCAATAGAAATATTTGGTGGTTTTGAAATATAAATTACATTAAGTTCGTAAAGTCACAAACGAAACACCAGTGGAAAGGTCTACACAGAAATGTGAACGTTAAAAGAACATCTGACGCCTTACTTATCCGGTTGTTAGTAATTTTAGTTATTTCTACCACATCACTTCTTTATGTTTAGAGTGTAATTAACGATTACAGGTAATACGAAATGGTGTTAGAATATTTAATGTATTGATAAACTCTGGGTTTTAGTGGTTATTTTCGTGTTCTTCAAGAGCGTTATACACTTTCTATTTTAGTTGTTTTGACTGTTTTAAGCACCCAATAGTTGAAGATGCATTAGAACTTAAACTACTTCCATCAAATTTTATTTTCATGGACGCTTGCAACCTTCGTGGTTCGAATTTCCATTGAACGAGGCAACAATACACAACAAAATTATAATATGAAATTACGAACTACTATTAGGAGCTACGACACAATATATTACAATGGATAAACAAGATATCGTTTAATTAAAAGAGTTTTATTCACTTACTTATCTTTTCACTATAAATACAATATAATTAAATGCCTTGGCGATTCTTTCTACAACTCCATTTGGTTTCAAACAATTGTGCATATTATAAGTCAAATTATTATTTCCGATCTAGAAACGTATAACTGATTGTATTAATTTTATTTCTAAATAGCGAGTCATGTACAACTTATGGAATAAATGTCATCTAAGTAGTTCTTTTTATAACATGTTCTCTGTGATAATCAGCTGGAGCTATATTGTTTAACTAGAGTTATAACCAAAATAAAATGTCAACATTCAGAAAATTAGAAGCTGCAATAAGTTAACATTTACAGGCAAAGATCGTTGTGACCTTTACATGTATGTGGATTTGTTGTATCGCATACTGTGTTTGTTCAGACAAGGTATTGCTTACTCTGACGTGCAGAACATTAGTTACACGTGAACAAAATAACATATCAGTTTTTTTCTTCCAAATTTATCCAAGGAGATCTGTATGATGAAATTATTGCTAAGGTATGTTTAGAAACTCGTCAAGTAAGAAAAAATTATTGATGTGGAATTAGATTATACCTCAGTTGTCCTACATTTACACGATGTAGCCAAGTGCGTGACTGATGTTGAAATGTCGTGTTTAACTGCTTCTATGCAGTTGAATTGTACGAGTACAGTGTAAATTGGGTGCGACGGGATTCGAACCCGCCACCCTCAGATTACGAGTCGAATGCCTTAACCCACCTGACCATGACGAGTTTTTTTAAAAAAAAGTAAAACAGACTAAAATTATTCCCATGGTGATGAGAATGGAAAACATTTCAGAGAACTTGTATTTAGAAACATTATCGTTTTAAAACAACGTTTCTTAATACAAATTATCTGAAATTTCTTCTAATCCCCTTTTAAAACAATAATGTTTCTTAATACAATGTTTCCATATCAGTAAATTAATTATGTGTGGGAGAACGTACTTTTAAGAGTATTTTATACTTTTCATTCCCGTACAATTAGTAAATCTGCACTGGTTTTAAAGGATTGTACTTTATAATTTTCACATCTAGCATTGTACCGACAGACACGTGAAATGTTAATCAAATATGAAGACCTGTAACTTTCTTCATTCTGCTAGATTAGAGCACTTTGGTTATGAAAAATACTATATAAATAATTTTTAACAAAGTTAATATGCCTTGTTCGAATTTGCAATTTCGGAACAACTACGCGAACATCAAACATGTTGTGCATTTTTTATGTAAACTGTTATGATAACGGAATAATTCGGTGTACATTTTATTTCTTATTCATAATTAAATCAAAAGTGACATTCATTGGTTTAGTTATGTTTTTGATGACCGTAAGATCAGATAGGGTTTTGCAGCAATTAGATATGCGAAATGCATAATGTGTGTATTTTCAGAAAGCGGGAAATATTCTAAACTTCTGCAACGAGACAATCAAGTTGAACGGTACCATACCCATCCAACAACCTGCCGTTGTTACCTACACAGATATAACGTTGACATCGGTAGGATTGACCACAACTGATCAACATACAGTGGCTTTTGCAGGTACTAGCGACGGGAGTCTCAAAAAGGTAGGCCAGCACAAAGCTTATCTATTAACTAACTACCTTGTCGTGTGCCATCTTTTTATTCTCGTGTCATCCATCAGTGACAGTGTTCGTGATACATACATGGACATAGATATCCGCTTGGTTCGTGTGGTTGTTTAAACGATTGCGTGTATATGTGTATATCTACTTCCTATAGGTAGGCATGATTTGTCTAGAATATCCTGCTTCAAATCGTGGGTCCTATTGTTCACGTTTGTAATGTTAAAGTTTTTCATGGAATAAAACTTCTATAGTTGACACTAATACATCAATGTCTTTGGTCTTGCTAATTACTTGGAATAAAGATTATTTCAGTTCTGTGATGTCGCATTAGTTCTCTGTTCTCCGCCACAGGTTTGCCTCCAATGTTTACTATTTATGGCCATTATCCATCGATTTTCTCCTACATTTTTTTAAATATTTATTCTTTGCTATTTAAAAAAGTTACTTTTTACGTAATTTATGGAACTAAATTGTCACGTTTTGAGTTGCAAAAAAAGATGGATCTGTGATGTAGTCAATCAAGCCTCTTGGAGAAAAGATATCTTCAACAAAGCTGTGTGACAACAAACTTTTTTTAAATACTGCTTTCATTGCATCTAGAAGGAACTGTATACATGTCACGTCAACGTGTCGTCTTTTCGTGTCTAATTTAACCTTTTCAGTATACTTAGCGTTTTTTGTTTTGAGCTAAATTTTCAATAGAATCTAATTTGCAATTCCATTGTGTCTTTTAAAAGGGTGGGTTGTTAGTTTAATGGGTCTTTTGTTTGTAGTTTTATACTGAATGTTGATAATCACGCTTGATTCTTAATTTATTATCTTCTACAGCTTTTTATCAGTAACTCGATTAAAGCCGAAGAGTTTGAAGAAACAGTAGTGGATGCTGGCTATCCCATAATTCCTAGTCTGCATCAGGACTCAACAAAAGAGCACCTTTATGTATCGTCTCCTTACAAGGTTTGCAATCACAAAAATATTTATCTTCCTAAATTCTCTACTATAGTGAGTCTTTTTGGTTTTTTTTATTCTCAGCAAGTATGAAATTAAAGTTTTGTGTTCGAGCAGAGAACTGAGCACTTACGACTGTGTAGTATGTTTCTGATGTCTTACGTGGCCTGGTCTTCCCACCGTCTGCAATGAGACTTTTCACCGTATAATAGAATCTTTAAGTCATTAACTTTCTTTTGTGGTTTAAATCATCCCAGATTCTTCGCATTCATATTTTTTATTACATCAAATCGAAATCGGAGACTTTTTTGTTGTAAACTATAACGTGAATGTATAAGGATATTAAATACAAAATATAAAATATCTAAATATATATCACTTTAATAAAATTCTAAAATACTCTGATGAATATATATATATATATACGTTTACCTCAGATCTACCACTTTGCTTGTCATATTTTATTTCTCAGAACTGTATGCAAAAAAACTAATTAAGGGATAAATAGTGATCAAATATTTATTTTTAAAGTAGGAATATAACTGCCTATTAATCTTTTTAAGTACTACAAACACACAAACATCTCTTAGCAAACGAAGGAATTGAGTTCGTGTCCTTTTTACTTTAAGACAACATAACACTTTATGTTGAGTTCGTGTCCTTTGTACTTTAACACAATATAACACTTTAGTGTTTCTTTTTGTCTATTAACACGTCCTTGCTCTTCCAGCTGTAAATAGAAATAGAAGCATAAATGTAAAGGAACTATAGTACTTTATTTTAAACCTATGTAATTTGCTGAATGTATTAGTTTGATTCGACTTTTCTAGATAAAAGAATAGTAACAGTCAAAATTACTTAACTGCTAGAATCTTTAGTAACAACACGTGATTTTTACTTTTGCAGCATGCATGTGTAAAGTTCCTATATTTGTAATTTACATAAACACAAATTAAACAATAACCGAGTGGATTTAGCTATAAATATATTTTAATTTATTAAAATCTTAAAATTGTCATGGGCCACAGCATGGCCAGGTGGTTAAGGCACTCAATCCGAGACTCGCAGGTTCGAATCCCTGTCACACCAAACATGCTCGCCCTTTCAGCCGTGGGAGAATTATAATGCGACGATCAACCCCACTATTCGTTGGTAAAATAGTAACCCAAGAGTTGGCGGTTGGTGATGATGACTAGCTGCCTTTTCTCTAGTCTTACACTTCTAAATTATGGATGGCTAGAGCAGATAGCCCCCGTGTAGTTTTGCGCGAAATTCAAAACAAACAAATTTGCCGTAAACTTGAGTTATTGAAATTTTAAAATGACATACTTTGGGAAACAACTTTTTTGCTGTCAAACAATCTAAAAGGGAAATGAAATTAACCAAACCGAACCTGAGCGTTTAAAATGTTTAAATGTTTTTTTAATTTTATCGAATAGAAACCGATTATAATGTTGATTTAATAACACGAAATGAAACTAAATATTTACATTGCGCTGGATCCGAACTGTAAAGCCTGGCATGGCTGAGTGGTTAGGGCACATGATTTGTAATATGAGGATCGCGGATTCGAATTCCAGTCACTTCAAAAATGATCGCTCTTTCAGCCGTCGATGCGTTATAACATTGAGCTCAATCCCACTATTTGTTGGTAAAAGAGTAGCTCAAGAGTAGGTGGTGGTGACTAGCTGCTAAATTAGGGACGGCGACTGGTGACAACCCTCTTGTTGCTTTGCGAGAAATTAAAAAAAATACCTAACTGGATAAAATTGCTATAGTGACCAACTATTATAATGTGCTTTCATGTTCAACAACAGGATATAAATAAATATTCTTACATATTTTCCTTCGTGGGAAACATGTGAAATCACCAGACAAAAACAAACAATAAAATACTTTGCTTGCACGATAAAACTGATCATCCAATTTTGTTTATTGCCCTCTATTTTATTTGTTTTCAATAAATATATTTCATCGATAATTATAAATTGATTGACATTTATTTAAAAAAAAAGCATCTATATTGATTCAACGTAAAGCATCTCGGGACATGATGATGTACGATATACTATGCCTAAAGTGCATAATAAATAACGTTTATTATCATCATATTTTCATTTTAGTTAACAAACTTTTAAGCTTTAATTCTTTTATTTAAGAAGTCACAATTGTGAATGATACTGTATGCGTTCAGACGAATAAGGATATCATGTAATCGTAAAATCAGATGCACGCTACTAATAATAGAAGAAGCCTTAGGTATTAGGAGGTTATCTGAATGGTATTAATTAATCTGATTTTGAATAAATTAAATGTTCTAGGTGAGTAAGCTCAAGCTACGGAGATGTGAACAATATAACACTTGTGCAGAATGTCTACAGAAGAAAAACCCGTACTGCGGATGGTGCTCCTTGGAGCGCAGGTGAGAGCCTAGTATCTGATTACTGTTTCTGTATAACGTCATAAAATGGAGCGGAATAAAATATTCAATTAATTTGGGATTTACAACTTGTTGAAATCACATATTAAAAGTTTCTTTATTATAAACACATTCAAGTGATTTTAAAACATTTAAACATCGTAAGAGTGTATCTATGTTTTTCTTATAGAAAAGCCACATCGCACTATCTGCTAAGTTCATCGAAGGGAATCGAACCCCTGATTTTAACGCTGTAAATTCGTAGACTTATTGCTGTACCAGCGGGGGGCCATAAGAGTGTCTTAAAAAAGCAACAAAAAATAATAATTATAATACACCGCATGGCGTTTTAATTTCAGCAATTCTGATGTATCGCGTAATCTAAAACAAAAGTAGTATCTTGCGCATAGAATGAATGTCAATCTGCAGTGTCCCCCAGTGGGACAACGGTAAGTTATTGGATTTATAATGCTAAATCCAGGTGCTCGATTTCCCTTGGTGGACACAGCAAATAGCCTAATGTGGCTTTGCTGTAAGAAAAACACACCAATCTACGTTTTATGTAAGATCAATACATTTAAAGTGTACAGTTATACAACTGTATGTGCACTACACAAACAATTAAAGAACAATCGGAGTTTGTAAGTTTACAGTTGTCAAGAGACAAAACCACTTTGTAAAATGACGTTAGTCAATCACAAGTATGTCGTCGTGCAAATTTGGCATCTTGGACATTCATGTAATCAATCATCCAGCTTGTGTTACATTTAATTATTTTATCCAGTCAGCCCGAGCGTGTGGCTCAGTGGTTACCGTGCAGAGCTGTGGATCTGAGATTCCTTGGTTTGTGTCTCATTACCCCAAAAAAAGAAAACTGCACTTCAAACTTTTGAAGAAATACGTAGCGGTGGACATACCGACCTTTACATCTCCTGGAATGGTTTCATTAATTCCACAACTTATACCAACCCCATCTTGCGATTCTATATTCTTTCACATGTTGTTGATGGGGTTAGCCTAACTTCACTCTAATGGATGGTGGTGATGCCAACTCCACAATGTTTCTTTGGTCGACATATTTTTTAAATAAAAGATGATTCGCGGAAAGAAGTGGCTTACACAGTTTCTGGACTTGAAACACTAAAGAAGCGTGATATTAGTTCTTTCCGAAAATTGGGTGAAGATATTGCAAAACTCTATCAGTTATCTGGTTTGACTTCAAAGACCTGTAGTGTTTGATGCTTGCGAGAACGTTATGAACTATAAATATGGAAAATAACTTCTCCCAAAATGTTCTCTTACAAAAATATAGGATGAATCACCATTCATTTTCCTTTTACATCATGTGGTGGATCCTCAGATGCCTAATTTTGCACTCTCATAGCATAAAATATTATAAATTACAACTATTTCTTGATTTTTTAAGTTTGCTGTAACTAAAAACTATTGTCATCTTATGTTTCATATTACATTTTTTTTAATATTTGTAGGCAAGAATACAGGGAGGGAACATTCATGTTCAAATACATAAGGGCCTGGATTGACCAAGCGTGTTAAGTCGTTCGACTCGTAATCCGAGGGTCGCAGGTTTGAATCCCGGTCGCACCAAACATGCTCGCCCTTTCAGCCGTGAGGGCGTTATAATGTGATTGTCAATCTTACTGTTCGTTGGTGAAAAAGTAGCCCAAGAGTTGGCGGTGGATGGTGGTGACTAGCTGCTTTCCCTCTATTACACTGCTAAATTAGGGACGGCTAGCGTAAATAGCCCTCGAGTAGCTTTGCGCGAAATTCAAAAAACAAAAACAATCAAATACATAAAACTGTAATTTAGTGTTTTTCGTTCGTGATAGAATTCTCGTATTTGTAGTCTTTAATTAAGTTGTTTTGTTATATACCTTTTATCCTTACTCCATAAAACTTCATTCGTTAAATACTTTTCAAAACAGGTGCACAGTTAAAGCAGCTTGTCAGAATGCCACATGGTCATCTACATATCGCAGCTCCCCCAGGTGGTTATCACTAGAAACCAAACAATGTATTGACTTTCAGTCCATTCGACCAAATCAAATTCCCTACACGAGTTCTTCAGCGGTAAGTGTTATTTAATGATCTTAAAAACTGATAATATTTTAAAGTCACTTTATGAATTTCGTGTTTAACAACGATATTGTTCTTGACTTATCCAATGTCATGTAAAAACGTTTTCATACAAATAACCGGTCATTTGCCTGAAAGAACACGTGTTTTAAGTAAAAACTATATTGTTATTTCAATGCAACTTTTGTGTTCAGAAAAACTACAATTTTTGTTGTATATCATTTTCAGGAAGCAAACTTGTAAAATCATACCCATATTGGTCTTTGTCTTTGAGAGTTTCGTTGGTCTTTTTACAACTGGTTATTATCTTGCAAGTTTGATAAATTTTTCGTTTCGTACTACGCTGTTGATGATTGCTAAAAATCCATAGTTGCCATGGTAATCATTAAATTTTTAAATTTATATTTGTTATTGTTGTAATATTTTGTGTTTAATGCGTGTGAATTACCTAAATTTATTGGAGAAAATTTAATGATCGAAGATCCTGTTTGTACCAGAAACTAATACAAATTATGGCAAAAGGAAACGGGTGAACTTTAGGTAAACCAGAAACCTCAGTACCCTCTTAAAATGTCGTATCTTCGGATCTGTAAAAGATCTTGGATAGTTTTAGAAAATGTAATGTAAAATTTCAATTGTGGATCAAAAATTGCCATAAATTTATATTGAAACGAATAATTAGCGTTACAAATTTACGTCTAGGACGTTCCAATTAAACTTGAATGTTCGCGTTAGAATTACTTTACGTGATTTCGAGCTGATTCATTGGATTGCTTTTCATTTGGTAAAGTTGAAATACAGAAGTTATATTTTTAGTTTTAAAGCAACATCATATAGCATAGAGTATTGTATTAAAAAGCATTAACTTCGCATAAATATATCTGATATAGTATAGTTCATAATAGTACTATCGACTCCTTTACTTACATTCAGAAGTTCTTACTTTAAAAAAATCTGGTAACATCACATGCAGTTCGATTTATTTCAAAATGTCGTGGCATTATATGGTTTTGTTCGATGAAGTTTTAAAATATCACATTATCAAGTAATAATATAGATCGGTGTAATTGGAAATACCATATTGTTTTAATTTTATCTAAAACTGTAGAAAACGAACGTTACTAATGAACTTTACAAAACATTGACGTTTCAAAATGCAGTATGAACTATTTTATGTTTCAAAGTAAACTTGCATAAGTAGTTTGGAATCGATAGAATGCATCGTGACATGGAATATTTCTTAATCACCTGTTGGTGATCTTGAACTTGTTTTCTTAAGGGAGAAATACAGTATCAATTTAGCTTTGACTTGTGATTCGTTACGATGAATTCATATGTTGTTATTAATATTATTAAAAAATAATTCAAGTGGCTTCATCCGCGAGTTTATCGAACCACTGAGACGTTGGTTTCACTCTGGTTTCGTGTGTTCGAAAAAATAAAGTTCCTTTGTACCGACAGGCACGTTAGTGTTAACACGAAAGTTTTTACGTATTCCGTATTTTAGATGTATTCTCACAGCACTACACATGCTTAATTCTGTCTCTCGTGTGGAAGGCTGGTAATATAATCAGATTATCATCAAAATGAAAATATGAAAGCTCCCCCTCAATTACGTTATCCAGTGTTAGGACACCGGTGAAATTCAATTTGTGGACCCAGATCAACATTCACTGTGACGGCAGAAAATGAACGGTTGAAAAACGTTTGCGTAAGCGCCACTCTACCTCTGTGAAGTGGGGTTTAGACGTAGAAAGGCTTTAAAGTCCATGACTTGAGTGTTGCCTCAAGGCTTCTAGGATTGAAAATACATCCATGGTAATCTTGTTTTTACTCACAAGATCGAGCATGCCCGTCACACAATGAAGGCAAACCCGCTGTAGCTATAAAAAAAAAAAAAAAAACATACGACAACACCAGACGTGAAAGCGTCGAACAAGACCTTGGTAAGTGTTAACAAAAAACAAAAGAACTGACATTGTACAAAGCAGACGAACGTTAGAACCTTATAAGTGATGATATTTAATAGTTTTTATTAAAACTGAGCACACAAACGAACTATTGAGTTTCTTTGTGAAATTCGAAGCAGGAGAGTCAAGTAAAGCACCATTTTCGTTAATGAAATCTCTGAAAAAGTTTTGTAGACGGTGAGTCTTGTGTCAGAGATTACTTAAGCTAGTTCGTTGTTTGTTCTGGTTAAACGTCTGAAGTTACGTCAGAATTGCTTTTCTGTCGTTTGATTGGTCAGTCTCAATTTATGTCTATGCATAGATACACGAAAATTAAATTACAGCACCAACTCTATGCTTACAGGTGAAGAAAATAACAAAAAAACAGTTCCATAGCTCTCCAAATCTGAAATATTAATTATCTGAAATGGCACATTTGAATTATTCTAGAGTGTGTTTCTCAACCTTATAAGTGAAAAATTTAAGGTCTTAACCCGCATATGCTTTTGGGTGTCAGCGAGTTCAGTATATTAAGGCTTATTTTTTACTTTATTTACATGAGCATGTCACACTGAACAGTTTGTTTCTGAGATTTTTAAAAAGTTTATCTTAAGCTAAACCATAATAGTATACGTGAAATCTAAGACAATTTTATAAAGTCTTGTGAAGACGTGAATCAATGTTACGTTGAATAATATTTCTAGGTGGAACTTGTAATCAATCAACTGCCACAACTACCTTACGGCGCCCATTACTTGTGTGTTTTTGGCAATGGTAATCCAATACCGGCTCGAGTAACCCAAGATGGCCTGGCCTGTCAAACACCGCTTTTTATCAGTCGACCAGACATTCCAAAAGGAAAGGGTCAGTATTTTGTTGTATGGTAGAAAAGTCCGGTATGGATATTCAAAATTTTATTTAAAATCACAAAAAATAACAACGTTTCGTCTTTGCTACTTGTTTTGTGTGTATTTAATACTCATACCATATGGGCCATCTCTACTATATATTTACTTAAAGTGGGTTTCCGTTGTCGTGAATTGTTATTTACAAGGTTTGGTTTATATTTGCTTCGAATTTCTTTGTGAGTGTGCATGTAAGACATGGACAAAAAACTGATGTACATGTTTTTACTATTTGCCATATTGCTAGAATTATCAACAGCATCAGGTGCTTTAGAGGTTTATAAATAGGTAGCGTACAAATACGCTACAACTTTTCTATTGTACCAATAAAGTGCTTTGTGCGAAATTCCAAAAACCAAACCAAACCAATAATGTACACGGGAGTGCAGCAGCCTGGTGGGGGTATTCATAGTATCTTTTACTTGTATGCAAAAAGAACCCGAGTTTTTATCAGATTAAAAATATTTGTATTTTATATTTGAAAACCGCGTAAATTATACGTGGACTTTCTGGTGGGTAATTTCTTATAAGTAAACGAAATAAAAACCATATAACCCGAGCGTTTTCGAAAGGCGGACCTGTCTTCTTCATGGGCAAACTGAAGAAGAAAGGTTCTCCTTTCGAAAGCACTCGGATTATAGGGTTTTTATTTCATTTCTATCGAGACATTTTGAACTTACGTGTTTTTCTAACATCATGAATTACTATAAGTAAAAAACAGATTACATAAATTGTACATAAGTTTAGATTTACGCTATTACTTATTGTAAAGCGATTAATACCAAAAACAAAACAAAAACGATGTGTTTAGAATCTTACACAGTCAAGGGCGATTTCGGTGTATTTTCATATGAACTTCTGTGTATACTTAGGAATGTAACATAATTATCAGACTTTGTACGTAAAACGTATACGAAATTATTGTTTAATTGTCAAGTTTAAATCTTCAAGGCTACATTTGCAGTAAGATAGGCACAGTATATCGACTGCGCAAAAAAACGTGATATTAATCTACGTTGGTCTTTCCGTGTTACCACATAATATGTAGAATTAATTTTACTGCGTTAAGTGTGGCTGGCTGACTTGTTTGTTTGTTTTTTTTAGTGAGGGTTTCATTGAAACAAATGTACTAATTTGAGTAAGAAAAACTGTTTTCTTAAACAGGCGCTGCTGCTTGTTATACTTAGAAAGACAGCTACCTCTATATAGATCAGCGTGAACTAAGAAAAGCATACTTAAAGCTTAATTTAGTTTATGTGAACGTTAAATTTGGGTGTGATCCTGAAAATGTGTCACTGGTAGCAGCTTCGAGTATCAAATTGAAAGATTACGAACATCAAAAGAAAAATATTATAATATTTATCGTATGTAAAAAACTTTCAAAAAACCAACATATATTTTTTTTACGTTATGATTAACTGCGTGACTACCTTTGATTGAACATATGTTACTGTACCAAGTGCACTGGTTTTAGTTAAAGTTCCATTCTTTGAACTGAATATAGCTTTGCATCTTCGTGCGTGTATTTAGTAACGTACCAAACATCCTGCAGTCTGAAAGGAACGTACATGCATGGAGCTAATTGTACAAAACAAAATAAAACACACTCGCATTGTGGTAAAGAGACAATAATTTTTTTATGTGTGTTTTTTATCTCGTAATAATTTTTATAATTTATCTGAGTGCTGAATAGCGAGATATTAACCGTTTTATATTTGATCAGTAAAGGTTAACTGGATTATAAGGATGATAATTGGTCAGATTTTAGAGATTTTAAGTATTTAATTAGGCTCTGACAATGATAACGTTTGGTTCTCGGAAAATACTGACGTCAGCATTCTAACAAAAAAGTATCGGAGAATCTTCAGTTTATTGTATCTCGAGCTCTGGTCTAATGACTGATTTACGATTCTAGTTTTGAAACTTTGAACATGAACACGAGAATATAAAATCGGCATACGTTATATAAAACTTTATAATTGCACTTGATCAGAAATGGTGAATGGCTGATCAAAGTGTAGTTTGATAACAGAGCACGCAAGGCATCTTCTCTTATGATTCGACATGCGCTTTCTTTTGATGTAATAAAAAAACGATGTATTTCCATGAATTACTGTGTAATATTTTTTTTCTATATTGGCATGAATAGGACACGAAACCTTGGAAATATGTAGTAAGGACCACGAATGTTTTACTTGTGTAAAGTCAAACGTTGTCTGTGTTATTAGTTTGAAAAATACGACCTGTTTCTTTAAATCTCTAAGTTACATATAACAACTATTGCAAGTTATAAATTATTGTTATTAAATTTGTTAATGATGAGATATATTTTCTACATTCTGCTGTAGTGTTGATCACGTGCTTTTGTTCTCAACCTCCAAAACTGTACACTAAGAAAGCAGGCGATATTTTTTGTTTTGTTTTTTTTAATTTCGCGCAAAGCTACACGAGGGCTATCTGCGCTAGCAGTGCAAGACTAGAGGGAAGGCAGCTAGTCATCACCAACCACATCAAACTCTTGGGCTGCTCTTTTACCAACGAATAGTGGGATTCACCGTCACATTATAATGCTCCCACGGCTGAATGAGTGAGCAGGCGAATGTTAGAACTTTATCATTCTCGGTCTATTAAAACTAATAACACAAATGAACTACTGAGCTTCCTTGGTTTGAATTCCGTAATAAGGGTTACAGGCTTTCACGCTTACCGCTGAGTCGTCAAAAGAGGGGTGTTGATCACATGATAGATTTCATGAGGATTAATGGAGGAAGGGGCCGACAGCAACTCTGTCGCACTCTGTATCACATGAAAACTTGTACAACATCTGCCATCTTAAAGGCTACGTAATAGATTATATCAAATATGCTACATTTCAAGATTTATAACTATATTGTTATCACATGAAACGTTTTTAGCAATTCTACTATCTTGTAGATAGTGTGAGAAATTCCTTTAAATGCGTCTTGTAGATCATTGTAGGTCTGTATGTTCAATACATCTATCTTTTACATCACGTAAAATATTTTATGTGCTGTCTTGTAGATCACGTGATAGTAAATCTTGCAGTTCGATCAAGTGAAACTGACACTGATTTTATCAGCCGACCATTTGCCTTTTACGACTGTGAAGTACATAAAACGTAAGTACAAAAGGTTTTGTCAGTTCAAGTAATTTGTGAATCCTGAATGAAAATGGATAGTATTTAACATCTATATTATACGCAGAAATTGTCTTTGAATGAGCTTAAGTTACGACTGAAGAGGGATACCATGCATAAGTTTTAACAACGGTTATACAAGTTTAAAAGCATGAATACAATATTAATGATTCAAAAAATATATAACAAAAATTGTTAACAATAAGCCTTAAATATTAAACCATGAAAGTTTGGAGAAATTATATTTGTTGAAGTGATAATTTAGACTGTTCTAAATTCTATGATCTATAGTAAATCTGTAGCAATTTTGAAAATTTGAATTTATTTATCGTTTCTGACTGAAAAAAAGTTTCACAAAGTTATTGCAAGTTGTTCTGGCTCTATTTGATTTATGTTCGTACTCTTCTGTCATAGTGAATCCAAATTTTAAAAAGTCCTACTGATGATTGGACACAGGAATCCCTTGTTTAGGCCTGTAGTTTGCGCTTCATGAAGAAATAGAACGGAACCATTTTCCATATAGATTCCAACATGAAACGATGCTTCAATTTCAAAACTTCGCAGCTAACAGATTTATACCAATAGAATATAAAGAATATTTTATTTCTCTAAGCAAAACAGTTTACAAGCAAGATTTCTACACAGAACTTCACTTCTAATTACGCTTCGTCTATTATTCCAAAAATTTCACCATACTCGTTTATTAAGTTGTGTTCATAATTTACGAATCCACTTGTATACAGCTTTTTCGAGAAAAACGTTCTTCATCTGTCTAGAAATGTTGCTGCGTAGACTTTTTGTGGAGTGCAAAAAAGATGGAAGTCACAATATATCAGGGCAAGACTAAATGGTGAGATAGAAAGAAGTCATCTCGAATGTCTCATCTGCAGTCACTCAGGAAAGTTTTGAGTGTATTGGCATTAGGTAAAAGAAAACATAATCCGTTATGCACTTATTATTTAATGTTATTGGATGTAATATAGTCAAAGATTACAACACTAATTCTGTTACGTCTTCTGTAAGAACTTCATTAAAGCGTATTATTCAAAATTGATGTAATTATGTTGCATGTCAAGTATTCGGGATACATAAAGCGCAAAATTCTGCTAACCGTGTATGGATTTTGGCCTATTAACATAATTCGCCAAGCGCGTGGAAAATAAAAACTCCTTTCCTAAACTAAGACGATTGAAATTTTGGTGAGATTTTCTTTTTTTGAGTAGTGACAAAAACCATGATAGTTTTCGTATATAAACAAGGCAGACATCCAATATTTACTCTGAGTTAGTTTCTCGAATTTGTGATTCTTAATTGTGAAAATAGTGAAAAAAGTTGGTACAAAATGCAATTAATATAGGATTATCTTCAACTTTGTGAAAATGAGGTGCTCCAAAATACAATCACACGTTAATAGATTATACTGTAATTTACTGTCAATCAACCATTTTTTGTATTTTGTGTAATAATGAATTGTAATAATAATAAATTGTCCATATTGTTGGAGTTACTTATTGTTTGTGACGCTCCTGTGTGTATCACCTGCGTGTGTTCCCAATACTGTACGTCTTTCACAGAAATCATGTCTTTGTGAGCGCTTGTAAGCATTTTCCTCACTTGTACCTGTTACTTTCACATCTGTAAAAAATCTTTGATTTCTTTTTTTATTAGGTGTAAAGCTTGTGTAATGAGTTCGTGGGCTTGTAGCTGGTGTGTACATCAGAACATGTGTACCTATAACGTATCGGTTTGCTCAAGAAGAGTTATTGTTGGTGAAAGTGTAAGTTTTCATGTTCTTTCCAAAATAATTTGAGGGTTTTTAAACGATCTGTGCATTAGAGAAATTGACATGACTTAACTTCCGAGATTGCTACACTATGTTATTTTACAACTTGGCTTTCCACTCAGTCATTATCAAATAATCGCATATATCAACTGATGTTTCAAGAGTACATTTTACAGTTTCTGTTACTCGAAACACTTAATAACTCAAGCGTTTGAGAAAACTATTTTTTTCGCATGTTATTTATGTGTTTAATAATTTTCCTCACTATAGCAACAAACATGATCCAAATGTATTTAGAATATTGTATAATCCAGCGACGAAATCGTGTTATACAGGAATGAAAAGGCTGTTAGTTAGTTAGTTATCACCATTAGATTCCATCAAGGAACATAGGGCCGCAATCGCTTGTGGATTCTTCAATAGGTATTTAAGTGAGTAGGTTGTTAGCCCACTGCACCGAGCCGTCCCTAATTTAGCAGTGTAAGACTAGAGGGAAGGCAGCTAGTCATCATTACCCATCGCCAACTCTTGGACTACTCTTTTACCAACGAATAGTGGGATTGACCGTCACATATAACGCCCCCATGGCTGGGAGGGCGAGCATGTTTGACGCGACGCAGGCGCGAACCCGCGATCCTCGGATTACGAGTCGCACGCCTTACGCGCTTGGCCATGCCAGGTCGAACAGGCTATATCCTGAGCTTATTAATGACATTTCATAATAGTGACCTCTAGTGGCATAGTGATGCGTCTGCGGGCTTACAACACTAGAAATCGCGTTTCGATACTATGGTTGGCAGGGCACAGATAGCCCTTTGTGTATCTTTGCGCTTAGCAACAAAGAAATACACAACTTTATGATAATTCCAAACACAATCTTTATATTACTCAAATAAATTAAAGCTCTTTCACATTACAGATATCTGGTAATAAATTCATAAAGAGGAAATATAACCGCCACCCTACCTTTTCTAACCATGAAAAATGTTGCTACATGTATGATACCGGTTACCAAAGAAACATATAAAAAAACACAATTGAA
This sequence comes from Tachypleus tridentatus, assembly GCF_004210375.1. Lineage (NCBI taxonomy): Eukaryota > Metazoa > Arthropoda > Merostomata > Xiphosura > Limulidae > Tachypleus > Tachypleus tridentatus. The sequence continues at coordinate 101,583,362 of NC_134837.1, read as the reverse complement.
AATAAACTATTTTTATAGGCCTGGCATGGCCTAGCGCGTTAAGGCGTGCGCTTCGTAATCTGAGGGTCGCGGATTCAAATCTCCGTCGCACCAAACATGCTCGCCCTCCCAGCCGTGGGGGCGTTATAATGTGACGGTCAATCCCACTATTCGTTGGTAAAAGAGTAGTCCAAGAGTTGGCGGTGGGTAATGATGACTAGCTGCCTTCCCTCTAGTCTCACACTGCTAAATTAGAGACGGCTAGTGCAGATAGCCCTCGTGTAGTTTTGTGCGAAATTCAAAACGTAAAACAATCGTCTTTCTATATTTGCTGGCCCACCAAGAGTGCGGCTCGTCATTAATCATATAATTCTGTAATACGTACGTGATAAAGCAACTAATTTTATCCACTTTCTGCTTAAGCACAACATGGTGATACATTGCTACAGTAATCTATTTGGATCAGTTTTTTTCCCGCAAAATAATCCAGTAGTATTTCTTGCAGAAAAAAAAAAAAAAGTATAAGAATTCAGTGGGTTGAGTATGTTGCAGTGAAACGGTTTTTGTATATAAATCAGCAAGTCACTACCAACCACAGCTGATATAAAATTGAAACTCATGTTTACCAGAAGTGCATTTTAACACTGTTTGGCCTTTCGTAGGTAGTGCATTACTACCATAAAAGTTGATCTCGTTTGCAAAGGGTTTGTAATATTCTTCTCCGACACGGCCCGGCATGGCCAAGCGTGTTAAGGCGTGCGACTCGTAATCTGAGGGTCGGGGGTTCGCATCCCCGTCGCGCCAAACATGCTCGCCCTTTCAGCCGTGGTGGCGTTATAATGTTACAATCAATCCCACTATTCGTTGGTGAAAGAGTAGCCCAAGAGTTGGCGGTGGGTGGTGATGACTAGCTGCCTTCCCTCTAGTCTTACACTGCTAAATTAGGGACGGCTAGCACAGATAGCCCTCGAGTAGCTTTGTGCGAAATTCAAAACAAACAAACAAACAAAACTTCTCCGACACAAAGTAGTAATACACTCGTTTACATGTATTCAGATCGTAGATTTACAATTTCTATGACAAGGAATTCCTTGTATTGAATAACATTGGAAAACAAAAGGAATATAAATCAGTGTGGGGTACCAGGATCATCCAGAGAGCGACCCGCAATAAGTATGGTAAGCAAAGTACAGCATCTTGTAAATGGAGGGAATTTACAAACACAATAGTTGGTGGCAAAATATTTCTACATGTTCCCAAGTGGCATTACCCAAAATTATCACAGAAGGAGGTTGGTCTGGAAAAGCAAAATAAGTCGTATCTAAGGTACTTCTACAACATATCTATTAAACTGTTTCTTAGCTTGCAGCTGGAGAATGAAAGAGGTATTCATATTATTTCTTACAAAGGTATGGACGTAAATTGATGGATGTAACTTGTATGGATTCCTGGGCAATAAGACTATTGGAATGGGTAATAACAAACTGTCATCCTTCTATACTAGATTGGTTGTGGAAAGCAAGCAGGGGTGAATGGTGTGATTTGGACTTGATGACGTTAAAAGATACTTTTTCTGTGGAAACATGGCTTCAGGATGATTTGTCAAAATGCATGATTTTCAGACAGAGAATGACTGTAGGTGGTGAAACACACTGTAATGATGTAATGAGACTCGGATCATTTTAGTATGCCATACTTAATCTCTGTAGCAAAGCAACTTATATTTTTTTATTAAAATATTTTGTTATATAGCATCAGGCTAGGCCCAAAATTATTTTTGGTAAAAGCAGCAGCGTTTGGAGAAAGTGTCAGAACACTCAATAAAAACAATTGTTAAACATTAGTTCAAGCACATGTTTGTGTGTTTTCTGCTGTAAGTAACATTTTATCAATCCCTGAATTTTCATTATTTCATTTTAAAGTTTGCCCTGTTAGAAATGGAATACATTTTAGTATAAATGCCTTAGTTTAAGACAAGTCAACTCTGAGCTCTTACAAAGACAGTAAATATAAACAATATGTGAAGTGTTGTCAAATGTATCTGTAAATGGGCTAGTATTTCATTTTCTATGAATGTGTTTATGGTGATGTAGTTGATGGGTTTTTTTTTCCTTTCTTTAGAACCCTGCCAATTCTCTTATTAAAGGTCGGCAACATTGCCCTAGCTTTAATTTAAATGAGAAGATTTTCCTTCCTAATGGAGTGAGAAAAGAAATTGTTGTAGAAGTAAAAAATCTACTAATTCCACTTGTAAGTATGTCTAATCACAAGAGCACAACAGTCTGCTTCTTAGTTTGTTTATTTTTAGTACTATCTCTCACCTGTAAAATGATGTTTAGCTACAAGATTTCGTGACTATTCAATTATATTTTATGTTCTGTAAGCCAAATTTCACAGTGGTTTGATTATTTCTCAGGATTCTGAAAACAATCATGACATTTTTATGTATAAAACATAAATTGTTTTCACTCCAAATCTAACAATAATTATTTATAGGTAGACTAATGGTTTGAACATTTATTGCTATTTTTATTTTTTAAATCTAAAATAATAGTTCATCTCTTCCCTTAAAACCTTCGTGGTTTTTTAAAGTAAAGTATAAACTAAGTTTCTTAAACAAAGTGTACTGAAACTAGACCAAAACATAAATCCTAAAAACAAACAATGCGATAAAGACAGGATTGTAATTTAAAAAAAAAGTAAAGAGGAATAAATTTCTTATTGTTTATCTGTAATCCTGTATTTATTGTAGTAATCATTAGACACATTATACCTTTTTATTAGTTTTGGTCCATTTATTTCTTTAACAAGCCTTCTTTATGTGCATCTTCTTATCAGAGATTGGTAAACAATTACTTATTGTTGGATATAGAAGACAGCTTAGTATAAGGGCTACAATTTAGTTCATATAGTGATATAATGTTTAATAATTATTTAGTTTTTATAGCAAAAGTGTTAAAGTTAATTATTTTAAAAGCAGCAGTTGTAACGGGTTTTATTATGTTACTTAGTAAGAGCTGTATGTTCTGTGTGTAGTTCAATTGTTGATACCATCTTTTTTCAAACCACTAAGTTTTTCTTGCTATGTGAGTATTGTTACATTGTAGAATCTCCTAGTTTGTATAAAGTTCTATATAGGTGACCAAGCAAGTAAAGCTCAGCCAAAACATTAGTCAGTGAAAGAAAATGTGAAGGTAGCTGGTGTGTGAGTAATTAGTCTTAATGGGTGATATCTTGAGTGTTATTTCACAACTGTATTGAAACAACACAGGAATGAAAAATATTTCTTGTCATTTGAGTTCTAAAGCACTTTAATCTGCCTGTGTGGACTTTTGACATAAAAAAAAAAGAAGAGAGAGAGATAATTACTTAAAGTTCTGGATGCAATTATGCTAACCAATGGTGTAATATAAATGAATTTATCTCGGATTATATATTAAGAAACAAAATAAAAAAAATAAATCATCTTCTTAGTTGGATTTTAAAATAAGTGAATTTTCCTTTTGAAAAGAAAAGAAAATTATTTAGAGTTTTAAATGGAATTATGATGTCCTGTAGTGTAAATGAGTTTTGTACATACATTTGACTTGTTTTGAATATATTATTTTAAAAAAAGTGGATTGTCTGTTGGCTATTTATCACCAACAGGTACGGGCACCTGCTGTAAAAATATTTAAACCCATATTCAAAACCCTGACACACTTTTATTTACAGTGGAAAGTATAAAAATTAAGGAAATGTAAATTTATTTGGAAGTCACAAAAGATTATTTTCTTACATTAATAAAATGTAATGAAAAATCTTAGTTTAATCTCATTAACTTTCTTTTTACTTTTTCTCAAATATTTTAGTTAATGTTGAAAACTTCTTATAATATTTCTACTGTATTTCATCTCAAGTATTTCTCATAGTGTTAATTTCAAATATAAAGTGTTTGTCATAAATGTTTAATCTTGTTCACTTTGTCCTGCACACTTAAAAATAATATGGCACTTATCTGATCTTTTAGTTATCAGGGTATTTTTAACAACTTATTAAGTAACTTTTATTTATAAAATAATGTGTTTTAGTTAAGAAAGACTTAAACAAAATTGCTACAGTTTATGTAAACTGGCCTTTATTTCTTACACAGGATGGTTTTCAGTGCATTATAGAAATTGAAGGGGCTAAAGAAAGAGTTTTTGCTAGAATAAGAGATAGTAAAGTCGTCTGTTCTGAAAACATTGTAAGTTAATGTAGTCTAATATGAAGTTATGTAAATTCATGGAGTCATGTTTTAAATAATGGAGTAATTAAATAAACTGGTTCTTATAGTAGTTGAACTAAGACATAAGTGTTTTGATTGATAAATAAGAGATGTTTTGTATGAATTATTTAAGCTACAGTAAATAACATTGTAGAAGTTATACTTCACCTGTACAGATCTGTTTATTGATTACATTTTAACAATTTTTTGCAGTTGTTTTAAAAGAAATCCAAATATTCAAAATAAAATATACTTTTATGAAATAATTAATTTTATGTAATAATCTCTGAAGATTTAATAAAATTAGGTAATATTGTCTAAAAATTTTCATATTAAAAATCAATATTTTACTAACTTCATTTACTACTCCATAAAAGGCTTTACACTTTTAAAACTTAAAGCGAGCAAAAATTAACTTTTAACTGAAAACCTTTTAACTAGCTGAAATAAAAAATAGATGGTGAAAATAAATGCAAATAACTTATGAAATTAAAAAATTATAATTTAGACAAGATGTCTTTGTTGAATGTGGATGAAATAGCAAAGTTAAAAATACATTAATAAATGTTATCAAACTACACTCAGTGGCCAATTTATTAGGTACATCTGCTCTTTGATGCAAATAGCCAAAGAGCAAATCATTTGGCTGCAACTCAATATATAAAGCATGAAGACATAGTTAAGAGGTTCAGTTGTTATTTGACCAAACATTAGAATGGGGAATATGCATGATCCAAGCGGTTTTGACAATGGAATGATTATTGGTGCCAGACATGGTGGTTCCAGCATCTCAGGAACTACTGATCTCCTGGAATTTTCATGCACTACAGTATTTAAAGTTTACAAAGAATCGTGTGAAAAACAAAAAACATCAAGTAAAAGGCAGTTCTATGGGTGAAAACACATTGTTAATGAGAAAGGTCATAGAAGAATGACAAGACATTGTTATTGGCTGACAGGAAGGACATAAATACTGAGATAACCACTCTTTACAACAGTGATGTGCAGAAGGGCATCTGTTATTGCACAACATGTTGAATCTTGAAGCAGATGGACTACAACAGCAGAAGACCACACCAGGTTCTACTTTCCGATAAGAACAGGAAGATTGAGGTTACAGTGGGCACAGGATCACCAAAACTGGACAATTGAAAAACTGAAAAAATGTCATCTGGTCTTACAAATCTCAATTACCTCTGTTACATGCAGATGGTAGGATTAGAATTTGGTGTAAACAGCATGAATCCATCTTGCCTTGTGTCAATGGCACAGGTTGATGGTGATGGTGTAATGATGTGGGGAATGTTTTCTTGGCATGCATTTGGCCCCTTAATACCAATTAAGCATCATTTGAATGCCACAGCATACCCGAGCATTGTTGCTGACCATGGCCACAATCTACCCATTTTCCAACAGGATAATGTACCATGTCACAAAGTACACATCGTCTCAGCCAAGTTCCACAAACATGACAGTGACTTCAGTGTACTCCAATGGCATCCATAGTCAATCTCAGTCCAATAGAGCACCTTTGGGATGAGTTTTAAAGGGAGGTTCACAGCATGAATGTGTGGTTGACAAATCTGCAGCAACTCCGTAATGCTAAAGAGTCAGTATGGACCAAACTCCTAAGGAATGTTTGCAGCATTTTGTTTAATCCACGCTGCAAATAATTCAGGCTGTTCTGGAGGCAAAAGAGGGTCCTATCTAATACTTGATAAGTGTACCTGATAAAGTGGCCACTGAGTGTATATGCAATTGGGTATAAATGAGTATTTTTATTTTGAGAGAGTAAAAAAAAACAAAGGCACATGTGATCATACCATTAGAAATTATGTATGTCTCAATTAATCAAAGCACTAACATTACTTAAGTAACTAGAATGTATGCAGATATCAAATGATATAAAATATTCAAGTGTAATAGCACATGTTGAACTGTAAAATGTCTTAAGAGAGGTTTTAACAAATTTAAAAGTTAATACATTGTCTCCAACAAGGAAAACGTAGAGCTACAAGTTAAATTTTGTGACCTGTTTTGAGTATTTTATTGATAACTGACAAAAATAGTTTAAGACTTAGTTTTATCTTCTAGTACACTTACCAAACAGATGTTGGAGAAGTGCAAGCTGTCTTGACAGTTGTGTGGAATGAAGATACTTTTATTGACAGGACTAACAGTAAGGCCTTCATCTTGTTTTCCATTTAGTGTTTTTCTGCTCATTTGATTAAGCAATAAAAACAGTTTAAAATAGAGGTTCTGGACTTTATTGAAATGTAAAGGAAGATGTGATATGCAAAGTAGAAAACTGTTGTTGTGGAGTTTTAAGCTCCATTGTGAAATGGTACACCAGAAAAACTTTTTTGTTTCACAGCCCACACAGAATAAATATTTAATATTGTTTATATACATATATAAGCAATTATAGTTCAATATCTAACACTTGAACTTGTAACGTGTCTAAACACCACAAAAGTACAGTATTTAAAATTCATCACATATACCTCACATTGTCAATAGTAATAGATGCTACTTTGAAAGGGCTTGTGGTGTTATCTAATGGATACAATCTTAAATTATTCATTGTTTGGAAGTACATAATGTGCAGGAAGTAAAATAGATGTGTGTGTGTGTGTATGTGTAGATATAGAGAGAAACAACATTATAAAAATATTATTAGTTTGATGCATAAACTTACATATATAAATTTAGATAATGGATTTTTTACTTTTTCTAGTAACCTTGTATAAGTGCCACCTTTTGGGTAGTCATAGTGGACGAGCAGACTGTTCATTGTGTCTGACCAGAAGCGAAAAGTACCATTGTGCCTGGTGTGGAAGTAGTTGTGGTTATAGTGAGTCATGTACAGAACCCATTCTTAGTTCCTGCCCTCAGCCTCGTATTGACTGGGTGTGTAATACTTTTCATAAGAGAAAAATAATGGAATAAATTTAAATGTTCAAGTATTCATTCATATAAGCTTACATCTACTTCTTAAAATAACTTTCTCAGTCTGTGTCAGTATAAATACATTTACCTACACACAAACAAAAATGTACAAGTTCTTTTGTAATATTACATCTTACTAACAACCAGAATTTGTGCATGTTACACATCATACAATAAAGTTAACCATTGATACTATCACCTCTAATGTACTTTCTAAGTGAAATCAAATCACATTTTTTGTAGACAGATTTGTCACAAGTTGATATTTCCATTTGCATTTTTTACAAATTAAGACAAATGCAATCTTAAGTCTCAGAAAAAAATCTCTTATGAAACATACTTCCATGTTGATAAATTTTTAAAATCTATTTTCCTTTATCCCAGTCTTGAAGAAGCATTAAACCTTTGTAAAATAACATAAATCTTTGTTACTGTCTCATAGCCTTTACTTAGTTGTCGCATATCCTTTTATAAAGACAAAATTGTTATTTCAAATATTATCCAACTGTGCTGTAATGTTTTTTAAAGAAAAATGATAGGCTGCTGTTTGTGTTGAATATATAATTGTTTTTTCAAGATTCATCCTTTGAGTGGACCCATTGAAGGGGGAACTCTGGTTACCATTGAAGGTTCCAATCTTGGATCTAGTGAGGAAGAAATTAAACATAAAATCATGATTGGTGGAATACACTGTATTCCTGAGGAATACAGTATTTCTGTGAGGTGATCATTTTTTGTTTCCTTTGAATGTTGGAAAATAATATTTCACTAAGAAATGTTGAAGTTCAGAAAGATAACCTGCTTAGATTGAAGTGTGGACAAATAACAGAGCTAATAATTAACCACATAGTTTATAAGACCATTGACTTGATTCTTTTTTACTAATCATACCATATTCATCACCATCATTATTATTTGCAGTTTTCAAACTTAATCATAGAAGTTTTAGTTTTAAAATATTTTTATGGGTTTTTTTGTAATAATCATTGTCATTATGATTGAAATGTGCAGGTTTCTTAATAATAATTTTAATAAAACGACTTTGATTTGAAAAAATTTTAATTATGTATCCTCACTTTCCAACATTTAAAAAAAACAATTTCCAATTGTACCATATAAATTGTTTTGAATATTAGAATAGTTGTATAACAGTACTGATCATTTAAATAAATGGTTACATAGAATAAAAATCCATTTACTTTTCAGTTACTCAGTGTCATAGAAAACACTGAATGTTTTCTAGTAATGTTCTTTTCAAACCAACCTCATCTATATTAATAATGCATTTTTGTCATTATTCAACTCATAATGTTACATCCCACATCAAGATTCAATTAATGAAAGTACTCAAAGGTTTATTTTGCCAATTTGTTTAGCTTAATATGTGTAACATACCCCATATTGATATGACACCTACAGTCATGTGTACTGTGTCATTATGCCAGTTATGACAATTTTATTAATACCTTCAATCATAACTTGGATGTAATGTACTTTCATACTTATGGTATTTATTAAATCCTGAAACATAAGCATTTAGTAAAAGATTAGTGTAATAATATACCCTTAATGAAAACTGAATCTCATTTGTATGTTCTTTAATATGAGTCTGGAACCATCATGTGATACAATCTAAATTTAAAAATGATAGTTAACTTCAAAATTCATACAGTAATGAATTTGTTATAATATACCCTTAATGAAAACTGAATCTCATTTGTATGTTCTTTAATATGAGTCTGGAACCATCATGTGATACAATCTAAATTTAAAAATGATAGTTAACTTCAAAATTCATACAGTAATGAATTTGTTATAATATACCCTTAATGAAAACTGAATCTCATTTGTATGTTCTTTAATATGAGTCTGGAACCATCATGTGATACAATCTAAATTTAAAAATGATAGTTAACTTCAAAATTCATACAGTAATGAATTTGTTCTTGCTCACCAGTGTTTCTAAATGCTGTGATAAAATGCATTGTGTGGATCTATGCTCAAGCAACGTTAAGTGTTAGACAATGTAATGCAAAAAAAACAAACTAAAAAAACCAGTATTTTGAAAGAAAGAAAAAAGAGACTTGAAACTTTGTATTTCTAGAGTGGTATGTCGGACAGGGTCAAGTCTGGCTCCAATGGAAGCTGTTGTCATGGTAGGAAATGAAGCTGGAGTAACTAAAGCACAAGAAATGTTTTATTATAAGGTAAATAAATCTTACAACTTCATATATTCTATATAAGATAAACATATCAGAATGTATTGTTTTTTTAAAGTCAAGTGAATACTTCTGTTTAAGATGTAAATTACTGATAACGTTTTTTAATTTTCATCTTATTTTTAATGTGATAGAGAATAAATTATCTGCTTCAATTTTTATTTTTAACCACGGGCATTTGGAACCTAAATATCTTGAAGTGTTATCTATAATTGGTGAAAAATAAAATCTTAGCTATAAAATATTATTTATATTCATTAACATAAATCAAAATGTTATCCAGTAAGATCAATCCAAGAGCTCTTGTAACAAATTTAAGATGCTTTAATGTAAATGAAAATTTGAAAGTCATCCTTTCTATTTATAAGACATATTTATCTGTTATAAACCTGTTACTGAATACATTACACCATATAAAGTATCTTTTTTGTTACAAAGGCACATGTAGAATGCCTTAGTAAAATACATCATAATGTTACAACCCATATCAAGATCCAATTAATAAATGTATTCAAAGATTTATTTGACTTTTTTTTTATTGTAACATCACTGTGATAAAGCAGAAAGTATTTTTGAATAATGGTTAACTGGTAGAAATAATTGCATCAAACAGTTCAAAAGCACTGTATAAAGTTTTAAATTTTTTGCTTTTTGACATGAATTTTGTTTGTCGGCTAAAGTTTTTGTGGTTGTTTTTGTAGCAAGTGTTGTTTTTTTTTTAATATTGAGCAGAGAATGTGCATAAAAGCTTTATATGATGTTGGTTGGATTCTCTGACAAATTGCTGCAAACTTGAAATGCTCCCCAAATACTGTCAAATACACCTGAATCATGAGACCAAGAAAGGTAAATTTGAAAATAGGAAAGGAAGAGACAGAACACCTAAACTCAATGATGCTGATGTTGAGTATCTTTTTCATGCGAACCTTTGGAACAGAAGGAAGACTGTCACTTATCTCAAGCATGAGATAATGATCATGTACTAAATAACAGAAAACTCTCCAGATCTACAGTATCAAGAAGACTCAACAAGATGGAATATTTGGTTATGCAGCAGTTAAAAAAAAGTTTACTTTTATCTGCAGACCGAAATTTGATTAAAAAAAATGTACAAAAACTGGATTATTGATGACTGGAAAAAGGTGTTACAGACGGATAAGTTCAAGTTTGAAATATCTGATTGAATCCATTCATTGTATACCCAGCAGAAAAAAAAGTGAAAGGTACTTACCTAAGTGTATAATTCCTACCATAAAGTATGGGGAAGGCAGTGTGATGATTTGGGGGTGTTTTTGTGCTAAGATGACAGAGATATTTGCAAAATTGATGGAATAATGGACCAAGTGCAAGTACCATTAGAAACTGATCTATCATGGTGTACTGGTATACCCAGTGGTTGGCATATTATTGAGAAAGGATTCTTCTACCAAGAAGATAATGACTCCAAACAGTCATCAAACTGATGTACAAATTCATTAGCTAAAAAAAAAAAAGCAGTTGGAATCATTCAAATGATAGAATAGCCTCTACAGAGCCACAATCTCAACCCAATTTAGTAGATGTAGGAGTTGATATATCAAAAATTTGACAAATCAAAAGTTACTTCCAAAAAAACTTCATGAGACTGTATTAAAGACATTTGGAGTAAAATACCACAGAACACTTTGACTAAATATGTTGTAATAATCTTGCCTTAAAGACTGTCTGTAGTCATTAAAGCAAAAGGACGACACATAAAATATTAACTGTTAAATGAACTCAAACACTTCCTGTTGTGCTAAATATGAAGATTAATAAAATTTTGATGCTTAACCTATGATTTACCTTCCATCGTTCTTTGGTAGCCTGAAATCTAATTTTTGACTTTGTTCTAATACTTTTACATGGTGCTGTAACAAATATTTGAAAATATAGTATTTTATTCCAATTAATCAATATGGGTTTTAAACTGAAATTGATCTCAGAACATGTACATAACAAATAACATCTTCATTATTTACAAGATTATTTGCTATTCAGAATTATATGGACTTGTTCAATGTGCAAAGTTCAGTGCTGTTATTAGAGATGTAGTTGTATTTAACATTACACATCTATTGCTACTAAAATGTATTACCCACAAATTTGAAATTTTCTCCCAATTCCTAGGCTCTGAGTGTGTGTATGTGCATGCCTCAAATCATGTTTTATACTTAAAAGCCATTTGAATATATTAACTTTGTTGGATGGTGTAATAAGTGCCTTCTGATAGTTAATTCATGAGATTAATGAAGCTAATAAGCAAACGGTTTAATGACAGTAATTAACTGTGATAGCATCATGTCATAAATGAATGAGTCATTAAAGTTATTCTTCATTAGCTCATGTACTAATCCTTTGAATATATGCTAGGTTTAGAGAAGATAATTAAAAGAAATCAATTAAGTTTTAATCCAAAAATCATATGACTTTCATTTTGGCTTAGTTTTCAAATGAGATTTATTTTGAAGATTAAAAGTAGACATACTTATTCCAAGTAAAAGAAATATATTTTGCATAGCAATAGTGTATTGTTCAGATTGCATGACTGATATATTTAAGTTGTTTTTATAATAAATGAGAAACTATATGTATAGTGCAGTGACCTTATAAATGTGTTAGTATGGCAGTCACATTTGGAATATAGTATAGTATGTTGTCACTCAAAATAGAATACTAATGTGTATTGACTATATATTGACATAATATATAGTAGCTCAGAATATGATCATGAGCACAGTGTCACCTAGAATATGGTGATATATATTGCACAGTGGTACTCAGAATATAATAATAATGCACAGTGACATTAAATATGGTGATATATATTGCACAGTGGTACTCAGAATATAATAATAATGCACAGTGACATTAAAGATATCAGTGCAGCAGAATGGTACTGGAACTGGAGTTGGGTAGCAGAATGGTACTTGGAACTGGATTGGGTGGCAGAATGGCACTCAGTACTGAATTGTATGACAAAATGGCACTCAGAATATGTTTATGACGTGCATATAATATCTGCACAATGATACTCAGAATACAGTGACATAGCACTCAGAGTATTATGACATTGATTAGTGCCACTGAGAATATGATGGTGTGACTCAATAGAGTTGTTCAAAATGTGGTATAGCATAGAATTACTTGGTGATTATATATTGCATAGTCAGTGAGGATATAACTGTGTGACACCATCCATGAGGACATTATTGTAGGGCAATGTTACTCGAAATAGTGTTCATGGGCAACTCCCACAATATTATGGTACCTACCATGTATTGATATTAAATATATTCTGCCACACTTATAATTCTCACAGTTTCAGTGAGAATATAATCCCATGACATTATGTCACTGAAAGTATAATGGTAAAGCAGAATAATTTTATAGTACAGTGACATCCATAATGCAGTGGTAATTCACAGTGATACTCAATTTATAGTGGTGTAGAATATATTAACACCTAGAATAGGATTGTGTGGTACCCAGAATGGGATGGTGTGGTACAGTAGTATTCTTAATAAGATGATAATGCACATTGACATAGAGAGTAGGGTTGTATGGCATTGTGGCACTTAAAATTGTATGGTGTGACACAATAACATTAAACACATAGTCTTGTGGCATAATAATAATCAGAATATGGTGACACTGTACAAGAAAACTTAATGGTTTGGGATGATACCTTGACATTTATTTTATTTATCACTTGCAAATTATATAATTTTTCAGTGATTAGTAAATGACAATTAAATAAGCTTGTACCAAAGAGTTTTTCATACACTATCTTTTTCAAAATTTTGATAATGTTATCTAAAATGGGCATAAGATAACAATTATATCTTAATACCTCTTTTGAAAAATTATTAATATTACACATCTATGTCACCTACATAGATCATAATTAAAAATCAGTTCAGTAAGGAAAATATCTAATTAATTACATTGCTCTTCAAATTTTTGCTTACAATGATCAGAAAGCATTATTTCATCTGTTGGGTACCGTCGCTTTAACAGTATTTTCAACCATTATCCCAATATTTCACAAGGATATTAGGTTAGTCCAGAGCCCATATACTACACTATCAATGCAAAAATTAGCAAGTAGAAACGCCACCTTATGGGCAGCTGTTTGTACTAGTAATTACTTATCATAGTGTGCATCTCATTGAAAAAAGTTAGAAAAGTGAAATTTTTCTTAAGATTTTTCTGGGAATTACTACATGAAAAATGTTCAAATTGTGCTGATGTAAACTGTAAAGTTTTTGTAGATTAAAAAATGGTACCATTTTCGGAAAAAATAAGATTTTTAAGAACTTCATTTGTTTTAGAACTATATTTATGAATTATGTCAATAAAGGTATAATCAAACCCTCACATACAATCCTGGTGAAAATCGTGTTTTTTGTTGTGAGAAGAGTACTTTTATTGAAAATTGTGTTCCGTGATGAAGAAATGTCTGAATCTCATACTGTGGTTAGTTTTTCTAATTGCTAAAAGTGGAATACCAAAAATGTGAATTTTTTTATGGAGGACTGTTGTTTTTGGTGCTATTTAACAGATGGCATCACATTGCATTTATTATTTTTGTCATACTTTATATATATATTATAATAACATAAAAATACACGTGTTAAACATTGAAACAATAAATGAAAATAACACTGAAGAAAGAATATAATTTAAAATCCATAATATGTGTAATTAAGTATGTTTTCAACTTTTTTTTTACTGGATTATATTTTAAACTAGAGGTTTTCTGAAATTCTCCAATTGAGTAATTTACCTAAACATAAAATAGTTATGAATTTTGAAGTTATAGATATTTTGAAGGCTTGTATTTTTTAATGTAAATTACATTTCATAAAAGTGAGCTATCAGGCAACTTTAATTCCCTCTGAGATGACAACAACAAAGTAACAACTGCTGAAACAAACTTCTATTGGTGTGTCAAACATGGCTGTTATTATACCTAAAGGTTAAAAAAATTGTAAGTAAATATATTTCTAATAATTGTCTAATTAAAGGAGGTTACACTGGAAAATATCTATCCAAAGCTTGGTCCTCAGTCTGGTGGAACAAGGGTCTACCTCACTGGTAACAATCTCAACATTGGAAGTGAAGTGGAAATTTCTCTTGACGATCTTCCTTGCAGAGTAGAAAGGTAAGTAGTTTTAAATTCTCCTGAAACCTAAATCCTAAAAGAAAAAATATAATGGTTTTATTGATTATTGTAAAAATAAAACTTTTCTAAAGAGTAAACATATGGTAAGCTTTCATTTTATAAAAATACTTAGTAGAAATAAGAGCAATTTCTCATCTGTCTGATTGATACCACTAAAAATTGATGTTTGCTGTTTTATAATAAGTTAAAAGTTTCAAATATGTTAAGCAATAAAATTTGATAAAATCAAGCTAACTTCATATATCAAAACTCAGAATTAACATAAATCATTACTCTTATTCAAGTACAGTAATTTCCACCTTGCTTTCAAAAGTGACATTATATTAGCATTCAACAATAAACATTTCTCTCAATTACAATTTAGCTCAACTCATATCAGATTTTCTGCCAGAATTTTTAGCAAAGAAATGGGAAACCTATTTGACACTTTTTAAAATATTTTAAGTAATGTAAGCACTTAATGGTGTAACACTTTTTTTTTCTGGAGTATTTATTGCTTATTCTATGCTCAAGGGTAATTGTATCAATGAGAAGATTTCTTTTAGGTTTTTCTTTGTTTTTTTTTTATCAAAATTCAAAAGATTGTGAAAATTGAAATCATACAGTTGTGATCTTTTCAACTTATTAGACGTTTGTATATAAAACTGTGCATTTAAAATTTATTTTGAACCCTTTAAAATTTGCACAATATAAATTCCTCTTTTTACCCCCATGTCTGATATAACCATGAGGTTTTTTATATTCCAAGTTTGTTCAGTATGTAGCTTTCAATAATAACTTCTTGGTAAATGAAAAGGTTTATGCTTTAAATCATTTTCTATACCAACTACAGTGAATCTTCTATAAAACTTATTTGCACCCACCTTTATAAAGGTGCCATTTAAAAGTTTGTATTACTAATTTGCATTTAGGTTTGTGCATTAGGCCTTGTGCTAGTTAGAAAAGTAAAGATAGCAAATAAATCTGAGAATAATATAAATGGTTTGTTCAGTTTATATATAAGCTCCAGTTACATTCTTCTACTAATATTGAAGTTTGAATTTAATTATTTTGTTCTTACCAATAAATAAATAAGTTTATCTCTTGACTCTTGATCAACTATAAAACATGTTGCATTGTATGTTTAATATCTGACAAGAAATAATGAACATTATTTAATAGTAAATTTATTTTTCAACCTGTGTTTTCAGGTTAAAACAATTAAATTCAGTAAAATAAACATTTAATTATTCTTCTTTTTAGTTTAGCTTAAATAAGTTATAAGGTAATTTCAATAACTATGATTAATTGGAAGGTTTTTATTATTGTCATAATGTTTAGACTTTGTCAAAGTTTTCTTTTCAAAATATTTTTGCAGATGAGAATTATAAATGGATAGAAAAGGGATAATTCACAATTTTATAAGAAATTACATTTTATATATTTTAAGTTTAACAGAAAAGTTAAGGAAAATATCGTTTTAGCAGAAAAAGTGCAAATTTGTCTGTAAAAGTAGTTACTGTACGTTTTTACCTCTATTAACTGATTTACTTTAAAAATCATAATGATCACCAACCTAATTTTAGAGTTAAATATTATTAACTAAAATGCACCAGGTTGTACACTGTAAAATGAGTTTCATATGATTATAATTAAAATTGTTAGTTTCCTCTGCTAAAGAGATATTCATATGAGTACTTTCCTAAATATTTATTGTAGAAGACATCTGTCATGCTTTGCATTTCAGACCACTTGCCAGTAGTAGCCAACTGAGCTGTCGTACTACCCGTGCTCCTGTGCCATCTTACCGTATTAAACACTTATTGTTAAGGATTGATAACACCAACTTAACTCTCAAAGATGCATTTTTGTACACACAAGACCCTACTATCCTGCGAATTGAGCCATTATTAAGTTACTTCAGGTGTGTCTATAAACCTGATGGGAAATTCAGTCATTGATCTCTCATCCTAAGTAGATAAATATTTTAATATTTTAGCTAAATATTTAGTCTTTACCTTAATAAGTAGTAAAGGCATAGAATAGAAACTTATAATGAGTGTATTAATGTTTTTACTCAATAGCATTAGCATACAGCTAGATCACAGGATGTATAGTAAATGTGAAAGGAAGGAGAAAATGCACTCCATTAATATAGTTTGTCTGTATCATGAAATGTTTGTTTTTTATGTAAACAAATCCTAATCAAGTGTATAGCATTTAGTTGGCTAAGAAGTACCAAAGTAGCATTATTTTGATACCTTCAAAGATTTCTTTAAATACTTCATCATGAATGTTTTTCTTTGCAGTTAATGGATGATCTTATTTAGTATATACTGCTACTGTTGCACTGTTTTTCATAAGATATTAAGGACTAACAAACAATTTGAATAGTTTGTTGTACTTTTTTCATTATAAATGGCATTGATTGAAAACAGCTTTATTGTGGCTTGTTCAGTTGCCATCTGTCATTTTGTACAGGTAATAATTTCATTGTACCTTCCATGTTTTTTTATTTATCAGAACTAGATGTTTGTGACTAAATTAGTTTACTTCTTTTTTCACTTACCTACATGCAGTGTATCACTGTGAATAGCTCAACTTTTCACATAAATGAGAAATGTTTCATTGATTACAAGTTTAGTTGTTAGTGATTATTCATTTACTTAGCTGGTGAAATTTTATTTTATTATTATAATGCTCTTGCTGTGGGAGAAAATTTACTTTTTTCTATTGTTACAGTGGTGGCCGTATTGTTAAGGTATTTGGAACCAACCTAACTTCTATTCAGCAGCCACGAATGGTGGTTTTCAGTCAGACCAGAATAGTGAATGAAACTGTATGTTATTTTTAATAGTACATTTTACTTCTATTATCTGTATAAATAAATATATCATTTTTGACAGTATTAGTATGTTGTTTTTTGAGACATTTTGTGTTCAGCAACTGAAAGTGGTGAAATAATCACAATTTTTAGAAAATGTTCAAATTATGTGACATTTAATGTTGTCTAAATTTCATCTGAGGTTTAATTTTCCTGAAAAAGGCTTTTGATATTTTGATTTCCTTATTTAGATCTGCACAGTTATTAACAACACCATGATGACATGCCCATCACCTGCTGTGCATTCAGAAGTTTACAAAAGAAGTAAAGCTTGGATTCATCAGCAGGACACTGTTAAGCATATTATACTGAGAATTGGGTTTGTAATGGATGATGTTCAGTCAGTTCGGGAGCTAAAACATTATTATCCATCACTTGAGATTCATCTGCAGTATGTGACTGATCCACAATATTATAAGTTTGGAAATGAAGGGATCAAGTTATACAAGGGAGAAAGCCTTGTAATAGAGGTAATTAGAATATTATTGGTTTTATAATGAATACTAAACTTCACATTTAATTCAAAATTGAGTCAAAATTATATTCCTCTATTCAATGCAATTTTGACTTTTTGATGTTTATTTTGAGTTTGTTCTTGTGGATTGTACATAGTAGAAACTTACAGTTATATCCTTGTCTATATAAACAGGAGGATTCGAATAACTATCCTTTTAATACTCCTTAGTGTTATAGTTTGTACCTTTGGCATGTGTCAGGATGTGACTATTTAAAAAACAAAATTAGGTAGATAGTTAAATTAATTTCATAAAATTACCTTCTTTCAACTTGGTTATTTCTCTAGTTGAAAAAGAGAGAAAAGCTGTCTGTAAAAGCAAGAGAAACAATATTTTTATAATTTTCTTTGATATTACATTAATATTAAAATAAATTATTGGTTATTTATCAAGTAAAACCAGTGTTCATGTTTATTTTTCATACAATTTTTACAGGGAGAAAAACTGCAGCTTGCAAGCACAGAATCTGAAATAAATGTCACCATTGGCACACGTCCCTGTAACTTAACATCTTTGAGTATGTCACAGTTAGTATGCTTACCACCAGAGGTCCAACCACCTGGCATGGATGAGCTAGGTAGAACAACTGAAAATAACTTACCACTGGTTGTAGTAAGTTCTAATCATTCACATTAATTCTATATTTTCTTGTACTTCATTGAAAGTTAAAGGTTTGATTTCAGAAATCACATATACTTTTAGAGTTGTCTTTGTATAAATCAGTAAGAAGAATTTGGTTTCAAACAGTACTGAAATGTAATAGAAGATTTATTAATCTAAGAAACTGTTATATAACTTTGCCTTTCATGGTGATACCAGAATTGCTTATTTAACCATTGTTACATCAGTTACTGGATCTCTTCACATATTCTGTTTAAA
Source organism: Tachypleus tridentatus (assembly GCF_004210375.1). Classification (NCBI taxonomy): domain Eukaryota; kingdom Metazoa; phylum Arthropoda; class Merostomata; order Xiphosura; family Limulidae; genus Tachypleus; species Tachypleus tridentatus. The sequence goes on along the minus strand of NC_134837.1, from coordinate 101,564,506 downwards.
GAAAAAAATCATGCTTTTTATTGAATGATCCTTAAAAGAAGAAAATTATTTCAATAAGCATTTTTTTCTTATTAAAATCCTTAGTAATACATTTCTATGTCCCAAGTGGTACCAACAATGGTAGGTTGCATTTTATACAACAATAGTCGTAATTTCTTTACAGTTCTTTTTTATGCCTAAAACACTAAGTTAGTAGCAAAGATAAAAATAAAGTGACAAAGTTGTTATTTTTGATTTAAGGAATGAAAATTAGGCACTTTAACACAGTTGTATTTCAGTTATTCAAAGAATATTTGAATAATTTAATATGTCTTAATATTTTCATTAGCCATGCTATAAAAATGAAATATATTTTTAGCTTTTATTTTTAAGATTTCAGATAAATAATGTGATGAAAAATATTGAACATTTCTTGGGAAATTAGTAAAACTGAAAATACAGGTGATGCAAAAGAGATATGATTCCTTCATTTAGAACATAGAATAGTTTCTAACTGTTTCTCTGAAACAAACAATAATACTTTTATTCTTTGACTTTATGATATTTATTTTAGTACCACCTGTATAATAAACTACACAAACCATACAGTACCTTTATACTTACCGTGTATAAACCACTTTAAATTTAAGTTGTTCTCCTGTCTGTAATACTTCAACAAATGTTTTAGTTTTGATAATTTTCTGAAAATAAAGATATTATAACCTTTAATTTGTTTACAGGTCAGGGTTGGGAAAAACCTTCGCTATGAAGTTGGTTACCTCCGCTATGAAGTCACTAAGATTTATGAATTTCCACCAGAAGCTATTGGAGGTATTGCAGCAGGTGGGGCTCTGTTGATGCTGGTCACTCTCATAATCCTGGTTGTTTTACGATATAAGAGCTTTCAAGCAGAGAGAGAATACAAGCGAATTCAGCTTCAGATGGACACATTAGAGAATAGTGTACGATCTGAATGTAAACAAGGTAAGTAAAGCTTGAATGTGCAAAAGCATTAACGTAATATATTATATTAATAAAATGGTAGATACTAATTGCATATAATGAAACCATGTTTTACAGAAGTGTAAATTAGTTGATCATCATGGTCAAATTACATCCTTCAATGTTATGACAGGTTTATGCAATGTGATCTTTACCTCACAACTGTCACTTTTGTTTGTTTTGTAGCATTTGCTGAGCTTCAAACTGACATGACTGATCTAAATAAGGATATTCAGACGACTGGTGTTCCAATCTTAGATCATCGAACTTTTGTAATAAGGGTGTTCTTCCCGGGGATGACAGAAAGTCCTGTGTTCAAAGAATTTAAAGTAGGAAAATCTATTTGACGGTTTCAATAACACAAATCTTTTGAAAGAAAAGATCTGTAATGAAATGTTATAAGGAAACATTGGTGAATTTACTATGTAAAGAAAAAAGTTGACTTTTAATGATTGTATGTTTATTAAGGTATAATCATCTCCATAAATATATTGTACAACTCAGTCGTATATGTTGAATTGCAGGCTGCCCATTTTGATCCTTCAAATCTATAAAAAGGAATTATCTTACACCTTATTGAACTTCATTTCAGATTATACTGAGTTTCATAAATAATTACCACTTATGTATTTCTGTATTTTTTTCTGGATTTGTGCCAAATTAATAAGTAAAATGACAGTATGATCCAACTTGAATTTCACTTAACTATTACATAGCAACAAAACTGTAACACTTATGAAATTGTTTTAAATTAAAAATATCTTCTCTCTACTCTGTGTATCCTGTTGTTTCCACACTTGATGGAAGTGCTATCAAATGCATAACATTAACTACATTATTTTATCAATATGAAAAAAAGATATGATTCAAATAATATTTCTAACTCAAGTTTCTTTAATGATAATTCTATAATTTTTTGCATATTTATGTTGAAGTAATGAGAATTATCATTGTGCAAAATATATTTCAGTTTTGATTATATCAGTGTGCCAAATTAATGTTGAATTCTTATGAATTAATAATACAATTTAGTTTTAGCTATGTAATTAGCTTTCTATTGCAAAAATTTAATTAACATAAACACTAGATTGATTTAATGTCATAATTCTGGAAAAATGCAGATAGTACTTGGTACAACAAACTAAGCTGAATGATAATATTAAATTCTGGTTAATTGAAATCATTGGCTGTTTCCAGAAAAATTTTATTAATTGCTGTGAAAACATAAAATTTGAATTAAAAAAATATTATAATATATTTTATAGACACAAGTTTGATTTACCCTTCTTGAAAATAGAATTGGTGTGGTATATATCTTATGAAGGTGTATGAGTGTGTGTGTTTTTTAATAATCTACATAAAATTATGTTTGGGAAATTCCAATTAAACGTTTCTCAACTTAAGTATCAAAGTGCTATGGAATAATTAATTTTAGTTGAAGAAATTGCTTACAGACAAACATCATTCTTATAATTATTATTTTACTTCCAGTAATGTTAAGCAGAACTGTTATCACTTAACTGTAATAAATAAACTTCACATAAGTAATCATTGCTGTGTTACCATATTTACTAGCATGTTATTTTTGTATACTCCAGCAACTGAATGGACCTAGGACAACCTATCATTTGGCAATGGCCCAGTTTGAACAGCTTCTTTACTGTAAACAGTTCTTATTAATCTTTATTGAGACACTGGAAAGCCAGAGAATGTTCACAATCAGAGACAAGTATGTGTGGAACTGAGCATTTGTGTTTACAAGTTTACAGTTTCTTAGGATTCCTTTTGATATTGTTGTTTCTTAAAAGTTATTTTCTGAAATGGGAAATGTAGTGTTCTAATTAAATTCTAAGTATATATGTATTTATTAAATAACTAAGATCTGATATAAATTATGTAATATTTAGAGTTGTAATGAATGAGACAGTTTATGTTTTAATTTTTTGCACTTTAGATGCTAATTGTCATTCAGTGATATTAAAAGTTGTATAGGAAATTATCATGGCCAATCACTCTTCAAAGAATTATGAAGTTAAATATCAAAATAAATTTTAGTTGCGATAAAAGTGATTGTAAAAGATTTTTCTATCCAGTATTTTATAACTGTTTCCAACTTGTATGAAATTTCAATTTCTTAAAAATATGAATAGGTGTAGTTTTATTTATTAAATAAGGTATAAATGGTAAAACTTGGTTCCAAATAAAAATAAAAAAGTAAATTTGCTAAATACTGAACCTAGAATTATAAGTCTTTTGAAATGTTTTATGTTTTTTTGTTTCTAACAGGGTGAATGTAGCATCACTTGTGATGATTATTTTACTTGAGAAATTAGACTATGCCACTGAGTAAGTACTAATAAATGAATTATTTTAGTAACAGTTATTGTACTTTCAGTGTTCAAAAAATATATATGTGTGTCTAACATTTTGCAGTTCATTTATTTTCTCACAAACCAACTTATAAACACATAAATACTGAAGCTTTTAGTATGTGATAAATAAAACTTGTTAGCATATAGCAAAGATAAGTTTGTACTTTTTAAAATCCAGATGTCAGTTGATAATTTATTTATTATTAACTATTTCTAATATTTTTCATTTTTTGTAACCTTGAAAGAATTCCATATGTTAATAGGTTGTTTGATATGTGATTTAGAATTCTTCAAGAGCTTCTGCTGAAGTTAATAAGTAAATATGTTGAAACAAGACATCCACAACTGATGCTCAGAAGGTAAGATGTTCATAGCTGTGATACTACATTCTCATATTTTCATAATACACTGCAATGTCACAATGTTTGATAGTGTTTGTATTTAATCTGAACATAATTCATTTTTAATGCTTCTGTGTAAGCATTATACAGAAGTTTTACTACTGATGCAATATAATGTTCACTTGAATTATATATCTAAGAATATCCATATTATTATATTTAAAAACACTGACTCATTACTTTCAAATAGGAAAAAGCCCTGTGTTGTAATCAAATTTTGCTATAGTTGTTTACTGTTGGTGTAGTCTCAGTTTTGAAACTTTGAATTGCTAAATGAGATGTGTATATCTGTAAACATTTTTATGTGAAGTAAAATTTTATATTCATAAATCCTTTCTTTACTAAAACTTCTCTATCACTTTAGAAGAGTTCTTGTAAGATATAATTAAGAGTTTAGTTGACTTAAGCTTCCTACTGTTTATATGTCCATTAAATTTTATTAGAATTATTTAAAAAATGTTGTTAACAATGTCTAAATTAGCTTTCTCTGGTTAATTAAATGTAGTTGAACAATATTTCCACTAAAAAAATCTGTTTCCCATTAATTAGCAGCTTTCCTGCATACAATATCTTTAAAAACATTTTATGACTCTAAAAATGTCACTTTTTCTAAAGTAAAGAATAACTGAACGATGGAAAGATAAACAAATCAGTTCTAAATCAATATGAAGTAAGTAATTTATGCTTATATGTTAGAAGTTTAATATGCTATTTAATATGCTTATCAAACTAACTAACACATTTTTACTTTTTCTATCTCTATCTGTTATATAGAACTGAGTCAGTTGTAGAAAAGTTATTAACGAACTGGATGGCTGTTTGCATGTACAATTACATCAAAGTAAGATAATATTTTTAGATATGTTCTATTAGGTGTTTAAATACGACTAGAAAACTGTGATAACTAGAGTACATTTATTTTTACACTATCACAGTTAACTAAAAGAGAGATTGAAAACAGAGAATTGCTTGGCATTTATTCAGAACAGTTTCAGGTGTCTGTGTTTAAAGAAAACTTGTGTATTTTATTTCTTGCTAAATTACACACAGTGTGAAGTTAAGTTTATTGCTTATCCATTAAAATTAGTTCTTGTGTTTAAATGCTTTACAGATTCCAGTTTTGTTACAGTTGGTACTGATGAGAGAGAGTTTGATTTTATTAATCTTTCACAGATTACATGATGATTTTTGTTTGCATTGATAAAACTAAAAAACAAATGCTTTGCCATACTGTAGTAAAAATGTATGCATTATCAGATTTTTTTTTTATCTAGGACTATGCAGGTAGTGCATTCTTCCTCCTGTTTAATGCTGTTAAACATCAAGTTGAAAAGGGGCCAGTTGATTTTATAACCCATGATGCTCGATACTCACTCTCTGAAGAAAGGCTTCTTCGTGAACAGACTGACTTCAGCATTGTTGTAAGTTTTTTAGTTAATTCTTCTATGGTAACTAATAAAGTTACTGTATACACTGTATCTATTTTTAATCAGAAAACATCTATTACATTGTTTGTTAATGTATCTGCAATTTGGAAATAAATGTCTGCTATTTAAGATTGCTAATGAATAACAGCTCAATTACTGAATAACTATTCTAGGACCATCACCACATTTAATTAAAGCGAGTTTTAACATGACTGGAAGTCATTAGGGAAATGGTATAATCTGAAACATTTCTGTTAAGGATTCTATGCCTACACAACTAGTTTCAGATAATGATTATTTGAGATCAGTTTATACTGTTTATATCAACCAGTGATAAATGGTAATGGTGCGTTAAGATTGAATTATCAGCAAATAAAATGACTTGTATATAAACAATAAAGTTCTTAAAGTATGGATATTTTTAACTGATAAATAAATGTCAGTAAAGATACAAAAATATTATTGCTGTACAAGATTTGTATCTTAAAAAGAAAACTAATAGGAGATTTGATTGAGGTATTAAAGACTGTAGGACTAGGGGACACAAATATAAATTTTAGCCAGGTAAGAGTCATCTTCACCTAAGACAGTTTTATTTTTATAACAAGATGTTTAGTTTCTGGAATGGATTGCCTTTGGATGTTGTGGAGGCAGTAAATTTAAGTAAGTTTTAGAGAATGCTTGATAAGTATATGAATAATAAGGGCTAGCTTTAAGGTTTTTTTTTAAATTAATTCCTTTAACTTAGTTTAAAGGATGGAATAGCCCAGATAGACCAATAGGTCCCATGTTCTTTCAAAATATATGTTGTCTCAAAACAATAACAATTACATATAAAATTTTTTGTTCTTACAGTGTATTCAAGTGGTTCAAGAAGATTTAGATGAGAAACTGCAGTGCCGTGTTAATAGCTGTGATACAATTACACAGGTCAAGGCCAAGATTCTAGATACCTTGTATAAAAATACTCCCTTTTCGCTGAGACCAGCTGTTCAGGATGTAAATCTAGGCAAGCTGTGATGTTTTATCATGAAATTTGAATTTGTAGTGGATAAGCTTAACTAACTTTTTTGCCCATACACAGAATAAAGGATATGAATTTCATAAGGCATATAATTAACTTCAAATATTTTTATATTCTTATATGAATAAAGAACTATATGCTTTCATATAGAGTATATTTTTTAGTCCCAAAACAAATACATGGTTGTTTTATGTTTTTCTGTAGCTGTTGTTTTCAACTAAGAGCAAGAGTTTACTTTCAAATTTGAAGAATTCATAACAAAAAATTAATGTTCACAGAATGGCACCATGGTAGAGGAGGACATCTGGTTTTAAGTGATGAAGATTTGACAACCAAAACAGTTAATGGCTGGAAACGCATCAATACCTTGGATCACTATGGGATCAGGGAAACTGCTGTGATGAGTTTAGTGCCTAACAAGAAACAAAGATTTCAGGAACCATCAAGTAATGATGTGTTTTCATCCAATATGTAAAATACTTGTTAGAGTATAGTATAAAAGATTTATTTCATGTTTGTAGCTTGTAAAGGCTAATGGTATCTTGAGAAGTTTTAAATAAGATTTCTATACTACAGTCATAATTTAGACCAATTTGTTATTGCTGTTGTATGAAGAGTATCACCACAAAACATTTCAATATTACAGGTCATAATGATTGTGTCATGACACCTAATTCTCCAAGAAGTAATGAAAAAGTTTGTTACTGGCACTTGGTAAAGTCTACAGATGAAATTCTCTCAGAACAACAGCAAAAAGATCATAGCCACAAAGCCATTCCAGAGATATTTCTCACAAGACTACTCTCTACTAAGGTGTATTTTCTTTTAAATATATATATTTTTTATTTTATTCATCTGCAACTGGGACTAAGTATAAGGTAGCCCCATCTATATTTAACTGTAGCTATTCTGTGACTAGGCTTGTGCAAATAGAAAGATAATTTATAGTTTCATAGAAATGTTTGAAATGTTGTCTTTATGCTTGTAGTATTCAAACTTAAATTGTTTCACCTAAGTAGCTCAATTTTATAAATATTAATTGAGGGTACTCATTAAGAAAGCAAAAACTGTATATAGAGCAAAGTTAAATAATGTCTCAGTTTTATTCTTTTTGGGTTAATGAATCCTTAAATACTTGATTAGATGCTGACTGCATATCCTGCCATGTGGAAGGTAATAATTAACCAATTTAACTGATTTATGTACTTTTGCCTTTAAATCCAAAACTCTGAAAAAATGAAGTGGAAATGTGCCCCATTCTGTGCCTTTTTTATTTACTTTCTCAAGTAAAAATCCTCAAAGAATATAATCCAAAACACAGTGTTGGGCAGTTTTCAGTTATCCTAAAAAATAATACAGTAATCAAGCCAGCCAACTCTGGATTATGCAAGGTGAAAGTGTCTAAAGGAAAAAAGGGTAAATTTGCTCTATTCAGGATGTTTGTCACCTTCTTGGGCAAAAATCCTAAAATAAATAGTCACAGTTTCCAGTTACCATTCCAAAAGTTACAGTAATTGATCCAACCAAATTTGAACGGTAGATGCTAACACACAGAAACACAATGGATCATCTATGTAATAATATTATTATTATTATTTAGAACAATTTAGAAAAATAAAATTTAGGATACTCCTTTTATAAGCATTGTGATATTAAAATTCATAATGACAACTGATAATAATATTTTTACATTTGATGCTATTTGAATAGATATTAAACAATGGCTCACCAAATATAAGTGGTATGATAGAAATATTTGTGAAAAGATGAAAATTGACTTGCCTGTTAAGGTAGAGAGAGTTTTTATGTATAGAATTTGAGAGAAGTGTAATACGATTTACCTACATGTAAGTGGAGTGGAAAACAAATAGAATGAGACTGAGATTGACATACTTGTAACATGAAGGAGGGAAGAATGTCTTACAAAGAGATGAGATGAGCTAGGAGTAAAACTGATATATATTTGTGTATGATGTAGTAATGGTGGGGGAGAAAAACTCGTTTACTTGAATGCAGGTATAAGAGTGAGAAGGAATTGAACCAAAGTGGGCATAAAAAAGAGTTAGGATGTGGCTTAGCATAATGTATGAAGCATGAGTTAAGTGAGAAGAGATGTGAGCCATGTAGGAGATTTTGACTTTATCCCAGAAATTCAGCTATCTTGTCATTTTCTGGGTTTAAAAAAAGGAATTTTGCTGAACTAATATTTAAAAGAACATAATGAGAAAGATTAAAAGTGTATGTAAATGTAGACCTTTAATTTCTTTTATAGAGCGACATCCATTTCCAACTTAAAAGAACAATGAATAACTAAATTTGTTTTACATTTAGCTACAAGATTAATCAGTAACGAAACTGCTTCTCCCTTCTCTCTCTTTCTTTCTTAAATAAATACTTTGTCCCTTTTTATTTTAAAACAAACCTTGTTTTTTAAAACAAAAAACAAAAAAGTTGTTTTTTGACCAAAATAAACATTCTTATCTTAGGGGACGGTGCAGCAGTTCCTAGACGATTTTCTCTCTACTATATTGGCAGCTAATGAGCTTTTACCCCCAGCCATCAAGTGGTTGTTTGATTTGCTAGATGATGCTGCAGCAAAGCATGGAATTTCAGACCCTGAGGTAGTTCACGCATGGAAAAGTAACAGTCTTCCACTCAGGTTCTGGGTCAACATCATGAAGAACCCAGATTTCATTTTTGACATTGAGAAAACACCAACAGTGGATTCATCTCTTTCTGTGATCGCTCAGACTTTTATGGATGCTTGTTCTACAACACAGCATCGTCTGGGTAAGGTAAGCATTCTTAGTATAAATTTCTGTGGTAATGAAAAATAGTTTATTGTATATTATTTTAACTTGTGTATTTGCTTGAGATATTATTAACACTTAATAAAATTTATTTTTTTCCTACAAGATTAATCTTTCTATTCTAAACTAGTTTAAAAATTAATTGGAAGATTGGAGTAAGTGTAAAATTTGTCTATTTATTTGAGGAAAAGTAAATTCCCAATTTAAGTTTTTTTGACCCAACACATTCTTTAATACTCTACTAGAATTATTCATAATACAGGGGGTTATTGTTACATACTATATATTGTTAATATCTTCAAATAAAATGTACCTTTAAAATAACTGATGTAGTTTAATGTTGTCCATTTAAGGATTCCCCTTCAAACAAATTACTCTTTGCTCGTGACATTCCAATTTATCGGAGAATGGTGGGAAAATTTTATCAAGACATCACTCTACTCCCCACAGTATCTGGTCCAGAGATGAAAACAGCCATGCAAAACATCTCAAAGGTTAGCTCATACATTTCTTCTTATGTTCTACAATCTAGTTTGGTTTTTAACTGTAAGAACAATTGATGGTATAAGCTTAATAACCATGATAATTAAACAAAAGGGTAAAAAAAGTTACCAAGATAAATCATTGCCATTATCATATGAATTTTCCTTTTATCATTTCTTGAGTTGCCATTTCTTAAATATTGAAGAACAAGATATTCTATACTCAATGTTTGTTGTAATTGTAATAATAGTCTTTAAGTATTTTTTGTTTTATTTTAGGCACACCAAGGGGAAATAGAGACTATAAGTTCCCTTAAAGAATTATATGGATATGTTGTAAAATATAGTGAACAGGTGAGAAGTTGTCTGTTTTCATAATGGCAATTAAAGCAGGTTGTGCATAGTATGTATAAATTGAGGGATTCTTAAAAATTGGTATAATTATGTAGTATAAATGTTAAATTTAACATCATTATGGCCACCATAATAAAATTGGTGCTATAAGGCAGTACACTTACAATATAAATGAACATGTAAAGAGTTGTATCTAAATACTCTGTCAATTTTGTCTGTTTCATTATTTTAAGTTTTATGTCTTGATATAAACTTCCTATGATATTTCTAAATCAGTTTAAGCCATATATTGAATATATGATAATTTATTATTTACTTAAATGATGGTCTAAGATGTCCAATACAATCATATTTTAAATGTATTTTTTTAGTTGTTGAAGGATAATGTTTTTTATTTCTGTTGTAATTTGCAGATTTATGAGGCACTGAGAACAGATCCCAGTTGTCAGAAGCACCACCTTGCTCACAAGCTAGAGACAGTAGCTTGTACACTTGGTGGTTTTGAAACATCAGTCTGCTAAGAAATGAAGGACTAAGATAATTCCAACTTTAAGCACTTTGCACTACAGGCAATGCCCATTTCTACTACTTTAAAGGAGACTCGTTAGCATGCTTTAAAAGTGATGTTTTACCTCTTGGTTAAGCATCTTAAGTCAGCACAGTACTGACTTTTTCAAGCCATTTATTAAAATGTCCATGTTAAAGAAAAATATTTGATATTTTGGTCAGCTATTGCTTTTTTTTGTATTATCATCACATCAGGAGTATTAGTTTAGAAAACTAATCATTTTATAGGACTTGATTTTGTTGGCTGACTGTACAAAATTGCACTGTTAACTAGTTGCTTTAAAAATATCATACACTATATTATATAAAATAGCCTGGCTTGGTACTGCTGCACACTAGTTAGAATAAAAGAAATTTTTGAGGCACTTAGTAATTGATGTCCAAGCTTACCAGAAAGTGTATTTTGTTGAAGTTACAGTTAGTAATGTGAAGATAAAATTGTAGGAGGTTGGGTTTGTGTCCAGGTACAATTTGATTTGACAGATACTTAAATATATTTTTTATCTGTCTTAATATGGAGAATTGAAAATCTAAGTACTTATATACTTATTCAAACCCAGGAGAAAAAATAAGAAAAACAGATACATGTTTTGTTTTGGTCTAACCTGTTCCAAGAGGTCTCATTTGTTGCATTGTGGAACTTTACAAATACTTTTTATTACTAGAAGTTTACCAAAGCTGTGTATAATGTGTTATCTAACAATGACTTGTAGCACATCCACTAATGAACTATGCACAGCCAGCTAACCACTCACAAGAGAAACATACGACTGCATAGTCAAGGCCAGACTTGGAATGCCTTAAATCTTATCTTTAGCACTTTGTTTTCTCCACTGTTCCTTTGTTAACCATGATCCTGCTTGACACAGTGCACTCTGCTTGTTCCTACCCTCTCTTGTCAGCTCTATAATTTCCTTCCTGCATATTGCTGGCAGCAGTGAAGGTAATTGCCAAATTCAAACAGGGTATGATTCTTAACTTCTTTTTACAATGGCTATTCTTTAACAGGTATTTGCCAAGTGATTTTATTGATAAAACCTTCTATGGTTCTGTAGTTTATTACTTTATGTATGTGTGTGTGTGTATACATACATATACCTATATATGTATTATATATACATACATACACATGTATATATAAAGTGTCTTGGTTATAGTTTGAAACCTTTGTAAACTTCAATAAGAAATGATCCCTTTAAAATACATCTTATACTATAAACTAAGTATATAAATTGTCTGTAATATTCTGATACTTTGAAAAGATTTTCAGTGTAGTAGTTTATGAATTAAATTTCGTAAGTGGGAAATAATAAATACGTTTGAAAAAAAAAGAAATGTCCAGTTTGTTTAGTTAAAGATCCACTGCTGCAACTACAGGGATATTTGTTTAGATGTGCAGATCATAGGCTCACCTGACTCGGCTCTTTACGGCATTTAGTAAGGGTTGACACACTCATTTCATGTTTATAGATACATAATGTTTAACTTAAGCATGGTAAATCTCATGTAAGATATTATAGCAGTTACACAAGATTAAAGGCAGCATCCCTGACTGATTATCCAATGTTTTTTCTTATGAATTGAGTATAGTGATGATTAGTAGTCTTTTGATTAATTATTATTAAGAGTTTCTTATTCAGAATATGTCGAGTTTTGCTCTTCCCATTCAAAAATATGCCCACACTGAAACAAATTCAAAATACGAGCCAGTTTTATTAATATTTAAAATATTAAAATTCAACAATAATGGATGCCAAGACACTTTTCTGCCTCTAATGAAGATTTACTGTTTATTCATCATTTTCTTAAGCTTCTGAAGAGGTACAGAGTGAAGTTATATCAAAAATACTTACGTTGAAGATGAAATGTCTTCCTATGCCAGGAGAGTTTTATTTTAGTGCAAACTCTTAGTTAACAACTGAAACTAATTTTTCACAAAACAAACTTTTAATTAATCAATAAATAGTAGAACACTACAAATTTCAATTACGAACAAAAATACATGGTTTGTGGCACAGTTTAACTTCTAACATTACAGACACACGAATTTAGCACAAACTTTGTTTTTGTTTTTCTTCTTTTGTCACTGATAGTTAACAATTTTTTAAGATGGTTGTAAATATTAAAAACACTGGCTCTTCTCTCGTAATAATGACCTCCCTGAAGCCACAAAACAAAAATCAAGTATTTAGTAACCTTTCCTTACAATTAGTTATTTAATGAGTTTTATGTAACGTTTATTACAGTGCTCTTGCAGAATATTCAAATATTATCATCACACAGTAAAGGTTAAAAAATTACTTTAAAATTACTACTTATATAAACTTGTCAATCTCTACGATTGTACGGAATTCGGTTAAATGTAGAAAAATGTAGTGCGTTAAAACATCAAATTTACATATGACCAGAAATAGTTTTTACCTTACACTTACCAGTATAGAGTAATTTTTGTGATACATAAATACACTACAGTTTACAATATCACAGTCTAGGCAGCAGCAGGTTTTTCCACATTTTTAAATCTATTCTGTACAACTTTAATGTCTAGGCTAAGCTTCCATGACCATAATTTGTGAAATCTACCTCATATAAGCACCAACTGACTTAAGAAGCTAAAATATCATCACAGTGACAACAATGTAAAGAAATAAACACACACAAATGGTTATTCAAAGTTAAAAATACACCACATTAATTCAACCAACAAAAAAATCATTCATGTTGGTAAATATACACAAGTTTTTGAACCCTGTTGTTTTATTTTTCTTATACAGGCACTGACAGCTTCTTGAAAGTTTTTTTTTTTTCATCTATACACATTATACAATGAAAGTCTACACACTGACCACCTGGTCTTCAGTATCTTAACTCTTGTATGTTAATTATGTCTTTGGCTTGAACTTCTGAGAAGTAACTGGAATGACAACTTATTCTATAAAAACTTTAAGAACGTTTTCAATGATTTGAAAAACCAAATTGCATAGCTGACCACATTATCAAACTCCTTCAGGATGAAGACTTGTAACTTTTTTTTTGAACACTAAATACCATGAAGTTTGATTTTTCTTTCATATCCAGTTATTTTAAAAGAAATGTGTATGTATCTTTTACACCTGAAATACTTTTCTTTTTTTCCCTAACAGAGCTAGATTCACATTTTCTGTTACAATCTTCATTCCATGAGTTTCTCCACTGGTTGGTAATTTACATTTTTGGCACAATGTAATGGAAAGAAAAAAATCAGCAAACGGAAGTTTCTTCCCCTTGTAAAGTACAAGCAACTGTCTCTAATCTGTGAGCCAAGTGATTGTGTTGACAGTTGGAATCATCATTTAGATCTTGAAGGAACTAAGAAAAAAATTTTGTTTATAAATAATATACAATACAATACATACAATACACGAGGTACCACATAAAGCTTTTGAAAAAACAAAAAGGCTTAAAATGTGTTCTCGCTTTTTGCAAAATTTACTTTAAAAAATGATACAAATGAACATTCCCATAATCATTATGAAAAAATATCTACAATAATGTTTATTTTATAAACAAATTATCCACTTAACCAACTAAACTTTGTTAAATGGAGCTAATCATCTTACCTCATCCATGTACTTAGCAGCATACACATAAAGTTCTTTAAGGGCAGCTAATGTGTCAAATTCTCCAATGTGAGACTAAAAATGAAAAGTATCATTACTATGTTATCAAAGCACTAAATCTTTAAAATATTTAATAAAGCTACTGCTTACAGAGCTTGAATAGAACTCTGTTGTCTCTAAATGTCTGGAAATTTGCCATCATATTTGAGATTTCTTCATAATAATACATTCAAAATGTACTGGAACATTATTAAGTGATCAAATGCATAAATACTGTGAAACGTAAAATTGTTTGCACACACACCATTAGTGTCCTTATACAAATGGTGTTTCAGAAATGATGCCTTATACATTTTAGACAATTAATGTACATGACTTTTATAAGTGTTCAAAATGGCACTTATCTTGAGTAAGAGAAACAAGAAACTAAAGCATGTTAAAACAGATTGGCAAAATATTCAACATCTTGAGTACCTTAACAGTATTTGTTGTGTATTTTCTATACCCCCCAACAAAAAACAAACTACTATAATTTTTCTGCATCTTTCATTGTCATTATGTACCAATGAGCAACAAAATATTTTTGTTAGTCACTATAATTGACATAATAACCCATTTATATTCAAATTAATTTGAAGTAGATTGAAGAAACTATCTACTCTATATTACCAAGGATAAGGTCTGCATCTTTGCACTTATTTCCTGATCTGTCACAGGTGGTAGTACTCTAACATCTTTATAATATCTCATGACTACCTTCCTGTAAGCTGGAATGTCTCGAGCAAACAGAAGTTTATTGGAAGGAGAGTCCTAATGATAAAACAAAAATGCATCATTTTCGTTAAGAATTGAAAATTTCCATATCTCTGTAGTTGTTCAGTTTTAGGTAAATAGATCAAAAGTTACATTTAAACCATTGTTTTATTAATACTGAATCATCTGTCTTCCTTTCCTAAATCTTTGGTTTTTTAAATTTCTCTGGACATACTTTTATGTGTTGTGCTCTGTTCTATGAAGATGAAATGAAAGTGGAACATGTTAAGTTCCACCCAGTTTCTTAATTTAGGAACTTACAATGCCTAAGAAGTTAGTTCTTAACAGTACATTATCTAGGAAAAGAATAAAACTTTTCTAAAACAACTTGCACTTTCAAATAAAAGTCACAAAAGCTGATGTGAAGAAAACATTTGACAATACTTCTTATTTAACTCAGAAATTTTTATTTTTGAAATAAGTGTTTTATCTACTAGAGATTAATACTGTGATAACCTCAAATTTGACCTCACCTTCCCAAGTCTATGTTCTGATGTAGAACAAGCATCCATTAGAGTCTGAGCAACCACCGACAGACATGAATCCAACAGTGGAGTTTTGTACACATCTAATACAAAATCTGGATTCTTCACAAAATTTACCCAGAATCTAAGAGGAAGACTAGGAAAGAAAAGAAAAATAGACATAAATTATATTTAAAATGAAAGGAGTTAAACAAATAAGAAAAATAATGGTTAAAACCAGACTGGATTTAGTAATTTATTTCATATTAGTATTTTATGCACAATTTAAATAAAATATCCTTTTTTTGTGTGTATAGAACTAGTAAGTATTTCTTGTAATTATATCTTCTTACTGGGAATATAGTATTAACAATAAGCTATAGACCTTTATCATATTGACAGTGCTGATTTAAATAACATTAATTTGTTTGTATACTACCTGTAACTTAACATAGGGGAGAGATTACCTATTACTTTTCCATGAATGAGCAACTTCAGGGTCTGTGATGTTATGTTTAGAAGCTTCTTCATCCAAAAGATCAAACAACCATTTGATTGCTGGTGGAATATCTTCTGTAACAGTTAGTACCGTAGCCAAGAAATCATCAACAAAAGTTTGGACAGTACCCTAGAGAAGAAGCATTTAATAATGAAATATTAGAAAAATAGATTACAAACAACTTTTTGGTAACTGGATTAAATAAGTGTGTTAAACAGCTAATAAATGTTTAGAGGCATGAATAGATCGCATACATTGCTATAGTATTTTATATATGTATTCACCTATTTTACTTTTTATAAGGATTTAATGCAGAAGAAACACTAAACATTATTAGATTTCAGGTTTATGATAATATTTATTATGTAAACATTTTATATGTATTTATATTAACATAAAAAAGAAATTTATAATTTTTTGCATGCCAAGAACTAACTTCCATGATACTTTCCCTCTGCAATAATACTTTTGATAATGAAATATGAAGAATGCTAAATGGTAAAAATAGCTAAAAATATAAAAACATTAGTTGGAATAAACTAAAGTTACTTTTACATGTTGTAAGTGGAGAATTTGAATCTGTAACTATGTAGGAGATTCTATATTCCATACTTTTGTAGAAAGCAATCTGGTGAGAAAGATTTCAGGAATAGCCTTGTGACAATGATCCTTCTGGCTCCCATGATGATCATCAACAGGCATGACTAAGTGCCAATATCGAACACCATGTTCAACATCACAGTTTGAAATAAATGGTGTTGTTGAATTTAGTGATGTGTTTCCTGTGCCTGTATTAAAAAGAAATAAAAAAACAGTAAAACAAACTGTACAAATTTTAATTACATGACAAGAAACAACTTAAAGGATACAATTTTTATGCATATATACAGTTTTACTCACTTACACAAATGGTGTTTCAGAAATGATGCCATATAGATTCTGGACAATTAACCTATAAAACATTTGTTAAGTAGTAAAAAATGGCACCCATTTTGGATAGGAAAAATATAAAAAAAAACAATATTTAATGACATAAAATATAACAAAAACACACTGTATTTAAACTTCCTCAATACAACCCCCCTCCACTAAGAACATACAGCAGCCTGAGCACCTTAACAGTATCCTATATTTTATATGCCCCATATTTCAGGCTCATACTTTAAATCATTCATTCTAAACAAGCAAACATAGCACAAGTTTCTCCAAAAATTGTAGGTATTGTAACTAACTCCTATTTATGAAAACTGCAAAATGTTATGTGTTGAATTCTGCACTTAGCAATTACTTTGCAAGTATGTATTGTTCTACAATATTTACTTTCTTTCAGTTCTGGCATAAGTATGCATTATTTCATTATTCCATTCAAATCAGTAATAAACTAGTTATACATTATGCAAACCATACTGTTTTTGAATTTATTTTTCCTTGTATGTATCAGGTTTTCTACTTGTGGTGATAACGGAATTTTAGCACTTGTAAATTGACTCACATTATTTAAATTGCAATTAATCATTGTAAGGAATATTCAAACAAAATCCAGTTTTAGTTTGGTTATACTAAGATGAAGTACAGAAAACTGTAAAAAAAAGAAAAACCTCTGACTAACCCTTACAGTTCGAACTAAGACTGTCATTTTGCTTGCTGACCAGGCTCATTACGGCAGACTCTGTCACACCATAGTGTCGAAGTGTGTTGATCCTTCTCCAACCATTGACTGTCTTAGTGGTCAAATCGTCATCAGCTAATGTTAGCTGACCACCTCTTCCGGACTTCCACTCTGGCATATACAGAACTATGGAGCAAACATGTAGGATTTCAAGTTAGGTAGTTTGAACAAAGTCATCAATCCTATGTTAAATCTTTTTAAAACATTTAGCTTGAATAACATGACAAAAATAGTGCAAAAAAGTAATTATGTGAACATAAGTTTCACTACAATTTTTTCTTTCAAACCTTATAAACAGTATTGTGTCTTTTTTCAATGTCACCAGTGAACAACATCTTTACAAAATTTCATATTTACTCACCTAAATCAACATCATTTACTGAAGGACGTAGTGAAAATGGTGTATTTTTGTACAAGGCATCTAAAACTTTAAATTTTACTTGGCTAATGGTATCACAGTCATTGACTCGGAGTTGTAACTTCTCATCCTGCTCATCTTGAATGATGTGAATAGTCTATGATATAAAATACACAAAAATATATTCTAAATTCACAGACCAACACTGAAATAACCAAACATTTAAACATAAAAAGCATCTACTAATCCAAAACACTAACATTTTTCCACAAAGTTAATTTAATAAGAAGAAATGTTTTAATATTTCATGAACCATGGACAGATGTACAAAAATGATGACTACAAATATACTCTCTATCTGTATGTATGAGAAACTATGGAAAGTTTAACAGTTACCATTTATATACCTAATAACTTGAGTTTGTCTGTGGAAATTTTCTTTGTAAATTTCTTGATCAAATGTTACAAATCTCATATAATTAGAGAGGCCTTTTCTCAAAAGAGTCATGATTGCATATTGACTTTTCCATTCATAATCACTTTACCTGTTTTTTGCTTAGTGAAACTTTTTAATGCAGCAAGTATGCTACATCATAGCACAACATCATAGTCAGCATGTGATGACTAGCTTCAACTTTAGATTTTTACTTGCGAAGTATTTCACACAAACAATGCTTAACCTCCTCCAAGCAATATCATAAAAAGGAGCATTATATTAAATACAGTTTCTATATATATTTAGCTGAGTTTGTCTTTATTACAATTTACATTTACTTTAGTTTGCAATAACTTAACTTTTGTTTGTTTCATAGACTGCCAGAAGCAGGGTTTAGCTACTTTTGGTTAGTATAGGCTTTATTCTTTGTTTTGATGAGTTTCTTTATTTCAACTCATAAAACAAAGCATTACACCAAATGCTTAAACAGTTTCATACTCTGTACACTATCACAAATACCGTTATCATACTTTGTGTAGTTTTATTAAACAGAGTTACGTCTACATGAGTTTGATTTTCTGATCATGTAAATTTACTTTAAATATGTCAGGATTTGTAGATGTAACACATAATGCTTGCAATAATGCATACCTTAAACGATGTGTGTGAAAGTGAAAGAATACAGAAAATTCAAGCTAAAGACATCAAACCTACTACAAATATTTTATGGGTTGTGGCTAGTATTTCACAACTCTAAGAAATATATATGTAAAACTACAATGGTATTTTATATACATAAAAATAAGGGCATGTTCTTGTTTCAGGAATGAAGACAAATATATATACTTAAATAAATATAATATTACTAAACTACAAAACTCAATACATAAAAAAAACAATACATAAGAAAAACGTTTTATAAATAAAGTCATTATTTACTATACTTAACACACTGTATTATTGCAAAAGGAAATATCAGATCAAATAAATAAATACACACATTCTGCACCACTTAGTTACATTAATATAAACTAAAGAAAAAAAACAATATTAACAAATCCATTATTTACAACATATTTTAGTTGTAAACGAAACATTCAAGAATAAAAAATTATAATGGCAGATCTATTACTCACCACAGTAGAATACTCTATTTGTTCTCTCAGCAAACGTTCCTCAGAGAGTGAATACCTGGCATCATGAGTAATGGCATCTACAGGTCCCTTTTCCACCTGGTACTTCACAGCACAAAATAGTAGAAATAATGCACTCCCTGCTCGATCCTACAGGAGAAGGCTTACACTTTAGATCTAGCAGTCTCTTCACATTCTATCTGATTGAGCTTATATACTCTGAAGTATCATTTCTTTTAAGAGATATTCATTCATTGATTTCAATTCAGATTTAGATTTATCAAGAGCAGTGACAATGAAATTCTTATAACCTCTATGTTAAATACAATGTACTTTGTGAACTGTAAAAGCTTACCCAATGATCAATGCTGTATACATATGTGACATTATACCTTAACTGTGCATAATACTATTGACCATATTTCACACTTAAATTAAATACCTTAACTGAGATCTCGAAAGTGTTTAAATACCTCAAAGAACAATTACTAATTTTATAAAACAAATTTCAGTATGTAAGAACATTACAGAAATTTAAGTTTAAAGGACAGCAAAAAAAGTCTTACCTTTAGATAATCGTACATGTTGAGTGCCATCCAGTTGGTTAACATCTTTTCTACTACTGATTCAGTTCTATAAGATAACCACCAAGTTAGTATCTGTATATATGAAATGTACTTCCTACTTAAAAAATAAAAACTATCATTAATTAAGTAGATGTGCAATTTGACTAGTTTTTTATTGGTAAATTGCATAACCAGCTCTGCCCTTGGTTAAAATTTGATAGATCCATTAAAGTCTACAAGTAAAAGTGAACTTTCAGTCCATAATGGGCTTTCTTTTTGAAGCTATTGTAATGCATCCTAAATGTTTTACTTAAAACGTTTTATACATTATATCAAAGAGACTCTTCCCTCTTTTTTCTCTTGAAAACATGCATAAATTTGCTAAAAATTAACAAAATCTGTGAGGATTTTCAGTAGCATATATTTTCCAAGACAATTGTCATAGGACAGTGAGGAGGTATTTGCAGTCAAGTCGAGAAACTTTGCAGAAATGGCAAAGCAGCAATGTCATTTCTTGTTCAGAGCAGCCCGTTTCACAATAAAGATATAGTCACGATCTCTGCTGTCTGAATTTGGTATATTTAATGCACTATATTTAACACTAATATTGAATCTTGTTTCTAAAGAAAACTATATTCTATATCAAGAAGTAAGAAATATCCTGAAAATATTTAAATTATGAAATACTTCTCTAATTTAGGCTTAAGCACTTATTTCGACTCTACTACAAAGCTGAAGTTAAATGGTGGGAATCAGAAAAGAGTGGAAAACTTAAATAATAGCAATATCTTCTTCCTACACATTGTAGCTGGTTATTTTATTAAGGACAATAAGCCAAAATGCTAATAATTTTACCCACAATCTTTGATCTGAAGGATTTTGTTGTGATGAAAGTTTTTTCAAACCTAACTATTTACAATATCTACTGCAGTAATGATATAGGAGTTATTTTATAAAATATTTTTATTTTTCACTACATGGGAAAGTTGAGTATGAATTTGGTTTGCTTTTGGACCACTAAGTTAGTACGCCATGTCTGGACTGGAATGATCAACCAATCAGAGTCCACCAACAGACTTAAAGTTTTAGTTGGTGTTGAATAACTACCATACTGGTATGGCTTACTATGTACAGTGCATAAGTGAAGAACACCTGTACCCCAATTTTCAAATGAAACTTCAATAAGTTGTAATTCAAAATTGCACTGAACTAAGGTAAATAAAAATGAAAGCATAGTCATATAGAAAAATATACTAAAAATATTGTTTTTTGATTACCTAACATTAAGCTTTTATTTACATAAGAAATAAAATGAAAGAAACCACAGACTTACCTTCGTAACATCAACTGAGGATGTTTGGTGTTAACTGACCGCTCAATCAGTTGCAACAGTAGAGTTTTAAGAACCCTAGAAAGGTACATTATAATATGAGTTGTAATATTAAATTCCACATAATCATTAATCTGAAATCTAACTTCTATGTACTATTAGCCATTGTAAAATATAAATTGGTTTACAAAGTGGCTTAGATGCTGTTTGGATTTCAAATCATATTCGATTCCTGACAGTTACTTATAACATAGTTTAATTAATATTGAACATAATACCAAACAAAATGTTCTGTGAGATGATATACTCACTCTGTGGCATACTCCATCTTTTCTAAAAATATAATCATCAACAAAGAAGCAACGTTGACTCTGAAAGTAATAAACACAAACTCAATAATAATAATAATCATATATATATATAATTATTGTTCTAATAACACATTTCCTTATGATATTTATTCAAAGCTATGCAAGTACTATATGTAGTTTACACCTTTGATTTATAGTGTGATTTATAATGTGCCCACAGCAGTCATTTTTTGTGATAATGGGACATGAACCATAGACCATCAGGCTCCTCACAAAAATAACCACTGGGCCATTTCATTTAAATTATATGAGTTAAAAAGTGTTAATTTATATATTCACTAGATGATCATTATTTGAATTGATATATAAGAAAAATAAAAGAGAACATTATTTCATTAATGATCATAACTTTAACATAGTAATAAAAGCAATCTGCAGCAAAAACTAATTTCAGTGTAGTGTTCTGCTCTAATTGCTTTAACAAAATAAATTTATTAAATATTTTGTGAATACTTTCACTTACCTATCTCTTATACTGAATGTTTTTTGTCCTTCCAGAGTATTAATAAACGTGATGAGAAATCCTTTGGTATTTAGCAGCTGTTGAAATTGACTCATTGCAAGTTCATAATTACTATACAACCCATTATTTTTTGTCTGCAAAAAAAAAAAAAAAAAGAGTTCAACTAAAGAGCCTCAATCACCAATTTATTGCAAACATCAAACATTTTATCCATTTCCTATATTATATAGCAAAAAGTGATGAGAGCAAAACAGACATCCATACATTTTAAATTTATCAAAAAATTAAATTCATAACATAAAAATGAGAAATATATATATGTATATATCTGTGATTATATATCCTACTCTGAAAAACATACACATCTGTTTCAAGATGTTGATTTGATTTGAATGTTATTAAGCAAAAAAACTATACAATGAGCAATCTATGTTCTGGCTCACCAGTAGTACAAGTACAGTAACTTGTATTTCAAAGTCATCAGTTTACAATCTTACCACTGAGCCTCCTGAGGGCTAAGCTGTTCAATCCAAGTGCAAAGAAACAAACATCTGAAATGATATTCCACCTACAGTTGTTTTGGTTTTTTCTTTAATGCATGATTTCTTCTACTTTCAGAAGTCATCACTGAGCAAACATATTTCTGGAAGGAAGGTTAAATCTTGCAAGACTAAAAACATTATGGCATAACAGTTTTTGCTATTTCATATCTTTTATATTTAGTCCTTTGATGAAGAAACTACTGGACATCTCACACAACAACACTAACCTTCCTATCCTGTAGCAGAGGATGATCATAAACACCAGGAAAAAACACTTTCATCACAAATGATTTGTGGTCAAGTATAGGAACACCTGAAGCATGCAAATAGTTGGTCAAATCAGTCATATCTGTCTGCAGCTCTGCAAAAGCTGTATAAAAATTTACAAATTAAAACAGATTAAATATTTTAGTTAAAAGTTTTTTATAAATATTTTTAATGTTCTAGACACTAATTTAAAATCAAGTTTTTAAACCTAAACATTATCTACCTTTTCACTGGAGGTAATAAATTATAAACAGAATAATTATTAAGTAACTATAACTATTTGTCTTACACAGTAGTGATAGAAGTTTGGAAAGTCTGATAAAAGATACTTTGCAAAGTCATTTAACAAAATTGTTGAATTTTATTGGATAGTCGATATGAATTAATTTCACTGAGGGAAAATCTTTATTTGCAAGTCTTTTGGTATTCTTTGAAAAGGTTAATGCTTATGTATATGAGGGTAAGGGTATAGATTTGGTGTATGTGGATTTTCAGAAAGTTTCTGCCATGGTACGACATAAAAGGTTTATAAAATAAATTATCTACAGGTGTGGGAGATACATTAGCTAATTGAATAGAAGAGTGGCTGGAAAGAAAACAATGTAAGTTTGTTATAAACAGAGTTCAGTCAAATTTAATTAATGACAGAAGTAGGGTACCTCAGAGTTTATTTAGTCTTAAGTACTTTGTTTGGTTTGTTTTGTTTTGAATTTCACACAAAGCTACATGAGGGCTATCTGCACTAGCCATCCCTAATTTAGCAGCATAAGACAAGAGAGAAGGCAGCTAGTCATCACCATCCACCACCAACTCTTGGGCTACTCTCTTACCAATAAATAGTGGGACCGTTTGGTGTGAAGGGGATTTGAACCCACAACCTTTGGATTACAAGTCGAGTTCCTTAAACACCTGGCCATGCTGGGCCTAAGTATTTTGTTGTTTTGTTTACTTACATTAATGATATATAAAAAGAAATTGTAATAAGTTGCTTAAATTTACTGATGATATTAAAGTCTTGGATGATGCTAGCTGTGAAGTGGATGCTGCTGCTTTATAAAAGATTTTAGATTATTTAGTGAGTCAGGCAAATAAATGGCAGATGGATTTTAATTATTACAGATGCAAGATAATGCATGTGGATTATAATTTGAATTATAAATAGAATTTGAAGGGAAATAACCTTAACAGCATCATGAAAGAATATGATCTCAGTGTAATGGTTGATCAGTCTCTTAAGCCAACCAAACAGCGTAGTGTATTGATGCTAGTGACAGGAAAATAGGATTCAACAGAAATATTGAATACAAATCTAAAAAGGTTATAATTTCATTGTATAAATCACTGGTTAGGCCACATTTTGAGTATTGTGTTCAGTCTTGAGCTTGTTACCATAGGAAGAATGTTGAATTATTAGAAAGAGTTCAGAGGAGAATTACCAGAATGGTGTCTGAATTAAAAGGTTTGTCATATAAGGATAAGTTAATATCTTTGAAATTGTTTTCTCTTGAGAAAAGAAGAGTTAGAGGGGATATGATTAAGGTGTCTAAAATCATAAAAGGAATTGACATTATTCATGCATCATCTTTTTCCCATACCTAACTGCGAGAATACGAGGAGTAACATAAATATACATTTTAGCAGGGCAGGAGTCACTTTCAGCTAAGATAGTTTTACTTTTCTAAGAAGGTAATTAGTTGGCTTCTGGAATGGTTGCACTTAGATGTTGTGAGTTAAGTCAGTTTTAAAAGAAAGCTTGAATGATAAGGGCTGGTTTTAAGATTTAAAAAACAAAAGTATAATAGTTTAATTTGCAGGATTTGCCAGCCAAATTGGACCAATAGATCCCTGGTTGTCCCTGAACATTATGTGTAAAGGTTTTGCAGGGCTGCAGATTCTTTAAAGTAGGTGGCTGGAATTTGTTGGTGATAAATGTCAAAAATAAATAGACAGCAAATAATCCACTAAGTTTAATAAGATAAACATTCAAATAAGCCAAATATATGTACTTATATACACTATTGATTTTTATAGCTGTGTCCAGAGTTTTAAATAATTGTCTCTAATTTCATCAAAGTCCACACATGTGTGTTAAATTCAATCACATCAAATTATTTTTCTTTACCTCTGTTGTTACAATACCACTGACTCACTTTACATATTGCTTGCTAAGGCTAAACTAACAATAATGCTGTCTAACTTCACTTTCCCTAACTTTAGCTTCTTTAGAAATCACCTGTCACAGCTAAAGTGACAATTACTCAGTCTGGATCTGTCTAATTATCTCTCACTTTACTTTATCTCTGTATCTGCATGTAACTATGACACGTGATAGAAAAAATATAGAAATGCCTAACCCTCTAGTGACAACAAAGGATAACTTGTACAGAGTTATGTGAAGAAATTTGTCCTAAATATCACTTTTAAAATAACTAACTTTTAATGCTCTTGTTATTCAAACAAAATGATCATTAAATTTGAATTCACTAAATAAACTAAATAATAACTCTTAAATTAAATAATCTTGTATATCCAACATTATGTTATGTTGATAATCTACTGAGGGTTCCAATAAGCACTTGTTTATTTTTAATTGTTTTAAAATAATATGCATCATAACTAAGTACCAGTTTATCATTCTCATTCAAAATATTTATTAGATAAAATATGTTCCTTTTCATTTTAGCATTGTTCATTGATAATTACAAAACAGTGATCAGTAAGGCTTGATAATTATACATATATTTAAGGATTCTTAGTAGCTACACTAGAGCAGGGGGTAGTAAAATATTTATTTTCATTAATGAGATATTAATAAAAATTTCAAACAGATAAAAACAATTTTTAAAAGACTTTTTAGGATAAGTATAGCTCAGCAAGTTTCATTTCATTACTACTACCTACCCTGTTTACATTCAGACCGTACACTGTTCTCTAATGTGTCCATCTGAAGCTGAATCCTTTTATATTCTCGCTCTGCCTGAGAGCTCTTATGCCGTAAAACTGCCAGAATGATAAGACTAAAGAGCATAAGAAGGGCTCCACCAGAAGCTATTCCCCAAATAGCCTCAGGAGGGAACTTGTATGTTTTCATCACCTCATATCGAAGGTAACCAATCTCATAACGTAGGTTTAGACCCACACGCACCTGTAAAATCACATTCATACAAATATTATTTTTAGAAATAAAAAAAAAACAATAAGAGAATAAAAAATTACATAAGAATTTCTGAATTTAAGTAGAAAATATAGTAAATATACACTTCTTCATTACCTGAAAAATTAGTTTGTTTTTGATAAATTAATCAAGGTTCATAAACATCTCATATTTCTTCAAAAATTATTTTGAATAATTCATCAATATTAAGGGCCTGAGAATATGGTGTTTCAGAAGAAACATTAATTATAATTACAAGTAATTTAACAGCTTTTTAACGAAAGAACCATCTCAACAATATTAACTACATATCAGTTTGGAAATATTCTTAAACAAAGCAGTTAATTTTACCATAAATAATAAGATATATATGCATGATTTGTTTAACCCTTTTGCAACAGACTCAATATAACATACACAAGTTCATATACATGCTTGCACATGTTAAGTATTTAAACTATAACTTTTGACACACTATTTGTACTTTCAAAAAATTTAACAGACTTTTAGTAAATATTACATGTTTTGTGTACACAGAAGATCAGAATTTTCAATGAAATATTGCTACTAAAGATTTAGTTGTGAAAATAGAGTCTATTTTGTAACTAGTCCAGGCACAAAGTGATGTCATGTTATGATTTAAAAATTATTCTTCATTCCAAACATTTCAAATATTTGTGTAATCTCCAAAACATTCCAAATGTTTGTTTTTAGTAAGAATTTATATTTTATGTTATTTTCCATTCCCTATGTATGAATTTTTGTTTTTAAGCTAGAATGACTACATATTATAACATGAAAACACAAATGCTCAATCCAGATAGCTAAAATCTCATAACATTATATTTTTTTATTATACTGGCCTTCTGGTGATGCCTAGCTAAAATTATCTAACTTGTACTGATGAGGTTCACATGCACTCATGTTACCGTATGCAGTAATTTAAAACTGACCGTCTTGGCAATGTTATGAGCTAAAATCTCATAACATTATATTTTTTATTATACTGGCCTTCTGGTGATGCCTAGCTAAAATTATCTAACTTGTACTGATGAGGTGCACATGCACTCATGTTACCGTATGCAGTAATTTAAAACTGACCGTCTTGGCAATGTTTTAGTGGACTAGTATTTTGTATTAAATAGTAGCATTTAAATTATCATACATTATATATGTATATAACATTATTACTATTTAGAAATAAGTAATGAAACATTTTGTTTAAATATAGAAAAATAAATAAGGAAGTAAAGCAAACAATCATCTCTTCTAGCTATAACCTTTGAACTCTGTTGCTGCTGGACATAAGCCTTTTAAATTTTTGCACATGAAGGATATCAAACAAATTTTTTTAGGTTTTATATATATGTATATACAGTTGAATAACCAAAAACCATAAATAACTATACTGATACAATAGAATTCCAGTATAATTTATTAAGCTTAGCTACTAAACTGTATTTAGGTTTTAAAAAAAAAAGAAACTTAAAGCACACTAAAGACACAACCTATCTTCTAGAAATATTGATTCGAAAGAATGTGGTAGTCTTTTCACAGATTGAAATGGCTGAGAAAGCCCATTAGGGGGCATTCTAATCTGTTGATTGAAGTAAGTGTATATAAGGGACTGTTTCCAAAAATAGAAAGAAGTGAATAAGACCACAATGTTTGATTCAGTACATAAGCTATACCTCAGCAAAATAAAAAGATATGAGGTTCTTATTTTATATTTTAGCTTGTCAGTATTGGTAATTTGAATTCCTAATTTGTACAAAATTATAGATTTAGAAGTTTTACATCACAAACATCTAATTTTAAATAGTGCTGAATTCAACATTCCACAACTCATTAAAATTTATATTTAGGTGGGTTCTTTTAATATTTACTTTCAAATTAAGAAATTAACTCATATAATATTAAAGTTTGAATTATAATCTACAGTTTGATTCCAAACTTATGGCATAAATTCATAAAATACTAGTTCAGTACAATTTTGAATGCAAGTCAACAAACACAGTGTCATGGTCTTTGACCTGTGATCTATCACAAAAGGGTTAAATTAGATCATTGAATTTGTGTATGATTTTAAAAGTGCACCTACAGTACTGTATGGTTATAGTGACATTTCAAAGAAAGCAGTGCAGATAAATGCCCACTGGTACTGATTCTAGATAAAACTGAAAGACCTTTGTAAAAGTGCTTACAACCAAAAATAATGTTAACAAGTACATGATAAAAAAAATGGTAATAATTTGAATCCTACAAGATAGGAATAAAAATGGTTTCTTACTACAACCATAGGAAGGACTGTGTCTGTAGTTCTTCCAAGTTCATCTGTTCCTTGTGGCTGGTCTTCAGGTGGTAGACACACTAGTTGAGTCATAGCCAGTGAAGTCAAGTTACATGGGCGAGTACCAACAGTCACACTGACTTCAGACTCTGTACTGGCTCGAAGAAGGTGCTCTCCCTGGAGACCAGCAAATGGCTTTTTAATTCTCTTCATTAGAAATGGAAGTACTTCACAAGATGTAAAGTATAAAAGATGATCTATGCTATTTAATTTTAGTTTTCAATTGATAACATGTTTTACTGCAAAAGTCACTTGTTTGTTTGTTGTAAAGCACAAAGATACCCAACAGCTATCTGTGCTGTGTCAATCATGGGTATCAATACACAGTTTTTAGCATTATAAGCTGAGCAGCTGGGGGCATAAAAAGTCATTTCATCATCATTATACTTAACTGACATTCAAAACAACAAAAAAGTGCATCCACACGAATTTTGAAATGTTTTCTAGGCTTAGGTAAACAGTTATTTTTATACATTTTACATCAGAGGAAGCTATGAAAAACTTTGTTTTACCTCAATCACCAAGGATTCTCCTTTATACAACTTGATTCCATCACCATCAAAAGGAAAAAATCTTGGGTCTGGTACATACACCATGTCAGAATGAATAGCTGGAAAGTTTGCTTGAAGTTCTCGAACACTACTGACATCGTCCATAATAAAACCAATTTGGAATTTTAGTTCCTCTGCATGCATTCCAGTGATTCTCTTACTACTGGTTAAGAATGCATGGACAACATCTCTACTTAGAGATGGTGAAGGACATACCATCTGGGAGTTACTGATTACATCACACACCTGAAGATCAAATAAATATTACAATAAATTCATAACTGTTTGTTTCTTTAAAAAGAAAAAAAAAAGAGATATAAATATTAAATAGGAACAAAACAAATGATAAGTCACATATTGTTAAAATGGTGAGTTCTTTAACTCATTACCAAACTCATATGGCAAACCTTACATCCCAGGTACCATTGTGGTAATCCTCCTCTGAACTTTTTCCAACAATTCAATGTCCTTCCTAAGGTAAGGAGCTCAAGACTGAACAGAATACTCAAAATGTGGCCTAACCAGCAACCTATACAATGAAATTATAACCTCTTTAGACTTGTATTCAATATTTCTGTAGATACAACCTAAAATCCTGCTTGCCTTACCACTAGCACCTGCACACTGTTTAGATGGCTTAAGCGACTGATCAACCATCACACAAAGATCCCTTTCTTTCATGGCACAAGAATTCAAAGCGTTTTCTAAGATAAGGAGCTAAAAACTGAATACAATATTCCAAATGTGGCCTAACCAGTGACTTTATAATAAAATTAAATTATAATCTCTTTAGACTTATATTCAATATTTATATAGATAAAACCTAAAATCCTATTTCCTCTACCACTAGCAATAGCCAATTGCTTGGATAGCTTTAGAAACTGACTGATTATTACACCAAACTCTCTCTCTTTCATAGTACTGTTAAACTTATTCCCATCCAAATTATGATAATCCATATGCATTTTCTTGCATTTATTATAATTAAGATCCATCTGTTATTTATTTGCCCAACTTATTGAATGATATAAATCCTTTTGTAAATCAACATTATCCTCTTCATATCTAGCAACACGCAAGACCTTGATGTCATCTGCAAATTCCAGTAATTTATTAGTTATTCCTATATCTATGTCAGAAAGAGCAAAGGTCATAATACCGAACCTTGAGGTACCTCACTTGTGATGTTAACTTAGTTTCACTGAATATTATTTATAACAGCAATCTGTTTTCTTCCATCTAGCAACTATTCTGTCCAATTTGTTAAATTATCCTCCATACCTCTGGAGACTATTTTTTTGTACACGTCTTTTTATGTGGCACCTTGTCACATAGTTTATGAAAATCCAGATACACCAAATCAAGACAAGCCCTAATCTTTTCAAAGAATGTCAAAACACTCTTAAGACAAGATTTTTCCTCAGTGAAACCATGTAGACTATCCAGTAAAATTCTAAATTTGGTTAACGATTTTGCAAAGCATCTTTTAACATACTTTTCAAAACGTTTTCCACAATTGATGTAGGGCTAATGGGTCTATAATTATTGGAATGGTTTTTATCACCTCCTTTAAAAACCCTTGGGGAAAATTATCTGACCCAGGAGTCTTATTTTTTAAACTTCCAAATTTTTCTTAACCAGCTCAGAATTAAATGCAGTTATCTTGTCTGATCTTGTTTCCATTGTTTCAATTGTTCAAAATGTAGAATAGTTTAAATCTTAATTTGTAAAACATTGAAGAAAAAAACAGAATTTATCACCCCTTCAAGGGTTATACCCCCATTTTAACATTTTGTTTACCTTTAATGTATTTTAAAAATTTTTTACTATTAATTTTTACATTTTCAGCCAACCTTTTCTTATATATCCTCTTTGAAGTCCTAATATCCTGTTTCACTAACTTTCTAAATTCCTTGTCATACCAGCCAATCAATTTAAATTTCTTAAATTTACTATGCATTTCATTAATTTTATCTCAAACTCTTTGTCAGCTAACTTGGCTTTGTACTCACAACTACAATTTCCTTTCTATAAGGAATATGTTTATCTTGAATAATTAAAAATTTATCTTTAAAAATTTCCACATCTGGTAATTCAGCTCCAAATAACTCAGTTGCTCAATTCACAACAGATAATTATTTTTGCATCCCTTCAATACTTGCTTTTTTGAAATTCAGAAACAAAATATTATTATTATTATCTCCATATGCAACAAAACATTGAATGTAATACAGCAATTATCACTTCCACCCAGATGTTCTCAAATTTCTACCCTCTTGACCACTTCTATATTTGAAGTTAACACTAAATCTAAAATAGCATTGTTTCTAGTAGATAGGTTCCATTCTGAACAGTTTCAAAAACCTTGCTCCCTCATGGTTTGACTCTAGAATTTCCCAATTTATATATGCCTGAAATTAAAAGCATCCATAACTATGCCTCATTAAAAGCTGAAATCTTAATCTCACTGTAAAGTTTCTCACTAATTTCATAAGTATTATCTAATGGTCTAACAAATTCCCACTAAAAACATTTTATTTTTAAATCCATTAATAGAAATCAAAATGGATAAAACCTCCTTGCTATTCTGTTTGATATCTTCAATTTCCACAGAATGCAACTCACATTTTACACATAAAGCCACTCCTACCCTCCCCTTAATACTGTATCCCTATTAAATAGTCTGTAATCCTGTTTTTCAAAGAAACATCTATCATGAAAATCATCTATGTTTAACCATGTTTCACTTATTCCCATAAGATGCATGACAAAGTTATTTTACTTGTAAAAATTACATAAAGTAAAAACAGATAAAATTTTGATCTAAAGACACATAATTAATATAACCAGGCAGTCAGGAGAGCTTACAATTAACTTCACAGTGATATACAATTATGGGCTACAATGTCTTACTTGTCCACTACAATATTTTAACACTTAAAAGTTTTACAGAGCTTATTTATTGTAACAAGTTAACCCAAAATATTTGCTGACAGACAAAAAAAGTAAAGGCTATTGAAAACAAAGATAACTGTTGTGATTATTTATGTATTAATTTTTAAACTAAAAACTTGAAATATTTATCAGAAAATACTTTTGTTGTCAATTTACCAAATTTTCTTATTGTATCAAAAAAAAGTACTTACTGTCTCATTAAGGAGGGTTTCATTATTAAAAATGGCCATATGGGGTTGCTGAATAGCTTGTAGAGATGTTCCTACCACTGTAACACTTCGCCCACCACTGTAATATTCACAAAAACACAAAAAAATCTTAATTTTTCTTATCAAAACCACACTGAGCTATCTGCTGCATCTACTATGGGAAATCAAACCCCAGATTTCATTTATCAGTACTTTTTCCTGAAAGTCAAATTAATTGATACTGTTTACATAAGCTACTAATCGTGACATAAGTGCACAAAATACTGTTTGATGGTTTGATGTGTATAACAATGTCTTTTTCAACCTTGAGATCCTGCTTATGATATACCACAGATTTTATACAAAACTGTTCTTGAAGATTCTTAAATTATAACTGAAGAAATCTTTAAATTATGAGTTTAAGTGATTAACATTGTAACAGAGTACCTACAGAAGAAAAAGAAAATCTAATTCTTCTTAGGTACATAATTGTTCATATGTATTTGCTATTATAGAGAATAGCCATATCTAACAAAAATGTAAGGCTTTGAATTAATTAACCTCTACCAAGTTGACTTTCCCTCAAATTTGGGAAAAAGACACTCTTCCTCTAAGTGATAATGAATTATATTAAAAAACATAATGATAGTGTCTGTAAGAAGAAAGTCATACCACAAAACATGTGGGGATTGCATACAAAATGTGAGAAAAATTGTTTAACTTACCTGACAAAACTTTTTAGTGGGTATATTCTCAGGATCGTTGGATTGAAAGTGTATATAAATGGATTTGACAGGGTAAGGGTAGCATTGTCAATTATGAGAAACAGTATCTTGACACTGTAGTTTGGTGAAGGGGCTCTTGTGGTTTGGCAGCTGACTTGGCTGTTGCTGGCTAATGTTCTACAGAAAATAATATTCTTACAATGAAACAAACACACAGCAATGTGTGTTGTGTAAAGTGAAAATTACCAAAGGGATGACAAACTAATTTTTGATGTTTTATTGAATATTACCACAAAGAATTCCAGAGTACTAAGGCTGAAACTGAGCAACTAAGTAAACCTCTGTGTCTGTAAATAGAGATACATAATGTCACAGTTGCTAGTTCCCAGGAATAATATAACTTTCTTCTATACACTACATAATATTTTATCAAGTAAAAATCTTTAATCTACTACTACTACCTATAAAAAACTGTTGATTGCAATATGTACTTAATAGTGCTATATTTATAATGATTAAATAGTTTAAAATTATATTCATAAAGAGAAGTAAAGAAAAATATTAACAGGAATACTTTTTAAATGAAGAAAAACAAGAAGATAAAACAAACAATAAAACATTTTTACTCTTTCCAATGCTAACTGGAGCATAAAAAAGCATATCCTTAGATCAAACTTTAATACTGATATATTTTGATTACCAATATCATTTCAGTGTCTCACCTTTATCAGCATGTCTTACTCCTATCCTACTACCTCACAAAGTTCAACAAATTTTATAAAAAATAATAAGTAAAAGTAAAGAAAAATATAATATGTCAACCAAACATTGCATCTATTATATCAAGTGCTAGGTCAGACTTTTGGTTAATACCAGTGCTTATCAGGGGAAGCTAGAATACAACAGATGCAATAATGGTTGAGACATCACTTATATCATCAATTACTTCAACAACAGGTTTTCTGGTGTAAACTAGAGAACCAAAAATACAATCTAATTTTTTTACGAACAAAATGAATTTACATATTATCATAAATAACCATACAGAAAATCATACATCTGAATTAGATAATAATACATTAGTCTGGGTTTCTAGAACTATTATACAATATTACTGAAATAAAGTTCCATTTGAAATTATATTAAGTGAATAGATATGTAAATCAAAGAAAGAAAATTAGGATTTTTCACACGTAATAACTAATAATTTCATTTGCCAAACTCTATATCTATTTTAGGTTTTAGTTTCTCAGTTAGCATTACTACAACATTATTGTTGTCTGAAAATGACTTTTTTAACACTTTGATATCCATGATGTAACTGCAAGTTATTAAACCATTGTTTAGTGAGGTAATGTTCTAAAGTACTATATTCTTTTCTTGTTATATTGCTTTGGAATATAATGCTCTTATAAGACATTATTCTCAAACTCAAAAATATTATACAATATATGTGGACAAAGAGAGAAAGTGACAATAGGGTGCATGTAAGTCTCTGAAGACAGTTTATTCACTTAGGTGCATAAAGGGATTTTTCCCTGTTTTGAAAGTGTTCATAAACAATAGAATAACTTACTCAAGTAATAGACTCACTCACAGCTTATGCTAACAGACTATATTTTCAATGTTTGAAGCACCTTACTGTGCTTACAGAATTTCTCTTTAATGTATTTGAAAAATGTTAAAGGATAAAGGAGACCAAAAAGTTTTGTAACTATTACCTGGATGTTGAACAACTCTAATAGAAAGTATGAATATTTTTTTGAGATATTTATAACCTCACTTGCATACTACATCTTCATTTATGAACAAGATTTTTTTGTGAACCAGTAAGTTTGTGTTAGAAGTGGTTAAAAGTTCATCTCAGTGAGTGTGTCTCTTTTTCTTTTTATTATGGCAGAGTTGTCACTGGGTAAAACAATAACATTCGATAGAGGATAATGGTTCTGTGTTTAGCCATAACTAAAAGATTGATCCAAGATGAGAAAAAAATGAAAGTGTTTATAAGACATTAAAAAAATTTTACTTGTATATAAAGTATTAAATATATTATTATTGTAATATGTATCTTGTAAAGTATAAAATAATCTCATTACTAGTGGTTAAACTGGGATTTTGAAAGACATAAAACTCTTTTGTACTTTACGTTACATAGTGTTTCAATCAGAAAACCAGAAACTCTAATGACTTGATTTCTCAATAGGCAGAATTCCATTCTGGCCCACTGTACACGAATTTAACCCTTGCTAGTTATGTTTTAGACTAAACAGTCTGTTGCTTGATCTCACCTATCAACTATACAGGGCAAGTTGTCCAAATAAATTTCCATATGACTGCCAACATTCAGATTCTCCCCACTGAGGTACAACCTGGTTCCACCTGCCATGGGTCCAATAGTTGGGTGAATATTTTCCAATTTCACTACCTGAAAATTTTAAAAGTTTTGTTTGAGTGTAGTCATTCTTTGTTTCTTAATCATTTTATATTACAGTTTTAATGATGATTCAATTCTTTAAAAAAGTGATACGACCAAGTAAGTAATGTTTATTCAACTGCAGTAATGAAACACACGTTCTCTATTAATATATACACTTCTCTCTTTTTTTATTCAATAGAAAATTGCATCTAACCTTGTACAAAAACTGTTCTCGAGCTCTAGTCAGACCTGCATTGTTTCCAACTACAATCTCAGCAGCTCCAGGTGTTTTGTTGGGGCCTGTACGACACACGACTCTGGACAGTGCAAAAAATGCAAAATTTTATATCCGTCAAAATATTCATGGCATCGTCTACAAAACAAAAAAATCCTTTCCTTGCACAAAGATACAGGAAAGGGGTAACTACAGACTGTCAAAATAGACAAAACTTCTCTATTATTTTTCCTTTAGTGTTGCTCTAATTGACAATGACTGTTGGCACAATAATAAAAGTTCATATATCTTAAGGTAAAACATTTCTTTTGAGAAAACCAGTTCTTGAATAACTGAAAGTTAAGGCACTTGATTTTTTATTTTATTTCCCTATTTAAGTATATTCATTCTAATGTTTCTCTGAAACATCTTTTTTTGAATTAACTTTGATTTGTCTATTTTACTGTGTATTTCTAATATGTTTTGTCAAGTTCCCTATAACTGTTTAACCATTTTCATTGATGCATAAAACACCCTATACCATGAGGAATTTTTTTTATATACCACACTTTTTTAAAGTGGTAGATTGTTTTGGTTGGTAAACTAGTGAACAGTTAATATTTAAAAATTATATTCTTTACTTCAAAACTAATATTTGTTACAAACGTGTAAATACTTACAAACACACACACAGGTAGTTGGGTTTGGTACCATAACAAAAATTATCAAAGCTGGGGTTTTTATTTTAAACTTATAAAGTTCATTTTTGCAATATTTTACACTAGGAATGTTAGAAAGAGCTAACTGACAATTTGAAGTAAGTAATAGTAGAACAAATGGAACAATTAGTGACATCTGAAAGGCTGAGAATCACATTCTGATTAAATGTATTATGTATATTCGCCTATATTTGATGGATATAACAAGTTTAAACATCCATAAAAACGTTTCTGTTGTTAATGTCATAGCTATTTTTAGGGTTACACCTTTTCAAGTTTTATTTCAACTGGCGTAACTTTAAACATTTGAATTTGATGTTTTTATGTAAGAAGCTTTGTACATGTACATATTTAAAATTATAGATAATTTACAGAAAGGTATGAAAGGCATTTAAAAACATTGTTTTTCAAATAACAGATATGCATATGCTATAAAATTTCAGTGTATCTCTAATGTTATACTTCAGTAGAATTTAAAAAAAGTAAATAAAACAGTTACTTTCCTGGTAGTTGATTCCTTCAAATCTTACCTTACTGATACACTGTATTCGACTGGAATGCAAGGAATACCTCCAATTGTTATCTTGTTACCTATTTCTTCTTCACTTGTACCAAGATTACTTCCTTCTATAGCCATTAAAGTGCCACCTTGTATGGGTCCACTAAGTGGATGGATCTATTTCAAAAGACACACTAACAGTTGATGTCATATCAACTACACAGAACATAAGTCTTACTAAGACAAATAGATTTCACACTGTGATCTATAAGAAAACCATTTTAAAAGATCTTGCATTCATTAGAAGGTGCTGAAAAGTTTATTATCCTTAAATCTGATTGTGTATAATATCTCAGATGGCAAAGTATGATCTGTCGATTAATAACAAGGAAAGTATTAACAGTATTAACAATATTTGTTTTTACTAGCCTGAGTGTATAACAGCTTTAAATATACACATAGTGTGTTGCATACTGCAAGTTTTTAGTTACTGATTAACTAGAAAGAAATACTATTACACAATGTTTAATATCAAAATGTAAATGCAGTTAGTTGTATGTGTGCATGTATATAAAATTTGATATGCTTTATATATATATATTCATATTTATTTAAGTATTTCAAAGTTAATGTTTCTACTTATATTATTCAACTCTGCAATATTATTATTTAGTAAATTTACTAATTTCCTTTAATTTTAAAGTATAATAATTTAAACAGAGAAGAATCTTACCCAGTCTATTCGAGGTGGAGGACATGTTAGTGCGGGTGTCTCAAGACAAGAGTTACTATAACTACACTGGTCACCACACCAAGCACATCGAAATTTTGGGTGTCTGGTCAGACACAGAGAACAGTCTGCTTGTCCTCCATGGCTTCCCAGTAGATGACACTTGTACAGTGTAACTAAAAGTAATAAAAAAAAAACAACAAATTATCAAGTTAACCAAGAAGACATGATAATAGATATGTATCAAAATAAAAATAACTTTGTCAAAAGCAAAAAATACTTCTCTTTACTTTTCTATTTATAAAAAACTAAAATAAAATTCAGTCAATCCAAACTGTCATTTAAATCATCAAAATAACCTTAAGCTTATCAAGATGACAATTAGTATTTGAAACATTAACAGCTTTATCCTCGCAAAATTAAATGGATGCTAAAAGTATTTGCTTTGAAACATTTTATAATTACTAGAACTATCTGTTAATAAATATAATTATATTATTAACATTAATAATTCTAGCAATAACAACTTGTATAAAAAAAAACATTTATAACAATGTTTGTAATTAATATGAACATAGATTGTTTAAAATGATTAAAATCATGAAAGACAATGTAATTTGAAGATACAATACCTGTAGTTTGATCTATGTAAGAGTCACCATGCCAGAAAACTGTCAATGTTGCATTCAATTGGCCAATTTCAGTCTCATAGGTATACTACAGTAAAAGTAGAATATTTTAGTATTATCAATTTTATACAAAAAGATGTATATAAAAGCTATGATATTTAATACTGCTCAACATAAAGATTTTAAAACTATATCAATTTTAATTCCACCAATTACAAGCAAATTAGGATTAATACAAACCAAACTTAAAATAATGTTTTAACACTATTTGTATTTAAACTTTTGCATAAAATGAAAACAAATTATTTAAAGATGAAAAAATCTAGAAAAATTCCACACAAGATCAGACAGAATAAAAATAAATAGCAAATTTCTAGTTTTCAGACGAAATATATAAATAAACAAACTATGACATTAGGAGTACATCTTACCACTGTTTCTGCACAGGTTATTTTATTACCATAAACCCTTGCTAGAACTCTTTCTTTGGCCCCTTCAATCTCTACAACGCACTGAAAATTGTCCTGCAAAAAAGGAAACATGGATAAAAGCTCCATAACTCAGTTCTTCTCATAAATCAAAGTTTGTTGAATTTCAGAATGTTATTTTAAAGTAATGTACTAATTTATTAGCTAGTGTAATTGATAAAGAAAATCTTATTTTTTTACAAAAGTTCTCATAAAGACTGCAATGAACAAAATAAGTATTTCACAGCAG
Organism: Tachypleus tridentatus; assembly: GCF_004210375.1. Taxonomy (NCBI): domain Eukaryota; kingdom Metazoa; phylum Arthropoda; class Merostomata; order Xiphosura; family Limulidae; genus Tachypleus; species Tachypleus tridentatus. The sequence continues at coordinate 101,525,731 of NC_134837.1, read as the reverse complement.
TCACTATGCTTACCAATAAACTAGGGAGGTTCTTTCCATCTAAAGATATCTCCTTCCTTACTCCATTAGGAAGAAGAATTTCTTCCCTCATAGCAAAACTAGGACAATAACGTCTTCCTTTAATTAGTGAATTCTGGGGGCTCTATCAAAGAAAAAAGAAGAGGGATCAATATCCCCTCATCTAATCATCATTCTGAAACTCCATATAAATCATACTACAAACATTAAATTAATTTCAATTACAATTTTAGAGCATTTTCTCGTAATTACTGCAGTTACTTACAAAGAATTTGATTAAATTCAATACTTAAGCAAAACATCAAGTGCTAAGTTTTGGATGTGTATTAATATTGATTTACAATTAGTACAAGCTAACCACTTAGAGAGAAACTAAGTTTCTTTTATAACCCATGACAATGTACTTGAAAAGAAAAACTGCTTTAAATCTCTGAGAGATCTCATTTATAGGATCGATGTATATATTATTGCAGTAAGACTTTATTTAATTTTGTGTCTATGATTATGATCACAGATATTTTTATGAAACTTTTGATGTTTCTAATAGTCAAATAATTAGTAAACAGATGGAATCAATTATTTCATAACATTTAAATGTACTGACAACAAAAACAATATTAGAAAGCACTAAAATCAAAGATACAAAGTTGAAGTTTGGGAAAAAATAATTAAAATGTTTTTGATAAATATATATAAATTAGTAACAATAATAATCTGAATTTATATCTTAATCAAAAACATAACTGAGGGGTGTGAGAAGAAAAAATTACAAACGTTGTTTCACAGCTTTACCAGTTTAGGCATTTTACAGTACTGCATAAAGCAATTTAATGATCAGTTACAAATAAAAAAATCATTAATTTCATTTTTTTTTAAATATAATACAAAATACATATTATTTCAACTAAGAGCTATGCTAAGTAAAAGCTAAAATCTGTTTAACAATACAAACATTTTCTCCAGTGATTATGGTTCGAAGACAGAAGCTGCTATTGTGCATACAGCGGTTCTCGTGTAAACACCAACTACATGCCCATGAACTTGTCACACAAGATGAACATCTAAGAAGAACAATAAATGTCAGTGTTACAGTTTTGTTTTAAATGATCTGTTGTGATTTATTAAAATAAGTTCTGTAACTGAATTAATAAAATCTGATCATATAAACTTAGTACTGTTTATAATTCTAAGAACTTAGAAGAAAAGCACAAAATAATGTGTCAAACATGCTATATCAGTCATATTCAGTGCTGAATAAACCTTTTGCTCAATAGCAGGACTCATCAGACTGGCTGGGATACAATAAGCATGGAGATCGTTCACATAATCAGTTTCATAAACAACAGCTATAATACTGTGAAATAGATTAAGGAATTGAGTTATCATTTATTATTGAATTCATTTATGAATCAGAAATATGGTGTGGACTGATAACACAATATTATTTAAGTGTTTATACTTAACAGTGATTAGTTAATATCATTTTACTTTAACTAACTTTACAATTATTCAGAAGAACTGGCAAACCAGCATGCTAATCTTCTGGATCACCAAAGCAGAATATTGTTACATTTATTAAGTTACAGAATGAAATATGTTTCTATCTTGACAGTTCAACTCTGGAAAATTCAGAAAAAAGTAGGAAAAAAAGGTAGGATTAAATATAGCATAATATGCTAATATGTACATTTTTTATAATGTAGATCAAACCAAAGACAAAGATGAACTTCAACAAGATACAATCTATTTATTAAATCCATGATTTATATCCCATTGCACATTACCTGGTAAAGAATACGTGGTTACTTGGTATTACAATGAGTAACCCAGGAAATTAAATTGACTTTTTTACACATGAATAGAGCCTGAATGGAAAGCATGTGATATTGACAACAGACGAGGGAAAGAAAAAAAAAAGACATAAGAAATAGAAGAAAAATACGAACTTTAAAAAAGTATTATCTTATATTCAGTTATAGAATGAATTCATAGTGTGATAAACTTACGTTTCATGTACAGAGCAATCATAAAATGCAAAAGGTTTGTGAAGAAAATCAGTATTGGTTTCACTGGAGCGGACGGCTAGGTCCACAGTGACATGATCTGACAAAAAAAATAAAAGAACTTATTTCAAAACTACAATAAGATAGACCAGTAATTTAAATCATCATAACATAGTCAAAGAGAGTAAAAGAACTAAAAAATATTCAAAATAAATTTATATTAGTATCTCTAATTCAGTTATTTTAATAGAATTTACCTATTCCTTGCACTTATTTTATAAAACATTCATAATTATTTTAAATGTGGTTTGTTAATATGCTTCTATTATAATAACGTAAAATTCATTCTGTAGTTTGATGCTCATAACAGTCAAACCCTTAACAGAATGAAATTTATTATATCATAATCATTGTTTGAATGGTGAAATTAAATATCTAACATAATGTTTCTTGTGATTATTTTGATTACAGTTGTTCAGCACTGTAGATTTTACCTTTATCAGGTAAAATGGAAGGACGGTCCTCAATTCTTGGTGTCATACATGCAAGTCCTGTTCCTGTCACTTGAGCCCTTATGGTTGCACTGTTACCAAACACACAAAGATAATGTGCCCCAAATGGTAGGTTGGGTAGTTGGTTGATAACCAGCTCCACCTAGTACAAAAATGAAAAGTTAATGGTTATATATAGTTCATTTTTCAATACTGTTACACAAATCCAATGGCATTAATATATATAAGTTGAGACCCAAACACAAAACATATCAATAAGAATTCAAATAAGAATGTATGCACACACTAGTTTAGATGTGAGCTAACAGGAAATGCCACATAAAATTACTAACCTCCCATTTTCTCTCTGCTTTTCCAGCCAATTATCCTGATAAATATAAAGTGTCTATTTATAACTTTAAAAGTATGATTTCCACAGTAACTATTATTTATCTTTAGCTTTTGAGTTATCACATACTCTCTCCCTAGACAAAAAAAGTACCAACTGCTAACTCTTGGTCCACGCTGCCTCAAAGTTGGACTGACATTTTGCAGCAATAACACATAAGCCATGTGACCTTGAATACAGAGTTTTATTTGTAACCACTCAACCAAGTCTAGCCCATTTGTAAAATCTGGATGACGATACAGTATGTCTCCATCAAGACATAGAATCCAGCCACAAGTCCACAAGAGAAATGTATACATTTTGAGCCACTTCTTATGGAACTTTGTTACTTTAGCTTGTTAAACTGGGTCCATAAAAGTTGCTATTTTCTGCACTGTTAATGAACAGTTTGGGAAAAGAAGACAATATTAATTGCAAGAAATACTGTGAAAAAAACTTCTTTCTGTGATAATTGTGACTAGAGCCCCTAGTTATAGGCTTGAAAACATAATTTTTGCACTTTAACTTGTTTCTCTTCTTTTTTGACAATCCCTATTCCATTTTTTTTTTAATTAACAACTTCTAACTATCTTGTTTCTTCTGGGTTCTTTTATATCTGTAAATATAAAGTGTTGAGTGTTAGCTGTCTCTGACATGTTTTTGTTGTTATTTTTGCAGGGGAAGTAAATTTCAGCGAGTGTAATGAAAAGCGTGATAATTATATGAATGATATGGTCTGGCTTTCAGATTTTTTAAAATTTATTTGTTAATAGTTTTATTTTAGATTAGAATATGGAACAGCTAAGATAGACCAATAGGTCACATGTTTTACAATAAAGATTTGGCTTCAGTACTCTAGCACTCTTAAATCTCTTCAGATGGCCCAGCATGGCCGGGTGGTTAAGGCACTGACTCGTAATCCAAGGGTCGCGGGTTCAAATCCCAGTTACACCAACATGCTTACCCTTTCATCCGTGGAGGGGGGGTGTTATAATATCACGATCAATCACACTATTCATTGGTAAAAGAGTGGCCCAAGAGTTGGCGGTGGGTGGTGATGACTAGCTGCCTTCCCTTTAGTCTTACACTGATAAATTAGGGACGGCTAGCGCAGATAGCCCTCGAGTAGCCTTGCGCGAAATTTAAAAAAAAAACTCTTCGGGTAGAAATATTATTTGGACTATAAACGCAGCATTATATAATTTTTTTCTTCCTAAATATATCAAGATAGTCGATACAAAACGTTAAAAGTGTTATTATATCTGTACCTATTTCGAAAATATCCATTACAGTAGATTCGTTTCTTTTAACTTACCATAATCATGCTAGTAACAGGAAGCTGTTCCGGTTTGACAGCTTGAACATCGATACATTGCTGAGTGTTTAGCGAGAGCCATCGTGGTGAGCTGTCGCTGAAACCGCTGGTGGCGTTCTGACACGCACTCGTAACTGTACACCTGAGAAAGATTAAAACCAACAACATTTACACATTTTTATACCACTATTCCTGAACAGACGGCGCTTCAAAAACCTGTAGAAGTTTTTGCTGCAAAATGAATATTACGAAATACCTGAATTCGACCTGTATGATCATTAATGAGAGTGTAATTATATGTTATATCACTACATTATTCATTCTCTTTCATTTTAGTTACGCTGAGTAAGGTACTTTTATTCACGACAAAGCTACTGAGGTCGTCTTGTCTTCCGCTGTTCCTAACTTTCAAATAATGACTAAAATTGAAGGCAGTCATTTGGAAGCATCCTACAACTTACCATTTGCGGTAGAGTATTAACTATCACTCATATAACACACCCACAGATTAAAATGCGAGAAATATTAGTAGCTACATAGATACAAACAAGTCTCGCCAGCTCCGAAATTAAAGGTTCTACCATAAGGCTAACCTGTGATTTTGCCAAATTACAACGTGTGTTTATATATATTCTACCAGTTATAAGAAACACAGTTGCTAATACACACATCTATTGTTCAAATAGTTCATGACTATTAATGTATGTAAATATTTCATAAGCTGGTACGTTAAAATAGTTTCGGTTTTTATTGCTTAGCAGTTTCGCATTTATAAATGATCTTCAGCGAACAACCACAGAATACTAATACCATAACGCACAAAAACAGAATAAAACTACATACAAACTAAATATAGACAATAAAACATTTCCCTGTATTAATAAAACCATCACTAGATGTGAAACCCAAAAACATAAAAATTATTTTTAAAGTTTTTATACTTTCGTATTTTCTTTTTTTTTTTGTATATCTATGTATTCGTTCTCGTGTTTACAACAGCTGATCGTAAACATCACGTGCTGTAACTCAAGAGTAAAATAAAATATTTTCCACTTCAGTTACCACACCACAATACGTTTCTTGTTTATTTGTTTTTATTTGCTCTGATTATGTTATTTGAAGAGAAATATTAAGCAAAATTTTCCTTGGTAACGCTTTCAATCATCATAAGTCAGTTTTGACTATTACATCACTGGTGGGGCCTGGCATGGCCTAGGGCGTTAAGGCGTGCACTTCGTAATCTGAGGGTCGCGGGTTCGCGCCCGAGTCGCGCCAAACATGCTCGCCCTCCCAGCCGTGGGGGCGTTATAATGTGACGATCAATCCCACTATTCGTTGGTAAAACAGTAGCCCAAGAGTTGGCGGTGGGTGGTGATGACTAGCTGCCTTCCCTCTAGTCTTACACTGCTAAATTAGGGACGGCTAGCACAGATAGCCCTTGAGTAGCTTTGTGCGAAATTCCAAAACAAACAATACATCACTGGTGAGTAATCCACAATGTCCTTTAGTCAACGTGGAACCTCCTAGCTTCCAAAAACCAAAACACAAGTAGTTTGAGAAAGTTTATGATGACATCAGGTTAAGTCCAGAAAATAAAAAAACAAACAAAACTATAATTAATAACTGCTTGTCTACCACAGTTTTTACAATATTCAGTAGACAGTAAATATAAAGGTAATGATATTCCATATAACTGTTTTTACATAATTAATAACTGCTTGTCTACCACAGTTTTTACAATATTCAGTAGACAGTAAATATAAAGGTAATGATATTTCATATAACTGTTTTTATTCAAATGTATCTTTCTCCAGCTTATGACTGTTAAAAGAAGTCTTTAAAAGGGTGTTGTTTGAAAGGCCGCATTCATTTTTCAGATTCAGACAACTCGACTCAGAAGACGACAACTCCCACGGTTAGCAACACGCTAAGTTCCAGTAGTTCAAGAAAGAAAAAGGACAGTTCATGCCAGACTTCAATCCCAGTTCCACAGAATTCAACAACCAGCCAGACTCAAACCATTACCAAGATAACCATCGACGCGATAGTACAAACTGAAAAACAAACTACCTCCACGCAGAAAACTCAAACCAAAACCTCGATAAGAAACAAAGCATCACAGACCAGCGAAGAACAACTCACTGAAGAACAGCCAGTAGTTCCACCACCGAGACCACGTTTTTCAATTGCACCAATGGGCTTCAAGTGTGTAAACAAGTTCATGATGAAGTTACCACCTGATCTACAAGACTGCAGCTAACAGTTTCCACGTATACCACCAACATAGTTTGTTTTTTTTTCTCTCTTCCCAGCTACTTCCGGGCACGGTCTGGGTAGATTATTCGGCGCCCAGGCCGTGAAAGTGGGTTTTCTCGGGGTACTTCCGTTTCCCCCCACAGCAAAATCTCTGGCATCGGACCTGTAGGTCCCAGCCTCATTCTGAAAAGGGCCGTTTACCCAGTCACAGGGTATCAAATCAATCATAATAAATTTTAAAAATCAATTCACCAGCTGCCAGTGTACTCCGTCCTCGAGCCAAGGTCTGGCCCACTTCACTTTCGCTGCTCTCGTCCAGTTTTCCCGTCCTTCCTCTCACTCACAAATACCCCACTCCATTTTCGAAATATTAAAAATAAAGTAAAAATTCCACGGATATTATAGAAAATTTCTCATGTAAGGGGACGAAGAGGAACTACAACGTTCCTGAACACCCCAGTTGGAGAGAGAGAACTCATCTGATTTCTCTCTCTCTAAACTAAACCCCTGCCACGTTAGTTTGCGTTTGCCGTATTTCTAGCCTTAAGATTAGTTTAGGTTGTTCATCAATGATTCACGTACATTATTTCAGAATTAGAGAAATTAAGCTTAAGTAAGAAAATTTCACGTTTGAAAAAATATAAATGATATTTATAGAAACCTGTTGTACGTTTAAAAAAGAAGATAAATCTGTGCGTTCAAAAAAATGTGTTACGCACTGCTTAGACTGAAAATGGCACTAATGGTACATATCTGTTGCACTATGTGTTTATTTTAGAATTTCTAAAGATATTACATCTGAAGTAAACGGCGCTATTTAATCAACATTTGATTTTTTTCTGGCAGTCCAAACCTAAACACTTAAGTTAGCGGCATGCTAAAGCAGGCTGAATTCATAAACAACACTAGTGGAAACAGCTTACATATGATACTTTTACAGAACAATGGAAACTGAAGAGCGACAGGTGACACGTGTGCATGACTAGATTTTCTTCTACACAGTATTATAAGGTTTATTTGCTTACGACGATGTCAGGGTTGGCGAAATTTTATCAATAGTTTTTCGTTAGATGGCTCCAATATCACGACATTTCCTTCCTATGCAGACTTTTGCCCTTCTTTTAATCATGCTAAATTACTTCCTCTTTTTGTAATAAAGCAAGTTGTTATTATAAAGAAACAGCTTTCTTTAAAAACTACGCATGTTTATATAACCGAAACTTCCAGAAGCAAATCGGGGACATCAGTAAAAGATAGAATGACAGCTGAAGACTATTTGACATCAGTAAAGGATGGAATGACAGCTGAAGACTATTTGACATCAGTAAAGGATAGAATGACAGCTGAAGACTATTTGACATCAGTAAAGGATAGAATGACAGCTGAAGACTATTTGACATCAGTAAAGGATAGAATGACAGCTGAAGACTATTTGACATCAGTAAAGGATAGAATGACAGCTGAAGACTATTTGACATCAGTAAAGGACAGAATGACAGCTGAAGGCTATTTGACATCAGTAAATGACAGAATGACAGCTGAAGACTATTTGACATCAGTAAAGGATGGAATGACAGCTGAAGACTATTTGACATCAGTAAAGGATAGAATGACAGCTGAAGACTATTTGACATCAGTAAAGGATAGAATGACAGCTGAAGACTATTTGACATCAGTAAAGGATAGAATGACAGCTGAAGACTATTATTTGACATCAGTAAAGGATAGAATGACAGCTGAAGACTATTTGACATCAGTAAAGATAGAATGACAGCTGAAGACTATTTGACATCAGTAAAGGATGGAATGACAGCTGAAGACTATTTGACATCAGTAAAGGATAGAATGACAGCTGAAGACTATTTGACATCAGTAAAGGACAGAATGACAGCTGAAGACTATTTGACATCAGTAAAGGATAGAATGACAGCTGAAAGCTATTTGACATCAGTAAAAGACAGAATGACAGCTGAAGACTATTTGACATCAGTAAAGGATAGAATGACAGCTGAAGACTATTTAACATCAGTAAATGACAGAATGACAGCTGAAGACTATTTGACATCAGTAAAGGATAGAATGACAGCTGAAGACTATTTGACATCAGTAAAGATAGAATGACAGCTGAAGGCTATTTGACATCAGTAAAGGACAGAATGACAGCTGAAGACTATTTGACATCAGTAAAGATAGAATGACAGCTGAAGACTATTTGACATCAGTAAAGATAGAATGACAGCTGAAGACTATTTGACATCAGTAAATGATGGAATGACAGCTGAAAGCTATTTGACATCAGTAAAGGACAGAATGACAGCTGAAGACTATTTGATAACTGATGTTGAATAATCTTTCGGATACCTAAGCTTATCGTTCACAGCTTTTTTGGTTGAAGGTAAAGTAATGTTAAAATTAAAAACTCAATTAACCATGCCTACACACCAGTCTTTTTAACAAGAACTGCGGTGTTCATGGTGGAGATTACCCAACGTTTCGAACTATTTTTAGCGACAAGAAACATTTCTTTTATTATTAACTAATTACGACTCTATGGCGAGTTTCTGGTAGAAAAATAAATAATTAAACGGTAATCCATGGATTATAAAGGTTCGATTCTTGCTTGGAAAGAGACTTTTGTATAGGATTCCTTAAAGGATAGTTATTCTTGTATTTTGTTTTCACTTAAAGAGCGTAAAACGTAATTAGTTCTATCGAAAACTGTAGACAGAAACAGCATATCGATTAATTTTCTTATAAACAAAATAGTGTATATCAAGGTATTATAAATGTATGGTTAGAAAACAGGAAAACAAACATGGAAATTATTCTTGGAAATTTAACGTTAATTGCCATAAGATGGAAAAATTAAACCAGCACTAATATTCGTATATATAATGATTTCATCCATTCACATATTTTAATTGTACTGTATTGACAAGTTATTTCTTGTCTTTAATATTCCAAAATGGAGTTATCTTAGATTGAAAAGAAGTAAACAAAGACACGTGTAATTACTTTATTATCAAGACTTACCGTTTTTCAAGAGAACACCAACCACAATAAGGGTTTCTTGCTTTCAGACACAATTCGCAACTGTTATACTGTTGGCACTGTTCGATCCGTGCTTTGGTTAACTATGTGAAGTATAAAAAATGCAGCATTGCAATATAAAAATTACATTATGACTAAAAGAAATGTTGGATAATATTTTCCGTAAACGATAGTATTATCGGATTATTTACCTATTTTAGCAGCTTTTTTTCTTGGTCTTGCATCTCTTCAAGGATAAATGATTATTTTAATAGATGCAAGGCCAAGACAAAAAGCTGCTAAAATAGGTAAATAATCCGATAATACTCTCGTTCACGGAAAATATTCTCCGCTGAAGATTTTTTCAAAAGCTCTTGTCAGGATTTATCTAACGGTGACTTGTTTTTATATTTTTAAATATTACATAGCATACAATGTATAGTATTAAAAAAAACACATTAGAAACGCTCAAGCTAACAAATAATTTATTGTCTAAATAACTCAGCTTATGTCTTCAAAAGGATACACAAACGCTTCAAGTTTGTTTTTTTACACTAATTAATACAAAGATATATTTATGTACTCTACATAACACACATGAAGATGTGTATAATTCTTTCAACGATCTCAGTTTGAATAAAGTATGTTTATTTTTATTTTGCCCTTCCAAGAGCACGTTGTATGCAATACAGTTTTCGTTGTTTCAGGCTTAAAATTTGCAAAGCTACAGAAGGGTTATTCCTAATATTAAACTGATAAACTAAAAGAAAGGTAACTAGTTAGCAGCATCAGCTGTCAACTATTGGTAATACATTTATACAATTAACATAGGGATATTGACGCAAAACGTAACTTATACAGAAGTTCGTGAAAGTGGTGAGTTTGTAAATACACAAAAATACATATATAAAAAATAAATAAAAATAATGTGCCAGAGGCATCGCTAGGTGCTTAAAAGATTCGGGGCTCAGGCCCATAAGAGCGAGGAATGTCGGTGTTTCAGAACGATATAAATCATGGTTTTCTATTCTGATTTTTCAAAATACCAACTGGGATACCAAAATATCTAAGATAATCGGGGAACAGACCCCGTTTGCCAGCGCCTATCGATGCCTCTGTATAGCACATACGATCATTAAGAAGTCCCATGTCCTTCTTCATTTTACACGTGTGTATTAATCTTCTCCTGTCTCTATTACGACTTCATTTGTGATCTACTTACACGTCTACTTTTTTCATATATATTCAGTAGCTTATGTTGTTTTATTTAGACATTTAACTGTGTATTTATGTTCTAAGCAATACAACTTCGAGGTTAACTTTTTGTTATTTCCGATTACACAAAATATACAAAAACAATCAAACATCATATTAATCAATCTTCCCGCAGCTCTTCTAATGAAAGTAAGGACTTTTCAATGCCAAAATATTATTTAACCAAATGGACTGTATCCATCAAAAATATATAAATACAAAACACATCGAAAGAATAATGCTGAGTAAATACAGAACGATATTCTATAATGACGAAGAACCTTGTAGTTCAAACTTTTAAAATTACACTTACTTTATGCGTAAAATATCACGACCAAATATAACACAAACAAATACTTGTCTGAATAAAACATATATATGATTGTAAGCATGAAAAAGCTATTTTCCAGGGTATCATTTTTACGTCTGTTTGTTGACAATATTTTAGTTCCTTATGTCTTAGGGTCTAACAGAGGCGGATGTAAGGTTGTGTGGGCCCAGGCGCTAATAATTTTTGTGGGTCTTACATTCCATGTAATGCTACATAGAATGAAATTACCAATGAGCCTCCATTAAGACCATGGGGCCCTGGAACTGAACACCCTCTAGCCCCTACCTAAAATCGCCAATGGGATCTAAAACTGATTTTGAAAGAAAAAAGGACATAGTGAATTAATAACGATGACTATTAGTGATGCGAAAGCTGCAGTACCGATTATTGATTTAAAACCGTTTTAGGCCTACCTTGTAAGGAGAGGCAACGTAAACGAACTGTTCTATGGTATCAAGGTGGAGGTCGGCAATCACTGGGTTACCTGGATCAACAGCCACTTCTTCGAATTCATCGGCATCTTCTCCGTTGTTTATCAGAATCTGTCGATATTCAATAAAGAACAATCAGGCGGCCTATTCGACTTCCTTTTCACTTTCATCAATACATACATGGGAGGACAAAAGTGCCCCCTTGAAAATGTTGTTAATTTATTTTATCTTTTATTAAATAACAGAAAAAAAATATGTAAAACTACATGTTTATAGAACGTACCTGACGAAATCTTTTCAAATTTAATATCAAATCCTAATTTTAACACTGGGTTCCGAAGTGCCTGGACTTTTCGTGATTTTACTTACATTTTACATATAAAGTGTTGTGCACCTGCAAGTTTTTTAGATCTTATTATTCCAATTAGCCTACAAAATGACCAAACAATTTTTTCTGCAACTATGAAGTCGTTAAAAGATATCTTAGAAATAAGAGAATTGATGTTATGGAATGGCCAGGTCAATCATCTGATATCAATCCGATTAAAAATTTATTTGCCGAGTTAAACCAAACACGGAAGATGTACTTTTTGAAGTACTTAAAGAAGGATGGTAGTCGATCACTCAGGAATATCTGCACAAACTCACTGAAAGCGTGATTGTTTGTTTAGAATTTTGCGCAAAGCTGCACGAGAGCTATCTGCATTATCCATCCCTAATTTAGCAGTGTAAGACTAGAGGGGAGGCAGCTAGTCATCACCAACCACCGCCAACTCTTGAGCTACTCTTTTACCAACAAAGAGTGGGATTGACCGAACATAATAACGCCCTCACGACTGAAAGGACGAGCATGTTTGGTATGTAGGAGATTCAAACCCGTGACCCTCAGCTTACGAGTCAAGCGCCCTAACCACCTGGCGATGCCTTGTCGAAGCAATCTACATTTGTTACTACGTCACAGTTGTAATCACGTTTAACACCATTTTAATGCTGTCATTTTTATGATTTAATTTGTGATCTACCTATCATTTTTATACATTACAATGTCTTATGTTTCATTAATTTGTTTACCTATGCTTATGCTTCAAGGATTTCACTTTCGAACAGAACATTAGTATTTTTATTCCCTTGCCTACAAAAACTTATTTATAATACCGGATGGATATGCACAATGGAAAAATAATTATGTACTTTGTGAGGACTCAAAAAAAACAACAACACAGGAAATGAATCTACTCTGGATCACTGGTGGATGAACGGAGCTTCTGAAAATAACAGAAAGCTTAAGAAGCTTATAAGAAGACATCATTGTACTTAAATATGTAACTTTACCATGGAATTTCCATCAAACCAAACACAGGAAAAACATTGCTTCCTAAGTCTATAGGATTTATAATTCTTGTATATATATATATATTAACTATATTAAAAGGACAGTAATGTAAGAGGGGGAATGAATTTTGCCCATCAACAAAGAGGATATTTGCTACACTTTTCTCATGGCACATTTTTAAAGACAATGCCCATTAAAACGCTAGAAATCTCCTCATCATAACCTTGGAAAAATTCAACGTGTTTCATATTAAACTGCGTTCTAGTCTTTTTACTTTCACACAGTACTTGATTCTCAAACGTCTTAAAGCTGGCGTACATCCCTTTTAAAATTTAGTAAAAATTCGCTTACTTCCATTATTCTGATACTGAAGATATATAACTAAACGTATTCACAATACCACAGAATAGCTAACGATTACACTCATATGATTTCTCTGTAGTAGCCCTCAACAAACAACGACATTCACCCTCACCCCTGTGTTCGCAAGCTGTGGAACTGCCCTCATCAGGAACGACCATGCACGCCACCACTCTCCCAGCCCACTTAACATTCCTTTAGTGGTCAATATTGTTCAGAATCACGGTTGATTATAACTGGCATGACTTTAATATGATCTCACACACAACAGAAGTACTAAATATTCTGGCGATATTATCTAACAAACAATATGCATTCTTTCTCCTGAAAAGTTTAGTTTTGAATTTCACACAAACCTACACTATGCTAGCCGTCTCTTTAATTTAGCAGTTAAATACAAGAGGAAAGGTAGCTAGATATCACCACCCACCCAACTCTTGGGCTACTCTTCTAACAACAAAAAGAGGGATCAATCGTATCATTATAACGCCCTCACGGCTAAAAGGGCAGGCATGGTTGGTGGGATGAGGACTCGAATATGCAACCCTCAGATTGCGAGCCAAGCGCCCTAACCAGTTGGACAGGTCGGAGCCCTTATGAAAGAAGGGCCCTGAACAAAACACGACTAGTAATTCATCTTCACACTCATCTTCAGTTTAAAATCGTGTCATGATGGTTCCTCTTGCTCTTTTTTTTTTTTTTAGTATAACTCTGTACAATGGGCTATCAACACTGTCCACCGCAAGGAATCAAACTCGAGATTTTGGCGTTCTAATTCCGTAAACCTACCGCTGACTCACTGGAAGAATGTCGTAAAGTGTAAATTGTAATGTTTACCGTTATATAGTATTATTCATTTATAAAGCATATAACTATTCATAAGAATTATGGTTAGCTATTTTTCTCTTTCTTCTGTTTTTAATTTAAATTTCAACTGATGTATATAAAACAAGCATACAAATACATTACATCAAACATTTACAAGCCCATTTAATTTGTTAAGCTGACGGGCATAAATAAATTTTATATTTATATATTTTTTTCAAATATAAAATATACTTGATTATCACGGTAAAACAGTTACAAACCATATAACATCTCAGTACACTGATATGACTTTTTTTTTACAATAATCTTCTTAAGTAATCCTGAATAGTAAACTAGTTTTTGATTAATAGAATTTCTAGTATACAGAGATTATTCACACGATAGAAATAGCATTTACACTACGTTGTGCAGATACAGGTACGTAACAAGCAGAGACACTGTAAGTGAGAGACAATTAGTCAAACCGCGCATTAGCTTGCAGTACCAAAAACGTGACACAAACATACATTATCAAAAGCGTGAAACTTCAACATGCGCGAAGTGCGTGATAAAAATGCAGGATTCTGTTTATATCCTGGGCTTCTTGCAAAAACAAATGTTGAAATGTAGGGGTAGAGAAATTCATGATTCTTACATCTTCGCATCTCTCTTCAAGTATACAAAAATTGAAAATATAGTCCAACGAAGCATCAATTGGATGATAATGTCAACTTCTTAGTTCAGTAATACGTTAGGAAATAATCATGTAACCTGTAAGCGTTAATAATGTTGTTTCAATACTGAATACTTCTTTCAAAGTCAATTTGCTGATTATAGTAAAAACGAAAAACGTGGATTAAAAACACTCAACCTGCATTGCTTGCCTATTAGCCAAGCTTCATTCAGATTCTCCTGTTTGCTTTGATAAGGATATTTATAATGACCTTCAGTGAGGACTTTTTATATTATCAACTGTTGTCTGTCATGATGAATCAGGTGGATTCATCAAAGGATTAAAAGTCAGTTAAGATCGAACTGTCATTAAACTAAAACATTTCATAATTTAATACATCATATTAACTGTAAATAATTGAATCTCTGCAGAGCAAAAATAGTTACCTTGTTAACACGCAAGATTTTTTTTGTGACCTTATTAAACAGCTGCTTATTTTCCTGAAAAAGTCAGAGGACATTAACAAATACAATAATTTACTTAAGTCCAATTTGGTCAAGTTCACCGTTGAGAAAGATAGAGTGAAAACTTGATTTCTTGATGAATCACGACTAAGATCACGATAACTATAAAGGAGGGAAATAAAAGACGTAGATCAAGCAATAAACGATAGTAAAGACGAGAGTTTGAAAAGAACCATTCGCGATTGATTACCGGAAGCTTGGTTGGGCTTCTTACCAAGAGGGTTGGGTGACAAAAACCAGTTGTCAGGCTGAAGGAGCACTTTCTACAGCTTTCATCAAAAGAGCCGACCATCAGGTGGGACGAATCACTAAAGGACTGATTAAGGTTACGACATCTGCTACTTGCTGCTATCCGACTTCATCAAGCTTGCTATAAATACCATGGTTTTATATTTCACAAAACGCTGATGTACGTGGTTTGAAATTTCTTTCTTACACTTCAAAACCCCTAATAAAAGGCTGTTCAGTTCTATAGCCCAATGATCAAGTGAATCATATTAATGAAGGAAATAATTGCAAACAAGTGACCTAATGACCTATACACACACGCATATATATATATACATACATTTCTGTGTGAAAAACCACGGTTCACGCCAAAGTCTTACACAACTGTTTCTGAAGGAACTATCATTCACAGCAAATATATACGTTTCTAAGTATGAAGATTAACTTATTTTTCTGTTATTATTAATTTATCTTTCATACACCAAAATAAACGTTTACAAACTAAGAGATATAAGCGAAACAGATATATTCTCATACCAAAATACCTGTGTTGCTTTTATTTTTGAAACAGAGAAAAAAAAATGTAAACAAGATAGCATCTTAATATTCGTCAAAATTTAAATTTTATATCCGTAAATAACCACATGATCCCAATTTCAAAAATTGTTTATGCATTCCTTGAATTAATGTATGTAATTTCAAATTTAAGCTAACGATACTTATTGTTTACAATATTTTGATATTTCAAATAGCCTGAATAGTTTATTAAAGTATCAGTTAATATAGCACAGACGTATGTTTATGGACAAGCATAAAGATACACAACGTGCTATCTATTCTTTTCTTACCGCGGGTGTCGAAACCAATTTTTAGTGTTATAAAAAACCTCACATGAGCCTCTAAGCCAATGATGGGGGGACAGCAAAAATATAGAAATAATAACAGAAAATTAGCAGAATCGTGACGTCAACAACGATACTTCAAAAACTTAGCCTTAAAACAATATAAGAGGGTTAATTGAACTTCAGTAATACAACGGTTACTATGCAAGATGAGGCGCCGCCGGCGAAATATTTACACCTATATATAGATCTCTTAATGTAATGTAAATTCCTAACAGAAATAATTTTGTCACAGTCCTTTCTGTTGTTTGGAATTAAGCACTGTCCACCACGGATATTGAAACCTGATTTCTAGCGGTGTGAATTCACAGACATGCCGCTGTGCCACTGAGGGGCCAGTTCTTTCTGATGAAGAACATTCGTATAGGGAGACTGTAGGGCCAAAAGACACAATATTGTGAAGAAAAAAAGGCTTTCCGTGTTCTCCTTGGGAAGGAACAAAATAACAAAGAAGAGCGTTTAGAGATTCCACAAGATCTAAAACCACAACTAAACCCAGTCCAGAGCAATGCTTTAATTCACAAACAAAAAATAAAATATATAAATACAAAGAAATTAATGCGATAAAACAAATCAGGTTCCATGGTATCGATAACAATATAATACATAACGTCGATGAAGGATCACAAGTCAAAATCTCGCAACCTACCAAGCATATCTCAAATTAACAGATGTTTCCATGAGAAAAATGGTCAAAGAAACCAAAATCATGGCACTTTCATTTTGTAATATATGTTTCAAGTCCCTAGATCCGAAAGTGGGGACACGTTCAGTAGCATACAATAGCGAGCTCGAATATCGGACCTTTAATACACAGTCTAGCACGCTAACCTTCAGGCCACACCCGACCTTCACCTAAAACAAAACCTACGGGAAAGTTTTGTATGAAACTGACATAGTCTTCCTTCGCAAAAACTTATCACAATAGAAATTGTGGTGTCGGTTAATAGTGTAATCAGACCGAATACGATGGATGATGGAGAAATTAGTTTAAATGGCTGCACAGGACCTGAATCATTGTTCTAAAAATTGCTATTAACTCTCAGTAATCTCATAATAAGTACCCATTTTTCATTCATGGGCTTAAAACATAGGCGAACAAAAAAGTGAAGAATGAGGAACAGAGTTTTTTTTTAAATATAGAATTATAATATACTGACCGGAAAGACTCAATTTTTAAGATTTAAAATTACTTAAAATTTTGTCCTACCTTTTTTAAATACCCCGTGTCAGTTCCCACGAAAGCTACTGTATGTTTGGCAGTGGTGGCACTGGTCACTGCGGTGAGAGTCACGTTGGGAAAGATGGCTACAGCAGTAGATGAGATCGGAACTGTCCCATTGAGCTTCAGGGTTTCGGTGCAGAAACTGAAAATGTTTCCACCTTTCTATGAACAGTAAAAGGAGAAATCAAAATAAAAGCAGTAATACCACAACAAAGCAAACAATGAACAGATGTGTTTTAACTTTCAGCAAATTATGTTTTAAAAAAAGTTCCATATTTAATAACAAATGAACATTCAGAATAGGCCTAAACACCTATTGCAGATGTGTCATTTTTAAAGCTATAATGCTCATATTTCAGCTTTACAGTTTCAAACGGGCAAACTGAGCTCCACAAGAGTTATTTATTACAAATAATCAACCCTCTGCTACTGGTAACTCTACAAAATGATACGAATCTTTTTTCTTTTTTTTATTAATTTATTAACAATAACACAAACAGTTCCATTTCACACTCCCAAAATATTGTCTATAAAACTTGCGATACTGACAGTGTTTCAGGCTTTCTTTGGTTTAGAAACTATTTTTTCGTTTTAAGATCTGTACTTTGGTCACAAGATAAACCCGACATGGTTAGGTGAGTTAAGATGTTCGACTCGTAATCTGAGGGTCGCGGGTTCGAATCTCGGTAATGTGACCGTCAATCCCACTATTCGTTGGTAAAAGAGTAACCCAAGAGTTGGCGGTGGGTGGCGATGACTAGCTGCCTTCCCTCTAGTCTTACACATGTAAATTAGGGACTGCTAGAGCAGATAGCCTTCAAGTAGCTTTGCACAAAATTCAAAAACAAATAAACAAACAATGGTCACAAGATAATCTACACATTATTATAGGCCGAGCGCGGCCTAGTGGTTAGAGTTTCGGATTGTCGAAAGAAAAAAATCGCGCTCTGCACTTTTTAAGAGTAACGACGAAATCCCATAATCTATTGCCGTAGCCCACGAGTTGGCAGCGGGTGATGTTCACCGTCTTTCTTCCCTCTAGTCTGTCACCCGACTATATTTGCACGAAATTTCACAAACAACATTTTTAACTTTTAAATAAATGAAAAACATAAATCGATGCTCAGGTTACGTTTCTAAGTGTCACGAGCAACCACCACCAGAAACCGCTTGCAAACATATAAACATTCAATTCTCTTTGTCTAATTATCAGTTTTCATTTCTTTCATTAAACTCTTGTAGGACAGGATGGAGAAGAAGAGAAATTCCAAAATATGTAGAAAAGTATTAGAGCACAGTGAATCATTTATATGATTTTGTTTATTAACTGAAATGTGAACAAAAATGTGCAAGTGGGTATTTACTTTGCCATTAGTGCATCTACTCTACGTATCATATAATGCGGCTCCACGACGCAAGAAGTAATTATAATGTTATTTTAATTCCAGTTATAAACATTAAACTAAATATTTTGCGATACAATTTATTTTTTGTAACATCATTGAATGACGTATTTTAATATTGAAGCCAAAGCTTACTAGAAGTCACAGCCTGTAACAAAGTTGTCCAGTCTCAGTGCCCCGCCATGGCCAGGTGGGTTAAGGCGTTCGACTCGTAGTCCGAGGATCGCGGGTTCGAATCCCTGTTGCACCAAACATGCTCGCCCTTTCGCCCGTGGGGGCGTTATAATGTGACCGCCAATCCCACTATTCGTTGGTAAAAGAGTAGCCCAAGAATTGGCGGTGGGTGGTGATGATTAGCTGTCTTCCCTCTACTCTTACACTACTAAATTAAGGACGGCTAGCGCAGATAGCCCTCGTCTAGCTTTGTGCGAAACTCAGAAAGAAACAAACCAGTCTCAGTATTGCTACACATAGAATGCTCAACTGGGTCCTAAAATAATGATGATGTCAAGAGTGTAGGAAGGTTCCAAGGCAGAATACAGGACAGTAATTAATTATTGTTTATACGATGACGTAATCGCATCTGTTTAATACTGGTGTTCTGTAAAACGGGCCTTGTTTTTTTTTTCTTCTTCTTCTTGGCTTTTATCTTGTGGCAATTTTCTTTATCACAATCATCCCTTTAAGCTACTGGGGCTTATGTAACGTTAAGTTACTATGGTCCGTTTCACTAAATCTTACCAAACTTAATTACTCTAACGATGTAGTGATTGTTTGTTCGTTGAATTCCGCCCAAAGCTACACTAAGACAATATGCACTGGCTGTCCCTACTTTTGTAGTGAAAAACTAGAGGGAGGGCAGGTATATAACACCACCTACTGCCATACTTGGCTATACTAATCAAACAGTGGGATTGACCGTAACATCATAACATCACACAGCTTATGTAGATTTTACATTAAGCTATACGAGGGATACCTGCGCTAGCTGTCCCTAAATGTATAGAAGTGATAAGTTATATGAAAGACAGCTAGTGAACACTACTAACCTCCGTCTCTTGTCAGAACTAATTGTGAGATTTGACCGTAACTCCTACAATGAACCCAAAGTGCTGAGAACATTTTTTTTTTTAGATCAGTGAAG
Organism: Tachypleus tridentatus; assembly: GCF_004210375.1. Classification (NCBI taxonomy): domain Eukaryota; kingdom Metazoa; phylum Arthropoda; class Merostomata; order Xiphosura; family Limulidae; genus Tachypleus; species Tachypleus tridentatus. The sequence goes on along the minus strand of NC_134837.1, from coordinate 101,505,615 downwards.
GGTATAGAACCACGGATCTTCAGCTCCACTTCTAACTGCTATGCAACGCACGGCCCGGTAGTCAGCTCAAAAGAAATGTACGTCGTTTGTAAACATTGACAATATCAAAAACAGTGTAAACAGAAGTTTAATTAGCGATTAGAAAGAGATTGGGGGGGGGGGGTAAATGATTTTTTTTATACTTGAATTTGTTCTATTTAATTTATAGAAACCGAAACTGGAAGCTAACAACGTATCAGCTTCTTTCGTTGACAAATCACTAAAAAAAAATGAATAATTGAACTGTGCACCAGGATGTTTAATGCGACTACGTGTTTCAGAATGAACACCAAACAAGCCAATTAGTAAAGATACCGAAGAGATATGCTCTCTACCACATAAAAGTTTTGTTAAAGGAAATCTGTGAATCAGGAATAACAGAAAGCAAAACGATTTTTCTCACATTAAAATTACTACTATTAGTAACTCATCAATTTTTAAACTTGCATAAAACAACTTTCGGCTATTCGTACAGAAAACCAATAGAAAATCAACAATTTTCGTTTTCTTGGGTTGTTTCGATTGAATCGTAAAACCTGTTTTTTAAAAGACTTTCAATGACAAAAAAGAGTTAGGGGCTAGCATTAGCCTTCGGTATAATGATTTGGTTAATTTGTTTGAATTTTGCGTAAAGATATACGAGGGCTATCTGCGCTAGCCGTCCATAATTTAGCAGTGTAATACAAGAGGAAAGGCAACTAGTTATCACCACCCACCGCCAACTCTTAGGCTATTCTTTTACCAGTGAATAGTGGGATTCAATGTATCTTTATAACTTTCCCCACAAATCAAAGGAGATGTTTGGTGTGACGTGGATTCGAACCCGCGACCATAAGATTACGAATCGAGCGTCCTAACCACCCAGATTATTGCTTAATATAATTAAGTTTATGTAATGACTTTTAATTATTGTATTATAATCCGTAATTCTATATTATAATTGTTGAAATTTGTACACGCGTGTTTCTTTGTTCTCATTCTTCGAAAACCACCACTGCACGAGATGACAGTGTGAGACCGAAACGCTTTCTTTTACTTTATTCACTGAAGTAATCACAAAAGTAAATCACATAAATGTGTTTCATCTTCCTAAAATATACGGAATAAAACAGGCTACACTGCTGTTAATTACATTCCAGATGTCGAGTAATTGGTCGGATGGTTGTTGGGTTGTAACTAGATAGAATTTAAACTTTTGAAGGTATTTCTACTTACACATTATCTTATTTTTAGGCGATGTTGCCAGCAAACGGTCTTTTCCAAACCAGACACAAGTTAACTCTAGCAACAACTGAAATTAAAGTGCAAGAAATTGGGTTACTTTAATTCTTACTAAAGGAAAAAACGAAAGACAAAACGTGGTTAATTATCTTTAAAAGTTTAATTTCTTTATTTTATCACCTTTAAGTTTTTCTGTTTTTGTTTTTTCAAATGAGCCTGAGCAGAGACAAATCTTTTTGATGAGTACCATTGCTTTGAAAATTGTACAATACAAAAAAACTTTTGTTTGTAACTAAGCACAAAGCTATATAATAGTGTATCTGTGCTACGGGTATCGAATACAGGTTTATAGCGTTGTACGTCTGCAGTCATAGCGTTGTTCCACTTGTGGAGAGATGAAAAAGGAAAGATTTCGAGAATTTGTATTTTTAATTTCACAAAAGCTAACGAAACCCAATGTCTTGCACTTCGATCTCACTTGTCTAACTAATATTTAAAACTATTATAAATAAATTCAATTATAATCATTATTTGTACTATTACAGGTTTTCCAATACGTACCCCAGGCTCAGGACAATTTTCTATGCTTCCAGCTATATAATCCATGTTGCGCGCTAGCACACTGCCATTATAACACATATGAATGTTCTCCGTGAAACGTTGCTCTATTTCGGCCAGCGAGTAGACACACAGGGCGGAGGGAGGGGAAGATGCAGAAGTGTGATCTGCACTGGTGGCGAAAACCCCAATCAAAACATTGGAGCCGGTATCAATCTGAAGTGCTGTTGCAAGATCAGAACCAGCTGGGCCCACGGTAGCATCTTGAAGCAAGTTGAATTCGGTTCCGTCTGATCCCACACACTGTAACGTTACTTCCGTATAACTATTATATCCAGCGTCAGATGCGCAAATTCGAGCCAGTCTGGTTATGTAACCCCACTCCTCCAACGCCCTCAAGTGAGACTTCCTCTGTACGGAAGCAAAATAGATGAAGCCACCAGAATGAAAGCCGTAGATATAGCTCACTAAATAGTAATCCCGCAAGTGAAAACTAATGTCCACTCTGGCAATGGTGGAAAACGACTTCTCGATGATTCCAAACAGACGGCCAGTATCCTCCTCAAGACTCCTGCTCGTTATAGTAGGGACCATGTCACGGTACGGTCCCAGGCGACTATTAGTAGTTGCCACATAGAGAACCCTGGATGGGTAACCAAAATACTCTGCTGGGCCAATGAAGGCAAATGTCGAAGAGTTCTCATCGTTTGCAGCTACAGGAACAGGAATCAGGTCTTCGACAATGTTAATGTTCCCCAGCTGATGACGTCGACAGGCTCCTTGATGGACACTACCGCAGACAATGAGCTTTCCTGCTTGACTGTCGATGACTAGGACTTTGTTAACGTTGTTTGTGACCATCTTTTTCTGGTGGAAGCAGTCAGTTGGAGAACACTGGATACTGTCTTCCACAGGACCTGTTTTAAACTCTTTCTCCAACTCCAATGAACTATCGAACTGATACAGCCAGTTGGTGGCACCGACATACACCCGCCTAGTGTCATGATCTACAGTTATATGTGTAAAATTCACGCTTTCATTAAATGTTGTATACGACACACTGATGTTTGTGTCCTCTACAGTAGCTGCTATCTGCAATAACAACAAAAACACAAGGCACGCTAACCACATAACACAATGAATAAAACACCGCGTCCGTCTCACACTGAGAGAGTTTTTCTGATGACTTTCTTTCCAGAAATTCCATGATGTATAACCTACACCTCCCGGATAAGACGTCAATTTGGGAAATAAACTCCAAGTCGGCCCTCTTGTCACAGTCCAGTCCATTTTCCTTGGCTGTTAATGTGGAGTATCTATATTGAACATTTCAAGTCCTGCAAAATAAAAAATAGAGAGAAGAGGAGAAATTATTTATAACATGAATACCGTATTTTTGCCAAAATGAGATAGAAACATTTAAATGCGATAGTTGGCACTATTTATAATGCACATTATGTATTTTACAATAAATTCCAATACGACCCATTATTCCACAAATTAACTGAAGAAACAATCCTCAAAACAGACCTTAATGAAAAATTGTATTTCAACAAACTTACTTTAGACTCAATTAACATTTTTTATGTTATTTCGTGAGCATTATATAAGCACACCATATACAGAAATGTGTTGTATTAATTGATTTGTTTGATTTCGTGTAAAGTTAATTTGATAGTTATCCCTAACTTAGAACTGTTAGAGCAGAGAGAAAACACTTAATAAACAGAGCAGTACTCACCGTCAACTCTTGAACTACTCTAGTGAGATATCACCATGACCTTTACAATGTACCCAGAGCCCCAAAATACGGGATACGAATTTACCGTATGTGTGTGTTTATTTGGGTTGTAAGAGAACGTAAACACTGGACCTAAATGTATATAGTCTGGCACGTCAACCACTCGGCCTTTTGAGTTAGTGAAATCAAAAATTAATAATTACTGGTGAAAATTAAACTTTTTATTATATTGGTACTCAAGAATTTAAAAAATAAGAAATGGGGATAAAGGAGCAGTCAAAAAAGTTTCGTCATCCATTGGTTAATTAATTCACTATTTAAAAATAAATACTTTAACACAGACTGATCCAGATTGAAGAAGAGAAGTTTTTATGTTACCGTTATTGAATAACAATACTAATAAATGGCAAAAGGTGTGTGTGTGTGCGTGCGCACTTAAAGTTTTTATCTTAAAGTATTTCCTGTGAAGTGCTTTTGTGCATCTTATACTATTAGTAGTCACAATTTCGTAGTCTTTAGCTCAACCTATAAAGGTCATAGATGGTCCAATAGTTTTGGGCTAAAAATTGCCAACCAACCAACTAATAAAAAAATATTTACTGCATACAGGCAGCTTTAATGGTTACGAAATAAAATTGTTCATTTAAATTCTTTGCTTAACTGCCAGTGTCGCAGGTTTGAATCTCCGTCACATCAAACATGCTCGCTCTATCAACCGTGAGGGCGTTATAATGTAACGGTCAATTCCACTATTCGTTGGTAAAAGAGTAGCCCAAGAGTTGGCGGTGGGTGGCGATGACTAGCTGCCTTCTCTCTAGTCTTACACTGCAAAATTAGTGACGGCTAGCGCAGATAGTCCTCGTGTAGCTTTGCGCGAAATTCAAACCAAACCAAAAATTGTCATTCGAAAGACAAAGACGAGACTTTTCATGTGATCAGTTAACACACGACAAAATGGCCATTCGTGCGACTCCTAATGTACAATTTGCACCAACTTTTTATAGCTTTGCAAATTATGATTTTCTTTAACCTAGCATCAAGTAAACAAAATTTCGTCTAGCTCTCTTCACCATTTATCTCAAAACTTATGCTCGTAACATTTCGAAAATCTTAACATCAACACGTTTTGATTTCAGGGATTATTTCACGTCACTTTATGGATTATAAGAGCAAGACAAAATTATGATAGTTAACGCTTCAGAAAGATCGAATCTATCAATAAGAATATTTTAATGTCATCAGTTGTACACCCACTTATAAACCATAGTATGCGATGGAGTTTCAGTTAAAACAGCTATAATTTAATATTCAGGGTACTTCAGTTTGGTGTGAGCTATTTCTAGATAAAACAACATGCCGTACACGAAACATACCTCCTAGCATGCAGGCCTGGCATGGCCAAGCGCGTAAGGCGTGCGACTCGTAATCCGAGGGTCGCGGGTTCGCGCCCGAGTCGCGCCAAACATGCTCGCCCTCCCAGCCGTGGGGGCGTTATAATGTGACGATCAATCCCACTTTTCGTTGGTAAAAGAGTAGCCCAAGAGTTGGCGGTGGGTGGTGATGACTAGCTGCCTTCCCTCTAGTCTTACACTGCTAAATTAGGGGCGGCTAGTGCAGATAGACCTTGAGTAGCTTTGTGCGAAATTCAAAAAACAAGCAATCTAGCATGTACTGAGTAAAGAAGTGTTTTTTTAAATAAAATCGCTGAGCCAAGAAAAAATTACTACAACAAATTGAAAAACAACCCTAAATTATTTTACAACAAATTTTCCACACTGGTCATGGCTTCACGCCGTACTGTAGAAAGTAAAAATATGAAATCTGTAATATTGTAATTATTTTTAAACAGGGTGGACAAGTACTGCCACAGAGAAAGAAAATATAATTGCCTTTACAAAATTATATATTTTTTATCCGTTTAGACGATTATTTCAAAGTTGCATAGTTTCTAATAGTATTTAAGATTTGTCAATTAATTGTTGTCTTAAATAATGAAAGAAAAATGTCAAAACACAAATTATATACCGTTGTGTTCTGTGTGTCTGATAATGTGTTATATAAAAAGAAATGTGTCATGTTCAACCTGCGCATCAATCTTTTAAATGTGTAAATTGTGTTTTATTTTGTATGATAAATCTTACTTGTGTTCCAACTTAAAAAAATAAAAACCTTAGTGTACATGAATAATATACTCGGAAAGACTATTAGAACGTGCTGCCACGAAGCGGTGAAAATATAAACTAATGAGAACGACTTTGTAAGAAAAGTAAGTGCTTTTTTAACTTTATGTGTTAAATATGAGTTAAGTTGTGTCTGTGTGTGTATATAACACACACAAACACCCAGAGAGATAGAGGGAGACATACGAAATAAATTTAGTTACTCAATCACGTAACACAGTGGTTAAAAACTACTCTGGCCTAATGTCTAAACAAGATGGAAAATTTACTGAAATCCCACTCAAACAAAGAAATTTTAAAATTCACATTTGCTTATGAAACAACGTAATGGAAATCCAAATTCGTGTAAAAATGTAGTGATGGAAATTAGTGCTTTTCTTATCACGTGGCCCGGCATGGCCTAGCGCGTAAGGTGTGCGACTCGTAATCCGAGGGTCGCGGGTTCGTGCCCGCGTCGCGCTAAACATGCTCGCCCTCCCAGCCGTGGGGGTGTATAACGTGACGGTCAATCCCACTATTCGTTGGTAAAAGAGTAGCCCAAGAGTTGGCGGTGGGTGGTGATGACTAGCTGCCTTCCCTCTAGTCTTACACTGCTAAATTAAGGACGGCTAGCACAGATAGCCCTCGAGTAGCTAAGTGCGAAATTCCCAAAACAAAACAAAAACAAATTCTTATCACGAAAAATGTTCTTGAACAATGTTAAATTCAGTATAGGACTATTTATCATTATTTATTATCTTTATGACATCACAAAGAGAATCATCCGTGAGCCTTGCGTTTTGTTAGTTCGAAATTTGCATCACATCCAATACGTTTAATCTTAACAGCTGAAATATTTACTGAAAAAAAAACGAATTTATATAATTATAAAACACATAAATAATTAATTTCAGCTAACAGAAGCTAATAATATGATGTTTGTAACAGAGAATCAATAAAGATATTTTAGGTTGAACGTCTTCTACCAATGAGTTCCAATCTCTAACATAAACGTTGTATGTAACTGAAGTCGGATTTTGTGGATGAGCCATTCTATAACTAGATTGTAACTGTTAATAAGTGGTGTCACTTGAATATAACATGTTCAATATGGACACACACAGGTGCCTTAATCTCGTTAAACTTGCAGCTCATATGTAATTAGCTTCAATATTCACATATCGACACATAAGCTAAATGAGGCACTTCTAAACCTAAATAGGTTATTACAACATTTGAACACAAGTAAACCAAAAATCCCAATTAAAATTAAAATACGTGGAAACAGAATACACTTTAGTGAAGGTAATTAAGTATTATATATATACACAGTTATTATATAAATGTATATAAGGAAGTTAATTAGCACACTGTCGCGTGAAAGAGAAATTATTAGTGTTCAAATTAAGATGAATTATAATCACGAATCGATTAATCGTGTTAATAAGTACAACGACGATTCACAACCTCTAGGTTTTAGTTTTGTTTTTGTAAACTGGCACACTCTTACAGTCACTTTTAAAGCATGTTGCAATCCACGAAACGTTATGATTTACATCACTGTAACACACGGATAATCATTGTCTACGGCATAACAGTGACACGTATGTCATCAGTTTCACACACTCAGAATCAAATGCGTTAGTAACAAATTGTCACATACACGTGTAATAGGGCCTCCCTCTTATGTTGGTGGGGGGTTTGGAGGTCTCCCCCTATAAAGTTTTGAAACAGAAATAGTGCACCCTGATAATATTTTTAACGTTTATAATCTATTATACAAAATTATCCTTACATATGCTATAAAGCATTTCTTTTTCTGACTTTTATGGGTTGAAGACAAAGAGATTAAGATTTTATATCGAAGAAAATCCATATCTTAAAGTTTAAACTTTAGGCATAGCCATACATGCGTATGCCCATGGACATTCAGTTGGAAGTTAAACGAATTAGCCATGACCGTAATTGAGAAAATAGAAAAAACAGAATAAAAAATAATAATACGAGAAAGTGGCATAACAGTAAAATCGGACTTTTGAAGATAAGTCACCTTATATATCCCTTCGGTTCAAACTGTTGAGCAAAGACTGTTAGCCAGAATTACAACGGTTAATTTTCACTTGAAATACCATTATCTACCATTACTCTGGAGAATAGCAGTTGCCTTAAAAATTGAAAAACAAATAATAATAACAAGACCGTTAAATATAACCAGTACAATGTCCAGCGTCTCATACTTTAGATGGTTCATACGACTATATAGTACAACTATTAACAAAAACTTCATACTTGAAAATCAGCTCTCTTTCTTCCCAGTATAACCTAACAGAAAACTTCGTCTTGGTTAGTCGCATAGAGCCCTAGACGATCACTTCAAACTCATTACTAACTATTCGTTTTTATTATTATTACATACTAATTACAAACTACTTTATATTTCCCGGAGCCAGTCTCATGCTAACTTCAGTGGAAGTCCAGACGTTCTGTGCTGGTAATGACTAGAATACTATCTTGGAATTATTTCACAGAAAGAATTGCTTGTTAGCTATCCAGTCAAGGTCTTCACCGTTAGGCCTGAAATCAATAATTCGACTTTTAGGTGATAGTATGGGTTCCTAATCATGACAACGACTGGTATACGATCACCACAACTTAACGTAAATACGTAACAAAAACTTGCTTGTAAGCCTTCGTAACCCAGATTTTTAGGTTATTATCAAGCTCTTCATAGGATATCAGTCGTATACAAATATCATTAATTAATTCAACGAAAAAATAATTTCCTCACTCAGTAGGAATATTGCTTTACCTACATTTCGTCTTCCAACTTGTGACGGCCCGACATGGCCAGGTGGTTAAGGCAATCGACTCGTAATCTGAGGGTCGCAAGTTCGAATCCCTGTCACACCAAACATGCTCGCCCTTTCAGCCATGGAAGCGTTATAATGTACGGTAAATCCCACTATTCATTGGTAAAAGAGTAGCCCAAGAGTTGGCGGTGGGTGGTGATGGCTAGCGCAGATAGCCCTCGTGTAGCTCTGCGCAAAATTCAAACCAAACCAAACCTACTTGTGAAGTAGGAGTTAAATACTTTAATTAGGTAGTCATCACACGACAATAGGTAGACGCAAGATAGCTTACAACTGTGAAGTCAGTGTCTCAAAACTACATTCATTTGTGGGTTTTACGTACAAAAGTGACAACAACGAATTGAAACTAATCTGCTATTCTGTTCGCTGTAGTCATTTTAATTTGTTTTCGATATTTCTTTGCGCTAAACGTCACAAAGCAGTGTCACATTTTTATTTCATTTAAAAGACAGTTCAGTCTACAACATAAATTCAGAGTTCAAAATTTCTCCAGACACATAATACGTCATGGTTCATCACTGTTTTATCATCGTTGTGTCTTTTCATATTACGATTGTATCGCACAACATCGATGTTCAGACATAAACTCAGAAGTTCTATTATGTATTACATTATACAAGAAGTTTGTTTGATATTCGGATATTCCAACTAATTTTAACACTCTTAACGAGTTCTTTATAGCCGTACGAGGTGAAAAGAACAATACTGACAACTTCGTTGTTTGTGTTACAAGTTTACAAACACATTCTCAATGGTATTAAGTAGGTATCATTATAGCTACTGCAGTAGGTCCTTTTAGATACAGTTTTCTACATTATTGTACATATATTGTGACTGCACGATACCATGTTGAACACAATGCAGAATGTGATTCGTTCTGCCAGAGTATCACATTCATTATACTATATTTACAATATTTTGTTTTAATTTCCCCCAAAATAAAAAAGCTTTTTTGTTACTATGATACTGCTAATCATTCTACGTCATTAACTTTCAGAGTCTCTGCTGGGAACTAGCTGTACGCTGTTCTTATTAACAAGGCTATGACAAAGCTAAGTAAGGGAGGAGGTACTAATTACATCCACATCATTAAATATCTAGTTCGCAAGTATAGCTATAAACGCTTTGTAAAGTAGAAACGACGTCCATTAGTCTTTTCAGTGTTTACTACTATATCACTCAAGACAGAGTGAAAAATAACACTAGGGCTCATAGCAACAAATAACAAAAACTTGGACACATTACAAGTTCCTAAGGGTAAGAAATTATTGTCGGAGATAATGTTTGGTATTAAAGGGCTTTGTAACTATGTAAACTTTCCACATAAAAGGAATGCACTGCATTGTGATACACTCGATTCTGAAAACACGAGTACGCAAACCAATAAATAATTCTGTTAAAAACTTTCATCCGACATTCGTTTCTTGAGTAGCAGTTTCTTTTGAAAAACAACTTATAAAATGCCTTACCTTTATTTATAGATACTGGACATCAACCATTCTACTTCTCACAGGTTTCATAGGTATCTACTATGTGCAAATGCATAAAGGCTATATGACCAAACAAATACCATTCATTAAATTTAAAAGAAAAGACGGCACTAGGGTTTAGTAGAGACACACCACGTTAACGGAGAACTAGCCCTACCTAATCGGAATCCTGCCGACGGCACTGCAGGAGAGAAGGCCGAACCTTCTCGGCAAACAATACACCGCAGCGAGAACATTAATTACACATGGGAGCCAACTGTAAGAACGTCCATCACGATTGAAGCCAGCGTGCTCACTGACTAGAGGGCGAGCAGTGCAGCGTTGTCCCTGAAACTAACGAAACTTCTCATGCTCGTCAGGAGTCGGGCTTCCCTCGAGCTTGGGGCGTTCCCAGTCGGTCCCAGCCCTCTCAAGTTTGGCATGTGCACAGAGGGGAAAACTGGGAAGTGGGTGGTAAACCCTGACATCCATCTACTTTCTCACGTGCTTCTACATTGTACGTGATGGTTGATACCATAATGCCCTTTTGTGTCCATGTTGCACCCTCTCGCCGCTAGTCCTAACCGCCACCTTATCTGAAACAGACAACTATGCACATTCTGGAATAATTGGATGTGCTCCTCAACTGGCTGGCTTTAGTTTATCGAACAACAGGACGATCACATGTTTCTTTGAAAGTAATTTCGCTTCTCAATAGAAGTAGTTTAGAACGTTCAAGATCAAAACACTGATCTATTCTGGTAGGATTATCAACCTTCCTTATTCCTTAAACGAGTTGGGCTTCCTCGAGAAAAATCAGCATAAAGAATTGGAGTTTTTATAAAGAACCAGTTGTCTGATAAATGTCTGTGCTGAAAGTGACGTGAGAGTTTAACATTAAAGTACGACTATCTGCTATAAAACTTCATATATTTAAATTATATTTAAACACAAAAAAGGAATAAAACTGAATTATCTTGAAAAAAAAATACTACACGACCCATAAAGTTTCGTATTGTTGAATTTTGCGAAAATCTAGACGAAAGTTATCGGTTATGCGAGCCAACCGTTCTGATGATATACAAAGCAGCTAATTAACACCACCAACTCTTGAGTTATTCTTTACAAACGAAAAGTGGAATTGGCCGTCATATTATAATTCAACAGCTTTTTGAATCCAACTACCAGAACATGACGCGCCCCATTAAGGTTGTCCAACTATTGACGATTTTGCTTTTAGACAATAATAGGAACCCAAAATCTAGCTGATGGAAAAAGAAAACTTAAACATTTCAGAATAAGCTGAATCATTAAAATCATCAATGTTAACAAATATCATTAACAGTGATTGTAACCAAATAATGAAATAACCCATTTTAATCTTTATAAGTACGGACATAAAACACAGTATTTAATTAGCTATGCTCTTTACAAGGTTCATGTTAATTTTGATCAAAGTATGTAGTTTGCTCTGATCGGAAGATAGTAAATATTAATAAATTGATCAGCGCCATTGTTGTCAACATTCTAAGGTTTAAGTTACTTTAACTGTGGCGATCTTTAAATTTATACTGATTATCTTGAGCAGAACAAAACAAAAATAAACCTAAGTAACACAGCCAAATGACTTGAAATCGAAGTATATACTTTTAATAGGCCCATTCAGTAAATATGGTTTCATATTTAAAAGAATATTTTCCTGAATATTTCACAATCTGATTTGCAGTTTCACGTCAACCCACAAGCTATCTCGACAACACAACAAGAGTTGAAACATATTTAATAATGTTAAGTAGTAATAAACATAAATAAATAGAATATATAGTCCATATATCAATAGAATAATCAATTTTGAGAGAGATAAACAATTTTAAGTAGCGGCTCGGTGGATAAGGCACTCGAATCGTAATCTGAGGATCGCGGGTTCCATTCCTCGTCACACCAAACATGTTCGCCCCTTTTGAGCCGTGGGGGCATTATAATGTTATGGCCAATCCCCCTATTCATTGGTAAAAGAGTTGGCGATGGAGGGTGATGGCCAGCTGCCTTTCCTCTAGTCTCACACTACAAAATTAGGGACGTGTAGCTTTGCGCGAAATTAAAAGCAAACGTTTCAGTAATGTTCTACAATGCACTACTGCCACCTAGTGGAGATAATCATTAACATTAGATTGTGTAAAAGTTAACTCTTTAAATAGATAGACACAGTCTACTTTTAATTGTTGACCATCCTTCTCTTTCAAATCTAGATACAGTATGACCACCTTATCAGTAATACACTATTTTATCAACCTTTCTCTTAAAGTTGTTGCTTGAAGACAGTCACATTATTTTCACAAAATGATTCTACCGAAATTTTCCAGACCTACACACGCGTACGTATGACACACCGATACATTAAGATTTCCTCAAAATCTTAACTGATTAACACTAGTCGGCCTGTAATCTGATCACATACGATAAGAAAACTCAGAACAAGTTGACTTCAGGTTACAGCACTACAGAAAAAGGTTTTAAACAAAGGCATTCAGATCAATGATAGATATAATTTGTACAATGCTTGAAGCCAAACACATAGTATCTGTGTGTTCCGAAAGTAAGGTATATTCTTATTATTTCTTTCCGTTACTTTCATTAACAGGATTGGTTAGAATGGTTAGAGGCAAAATGGTAAGCCAGCGGACTTGTACTGCTAAAGACCAGGTTTCGAATCTCGTAATGGAAGGGGGAACACCGATGGCTCTCTGTGCAGTTTTGTGCTTAATAATCAGCCACTACAAGTAGAATTGTTAATAAACTTAATTTTTATTTATTACTTTTATTATTACTGTACCTTTATTATCCAGATTATTTATATTGTTATCGTAATATTTGTATTTAGGACTAATCTAACTAAATCTTCTAAGCTGACGGAAAGTCGGGAGATACTATTGGGATTATGGCCGAAAATACGGTTAACAAGGAGAATGCCTAACTAACTAAACATTAAATTATCATTTTTATATGAAATAATGAGAGTAAAGTATATATAATTAACGATACTCACTACCAAGTTGATTTTTAGTTTCGCTCCGAGTAAGTAGCTTGCTTTAATCGGAAGTTAATACTAATTATCACCAGGTAAAGTAACATAAAATAACTGAATTACAATTAAGTTAGTTTGTTAATGACTGACACAAGTAAGTAACACATATTATGCGCTTACGCAGGTTCTGATTATATATAAATATATATATGAAGAGACCTACATTTTTCCAACTTCATTGATACTATTAGAAATTGCCCTGACTTTTCAAATTCATCTCGAGTTTTCCACATTTGTGTTAACACTGTGATCCATCCATTCAATAACACACACACTATTTTGTTGACATTCCTTTAAAATATGGAAACATGGAAAGGCCATTGAGAATTACTGCAGCCTTGCTTAAAGCTTTCAATAAGTCGTGATTTGTTTGTTTTTCAGAATTTTGGTAGAGCTGTACAAGAAAATCCGTAGTACACCCCACTAATTCTTTAGCTACTCTTGTTAGACAACAATGTTGCATTTAACTGTCACTCTTATAGCGCACCCACGGTCTCAAACTGTGAGGCGAAGTTTTGCGATAACAGAATACGAATTATGAACCATCAGATTCACAGTCCGGCACGTTAGGACCAGGCCATACCCATCCCATAAGTACAGGTTAAGGAAAAGGTAACTGGCCTCCAGTTTTGAGGAATAATATTAAAACGCATATACGGTGAAAGTAACTGATACACATAAAATCTTTAAAACAGGTTATTGTTGCGATATCTTGTAGTGGAAATACCAATGTTGGGTAGCAGCTTTCCTTACGTTTTTTTATCTTTACTAAATCAATATTTATATTTACCCACAACAAAGAAATTTCCACGTTTTAACTTCAACTTTTTAGTTTCTACTGACATTTACATTTACTTACTGTTTTTTTTTTTTGTAATCTTGTGATTGATCCATTTTAATTACAAGATACGATGACACGATTCATTTCATTTTCTTCTCGTTTCGTTACTGTTTTTATGAAACAAAAGCTATATCCTGGTGTATATCACACGTAGGTGTTCATTTGTCGAACTGACGTGACCCACACACAATCCACCAATGACGATTACCTCAGTCTGCTAACTACATAAACTCGACACGAATACTTATAAGATAATGGCATACAGTCTTCGCATCCTCAGACTTCCTGCGTCAACAGAACTAATTCACCCCTAAACGGATGGTCATACAGCATGACAACAAATGACAATCTCCTAGTTTTGTTACTTTACTTTTTGGATATCAGCACTTTAAATGTTTTGTTGCTAATACCAACGAACAACAACTGTGGGAAGACTCAATCCCAGCCATAGTAAGTCTGTACTCATCAAGCGCATAGAAACAGTTACTTCCTCGTATCCTATTGCACGTGGTGGTTTCCAAGCCATTCGTGGTCAGATATTATTACCACGAGCAGGAAGTTCTCGATCGATAGTGATTAATTTTCTTCCCATAGATCTTCAAATAACGACACTAGATTTAGTGACCATACCATGTTAACATGTTACTACTATTACTTGACAGATAGGAATGACTGGAGCTATTACCGAGACAGTTTCAGTGACAAATAATAAAAAGCATATGTGAAAAGAGGAAGAAAGGTTGTGGTTCTTAACCATTTACTTGTGTAAATATCACACAAAATAACTAGATACTGGAAGAAAAGTCTAGAACCTTTGGTTCTTTTGATCGCTAGGCGACGCTTGGTCCCTTTAGTGAGTTTTGTTAGTCCAACAACTTCTATTCAGCAATATCAATTCTCTATTGTTGTCATGGCTCGAACTTAAGGGCATTATATTCTATCATCGGCTACGCACTAAAAGCTTGCAAATTAAGGTTTGCGTGTAACACACACAAAAAAAACAAACCCTTGCCAACTGAATCACGATGAAACAAAAGTTTTGTTTAAATACTTGTTGGGTCTATGTGTTTTAGAAGTCTGTTACATTTTTAGACAGCAAAATTAAAGTAAATATTACACTTAGATGTAGCTATTCATGATTTTAAAAAGTAACAGATATATTGATTACTTCTGAAAAAAATTGTAAAAAAAATAATGTGTTATAATCATCACAATTTACCTTCATTTAGCGAGTTTAGAAATATCACAATTCCACTGAAAATGTAATGTCAGAATAACAACAAAATTCGAGATAAAATATTATCATTTGAGTCTCGCGAATATACAACGAAAATCCAAGTTTGTATTTTGAAATCCCTCAAACTGTTTTCGCTGTAATCCAGATATAAGTTTGTTCTTCGAACTATAACAAAGTTACATAAATATATGCTACCTTCTCTTTGTTTTATTTATTTTTTACTGTGTGTGTGCGCGCGCGCGTTTGTTTATGTTTGTCACAGCACGCGCCACTAAACATAAAAAGAACATTCAGCCACAATATCTACTGATTCGTTTCTGTTTCGAAAACAAAATATTTTGGCGTGATCTTTTATCCTTGGTCGAATTTCATCAAAATCAAATCGATTAGTCCATAGATAAAAATCGATTGTCTCTAAACTAACATAGACCCAGGAGGGTTTGAAAGAATTTTCTTCACATAAAATGTGGATAAAACGTAAAACCCATCAATAGTTAAAAGAAAAATAACAGATTGTACTAGTAAGTTCTTAATTAGCACAAACTGGATTTATATAAATTTGTGTGGGTAAGCTGTAGAATTCTGTAATAACGTTTAGAAAAAAAAATGTTTTCTAAGTAACTTCATGAAAAGTGTGGATATTAGGTTACATCGTGTATAACTTTTGTTTTCTGGAATTAACTGCAGTTACGTAAAGTCACGAGAACGAGTCTTTAAAAGGAAGAGGGGTTAATGACTGGTGATTAATTTGCCCAATTTGTTATACTCTAGGGCTTCGTCAGTAAATCGCATTAGTTCACACTATTACTTTAAACATGTGACTTCAATCACGAGATCTATTTCTACCCTAAACTGTTAATCTGCAAAAACAATTTGTTTATTTTTAATTAAACACAAAGATACACTATTGGGTATGTGTGCTCTGCCCACCATGGATATCGAAACCCAGATTATAGTGTTGTATGTCCGTAGACATTCCGCTGTGCCACTGCAATGGGAAGTCTACAAAATTGATCATATAAAACTGGGTATTTGATACGTCCAGCCTGAAAGATCCTTTATGTGCACAGGGACTAAAGGTCCACGTCACAAGTCCTTAAGGTTCAGGTAAAGTCGTCCATAAATTTGAACTACTAAACAGAGAGATGGCAACCAGTCAGTATCACTTGCTGTTAAAACGGCTTAGTTCGGAATTAAATGGAATAACGGCCCCTCTTATAATGTACCTACAGCTTAAAGTGCGAAAGTTATTCACTGTCAATATTTTTCGATTCCTAGACCTTCGATCCACAGCCCAAAGGCTCCAAGCATTTGTTCCAGGGGTACAGATATAAGTATTTCATTTACATCCGATTGTTAGCTTTTAATAAACTTTTAGAACAGTTATCGCTTTGATCCATGTGCGTAAAATAGTTAATGTCAGAATGTTAAGTTAAGCAAATGGATCTGCGATGGTTGAGCCGTTCCCCACTTATTCACGAGCACAAGAACAGACGTAATGTACATCTCAAGAAGAGTGTTACAAAAGAGCTTATTCAATCAAGAGAGAGAGAAAGAGTTACTTTATTATAATAATCATAATAACCGAATGATCAATGGAATGTCTTACATACTGAAAGAAATAAGCAGTGTAGAGACACGGCACACGCTTCAGTCACTGTAGTCTCATCTTGGTTCACGTTAGAAGCTATAAAGGAAACGTCAATGTTATGCTACCGTGAGCGAATCCGACCTTTTTCGTTTCTTCTGACCAGCCCTAGACTGCAGACGAAGAGACTGTTCGGCCAATGAACCAGAACAAGATAATGGCTTTCTGTGGTGGGCCTAATGATCAGGTCACGGCTAGCAAGTCATATATCGTTGCCACTAATACCAAACATAGAATTAATATTAGAGCATGATCACAAACGTTTTCTTGGATTGTGACGTGATCCGAACACGGTAAGTAGTATGTCAATAATAGCTTGGCTTTGAAACTGAAGAAAATCTTTAACCGCCGCTGGTTTCAGCTACTGTAAGCACGAAACCAAATACATGAAAATTACACGTTTCTATGACCAAGAAGATAAGGTGAACGGGCGCGAACCGTGGTACACCAATTTGGCATACGCCTGAACTCACTTAAACTCTTTACGTTAGGTTATATTTTAGCAATCGTGATAGATATAGGTACGATTTGATATGATACGGCACACCTGAAAACGGTTATAAACGAATTATTACTATTAAGGAACACAATGAACCTAAGTAGTGTTAGACACACCTTAGGTATATGCATAGCAATTTTTACTTGATCAGCCGGTTTTATGCCTAAGTAGGGTTAGACACACCTTAGGTATATGCATAGCAATTTTTACTTGAATACGTTATAAGACTTTGATGAATTTGCATCCGCTACGTTTGACACAGTTTAGATTCAAAACTGTAAATTCTATCGCTGAAGATTTATGATCGCCGTATTTCGTGACATTCTCAACCTGTCATAAGGCCCCCTTACAATCACGAATCACTGAAGCAAAACCAAAGCTTATGTATTACCAAAGCTTTAACTTTAATAATGTGCGTTTTATATAATTATATTAAAAAACAATTAAAAACCTTTAATCGCTCTTAACAGGGAACTGGATAGATACTCTAATTAACTTATGACTGTGAAAAACTACAATAAATTACAGAGAAACACTGTGTTATCATTTATTTAAGTCTTCCCTATTTTAATATTTCCCTTGATCATAAGAAAAATATGTTCTATGTAAGTAAAGTATCGATATTGTTAATATATTCTATGTAAGTAAAGTATCGATATTGTTAATATATTCTATGTAAGTAAAGTATCGATATTGTTAATATATTCTATGTAAGTAAAGTATCGCTATTGTTAATATATTCTATGTAAGTAAAGTATTGATATTGTTAATATTAGAAAAAAATACAAATAAAAAGTTATTTTACAAAATCTTTTACACTGTTGTCTACATTTTTCACTTTTCTGGAATGTTTAGCCTATTTCCCTCACCCCAGCTTTATTGTAATGCTAACCGGTATTATTTGAAACCAATGGATTGTTTGTTTGGTTGGTTTGTTGTTGAGAGCAAAGCCACACAATGGGCTATCTGTGACGTGCTCACCACGGGTATCAAAACCTGGATTTTAACATTATAAGCCTTCAGGCTTACCGCTGAACCACTGGAGAGGGGGCGACATTACGATTGCGATGGAAATTGGTTCTATAGTGTTAGTCCTAATATGTAAATATCTCACTGGAGTCGGTTTTCAAAATAACTCGTTTTAACATTTCATAAATCCAAGAATAACCGCGAATAACAATAGCTTGTTACCATTAATCTTACCTAACTGTACAGCTAAATTTATGGAAAACCAAACCAACTGATACAGACCAACAGTAGATACATTTCCTTATTACTCTTTCCAAATATTACCACGATTCACTTCCTTGCATATGATCATCATGTTCCAACCAGAATAAATTAGGTATCGAGGATTGCAATAAACTGTTATACTTACAACCATGTGCTTGTTACCTTACTATCTACGTACAATACAGAATCATCTCTTCAATATCACCCGAAAAAAAAAAAAAAAAAAAAAACGGAAAAAAGGATATATATATATGTGTGTGTGTGTGTGTGTGTGTGTGTGTGTGTGTGTGTGTGTGTGTGTGTGTGTGTGTGTGTGTGAGAAATTTGAAGACTACTTGACTGTAGTGACCTAGAGGTTTGGCTTAAGCCAGTTATCTGAAAAACAAAGCCTCCAGTTATCCATGGCTGAGATGTAATAGCACTTTTCATTTCGGGCACCAGTGTTCACTAAGCCACCCATAATCCAGAATAAAGGTCAACAGAAACGTGGAACGTTGCTTCAGCAACATGATACCAGGATTACATGTTTATGTGCCCTTGCCCTCTCAGGAACATTTAAGGGACCAACTATATAAATATATACAGACTCACACATATATGAAATTTGGAATATGGAGTGCACTAAATGTAGACGTACTATCTAAATATCATGTACATCTGTTACTGTTTCATCTTTTGCTGAAATATTCATGCCAACGAGTAATGAGGTTTCTTGTTTTGTAGCGTAGAGAAATTGTCCTTTGTTAATATACATGCGCCAAAAATAAATCCCTAATTTAAATTCTTAAGTTTTATATAATTACTTAGTGTAAAATATGGTAATGTAGTTCACGATAACGGTGCATCTGCAATAAAAATAAACTCGCACAGTCTGATGGTTGTTGTTGCTTTTTGACGATCTGTCCACCACAGGGAACAGAACCTCAGACTGTATTTTTGTATGTCTGTAAATTTATCGCTGGTCCACCAGAGAATCAACCAAACGTAGATCATTTAGACAAGCAAAAATCGACGGATGAGAAAGCGGGCGTTGATTCGAAATTTGAAAAAATCTTTTTGAGTATGTTATTACTTATTGTGAAATTTGCTCCAAATTTTATATGTAAATAAGTATTTGATATTGTTTTAACATACAGACGGCCCCTTGTTAGCCACACCTTTCACGAGGAAACTCGCGAGGAAAAAAAAAAGTTGCTTAAGATATGATGGCAAAACACATTTCAGTAGGGCGTAAAATGTAAACAAACAGTTTGTAATTTGTTTAACATGAACACGTTCAAAGTGACAGAAATGTCATTAAGACATACGCCATCCTTTAGAAGAGAGTGACAAAAGACAGTATCACTCCGAAGGGGCTTATTTCTTGTTGGTCATAGATTCTGTTATACCGTGATGAAACATCTAGTTCAGTGACAACTGGACGACATCAAAATAAAATGTTAAATAAAGGCAATAAACTATACAACTATATACGAATAATGGAAGTAAAAACCTATAGTCATCTTTAAAAATGATTAACAAGTAGAAGAAAAAACCTATATTGTTACCTAATAAGAAGAGAATCATTCACATATTCGATTTAAACAACATTACACACTTAATATTATATCTCTAAATCAATATCAAACTGATGACTGCCAGAAAAGTAGAAAACAATAGTGATCATATTTAATTGTCAAAAAAATACGTTTTATGTTAATAAAAAAATTAAATTTTTAATCCTTTCTCGAAATTTATAACTGATAGAAAAAAATACAGTAACGTTTATCACATCGCTTGAAACTTTTTATATTCTCAGTCACAAATTTTCTTATGGAGCTGACTGTCAATAGGAAGTTTGATTAAATATATATTGGAAGAAATGAAATATTTTAAAATAAGACGGAATCCTCAATAGTCACGGCTGTAACCAGACCTAAAATAGGTCAAGAAATTGAGGTATGAGCCGCAAGTTTGAATTTGAAAAAACAAAAAACAAGCTCAGATCCAATATTTGAGCCGCTCTGCCACAGCTAAAAATACTCAATGTAGTTAAGTGCAAGTACAGTGTCCAAATTAGGCCTGAAAGTTTTGAAGTTTCATAAGCAAATTTGATATATAAACACGTGTTTCTCTTTCTTTTCAGGTATGATATTGAATGGTGGTTATAATGTTCGATTCACAACCTGAGGGTCGCGGGTTCGAATCCTTGTCATCAAACATGTTCGCCCCATCAGCCTAGAGGGTGTTACAGTGATACGGTCAATCCAAACGAACATGGTTAGAGAGAGTGGCCCAAGAATTAGAGGCGAGTGATGGGGACTAGCTGTCTTCCCTCAAGTATGTCACAGTTAAACGAGGGACGAGTAACTTTGCGTGGAATTTAAAACAAACAGATGAGCTCTATTTTTCCAAATCTAATTCACCCCTCTTTGTCTTTCTCAACTCTAATATCATCCAGTCTTTTCTCTCAATTACAGACACAAACCTGTCTCTCTCTCTCTACATATATATGAAACATTCAAGCCATAAACCAAAACACATTAACATGATTTTTGAATTTTTAAAATACGCTGCACAGTTTTTGTTAAAAAGAGGATCCCATGGTACAAGCTACAACGTGGGATTATAAAATGTATCCAAGGGTTGGAGGTGACTGCAGAAGTAGGACCCACATTCCAGTGGGGATACACCGTCTATAAGTCTTAACCTCCAATTCGCTAGTTTCACATAAGAAACGTCTCACATCTACAGGATGTTCGGAAAGTCACTGTGCACTTATATATTTATTAACAGACATGTTTCAATATAGAATACAGGAGTTAAATATGAATGACAATTATAAACAATGCTGAAAGTGGCCCCCCGTTGGCATCAATACAGGCTTGGATCCTTCTTATTTTGTTTTTAAACACCGCTATCAGTTGCTGGCTTGAAATAGACTGAATGAATGCTATTATCGCTGCCTTCAAAACTGCACAGTGACTTTCCGAACGCCCTGTATATCACCCTTCACTGCCTGCAGGCAGTTGTGGGAAGGTGACTGCTCTCTCAAGTTAGAATAAAAAAAGATAAACATAAAAAAATAGAAAAAATAAATAAAAATAAGGTACTGCTATTTGGGGGTAAGTAAGATAAAACTTACCTCTTGGAGTTAGCATTCCTGCCTCCAATACGGTAAAGGCACTAATTAACATAACATCAGCAAAGTTTGTTTGTTTTGTTTTTTGAATTTCGCGCAAAGCTACTCGAGGGCTATCTGCGCTAGCCGTCCCTAATTTAGCAGTGTAAGACTAGAGGGAAGACAGCTAGTCATCACCACCCACCGCCAACTCTTGGGCTACTCTTTTAACAGCGAATAGTGGGATTGACCGTCACATTGTAATGCCCCCGCGGCTGAAAGGGCGAGCATATTTGATGCGACCGGGATTCGAACCCTCAACCTTCGGATTACGAGTCGAACACCTTAACATGCTTGGCCATGCCGGGCCCATCAGCACAGTAATAATTTACTGTGACTATTGTGCTTTCATATGCGTCTTAAGGTGTACATCAGCATAAAAGTAGTTCCAAGTTCTCAGATTACCTTATTTTCAACTAAAAATGTTTAATAGAATTTTTCTGACTTTATTTTCTTTGTATTTATTTAATACATTTTTCTCTTTATTACAGAATAATTTAATAATTTTATCTAACATTTTTATTAAATCTATTAGCTATTAATTGTCGTATCAATATATCAACATAATTAATAAAATATTCCAGTTTATTACAAATTTTACAATATCTGAATAACTGTGAAATTATAATATTAATAATAGATGGGTATGGCACATTACTATGTAAGGAGGGTAAACCATAAATTGGAAAATCAAAATATTTTCTTTTATCAAAAATATTTGTATTGATATCACTTTTATCAAATACTTTAACTTATAAATCTAAATAATGTGAATCTGTATTAAAAATTCAGGTATTTTAAATTTCTAAGTCTTTTGGATAAATGGTGTCAATTACATTATATATTTCAGAATTATTTATGCTGATTAAATCATCAAAAAATGTATAAGTTAAAGTAAAAATATCTGGATTTGTATAGTTTTCAATAAATACATTTTCATAGTAATATTAATATAAATTTGCTACACAAGTTGAATAGTTAGCTCCTTTTGGAACTCCTACCACTTGTTTAAAATCTTGTTTATTGAAAAATATAAAATTATTACAAATATCAAAACTTAATATATCTTTTATGTTTTTGGAACTATATTTCTTTTTTCCAGTTCTATATAAGGATAACAATATTGTTTTATTAATGAATTTAAAACAAAGATTAAATCTTTTAATGGTATTGTGGTGTATAATGTAAAATCAAACGTGTGAATACTATTTACCTGCTCACACTTTCTTAGACATTCCAAAATAGGTTGGTTATTTTTTATTATCCAAAACGTATGTCTTTTATTGTTAATACTTACATTTTCTATTTTATGAAGTAAAATATTAAGTAATTTATTTAATATTATGGCTGGTTGTTTGACAGTTGCTTTTATTGAATTGGAAATAAATCTGAATTTAATTGGAGATTTGTGTAATTTTGGAATAGCATAAAGAAACGGCAAATCTACATAAGATGTTTAGAAAAAAGTTTATAATAAGCTTTAACAAAATTATTAATTACTGTATCTCTGGATTAGCTGACAAGTTTAAAAGTTTGTGCATTATAGATTTCTTTTATCATAACTATTGCACATTATTTTTTTACAAATCATACTGATATTACAGTTAACTTTATCAATAGGAACTTCTTCACCGCTAATTTAAATTACCACTTCCCCCAATTCCAATGTATGGTTTATGTTATCTACTTATTACACTGTGTAACAAAATTTTTACTTTTTCTTGTTCCTGGACAGAAAGTGTTATTTTCCAATTGCTTATGCCTAAAGTAAATGGAAAATACCTATTTTTCTCTTCAAACTTTGCTTTTGTGACCTGGGTAATGAAATTTTCAAATTTACCCATTTTCCAGAATATTCTAGGTACATTCAATGCTGAGTAGCTGATAGAGAATTTTCAAGAACTTTCTAGGATGTTGTAGAACTTACGAGAATTTTCAAGAACCTTTTAGAATTTTCTAGAATTGTCCATAGTAATATATAAACAGGGGCTCACCACTTCAGTTTAGTTCTAGCTGCACTAAGTGAACACATACACCTATCTGATTTTATCATAGATGGCATCAAGAAGCTGCAAGCATTCTCCAGACGCATTCTGCTATGTATGTAACCAATTTATCAAGACAGAAACGAAAGAGTATTCTGGGACAGCATCTACTAAAATGTGTGAAGCCTACAAGGCATATTTTGGCACGCCTGTCGGGGATCAAGACAAACCCTGGGCACCTAGTTTTACCTGCAAGCACTGCAAAAAAAAAAAAAAAACAAGATGGTAAGGTGGACAATTTTTTCTTGCTTGAATAGTAAGATTTTATATTATACAAATTTCAGACCTTTTAAAATTTAAATATCTTTTTTTTTAATTTCCAATACTATAGAAAAAATATCACACAAAATATTTTGCATGAACCTCTTACACATGTGTTGTGGATGAAATAAATTTATTCTTCATAATAACAATTTTATTTTGCTCTTTTGCATGTATGGTACAGAGAGGAAAAGAGAGCCATGAAGTTCGCTGTTCCAATAATTTGGCGTGAACCCCATGACCACTCACGCAATTGCTACTTCTGCATGGTGGACCCTTCCAAACGTCAGGCTGGCAAGAATGCATCTGCTGTCATGTATCTGGGCCTTCCATCATCCATCGCCCCAGTGCCACACTGCCCTGAGCTTTTTGTACCTACTCCACCAAAGAGAAAGCAGCCATCTTAAAACAACTACTCATTTCTAAACATTTTTGTATAACTTTAGTGTAAATACATGTAAATCTTGATTCATATGTTGTTTTATTCAGACCTTATATGTAAATGAAAATGTGCAAATTTGCCCGTTTTTACATAGAAAATAGGTTAATTTCTAAATTTCGTTATCGAGGTCACAAAAGCAAGGTTTGAAGGAAATAATGGCCATTTTCTGTACTTTTACAACATAAGTAATTAAGAAATAATAGTGTTACATAGTGTTACTTGTGTTACACAGTGTTATTTGTGTATCCTTATTTTGCTTAATTCGATTGTTTTTAAAATTAATTCAATTTAATTGTTTTGCTCTTTTGACGTCAACACGTCTTGTAGAAACGCGTTTAAAACATCAAATCCAATGAACACACGTTTTCAACTCTTAATTTTAAGGTCCTTGTTGAGAATCTTCGCGCAGAGATAGAACAGAGCTATTTGCACAAACCCGCCCCTAATTTTGAAACAACAAAAATCAGGAAAGACACCCACCTACCCACTCCGATATCTTTTGGAATACTTCTATACCACCGCCTCTTTAACGCACCCACGGCCTAAAACTGCGAAACGTGGTTTTGAGGCAACGAACACAAACAACATGATCTCTTGGATTAAGAGTGTGAACTCACTAACTACTAGTACATATCCGGCTCTATTTTCAACTTGAACCAACACTTATACCTTCAATTTGCATGTCAACACCTCTCTTAACTCTAATTTAAACAGCTAAATAATCTTTCACTTCCACATTTTTTCAGATTAAGTTATTAAAACGCTAAAACGTTTATATTCCAACTCTAAACATCTTTTTAACTTGATTAAATAAAAACAGCTTTTAGCAACTATAACTAAAACTCCACTAAGTCTTTCTTCGGAGATCAGTATTAAACGTTTTTCTAAGATTTATTAAGCTTTAACCTAAACCACCACAGGCCTGTATTTTCAGAGTAATCTAAGGAACTACAAGAGATAGAGAAGACATTATAACAAAAACGGAATATTTTATTGAATCGTCTTTTGTTTTCACTGAGCAAGTGGATTTATTGTTAAGGTACTAAAGTCCATTTCTTTTCATTAAAATACAAGTGAAAAGTATGTAGTATAGTATCTATAGTATTGAAATTTGTTATTTAATCCAAAAAAAAGAAAACAATAACTAAAACATATTTTGGTCTAGTCTATAAAAAAAGTAGTTTCTGGGTGCATGCGAGTAAAAGCCGAGATTAAAATTCGAAACAAGAACTAGCACCGTGTATTTAGATAGTTGAAGCAGGTGCAAAGTTGTACATGCTATTGTGCTGGTATTATTGTAACAACGTGTTTTGAGTTCGACATACCACACGGTGTTGATTCTTATCTTAATTACGTAGCTGCGCAGAAATATGTTCATCCTCGCACCTGCGTGAAACCAAGGCCTAAAGCTGTTTAAAATTATTTCACGTTATTTGCTTTCTCAGCGCGTATTCTGATGAGTTTTAGAAACTCAAGATGTAGTACAGCTAGAGAATTGCTATCAAAATCATGTCTAATGTTAGGAAATCAAGATGATTATCTCATATATCCTTTTAACAAAAAACGACGCGGGGGATTGGGTTTCGCCCAAGTAAGTCTAGAATGCAAGAGACAAGTCTACATATTTAGTCATCTTTTACAGGAATTTCTTCAGACGCTAGTTTAATCTTACTACCTAGTCTATTTTGTCACTGCATGCTCCTTACCTGCTAGTTCGGAATCAAGCACAATGGACTCTCTGTACTGTGCTCACTACGGTTATCAAAACCCGACTTCTAGCGGTGTGAGTTCGCAGGAATACCGCTGTGCCACTGGAGGGGAAACTTTTTAAATCACAACTGATGTACTAGAAAGTGGCAGACTTCACACAGAAACACGAGACAGGCTAGAGTACAGTTGTTATATAAGAGACCGCTTATTTTGTAAGTGGGGTTTCGCTAGCTTGACTTAGTTAAAAAGATTCGCACACGCATGCGGACTCTAAAGTCTTTGCTTGTCACTTTCTTTATTTGGAAGTATATAACATGATTCACCTCAATGAAAAGATCTCTTGACTTAAAATGTATTATATTTCTTAATTTCTTTGCGTGGCCAGAAGGTTAGTGTGCTTTACTCAAAATCTGGGGGCTGCGAGTTCAAATTTCATCAAACAGCCTTGGTGTCCTTATAATGTGACGGTCAGTCCCACTCTTCGTTGGTAAAAAAAGTATGTTACGTATCATAATTTATTTCGGTTTTGGTTTGTTTTGAATTTCGCGCAAAGCTACACGAGGGCTATCTGCTCTAGCTCTTCCTAATTTAGCAGTGTAAAACTAGAGGGAAGGCAGCTAGTCATCACATCCCACCGCCAACTCTTGGGCTACTCTTTAACTGACCAATAGTGGGGTTGAACGTCACATTATAACTCCCGCATGGCTGAAATGGCAAGCATGTTTGGTGTAATGAGGATTCGAACCCGCGATCCTCAGATTACGAGTCGAGTACCTGGCCATGGCAGGCCATTTATTTCGGACTAGTCTCCAATTTCTTATGTTACGTATTTCGATTTCAAATAGCCCTGAAGCTGAGTTTAATTGTAATTTCGATCTAAAAGTTTAATTGAATGTAGGTGTGTATCAAATTTATTATGCTTGCCAACAAGATTGATACACAATTTTACTTAACACACATATTTTAATAGACAAACAATAAAACAATTTATAATAACGGTTATTACAAATAATTACTAATATACAAAGGTTTTACAAACAATATTGAGTATTCTATTTCTTCTGAACTGAATATTTTATAGAAGGTTCACGAAGAAATAATTAATTCTTAGTTGATATATGCACACTTCACTAAACGGGGAACTAGCTAACTCTTCCCTGATCACACGTGAATTTTTCACCGCTTAATTCTATAGTGTCTTTGTAAAAATACTAATGTCCGACGTTAGTCACTGAGGTTAAACAGTTTGTAATGTTTGGTTTGGTTTTTGAGTTTCGCGCAAAGCTACACGAGGGATATCTCCGTTAGCTGTCCCAAATTGAGCATTATAAGACTAGAAAAAAAAAAGACAGCTAGTTATCACCACCCACTGCCAACTCTTGGGCTACTCTTTTACCAACGAATAGTGAGTGGGTTTGACCATTACATTATAACGCTTCTACGACTGAAAGGGCGAGCATGTTTGGTGTAACAGGGATTCGAAACTGCGATCCTCGTATTACGAATCGAGTGCCTTAACCACCTGGCCATGCCGGGTCTGTTTGTAATGTTAGAAATCTATAAACGTTCATGATCTATAGTTTCCCGATTAATAAGTATTAATCACTCACAGCTTCTAAGGTTTATAGTATACTAACTGTAAAAAATAAAAGTACTTGTATATTCTGTGTCTTGGCGTGTAGGTTTATAAACGTTAAATCGAGGTACTAAAAATTTTAGTTGGTCCAACGATACGCTGGTGCTTTCGTAAAACACACATTTTTTATTCTTACACTAGAGAATCTTCAACTTTAAGCAATTGGCCGAATAACGGGATTAACTGTCACTTTTATAACTTGACTACAGTTGAAAGAGAAACGTATGTTCAGCAGCATATCATGGGTTCTGACCTTGGACCCCCGCCGGAAACCGAGACGTTGACATTAGGCACGGAAGCATTCAACATGTACTTTCAGGGTTACCTCCTAAGCTATTCCTTGTGGGGCACTTTCAATCACTAAATATATCTGGCTATTACGCTCCGACCATTTGTTTTGATGAATTTCGCGCAAGGCTACACGAGAGCTATCTGCGCCACACTATGACCGAAAATTATATTTAGATTTATGTCCTTATTATAAATTACTGATTACTGTAACAGAAATCAACGCCCATTATTTGTGGGATATAAAACTGTCAAAGGACTAAAAATATTTTTATGTGAAAATCTGCAAAATATTCACTTCCCCCTCTTGAAAATCGTAATATATTTAAGTTTTTCACCCGTTGAAAACTATAACTTAAAAGTTTGTAAACCATGGTTAGGTAGGAGATATAAAACAATAACAAGACGAATATAAATAAAACAAGTTTTATATGTAAATAATTTTAGTTTTCTGGTTGTTTTACTTTATAACTTATTACAACTTACCTTATTACCTCATAATAGAGGTTGTTCTATATTCTATAACAAACCACTTAGCGCTGACTCTACATGTGCAGGTCACAGTCAATTGATAATTACAGCTCTGATATCAAATACTGAATAAATATGTTTAATATCTTCTTGCTATTAATTATAATACTTAAGATTTCACATACATACATACGCTGCTCAAAACATCTCAATGAACACAAAATTAATTCATGGACGATAAATTTATGTTTTTCTAAAGAGGTCTTAAGTCTGCGAAACCCTTCTGCGTACACTACTGTTTGTTATAGCATTTCGAGGAAAATTACATTTGGGGTGCTAGTTTTAAACTAATTAACCGAACAGTGGAATATGTAAAAAGAGAAAGAGAACCATACACTCTCCGGTTAACCCACTCTATTTGCGTACAACATTCCGGCCAACAAAAGTAAACATCATATTTATTTCGAAGTGTTTGGTTTTCCAAAAGCTGCCAGACACTTGCAGTTATCAGTTTATGTTTGTTTCTTTGAAGTTAATTGTAAATCAACACAATGGGCTACCTGTGTTCTGCCTACCACAGGTATAGAAGCCCGGATTCTAGTGTTGTAAGTCCACAGACATACCATTGTGCCACTGGAGAGCAACTCTCAGTTTTCACACATGCTAAATGCAACCAAAGACTCCAAAAGTGTGGCTGAGAAAGGAACTTATAAAAGTCACTACTAGGCTTTGAGCACAAAATCTCTATACGAAAGGATGACGTTGAAAATTTAATATCTGGTAGTAGGAGTCTTTGAATCAATTAGGTAAATCTTTTATCTTATACTAGCTTACTTTTATTTAATAAATATTTAACAAGATAACCCAACTTTTGTTTGAAGTTTTATAAACAACGCTACATCCAAACTGTTTATAAAGCGTCTTATAGGTAGTCAACAAGATAACAAAAAAGGGCCAAACTAGGCACGTTAGGCCAGATCGAAGAATCAATATTTAGAGACGCGCCATGAGTGTATTATAGAAGTAACAGTGAATTCCGTTATTTGGTTTCAAAAGTCGAACGAAGTCCTCAGGACAGCGGGTATAAATGATTGGTTAATTTCCCCTTCCGGAGTCCAAAATTAGGGACAGTTATACACGATCCTTTGATCTGGTCGTTCACTCGAAGAAAAAACAGAAACAAAAACACGCATACAGATAATAGATGTACTGC
The DNA here is from genome assembly GCF_004210375.1 of Tachypleus tridentatus. Taxonomy (NCBI): domain Eukaryota; kingdom Metazoa; phylum Arthropoda; class Merostomata; order Xiphosura; family Limulidae; genus Tachypleus; species Tachypleus tridentatus. Next base: position 101,475,789 of record NC_134837.1, on the reverse strand, counting down.
CGAAGGTTTTCTGTTTCAAGAGTAAATAAGACCAAAAATTAAGAAGTATTTTTATTTCTTGCTTTTAAAGTTCGTATGTCATGCTGTATTGTAGCCTAAAACTGAGAGGGTTGACAGTTTGATTTTGATTCATCTTTACAAATCACGCAGTTTTCTAATTCTATGATGAATTTGTAGACAGATAATAAATACGTTATAGGAAAGGCTCTTGCTGGCTTTGATTTTCTTTTTATTCTTTTATTTTTGGAATACGAACAACAGTATTAGTTGTTTAAATATAACAGCGTTAAGGCTGCAAAAACTATAAAAAATATTTTCTTCCCTCTTTTTTACTGTATTAATAATGTACAGGTTCCCGTATTTCAACATTTTTCGCTACCATACATTAAACAATACAAAACTTTAATTACCATATGATATAGCCGTATATTTTACAACATTCTTACCAGGAATAATTCCCTGGAGCTGTGTGTTTTGTAGGGGAGTTTGACGAGATGACATGACAGCACATAACAGCTTAAATTTTTTTCCTACAGCTAGTTCTTGACAGGAGTAATGTTGATTATATTGTAATAGTTTGACACATCTGTGCGCCTACACCAAACGGGATGACCTTATTATTCGAAACTTAACAAAATCTCGGGGACCATCCACGAATAACACATTAGAGAAACTTTATTTTTTCCAGTCTATAAATGTAAACGAAAAAAAAACAAAAAAAAACTTTCAATTATCAATATGCATTCGGAAGTCAAACGATACGTAGACTGACCTAGACTACAAGAGTAAATACCATAATGAACTGCATTTCGTTTGATTTCAAAAGCTACACAATGCGAACGCCAATGAACAACAGTATAACGAGCTTGAAAAAAAAAAAAACGTAATGGTTGATTACACACGTTACCATAGTTTCTTTAATCGTATCTCTCGTTGGTGTGTTCTATACGTGGGCAAAATCCGTACCTTCACATCTACAATCCAGACAAAAACAAAAACACAAAAAAAAAAGTTAAGTAACTTGGCTTCAATGGTTGTTTTTATTTATCGCTCTGTGCATCAAAGCGGATGAGGTTTATAGTAGCTGAAAACACAGTAACGTTAACATTCAACTATTACCAAGTAGTACTTGCTTAGTATATTGGAATAGTTTCTGATGATAAGGTTAATCAAATTAATTCCACAAGGAATGTTAACAGTACATTCACAGCCAAGCAGATAGTTTGTTTTGAATTTCGCTTAGAGCTACACAAGGGCTATTTGTTCTAGCCGTCCATAATCTAGTAATGAAAGACGAATAGTGGGATTCACTGCACATAATAACGTCCCCATGACTGAAAGGGCGAGTATGTTTGGGGACTCGAACCTTTGAACCTCATATTGCGAGTCAAGCACCTTAACCACAAGCAGATAGCCGGACACAAACACGCAAGTACTAAAATTAAGCATGGCCAAGCGCGTAAGGCGTGCGACTCGTAATCCGAGGGTCGCGGGTTCGCGCCCGAGTCGCGCCAAACATGCTCGCCCTCCCAGCCATGGGGGCGTTATAATGTGACGGTCAATCCCACTATTCGTTGGTAAAAGAGTAGCCCAAGAGTTGGCGGTGGGTGGTGATGACTAGCTGCCTTCCCTCTAGTCTTACACTGCTAAATTAGGGACGGTTAGCACAGATAGCCCTCGAGTAGCTTTGCGCGAATTTCAAAAACAAACAAAGGAAAGTCCGATAAAGTTATAAAGTGGGATAACAGTATATCATTACAAAACATTAAGCTGAAAATCTCCCACTAGACATAGGTTTTATTTACGCAGCTGTTTTTTAGGCTTTCGTTGGGCCTTAACTATTAGCTTGTATGTTTTTAAACTATGGGAATTTATGGTATATACAGTTTCTTATCACATAGACTGTGAATAAAAACGAACGTTAATATTCTGAGAGGAACACTACGTTTTATGAATAATGTTCTACTTGGCAAACAAACAGACACGCATAGACATGAAATTTCTCTTCTTTTTTTTTTCTTGATTTCCATAACTGCAGACAAACTAATATGTTTGAAACAGAATATGGTCGACATCATTATTACATATGGAAACTTTATGTGCTCACTTATTACGTGCAGTCGGGCCCAAGCAACATGATCGCAGGTGTTGAAAAACAAATTTACTTGTTATCTGCACAAACAACTAACTATAAGACCTCGAACAGATTCCATCTTTCAACCTTTCCCGTGGTTTGGGAGAAACTTATTTTTTTTACGATTGTTTTTATTTTGTGAGGAATTTGAGATACACGTATTCGCATTTCACGTGAAGGTCATTTTCAGATAAAATTTAGCCAGTGATACGACATGCAGTCACGACAAGATATATAATCCTACTATAATAAACAATGTTATTGGACCACTAAACATCAACCAATTATCTAGCTAATACTGTGATATGGATAGAGAAAATAACGTGTAACGTCAGTATATAATGTTCTGAGATATATTTTGTACTCCAATGAAAAATGCAATCTTTACATTGAATCTAGGCTGCACTTATCCACACAGCTTATTACCTGAATATGGGTTACGTACACGTACTAGCGCTTGTGTTTCCCAGAAACGAGTTTCAGAGTCTTCTTTTTATCTTTCACAAAGGCTTTTAATTTTACATAATTTGGAAGGAATAATAATATAAGCTTGCATCTGACTGGTTAATAATAGTAAAATTTCTTTGTACGTTGGAACGAAATACTCTTATTATTTCATTAGGTTCTCGAACAAGAAATACGAGTGTTGTTTTCCGTTGTTTTAGCTTACGCCATCAATATATTAAACATTTTCTAAAGTAAAAAGGATATTTTTTTCCATAAAGCGTTTGTTGTTGCAGCTGCTGTGGTTCTTTAACTTGGTTCAAACCTACACAATAGGCTATTTGCCCTCTGCCCACTGCACTAAATCAAACCCGTAATTTTAGTGTTGCAAATGTGTAAACTTACCAATGACCCGCTAGGGGATTAGAACGACGACAAAACAGTCTTTATGCAACAGATTATCTATTGTCATTTCGTAGATAAATCAGCAATACATTTCTACATATTTATTTATTTATTGTTTACCCTATCTCGCCATTGAAAGAATATACGAGTACTGGGTTAATATGGTTACAAAGTTTAATAATCTAAATATTTTCTGGGAACTTAAAGAAAAAAAAAAAGACGTCTTTAACTATTCATCGTGTTGTTCGTAATTTCATTTGTTGTTGTTTTTTTCCTTTACGCCGTCCTATTAATAAGCAATTATTGTTTGGAAAGAACAATAAAAAGGAATTTAATAATAAGTACGCTTAAGCCTCACTTTTTAGATTAACTTATAATACTAATAATTATCAAAATTGATATCCAACTATTCGTCTGTCTGTCAACCTTCATAAATAATGCTACCAACAATAAAACCCATTACAGACCGTCACGACAACTCTCTAGCATATAGTGGGCCAAAATGTAAAGATTACTATCTTTGTTTGATCATCTGAAGCACGACTCTGTAGACTTATGTGGATACATTTTTGAAATGAAGACGTTTATCTTGATATTATTATTATTAATTACAGTGTTTTGTTTCATTCCTGAGTCTGCTGGCAGAGCAGTAAACTAGTCATCACATTTATAAAAATATAAATTTCGGATGGTAACGGACCAGCCATCCATCAGACCATGTACTTCAACCCCTCATTATGGTAGAGCTCTCAATTTAGTGCTAATGATATACATTCTAGCACCTTCTTCTACACGGTGAGCATAATTAACACGACTGAAAGGTAGTGAACACACATGCGTGATCTACGAGTTGTGTCTAGGGGTCAGTAAAGATCAAGTTACGTTTTAATCCATAACTAACAGACTTGTATAACAAAGTAAAACTTTACAGATAAAGTTAAAAAATGCTGTTTTCACAAGGTCAATATAAGAAAACATGAGTCCACTCCGTTTCTTCCATAATCATTCTTACATTCTTATCAATCACCTTAGACAATTGTGTAGCTTTGTGCCTAACTACCAATAAATATTTCTAAATTATATTACGTATCGTTCTCTATCCATTGTGAACACAACGTGAAAAACATACAATTCAGATATTGTTAAATGATATACGTATATCTTTTTTTCTTTCTTAATTGGTTCAAAACGCTTTATGTCACTAAAGTAAGTTTAATTTATTTACGTTTTCATTCAGTCCTAATATTTCATTTTCCTTACAATCTCCCGTTATTTTTCTTTTTGTTACATCTTCTACATTATTGTATGAATAATATTTTACCCTATCTCTTTAAAGTATTACTGTGAAATGCATGATAATGTATAATTGATTTTCGCAATTTTTTCAATGCATTTGAATGTTTTTTACGCTTGTCTATTAACTTTTGTTATTGATTAAATGCTTTATTTTTATCTTTTCAGTTCACCCTGAGCTTGTCCATTGTGGGCAGATTGGGGAAATGTAAAAAAGAAAAGAAAAAAGTGTTTTTAATTAAGCAGACACCTGCATAATGGGCTATCTTTGCCCAGCCCATCGCGAGTGTCGAAATCAAGTTTATAGCGTTGTACGTCCGCAGACACATTACTGCTTTGCAACTGAAGAGCAAAGTAAAAAGATATAACTTGTATTAAACATAAAAGCAAGTATGTTTCTTATATGTATACAGGCATTCCATTTTATTTGTACTTGCTTCAAAATGCTCTCTAAGCGAATTGGTAAACGTTGGGAAAAGTATCATGAACTGCCAATTTTTGTTTGTTTTAGCACAAAACCATACATCAAATTATCTATGCTCTGTTCACCGCGGGTCTCCAACCCTGTATTTTAGCGCTGTAAGTCCGTAAACTTACCGCTGTCTCACCGAGAAACTTTAGCCGTCAATAAAGTACTCCCGAGTTGTACATGTAAACAAGCTTTATAACAGGCCTGTGCTTTTGCTTGTTTGTAATTCCAAAGTTTCCCATTTAACTCCTTCCAACAACACGTGTTTCCGCTTGCTCCCGTATCGTAGGTTTGCATTATATTTGAGCAACACATTAAGAGTCATGAAGCGGAAAGTATTGCATAATCCAGGTATGCGGAAACAGCTGAAGTCAAAATACATTTACGTAAAGTTACTCCTTCAGTGATTTATATGTGGCAACGCGAGTAGTTGTTAGATCAGTCAATATTTCCCTCAAAAAAGAACTAAAAATCAACCTCGTTTACATTGACAGGCCCACACGCGCTCACTGTCGGTGTATTATACGAAAAGTACTTAAGGTTTGTTTTGAATTTTGCGCAAAACTACTCGAGAGTTATCTGCACTAGCCGTCCCTGTTTTAACAGTGTAAAACTAGAAGGAAGGCAGCTAGTCATCACCACCCACCGCCAACTCTCGGGCTACTCTTTTACCAACTAATAGTTAGATTGATCGTCACATTATAACGCCCTCTCGGCTGAAAGGGCGAGCATGTTTGGTGTGACGAGGATTCGAGTGCCTTAACCATCTGACCATGCCGTGCCAGTACTTAAGGACACACACACACGTATATATATTTATAATTTGTAAATCCAAAACATAGGAATATCTGAAGTTTTACGATTCTTTGGTTTTCATAATGCCCTTTCCTCGTGCAAGTATATAAGCACCAGAAATATAAGTGATAACTATTGGAAAAAACATATAAAATGAACAAAAGATGGGAGTCTAACCACGATCCCTATAACTGATACGTATATTCTTGAGCACATGTGAAATCATGAATAAATCCCGTAAAATAATAAAAATATTATAATCTTCTTTCCCTGATAACTTAACTGAAAAGAAAATGCTCCACAATGACACATTAGAAAATCTTTGCACGAGTCCTGAAACGTTATGTGTTTCTTCACTGGGAAAGAATTATATTCTCACGTTGTCAACTGATTCAAATGTTTGGCACACAGTGTGTGTGTGTGTGTGGTTCATCAAAAATTATTTCTTGGCAGGCCTTAAGGAGTTTCTAATACATTCTGAAGACCACCAATCCGCATGTGGCCAGGAACAGAAATATGCGGACACTAAAGGTAGTTTGTACTGTGCTATCAAATACAACAGCAATCGACTGATCTAAATACAAGATAGGCTAAAAGTGTCATTGAGCAGCTTAATATCTGTAGGTTTAATCAACATACCCAATAGCAGGGTTACTAGTGCTGTAAGATTATTAATTTCTTTATATCCTAAGCTTGTTTTGAATTTCCCGCAAAGCTACACAAGGACTATCTACACTAGCCGTCCCTAATTAAGTAGTGTAAGACTAAAGGGAAGAAAACTAGTCATCATCACCTACCGCCAACTCTTGGGCGACTCTTTTACCAACGAATAGTGTAATTACTCGTCACTTTAACACGCCCACCGCTGAAAGAACGAGCATGTTTGGTATGACGGGGATTCGAAAGCGCAACCTTCAGCTTACGAGTCGAGCGCCCTTACCAACTGTTCATGCTGTGCCTATATCCTACGCCTATGTTCTATAGAAAGCATAGAAGAGTATCCAAAGTAGGGTAGTAAGAAATACAGCTGAAAGAACCTCGTAAGTTTATGGATTTGAAAATCGATTTCAGACTCTTATGATTTTCTAAATGCACAGAAAAATTACACCAAACTGTATATTTTAAGTGAAAAGTGGTACGCCAATACATATTGGAAAATACCCACCACTAAAGAAAACAATGCATCCATAATATTTTCTTCTGTTTCTGCTGATCCTTAGAAAGACCAAGTAGCCCCCTTCCCCCCACGTGCTCTGATCGTGGGTGGTAAAAGTTACAGAACATTGATCACAATATGTCCTTCCACTCTTTTTGTAGTGTCTGAATGCGCAGCACTGTTCATGTGGGGTGTTTGTTCACGCAGAAAATGGGGTTGTCGTCTTTACTGATTCGTGTTATATCTTTCTGTAGCCGACTTTCTGCACAGATGGCATGTACAGTGCGCATTTCTTCAGGCCAGAAATCTTGACGACAGATGTAGCTCTCTATTCAAACAAATTCTTCATAAACTTGAGAGATTCAGAAAGGTCGTGAATTTTCTGTCAGCCATCAGGTTTCGGCTGCGGTAGAATAAACGTCATAAAGACATAGCTAGTTAACACTGGTATTTTGGGGTTTTTAACTGATACTTCTACATCACTTTCTTGAATGTCTGCATGGTAAACATGGACTATTTTCTTTCTCAGGCCTTTGGTTTAGTTACCTAAAGAAATCGGTCAAGATTACGTTCAGGGCCCCCATTTTTAAACACTCAGTGGTTTACGAAAACTGTTGTAGCCTTGTTTATGAATTTATTTGTTTCGGGTATTCGTTCAAAGCTTCAGGAAAGCTAACTGCGCAACGATAATTAAATATAACGGGAATAGACTGTCTCTTTTATAACGCATCCACATATCTATCTTAAAACAGGGCACGATCTTGCAGACACAGCATAAAAACAGTGGATCCTCGTATTCAAGTCCAAGTACTACTAGATTAGATTTAACCTCTTATTCTTTGCAATAAACCAAAGTATTCACTGAGATAAATCTGGAATCAAACACTGCCAAATAGCTACCAAGCTCATAGAAAAAACACATTAAAATGGCACAAACAACTTTCTATCTATAAGACAGTGATGAAAGAATAAAAAGAAAATACGCAAACATAATATGTCTTCATAGTTGCATTCAGTTTTATATAAATACGTCGAGAATGAAGATAAACATGTAAAAGAAGAAAGATGCAGAGAGACGATGAAAGAGTTAACTTCACGTATAAGAAAAACGTTCTCATGGTTTTCAGTCATGAACACAGGTCCGAAATATAATCGGAATAACAACTGAGCTCAGAGACAAAGATTAAAAGAGGAAGAAGAAAACGTTCAGAGAATGTCACACATCCTATATCCTATTCTTTCTATTGGGATCAGTACCTATAGTTCACTTTTATATATTACAGTATCGTAATCCATGACTTAGTTGGTTATAGTATTTAATTGTAGAGAATGTCCACATTTTTTTAAAACACATTCTTAATTTAATACAAGAGGAACCACATATAAATAGCTGCGGACTGTGGTGTGTAAAAGATGTTATCTGAAATTTCTTCTACTAGTTTAAATACAAAAAAAAGGCACCGAATATAATATCGTTTCATGACGAATAACCAATGGAGATACTGGCACATACGTGAGCAGATATCGATTATAGTCTGGACATCCTTCGAGCCACGTGGACAAACTTGAAGTGTTGTCTCCATCATATTATAAGCGATAATGGTTTATCTTATGTAGGGTTATATACATACAAGTAATAAATAATTCAATAATTTATGGTCACTTTCTGTATCAGTCAGAATAGAACAAAAAAAAATCTCGTAAAAACCGGAATAATTTTAAACAATATTATGTTGTTTTTATAGGAAGGAATTCTTTTCTAAATTAAAATAAAATCTGGTTTATCGAGAAACTCATAAAACTGAACAGTGGTCACTGCTTACTTCATAACAAGAAACACAACCCTAAACATTTAAGCATAGCGTTTGCTTTACTTTCTACACTACATGTCATCCAAATAGATCTCATGTTTTAACACAATGAACAAGTTATACTAAGTAATAGTCTGTTACTAGTCGAAATAATTAAGAAGCCTTTTTTGTTTGTTTTTAAATAATAAAATGTGATTAATAAGCTGCTATTTGGGTCAAGTGTCTACAATATAAGGTTGATGCGTGTAACAACCCTCGTTTATGACATGCCACTAGTTTTTAAGCCACTGGCTAAGCTTACAGATGACTAACTGCCAAACCATAAGCAAGTACTAAATGATTCCACGACTACACTATAATATTATAATACCATGTTTTACGTATATTTTACCTGTAGCTTTTCAAAGAAAAAAACTATTTAGCTTTTACCTTTTTATTATATATTTTTTTTATTTTTTTTTCAAATTTTATTATAAAACTCAACTCAAGCATTAGATCACTACTTGAAAACGCATTTTATAGTTTTCGACAGAGTTATAAGAGTTAATCTACACAAAGTACAAAATGAAGAATAAATATTCAAACATACAAAATTATTACAAGTACATAATTTCATAGAAAAACCCTGAAAGATCAAATAAGGAAAAGTTATACTAATATATATATATATATATATGGTAAGCGAAGAATGAGCCTTCGATGTTAAAGGTTCCATCTAATGATATTTCACCTCATAGTAACAACTTGCGAGAAACTTCTAGAAACAGGATAAAGAATTAGCTTCACTACGAAACGCAACCATCCAGATCTCATCAGGAACGCGAATCCTCGGGACTGGCGAACCAAAATGTTCACTAAACAACGTTTTTAGAGGGTTGGGAGGAACGGCTGACACGGATGTTAAGTTGTTTTCCTTAGGCCGAAACTATGTAAACACTCTGATACAAGCTTGACAGATGTTTTTGAAGTTTTTTTCGTAAAAGAAAATAACGCAAAATAATCTAATTTGTGGAATCTGCATAATACTTTTAAAAATTATGAAACTACTAGTGAAGCGCTATGGGTTGAGGCTTAAGTGCTTTTCAAATCTACCAAGTCGTTAACCAGTCGTTAAGTGCATACCAGAGTATGATAAATATGTGGAATAACATCTAGGTTACTTCATCTTGCTACCAAGACTGATGTGACAATCCATTACTTTATATTATTCATTGTTAAATAAATAGGCACAAGCAGGTACATTTCTACGCTAGAAATTAAGGACCAATCAATAATTTAAACTGTGACAACGAAGCACAGCTGTCTGTCTCTTTTCCCTACGTATCCATAACTGAAAAATAAAAACTTAGAAGCGTATTTTGTTTTATATATATTTTTGTCATGCCTTTTTCCTCAGCATCGAAAGCTTTCAGGGCTAGAGAAGATGGAAGACAGATAGAGATGTTTTTAAAAGGATTTTTACTCAACTGGATTATCTGCTAATATACATCTAGAATGAATTAAAAAAAAACAGCCTCAAATTGTAGCAGGCCAATCCTTTTAAAAATATCTCTATCTGTCTTGCATCTTCTCTAGTCCTGAAAGCTTTCGATGCTAAGGAAAAAGACATGACAAAAAATATCGACATTCCTATTGTCACAAAGACAGGAGATAACTTATACAGAGACGGTAAATGGATTGGATAAAGAGTTAGAGGCTTCCAACTAACATATATGTTACAAATTATTTAAAATAAGAACCATCTGTGTATATTCGTATAGCAAAGAAATATTTCACATACGTCATGAGGTAGCTGCTCGACTGTTTTTTTTTTAATTTTGCGCAAAGCTACACGAGGGCCATCTGCGCTAGCCATCCCTAATTTAGCAGTGTAAGATTAGAGGGAAAGCAGGTAGGCTAGTCATTGCTACCCACCGCCAACTCTTGGATTACTTTTTTACTAACGAACAGTGGGATTGACCGTAATATTATAATGTCCCCATGGCTGAAAGGGTGAGCATGTTTGGTGTGATGGGGATATATCTCTACGAAGAAATTATATTTTAACAGTTTAGTTACCATTACATTATTACCATTTCTTGGTGAATCGTAACTAGTAATTATTTGAGATTTTGGAAAAATAAAAGTTTTTACTGTTATTTTTATTCTTCATTATGAATTAAACAATTAAACTAACTACTTCGTCTGTCTTTAAATGTATCAGGGTATTTGGAGAGTAATGACAATTCTCGAATAAATCGCTATAAACAGACGTGTGTACGATGCTCCATTCTGTAATTCTTCGTGTTGATGAAGCCAATTATGCTAACCACAATCGAAAATAATTTTATAAGACCCACAAAAAAGTATACTAAATCTATTACGGAAAACATGTAGATACGATTAAATATGTACATAATGTTTAACTGTACGGATTAAATACACCACTGCTACGGGTATGGAACATGAAAAAACACAGTTACTGACTGCTCGCAAAATTTCACGACTTCAGCCATGTTACCTTCGAGCGAAATGTGCACAAAAATAAACAGAATAATATCATTTTAAATTGGAAGCGAATGTTATTTTAAGGAAACTAAGTGGATGTCATTGTATATGATGAAAAATACAACTGGATCACAACAATGTCGATGCTGAAAACACACGGACCACCATATAAAAACTTTTGAGAAAAAAGGGAACCATCCTTCCTGTCGTATTATCTAAACACAAATTGACATAGACACTCAACTTTCCTGCGTGTCCTTTTAGTCACCGTCCTTGAGTTATATAAGATGTGGTGACTCAATACACCATTTTATACAATTGTTTTTATTTATGAAATTCAAGGACTACAATTGTCCATGAACATGCAAAATCAGTGAGATTCAATTCTGCAGCCCACGTTTCTCGCAGAAAGCGCCTTCTTACAACTGTAGTCAACAAAACAAAAACATTTTAGTCTTATATACATATTGGGATGAGTACTGTATGGTTGGTTTGAAGACAAAAAAGTATTATTATTACATATATATTTATTTTTTTAAACTCTCTTTCCTTCTCTTTCTATATAGTCTTTTAGGTATAGTAGTACAATTTTGTGCAAAGTTACACAAGGGCTATCTGCGCTACCCGTCCCCAATTTAGCAGCGTAAGAATAGAGGGAAGGTAGCTAGTTATCACCACCCACTGCTAACTTTTGGGCTACTCTTTTACCAACGAATAGTGGGAGTGACCGTAACATTACAACGTCTTCACGACTAAAAGGGGCAAGCATGTTTCGTCCGACAAGGATTAGAGGAAAGACAGCTAGTCAACACCATCCACCGCCAACACTTGGGCTGCTCTTTTACCAATGAATAACGAGATTAACCGTAACATTATAACGTCCCCAAGGCTGAAAGGGTGAGTATATTCGGTGAAGAAAATCTGAACCTGCGACCCTCAAATTACAAGTTGAGAGCCCTAACCATCAGGCCATGCCACGCATTTTATGTAAAATACTTCTGTACACATCCCTTTCCTTAAAGTTTAAGACAATGATAAATTCCAAAAGTGTAAAACAAGTTATTTGTTGAGGTTGAAAGAGTGAATATTTTTGTCCAACAGCAACAATGTATTGCATTATGGTACAACTAGTATTTTTGTCTTCAAATACAAAATTATACATTGAGCTGTATGTGACGTGCCGAAACAGGTAATGAACCTTGTATTCAGCGTTATAAGCCCTCAAGCTTACCGTATAGACTCTTGCAACTACAAGGTACAAGCACGGCCGTACGTGCACAATAGCATTTTGTACGTGCGTGTTAAGACTTTCTCCATTCAGTGCTGTTCCACGAAGGAAAGCATCAGTTTCTCAAAAAGGTATTATAATATGAAAACTACCATTAGTGTTGATTTCAATAGTTCATTATACACACTTCAATATCTTTACCAACGACGACACCCCTCTATTTGACTTTTGAAGTCATGTCGCAAAATATCCAAGATTAATTAACAGTTATACGAAATATTCTGCATACAGTACTATAACAGCTATACCTAATCAGGATGACGCATTTCTCACTTGAACCGATGATATCCTAATCCTGATAAACCTTCTTTAAAGTCTTTTTTCGTATAGTGATAATCAGCTTTCTAGTTATACTATGATGTCATACTAGCTGATAAGCCTAACTAAGCCTTTTATTCAGCGTTCTGCTACTATAAAGTTAAACTAATTAATTCTGTCACCTAATATTCTTTAGAAATTCACTAAGAAAAAATGTTGCATCCCTCCAGACACCTCCAATTGTTTGACCATTGGAAAAGTTCAAACAATCCAGAAATACTATACTATTGTCTAAACGTTAACTGCTATAGTTTTTACGAGAAATGCTCTATTAAGCTTGGCTTACTTTCCCTTCAGACACAACACAGCAAAACCATGCTGAATTGAATCCTGAGGCCCAAGTTCATTATGCTGATTGGCTTCCCCTGGATCTGCATGTGACATAACGTGCTTACACTCTCTTTTCCATAATTACTAAGCAGTGACAACCCTCTGGGCTACACTGGTTAAATGATCCGCTACTAATGTCCAGTAGTTCCAAAAACTTGAAAACCAAAGACGATCCTCACGGAAGCTAGAACGTTGTCAGTAGCAACCACTGGGTGTCCGCACTGCTAGATCAGACTGTGAAAACTAATCACTAGTCTTCTTCAGACTTTCCCTGAACATGATACATTACACGACAAGGCCTTTATTAGAAAGTGGAGAAGCAAGTTGACTTGTAAAACCCTTATTGTATTATACATATAAGCATTCGGGAACCTACGTTTACATTCAAATATATGTATAGTTATTTCTTAAATCGTCACAACAAACAAATTTGGGATATAGTATCAAGCTAAAATAAAATAGTCTGTTTTGAAGAATATTTAAAAAAATCGTTGCTTTAAGTGGCTCACGCATCTGTAATATACAAAAATAGGCGCTTAATTATACATTAGAATCTGGCCTGCTCTGAATTTAAAAAGTACGTCCAGTCCTCAAACTATATCTCTCTATAACTTATTATGTGAATATCCTTATTCCTACGATATATATCAATTAGCAGAATTCTGTGTATAATTACAAACTGTAAACGACAAAATGTACCCAGTCTCGAACTAAGTTAACATTGCCTTCGGGAACTACTTCTTCCACGTCGTAGGCCTACTTGAATGGATTTCAGTTGGTTGTTCATACATGGAAAGAGAGAAGTCGGAAACTCTGGTTTCCTCTTCTTTTAATTAATTCATGTTACAACGATATGACACTCTCTGAATTTCCCTGGTATTAGTCAGATATTCTCTGGTGTTTTTCAAGTGAAGTTGGCAGAATGTGGCAGTTAAGGGTTACCCAACTTTTTATAACCAGAAATAAATATTTACTCAACTTTATTCAAAAAACATGTACGTATGCGCTACATTTAATTAACATTAATAGCCGTATGCTTGTTTTAAATAATAATTAAAATAAGTATGCTTGTTTCAATCATTCTTTAATGCTAAGGTTATATACGACAATGGTCCTTCAACAGGTTGTACTCGCTTGACAGATCTTCTGTATTGCCCCTCTTCAGGGGCAAGAGTTCTCAATATTTCCCAAGTAATCCTGTAGAACCTATGCTCAATAACGGGGAGTTCACTGTTCTAATATACAGGGGGTGGACAAGAGAGCGACCCCTATAAAAATGTTGTTAATTTGTAATATATTTTATTATATATCAGAAAAACATGTAAAACTATATGTTTTTAGAACGAACTCGACGAGTTCTGTTCAAGTGTGACATCAACTCCTAATTTTAACAGTGGCTTTCGTAAATACCTGAACTTTCCATGATTTTAATTACATATTCTCATAGAAAGTGTTGTGTACCTGCTGTAATTACTTAAATCTTTTTTCAATTAGCCTATAAAATGATCTAACAAGTTTCTCTGCAATAATGGAACGTCAAAATGAAACTCAAAATAACAAAAACCAGTTTCACATCGATGTGACATTCTTTCGGTGAGTCTGTGCAGATATTCCTGAGTGATTGACTGCCATCCTTTGTGAGTACTTCAAAAAGTTCATCTTCCATGTTTGGCTTGGAATCTTTTGTTAATCGGTTTAATCAGCCCGTAAATTTTCAAACGGATTGATATCAGTTGATTTACCTGATCATTTCATAACATCAATTCTCCTATTTCTAAAATATCTTTTAATAACTCCATAATTGTAGAGAAATTTCTTTGATCATTTTATAGTCTAATTAGAATAAGAAATTCTAATAAACTACAGCAGGTGCACAACATGTTTTATGAGAAAATGTAACTAAAATCATGAAAAATTCAGGTATTTATGAATTATGAAGCCAGTGTTAAAATTAGAAATTTGAGACCATATTTAAATAGATCTCGTTGACTGCGTTCTAAAAACATACAGTTTTATATATTTTTCTCTTATCAAAAAAAATATATGACAAGTTAACTACATTTTCAAAAGGGGCCACTTTTTTGTTGTCCACCCCTTGTATTCTAGTAAGTTATTTTAGTACTCTGAAATTTTGTGTTTTTTGTTGTAGTTCCAAAAGCTTTAATCATTATTTTAAAATATTTTCAATGTTAAAGAATATTTTACTATATCTGGTTTTGCGATCCACTTTGATACTCCACCAGTTTAAGAACCATTATGGTTATATACCTGTGTGAAGTGATGGTTCAGAAGTTAATCACCCCTTGAAGATGTATAACTAGAATGGTAACTGGCGTAGGTAATCAAGAATCGTGAGGTACCACACTAGTTCTGAATTGAAACTGTGGTACTGATGCAGTTCTTTCTGTCTTTATTTAGCTTCTCCAATAGTCAGTCTGATTAAGCTGCAACTACAGAGCTTGGCTAATCAACAAAATAAAACTGGGTGTTCAATAAAAATTTCTATTTATTTTGTTTCAGGCTCATGTTTATGGTTTTCCTTTGGTTTATTGTATTCTTCTGTATAAAAATTTATTCAAGTCTTCTGTATTTCAGTAATTAATATTTACCTTAGTGTTTGCTCAGTAGTGTTCGTATTGCTGTCTAGAATATTTATATGTTGATTAGTTTAATTAATATATAAACATGCCATTTTAAGTTTTGATAAAGTGCTTGCGTTTTTGAGCACTAGCTCTTGATTATTGCCAAACAATTCCAACTTGCACTCATCTCCAAAGAATACACCTCTCCAACTTTGCTTATTCATGCTGTTTGTTATCAGAAACCCATTTCAACATTTTAGTTTGGATGTTTCTTTTCAACAGTGGTTTTCGAAAAGCTACACATCAACTAAGCTCGTGCGTATCTCACCGTTACACATCTAAATTGCTGGTTCAACCACCTATTTCGTACTTACTGTCATTTTTGAAGAGGTTTTGGTTTTCTGTCTAGATCAACTCTGTTAGGAACAGTGCCAGTTTCACGTGGTATCACATTATGAGTTTTGCGTAAAGATCCTAATAAAACACAAAATGTTGGCTTTAATGTTTTATTATAGGTATCATTGACCAGCCAAAACTTTGATTTCAACACACTTTTGATGAAGTATTTCAGTCCTCGAAGTCATGAATGGAAACACACTACTACTACTGGGAATAATATGACTGCTTGTACTATTCTGATTGATTGAATGAAAATACGACGGAGATAAACTACCAATACAAGATGCTACTCTGATTTAGTTCTTTTTCACAGGATAAATTTCTTTTTAACACTATTCTTCCTTATTGTTTCCATGATCATTTCTACTGCTATATATATATATATATATGTGTGTGTGTGTTTATATGTCGAGCACAATTTGTAGTTATTATTTAGTCTACCTATCACTTTTTATTGCACTTTACATAACTTTATAATTGCACTTAAGAATTTTATTCTTGTTAAAACAAAACATATATTATCATTAAGCTTGTCAAACTAAGCCTCACATTACACATTTACCTTATAACCATATTCGCAAGCTGTTGATATCCTTTCTAACTGAAAAAGTAGTTGAAGTTATCTGCCTTCATAGTTAAAACTAACATTCGGATGTACTTTACTTTTGTACAAGAAAAATGTCTAGTTCTGTATAAATTTGCAATATATAACACTACGTGCAATCTTGTGACAGGGTTGGTATGAATTAAACCAAGGAATGGCATTTGTTATAATGTTTGGTGAACACACAATTAAAGCTTTATATTCTATACTTATCATAAGGGTAAATATTTTTCTATATTTATCTAAATTATCTACTGCAGGTTCGGCATAGTGAGGTGGGTTAAGGAGTTCGACTCGTAATCCGAGGATCGCGGGTTCGAATCCTTGTCGCACAAAATATGCTCGTCCTTTCAGCCGTGGGGGCATTATAATGTGACGCTCAATCCCACTATCCGTTGGTAAAAGAGTAGCCCAAGAGTTGGTGGTGGGTGGTGATGGCTAGGTGCCATCCCTCTACTCTTACACTACTAAATTAGGGACGGCTAGCGCAGATATCTCTCGTATAGCTTCGCACGAAATTAAAAAAAAAAAAAAAAAATTACTGCAATTACCATATTTTCGTACCGTTTATATATTAAAAATCTTTGGCCAACAATAAACTAATTACATGGATCAGAAGTAAAATATCTTAAAATGTCCCATTTCGGTGTAAAAACCCAAAGCTAGTTACAACATTATTTTTTAAACTGTTTAGAATAATAAAAGGATTATCCTAAACAGCTAAGTAAAATCTCAAATCATGCAACATCCTGTATCTAAACAGCTTTATCTTATTGCAGCCTCGGTAAAATCAGTTTAAACAGCTTGAAAATATTCCTTACGAAAACTCGACTAATTTATTACGTATACAATCACACAGTTAAGAACGTGAGATTTAACTGACAAGAAATTTCAGTAAGAGAAAAAAAATTCTGAAGTTTCTTGATACTTGGATACGAAAACCCTTTAAGAGTCATGCATGATAATACATAAAACTATTAATTTTCTCACGAAATGGGCTAATATATATAATTCTTATCTTTAGGGCTTACTATATATTTTTCATTTTTCAGCACCTCTGTTGTAATTTTACCTCCAGACACAATACTCTATGATAATGATGATGAGTTCCTTGTTTCAAAATTATAACCTCAAGCGAAACCTGAGATGAGACGGTAATGTAAAATTAGTCAAATAACTGATGGTACGCGAAACACAGAGGCGACTTATTTTCCAAGTGGATAATAATGTATATTAACAGCAATTTTATCTTTTGGAGAAATATGCACAAAAAAGTATCTGACGAAGTTTTCAGAGAATACACTATGCAACTTTGAAAATGATTTATGATACGGTCCCTAAAGTAAATACCATGTCCGTTTTGAAGCGATCCCTAGAGATTTGATCTGAAGTGACTAGCAGCTTCTGAAGTTACTAGCAGCTGAGTGTTATGAAACCCTCGTGTCTTGCAGTAACTTAACCGTCTTGTACCTTATCTAAATCGTTACTCTTTATAAGACGTGGATATTTATTTATTACAAAGAATGTTTTAATGTTCCATGACAAACCCAAATGTTGATATGATGCCAAAGAAACCCCGAACTGTTACAAGCATAGCATAGTAAAGAACAGCGAACATCTAAAATAAAACACTAATTTTAGATGTCCAAGCTCGAATATTTAGCGTTTTCGCAAACATAAATTTCAACTATACTCTTGAGTGAGAAAGGGGGAGAGTAGCACCTCAACAGGTAGCGTATTAGCTATGTTGTCAAAGTCACGTTGATTAAGCCTATCTTTGACCTGAAAACAAGACCAACAGTAATTCTTTTCACGCATCAGTTAGAGTAGCAGTAGGCAAACAGCAAAACCTGTTTACCGAGTGTTTGTAGCTACTGAAACAGGGCGTCTACATAACAGCTATAAAATAAAAGATACCCAAAAACTGTTGTGTATTTTAAAAACTGGTAAAATTACAGAGAAAATAGGGAAGCTACAAAAACTACCACTCCCTGGGAAAAGACATCTATCCTCCAGGCAACATTGAACAACTAGATATTAATTATATATACGGAAGGAAGTTGAAAATAATTGTTCATAAATCTTATCGAAAATTCTTAGATTAGCTTTACAATAATGGGTAATAACTACCAAGCTCATAAAATACGGCGAAATAAATTGTATGTAACATGGTGATTACATCTTTCTCACCAAAGAAGACCAAAAACAAAAGATCCCCAGAGAATCTTATAGAGGTTACCCTTGATTTACAAAAATGGTTGTCACTTCATTTGAAATTTTTAACACAGAGACATTTTTCCAATCATTGAAATTAATATTGTTATTGTAAATAAGCGACATCAACGTGTGTACATTCTAGGTTTCCAAGTGATGTTGACATTCGCCAGTAAGAAAACAAGGATGTTAGACAAGCAAGCTAAATAACTTAAAATACTTTTACACATATATACGATATTATCTATCTACATATATTAATATCTACCTGCTGGTTTACAATCGATTTATTTATTTTCTTAACCCTTTATTATTCTACATGCTCAACCACAAGTCTTGTTACGAGCGCAAGACCAATAGTAATTTTTTCACACATTCGTGAAAGAAGCAGTAAGTGAAAAACAAAATGTATTTACCGAGTGGTTGTAGCTATAGAAACCGTGTTTTTAAAGTTACTGGAAAGAAACATCTAACAGCATTCGTATATTTAAAAAGTGGTAAGATTACACACGTCTAAAACAGAACGCCCCCCAGTGGCACAGCGATATGTCTGCGTATTCACACCGCTATAAACCGAGTTCCGATAACCGATAACCGTGGTAGGCAGAGTATGGGTAGCCCATCGTATAGCTTTGTGCACAATTTCAAATAAACAAGCCTTAGAGCAGAACTAATTACTGACTTTTTAAACCACATGTACGTCCTCTAACGGTTAATACAACAAATACAAAGATCAAAATTAAACCTTCGCTTCCAAACGGAAGCAAAAGCTAATTAACCTTTAATTAACCTGGAACAATTGCCTACAGCGGTCTCATGTATCCTAAATCAATGCATTCTCGTAACACGATTGTGTCTCCCTTTGATTCCTCCACCTTATTGTAACTTGCTCACTAAACCTAATAAACAAACTTAATACCTACACCATTCAGTGAACTATAATTCATATTTCTAAATGACCAGAAACATTTAACAAATTGATCATTCACATAGAAGATACTATTTACTAAATAACCTTCAATACAAATAACGCAACTTGGAGGTTAATCATAGTATCTGGATGTTAGTCGAACTGTATTTAAAACCCAAAGTAAACTTCCAAAGAACCACAGGCGGATAAACTGACCGAAAGTTAAGAAAATTGGATGAAAACAAAACAAAACATGGATTTGCCATTCCACGCCTTTCCAATCTTTAACTTACCCAAATCACTTATTAGATATAGTTCCATAAAGTCCCCGAAAGTGTTTTGTTTCACGAGTAAACACAAACCAAAATTAAAAGTAACTAATATTTTTATTTCCTACTTTTCAAGTTAATATGTCATAATGCTTCTCGTGATTCACGGCATGCACACCTTAAATTGACGTCACGACAGTACAAATTGCAACGTTATACATCCCTTATACGACGTTATTTTAGTGTCTACTGACAGAATGACAGCCAACAATGTGGTGCGAGTGGTTGAAACAGGTGACCCACAGGCGGTTTTCGGTTCCATTTAAGGAAGATAACGTACCAATAAAATGTCAACGTTTAACTAATGTAGAATTCGTAATGCTTATGGTTATTTATTAAAGAAACGTAAATTACGTAAGATATACAGCTACTATGGCACGCCTCTTAGTATGAGAGAACGAACGTAAGAGATGTTTCTTAATTTTCAGTAATACCTACAAGTACTTGTATATTTCAAATGAAACTGGAACAGCTTCCAATGAAAGTTATAACGATCGAACCATAAGAGAAAGACGTTAAATATATGTTCTTCTTCCTTTAACGTAACAAGAAAGTAACATTACAACACGAATTTCCTCGCAGTCAAACCTTTCATACAGTCGACAATACTGTTGGATATATTATCTCAAACTCATCAAACCAAAGTTCTATATCTAAAAAAAAAAAAAAAACCTACCTTGATAAGATTTTACAATATGAACTCTATGTTACCAAAAAATTGAAATGTTATTACAATTAAAAATTATACTCAAAATAAAATAAACAATACTGTAGCACATTATATACAATGATCTTATGTAAACGTTTGATGGGGGTAAATACATCTGGAACTAACTAAATCCATTTGACTATAACCTGCTTTAAAAATAACTATTATTTGAATGAAACTAAAACACAACTATTGCGATTTCAACTTATAGAAGAATACACCATTTGTAAATTAGTTTGCTCATTTAGGTTGGAACAAATAAAAAGAAAAAAAATAAAGGCTTGGTCACATCTCTCCACTGGAGAAACTATTCTAGTGTCAGCTAATCTGAAACATCTGAAGTTACATTGAAATACGTAATTGTTTTCTACCTTAGATATTCGATATTGTATAAGAGAGAAACTCTCGAGTCGTTTCATTGTATTGGGCATGCAATAGATGACCTCACATTTAACCTAACTGTTTTTTTTTTCTTTCGCTCTCTCTACATTTCCTGAGCAAGAAGATGGATTAATAGAAGATGAGAAAAATGGTACAACAAAATGCAATTGGAGTCCACGTGCTCCTGCTAATATCTCCCTGGAGGGATGCTTTCGCTTGTATCCTGTCGGACTGCAAGAATGCATCACCTCAGTCCACGGTCATGGAGTACAGAAAGAGTGACAGGAAGAATGGTCTCTCATACGGAGAGCAACTATTCCCCCAGAGAAGCCATTGTCTGTTGAAAACATATGAGAAAAGGTTTATGAGTGTTTAGGGTTAAGTGAATCATCAACTCAAGAATTGGCCACATTTATCACTAAAGCTTTACTATTTCTGAGTCATGAAGTTTGCGTTTTTCAGGCCCATTGTTTACCAGCGGAACCATAAATACGAGAAAGTGAAGTAAAAGGCCTTTTCAGTTAAACCAATGTACAGTAAAACTTTTGTTAACAAAATTAAAGTACAAAGCAATGACTTCAAACAATCCTTACTATCTCGGGCTATAAAGAAATTAAATACAGCATAAACGGGTGAGTAAAAAGATAGAAAAAAGATAAGAAAATAATTCGATGTTAAACTAACTGCATATCTCTGTTGCATGTACCTAAATTATTCAATTTATTGTTGTTATAGCTGTTTTTACAATAGCAGCAATTTCATATTTATTCTTACCCAGAACTAAGATGTGTTGCCATAATTTTCTCTGCACTGAAACACCTGTCATGTAATAGCTATCCATGCACTTAAGTATTTCTGTGACCATCGCTACCTTTGCACTGACACATCTGTATTGTCACAGCTACCCGTGCACTTAAGTACCTGTGTTATCGTAACCATTGAGAAAATGTTAAAGCACACGTTTAAGTCTATAACTTCAAACTTCTACTTCTCTATAAGTGCATCTCAGTTTACGTCGACGTTATATAATCATTCGATGGAGTGTTTGTTTACCGTAAAGCGCAAAGCTACACAATGGGCCATCTATGCTGTGCCCACCACTGGTATCGAAACCCGATTTTTAATGTCATAATTCTTCAGACTTATCGCTGAACCACTGGAGGAAGGAAGGGAATTGGAAGTAAATACATTTGGAACTGTCCACATTACAACTTATTATAATAGTTCAATAATTTACAATAACAGAACAAGTTAAACTGACGTCTGATGAATGATTTGTGGTGTCAGGGCAAAAAATATTTTACCAAGTTATCCTTTCTGTCTAAAAATTGAAATTACTGATTTTATTGCTATATATGGGTGTGTGTGTTTTTTTTTCTTATAGCAAAGCCACATCGGGCTGTGTGCTGAGTCCACCTAGGTGAATCAAGTCCCTGATTTTGGCGTTGTAAATTCGAATATTTACTGCTGTCCCAACGGGGAGCATTGCTATGTGTCATACGGAATTCTCATGAAAATGTAACTGATGACAAAAACGGGTGAAGTGTTCGTTCCGGAAATTTGTTTCTATTAACATACGCCGTAGAAATTTACTTTGAAACACTGAGAGAGACATAAATGTGTAAAAATATGCGTGTTAAAAATACAGACTAAACAGGTTTCCTTTTAATCCTTTCGTTTCCTTTGTGGAAGACTACAGACCTTTTTTGGTGATACTAGGAACAGTTTCTACTAATATTGTTTCTTTACCTCAGTAAAATGTAACGTTGGTTTGTCTTTATCTGTAGTAAGGGTTTGGACAGACGTTCTTAAAGGCTATCTTGTATAAGTCTTTGATTGTAGTCTTATATATGGAGAAAAAGAGAAAACTAAGTGCAGTTATGGTATATCAGTTACCATCGTACCTACAGATTACTGGAAATAAACTTTAACTACTTATTGACCGGTTCTTTGTCAACATACAGCAAAAAAATGTACATACACTTTACCAGTTACAGTCCCCATCTTTAAGTGTTCGAGAGCCAATCCCAAGAATTCTGATAAAGATGGCGCCCGGAATCTTTGATAATAGATTTGAAACTTCCCAGATTCAGGCAATTCAACTAAAATTACGCAATACATCATTCCTTCCAATCTCTTTTTATCTGCTTTACTTCAAAAAACGTATCTACAATAAATGTGAAGAGGTTGGACCATTGAGTCTGCCCACAATTGCCACACGTTTCTTTATAAACTTACCGATAAGAGCCAGGCGCCCAACTATAATGATTCAATACGTTCTTCTTATTATAGGCTTTTGTTTTATGACTGCACATTCCTAGTTATAAGTTATATTAAATTAACTACATTACTTATCAGTGAGATTTGACTTCTGACCTATATAGGTAGCTTGCTTTGATCATAAATAACACGAACACACACCATACGATAAATAATTTTCATAAAGGGAAATTAACTGAGCATACTAGACAAAAGTGTCTAAATCTTTACATTACAACATCACGCTTGAATTGAGCACCATGACAATGGCACTGCGTGAAATAAGTTGTGTACCATAGTTATTCATAGTTGTAATGATTTTCTGGGAAGGTAGTAAATACAAATTTACTTACTACTGACGATAAGATACAATTATATTTCATTACAAAAAGTTAAAATTGTACATTTTATGGTTGTTGAGGGTTATTACATCATAAAATAGAACCTGATACCTTCTGTTCAATAAACAGCGCAATCGAAGAGATTGAATTAAAATAAAACATACAAAGTCAGCATACAGCAAAAGCAGAAGCGGATTCACGGATAATAATATCATGCGTCTTGTTTTCCAACTGAAACGTGACACAGCGGGTTAAGATGGCGACTTTTCGTTTACTGTTACATAGTTGATGTATCCACATAAAGACCTCCCAAGAAGATCCTGTCCCAGCTGAAACTCAGAAAACCGTATTGAGAAACAGGAGGTGAGGGACAAGGGGATGGGGGTTCTCACCCTCTGGTTAACACCATAACAGAGAAACCACGTACGAACTAAAAGCGTGTTGTTGGTAGGCTGATGTGCCGCATATGCAACTGCAGCTAAAATTCCTGGGTTAGAAAGCAAAATTGCATTTATGTACATCACGAACCCAACATAACAGTAAGCAGGAAAAAAAAAAAAAAAAGACCGATTAAGCTTCTTATTGATGCATTTTAGTTGGTTAGATAGTAAATTAAAATCTATAAAAATGGTTTTGTATAAACAAGGGAGAAATGGGTGGAGGCCTGAAACAAAAACAACATACTCCAAGCCTAAATTTACTTCTAAGTAAATCCAAAAAAGTTTAACAGCGTAATCAAAACGTGAGATTCAGTAAGAACACACTAATCGAGTGTATATGTATGTATAAATATGTATACATATTTATATAAAATAATACATTTTGTATTTTGGCAGTCTCTGTTTCTGATTTTTTTTTTTTTTTTTTAGACTCAACTTCTAAAAAACCTTCATGATCGAACGAATCTTACGACCTACCGGAAGACCATTATCTTCGTGTACCATAATGTCAATCGTCAGAGGAAAAATAAGAATTCATGGATAAGGACCAACAATCTCATCTGACGAAAGCAAACAAAGAGAGGACTTGCTCTGGTGAGCGTCAAGTCTGTGAAGCCCTTTACACAAAGCCACAGCTCAAAGAGGAGATCTGAACGTCTCAAAGAAATCGTGAATTTCTTTTGCTCACACATTTTACTTTAACAAGAGAGTTCAGAAACACAGGAAATACTGACAGCCAGTCCAGAACACAAATATATCGATAACACAATCATCATCTTAAGCTGTATTGAAACGCTATGGTAAATCTTGTACTAGAATTAGAATATTATATACCGTTGAAAGTTCAAGTTTTCAACTTTATAGGGAAAAGAAAGTTTATATTTCTACAAAAAAAAATGATAATAACAAATAGACAAATAAATACAAAAAGACATGTTATGAAGGAACAATTTTGATATGAATAATTTAATAATCGTGAATATATTTTGAAATGTTTTCACAGAATCTTAATAGAAAAGGCCACTGTTTCTAGCTAATTCTCTAAAATACTTAACGGATAACGTTACATGCATGACGATATATTCTAGTTCTTCTTTAAGCCAGTGTGTCCTAAATCTTGTCTTTCGCGCCACTTGATATGCAAACATGATCTTATGTAAATTACCTCTCCCGTACTTGATATTATTTCAGAATTTTTTTGCAAAGTCGCACAGAAGGCTAGAGGGAAGGAAGGTGGTCAACTATTGGGCAGATATGGTCTGAGCAAACAGTGTAATTTGGATGCCACTCTTACAAAGTACATGCACATCCCATCTAGATGCGGAGCGTGCTTTTTGCGTTAAGTTTACGGCTCGAATACTCTAGAAACTAGGACACATCCGGCTTACCCTAATACTGACATGTAATTTTATAAACGATCATTGGCATACTTCCAAAAATTAGATAATCAAACTACCAGTAAATAACCTTACAATAGTCTACATATGCGTAACTTTTAGGCGAATGAAGAAAAACACCTACAGGTCTGTCTTCAAATATCAGCTAACGAGTGTTAGCTTAAAGATTAAAGATATGTTAGATTAAAAAAATAATTAGAATACAAATAGCATAAAGCAATCTTCGTGGATTAGTTTACTACGATAATGCAGTTTCGTGTTGTTTTAGATACAAGCCATCGTCCCACAGCTTGTTATATGGTTAGTTCATAATACATGTCCTAAAGTTTTAGATTTAATGCAATCACGGATATACCTATATCTGAAGGAATATGTCGCAACACTTTACAAAGTTATGAAACAATACTGAGCAAGAGTAGAGCATTTCGAAGACTAGAGTCATCAATCTTCTCTATGAAAGCAGGAAAACCTGAACATCAGGTTACTTAGAGTAGCAACCATCTCCGAAACCATCCCCCAAACCAAGCAATTTCATCACAGTTTTGTTTTTGGATTGAAGGGTTTTCTTTTCTCAACAATGTGAAGTCTATGCTGACGAAATAGAACCATTCGATCCAACAACAACTGCGGTGTAACTGGACATATTTCCTGGTAGTGTCAGAAAGATAATAAGCAATTTCATCACAGTTTTGTTTTTGGATTGAAGGGTTTTCTTTTCTCAACAATGTGAAGTCTATGCTGACGAAATAGAACCATTCGATCCAACAACAACTGCAACTGGACATATTTCCTGGTAGTGTCAGAAAGATAATAAGCAAAGATTTGCTTATAAACTCGCATGCCAAAACAAAATCGAACTTTCAAACATTATGCAAAATCAGTGCCTGTTTTCAGGAGCCAGGTGAAAAAAAGTTTCCTTGTTTGTTTTACACTAAAACCACATTGAGCTATTTGTTGCGTCCACCACGTGAATTGGACCCCGGATTTTAACACTGTACCTCCATAAAATTACCACTGACTCAGCGGGAGACCAGATGGTAAGAACTGAAGTCACAGCAATTTGATCCGTGAACCCCGTTCTCCCATGCAGCTCCAATGGTATTTCTTTACCACGGGTCTGCTTAAATGGACTCTTGCAAACTATGTCCAGTGGAGGGTCTGCAAAAATCTCGTTAAAATGAGTAGCGTAAGAATGAAACCCGTCCTTCGTTACTCTGGAAATTGCGATGTCGCTCAATAGCGTTTAATCATCAAACCATCAGATGGAGCCCTACGATGATGGACAAAGTAGTTCCAAGTATTACACACACATACATATAAAACTTGATACATGTTGCTTGAAAAAGAAACACACACACATATATATATATATATATTAGTGAAATTAAATAATTATATTAAAATGTAGGTAAATGAATAAACAAAATCATGAAGAAGGACTGTATTAAAAACAGCAAATCCCAACATCTGATAAATTATATTATAACCATAAATTTTCAAGCCATAAACAAAAGACATTAACATTAAACAAAATACGCTACATATTTTTAAAAAAAGGATCGTAGGGTACACGCTGCAACGTGGGATTATATACATACACACAACACATAATGAGATAGATACCAATACTACGGGAATGAACTAATACTTAACTGGAAACTTGTGCTGTCTGAAAGAATGAGCAAACACATTGGAATGGAAGTATATCTGTCTGTGAGAATGAACACACACTATTTTCACTCACAAATCCTTAGCTTAACTCATATTTCACTAAAGATCTTGTGTTAGACAGGGAATGAGCTAATACATCTTGACTTGGAAACCTTTGATATGCAAAATAATAAGTCGAAATATTTTGAACTGGGGACATGTGACGTTACAAAGAATAAGCCAGGACATGACATACTAAACATAGACATTGAGATAGGGACACGAACAGTATTAGTAAAATAAGCTAATATACATCAAACTGGAGAACTAGTTGTAAGAGAAGATAAACTAACGTATATTGGCCCGTACAAGAATTTTGATAAAATGAACTATGCATCTATTGTTCCTCAAAGAACAGGCTAACGTTTTTTGGAATATGATAGTAAAAAATTGTGATATGTTCCTATACTCATTGTGAAAATCTACGAACACCACAAAAGTATATATCCTCGTAAAATTCTATATATGGCTGGGTGGCCTAACAGTTAAAGTGCCCGAACTGTGAATCTACGAGTTCATGGCTTGAGTTCCTTTGACACAAAAACGCACTAAAAATAGTCAGATATGAATAGACCATCAGATGGCGGCAGGTAATGTTGACTAGTTGTATTTTTTCTTGTTTATCAATTCACAATTAGGGACGGCTATGTAAAAGACACCTCATTTTGTAAGTTAACGCGAATGCTCTAAGTACAACAAATACAACAATAAAATGTTGTATCAACAAGTGTTTGTACAGAAAAAAAAGACACTGTTTTATGGAAATCTTATAATTCGGTATTGTTAAATAAGTCGTTTTTGTTCTTCTTTTTACAATTAATAATAATTAATAGCTATACTCCACGTGCTACACGAGTATCTCGGATACATATATATGATACTCCTTAATAGTTATATAAAGAATACAGATTCAATCATATTCTACAGCCAAGTCTACTCACTATCGATACTTAATTAAAAGCACCTCGATTTCACAAATGTATCTGGTTCACGAAAACGATAGTGCCTTCAAATGCTAACTGCTTGGCTATCACTTGGCACGTTTCCACTGCTCTGGTAGCCGACTTCTTCCGTAGCCTTTGACGCTGTGACAGCCTACAAAAGGGGAGAAAAAGACACATCACTGAAACCAGCCAACCCGACTTTCTCAATCGAAGCGTAACAGTACCATCACGAACTCCTCAGTGGCACAATTAATCATTTCTTCCAGCCAAGAGCTAGGTACACACTCTGAACAACCATGGTTTGACAAATGTTATTTGTGCTTCTAAATGGGTGGTCTTGGTAAATCGACTTTAAAAGCTTGATCAGAAGATAAGCAAACTTGTACTCCAGTTTCTTTGTTTTTTGCCAATTATTCGAGCTTACTCGGCTAAATAATCTAAGCACACTTTTAAACATAAGGGAGAGAGATTAGGCACGCTGAAGGTGTGAGGGCTTAAATTAAGGAACCTTGTGCGGAGGTGCGACCAACAACAACTAAAATATTATTTTTTGAATCTGAGCGATCGTGTTCTTAGGTTTCTACATCACGCTCGCCTATTCCCACTGATGATCAAATTAGATAAAGAAACAAAAGTTAAGATAAATGAACAGAGTTCTTAGAATGAAAACAAAGTTTTGTACAAACACCCGAAAGATGATGAGAACTCGTCTGGAGAGAGATCCAAAATCCTGGATATTTATGACCATTTGGTAATTTTGAAGAAAAACAGTTATTTTTCTATAAGATTAATTACAATATCACAACAACAAATCACTCAAACTATTAAATTCAGCCATATTTTAGTCTGGTTTGGATAACGATATATCTCAGCCATACATAAATGTAAAAATGTTATTTGTATTATATTATATATAACTCAGCAGAACATTGTGACAAAAGTGCACAGCACAGATAGTTACAATGCATATGTTAAATTATATTACAAAAAGGTCTGATGTGACAGAGAAGCGAAAGGTAGCAAATGAGGGTGCGACGAGCTACTAAAGCAAATCAAATGTCCTTTGCAAAATATAGTTTCTTTACTCTCCTATGAGGGGCCTGGCATGGCCTAGCGCGTTAAGGCGTGCGCTTCGTAATCTGAGGGTCGCGGGTTCGCGCCAAACATGCTCGCCCTCCCAGCCGTGGGGGCGTTATAATGTGACGGTCAATCCCACTTTTCGTTGGTAAAAGAGTAGCCCAAGAGTTGGCGGTGGGTGGTGATGACTAGCTGCCTTCCCTCTAGTCTTACACTGCTAAATTAGGGACGGCTAGCACAGATAGCCCTCGAGTAGCTTTGTGCGAAATTCCAAAACAAACAAACAAACAAAATACTCTCCTATGAAGTACATCCATCCACCAGCCCTTCTTTTAGAATTCTTTTCTTTTTAAATGAATGATACACTGAAGTTAATTAAACGCACGTAAAAGAAAAATACTAAAATAACGGACTCAACGTTATCGCATATAATATTAAAATTAGTGAAACTCACGTATAAAAGCGGTTAAAAATGTCTTGACTTGTAATAAATTTTACTACAAACCTGTACTTTGATTCTTATTTTTATTACGTATTTCCTTATAATAACTTTTCCAAACTGCTATTTTTTGACATGTATAAGATATTTTAGTTCTAGGAGGATTCCGAACTTGAGTACTTAAGGGACCTCCTGGGTTGAAATAATTACAGATTTAAGTTCGTCTAGACACTTAAGTCTTATTCATGATTTAGCGCCATTTTAAACTCTAGCCACAAGTAATTAGCGCTATCGATAACATGCTGATGCAAAGCTTCTATACATTTCTGATATTTAGTTTTGCTGTCTCAACCAGAGACTGGTTGATGTGCATATTAAGCACATCCTGAAGCAAAGTGCTAAGGCTTACGGCTAATGAAGTTTCGAACAGCCACAGTTCTGTCAGCTGTTTGATATTCCTATACATAAACACTTGAGTAAATGCTAGTTTCCATTTGGGGCCTCTTTCAAATTAGATTGGAGCTATCCAAGTTTTAAACACACACACACAGTCCGAAAGCATCGTTTATATACATACATACACAGGAAGAAAGCGAGCGAGAAGTCGCAACTCGGTGATCTTATATCACTGCACTTTACGCTGCACGGCTCACGAGACTAAATCAGCTGCTCAGGATGTATAACGTAAGTAGGGTTTGTGAGTATGAACACGATCATACTCGTGTATCATATATATCGTGTATACGATAATATCAAATTCTTAATTATCAAAAACACAATACCTTAATCACTTGTGTAACCCTATAGTTAAATAGGCCTTGATGAAGATTTGTTTTGTTTTGAATTTCGTGCAAAGCTACACGAGGGCTATCTGCGCTAGCCGTCTCTAATTTAGCAGTGTAAGACTAAAAGGAAGGCAGCTAGTCATCACCACCCACCGCTAACTGTTGGGCTACTCTTTTATCAACGAAGAGTGGGATTGACCGTCACATTATAACGCCTCTACGGATGAAAGGGCTAGCATGTTTAGTGTGACGGAGATTCAAACCCGCAACCCTCAGATTACGAGTCAAGTGCCTTAACCACCTGCTCATGCCGGGCCCGATCATGAAGAATCAATGAAAATTGCCACGCATCAAAGATATTCTTATATTACATATTTATCTTATAATACACACACGTTTTACGTCAAAAATAATTTCAAGTTCTATTCTTCGTCCGTTTTCTTACCTTATTCTCACCATCTCTGTTATGTAACTACAGACCTCAGTTGCCACGCAAATGCTTCTTTACAAAACATTTCTTGAGCTTAGTAAGTGATCTGTTTTACTTATCTATATTATTGGTATAATTCATTATCCCAAACAAACATGAAAATTCAACATATTTAAACAAGCATAAGAACGGTACCTAAAAAATATTTATTACCGTAGGAGTCCAAATACGTACATACATTGGTATAAAGTTGATATAAATAAAAATTCGTGTATTTAATTAATATATACAAGTATATTAAATAGCAAGTACTGTAGCACAAACATCTATTTCAATTATACAGACTGTAATGTAAATAATTGCATTCGTATACACATTAAAAATATTTATTTATTTTCAGTAATGTTTTACGTGTAACTGGTATGTTAAAACGTTGAGTTTGTGTATAAAAAAACAGCTTCTACACTTCAATAAACGCTATGTATTATTAGTTTCTATCCCATCATTACGGTTTAATAGTTTTTCATTCTGTTATACATAAATTTGCGCTTAATATTTTTATTCAATAACGAAGATGTCACTTACAAGCACGTAAACCTTTTTTTATCGATTTACTTTGTTTTAAAGTGATGTTTCATTATGTAAGGTGTAACACACTAGGAGTATAAAACATACAGTTAATTGAAAAGTTGATTTAACTAGGGGCTAAGTTTTCTTTTTTTTGTAAAATCTCGGTATGAAATATTTTACGTACGACAAACAACTAAAGTATAGGTACACATCACATTGTTTGTTTTTGAAATTCGCACAAAGCTACTCGAGGGCTATCTGTGATAGCCGTTCCTAATTTAGCAGTGTAAGACTAGAGGGAAGGCAGCTAGTCATCACCACCCACCGCCCACTCTTGGGCTACTCTTTTACCAACGAAGAGTGGAATTGACCGTCACATTATAACGCCCCCACGGCTGGGAGGGCGAGCATGTTTGGCGCGATGGGGATGCGAACCCGCGACCCTCAAGTTACGAGTCGCACGCCTTAACACGCTTGGCCATGCCGAGCCTACACATCACATCATGATAGCACATGCCAGTAAAAACAGCTCCCAATATAATAGTGAATTATCAATAACCAAACCTATCGATTTCTTAGGTACATCAACTTTGAACCTTCAAATTTCCGATGTATTTTAATACCGTACATTATTAATGAAGTCCATCAGAAGGATCGCTAAGTGCTTAAAGGTTTGCGCGGCTAAGACTTACGGACGCGAGAATTTTCAATGTTTCAATATGATATCGATCATGATTTTTTTTTCTAATTTTACGAGACACCAACCGGAGATTCGAAGCAAGGAGTTCCATGTGCCAGTGACTACTGATGCATCTGTGGTCCACATGTATGTCACACGATATTCAATAGTTCTATGTTTATTCTGTTACAACTGAAGAAAAATAAAAGGATTAAATCACTCGTTTTCTAAGAAAAATACATAAGGCAGTGGGATTCACTGCAATATTGGTGGTATTTCTATTTTATTTCTGTGTGATTTACACATCAGTAGGATCCCAGTAAGAAACAGTTATAGACCCACAAGCAAAATTTGTGTATAAAAATTCAGAAAAGCCATATCACTGCCTATTGATAAATCTGGGGCTAAGCTGAATTACCAACATTAAACATAAAAACAATATTTAAACAATTCAAAGTGTAGGATGGGTGTGTTTTTCTTATAGCAAAGCCACAAAGGGCTATCTGCTCAGCCCATCGAGGGGAATCGAACCCCTGATTACAAAGTGTAGGAATGGGTGCACTAAAAAGTGAAAAAAAAAAAAGTATAATTGGACATGTTGGAGTAATAAAACTTTCTCTGCACGTGTCCACCTCTCCCGCACAGACTTAGTTTATCTTTTTTTTACATATATATTCTGTATATAATAAACCACTTGGGCTAAACTTATCAGACTTAGTTATACTTATCATACAATGACTAAAGGTTTCTGTGAGCCGAATTGTTGAAGGCAATACATGTACTGTAAACTTGTCTTCATTACTTGTCCGTCCTTACGCAATGGCGTGAGTTGGCAACAGATTTCGTATATTAGCTATATAGGTGGATTAAAATACAAATATCAAAAATTCCAAGAGATTTCTGTGTATCAACGTCATGGATTCGCTACTATGTATATGAAGGTAGAAGAATCATTGACACACTTTTGTGTGTATCCAGAAGTTGTATAGTATCAGGAACACAGGAAAACGAAATAGGCATGAGCCACAGGTTGTAGAGAGGAAGTTTTATTATACCATGTCCATTCCTACCTTGTTTCCTCACTTTTTAGAACACCCATTCCAACCCTTCCATTTTTAAAATATTTTTACCAATGTTTTCATGCAATGTGACATATCTTATGTATCATTCATTCGCGTTGATATTATCACTGTGGATGTGCAATGCCATTTGGGTGATACAGTATACGTTGTGGTTGTGTGCATATACCAAAGGTTGATAAATTAGCTAATTTAATTAACTAATCCATTAGAGCAGTAACTGTGCTGTTGTTCTACTTTGTGCACTTATAACAAGGGAAAGTGTTTATTACACTGCTGAAGAGTTCAACAATATTAACGGTTTTATGAATTTCTGTATCTGACTTTCTCAAGTGGTTCTATGACTTGTATTTTTATATGTGTTGTTTGTTTATCACCGAAGACTGACAGTTTGTATTGGATGCATTGTGTATTTGCTCAATTCCTATTATAAGAACTACCGTGCTTATGATAAGTAGTATTAAATATTAATATTACCTTTCTGATATTATCATTTTAATACTTCCATTACGTCTTCCTAAACAGTCAGTGAGTTTTAATGGTACAGACGTTTTTGATAATCCAAGTCTTTAACCGCTGAATGAGAACTAATGAATGTGAATGTGAAACAGATTTTGCGAGAAACTAAAATAATTTTTGGAAAGTGTTTTTAAAATAAAATTGTAACATTAAGCGAACTATTTATAACATAAACAGATACGCACTTGTATTATTTAGTTTCAACAATAGAGATACGTTATTGTTGTTTGTTGTTATTAAAAGCAAAGGTACATAATGGATTATTTGTACTATGCATACCACGGGTAAACGTAATCCGATTTTAGCCTTATAAGCCCTTAGACTTACTTTTGGGATCCATGATAATGTCTCACCGGAACAAAATATTACATGATCACTGACTCTCGCTTGAAAACAAACTAACTTTTGATGTTGCATTCCAACGTATAATGTCCCCCGATGGTACAGCGGTAAGTCTACGGATTTAAAACGGTAAAATCAGGGGTTCGATTCCTCTCGTTGGACTCAACAGATAGCCCGATGTGGCTTTGCTATAGGGAAACACATACACACCACAAATATTTGGCATTATTTTGATAAAACCAAGATGCATACTTTGTGAACGTTATAGCTATAAGACTTAAATGTGGTAATCTAATGAAGTGAACCACCAAAATATCTCTTATTTTTATAAATATTTAAGAAGTTTTTTTGAACAACGTTTCAATTGTAGGCAATTGCTCTAAGTTTTGCTTTATATACATTGAATCGTTATATTTGTTGCTTTGTATTTAGACAAGTGTTTTTTTCGCATGTTTTTTGTATTTTCCAATATTTTTTAAATATTTTAGTGTATTGTAATCGACTGAAAAAATGTTTTAGAATTGTTTTGTTGAAATAGAACCATTTCTTTCCAATGAGACGCCAATTTTATGCTACAAAGTGACGAATGTTTTGCAATAATGTGTAATTTATCATCTTGAACAATACAAGCTATAATTACCAAATTACCTACTTAATTAGATTCTCACTTGGAAACAAACACTTTTTTTAAAGTAATTTTCCTGACATTTTCTCACTTTGAAAAGAAACAAAACCTAAAATTGCAAGAAAACTTTCAAGATGTCTTCAAAAAAGTATTAAAAAGTAAAGAGAAATAAAAAATAATAATTGGGTGAGACATTGTCCGTATCCCTTACTTTTGAGCCACAAGGTGGCGATGTGCAATAAAGTGAATACCTGTTTTAATAAACTTTTATTTAAAAAGTTCTTATACATAATCGTTGAGTAATGCTGATTGGATGTATTCACCAGGTTTCATGGACGAATCTTATAAGAAATGTTATTATTTAATTTAGACGAAACTGGAGAACCAACTGTATAAAACTTATACGAAAATTCAAATTACTTTAAACGAATCGTACGATACGTTACCGATAATCTACTTCTATTCTTTAAATAGCAAAATCATTTTAAAAGCTTTATTAGAAGTGTAAACTATGTTTGTATAGTACCCATTACTGACTTTTTACACAACAACAAAATCATTTCCAACAACATTAAAAAACAGAATTACAGTACATTTTAAATATATTTCCTGACAGTTACCTTCGTTATGAAAGAACTCCATTTCATTCTTCAAACAATAATCTCTGTGCCGTAAAACCCTATTACGTTTTGGCATCTTTAAAACACGTTCGCTGTATGTTTCAAATGTGTACCACATTTAATAAACAACCGACAGACGAGTTTCTATTAAGGTATATATCAAAATTAATGACCAAAACGTTATTTTTCACTCCACATGCTGAAGAAAGTGCCAAAAATAACAGAAACACGCCAATATTCAGGAACTAAAATTAAATAGCGTGTATTTTCGAAAAGTGCCTTAAGCCAACAGTAAATCACAATTAGGGGACCATTAATCTATTCGAATATACTGACGTCCATCTTAGTTCTTCGAAAAAACAAATAAAATTAAAACACTAATCTTCAAAAACTTGGATACATTCTTAATGATAAAGAACAGGCTCAGCATGGACAGGTGGTTAGAGCGCTTGCTTGTTAATCTGATGATCAAGGGTTCCAATGGCCGTCACACCAAACATGCTCACCCTTTCAGCCGTGGAGCATTATAAAGTTACGATCAATCCCACTATTCCTTGGTAAAAAGAGCAGCCCAACAGTTGGCGGTAGGTGATGATGACTACGTACCCTCTAATCTTACAACGCTTAATTAAGGACGGCTAGCGCAGACAGCCCTCGTGTAACTTTGCGCGAAATAAGAAAACAACAACATTATAAAGAACCACCACCGAAACACGTCTGTGGTCAACTAATATGACAAAGTTCTCTCATGATAAGGTTTACAGTGAAAATAATGGCAGACGAAAGTCTCTGAAATTGAGTCATTTAGATCAATAACAAAAAAAAAACCAAAAAATCTGTCAGCAACAAAGATAAAGGTGGCTTGGCATAGAATCATACGAACATATCTTTCTATGTATTGAAAAAAATTGACCGAATGTTCATACTTTCTGAATTCCACTTTCCACAATTTATGTCACCACAGCTTCTACATTGTGGAATATACTTCTTTTTTATGGTCATACACATACATTAATTACACATTATATTTTAATTTAATCGGAGAGAAAGGGAGCAGAGAAACGTATACAAAATAGAAATTTTTGGTAACTACAACTTTCTTACAACAAAGTAGAAATTGACACCGGAGTTTTAAAACAAACTAAAAATGCAAACTTAATACTCACCTTATTAAGAAAACAGTTTACTGAATCGTTTCATGTTTTAATGAGTTTGTTAAATATGTATGCAAATCTAAATTATGCAACTGATGTTTATCCGTCCCGTCCTTCGTGTAATTATAAATGGAAAGTTGGTAATTTTTGAAGTTTTAAAAGTGTGCGGTTCTAACGTCAACAGAGACAATGGTAGTAGGTGAATTAATGCAGTTATAAGAAGAAGAAAAAGAAAAGACTTGAGCTCCGAACAAAAACTGTTTATTTAATCAACCTTTCATCTTACACTGTGTTCATGATAGTGATTTATAGCACTTATCCACGATAAGTTTACTAGTGACTTGTCCTAAAGCAATGCTTGTTTGTTTGTTTCAGAATTTCGCGCAAGGTTACACGAGGGATATCTGCGCTAGCAATCCCTGATTTAGTAGTATAAGACGAGAGGGAAGGCAGCTACTCATCACCACCCACCGCCAACTCTTGGGCTACTTTTTTACCAACGAATAGTGGGCCTGACCGCAACATTATAACGTCCCCACGGCTGAAAGGGCGAGTATGTTTGGTGTAACATGAATTCGAACTCGCGACCCTCAGATTTCGAGTCGAGTACCTTATCCACCTGGCCATGCCGGGCCCCTAAAGCAATGCAATAACGAACTCGGTATTTCTCACATTGTAAAAAAACACACTCGTGAGTATATTATGTTAACTGAAGACTGCTGACAAAACATCTTTATTTTAAAAACACGCACAAACTTCCATTCTACGAAGTTCTTAGAATGGTTTATATTTTAGCACGGTAGGAACTCGCATATATATTATTATTATATTATCTCGGAAATCGGTGTCAATTAATTCTTATAACACAATCCTTCCAGCCATGGAAAGAACGGTCTTTAATACTGCATTAACACAGTTGTAGATGCTTGGATAAATGTATCTGTATTACCAAAAAAACCTGAATCGACGGATGTAATCAAAATAAGGGATGGAAGCGTGGTAACAGAAGCGTAACATTGGATCAGAAAATTAATCAAACTTTCATATAACTAAATTTAGCGCTTTCTTAAGACGTACAAGAAAATAGTCATTTTCTGGGAATGAAACGGAAGTCACAAAATATAGTGTAAAGTAGAAAAAAAACTTAGCACCGACAAAGGAAACTCGTAAACGCAACCACTGCCTCGCTTTAAAATTAATGACATCTAAAATTGACGAATTCAAGGTGAAAATTAATTTGACGGTGAAACTACGACATGCACACGCATCACCGACTCATCAGATTTACTCCGAAACAGAATGATGTGAAATTAAAGGTTTCGTTTTTTAACTTCTATATAATGCTCAGGATGTAATGATACCCCCTTGCGTGAAAGATGTTTGCTGCTTATTCACGCGCCCTGCATAAACACGGAAGCGAGATGAACTTTGTAGCCTAGCAACCAACTGCACAGGAAGTTTTGCGCGAAGAAAAACGCAGTAACCAAATTAATGATTGCGCCATATTTTGTACCTCATCAGCCAAACATGATTAATCTAGACATCCAGTATTTAAACTCTCAGTGCTATACTAAGTGACATTACTTCTATACCATAATTCCAATCACGATAAATTGAACATTTTTACAGCCTTATGAAAAATGTTTTGGTAAAAACTAAAGCCGGCTGAAGAAACATTTCGCGTTTCAATTTTATGTTTTCTTCACCAAATATGCTCATCATTTTAACCGTGGGGTGGTTATATGGTGATGGCCAATTCCACTTTTCGTTGGTGAATTAAGTAACCCAACAGTTAATAGTGAATGATGTTGACTAGCTACTTTCCGTCTAGTGTATCATTTCTGAGTAAGGGGCACAGATAACTCTCGAGTAGTTTTGAACAAAATTCAACAACAAAAAATAAAAAACACGTTTTATTTAAGTTTATGACACTTATAAAAGTATTTTCTCCTTCCAATAATTTTAAGATAAAAAAATGAGAATTTCATCATATACTAATGAATAGTGTGACAGTAATGAAATTTTGTGTTGAGAGCACTTATTCTAAAGTACTATCGACTTAACAATCGATAGAGGTTTTGCTTTTGATCTCTCAATCGCTGATAAGGAAAAGGATATATGGGTTTTGCCTTCCTTTTTTTAAACAAATATATTTCAACATGAATTAGTCATTTTTACTAACGCGACACTTTCATTCGATATGAAAATAAGTAAATAACTGAAATAGCGCAGTTATATCGTGCTGTTATGTTCCACATGGGCATCACTGAACATAATTTTCCTGTTTTATTTTTCGTTCCCGTTCGAAAGTTCTGAATTTTAAAACATCCCAAGAACGATTTCACCTTTACGAAATACGTAATTTTATTTTTAATTCTATTAAACAGAGGTAGATTTTCAGTTTTTATGATTACACATACTTCATGAAATACGGTAGATTTGTACTCGTACTCAAAGGACTAGATGAGTTACACTGAAAATTACCGATGGCTTGTCACAGCGCTGTCAAAGTACAACATCGATTGCCGCCAGAGTTAACCAGCTATGCTGGTTTTAAATAATTCTTCTTCAGCCGAACAAGTGGTAAATTAAAGTACTTTCAGGAGGTATGACACACTACTAACAATATTTGTACGTGGAACTGGCATTTTGTTATAAAACAGATAATGGAAATTATGTTGATTTCTGAATACATCTAAAAGAAACTTTATTTTACACAGCAAGAAAGAACGATAAACATTAAATCATCGTTTTGAAAAAGAAGTGAAACACCGAATTGATCAGAACACCTCAAAACGAGGGTAAATAATTAATGAATAATAATCAGATCGTGTTAACGATATTAAGTTTGTATATTAGAACAACACAAGGTAACAGTTAAGTTCTTGTTTCTTTCTCTCTTTTCTTTTTGAATTTCGCACAAAGCTACTCAAGGGCTATCTGTGCTAGCCGTCCCTAATTTAGCAGTGTAAGACTAGAGGGAAGGCAGCTAGTCATCACCACCCACCGCCAACTCTTGGGCTACTCTTTTACCAACGAATACTGGAACTGAACGTCACATTATAACGCCCCCACGGCTGAATGGGTGAACATGTTTAATGCGACCGGGGCTCGAACCCGCGATCCTCAGATTACGTGTCGAGTGCCTTAACCACCTGGCCATGCCGGGCCCAGTTAAGTTCTAACGTAGGCCTAAAAATCAGTTGGGTAGATAAAACCTGTGTCTACTGGCAGATTTTTAGCAAATTTTTTGTAATGATATACTGTTATCACACTTTTCTTGTTAATGTGTATTTAATTTTAGTACTTGCGTGTTTGTGTCTGCCTATCTACTTGTGGTTAGGGAACTCGACTCGCAATCTGAAGGTTGCGGGTTGATACCACGGTCACACCAAACATGCTCGCCCTTTTGAGACGTGGAAGTTTTATACTACGACGCTCAATCCCACTATTCATTGGTAAAAGAGCAGTCCAAGAGTTGGCGGTAGGTGTGATAACTGTCATCCTTCTAGTCTTTCACTGCTAAATTAGAGACTAGTAGCCCTCATGTAGTTTTGCGAGAAATTCAAAACCATCTTTTCAATAGCGTAACGAATCTCTAATTGTTGACTTTAATCCCTCATCTGTAGTCTTAACTTCTGTTTTTGCTTCTCCACGTCTGTCTTAGTAGTACCTTTATTTTCTTTTATGTTTGAAAATTCCTTTCAGCTGTTTTATAGTTTCTTTCTTACTGTCCTTAATTTTGTATTCTGCATGAATCTCTGGCTTGCACTAATCTTTGACCTGTGACCTGTTATCAGTTATTTCTTCTTCTTTATTACCAAGCTTCTCCATCTCTCGCTTCCACTTTTACATTAGGATTTCTGTCGGCTTTTTTAACTCAACATTTGTTCCTGTTCGGTTTTTTTATTATACTTGTCGAAAAAGAAAACAAACCGTCTTCCTTTATATTATATGATCCGCAAAGCTTTGACCATCTATAGCATTTTTATATAGCGTGTACATCAAACAGATGAAACCAGGGAAACAAACAACAACAAAAGAAGTGGCAGCTATTGATGCGATATATAAATTCGCAAGACCGATATAAATGACAATATAAAATGGATAAGAAATAAAAACATAATCATAACAGTGCATAAACAAAAACAATACTTTTGTTATGATGGGGCATATTATTGGAAGCCCACTAAATATAGTCAGTCACATTACATGTATATAAACAGAGAGAGAGAGACAAACAAAGAACAACATTCTTTCGTTCCTGTCTGGTTCTATTTGTATTTCAGGGTCAAATATGTTTTAAGGTTGTTATTTCGCAGCTTAAAAACTATGCGAAGTTATTTATTAATTTCTAGAATAAACTGAAAAGGAAAGTGTAAAAGTGCCTTCATCAGTTCAGAATAAAATAGAAAAAATATATATATTTATTACGCTGGAATTGCTATTCTAGTTTATGTACACATGTATGTGTGCACATGAACTTTTGGTTTTTCGTCAAACTAATCACCGTTGTTCACAATGTCTTTCATCCTTACGCAGCTAAAACAACTTTAATTATAATTTTGAATTAGTTGAGAAAGCATGACATTGGTCAAGACACATAACATAACCTAGACATATTGTTGTAATTTTTTTTTATTTTGATAAGATACATGTTGGCTTCGACTGTATAGCGCAGGGCTGATACGCACATGACCTTGATCAGTTGGTAAAAATGGCAGAAGAAACTTTTCACGTATTTTTGGGTTGCATGTTGAATCGTATTTACCGCGCACTGCATTCCCTTGTCAATAGGAATCAATTGCAAATTGTACTCGTCAACAAATTGATTATAATCTAATATCTTAGAGCATTTTGTGGAGGATTATGCTACACGAGACACGCTGTTATTAGATGAAAGAGAACTCAACCATATCTTAGGTGAGAGTTCTATTAAAGTACACGTCCCACCAAACATTTTCGCCCTTTCAGTCGTGGGGGTATTATAATGTGACATCCCATCCCACTACTAGTTGATAAAAAAATTAACCCAAAGGTTGGCGGTGGGTTATGATGAATAGCTGCCTTCCCTTACAATGCCAAATTACAAACAGCTAGATTTGGGATTTATACCCCTTTTTTAAATTTCATAATGGTCAAAAACAAACAAGAGAAAATCCTCAATAGCCGCGGTTCTTTTAGGCAGGACTAGAGTAAATTAAACTATGAGACAGTCCCCCACCCTGTTTTCTATTTGCTATATTTTTAGAGCGCCAGCAATACCAAACAAGATGTACACGTATACTAGATTCGATTTTATTTCTCTTTAGGAGCTATACCAACCTACTCTAATATTAAAACTATTTTAGGTAGAATTAGAATAAATTGATCTATGAGACCTTAGGCTTGACCAAATACACCAAACGAAAGGGTTTAACTCCTGAATCCAAAACTGTAATTAGATCTCAAAATGGTTAAGAGACGAAGCAGCTACGAGTTAAAAGTT
This sequence comes from Tachypleus tridentatus, assembly GCF_004210375.1. Lineage (NCBI taxonomy): Eukaryota > Metazoa > Arthropoda > Merostomata > Xiphosura > Limulidae > Tachypleus > Tachypleus tridentatus. The sequence continues at coordinate 101,433,833 of NC_134837.1, read as the reverse complement.
TGTACTTAAACAACTCAGAGCTGTTCTTTGAGCCGCTATGCCGCGGATAAAAATAATTGAAAAGTTAGAGCTATAGGCTTAACATTCCTTTATAATTCAACCAATATAGATGGGACTTTGCACAACTATAGCTTCGAAAGCCTTTACAAAGCAGATTTAGGATTCTTACCTAACTTAATACTTTACAGAGATCAAAGGTTAAAATGTGTCGCAGAACAAGAACTTTTGGTCTGCATATCTTATTTATTATGTATGACCAACCTGACCATACTTTGAATAAAGACAACACGATACAACCCTAACAGACGAGAAGACAGATACAAATTTTTTCTCCATTACGATTTTTAAATATGTCAAACTTATGGTCCTACGTATTAAACTTTCATAGTATAGGATGTTCCATTAAACCTTCTTCACAAAGAGTCTCTATTGTCTTCCACTATGAACTTTTATTTATATGCTCCAATTGCCTTTTGTTTTTTTGCTTCCTTACCTTGAATAACATTTTCTAATTTAACTTACTATTATCTGAGGATCTTATTGAATAAGGTGGACGAATGGATGATATTGGTTTTGCTAGCAAGTGGTGATCTTTCTAATTATTGTGTTGTTGTTTCTTAAATGTACACTAAGGGTTAGATCCAATTTATAGGAATAACATTTCAGATCTCTTGACTCTTTCGGAACTACTACTTCCTCAGTCGACTTGTTAGTCTGATGGATGTAACTACGTGCTGTTTCCTGTGACGTCAATCCTAGACCACACATTCTGGCATACTTTCACAGAACCAGTACATCACGTAAACGCCAGCATGTAAAATCGCGTTTAGATAAACCGAAGCTCTAAAAGTTCACTGGAACACGACAAATATGTGGCGGCTGTAGTTGGACTGCTGTGATTAAAGTTCTTTGTGTAACTTTTTCATAGAAAAAAAACAAAGAAACTGCTGAATTCGAGGTGTGGCTGAAACTTGTAAAGATGCATCATAAGACTTTTTAAATTTCATTTTCTTGTTTATTATCTTATCCATACTGCCAGGAGATGTGCCCAGTTTCATCTTAATGTCATTATGAGTCGGAGGGCTCTCTTCCGTAACCAAAGTGCAGACGACAGTATTGTTTCAGATTATATTGGGAAACATCAGCTTTCACTGTCCTAAAAACTCTTCAGCGCGAGCTTTTCACCTTCCATGGAGAAGATAGAAGAATGCTTTCTTTAACATATTTGGCTCTACATTATTTAACAATCTCTTAGTATAAATATCATTTAACAGAAGTCTCTATGACACATACATCATCACAAATATTCTTCATAGCGCTATTTGCACATCGAATGGTCAGGAGATTGTCACGAAGGAAAAAAAATAAAAGCTGTACAAATCTAGAAGCAAGTTTTGTTACATTTTTTTCAATATAGAAGTGTTGTGACTTCAATTCCTTACGTTAGGATTGATTACTGTTATAATAATCAATAATGTAAATCTTTAATTAATAGAAATTACATTTACATACACACATATACCGATGTTAAAAGCTAACGTAATAATCCTATTGTTTATAATTACAGATGGTTTTACCACGTGTTGAAAAATTACAATTTGTTTAATTACGAATAATTATAATAAAAAAAATTGTACTATTATCCTCACAGATAATTATCCTGTTTCACATAGGCGTCATATATATAGCAACAACAACAAAAGAAATTACGAACGAAAGTAATCGGTAGCCTGGAGCTCCAATATGTCCTGGGCAAGCGAAGAAAGGAGATAAAGGTACAAAGTCAGGCCCAACCTTGTAATCAAACCCGACAGGCTAGCCACTGACAGAGTAGAGGAAGACGACCAAGCGGTTACACTTCGTGCTTACTGCGAGACTTGGTAAATACTAGGTTTGTGAAGAACCACCTTGAACCTAAACCAAAATTTGATTAGTGAGGGTCAAAAGTAAGTTCCCCCATGATTATAGTCTTCCCTATCAGCGTTATTGGCAGCAACACGTGTGATAGTACAAGGTTACTATTACAAATAAAGAATACGTTACCATTATGTTGACTATAATCTGTGCTGCTCAGGCGTTGTTTCTTTAGTCATAACGTCCTTTCCTACATCGAAAAGAATTATCTGACGTCTAGTTTTTTGGGTGTTTTTTTCAGCTGTTCCTTACATTGTGGTAAATGATCTTAATGTTTCGTATGAATTTTTAAAGTGTCTTTTTCAGGTTTTTTTTTTTTTAACCGTGAGATGATTTCAAACTGTGGAAGCTCTGACTGTACAAGGGCACTGACATAGACAAGACTTATTTATCGTTCCATTAACGCTTACCTTTCTGTCGATCTATTGAAAACGTGTACGTGAAACATTGAAGCTGCATGGCGAAAACAAATAACTGTAAAAAATAAAACTTTAATGGCGGTACCTATCAGTATTGTTCATAAAATCGTGAAAGAGCCCTCCTTATAAACTATTATTAGCTTCACACAATGTTTCCATGTGCATTGTCTAATAATATATTACACATTATTACAACACAGAGAACCGCGAGACACGAATAAAGAAACATAAACCAGCTGTCGCGAACTGACGACAAACATCGTGCCAGCTTTCCGAGCGTAGATGGGCTCGTGCACGAAGAAAGTTGTCAATTTCCCTAGAAACCTGCTGAGACATCTATTTTAAACGGAACGCGAAAACGCGTTAACTCGGTTTGATCTTTTTACTAGCACTGTCCAAATGTTCAGACCCAGTCCTAACTTTAGCTCAAACGCTGTGAGAAAGTCACTTTATCTTCCGAGATCAGAACACGTACCAAACAGTTAACTTCTAGGGAAAAGGCAAATACCCTGAAGAATAAATACAGCTAGGATAATTATTCTGGGAGATAAAAATAACTGAAATAGTAACTTCAAAGGATACTAATTCTAAAATATAATCACAATCCAGAATTACATCCTGGAAAATAATTAAATTTATTCATCGAATTGATCTTAAAGGATGCATATACTTATTGTATTAATTCTGAAGGGTAAATAGAGTCGACTATGCTGATTCTGGCAGACAGTTATATTAACTTAAGATTGAAGTCATACTTAGTACACTGATTTCGAAGGATAAACATTTATACTCACTATATTGGACCTAAAGAGAAAATGGTTATGTTCACTCTATTAATCTCGAAGGACAGTCATTCTCACTACACTGGTCCTGAAAGATAGTTGTATTCACTATATTGGTGCTGAAGGGAAATAAGCACATTACACTGATCCTGAGTGATGAATAATTGTGTTCATTAAATTTATCCCCCAGAAAAAGTTAACTCATTTACACTTATTGTTTAACACTGAAAGGAACATTGAAGTTCAAGAAAAATATAAGAAGTTTCATGCACTGCCCCTCAAAAATAAGCCCCAAGCGTAAACAAATGAAACAATATATCCAAATAAAATTAAAATAGCATAAACAAATTTTGGACACATAAATGATACAGTTTGTTTTTTTGAATTTCGCGCAAAGTTACTCAAGGGCTATCTGCGCTTGTCGTCCCTAATTTTGCAGTATAAGGCTAGAGGGCAGGCAGGTAGTCATCACCACCCACCACCACTCTTGGACTATTCTTTTACCAACGAATAGTGGGATTCACCGTCACATTATAACGTCCCCACGGCTGAAACGGCGAGCACGTTTGGTGCGACGGGGATTCGAACCCGCAACCCTCGGTTTACGAGTCAAACTCCTTAACCCACCTGGCCATGCCGGGCCTAACTGATACAGGAAAAAACACTGAAACAATTTCATTTGTCAGAAACAACATAAAAATATATTCAATCTTATGCACAGGCGTAGAAAACACTTAGTGAAAAAATCACACAGCAGCCCCTCCCCCCAGAGTCACAAAAACTTATAATTCGTATTTACCGAAAATAAAACTCTCAGTGTTCCAAGAAAATGCTACATTATTTCTTTAAAGAATATGTATTCTGTGAACATAAAACATATTACTACTTATTTAAAGTCCTAACAATAATTTTAGTTTGTGTTATTTTGAAGATTTTCGCCTAAAAATATGACTTTCACAGCATTATATAGACTGCGAAATAAGATGACAAAATATTAAAGAAGTATATTTTTCTGATTAATCAAATTAGTGCAACAGCACGTTATAAAAGTATATTACAATTAGTATAATAGCAATATTATAGACCCCAACCTGAGTGGCACAGTGGTATGTCTGGTTTCGACAGTCGTGGTGGGCAGAGCATGTGACCCTTTGTTTAGCTTTGTTCTTCACTGAAAGAAATGAAATTAATAGCACGGCAACAAACTCTAGCTTTTTCAGTGGACAGATGAAAAGACATGTACTATAAACCGAGAAACTGATTATTTACTTAACACGTGTTTTTCTTTAAGTTTGAAGCATATCTTTCGTGCATCAATCAATACAACATTCAGTGGTGCAGCACACTGTCAAATAAAAACTGACTTGTTTGATAAATCAGTAAACTTCAGTTTAATAGATATAGGCAATCGTGAACCGTGTTTGTCGTCGCTCTATATATCAAGAAACATCATCATACACTGGAAGCCCGTTGGATGTTACAACAAATACATTATCAAACGTCGTCAAAACACTTTTGAAAAGCTGGAAGTCGTTTGTTTTCAAAAAGTCATTTCGCTTTAATTTCTAGTACAAAACAGCTCTTATCAAAACTTGTATAGGATCAGTAAAAATTACATTTACATTAGGTCTAGTCGCTTCTGGTCAATTAACTGCTACTGTTGTTTTCTAAATCCAGCTTCACACTCTATATGATCTAATTAAACGCATTGCTTGAAATATACTAAAACCGTATATTTTACGACAGTTAATTTGTCTCAAGTGAACGATATTTTCATTCTGCATGACACCTTATTTAACACGTGGGTTAAATTGCCAGGTCAAAAACCCAAAGGTACAGAAACAGTTATTCTTAATACAGAACTGTTGATCAGAGGCAAGGCAATTCACCAGCAGCATCAACCGCCTACTTGTTACTTTTAACTGAAAAGTGCGGTAAATTATCACAGTTATAAAGCCTTCCAATGCTGCTCGAACCACGGACCTTGCGACCCACAGCCATCTTAAGTTGAATATTAAACCATTTTCAGCTCGAAATTTCTTCTACTGCCAAACATAAATACTTATAAAAAGACAAACTAAATCGAAACTGGTGTACTGGATGAACCCAATAAAAAACTATCTCTAGAATGTTCTCAACCAGAACTATTTCCAAGTTCACTTCTAAATGAGATTTTTATGCGAAAGGGCGGCATGCGCGATGTCCACTTCCATGAAAGAAAAGTTTTTCTGGAGAAGCATTATAAATGATGCTAGTAATAAAATCAACTTTATTTTTGTTATTTGTTTGAATTTCGTACAAAGCTGCACGAGGGCTATCCACGCAAGACGTCTCTAATTTAGCAGTATAAGACAAGAGGAAAGTCATGGCCAGGTGGTTAGAACGCTCGACTCACAGTCTGAGGAACGCGGGTTCGAATCCTCGTCATACCAAACATACTCGCCCTTTCAGTTGGGGAAGCGTTATAATGTTACGGCGAATCCCATTATTTCTTGGCAAAAGAGTAGCTCAAAAGTTGCCAGTGGATGGTACTGACTAGCTGCCTTCCCTCTAATCTTACATTGCTAAATTAGAAACGGCTAGCGCAGATAGCCTTCCTGTAGCTCTCCCCGAATTAAAAAAAACAAACAATTGAAGATTCATTTGTTACCATAAAAATTCAAGATTCATTGTTCGGTATTTGACACGGTCGATATCCCCATCACTAATGCTTTATTTTACTGTTTTTCAATGGCTCACTCAATTATAATTATAGAGCTCTTCAATTATCTTTTTACTTGTGAAACAGTAATTTGATGTCGTTATCTTTGACAGCCACAACGGCTTTCTTTATATATTCACAAACTGTATTCTGCCTCTTATTACCTTTTTTTTTTTTCACTTTTCACACATCTCTGTCCAAGTTTAAAACCTATCATTTCTGTATTATTTAGCTCAGTTGTTGTCAGCTCTTCATTAAGTGTTCAATTTCTCTCTCTTGCAGCCATTTATTAATTTCTCTGAGATACAAAACTTTATTCTAAGTTATACAAACGACATATATAATGTTTAATAATGAAGATGAAGAAGGTTGACAAAAACATACATTATATTTACAAGTTTGAACGTTCAGGATTTCGCTGATGAGGGAACAAGTTATTCCGAAACGTTAAAACTTGTAAATACAATGTGTTTTGTCAACTGTCTTCATCTTCGTTAATATACAATGTTTGTTTTATCACGGGAACTAACAACAACTAAAGAAGATCACATTATGTTTCATTATTAATTTCAATTCTCCAGTGAGAAAAAAATGCGAGCTACAAATTTGTTTGAAAGATCATGTCAACATTTTCTTTGCTCTCACAAAGACAATCGATTAGTAATATTAACTGATTAAAATCTACTTTACGTTCATTTTTTCTGCAGGGACCAGTTTCTAATTTATATTACGTGTCTATATTAAGACGTAATTTTCCTAAATTAATGTATGTTTCACTGAGATAAATTACACTGAAGAGAAAAACGCACTGTTGTTAGTAAATAGCCAAATTTTCTTTAAAGATTGGTTTGGTTTCTTTTCAAGCAAAGCTACTCGAGGGCTATCTGCGATAGCCGTTCCTAAGTTAGTAGTGTAAGACTAGAGGAAAGACAGCTAGTCATCACCACCCACCGCCAACTCTCGGTCTACTCTTTTTTTTATCAACAAATAGCGAGATTGACCGCACGTTATAACGTCCCCACGGCTGAAAGGGCGAGCATGTTTGGTGTGACGGGGATTCGAACACGCGACCTTCGGATTACGAGTCGAGAGCCTTATACAATACCTGGTCATGCCGAGCCATCACAAGTAGGAAGAAGAGATGTAGGTAAAGTAATATTCCTACAGAGCGAAGAAATTATATTTTCGTCGAATTAATTATATTTGTATACAAGTGATATCCTATGAAAAGATCGATAATAACCTTCTTTAAGGAATGATCCCTCTCTCGAAATGTTTAAATATTTTTATAGCAGTTTAACACTGGATTTAATTAGAAAGGTACTAAAACCTGGTGATTAGGATTATTAACCTCTAAGCCATATATTACTGTTTTTAATGCTCTTGAAAACCGTAAACAGACAGTTGTTCATACAATACATAATAATAATATTTACCACAATCAACAGGGAGAGGAGACAAACTTGGAGGTTTTGTTAATTATTATAATACTAGTTATTTATGACTCTGAAATATCATATAAATGTAATAGCCTGTAAAACGTTAACATCAACAGAAACAATGTTGGCCTTATTCTTATATTCAGTTGCACTTGACCTTACCAATAATCCTGTTTCCTTTAAACAATCTGCTTCAAGAAGTCCTAATAGGGATAATTGACTTGTACTTTACATGTATATACACGTTTTTACGCCATTCATTGTGTTCTTGTATATTTTTTATATTATAAACTAAAATCTATTAAAAAAAAAACATTAGAAAAGCGTAGATTTCTGGTATGAGCTATGAATTCGGACAATACGTTTCACTATATAGTAACACAAATTGAAAAGGTAGCGCTAATATTCAGTTAATCTAAAAAACTTTACGTTCCAATAGATAGAAATTGGCTCAAATTACAGTAATTTATTTGTTACGATATGATATTATGAACGATGTTAATCAAACGTTTCCAAACAATAAAAAAACTAATGTACCTTAAAGAAATCTTGGACCAAATTTCGGTGCACCACGAAAAATATTTTCTTCATTTTTCAGAAAATAACAATACAACTTACACTAGTTTATGTTAAGTTTGTCCAATATGAGATTAAATTAACGTCAATTGGTTTTAAGTCAAAACATTTTCATAACTTTCAAATTCAGTTCAAATACAAGAACAATAAACATTTCTTACGGTTCTTAGTTTATTACAATTTTTTTTAAGATTAGTAAAACAGCATTTTAGTTTAAAGAGATACAATTTAGAATCTGAATAGTGTTTTCATAGTGTTAAATAACTCACAATTATACAGTAAAACGCATTTCGGCCAAGCCAAAATTTTGATAAATACAAAAAAAGGAAACTGTGGAAAAAGAGTTAGCTGTCTCGTATTCTTCAAAAATGGGAAATTAATGGGTTTATAGATTTGTTTTATCCTACAATGCAAAAAAGGGTTTAAATAAAAAGCTAAAAACTACGCCTGATTGGTCTTTACTTTACGCCTCAGCAATCATGTCATAAATCAAAAACTCTTCTTCCCAAACTCTACTCGAATTTCTTCCTTAAAGTCATTTTTTAAACCCTCACGAGTCAAACTTTCTTTTGCAGAATACAAAACGAATTCCACGGATTATTTTTGTTCAGACATATGGCAGTGGTTAAGTACTTAGATTTGAAGAATGTGACAGATTTCGATTCTTGTGAGGAAGTTTGAAAAACATGGAGCTTTGCAGTTAATCTCAGACAATGGAAAGAGTGTAGTATACTCCAAGAAACGAAAGGTACTTTCTCATAGCAAGCAATATTTGGATGTTAAACATTTTCAAGAAGCCACTTCATATCAATCAACGTCTGTAAACTTTTAACATATTTTTGTCATAAAACCATGAAACTATCATAACGACCGAGTACAGTTCCAGTAGCAAATCTGTCACAGATAAAGACATTGACAAATCGGCCTTGGTAAAAGTGTACCTACACCACAGACATTAATATCCAACATCTCAGAAAAAACAACAACAGTAAAAAGAGCATGTCAGACAACTCAAATGTGATGGATTGTTTGAGCCCATTAAACACCCATAACACTGAACATCACTCTCGCTATTTTTAAACCGTTTTTTTTTAACAAAACACAAAAATAATATGACAAGAAAACAATCCCTCAGAAGTATAAAGTTCTTCACACAGCCAGTGTATTGGTAGCCACATTCCGAATTCCTCTATCAAAGTTTTTTTAAGAAACAAAAAGAAAGTTATTTGTCCTATGGCTTATCGAATTTTCTTTTTTTGCAAATATTCAGTCGATCTTGCACCTAACAGTACTTTGCCTTGATGTAAAACTTTTCAGACAGTTTTAAAGTGATATTTATTGCCTAACTCAAAAATATTAATGTCTAATCAACGCTTTCTGAACAACTTGATAAGTTTGCAATCGTTTAATATATACAACATTTAACAGCTAAAAATATTTGATACATTACAACGAAATTTTGTTGAATAAACAATGTGTTAACTGTGGAACTTTGTATTCGAGACATAACTGTTATCTTATGCGACACCTGCGTTATACGACCAGGTCTTAAGCACAGCTATTGTTAATTTTGAACTACTGACCAAGGGAAGGGTAATAATTAACTTTACCTCGCCTTCGATGTGGCTGCTCTTAACCAAATAACAGGATTCGATGTCACGTTTATGATTTGCCAAAGCGTGTTTTGCGGGAACATCGCAGCTTGAACATAAAAATCTTCTCATTCACAACTGCAACACTCTGCCTACCCAAGAAGTGTTACTCTTTACTGTTAGCAGATGGTTAAAGAAAGTCACGTTCGCCGTAAAAGATTGATTTGTTCTGAATTTTGCGCCAAGCTTCTCGAGGGCTATCTGCGCTAGCCGTCCCTAATTTAGCAGTATAAGACAGAAGGGAAGGCAGCTAGTCATCACCAACCACCGCCAACACTTGAGTTACTCTTGTACCACCGAATAGTGGGATTGACCGTCACATTATAACGTCAGTACAGCTGAAAGGGTTAGCATGTCTGGTGTGACGGGGATTCGAACTAGTGACTCGGATAACTAGCCGAGTGCCTTAACCACCTGGCCATGCCGGGCCTCGCCGTAAAGGAATCGTATACAACTGAATTAATGATTTAAAAAAAGGAAGAAAGAAATCTATATAATGAAATAAAAATTGTGTTTAAGTATTTTAATCGTCAAAACATCTCTTGCGGTCGTTGGTTGGTCGGTGTTAGGATATAGAGAGCAACACATGTACATCAGCTGATAAAGATGCCATTTATAATATAAGTGAAACCTGGCAAGACAGTAAAAGCTGTTCATAGGATTACATGGCTTTGGTATTAACCTAAAGCAAATTTCAAACGGCAAAAGTGTAAAATAACTTTTCATACATATTGATGATTTATTTCACCCTTAAGCAATTTGCTGAAGTTAGAGCATTTTCATCACTCTTTTAAATATCTATTCCTCAATAGAAGAAGGAACAAACTCACAATGAACTGCCTAAAGCCAATAGTGATTAGAGTTTTTTGCGAGTTAGTTTCATATTAATTTGATTTTCTAAATAAATTGACTGTGTACCTCTGGCGGTAAACTTGGATAATTTGTAAAATCTAAATGTTATAAAAGAGGTCGATTTTAATTGGATAGAAGCTTGCATTACTCCTATATGAAGTAGATAATTTATAGTACATTTTGTAAGCAGAAAGACAAAAAAAATATTTTAACCATTATAGCGACAGACTTGACAACTAATCAAATGTGCTATATTGATGGTGAAGACAGATATACATTATTTTAACACGTTGGTATTTTCTACAGACAAACGACTAAGCCATATATAACAACCTTAAGCCGCTGGCTATAATACATCATAAAATAAGTGATTAAGTGTGAAATTCACACGTATATTCGCTCAGTTTTATTCCATAAGCATGTTTTGAAATATAATATAACAAGCTATTCTAACAATTGTTGGTGAGAACTAAAAATGGCATAAACGCTTCTATAGAACAATTCCATACTCATGAGACCATTCTATATCCTATGTCATTTCCTACCCTGTTATTAAATTATTGTGTAGGAAAATAAGTCTGTACCCTCTGTGTATGTTAACAGAATTATCAGAGGTTGATGCTTAATCCTAGCACTACAACAGCCAAGTATTAAAGTATAAGACACAAGGTAATTTACTGGATAAACAACAACCAATAAATTAAATTTCCCATGAAGGTATGTGAAATTATAAAACGAAAGGCTTACACTAATGACGCAAAACAAGTAATATTACACTGTATATCACCTAGTTGCTATGAAATTTCGTACTCTGTTAAATGCAGAGTTACTACTGTGAAACAATGATACAGCTGTTCTGATGGTGATATTTTGTTTTGTCTTTCTTTCTTCTGGCATGTCTTTCTTTATTTACAAGAAAAAATCGAAATATACGTTTTTCAATTTGTACAGCTGACTTCTAGAAAATTCGACCAATAAAAGTGGTTAGTTTTCGTGCGTAACGATAAATATAAGAAGGAAATGACAGCCCCCGACCTCTGGTAAACACATCCGGGCTGATGGATGCGTTTCCATCTCGAACAGAACTCGACACGAAACATCCTTAACTTGCAACATACATGAAGAAAATGATGCTTCCTCGGAGTAGCCGCTCCCTATCCTATCGTCATCCTCAGATTCGCTCAGCTTGTGGTATCTATATTGTCTTCAATGGACCTCTCAATCTTCACGATTGTCTCTGATCTTAAGGACTCAAAGGAGCCTCTGGAAAGACATTAATAAAAAACGCCGTGCGTTATAAAACAAGATGCACATATACGTCACAACCTCAGTCACACAGAGCTCCCGTTTAAACAGATGACGCTAGGCATTTGAGATCCTATTTCACAAATACAGTAAATGTAACTATAGAAATGGCAAAGTATTAAATTCAATTGTAAAGTTACTCGACTTACAACATACTGTATACCTAGCACAGAGAGGGCAGTTACTGAGCAGCACATACCACCACAAGAACTTTGTCCAGATCTTTAGGGGCGATGGTGTGGCCATAGTGGTTGATCTGCTTCGACAGTGAATCAGATGGTTCATGGGTGGCAATTCGAAACATGTTCCACATGGGACCATAGATGTGTTATATAAATCGACAATTAATTCTCGTTTTGGATTTGGTTTGAATTTTGCTCAAAGCTACACGAGAGCTATCTGCGCTAGCCGTCCCTAATTTAGCAGTGTGAGACGAGAGGGAAGACAGCCAGTCATCACCATCTACCGCCAACTCTTGGGCTACTCTTTTACATTACAAACAAATAGGGGGATTGACCATCACATTATAATGCCCCCACGGCTGACAGAGCAAGCATGTTTGGTGGGAATGGGATACAAACACGCGATCATCACATTACTTGTCGAGTGCCTTAGCCACCTGGCTATGCCAGGTCAAACAAGAATTGTTCAAGATTTGATAGTGGGTGATGTTTATTAACTGCCTTTTTTCTAGTCTACCAGTTAAAAGTAGTTATGGCTAAAGGGTAGATAATCATTTGTGAATGTATGCATGAAATTTCAGAAAGGAAACAACTCTATAAATATAATAAATTGATTTATTGGCAGATTTATATACCACGTACAATTAAATGTGCAGAGAATATTTTGTGTCATTACGTGAGGAGCTTTGGACACTCGGTCCGTAGCCTGGCCCATTGTTCCTGTGAAAATGTGCCATATGCAAAATTTCATTTTTAACGTTTGTAAGATATTCCCTGAAAAAGTAGAATTTAATTTTAAACTTCACAGCCACACAAACAAACGGTCAATGGTTATAAGGCGAACACGTGAAATCATTAGAATCATTGAAGGTCGCAGAAATTAGATTTCATTACATTTATCACAAAAATATATTAATTTCACTTCATCAAACCTAACAAAAAACAAGCACATATTGTCTGCCTTTTATCAGACGTTCTGAAATAAAACTTCATAAATAAAATGTCCCAGTTTTTATATAAATGACGAAAACACACAGGCTAAGTGACAATTTTAATATTGTGATCAACTTTATAGTGGAGACGTTTTTTTAATCAATTAAAACTGCGACAATAATGTATATCGTAAATAGCCTGAAAATGATCCGCTCCTATGGATTGAAATTTCACAGTTTTAACTCTTTGAAATAAAAATGTCCACTGTAAAGTTTGTCACATTATTAAATTTAACAAGCAAGCAGTGGGATAGATTTTCATATCTTAGCAGCTTGTCTAGTATCACATGCAGGAGAAACAAGAATAGAAATCTCAACATTTCCAAAACATTGTTCAACTTTATCCATGCAGAGTTAAAAATTTATAAAAAGAAATATATGGCCATAGTTAACAGCACACAAACAACTTTATTTAACATGTTATTCGGTTTCAATTCTACTTTTTACCAATATTTTTCCACAGTTGTCCAACCGAATTGCACGACCCTCCTACAGTTTAGCTACTGCACATTTCCCTGTTCCGCAAACATTTGTTTTTCCACATTAAAACATCTGCAAGTGATTATTTAATCCCTAGGGAAATAAAGTTTAAGAGTGAGAAATGTTTGTAGAATGCGCTCGTGAAACGACAAGCCCTGTTTGCATTTCGGTTTTCTCTAGTCTCTTTATCCATCCTTTACCAAATATAAAAAAAAAAGAAGAGACAAAAACAACTTAATCCGGTTCCTTTACCTTAGTACTTCAACTAAACATAAAAACTGCATCATATGCAAAACTACATCGTAGCTCAACGTGGAAACTGTTTTAATAGGAAGCCATTATCGAAACAATGTCGTAAGCCGCTTCAAACGCTTCTTATTCAGAGAACGGTTGACATGTTTCGAAACACTTGATAAACTCTTAGACGTTGCTTTCATTATTCAAAGTATGACATGTTGATTTCCAACTATTAATTTTGATAAAATGTTCGATCGCGACGCGTTATACAGATGTTTTAATTCTCTAGGGGGGGGACCAACAAAATACAAAAATCCTCTTTATGTAAAATGATATGAAATGTCTCTAAAACACTCTTGATAAATCGGCTTGTAGAGAATAAAAGGAAAACACTTTCGTATTCATGAATCGAATCGTCACTACGTAAAAACCTATGAATAAGCGTGCGTGTGAACCATAGGTAAGTACACAAGAATATAAAATTTTTAAGCATAGCAAGGCTTACAAAATCATCCTGTGAAACGTAAACACTAGTTGATCGGATATTTAAAAACAAATACATACATACTATGAACCGTGGTGTCTGTCCGTCTCCCGTTTACGGCAGCCGCTTTCTGCACTTCGTTTGAAAAGCTGTGCACGCAGGCAAAACTTATGAAATGACGAGAGAATAGGTATGAATTATGTTGATGCCAAATGTTATATCACGAACAGGATAATCTAATATATTATGAACAGGATAATCTATACTAAGTTGTTAGGAATTAACCACACTGTCATTCAAATTTAAAATTGTGATGAAACTTAAATAATACAAATGTATATTTATCGTATGCTATTGTAGAGCGGCTCTTGGCACTGGTGAAATTCTCAGCAATTACTTTTCGCGGTGTGAAACAAACGTAGCTCAAAGCTTTGACTTTGAGTGGAATCAACAGTGCAACACAATTAACTTGTTTAAAGTTCGTGAAGTAGTTTGGATTAATACGCTCATTTCAGCTTTTTTAACTCCTCCCTTCACTGGGGACGAGTACTTCTTATAGATTAATATAAACTTTTCTCGACAGTGGAGACGGGTACTCTTGCCTCTATAAAATAACGATCGGCTTCTGAACATCCAGATAAGTAATTTTGCCCGGATTTGAAAACTAATAATTGTACTACAGGTTTTGTTTGGATTACAAGTATGTTCTTGTTTCTTTGCTGGACGTTTCATGCATCTCAAGTCATAGTTCGACAACTTTACTAACTTTATTGGCCAACTGTCTTATACTGGACATTTATCTCCCTAGTTCTCTCAAGATGCGTAGCGATTAAGCAGCAGGGTGAAAATCACCACCCAAACAGCTGGCGAAATAAGCAGACTAACAGTTGTTAATCCTGACAACAACAACAAAAACACCTCTATTTCCTCGTGTGCACGTGCTGTGCTTGCTTGTTTTGTCACGCAGTCGGAAAGTTCGGGAAACCGATGATCCAATCCATGTTTCTTGACACTTTCCAACTGTGTTCTGTTATCACTGTTTGCTTATAGATTTTCCAAGTCGCTTCTTCGTCGAGAACCAATGTTTATTTTTTTAGACGTCTGTTCTACTCAAGATTCAACCAAATGACTGGAGTTTCATGCGCTGCTTACTCGTTCGAGTTTTTAAATATTAATTTCAACTATATTTAATCGTAGTATAAATTAATGATTTTATTCTGATTTATATACTCAATATGAACATAGCTAAAAATCTTCAACATAAAAAACATCATTAAACAAGTCAGTCGGCTTTAATTTAAAGGGTTGATAAAAAGACGGTTCGTTTTTAAATATTGTTGTGGTTCGTGTTTTTTTAATCAATCCTATTATATTTTTTTTTCTATGATAGTGAACTTATTTGTAAATGAAAATTACTATTGTCATTGAATGACCATGATGATCATCTACATCAATTAACTTACATTCTGATTATGTCTCAACACATAACTACAGGAAAAAAAATTTTTACACAAAGGGCACTCTCAGGATGATCTGGCACGGCCCAATTGTTAGGGTATTCGATTCTCAATTTGCGGGTCACTAGTTCTAATCCACGTTACTAAACACGTTCGCCCTTTCAGCCGTAGGAAGAGTTATAATGTGACGATTAATCCCACCATTTGTTGGTAAAAAGAGTAGCCCAATAGTTGGCAGTGGGCAGTATTGACTAGTTGTCTTGCCTTCCCTCTATCACTGCTAAATTAAAGATGGTTAGTCTTTATATAGGTAAGTTTGCGTTTGCGCGAAATTCAAAACATAAACAAAGATGCAGACAAGCGCAAAAATAACCATCGAAAAACAACAACAACAAAGAAGAAACGTGAACATTGCGTTTTCTTCCAAAATTTTCGATAGAACCAAAAAATTTCGATCAAATAATGCATTTCTATTAAAAACAACTTTCGTTTATATACAAATTCAAAACTAACGAGCTCTAATACGTTAAAAAATAAGTCTATATTTTATTATACTTTTGTTCAATGCAGCATGCTTACAGCTCGAGTTTTGTACAAGGTTATTTGAATAATGGAAGGTAAATACAGTATACATGAAAGACACCTGACGGGTAAGAGATTTAACCGCAAGTTTTTAAAGAAAATAACAGAAAGCTAATAATTTGTTATTCTTATTTTTAGAAAATTAGTTTATTTTCATTGTTATTATTTTTTAAACGGCAATCAGAAGGAATAATTTTCCAAAGCACAACTAGACTGTAATAGATTTGACTTGTACAGGTTCTAAAATTGCAGATTTACAAAGGTTAGTTTCCACTGAAAATCAAAAACTCATGGGATTTATAATAAGTGGCACGACTGACGTGGAGACTATTCACTATGATGCACAATGAAACTCTTGCTTTTATGAGTAATTAACAACAAGGTATAATTGAAAACATTTCAATTACCAGTAGTGACATTATAAAGAAATAAATAACGAGGTAAACATTAGTAAAATCATGTAGAATTTTCGTAACTATATTAATTTCATACTTATATCCAAGAACACTTACAATAACATTAACACTTACTGTGTTCATTGTATCGAATTCTAGTTACTTATTTCGAGGGATACTTGTTTATATTCTTGTTTCATATATGATAACAAATTGTATCATGTTCTCCTATATTAAGTTTAAAATAAGAGCGACTGTTTGCTGCTGGCGACCGTCTCACTGAAAACACTAACTCCAATTTTGAGTGTGTAGGGAGGTTGACGAAAACAGAATTATTTACTTTTTACTTTGTTTGGAGGGAAAATGTAGTAACGAAATGGCTAGAAGACGTAACGAAAAGCAATGGAAAGAAAGTAACACAAGACCCAGTGATGATGAGTGGACCCAGAACTGGAAGGTGAAGTAACAGATACTGTAACACTGTTAAAGGTTGTCTTCATGAAAATTTTCACTTCTATTATAAAAAATAAAAGTTTAAACCTTTTGTACTAAAACGATGATGGTGAATTTCATAAGCCAACAACAAACAAACTGAAATGTGAATAAAAATATTGTATTAAACTTACAGCTCTCTAATTTCATTTGCTCTCCATAGAATATTCTAAATAAATACCAACAGAATTATAAATAAAGATATAGAAGCGTTAAACATTTAATTTAGAACCAAAAGCATACCATTTTCTTTAATATATTATTCCTAAACAACCAGCAACTTTCCACAATTCTTTAATTTAAATACATTAAAAATGCTGAAATACGAACTTGACTCAATAAAAGTAACTTACAACAAACAGATTTTTATTACCAGCTTTTACAATTTTCAGAGATGACTGAAGGGCTGAAACAATATTTGATAAAGAGGGCAAATAACTTCCAAAAGAAGATTTTTTTTTAGTGTAAGTTCCAGCCTACACATTTTTCGTAGGTCTAAGACACGTAGGTTACAAATTTGTTTTTAAATAACAGTTGTTGGAAAAAATACAAGATTATATGCGATATTACATCAAAAATAAAATTGTCGGTTGAAACGTGCTATAGAATTGTTTAACAAAAACTTCCCTAATGAAAACAGTAAATTCAGTGTAAGTTATTATAAACTATTAAACAACTGTTTGATGTATATTAAAGCTTAAGCAAACGCTGTATTGCTCAGAATATTGGACTTCTATTGGCTGTAAGCAAGAACATGTAGAACAAATTTTCACCATTCAAGAAGAGTGTATAAAAGTTACGATTTAAAAGCCGAGAGCCAAATCCTCATGTCGTTAGCATTGAAAATGGCGAGCATGGTTTATTTAAAGTACTTCTATATACTTTACTTATTCGAAGAAACTGTGTGGGGTTTAAAAATACACCCTTATAAGCAAATAATTTGTGAAAGATAAGCGTGATTTTTTACTTGTTTTAAATATTTTTTGTACTAGTAATTGACTGGAAGCGTTAGCAACAAAGTTAAGATTTACATGCAAAAAGCTGTCGGTCCCGGCATGGCGAAGTGGTTAAAGCGCTCAACTCGTAATCTGAGGGTCGCGGGTTCGAATACCCGTTGCACCAAATATGATCTCCCTTTCAGCCGTGAGAGCGTTATATAATGTGTCGGCTAATCCCACTATTCGTTGGTAAAAGAGTAGCCCAAGAGTTAGCAGGGGGCAGTAATGATTAGCTGCCTTTCCTCTAGTCTTACACTGCTAAATTAAGGACGGTTAGCGCAGATAGCCCTTGTGTAGCTTTGCACGAAATTCAAAACAAGCTCTTACAAAGCTGTTGAAGCAATAAAAACCAACAGCCCTAATAGTAATGATAAAAATCACGTAAAATGTATTTTCCTTCTTAATTTGTCCATTTCGGATTTCTCTTCATAGGTGTGTAAAATGCTTAGCGTTTGAGATTAATACTCCCACAAGCCACATGCCCAAAGATGTAGTTGAATATCAGAACTCGTAAGTTGCATTGGACGACAAAAGACAATTTTTTACTTTTTCCGAAATGCTTTTTATGGATGCAGATAACACCTTAAAAATTGCGGCGTAAATGCAGAAAACTATTTTGAAACAACTCTGATTTCGAAACTGAAATGGACAACTTAAGAGGGACGTACAAAATAATCAGCAGTTTACGTGATGTTTACCACAAATATTAGCATATCCATTAGCATTTGTAATATACATTGCACAAACTCAGAATTTATAAACACTGTGCACTAGTCATTTTACTCGTAGCAAGCATATGCACCTATCGGTTCTTATCAGTAATCACTCTCTAGTTCGTGCTAGTTGGATTATAGAGAGGTGATGGTCGTTAAAATACTTGATAATTCAAATAATTCAAACAGGTGAGCGGATGTGTGCGGTTATTATACATAACAGTAGCCGACATGAAAACTAGAGAAGGAGGAAGAGGTCTTGTGCACCTGACCCTCCTGGGTATTTAAAAATTCAACATACCCAAATACCCATAAAGAAGAAATGTTTATATGCTGTTAGTATATCTGTACATTCCAAAGATAATCAAGAACAAGTTCCCAATGTACATTAAATTTGGTTTCGAAATGTAGTTCATAATTTAAATTTTTATATTATGTATTTTTACCTGTTAATCTCTTTGGATACGTTAAAAACTTTAAATATTACACATATGTACTTATCACGTAAAGCGTTCGAGCTATACATGTTTTCGGTTTATAAAGTGGATAGAAATAATGCTAATGGATATGTCTAATATTTTTTGGTAAACATCACGTAAACTGCTGATTATTTTGCACATCCCTGTTAAGTTGTCCATTCGAGTTTCGAAATCAGAGTCGTTTAAAAATAGCTTTCCGCACTTAAACCGAAATTTTTAAAGTGTTATCTGCATACACAAAAAGCGTTTCGGAAAAGAATCTCTCTTGTCGTCCATGCAAATTACGGGTTCTGATATTTATTCCATCTTTAGGACTTGTGGAAGATGAAAGATAGATCTCAAATGCTAAGCATTTTACAGCCCTATGAAATGAAATCTGAAATGAGCAAACTTCAATTTATCTAAGGAGTTGAAAAACGTGTTACACAACTCAGTGTAAACAGTGATAACAATAGCTTTAACATCGTTACAGATGTTACAGGCACCATTATTGAGCACTAATGAGTGTATTTAAATTTCAATTAAATAACGTTTGTATCTGATTAAGATGTTCAACATCGCATTAGGATATCGTGATAACATTAAACACACATACATCTCACGTGTTTCTAATGAGAGTTTGGTTGGCCAATTCTTGTGAGACACAGGAGAATGTTAGCAGGTTATTAAACTCCAATCTAACAACTTTGGCATGAATATGTCTTTACTATAGGAAAGGATTAGCTATAACTGCAGTACTCTAAGCTGTAAAATAATAGAATACAACCAGTAGATAAACAGACAGATGGACAACCAAATAAATGATTGGAAGAATGGACAGACAAGTAATCTTTTATTAAACCTTTAACCCACTATTTGAAGAAGGATGGCTAAAAATTGAAACATCATTTTAATCATACACCAACCTACCTATATTACACTATTGATCTATTTTACATTTACTTGAAAAGCAAAAGTCTTTCTGCATTAGGGTTCACTTCATTCAACATCAGCTGATACAGATAAGATTGAAATTGTTAGAGTCTGGTTTTTTCTAATTTCGCGCAAAGCTACTCGAGGGCTATCTGCTCTAGCCGTCCCTAATTTAGCAGTGTAAGACAAGAGGAAAGACAGCTAGTCATCATCACCCACCGCCAGCTCTTGAGCTACTCTTTTACCATCGAATAGTGGAACTGACCGTCGCATTATAACGCCTCCATGGCTGAAAGGGCGAACATGTTTGGTGTAACGGGGATTCAAATCAGCGACCCTCAGATAACAAGTCGAGTGCCTTAACCACCTGGCCATGAAAAGCCCGCATTGTTAGGGTTTTTAGCATTTATACAAATCAGATCCTAGTATAAGTGCTAAACATGTTCCACATGTGCACCTTGTTGAACTATAATACCAACGAGAAGAGTTCATTTTTTTTCACATTTCACCTTGATCTTATGCTCCTGCGTAATACCAGCTACGTCTAAATAATTTGTGTTAATAACAATCGGTATGGCTCAAGCTCAAAGTTGCACTTTATGTTTCTTTATTGTTTCTACTATTTGACTCATAAAGATAAAATCAAAGCCAAAAAAATGCTTCAGCAAACGACTAGGTAAAGTCTTGCAGACATTTAGATAAACTATTTCTTCAGGCTGTGGCAAGTATGTTAGTATTATTGATCAGAATCAGCGAGGTTAACGATATATCTCTCGGCTGAATGCAGCATAATGATGTCGGAGCAAAAATGACATTCCCCCCCCCCCAAAGAAAAGAAAAATTGAGCCTACCAAATTGCTTAGTAAAGTTATTTTTACTAAATAAAAAAGATAAAAGACGTTAACTGAGCGTAAGAAACTAGCCATTTAGTTATCTGTATATAAGCTGTATATTCGGATAACAGTAAAACCGCCTTGGTTAACATATCTTTTCAGTGCTTCTTTCTGTGTACATGTAAGTAAAAGAAAAAGGTTTTGGACTCGAGTCTCAACAACTGGCATTTTGATTGTGCTTATGATAACCAAACGTAAATATTAAAAAAAAAAACATTTCGCCCATCCGTATTATATCTAGCCATCTTTACGTATGTCATACGTAAGTAAAGCACGTTTACTAATACTGTTTTTTAGTCTCTCCCTAAGCCTGCTACATCAGAATACAATCGTATATTCTAATACGTTTCCCAATTTTCTTGAGAGTAGGAACATCGTTGAATACAGTCATAAATAAACAACAAAAATTGTGAATGCGTATATTTAACCTTTTATATTAGTAACAGTAAGTCCATTTCCTTAACTAATGGTCTGCTTAAACAATTCGAACTTGGTTGAAATGTTGTTTAAATGGCAATTTAATTTAAGCGACCCTTAGTTCAGTTAGTTTTAAAACGTGAGTTTTAAAGCACACATTTCGCAAAGGTAATTTTTAGGACTTGTGAAAAGTCACTTGGAATAACAATCGATTGTCCAACGTTTCTATCTCAATCCAACATCCTTTATCACGGTTTGTGGTTATAAAGAGAGACAGCTCTTCACCCCTACCGTCAAATGCAGGATGCTGGTGTAGGGAAGAAATTATTGAGAAAGACAAGGAGACAACCATCTGCGGTATATGAATATGGTGAGAGGATGTCCTGGAATAACAAAGTGATTATACACATTTCAGTACATCTGGAAAGACAAAACACCAGCCTCAACAGTGATCACATTCTTTTCTTAGAATAATTTTAACTGAATATTTTTTTAAAAACAAAACAATACGTGTCTCTAAACCGTTTATTTATTTAAAGGCAATACAGCATAATAAGGCCACACATTGCCCACCGCATGGTTAACCCCCTAAATTTACCGCTAAATCAGAAAAACAAACCGCTCATAAGTATAAATTTTTCCAACGAAAAATTTAAGACTTGCTTTAAGATCTCACTTTTATTTAAACAGCGTATTTGCTTAACCGAACTTTCTATTTAAAGTTTATCGTAACGGAATATAATATATCGGGCTTTCAACGGTCATTAACATTTTAAAAGCAATAGTTAACAACTTAGAGTAAGTAAAATATTCACGAAACACTTGTAAATGCCTGTATCCAATCGGATTCACTTTGGTTTGATTGTAAATTACTATAGCAGTGCAGATCTTTCTCGTTAGGAGAGAGAAAATAATTGGCTCTTCTAGTTTACCTTGTATAAAATGACTCATTGACCAGCTATCGAATACGTCACTCCAAGCGAGACTCGCGTTCCTGTGGCGAAGATGGTGACTTCGCACGAAAAAAAAACTTTGATAAATTTGTTCGTTAAAAGCCCGGTGTGTTATCGGTTCCCTGGTCTACTAGAAAACGAACGAATACGTGTTATTAAAACCCCATAGAGCACGTTCAGAAGGCTTTAGGATGTATGTATGTGGCTGCCGACGGCCACTTCTAAGATAATCAATCAATGTGAAAAATGCTTTGTCCGTTGCAGTGATGCGCTGACCCGAAGAGTCCGAACGCTTAATCCAATTCAGCCTAACTTCATTGTTGTAGCAACCTAACCTGCGACGGTATATACATCTATCCTAGAGAGCTACTAACGAAGACGAGGAAATATTAGCTAAGAAACAATGCCGATGATAGGAGGCGAATTTCTTCCTTAATTTACTAAATGGAAAATTAAATCAGCAAAACGCTTGTGAAAAACAAACAAACAGAGGCAAGAATAAAAGTATTTGCTGCCACAATAAAAATAAACCGATCACAATACTTACCAGTTTACTGAAGTTGTCCCTCTATATTTGTATTTTCTTCATCTCATACCTAGAATACATTTGTTTTTGTTTTTCAGCAAAGAACAAAGGATAAAAACTCGTCGTATATCACAGGTTCATTAGAGATTCGCTTGGAAAATTTTCAAAACAAAAAAAAGACAAACTTTCACTACATTGTTTATAAAATTTTAACAATACTTAGAATTGACAGTCACTACAAATATAAATCAGCGAATTTCCAAAAGAAATAAAATAATTTTGAAATATATTTGTGTGTGTAATGACTGTTCATAATGTTTGATAATACGCATAATATTTTTAAACTTTGACTTTTGTCAATGATATACTTCTACAAGGAAGGGAAATAATGGCTGTCTCCACTTCTCTTATCATTCATCTATGTCAACCACCTATCCCATTGATTGATTGATATATCTATCTGCCTGATTAATTTTGTATTCATTTTTCTACAGCTTCGTCACTCTTTCTAGCAACCTAAAATCATCGACCTGCTTATTGTTCTACTGACATTTCCTCTATCTATCTATCTGTCTGTCTGTCCAACTTTCTATTTATCTACTTACCCACGGGTGTCTCTTTCCTTGTGTCTATCGATCGCTCCGCCATTTTGTGTTTATTTGTCTATCTGCACGACCATCTATTCTTACTTTAAACATTAACAAAAGATTACTGGATATGTGGGTCACATTCATATCACCCCTGGTATGGTAAGGAACATAAATTCTCCAGATACACAAAAGCCAATCTTTTGTTCCTGAAACTTGAAAGGCATCCGGGCTCAACAAACTGTCCTAAGACTAAAACGAAACGCAATTCAATGAATGTTGACGATTATCCATTTTAATCTTCAAAAATTCGAGAGCTGAAGTACGAAAAGAACGTTGAATCAATAGAAAAATTAGAATTCAAGAGGTTTATCAGTAGCGATCGTGTAGAATTACATAGACGATAGAGAACAAAAAAAAAACAGTATCACTGCGCATGTGTATTCGATGCTAGTGAGATCTGATTTGACAACGTAGATTTCTTTTATCCTTTTTTTTTTTTCTAAAGCTACATAGAATTTTACGTCGATTTATTTTCTTTTCTTTTTCGTACGTTCTCATAATATTTGTTTTCGTCTGACCTACTTTTCAATTTGGGTTAATTTTGTTCGTATACTGAAGTTTGAAAATACTCTTGTATTTGATTGTTTTCCTTTTGTTTCTGAATTTCGCGCAAAGCTACACGAGGGTTATCTGCGCTAGCCCTCCCTAATTTAGCGATGTATGACTAGAGGGAAGATAGTTAGTCATCACTACCCACTGCCAACTCTAGGGCTACACTTTTACCAACGAATAGTGGGATTGACTGTTATATTATAACGCCCCCACGGTTGAAAGGGCAAGCATGTTTGGTGAGACGGGGATTCGAACCCGCGACCCTCAGATTACAAATCGACGTCTTAACCCACCTGGCCATGCCGGGCCCAGTTTAAATGATAATAATAATAAACTGTTACACCGATTTCTATGTCTTTGTATCGCCACGAATAAGATTGCCGCTGAAAAACAAAAGGTAAAACAAACATGCTAAAAATAAATAGATAAGTCAATATACAAAAATATAAATTAATATACATAATATATAACACAAAGAAACAACGAAAAGATGAAGTATTTAATTTTTATTTTTTGTTTTCATTCTTTTTTTCATATTAATTTAAATATAAGAGGGCGGTATCAGTTTGGTAGTTATATTACTTTTTAAACATTCATGATTATCTCTACTTAGAACTGTATTTGCTATTTACAACCTGATTGGCAACATGTGCGATACGTGGGCGAAACAGCCATGGCAGAGATCACAAGATTCAGCCATAACTTTACCTAATGTATCAATACTGACTGAAGAAATAAATAAATAGCCTACAAGGCTATTCTTAACCGAATAGGAACATTCACAGCTGGAAGTATGGTTTGGTTGTTTGAAATTAAGCAAAAAGCTACACAATGGACTATCTATGCTCTTCCCACCACGGGTATCGAAACCCGACTTCTAGCGGTGTGAATCCGCAGATATACCCGCTGTGCCACTGGGGGCACGATACAGGTTCGAACCTCGGATCTCTCTATAAGCATCCCAAAACGTTAGGCACAAGGTTATATCCAGCCCAAAGGCGTATGGTTCTCGTCCTTTTACTACACGTAGAAATACATTTATTTAATATATGATATAATCTATACCTTATAGTGCAAATAATCTCTAGCAACTCAAAAGAAAGTATTAAAAATAAAAACCTGCACCTAATGAAATGAAAAGTAAAGGGGATAAAATAAATAAATATAAACTAAGCCTCTGAAGTCTTTTATTTCTTGTATATCAAGCACAGAAGGTTATTCTTGTTTCCATTTATATATATAAACACAAGTTCGTACATATAAACATAAACATAGATGAAAAGATTCTTTTTATCTCACAAAACTTTTGTTTATTTTACAACAAAAGAAATAATTTACCTCAGTTTTCTAGAACTACATAAAACACAAGATAAAATATTGCTTCGACATGGTGCACATTACATACTAGTGCACTCCAATGTGATGATAAGTGTGTAAAGCTTTTACTTATCTTCAAATTATCAGTAGTCTCTTTCCCCAGAGAAACACAAAATGTTAAGGCGAACCCTCCGTGGGCTTTTAAACTATTAGGTGAGAGAAAACCCACTTGAACGAATAAGCTTCTCACTAGATGTCGTTTGGAATTCAACGATTTGTGCTTGTCCCTCGCGAGATCTCTGGAAGCTGGCTAACAAGTAACCTATCTTTAGCTCCTTATTGTAAGCACGCACGTTCAAGTGGCAAAAGGCTCTGGGGTCGGAACTCTGATTCAAGTGGGATCTGACACACGAGAAGAAACTTAAAATATCATATCGAGCTATAAGCTGACTTGAAGTTACGAGGTTGTATGTTATGCTTGAAACTGTGGAATGATGACATTCTGCTTGAAGCGTTATCACTCAGAAAACCATAAAAGATTGTTATTCGTTTCACAGTAACACTTATGGCAGCTTATACACATGAAAAAAAGTAAAATAGAGAAAATTCTACCACTTTCCAAATGCATAAAACTGCTGATTTATTTCGTTTGAAACCTTATATGAATATTAAAAATATTAAGTTAAAACTTTCTGTACACGACTCTTAGGCAAACGATAATGCAAATATTAAAAACATTTGAGTGAAGTACACGTAAATCTAGTTGTTATATTTGCAAAAAAGTTAAAAAACTGCTATATCATAATGTTATGTCTTGCGCAACCTACACCGAGTGCTGCAGCGCCAAAGGCTTTGTTTGTTTCAAATTAAGCACAAAGCTACACAATGAGCTAGCTATCTGTGCTCTGCCCACCATGGGTGTCGAAACCCGGTTTTTAGTGTTGTAAGTTTGCTGCAGACATATCTTTGTGCCACCGAGGAGCAGCACTAAAGGGGGAACTAGTAATTATTAATTATATACATATCTCGGTTGAACGAGCAGTGAACATTTTCCACGTGAGTAAATATGTCCTAGATCCAGAGCTACTGAACGTCACGTTACTGAGGCGGTATTCCTTATGTACTCGGGTGTATAGAATCATTTCCTTTTGTGTGAGGGTGTGCAGTCTGTGCACGAACGTATGGTACATTTTCCTTCTGTGCGCGAGAGTGTACGCGACATCTTACTTTTATGCGGGTATACAGTGCTTTTTCCTACTGTACGCAATTATATGTAACCTTCTTCTTCCATGCGCGGATGGTTGGTTGACCTATGCTCCTAAGCATGCTGACGGGTTTAGAATCTAGACCTACTGGAGAGTGTGTCTAACACACTTTATATGTGCAGGTATACAATACCCCAATGTGCTTTCTGCAGTAAACTCAATCACATTTACACACATACACACCTACAACATCTAAATTAATACTGTAACTTCATTGTTCTATAGTAATGGTAAATTTACCTTTTGTTGCTAGTTTATTTTCGCTGATATTTTCGGTCGGTGGTAATTTCAAAGACCCTAATATTGGTCGGTCCGAAAGCAAGTACCACGTAGCTCTATTACGATAAATCCCAACATTCTTACAAATCATATAATTGGCTCCAATTCGTCTGACACGAATGCGACGTTACAAAGGGTTAAAATATCATAGAAATGTTTGTTATTTTAATAAGTTGTTTTCAAAGCCTAATTTGTTAATACTGTAGACGTAAACTACTTCAACTGTGCCTAGTTTTGACTCTAGTGGTTAATAATTAATACATCTATAACTAATTTAAAAACAAAATTAATCGAGTCCCCTTCACACCAAACATTCTCGCCCTTTCAGCCGTGGGGGCGTTATAATGTAACGGTCAATCCTATTATTCGTTGGTAGCCCAAGACCTGGCGGTGGGTGGTGATGTCTAGGTGCCTTCTCTCGAGTCTTACGCTACAAAATTAGGGACGGCTAGCACAGATAGTCCTCAATTATGCTTTGCGCAAAATTCAAAACAAACAAAGAATCAAAATTTAATTCTACATTACTGCAACAGAGGCTCTAGGCTAATAACTACCACTCATCAACACTGGAACTCGAGTTTAAAAGCTGTTGATTGAATCTTCAACTGATTCAACATGAAAAAAACATTCGGCATTCTATTAAAATTAATACGACGTACATTGGAAACAGTAGTATTACTCCCTCTTATGTAAACCTTGCAAAGGGTTTGATTGTCTATTGACGTAATAAAGCACGAAAAATAACCTACAAGTTTTTATCAATTTCCCATGGAAAAAAAAAAAGTTGGTTAACTTTTGTTTAGCTACGTGTCTGTTATTTTCGCTCTCCTTAATAAAAGTCTAATGGCAAAATAACTTTCTCGCTTCGTACTAGGTTGTCAGAGATGTGAAAGCACAACATCAGACCGAAGGTGTATCAAGATCTATATCAACTTCTAAGCACTGCACAAAGTCGTCGAAATATCCTACTCTAAAAATGTGGGTGGTCGATAATCAGAGAGTGATTTTTACAAAACAGACAAGCCTTCACGACTTGAGCGCTAGTTGAAATCAGCACGAGCATAGCTAGAGCGCTATCAGGCCCTTTAGCCCATTGTTGGCAACAGCAGAGCTCGTTGATGACGTCATGACTCGTGCAATCAATCATTTAATGACAGCACGTGCAGGGAAAAGGATGGGCTCATCTTTGATTTTTCTCTTTTGGATTCTTTCTCTATCTAGGCAACTACCGTTTTGCCATTTGAAAGATCGGAAGAGAATTCTGGTAGGAAAAAAAAATGGTAAAAAAAAAACTCTTGCTTTGATATCTTTGTTGATGAATGACGTCAATGTACAGTGGTGTGGCAGTATACTGTTAAATGTCTTCTCATTTCAGATTAAACCGACATAATTTAAACTCTATCTACAAAGCAGATCTATCATAGAAACTTTGATCACAAACATTCTGTATGATAACGCAATACTTTCTGAGAGATGTACACTTATATAAGACCTTTACTTCTTGGAATCGTTTTTTTTTTCATGCACTAAACTATACAAAGAGCTATCTGTACTCTGCCCACGATGGGTATCGAAACCCGGTTTCTAGCAGTGTAAGTCCGCAAACATACCACTGTGCCCCTGAGGGATTCTTGGATACACTAGCGGAATTTTGCCGACTACGTCCCGATTATTTCCAAAGTTATTGGTTCCGTATAAAACAATTCTTAACAGATAAAAGTTTACAATCTAGAAGCACTGCTAATTGTGTGCCTCATACACCTGGTTTGGTGTGTGTATCACACAAATTCAATTGACTTCTATCTTCTAAAGGTATTGACTGGTCTTCTAAATGTACTGGTTGAATTTTGTGATCTAGACATGCTAAAGAGTGTGTGCCTTATTTAGCTGGTTGATCTATGCTTTTAAGCATGTTGACGGCTATCCTAAACTTTCTGGTGAAAATTTGTAACCTAGACCTATTGAAGAGCGTGTCTAACCTTTTCTGTTTAACCTTCTAAAGATATTGACTGATTTCCTGAATTTTCTTATTGAAGTTTACAAGACCTGCTGGATCTTTCCCGCATCTGATTGACTTCTATCGGCTAATCACCTAAACGTACTAGGTGAAGATGACAGTCTAGAACTAGCTGAGCGGTATCTACCAAAACTTAAAACACCTGAAGTGCAAAGGCTCACTGTATACTTACCTACATTCTGCATATATTAATTATTGTACTTATATTTTAGATATGTTGGTTGATTTCTATTTCTATTCTAAACATAACTTTAACATACTCATGACATTTACCTTGAAACGTTTCACAAAATCTATACTGTTTCGTTATTTATATCGTTACATACTTTTGATGTAATGGTTCGAATGCGACCGTATGATAAAGTTACTTTTAGCTGCACTTGTTTAACATTCGTCCTACTATATAGTATGTAAACGTCAAATCTGTTTGACGATAAACAATATTTTTGCAAACATAATAAAGTACAAGTTATCGTATTCATTATAAATAAAAACAAAAAAACATCTTCATCAAAAACCAATACATTTCATTACTCTATAAACTATTCCTTCCTAGTTTTAACGGATAACGTTAGTTTCAACTCTCACTTCATTGTTATCTTAGAGTAGAAACAGCGGAAGAATTTAAATATCCTATTGTTTAATCTTACAATCACATAACATACATGTTCTACAAAATAACGAGCCAAATGATATAGTTCCTGTTACTACATCGAACAGTGTCACTCACACTGTAAATCTAAATATGAAAATCAGCTAGATCCTACCAGTTCTGTTTATGACTACTGACAAATAGTAGCAGTATACAGCACTGTGTAAAAGTGTTAGGATAAAAGAATATTTTGTCATTCTTTCCATGTCATGAGGCTAATTCTTCCATGTCATGAGGCTAATTCTTCCATGTCATTATATACTTTAAATTTCAACACTATGGTAAGGCTTCACTGCTACCTGGTGACAGATGAATGAGCCAAGATGAGAATACTTATCATGCTATAGAAACACCATACACTTGTACCAAGGACATGTCATAACGGTTCTGCTTGAATGAACATACTCATCAAATCTGGGGTCTCAAATAACTGTCATGGTACCCCATGCAGTATCTTAACTATATAGTAAGAAGCTAGCATATGGTATCGGTATATGCTAGAAGAAATAAGTTTAATAGCACTCCACAAATAAACCCTGATTAAAGCAGTGTTTGACACTAGAAATAAAGTTTTATTGTCATGCCACGGCCCAAGAAGCGTAGAGAATGATCAGCAGAGCAGAAAATTTGCATAAAAGCTTTATTATGATGTTGGTTGGATTCTCTGACAAATTGCTGCAAACTTGAAATGCTCCCCAAATACTGTCAAATACACCTGAATCATGAGACCAAGACAAGTAAATTTGAAAATAGGAAAGGAAGAGACAGAACACCTAAACTATATGATAATGATGTTAAATATCTTCGTTTATGGAACCTTCAGGACAGAAGAAAGAATGCCAATGAACTCAAGCAAGAGATAAACAACCACGTACCAAATGACATAAAGGTGTCTATATCTACAGTATCTAGAAGACTCAACGTGAATTTAATATCTGGTCGTGTGGAGACTGAAGTTTACTAAAACGTATAAAAACTAGACTGTTACTGATTGGAAAAGGGTGTTGTGGACGGATGAGTACAAGTTTGAAATAATTTGTTCAAAGCATTGGTTGTACGTCCGGTAGAAGAAAGGTGAAAGATACTTACCTCAAGGCATAGCACCTACCATAAAGCAGATGAGAGGCAGTGTGATGGTTTGAGGTTTTTGTATGCTGAGGTAACAGGAGATATTTGCAAAATAGATGGAATAATGGACCAGGGGAAGTGCAATCAAATATTGATCCATCATACCATACCCAGTGCTTTGCGTATTATTGGTAAAAGATTCTATTGCCAAGAAGATAATGAACCCAAATTATCATCCAACTTATGCAAAAAAAAATTGATTAGCTAAAAAAGAAGCTGCCGGAGTCATTCAAATGATACTATGGCCCCCACAGAGCCCCTAACTCAGCCAAATTGAACAGATCTGAGATTTGATTTATCAAAAACTTGATAAATCAAAATTTACTTCCAAAACTCTTTATGAGAGTGTATTACAGAACATTTGAAGTAAAATCTCATAGGAAATTTTATTTAAATATGTTGCAAAAGTGCTTGAAAGACTGTTACAGTTATTAAAAAAGGGGGGATACAGAAAATATTAACTGTTTGCAAAACTCAAGTATTTCAACTGAGTTTCTGTTGCACTAAATATGAAGATTAATAACATGTTGATGTTTCACCTGTGATTTACCTTCCATTGTGCTTTGAAAGTATTCTGAAATCTAATTTTTGACTTTCTTCTAACACTTTTGCGCAGTACTCTACCTATAGAACTTCCTTCGATTTTAAAGAATGATTTTTTTTAGATAAAGGAACATGTTTACCAAGAAGCTAGAGGTTTGCATGGTTCACACTAGTAAACAAACCAGAACTCGTTGTAGAGGATTGTATGGTACAGACTAGTAAACAAACCGAAACTGGTTGTAGCAGTTTTCAGAAAACAGGAATTATTCGAAAAACTTGTTTCGACTTGTAACTGAGAATACTTCATTACATATCATGTTAATGTATTCTACTATGAGTTTATATATGTAAAGACGTTTTTCTCAACATTTTAAAGAATAAACAGTTAATAATAATTATGAAATCGCTTATTATAAGAATTCCACAATTATTTATCAATTCAAAACAAGAGGTACAGATGAGATCGTATTACATATATGTGTATGTGTGTGTGCTGTAAACACAAACGAAAAACTTTGGTAGAATCTACGAAATTTGTAAATATTTCTAGGCTTTTGTTCACGATTTCAACCAAAGTGACATTACTATGACAGCTAGTGATTCCAGAATCTACAATCCTGTTCCCTTACTCACAAATGGGTCCTAAATAAACAGCCAACACCCGTCCAATCACAAATCGGGACTGTACTGAATTCTGTACGAACAGTCACGAAGATAAGTTTTTTAACGTCGCTGTCTGTCGATTGGCCTGTACACAAAGACTGGTAGAGCTTTCCTCAGCTAAAATTTATATGGATTGTCTATAGGGGCTCGTCGCAAACACACTATCTTTAAACTTTATGATTAATGATTCGTAGAAAGTAGCCTTTAAAATAACAAAAACCCTTTCTTTATAAACTGCATAAAAAAATAAAAGATATTATAACCGGCTAAAACACGCAAGGAACAAAATTAGAAAGGTAAAGCATGGTAGTAAGTATGGAGAGATGTTCGAACATTTATAAATGAAAACATCACCACAATTTTGTTTACAGAAACTGTTTCAAAACTTTTCTCTATCCTTTTCAGCATATTTACAATACAGATCAATATTAAATTCTTTTGTTGTTTTTTTACAGTTGTCTGTATGATTAACTGGAATTCGTAATTACTTTTAACCGTAAGAAATAATACTAATTACAGTGTTCTGTGTTTAACTCCCAGTCATAGCAAGCTACCTACTTAGACAAAAAAAATAACATCGATATCATCCTGGTAACGAGTACAACACATTACTGTTTTTACTTAGTTTCATCAGTTGGTTACACTCGATGTTAGCGATGTTATTGGCCGTGAACCCAATACCATCTCACGAGATTAGCGCTGCTTAGACTCAGATTAGTCTTAAATTCTTATATTCAGGTTCAATCCAGGGAATCAAAGGTAATTTTATGGAATTACAGAAATAAAATCTAGGGTTATTTAGATTCCTCGCGGTGGACAGAGCACAGACACAGCTCACTGTGTAGCTTTGCGCTAAAATAAAAACAAAATAGTAACATGTACGAACTAACAATGCAAGATAATCTCGATATCAAAATTATAATAACAAAATAATAAACATTCTAAACAACAGTGTTAATGATAGCAACATTAAAGGAAGAACAGGGCAGATCTCACAGAGCACAAACACTACTTAGTTGTTAGCATATGCATTTCCAATTATTATTGTCTCTCTATATTACATCACTTGGCTAATTAGGACTAAACATATTTCTTTTACGGATATTTGATTAGTGTGTTATGAGATTATGTTTGGAAAAAGAACTAAATATTCACATCCGCACCTTGACAATCTATCTGTAACAATCGCATTCTGCATCTCGGTAACTTTTCATACAAAATTAACGCCTCACCATCTAATTGACTAAATCTTAGAAAATAAAAAAGTGTAGGGTACCTAATCAAAAGCTTAGGTACTTTTGTTATTATTAACTGACCAAGTTGTAAAAACTACAAAGTACAGAGTAGCTAAACAAAAGCGAAGATTGATTTATTACTAGCTTGAGTACTTGTCTGTTGGATAAGTGAAATGAAAACTCGTTGGTAAGAAAGGATAAAAAAACTGTGCTTATATTTTTTCTTAAAATAATATACATTAAAAGTGCAACATATATATACATAAATGTAACAATACTGAAAATAAAGGCATACTGTTTTTAAGAATTATATAGATATGAAACTAAATGGAGTTGGTCCAACCCCCTTCTCCCCCATGTCATTCTGTATCATTATTATGCTGATTTGGTAGTATTTCAAATATTAGATAGGGGAATCAATCTTCCCTCAAGGCCTTCCTGTGTTAAATTTGGTACTGATGGAACACGAAATGTGGAAATGTTCAAGGAACAGATATACAAACACACTGACTTTTATTCGTATATATTGATTGAACAAACCGTATATAGAACTTAAACATAAGCGATTTTCTTACCTTCTATACCTAAAACTAGTAACAGGAAATGCATTGTTTCTGATACTAATGATATACAAACTAGTAACAGGAAATGCATTGTTTCTGATACTAATGATATGCAAACTAATAACAGGAAATACATTGTTTCTGATACTAATGATATGCAAACTAATAACAGGAAATACATTGTTTCTGATACTAATGATATGCAAAGTAGTAACAGGAAATAGAGAGAGGTTAATAAATAAATAAGTTTTCAATAATTTTCTATTTATTTCATCCATTCACCAATTTATGATTGATATAAGTTTGAGAGAATGGTTTTATTATGGTTCATCATACGTTGCTTAGTTAAGCTCTTTCATGCAAGCTTAGACGAAGTAGTTCATCATGTACACAATTTTGGATAGTCTTTTAACTTTATATTAATCTTTAACCCAATTTATATTCAAGCTTTTCATTCGAATAATGTACATGCTCAGATATATAAATTTTGATCCGCCAAAAGTTTAATAAACTTCTTTTTTATGCTCGAACTAACATTGACTGTTTATAAGCACGTACTTAAGATCAGACAAAAACGCTTCAGGGTTTTTTTTTATGCCAAAATAATTGAGATTTGAATGAGTGCATGATTTTTCTTCATCTCAACATTATATTGTTTTTGCGTGTCATACAGGTTTATTACGCATTTTTGGAGTGGAAGTTGGATTTTTGAATAGCTTATGAACATACTGATCTCCGCTTCTTCAATGATTCTATAAAATATGCAAACATGATGATTCATTTCGATCCCAGATGGCTTATCGGTAGATTTGAGAACTTACAGCTCTAAATATAAGGAGTTCGATACGTGCGGTGGGTAGAACACATACAGCCCATTAAGTGGCTTTGTGCTTACAAACAAACAAAAAGAATGAATTTAAACCTTATTTGAAAAAAAAATCTTTCAATATTCTTTAGTTGTAAATTGGTTTCTAATTTTCGATTTTTTTTTCCCTTTAACTCGACGAAATAAGGAATTGAAAATTTTCAACCTGAACGATATCTTACGCAAACATAGATTAAATGACGGTTAAAGACCTCCAAGGAATCAGGTATCCCTAATTTTGGACAACTAAACACAAGCAGTTCCGCCAGCAACACCTGCTACAACAAGGGCCTTGTTGGGCTCTAGGAACCATACAACAGAACTGACTATCACCTTTACAAATCACCCACAGCTGAATAAGCTAAGTATGTTTAGAGTTATTACATCCTAAACAGTTTGATTCATATTCCGGCATGCTAAAAACTGATCACGTGATTTTTCTTATCCTTTTTTTAACTTGTGATAAGGTACATCTCATAGTTCTGTCTATAAAGCCAACAATTAAGTACATTTGATTATTGTTTCTTTTGAAACGTGATCATGTGCCTTTCTATTCAGAGACAGTTCATTATGTTTAAAGACTGAGTCATTGCAATCTAAAATTATTATGAACAACAGTGGTAAAGTTATATTTATCACGTCCTTTAAGCATTGGTAGTTCAATATCATAATCCAATAACTAACTTTTTCAGCATTTTGTTCACTGTTAACTGAGAAAGATCGTCATATAACTAAATACGTGATGAATAATTTTCTATCTTGAATAACATTCTTACACTTTCTAAGCAACATACAAGGTTCGTGTGAGGTATTTTGTTCCTATGAAGCGAAATGTCTTCATAAACTCCACAAAAGGTCCAACGAATCATTATGCATATTAAACAAAACAAAAAGTGAGAACAGCAGTTGTATGCATATTCTACATATCTTAATCTCCCATATTTTATATTTCCTTTCCTCTTTTTACAAAATTCTTAAATTATTTTTTTCTAAATTGTAACTTTTAAACACTAAATCCGGATGGGATCTGTGCAAAATTTAATCTGGGTGGTTACTTTATATAGTTGATTGCTCAATGAAATTAACATCTGTTCCATAATTTAGAAAAAAATACTTCCGCGTTTTGGTGCTCTTTGTTCGGAGCAGCTACCAGCATAATCATTGTGGATACATGGTTATGTTCTATCAGATTCTGCTTCTCTATGATCTTAGAGTTCAGTTCGTCTTTCCTAAGAGAGCCAAGGTTTGCTCTGTGAAAAGCCTTATTTCCACTTGCTAGGCCCGGCATGGCCAAGCGTGTTTAGGCGTGCGACTCGTAATCCGAGGGTCGCGGGTTCGTATCCTTGTCGCGCCAAACGTGCTCGCCCTTTCAGCCGTGGAGGCGTTATAATGTGACGGTCAATCCCACTATTCGTTGGTAAAAGAGTAGCCCAAGAGTTGGCGGTGGGTGGTGATGACTCGCTGCCTTCCCTCTAGTCTTACACTGCTAAATTAGGGACGGTTAGCGCAGATAGCCCTCGAGTAGCTTTGCGCGAAATTCAAAACAAACAAACAAACAATCCACTTGCTAATCATGTAATATATATTGAAAGATACTGTTAAACTGTTTTCTTGTTTATAATTTTATCTGCGTCCTTACTAGTCTTCCCACTAGACGATCAGCTATCATTTTCAGATCTTATTCAGTGATCAAATAATTTAATTTCAACATTATATCTGAAGACAAAAGGAGAAGGTATTCCTTAATATCGTCTATATTACTTTCGCTACTTACGTAGCAGATCTATAGTCCGACCTTCAATATGACAATTATTTCGTTCATCATGAATACAATATCTTAACTATCCGTAAAAGAAAATCGCTACGTCCGTTCTTTTGCGTATTATGAT
This sequence comes from Tachypleus tridentatus, assembly GCF_004210375.1. Classification (NCBI taxonomy): domain Eukaryota; kingdom Metazoa; phylum Arthropoda; class Merostomata; order Xiphosura; family Limulidae; genus Tachypleus; species Tachypleus tridentatus. The sequence goes on along the minus strand of NC_134837.1, from coordinate 101,397,383 downwards.
CCTCAAATTTTACGTTTTGTGGACATCAAGTTGTGTATGTCCTTGAATTACCAGACAACAAGTCGCTACAAGTGCAATCAGTGTTCAGGACTGGTATAGCTATTAAACAATTGGAATAATTGTAAATGCAATAATTTTTTTTTATTTGTGGTTACATACGCGCAATATAATCATTCAATGCGCGGAATATCGTTTAGAGAGGCGGCGAGAAGACAATACATTATAGACAAAATATTTTCAATTTTACATACATTTTCTGTCGAATAGGATTTATTCGATTATTGAAAAGGGAATGGCTTATTGAAAACGAATTATAATTCTATGATATAACTTGAGTGGATTTCACAAATCTATCTTTGCTATATATAAATTTATTGGTTATTTTTTCGTACAAACCCTACCACTACTATTTTTGTTATTGCAGGTAATTTACAACTATAATAAATAATGGAAAGTTTCATTTAAAATATAACGTGTATGGACTGCAATACACTGTTTTATTAATCCAGATTATAATACATGTGCCACAAGGGTTTGTATTTATAATAATACAATATTATTAATGACTCATTACTTGGCATTCGCAAATTCTGCAGCTTCAAGAACCTGTTCTCTTTCAATAAAATTATTCACAATATTCTGTGGTCTTTCTGTAAACAAAAAAAGAGACAGAAAAAAAATGTAAGTTTCGATTACAAAACGTCATCGGCATGAAACAGAAACAAAGATGGCTACTAATTACCTCATTAGAAGACAGACAGTGACTCTTATGTCAAATTCATAATTTGTTCTCACGCAACTGAAATGGAATGAAACTTAACCGAAGGCAGAATGCAACCGAAAGGTAACGCCGAGATCCGCACTATTCTTTGATGACACAATAGTGGGTGGAAAAACGCCCGTGGCTTGCACCTGTCCCTCCTTACCAGATATGTGGCTGATGGAAGAGTACGATTCCTTTATTATCAGCCAGGCAATATAAAAGTAGCCGCCCTCCAACAAATTGATCGTCAAATGCTGGCTTCATAAAAATTCTTTCTTCTATCTCACACTGTCGCCATGGTTAAAAAATGCAGTAAATAAAAAAACTGTTAATAAATCTAAATTGAAATTGCTTCTTAGCACTGCTTGTTGAAATACTTTCTTAATGTTAAACGGGATAACGTCTCCAAGAAGGAAGAAGTATAGAAAAACGAGAAATGACTTTAATAAATGACATCCAATTACAACTTGTCAATTAACAGCCTTGATGAAGTGACATCTGCTCGACTCAGTTACTCATTAGCAAAAACAGTTATGAATTATTGCGCCCTCTAGATGTTATACTGTTTCAGAGTATTTTAATCAACAGCGAGAAGGTGTTCTCAGTCACTCTTTTCTACAACAATATTAAAACTACAAATAATAAGAGAATATCCTAGTCAAAGTAATATATACGTATGAAAATTTCCCTTGAGTTTACAGATTCTTTTTACTAAACAGATCAAAACCAGTTACAACCTACATTCCACGCCTATATATAAACTTAATACAAACTTTTAGCTATCTCTGTCAGGATTCTAATTAGAATTTAAAAAAATGTAATGCTGGTTTTGGTAATGGAAGACAGGAATTCGTGAACTTTGGCAGGATATCTATGTTGTTATAGACCTAGTCTGTCACTACAGCGAAGCTAGATTACAAGGTCTCATTACACCAAACTACTTAAACCCAGCTCCGTCTACATGCACAACTTAATAATATAGACAAAAATATGCGTGCTAAAAAGTGGCACATATGTATCGTGGTTGGCATACTGGTATACGTTGTTGTTTACTTCGATTCAAAAGTTCTTGGAATATGTAAAGGGGTAGTATACTGCAAATTATTTAGAGTATTTTTATATTGTTATGGTACTACATAAATTACACACAATTTTTCTGAATAGTTTTGGAGATAAAAAAGTAATCCAATTAAGATCAAAATTAAAATTACAATAAAGAACGAACAGCGCAAACTTTTTAGTGAACTTATAGACAAAAATAATTTTGGGTTTCATTTCGAAACTGGAATGACGAAGATGTTACAACTTGACCATAACAATATACTGAACCATAACAGTATACTGCCTCCTTTACATATTCTTATATTATTTGTTTGTTTTGAATTTCGCGTAAAGCTACACAAGGGCTATCTGCGCTAGCCGTCCCTAATTTTAGCAGTGTAAGACTAGAGGGAAGACAGCTATTCATCACCACCCTTCACGAACTCTTGGGCTACTCTTTTACCAACGAATAGTGGGATTGACCGTTACTTTATAACGCCCCTATGGCTGAAAGGGCCAGCATGTTTGGTGTGACGGGGACATATTCTAACAACATATGAATGAAAGTGAACAACAACGTATAACAAACAGTATGTCAACACGGTACATATACACTGCTGGCCAAAATCTTAAGGCCAGTCAAAATAAAGAAAAAATATGCATTTTGCATTGTTGGACTCAACCACTTATTTGAGTAGAGCTTCGAAAGACGAAAATAAGAAAATGGAAAATAAAAATAAAAACCTTTTTTTTTTTAAATTTAATAGGGAAAATGTGAACACTATGAAATTAGCCTAAACACTAGCTGCTCAAAAGTTTAAGACCATACTGAAACGAAGCGTTAATCGGTCAACACGTAACGAAATTTAGTCATTTGTGTTCAAGCATTAGCGTTGTCAACATCTCCCACTGATATCTCCTGTGTTACATTATTGGGTAAAAACATGTCAAAGGCTAAAAAGTTGACAGAGTTTGAACGTGGCAGAATTGTCGAGCTGCAAAAGCAAGGTCTCTTTCAACGTGCCATCGCTGGTGAGACTGGGCATAGTAAAACTGCTGTTGCAAATTTCTTAAAAGACCCTGAGGGATACGAAACGAGAATTTCAAGTGGTCGGCCCAAGAAAATTTCGCCAGCGTTGAATAAGAGGATTCAACGAGTTGTCCGACAAGACACAAGCCGATCGTCTAACCAGATTAAGGCCCTTACGGAAAGGCTTTAAAAATCGTAAACGTCTTGAAAGGCCACGCCTCCTTCCACACCACGAAACAGCTCGGGTAAACTTTGCTGAGAAGCACCAAACATGGGACGAAGAAAAGTGGACGAAGGTTTTGTTCTCTGATAAGAAAAAAAATTAACCTGGATGGTCCGGATGACTTCCAACGTTACCGGCACGAGAAGGATATCTCACCAGAGACATTTTCTACACGACATAGTGGAGGGGGTTCCATCACGATCTGGGGCGCTTTCTCCTTCCATGGAACAATGGAGTTTCAGGTTATACAAGGGCGTCAAACAGCAGCTGACTACATTGGTATGTTGGAGAGAGCATCCTTATTGACTGAAGACCCTCGCTTGTGTGGAAATGACTGAATCTTTCAGCAGGACAACGCTGCAATACACAATGCCCGCAGAACAAAGGACTTTTTCATGGCGAATAACGTGATTCTTTTGGACCATCTAGCGTGTACGCCCGAACTGAGCCCCATTGAAAATTTTTGGGGTGGATGGCAAGGGAAGTCTACAGAAATTGACGTCAATTCCAAACAGTGCATGATCTTCGTGAAGCCATCTCCACCACTTGGAATAACATTCCAGCCAGCCTTCTGCAAACGTTTATATCGACTATGCCAAAGCGAATGTTTGAAGTTACTCAAATGACGGCCGTGCAACTCACTACTGAGACCTCTTGTGGGGCATTTCCCACCCTGTTTTGGTATGGTCTTAAATTTTGACCAGCTAGTATTTAGGCTAATTTCATAGTGTTCACATTTTCTCTATTAAATGCTAAAAAAAAAAATTATTTTTATTTTCCCTTTTCTTGTTTTCATCTTTCGAAGCTCTACTCAAATAAGTGGTCCAACAACGCAAAATGCATATTTCTTTTTTATGTTCATTGTCCTTAAGATCTTGGCCAGCAGTGGGTATACTAGTTTTGAGCATGCATGACTCTCTTAAGGTAGCCAAATGCCTCATCATCTAATTAGTGATGCGCATGAATGGATTAACAAAATTCCCACTGTCCCTATCTACTATCTAGCGAAACCACAGCCAAGGTAAAGGGTCTTGGAGAAATCAGTATGATTTAGGACTAGCGTGGTGCCAGTTTAAAAAAATATCGCAGTGCCGTGGACACTTTATTCATCACGTTTCATGATGCTTGTTACTACCAGGTTTTTTTCTAATGCATTACACAAGTTTATTATCACACACATAAAAAATCGAAATAAAAGAGAAACTTTAATGTTAAAGTTACTGCTATAGTTTACACTTTTTCTGCTACTGCTTTAATACACAAAGACAGGCAAGAAAGGTTACTGGTGCATCATCTGTCACCTGCCACTTACTAAAAGCTAATTTCTTACAGTCACTAATGCAACACTGCGATGGCAAGAGCGACTATACAAAGTACTTGACGTAACGTCGACTTCAGTTAGCAGAAGCCGAATGATATCTGATGCCAAATACGTTAAGAGTTAAAAAGATAGTGTAATTCAACTACCCAACCAAAACTATACGTTTAGGTTCGTGTGAGCTACGTCATTACGACCTACTTTATGAACACTATGAGGGAAATTAAAAACGCGTAGTAAATTAGGTTTTATAAATAAGCAAGCAAGTTCTTACTTCAGAAACGGGTATTATTCCGCTAAACAAATAAGGTCGTGTGATGTCATTGAAATTGTTGTTTGTTATTAAGCACAAAGCTACACAAAGAGCTATGATCTGCCAACCACGAGTAACGATACTTGGTTTCTAGTAGCGTAAGTCCGCAAACATACCACTGAGTCACTGGGGACAATTATTGAAATACAAAGGTATATAACACAAATACACATATTTACATTTTCAGGTTGGGCATGACTCAGTTTTAACGTGATGAGACACCAAATTCAAGGGTTCACATGTTTTTGCTCAGGGGCAGTGGATCAGCTATTGGTTAGGATAAGACAGCCTAGAATTTGGCAGATGTTATTGTTGACTATATGACTCCCCTAGTCTACCAGTTCAATACGCAGGTAGCACTTTATGTAGATTTGTGCAAAGATTTCGAAACACAGTTTTCACTTCAGTCCACCAAAATTCCAATAAACGTATCACACAAGAATCCTTTAATCCGTGAAAGTTTCACCCGTCAAGTGACATTCATCTATCGTTCACACGTACACGCGAGTACCCTTGAAAACTTAATTCAGTAGGTGAATTATAACCCTAATTGACTTATTCCAAAGCGCAAAGCTTCCTATATTAGTGAATACATTAGAATGACTTATGTACAAAATACACATTTTACACAAGATTAACCTCTTGCATATTTTAAGTTCATGATAATAAAACGCCTTAAAAACCTGCAAACCCTACCATTTTCAAGTTTCCTAAAGAGCAAAAACAAAAACACTTATCACATTAAGATAAGATGCCGTACGTAATTTATTTCAGAACAGGAATATATCAATTAACGAAACACAAGTGATGTTTCTTCAGCATTACAATCAAGCTTTAAAACCCATTAGGATACGTTAGATTATCAAATATGTAAAGGTGTTAATTTTTAAGCCGATTATTCTACCTACTTAATGCCAGATTAGTGGTCTCTTCATTGTCCTGCATTTGTGTGTACGTGTCTGCCTTTTGGTATATTCATGCATTTGGGGACCACAAGGTAGACTTTGGGCAAATTTAGCATACAAGTAAGATGAATAACAAACAAGTATAACCATAAGATTGGAACATTTTAACATCCAAAAATGTGGTTAAAATAAAGGTAAGAAGGTTTATAAGGTCAACATTTTGGCTACATGATCACCATTAGTTCGATGAAAGTTATTTGACCAAAACGTTGATGACAATTGTTGGTAAAAGTTACCAAAAGAGTACAACGTAAAACACGTTGATTGTTTTCACATATTAAATAAGAATTGTACGGCTTCTAAATGCTTACAAATAAAAACTTGTCACAGTGGGTACATAATTCTACTGAATTCAGTTGCACTGATATTCAGAGAAACAGTATAAAAGCCAAGAAATATCTCATATAGTTAACATGATGAAATTATCGCATATCACTGCACTAGAATATAATTCAAAATCCTATAAGTATATCATCTCTATTAACTATTTTTAACGTGGAATATGGGCTCTTAAAGTACAATTTACCACCACCCTTTCTCAAATGAAATCATGCGTGTTACTTAACTCCACAGCGTTTGTTCACTTGGCGATTCCAGTAAACTATATCAAACCTCGAGTGTACAAAGCAGACGAATATGCAGAAAAATCTATGCCTTTCATCTATGCTGGAAAAGGCTATGTATCACTAAATTAATCCTTATAATTCATTTGTCTATTTGCTCTGCTACTGGTTTCCCATTTTTTGTGACAGAGGATAATATTTTAACAGATCTCTTTGTACGCTTAGATTATTAAATTACTCTTAAATTTGATGTAGGTTTTTTTCAGGAACATTAGAAAAAATCGAGATGCAATAAACTGGAATTGGATGAGTAGTTCCGATTGAGATTTTATTTTTCAACTCGGAACATCTGGAAAAAAAAGCAAATTTGAGATATATAAATCTGTATGTTACAATAGCGTGCCATTTCAATTTTACCCCTATAGCTTAAGGAATCAAGGCGACACGAGCCACCGAAGAGATACTGTGTGTGTATGTGTTTTCTTATAGCAAATCCACATCAGGCTATCTGCTGAGTCCACCGAGGGGAATCAAACCCCTGATTTTAGCGTTGTAAATCCGTAGACTTACCGCTGTACCAGCGGGGGACCGAAGGGATAAAGCACACCGAGGGATATTAGTGCTAATCTCCAACAAAACACTAGGTGGAAGTCATCGCACAATATCTAGTGGACAGAGGAGAATATTTTTTAACTTGCTAAGTTCAGGGTAACCTTAGGTCAACTAAGTTCCTCGCGATTTGTTATCATATAGATCCACACACGTGGTGCCATTGAGTGCCAAGTACTTACTGAACAAAACAAAGTAAAGCTGTATTAATATGAGGTCTTATAGAGCTGGATAGTTCTCCAAACCAGGAATCCTGAAGCATTTATTTCAGAGTAAATTTCTACACTAATGTTTATATAGCACTCGGATTAGTTACGTAAACATTTGTATTTACTCAAAATTATGAAAGAAGTTCAGTTGCCACTTGATCATCACTACACAACTTCATGCAAACTCCAACATCATGTGATCATGGCAAAAAAGGCAATTTTCGATGTTATTTACATGATCTGATCGAAGGGAGAAAAACAAAATGTTGTACGTCTCACAGAAATGTGTATCTGTATCTGAAATTATGTCACAAGAGTGATGTTAGTGGTATAGTATAAACCTATCATTTTGTATTTCTTTTATCACCACGTTCTGATAGCTTGTTTTTTCAAATATATTTGCTCAGCCACTTAACGAAAGAATTACTTTATATTAGTACAATATAATCCTAGTGCTTTATTATCTACCCCTCGCTACCGTTTGTGCATCGCTCAAACTGTTGTTAACAAATATTATTGAATTGTATTTGATTTATTTATGAAATTCAATTCGGCGGATCCCTGTTCTAGAATTCACCCCGGGGCCAACTATGGCCTTAGTCTGGCTCTGGTTGTAAAAAATACATTTCATACAGATATTATCAATAAGATACTAAAGACTATAACAATAACACCTGATATGGAACATAACATAAACTTAAAATATCTGTGTGCGTAAAATTCCCTTCTTAACTGTCTGAACGTGCCACGTGGAACAACTTCGTTTTTATAGATTCGCGTGATATCAAATTTTGTTACCAGGAGCATTGGTACGATATACGGTTATCAGTTCTAAATTATTCAGTGCAAAATTATTTTATATTATACCCTGTGACTGACACTGGATAACTGGACAGAATTCACAATGATAGGATCGCGTATCATAGACACTTACGACTCTACTGCAGAACCAAGTACGAAAAAAAAAAATGTTCCTCAGACTGTAAAGTTGTTGCTTCGTTTGCTTTAGAAACTTTAATACAGCTACATAAGGGTTAACTGTGTCAGCAGTCCTAATTCTGAGCTGATAGTAGCTAATTAACAGTATCCATCGCCAACTATTGAACTATAACTTCAAATAGTGGGGTTTGACACTCAATCTCATATTACCTGCCAAAAGCCTCAAAGTGTGAAGCGCATTTTTGCAGCAATGGGACGCGGACCCAAAATCTCCCAACTTCACAGACAAGCACACAAGCTGCTAGAACACGCTTTGCCACAAACAGTGTTTCGTTCCTCATATGCATAACGAGGCACACGGAGAGGAGGTGGGGAATTATAACTTACTGCCTGGATTATGTAGAGCATACAGCTGATTTCTCTGGTATAAACGGTTTGATAAGCAACCTAAATATTAAACAATTACTTTCAACTGTTCAGTAAGTACATCCACGGTTTTAGTTATTGAATAATACACAAAACCTATAACTACTTCAAATGCCTTAACCTTCCAAGTTGTGTTTACTTTCTAGAAGCGATTTTCTTATTCATATACAAAAGTAATCCAACAATATTTTGTAACGCAATATTTCGGTTCTGTACGGGTAGGATTTTTCTGAGCCAGCCCATTCAGAGTCATCAGGGAAATCATTATTGCAACCCGCGCGACTTCAGATGCAAGGTAAAACCGAAAGAAACATAAAACTTGCGCTTTCGCAACATTACTTGGTAATTAGTTTCGTAAGTAGTTTTAAAGCTTCTTCTATGCTACTGATAATTCTTAAAACATAAGTTTTATTTCTGGCCCATCATTAAGAAATGAAGAACGGAAGTTTTGAAAATGTTGACTGTGTTCTAACGACTGGAGTACAAGCTTGATATCTTAATTTTTACAGTCATTAAAAGGAAAATGTTATTTCTATAAGTAATCTCTGCAAAGTAAAATATACAAGTTATTGCTCGTGTTTATAAAACAAACATATATACATACACAAGTGTAAGTATGACGTTTCAGGTGAATTTTCTTTGTTTCTGTTTTTTTTTAATGTTTAATGTGTTGTTCTGTGTAAACATTTACATACACATATGTACCGTACATCCTTAATTTTTAATTTATTAATTAAATAACACCATCTCTTGTAATATGCATTACTAGAGTTAGCTTTCGTTTACTAATTATTTTATACGGTAAGAACATATTTACCATTTCTTTCAACCTTCGCTTAGAACCTACATTACCACATATAATCTACTGTAGTTTATGGTGTCACATATTACTTTATATTTTACATACAGTATCAATGTTATTTTCTTCGCCAAGCACTTCTTTAGTTAACTGCATTCAAGATTTAGAAAGCCTGAAAATTTTGCACTTAAAAGTTTCAATAAAAGCATTTAAAATTAATTTATACTCACGTCTTTATTATCTACAAAACACAAATAAAATGGTAAATATTATGAAACTATATATAATAACGGCACAGTCCCAAGGATAGATAGGAAGACCCAAGGTTAGAACCCCTAATATGTCAATAAATACGATCCGCACTTTCAGCTGTTGACTAGTTGCTCTCTCTCAGGTGACCAATTCTGGATTAGTGACAGTTATGCCTAAACCTTGGGGTCTCTGACCTGGTCGTTCAAACAAGGTGTCGCATAAGGTTTCATCCAGGTTCTAAATACCAAAGAATAACTTCAAAGTTTAATAATCCAAGCCTTCTATATGGCATATTCTACTTTATTGGTTTCTGAGTCACACGTCTGCAAAATGTTGGCTTTACTGACATAGACGTTTGACTTGTAATTTGAGGATTGCGGATTCGAGTCCCCATCACACCAAACATGCTCGCCTTTTCAGCTGTGGGGGCGTTATAATGTTACGATTAATCCCCCTATTCATTGGTAAAAGAGGACCCCAGGAGTTGACAATGGGTAGTGATAACTAGCTACCATTCCTCTAGTCTTACTCTGCTAAATTGGGGTTGGCTAGTGCAGATAGGCCTCGTGTAGCAGTAAATATGATGAAAACTCTGCGCTTTGAATTATGCACTTTGAACGAAAAATATACACAAATCTTTATTTTATGTTACAAATAAAGACAACAATTGTTTTGTACAACTTAGTAACAGCATACAATACGTCCGTAACTAAAATTGAGGCAAACAGGTAATTGATTCGTCTAAAAATTGGCCGAGCACAGCCTTAAGTTATTTGTACAATAAAATGAGACATTTTCGTTGGAAAAGTTTCCCAAAACGTCTACCTAGACGAAAGTGAATCGTTCAGTTGTTTTCCTCCAAACCTTGTTTAGATGTTCCTTATAAACTGGGTAAAGTTTTCACAGTATAAAAATTACGACATATCTGTAGGATTCTAATGGTAATGAATTTTACAAGGAACAAAAAAACGTCGAGAATTATCAGTTATATTCGATTTACATATCCAAACCTATCAAATGAAAACGCGACAGAGAACTCACATGGTACCCATTCACATTTGGTCACTGGGTATAGTAAATTTACCGTGAAATTGTTACAAAGACTATTTCAAGCATTTTTCATAGTTGCATCTTTTGTTGTTCTTTTTTTTTTTTATCTGACCTGAACATTTTAAAAACGTTTCAAGGTATATGCAATGTGTTACTTCTTAAAACTACACTTTTATTTAATTTTTTAGCAATTGTGCTTAAAATTGCGTAACTGGTCAATAAAACTTTATTGAGCACTTTCTTTTCATATTGCAAGCTTACATTCATCAGTTTTCTTTTCCATTAGTTTTAGTTAATGAACTACAAACAAATACTTAAAGACGATTGAAATAGTCACACGTCCATAAAAGCTGCTTTACAACAGGTTTGAGAACATTATTTTAAAGTTTCATTGTGATAACGAAGTATTGTTTATTACTGCCACGAGTCCATGGCTATTGTATATCATGCTCAATTACAAAGCGCTACCGTGACATGTACACCAAGCAGTAGTCATGGTAACCACCCTGACACAAAAATGTTGACTTTCCCACACCCCTGGCGTTTTTACGTTGAATAACAAATTGAAAAGGGCGTGGTAAACGGAATTACAAGGTCACAGGAACTTGATTCGAAACAGAGCAGCAATGTATGATATCCGAGTAACTCGAATCGCACATATAGTCCTAAGACCATTGCTGATTTCCCACTATTCAGAACTGAAAGATAATTGTAATTCAGTTTATAAACAAACCCATATTTATATTATTCGTGAGAGGGATTAGATATTCTTAGTTCTGAGAATTTAAGTGAACCCTTGGGGTCAAGGGTGCGTTATCATGGTGATACTAATATTCCACTATACAGTCAGGCGAGTGTACCCAAAACTGTATTTCTTTGGCTATAACGGGACAGTAAGAGAAGGGCATGTAAATTCATAGTGCGACACCTAACTAATGGGGCATACTCAACCATAAAAATATAATTTCTTTTTAATAAAAGTCATCATACGTCTAAGATCTAAACAGTATGTGGTGATAAAATAAATACCTTGTAATCGTAACTATGACGTAATCCTTTATAACTGGTCACAGACTAGCCCGGATATTGTATACAATCACGCTTTAATGTAGATGTTTCCTCTTTACATTATTTTTAATTATTTCAGAATTGTTTATTGTTTAATCACAAAATAACATAATGAGCTATCTGTGCTCTGCCCATCGAGGGTAGTGAAACTCGTGCTTTAGTATTATAATGAAATATTCTTTCCATTGCGCTTAATAGAAATTGTAATAGATTATATACGAGCAGTGTAACTGTGGTGATGAAATCGAGTTTTTCTTCGGTTCAGGTACTTGAGAACAGTGTAACGGCCAACAAACTAAGTTCAGTTCGCGCTAGTACGAACATTATAATGAATATAACATCTAACTAACATTCCTGAACCAAACCTCCATGTTGTGTTATCAACAGTGCACACTATGTATTATGTCGTCAGAACATTAAGAGCACATAAACATCTTTGAATCCCTCGATGCTGTGAAAAAATGTGTTTTCAGCAGTAGTCACCTGATAACAAGAAACAAATTTTATTACTTCTGTTGTACTGCTCACCACAGTTCTTGAAGGTTATAGGTCAGGTGACAAACAGTTGTCTCCCTCGATGACATCTACTCAGAAAAGGATCCAAGTGCGATTAAATAAGTACTGCTGTTCCTCTTGAGGTCAGTTGCTGGGTGTCCAGCGGCCTTAACTAGGTGTGCCAGACCAGGGTGTGTCTTCTAAATTATAGACGAGTACATGGTTTCATTATGGTACAATGATACCCACTGCATGAGCTCTGCTATGCCACCCAATAGTTACCAATACAGAGGAGCCATAAAATTCAATCACGGTAAACATGAAATTAGGATTTTACATTCCACTGCTAGCACGTGGTCAAAACGAATGGCATTTGTCAATTTGTATTTAGTGAAATTGAAGAGCGTTGTACGTTCACGCCCTTGAAATAACATCGGCTTTGGAGAACAAGAGGCTGTATGCCTTCCAGCCATCTATTAACCGCCTTTGACAGCAAGAACAGTAAAAGGGTACTAGACAAATACACAAAGAGAGAAGAAAATAGAAGAAAGTGGCAAAGAACTGTGGATATAGTGTAACAGTAACAGACAAAGAAAGTGCCTGAATGGTTTAGTATAGCTTTTTTTAAAATCTAGATATCCTTTAATAACATAACATGCAATATAAAGTAATGCAAGAAAAATGACATCACAAATGCTGTACCACATTATCTAAGAATCCTATAAATTATTTAAGACGGTATAAAAACCTTATCTCGTCCATTGATAACAAAATCGTTTAAAAAATCAGTTCGTTATTAGTACAGCAGTTGGCACCCATGCTGCCAATCAGTTCGTTTTTTTTTGTTTGTTTTTTGGAATTTCGCACAAAGCTACTCGAGGGCTATCTGTGCTAGGTTCGTTTTAAACGTGTCTTTCAAAATCGATCGGAAAATTGTGTTTTACTTCAAGCTATAAAATAATCAAATATAGCTGATCCATGCATTGAAATAATATTGTGAACAATAATTTGTATGAATTTAAAAATATGAAAGTTTCTTTTCGCCTTTTGATAGCGAATATGTATCTTAAAAATATATTAAATAAACGGTTTTTATCTTGTAACAGTCCATTAATATTGTTTTGTTTCTAACAAAGTTGAATTAGTTATTCAATTCTTCTTTAGTTTTATCCTTTTACTGCTTGTATTCAATGTAACACAGAACGTATTGAATAAACTTATTCATATAAATCGTAACTTTTATCCCTATGGAGCTACTATTAATCTACTAATGATGAAGTTCGTTGTAATAAATGAACCATAGGAGACTAGTCCTCGTAAAGATGACATTTGAATCAACATAGCGAAAACTATCACGTGCTGGATGTATCAGAACTATACACTATATTGGAGTATGAAAAGTTTCTTGCTCGCCCTACAAGCATGAAGTTTTGGTTTTCTGTTTCTACCAGACTAAATGCGCAACTACATTCTACAGTCGAAAGGAATTCTCCTAGTTTCAAGAGATAAATCAATTTTAGCTCTACAGCATGTCTTTCTGTAATGTGTATGAAATAGTATATTACATGAAGTATTTCTATATTTACGACAAATGTATTAAAATTATCTGGCGTCGTTCATAATTTTGAGCTACTGACCAAAGGCAGTTAGCAGCACTGTACTGCTCACTATCTACGGTAAAGGATTAGCTGTCACTCGTCTAACGTATCTGACACATAATGTGCGAGGAATACTTTTTGGTATTGCACAAATTCGAACCCGGCTCGCCAGCTTTGAAATCCAGATCTGTAAACCCAAGTCCTATGGCAATAAACCTGATAATAATATAAATCACACCATTCTTCATTGGGTCAATGCATTTCTAGTAAGAAGAGTGTGTAATAATGTTCCAAATCCTTAGATTTTTCTCACGAACCTCTGATAAAAATAGCCTTTTAATTAAGGCTTATTTTGTAAGGAGAGTTTGGCATTGTACAGAACCATCTCTTCTTCAGAGTTGTTCAGAAATCTTTGTTGTTGTTTTAGGATAACTTTAAGCATTTTCGACAAGTCGTAAAAATATATTACCAGGATAATTAATCAGTTATTTCTCGGGAGTACCCAGCTAAAACACAGCACAACATTTGTGAAAACACTTTACATAAAAGAGCGAACAACGTTTCGACCTTCTTCGGTCATCGTCAGGTTCACAAAGAATGTGAAGTGTTTTCAGCCCAAACGAGCCGTTTTTGCATATAAATTTCTCAACAAGTGGGTTTCTCGTCATCACTGATTACAGCACAACATGTGTGATTAGTTCTGATCTCAAGAGAAATGTCTCATCGGCAGTGACATATAGTAAGTTGTGCGTTTCTAATTTTCTCGCAAAATCACAACTAAGTATAGGTGTAATGATATATATTTCCTACTAGAAACCCATAAAAGATTTTTTAAAAATAGGTGACTTAAAGCCCTTTAAATATTCTTTGCCAGTGGCAAAATGGTATGTCTGTGGACTGATACTGCTAGACACCGGGTTTCCATACCCGTGGTAGGCAGAGCACAGATAGCCCTTTGTGAAGTTTTTTGCTCAATAAACAAAAATGAAATAATGAATCTTCCTATGATACGAGGAAGATCGTATTCATTTTGTTTTATGACGTCAGTCCGCGTATTTTTTAACAGCCCTCGTATCAAACACGCATACTATTATATTTATTAGTTTCTAAAAACGAAAATTAATAAAACGATAGCCCCTAAAGAGAAGAAAGGAGATAGGATATTCAAAAGTTGTAATACAAGTTTGTTTTTGTTGCTGTCGTTATGTTTCACGAGTTATCTCGAACTGTTCTACCGTTCAGCTTGAACTTTGAGAACATTTGAACCAAATACTGGATTAATTAAATAAATTCCTAGCACCAGAATCAATAAACGTTGCTTCTGGACGTTTCTCCACGTACATTGGCTACAGTAATAGTAATCAAATATTGACATACACACTTCACGGGAAATGATATTTGACTACACAATCGGTCTTGCTCATTTCACGCTCATAAACAGAAGTTATGACCGTTGTGATCAATTTCACATTCCAACGTTCTTTATTAAATTCAACTTTCAGGAGAACCGTTAAAACAATTATTTAGATAACTAAGAAATAGCCCATGCAAGATATAAGTAATCGTAATGGATATCGAGACATATTACGTCGACAAATAATGCGTACACATAATTATATATACACAAAGGGCTATAATCCATTCTGTTCATCGCGAGAAATCCATAACATGCATGATTTTAGATTTGTAAGTTTATAAAGTTACCGCTGGTCCATCGGGAGATAATATATGAGTCATTTTATCTTACTTTAAATTTTTATGGCATCATATTACAACATCTGATGGCGAGTAAGACATCAAGGCTGTGTTTACGGAGATGAATCATCAACTACATGACCATTAAAATATAGCAATGTTGACAGACTTTTCACAAGTTATTTGCCATGTATTTACTTAAGTAGTTTGTTTTTTTTTCACGTGAATTATCAACATTCCAAACTTGATACTCTAATATCTTTCAAGTTAACTACCAGAGGCCCTTAACTCAAAAGTCATGAGATAGAATTACGAGATCACAATGCAAACGTTTGCATTGGTGTCTTTTAATTTTGAAGGGGAGCGACTAGGGCAGTCGCCCCCGAAGCTCAGGTTGAGCCCCAAATATCAATTTGTTTGAAACTTTTCAAATCACGTTACATTAACCCATATATTTGAATTAAGCCTTATCATAGAGTCCCCTACTGATTTAGGTGTTCATGTGAGGTTAACCTTCTTTGATTCCCCTAGGCGTTTAGTGAAATGATGCTTCTAAACGTGCGATCCTTATTATGACCTACTAAAGGTGTGCAAAACGGTAGGTCAATCTTTCCAATTTGCTTTTACTGTTCTGACGTATTCTACCGTTGTGTGAGGACTTCTAGAATACTTTGTAAAACGAATACAAAACACAATCCACTTGAAATAATAAATATATTTATTCATTCTTTAATGCTTGTTACAGCAACTTTCACCTATAGGTCTAGCTTCAAAGAGTAAAATTTTCAACACAGACTACCATATGCCTAATTCACCAATATTATTCAACAAAAACTTCCCTGACTGGTAACAAATGCTGATTAAATTACTGATTAGCTTAGAGAAACAGTAACACTTAGTGAATACGTTCATTAGACTAACATTCTCTCGAACATTAACTACTTGACCTTTCACACACTGATTACTTTACTAACCTCTTATTCACCGATTACTCGTACTTATAAACAATATCCGTTCTCGTTTGTCCTAAGTGTTCAGCCATCACGACTTGACACTTTGCAATCAGTGAGTCTCAACAAACTCTTTAAACTCACAGGTCAACTCATTCTATCTTTGATAGTATCACTGATTTTGTCTCGAGAAGTGAAGAGAAACCAAAGTTTCTCAACATCGTGGGTTATTTTTTCAGATTCCAAAGTTCACCCTGTAGTCTAAAGTTTTTAAAGCCTAATATCCTTCCAATAACTATAGTTTGGTCTAAAACTGCCAAAATAAAGTTATCTTAAGGTAATGCGTCATCTCCAAACGATTAAATTACAACATTGAAAATAAAGCTTACAACACTACTCCATTCTTGAATACAGCTTATAGTTACTACAATATACAAGGGATGGTGAGCTTCTTTATGCTCGTTGGTTAGTTTCTTATCTAGACTGTAGTCTGGGGTTCGAAACTATATGGCTGAGGAAAGTAAATTCAGAATATATATTTAAGTTAAATTTAAATTCATATTGTTTGGCCCTAGTTAATTACATGATTTTTGAACAAGCAACCGAGATAACATTTGGAGAAAGTTTCCAGAACTATCACGGGACTGATTTACTAGGTCACGGTAACGTTTTCTGTTTTCGTTTTGTAAATTAGACAAAAATAAAATACGATTATAAATAAAGCTGGTGCAGGATAAAATACTTTCGTGGGCCGCAAACTGGACATCTATAATATAATACGATAATAGGATACTGCCTAAAATGGACCCCATGTATTACAATACAAACCTACATACTTCAATAACTAACTGGTGTGTGGGTGTATACGCTAATTAAAGCTTAACAGTAATTTAAATATAAGCAGTAATTACCGTTAACAGCCTAAGTACGCCACGCAATATAATTAGTATGGGTATATTTTCTGGAATACTAACTAATTATATTACGTATGCATAATCAGCTTTTTAAATAAAACTGTCTTCGTTACTTTATCAGTTACTTTTTATATTATTTTAGTTATACACTTGGTTAAATGTTCTTTATATAGCACAAATCACACTTGCAGATTCTGAAGCCGTAAGGCGTAAGGTGAAATTCTAAACGTATTTTAGTTAATATGCATGGTTATATTACTTCAGGTGAGCCTTTTATGCTATAAAATGCAAAATACATGCTAAATATTTAATCATAACAAGCGAAAAAACACTTCCTCATGTGAATCCATTCGGATGGCCAAATTAACAAATTATATATTGACAAACTAGCAGTGCAGTGAAAGCCTCTTCAAATGTTACAGTTATCCAGTCAGGAGATAAAAGAAATTATTTTTAAACATTTCTTTGTTGCTAACGCTCCTATCTCAAAATTACACGTCTTTAATTAAAACATCCACTTAAGTTACTCTAGTGTGCACTAGAAAGAAAAAATCGATTATGCAGTTATTAAGCAAGTGGTTCATACTCTTCAGTAATTTATATTCATTGAGTTTTCTAACGGAACGTTGAAATTAATATGCTATCACCAGTGAATCAACCAATAAGGCATAGATACCGAACCTAGTTTCACAGCACCAAGATAAAAGTATAAAAATAACTGTCATAATCAAACAGTTCATAAAACCTTGAACCTTACTAAGAAATATGCGTCACTAAGAATTAAGTTTGTTATTTGTTTGTTTCTTGTTGAGTGAAAACCTAATAAAATTTACCTTTTCTCATCATGCTCTTATAAAATAAAATCCACAGGTTTAATCCAAAAGAATTACTGAGCGAAGTTAAGAATTACAACAGTCTTCTTTAGTCTCTAGTTGTTATTAGCATACTGAAACTTAGTGAATTAAAAATCAAACGAGACGTTGTCTGCTGGTTAAAACAAACAAATGGCTGACTGTATCACTAACACAATAAAGTGGGATGGAAATGGTATTTCTGAAGCTGTAGGTTATGTTGAATAAGTAACAGTAAATCATATTGTACAAGCCACATTGATAGAAATATGCCTCAAAGCTGTGGTTTAACACAGTATAGAAAGTAAAACGAGCATGATCCGATATTCGAAATATCCTTTGTAGAGTACAGAATTGAGACTTGTAGGGAATGTGAATGTTATACATATTGAAACGTTAGTTTGTGTAAAGAATCAATTTCTTGCTCCACGGAGAAACTTCTAAGATGCAAGATGGAGGTGACGATACATGATGGAATGAATATACGCAGTACTAGACATATCTACATCGTAAGAGATGCAATGTTTCATCGATAGAAAATCCGGTAATGTTATATATAGTCTAACTGCGGATTACGAAAAGGCTGTATGTGTATAATACAGTGACTTCCGGCCTGTATTTACCAATACATGGGGTAAAGAAAAAACCATGCAGAAAAATGTTGTTTGTTTCGTTCCCATCAAACGAGCTACAAGAGAAAATTGAACAAATGACTACAGTCTTACAGCATGCTTTATTGGCTGTAATGTTTCACTTCCTTATCGTTTCAGGGAATTACCTTTGTGATTTGATTTACCATTGGAACTTTTCCGCTCATATGAACCTAGCTCGCTGATTCGTTGATTTTTTAAAGTGATGGTAAAGTTACGTCATGTAAAAATAATAATCTTAAATAACTGTGGGTAAAGTAAGTAAATTATATTGTGTTTTTTATCCTTACCATCCCAAGTTGCAAATTACACTTCACTTACTTAACGTACTTCACACCACAACAGATGTTACTCGTACATTCGATGATATATATATATACACAAACTCACACACATCGGTTAAACCACTACTGTCTCTCTCATATTCTAGCCGGCCTGATGATTCTTGTTGGCATTGAATAGGGCAGATATTATTTTGTCTTCATATTACATATTTTTCTTTGCTTTCTCTCATAACTTTTGTAACAGATTTACTAATGTACATTTATTTTAATATCGGTGCTTGTTTTAGTTAAATATATGTTTAGAAACGCGTGTAACTTGTACTGTTAAACGTGTATTGCGAAATTCTCGCTTATTCACTAAATTTGTAGAAGACTGTCGAGCGTAAGAATTGACAATGTACTATGTGTGTATGTAAAATATTGGAAATTGACAATATTATTGCCAACTGAAATTTCGAGAACCTCGCCTAAAGTTTATAAATCGACGCCCAAAGAGATAGTTTTATATTGCTTGTTTGCTACAGTTAGTATGCCATAAACCTCGGAAGCTATAACTGAAAAATGCTTATTAATGGAGAAACATAGGTTTCGAACATTACAAACCGTTTAACTTCGGTGAATTAACTTCAGACGTTAATATTTCTATAAGAACATTAGATTCCTTTGTCGGAGAAAAGACAGCTTGTAAACAACGTGAGACCAGCCAAGAATAGAGCTAGCTAGCCGTTAAGCAAACTGATCCAGACTAGATAGAAGACTCAGTATTGCTTGTAAGTTTGCGAAACTTTTGCATTAAATCATTATTTGTAATAACCGTTATAATAAATTGTATTGTTTTTTGCATATTAAAATATATTTGTGTTAAGAATAACAATTGTGTGTATCAATCTTGTTAACAAATACCATAAATTTGACACATACCGACATTCAAAGGAACCTATTTAAAACACAGCTCCAATTTTATGTTATGGAGGGCTCCAGGTTCTGAAACTTTATAGCGATATAGGTAAAGTTATAACAATAATACTAGTATTAATCGTATTCTTTATAACTAACATTATGTATCTAAAGATACAAATGAACGATTTATATAAAACTTTGTTTCACTTTCTGAACAACACGAATATCCTTCTTCATTTAAAAATTGAATAAAATAATCTGAATTGAAATACAAAAACTAGTTTCTATATTTTAAGAAAATTTAACATTTTGTTAAACTTAGTTTTTTTTTTGAGATCGGGTATTTGGCAGTCACATCTCATTCGACGAAAGTTACTGAAATTGTAAGATATTACCAATTAGTATAATGACACGCGTGCTTCTTTCTCTTGATATATCATTTTACGACACAGCAGGTGACACCAGACGTGACATAACTGAGTTAATACAGAAAGCTATATTTGTTATTAGATGTGAATTTTGGCGCACGAGCTCTCCTTTCGCTTTATTTTACATCAAATAACCTCCATGGAAAACTAACACATTTACATGCAACAAGTGCAAAGTTCATTTACTCAGTATGCCATTCAATTATTCCATTCCACAAATGGATAGGAACAAGCAAAACTCAACCATAGTTTGTTTTTATTATCACTGAAAACTGACACTATAAAGTGGCATTTCTAATTTCGCTTCACAGATATAATCAAATTGTGAACGAAGTAAAATTCAATTAGAGTGCTCCATAATCTCGTTCAAATACCTTAAAAAATTATAATCCTGTCAAAATATCGAGAAAATACTCTCCACCTTTGTATTATCAACAAAAGTACGAATGTAATAAAAGTGATTTCAAACTTATGCCTGGTATGGCCAGATGAGTAGGGTGCTCGTCTCGTAATCTGAGAGGTTCGAATTCCAGTCAAATAAAAAAATCTCGCCCTTTCAGCCGTGGGAGCACTATAATGTGACGATGAAGTCCACTATTCGTTGGTAAAAGAGCAATCCTGGTGAGGGTGGTGATGACTAGGTGCCTTCCCTCTAGTCTAACACTGCTAAGTTAGGGACGGCTACCGCCGATGTCTCTCGTGTAGCTTTGTGCGAAATTCAAAACAAACAAACAATTCTAAACTTATGGCACAATGAAATACTTTTTTATAATAATGTTGTTCCAAAATGATTTTTCTTTTTTAAATTTAAGACATTATACCAGGATAGTGAAAACGATTTTCTCAAAGTATGAGACTACGGCTTGTTTGTTTGTTTGTAAATGAGTACATACGTCCATACGGGGTTTTCGGTGCTATGTCTCCCATGGGTATCGAAACCAGGTTTTTTAGCGTTGTAAGTCCTCATACTTAACACTGAGCCACTAGGAACCAACACCACAACAATATGAATTACGTTTCAAAACTAAGATACTTTCAAAATATGAAAGACGTACTTCAAACTATAAGAGTTTGAATTTCTTTACAATTTGAAAAAACAACAACAACGTTCAAACATGTAACATTGGTAAAGAAATTACAACAAAAAGCAATGCAACCAAAGAATCCTTAAATTAGCTTATCCCTTTAAACCTTAAAATCGTACGCTTCTGATGTTTAGTCACTACGGATGTGAATAAAGGTGTACATACGAAAATAGTGATGTTTTAAAGGACAAAATTCACTTTATGTTCGATATCCGAAAGTTGTGATTATGGCCGCTTGTATCAAAGACCGAGGGTAATCATTAGATAACATTCCAAAAGGATAATCGTTATAATACAAATATTTCGCAACAAACAGGAGAAATGACGTCACATCAGTTCCAGTTTTACAGGTAAAACATGGGCACATGTTATTTTGTTTGTAACAGGAAATTTATTGAACTTTAAAAGTGCCATTATTAATGGGATGAAAATACAGCGACTTCCAAGTTTTCAGTCGCGTGTTTATTTACTAGTGTGTTGGCACCGTGCTAATGCATCACACTAATAATTTCAGCTCACCTATATTTAGTAATTAATGTTTTCTATACGAGATTGATTAAAATGTTTTGGAGTAGTCCTTCCATTAACAACTCCAAGACTAAAGGAAGAAATGCAGTTCGCACGCAATGTGTCGACTATATAAAATTTATTACACCACATGATTGCATCATGTTCACTTTAGTTGTTTTTTGATAAAAAAGATCTGTCTTATAAGCCGAAAAGGGCAACAAAGTCATCATTCTTTGGAACTACGAACAAGCATGTACAGATAGATACATGGTACTCTAGTCACTATTCTTAATACAACTGAGCCCTGATTTGCACTCTCACACAACCCGGTTTCTGTCGTGACTTACTGACGTTGTAATCCAAGATTTCTGTCATAAAAGCTGTAAAACCTGGAAGTAATATACTGAATCAAACGTGAAGCTGCGCAAGTACACAGTTGGAAATGATTTACGATAAACAGGTTTGAAGAGAGGAAATGACTGAGCTTCAAAGAGAAATGATTTAAGCTTGTTCGTTTCTGTCATACATAATAAACAATAACAAACTGGCTGGGTGGGTTTATTTTACCATATTACTTTATGTAAAAATATTACTGAATGTGTATCAGCCACACATGTAACACAAGACGTACTGCATGAAGAAAAACAAAATTATGTTTGTGTCAAAATGCTTAAAAAAAGATAAATGAATGATACCGACAAAGTGAAGTATTTACAATAAAAGAAAAGAATCAAAAAGTTGGAGAAGTCCAATCTGTCATCGAATTCTATATCAGAAACAAAGAGATAGGTTTCCAAACAGACGACAGGCTGTTGGCTCATCAGTCTTTGTGGTAAATCATATGGTTTTCCAAGCGCTTTCTGTGCGACAAAAAAGGCAGGTAGGGATTGCTGAAAGAGCCATAAATCACGAAGGCCACAAGCTCTCACAAGTCCAAGCAGTGGCCTGAAGTGGCAAATGCACAACAGAGAAATCCCAAAGGTTGACAAAAAGCTTTCAAATGAAGAAATGAAAAGCGGAGGAAATGACAGAAGCGAAATCCTCCTCAAAGGGAAGCAGTAATACCATTATGAGCCTTTAAGAGATTTGGAGTGAAATGCACTACAGGGTGCAATTGGAACAAATAATCAAAATAAGTTATTCCCAACTGTGCGAACTTCTTACATAGTTGTAAAACTATGATACACTCCCATAAGTACAACAACAAAAACTATCACAAAAATATAGCTTTGTAATATGTCTGATTGGTCGACATAGGTCTCTGCAAAATTTGTTAAGTAAATAACAAACTTGAGACATAAAAACTCTTGTTTATTATTTATACGAGCGTCTGAAATTCTAAATCCTACACTTTCCAGCCCTGGACTTAACCTGGAGGTTAAGCAGCCTTTTTAAACATATGGTTCTGAACTATTTATGCATCATATTAATCGTAGATCTAAGACTATTAGCTATAGGATTCTTAATAATACAAGGTGTTCGCAAATATTTTGAAAAACTTTCTTAACTGAACATAACAGAAAATATACAAATTAAACAGTTGCGTTTTCCGGCATGTGGGGAACTGATATGTGAAATTTTTTTCTCTCTTGTTTAACTGGGGGTATGTGAACGACATTTTCTATAAGACGAAGCATCGTATATGATAACGTTGCAAGCCCGAATAACCAATGCAACTGCGATGATTACTTCGGAAATAATGGCACAAACGGTGGCAGAGATCGATTATCATCTGGACATCTTTCTAGTCACGAAGCGTGCCCATGTCTAGGTGTACTAGCAGCTACAAAAACCTCATTGAGGAGTTGCCTTCCATTACACAGTAAGCAGTAATGGTTTATCTTACGTAGTGTTCAATATATAAGTGATAAAGTAGTTCAATAATTTATGTACACTCTGTACAATGGGTCACAGAATATTAAAACACCTTCAGTACTGCAATAAATCAAATTAATGATTTTTGGGGTTCTTCTTTGTGTTTTACTGAGAAAATGGGTTATTATCCCTCAATATTTGACAGCTTTCTAAAGTGTGTATTGAAAGAGGTCAAACAGAATTACTCAATATTATTTAATACGTACATCACCCCTAGAAAAAAAGAAACAAATCTGTAAGTATAAGGTTAATAAGTCAAGTGAAGCTATATTCATTTATAAATCATAAAAACTTCAACAATTTGTACGATTCGTGAAGATGCCATTCAACTGTAACTCGTTAATAACAGTAAAGTTAAACCTAAAGTAATTTAAAAACTAAACAGAATCAAATAAAAATAAATCCGGCTAATATACAGCTCATATTGCGTCATGAATTATCAACGCGAGTACACAAAACATCACAACTGTTGATTGTTTGTTTTAGCACAAAGTTACAATATAGGCTGCGTTCTCTTCACCAATGAGGGTTGCATCCCGGATTTTAGCGTTATGGCCCAATGTGGGGGACCATCGTTTTTGAGGTGGTTTTCATAATATAAATAGTGTTAACTCAAACCTTTCAGCAAATTGTTATTGAAGAAAACCGAGATACTCCGTCGTCTTCTTACTGCTTACCTTACTGTGGTTATAAGTGTTATCAATATTAATCATAATTCTTGGAGTCATTTACTACCAGTATTATATAAATAAGGTCGTCACAAACCAAAGCTATGCATTAATTTCTATGGTGCTAATGCTGCAACACATGTTTCACACACAGATATATATATATTCCTACATAAAAGCTACTCACTCATAACACATTCTCCCAATAAACAATAATTTACTCATGCCACATGACCGGATGCATGACTCTCCACCCTCTACTGAGGGGGGAATCTCTTCATTGTAGAACCCAAAGCATGCAAGACAGAAATCCTCAACGAGCATTTTAGAAAGTATATTTAATCTGTGATGCCTCTATTTTGAAATCAATAAGACTTCTTCCGGTTGCATTTGACGTAAAGATACGAACATCAGTTCACTAACAGAATGCCTTTGTGAATGAATGAATTGGCACAAAATCATACAACGCGTTGTGAAAACAATGCATCCAATTCTCTTATGGAAATTTTAATTTTTTCCACTATTTCCAACGCGATCATCTCTAGGATTTCTGAAGATCTCAAACTACATAATATAGAATTTTCTAAGCTGCATTTGTGTGTGTGTGCGCGCGCGCGCAAGTGAGTGCATATCGAAAACACACGACAAATGTATGAAACTTTTCACCCAACTATAATACACCAAGAAAACCGTCTTAGTTAGGAAGTAGTTTTCATACATGCTTCCTAATATAAATGGAACCATCTGTTTATAAACATATTCATTATTATCACTGGCTAACTGCTCTGATCATTTTGTGTGAAGTATTCAACTACTTATAACTTTATTTTACAAAACTAAGTTGTAATACGATATTGTACATTCACCCCCATTAGTTATTGGCTCTTAGACAGCTCAGCCAATATTTATGGTATAAACCAGCTGCTGGACTTCGCACATTCGTTTCGGCTGGATGCGTGAAACACTGACATTTGACACAAACGCGGCCGAAAGAGACAAAGGACGAAACGGTTTTTTTCCGCAGACAATTATTTCAATGTACAATGAACCAATCTTTTGGCGCGTGGCGCCCGGCGCCGCGAGGGTGGTCTCTAAGCAACCTCATCTTTTGGGAAGATATCTAGCAGAACGAAATCGTTTATTGGTTACTCTTGAAACCGTTTATCGTACATGTCTCTTCAACCAATGGAGCACAACAGGGAAATTACTAGCAATAAATAGAAGATATAAAATTTTGCTTTTACGATAAAACTTAATTCTACGTCATAAAGTTATAATAATTACACAATAAAAATGTGATGATACATAAATTTTAGAGCATTTTCTTCCATTCACTTTTAATGTTAGTCATTGGAAGACTCGAGTGTATAAAATATTGTATTTTTAAATTAATTCGTTATAGTCAACAAAATGAACATTTGCTTAAAATAATTTTAAAAACACATACAGAAGTTCGTTATCTCATTAGGAAACAAATGAATTCTGAGTGTAAATACGTGATATTAGTCATCTGTTTCTTTGTTTCTGAATTTCGCTCAAAGTTTCACGAGAATTATCTGCGTTAGCCGTTCCTAATTTAGGAGTGTAAGACAAGAGGGAAGGCAGCCAGTCATCGCCACCCACCGCCAACTCTTGGGCTACTCTTTTACCAATGAATGTTAGGATTGACCGTCACTTATAACGTCATCACGGCTGAAAGGATGAGCGTGTTTGGTTTGACGGAGTTTCGAATCCACTACACTCAGATTGCGAGCCGAGCACCCCAATTGCCTGGCCATGCCGGGCCAAATAACAATCATCTGATATCTATTATTACGTAGTTAGTATTCCACTATGTTCTTAAACAGTAATGAATATATTTCCATATTTGCTAAAATATAGTCTCATTTGAAAGTGATGTATTTAGTAGCAAGGTCCAAAACTACAGGACATCCAGTAAGGTATACAACTCGACGATACTTTTAAAAAGCAACAGAATTATCTTCTCTACAGATATTATTTCAATAGATTTCTCTAATAAAAGCTAAAACGAATTTCATTACGCAGTCGATGCAATTTACGAACACACCAATGGATACTAAGATAATTGTAGAAAGTGAACAAGAGAGTGAAACAAACAAAAACTTCCCTCGTCGTAACGAACTGAATAGTCGCTGCTCTAACTGTGTTAAGTGCCAATTTCACATACGTTCAAACGAAATGAACCTTAGTAATCGTAATGTTGCGGATTTCTCAACAAACATTTGTGTAGAATGATAATTTCAATTTCATTACTTATTACACACAACTATGAAGAAGAAGCAAAAAAAATTTACGGGAAGAAAAAGAACCTTAAAACTGTAAATGATCGTTTCTCAAAACGTTTTGGATGGTCATTAGTAATTATGAGCACCATCCCCCACAAACACAGGATCTCCAATTCCTGGAAAAATTAAGAGAGAAAAAACAATACTAAAGTGCGGTTTCTACAATATCCCGTTATTATTAATAAATTCACACAGCGTTCTTGAACTATTGGGATATTCTTGTAAAACTATCCCACCTTTGAATATAATGAATGAACCAACAGTCTATCACTGGGCCAGCAGCCAAGGTAGTTAGGGCGCTAAACTCGCAATCTGTGCGTCGCGGGTTCGAATACCTGTCGTATGAAACATATTCACCCTTTCAGCTGTGGGGACGCGTTATTACCAATATTCGTTGGTAAAATAGGAGGTACAAGAGTTGGTGATAAATGGTGATGACTAGCCGCCTCCCCTCTGGTCTTACACTGCTAAATTAGGGACAACTAGCGCAAATAGACCTCTTGTAGGTTTGCGCGAAACACAAACAAGCAAATCCCGTAATAGAACTGCCAGCAATTTCAGATTGAAAGAAAATACCGGGAATTTTCGTCTCCATTGGCTGCTTTGACACATGTACAAGGTTATTTGCTAGAAAAAAAAATGAATGTTGACTAATCTGACTCCTTCACCGATCACCACCTTTTCCCTGTATGCAGTTCATTGTCATTATCTCAGTGCACAAATATGCTTTTCTCTGAGTAATGAATGTATTGTATAGAATAAAGGTTGACCTTTTGAAAGTACTCAAAATACTATAGTAATGCGCAAAGAGGGGATTCCATACAATTTAAGTCGTGTAATTCCGATAACACAGCTTTTCTTTGACATTGTCAACTAGTGTCCAATATTCAAATCTGAGATTATTACATTTGGTATTGTTCATTGGTTTATTTCACAATGTGGCAGTCCCAATAACCCATGAAAGACTTCCTGTCTTTTTTGTTCTTTCAACCAGGCTGCACCCGTTACAACTTATGCTAACATAACTTAAGATACTTTTAATTGATACGTATCCTTCACAACACTGAAAATCTAAATGATTTATACGGATTTTTTTTTTTTAAATCACGTTTACCTTGTCTTGATTTGTGTGACTATTAACATCACAATGATGTGTTAAATATTTTTGCTACAAGTTAATCATAATTAGTAAATTCTTTCCACTAATCACGTTTGATATCAATTAAAATATTAAAATCTATTGGCTCCCCAGAGGCTCAGCGGTATGTCTACGGACTTACACAACGCTAAAACCCGGGTTTCGATACCCGTGGTGGGCAGAGCACAGATAGCCCATAGTGTAGCTTTGTGCTTAATTCAAAACAACAACAACAATAGAACCTATTGAAAAAGGAAAACGTGAAAACTATATTCTATGCAGCAAATTATCAATCAGAACTGACAACGGGCCCCATTCGTTATTATTATATGTGTGATATGCGCCATGATATTGATTCTGTTTTGTTGTTTTATTTAATAAGGATTAAGAGCTGCTAGATTAAGTCAGCTTAATGTTTTGAGATAATGATAATGAAATAAATGGAGTATGCAGTTTTGTATTTAATAAATCGTAAAATCTTCACGGTGAAAGCAGGCCAGGTGAGTTAAGGCGTTCGACTCATAATCTGAGGGTTGTGGGTTCGAATCCCGGTCGCACCAAACATGCTCGCCATTTCAGCCGTGGGGGCGTTATAATGTGACTGTCAATCCCACAATTCGTTGATAAAAGAGTAGCCCAAGAGTTGGCGCTGGGTGGTGATGGCCTGCTGCCTTCCCTCTAGACTTACACTGCTAAGTTAAGGGACAGCTAGTGCAGATAGCTCTCGTGTAGCTTTGCGCGAAATTAAAAAAACAAACAAATCACGGTGAAAGCTGTTACATATTACGATTTCGAATAGCTGGAAATCTAAATTTGAATTTAGAAGTTATTAAATGTTAACATGTAATAAATTTATGATATTTGTCAACAATATTGATAGACAAAATTTTCTTTCTTACCACGAATATATTTCAATATACAAACAATAATACAGTTTATAATAACGGTTATTTCAAATAATAGTTATTAAAAATGATTTATATACTGTTTCTTCTATCTGTTCTAGAACTCAATATTTTATAGACGATCCAGGTCCACGACGAGCAAATTAATTCTGAGTTGATATTGTTACACCTCGTTTAAGCCAGCTAGCGTGGTTGGCTTCACGTCGTTGACTTTTAACCGATGAAGATATTTAATGTCCTTGTAGAAATACTAAAGTCCGAAGTTAATTCACAGAAGTTGAACGGTTTCTAATGTTCGAAAGCTATAAATGTTACTGGTCAGATTCTGTAGTTTTCCGATTAATAAGCGTCACTCACATTTATAGCTTCCAAAACTTACAGTATACTGATTGTAGCTGATTAACAATAATAACAACTGTTTCTCGGGTAGTTGCTTTTTCTACGAAACACGTGAGATTCTCGAAAGTTTAACAATGTTCAAAAACTCGTTAATCACATATTGTTGATTCTTGCTCTAGAGAATCTTCTACAAACTTAAAAAAAAGAGGGACTTGCACAATAAACATCTAACAGTGTACTTCACATGTATTAAAATCTATACTGAAGCAAACGTAGGTATTAAAATAAATGATATGTTTGAAATTTCGAGCAAATACACACGAGGGTTATTTGCGCTAGCTGTCCCTAATTTTGCAGTATAAGACTAGAGGTAAGGCAGCTAGTCATCACCACCCACCGCCAACAAATAATAGAACTGACCGTCACGTTATAATGACCCCACGGCTGAAAGGGAGAGCATGTTTCGTGTGACGGGGATTCGAATCCGCAATCCTCAGATTACGAGTTGAGTGCCTTAACCACCTGGCCATGTTGGGCCCTTTAAATAAATATATAACAGCAAATTTGTCACAAAGTAAAATTAAAATAATGACATATTTCATAACCTTACTCTTGGTGAATCGTGGCTCGCTCATCTGACAGAAGGAAAATACTCGGTGAAGATATGGAGCTATAATAATAATAATTTAGTACATATGGCTTTCAGCTCTACGAATATTTAATTATAACAGAACTGTAAGGCATAATTCTATTTTTCCCTTACACATGGTCCTTTCATATTATAATGGAAATACTTTCGAGATTTGTATAGGATTTACTCTGCACGTACCATCACATTCAAATTTAATAGTTAATATTTATGTAGAATGCTTTGCTCATCGTTTATGCGATCAGCTTGCCGCTAAGTGTATCTGTTTACCAAAAATATTTTAAACTATATATTTAAAAGAAAAACATTTTATAAGCATTCAGTGACAAATATTGTTCAGACCAAAATATTTTTATAGTTATTTTTAATAAGAATACGTCCTTCTTATCTGAATATGAACTTGATGTTATATATACTGAAGCTAAACAAAAACTGCTATTTTTTGTATCATAACGAAATTATAAATATATTGTAAAAAGTAACTAGCACAGGTTTCTAACAAACACACGAGACTTGCGCATGGAAAAGATTACGGAAAACTCCAAAACGAATGGAATTACAGCTTTTAAAAAAGGAAAATTTAGGAAGATTATAATATTAATAACAAATATATATATACATAGCACACCAACAGCTTGGTAGATTATTTTCCACAATATTTGTTTTGAAAATAAGATCTATTTACTATAAGGCCCCCGCTAGTACAGTTGTAAATCTACGAATTTACAACGCTAAAATCAGGGGTTCGATTCCCCTCTGTGGGCTCAGCAGGTAGCCCGCTGTGTCTCTGCTATAAGAAAACACACACATTTATTATAAGCTGTCAAAGACACGCAAAATACTTTCAGTTGAATCAGTATTTTTTATTGCATCAATACTTCCTTAAATACGGGATTTGTAAAATAATACAAAATATTTTTTGCTTTCGCTTCTAAATTTCGCGCAACGCTACGCGAGGGCTATCTGCGCTAGCCGTCCCTAATTTAGCAGTGTACGACAAGAAGGAAGGCAGCTAGTCATCATCATCCAACGCAATTTCTTGGGCTACTCTTTTACCAACGACTAGTGGGATTGAATGCCACATATAACGCCTCCACGGTTGGGCGAGCATTTTTGGTGCCACTGGGATTCGAACCCACGACTCTCAGATTACGATTTGAGCGCCCTCATGGCTAAAATATCGAAATCTGTAAGCTCACTTGTCCTAGACCTAACGTTAATTACGCCTTTAATACAGTCTATATTTGAAAAAAACAACAACTGATATTCTGTATATTCTCTATTTTAGTTAAATTTTAAACTACATATTAGTATACTTAATACTATCAGTATATAAGCTTATAATGTTATTTTACGATCTAATGTTAGACTTTTAAAAGCTTATCAAAAATTTTAATTAATACGTTGTTATGCAAAATGTCTACTAAAGTATGTTTATAGGCGACTTTGGTTTACATCCATCCGATATGAAATGTGGCGTGCATGCGCATTTAGATACCAAGGTTCGCGCGCATTTTTTAGAACGGATATAAACTTATGATTTTTATGATATTTTAAAATACCACTTGCAAAGATACGTTGTCAAATTACAAAGAATGTGAAATTTCTTGTGCATTTTAGTCCAACATATCTCATTTTCGATCAATCGTAGACTTCTGGCT
Organism: Tachypleus tridentatus; assembly: GCF_004210375.1. Lineage (NCBI taxonomy): Eukaryota > Metazoa > Arthropoda > Merostomata > Xiphosura > Limulidae > Tachypleus > Tachypleus tridentatus. Next base: position 101,365,914 of record NC_134837.1, on the reverse strand, counting down.
TTTAACTGACAGAAAGCCAAACTACTTAAATTACTTAACAAGTTTCTATAACATAAGCGCGCCCCTCAATGGCACAGTGATATGACTGCAAACATATACTGCTAAAAATCGAGTTTCGATAACCGTGGTGGATAGACCACAGATAGCCCTCAGTGGAGCTTTGTGCTTAATAATAATCAACAACAGTGTGTGTGTGTGTCTTCTTATAGCAAAGCCACGTTGGGCTATCTGCTGAGCCCACCGAGGGGAATCGAACCCCTGATTTTAGCGTTGTAAATCCGTAGACATACCGCTGTACTAGCGGGGGACATCAACAACAGAAAAACAACATTAGTGCGTGACCGAGATACAGACAGACAGATACACTGTGTTAACGTCATTTGTTCACTTATTCTATATTTCAAAAATTGTTTGTCTTAGAACAAAGCTACCCTGGGCTATCTATTGTTTCCAACGCGGAGAATCGAACCCCAGATTCTAACGTTCGTAAACTCACCGCAGTTCCACCTATTTCAAGAAACAAAAATCAACACCACCAATGAAAGTCTTGCTGGATAAAAACAAACAAAAAATGGAAAGTAAAATTAAGTTATATAGGATTAAATTATTTTTTAATTAAATCAGAACAAATTAAAATATAAATATTGTTGTCATGGGTTTTATGAGCTGGGGTTTGGGGAAGAAGGGTCTTCAAAAGCATACAATATATACGTTATTATTCAAATATATAAAGTGTAGCGTGATATAATATGGATAAGGACAGAGCACCGCTATTTTACAAGCATATGTTATGAAAATAATACATTACCAGATAAAATATATACATACAGTCAAAGAGAACCCTATTTAAAATACTATGACAACTGCATTTGAAACGAAGTATTCATCATTTATAATTATTATACTATTACTGTTTTTAAATTATAAGTACAGTATTCAAAATATATAGACTTCCATATAATAAATTATGTCATCCATATATTAGAAAAAACTTTCTTACACATCTATAAAAAGCGATCCGCCAAAAAAATAACCGCAATTCTATAAAAAAAAGAAAGAAAGAAAGAGGAAAAGCGATATTTCACTGCATGGTTTTACTTTGTTTATACAAACGACTCATACACCAGATCTTGTTGGTAGACAGACTGTTTCGCAGTAAGCGTATATCGATGGCAGGTGTGTTACTTCCCTGTTTACTTGAAGTGTATGTGAATTCTCATTAAAAATTCCACAATCATTATTATAATTGGTTGTAGTTTTGTTGAATATTGTTGTGTTTCCATCTTCACTTTACTTGCCATGTTATCAGGTTGTTTACATCGTGTGTGTGTGTGTGTGTGTGTGTGTGTGAGAGAGAGAGAGAGAGAGTAAGGGAGCAGTACACAGTGTGTGATACTGTAATGTTGTATGTGTGAAGCACTGAATTTTCATACTTGAAAACCTTGTGAATAAATAACCCAATTTAGTTTAATCGTTACGTAAAAAATAAAATAACATGCTTTTATAACATGTAGAAAGTTCCAAACTGAAATCTGACCGGTGTTTAAAATTGGTAAGTCAGTAAAGGGAAACAAAATCTGAATATGCATAGGAAGCTGTTATCGAAATTATGTGGTCATGATTTATGGTTAACTAACAAGTTGTGAGGATTTAAAAATCCGTTAGAGTACCATGTCAATGTCACGATTAAACGTCCTGACACATTAAGGTTGATACGTGGACGGCGTTGAAAAAGATGCCTAAACTTACGAGCAGCATGGATTAAAATAATGAGAAAGAATAAATAATTCTAGTTAAAAACAAAGTTTATATTATACCATTATGTCGCATAAGTAAACACGCACACGTAACACATAAAACACAACGTGGAAATAAATAAACGGTCTTTCTGCAAAGCACTGTACGTAAAAAGGTATTACATTCCCAGTTAAATATGTTCCTAACGAGTTTCATATTCCCGCCATTTTTCTTTTTCTTTTTTTCTTGTACAGCTGGGCTGTTTGCACGGCTTACTGCTCGGCAGGACTGTAAAACTCTTATGTCACATGCAAGAAAAAAAAATAACTGGCAGATACCCCCACACACACACAAACACAAACACATACATTCAAGTATGTAAGCTCTAGGGCAACACTTCTTTCACTGTAATTCTTTTAATTCTTGTCCCAGATAAAGACAAATATTCTACTCCCTTGAAAAAACGAACAGTTGACACATTTTGAGCCATTTATTTAAGTACACCACTCATAAATTGCATGTTAATATGATTCTCTCTTCGAGCTTCACTAGGCGGACCATCAGTAGACTGATGGATAAAAAAGAAATGATAGATACGACTCCGTGCGCACGTTTCAGAGTAGGATTATCCAAGAAATCATCTACGTGGCGTCTTTAGGACGTGTTTTTTACCTATATTTACTTTGTGTTAAACATAAAATAAACGACTCTCCAGTTCTCTCCTCATCAAAACTTCGACTTCTTGGTCTAACAGTCATATTGTCGAAAATAACATTACACGAAATATCAGTGAGTAACAAATTTATTGGTATGTTCCACATATTCATAAATAAGTATCCTTGTCTTTTAAATGTACATTTCCATATAACATACTATAAATTTGTTTTTGAAGCACAAAGCTACACAATGCTATGCTGACGACAGGTATCAAAACCCACTTTTTAACGTCATAAGCCTTCAGACTTATTGCCGATCCTCTAGGGAACCACTTCACACGAGACAAGTCGGTCATTTCTGCTAACATGGTCCTTGTTATCATGGTGAATAGAGTGTAAAATACTGTTAATAAGCTAATGATACAGGAATAATGTTTTATAAGTTTGGTAGGTTAACACAACATGGCGAAGAACTAATGAAACAAGAAATATATGTTGTATAACTGTTGTAAGTTGGCGTAACACAGCTAATAACTGATGAAAAAGAGAGTAAATATTGTAGGTTAATGTTGAACAAAAGTAAGAAACCGTGAAATAGGGAATATGTTGTATAATTTTGGTCGGTTAGTATAATACTGCTATGAGACCGTGAAACAGGGGATGCTTTATATATTTGTCTTCTGTTTTTTTTTTAATGTCGCTCAAAGCTACTCAAAAGCTATCTGCGCTAGTCGTCCCTAATTTAGCAGTGTAAGACTAGAGGGAAAGCAGTTAGTCATCACCTCCCACCGCCAATTCTTGGGCTACTCTTTTACCAACGAATAGTGGGATTGGCCATCACATTATAACGCCCCAACCGCTGAAAGAGCGAGCATGTTTGGTGCGACGGGGATTCGAACCCGCGACCCTCAGGTTACGAGTCGAACGCCCTTACCCATCTTGCCATGCTGGGCCTGCTTTATATAAATCTGCCACAACAGTAGTCCTTTAGAAATAAAACTAAAGAAACAAGGAGAATACAGTGTATCTTCGGTGGATTAGTAGAACACAGTTAATAAATCATGAAACGTGGAGATTTGCTGAACTAAGCTAATAAACCAACAAATAGGAGAAAAAGATGCATAATTATTACAAGTATAAACAGAGAATGAATAGTGAAACAGTTCAATTATTTTAAAACTAGTAAAGGAAATTAGTAAACAGTTATGAATCATAAAACAAAGAATCAAGTTCGATAACTTTGATAGGCTGGTAAATGCAGTTAATGACCCACGAAACAGGAATGTAGCTTCAAAACTAGTGTAATAGGTAGAACACAGTTACTGAATCAAAACTCTTGAGTTTCTCTAATGTTCAAGTTATCTTTAGCTTCTGATATTAAAGTTGTTTTTTTCATACAAAAACATCTTAGCTCAGAAGTACATTTCCGAACTGTAACAACTCTTATCAGCTCAGTTACGTCAATGATACAGATTATTATACAGTGAAACTTCCTTGTTGGAAAAAAAAACACTACAACTTTTGGTATCTTGTACAAACTTTAGTATCACAAACAGTTCTTTTTTTTTTTCCAACATCTAACAACATATCAGTTAAAATCACGATTAATCCTACTTACATTCGAACTCTTCCGTCAATCATTTCATGTAGTTCAGGTATTTAGTTTATTTGACATAAGGCCTCCTGAAACTCGATAGCATTCAGTTTTATATACCAAACGATCATTACAAACTTTACATTACAAACAATAAACCTTCTAATCTAGCTCCAAACTGGAAGCAACTGAGAATATTTTAATTCTACCAGTTCTCTCGTGATGTCTGTCAACTTCATGAACGATAGTAATCAATATAAAGCGCATGGTTTAATGGTAAGAATTATTATACTACTATGCATAGTACAAATAAAAAGAAAAATCTAATCGCAATATTAAAAATCATCACTAAAAAGCTTACGATTTTTTAAAAATATTTTATTCTTACATTTTCTTACATAGATTATTTTGCACTGTTAACGCCTGGATACCTAAGTATAACCTAAACATCCGAAGCTAGCCGAACTTCGTCAAATATTACCGGGATTATGGCCAACAATATCAAACAACAGCACTCATATTGAGAGAATCCAACTGATGAAATATCGCATTCTAGTAATCTAAATAAGAACAGTGTAGTTAAATACCTGTACTAATTACGTGGTTGATTTTGGCTCATCTTTGTAAGTAAGAAGCTCACTTTGATCAAAATTTTAATGCTTCTTGGATTTCAGTAAGTAATGGACCAGACAAGAGCACCAAGCAACTTATAATGGAATTAACATTTGCTAATCGTCAGTGTTAGATTTCATCGAACTTCTTTTTGGATAAGGAAGTTTGTACCAGATAGCACTGGATCTTGAAAAAAAATCACGTTTCTTGTTAGTCATACAAGACTATACATCTTCAAACATACACACAAGTAAACCGTATGGAAAAAACTTTCTATGATAGCATGCAAGTATAACAAGTTTTTATTCTTTTTAAATAGCCCGTTTTCATTGCTTGTAAACATAAAACCAATATTGTTCAAGGGATCCTTCCAGGATCAAAAGAGAAAATAAAACAAAGATATTCATTTTGTTGATAATATTGTAAGCCATGAAGTAATCATGCTAAGAGAAAACTTATTACAATAAAGGATGAACCACATAACACAGACGACATCCTTCATGAAACTCATTTCTTGTTATATTCAAAGTCTTATCTGGAAAATATGGAAATGTTTTAAAATTAAATAAATATAAAAATAAAAATAAAGTTTTATTTTACAAACTTCGATCTTTTTTATATCAGTATGTTTACCAGAAACACCAAAATGTATCTGTGCAATTAATGTTACACGTATGGTTTTGTACCATATACAGGGGGTTGAATAAGTTCAATTCAAATGACGTTGAATACGTAAATTAGAAAGTAATATGTAAACCCAGCCGATGAAATGGAACTTATCAGAACTATATTTTGACGTTTTTTGTAGGTGATGTCACCAAAAAGTGATCGCTTTGTGGAATGGTAACAGCCACGTCCAATTCAAGATTCATACACTCAGTTAATAAAGATTTGCTCCGATCGAGGAGTTAAAATTTACAAAATATCCCTTGTACTCAATGCCACTTGAAAATAGCTAGAATATGGGTCAACCTGGGATTTGTAACCATTAAAAAGAGACCTACATTAAATTGTATCCTGGCCGTGATAATCAAAGAGCCGCATCTTCTAATGGTAAGAATTCATGAACATAGAAGCCATTTGTAAAAGCCGTTCATATACCCAAGACAACAGCACGCAACATAATCAAGAAGTACTTTACCCTGGAAACAAGACCAACAGTTACAGGTTTCCCAAGATAAGGCTTCTAGTCATACCACTCGTTCACGCTTCAAACAGCTGAAGAACGGAACGGGTACTGGTGCAATTCCATGCAAAGAAATTCTAGGATCAAGTCGCTTATGGATTAGTATAAAATAGGACCGTTGAAACGGGTGCTTTAAAAATCCCAGTCCTTTACACTAGTTGGATTATGAAAAGCGTGTAGAGGACATTGGTGCGCTTTAGTCGTGACATGTTAACGATGGAGCTATTTGAAATTCAAAATCGTTTTAAAATGATATATTCAGCCTCTGTATATGAGTTATACAAAAGATTAATCGACATTTGTAAGAACAATTTGCATATGTCACTGTTATGGCAAATCGTAACAGATGCAAATTTTTGCGCCAGGGAGAACAATTATTCCTTATACTTTATTAACACTCCTACGAAAAGTGGGGCCTAATAGGCCCCAGAGCAACTTGAAAGGTTATTAATATTAGGCTAATAATTTTGTATTTAAATGAAATTGCCATTTAAATCCATTAATGAATGGATTAACGAGATTCCCACTGTCCCTATCTACTATCTAGCGAAACCACAGCCAGGGGAACGGGCTTGGAGAAATCAGGACTAGAAACGTCTTTTCGTAGGAGTGTTAAGAGTTAAATTCCGACATATCGAAAATTTAGTACTGTAATGGTGGGATTTATGGCAGGAGGGGGAAATATCTGAATAGCGAGTTTAGTGAACGATATACAACAAAAGAACCATTTTAAAGATAAGCCTTCAATGTTCTCCACAGAAGCAGTAAATCTTGCATATTAGGACTTTTAAGAGAACTAGACTCGAAACTAAACTTAAACTTTTCTTGTCTTCCGACAAATTAATTTCTATTTTGTTTATTTCTTTGTTTTTAATTAAGCATAAAGCTATATAATAGGTTATCTATGCTCTACCCACCACGGGTATCCAAACACGGTTTTTAGTGGTGTGAGTCCGCAGAAACACTGCTGTGTCACTGGGGGCTTAATTTTCGTACCACTTTAGAAGCAGATTCCCACAGGAAGATCTGTGGTAAGATTAGCAAGATGTGTGGTCTGAGGTTGATCTTACCGTTTTCACAGAAGTTTCTTACTGTGGAAACTGGGTTAAACAGGACTGCCTGTCAAACACAGCACGAGAAATAATATGGGAAGTAGGTCCAAGAGCACCACAGTACCTGAAACATTTTTATTAAAAAGTAGAATTAGCATAACCGGAATCATAAATACGGTTTAAATATTTTTTCTTTTACTACGAAGACGTAAGAAACTAGTCGTTGGAATATTGCTTATAAAATATATATCACCATGGTTCAAATTCCAAAACTCATTTGTTAAATTGTAATTGTTCTCTCTCCTGTGATAAAAATACTCCTATTTGGAGAACACTGCTCGTTTATTAAGGTGTAAAAGAAAGGGTGTTAATTCGTTTCTCTATGTATATCACTGTGTTCGAGTTCTGTACCTACTTTAAACACACTGGGAGAAGAACGGAGTTAATCTTATTTACCCATACAACACTACTTCAGAAGAAATGAACAAGAAAAGTGCTGTGTGATTTTCTGAAGAGCTTAGTGAAAAATAATACAACCTAGACGATGTAATTCTAGAGCGTAGTGAGGGTAGGGCTATTCTCAATGCTCTGCACATTCTTTATCAGGATAGTAAAATTGTTTGGCCATTTGCTACAACTGCCCTCTCTTTTACTGTTACTGTGATTACAGATTACCAAGATGAAGAAAATATCCATCGGCGCCTTACAAATCTACAAGCCATACTCTCATCACCAGGAGTTCTCTAGGGCGCCATTTGACTCTACTTCAACTAATGAATTAGACTAGTGACAGAGATAGCTCTAGGCATCAGATCAGTTTTGGCAATTACAGGCCATAAAACGTTTTTTCATTCCATTCTATCTTCTATTTTGACAATTTCGTCTGAATGAGGTTCAATGATCGCAATGCAAGAATGGCCTTGTTATCTTAAAATAATCGTATTTTGCAAGCTGAAGTTCAATATAAAGGCACATGTAATTATAAAAAAAAAGCATGGGTATTAAATAGAATACACATTTACCAGAACGACACCTACAAAAGCAGTGTACAATTACAATTTCTAGTCTTTTCACTTTCACAGGGCAGCAACTTCGATACTGATCAAACAAAAATATGTTTTTTGAATTTTAAACTGCTCGTGATGGTGAGCTACATGTAAAACCAAAATTGAGATAAATGTTCAATATTTTTACTCAATACTTCAAATTCAGCATGTAATTTCCTGTAATGGTACATAATGATTTTTCAATTACTATACTCGTATAAAAGCAAGGGAAAAATCTTTTGTCGCTACAATGCGTTTTAATGTCATCAAAGTAAAAAAAAAAATTTTTTACACAAGTTTAAAAACAACAATCCTAGCTGAGAAGAAAAAAAAGTCCTATTTTATCTAGTGATTTATAAAACACATGAACTTATGAAACATGGTAAAACAGTAATATTAATTTGTAGCACATCAAAGTAAAGATGAGTGCAATTCATTGTAATGTATTGCAGATGACCTGTATTTTCAGTCTTTGCTCAAGCATTAGTACATGTGCCTATGTATGTGTTCACTATCCTGCTTATTGGTTTATCCATGTGCGAGATGTTAAAAATGTTTGTGTAGGCGTGAAACTCATTCATCAATCAGAATCTATTAGTGTGTTATAGAAACGTAGAACAAGATAAAGTTGTTTGGCTTGCCTCCTAAGATTGTTAATACTTAAATTGACTTTAAACCGGTTAAAACGGTAACCCTAAGTCTTTTTAAACTCTTAAGGAAAACGAAATCTTAACAGTTTAATTCTTGACGGGCTGCTTCACATAGCAAACACCAAATAGATCTAATTTTCGGAAGAATACACACACATGAAAGAGAAAGCTGTATGCTTTCTCTTCCTCGCTAAAAACCTTATTATATCTTGAAGGCAAAAAAGCTTCATGAAGAAAGGACATCATAAAAGCAGGCAGACATAAAACGTTATGTCAATTTAAATGTTTCTTCTTTGTTCCGCTGAAAGTGCATGAGAAAGGTTATGGACGGTTTATTAATTTTGATGGATTTATGTATTTATCCTGACGGTGTTTTTTATTCAACTTATATTTCTTGACAGGATAAATTAGCAACTGAAACAATTATTAATGTCAATCTAAATATTCGATATTTAAAAAATCGTGTTTACGTCGTTATATGTTTCTGTGACTAGCGGCAGTTGTTTAGTCGTGACAAACTACTAAAGTTTTTCTCTCTCGTTGTTTTTAGCTTTATTTTTATCGTATCTTAAAATCGTACAGAAAATTCATCCTATATACGCGTAAGTTTTACACATTAAAACAACAAATCCTTCTGGTCCGACTTTTGTATTTATTTATGGTTTTTTTCTCTCTTTGAAATGAGTTCATAGTTTTCTCCGAAGTCACGTTTTAGTGTCTGTAAAATATACCAGCAGTCGAAAACAGCATCGAAAATATAAATGTTAAACAAGAATGTTTATTTGCACAAACACGAGTACATTGGACTCACGAATCTATCATAAACTGAGTTAATCTTGTTCCTGGCCAGACATGCCTAACTTGTCTCACCTGTGCATCCAAGGGTTTTACGTCCTGTTGTCGCAAAAATATCCTCTGCACGTTTAAGCCAGGAATGGGCCTTATAAGAGCGATGCAATTTTGCGTGAAAACTAAGACAAGCATTGTTACTTTCCACACACCGTGTGAACATCTTAAAGGTTTTGTACTACTAGAGTTATCAGTTGACATTTAATAAGCGCCAAGTTAAAAAAATGAAAAACAATTGTTAAAAATTACTTTAATATTACACACGTATTTTAAAACTCTAGTGACTGTCCTGGATGAATTTCAAGTGTAGGTGGTATTAAACTAGAGAGTATCGTACCTTAGCAAGAAGGTGTGTAACACAACAGTTTAATATTACAGAGAACATTTATACAAAGACTTCACAGCAGTCCCCCGCTGGTACAGCGGTAAGTCTACGAATTTACAACGCTAAAATCAGGGGTTCGATTCCCATCGGTAGAATCAGCAGATAGCCCGATGTGGCTTTACTATCAGAAAAAACACATAAAAAGACTTCAGAAGTAAACCAAACATTTGTGTGTGTTAGGGATTTCAACTTATTCAACAAGTAATCTTGACTACTGCGTATCTGATGGTATGTTAGCGTCTTACCAACTGATAACTAGATCTATCAAAAAGACAAACACGACATACGTCACTGGGCCTCGCCTACGGAATTCAAGGCACGACTGTCACAACATCAAGAAGCAGGTTTTTCGTTCTTTCACCTCAAACATTTCAGCTTAACATTGTCTTATTCATTCACGCCACGAACAATTCTGTTTTTAATCACTTTTCACACTCGACCAAAACGTTCAACAAATGGTTTATGACATTCTCATATACGATGTGTCTAAGATGATAACCAATTTGAGAAAACTTTAACAAAACTAAAATAAGAATGCGCATTTCTTAGACGAAAAAAATTATATTCCGAACTCAAATGTTTTGTTTTGAAGAACATTTTTTACGAGGCATATAAACTAAAATAACATTTGTTACCTAAAATTGTAAAAAAAATAAAACAAAAACGCATACATTGCTTCACAAACTAGTAAAAAGACATAGAAATAGTGTATTTCTGTCCAACGACAGAACCCTGGAGCTCAACAAGCAGTAACACAGTGTTTCACTGTTATTTGCAGTTCTGCAATAATTTGTTTTTCGAGAGTACTGCTTGTTTAGTTATTTGTTTCAGACTTTCTTGCAAAGCAAACTATAAGCAACTGCGCTTAGCCATCCCTTTGAATTGATAAACTACAAGTCAGCTGTATCCACCGCCACTGTTGACGCGTCCCCAAAGTACGAAGTGTATCGCTATAGCAACGGGTCGGAAACTTTGAATCTTCGGATTCACGGTCCAGACACGCAAGTATCAGTTACGCAAGACATCCTTTTTTTTAAAACAAAGAGTACACAAAATTAAATAAGATTATATATATTAGTATATACGAATGTTTTGCATATTTATACTAATTCCATAATTTTTTGTCGCTGGCTAATATAATATCAAACTGTACGAATTAATAATTCCCCTAATAAAAAAAATAGCTAAGATCAACAAAAAATAAAAATTCATTTAAAAATATACACATCGCAAAGAAATGTCTTATGTTTAAATCAAGAATAAAATTAATGCACCAAACTCGGACATTGTGAAGCTATTACACAAACGGTACTGTTTGAAAAACTCGTATATTCCTTCATCTAATTAACTAAAACCAATCTTTCTACAGAACTAGACAGTAAATATTCGTTCTTACCTGTTCTAATGCTGGCAGTTGTAAAATTCTCTATAGAGAAATACATACATCGTACACGCAGTTTCAACCACCACTAGCAGGCACTAGAAAATATCCGACGGCGGTTTAGAACAAACTGAGCGACACTTAGCTGAATATTTAGAATGTAGTTAAGACTACTAACTGCGATTATTCACGCACAGTTGTATTCTACCGTGTAATTATAAGAATGAAATTACTAAATCAAAGTATATAACTTTTCAATCCAGTTATATTATCGGACTCCTGTTTTTTTCTTCGAAGCAGAAACGTTTCCACTTTATTTACTCAACCACGACACCGTAAATATTCTTGGTACAATCTTGGTACATATCCATTATATATGACCTTCAGCTCATATATATATGTCATACAGTGTTAAGTACCAATACAAAAAGGTGGATGTTGATGATGCTGAGACAGATCTGTTGCTTCATAAATAATATTGCACTGCTTTTTAACAGATTGGTTTCGTTTGTTTTGAATTTCGCGCAAAACTACACGAGATCTATCTGCCCTTAATTTAGGAGTGTAAGACTAGAGGGAAGTCAGCTAGTCATCACCACCCACCGCCAACTCTTGGGCTACTCTTTTACCAACGAATAGAGGGATTGACCATCACATTATAACGTCCCCACGACTGAAATGGTGAGCATGTTTGGCGTGACGGAGATTCGAACCCGCGAACCTCGGATTACGAGTTGAGTGCCTTAACCACTTGACCATGCCGAATCTTTTAACAGATAAATCTAAAGAATGATTTCACGCATAGCTATAAGTTTTCAATGACTAAATATATATTTACGTCTATATACCATGTAGAGATAATAAGAATAAAAATAGCTTGAGAAAACTTGACAAAATAATGTACATTAAACACAATGTGTAAAGTAGTATTGTGTGAAGTACAAATGTGATTTAGTCATCCCTGAAGCTGAAGAGACTGGAATTTCTTATTGGTACTTTGAAGCGAAGAGATAAAAGTAATAATCATTGGATTAATCAACGCTTTGCACAACGCCGACTTAAAAAATGTTAGGTTTGTAAAATAACACTTTAGACAGAAAGGCACAATATACAGTTTTTATTTCAAAACTAAGTACAGATGTTTTTATCTAAACCCAGTTCGCGCTTACTACTTATTACAACAAGGAAAGGGTTAGGTTTAAGTAGTTAAATGACTTTTTCATGAGTTCAGATAATGGACACTTTTATTGCAAAATATAAACGCGATAAGTGCCTTTTATGCTATCAAGCGTATTCAACTCAGGTCCATAGGGGAAAAACCCAAACATTCCAACGGTTAGTCGACCCATCGTGTTGACTGGCATGAAGTGGCTAGTAGTGGCCATCATGGTCCACCACAGACCAGAACTAATGTTACAACAGGCTAGCATCAATACCATAAAAAAATCAGTACTTGTGAGTCTGAGAACAAGCAAGCCAGTCCCACTATTACCTGCTTTTTCGGTGATACTTGGAGGGAGTTTAAATCCATGCCCTACCTTATTTTCCTTTCAGGACTTAAGAACACCCCGTTTATACTTTAAAATTGTCCTTTCTCTTACAAGACGTGTACTAAACGATGGGCGAGCGTAACTAAGCCTGCCAGGTGTTAACTACATGACAAAACCCTCATGTCCTCAGAGAAACGGGAGGGAAGGAGGGCTACAGGCTCTACCACTACTTCATCGCTTATCTTTGGAAGGTATAGTATTCCCAGAACTGATTCTGACAGAAAAGGTTCTTCTCACATTTTGCTAACACATCTTCTAGACCCTGTCTGCTATCAACACTATCATGCATAGGTTTAAAGGGAAGGTGTGTTTAAAGTGAATAATATAGTTTCTCTGATGGTGGGGTGGGTAAGATTTTGAGAAGGAGTAAGGGGAAGCTTCTGTTAATATCAGTCTACCGTGAGTGATGGCCTATTCTTCAAATTTCAGTCATGTGGAAAGGCAAACGCAGCAGGAACCTTATCTAGTAAAGAAAAAAAAGGTACCTTATTGTACAACGGGATTTAGGTAGTGGTCCCGATACAGCACGCTCCTAACAGGATTTGAATGTGTTCTTTTGTGCCAACGTCAAGACAGAATAATAAAGACTAGGAGTAGAACATAACAGGGTAGCCGCTCAGGGTGCACTCAGAGGATGGGTAACTTAAGTGTTTTCGTTGTTTTGTAGCGTGTTTGTTCCAAAAGTACTAAGAAAAACATCATTCCAACGGGATGGAATAATACGTTTGATTCAGAAATTGCAGCCAATTATTTGGGAGATATTTAAGGTTCAATGAATTTCACAAGAGGCCGTTTTAACAAAAGCGACTACAAGTATAAATTGGTAGTTTACATAAACCATGCTGCTTACAATGTCGAACTCTAAAAACTGTAAAAAAAAGTTCTCTGTTTATCTTATTATTTTTATTACGACGTTTCCATTTTTCCAGTTTATCAATTGAATTACTTGTTGTTGTTGTTGTTTTGTTTTTTATGTATTTCACACTTCATACTCGAGGTGGCACGATGCCTATATGAACCAGTCCTTCCGTGCGACTCATAAGCACCGAGTTCATACAATTTTGGCAAATCTATATGGTAGAATTATATACCGATTACGATTACACAATATTATGACTGTTGACATTTCTCTGAAGTCTACGGCTATAGACATCTTAAAAATTCTTAAGATTGTAATATGATAACTAAGAAAACGAAACATATAATTATTATGGGTTTATAGAGACGAACGATATCTGCTGAAGAATACACATTCACTTACTGAAACAAAAATATCTGTTTACCGGTATTACATTTGAGGGTGGACGTCCTCCATGCCATTAATCCACTGTTTTTATGGCAAATGCTTTTTTTTAACACTCGTATCCATTCTACCCAGGTACGTTCAAGAAAGAAAAATTATATTCAAAAGTGTATTGCACACTATTTTTCCATCCTTAAACATATTTGCATATAATTTTATTATAAGTTTACTTTTTGAAACCAAAATTAATCTAAATCCATGCTTCTAAAAACGCATGTTTAGAAATTAGTGCTTACATACAGTCATGTGAAAAAGTTAGGACACCCTATGAAAGCCTGTGTATTTTTGTAACATTTTTGGATATATATATATTTAATTTTAATTTTAACAATACTGAGATATTATAGGAATATAAGTAAACAAATAACACTGAAGAAAAGACTAAAATCTTCTGTAAATGTAATTCTACAAAAATGCATATTCTAACTGACGAAAAAGTTAGAACATCCCCACATTTATTCCCACTTAAAATGGCTCAACTCGTACACAGGTGTATCACACCAGGTACACGTGATTAGAAGATCGTTACTCAGCATTTTGAATGAAGCTTGCCCTATTTAAACCTCAGACGTTTAGTTTGGTGTGCTCCTGACTGTTGAAGTGAGAGTGAGCACCATGGTGAGAGCAAAAGAGCTGTCTGAGGCCTTCAGAAAGAAAATTGTAGCAGCTTATGAGCCTGGTAAGGGATTTAAAAAAATCCCAAAAGATTTTGAAATCAGCTATTCCACTGTCCGGAAAATAGTCAACAAGTGGAAGGCTTTTCAAACAACTGCCAACATGCCCAGGTCTGGTCGTCCAAGCAAGTTCACCCCGAGAGCAGACCGCAAGATGCTAAAAGAAGTCTCCAAACACCCTAACGTGTCATCACGGAACCTACAGCAGGCTCTGGCTACTGTTGATGTGAAAGTGTATGCCTCTACAATCAGAAAGAGACTGCACAAGTTTAACTTGCATGGAAGGTGTGCAAGGAGGAAACCTTTGCTCTCTAAGAGAAACATCAAGGTCAGACTGAAGTTTGCCAGAGAGAATGTAGACACAAGACCAGGACTTCTGGAATAATGTTCATAGGGCAGATGAGTCCAAAATTGAATTATTTGGACACCAGAACAGAGGACATGTTTGGCGTTAACCAAACACAGCATTCCAGGAAAAGAACCTCATACCAACTGTGAAGCATGGAGGTGGAAGTGTCATGGTTTGGCGCTGCTTTGCTGCAACAGGACCTGGACAGCTCACAATCATAGAATCCACCGTGAATTCTACTGTGTATCAGAGGGTGCTTGAGGATCATGTGAGAACACCTGAACGAAAATTGAAGCTGAAACGGAACCGGACCCTGCAACACGACAATGACCCAAAACATACCAGTAAATCCACCAAGGACTGGCTGAAAACTAAGAAATGGAGAGTCCTGGAATGGCCGAGTTAAAGCCTAGATCTTAATCCCATTGAGATGCTGTGGGATGACTTGAAAGAAACTGTACATGCAAGAAACCCCTCAAACATCTCACAGCTGAAAGAATTCTGCATTGAGGAATGGGGCAAACTTTCTCAGACCGATGTTAGATACTGGTAGATGGCTACAAGAAGCGTCTCACTGCAGTTATTTCAGTCAAAGGGGGTAGCACTAGGCATTAGGGGGTAGGGTGTCCTAACTTTTTCGTCAGTTAGAATATGCATTTTTGTAGAATTACATTTACAGAAGATCTTAAAAAGTATTTTCTTCAGTTTTAATTGTTTAGTTATATTCCTATAATCTCTCGGTATTGTTGAAATTCAGATTAAATATCTGTATATCCAAAAATGTTACACAAATACACAGGCTTTCATAGGATGTCCTAACTTTTTCACATGACTGTATGTCTTTACTGGTTCTGAATCTGTTAGGGTTAAACATGATACCAAAACGTTCTAAAGATGTTTTTAAAACAAAAAACACATTCTACTGGATATATGTAACATGTTCTAATCTAATAAAAGAAAATCTTATTTGTTTTAATTTTCTCGAGCAAAAATAGAACATTAGTATTTTCACATAATCATTCCTACTACAAGGACAACACCCACCACCAACTAACTCTTGGGCTACTTTTGTCTGACTGAAAAAAAGTGACATTTGACTATCACTCTTATAACGGTCCAGAAATGTAGAAAACATCAGAACAAGAACACTAATCCCGTGAATTCACTTTCCGAACACATTAAATATTAGGTCACGCCCGGCCTCTCCGACAAAGAACCACATATAGCAACGTTGTAACCTCCAGCAGCTACTAATGTGCGTGTTTTTTATAACAAAGCCATGTCAGGTTATCTGCTGAGCCCACCGAGGGGAATCGAACCCCTGATTTTAGCGTTGTAAATCCGCAGACTTACCGCTGTACTAGCAGGGGTATTAATGTTATAAAGCTTATTAGACTTTTTGCTCCAGATAGAAGCTGATTTTGTAGTGTGGAACATCAGTGTGAAGAACGGGTCTACGCCTGGTGGGGACAAACTAATAATAAGTACACATTAATAAGTTAATTGAGACGTGAAACAGTAATTAATATAAAGTAGTGATCAATATATTCGGTATTACAAACTAGTTGCCACTTCTGGAAAACTGTTCATATATTAAAACGCTAAAGTAATTTTTATCCTGGTTTTAAATAGTACCCTTTGATTTTTTTTTTAAAAATGTTTCAAGTAATCCCAAATAATGATTAGATGTAGTCATGTAAATTTTCAAAAGTAAACGTATTTAATACGTTTGTGTTTTTGTTTGTTTGTTGTAGTTTGTTTTGTTTTGTTTTTTTGTCTTGTGCGTTTTTCAACAAGAAATGAAATAAGACCTTGAATCATCATTGCAACCTTCATTCATATTTCACAGGTGGTGTCTGGTAGGTCGTGACCCCTTATTGGCACAGCGGCAAATTTGAAGATTTATAATGCTAAAAACCGGGTTTCCATACCCGTTGAGAGCACAGTAAAAATAACCCACTGCGTAGCTTTGCGCTTAACAGTAATCAGAGATACAAACATTGGCTGGTCGTATTTTGATCTGTTTCTTATTGTGTGCTTTCACTCACATTCCACAACGTTAAAATCATCAAAATCTGTCATTCCTAAGCATTCTGCAATCCACTTACGCTCACCTCTAAGCCTCTTATGATCAATTATTGTTGTATTTTTTACATATTTTCACATCAACTTAACAAACGATAAGCGGTCACACAATGTCAACAAAGTGGTTCGTAGATTTAAGTTTTTCAGTGTTATTTCGAATCATTATTCTGAAAAATCTATGTGGAAAAATGAGAAAGTTACTGAATTATTGCACCAGTAAAATAAACCCGAACCAAAGCTTTATATAAATAGATTAAAGTGGAATTCAAAGTCTCAACATGTGATCTAATGGAAATTAGTAGAAGATATAACAGGTAAGAGGGTTGTTTGTTGTTGATTTTTGAATTAAGCACAAAGCTACACAATGAACCATCTGTGCTCTGCCCACCATGGGTATCGAAACCCGGTTTTTAGAGTTGTAAGTCCGCAGATATACTGCTGAGTCACTGGGGGGCTAACAGGTAGAGGGAACTGAACATTTGAAATATCAAAGAAGACCCATAAAAAAATAAAAATCTGCAGATACTTTAGTAACAAGGTTAAACAAAAAATAAAAATGAACACTCCACTCTAAAGCTGTATCTCTGGACTTTAAAAAAAAAAGTGGATTTCCTCTCTCCCAAATAAGAATACCACTGATAACATGACTGCTTTATCTCATATAAATACCCTAAGACCAATTTGACATAGTTCGTCTATACGTGTTTTGTTGTTTCGTAATAGGAGCTCCAGTGTACATTGGGTGTATGTAACCATTGTAGAATTGGTCCTAAAAGGAGATATTTCGCTTAACGGCTAAATTATCTGCAACTTTACCATAGAAAACTGTCTATCCTCCAACACTTCGAGTTGTCTCCAATCCGAGAGAAATTCTTTAAGTATATGATTATAACCAAAGGTCAATATAAAAATAGCAAGTAAGAAAAAATGTTTCGTTCGATCTTACTTTTTTAACAGTAAGCACGTTTCATTGATGTACTGACATTATATATGTATGTATGAGTCAACTCGATCCAGTGACTGACGTTGCTATGGAAACCAATATGTATCTTTGGATGCAAGATATCAAAACGTCAAGGTTAAAGTATGGCCACTAAAAGGACGACGTCTCTGCTAGAATTATCTCTCTCGTTCATTTCTCGTCTCAGTAGTTGCCTCTAAGACTTGGAAGAAATCTAATGGTTATAGGACAATCAACTGAGTTTGCTTCTTTTCTATTGTCTTTTGGACATTTGCAAGGCATTTTTTGCTTTGATTAAAAAGTACAAGTTCTGCGTACACCTGAAGACAAGTAAAATAAATATCAAGAAAATGACAGGACTTGATTAATAATATACAATTGCCCACATTAATAAACCTCCCATCCATTTCCTCTGGCTCAGAAACACAATTGAGGGTTTAGAAGGATAAATATTAAGGTTTGATTGCTGAAGTGAGCTCAGCAAAGATAGCCCATTGTGCTTAACAACGAATAATATTTGAAGGAAAACTTTCTCGTTTGTATTATTTCAACAATTTACAAAAGAGCATAAGCGTGATTCGTAATGAAGTCAAATCAAATTATAGCACTTTCTAAGAATAGTAGTTCGAACATAAAAGTCACTTGGTTGAGTGTTTGAGCGAGAAATTAACCATGTGAACTTCACGTTACTCCTCGTTTTATAAAAACCACATCGTCATGTTACCTTTCTAAAGAAATTCCTGCTGAAAGCCTTTTCTGCTTACTGCATAACTTCCACTGAGCACTTTTACAATTTTATAACGCTGAGCCAATTATGGAAACCTTTAGGTTCATTTCTCACAATGTAAGGGTATTTGCGTCAGGAGAGAGAACAAGCTGTTAAATTTTAATAACTCGAGTCATGAACATGTCGTAAGTTAATGAATCAGAATTAAAAAGTACAGGCAGCATAAAGAAAGATTATTGAATGATATTAACATCTTTATCTATACTGGAATGGAAATTGAATATATTTATCTGAAATTACACTCTTACTTTATCCCTTCATTTCTAGCAACGAAATAAACCTTGTGGCACAATTGATCATTAGCCAAAGAAAGCCCATCTTTGAGTACTTAGGAATTATTTTCAGTATAAATCACCAAAAACATTAAAATGTGAAATTGTTGAGCACGTAATTTTGCTAGCGATATCGATTTCCTTTTATGTTACGAAAAATAAGGTCAGTGTAAGACATCGTTAAAAACAAGAAGTAAATTGTAACGTGAAACAGAGGCTACGCTTCATAACAAAATTCCAGAATCACAAAATGCCTGCAATTTTGTGTAATTCCATCCTTCAACAACCCAGCTAGAACAGTGATTCGGAACAGAGCTTAATACTATTTAATGTTTGAGTGGTTTTCCTACGTTTCTATTAAACCACTCTATACAAACTATGTATAGTGTTCTCTTTGTAAACAAAAAAGTATTGCCGAGTTCATTTATAAATATTATCCAGTATATCTACTCTAATGATGATTTTATTATGAAATTCAGCCATTCTAAGGGAAATAAAAAATAATGTCTCTCACGCCCACGTTCCGTATATTTTTTTACCACACGACTTATAAAATACTATTATGTTAAAGAAAATCTCAGAAAAAGCAAGCTTGTAATTATAATCTGTGTAGTGATCGGAGAAGATTCGTATTTTGTTAGTTATGACGATGCATAAAATGAGCTCATCACAGGGACTGAACCCTGAATGTTAGTTAGCTTGTTTTTGAATTTCGAGCAAAGCTACACGAGGCATATCTGCGCTAGCCGTCCATAATTTAGTAGTGTAAGACTAGAGGAAAGACAGTTAGTCATCACCACCCACCGCCAACTCTTGGGCTACTCGTTTACCAATAATAGTGGAATTGACCATCACATAATAACACCCCAACGGCTCAAAAGGGCAAACATGTTTTGATGTTCAGATTACAAGTCGAACGCCCTAACCACCTGGCCTTGCCGGGTCCCCCCGAATGTTAGTATCGTAAGCCAACAAGCTTACCGCTATGCTACATGAAGCGGAAGCAATTTGAGAATGAGAGTTAGCTACACAGAGGCAGCGCCCACTAGGTACGAGAGATTCAGGTGAATTAATGCTTGAAACTTGATTCTCTTAGCGCTCTGTGAACGTAAGAGAAATCTTAAACTATAAAGCAACTCAAATGGTGAAGTGCAGAAGGAAAACTAAAATAACAGGATGTATATTATTCAACGCAATATTAAGTACGTATTTTTTTTATTAAACCGGCTGTTCTGTACAAACATTATCTTATTATACGACACATGAAGCATAAAACTAAAGATGTTTGATAATCATACTATTAAATTTGTCCTTCTATAAAACGTGCATTTACCAGAATTATCTCAACCTCAGAATAATTCAGAACTTTATATCCTTATAATTTCGCTACTGTCCAAATTCAACGATTATGGTTCGACATGTCGCAAGTCTCGCATTATAACATGAAGTTTAAAATGTATTTTCCTTTTCATGTAGATTTTGAAATTGGGGTTAGGCATGGTGACCTCTACTTGTCACTAGTCCGACATTCACATCAAAAGACAGAACGATCAGTCTGTACGTGATTGAGTTATGACTTTCTTATCGTGCGTTCAGCTTCCGTTGAAACAGGGCTAATTAATCTGTTTGATACTCAATGAAGACTTTGAATTTAGAGATCATGGATTAAAGGACTAGTGCCGAGCCTGGACCTGGTGACAGAAACGTAATCCAGTTTACTTTTCTGCAGAGAATGGTATTAAAACTTAATTTGGGATCACTGAAGATACAAAATTTAAACTAGTTTCCAGAAAATTATTAGTTTTTTAAGCACTTCAAAGATTATTGAAATTATTTCAGCCAAAATTATTATATTGTAGCAACTATCACTCACTAAGCGCTTTTGCATTGTTATTTTAAGTTGGTCATGTTACAGCACAGACTTTCTTTACCATTTGTTATTACACTTCAATTTCGTAAAATTTTAATGACAGTTTCTATAAAAAAAATGTTATGCTTTCACTGAAAAATCATCTTATAAACAGAAAAACTGCACAAAGGCATTTAAATTTAGTTCAATAAAAGCTAAAGTTTAATTCACAACTATAGTAATACTAAGATATCATGCAATTAGAAAATATGTGGCAGTGCTTTGAAATGCCCAAATGTCGTAGGTAAAGGAGAAGATTAGACGTTGGCTTTGTTTACATACAATTTTGTCGTTAACTTACAATGTAAGATAGTGTTCTTAAAGTAGCTATCAATATCTTACAAGTCTATCAAATATTTCTTAAACAAAAAACCATTAATCCTTTGTTTACACTGTTAAAAGCACAGTGGTTGTACTCTACTGGTATCGAAACTTGGATTGTAGCGTTACAAGTCCACAGACAGACTAATGTGCTACTGAGACATTTATATTGGTAATCATTAATTGCTATATTTAATTTCTAATACGTTAAGTCCTTCCGTGGGCCAACTATATGTTTATGAACTTACAAAACTAAAATACAGGATTCGATTCTACATTGTAGACAGAACGTAGATAGCCTGTTGCGCTAAAACAAACAAATATGTTAAAAAATAAAGTAATATGAAAACGCTAAAATACTTTCTTAAATATAAATTAAATGTGTACACGTCTAACAATGATTAACCAATACTTTATCAAGACACAGTATACTATATTCAATATAATATTATTTGAAAGTGAAAATCGAAATAACCTTGTATAATCTTCAAACTATACTGAGAAAATTCCGTATATAATAACGCGATGTTCAAAGCACTGTTTAAAACAAATCTTTTGAACAAACTAGAAGAAAGTACAGAAAATAACTTTTCATCTTATTACTTTAAACTATTTGATCCTGGAATTCCCGAGTCAACACTCCATGAATATGTTTATCTAATCTTTATTTATACAACACTACAAGGCTAGATTTATTTTTGTGTATCGGCGTCCCAGTTTTTTCCAAAACATAACATATATGAGCATGATTTGATGCATAAGTCAAATGATTTATTCGAGAAATCACTGGAACGGGTCCATTTATAAAACAACCTGAAACAGAAAAACTAAAACTGGTTAATTGATGTGTTGTTTGGTAAACAACAACAAATCATTGAGCTACATGAATTATGTTTAGAACACCGTAAATAATAATTTCTGCCATACTCAGAAGTAACAACTTATTCTGTTCAATGATATTTGCTCTCTTGTTCGTTTTACACCGTTCGTCAAATTCGTCGTGATACAGAATTAATGATTAGCTGCCAACCTTTGTTTGCGCCTTGGCAATATGTCAGATCTTCAGCCATCCACAAACGCGGAGAAAACGCTCTATCAAGGATTTTAAATCCTCATTCTGACTTAATGTTGGTAAAGAAGTCGCTTTGTTGAAGAATAGATCCAGCTTCAATACCTGAAAGAACGGACCTCTCAAAGATATGTACACAGAACTTATCAACGTGCAATGAGAAATAAAAAGTTGCGAAACAAAATCCGTTTAAAAAAAAGTTTTGAGTCATTTTTTCTCTCATAAATCAAAACTAAGCTTCTGCAGAAAGCTGATGTCAGCAGCGTGAACTGACAATATGTATCGCGTGAAACTTTTCACACAGTTCGGAAATACCTTTCAAATACAGCTATGTCTCTTTTCGATTTGAAATAGGAAAAGTGAAGCCGAATAAATCGAAAGATTTTCTGCAGCTAAATATTTTCGATTACAAGAACTACTGACATCAATTTCTATATGTTTGCATATTTTTCATCGGGTTTCGAAAACAAAATAAAACGTATTTATTTCAAATAGTTATTTACATGCACATGCTTAAACATTTATAACTGCTGAATTTAACAAGTTTTAATTAAAATAATTACGTAGCTTCCGAGAGTTAAACAAGTAAATTCACACAACTTACAAAATATTACATAAAAGACTTGCATAACAGAACGTTCTCATGATTTACATGACACCTCACTATAGAAGCTTCATGCGACATAAATGTTAGTAAACTTCACGAGATTCGAATGAAATAATATGTCCAGCAGAGTCAACAAAAAAATGTGCACAATACGTAACGAACCGTAACTGGCGAGACTTGTATAACACATGACCAATACAATTTGAATTTATTTATAAACTACTTTAGCAAAAACTACAATAAAGGTCAAGTTTTACTTAAATGACTTACGGCAATGGGCATAAGCCAATGACCATAACCTTCGCATATTGTGATAAAACAAATAACTTAGTACTTGTTATTTGATCCAGTGGCACAGTGGTGTCTCTGCGTACTCCCACCACGCGAAATCGGGTTTCGATACCTGTTGTGGGCAGAACACGGATAGCCCATTGTACAGCTTTGTTCATAATTCCAAACAAACCAACAAAAGTTGTTGCAGTTTTAGATTTCAAAATATTTCAAAATAGATTACAAAAGTAGAATTAATGAAAACTAATGTAAAAAAAACAAAAAACAACAACTTGAAACAATCTAACATTTTTAGATAATATTCAACAGTATTTCTCTCTTATCGGGCGGACATTGCCTGGTGATTAACCTGCTACGACTGTGAATCCAAAGATTTAGCTTTCAGAGCTCTATTCCGCAAAAACGCGATACGTACCTTCGGGCCGTGGGTGTGCTATAAGAGTAATGGTCAAATCCCACTATTCAATCAGACATGAATAACCCAAAAAAAAGCGGTTGACGTTGTTGACTAGCTGGCTGCCATCTACTATGTCCATTCAAAATTAGAGACGCTATTCGAGCCAATTCATAATTCGAAACGCTATTCTGAAACACAAACTCCGTGCTTCTGTGTAAATAAGTATATAACCCACGTCAATATTTACAAACACCAACTGATGAAATAGTTAACTGTATCGTCTTCAATAGACGAAGTGAAAAAAAATCGATCTTAGAAGTAATCAGGCTGTTGATTACTTGATGGTGGCAAGAAAAAACGTTCAATTATAAAACGAATCACTTCCTGTACAAATTTTTTCGTTAGTTATACAGTCGAGCAACTCGTTAAAGAATTAAGTTCCTACTTCATTTGACGAGGATATGAGTGCAGGATATTAGCATTAAATACATAAAGATTAATGGTGTGCTTTTCAAAATATTTTGAAAAACTGTTAACACGTATGTTCATTTTAACCATTTCAAAGGACACATTACTAACGTAATTAGAAATATGGTGAAGAAAACAAGAGTGCTTTAATCTGCAAACAAACACTATGTTTCTGAGATATATAAATCAAACCGCTTACACTTTTTAGTTAATTAGTTCTGAGCTCCAACACCTTTATTTTTACCATCCCCCACTGGCACAGAGGTATGCCTGCGGACTTACAACGCTAGAAACCGGGTTTCAATACCTGTGATGGGCAGAGCACAGATAGCCCATTGTGTAGCTTTGCGATTAATTAAAAAAAAAAGAATCATTATTTTTATATATCGTTAAACGTGTACGTTGTAGGATAATTCTATAATATAAATCTGTATCCCACGTTTAATTTCTTTTCCCGAAGCTTAAAACGAGTGTCAATCGAACTAATTTAAATCTAAAGAAATTTTAAACAGTGCTAGATATGACAAGTTTACTGCTGAGGCAAAATGCTGCTTAAAGAAGTTTATATAATTGGAATAATAATAATAACCGAAACTTTGAGTTATTCCGTTAAAGCAAGCTGGTTCCTTTCAGACACTTAAGCTGTCGAACAGTGGAATACTATATCACGCCTCTCTAGACAGCTGTCTTTTCAACAGACGGTTTAGGATTTTCTGGTGTGGATCCGTATGTTGATATTTACAATCCTTTCTTAGAGATTAAAGCCATCCACATGAAGCAGCTGCTGTCCAGGATGTACTTTCTATATGTTCGTCAGTTTTCCCTGATGGCATGTGCCAAGTAAATAAACATATATGACTCATCAAGTACGAACAACTGTTTAGGATGGGGGAACTGATGAAGTCAGTCAATACTGGGTGAAAGAATTAGCACTTTCCATTGTATCCTTCATATGAACCAAATCATTGTAGCACTGCCTGAAACACTAAGAAAATCATGATGAATGGAGATCGAATGAAATAAACCAAACATGAATATGACTAAGTGTGCCTCGATCTGTTGATGTTATTATTATTGGATTGAAAACTACACGTCATGTTGGCCATGTTCAACATCTGATATCTCTACAGCGCATAAAATTACATCAAATTCGATTCATCCCATTCCATTGGGGAACATGTTCGGTCATCCCTTCTAAACATCTATTCAATCCGATAAAGATCGCTGGTTGAAAAGATAAACAATGAACCCAGAGTTTAAAACTTAGTCATACACCAGCAATTTTCTTTGGAGCAGTATCATTGTGGACATCAGACAGCAACCTGATACCAAACCGAGTGTTTCTCCTCCATGAATTATTCAGAAGTGTAGTTTTTAAAAACAATTCTACATGACCGGAAACGATGTAACACAAGAACCATTCACTATGGAAGGGAGGGGGATGATCGATAAGTAAGAAGTACTAGAGACAACAATAGTAATCCCTGTGCGATAGAGAACGAGAAACTTTCTACCGTTGTATTCTTAACTGTTTAAAATTAACTGATTTATGGAAAAATAACAAAAGGAAGGCATAAATAAATTATATATTGATTACACTATGTAACACAGATTTTGTTCCTGGATAATATGTGTTATTTCTTAATTGCTTATGTTGTAAAAGTACAGAAAATGACCATTATTCCCTTCAAACTTTGATTTTGTGACCTGGATAATGAAATTTAGAAATTAACCTATTTTCTATGTAAAAACGGACAAATTTGCACATTTTCATTTACATAAGGTCTGAATAAAACAACATACGAATCAAGGGTTACATGTGTTTATATTAAAGTTATACAAATATGAACAAAAATGTTTAGAAGTGAGTAGTTTTTCGAGATTTGCGACTGTATTATAAATCACTTTCACGTATCAGCTCCCAAATATAGTTTCACACCACGTTTTCGTTATACGCTCCCAGGTCAAAAAGCAAAGTTTGAAGAGAAAAATAGGTCTTTTCCATTTACTTTAGGCATAAGCAATTGGGAAATAACACTTTCTACACAGGAACAATAAAAGTAAAAATTTTGTTTCATAGTGTAAATTATTCATATATTGAAATATCCTAGTAAACAGCTTACTATTTGTTTAATGCAATAGCTGTTCTGACGTTTATACATAGCTCCCTCTACATGTGTTAAAAATTATACTTAAACACTTCTGCTAATTTCCTCCTCCCTCACTGAACGAAATTCAAAAGTATTCGTTTGGTACAAAGTATTCCTGTGATCCAAATACTTCAAATACTCAACTTGAAAGTCAAACCAGAGCTCAAGGTTTATCATTCGTCCCTTGAATGATTACTGTACCTCTACAATTATTCAAGACATTTTTGATTGCTTGTTTGTTTTGAATTCTATACAAAACTAAACGAGAGCTATTTGTTCACGTCGTCCATAGTTTAGCAGTGAAAGGAAGCTAGTCATCACCACCCACCGCCAACTATTGGGCTACTCTTTTACTAACAAATAGTAGAATTAACCGTAACTTTATAATGCCCAAATGGTTGAAAGGGTGGGCACGTTTGGAGGCACGGGGATTGGAATCTAGCACCCTCAGATTGCGAGTCGAGCACTCTGACCACCTGGCCATTCCAGGCCAAGAGATATTCCCGTAAAGAGACCAGAAAATTATCTCCCTCACCTACTGTTCCTAGTGAATAATTTTAAATTAAATTCCTTATAGAAACGTCATACTAACATTCAACAAGCAACAAGTTGTTAATACCACAAATAACTCGTCGCAGTACTTTTACCATTCTAATATTATGCGAGTCTACATTATATGTAGGAGGAAATACTTCTATGCAAGACAAGCGGTCGTGTAGTGTTTAAATACCAATATTAACGTGTATTAGGACTGTTTTTTGATAAGTACAAAATTGCACAATGGACTTTCATCTGTGATACGCTCATCACTAGCACAGAAACTCCATTTTTAGTGTCATAAGCTCTCAGACTTTTACTGAGGCATTGTGAACCATTGCACTAGTAAACTGTACAAACTGTAAAAGACAATGCGAATACTTAAATCATTTCTCAGAATGAGCTAAATAGCGCTAAGTAGGAACATTTCTAAATAATAATATATTAAATGTTAGATTACTCTCCCCTGACAAATTGTAATAAACAGGAATTCAACTTTTAATCTACTTCATATGGAAAATGAAAACATTCTTAGATCTTCAATAGATGTTCAAAATGTGTATCTTGTGCACCACAAAATCAAATTAATATAAGCATTACTGACATTCATGGAGGATATGTCTTTAAAAATTGAAATCCTTTTACAAATGCAAAACTACGATGGTTAAGTTGTAAACTGCTACAATTTAAGTATCAGTAATAATCAAGAGTGAGCTAATTAGATATACAAAATCAAAGCTAAAGTATATATAGCTAATCTTGTACAACAGATGTCTGAAAGTTCAAATAAAAAAAAAAGACTCGTAACAAATGTCTTGTTCGCAGACGCACGGACAACTAGTTTTAAATTTCAAAAATATTTTACTGGTCCCTTTATTATACATGTTTATTTGTTGAGTTAGTTGTCGTTAATTACGATGTGGCAGACAAGAGGGAAGGCAGCAAGTCAAAACCAAAATCGTCAATTCTTACACCGAATAATGAGATTTGTCCGTCACTCTTATAACTCACTCTGGACCCTAAAGTGCGGAGTGCGATTTTTTTTATTCATACGTATATTTTTTTCATTTACAGTAGGTTTGTTTGCTTGTTTTTTTTTAATTTTCCGCAAAGCTACACAAGGGATATCTGCGCTAGCCGTCCCTAATTTTGCAGCGTAAGAATAGAGGGAAGGCAGCTAGTCATCACCCACCGCCAACTCTTGAGCTACTCTTTTACTAACGATTAGTGGGATTGGCGGTCACATTATAACACCTCCACGGCTGAGAGTGCGATCATGTTTGGTGGGACGGGGATTCGAACCCGCGACCCTCAGATTACGAGTCGAGTGCCTTAACCACCTGGCCATGCAGTGAGGGAACAGGAAACCTGGAATCTCAACTCCACAGGAGATTCTATGGTAAATGGCCGAATGCGGCCCAGTGGTTCATGTAAGGGACTGTTTTTTCAGTAGCAAGTTTTCTGGTTGAAATGATAATAACAATAGCTCAGCTTTCAAAAGTGATAAGGGCAAAGATATACTTGTTACATTCGTTTTCCAATACGCTGGTTTTGTTCATCACACAAACTGATAATGCAGAGCTTTTTTATTGGTCAGATAGCAATGTGCAGGCTGTTTTACCTGAAAATACACCAATCAACTTCAAACACAGCGATAAAAGCTCAAGTGTATCATGTGTACGTCTTTAGAAATAAATTAGTTGAGTTAGACAAAAAAAAAAAAAAACTGTCAAACGTGCTAGTCAAAGAACGCGCTCCATGTTTGAAACTTTCAATGAAGTATTATGCTGTGGCAAAAGGAGGAAGAGATAGACGAAACCTGACACTCCTGGGTATATAAACATCAATACCCAAATAACTATGAAAAAGCTGTGGCAAAACCATATGTACATATGCTTGAAAGTGAACGTTCAGAAGCCAAAATGTTTTTTTCTGGGAGAGAGAGAGAGAGAGAGAGAAACCTGTGTGCATAAATGTTTGAGATTAAAATATCGTTAATACAAGCAAACAACTAGCAACAATATGCTTATAATCGTTCAACTTGGTAAAAAATGTGAAGTAGAAAATAAAGGAATTTTATAATGAATTTCCTTATAAGCTGCATGCTAATTAATATACTATCTACACTTCTTTTAAGATAATTATTTTAAAGAAAAGATCTTTCCAATGTAAATTTCATGTCTCATTCTACACGTTCTGTTTATCATATCAACAGCCTAAAAATATCGCAATCCATAGTGGTAAACTAAACAATGAGAAACAGCCATGATATTGAAAGAATTTTAAACGTTGAACTAAACCGCTAAAATGATGTGTACCTCTCACCAATGAATATTATATATATATATCTTATTATGTGGCACAGAGATGTATCAGTTAATGTGAGATAGCAACTGTGCAAGCAAGCACTCAATAAGGATTTTGCATAATATGAAATGAACCTAAAAATTATTATAATTTAAACTGTATTATCACAAAAAAACGCAATTATCAAAGATCAGTTATCGCTGAAATCCCTTATTTTATAATCAATTTTGCATGGTAAAAATAAACAAGTTGCTAGTAAATATATTTGTTACCAGAGGGAACCACAATCGCCTTTGTTACAACGTGCTCATATCAACAGCGACGAGTGAGTTTGTTATTAACAACAAAGCTACATTTTCTCTGTGTTCTTTCATCGCGGGTATCGACACCTGAACTTTAAGATTTTAAGCCCACAGATTTACCGCGGTTTTGTATGGACGGACGAAGGTAGTTGTAAGAAGTAAAGGAGAATATACTATATATACTACGTCAATCAACGTACACTGGCCATATCCAGTGCCTGCGAGGGTTAAACTAAGCAGTACTCCGGAAGTAGCCGAGTTAATTCTTTTGATTAATTTCTTCCACTCTCCCAATTTCACCAACCGGTTTTGTCAACACTACTTTTTATGCTAAGGTTAATTAGAGAAAAACTTTTGATGAATGCGTTTTATAATTTAAATTTGTGTGTGTATATACACACACACACATACATATATATATTATTTCTAATATACACATCACCTTGAACAACTATGGCTTAAATACTTTATTTAATACATTATTAATCATCACAGCTAAACTCAAATATGCTGACTGAATCCGAGGGTCGCAGGTTCGAATCCCCGTCGCACCAAATATGCTCGCCCTTTCAACCGTATGGGCGTTATAATGTGACGGTCAACCCCACTATTCGTTGGTGAAAGAATAGCTCAAGGGTTGGCGGTAGGTGGTGATGAGTAGCTAGCTGCCTTCCCTTTAGTTTTACACTGTTAAATTTGGAACGGCCAGTCCAGATAGCCTTCGTGTAGCTTTGCGCGAAATTCAAAATTAACCAAACCACGTTAGAGACAAGGAGGAAGAGGTCTAGTGTACCTGACCCTCCTGGGTATAAGCCATGTTACTTGGATGTACACACAACGTTTTATTTTTTAGTTCGGAATGATGTAAACATTCTGAACGACACAAAAAACAAAGAAATTTCATTTAGCCATCTTAAATCTTTTTTATTCTTTTACGTCTGACGTTTGTAACATTCGCGCACACTTCCCCAACTCACTATTTTAAGACTTGAATGTAATTACGAAATGCTTTTGATGGAAAGTTTTGATTTAAAAGAAGTAGAATCTTGCATCAATCAATTTCATGATAGAAATAATGAAATAACTTTGAAAATTTTCATCTTAAACCTCTAATATGTTCTCAGATACATGTAAACTAGCAATTTAATTCTTTAGTTTCACCTTCGACCTTACAGGTCCCCTGAAGGTGTGTTTTCTTATAGCAAAGCCACATGGGGTTATCTGCTGAGCCAAACGAGGGGAATTGAACCCTGATTGTGCATTGTAAATCCGAAGACATACCGCTGTACTAGCGGAAGGCAGGTCCCGTAGAATTAATTAATAAGATATTTATACATCACTATGCACTATGCCGACTGCTGTTCATGTTTAATAATACAATAATAAGTCACAAATATCTTTAATCTTTTGGATCTTTGAAAACTCTTAAGCCTCGTAATACAGAATATTGAACGTTCAGTAATAACGTCCCGAGGCGAACAGTCAAATTTTCAGCTATATGTTACGATATTAATTTCTAACTTTGATTATCCAAGTACTTCTAAAACGCTAGCTTTATCTTAGTATGAAAAGAGTGGCTCGTCGGAAGAAGTTACATATTCACATCTTACGAAGACATATGTTTCTAAATTTGGAGTGAATACCTTTTAACTTGAAAGGACACGTTCACTGATTGTTGTCCCTTGCCAAACCTTATTTGTCCTTGTACTGCACAGTTTTTCATTTTTGGTACAAGTAGCATTCGAAATAACGTGTTTTCTGTTAGACAGAACGTTTTTACAACTGGTGAAAAAATCGTGTTGCTGCAAAGAGCGACTCATGCGTGTATATAAATATTTACTTTTCAGCTAATCGAAATCTACTAGACGTCTACAGTTTCCAGGCAATGACTAAAATAAACAAAAAACCAAGTCCGTGACATAACAGATAATACAGTTTTAGGTTACTGCAAGTGAATTAAGGTGTAAAGATTTCCTTGCCAGAATAGGTGTATAGAGGTTTTGAACATTAAGTTTCATTGATCCTTTTTATAAATTAAAACTATTAACGTGAGAAAATACGTATTTATTTATTTCATTGCTGTTATCAACCCCTAAAAGCATCTACGCTAACTAAGCAGGTTACACACACACACACACATGTATTTATCAAATCATATGAGTTTTAAAAAAATAAAAAAATACGAAATTTTCTGAGCTCACAGACTATGGTAATCTTCTAGAGATGTCGTGACTATAAAAATACATCCAAAGGACTTCAACTTGACACGTACTGAAGAAACCATATTTTATAAAACTGAAACTACACTAAAATGAGAGATTTTTTTGGAGCGAAAAATGAAAAACAAGTCTCAGCACGAAATTTCTAGTTTAGGAATAGAATTTCTGTCGTATCTAAACAGACAAGATACGCTTTCACTATGTGTAGAATTTCTGTCGTATCTAAACAGACAAGATACGCTTTCACTATGTGTAGAATTTCTGTCGTATCTAAACAGACAAGATACGCTTTCACTATGTGTAGAATTTCTGTCGTATCTAAACAGACAAGATACGCTTTCACTATGTGTAGTTATTTCTGTCGTATCTAAACAGACAAGATACGCTTTCACTATGTGTAGAATTTCTGTCGTATCTAAACAGACAAGATACGCTTTCACTATGTGTAGAATTTCTGTCGTATCTAAACAGACAAGATACGCTTTCACTATGTGTAGTTATTTCTGTCGTATCTAAACAGACAAGATACGCTTTCACTATGTGTAGTTATTTCTGTCGTATCTAAACAGACAAGATACGCTTTCACTATGTGTAGAATTTCTGTCGTATCTAAACAGACAAGATACGCTTTCACTATGTGTAGAATTTCTGTCGTATCTAAACAGACAAGATACGCTTTCACTATGTGTAGTTATTTCTGTCGTATCTAAACAGACAAGATACGCTTTCACTATGTGTAGAATTTCTGTCGTATCTAAACAGACAAGATACGCTTTCACTATGTGTAGAATTTCTGTCGTATCTAAACAGACAAGATACGCTTTCACTATGTGTAGTTATTTCTGTCGTATCTAAACAGACAAGATACGCTTTCACTATGTGTAGTTATTTCTGTCGTATCTAAACAGACAAGATACGCTTTCACTATGTGTAGAATTTCTGTCGTATCTAAACAGACAAGATACGCTTTCACTATGTGTAGAATTTCTGTCGTATCTAAACAGACAAGATACGCTTTCACTATGTGTAGTTATTTCTGTCGTATCTAAACAGACAAGATACGCTTTCACTATGTGTAGAATTTCTGTCGTATCTAAACAGACAAGATACGCTTTCACTATGTGTAGAATTTCTGTCGTATCTAAACAGACAAGATACGCTTTCACTATGTGTAGTTATTTCTGTCGTATCTAAACAGACAAGATACGCTTTCACTATGTGTAGAATTTCTGTCGTATCTAAACAGACAAGATACGCTTTCACTATGTGTAGAATTTCTGTCGTATCTAAACAGACAAGATACGCTTTCACTATGTGTAGAATTTCTGTCGTATCTAAACAGACAAGATACGCTTTCACTATGTGTAGAATTTCTGTCGTATCTAAACAGACAAGATACGCTTTCACTATGTGTAGAATTTCTGTCGTATCTAAACAGACAAGATACGCTTTCACTATGTGTAGAATTTCTGTCGTATCTAAACAGACAAGATACGCTTTCACTATGTGTAGTTATTTCTGTCGTATCTAAACAGACAAGATACGCTTTCACTATGTGTAGTTATTTCTGTCGTATCTAAACAGACAAGATACGCTTTCACTATGTGTAGAATTTCTGTCGTATCTAAACAGACAAGATACGCTTTCACTATGTGTAGAATTTCTGTCGTATCTAAACAGACAAGATACGCTTTCACTATGTGTAGTTATTTCTGTCGTATCTAAACAGACAAGATACGCTTTCACTATGTGTAGTTATTTCTGTCGTATCTAAACAGACAAGATACGCTTTCACTATGTGTAGAATTTCTGTCGTATCTAAACAGACAAGATACGCTTTCACTATGTGTAGAATTTCTGTCGTATCTAAACAGACAAGATACGCTTTCACTATGTGTAGAATTTCTGTCGTATCTAAACAGACAAGATACGCTTTCACTATGTGTAGAATTTCTGTCGTATCTAAACAGACAAGATACGCTTTCACTATGTGTAGAATTTCTGTCGTATCTAAACAGACAAGATACGCTTTCACTATGTGTAGAATTTCTGTCGTATCTAAACAGACAAGATACGCTTTCACTATGTGTAGTTATTTCTGTCGTATCTAAACAGACAAGATACGCTTTCACTATGTGTAGTTATTTCTGTCGTATCTAAACAGACAAGATACGCTTTCACTATGTGTAGTTATTTCTGTCGTATCTAAACAGACAAGATACGCTTTCACTATGTGTAGTTATTTCTGTCGTATCTAAACAGACAAGATACGCTTTCACTATGTGTAGAATTTCTGTCGTATCTAAACAGACAAGATACGCTTTCACTATGTGTAGTCGTATCTAAACAGACAAGATTTCTGTCGTATCTAAACAGACAAGATACGCTTTCACTATGTGTAGTTATTTCTGTCGTATCTAAACAGACAAGATACGCTTTCACTATGTGTAGTTATTTCTGTCGTATCTAAACAGACAAGATACGCTTTCACTATGTGTAGTTATTTCTGTCGTATCTAAACAGACAAGATACGCTTTCACTATGTGTAGAATTTCTGTCGTATCTAAACAGACAAGATACGCTTTCACTATGTGTAGAATTTCTGTCGTATCTAAACAGACAAGATACGCTTTCACTATGTGTAGTTATTTCTGTCGTATCTAAACAGACAAGATACGCTTTCACTATGTGTAGTTATTTCTGTCGTATCTAAACAGACAAGATACGCTTTCACTATGTGTAGAATTTCTGTCGTATCTAAACAGACAAGATACGCTTTCACTATGTGTAGTTATTTCTGTCGTATCTAAACAGACAAGATACGCTTTCACTATGTGTAGTTATTTCTGTCGTATCTAAACAGACAAGATACGCTTTCACTATGTGTAGTTATTTCTGTCGTATCTAAACAGACAAGATACGCTTTCACTATGTGTAGTTATTTCTGTCGTATCTAAACAGACAAGATACGCTTTCACTATGTGTAGAATTTCTGTCGTATCTAAACAGACAAGATACGCTTTCACTATGTGTAGTTATTTCTGTCGTATCTAAACAGACAAGATACGCTTTCACTATGTGTAGTTATTTCTGTCGTATCTAAACAGACAAGATACGCTTTCACTATGTGTAGAATTTCTGTCGTATCTAAACAGACAAGATACGCTTTCACTATGTGTAGAATTTCTGTCGTATCTAAACAGACAAGATACGCTTTCACTATGTGTAGAATTTCTGTCGTATCTAAACAGACAAGATACGCTTTCACTATGTGTAGTTATTTCTGTCGTATCTAAACAGACAAGATACGCTTTCACTATGTGTAGAATTTCTGTCGTATCTAAACAGACAAGATACGCTTTCACTATGTGTAGAATTTCTGTCGTATCTAAACAGACAAGATACGCTTTCACTATGTGTAGAATTTCTGTCGTATCTAAACAGACAAGATACGCTTTCACTATGTGTAGTTATTTCTGTCGTATCTAAACAGACAAGATACGCTTTCACTATGTGTAGTTATTTCTGTCGTATCTAAACAGACAAGATACGCTTTCACTATGTGTAGAATTTCTGTCGTATCTAAACAGACAAGATACGCTTTCACTATGTGTAGAATTTCTGTCGTATCTAAACAGACAAGATACGCTTTCACTATGTGTAGTTATTTCTGTCGTATCTAAACAGACAAGATACGCTTTCACTATGTGTAGTTATTTCTGTCGTATCTAAACAGACAAGATACGCTTTCACTATGTGTAGTTATTTCTGTCGTATCTAAACAGACAAGATACGCTTTCACTATGTGTAGTTATTTCTGTCGTATCTAAACAGACAAGATACGCTTTCACTATGTGTAGAATTTCTGTCGTATCTAAACAGACAAGATACGCTTTCACTATGTGTAGTTATTTCTGTCGTATCTAAACAGACAAGATACGCTTTCACTATGTGTAGAATTTCTGTCGTATCTAAACAGACAAGATACGCTTTCACTATGTGTAGTTTCTGTCGTATCTAAACAGACAAGATACTTTCACTATGTGTAGAATTTCTGTATCTAAACAGACAAGATACGCTTTCACTATGTGTAGAATTTCTGTCGTATCTAAACAGACAAGATACGCTTTCACTATGTGTAGTTATTTCTGTCGTATCTAAACAGACAAGATACGCTTTCACTATGTGTAGAATTTCTGTCGTATCTAAACAGACAAGATACGCTTTCACTATGTGTAGAATTTCTGTCGTATCTAAACAGACAAGATACGCTTTCACTATGTGTAGTTATTTCTGTCGTATCTAAACAGACAAGATACGCTTTCACTATGTGTAGTTATTTCTGTCGTATCTAAACAGACAAGATACGCTTTCACTATGTGTAGAATTTCTGTCGTATCTAAACAGACAAGATACGCTTTCACTATGTGTAGTTATTTCTGTCGTATCTAAACAGACAAGATACGCTTTCACTATGTGTAGAATTTCTGTCGTATCTAAACAGACAAGATACGCTTTCACTATGTGTAGAATTTCTGTCGTATCTAAACAGACAAGATACGCTTTCACTATGTGTAGAATTTCTGTCGTATCTAAACAGACAAGATACGCTTTCACTATGTGTAGTTATTTCTGTCGTATCTAAACAGACAAGATACGCTTTCACTATGTGTAGAATTTCTGTCGTATCTAAACAGACAAGATACGCTTTCACTATGTGTAGAATTTCTGTCGTATCTAAACAGACAAGATACGCTTTCACTATGTGTAGAATTTCTGTCGTATCTAAACAGACAAGATACGCTTTCACTATGTGTAGTTATTTCTGTCGTATCTAAACAGACAAGATACGCTTTCACTATGTGTAGTTATTTCTGTCGTATCTAAACAGACAAGATACGCTTTCACTATGTGTAGAATTTCTGTCGTATCTAAACAGACAAGATACGCTTTCACTATGTGTAGTTATTTCTGTCGTATCTAAACAGACAAGATACGCTTTCACTATGTGTAGAATTTCTGTCGTATCTAAACAGACAAGATACGCTTTCACTATGTGTAGTTATTTCTGTCGTATCTAAACAGACAAGATACGCTTTCACTATGTGTAGAATTTCTGTCGTATCTAAACAGACAAGATACGCTTTCACTATGTGTAGTTATTTCTGTCGTATCTAAACAGACAAGATACGCTTTCACTATGTGTAGAATTTCTGTCGTATCTAAACAGACAAGATACGCTTTCACTATGTGTAGTTATTTCTGTCGTATCTAAACAGACAAGATACGCTTTCACTATGTGTAGAATTTCTGTCGTATCTAAACAGACAAGATACGCTTTCACTATGTGTAGAATTTCTGTCGTATCTAAACAGACAAGATACGCTTTCACTATGTGTAGTTATTTCTGTCGTATCTAAACAGACAAGATACGCTTTCACTATGTGTAGAATTTCTGTCGTATCTAAACAGACAAGATACGCTTTCACTATGTGTAGTTATTTCTGTCGTATCTAAACAGACAAGATACGCTTTCACTATGTGTAGAATTTCTGTCGTATCTAAACAGACAAGATACGCTTTCACTATGTGTAGTTATTTCTGTCGTATCTAAACAGACAAGATACGCTTTCACTATGTGTAGAATTTCTGTCGTATCTAAACAGACAAGATACGCTTTCACTATGTGTAGTTATTTCTGTCGTATCTAAACAGACAAGATACGCTTTCACTATGTGTAGAATTTCTGTCGTATCTAAACAGACAAGATACGCTTTCACTATGTGTAGAATTTCTGTCGTATCTAAACAGACAAGATACGCTTTCACTATGTGTAGAATTTCTGTCGTATCTAAACAGACAAGATACGCTTTCACTATGTGTAGAATTTCTGTCGTATCTAAACAGACAAGATACGCTTTCACTATGTGTAGAATTTCTGTCGTATCTAAACAGACAAGATACGCTTTCACTATGTGTAGTTATTTCTGTCGTATCTAAACAGACAAGATACGCTTTCACTATGTGTAGAATTTCTGTCGTATCTAAACAGACAAGATACGCTTTCACTATGTGTAGAATTTCTGTCGTATCTAAACAGACAAGATACGCTTTCACTATGTGTAGTTATTTCTGTCGTATCTAAACAGACAAGATACGCTTTCACTATGTGTAGAATTTCTGTCGTATCTAAACAGACAAGATACGCTTTCACTATGTGTAGTTATTTCTGTCGTATCTAAACAGACAAGATACGCTTTCACTATGTGTAGAATTTCTGTCGTATCT
The DNA here is from genome assembly GCF_004210375.1 of Tachypleus tridentatus. Lineage (NCBI taxonomy): Eukaryota > Metazoa > Arthropoda > Merostomata > Xiphosura > Limulidae > Tachypleus > Tachypleus tridentatus. The sequence goes on along the minus strand of NC_134837.1, from coordinate 101,327,920 downwards.
AAACAGACAAGATACGCTTTCACTATGTGTAGAATTTCTGTCGTATCTAAACAGACAAGATACGCTTTCACTATGTGTAGAATTTCTGTCGTATCTAAACAGACAAGATACGCTTTCACTATGTGTAGTTATTTCTGTCGTATCTAAACAGACAAGATACGCTTTCACTATGTGTAGAATTTCTGTCGTATCTAAACAGACAAGATACGCTTTCACTATGTGTAGTTATTTCTGTCGTATCTAAACAGACAAGATACGCTTTCACTATGTGTAGAATTTCTGTCGTATCTAAACAGACAAGATACGCTTTCACTATGTGTAGAATTTCTGTCGTATCTAAACAGACAAGATACGCTTTCACTATGTGTAGAATTTCTGTCGTATCTAAACAGACAAGATACGCTTTCACTATGTGTAGAATTTCTGTCGTATCTAAACAGACAAGATACGCTTTCACTATGTGTAGTTATTTCTGTCGTATCTAAACAGACAAGATACGCTTTCACTATGTGTAGAATTTCTGTCGTATCTAAACAGACAAGATACGCTTTCACTATGTGTAGTTATTTCTGTCGTATCTAAACAGACAAGATACGCTTTCACTATGTGTAGAATTTCTGTCGTATCTAAACAGACAAGATACGCTTTCACTATGTGTAGTTATTTCTGTCGTATCTAAACAGACAAGATACGCTTTCACTATGTGTAGTTATTTCTGTCGTATCTAAACAGACAAGATACGCTTTCACTATGTGTAGTTATTTCTGTCGTATCTAAACAGACAAGATACGCTTTCACTATGTGTAGTTATTTCTGTCGTATCTAAACAGACAAGATACGCTTTCACTATGTGTAGAATTTCTGTCGTATCTAAACAGACAAGATACGCTTTCACTATGTGTAGAATTTCTGTCGTATCTAAACAGACAAGATACGCTTTCACTATGTGTAGAATCTAAACAGACAAGATACGCTTTCACTATGTCGTATCTAAACAGACAAGATACGCTTTCACTATGTGTAGAATTTCTGTCGTATCTAAACAGACAAGATACGCTTTCACTATGTGTAGTTATTTCTGTCGTATCTAAACAGACAAGATACGCTTTCACTATGTGTAGAATTTCTGTCGTATCTAAACAGACAAGATACGCTTTCACTATGTGTAGTTATTTCTGTCGTATCTAAACAGACAAGATACGCTTTCACTATGTGTAGAATTTCTGTCGTATCTAAACAGACAAGATACGCTTTCACTATGTGTAGTTATTTCTGTCGTATCTAAACAGACAAGATACGCTTTCACTATGTGTAGTTATTTCTGTCGTATCTAAACAGACAAGATACGCTTTCACTATGTGTAGTTATTTCTGTCGTATCTAAACAGACAAGATACGCTTTCACTATGTGTAGTTATTTCTGTCGTATCTAAACAGACAAGATACGCTTTCACTATGTGTAGTTATTTCTGTCGTATCTAAACAGACAAGATACGCTTTCACTATGTGTAGTTATTTCTGTCGTATCTAAACAGACAAGATACGCTTTCACTATGTGTAGAATTTCTGTCGTATCTAAACAGACAAGATACGCTTTCACTATGTGTAGAATTTCTGTCGTATCTAAACAGACAAGATACGCTTTCACTATGTGTAGAATTTCTGTCGTATCTAAACAGACAAGATACGCTTTCACTATGTGTAGTTATTTCAGTGAACATGGTTTTTGTTTTTTTAGGAAACTGGAGAATAAACATATAGCTAAGTTTTGAAACCTATAAAACATACATCAATTTACAATCACAGGGCACAGGCCGCCGAGAAACGCATATCGCAAGAATATTTTAAAAGAAATTCTCGTATACCAAAGTTATAAAGAACTATTCAATGTCCTCGTAACCATTTTGTCATTAGGTTCGATGTTTATTAATAATAGGTCTAATTTAAAGAATACCAATTTGTGTATCTAAAAGTTCAAGATATGTTGTTAAACAATTTCCGCTGCGAATATGTTATACCTTGAGAGTCAATCCAATTATTCGTTCTTGAGTAACCGTATAGGCAGCGGATGTTGTTGCCAGTTGCATTAAATGTGGACATTTAAATGACACATTATTATGCCTGAAATCTGAGGACTTTGACCTGGACATTTAAATCCCATGTGCCACAAAGTGTCAAATACTGGTCTTTCCTGTTACGCCAAATGATTTACCACTTATAAATTCCGCGAAAAAAAATTGCTAATAAAATAACAGATCACACGGAAACACAAATTAAAAATCCTAGCTACAAGAACATGACGAAAGAAGAAAACATAACTACAATACCACGGGAATAAAAGTGTAGGAAGATAGTACTGATATGATTTTATCGGTTCACACAGGTGTAATGAATCAATAAGATTATAAAAGCAAAGTCTGCTGACGTTATCCATGAAATTTAGGATCCAACTAGAAAGTTTACAGTTCAGGTCAAACAATGGCTCAAAATGCTACATGACCTCAAGAAACTGGTTTAAAATGTATGATAAATCAAAGCACATGGACTACCTAAAATCCAATAGGCGGGAGTTCTAGTTTTGTAGATTTACAAACCTACTGCTTAGCTTGGTATCTTTCACACACATTGTCGACCTTGTCAGGTAATGAATAGTATTCATGGGGAAAAGGATGACTGCAGATTTTAAAGACCAAATCGCTAGTTTCAGTGTAATATACTTATTTACGAAAATCCTGAAAAATGAAGCCTTGGAAAATGTAAGTTTGAACTTTCTATTTCTACATTTATGAAAACTACTAACAAACGAAAGTGTGTTAACGAAATATTTACTTTCACTCATTATATCTAAACTTGGCTTAGAAGATACCGCTCTCAAATTAGCAATCTTGTAACCAAATATTTGATCATTTTGAGTGAGCTTTGTAATCCAAATGGCCTTTCCAGTTGAAATCTAATTCATTTCATGCATCATGAGACATGCAGAGAATTAATTAAGGTTACTTACACGAAAACACTTATAAAAGTAGTCTGAGGTTACTTCTTATATTCAGAATACTAATACTTTTACCTCTTTATGGTCACATATACAAGTTTCTCGACTTTTGACCTCCGTTTCTTAACCCCTCTTCAACTTGGATTATTTCGATATTTTGAACTGTCATCGTGGTCAGAGAGAACTAAACTATGAAGGTGTTTTCATATTGAATACTAGTTCGAATACTGTGGATGTGGAATTACGGTAAATAATGAAGAAATTCCTTTTATTTTTTTAATTGTATATTCCATTTTATTCAGAAATAATCCTATTAAAAAGTCAAAATATCCAAACATAATCATAACTTATATGAAATTATCTTGCACCTAGAGTTGTTCAACATGCTGAAAAACTTTTCTTCGTAAGACAACGGCGTCCTCCCTGGACAATATTTTGTTTCTGTTGACTTCATCAGTCTGAAATTGTCAAAAAAATTAACTTTTTTAAATATATTTGAATGAGAAACTATTTGAATACTACTATGGATACTAACGTTTGGTCGCAGCGTTTGATAGTTTCTCCTTTTTTCTTTCTTTCCTATATAGTAAGATGTTCGAGAAATATTTTAGATACAAAAGATCTATGATGACGGACGTAGTCACGTAGTGCAAACAAAATGAGAAAACAAAAAGAAGTTGTAAAGGAATATGTTAGGCTTGGGGATTATGGCAATTAGATACGAACCACGAATCCTCTGATTCACAGTCCCATCACGATAATTATCAGGCACGTTATCATTTTCAACAAATTACTTTTTTTTACTCCTTACGATGATGTTTAACAAAATAAACTAAGGAAAAAAAACACTATTGTAGCTGTGAAATATAAAAACTTGCCAACGTTGAAAACTCTGAATATGCTACTGATAATTAAGGATCTTTAGAAATTTACTATAAATAAGCATATATCACGAAAGCAGTTATAAATAAAAACTACTTTGTACGAGTGTAATGAAATTTTGTTTACACCATGCTGCAAAGACTTCACCCACTAAAATGAGATAGCAGTATCATCATTGTTATGTTCCACACCAAAAAGGAACCAGAACACCTAGTGATTTGGCGTAGTTGACAATATTTGAGAGATTTATTATAAATATCTGAAAAACTGGGAATAAAAGCAGCCTCACATGGGCTAACTTCTAATCAATATTCACATTATGAAGTCACTCATTCTCTCAGTTTTCCGAAAGAGGACGTTATACACCCTAAGCAGTTTAACGAGATATTCATAGTCATTTGGAAGATACGTTTTTTAAAATATTGCTCAAAAATGGCAAAACAGGTGTGTCTACTTAGTTTAAATTATTGCATTCTATTCTCAACCTCAACGACATCCTATATGTATACGATTCAAGGGCTAACTAGCCAACAGCGGGACACGAAAGATTGAGGCGTAATCATTCCAACTTTAGAACTGCTAAACAGAGGAAAGGCAACCAATCAACAGCCACGGCTGACATAATCGAACAGAAAGATTACATGTCATGGTTATAGCATTCCCACAGCTAAAAATATTCAGCGGCATATTGCGGCTCAAACCCTGAATTTTCTGCTCCGCAGCTCGACAAATAGTCCATACGATCCCTAAAGTAAACTAGTAGTAATCTGTTGACCTTCAGAAACAGTTTCTCCAATTTATTTTGTTAACAGCTCTTACGTTCAAGTTTATCTTCGTGTTTTTCTCTTCATTTTTTTAAATGTTAATGTGTTTTATTTCGGCTTTTAAGGATTATGGTTATAATATAATTAATTATTCATAGGTTGGGATTTGCTGTTTCTAACGCAGTTCTAAAGGTTCCTCAAGATCCCATGAAATCCATACCACAGTTCTTACAAACACGTATCTAACCTACAACTGGATCTTTTATTCTCTTTGTTTTTAATCATGTTCCTTCATAGATTAATTTGTTCATTACAATTTATTTCGATTAAACGTAAACAAAAAACAAAGCAAACAAACCCATAACGACTTACTTTCAGCAGGTTTTCATCCTGACTTATCAATGTCCTGTCTTCTACCACTGCTGCTTCTGCATCAAAAAATCTAACATTAGAGTATGGTTCTAGGTCCTTCTGCACCTGCATTGTTTTTATCAGATTTCATAAGTTCACTTGTTACAAAACATAGGTTGCTCAACCAATATTTAAATCACGTCTTTACACACGGTGCTATGCTTTTGTTGCGATAACTTAAATAGTGCTTAAAAATTCCTTCTTTATTCTTTGTTATCTTCAGGCAAAGATGGGAAGATCTATTGCCAACATACTTCAGCTCTTCTATGGATCGTAAGGATGCAAGTCGTGCGGTAATTGAACTAATTTGTTATACAAGTTCTTTGTTCTTTAAGCCACTTAACAGAGAATTAATGCCTTCCTCGTCTCGCCGTGTCCGAGTCGCTTCACAAGGCACTGTCAGCCAACCTACTAATATAGCAAGCTTATCGGGCCCGCTGATGAGAACGCCTAGGGTCTAGTCACAGATGTGACTATATTTTCATGTACGTACATATTAGGCAATCATCATCATCAGTTCAAAGGCTAAAGACAAAAAATATGGAGCGGTATATATACCCGACAGTATATTACAATGTATTTCTATAACAAATTCCAAGTTCAGCCTAGAGAATAGTCGATTTTGTTATACATTCACATTTATTGAATATTAAACAAAATTCTTAATTACCAATCAATAAACCTAAGTAGATCTATATTTCTAGTATAAATCGCATTATTAACAATATAAAGTTGGTCTACATGCCACATTAGTCAAAATACAAGTGCTTTGTTTTGTTGTTGTTTTTTTAATTGCATTACGTATAAACTCAAGATACATTAGTCAAAATTTGTTTCTTAAGGAACAGTAAATCTAAGTTGATATAAACAGTACACAAGCGAAGATGGGAGAGAATTTTGTCAGTTTCCTAGAAAAGACCATGCCTGTCTACACATCACATTACTCAGAATGCAATTGAGTTTCAAATTCCGAAAAAACTCAAGCCGGTTAACACAACACATTAACCTAAACGTGTGTTTCACCTTACTCAAAATCACTCGAACATCAGTTTTACGGCACAAAAAGTCGATATTATGAAATAACCTGGGCTGGCTTTTTCTCAAGTCTGGTTTCCTTTAAGAGGGTTCCCACATTATGCGTGTCAGCTCCACTACACTGTCTGTTACTCGTTCGTTGTATAAAAGATCTAAACAGATTCTTATTCTTTTAATTTCACGCTTACTAAACATTGTTGTTGTTGTTGTTATTTGAGAAAATGTTCGATAAACACGTTTCAAAGATTTGATTCAGATTATAGTTACACACAAAAAACAACCATCACACTTTCAAATTCCTAAGTTGCATTCTTCTATGCCTAAATGTTCCCTCACCCTTAATTTTTAATGAGGGTATAAAGTTAAAACCCAATTATAAAGATGAAGTCTGTTTTAAAATTCACCTAAACTAAATGTGAAATGACGGGCCTTAAGGAATTTAGGACAATACATTAAGTTTATTATTAACTTTTATGCAATGAAAAACATTAACCAAAATTCAAAGACGATAAAATACGAAATTACATTATGAACACAGGTTTTTTGTTTGTTTGTTTTTATCTTTCAATTGCTGTGCAAGAAAAACACTTAATGCTGTTATAATGAGTTCGCTTTCGCCACTGCAATTCGTAGGCAGATAGGGAGGTGGAGCTATTACAAAATTACCAATAGTGTTGTAGGCTACAGTTTTTTTCAATTTATATTAGTGTTGTTTTGACTAGACGGAGTTTAAATGATACTTGATAAGCGTGAAGAAGGTAATGACTATACTTTTCTTGAAAAATGTAGGAAACGATTCGAAGATATAAAAAGTGGTTTAGACCAGAGGCGTCTCATCACAAAGTTCATTAGTCGGTTTTTATGTCACTTCTGTTTCGTGAATATCGAATTTGTGCTTCAACAAATTACACGAAGTACAAGTGTCGCGGGTGTGAGAGAAGATAGCAAGTAAATGACCGTTTAGCATCACATGTGGACACTTGATTATTACTTGTGTGACCTGAACTGCATATGACAGAGCATTCAGCATATGTAATAAATATTTGTAGTGATTTCATACAAACCTGTCTTCGTCGTCACTCTGTAGTAAACAGCCGATTATAAATTTGTATCTATTCTAGATATTTAATAAAGCTTGGTTTGCCTTGAATTTATTGCAAAGCTACAGGAGAACTATCCACGCTAGTCGTCCCTAATTTAGAAGTGATTAACTGATGGGAAGACAGCTAGCTAATCGACATAGTCAATTGTTGGACTACTGGTCTATTAACGAACAGTAGAACTGACCGTCATATTATAATACCACCAAGACCGAAAGGGCGAGTATGTTCGGTGACACGGATTCGAACCCACTAACTGCAGAATAGACGTCGAGCGCCCTAATCAGCAGGCCTCTTTAGTAAAATAAGATAATGTCTAGATATTTCACTCACAAGAAGATCCATCAGAAAACTGAAGACTGTTGCATATGAGCCACAAATGTCGCAAAGTGCCATTAACAAAATATGGAATTGCTTTAAGTCACGAAGAGTAGCTTGAAAACATAGAGAAGGTATATAATCAGCAGACTATCATTATCTGTCGATTCTGGCTCAAGTATCATAGTAGGGTATCTGCTTCAAGACTCGATTAGATGTTAAAAGCCGCAACTGAGAGCCGTGTTAACGTAAAACCAACTAAGAATAAAATCCAAAAGATCAACTCATATAGCAACTTGGTGACATGGTAGTACAAAAGAAATTAAAAACAGCTTCAACAAGGCCAGTCCGTATACTAGACAAGAAACAAAATAAATATCCTGTAATGGTGCCAAGAATATGTCCATCTATCAAACCAGATGTGGAGTAATAGCAAATCTATAAGTGAATTACATTTCACCCTGCATTAAGACAAATGGTGTATATTTATTTGAAATAATCTGAAACTAGATCCAAACCCAATTTTTTCTCAAAAACACCAGGCATGTGGCAGCAGTGAGAGTAAAGTATGAGAAGGAATGCACATCAGCGGCCACAACAATCTACCTTCATATCCCATGGAGTGATGCCATTAAAGCCACACAGGGCTTACAGGGACAACATTCGATGACCACATCACATTCTGTGTTATCATACCAAGGTTCAATTCGCCACGACATCAACCTTATGAACAATAATGCCCATCTATATCAAAATGATCGACATGCCAGACTCCTTGACTAGAAGTGGACTGATTATGTTCTATAAGATAACCGGATTCCAATCCTAACCAGAGTTTATGATATTAATGAAATGCACTAAGGAGACGCGATGCATCTCAACAAATACTCTACACAATAAATATTTCGCAGATAAAGCTTTATCATAAAAGAGATCGACGATTACTTGAAATTTTAAGCATGAAAGCTCAGTGTCAAGCTGCCCTTGGTGTTTGAGTCTATAGTGAAGTCAAATTCATCAACTTCAAAAATGCAATGCTACCTCTATTAAATATTAGCCATTCAATATGAATTTGCAAATGAATCATTTGCATTTCTGATCACCTGATGGGTCAACACAAACCGGGTTGTATAAAAACGAACTTGTTTGGTTTGTTCTGAATTTAGTGCAAAGCTACATGAGAGATACCTGCGTTGGCTGTCCCTAATCTTGCAGTGATAAACTAGTTTGTTTTGGAATTTAGCGCAAAGCTACATGAAGGCTATCTGCGTTAGCCGTCCCTAAGTTAGCAGTATAAGATTAGAAGAAAAGCAGCCAGTCACCGCCAACTACCGCCAACTCTTGGGCTACTCTTTTTGCCAACGAATGGTGGGATTGACCGTAACTTTATAACGCCTTCAAAGCTGAAAGGGCAAGTATGTTTGGTATGCCGAGAATTCGAACTCGCGACCCTGTCTGAAAAGGAGAGCATGTTTGGTGTAACAGGGACTCGAAAATATTTCTAAAATATTAAAAATTTCAATTATTGTTTGATTGTTCTGTACATTATGTCATAATAACTTTATAATGGCCCTCATTCATATTTCGTGTGTTGTAAATCTATAATAATAAAAGGCATGTCTGTTAGGCTGAGTGTGTCTGACCTAGAAACCCAAAGTTTTGCACACAAGTGGGGCCTGGGTATGATTACTTATCCACGTGCATGCGCAAGAGCGCGTCGTTTTTGTGAAGCAAGTTAGCGAAAAACCACATAGTTTGTTTGTTTGTAGATTAAGCTCAAAGCTACATAATGGACTATCTGTGCGTTGTCTTAACGTTATAAGTCCAAAAACATACAGCCATACCATTAGGAACAAAACCACATAGAAAAGAACTGTGACAGCCATAGCTCCAAGAAGGAAGAACCTGTAAATAAACCTGAAAATCTGCACTCATATTAAGTTGTCCCTGAGAGTTTGCACCTGGTTAATTTTACTTATCTTAGCCACGTGTCCGCGCGCTCATCGTTTTAATGAGGCAAGCTAGAAAAAAACAGATAGGAAAGAAGTGGTTCTTTATATTATGAATATAAATCACAGACAGATACAGACATGTGTGGGTGCGCGCAAGCATGTTTGTATATATGCGACTATCAGAGCTAAAAAAAAACAACCTAGAAACCTTAAATTAGAAGGTGTAGATCCGAGTTATCCAGGTAAGTGCGCACTTTTACATTATTTTAATGAGGTAAGGTAGCAAAAAAAAAAAAAACACATACAAAAGAAGTGACAAGGTATAATAACTAATATATAGAAAAGCCAGTCATGTTGTTTAGCAACAAAAATATAAGTTATACTTTATGCTAAAATGGACTCAGTATACACACACTTAGAGTCGTATAGAATATATCAACCTAATAACCCAAGCGAGGCTGGGTGCCTTCGCTAGTCTGTAGTAATAAAAGGGAGTATGTGTGTGTGTGATCCTGTTGCTCCAATAGGAAATAATCTGGAGACTTGACATTTTGCACCCATATTAAGTGCGCGCGCATCTTTTTATGATGATAGCTATAGAAAAAAAACACAGAGAAAATAAGTGTTACTGTCATAACTCACATGAATAAACCGAGAAATTCTGCACTTATACCAAGTGGACCTTAAGGTTTTGCACCTGGGTATTATTACTTATCTTGTCAAAGTGCGTGTGCATCTTAGTAATGTGGAAAGCTAGCGAAAAAAACACGTAATAAAGTTGGTTCCTTATATAACATCTAAAACATAGAAAAATCAGTGAATTTTGATAACAAAGCGTTTTAACTACAGCTTTTGTAATGTTGATAAGCAACAAAAGTATAACCTAATACCGTTGTTTGTCTATGTCTGAAAGAATAAGCTACAAAACTGACAAAATATTTATTGATTTCTTAATTTAAGGTCAAGGTTTTGACATTATAAGGCCCCCATGGCTGAAAAAGCAAGCATATTTGGTACGACGGTGATTCAGATTACGAGTCGAACGCCTTAACCCTCCTGGCCATGCCGGGCCTGACTATTCTTCTGTACTAAAATGGTTTCAGAACATACCTACTGATATTGTCACCTCGAATATATTAGCCTAACAATCCGAACGAAGCCGGGTAGTTTCGCTAGTTTACAATATTGGCCGTAACCGATAAAATGTGTATGTGTGAGAGAGAGAGCCATCAAACAGGATGTTAGTTTGTTTCTGCAGAAAAACGTTATGTAGAGCAATGGAAATAACCATGGAAGCAAACAAGTGATGCACATAGATAATTCAACAATAACTACTAATGGCAACTATATTATGAGCTTATGAACGGCATAACATAATAATATAAAAAGTGCAACAGAAACGCAAATATGCTGCACAATACAGCAGTGTCTTTTATGCGAGTACTTTGTTTTCCAGGGAACATCTTGTCTTCATGCTTCCATACATCGTGTCAACTGTAGGAATAATACAGGATACTTGGAATGATATTAAACAATTTTATCAAGGTAATATTGCGTAATGTTCAAGTATTCTTTATAATTCCTCACAATCCATACAAGTTGTTGTGTCGCATTTTGACCTCGTCAGCTTTTACATAAGCCAACACAACATAAAAAAATGTCCAAATCGAGTTTTATACGACCGATATGTGGTTTAAAAATGTTCTGCAAATCTGTCGACTGTCTAAATATCGTTTCATATCACTTTCTGTACGTTTAATATTACTGACTTCCTGGAACGTGAATATCTAGCAGACGAGTCGTTGTTCCAAGGTGAATTACAGTCTGCTGTATCTACCAACAGTCACGATGCCATCAGTTGGCTTGAATTCATCCATAAAGAAGATACGTCTCCAGCTTTTCTTATGTTACTCTTTATAATCGAAAGCCAATTTTAACCGTGTACTTTTCAGAAGGAATAATTGAGCAGGCTAGACGTCTGATCACGTTTCTTATAAATGCGTTCTTAGTGTACTTGAGGTGAAATTTCTACGTATACATACCATAAGGTCGTTGGCAAGCTCTCCGTTTTCAATTTCGCGCAAAGCAACACAAGGATTATCTGCGCTAGCCGTCCCTAATTTAGCAGTGTAAGACTGCATGGAAGGCAGCTAGCTATCACCACCCACCGCCAGTTCTACTCTTTTACCAACGAATCGTGATTTATAACGCCCCTACGCCTGAAAGAGCGAGCCAGCATGTTTGGAGTGACGGGGGATTCGAACCCCTGACCCTCTGATTGCGAGTCGGGCGCCCTATTCACATGGCCATGCCGAGCTCGGCAAGTACTGTACTCAATCGTCGACTATTTCATTAAAAAAAAAAAAAACACCCTAAAATATTTAGAATAACTTTTGAAGAGTTTCAGATTTTGTGTGTGAATGTGCGTGAACTATTTATAAGTATTACCAATCTCCTGTACTCTCTTACAGAATGGCGCAGAGTACCTACTGAAACAAGAATTCTTAACGCAATTTTTTTACTTGGAGTATCCTTGAACAGTCAGCCTTTTATTTCCATACACTCTTACTCCAGTTCTGAAAGCCAAGAGTAAAAATTTCATTACTGTCCGTACTAGGGTTTATATGGAAATGGTGCTTTCTGATTGGAGGATGCCAATTAATAACAGCGTAACCTATCAGCATGTGACAGTATTCTGGTGTAGTTAATTGTTCGAAATAAAGGGGTGACAATCACGCAGTACTTGCATGTTATACCTATTACTTTCCATTTACATAATTATTTCAAACTCTGTAAATTTAATTACGAATTTATTCTGTGTTAGTCGAAAAAAATAATTGATTACATTCTTTCGCAGACTTGTTATCGGTAAACCTGCAGGTAATTAAACGAGTTACGAGTTATTTCAAGCTTCAAGTTGTGCCGGAACCTTCAAAAAGAAATAAATATTTTAGTAAAATACGTAAACATTAAAATTACGTAAAGTTTAATTAAATCCTGATAAAAGACGTTTAGAAATATTAAACATTATAAGAAAAATTGCTAGTAAGACATTTTCACAATTATTTATCAAAACCACTCCAGTCATTTCAGATAGAAGAATGACAAAACTTCATCGATATGGTAGTCCTCCTTTGTTCCTCGTAAACAATAAGACTATTATTCAACATTTTAAAACGTCGCCATCTGCCATCTCTCCAGGCTAAATTTTTCCTGGCTGTCCGAATTAAAAATGGTGGTTGTACGTTGCTACAATTTACGTTAGGAGATTGATTTGGTTTGTTTTAAATTTCGCGAAAAGTTTCACGACAGCTAGCCGTCCCCAATTTAGCAGTGTAAGACTAGAGGGAAGGCAGCTAGTCATCAACACCCACCGCCATCTCTTGGGCTACTCTTTTACCAACGAACAGTAGAATTGACAGTCACTTTATAACGCTCCCACGGCTGAAAGAGCTAGCATATTTAGTATGACGGGAATTCGAACCCGCGACCCTCGGATTACCAGTCGAGTGCCCCAACTACCTGGCCATATCGGACCGCGTTTAAAAGTTATCTTAATACGAACACTTGTCAAAAAATAAAATACACATAAAATATAAATTAACAAATTTGTTACATAAAAAAATTACTCCGAAATATTTTGCGTTTAAGAACCACATAACATAGTCAATAGTTATCAAAATGAATTATTAAGAACACATTTACTACTACTACATACATGTCCATGTTCTTTAGTTTATGTTCTTCTACGCTTCGTCTTAAACTTTGTTACGTGATTTTCTTGCATATGATAACTAACATATGATAACATATAATCAACTTATATGTTATACGAAAACAATGGCGTGTTGTTGGACCATCTGAAATTTCGAAAATCTCTCCAAATGAGTATAAATTGTAGCTATTGCAAGACACGAAGAAACAGAACATTTTTGATCGGCTTCAATCAGTATACTATAAGGCTTGGAAGCTATAATTGTGACAAACACTTATTTATCAGAAATATCCCGGTGGTACAGCGGTAAATCAACGGATTTACCATGCTAGAATCAGGGATTCGATTCTCCTCACTGGACTCTGAAGGCAGCCCCATGTGGCTTTGCTATAAGAAAACATACACACACATTAATCGGAAACTAGAATATTTGAACAGAAGCGTTTATAGAGTTCGAACATTGTGAACAGATCACCTTCTGAAAATTAACTTCGGACGCTAGTATTTCTACGAGGACATTAAATATCTATCTTTTTCTGTGAAAAATAAGCTTGTGAACCCCGCTTGTTAGCATTCCCGTCAGGTGACGTGTATCTCTATATCAACATAAAATTAATTCGCTTGTCGCGGACCTGTACCATTAATAAAATATTCAGTTCCAGACCAGATAGAAGACTCAATATTGTTTGAGAGTCTGTAAAATTGTTTATATAAAATAATTATTTGTAATAAACGCTACTATAAATTGTATATTTTTGTATATTAAAATATATTTATGTTAAGAAAGAAAATTGTTTGTATTAAAAATGTTTGTATCAATATTGTTGACAAATATAAACTTAATACATATTGACATTTAATTCTCTTCTACATTAAAACTGACAGCTATTTGAAACCGTAATACGTAACGTACGTAATATAATAAATTGGAGACTTGTTCGAGATAAATTATAGTACGTAACACCATACTTGACATCAAATAAATGTTCCAATTATAACATTTATTCTTTGATAGTTTCTAAGACATCAAATCAGACATTTAAACTATTACACTATTATGCTAGTTACTTTCTCAGGAATATACTTTTCAAATTCAAAAGGCCAGTATTTAAAATCGCTTATTGTGTGAAGAATTAGAAAAAAAACATGGAATGAAACTAATGTGTTACGCATATTACTTATCAACTAGCCTCAGTAGTCAATTTAAAAATAATAAAAACTGACAGATTTATTACGCATAATTTTAGCTAAACTGTTATTCACATAGTTTAACTAGTAGACTGTGTTGACCTTTCAGCTAAGTTTGACCCGGACGTGCATAAACGTTCAAACGAACCCTTTTCATACGGGCAATTTCTATTGCACTAAATAGTGATGCGTCCTTCCATGTTTTCAATTTTTAAAACTATAGTAATAATAATAATTTATTATTAAACACGCCTTCAGTAAATATATATGTTTATTTCGTTTCTTTTTACTGCACTGACACGTTACACTCACTGCTATATTATTTACTCTGGTATAATTATGAGAAGTTTCACACTGTAATTTCTTTAAACGTTGAACACGTTACTATGTTGATATTATTATTATAATACAGGTAATTTGTCGACACCGTTTGAGGGCGTAAGATGCATTCTCCCATAGCATATTTCATGGCCGTAAGAAATTTGATTTACTAAACAACGAAAGAGACTTAAAAGTAATCTTCACTCTACTTTTCATCTTTAGTTAACTGTATAAAATAAGCATACTTCCTCCATTTATTACTGTCATCCTCAGATATAATTTTATATTATTATAGCCAAAAACAATGAATGTCATAAACACTTATAGGCCTATGTTACTTTTGGCTACTCTTCTGGGTTGGACAAATTTCCTAGGGACCGAAAAAGTAAATACGACAAAATATATACTGATATATTATTTATTTTATTCACACTAAAACTTACTAGACGGTAAGTCCTTTCAAAATATTATAGAATTGATCGATACTGATTGTAAAACTGTTACTGTAAATCCTCTTGAGGAAGAAATTTCCTTGACTTTACAAATGTAATAATATATATTTACACACTAACTTTCCTTGAGTGTTTTTTTTTTACTATTAGGTTAAGAGAAAGATATAATACAAACACTGAAACCTGTTTTATCTTTATTTGCGTTTGCAGATAAACAGCTTACCTTTATTGAAGTCAAGGTATGATTTAAATTTTAAAAACCTCACTTCGATCAAAATCGACGATAGGGGTGACTTTTCAAAAAATCTCACGGTGGATAGAACACAGCTCAACTGTGGGAACAC
Source organism: Tachypleus tridentatus (assembly GCF_004210375.1). Taxonomy (NCBI): domain Eukaryota; kingdom Metazoa; phylum Arthropoda; class Merostomata; order Xiphosura; family Limulidae; genus Tachypleus; species Tachypleus tridentatus. The sequence goes on along the minus strand of NC_134837.1, from coordinate 101,312,447 downwards.
GTCAATACAGCATCAGTTAAAAGTTAGTTGGTTTTACGAGAAAATAGAGGCCGATAATTTTCGACAGTTACTTTGTCGAATGTGCGCCTCGAGCTAAACGTGCTTCAAGTGTGTTTAGTTTTGATTCAGTTTTTATGACTGCTTAACGATTATAACATCTTTCTTCCTCTCATAATCGTTAGGGTAAGTCCAGTCACTGTTAGAGTGTACAGTTCTTCAAATCTTTTAATTACTATTCTTGAAAAGTCCAGATGAAATCTTAAAACCGCTTCAAAGCCAACTTGTTTATTTATAGCTTTTAAAAGTTTTGGCCAATCAACTTTGACGTCTTCAATACGTATACAACTTAACAGCCTGCACAAGTTACAGGTTTATCTCCATGTTTAATTAACCCTAAAAACACTGCTGAATGCTTCTATACAAGTTGAGAGTAGTGCTGTATAAAACGAACAAATATAACAATGTATTGTGATCAAATCAACCAAAGCCAAAAGCAGAATTCTTCGACGACCGTTGTCAACCGTCACAAATCTCAGTCTAACACATTCCCAAGAAATCACCCTCTAAACACGATTAATCGCATTTTACTTCGCGCAAGCGCGGGATTTAGACTTTATGGCTGCCTCTCTGACACAAACACATGCACTTTTCATCATCAGTCCAACAACCGGCCAAATAGCAGACGACATACGTTCGCGGTTTGATCAGCCCATTATTCGATAGGGGTAGACACAAGTGAAAATGAATTAAGATCAAAATAATTTTGTGTGATTAAAACTGTCACAGCGAAAGTACATATTTTAACTGTGTTGTTTGAATTACCCTGTCTGGCTTATATGAGAAAATGGTCGCGTATGATAATCTACTGAATTTAACTTCTGATCATTTTTGAAGGACAAAAATATTTCACATTGTAACTAGTGTTCCATTTTTTCAGTAGAGGAAGTGTAAAATTTGTATTATGTTCGAGTCCAAATACTTATTTTGTGACGTTTAATTTCTGCAGTTTTTTGATTTTTTAATGAAGAAATTTTCTAAGGTTGTATTGTTTGTTTGTTTGTTTTGGAATTTCGCACAAAGCTACTCGAGGGCTATCTGTGCTAGCCGTCCCTAATTTAGCAGTGTAAGACTAGAGGGAAGGCAGCTAGTCATCACCACCCACCGCCAACTCTTGGGCTACTCTTCTACCAACGAATAGTGGGATTGACCGTCACATTATACACCCCCACGGCTGGGAGGGCGAGCATGTTTTAGCGCGACGCGGGCGCGAACCCGCGACCCTCGGATTACGAGTCGCACGCCTTACGCGCTCGGCCATGCCAGGCCTTTAAGGTTGTATATAAGAACATTATCTGTTTTAAAATTATACATATTTACTGGATACGCTACAGCAAATACACAACACTGGTATAGGAACGTTGGGTGGTAGCCTTTTTTACCAAGAAATTTTTGGACGGGCAGAATTACAATATTCATAAGAGCAGTCTATGCCTCAGAGACGGACTTAAATTTATTAATTTAAGACCATGGACCCTAGGCCTGAGACCCCTCTAGCTCCTAGCTAAATACAACACTGTTATGCATTTATAGGACTTGAACTTTAGTTGCTGGTAATACTAAAATATTTCAAATCTGTGAACCTAGTATAATTTTTATTTAAAATTAATGTTTTTTTAATGAGAAAATAATTTAACTTTTACCTGTGCAATAAACTTTCGTCCTGATTTTAATAAATACAATTTACTTTCTTAATAGGTTGTGACTTTTTCCGACCACTACTTGGCCCGCTCTAGGAACAAGAAGTTTGTTTGTTTTGAATTTTCGCGCAAAACTACGCGAGGGCTATCTGCGCTAGCCGTCCCTAATTTAGCAGTGTAAGACTAGAGGGAAGACAGCTAAACATCACCACCCACCGCCAACTCTTGAGCTACTCTTTAACCAACGAATATTGGGATTGACCGTCACAAGATAACGCCCTTACACCTGAAAGGGTGAACATGTTTGGTGCGACGGGGATTCGAACCCGCGACCCTCAGATTACAAGTCGAGTGCCTTAACCACCTGGCCTAATTTAGCAGTGTAAGAATAGGGGGAGGGTAGTAGCTAGTCATCACCACCCACCGCCAACTCTTAAGATACCATTTTACCAACAAATAATAGAATTGATTGTAACATTATAACCCCCCCACGGCTGAAAGGGCGAGCATAATTAGTGCGACCGGGATTCGAACACGCGACCCTCAAATTACGAGTCGAGTGTCTTAACCACCTGGCCATGCCAGGCATCCAACAAGAAGACTAGCTTACTGGTTTCACAAGTTGTCGTGAACTGTAATAAAATTAACTCGAACAAAGTAACTATATGAATAAAATAAATACGTATATAACAGTTGTTAAAAATGCTCTTCCTAACTTTTATTCTAAAGATTTGATTTATAAATAGCCTAAACAAACTGATAATAATTAGAATTCTCTTCCTTAATTACTTTCCCCCATAACATTCGTTGGTTATAAAACTACCATGACTGTCTTATCTCATTCATTCTGCTGAGCCTTAGTATTGGCGAATGGCTGTGTCAGTAGTGAATATCGCAAATGGGATGTAATTGACATCGTGTAACATTCTTCTTTTCTTGCCCTCATGGGTCCTGAAACAATTGGATATGAATTAGGATATCGTGAAGTGCTAACAGCCTGCAAGAAAATAAGAATCAACAAGGAGAAAGTCGTGTTAACAGAGTTGACTATTTTTTTATAATTACACATTACGGGAAATAACAAGTATGCAAGCTCTTCCTTAGTATGCTTTTCAGGGCTGTGTCATGTGTTGAATTTTCAAAATAAGACAATAAAGGATTTAATATTATTCTGATATAAAGTTTATTTCAGTTCAATATGTATCTAGAAATGTGTGTAACTAATATTGTTAAATGTGTATTGTGCAAATCCCACCTTTCTCTAAATTTGTAGGAGATTATCAAGTAAAAAAATCAACAATATAAGTTTTACGAAGCACTAGTATATCTTCAAATATTGTTGCCAACCGATCTTTCGAGAACCTCAACCTAAAAGTTTATAAATGGTGCGCCAAGAAACAATTTAATATTGTTGGATCTCTGCGATCAATATACTATAAACATCGGAAGGTATAACTGTGATAAACGGTTATTAAGAGGAAAACTACAGATATTTGACCAGGAGCGCTTATAGATTTGGAACATTACAAATCGTTTAACTTCAGTGAATTAACTTCGGACGATAGTATTTCTGTAAGGACATTTAATATTTTCGTCGGTAAAAAGTTAGCGACGTGAAGCCAGCCAATAATAGATAGCTAGCTAGCTTAAGCGAAGTGTGACAATATTAACTCAGAATTAACTTACTCGTCGCAGATCTGGACCATTAATAAAATATTCAGTTCTCAACCACATAGAAGATTCAGTATAGTTTGTAAAACTTTTGTATATAAATTATTATTTGTAATAACCAATATTACAAATTTTATTGTTATTTATATATTAAAATATATTTATGTTATGAAAAAAAATTGTGTGTATCAATCTTGGCAAATATCATAGATTGGATACTTATTTTGACATTCACTTAACTTCAAAATTAAAATTTTCGTGTATTTGAAATAATAATATACGACGTACGTAACATAATAAATTGGAGACACGTCAAATACAAATTATAACACGTAACAAGTCAGTTTGTTTTTTGAATTTCACACAAAGTTACTCGAGGGCTATCTGTGCTAGCCGTCCCTAATTTAGCAGTGTAAGACTAGAAGGAAGGCAGCTAGTCATCACCACCTACCGCCAACTCTTGGGCTACTCTTTTACCAACGAAAAGTTGGATTGACCGTCACATTATAACGCTCCCACGGCTGAAAGGGGGACCATGTTTGGCGCGACCGGGATGCGAACCCGCGACCCTCACATTACGAAGCGCACGCCTTAACACGCTTGGCCATGCCGGGCCTAGTAACAAGTCCGATGATGAAATATATTGAAGTCAGTTTTGTTTTCTGCACCTTTTTCCTCCCTTTCATATATCATGTGGCCCGGCATGGGCAAGCGTATTAAGGCGTTCGACTCGTAATCCGAGGGTCGCGGGTTCGAAACATGCTCGCCCTTTCAGCCGTGAGGGCGTTATAATGTGACGGTCAATCCCACTATTCGTTGGTAAAAGAGTAGCCCAAGAGTTGGCAGTGGGTGGTGATGACTAGCTGCCTTCCCTATAGTCCTGCACTGCTAAATTAGGAATGGCTAGCGCAGATAGCCCTCGAGTAGCTTTGGGCGAAATTCAAAACCAATCAAACAAACAAACAATCATATGTCATGCACACTGACGGGTTGATGATGTTGGTAAGAAACACTAATTTGGAATGACTCCAGTTCAAAGCGCATAAAAGAAGACAAGTTAGGGTTACAAAAAAAATGGAGCATTTGTGAAAACATGCTTTAAAGCCAGAGAGGAAGACTCTATTCATTTATTCGATATTATTATAGTTTTATTTATTGTGATCATTAATTTGGTGTTAAAATAAATAAATAATTTGATGTTAGTAGAAACAAAACAAAATAACACGCCATAAACCTAACTTGGTTATGTATTGTCTTAAATAAAACCGATAAAGATTACAGAAACTAACCTAACGCCTATCAATGTAATAAACTAGACACGCCAAGAAGAGTGTGTGTGTATATATATATATATATATATATATTGGTTAGCTATAGTTGGTGTACTCGAAAGCTATAACTGTGATTAACATTAATTAATCGGGAACTTCAGATATTTGACCAAGAAAAATTATAAATTTTGAACATTACAAACCGTTTAACTTCAGCAGATTCACATAGGACATTAGAATTTTTACTAATATATTATATAACTTCAGCTGCCAAAAATTCATGTGATCAACGAAGAACGCAAATCTAGTAGCAAACTTCAAGTTAGGTAAATCGTACCTACAATCAACTCAAGATTTATTTCCTCATCGTGAAAACTTGATATGATGCCAAGGAAGTTCCAGGTCAGATAGAGAACTTAATAATGTTTGTAAATCTCTTGTACATTAAATATTCAGGGGCGTAGATTTTTTATACCCGATGGGGAACAATGATTTTTGCAACCACTTAAGTAGACTGTTCAATTTGCAAATTGGTAATATCTGATTATGTGAACCTGAAAGCTGAAAACATGCAGTCACAGAGTAATCTTGTTGCCACGATACTTGCATGTATACTTAGACCTACTGACTGATACTTACGAACTATCGCTTAGATCGGAAGCTAAGAAGCACACCTATATTAAAGATGTACATTTCGGCTGCTGAAAAAGCCTACATCTAGGCCTAATTATGTAATTCGATTGGTAACAAACACATAATTTGTAGGCCTGTGATGCAATAAAACAATTCAACAGACCAAACTGTAGGGGAAGGGTGATTGTATGCACCATACCCCCCACCAAAAATGAAGGGGGTGTATACCCCCATCCCCCAAAGATCTACGCCCCTGTTGTTGGTCATGATCATTATTGTAAATTGTATTGTTGTTTGTATATTAAAATATATTTGTATTAATCTTGTTGGTAAATATCATAACTTGACACATATTAACACTTCTTTAACTTTTAAATCTAAATTACAATTTAACTCAGCTTTAGGCTATTTGCAAGTGTAATACTTAACAATATACTGTGTATAGATAACTGTTCAGTGTCACCTTACCATTCAAACCATATCCCGTACTTATCTATGAATTCTGAAAGTAACATGATTTTTACCAATCACATACCAACATATACACTCCATAAACCTTGGTTGACGGTCTCCTAGTTTATAAAATTAAAATAATTTCATCTTGTCTCTCAATATTAACCTAAAACTAAAGTTGCACAGTTAGGCACAAATACGTATTGCTTTCGTACTTGAGATAAATGAGTAATGAACTTTTTATTGGGCAAGATTTATTCCATTTATTCTCATGTTGAAATTTGTGGAACGACTCGTACTCCCCTTAATTCATCTGAACCCATTAATTAGCGCTACTCAGATGAAAAAGTTGAACTGTCATGTTGTAATTGGCCTACCTTCGTTCTCGCTGCTCTAATATAAAAACGCTGGCTTGATGAACCAAAACGGCTTTTTAGAACGTAAGAGAATTGATAGAGATCACGTTTGAATGTAGGTGCTCTTTATCATAAGATTTCTTTTAATTAGTTCATTAAGGACACTAAATCAGAAATGTGTAAAAATAGTCTTTTAAACCTATTTCTCGTCAACTTCACCGGAAATGTTTTCGTTCAAGAATAGAATCTCGACTTGAAATACGTAATAATAAACTTATTGTAAGATACATTTGTTGAAATACCTGCAAACGTAGACTTCATTTCTTTATATGTACGCTTAACATTTTGCTTGCTTAATCATGTAACAGTATTACGGGAATATAATTTCTCAATAATGCACTATTACAGTCATAAACTCTACTTATGTTTCATTGTTCTATTTGACGTAAATCTTCGCTAAACATATTCCATAATATAGATTAGTGCTACATTTTATGACTTTTCATCATTAAACTCACGGGATTCACAGTGTTGTTACAATGATTTACTTTTCTGTTTTTAACGATTAAATATCAATTATTATGATAACATTTAAGCATTGTTGTGTTAAAGAAATATGAAGTGTATGTATGACAAATAATTTCATGTGTATTGTATATGGCAAAAACACAGAATATTATAAAATCACTGAAATCTGTGTGTAACTGATATAATATCCATCTTTCACGACTCTTTTTTCATATGCATTGTTTTATATTTTAGTTAAAATCAGCAAAAATAAGATGCATTATGTAAATAGATGACTTTTCACGTCTACATATAAAACAATTGACAATTGAGAAGGGTCAAAATCTCCACAGATGAACATTTAGTAGACTAGGGTAATCGTATATAACATCTGCCAGAAATAAATAAAATATTCTATTGCATGTAAGACTTATTAATTATTTCATTTAAACAATATCAAAATATGTAATCTTTTGTGAAGAAGTTTAGGACTTGTTTGGTAGCTTCAGAGAAAAACCACCTCGTGCCATCTGTTGTGGTCACCTCATGAAATCGAACCCAGGAATTTTGCATTCTAAGTTCATAAACTTGTCGAGGTTTCGAGTTTAGGAGCATACGTAAAATGTTTGTTTTTTAATCTTGCGCAAAGCTACACGAGGGCTATCTTGAGCTAGCCGTCCCTAATTTAGCAGTGTAAGACCAGAGGGAAGGCAGCTAGTCATGACCACTCACCGCCAGTTCTTGGGCTACTCTTTTACCAACGAATAGTGGGATTGACCGTCACATTTGACTGCCCCTACACCTGAAAGGGCGAACATGTTTGGTGCGATGGGGATTCGAACCCGTGACCTTCAGATTACGAATCGCGTACCTTAACCACCTAGTCATGCCGGGCTACACGTGTGATTGTTATGATAAAACCTTATAGTGAAAAAGAACATCAAATTGAGTAAATAGAAAAAAAAACGTTGTTGTTTTAATGAAAACATCGGCTACAAATATTTATTGCAACAAAGAACTAAAAGTTTCGTTTTCAAAATATATATGTTTGGGTGTGTACAAATTTATTTAGGTTGTAGACCTCTGATTTCTATGGGAAAGTTTTATTCAGTATTAGAACTATTTATTCAGTTATTTTGTGTATATTATGTGTGCATATGTTGTTGTTTTTACTGCTGTTAAAAACATCATATTTTTATTTATTTTATTTATATACTATTCGTTAATCTATACGTATTTATAAACTGATAAATATTAACATTACAAAATAGCTATCACACTTCTATTCAGTGGATCAACACTATTATGTTTAATTTATTACACTTACTTAGTATCATTTACATTATTTTCAGTAGAAATAATGTGTTGTTTTGATTTTCTTCTCGTGAGGTGTCATTGTACTTCGATTTCAATGACTTTCTTTTCTAGTTTCCATCAATAAATATCACTTGACGTTATCTGCTTGCTTTTCAATACATGTGGGAGAAAAAGCACATTATTTAAGACTTAACTTTGTTCTTCTAACTTACTAATAAGAAAACCCATTGTGCTATCTTTGTCAGAACTTACAGCAAGCTAAATGATGTAATACCTGAACAAAGGACTGAAACTGAAGTGTCTGTATTACTGTGATATTTGAATAAGTGAAAAATAATAGAACATGGCAGAGCAGAATTCATGAAAAAATACTATCATTTTACGTTTAACCCGATAGAAAAGCGAAGGAGGTAGCTGATTTAATGAAAATAATTATCTGATTTTGAATTCAAAATAAATACAATTTGAGATTTACATAATTGCGGATAAAAAAAGGAAGACGAAAAACTAAACTTGCTTACCAAAATAAAAATAACAGTTGTTTTACATACAAAGAGCGACTAAAAACAAATAAAATACCGGTGTTTTAATACTTAGAACATCCAGATTATCTTTAGAAACAGCTTGGTAAACATCCAGAATTTACCTAATATCATTCACTGATAAATATCATTGAATGCAGTAATATGAAAAAAAATGAAACAAGTTGACGCCATTAAAATATTACGATGTTCCATGCATAACAACGTATATGAATATAAATTTAAAACTTTTATTGTGTTATAATTAAACTAACCGAAGAAAATGCATAAATTGGTTGTGTTATAATAACTACAAAATCCTTGGGTCCAAATATATATAAAAAAGACTGTTTTGAAACTTATTCATTTAGTATACTAATACGTACATATTTTTGTTAAGGGTTTAAAACAGGCTAATAAAAGCAAGATATATAAATTAAAATGTGGAACGCATAAAATTTCTCATAGTAAGAGAAATATTTGTAAAAGTAGGACTCAAAAAGAAGTAGGGGTACACAGACTCTCAAATTCAACCTCTATTGTAAAATATCACATGTGGAAGAAAAAGAATTATATATATATATATAAAGAGAAAAATTAGGTAAATAAGAAAAGATATAGCACTGAAATCTGCAATTAATTTTGCGTATGAGAATGGTGTTTGTATTTTTTTGTACTTTTATTATCAATGATCTTTTTTTTTCTGCTTGTTGTAAAATTTCTTGATTTGTTTTCTGATCTTTGTAAGAAATTTTAAATATTCTACGCAGGGACCATATTTCGGGCACATTAAGCGATTTTCCATTCGTTTGTTGATTGTCCATGATTTACAACGATACATCAAGATTGGTTCAATGTTACAGGTAAGAACCCTTTTACACACTTTCATTCATATACTTTTGTTAATCAATATATTATTCAGCTTCATAAATGTTGTCTTATCGTGTGTGATTCTGTTCTTGACCTCATTTTGACATCTGCCATCTGATGTAATCCATGTCCCTAAGTGTTTGAACTTGTAGATTTGATTGAGAAGGGACACGTGTTTTGCTTTGATATACCATGCTTTTTCTTTTTTTATTGTTTAGGCTGAGTCCCACATTTCCTCGTTATTTACAATTTCAAGTAAGAACTAAAGATCTTTTTTCCATTCCTGCTATTAACACTGTGTCATCAGTATATCTGATATTGTTTACATTATTGCCTTCAATAGTTATGCCTGGCACTTCATCTATCTTTCTTATGATAATTTCACTATACAAGATAAAGAGATCAGAGGATAACATGCATTTATGACTGACTCCTCTTTTGATTTTCTGAAATTAAAAATCTCTCATTCTCAATTTCCGTTTGCTTTAAATATATATATTTGATGATTCTCACATCTTTACCATTTAAACTGACATTTTCAAGAATTATCACTATGACTTCTTGTCTAACTTTGGTAAATGCTTTTGCATAATCTATGAAATAAAGATACAAGTCTTTCTGTACTTTAATTGCACACTTTATGATGGTCTTCAGAATGTAAATTGCATTGGCTGTGCCTTTACCTTTAACAAATCCAAGCTGTTCCTCTGCTATTACTGTTTTTTGTTCTCATCATAACTATTCTCAATTATACTTTTGTCAGGAATCTCATAAGATTTATTGTTCATTGTAGTTCGTATTGAGTTGTACCTGGTTTGTTTGGTAATTCTAAGTATATCGATTCTGATAAGTCTGTTTGGATATGGTCTGTTTCATAGATATTATTTAAAACCTTATGACTGTGTGAATACTAAAGTCATCTAATTCTTCAATCATTTCGATTGTAGCGTTATCTTGTCCAAGGGCTCTTCCAGCTTTAATTTTATATTGCACTATTTACTTCTTCTTTCAAAACAGGAAGACCCTCATAATTTTTTCTTAATACAGTGTTCTCAATTCTTACGTCATCATAACCTTCCTTGATGTATTCTCACCATCCCTCTGAAATATTGCCCTTTTCCATGATGACGTCTTATTCCTTTGATTTTGAGCAACCTGTTAATGAACACATCTTTCTCCCACATATTTGGTCAATCTTTTTTGTACATTGCTTTTGTGTCTTGATTATAAAGCTATTCTATTTATTCAAAACAGTTATTTAACCATTTAATCTTTTATTGCATTTGTTTTCTGATATCTATCTATTTAGTGAATTGCATTTCTTCCTGTTATTTTTGTTTCTCTTCTTTTGTCCATTACATTCAAAATATTATCTGTCATTCATTTTTACTTACTTCCTATTTTGAACTTGTGATATTGTGTCTGTGGCTGTTTGGTCCACAGATTATTTCAATAGTTCCTATTGTTTCTCATCTAATCCTTCTAGCACCTACTTTAAAATTGTCTTCATTGCTGGATTTGATTTCGGAAGTGACAGGTTGAGCTTGGCATTTTTTACTTTTTTCTTTTTTCTTTAACTTTATTACAATGTTAGTAATTACTAAGTTATGACTGCTGTTACAATTTTCCGCTGGTAACAATTTGTGTGTTAATATTGCTTTTATAATTCTTTTCTTTATCAAGATGAAATCGATCTGATTTTGAGCACTGTTTCCAGGGCTCTTCCGTGTCCACAGTTTCCGTTTGTGCTGTCTGAACCACGTATTTCTAAAAGTGAGGTCCTCATATTTGCCCATCTATCACTTTTTTTCCAAGCCATATGGACATAAAATGTCTTTCACTCTTTCTTTTCCAACTCTAGCATTTAAGTTTCCTTGGACGATGACAATGTATTGCAACTTACATTGTTTCATGACAGTTTCCAAATCATCGTATAACTGAGAGATTTCGTTTTTTGCTACTGTCTGGTGTAGGGGCATAAACTTTAATGATATTGGAATCAAGTACTATAGTGCTTATATCGATCATCAGCACCCTATCCGATACTGCCCAATGTCCTTTCATGGTCTTTGCATATTCTTAGTCTAATACAATCTCAACACCTTTTTCTTACTTCTGTCCTCCTGAGTAGACAATAGTGCACGTGTCTGATGTCATCTCAGTTGCGCCAATCCATCTAACTTTGCATAATCCTAGTATGTTTATTTTTAACCTTTCAATTTCTCTCTTCATGTTGTCCACTTTGCCACAGCTATACATTGTTGTTTCACTCCATGAGGCCAAATTGATATCATTTTTGTTATTTTTTTGCTAACAGCAATAGGTTGACAGTCTGCTGGTGTCATCTGTGACTCGTGTTTTTCTCCATTGGACAAGGATGCTCCACTGGAGTCTCCTTTCACGTCGTTCCGAAATGTAGAGTGGTTCTGAATGGTGATAATTATTGGAAAGTACAGCAGTGGTTTTTTATTGCTTTTTACTAGTTTATATACAGTTTACTCTGGTAGCCAAGGCAGTGTAGATGCCCATTGGTTCATGCGAGTTCATCCACCCTTTCACTGGTGTTGTTTTTAGTTCTGCAGGGATCAACTACCCTCCTCATCTGGCTAGCCAGATGGTGGTGACGGATTAGTTGCCAACAGCCCAGATCATGAACAAGTAATAGTGGATTACATGTTTACCAGTAGAAGAGAAACTGACCTTAACAGACTCAGGTAACATACGCGACATAATTAGGAACATCTCTGTTGGAAAAACAACACAAGTCATTTATGCAGAAGCCGCTTCCACGACATATCCAAGAAAAGAAGACCAACTGGAAAAATGGCAGTAGATTTGTGCCGTTCGTTACGGACCAATGGAGGAAAAGAAGGTCTATAAGTCATATATGGTGTGTCGTAAAACCTTTTTAAGGGATTCATGACTACCTCTGGATACTGCACTAGGGACAAGCTAAGAATAAGGAGAGTGGATACAAAAGTCAAGACGAACACGTCTATGTATTTCTGTGTGATAAGACTGTTGAAAGTGGTTTTGGAAAACCATCGTCCAAGTGAAAATGATGAACATTGTGTACTAAACATATGTGTGAAGGTTGATATTATTGATGAATTATAAAAGGTTTTTAAGAATAGGTATTAGCCTTTGGAAACGACAGCCTTACGATTGAGATTTTGCAATGAAAACTACACTACATTGCTGTTGTCAAGACGTACAGTTGCAAGACAGACCACTACAGGAACTGTAACGATACGACGAGACTCCAAAATCGTTTTTGTATAACTAACTCAACCCCCTGTGACTTCTCTTCTCATTATTATAATTATTAAGCTAAAAAGTGTTTTTTATATTACTTCAAGTGGAGCAAACGTTAATATAACCCAATTTGACTGCTGTTTTCGTTTTACTAATGGGTAGAAAATACCTTTCATAAAAAACGTGATTTATAATCGAGTGAAATAGCACTTGATACACAATCAGTGTTTTGCTTTGTGTTTATATACTCCTTAGTAATGGTGTTGAACTTAATGGAGACAAACTTAACATTCTTTAAAAAGTTAGTTACCTTCTTTATCTTTATAAATAACACAACAGTTAGATTTAGTTTGTTTCCAATTTCGCGCAAAGCTACACGAGGGCTACTTGCGCTAGTCACCCATAATATAATTTGGCAGTGTAACACTAGAGGGCCTTAACCACCTGGTTATGCACATCATGTTTTCTCTCCTACTTCTTTCATACTGTAAAATTATGTACGAATGCACAAACAGGTCAGCTAAAATAAAATAATTACAAAGTTTTGAATATATTTATTTGTAGCCATATCTTTCACAATAACATTTTATTGTAACTTAGACATTTTATTTGTTTGTAGAAAGGCATTATATAATGTTAAGAAAGCGTTTGATCTCGCGAAATTAGATACGTCAGATATTGGAAGTAGGTAAGGTTTCTACAGTATGTTCCCAAAAGTACGTAAGCCTAGTTATATCAAAACAAGAAAACAAAACAAAGATCATTATGAATTAACAATAATTCTAGGACATGCACTAAGTTAAAACATGAAAACAAAGATCATTATGAATTAAAGGTCTAGGATAGTTGCTAATAAACAATTTGTTACTGGATGAGTCTTTAATCGTTTAGGCTATTTGCTGTGTCCATTGCAGAGAATCGAACCCTGGACTTTAGTGTTCTACTTCCGCAGACTTATCGCTGTTCCATCGAAGGACTTCTTTAATTGACTTTACAAACTCAGTCACAGAACTAACTAATACAATAAGACTCAGCTTTTATGTGTCTCTTTGTGTGTGTGTATCATAACATTTCTTAAACGGCTGATGGCCCGGCATGGCCAAGTGGGTTGAGGCGTTCGAGTCGTAATCCGAGTGTCGCGGCTTCGAATCCCGGTCGCACCAAACCTACTTGCCCTTTCAGCCGTGGGGGCGTATAATGTGACGGGCAATCCCACTATTCGTTGGCAAAAGAGTAGCCCAAGAGTTGGCGGTGGGTGGTGATGACTAGCTGCCTTCCCTCTAGTCTTACACTGCTGAAATAGGAATGGCTAGCGCAGATAGCCCTCGAGTAGCTTTGGGCGAAATTCAAAACAAACTTAAACTACTGACTGCATCGACCTCTAAGTGATACCAAACGAAACTTTTTATCATTTCCTTAAGGTACTCGGGTACTTCTCGAAAGTACTTTTACGGTAATTATCTAAAAGCTCTCCCCAAATCAGGCATTGATTTTACTTTAGCACTTGTAGATAAGTAGGCCTACTATTTACTATTCATATTGTGGTTAAACAAATCAAACTTGCATTATAACGGCAATGATCATTAAACTGAAAAAGTGTATCATAATATTTCACATATTAAATATGCCCTATAGTGGCCCTGTTAATGTGGGTCATAGGCCCTCTGGTTTGCTATTAAGAAAATAATTTGATCTTCTAAACACAAGGAGGTTACTTTGCAAACTTCGTAACACAAATGACCTTTCTCAAAACTTTAGATTAGCCTAGAAAACTGGCATATGATTCAATACACGTGTTTGTAGACAGGGAGTATCTTTATAAATATTTTTCCTATTAAAACCTACAAGTTATATTATACGCATAAACTAGGTTACAGATAATTCACTATTTGTCTTACCTTATTATAAAACCTATAAAAATACTGTATGATAAAAAAAGATATTTTATGTTATTTCAAATAAAATAAGTGTTTATAGACATTTTACGTTAAAAATTCGGAACCTGTAAGGTTTACACTGAAGTTTTTGTATGTACATGTCTTAAAGAATGGAACAAAAATTTCTTCACGAATATAAAAATGCCATTTCTACTGGATACACCAGTGGAAACAGAAACCTGCAGTGACATTACTGCCCCCCAGTGGCTCTGCGGGATGTCTGCGGACTTACAACGCTATAATCCGGGTCTCGATACCCGTGGTGGACAGAGCACAGCTAGCCCATTGTGTAGCTTTGTGCTTAATTCAAAACAACTACAACGACATTGCTTTTCTGATTTCAATGTTTTATGTTTTCAAAATGCTTCTAAAATTGATCTTTGTGTAACAACCAGCAGAATCCAGAACTTGTTTTTTTCCTAATATTAAGAGTAATGATTTTTATTTAGGATTTGTATTTCATAATGCAATAAGCTACATAAATATTTAAACAATTTATAAAACCAGTTTTCAATTCAAATTTTAATTTCCTGCTTCCACCAATGCGTTTTTTTTTACTTTTTTGTCATATAAAATCCATTATCTAATCAAAGAAATGTCATTGGCTTCTTTAGTTGACTACTGGGAAACTTCTGTATTTTTTAAGACAACCTTTCAGCTTTTCTCTTGGTAGTGGAGGACTTAAATTTCTTCTTTTTTGTTCATTCGGTTAGTTTGGTAATTGTTCAAATACCTTGATAAAGAAGAACTGTTTATATAAAACAAACGTTAGAAAACGGCCGTACAATTGCGAAGGAGATACTATTGGATAATTCAATGAAATCAAAATAGTTCTTGAAATAGTGAAACGAGAATTTTTTAAAGTATATTCATGTTTGAAAGGTGTTTATTTCCTAACTATTTAAATATATATATATTTATATAACCTTGCCAAGAATAATTAAAGATATAACACTTGTAAATGTTTCATTTATCCACTCACGTAAGTGTTTGTTTGTTTTTGGAGTTTCGCGCAAAGCTACTCGAGGGCTATCAGCGTAGCTGTTCCTAATTTAGTATTGTAAGACTAGAGGGAAGGCAGCCAGTCATCACCACCCACGGCCAACTCTTAGGCTAGTCTTTTACCAACGAATAGTGGGGTTGACCGTCACATTATAACGCCCCATGGCTAAAATGGGAGTATGTTTGGTGCGACTGGGATTTAAACCCGCGACCCTCGGATTACGAGTCGCACGCTTAAAAACGCTTGGCCATGGCGGGCCCTTCACGTAAGAGATAATACGAATAAGAGCAAAAAGTATTAATAATAATATCATGGCTGTGTTTTAATAATATCATTAAGTTCAAAGAAGTAATACAAGACTCCATTTAATATTCAATATTCTGCTCAATAGCGCTATTCCAAGGCTTGTATGTTGGAATAGTTCCTAAAGACATATCCAGATTTCTTGGGTAAGAATCACGTTCATAAGATTCGTAATGGATTACAAAATGCAAGTTATCATGAACAGATTTTAGAAATCACGTGTTAGACAATAAAAATAAAAAGGATCAAGGTCTGTGTCATAAACTTGTATCCACCAAAATAAAGGCGTGGCTTCTTTATAAACGCGTGCATAAAAAAAACAATAAACCATGCTGTTTAAAACCGTGACACTTAAAATCGTGGTTGTGGATAAGACCTAGTACAAATACAAGCTCAGTGTCGTAAGTAAGCTTAAAAGAAAAACTACCATAAACTAAACCTCTCTCTCTAGGTTGGGGTTGAGGATTTTGTGTTCAGCACAATACTTCTACTTAAGTAATAAAACTTATAACTTGCCTAAGTGTATCTAGCAATATCTTTGTTTCCTTCTGAGAAGCCTAGCAGGAACTCTCTCTAATTGTAAACCACAATTTTGCAAGTATTTATAAAATAAAGCTGGTTAGCTTTTTTTTTTTGTAAAAATATAAACTTTGAGTTTAGAGACTGCTTTTTACGATGGATATTTGACAAATGAATAGTATTTAAAAAATTATGCTAAAAAACGAAGCATATCAGCTGACTGTCGGTACGCCAATTAAATAAGACACGCCTGCAATGGTTTTATTGTCTTGAAAATTTCGCCCGTTCTACAGTAATTCCTGTACACTTGATCAGAAAATGATATCCACTTTTCTTCATAACGTAAATATTTTCACAAAAAGTCGAATGTACTTTTACATAAGTAAATAATTTTCATTGAAATCGGGTCACACTTTGCTATGCCCAAAATGTAGACAACAACTGGTTATAGACATCTTTAGACCAACCGCGACCTGAGAGTCTTATTGATCGTTTTAAAACTCACCAGAAACACACCGTTAGTATATAAACAGTTAACAGGTTGCATGACGTGTTATTTCTGGATAGTATTTGTTTGTAAGTGCACTTTGATATTATTATTATTTTCAACATTGTTTATTCGTCGCTATAGCAAAAAGAGGTTGTTTAAATGGCTCAAATATATTCTGTTATATTTGTGGTAAATTTGCCACAAATTTTATCTAAGTGAAAGTTGTTATTTCTTCTCGATTCGTAAAAACATTCTTACGTGATAGAAAAAAAAGTGCGTATTGTTTTCGAAATCTGCGTAGCTGGATTATGGAAAATTCGTTATTAAAACCAAAACAACTTTTATGATGTTTAAATTCGCTGGCCTGTTTAATAGAATATTCAGTTACATGTATTGAATTCTAATCAGTATAACCCTAATCGTTGGTAAGTGCGGTTTTTTTATATGACTGTTATTTAACTATCATAGTTATAAACAGTGTATATAATATAAATTCAAGGTGCACGTATTTTGTTCCATTTCCCTCTACACCACTTTATGCTTTTCGCACTTAGTTCTGTTAAAATATTTTCGTTCGATCAGTCACACGTTTCAACATTTCACTGCTTTATATCTTTTGTAAAAAGAAGCATTATTTATTAATTTCGCTAGATAGCACCGCTAGGTAGCTAGTGCTCCAAAATTTCTGAAACAAGTAACGTAAAACAGTTCAAGAAAATGACTTTGGTGATATTGCCCGAGTGTATTATTTTTTTATTATTGTTAAATTCTCTTGTATTATGACCAAAGTAATATTATCCGGTAATTAAAAGTTGAAGGGTACTTACACGATGCATAGAATAAACATCAAGGAGTACAGGAGTGCGTGTGTGTGTTTTCTTATAGCAAAGCCACATCAGGCTATCTGCTGAGTCCATCACACAAGAGTAGGAAACAGTATGTTTGGGGGAAAGGGGGCGAGAAATTTTTGTTGTTGTTGTTATGTTTATTTTTAGCGTAAAGTTACTCAATGGAATATATACGTTTAACCACCACAGGAAAGCGAATTCCACGTGTCAGTGTTGTAAATCCTGGAACTTACTGCTGATCTACCATAGTATATGGGAGGGAAAACAAAGAAATGCACCAAGTCAGGTATGTCATACGAAAACGAGGTCGGTTCGTGGATATGCTCGTTTGTATAATTTTTGTTTATTTTAATACAGTGTGGACCAAAATATGAAGAGTGGAAAAACAAACTAAGTAAAAATAAACAGTGTGTGACCAACGTCCAAAACCTTTTGGTTATTTAACTTCATCTCAACTTTTAGACTCGGACTTCAGCTAACAAACTGATTTTAGGACATTCTTTTATTTTACCGAATCATTATTCTGGAATTCAAAGTTGGAAATAAATTGAAAACATTTGTTTGTAATTAAAAACAAATCTACACAGTGGGTTAGCTGGCTGGGCTCTTTCCACCACAGTATCGAAAACTGGTTTGTAACGTTGTCAGTCTGCTGCGCCAGTGCGTGTGTGGTCGTAAACCTATAAAAGTTACGAAGCGGGTGATAGCCTCTAGAACGGGGTTCTCCCGTTCCCCCCCAAAAAAATTGTCATAGGATCTACGGATTCCCGACATCCTGATGGACCCTAAGTCTCATATTGGTTGTTGATTTTGTGATACTCATATTCATCATTTGGTACCTGTCGTCGGTTCTCTTTCGCTGACAGTTACTTGTTCGTATGTTGTTGTTTTTTTTTGTTGTTGTTTTCTGGTAGCATGAACATGGAACAAATCTCACGTTCGGGGTGAAGGGAGAGACATTTTCTGAGCACCCCCGGTTATCTCTGTTTTTACGCAATGGGGACAGAGATATTTAAACCGAAGTATCTGTCAGTTTTTTGTGTCTGTGTTTTAGCCTCTAGAGTCTAGACGCTCTGTATTGAACATGGTGGACCCTGACCATTCCTCTCTCACTCTCTCGTTTCGACACTTATATCCCAATGTACATAGTCGTTCCTAATTTTGAGCTGCTGACTAGAAAGATGGCAATATTCGCCAATTATACCATTGTCCTTAATAAAATATCAGTATTGACTGTTACTTTTATAACGCGCTGAGAATAATGATAATAAATAGTAATAGCAGCATCTATAAAATATTTAAAAAGAGTTGCCGTATAATCGTGCTTCGAAATACCACTACATTGATATATAAAGGAAAGTAATACGTGGTACAGAGCTTAAGAAATACTTCCAACAAATTAAGAGAGTCTGGAAATGACGAGATGTAGATATACAGATTACGCCTTCCCTGAAAGTGACAATTAATTTGACCCTAGACATAAACAAATAGTAGCTGCATTGGAAGTGTATGTAGAAACGAAGAAGTTAAAACACGAAACTATATAACTTGTGGCAATCCAAATAAATAATCTGATTTTTTTTTTCAGTTGTATTTTACAGTTTGGGATTTTCATAGATACTGCAGGTTAAAATGGTCACAATCCAATGTTCCGAAAGGTCGATGTTCTGAGGATAACACCTAAAAGCAATTACACATATAAACCTAATGTTAATTCAAATTGTTATGTTACATAAACAGTCCTATCTGTATAATGTTAGAACAGGAGAATATGCCGGTAACATGTTGTGGTATATTTGTGATAATGCAAGATGAATATATTATTGTTACCTGTAATAAAAGCTTTCTAATCATTTTAATAATTATATCAAAGTTCTGATAATAATAATATTGCGATTATAGAAAAAAATATGAAAAAGGTGAATAATAATAAGTAGAATAAGGAAAACTCCAGTACTAGTAACAGAATTTTCTGGAACATCGGAATGACGGTCTGTATATCTATAATACATATACTTCAGCATTAAAAGGCATTTTATGTATTCCGTAAAATAAACACGATAGATAATTTTCTTCATGTTTTTAACCACCACAGTTAATAGCATACTGTATGCACGATATGTTAGTTCGACGTACTGTAACTAGTTTAACGGATTTACTATTATATATTTATTTCCATATCTATGTTTGTTTCAGTTGAATATATGTTTAGAAATACATGTAACTTATATTGTTAAATTGTATTACAAAAGTCTTGCTCTTTCTGTAAATTTGTAGAAGATTCTCGAATGTAAGAATCAACAATAAGTGTTTTACCAAAGCACTGGCGTACCTTCGAGTATTTGTTGCCAAATGAACTTTCGAGAACGTCATCCTAGTTATATTGTTATTGGTTTGCTACAGTTGATATATTATACACCTCGGAATCTACAACGGTGATTAATGCTTATCAGTCGGGAAACTACAGATTACTTGACCAGGAACGTTTATAGAGTTCGTATATAACAAACCGTTTAACTTCAATGAATTAGCTTCGACGTTAGTATTTATACAAGGACATTAGACAAAATATTTAATACCAGACCAGAGAGAGGCCTCAATATTATTTGTTTGTAAAACTTGTATATAAACCATTATTTGTGATAACCATTATTATAAATTGTATTGTTCTTTGCATATTAAAATATCTGCGTTAAGAAAGAAAACTGTGTATCAATCTTGTTAACGAATATCATAAATTTGATACATATTGACATTCAATTAACTTCTAAGTTAAAATTAAAATTTCGGGATATTTGAAATCATAATATGTAACATAGCAAATCGGAAACTCGTCCGATATATATTATAGTACGTAATATAATACTAATCTATCAAAGTATCACTAGTATTCATTAATAACTAGGTAGATCATGATATGTTATCTATTCACTTCGTAGTATTTTATTTAAAAACTCACGTTTTTTATAGGAATAACTATCGACGTAGCCATATTTTTACTTTTATTCATATTATGTAAATTAAAGACGTCTCAACATTATTCTAAAATATACATTGTATTTTTATTACAGTATAATTTTAAGAGAAAGATGGATTAGAGTGTAGTTGTTAGTTAGTAATACTTTACTTTGACGGGATACATCGCAGATCCGGGTTCTTCATGATTAACATTTGTCATCTTCTTGTCAGAGCTTCAGATTTTGATTCAATCGATCTCGAATTGAAGACAGCCAAAGATGACTGAATAATTTGGGAATGCCTTTGTTCAATTTACAGTTTCATTTGATTTCGATAATAATGCAAATCCTTTGTGATACATTTGTCGATATTAAAATACAAAACGTTCCTGTTTTTGTCAGGGGTATTGGTTCATACTGTGCGTTAATGAAGTGCATTGAGATTATTTGAATTAGTAACAATATCTACGTACACTAACACTTCTACTTGACTTAATTCTTAAATTATTTGTTTTTTAAGTGCAAATCTGCGCAATGTAATGTCTATGCTGTCCTTACTGCAAGGATCGAATCATGAATTTTAGCGTTATAAATCCTCTAGTTTACGAATTGAAGGAATTCTTAAGCTATTGTTTTCTAACATGATTACCCTTAACGATATAGGCGTTTTGCACATTAGACTACCTTTGTTTGCTTAGAAATCAAACCATTACATTTAACAATAGAAGTCTTCAAACTTATCTCTTAGTTATTGGAGAAGGGGGGGGGTAACATTTATAGAAATATCTTGTAAAACAACATGCGAGTGTAACTCAAAAGTTAAAAAAGCAGATATGTCTTAACACGTTATAAGTTTAGCACGGTTTGCTTAATTTATAATCGGTGTTATTCTATTATCAAATAAACTCGAATAAACAACACTGAGAAAATGAAACAGGCAACCTTTTTCTTTTAGGAAATGGCTAGTGGAAAAAAAATTATGATTTTGAAGAAATTATCTTTTTAAATAACTTAAAATAAATTATAAAGCATGTTGTCAGGAAACAGAAATAGGTAGGAGTTGTTAATTCTGCCGTAGTAAATTTATTGTCCAAACTCATGCTATTAAACCGTGTTTTCTGCTTATGGAATCACATTATTTATCATTTACTCTGGTAATAACCTCGAATTATTCATTGCCTTAAAGCTCAAACTCTGTAGGTTAATAAAATTTCTTTTATGGACACTTTCGTAAACTCATAAAATTAAATAAACTTAAACTACAGCGTTTCTTGTTTTACAAAAAAAAAATGTTTTATTGTGTAAAACCAAAGAGGTTGTTGTTTGATTGTATTCTGTTCTGTAAATTAATATTCACCCAACTCATGTTTTATTGTATTTATTTAAAACATCCATTTCGTACACTGTACAAGAGTTTTTTGATTGAAAAAAAAAGTTTCGTCCCATAAACAAGTTATCAAAAAACTAATCAATTTCTGTCTTTATAAAATGTAGTTAATAAGAACACAATCGGCATGCTAGCCTTAGACATACATTTTGTTTTACTTTTTATTAATGAAACTAAAGTTTCTTCATTTAATTATTGTTAACTACAAAGCTACACACTAGGCAACTTGTGCTGTGTCTGCAGGGATCTAAACCGAAATTGTAGCGCCATATGAAATCCAGATTAGTGCTGAGAAACAGATGGAGGAATTAAACTATAGAAAAAAACAACAACAATATTTAAGGATTATCATAACATCGAATAATTAAACAATCAGTAATAAACACGATTAATAAATAAAACTATTTTATTTGTGTTTCACTAATCCAACACAGGCTCATAAATGATTAGTAATCGTGTACGTAAATCGCCTGTAAGTTTACAGCGTAAACTTGGGAAGTGCGAGTTTATACAGATTAACAACAGAGGTTCTATAATATAATTAGTGAATATGTATATTATAATTTCAAATAAAACCAGATTATATCCTACTTCGTAGCTTTATCTTAAATAATGATATGTTTGATTAAAAGATAAACAAATCCACTTTTTGATTTTTCAAAATGTCTTCCACATGAAGGGGGTAGGCTGTGCATTTCATATGAGCTCGTTCAATTGTATTTTACGTTTGGCCAGTTTCCCCCTCCCAAATGCTTTTATTGTTAGGCTTACATTTCTGGTTAGTGCACTAACATTCACACGTGAAACAGAGCACTGATTGATCCTTGAGGCTTTGACTTTCAACTAGAAAGTGTTACGTTTTATAATATTTGAGTAAGCAGTTTTCAAGCGAAGTCAAGTAAGGTTTCTAACCAACTCCAGAGAAGTTCAAGTCTAATCCCAGTCGAAAATAGCAATCCAGAAAAAGAACAAACAGAAGTAATAGAAGAATATATAAAACCTGTATAATACAATCTTGTAAAGGTTGTACCTGCTTCTCGTATAAATAACCTATACATGCATTGTATATAAATACATTAATTTATTCGAAACTTTACTTGCAAATCTTTACTTACTTTATTCACATTCACCTCATATTTTTCATACGTCGACATTTACCTTTAATTACCTTTATTATTTACTTCTACGTTCCAGTTTTCCCGAGTATCCCACTTGACTGTTCATATTCTAATACCTAAACATAAAATAAAAGTCATAACTGGTAGCAGTGTATTTTATTGTTTCAGATATTCGCGCACGGATACTTTAATGGGATCTGACCACCACAGCTTAAAAGTTCAAATCAGTGGAAAGTTTATGAATTTTTAAAGCTAAAAGCGATGTTTTCCATTCCCTGTGGTTGACAGATTGCAGACAGCCTTTTACGTAGTTTTGTCATAACCATGGACACTAATCATGGTACAAAGGCCCGGCATGGCCAGGTGGTTAAGGTACTCAGCTCCTAATCTGAGGGTCATGGGTTCGAATCCCTGTCACACCAAACATGCTCGCTTTTTCAGCCGTGGGGGCGTTCTAATGTTATGGTCAATCTCACTATTCGTTGGTAAAAGAGTAGTCCAAGACTTGGTGGTGAGTGGTGATGAATAGGCGCTTTCGTTTCTACTGTAGTCTAAACTATTCATTAGGTCAAAGATATTATTAAAACATTATTGGAAATAATAATAATTTTTTTTGTTATTTAAGTTTACACTTTGGCTTTACGGATAGTAATTAAATTCTTACTTGGCCTTGAAATTTATAAATTAAAGTGGATTCTGCACATGTGCATACGTAAAATAAAATTTATATAACGTGAGCACATATCATAAAATAAGTATTCACCAAGGCATCATTGCACAGTTACCAAATTAACTGGAATTCTATTTAAAGAACAAAAAGGTTTTATAATTAATAATAAGTATTACAACAAGTCGATTCATGGTGAGGTCTGGCAATTAATTCGACAAGATGTACACTCTTCCTAGATGTTATGAAAAAGACGAAGCACGATTAAACCAAACTATTATTTCTGCTTTTAGATACATTTAACTAAATAATTCATATTTTTATAATGCTATAAAATTATTTTCAGTAACACAGTGATTAATTTTTGGAAACTTATTGGAAGTTTAATAAGATTTTGTTCAAAAAATAAATTAATTTTTAACCTAATGGAAGAGATTTATTTGCAACACTTTCTTTGTAGCAGATGCAAGTTAATGTTTTATTTTTCTACATCAATTCTCTATTGGATTTTCATGATTGATTATCTTATATACGACTCTGTTTACATGGATTTCATTATTTCTGTATTACATACAAGAGTCGCAGATCATACCTAACAGCTCTGCATCAGCTGAAAGATGGAAGAACTTATTAACTGTGCGAAATCAGTTCTAAAATCGTCTGATATGCTTAACTTTTCACGTGCGCCCAAGGAAGAGGAAGACCTGAAAGAACACAAGATCGCGGATGTGGCGCGTCCACAAATTACAAATGTGTCAACGATAAAAATAAACAGATTCAATTCTACGGTTTGTAAATGACAAATATAAATACTTGCTGGCATCAAAAACAAGAGGAACATAAAATTAAGGGATAATAAAATGAATTTAAATAAACATGAAATGTCACTAAAAATAATAAATAAACAACAACAATTTATAACCCGAACATTTCAATATAAACAGAACTTTTTTCTTTACTTACGCCTGGGGAAATTTGCCACAATTTTTGAAAGCGTTCAAGTTATCTGTAGCCTGATCTGTCAACAACCACACCATTTAGTTGTGCCAGCCAGAAATAAGAAACTGATCAGTGATTATTTCATCTTGTATATGGACACTAAGGATTGCCAACAGAATAAAGTTTGAAACTGGTTAACAAGTTAATTAATATTCTTGCTGAAATTTATATAATTTAGAACGGACATAGTACGGCTGATTATAATCGTGGTTGTCATTTGACTTTCTTAGGAAATAAATAGTGAGGATGAAAAATAGATTAGCCACCTTTCAAAACTTTTGTAAAAATTATATTTAACAGCGTATACAGGATATTATTTGAGAATACATTTTTTGAAAATTTTGTTTTATGTCCACAGTTAAAAGTTCGTTATTTCTGCCCAACACGTTTCTATGTTCATCAGTGGTTGACTGTCCCCACCTCAATATTTTGAGCGCTTGTCCGTCTTGAGTTCTATATAAATATATGCGCGTGTCTTAAAAATACTTGTCTGTTTCAGTAACACTAAAAATGTTTTGTGACCCCACAGAAAATAATCATAACGATAAATATTTTAACTGAAACTGTAGGAAGTTTGTTAGCGGTCCTGAGTTATTGTAGGGACTCTCATGTGATTACGATACTTTAAATCACATTCTACTCAATCGAATCCTTAATAGTTTTATTTGATGTGTAGATTAAATAAGGTAATGTCTCGTGGACTTTTGTTAAAGTATTTTTTAAAGTACAAAAAACACCATGCTCGTGCAAGAAATGATTTATTTGGATGGGCCCCAGCTGTCCACCGGAAGCTATGGTTTACAGTAACAACCTATAAATCTCTCTTGAGTCCTAGATGTGTCTAAACACCGTTCGGTTTAACTAAATCTTCTAAAATAATCACTCTGTTAGATACTGCTGACAAGCATAGTGTTGGCGGATGGTCGATATATTTCCCTCCTCTAGCCATGTGTTGCCTGCTATAAAAAAACAACAACCAGGAGAAACAACTCACAAAAAGTCTAAAGAATGTTTTAAGGGAAAAACAGCTCATCTCAACACATTTACAAAAGTTCATTTGAGGGTAACTCGTCTATTTCTGTTTATAGATAAAGGTTGTTCTACAAATCAGGGTTGAGCTTAGCCAAAGAGTTAATGCTTCATACAATTCCATACGTGATTGATTATTCCATTTAAAATGAAAAACCTAGTAACACGGGCATCCGTCTTTTTCACTGATTAACAGTTTCATATCACATCTCACCATGCAATATTATAATAACTTTGATGAATAATAAATAATCTCCGGATAAAGTACGGGATACTTCCTGTTAATGATTATTTAAAGGCATTGCATACGGATATCATGAATAACTACAAAAATGTTAAAAATAACACCACACAGTTTAAAAGTTAACAAAAGACAAGAGCGCCATTATGCAACAGTAAGGCAAAACTTTGATTGTCACCTTAAAAACGTATAAGTGAAATAAGCGTACATAAAGCTACTTTTATACGTAATTATTCTTATAAATTTGATTTATAATTGTATTGAATATAATTTATGTTTTTACCCAACTGAGTCTTATGGAACGAATTTCAATAAGCTAGAAATAAAGTAAAATTAAAAAAGAACTTAAATGGAAAAAATAGAGAAAAAGAAACTATATTTAAGTTAATAAATGAAATTGTCTGTGTTGACTTTGTTTGTTTGTTTGTTTGTTTGGGAATTTCGCACAAAGCTACTCGAGGGCTATCTGTGCTAGCCGTCCCTAATTTAGCAGTGTAACACTAGAGGGAAGGCACCTAGTCATCACCACCCACCGCCAACTCTTGGGCTACTCTTTTACCAATGAATAGTGGGATTGACCGTCACATTATACGCCCCCACGGCTGGGAGGGCGAGCATGTTTAGCGCGACGCGGGCGCGAACCCGCGACCCTCAGATTACGACTCGCACGCCTTACGCGCTTGGCCATGCCAGGCCTTGGATTGATTTGCATTGTTAGCGTAATATATGCATTTAGATCCTTTAAGCTGGCCTAACTTCATGAAATATTGTCAGGATTATGGCAGAAAATATTGTTAGCAGAGAATGTATGTAATGTCAGAAAACATAATCAGCTATAACTGTTACTTGGTTTAGCTCTAAATACATGCTTACTCTGATCGCAAGTTAATTTTAATTAGTACACTAGATGCGTTACTACTGTCTCTTTATTTTATAATTTGAAAGCAGAGTAAACTTTAAAAACAAATATTTTCATAATTATACTTATGACAAAATAGTAGTAATAGGCCTTTTATATAAACGTAAAAACGGCTGGTACGGGTTGAGAAAATTGTATGTAGAGGACCGAACAACGTTCCGACCTTCTTCGGTCATCGTGAACCTGACGATAGGCCTTTTATATTTTTAATACTACTTTCTCTATTTACAGTATATCCGCCATACCGATTGCCGCCGATACGTTTCGCTCAGTACAGAATTCATCAGGGCTGGAATACATAAACATATTAGTGGTCGGAAAACCATTTATATGATGAACAAAAATATAAAGTACATGATATAACGCACAAGAAACACTTAGTCTATAAAGATAATGCTTGGAGAAGTGTTCTGATACCAGTAGATTTGATTTAAAAAGGGGAATAACATTAGACAACAAGTTCTCTTCCTGCATTCCTGGTCAATTTCAATATATCAGAAAAACTTCTTTACAGGGCATTTCCTTCCAAATAAAAACTATACTCTCATTTAGCATTGGTCTGATTGTCATGGTTGACCGACCAATTAGCTCGTAAATGAGCCAGCGACGAAACTTCCTGCTTTTTATTGTGACTCAGACTCAGGCTTTGTCGATGTTGCCGGCTATTCAAACCATTTTTAGGGCAAATCAAACCTTAGGACGAGAGTGATGGCAACAATAAGAGAACAAAGAACAGTGGTTCGGCATATACATGATTGTAACGTAAAAATAATTAATGCTGAAAACGAATTCTTCTGATAGTGGCGTGCATAAAACAAACATATCTGTTTAAGTAAAACATATAGCAAAAATATTCTTTATTCAATAAAGATGTAAGCCCAGAAAATCCAACGACAAATACACTTTTGTAAACGTATGAACTAGAAGTTTCAACAATTCGACACAAATAAATCTCAGTCTAATGAGTTTTCTAAAAATATTTCAATATATCTTTATTGAAACAGCTTTTCAAACAAACACCAATAACTTATATATATATCTTCTGCATAGGTCAACAGATACACATTATTATATATAGGTAAACAGATAATATTATTATCTACTGTTACCTCTTGTATAATGATGTAAATTCTAATATTTGCGATTACATTAAATATTATTGTCTACTAATATATCGTAGAATCAGACATTGATAAGTTACAAATCTACATCATCGTTTAGTTACATTTTTATAAAATTATTAAATCTACAGATACTCATTACTGTCTTCTGTTCTAGAATCATACTTTGCTGGATTACACATACACTTTACTGTCTATTGTTTTACGTTGTACAGCTAGATAGACTGAAGCTATTTGTGGTAATGTCTTGCCCAAAGGCACAACAACATGGTGTAGTTAACTCTTAAGCCCGCATCTTTTTCACTATTAGTCCAAAACTAACTTGCCCCAATTATAAATTAACAAGCCAGGAAATGTATATTATCTAATACTGTGTCCTATAAAATCATATATTTCTGTGTAACAAACAGATATTTCCCTGTTGTTGCGGCTCCCCAGTGGTACAGCGGTATGTCTACGCTTACAACGCTAAAAACGGGATTTTAATACCCATGGTGGGCAGAGCACAGGTAGCCCTTTGTGTTTCTTTGTGCTTAATTACAAACAACAACAACTACTGTTGCGTCTCAGACTCTTATATACTGGCTGTTGTTATTTAACTGCTATCAATGTGTCACAGATACTGCTGTTTGTTACGTAACGTTTCAGTCACATGTAGCGCTATACACGTATTATTTAGTTCGTTTCTACAATCTAGTA
The DNA here is from genome assembly GCF_004210375.1 of Tachypleus tridentatus. NCBI lineage: Eukaryota > Metazoa > Arthropoda > Merostomata > Xiphosura > Limulidae > Tachypleus > Tachypleus tridentatus. Next base: position 101,283,659 of record NC_134837.1, on the reverse strand, counting down.
AGTACTATTTTTGAGTTAGACGTTATAGATTTTTACTAACAATCTTTTATCAACTGCAGTGATAAATGAATCAGATTCTTAACTGCTTAACAAAAGTTAACTAAATTTGATATTTGAGTTGCTTAGTGTCAAAACTGAACTTTTCAAGATCTAGTATAAGAAATCAGGTAACATCATATCTTCAGTTACCCTTAGGTTGGACAAAACCTAATAATTATATTAAAACAGGAGTAATAATCTAAGTTTTCGTAATAAAAATTAGAGGGGAGATATTATATTCGCTCAAAGCAAATTCTGTTTTTACGACCAGAAGAATCACTATTTGGTTTTACATTCGTCTTAAAAACATTGTGCCGTTCGAAAACAAAATTCATCCTTTAATTGAAACTTCACACATATTGGATATATTATAAACATTCTCACTATAACTGATTAGTATTAGAGTTTAGATACGTAATTATACTTGTCATACGACACTATGTTAGCCTCCTTATATTTTTAACACTACATTCGTAATTTAGTCCTTTATGGATTTTCAAAAATCAGGAAGTGTATAATAACAGCATTTCAGCCACATCATGTTCGTTATATTTATTTCCAACGACACGTTTTCCTCAATACAGAGCTCGTCAGGCCAACTGGGAAACAAGACACTGTAATGGGAATACTACTTACATAGTCCATTTGTTACAACAATAATTGTTAGGAAGTGAACACCTTTTCAAGATAAACATACTTTTCTGAATTGTGCTGTATCAACCGTATTGTTTTGATATTAACAGAAGATAAACAAAATACACATATAAATACTAAAAATATACAAATATGCGAATGGTAACAACTACATCCCGCAAATTAAATTATCCAAAGAACGTTTTTTTTGTAAGATTTATTAATTACTTTAAAACAATCACAACTCTTAAGACCCACGCAATTGTTTTATTTGCTATGAGGAATTGTTATCTTTTAGAATAAACAGAATATGATATCCAAAGCTATAAGAACTATAAAATATCTTGATACTTTTATACTCTGAATTATCCTCCCTCGTGCAGTCTATATATATATATATATATTTTAGAATTTCCATAATATTCTCCATCCTGCCTGCTAAACCAATTGTAAATACACTTATTTAGTTAAGGTTAATTGTTTGATTTATTATTGTTAAGCACAAATGGGCTACCTGTGCTCTGCCCACCTTGGTATTGAAACTCGATTTCTAATGTTGTAAGCCTGTATATTTACAGCTGTTCCACTGGGGGGGGGGGCATCAGAATTAATATCAGTACCATAATATTGTTGAAATATTTGATCATATTTGTTATTATTACAATTATTGGCAAATGTAAGTAGGTATTTTATAGATTTCAAATATAAACTTAAAAAATATATTTTTGAAAATGGTATAATATAAATAAAAAATACCTTCTTCATTTTTTCTACATTTAAGCCGAAATTGATAAAACTTACGAATATTATAGATGTGAATCACACCGTGGGTGAATATTAATTTAAAATAATCTTTGAAGACCATGAGTCCTTTGAATTAAATTGCATTAAATTTAATGAAACCTTCTGTAAAATAGTTAAATATCAAGTGCAAATATAAATATTGTTTTCAGAATTTTACATTCGAATCAACGAAACCGGTTTTTTTTATATCTCTTAGCACGTAGATTGCACTACAACCCCTGCATCGAATAAAGAGTCTGCTATACTAGACGAGTGTCTAACGAAGACGTAAAACTTATGTTTACTTTTATTTTGCAATGAGGTTGCATATTTTAAAACAGATGTAATTTCCAATAAAACTGATATGAAAGAAATTTAATAGCATTAGTCTTTAGACTTAGAAAATTGGATAACACTTGAAATGTTTCCGAATATAGCTTGCTTATAATTACTGTAAGAAAGTCCATGTGCTACTTATTTTCTTTGTTCCTAATTTCACTGTTATATCAAATTTGAACAAGTTCTGTCGAAAAATTTCAAATTATTCAGTAAAATTATACATTTATCTTTTAAGGATTCATAATCATGTATAAATGTAAATTTAAAAAACCTAATATTCATCTAATTACTTTTTATTTAGATTAGAATTAAGAAAATAAAAACCTGAAATCTTACGGAAGGTACATTTTTCTTTTTCAAACGTGAATTTAAACGGAAACATATGCACTAATGCTTTAAATAGCGAAGAAACATTCATTAATTTTCTATGTTTGAGATGGTGGGGAAACAATCGTTAGCCTAATGTCTGAAACAGTACAGAAACATTCACTAGTCCTAATATCTTAGACAGTACAAAACAGTTATATCTTCATGTCTGAAACATTCTAAAAAATGTTCACTAGTCCTAAACTTTGAGACAGTACAGAAACAGTTATTAGTCATATTGTTTTAAACAGTTAAACGGCCTATTGTCCGAGAAAGTACATAACTAATTCCAATATTCTTAAAGAACAAAATACAGTTATATCTTAATGTCTGAGAAGATACAGAAACATTCAGCAGTCCTAAACTCTGAGTCAGTACAGAAACAACCAGCTATTAGTTCTAATATGTGAGACAATACAGAAACATTTATATCTCAATGGTTGAGATAGTACGGAAACAGTTATATCTTAATGTCCGAGAACGTAACAAAACTTTTATTATTCCTAATGCCTCAGAAGGTATAGGAATATTCATTAATATATGTAAATAATGTATAAATTAAGAAATTTTCTGTTGTCTTTTTCTAGAATATGTAAATACATAGTACATTACGAGTGACCAAATACGTAATCTCAGCCACATGTGTTTCACGTTACGCAGTGCTTGATTTCTCGAAATAAGAGAAGTAATAAAAGTCAAAATGTATTTATCCAGACAAAATAGTTCGATTACTGTCTGTTCATTACGATTTTAATGACGGCTGTGCAAGGAAGTCGTAAAGAGGTGCCGTGAAACCTCATAAGTCCAGTGAGTGTTGGTATATTAAGCCTAAAGTAAAGACGTATTGTGTGATCGTCTAGTCTAGAGCCAAGTGCATAATATTTCTCATGAAACTAAATATCAATTCAATTTTAAACTTAAATTGTTTTTAATTAAGGTATTTTATGTTATATCACCAACGTGTTTGATAAAAACAAACCTCTTTAATCAACTGAGACTCTAAAAGAAATCAACAAATACTTTTCAAATATTCTCGTCTATACATTTCATTTTATACTTACAATGAATAAACATAGACTAACAACAACACTAGGCTATACTTTTGTTGCTAAGCAACATGACATAAACGCCATGGTTGGAACGTAGTGTTACAAAGAAGTACTGGCTTTTCTACATGTTAGACGTTGTTAACATAACTGATTTTTACCAATAATTATCCTGTGAATATACTACGATTTCATTTCATGAATGATTTTGATTGGCTCACAAAGGAACTTACCGACGTTTGACTGCCTCGACTGCACTTTTCTGCTTCTTTGTTAGTGAAACTTGATTTAGCAAAATTATTTATTTCGCTTTGTTATGAAATGTGAGCTCAGGGTACACAATAGGATAGAGTGGTATTACTTTCCCCGTCATTTTTGACCAATAGTTCGCTAGTATATATATATATATAGAACGTGTAAACACGTGTAAGTGTCAATAGCTACTGTTTTCGAGGAAGATTTACTTTTCTTTCCAGCAGTGAGCAAAACTCGTGTGTATGAAAAAACATCGCATGAAGCGATCTGGAAAGCAACAGAGCTCTAAACACTACAACTCGTCATTCCACTGAATAATCGAATTGGATATCAGTTCTTGTAGTTATAAGGAATATGATGTATCTAGTGTTTTTAAGAACGATGGATATTTAAGTTAGGCACACTGTGTGTAATATCTACTTGTGATAATATATATATTGAATGAGCAAGAGTGTAATAAGACTTAATATCCAAACAAGAATAGAAGGAAAAGCTTTAAATTTCAATCGATTTCACGCGTATAAGAAAACGTTCTTGAGTCTGTGTACTGTTGCAAAATTATATATATGAGCAATATAGTCATCAGGAACATGAAACTAGGTAATCATTTAATCTCAATATTTTTAATAGAATAGAGATTTATTATATATGAAACTGTGAGCGACTATATCATTGTATACACAACCTTAAGTATGTCGTATTAAAACAATTTTGAATATGCAAGTTATTAAGTTACATGATAACAACGCGAAACATCCGTGTATCGAAGTAACATTTTGACATCATTTGGGTTTCATAGGTAGTGTGATGCTACTGAAATTTAATTACATGCGGGAAGAGTATGACAAATGCTTTTGTAACACAAAATATTCTTACACTCTTGTTATGAAGATTTGTTTACTTCTGAGATATAGAATTTTCAAAACATGGATATCACTTACACTAAATAACATAACAAAACAAAGAAATGGATCAAATTAGGACACTAGAGCCATCAAGAAAGAAACCTTGTACAATTAATACATAGTCGTGGTAAGCAAAGTGCAATGTCTTGTAACATGTGAATAGCAAAATTCATCTACCTCTTCTCCTCGGCAACGGTGCTAACCACAATGAAAGAGGATATACTTCTAGAAAACGACAAAAGTTACAAGTACATAAGTTTTTACCACCATATATCTGTTCAAGTACTGCATACCTCAGGCATCTGGGGAACGGATGTTTGGTAACGGTGTTCTCTTTACACTAAAGTGATTAATTGAACACTGCAGCGGGGAGTGGTGTTCTTTGAACAGGACAGCCTTAAAACAGAACCGTTTGCTAAATGATCAGATAGAGTGTGACCGAACGCGGCAACGTAGTCGTAACGATGTGATGAAGCTCAAACTTCGTTTCAGTATAACATGCACAACCTATTTACAGATAATTTAAGTTTTCTTTAATTACGAGTCATTTCATAGTTAGCCCGGCATGGCCAGCTGGTTAAGACACGACTCGTAATCCGAGGGTTTCAGGTTCGAATCCCGGTAGCATCAAATATGCTCGCCCTTTCAGTCGTGAAGGTGTTATAATGTTTCGGTCAATCTCACTATTCGTTAGTAAAAGAGTAGCCCAAGAGTTGGCGATGGGTGATGACTAGCTGCCTTCCCTCTAGTCTTACACTGCTAAATTAGGGACGGCTAGCGCAGATAACCCTCGTGTAGCTTTGCGCGAAATTCAAAACAAACCATTTTATAATTACTCGAAAGTAATTTTTACAACATCTAAAGATCAATATCTTTTTTACACAAACGATTTCACCATAAGTTGCTTATCATCATATTACAAGACCTTAAGTTGTCTAGCTAGATATAGAAACTTTGGTGAAAAATAGCCAAGTGATTAATTAAATGAACTATGCATATAAGTTTAAATGTTTAATGTGTACAATTTAAAAGTGAAAGAAAAATGTACAGTTGAAAACTTCAAGCACTCATGAAAGAGTTATGCTTATATACATCTTTATTATATTTTTCTCTATTTTTACTTATAACAAGTATCAAAAATATATTTCTGTGCACAATTTACCATAAAACCAAAGATCGAAACGGCATCATTTGCATTCCTAAGTCATAGATAGACATTACTGATTCAAAACACTACTCTGAAAGAAGCGTCATATTTGAACTTAGTCTATTATTTCGTTAAAATTAATAAAACATTGGTGCATTTTTTATTATGCTCTTGACAAAATGTAAAAAAAAACAATAAGAACATTTACTTCATTTTAGTAAAGTTCAATCTCAAAGCTTAGTTTTCCTGGTTAAAATATATTCTGGTTCTTTTCCTCGACATAGATCCTCTCTGTTTACCGAGATCAAATGATGTTGTATATTATTATTAATTTCCCCAACCAATATATATCTCTTATCATACGCTGTATTTATGGCAAAGGCAATAACAATATATTTCCTCTTCAATAATTTGAATTACTGAGCAAAGCCAGAACAAACGTTTCACAATCCAAGATAAAAGCATGTAGCACGTCCACTGTCTATATTAAAGGAAAGACATAGTGTTGTATGGGTTCGAAATCAACTCGCCAAATCCGAAATATATAACTCCACCACATAGACAACTAGTTATCTTTCTCATAGTTTTTTTTATTTTTACCAGTATTATCGTATTGCGTATAGTTATCACTGATAGTAAGGAAAATGCCTCAAAACGATTTTGAAGGTAAAGTGTATATGATTCGTAGAACTGAAGGAATTGGATTAGACGAACTCATATACCACGGACATATGTTTTTATATTCTAGTCATGATCACGGTAAAAACCGAAAATAATCTAATTATCATTCACTATTACCATAAATGTAAATAAAATTACGACCTGTATATATCCAGAGTGTAACTTTATTAGCTCAATATCTCGCTATTACAACTTCGTTAGGAGTTATCGATATCCTAGAAGTTCACTAATCCAGTTAAATCAGGTGATGTTTTTATTTATGTTTATAGAAATGTCTCATAACAAACTCCAGTGAGCGTTAAATAAAGTTAGTAATAACAATAATTGGCTATTAGTTCATCACGGAATTCTATGAAGTAGAATGTATAGCAGTATGCATGCACTGCCGACGACACCTATCTTTAAATTCCCATAATATAATATTTTTTACCTATTGCATTGTCCAGAAACTTTGTACGTGTGTGTTTTCATTGTTTTGTTTTTAGAACCAAGAGATGAACAGGATAAACAGTGAGTAAGCATCACCCTTTACAGAAATTTCGGTTATTATAACAATAGGGTTAAAGATGAATGTTTTTTTTTAAGCATAAAGCTACTCTATAGGTTATAGGAACTTTGGCATAAGACGCGCTATTAATATAAGTGACAAAGATAAAATATTAAGGAGGCATCTGATTGGAGACAGTGTGACTTAACAAATATAATTAACTGATTTTCATACAAAGCTGTGAATTGTTCATTTCCAGAGTTTGAAAACAGTTCTGTATACTTACACATAGTTACAACGTCTATCTACACGAAAAACAAAACATTATTTTTTCTCCTTTACAAGGTTAACATATTTAATATTTTTTATATGGTATGGATAAGCTTAGTTATAAATATATTAAATGAATATACACCGACCGAAGCTAAAGAAAGCAACAAAAACACCCAAACGGCGCCAAAAACGTAACACATGCAATTAATTTAACACGTAATGAATGCCTCGGAGTGGAAACATTTCCCGATATATTTTCGAATTTTGTGGAACATTTACTGCTGAATTTGAACACTGAAATAGGGCATTTTGTATTAAAATGGAACAGAGAAAAATATATTCAAGGGTGTTTTTAGTTTCGATTAGGCATATAGACTCCAACTGGTATAACCGATTGGAAATTACAATTTAGGTTACATTTTCCAGAAAAGTTAACCCTTTTCCAGATCACTTTTCTCCTTATTGTCTTGTTCTTTTGAATGACAATACATGCAAATAAATAACAATTCTGTTACGACTTTGTTGTTTTTTGGATGAATACTTATACTGTGGACCCGGCATGGCCAAGCGTGTATAGTCCTTTACTCGTAGCTAACAATGCAAACCATTTACCGGAAGTCATGTTCTGCTTTAAAGACAAGAGTAATAAATAAATATGAAATTAAATTCATAAGATTTGTATAATTATATAAGTTAAGGCTGCTTACCGGAAGGAGCCCGGTATGGCCAGGTGGTTAAGGCGCTCGACTCGTAATCTGAGGGTCGCGGGTTCGCATCCCCGTCGCGCCAAACATGCTCGCTCTTTCAGCCGTGGAGGCGTTATAATGTGACTGTCAATCCCACTATTCGTTGACAAAAGAGTAGCCCAAGAGTTGGCGGAGGATGGTAAAGACTAGCTGCCTTCCCTCTAGTCTCGCACTGCTAAATTATGGACGGCTAGCACAGATAGCCCTCGAGTAGCTTTGTGCGAAATTCAAAAACAAACAAAACTTATACTGATCCTTAAACAAGTACAGAATTCATAATAAAACACACGCTTGGACTCTTCCTTCAGCCACTTGTCTTTTCTTCTTTGTTTGATTTGACTGATCTTACTTTTTATTTTCGTCTCATCAGGGGACACTTCGATCGAGTTTGCTTCCTTTGCCATCTCATATCTTTTTTGTAGAATATTTGTTGAATATAGTAAAATTTCAGTAGATTCAGGAATACCCCGCTACGCTATGAGAGAATCAATGCTAAATAGTTTAGCCAATTATCTTTTTTTTTTTTTTTCGGCTTAAATAGCCCCATGGGATCGAAAACGAATCCGTACCCTGGAGGTACGCATTTCGTGTTAATTCGCGCGTTGATATTTTATATTGAAATTTCTCAGGGTTCCGTTTGTTTGCTGAATTTATCGTAAAGACGTTCGAGGGCTATTCTGAGCTAGTCGTTATTAATTTTTAAATGGAAGGAAGCTAGTCAACACCACCCGCCGCCAGCTTTTGAGCTACTCTTTACCAAAGAACAATGAAATTGACTGTCACATTATAATGAAGTTATAACGCCTTTATCTCTGAAAGAGGAGAGCATGTTCGGCAATCGGTTTTGATCCTGAGACCTACATGTTGCGAGGTGGGAACCCTAATCATCGGGCAATGCCAGACTCATGGTAGTTTCTAACCATGTCATTCATATACAACGAATGATAAATAAATTCACACTCTTTACGATATCTTTTATACTTCAAAGTTACAGTTAAATATACAGTAATCGTACTTAAAACTTGTTCAAACGTTTAGAAGCGCGTATTACGTATTATAATTTACAGTGGAAGAGTTTTCAATTTATTATGTTATGTATTACGATTTCATATATACGAAAATTTGAATTTATAAGTTAATTGAATGTAGATATGTATCAGGATTGGTACACACAGTTTTCTCTTTTAACACAAATATATTTTGATATACAAACAACAATACAGTTTATAATAACAAATTCCTGTCATACCAAACATGTTCGCCCTTTCAGCCGTGGGAGCGTTATAATGTGACGGTCAATCCCACTATTCATTGTTAAAAGAATAGCCCAAGAGTTGGCGATGGGTGGTGATGACTAGCTGCCTTCTCTCTGGTCTTACATTGCTAAATTAGAGACGGCTAGCGCAGATAGCTCTCGTGTGGCTTTGCGCGAAATTCAAAACAAACCACAAATAGTTATTACAAATAATGATTCATATACAAGAGTTTTACAAGCTTTTAAAAACAATACTGAGTCTTCTAACTGATCTGGAACTGAATATTTCATCAACGGTTTGAAATGAGCGAATTAATTTTATGTTTATAAACAGGTACACTTCACTTTACGCAAATATTTAATGTCTTCGTAGAATACTACCGTCCAAAGTTAATTCACTGAAGTTAAACGGTTTGTAATATCAAAATCTACAAACGTTCCTGGTCAGAAATCTGTAGTTTTCCTTAATATAGATTTTATATTAGTTATAACAGTTATACTAACTGTAGCAATCCAACAATAATATGAAAACCGTCATTTGACACGTCAATTTATAAACTTTCGGCGAGGGTCTCGAAAGTTTAGTTGGAACCAATATTTTATTCACGCACGTAGTACATTGTTAATTCTTACACTCGAGTATATTTCACAAGTTTAGAGAACAGGCGGGAATTTTGCAACACACATTTAGCCATATAAGTGGTATACATTTCTAAATATATAATAAACTGAAACAAACATAGATATTAAAATAAATATAGAACAGTAAATCCGTTGCATGCGTAAACTATAAAAACATAATTAATTCTCATTGTGAAGTCCAGTACTAACACATGTCAGCAAAAAGCAATTAAGCAGTTATTTTTACAAAACAAAGGCTTTTCTAATCTGTAATGCCATAAAACATTTCTTAAAATAAAATTGTTAATTATTATCGTATTAAAATATGAAAAGTAGTCGAATATATCATGTAAAAATCCCTTCTGGTATCTAATTTGCATTGATATGTGTGTGTGTGCTTTCTTATAGCAAAGACACATGGGGCTATCTGCTGAGCCCAACAAGGGTAATCGAACCCCTGATTTTAGCGTTGTAAATCCGTAGACTTACCGCTGTACTAGCGGGGCAATTTGCATTGATGCCTTATAAAAGGTACCAAGTATTTGTAATAGAGAATTTTCGGAAATGTCATGCAACTATAAATTTCTAACACGGACAGCACCGAAGCAAACATAAATGAAAAATTAAAAAACAGTCTTTGTTGACTGAAAGCATGAGTTTTGACTTAAATAACCAGTTTTAATGTTTGTTATTGGCTACAGGGTTAGAATAACAAGTTGGAAATGAAAGTTCTACGCAAAACAAACACTAAAAAATCTCACAACCTTTAATTATCTACGTCAATGATAATTAATTATATATATTCAAAGAAGATATATTCCTCAGCTCATACGAATTTGTACAAATCTCTGCACCACCCTTTGAAATTAGTATGATCGTACGTCATAAGCGAGTGGTACAGAAAAAAGATCAAACAAGTACAAACTATATTCAGGTATAGCATGTTAATAATATTCGTACCTCCAGTTTACAAGAATATCACAAACGTCTTGCAGAACATCAAAACAAATTGTCAGAAGACTGCATATTGATACAACAAATAAAGATATAATATTTGATAGTTATGTAAGGGTGAAACAAAACACTTCTTTCAACCACGACAGTTTCACAACTGGTCAGTTTCTTTAATTAAACAAAAAAGTACAGCTGGTAACTTCTTCAACAAAAATAAATATTACAGTTAGTACTTTTCAACAATAAAACATTTATTGCTTGAATTATTTTAATGGCAAACATTCTTCAGCTAGCCGCCTATTTAATAGTGTTTTAACACCAAGTCACTATAAATACGGCAAAATTATAAATAATTACTTTATTTCTTTGATTATAGAAAACTTAAAGTTGGACACTATTTCAATCCTTACAGTGTATTTTATCCTCAAGACTTGAACATTTTTATTATATTAAAGAATAACATTTTGTCAATAAGATGAAATTGTTATTGATAAAAACGGTACTGTTTGATTAAATAATGATTAGATTTTAACAAAATTCTAACGTAATTTATTTCACACCTAATAGCAATGAACAGCAACTGAAGAAAAATTGATAAGCAAAAAAAATATAAGTTAGAGGACTGACCAAAACACAAAATTGTGCACAGTTATTTATTAGTAGCTCGAGACATAAGTTCAAATGTGGTTATGAATAATAATTTAAGTTGCATGAAGTTTTTTTTTCTATCGGGCTAAACATCAAGTTGCTGGATGCTTAATTTAACATTTATGACCTTGAACAGCCTAACAGAAAGACGATACAAATGTTTAACTGTTTTATACTTTCACAAATATTCATACTTTTCTTCAGGAGAATCAAGTTGCAAAGGTAATTAAAATTTCTGGTACTTAGTAGACAGTATAAGAACAGCATATTATAGATTACTAGAATAGCATGTGGTGTATTATCAGAATAGCATATGGTATATTATCAGAATAACATATGGTATATCTATTAAAGTTTTCTCCAAAATACGTAAAATGTCACAAAACCCGAGTATGCGTCAGGGAAATAGACTTTAAAAAGGCAGAGACAGTTTAAAACTTTAATAATATCGTACTAAGTTGTACAAAGTTAGTCATTTAAATTTGTTTCTCTTTAAAACTGGAAAATAAAATTTCGTAAAAGGTTGTATAAGAAGTATAATTGTATCGCACAAAAAGTCAGAAATCAAAATCAATAATCAGTTACAAAATTACAAGCAAAGGAAATCTGCATTTCGTATCTACAAAATAATAGAAAGCTCTGTAATCGCGCAATGCAACTGAAAAAGAAAGGATGTAGGTTACAAATCTACTAGTAAGAATTGCAAGAGAACTTATAATCGTAGAAACCCTGTACTGCTCTGACCGCCTGTTTTCCATTGTAGAAGTAAACAGAAAATATATCCTTGCACTGTCTCCAACATTAAAGAGAGAATGTGTCTGCTACCCCTTATTGTAATACAGAATTTTTCAAAAAATTCATTTATTCAAGTGTATATAGTTTTCAAATAGCACTCTATATAGTTTTTTCTTTGCCATTCACTTAACGTATCATATTTGTTATTGTCATGAAGAGTGTTTTTGCTTATGTGAACGAAGAACTATTGAAGGGAGGGAAAAGGAATGGAGGAGAATATGGACTATGAGCTTAAAGAAGTTATAATTATAGGTGATTCCTTGACACGTCATGTAAATATAATAGTCTGTGGGGTAAACAGGGAGAAACGAATTAGATTATGCTACCCTGGGGTACAAGTGGAAGACATAACTGACAGAGAAAGAGATATAATGAAGGAGACTGGCAACGATGCAGTCTTTGTTGTGCACGTATGGGATAATGATATACGTAATGGTAAGTCGGAGGAGCTAGTTAATAAGTACAAGGGATTGACAAAAGCATTTAAAGATAAAGGCCATAAATTAATTGTTTTAGGTATACTGCCAAGAATTAACTGTAGGGATGAAATTTTAAGTATATCACTAGGGCTAAATGGTAGGTTCATATTAATATGTAAGAGAAGTAAAGAGAGAGGAAAGAGTGGCTCTATATATAAAGTTTCATAAAGAGTTAAGTATTATTTCTCATCTTGAACAGCTGATAGATGAAGTCAAAGTTTAACAATATGACTGTATGTATTTTGAGCTTGTTAAAATAAAATTGAGAAGTATCAAGAATCACAAGGCTCATGGGCCAGATAATATTTCCCCGAGGGTTTTAAAGAAGGCCAAAGTTTGGATATGTGAAACTCTTGCCACAGTTTTTTGTACGTCATTGAACAGTGGACACGTACTAACAGACTGGAAATTAGCTAATGTTACTCCTATCTTCAACGGAGGTAATAGAAATTGTCCCAGTTATTACAGACCCATTAGTTTTACATCAGTTCGGTGAAAATTTTTGGAAAATCTTTGCAAAATTATCTAACAAAGTTTAGAATTTTATCAAATAGTCAACATTATTTCACTAAAGGAAACTCTTGTCTTACAAATATTTTCACATGCTTTGAAAATGTTACTGCATATGTAGTGAGGGTAAGCGGGTATATTTGATGTATCTGGATTTGTTGACAAAGTACGACATAAAAGGTTTGTAAAGAAACTTATATCTATAGGTGTGAGAATAAATTAACTAATTGGATAGAAGAATGGTTTGATGGAAAACCAGAGGGTTGTTATAAATGGAATTCAGTCACAGTGTTGCAACTGGTGTACTTCATAGCTCAGTCTTAAGACAATTGCTCATTTCGATTTACATTAATGACATAGATGAAGGAAGGTCAATAAATTACTTAAATTTGAAGATTATATCATTGTACTGGATGTCGCTGGCTGTGAAGAGGGTGCTACTGATTTACTAAAGGGCTTAGATAATTTATTAAGTTGGGTAATTAAATGTCAGATGGATTTTAATTATGATAAATGCAAGATATTGCATGTGGGTTATCATAATTTGAATTATAAGTATAAATTGGATGGCAATAACCTTAATGGTATCAAAGAACACAAGTATCATGGTGTAATGAGTGATCAGTCTCTTATGCCGTTCAAGTAGTATGGTGTTGCTAGTGGAACAGCCAATAGGATTTTAGGATGTATCTGTAGAAATATTGAATACCAGTCTAAAGTTGTTATAATATCATTGTATAGGTCACTGGTTAGGCCACATTCGAAGCATTGTGTTCAGTTTGGACTTCTTACCTTAGGAAAGACATTTAATTGTTGAAAAGGGTTCACAGGATGGTTATTAAAATGGTACCTTGAATGAAGGAGTTGTCATATGAGGAGAGATCCTTAAGATTGTTTTATCTTGAAAAAGGAAGAGTTAGAGAGGATCTGATTAAAGTGCTTTGTAAAACGGATTGAGAATGTTGATGCATCAACATATTTCATGCTAAACAGCGAGAATCATAGAATCAGGAGACACAAATTTAGACTTAGACAAGGTAGAAACCGTCTTCAGCTGAGACAATTTTATTTTTCAGAGAGTGTGGTTGGCCTATGGAATATGTTGTCTTCGAACTTTATGAAGGCAGTAAGCTTGAGTAAGTTTAAAAGAAGGCTTGATAGATATACAATTGATAAGGATTGGTTTTCAGTTTTTATTTAATAGTTTTAATTTGGCTTAGAAGGTGGGAGAGCCGAAATGAACTAATAGGTCCCTTGTTGTCCCTAAACATTATGTTACGTTATATGTTAAAGTTGTACATACTATGTGTGAGAGAATGTATCAACTTTATCTCGCTGTTTTGAAGCTATGGCCTATTTTATAATCAAACTGAATGACCAAGAGTCATGTGGGTTGCGTAAGCACAAACCGTAAGGAACATACTGTTATTTCATTTGTATACTGCAATGTCTTCTCACTATAAATATATTAGTTTTACCAGGGATCATTGGCTAGAAAAGCTCTTTCCAGTAAAGGTGTTGTTTATTTAACTGTGTTACTGAAAAAATACATTATTTCATTGTATTTTACAATGTGTCCAATTTCTTTCATTCAAAAACTCAATTAGGTTCAGATAATTTGGAATTGTATTGCAACTTTTTCGTTATCGAGCTTACTTTTGGAAATCAGCTTACCACTTTTGGAGGAAATTTGGTCTTGTTACTTACTCCAAAAACGAGTTGAAGATGGTAAATGCGTTCTCAAAGCATTCCAACTTCATAGTTTTTATGGTAATCGTCTGTGTAGTCTGGCAGTAGTACAATATACAAACTTTTCTATATAGAAGATTCACTTATTGAATCCTTTTCTCATTAAATTACAGTAGCAGCTATCCGTAATGTATTTATAATATGTGATATTACTTAATATTTCTTTGATAAAGAAAATAAGCTCGGTTGGAATGTCTGGGATTTATGTTATAAATTCAAGAGAGTTTCTTTTGTATGACAAACCATACTTTCCATGACCTGGATTTAGTCTTTACACTATTTGAACTACTGGAGCAATAACTTCCTTCATACTTTTGAAGACAAAGCCAGATTAATCGGAGATCTGAATGGGCAAGAACTCTTCAAGAAAGGGAGACTATGAATTATATTCCCTAATCTGTGTAAGATATGAATAAGAATTCACTATTCTTTATCAATCAAGTGACTTTTATTTATTTTTATTCTTGTATTGAACACTTTTTCATGGGTTAGGGTGTTTAATTTCTTTACATACTGCTAGAATCATTTCTGGAGTATAACAACAAAGTTATCTAGGTTACTAGCCTCCAAGAAAATATAATGTTTCGATTCCAGAAAACTACATCTGGATCAAAGTAGAAATCTGTTGGAAGATAATTTGATCCACACTTCATGAAGCCGTGTTCCAAGAAGCCCGGATGTCATCATGAAATACTTTTTTGTAGAGCTCATTCTGTTTATGCGATGAAATCTGTGATATGTATATTTAAAGCACAAAAAAAATGCGTGTACGTCTGTTTGTTCGTTATATAACTATTCCTATGTTGCTGGGCCAATTTCAATCAAACTTCAGGGGATGGTAATTTAAAACAAAAACCATGCTATTAGGTGTGCTCACCCACCTTAATTTCCGTTATTGCTGTTATTGAGCATACATTATCTGTGACGTAAATTAACATTAATTACCTTCACAGATGGCGCCACATTGGTACACCAAACATAAAAACAAATGTTTGATTTTATATAACAAAACATACACAAAGTGTGTGGAGGGAGAACACACAAACGTCTTATATACCTCAGAGAGTGCGCTAGCTATTATTGCAATAATACATAAACTCAGATGAAGTTTCTGCTACAACAGTCACTATAACGCTGATATGAAGAGCCGTTTGTTGAGTTATACCCACTTCCTACTTTGGCCCGTAACTTTACAACTTCAATCCCGAAGACACTTCTGCGGCCATTGACCGTCATGTAATTAATTAATAATGCGAAACAGTGAAGAGCACATTGAAAGCTGGGTGTTGAAAGCAGAAAACACTACTATGGCTGTGCCTCTTCGAACAAAGTCATCCTGACAATTGCATAGTGTATAGAAATTTGAAGTATATAGATAGTGAGTTCTTATAGCTATTGTGAAACCTTGGGTGGAGTAATAATGAATACTGTTATAACATGCTATGCTATAAGTACATTGTGTGAAAGTAAGGATTTGTGTGTTATTTATTATAGTACCAACACACACACGTACGTACATACATATATTTTTTAAAGCTCATAACCCAGATAAAGGACGGGTACCTCGGTTTGTTGAGAACAGAATGTGACACTGAAACCTTACAGACGTATACACAATCTAATACATCATCCCAGTATAATATTATAAGGAAAATGATTTATCACCAGTAACGTTTTCCTTCAACTTGTAACTTATTCACAATTCACATATTTAGGCAAGACATGCTGTGATCAGCAAATTAATTTTTACTTTTAAACGTGTTTTTTATCATATAAAGCCTCATATTTTTCCTTCTTTTTTTTAGCTCCACGTTCACTTTTCATGAGGGCACTTTATTGTATAATAGGTTTCTACAGTATGTGAAATTATTTAATATTCAAAATAATTTTTAGATTTTAAAATTAATTTATAGATCTTCTGCTTTAGAAATGTAGTTAATTTTAAAGCTATAAGTCTCTCAACGTTTTTACTTGGGCCCCTGTAGGCTTCCCAGAACCTCTTCGTGTTGCATTTTGAATATCCAGAAGTTACAGTGCTCCTGTGCTTGCGTTTGATTAGGTTTTTGTCCGCAATGGTACATCAATTACTGGTGAAGCATTTGCAGTTGTTTATTGAAGGGATTACTCTTGTATTTGCAGTAATAAGAGCGTTTTCCAATACAATTTGTTTCTTCTACTTTATTTTACAAAAACGGATTATGATTTGTTTCAGTTAGTGCAGTATAATACATTTATCAAATGTATGACAAATAATACTAATACAGTACGTGAATATCACCTAATACTACTTAAATTTGGATAACCGAAATTTATCCATTCTAAAAAATGTAAACTCTTAGCCTGGTGGGTTATTTTGAAATTATTCCTGTGACAACATTTTGTTATTTGAATTTCAACTAAGTAAACCAAAAATTATTCAACCAAAGGTAAAGTAATCATCGTTAACAGAATAAAATAAAGCGTTAAGCATTTCATGTAAATGTATTGACACTTTTTTTTCTTTCGTAATGTTTGTCTAGTTGCAAACGGCCCGGCATGGCCAGGTGTGTTAAGGCATTCGACTCGTTATCCGAGGGTCGCGGGTTCCAACCCCCGCCATACCAAGCATGCTCGCCCTTTCAGTCGTGGGAGCATTATAATATAAGGGTCAATCCCACTCTTCATTGGTAAAAGAGTATCCCTCTAGCCTTACGCTGTTAAATTAAGGACGGCTAGCTTGTAGCTTTGCGCGAAATTCAGAATAAACTAAACATGAATAATGTATGAAATAATACAAATAATACGTTTTATTTAAAATATAGATCTTAGTCCACCAAAAATTTTTAAGGTACAACTGAAAAAAAAATCTGTCATTGTATTCGAGTGAGAAATATAAAACAACAAACCGATGCTTAATTTTATTTGAAATATGATTACTAAAATTATCTGGACTGAATTTTACGTGTTTACTATTTTTACAGCGCGATAAGACGTTTATATTCTCAAGCCTAAACTGAACTGTTTATTAGAAAAAAATATATATATACATTTTTAGATGGCCCGGCGTGGTCAGGTGTGTTAAGGCGTTCAACTCCTAAGCTCACGGTCGCGGGTTCGAATCTCCGTCGCACCAACCATGCGTGACCTTTTAGCTGTGGGGGCGTTATAATAGTGCGATTAATCCCACTATTCATTCCCACGAGCTGTCTTCCCTCTAGTCTCGCACTACTAAATTAGGAACGACTAGCGCAGATAGCCCTCGTTTAGTTTTGCGCGAAATTAAAAACAAACAAATATATTTAGAGACCCAACAAGTTTAAAAACATTTGAAGGTGTTGGTCATTTGGTCACATTTTTGAATCGGTAAATGTAATATATTCATTTCGGACAAAAAAAAAGATCCTCGTGAATGATTATTATTTCATCCACAACAACTTTTTATGTTTCTTATTGAAAACGTAAAATAATGAAGTTGCTGTGAAAACTATTATCATTTTATAACATAATTCAGGGACTTGAATTACTGTATATTACTGGATACTGCTTTTGAGTTTCTGCGTGTGTGTAAAGTTCCATTATAGTGTTTATATATGCCTGGTTCGGATGTTTCAATAAAAACAAAATTATTCAAAACTAAACGAGAATCGCTTCGAGCATTAACGTTTTTCATCTAAAAACTAATTATTTAGTTTAGCGAATAATATGGCTACCCGAGTGTGTTACGAACTTACTACTTTATACTCACCAGCCACGAGACTGCCTCGATGCACAGAATCGTTTTATCTCAGACAGAATACGTCAGAGTTATTACGAGTAAAATTAGGGTGAGAGAGAAGACGTGCGTTTTCGTGAAATGGGTTTCGATACTCGTGGTGTGAAGAACACAGGTAACCCATTGTGTAGCTATGTTCTAAACAACAACCAAAACAAATATAGAGCTGACCGTGGCCTAGTGGGTAACGTCGTATTGAATATATCTGTGGCTCGTGCCCTTTTACTACGTATTAATTGCCGTAAATATGTCATAAGAGTGTCCGTCAGACTCCTCTATTTAACTTGGGCCGTTTTCCTTCCCGTTTTGTTGGGTCAAAGAAATAGAGAGCTAACCCAGAGAGCCAACTGGTGCTTCCCTTGAACATTCAGAAGAAACTTACACCAAAATAACATAACGCATATGTTCGCTACACCTATGCAGTATTTCAAAGGTTCTTTTTTTTAGTATCAAAAGAATATCCATTTTTTAATTCAGTCAAATGCTAAAACTGAATCTTCGTGTTCTTATAAAATTTTGTTTTTCTCGGCTACGCAGTGTATCGCAAATTTATCGTCAAATATCGGTGATTTGTTATTGTCCACAGTAGATTGTTGCTTTTTTTCCCGTTGTGCAAACGCTTCGTATATTAACTATTGGAAATAGGCTTTTATCTACTGCTTGGCCCAGGAGTTATTGTTCCCAGACTGTTGCTTCTAGAGTTCATCATCCACATCCTGTTGTAGTAAAATAAATTCTCGTCACACTTTGGGTCCGTGAGAGCGATATAAGAGTTACGGTTTGTTTTTTTTAATTTCGCACAAAGCTACACAAGGGCTATCTGGCCACTTGTCTCTAATTTAGCAGTGTAAGAGTAGATGGATAGCAGCTAGTCATCACCACTCACCGCCAACTCTTGGGCTACTCTTTTACCAACAAACAGTGCGATTGACTGTCACCTTATAACGCCCCATGGATGAAAGGGCAAGTCTGTTTGGTGTGACGGGATTCGAACCCGCAACCCTCAGATTACGAGTCGAGCGCCTTAACCACCTGGCTTTGCCGGGTTCCTTCCGGTAAGCAGCCTTAACTTATATAATTATACAAATCTTATCAATTTAATTTCATATTTATTTATTACTCTTGTTTTTAAAGCAAAACATGACTTCCGGTAAATAGTTTACATTGTTAGCTACGAGTAAAGGACTATACATCTAAACCAATTGAATTCATCCATTCTCAGTCATGCTACCTTCAATGAGTTATAATTCATTAAACTAAAATAGCAGCTATGGCATTTAGCTTATTGGTATACGTTTGATCCTAGTTTATATTAAGTTTCTGTCTCTTTAGTTTGAGTTAAATCATCACACTTTCACAATGGCAAGCACAAGTAGTATGCGTGTATACATGGATATTAAATCAGTACTAGAAAGGAAATTTCCATTGTACAGATTGTACACTGTAGCCTGAGATAACGAAACATTAAACTTTATACTCTTGTATTAACGTTCATCGTCATCACGCAAACGCGATTAAGTTGTTAATTTGGTTTTGTGCAAACGCGGTACGTCGTAATAAATGAGTATAAATGATGTTCTGAGAGGACCAAAAGTTAATGACTGCATTAAATCATATCCAAACTCGTTACCAAGGGAAGAGATGTTAAACTTGATGACTTCCAAGGTAGGTACGTGTGTTGATTACATATCAGTGGGTGTTTTACTCATCCCGGAAATTAATTGACAAAAGCTAATAGATTAAATGACCTATGAAATTAATCAATACTCTGTTTATTGTTTTACTTGGCCATAACAGGAGAAAACCCATAAAAACAGCTGAACACCCATGCCTGTCAAATTAAATTCTATTCTTTACTGGCTATAAATACAAGAAGGAAAACAAAATGCAAAAGCTGCTAAGTTGCACAAATAACGAACCTTCCCGCCTAACTTAAGCTAATTTTCTTTCAAAATACTAGCTTATCGTTTTTTTACAAGTAATACATAACCGAGACCTTCACGAAACGTTGCTAAGAAATAAGTAAAGGGCATGGAAAAACTCGAGATACCAGTAATTTTATTTTTTTAACGAACAGCAATTAGGCTTAAGTTTATCAAGTATTGAGGCGTATGCAAGCAATTTGGATGTTTTAACACACAAGAATAAGCCAGTTTTATTATCAGCCTTTATCAATTCACGTATTATCTTCCTTCATCCAATCTTCCCACCAACTTTTTAGTAGCGCCTACACATTGTAAAAATGGATTAAACAACCTTCATCCTTTGTCAAATTCTCCTTTCTTCCCCCTCCCTCTGGGTTGTCCTTGTCAGGCGATTTACTTAATGTTCGAAGCTCCATGATGGAATTCAATCCACAGACAGAGACTTATTATAGTCTAGACAGCACCTGATGATTTCTAATTTATTGTCTTTAGATAAAATGGTCTTTAATCGCAATCACGACTCAAGTCTAATATCATTTCTTTTCTTGAATAAGATTAATGTACGCGAAGGGGAAGGTGGGAAGACCAACCACTACAAGTATACACGCAATAATACGTTACGCAGTAACCAAAGCAATATGCTGATAAAAGAAACGTGTATAAACAATTAAAATATGAGAGATTATAAATATCAGGTTAAACAGTCGGTTAGTTTGATGCCCATGTTTTAATTTCTTGATGTTTGGACTTCACTATAATATGCATCGCATAAAATAACCCAAGTAGTTGCTAAAATGCCGTTAGTAGAACTCTGAAATTAAAAGCTTGTTTCAGGAATACGAACAAATTGGGCGTTTCCAAGTGCTAGAAAAGTTATATTTTATTTGTACATATGCACACTTGAGTTATGAGATCTACTACTTTAGACCATAGTGACAGTTCAATAATCATAGACAGAAAAGACGAGTGATTTTTGTTGATCTAAATGAAATGAGCTCGTGGGTTTAATTTTCCTACTGTCAGAGTTTTGTGCATGTAATTAAACATTCGCATCATGAATATTTCAAATGTGATACATAAAAGACAAAGGTAAGTTTAATAGTGTAGTACAGTAAAATCACAAAGCAGCTCTGCAGTATTTTACACATCTTATTATTGTATGTATAGAAATTAAAAATAACGTGTATGTAAATTACGTGGTTAAGACGCTTCCTTCGTGATGATACAGAATGGTTTCCGTTTCCTTTTGTTTACTGTTTGATCATTTAGAAATGGTTCCTTGTTTCCCACTCATATTTCTTATGTAAAGATATATACTACCACAGACTCTATGGTGTTGATTTTTATTATATGCACGTATTATATGAGTAGACAGAAAAATTAAACGTCAGTGATGAGTATAGAGATGATTCTAAATGACTTCTCTTTTCCAAAATCTTGATAGAAGTCTGGTTTATTTCCTGTATTATTTACTTCTGTATATAAATATTGTTATGTTTTATATCGTATTTTATGTGTACAAATTATTGTGTATAATTTCTTGTTAAGATATCATTAAAGAAAAATATGTAGCGTAGCTTTCTTTGCACAAAATTAATTTACTGATTTTCAATAAGCCACTCACTTCGCTTTATCTGTTGTAACACTTGAAGCATGAAATTGAAGTAAAAGACGTAATTTATTGATAAGCGTAAAGCTACATAATGTGATACCTATGGTTTACCTCTTATGAGTATCGAAACTCGGTGTTTAGCGTCAAAATACTCCATACTTTCCGCTGAGCCACTGGGAGGAAAATACTTTAGTAGCTGTAAGATGGTGATTTTTGGTAGATTTCTCAAGAACAGAATATCATTTCCACACATGAATATAAAATAAACATTAATTTTACTTGAAGTACACAGAGCAATACCCAAATACATTTTTATTGGTTATACCTCAGCTTGGTAGACATAACTGATTACACTGAAAGTTATGTGTGAGTTTTTATGTTTCTTTAAAACTGAGATATTTGAAGTGAGTAGGCTTTATGTGAAATAATTAAAAGTTTATTTCAAGGCCCGATAAAGAGAGGAATCAGAGTGTACATCACGTAACACACCGTTAGGATCGCCGCTGTAGGTAAGTCATAATCACGGAATATATCTCACTCAAGTCATGGGCATGTGACAGAAGTATGAGAATACGAAATCCTTAAAGAGTTTAATCAAACCTGTAAGATCTATAACACCCTTTTTATGTCAACATTTTTTTTACGATAACAGTTTTGTGGACGTTAATTAACGTGTGAGAATTTTTTAATCTACTGCTAGATCACGAGAGCTTAGAAAGATTGAATATTTGAACAGTTCCGTGGTGTCGCTTGATCTACCGTTAACAGTTTAAAACTAAAAGCTTTGAAAACGCCATCTCTATAAAGAAATGTTGATTGAGGACACGTCACTAGGGGAAAAGCTGTGAGATGCCATTGGAAGCAAAAAAAGGTATTTCAGTACCACAGGTATTGAAATTCGATTTTTAGTATCATATGTCTCGACTGACTTACCGCTGAGCCATATACTTCATTTCATTCAGTTATGGTTATTTATTCGAATTTTTATTGAGTTTAATCATTTAATCAACCTAAGGGAAGTCAACTGATCCCTAGTGATGACAAAAATAATTTTAAAAAGTTTAGAAGAGCAACTCCCCCTCCGTCAATGACACATTGGTATGACTGCCGACGTACACCTACAGCAACCGGATTTCGATACTCGTTGTGGTCAGAGTAGAGTTAACCCTTTAAGTAGCCTCGTGTGTAATAATATAACGACAACAGACCAACAACAAAAAAAAACGAAATCTAGAGGACAAACATCCAAATTTAAGTTTGTTTATAGCATGAGTTTTTTTCATGATATAAAACATATTAATCCTTTCTGAGCCAGGTCGTCCGCCAGCTAAGTTTTACGTTTACTTTTGCAATTTTGAAAGTTCTATTTGAATATATATACCCTTTCCCTCTCTCTCTTTCTCTCTATTTTAACACTGTTTTTACAAATCTTTGCTCATATTACATTCGGCGTCGCACATCCGGAACGGATGGAACTTCTTTGATAATTTGGAAAACCTTAACGAATTAGGGTTACCCATCTGGCAACCCCAATCAACTAAAAGCATTTAATAATTATTGTTTACACTTTAGAAAATACAAGCTTACTGCCCTCAATATACTCGACTTATGACGAAATTCCTAAAATATGATTTATTATGAATAATTAAAATACTGACCCTTCTGTGTCAGACTAACGCTGTTCCTCGTTTTTCCTGTTTGTTTTTATTTTTCTGGTTAGTACGTACCTAATAAATAAGACATGCGAGCCTGGGAATGAAACTGCTGAAAGCAGACACATCTGCTCAGCATTATAAATGATGGCGACGCATCACCTAAGGGTTACGCCAAAAACCAATAATAATAATATTGATTAAATTCACACGCAAGACGCCATCGTTTGTTGTCCATGAGCGTAGAAAAAAATCGCACTGAATTTTCATAAAGAGCTATGTTAACCATAAGGTTATCGATAACAACAAAAGATTTGTTAAAGTTGTAATTCAAAACTTTTTATTTCATTTTTGGCTCATAATTAACAAGTCTCGTATTAGTCAGCTTTATACTTTAAATGTTGCTTGTTGTCAAATGGTAATGTTGGGAAAAGTATACATTTAGCCAGTAGAAGTGGTATTGTTAGGAACAATGTAGATTTGGTCATTAGAAGTGGTATTGTTAGGAACAATGTAGATTTGGTCATTAGAAGTGGTATTGTTAGGAACAATGTAGATTTGGTCATTAGAAGTGGTATTGTTAGGAACAATGTAGATTTGGTCATTAGAAGTGGTATTGTTAGGAACAATGTAGATTTGGTCATTAGATTTGGTCATTAGTGGTATTGTTAGGAACAATGTAGATTTGGTCATTAGAAGTGGTATTGTTAGGAACAATGTAGATTTGGTCATTAGAAGTGGTATTGTTAGGAACAATGTAGATTTGGTCATTAGAAGTGGTATTGTTAGGAACAATGTAGATTTGGTCATTAGAAGTGGTATTGTTAGGAACAATGTAGATTTGGTCATTAGAAGTGGTATTGTTAGGAACAATGTAGATTTGGTCATTAGAAGTGGTATTGTTAGGAACAATGTAGATTTGGTCATTAGAAGTGGTATTGTTAGGAACAATGTAGATTTGGTCATTAGAAGTGGTATTGTTAGGAACAATGTAGATTTGGTCATTAGAAGTGGTATTGTTAGGAACAATGTAGATTTGGTCATTAGAAGTGGTATTGTAAGGAAGAGTATACATAAGACTTTCAATGGATGATATAGTTTATTCGTTTGGCATTAAAATTTTTATTTCTTGAGACATTACTGAGTGTAACAGTTCGTTTTATGTCATAAAAGCCATAAATTATAAACCTGTTTTGAGTCTACCATCAGGGCGTGGCTGAGAAAATCGACAAAGTATCATGAACCTAACAGCTCTATAAATGTTTAACACTGTAACAGTTGTTCTGAAGCAATTTTCTGACATAAATATAGTTTCAGCTACTAACTACTACATCTGTCGTAACCAAGCCGACGACTTGAAGATCTCGTCAAACTTGGGTATAAAATATGTAGTGTAACTGACATATTATTATACAATCTTCTTTATTTTTACTGAACAAGATATAAAACTTGTGAAACCCTTTAATTTATTCAGAATTCTTCAAGATAAATCGAAAACTACTAAAGTTTTTAGAGGTTACGGTCTGATGATTTTCAAAGTGAACGTCGCGTATTTTAGATATCTCTAATAGTAAATATGTGTTTAGTCATTTATTTTTCAACTATCTCTAACATTAGTCGAAAATATGAAAGATTTGTTTAAGTTACGGGCTAACGAGTTACATAACTGATCTTAAACCTTTTAGATAATTCCATTAATAAATAAACTTTAACTTTTTTAATGGTAGACACATTTATAACATTTATTGTAGTCTATCAGATTATGATATTAGTTTGGAAATTTGTACAACTAAGAAGGAAGGTGTTTCTCTCTAAATTTACCAAAGGTTATAGTTTTCAAGTTTCAGCTAAATGAAATATCAAAATGTGTTTCCATTTTTTTATTGAGAAAAAAAGCAACCTGTCATGGGAGAACTGTTTATGTACAAATTTGGAAGTGATTGCATACTTAATGGAATATAATCATGTTTATGGTATTATTCCACAGCTGCGTAGATAATGGATCAATTCATGTTATTCTTTACAGGTCCAACAAAAGTTTCTAAAGGAAAGAGTGTGTAATAAAACATTTTTTAAAAAAACTACACCCTTCTTTGTCTGTTGCACAGAGTTGCAATTCGTCGTTGTTTGGCCACGTGACCTAGGAGAATCAGGTACACGTGGATCTGAACCTCCGTCGTTGACTGAGAAGGTCTTTTTTTTTTTTTGCCAAATTTTCGTGATATAATTTAGCGATCTATATAGGAGTCTATCGGAGATAGTTTTTCGATTTTCGTAACTGTGCATAAATATTAATGTAGTGTATCTGGGTGCTTTGTATATAGTAATGAGTAATGCAGTTTGCAATTTATTGATGTTTTTTGGTGGTAGTTTATCCATGCCAGACATGTATATTCAATTACTGGTCATATGACATATGTGTGTGTTTTACACATTTTGTGTTGTCTACTGAAGTTACATTGTTTTTGCCCGTTAGACAACAGGCATAATTCTTACACTCCAAATTTTGATTACAACATTATTTATATGTTTAATACACATTAATTTAGAATTGTAGGTTAATCCTAGGAACTTGGTAGATGTTGTCATCTAGAGAAGTTTTCCATTCATATATATTTTGCGTGGGTCCATGCTAGAAAAACGGTTCTTGTTTGTTTGTTGAATTGCCCGCAAACCTACTTGAGGCTCGAGGGCTATCTGTGCTTGCCGCCCCTTAAGTTATAAGTAGTAGACTAGAAGAAAGGCAGCTAATCAATCCCTATAATCCTCGCTTGGGATACTCGTTAGAATACTTATGTATATACTTGGTATTCTAAGTTTAGCTACAGTATATAAATTGAATTCTAATACCATACAGCTACGATAGTTTTAAATAGTTTTAACTATACATGTGTAGCTTTTGTGACGTAATTATAACAATATATAGCTACCTTACGTTATTTTTATCCCAGTGAAGATATAGCATTTTTATCTCATTTTAACTGTATAATACTAGACTCTGTATCCTACCTAAACTAAATACTATTACATCTAAATACTCCATTTTGTTAATAATTACAATTTAAAAGAGTGGAAGAAAAATATCTTTTAAATATCGGATACTAAATACCTGGGCATAAGACCGTTCATTCCTCATAAGTTTAATAATATTAGAAGAAACGACTAATGATTTTTAACTTCAGTGTTAAGATGATGGTTAGATTTCACGTATTTCAAGCCTGCGTTGTCTATGGAGAACTAAGATAAAATGCTTGCATAGGCTTAACTGATGATTAAGAGCTATACGACAAAACTGCACCTTGGCAATGTTCATAAATATGACTTAACCGAAACTTTTGCTGATGTCAGTAAGTATCGAGAAACGTTTCCTTATAGTGTGAAATTAGCACAAAATGCCACGTAATTATGATGGATTTACTTACATTAGAAAACTCATACCTAAAAAACAAAACAAACGTCTCGTGCGGTGTGAAAATGGTAAAATATTACAGCAACCTTACAACAGAAATTTCACTCTCTCTGATTTACTACCATGGTTCCAGCAAGGTTACATTACCAGCATTACAATTAAACACTGACGACATAGCTTCTTGCTTGTTAGAATAACAAAGTGTTAAGAACTGAAAGTTAAGTTGAAACACATTAAGTAGGCTTTTATTTTATTTACCTGCAGGATTGTAATGGAAGACATATCCTTGACGTGCTTCCAAAGCAAGCCGAATATAATGTTCGTTGATGATTAAGTGGTTCTGAAGTGTGAAGCTCCCTCTAGGTCGGCAGGTTAACCTGGTCAGCTTCAGAGGAAGTTTTCGATCGAAATTACTTTATAATTCAGTGATGTATATAACGATTCATATTGCATCAACGTGTTTATCGTCTCGTGAAAAAACCTGCCAATAAGCAGATAGATTGCATCACACAACTTCTTCACTGATTGTATACGTGACTTATTAGCCACTATAAACAAACAATAACTTTTTAATCAGCGTGCGGATAACGTAACAAATATAATAATATTTGTAATATCCATACTATAGAAAAAAATCTCCAAATTATTTTGGGTATTATCTATACAAATTCAAATTTCCTTCTTTTGATTATTAAACAATGGATGCATTCAAAGATCTTGAGGAATTTCATTGTTTAAAAAGTATTTATTAATTAAACTGACTTCAGCATGAATTAGTTATTAGCATACCGGGCTGTGAAACATTTGGGAAGATTAGTGCGTTATAAGATTCGATTATAGTATTCCAAGACGAGTTGCTTTTCCTTTCGTCTATCAGTTCAGAATTAGGAACGGATAGTGTTTTGCGCGAAATTAGTTAGTGCACATAGTCCTCGTGTAACTCTTCGCTAAATTGACTATTACAGATAGTCATCATATAGATTTGCGCGAAACAAACGTAACCTTGTTTTTAGAAATGTTTATTTCCACATTATAAACTTTTCGGCTTCTACATGTTTTCAGCTCAACTAATTCTTGATATTTTAAAGTAACTTAACTGATAGAATCATAACTGTTATGTTAAAGTTTTATAGATTATTCCCCTAATTTCCTTCCATTCGTACAAGAATTCTACAATACATATCTCCTCCTAATGGAAACAAGCTATAAAATAAACAATTATATTCCAAGTGCCTAAGTAGGATTCGTGTCAGGCTCTAAACATTACTTATCCCATTTGATAAGAGCAAAATTATGTAGCAAAAAACCTCAGTAGAACTGAATTTCTGAAACAAAATTAGAAGCTTTCTGCGCTGCTTATTTATGTTTTCATAAGATTCACATTCTTGTCCGGAATGATTTTTATTAAACTATCCAGCTAAAATATTTCAGTCATTTCTTAAAATATTGTTTCAAATTACCAGTGAATTGTTTGTATTATTAAAAAGTGTTGTAACTAATAGAAATAAATAAAATGGTTCTTAGACACACTAAGAAAAGGCCCAGCACGGCCAGGTGGTTAAGGCGCTCGATTCATAGTCTGAGGGTCGCGGGATAGAATCTATATCACACTAAACATGCTCACCCTTTCAGTCGTGGGAGCGTTAGTTATGTTACGATCAATCCCACTATTCGTTGGTAAAGTGTAACCCAAGAGTTGTCGGTGGGTGGTGATGACTAGTTGCCTTCCCTTTAGTCTTACACTGCTAAATTAGGGACGGCTAGCACAGATAGCCCTCGTGTAGCTTTGCGCGAAGTTCCAAACAAACCAAACCACTAATCACAGGTTTTAAGATTTTTTATTTCATCTCTCTACTAAATGCTGTAGTCCATTTTCAGAGATAGAAATTAAAAAATGTTTGTCACCACATAATTAATATTGTCCACGTCAAGATGGTAATTCATGTTAGATAATCAAGGAAATATGCAAAATTGATCATAACTAATAATTAATTTAGTAAATAATGTAGCCGTTTTAATATTCTAGTTTACCTAGAAATACGTATTGTTATCACACAAAAAGTAATAATAATTAAAATGCACAGATTCATCATTCAAATACCCTCAACACTATCTAAATTTTCGGCCATTATCTCGATAATATGTCACTAGGTTTTGCTAGCCTGGGAAATGTAGATTAATCTGAAATCCATATTTTGAGCTAAACTATCCTTGAACACATAGAAAAATGAAATAATAAAAATATAAACGAATATGTATATGCATACAAATATATATATATATATGTAAAATCTATTTTAAGCAATCTATTAACGTAATTATTTTAAAAGAAATAATGAAACATAACTTTACCAATTAAAGTCTGTCCTTTTTTCACGGTTTCTGCAGTGGCTTGTACATGTGGCAGTGTTGTAGGTTGTGTTATGCATACGTGAAAAAAACAAAGATTTGTACTTTGAATTTATCACGAAATACATTAACTCAAAACCAAGATTCGATATTACAACTATTGACCAATGTAAAAGATGACTTTCCGTTTATTTTATCCTGACGTTAAGCCTATACTGTACAATGAAATCACGATTTCAACATAAATTATCCAGCATATGACTTTCTGTAATCAACTGTCATTGCGTTGATTAGTATCTAACTTTTACTATCACTTATTATGCAGATGACTCTGAATTTAAAAGCTTCAAATATATCCTTTCAAATTAAATTAACTCCTTAAGAGTTCCCTTTTGGGTGACTAAACGCTCTTGGACATTATAGATAATTTGGTTATGGACACACTTCAAGGTGCTAACAACGATAAATTATTGGAAGTATCTCTTTGAAAAGAAGCGAGGATGTATCTTGATATCAATACAGACCCAATATAATATTGTGTGTAAATCTTTGTATTATTTACACCCAACTATCCATTACACAATATTTAGCTTTCATGTTACTAGTGTGTGCTTGTCGTCAACATCTTTAATGTCGGAAGTTTTAATAGATTTGAGATTTTAATTACTCTGTCGGATCTTTTTTCTTAAGCGGATAGTTATGGTGTGGTATATCTTGTAATTTTACCTAACCCCCCATTTTCTTTAAACTGGTGTTACACTCTAAGCCTTAATAATGAGGAGTTGTTTGTTTTTTTTATTGTGGAAAAGCCCGAGAGATAATTTCACTGTACACCAAAATTACACATAATACTAATTAGACTTAGCTTAATGTGTTATCACTTAAGTATCGCGCTATTGTACGGCGGTTTTCTTGTTCTCAAGCGCCTCATATAGGTGAGGTGATCAATATTAATTCATAACTTCTAGACCATTTTTATTATTATTATTTTCAGCTCCAGCTTAATTATCGCTCTGAGCTTGATGTAAAGAATGTCTGTAAGAAAACAAACTAATGCTCTAAAAAACAAACTTTGTTAATGTTTACTGCACGTTTTAATCATTAATAAATTACTTTCACGAGATTTAGAGCTATGAAAATTAATGTTTTTCTTTCACACACACACATATATTTCTATACTGTATTGATATAAGTTGGAATTTAAGCACAAGAACAGCATTTTAAGAGTTTCCTTAGTTAATTAAATCAAAAGTTATGAAACTTGTAAAGATTTTTGTTTTGTTTGTAGGTAGTTGATGTTTTCAATCTTATACGACACATAGGCTACATTGCCTTGTCAGATATCTAAAGTTTCAGACATTTAGAACTATTGACCAAAGGAAAAACACACAAAACCCCACTCAGAAGCACCCCTTCTCCCTTACATCTGTGTTTGATTATCTTGAATTAAATATTGAAATTGATTCTAAGAGTTATAAGACTCTTACAAATGAAAGCTCGAGGTATGGTCAATGGCATATTAAGGCTCGAGCTCTATATCTTCTAGCCTACTTATGGCCCAGCATGACTAGGTGGTTAAGACGCTCGACTCGTAATCTGGGAATCGTGGGTTTAAATCCCCGTCACACCAAACATGCTCGTCCTCTCAGCCATGGAGGCGTTATGACGTCACGATCAATCCCACTATTCGTTAGTAAAAGAGTAGCTCAAGAGTTGACAGTGGGTGGTGATGACTAGCTGCCTTTTCTCTAATGTTATACTGCCAAATTAGGGATGGCTAGCGCAGATAACTCGAGTGTATCTTTGCGTGAAATTCAAAACAACTAAAGTTCAATCTACTAACCACTAGGCCACACTCTGCTCTTCTATGGAGTGAAAAAAAATAATTAAACCTCCAGCATGATTTTGTAAATAAAATTATATTCCATCATTTATTTATCTAGTTTTATTGGAAGTATTGTTAATAATGTTTGATACTCATTTCTTACATCCGTGAAGATTATTTTGCATTTTCAGCGTGATGTAACCTAAACCTGCTGAGCCTTGTGATACGTTATTGGAATTCCAACCAGAAATAATAAAAATGGCAAAGGTGTCAAGTTGATGAATCAGTTGGTAACGTTAAACACTCCAACTTAGGCCAGTATATACGATCAGCTACATTATTTATTTTGTTGTGATCTATAATGTTAAATAAATTTCTTTGTGCAGCACTTATTGACAAATAACAAATAACTATTCAATTCCGTATACTTTCCGTAATATAATTCTGAGTTAATCGCTATCTTAGCACTTAAAACACCTACTTTTCTAGGATTGTGATATCAAATCCCACGCTAGGACAACGGTAAGTCTACGTACTCCAAGTACCTAAAATGTAGGGTTCTATTCCATGCGATTGACACAGCAGATAGGCTAATGTCACTTTGATCTAAAAATAACCAACATAACGTCAATATTTTAACTGTTATTATCCTTTGAAACTATTAATATATTCACTTAATGGTACACAGATTAATCAGTACATACGATAGTTTATACGAGATATTCGTTCATAAATATAACACTTGTAAAATCACGTTAGTTTTTGAAAGGCAATATCTTACAAATTTGATATGGTTTTCCAAGCCATAAAGCAGTGTATAACATTAAAGTAATTTTATTCAAGTATATATTCAGCTTACATTTCGACCTTGTCTGATGATATGTAAACGATTCTTACTACTGAACAATTACCACTATTCTGTAATTTCCCGTTCTTACTCTACACATACACTTAAAACAACACATTCTAAATATATTGTTGTTTGTAGCGTGAAACCTCCTGAAACATGTTTAATTTCGATAAATTTCCTAAATAGAAAATTCTAGGTTGACTGGGTTGCTTTATCAGGTTTTCATTATAACTCATGCTTGATCTCCGTGTGTAGCGTGCAAATCTAAATCATCATATAAGCACGTACTTCTAAACAATATTCTTTGGACACCAGACAATGAAGACATGTCATGGCTCAATAACTTTAAGGGTATCCTACTGCACCACGTGATCTCATCATCCAATAAAACGGCTACTTACCCTCCTTCAGTTAGTCACACTAAGTTTTTTTGTTCTTTTATATATATATATATATATAATATCCAAGTCACGCAGACAGTTTTCATTTGCACAACATAACAATGAAAGAGAGGGTTGAGTTGTTTTTTTTCAACTTACGAACACTTCTCCATTTTAAAATCGCCCAGTTCATGCAATTTTATTAATTTTTTCCAATATTTCTTTCCAAGAAAGACGGACAGTCATAGAATTTACTACGTATTTTCTGGAAAAGTTTTTTTAAAATATGAATTTGTGTAGTTGTTGTTAAGCACAAAGTTACACAATAGGATATCAGTGCTGTTGTCAGCAGGACTATCGAAACCCAGTTTTTATCGTTATAATGCCTTCATACTTACCCCTTAGGCCTTGGAGGCTAAATCCGAAACGTAACTAAACTGTTTTGTTGCAGGTAATATTCGGAATGTAAAACAATTACATTTTTGTTGGTAGGTTAGTTTATTGCATACACAAAATAGTTAGTTCCTCACACAAAACATCTTTGAATTCAAAGATTATTTCGTTTCTCTCTCCAGAAAAAAAATGGACAGAAAAAGTTTCCCAGGATAGCATTGTTCATGTAATAAAAATAATTAGTCTCTAAAACTGTGAATATTCATCAGTAATTGATGTTTATTTTTAAGGTAACGTTAAGGAATTCGAGAAAAACGACTAATATTGTATAATTATATTTTATTACTGCGACACTTTAAATTCTAAAATTGTAATTGTTCTTTCTAAAATAGAACGAAAAAAAGTACATTTTAGGGAAAGTGTGTGTTAGGTTGTGTTTTCTTATAGCAAAGCCACATTGGGCTATCTGCCGAGTAATCGCGGGTAATCGAACCCCCTGATTTTGGCGTTGTAAATCCGTAGACTTACCGCTGTACTAGTGGGGGACTTTTAAGGAAAGAGAACTCAATTTCAATTTTTCCGTAACAAATGCAATTTTTGTGCGCAATGAACGAAATATTTCTTGAAAAATTGCCCCTGGTAAGCAGTCAGTTAAGGGACATATTTCTTAAATTTGAAGCTTCATTTAGCTGATACGGCATAAAACCGTTACTATTTTTACTGTCTGCAACCTTAATTTAAATAGAGTATAGTAAGTAGATTTAAAGTGAATGATTTAACCACACAATATCTTCTTTATTTATTATCACCAATAAAACATGCTCTGTCATTTGTAGCGCCATCTCTTGGTAAATATATCATAAACCACAACCTAATTCTAGAGGAATATAAAAGAAGCGAATGTAATTCAAGAAGATAAACAGTTGATGAATGAATAACAAAAATCAAACTATGACAATATTTCTGATACTATCAAATATCTGCTAAACTACACAAATGTTCTTTAAAATTAGTCTATTACTTACAAGTCCTCACAATCTTAGTTTTTAAATAGAACCTCAGTATTATATTTATCATGCAATTGGGAGACTTATTTTTATGTCTTATCAATATTCTAATTATGGATAACAAACATTTATCTTAACGCATACTGTCAACAGTGATAAATTAACCTAACGAGACTATGCGGAGAATTAAGAAATTATATATACTGTTATCTCCTGTGAATTATTATTCAAAATCTTGCAGGTGTCTCTTGCAGGTTTCATTTTAAATGTTATTGTATATTTGATAGTAATATCTGCTTAATATCAGACAATCCACGATAAATCATATAAGTTAGTTGTGTTTAAAAAAGTTACTAAGAAAGTATTAAGAATTCTCTTACAACCTTGGGCGAGAACGCAGAATACTGAATAAACATTGAAATATTAACATTTATTTGTGTTTTGCAGAAACCACATGATTCCAAGTGCTTCCATCAACACAAAAAGATAGAGGGCCTAACAAGAGTCAATCTAAGGTAATTTTTCAACGAACATCATTCCTGCCAAGGAAAGAGAAGGCTGCTTGTTAACATTCGCTTTCAGCAGAGGCCCCCCCAAGATATAACGCGGCACGAGCCATAACATGTAAATATAGCGCTTTCACTTACGCGTACTCAAAGAACGCTTCTGTCCCACTGATACAGAACGTTGAACACCCTGTTCCGTGGTAGCCATCTTGACGTCTTGTTGCCTTTTCAATAACACGTGCTTCGTGTAACGAGTCTTAGACATTCCTCACAGTTTCGAATATTCGTGTTAAAAAAGTAATGCTTGTGTTATTTCAAATCAGTTGCTTATGATGTAATAAGTAAGAAAACTGAAAGATACTTTGATATAACATTTACTGTTATTAGTTCTTTAAATTCAAGATAATTTACTTATATCAAAGAAACCACAACACTGGTTTGAAATAAAGAAATATAATTTTATAAGCTGCTACACTGTTGGAATGGTTTCCGTTCTATATCTATTTTCACATCAAGGATCTGCCTGCTAGCGAGTATTAAGGAGATGAAAAGCTTGAGCAGAATTACCTCGTGTGCAGTAAGAATTCATGGTAAATGAACTTTATTTTATCATCTTATTGAATACAAACTTAGTTACATTCACTTCATATAAAGGTCACTGTTCTTGTAAGAGAACGTCACAACTAAAATGCATCAGCGTTAAATAGATATCTAAGTCGTCATGTTAGCAACATTGATGTTTAGGCAATGGCAAAGAAAGACACTTGGTTTTCTACAAAATATCAGTGAAAAGATGTAGCGTTATCACCAAACGAGGTAAAAACGAAATCTTGCTGAACCAGAACACACGTGAGTGGAAGCTAAATATTTGGCCAAAGAATTATTTGGATGTTTATATTCTAGAATTTGAGTTTATTCTGACAAACGTTTCAGAAATGAGGACGTAACATTTATAGATTGCGATAATTGAAATCTTTCAGAACCTGTAAATGATTCGAAAACAGAAAATAAAAGGAAAATCTTTAGATCAACTCGAAAAATAAAACAGTAACAGCAACTTTTACAGTAGGCAAATTCTTGTTTTAATTATTACAACGTTTACATCCGTAGCATTAAGCCATCATCAGGGAAGAGTTACTCGATATTAAGGGTCGAAACGTTTTAATAATTAAAGCCAGAATTTGCGGACTTGAAAACTTGCTCTTACTATTTTATTCGAAATGATCTAAGCATATCAGTATGTTTCATAATTAACCATTAAAAATATGAGAAATTTATCATCTTTTACATTTAACGTACATTACAATATTTGTAACTTCACTCGTGCCTTTTGTTAAGTATTGATACTTTAGACTGCATGTAGTGCTTCGATAAAAGGGTTTCTCTTCATTATTTTATTCGCGCACTTGTTTTTCAAACATAACATTTATTACATCTATTTGTTTTTGATGGTGTGCTAAGTACATTTTAAACAAATGTAATCTTACAGCTCAATGTTTTAAAGCTGTGAACCCTAATTTCTTCTTTTTTTTTTGCAGATGCGTGAACGTTATCGTGAGATGCAAAATCAAAGAGCATCAACGCGAGTTTCATGACAACTTTACATAATTAATCCCAAATAGAATTGTTTGTTTGTTTTTTGGAATTTCGCACAAAGCTACTCGAGGGCTATCTGTGCTAGCCGTCCGTAATTTAGCAGTGTAAGACTAGAGGGAAGGCAGCTAGTCATCACCACCCACTCTTTTACCAACGAATAGTGGGATTGATCTTCACATTATAACGCCCCCACGGCTGAAAGGGTGAGCATGTTTGGCGCGACGGGGATGCGAACCCGCGACTCTCGGATTATGAGTCGCACGCCTAAACACGCTTGGCCATGCCGGGCCAGGCCTGATCTATTAACTATAAATAAACAAACGTAAGAGCGTACGAAATAAAACAAGATTGTACTCTAACCACCCAATTACTACCGTATTATAAATCTAATTTCAACTACTTTATAATGTTACATATTATAACTTATCTCGGACGAGTCTCTGATTTATTACGTTATGTACGTTACGTGTTACAATTTCAAATAACCTGAAATTTAATTTAAATTTAAAAGTTAATTAATATGTATTAAATATATGGCATTTGTCGACAAAGTTGATACACACAGTTTTCTTTTTTTAATACAAATATATATTGATATACAAAAAAAAGATACTACAGTTTATAATAACGATTATTACTAACAGTTATTACATATAATGGTTCATACACAAGAGTTTTACAAACAATACTGAGTCTTCTATCTGATCTGGAACGAAATCGTTTAGCAACTTTTACGGAGAGCAAATTTTTTCTTTGTTGATACACCTGTACACTTTTAACGCTTGGCTAAGCTTGAAGCACCAGTAAATTTCACCGGTGAAAATATCTATGTCCTCGTGGAAATAATAATGTCCGAAGTTAATTTACCAAATTTAACCGTTTTGTAATGTTCGAACTCTATAGTTCTGTAGTTTTTCAATTAATAGGCGTTAATCACAATGACAGATTCCGAGACCTATAGCACATTGACTGTAGCTGACTAATAATAATCTTACTAATTGTCTTTCGGCGCGACGGTTTTATATAACAATCACGCGAGATTCTCGAAGTTTCAACAATGTTCTATACGGCGCTAACGTTTTCGTAAAACAAATATCACAGATCTTTACTTTCAAGAATCGTCTACAAATTTACAATACAGGTGGGACTTGCGCAATACGCATCGAACAATACACGTCACATGCGCAAAAGAAACCTATACTAAAACTAAAATAAATGCACAACAGTAAATACGTTACGATAGTAAAACAAAATTATTGACTTGAAGCCATTTCAGTTCCTCAGAGAGAGATTCTATTTAGCTTTATATTCGGCCAAAAACAAATGCTAGTGTTTCCTGTAATGGCACTGTGTAGCTTGGGAATTCATTTTTATGTGAGATTTAAAATTTTCTTAACTAACTGCTGATTTCGCGTTTAAATTTTGCTTCCCATCAAATCGAGTGTCTTTAATTTACTTAAGTTTCATAACAAATTTCTGTAAAAGAACTTCCATCTTGACTTGTTTATGTTTGTTTTTTTGTTTTGTTTTTGAATTTCGCGCAAAGCTACTCGAGGGCTATCTACCCTAATTTAGCATTATAAGACTAGAGGGAAGGCAGCTAGTCATAACCACCCACCGCCAACTCTTGGGTTACTCTTTAACCAACGAATAGTGGGATCGACCGTCACACTATAATGCCCCCACAGCTAAAAGGGCGAGCATTATAATAAAATGTATTGTTGATTTCATCTTATCAAAGCAAGGATAACCGCTGTGTCCTCTGATTTATGGCCACATTCACAGCTGGTAAGGTCTTTCCACAATATCGATACCAATCTGCACAACGTCTGAACTTGGTTTCTTTAAGAGCAAGATCATTTATAACATGGAGGTATTAAAGACTACCTTAACGCTTGCTTAATAACGTGCACTAGTTATAGTTATAAAATAAAAACATTTGAGATGCTCTTTTTCGTACTTGAACTTAGATTCATGTGTTTAATCAGACTGTGCATTGTAATATGTATCTTAAAATTGAATGTGATGTAAATAATGTAAATGACTAGGACGAAGTAAATACCTGATTATCTCCTGCCTCTCCTTTTCTGTAATGTTGAATGTTTTGTATTATTTTATTTTGGTATAAAAGTTCCCATTTTGTTAAGTCATAACAAAATATAGGACTAGTTTGTATATCTATATATAGGTATCTGCATATTGTTCGAATACAGTAGCTATGTTAATAAAAATGTCAAAATACACTCTTTTTAATGTGTATGTTCTTAAATTACTCTTTAAGCCTAACCGTAAAAAATATCCAACTGATATAGCTATTATAAGCATATCTGATATTTTAGTTAACTAAGGAAAATGATGTACTGTTACAATGCTGTTGTTTTTGTTTCAGCGCAACGTTACGCAATTGGCAATCTGCGCTCTGTTCAACACGGGGAAGGAATCTAACACCGGATTTTAGCCATATAACTCCACGAACCTGCATCTGACATGTCGGGAGACATTTCTGCTCTAAAACGCTTCTGCTAGAAGTAGATTTATATGAACCAAATGTTTCATTGCAACATTTAAAACAAATCTTCGTAATATTTTTTGACATCACTGAATGTATATGTCTTACGAAACAAATAATAAATCAACATTTACTGTATATAATGTCAAAAGCACTATCATTTTTAATTTGCATGTCTAAAATGAACGCCTTCCATTAGCCTGAATATTGTGTAATGTTTTTTTTTGTTTTTTGAAAATTTCACGCATGCATATACATTTTGCTATACTGCAGACTGGTTGATAAAAACTTAAATCACGTGTTCAAGAAATTAGGCCTGTATAACTGCTGTACACATCTTCGACTTGTTACTATCAGTTACAAAAGTGAATCTTTGTACATCTACCCAAGCAAAGTATAACAACTTAATGCACCGCTTAGTTACAGTTGTTTTTTTTTCATGACTAATTTCAAGAAGTTACTAAACTGCGCCATCTGCTAAAACGTACACCAAAACAATTTTTAATCAAAAATGTGTAGACGGAAGGCTACTATAGGTTTTGTATTTTCTTTATAAAAAAAAGTATATAAAAATTCATAAAATATGTCAAAAAATTACTGTAAGACTCTAGTTCAGTTTGGCAAATTCTGTAAGAGCAACAATAAATAATTCAAGTGTTCTGTTGAGTGAAGCTGTTATATAAGATCGTTAAATGTGGTGACTTCCACGTTTTCAGATTAAAACGTTAGTTTTCCTCTCCTATAAGAAAACAGGCTTAACAATTTAATGTTAAGCGAATATATAACTGTTGGTGAATTTTGGGAAAAACAAAAAAGAGGGAGTAAAAAAGCTGGTTTACTTTTACAGCATTCATTTGGACGTGGTTTTCAATATAAATAATCAATATAAGAAGTTAAGACCAAAAATTAAATACAAAAATACTGGAACAAAACCTCTTAGCGAAGGAATGGAAGCACCAGATAAAATATTTTTTTCCAATGAAAATTAAATAAAACAAAAATAAAAGTATTACGACCAAAGACAGCTATTTAAATATGAGCCTTTACTGTCTTTAAAAAATATCTTGGTATAACGTGAACATTGAGCTTATTATGAGCATTAGAACGACTGCACCAGACATCGTATGATTGTTTGTAGTTTCAATGAACTTGAATCAGCTTCAGACTAGGATGTATGTTACTTCCAACTCGGTGAACTGTTTTCAGCAAACTAAACACAATTATCTTTATCAAGACTCACGACACTCTAATCAAGACTCACGACACTCTAATAAGTAATGGAAATGAAACTTTCTTCCGTTACTTAATTAGTGTCAAAAGTCAGTGTACACGGATTTGATTCCTTTCTAATTATGGTAATTAAAAGTAACAGTAAATTGCTTTCGAGTTAAGAAGTTATTCTAAGAGATTATTTTATGCGTGGGTTTCTACATTCAAAATAGAATTAATGAAGGCGACGCCACGGTCCTGATTATGATTAATGAAATCATGTACAAAATGGGAAGAGATCATTGAAGGTTTGCGAGCAGTGTGTTAGTAAACGTTTACAAAAAAAAAATCCCATGTTTGATTCCACCAGTATTGCCCATTACATTTCAATTGCATTATGAACTTATTTAACTGTTTGAAATATTCACCTTATACACTAAAATGCAATATTTTTATTTTTGTTCAATTTTGTTTTGGTACTTCATGAATTCGTTTTACTCCCAAATTAATTACAATATTCATGTCGCAAAATTATCTTTCTTTTCGGTTTCGCGTAACCACAAAAAATTCATGTATTCTATTTTGATATCAATTATTTTGTTTATGTTTTAATTTCGCGCAAAGTTAAGCGAGGGCTATCTGCGCTAACCGTTCCTAATTTAGCAGTAAAAGACTAAAAGAAAGGCAGATATTCATCATCACTTACCGCCAACTCTTAGGCTACTCTTTTACTAATGAACAGTGGGATTGACCATCACATTATAATGCCTCTACGGCTGAAGGGGCGAGCATGTTTTAATGCGATGAGAATTCAAACCCACGACCCTAAAATTATGAGTCGAGCGCCCTAACTACCAGGCCATTCTAGTCCTTGGAACATATGAACTGATATATTTGTTAAAAGTAAACACAATCGAATAAAAAAAAAAAACATTAGATGGAATTATAATTAAAATACGTCCTCTAAACATTAGCTCATGTAGATATTCCTAACATTATATCGAATGAAAATATGCTTGTATGAAACAACATTTGAAACGCAACGTCTTAAGCGATAGAACTGGAAGAGTAAAAGACACCATTTTTAATGCTTGGATTTTGTAATATTTTCAAGCTAATTAAACCTAATCACTTCGAAATAAAATTGTATCTAGCTGATATTTGAAATGATTTATAAGTTAAAAAATAGTTCATGAACAATGTTAATATTATTATTATTTAAGCTGTAGTGCCGAGGGCAGCTTAACAATAATCGTGCTGGACTATGGATCTGCCAAAATATATATAAATAAATCACTTTCGGCACTTTAGGACCGTTGATGCATTTGAAGGAAGAAAATCAAATTCTACTATTCG
The DNA here is from genome assembly GCF_004210375.1 of Tachypleus tridentatus. NCBI lineage: Eukaryota > Metazoa > Arthropoda > Merostomata > Xiphosura > Limulidae > Tachypleus > Tachypleus tridentatus. Next base: position 101,242,619 of record NC_134837.1, on the reverse strand, counting down.
ATCGATGAGAAATAGTCCTATAATTGGCAGTAGATGCTGATAACTGGCAGCATTCCCTCTATCTTCAGTTCAAACTTAAAGACGGCAATTAGCTCCTAAGTAGCTTTACGTTAATATATGAAACAAACATTTAAGTTATATACTTGGTCAATAGTTCGAGTTGCTATAAATACGTTAAACATGGTAAAACACCTATATATTAAAGCCATTAGTGAAACAATTAAATCGTATGTTGCTAAAAAGTGTATTTTTAGTTTTTATGGTAAACCATCCTTATCGCAAGGGAATTTGATGAGTGACGTTTTATTTATTTAACCACTTACAATGAGTTTTACAACTAGTGAATGTTATACATTGTTCATGGATTTGTTTAGAGGTCAACGAAAAGTGATATTAAACAATAACAACTAAGTATGTTTATTTTCTTGTACAGTAAAGCCACATCGATCTATCTGCTGTGTCCACCGAAGAAAATCGAACCCCTAATTTTAGCGTTGTAAATCAGTAGACTTTCCGCTGTCCCAGCGGGTGACAACAAATAAGAGAAAGTAACACAATATTGTTACATATGCTACATTTAGTAGGCTATATCTCTGCCCATGTGTATTTAAAAACACTCTGAATCCTAAAGCAATAAATAACTGCTTTGCCCCCAAGTGGGTCAGCGGTATGTCTGCGGACTTACAACGCTAAAATCAGGGGTTCGATTTCCTTCGGTGGACACAGCAGATAGATCGATGTGGGCAGAGCACAGATAGCCCTTTGTGTAGCTTTGTGCTTAATTCAAAACAACAATAATTGCTTTAATTTAATTCGTCAGTTAAATGTATTCAGTTAGTGGGATTTTGACTTAATAAACTAAGTATCTGTGATAAACGTGATCCAAGAATAAAATTTGATTATCAAAGAAATAGTTAATACCAAAATTAAAAAATCGTACTCGGCGTTAAGAATAGGTAATATATGCGACTACCTAAATTCTCGAGATGTCTATAGTATAAGAGAAGATACAGTGTAAATAAAGCCATTGTCCAATTTACAGCAAGTTTAAATCGCCAATTCCCAGTATGAATTTACTTGTTCAGATCAAACAACCTAATGAAAGGAATAGGACTGTCATCGTTCGGAATTGAAATGCGTGAACTTATTTTAAAACACATACATTTAATATAAATCTTATGTACATCGTATTAGAAGCCACTTTGTGAAGGACAGTGGTTTCGTAAAATAAATTTATTTTGTTCAGGAAAACTATTATTACACATCATTTGTCATTACATTAGGACCTGCTTCTTATTTTTTTAATTACTGTACACTGTATGGCTAACTAGTTATAATGGTCACAAGAAGAAGGTTCGTCAAGTTGACACGCGCCCATGAAGAGCTTTAAACTTTATTATTAATTACTATACACTATATGGCTAACTACCTATAATGGTCACAAGAAGAAGGTTCGTTAACTTGACACGCGCCCAAGAAGAACTTTAACCTTTATTATTATTTACTTAAATGGAACTTCACTTACAATATTTCGTCAAAATATATGGAATATTTAAAATTGTGTTATTAGTTTTGTGGGGAATTCATTGCTGTGATGATAAAGACAGATAAATCGTCAGAAATGACCGAACAAAAATAAACATACAAATATACATCAGTATTCGCAAATGTTTGCTTTTTTTTTTCGCTTATTTGTTTGGTTTGTTTAGAATTCCTGGTGTAGCTTTCTGCGAAATGCAAAACCAAAATTAGGGAAGGCGGCTGGTCATTACCACCAACCGCCAACTCTTGGGCTACTCTTTTACCAACGAATATTGGGATTGAACGTCATGTTATGACGCCCCCACGGCTGAAAGGGCGCGCATATTTGGTGCGACGGGGATTTGAACCCGCGACTCTCAGATTACGAGTCGAGTGCCTTAACCACCTGGCCATACCGGGCCTTTTCACTTGCATTTATTATATATTTATTCTTTATTTTTTGTGATTCAGTCAAGCAAACGAACATAATTTTTCAACCCTGTTTAACAGTTTAAGTTAACAAACGCATTTAGCGAATGTGTGAATGAACTTTATAAGCTACACTTATACATTTATCTTTCACTCACAAAAACGTTTATAAGACTGAACTAGGACTATTTCTTGAGAGATTACTAGTGTAATACATTTATTCAACATTTTCACGCTAAAAAATTAATGGCAGATTTTTAAGTCTTTCTTTTTTTATGCTAGAACTCAAGTACTAGTTCGACTCATTTCGACTATCATATTTCCCTTTATGCTGTAGAACGAGCGAATATGTTGCAATTGTGCGATGGAGCTGGGCCTACTTCAAGTTTTAAATGTGATTGCTTATTTATCATTGTATTATAAGGCCACTTGTTGAATTTATTTTCCTTAGCGCGTACGGAATTGTTTCTTCAATGCATTGGTTACTTTCTATGTTTATTTTATACGAAATAAAAAGGATTACAGCACACTAAAGCTTCCAACCCACATCAGTTAGACGCACCTTGTAGTATTTTTTATTCGCAGTGCCTGAGATTATGTTTTTTATGAATTTTATCTTTCCGATTAATGTTATTGGAAGAAAAGAATTAAACCAAAACTTCACGCGTAAACGAGGAACAATATACACAAAAGTCAAGAATAATTATCTAAATCTTGATGAAAACACAGAAGATGAGAGCATTAAGAATACGGATAGTTATCCAGACAGTAGTGGATCGCATGAGAATATTTGACGATAAAGAAGTTTCAATCACGATGAATGTATAATAATAAGTGCGCGCGCACTTTACAATCTGATTGCGCATGCAGTACAACAACGTGTTAAAAGGTTATGAAATGTTTAAAAAAAGTTCTTATTAGGTAGAAGAATAACTTTATAAGTTCATTTATTGATATTATGAAATACGGTAAAGTTTAGCCATAACTATACTAAAACAAAACAAAGTACACAAATTACAGTGTTAATTTATCTTTTTATGGAATATAGGCCGTACATAATAAAGGTTTAACTGATGTTAAGCCTAAGATAAGTGGACTTATAGAGTTCGGTACATGCTATTAAAATTATTTCGCATTATTCTAGCAACCTTGTATTTAAAGAACTGTTGAAAAAGTTTTGTTTGTTTTAAAATTCGCACAAAGCTACACGAGGGTTATCTGTGCTAGACGTCCATAATTTAGTAGTGTATGAATGGAGGGAAGACAGCTAGTCATCACTACCCACCGTCAACTCTTGGGCTACTCTTTTACCAACGAATAGTGGAATTGACCGTCACATTATAACACACCCACGGCTGAAAGGGCGAACATGTTTGGTGAGATGGGGATTCGAACCCGAGAGTCGAGTACCTTAACCACCTGACCAGGCCGGGCCCTGTTGAAATAAAAGTACCAATTTAACTGAAATGTTTTGGAGATCTCTGCTGATGAAATCATAAGAAAGGGTCACAAGAAGTAAAGCTTTTAAAGGTATACAACAATTATTCGAGTCCATCTGGTGTTGTGAGAGAGTATAATTTTGACGTTATTATACAATTGAATAAGAATTATAATATTCGAAAATGTGGCAACAAACTCGTTCATCTAGCAAAACAACAATAGTTTAATCTATAGCATTAATGTGATAAAATTATATACATTGAATTAGGTAATAACGTCACACACAGCAAAATCATATAAAATATTATATCAGTAATAATATAACATTACAACCCTCAATATAATAACGACATTATATCCGAAAATATCATAGGAACCTTACAATATTAATAAGAGTTATTGTTTAAATTATTATTATAGTAGCAACAAATACAATTCGAAAATATTTTGTGGTTCGATGTTTAATTCCTTAGTTTCACTTTACGAAATTTGGTACGTAAGATGCCACCAGGTGTACTCACGCACGAATCTCAAATAATAAAAATGAATAAACTAATTTTAATTTTGCATAATATTAAAATCATTTGACGAAAATAGTGTTGATCCAAGAATGTAACTATGCTTTGATGAGAGAAAATTAAAAACAAATCTGAAAATACTCTTAACACTTTTATTATGAATAAACTTACCATACAACATTTCGGAAAACAACACATAATCAGATAAATTATCATAATATCCAATGATAATGTTCTATTTTCCAACTGTATTTACAATTGATGTAATAATAATGATATAAGTGATAACTCGGGGATTCTAATGTTACTACAGTATTTTGGATATAATGCTACGGTAGTAACGATTGTAATGTAAAGGTATTTTTTTAAAATAAGATCTGTATTATGTTATTATAAAGATTAATGTCTTTGTTCCTTTACGATCTATCTAAAGTAAACCTGTGGTCGAAATATTGAGCAATAAATTTATTTCTTAAGGGAATATTGAAAAAAATATCAGTTTATCATTATTTCTTTTCTCTCATCAAATCCCAGTATTATGATCATTTTCAATATTTTTCTAACTCGAATAATTAATCACTTAAAAATATATTGTAAAACTATAACAAACTAAACTCACTGCACCTCGCTAATTAGCATTATAACAATGTTTTCATTGCTCTCGAGCGACGGAATATTCTAAATTTAATTACAGTCTTACCTTATTCGTGTTCAGAAATTATTCAGATCTATATGGTAGCATTTATCTAAAGATTGGGTTTAACTGCTATTTTAAACAGTAAAGCCAACTTTTCAGGTTTTCACCGCGTTAAAATAATGGAAATAAAAACACAAAAAATTATATTAGATGCAGTTTCACATAACATCTAAGATAAACAAAAGAATTGTAAATATTTTCACTAGCGTTTTGGCAAACGTTTTATTAGGAATAACATGAGAACTTTTGATAAATCAAGTTTTCTCTTTTTACTCAACTACTAGGATAAAGTTGCTTTTTAAAAATGAACAAATGCTTATTGTGAAGATATTTAATAATTTCGATATAAATGTTTTATACGAAAATGTAAAGTAGTATCTTTTACTGAGATCACAGTTAGAATCTGTTTAAACTTTAAATGGCAGTATGATAGGCACTTAATCACAAAAAAATATTTTATTTCATATTTTGATATCACATGTTTTATTGGATTTTTGGTTATTCTTTTATTTAATTTTTGTAGCTTTTAGAATTATATTACACTACTTTAGAGTTAGAAAACACTGCGAAAAATCTTTATTTTCCTTTGAAAGTCATGAGAACAAAGGCCTTGTTCTGAGAAATGTGATTACTGATACACCAGCAGAGGTCGTCTAGCTCCCTCTGGTGAAGGTGAAAAAGTCGGCAGATGTTTTTGTCCGTGAGGTGAAAAAGCACATGGACGAGGTCAACATTAGTTGATAATGATTACTTGGAGGCAGGTTACTCCTCATTACAATGATAAACGAGGTCCCTTAAGGCAGCAGCATGAAAGAGGAGGGGCCAAATTTGATATGCACGAGCTAACAAGAACGGCATTTGTTGTTCCAGAGGTCGCTGTCTATCTGCCTGTAGGTGTCGCCATTACTCAAAGACCTAGTGACAGCTCACCCAAGATTTTTGTCAGTTTTACTATCAATAATTACAATGTTGAACGCCACTAGAGTGACGGAATTTCGTGAGTTTGCCCGTTTCAAAATGTAAGCCGTAACCCTTCTCCACACACTTTATTAACACTGGGCCATCATTTTAGGGACCACTGCAGCATTTAAAACATCAATTTTGTACACAACATATCAAATTATCAATATATATATAATGAAAATTTGTATCTCAGTTGTTAGTGACGTTTCAGTTAATAAGCCGAAAACTTTTCTAAACTCTTGTAAATTTTGCATAGTGTTTGGAATTGTAAAATAAATTTCGCAAGACAGATTTTCTAATAATTTAATTTCTCTTCAAAAAAATAGAAAAATAAACGAAGAGGAAATAGAAATATGTTTATTTCACCGCGCTTAATAAGATATATTTTACTCACAGTATTGTTATGTAGAATGGTTTTTAAAAATATATCAAGTTGCCCTAAAACAACATTGATGCTTGTTTTGACCACAAAGCTCCCAGTGGCTCAGCGACAACTGAGTATGTACACTTACGATGTTATAGTTCGGGTTTTGATATCTGTAGTTAACATAGAATAGATAACCAAATGTGTAAATTTGCACTTAAACAACAACCAAACCAAAATCGACCATGAAGAACGAAGAGTAGGAGAAGTGAGTTCACTATTGTTGCACGCCATCTTGAAAAACTTAAACGACACCCAGTTTTTCAGAGAGATAAGTAATCAATATGAAAACCATGCTTTTTTCCTTCGTAATACCTAGTGGCCATTGTTACAGTGCACAATTGTAGTCACAACAGTACTACAATTTATGTTTTTGCTCAGTGGTATTATCTTCTAGTATTTCTCACAGACTATCAAGCCATAACATAATTATTATAGATGCCATACGAGATTGCTTCGTATTAACAAAGATATCTAACCTAAAGATAGACATCGACAGACCAATTGGTTGAGCTAGATCTTAGCTGGTTCTATTTATTTAATACAAGTATTTATTCGTTTTCGGACTTTCCCACACAGCTGCTCGAATCTAGTTGCACTGGTCGTCCCTAAATTAGAAGTGATAAACCAGAAGAACAACAGCCAATCTACACTACGCATCGTCAGCACTTAGGCTACTCTTTATTAACGAATAGTGGAATCTTATTAAACGCCCTCACTGAAAGGACAAACATTTTCAGTGAAGTGCTACGACAAGTTGTGCGCAACAACCTCAAACCCATGCCAGGCCCTCCTTTAAAGTGAAGGTAATAATTACATTAAATACATTCACTGTAAAATATAGGGTATTCTGCTTACGTTTCTAACAATATATTTTATTTACTAATACCTGAATATACTTAACACAGTTTACCAAACATATTAGCATACAAAACGAATATTTTCACAAAGAAAAATTTATGCCTAGACACGTACAAGTATTCTTGTCGAGATGAAGTATATATAAATATAGTGCGGTGGTGTTGGAACTGATTTTTCAAGTTGCGTTTACAGAATATTGAAATACTAAGATGAGACAGAAAGAAAACAACTTGTCATGAGTTACGTTGAAGTTAGAGCAAAAAAAAAAATCATTTTGAGAACTGTTTTGTAATTTAATATATGTATGTTAATTTCTGTTAAACCAAAATAAGGTATATTGTCCACGTTAAACAAATATTGCACCTCCCAGAAATGCGTATACATCACAACTAGCACGGAAGCTACTGTTGTGGTACCCCAGTTTCATTTCGAGGCAGGCCCACCCGTACTCGGCTGATCGCAACCGTTCAACATAACAGGTGTGGGGTGGTTTAATAGGACCAGGGGCTTCACCTCGTCACTCAACGCCGCTAGTTGCGTGGTGTGTGGCCGTCTGCAGGCAACATTTTAGTTGCGAAAAAACGTTAACTTCTTCCATTTTCGTAAGAGTATATTTCGTTATTATCAACATATTTATAGAATTAGATCTAACAAATTCAACTACATAATCAAATAAGATTGATTTATACGACCACATTATTTACTGAAAAATACAGATTAAAAATAAAAAGACCTTGAAAGCGAAAGATATGAAACATCTGCTGCATATCACATAAGTTTTATACAGTTTTAGGGACCTGAAAAGCAAGCAATTCAAGCATAAATTTGACATCAGTTGTAGTAAAGCATTAGGGTCAACAACTGCCACAGTATGAACTAGAGGGGCACTTAGTAGAGCGCATACATCCGCTACGCAGCGTTTGTCATATTTGGCTATCAACAAATACGAACCATTTTTGGTAAGATAATGTTTTACATATGTCCACCACGTTTCATCAAAATCTGATCATTTTAGTTTACAATTTGTTTTTGAATTTCGTGCAAAGCTACACGAGGGCTATCTGCGCTAGCTGTCCCTAATTTAGTAACTAATTATTATCACCCACTGCCAATTCTTGAGCTACTCTTTACCAACGAATAGTGGTTTTGATCGTCACGTTATAACGCCTCACAGCTGAAAAAACATGCATATTTGGTGAGACGGGATTCGAACTCATGACCCTCTGATTACGAGTCGAGAGCCCTAATCACCTAGCCATACTGGGCTTTTCTGTTACAAACCAAAAATTATGTGAAAAATTTGTCCCCTTGTTTTCAAATAGGGATTTTTTTGGATTTTCGTGACCATGGCCTTCCAAAAACTATTTACTTCTGAGTTGGGTCATAGTACAAACGTAAACCAGTAATGTTTAAATCCGTTCAACAGTTTTCGAGAAATGTTCCTGTTAAACGCACAACCACACAAAAGCACACTCATAAATACACAGGGTTGAACATAACCGAAGGTGGACGGATGTAAGACGATTACTAATACAGGGTTACATGATGATTCAATGTTAAGGGTGTGAGGGGTTATAACGCTAACACTCGGGTCTAGACATTAAATTTTAAGCAAAATACGGATAGCCTATTGTATAGCTTTGCGCACGATAACAAACACACAAACAAAAACTATTATTTGAACAACACCGTTAATGTTCTTACATTTTATAATTTTTTATGTAGTGTCATACAAACGATATTATGTAACAAATGAAAACTAAACACATGAGATATAGCAGAGGATATGTAGTTTAATGTTCATAAATTTAACTTAACCTGAGACGATTCGTTTGATATTAAGCAGCGTTGTTTCTTTCCTTATTATTGGTCTCCATTAAGAGAAGCAATGGCACTTTGTAAAGTGCATCAAGTTTCGTTGTATTATTATAATTTGTTTAGATTTTTTAATTGGTTTAAAACTGATAAATTTGTTGATAACATCAAGCAAATTTCTAATTTTCCAACTTCAAGTTTCAAGTATGCTCCGTAAGTTAGAGCAGGATACTATCTGTTTATTATACTGTGATGCTATAATTGAAAAGTGCAAATTATTGTTATTATATAATCTTCTACAATTTTTGCTTTCACTTATTATTCAGTGTACTATAGAAATGAAACGACGTATCTGAAACAGAATCCATTTGTCACGTAAACTTTAGCCAGATTTTACATTTATATTTGGCTATGGAAATTGCCCGAATTATACCACAATTAATGAAATATCGTGTAAAAATTAATTTATTTTATTATTACATGAATAAAATATTTTGACAAATGAAACGTTTGATTAAGTTTTAAAGATTGATGTTTTCTCAAAACGTTTTTCTTCATGTATGGATTTTCATTTTAGTTAAAAACTATGAACTTGTAACATGTAACACTGTACTTAAGTTTTACCTTTAGGATGTTACACGTATCTCTAGCTGACTTTTACCTGAAGAACTTATCACGGCATATTTTACACATCAGTTGTTTAAATGCTAGGAAAACTTCAACATTATCAATAAGTGTACCTTCTCTATACGGTTAAGAGCTTATGTTACCTGAATCAGCAACTTAGGTGAGAAAATCAAGTTGAAACGTAATATCCTACAATGTCCAAAAACGTGAATTTCCTTTTATTAGAAGGTATCGTCTTCAGTTTGTTTTATAAAGTTACGTGAAGCCATATTAAGGCTAACCATTCCTTATTTTGAACTGATAGAAACAGCATCTATAGAAAGTGGGTTGCTCTTATGACAACGGGACGCGAACCATTTAAGTCCAGATTCATAAGCCAGCACGCTAACCGTTGGGCCACACCCATCCTATCGTTTTCTTCACATTTGATAGTACAATTCCGTATTCGCTATTTGATTACGTTAAAGTCTTCCTGCGTGAAGTGAAAACACGATTAGCGGTTTATTAAACCTTCAAACTACACATTATCAAGTAAAAACCCGTCGCAATGTTTGTAGTAGATGTACTAAATAACAGAGAATTTGTGTTTTCACGTCAGCCTCTGTACTATGTATAACTTGATCAGTACTTCACCATTCTACAAAGAAAGAAAACGATTTTCTATAGAACCCTTGCGCATTCTGTATACACATTGCACAATGAACTTTATACAAATGACTGAATCTATAAAACCTAAAACTTTTAAATTATTAACATTGCCAAGGATATTTTAGAACTTCAAATATACATATATGTAAACATGATGTTCTAAAAACACGTGGGTCCAAGAAGTATTGATAAAACTGAAATAGAAACCCTTATAACCTTATAAGGGTTTCGATTTCAGTTATATATGTAAACAATAATTCTTTGCACTAGTACAGAATAACAAAAATTACGCGCAATCCAAAATATTTACTTAGTTTTTTTTTTGTTCCTCATTATTTGTAACAGATTCATTTGAACGACCTCTATACGAATTTTACAGGTATTGGGTTGGGCTAACCGCCAACCCCAACTGGCTTTTACTTTCCTAAGTACCAAATTTTTACGACCGAATGTTCCTACTCACAGAAGATTTACAGACGAGCTTTTATACGCATTGTTTGTTCACCCCAGGATTGCAACCGAAGGACTGAAGTAATTTACCGTAGTTCCTTTAGTGTGGTCGTGGAAAGATTTCCTCGTTAAGCAACAATACCTGACGTGACACTAAGCCTAATCTCGACATTACCACCCTGCAATGTATGTCTTTACTTGTGTAACACACGTACATGAATGCTTTACTTTTTTGTAGGTATGGTCTTTAAGAAGTTGAAGAACTGAATATTTTCAAGCTTTTAACCACCGGAATGATTTGTTTATTTATTTATTTTTAATAAAACCTGTTTGTTAGTTACTTGAAAAGTGGAAAAAAGTTAGTCCAACATTAAATGTGTGTTTTTCTTATAGCAAAGCTACATTGGGCTATCTGCTGAGTCCACCGAGGGGAATCGAACCCCTGATTTTAACGTTGTAAATCCGTAACTTACCGCTGTACCAGCGGAGGACGAAACATTAAATGTTCAGGGTTTTTTGGAAATAATCCTTAATTACAAAACATGGCGTATTTCTATTCGTCAATACTCGTATGCTTCTCAGTAATGTTTTTTCTTCCTTTCAAACAGATTCCCTAAGATTATGTTGAGCTAAGAAATAACACATTTACTCTTGCATACGAGTGTTGTAGATCACAGCTTTTCCATACAAAAAACATGTCGCTTCAAAATATTCTATATCCTGATGGTGAAAAACTAATGTAGTCCAATCACAAGCGGTAATACGTTTTCCAATAACAGATACTCCACCACAAAACGGTTAGAAAATAAACTGAGGGTGTCAGACTGTGGAACTGAGGGTGTGTGATTGGGGTTCAGATTTCCAAAGGGTGATCTCCTTATAAATAGATTTCCAAAGGGTGATCTCCTTATAGATAGATTTCCAAAGGGTGATCTCCTTATAAATAGATTTCCAAAGGGTGATCTCCTTATAAATAGATTTCCAAAGGGTGATCTCCTTATAAATTTTGTACTTTCGTTGATATTTTTAGACGCAATGTTTTTCAAATAATATTTTTTAGATTTCTCATTTTACTTACTTAAAATATTCTAAAGCACATTATCATTTTAACTTATGAATGTATTTTTAAAATTGTGTATTTGTGAGTGTTTCTTTCGCAAACGTAAACCAAAAACTATATGAAAGCTATTAAACCAGAAGCAATGTTGTTTTTGTTTTTAAATATCAGGTTATATTAAAGCAATCGTCTCCAATAACCAGATGTAAATGTTAGTTATCTCCAGTTTATTACGTCTGTACCAGTCATAACTATTACATAAATAAGCCACTAGATGTCATTCACAAGAAGAAAAAAATGATGTAACGTTTTAAAATTAGGATTTATAGGACTAAAACAATACCTATTACCATGAAAACATGTGTCAGTTAGAAGCTCATGTGAACAAAATAAAGTTAGGAGGAAGAAGGATGATTACACACAAAACTGCAATTCTCGACTACGATAGTGAACTGATACGGATGGTGAACTGATACATATATGACTTAATAAAAGGTTGAACTTAATTACACCAATAATCTGTGAGATTGGAAGCAATACACATTTTTCATTTCAACTTAATTCAGTTTTGTTTACATACTGCATAACAAAATATATTGAAATAAGTATTAATTTTAACTTCAACCAATCTCGTATATGAAAAGATTTGTTTGTTTTATTTGCTTTTGGAATTTCGCACAAAGCTACTCGAGAGCTATCTGTGCTAGCCATCCCTAATTTAGGGGTGTAAAACTAGAGGGAAGGTACCTAGTCATCACCACCTCTTGGGCTACTCTTTTACCAACGTATAGTGGGATTGACCGTCACATATAATGCTCCCGCGCCTGAAAGGGAAGCAGGTTGGCGCGACGCGGGCGCGAACCCGCGACCCTCGAATTACGAATCGCACGCCTTACGCGCTTGGCCATGCCAGGCCCTCTATAGACTGATCGATCCCGAAGTTTCATATGTTAACATATATGTTTTGAGAAAAATATCTGCCACTACTTGGACATTTTTTATCAATAAACATAATATTTCTTATTGTTAACTGTTATATTTTCACTTTTAATCATTCATTTTGTTAAAAGCCTGATAACGAAACAAAATCCCTCCCGGTAGCTCATATTTAAACTTGAGGACATATTACGCCAAAAATCGGGTATAGCATAACGCAGATATCCCCCTGTGTGGTTTTGCGCTCAAAAACAAACGGAACAAAAATTTTATAAAGTTATCGTTCACACCCAGCCATATCTTGAGAGTAACACGATCTGTTCTATGTCGTAACTAATTAATAATTCTTGTTTTTATTGGTGTTGTTAATCAAACATATTGTTGGTGTAAAAAGTGGTTTGTAGTCGCTACGAGAAAAGTCAACACTGGATACTTTTCACTAAGATAAGGTCCAACTTATCTCTCTTTGGTTAACTTGTGCTCAGGTTTAGTGACGAGGTGCAAAATACTCTGAAACATGTATAACTCAAAAACACATGTTGATCAAAGTATAGATTGAACTGAAGCTCTCTTGAGTTTAGACTTTGAAATTAAACACTTTTCGAAGTACTAAGATTATTTATTATTATGCTGTTAGTTATTAGTTTATTTTGTTGAGCCAAGTTTAGACATGACTAACGTTTGAGTGGTGAATAAAATGTTCTGGCTTATTCTCTTCTTGAACCTTAGGTAAAGAAGTGAGCCTTAGTTGATTCATAAATATTTTGTTTTCGTGACTTACACTGATCCTCTTCGTGATTATGAATAACATACACTAGCAACCAATGCTTAGAATACTGCTCGAAGTTGGTACACTGATCTCAAGATATTATAAGAAATTTAACATTTCAGTAGATTTCCTTTACGTTTTTCTTATGCTCCATTTAATTTATGTGTGTGTGTGTGTAAACTCTAAACATTAGTTTTATTCAACTCTCCCCAGAGCAGCCTTCATGTACATAGTTAACAAAAAAGTTAATATTTCCATTCTAGTGTAAAAACAATAGTTTTACGCGTTTTTATCACAAAAATAAAGATTACGAAATGTAAGCTTTTCTGGTTCTACACTGACCGTGGTCACGTCTTCATCGAGGGGGATCTCAGCAACAACCTGGAGTCCTCCCATCGTCAATATGTAACAAGAAACGTATGAGGAATGTTTTTTTTTTCTTGTTTCTTCAGTATGATGTAGTGAATGGCGTCCCTTCTGTAGCTCCTGCAGCTTAGTCTGGGCAGCTGATGATACCTGGGAAAGGAACATTTGCCGCTAGGTGTCCTGCAGATAAGGGGAAACAAGTACGGTTTTCATATCAATCAACAGCCACTCTGAAAAAAATGGGAGTTGCTTAAATTTATTAGGGCGGTGTTAAATAAAACAAACAAGGAAACTGATGTATTAACGCTCGCTTCTGTCCCTCCCTCTCTCCCACTCCCGAGGCACGAATGACATTTGATGCTTATTGTACAATAAATACAACTTTGTAATAACTTTAACTTTAATTACCATCAAGTTAAAATTGTTAATGGCTAATAACAGTAAAGAACTTACGCTCAGTTGTGTTACAGTCTAGCGGAAACTTTAGAGCACCAGTTAGATTCCTACTAACTCTATGAACGGAACAACTAGCTTGTTTCAGTCTTATGTACAAAAATATCAAGTCTTCAAAGAATATTTTCTTAACACTTCCAATATTACTGTGTTTTATGTAAGATAGAAAATGTTAATTAAATTATTCGATGAAAATGTTTTACATATACATAGAAAAAGCTATAAATGACATGTACACGCGTGAAGTATTTATACCTTACAAGCATGTAGCCACAAACACTGGGGAGATATAACATAGGCATTAGATATCGATCCATGTTGACTAACATAACACATGTTGTTTTGTTCTCTTGGTTGAGACTAGTAAGATTAAATATCCAATGCATGGACATCAATTTTTTATCTTTGTATTTTATAATTATCAATCTAAACTGCATATAACACACGCATACACTTACTAGCAAGTTTTTTCCCAAAATATTTATTAATCGGACACGTTAAGTGATCGTAAAATTACTTTATAATAACTCTTATCTTTGATGAATATTCCATCTCGGTAATATTGTCTCCGTGTGGAAATTAAACGTCATCTATTTCATTTTTGACAGCATTATAGAGCGATCAAATGATATTTATTTAATATGTGATGAAAGTGAAATACTAGTTTGGTCTTATTTTTGTTGTTTCTTTTATTTCTACACAACTATCTGGCAACTTTTTATAAGACTACTTAGAATACTGAGTCCAAGTTGTTGTTTTTTTTTTTGGTTCACGAATCGATGAGTTAATATATAGTTTCACTGACTGCTGTTTATTTGTCTTAGTTTGGCCTATCCTACGGTTATTTCTGTTCTACTTTTCAAGATTTTAACTCAATAACCGTATCTGAACTTACGCTTCGAATTGTCTACGTTTACAACAAATCGAATAAAGTGTGGTTATTCAAATATTGTGTTGATAAGTTTAAAGAACATGAATATATATATATAATATTAGTTAAATTATTTTCGTCGAAACGCTGACGTTCACACAAACAACAGGAAAGAACTAACTGATTTCCGCTCATTGAATGGTTCTTTATCTTCTCTGACATATCGTGTGCATCCACGTTTATGCTCTGAATTTTTGTCTCGTGAAAACTTGCAGCCTAATTTAGATGACGCCAGACATCCCAGATTATGGCAGTCAGTATTACCCCATACCGGCTGTTTGTGGGGCGAGCGAAATAACATAAGCATACTTGTTCATAATATTAGTCGATTTTGTTAACAATATAATCATTACACCCGTGTGTGTGTGTGTTTTCCTCTAGCAAAGCCACATTGGGCCTCCTGCTGAGCCCACCGAGGGGAATCGAACCGCTGATTTTAGCGTTGTAAATCTGTAGACCTACCGCTACACTAGCGGGGTGGGGCGATCATTACACCCACAAAATATATTTTGGTACATCCATTTAGTTAAAGTAATAAGGTTTCAGAGGCTGGAAGTGAGCACTTAATGAACTGGTAAAAAACAACAACATTATAACTTAAAAAACATTATTTTCAGTCTAAAATATAACAATATGCTAATGTTATATTTAATATATTTTTAATACTTTGATTTTTGTCTCTGATTTTAGTTGTTTCCTAGAAATATTTTAATCACTCTGAAAACAAGAATGGAGTAGAATCCTAGTGGTTGACGTGTTCTAGCTTTAAATCTAACGATCCACGGTTAGAGCCCCCTCGGCTAAAACCTCACTCTACAGTTTGGAGCCATTCGAACGGGCATAAAAACAAGGATCAAATCTCACTGTTTGGTCACATTATGAGTCGTCCAAGAGTTGGTAGCAGGTGTTTTTGACTAGTTGCCCTTCCTCTAGTATATCAGTTCGAATTTTTGGATGGTTATTCACAGATATCCTTTGTGCAACCTTGCGCTAAAATAAAATTAAAAAAAAAAAAAACAATAATGAAAACCAGAAAGCTGTGTTATGATCACACTAATCTTTAGTATGGTTATCACTCTTGAAATTCAAAGAGAGACTTTCAAGTCATAAAGCCTGAAACCTAAAAGGCATCTCCAAATAAAATTAATTAAATAACAGTTTCACAGTTGAAGGGTAAATATAACTGTATTGCAAACCAACACAACTAGCTATCTGAGCTTTGCCCGTCGCAGGAAGCAAACATCGAATGTTACAGTTATAAACCTCGAAGTTTTCCGCTGAGACACCGAGAAACAACGAAGATGGAGATCTCACGCGCGTTATAAAATATTATACATATAAGGCAACAATGACATGTCTTAGGGACGAGAGTATACCAGTCGTTAAGGTTATGCATAAATTTTAATATTTTGCTTTTGTTGTTTGTTTGTTAAATATTGTGATTTGAGCAAATACTCTTCAGTTTGAAAAGCCTTTTTGAAAACACATAGCTCAGCGTGTCGTATTAAGAGTCAAAACTTCTACTCTCTCAGTTTATTACGCGTTGGAGACCTCTACAAATATCAGTGAATTTAGTGTAACCTGCATGCTTTTGTTCTTTCTTTTTCACTTCGGACATTCTCATTAAGTTAAATGTAGGTAATTTGGGGTAACTGTCCATAACTTTGAACTGATAGGCTAGAGAGAAAGCACCTGATTAATAGAACATACTGCCAACTCCAGAACTACTTTAATCCAATAATGGGATGTTATCGTCACTCTTATAACTTATTCGCGGCACCAGAGTTAGGAGAGCAATGATTTTTTTCGTCAACGGGACACAAACCGTAGACCGTCTGACACGTTAACTACTAAACCATCTGTATAATAACAACGATGACATTTCGTGTATCAAACTTATTTACTTTAATATTAAAACTCAGCTTACTTTCGTAAGAAAAAAATAGAAGTCCCATTATTTGAGTAACTTAGATATTTATAGAAAAAATAACTTGTTTTGAATTATTTGAAAAGAAAGAGGAATGTATAGCTTTCGTTTTAACTTCTTCTAAAATATGGCTTTCAAAAAATACCCGATTCTGCTGAAACGTTTTCTGTTTGTTTTTGAATTTCGCGCAAAACTACACGAGGGCTACCTGCGCTAGTCGTCCCTAATTTAGCAGTGTAAGAGAAGGCAGCTAGTCATCACTATCCACCGCCAACTCTTGGGCTACTCTTTTACCAACGGATAGTGGGATTGACTCTCATATTATAACGCCCCACCACTGAAAAGGCGAGCATGTTTGGTGAGACGGGGGTTCGAACCCGCGACCCTCAGATTACGAATCGAACGCCTTAACCCACCTGGTCATACCGGACCTTCTGCAGAAACAAAATTCTAACTTGAAAAATAAAGAAACAACGCGTTTTTGTTTTTCCTTTTAGAAATTACATATCAATTTATCGTTGTGTTTTATATAACTTGTGTTTGGTATATATTCTGTTCTGAAGACAAATTAAGATAAATTAAAAAATGACGCCATTAAACCCAGTGAACGTTGATTCCTGTTTTCCACTTACATCCATTTATGGTGTAGTTAAAACATATGTTAACGTTAAAAATAATCCATTTGTTTGTATTTGTAGCCATTGATGCACTTTCAAAAACTACTTTGTTTCGTTTATCGATGACAATATATGAATTGAGCTGAGCTGGAATCAGTAGAAACGTCGTAAGTATTGAAACACACTGAGTTAAATATATTCTAAATAATTTTATTTTCAGTAGTATAACATAGTAACTTGAGAATATAGGAATGACATCATTGAGGAAAAAAAAAGGACATTAGGCGGTCTACAAAAATCTTTGAACTTAAAAGTTACTGATTCATTTGACGTGACATGGAAATGTGGAATATGTTTGGGAACCTTGACGTGCCAGGCACTGAACTGATGAAATTTACATGAAGCCCTAGCTAGGCCCAGCTCCACCACCTTGGTTTGTTTCCCAAGCACCCTGCTGTACATTTTATGACCACTCCCCAAGGATATCTTTTTGTATTTTTATAGCTTACTGATATTGAAGCGGACGTGCTCTGAAAGACCGTAGGAATAAAGAATAGTAACCAGGGAGGAACTTTACTGTTAACCACAACACTCTGAGTAAGTCTTATGACATGTTCTAAAACTATGCTAAAATGAATAAAACGGAAAACTTTCCTGACATAAGAAAACGTAATCTCAACATTTCGAAACAAAGGGGGCATATAATTATCTACATTTCTCTTAATTCACATAACAAAAATTCGGGCTTAGTTACCAAATTGAGTCTAGCTTTTACTACACATTAACTTGCAGGATTTCTTCAATCAAAAAACAAAACAACTGAAATATTATCGCTTGAGTTTTAAGAGTGTTTTTAAAGTGTTAATACTATCAGAACTAACAAAACTTACCTTCGTTACTGAATCCGTTTTGTTGTTTTTCTTAAACGGTTATATTGGGGTGTGAATAATCTGAAGAAGAAACATCCAAATGCGTAGAATTAGGACCCCCTTCTGTTGCTGATAGAGTTATTTTAAGTAAAGAGAGATTAGTATCTAACATCACAGTAATATCGAACAATTACAAATGACTTAAAGTTTAACTGCACCAAAAATGAATAAATAAAAATGTCCAAATTGTCAAGTTAGTCCACATCTATACAAAATCTCTAACATGTGTCACACTTATAATTATGTGTTTTATATTTAAAGCCATGAAGAAAATTACGTTATTGTTTTCTGCTGAAAATTACGTATAATGATTTTAAAGTGAACGATATCCCTTACTTGTATAGGTTTACTCTATAAAATAAAGACGTTGCAGGAGACACTTTTCAAATGTCGTGCATTACAAAAGATCTTCCTGTCAAACATTAGTTACAGGAAGTTGTTCTAGAAAAGTCAGTCACTGAGGAAAGCTTTTTTACCAACAGAAGTGCGTAGCACAAACTTCCGCGTTTTTTTCGTGTTTTTGTTTGTTTGAGATAAGTTTCAAAAGACGATTAGAAAACAATCTTAAGAAATTGATACTACGGTGTGTTCAAATGCCTGGTACTTTCTTTTTCTTTATAAAATGAACACTTACGATTCATAAGTAAACAATGTAGAGTGGGGCTGGGTGAGAAATGAGACTCGTTATTCTTGATGTATGATGTGATAGTTGGGTAAAATTCCCTTTTACACTGCTTATCACATTCCACCTTTTCCTGAAAGTTTCCCTGACCACAAAGGTTTAGCGCGTCAAATCTATCACATAAATTATGCCATTTTTTGCTTTTCAGTTTCCATAGTTAGGCACGTAAATCAGTTTGTAGACGTTTGCGTAGGTTTAGAGCTCTCCTTGTTTCATATGGAAATCGGTGATTGTTTTATTTTCAGAAAAAAATGAGTGTGTGTAAAAGGTTTAGAATAAATGACCTCTCTTATGATTCATCTTCTACGTTTTAGTTTTGGAAAATCTGTGGTAAAATCTGACGAAATAGGAAGAGGGACAGATTATTAGGAAGACACGAAAAAAACTAAACACCTTTTGTAAGCAATGAAATCAAGAAAAAGGCCTTTGGAATCTAAAAAGTCTATTTCTGTTCACACCAACATAAAGAACTCCAAGCAAAACAGATGGGAATTTCCCATAATACCATCCTTTTTCTTGAATGATGGGTTTCTTAGAATTTGAAACATAGTGAGATACAAAGACTGTTCTTGAATTGGTGTTGATGAGTTAAACTTAAAGAAAACTTTCAACCTAAACTTATAATAAACTTTCTACTTTCTGAGACGTGTTTAGAGTACCAATAAGTAAAACATTAGCGTTATTGGTGACTCATTGAAAAATAATATCAGGTATTATAAAGTGTTCGGTTTTGCATATACAATCAAAATATTTATAGGTCGCAAGTTTTCGGAAGTTCGTGGCTGTTGAATAGCTAGAGCAATTGGTCACAATAAATATTCAAGTTAGCTATATAATTGTCACTGGCCTCTTAGTCTTTTCACTTTATAGCTATTTGTGAAAGTGTCCATTTGAATAAATCCTATCATGGTTTTGAATACAGATTATATTTTGTGCAGTCATTAGAGCTGGTTCCTTTTACAAATAATTATTTTTTGACTAGGGATTAGAACCATAGCATGCATATACTGTAATAATTCAGTATTTGTTTGATGAAATGAAAAGCTATTATTATGGTATTGGCAGTTTTGGTCACATGGTAACTCGAAGTGCAACGTTTGCCGTTTCCTTGCATCTCTCTAATTACCTTTATTTCTCTCACTAGTTTTATCATTACCCAGCTTGATTTATTTTAAATAAATTAGCAAATCTATTAGAAAACCAAACTTTATATAAAATCCACATCATTGTATCTTCTCTGCTGACTTCTCAGATTTTTTTTACCCTACATTTTATTTTTAAACTCTCTTCCTTTCAGCCCATTTTGGGTTATGTAGACAGGATAATATTTTGTGACCTCATTAGTATTAGGCTGCGATAAGGTAAAGTTAGAAAAAGATAAATACATCACTTTAGAATAATTACTTTTAGCAGTAAGTGTTTAACGTTTACTGAAGTTGAAAAATCCTTTAATTTTCAACTAGTTAAAAGATATTTTTCTTGGATACTCAGGAAAAGCTACAATGAGTTATTTGCTCTAATGGTCCCTAATTTTAGTCTTGCAGATTAGAGAAAAGCCAGCTCATTAACAGAAACCCAAACCCAACTCCTGAGCTTCTCTCACTGTATAGTGGGATTTAGCACGCAATTTTATACTGCGCCACAGCCCTAATATGCGGAGTACGATTTGGTGGAAACAGGATGCGAACTTGGATCATCGTATAATTAGAAAAGTGTCATTGCATTATATTCTATAAAAAGATCAATGTAAATAAGAGATGAAAAATAGAGAATCACTTTAGTACTAAACTTTATTACAATAATACCTAACTCTTAGTTTTCAGTCGAATAAATACTTGAACAACTCAAAATAAAATCGACCTGCAACTCTACTTCAGAATTATAAATTGGCTCCTTTACGACCGTTTACTGCAAAGAGGACTCTTGAATGATGGCCAAGTGGTTAAGGCACTCGGTTCGTAATCTGAGAGTCACGGGCTTGAATTCTCCTTGCACCAAACATGCTCGTCCTTTCAGCCGTGGTGGCGTTATAACGTGACGGTCAATCCCACTATTTGTTGGTAAAAGAGTAGACCAAGAGTTGGTGGTGGGTGGTGATGACTATATGCCTCCTCTCTAGCCTTACACTGCTAAATTAGGGACAACTACCGCAGATAGCCCTCGTTTAGCTTTGCGCGAAATTCAAAAACAAACAAACATACTCTCGAAGATTCCAAACAAACAAAAACAGTAACAAGAAATTTAACCACTTAAGTTAGTATCATAACACTCCTTTCAGAATTTGACCAAACAAATCAAATTACGGATAGAAATCCTATAGGCCTGTTTCATAAACACGTATGACCTGGTAGTTATAGTTAGGGCACTCGATTCGCAATCTGCTAGTCGTGTGTTCGAATACCCATCCCACTAAACATACTCGCCTTTTCGGACCTTAGAAGCGTTATTATTTGATGGCCATTCCCACTTTTCGTTGGTAAGAAGTATCTCAAAAGTTGGTAATGGATGGTGATAACTAGTTGTCTCTCTCTCTCTAATCTTTCGCTGCTAAATTGGAGATGGCTGTCGCAGATGGCCCTCGTGTAGTTTTTTGTAAAATCTAAAACAAAACAAACCTAAATACATACCTATTACGAGTGCTAATCCTCTGGACAGTGCAACAATACAAACTAAGTAAGACACAGTAAATGCTGTAAGTGGCTATTAAAATGTCTATTTATACAAAGATAAACGTAAACTTTTGAACTTCCAACGGTCAAATTCATGTAAAAAGGGTGAGGTAACACAGTACGTGTGATGACACAAAATCTCGGACAGTCTGTGATAATGATTAATTTTCGTAATGTAACCTGTAAGATTGGTTGAACGCTACATACTTTACATACTGACAACTACCGCAGATCTTATGTTATTTAGGACCTTAGTTTAGCAATACTTTATTCTGGACCTATTTGAGGATCTTTACAGTGATAAATATCATTTTACTTAACTGTTACAATTAGTTCAAATTATATGTGTATGGATGACTTTGTATGTTTTGTTTCACTGATGGCAGTAGTTCGCAAGTTCATTCCCGTAAATAATTTTACTTTTTGTCGTTCTATGACCACAGTTCAACATTATATTTTAGTGGGTACATTATAAATCTCCTAGTATTTCTAAAGACATCAGATAGCCTAGTTGCTTTATGTCATATAACACCAAATCAACCAACCAACCAACCAATCGAGATATCAGTTCAGTATTAAATATTTGTCCTCTGTTTTCCACATAGCAAAGTCTCTGTAAACACCTTACTTCAATATTACATTTTTATCTTCAACTTTCTGTATCAGAGTATCAGTAAATACATTGTTGATTGAATATGACATTCTTACCGTCAACCTTTCCTTGCCAAACTTAACATCTTAGGTCGGCATTACATTACAACTTGCTTTAACAGTCTCAGTAAACAATTCAGTCCCAATATGACATTATTCTATAAATCTTGTATATTTATTGTATAGCATACGAATGATTCATTTGCATTTATTATCATTCCACTAAACACACAAATGATGGAAGTATAAATGTGTACATAAATCTTAAGTTAAAGATTCCGAAGAGGTTTGAAAGAGCAAGCAAGTACAAACCAATAATTTTATCAACTGACCTCCCTGAGTAATTGAGAGTTAAATATTCTGCCACGAACGAATATCGTCACGGTTTACCACAAGGAATTTGGCAATAACCTAGGGTTTGGAATTTATAGGATAATTACAGACCAAACCACATATCATAAACCCTTTATTCTTCCTATCTTTCCCACAGCAGCTTCGTCCCAAGCTTCAATTCGTTGTAGGATTGGTAATTAAAACAAAACCCGTCAGCGACACAGAATAATTAGAGTTATTGATTCTGCCAAAAGCGTTTCGGATGAATACTAAATGGGCTAGGAAGAAATAGTAACAACGTTTTGAAAATAAGCCATTAGTCATGGATAACATAGATGATTCTGTGTTTGTAAGAATTAGTATTAGCCAGCGTAACCTGTGTTTCTTTAAGCTGCATCACCATAAGAGTGTTCTATAAATTCCTGGACTGTTACATCTTATTTCTATTTTAGAGCTATCATGATCTTTCCATTAAAACTTCCAAAACATATTATTGATCTTTTAGAGACACTTAGAGCTGCATTGCCATGCAAACATCTGAAAGGCTGGTACACCCAATTTAGGTGGACGTGTTGATCGTGTGCTAGACGATAAAATGTTACGTCCACCCACCAGTAAAAAGGCAGGTGTCTAGTGATGAGGAATAATAACATATTATTAGGAAAACTGTCAAGGTGGAATTGTTTCTTATAACACTTGCCTTCAATGAAATCTTGGCTGAAACAATAATATATGTTGTACACTTGTGTTCGTAGTTTTCTTTCTATAGAACACAGGCTTGGGCTCTAGTGCCTTGACTTCCAGTAACAGTGAAGCATTTTCTACCTGAAGAAGAGATATGATCCGATTTTATGTTTCTACCTCGGCAGGGTTAGTTTAGTATGCAAGACCATTTCTCGGCCATGAATTTTTATTAATAGCTGAAACAAGAACAACATTCATTACTCGGGAAGCAAATATTGTGTTCAATGTTTACAAGGCTGAAGCCATCATTTTCACTTAGACGAAGAGCATAATATAGCTTATGAAGAACCAATTCATGCACTTGGGTTTTAGTGTATGACAGTTATTATAAATGGATTATCTTATAATTACTTGTTTTGTGCTGATTCATGAGAATAATTCTAACCAAAGACTATAACATTACTTTTATAACGATTTCCTTGAAAGCTATAGTTTCAAAATATTAGTCAGATTGTATATGAATTGCAACGAAAATGTTTATGATAAGTATAATGATCATTTGTTTCTTTGGAAAACTCCTGCAGGGCCTTACAAAATGGTGATCGGCTCTAGCTCTCCCTAATTTTGGAATGTTAAACTAACTACAGAAAAGCAATTATTTAACAACATCCGCCCACAACTATAAGGCTATTTTCATCAAATAGTAGATTTGGGCATCATTACTATAGTGTATCCATCGCTCCAAAGTGCAAAGTGCGATTTTATGTTAATGGAACACGAACCACAAATTCTCGGATTCGTAGTCTGGCATGTTAACAACTAAGTCACGTACATCTCTAACGTATTTAATAATTGTTTCGACGGTAAAGCTGTATGATTTCGAAAAATCAACTAATCTAGAGATTTTATTTAACTAAAAATAACCAGCTAAAAACTTGCATAAAATTTGGACTTTTCGAGAACCTATCAGCTTTTATTATTGTGTGTGCCCCAAATTAGATCATACAATAATTACCACAGGTAACGTTCAGAACAGAAACGTTACAAAATGTTAATAAAGGAACAACAAACAGGATAGAAAATGATTTCCTTATCGTGGTTTAGACTGTTATTTTAACAATAACCCATGTTTAAATACGCAAATTATATGCCGTGGTCTTTCTTATAAACATGTTCTACCAGAGTTATGTGATCTAATCTGAGCTAATATCGTTGTTCTTTAAATTTTATCTTTTCGACTAGTGTTTTTAGTTGTGCAGTACTGCAGTGGTTTATGTCTAATGTTGGGAGCTGGTAAGTTCTCCAAACGTTTTATCTTTTTTCCAAAATAAACTAGTTTGTGTTGTCTTTTAGTAATTGTATATTCCAAATTAACTAATCTTGGATTCTACTTTAATATGGAGCCCTATTTCCAGTTTTAACATTTGTCACAGAATCAGTCGCCAAATCACGTGACAAACGTTTTCTACAAGGTTCTTCATAGCTTGTATTTTTAGTAATCTTATTAGGAAACTCAGAATGTTTGTATGTGTTCGTTTGATTGGATTACGGTGTATTTTATTGTATTATGAATCAAAATTCGATTCCCACAAGTCCATTATCTCCTAACATCTGTGCTGTTTATACTCATATTTCGTAACAGGAAGTTTTAAACTTATGGCATGTTTATACCGTTATAAAAATGTATATTTGAACTTATAATGCCCAGTTCCACGCGCTATACGGTTTGTCATTCCTGTGGTTTGTGCTATCCTAGGCAGTTTCGATCTTCAGAGTGGACAAGTTAGTTGATCACCATTTAAGCTGTTTTTTTGGGGTCACTGACCAGATGATTATATCGGAACATAGATATATC
Source organism: Tachypleus tridentatus (assembly GCF_004210375.1). Taxonomy (NCBI): domain Eukaryota; kingdom Metazoa; phylum Arthropoda; class Merostomata; order Xiphosura; family Limulidae; genus Tachypleus; species Tachypleus tridentatus. The sequence goes on along the minus strand of NC_134837.1, from coordinate 101,217,367 downwards.
ACAAAGTGTATTTTTTCATGAAAATGATACCTAGGATAGACAACCTTTTCGTTCGAGGGTTACTTGTTTCAAAGCATTTTGTTTTTGCCTTTAAACCAGAAAAACCTATTCAGAGCAATTTCTAGTTTTTGTCCTTGTCCACGTAGAATAAGCTGACTGAGTGAGACCGAAGTTTAGGCAGTGCTGAAATTGGAAATATTTCCTGGTGCCGTTAAAAAAATAAGGAACAATGACCTAACATTCAGGAAGTCTTACAAGCCAAAATTCACAAGCTATCAACCTTATCCATTGAAACCAACAGCCGTTTTCATACAACTGAAAGAATTAGAATCACAGCAATTCCATACGATCACGTGCTTACCAAACCTTCCGATGTAATTCCAATGGATATTAGTGTCGTTGGTATGTTTATATTTGAAACGAGAAGCCGACGTCCATGATCAGTGAAGGGTCTGTCGTTTGTTTATCAAGATATGTGATCTCAGACTGACCTTACCATTCTTGCAGAGGCTTGTTATAGTGGAAATTACGTTGTTAGGAAATTGTGCGTAATCATGTGTCCATCACGTCGAGCACAATCAGTGATGGAAGAAACAGTTCGAAGTTATATCACAGGATCTATAGTTCTCATAATATGAGGTTATACTCAACAGGAACAAAATTGCTCCAAAATTTTGACCTACAGTTTTCTTCTTACAAATTAATACTACGACAACTGTGTGTAATAAAACGACAAAACAAACAAATAAACAACAACAGTTTAATGAGACAACCAGACATACAAAATAACATAAGGAACTTATTCATTTTGAATGCGTTTTATCTGGATGAAAGGTTTTATACATACTTGGAACAAAAGCCAAACTCTCATTGAACTCAGTCGCTGTATTTTGGTAAGCTGTTTTTATGAATCTCTCCCACAATGTTTTGTATTGTGTAACGTTTTCGTTTTAATTCTAACAACTATATAAGAACTTTATAGATTATTTGACGTTGTTTTGTTTTCAGTATAATTTATAATATGGTTTTTATGCTAGCCTCTCACATTATTTAAAATTTTAAGTAGACATTTTAGAAACTTATTGAGATTCTTGATAATATTTAATTCCAAAATAAGGATTAACATTTAGAAATGAAAATTAATAAATATATAATTTATTTATTAGACTATATGTGTTGTGCTAAAACTAAAATTTCATAATTAATGACACCTTCTCCTATAGCCTGGTATGGTCTGGTGGTTAGGGCGCTCGACTCTCAAGGATTACGGGTCCGAATTTATTTCATAGTAAATAGGCTCGCTCCTTAAACCATAGAGACGCTATAATGTAACAGTCACTTCTACTAGTAAAAGAGTAGCTTAACAATTAATAGTGGATGGTATTTACTAACTACCTTCTCTGTAGTCTATCGTTGCTATGTCACGGACGGCTAAAGTAGTTAGTCCTCGTCTAGTTTCGCGCGCGTTTCAAAACAAACTTTTTATCTGGCAAAACTAACCGTCATCTATTTTCGTTAATCATAGAAACAGATGTTTATCAGACAATAAGTGTGAATATTACATATGTAACAAAGATTTCCAATGGACACAACTTGCACACGTTTTACATAATTTGAATTATAGACGATATTTCAATCACATTTCATGTACATTAACTATAGTAGTAATAAGGAACATGTCTCTGGCAACTCTTCCAAGAATATTTCTAAACTAAACTATTTCTCGATATTGTTTCTTTGTTTCTTTTTCAATTTTGTGTAAATTAACACGAGGGCTATCTGCGCTAGCCGTCCCTAATTTAGCAATGTAAGATTAGAGGGAAGGCAGCTGGCCATCACCACCTACCGCCAACTCTTGGGCTACTATTTTACCAACGAGTAGTGAGATGGACCATCACATTATAACGTTCCCATGGCTGAAAGGGCGAGCATGTTTGGTACGACGGGGATTCGAATCCGTGACTCTCGAATTATGAGTTGAATACTTTAACCACCTGCCCATGCCGAGCCTTTCTCGATATTAAGAACCAAAGAACATCTAAAACAGCCTACTGGTGTTAGGTTAACAGGGTATACTGTTTATAGCGCCATTTTGGAAGCTACAGATAACACTATTAAAGATAAAAAGGCTTCATTGTTTACAGTAAATTACAATGTTAAACAATTTTTAATCAAGCATTTGGTACGTTTTAACTAAAGATGTAACTATGTATAATCATGAAGCATAAGTTATTTTCGTCATACTGAACGAGTGAACGAGATTGGTTCCTTTTGTGATATACTGGGCGTGGTATGAATATTTGTGTGCCCGGACTATGAATTCGAGAATTAATAATTATGTCGCAAATACACCCTCCGTACCGTGGGTGCGATATAATAGTTGCGGTTAAATCAAACCATTCGATCAAACAAGAATGGCTCACGAGCTGACTGTGGGTACTGTTAACTAGTTATCGTCCATTTAGCATATCTGTTCCAAATTAGGAACGGTTGTGTGCAGATAGCAGCTTAAGATAGTTGTTATTTTTTTTTTGCAAGATTGTGATAAAAATGAGCGAATGTTTGTATGTGGTTTTCTTATTTAAGAATGACCACAAAAGTCAGAAGTTTAGAGGTTATAATGTTGCTTTCTATTTTGGTGACTACATCCTACTGCATTTCTACATTTCTATATATATATATATATATATATTTTACAAATTTAAATCTTCGTTAAAGAGTATTTGTATAAGAAAGATAACTTATTTCATCATATCGAGGTATTTCTGAAAATTTTAATATAACAACATAAACTTACATAATGTAAAGCTAAAAACAGTAACAGTTTTAGTTTTACTTACTAAAGTTGTGATTCTACACTTTATTAAACAATGATTTGTGTAATTCAAAGAAAAGAAATAAGAGAATAAAGGAAACAAATGAAAGTACAAAATGTTCTAGTCTTGGTACCTATTCTGAAATTAGGTGTTTTTAAGAACATTGGACTGCTTGTTTACTAAGTACAAATAAAGCAAAGGCGTCACTTGAAAGCAAAATAAAATAAGTTACAAACACGGTGTGCTACAGAAGGTGTATCAGTAATGTCTTAACTATATCCTGAAAGGCTATTACAAGAACAAACATTTATATCAATATAGATATACGTGGTCAGTGAGAGTACCATTTATTATTGATTTTTCCAATCTGTAAGCAAGTATAATTAATCTCGACCAAAGGTGCTTAAAACGTTTGAAGTTATGTGATACTGAGGTGGTATCAGGCGGCCCGGCATGGACAGATGGTGAAGGCACTCGACTAATAATCTGAGGGTCACGGGTTCGATTCCCCGTTAAATCCAACTTGCTCGCCCTTTAAGGCATGTGGGCGTTATAATGTGATGGTCAATCGCATTATTCGTTAGTAAAAGAGTAGCCCAACAGTTGGCGGTGGATAGTGATAACTAGCTGCCTTCCCTATAGTCTTACACTGTTAAATTAGGAACGGCAAGCGCAGATTGCCCTCGTGTAGCTCTGCGTAAAATTAAAAAAAATAAAAATAAATGGTGTCAGATAAGGCTTAAGAGTAAGAAAATTAATTAAACATCCGGCATTCTCATAAACTATCACAATATAACGATTTAAGTGTGAATTGAGAAACTTTTCGAACATTCTTCTATTTTAAGTGAGTAAATTGAGGTATCTTAAATAATTATATTTCTTTCTGGTAGATGCTTGACATGACCTGGAGTTTAGAGTGCTTGATCTGCGGATTGTGAGCAAGAATCCTTTCTTCACGTGTACGGCTTTAGATGGACGAAATTTTGGATATGCAGTATTTCCACGTGCAAGACTTTAGACAGGCGTTGTTTTTCCATTTAAGAATTTCAATAGATAATATGACTACGTCCAAGACTTTGAACAAACGGTATTTCTCCGTGAAGACTTTGAATGGATATTTTATTCTTATGAAAAAAAAAATATTGGATATACAGTATTTCCCTGTGCAAGATTTGGATGAACAGTATTCCTTCATGCAAAATTTTTGAAAGACAATATGTCTACATGCAAAGCTTTGGACAAACGGTATTTTTCCGTGAAGACTTTGAATAAATGTTATATCTCTGAGGAAGATTTTGAATAGACTGTATTTTTCCATTTAAGACATTGCAGCACTTCCCTGCTACTGTGGTCCTCCCTTGTATCACTTGTCCTCTTTTTATGTTTTCATTTGCAGAAAGACAAATAACGGTCTATGTTTTAGTACTTTTGTTTTGTTTCCTACTCCATATAACAAGTGTGACATGTTAAAAATATTTTGTACGCAAATCGTGATGATAGAAAGTTACTCAACACGAACATGGATCCCATCAGATGTGTGTTCACTGGAAACATTCAAGCATATGCAAAAAGTGATGCAAAATACACTGTACTAAGTTATTCACAACATAGGTTAAAAATCTATTTGGAACAAAATAACCAAATTTCTTACAAAACATTTTTTTAAAAGTTATAAGTATCTTAAAATACGAAAGGAAGCATGATCATTACGCAAAAAGACATAACGGTCTGTAATACCTTCACAGTTCATTTGGTCTAGTCCAGGTTTTTACATTATTGAGCATTAGTATTTGAGACCTTACAGTCTCAGACATTCCAGGCATGATCGAAATAAATTGTGATAGGTATTAACATAACATAAAATGTAACGATAACAGGAAACCTGTTGGTCTATATAGGCAGTCACATCCACTCAAAGAAGCTAAACTAAAAAAAAAAAAAAAATCAAGGCTAGACTTTATAATTGAAACATTCACCAGGTCCTCTCTTAAACTCTCTTAAATTTATCGCATCGCACACCTGAAAGGCAACTCATTCCAAAGGCCAAACATCCTTTCAGAAAAATGCGGTTATCTTACCTGAAGATGACTCCTACCCTGATAAAATTTATGTCTGAATTATTTATTTCAGTCCAACCTTTCTCACCATTACGTAACAATGTTGATAATGTATCAATTTTAACCATTAATAACCTTAAACATCTCAATCATATCAATTCTAATTCTTTTTTATCAATACCATGTTTCAGAAGTCTTAATCTGTCATCTGTATGACAACTTTTCCATTCTAGTGACCTTTCTCTCAACTATTTCCAATAATTAAATTTTTCTTCTAAGGTAAGAAGCCCAAGGTTTGACGCAATACACCAAATGTAACCTACATACAATTTGTATAAGTTTATACAATGAACATCTTTATACTTGTATTCATTAATTCTGTAGATACAAACATTAATGCTATTTACTCGACCAGCTGTAACAACACACTACTTGGGTAGTCTAAGAAACTGATCAACTAGAACACAGAGATCCTTTTATTCTATATACTTTTTAAAGATCATTTCCATCAAAACTGTTTGTATGATTCAAACTATAAGGCCTGGTATGGCCAGGTGGTTAAGGCGTGCGACTCGTAATCTGAGGGCCGCGGGTTCGAATCCTCGTCGTACCAAACATGCTCGCCATTTCAGCCGTGGGAGCGTTATAATGTGACGGTCAATCCCACTATTCATTGGTAAAAGAGTAGCCCAAGAGTTGGCGGTAGGTGGTGATGACTAGCTGCCTTCCCTCTAGTCTTATACTGCTAAATTAGGGACGGCTAGCGCAGATAGCCCCCGAGTAGCTTTGTGCGAAATTCAAAAACAAACAAACAAACTTTTACAGTGACATTTATTGAGGCATATTACGAGATAAGTTTTAAAAGTTTAGGCTTTAGTTGTGGCTCTTTCACACGTAAACTATTACACGATAACATACTACAATTTATTTCTGTTTTATAAGTAGTTTGAAACTTATATTTACTTGAACGCAGAAACTTGTAAATACTCAAATTCTCAATTGATTTCAAACTTTTTCATGTTTTGTCTATTGTTATGTAGGATGTTGCTATCCATAGAACATCACAACGTACAATAAGTTGAAAAGATGTTAATCTTGTCTTTATCTCAGCAAATGTAGTCTTTTACTGAAAAGTCATTGACGTGACAAGAACGAATAACTAAAGTTAGCTTATTTACTTTCTTGTCAGTGTTTGAGAGTATTAGCTGAAGTAGTTTTGAAAGTTCACATAAGTATTATTCCGTGTACTATCACTTTGGGATCCACAATGGAATAGGCTGTTTTCTATCTGTTGTAAAAATAACTATTGGAGAAGGTATAGAACTGTTCCTTGTTTATCCTAACGACAGACTGAAAACGAAGAAGGGGCGTGTTGTCTTTAGGTTGTGTGGAACGTTTACTATCTTTAGTGAACTATAATTTCCAAACCATAGGTATTCCAAGTTATTAATCAATGTGTATTATATCTCCCTTGCTGATAAATGTTGAAAGAAAAAGTATTTGATAACACAATAGTTTAATGTTTGTGCGTTAATTCTTTTGATATTTTACAAATAACAGTAGTTATAATCATATTTATAATTGAACCCGAATTTTCGTTCGTTTTGATAAAAAATACCACATTAAAGAGGAAAATGAAAATATTAATCCGTTAGAAAAATACATTTTTAAATGGTTTATTTGTTATTTAAAACAATAATTGTTATTGTTAGGTTCTCCATTTCAGTGGTTTTGAAAACAGCTGTGCTTCTGATAACGTATCGATTTTTCCAAGAAAAAAATAAAAGAAAAAGTGACCCTTTAACTAAGTAAAATGATGTTACTTAGTGACGTAGACCTTTGTACGACAGCTGTTTAGTTGTAATAGAAAGTTACTTCTTCCACATGTCATTATACACAAAACCAAAAACAGTTAGACGTACATATGCAATATCGACATATGCATATGGGATCAAATTTGTTGCCAATAAGAAGTACTAATGATCAATAGTGTAGTGAAAATCCATAGCTTGAGATTATCTAGTTTTAAATAAGATTGTTCCTTTTTCAAGACGCGATATCCTGATTTATCATCACATTTAAAAATTTAATTTTACCTTATTAATTATTACGGCTAGTCTTTTGTGGCTAATTCTATTCCGGCTTCAAACGGATATAATCAAAACTTAGATGAAATTCTCTTTTAAATATGAAAATATATACACGACGTTGCTGTATCTAAGAAGACATTAGGTTAGTTTAGCCAAGAATATAATCCAGTATAATATAATTAAAGATCGTTTTTCATAGCTGACACTACAGCATGATTTAATAAAGCTTAACAGAAATCACACTTCCCACGTTTGACCAAATGGGAAGTTACCTAAACCAAACCTTCCTTCCAAAATAAACATTTTCACAGAGATTCGAACATTTATTTAACTTAGTTGATTTGTCAAAAACATTAAATGTTTATGTTAAAAGTGACCAACTACGTCAAAACGTTAAATAAATTATAAATATTTAAGTAGCTTTAGCATAATGGATAAAAGCATCTGATTTAGTAGTTTTCACCTGGCGTACTGAATCGAAGCTGTAACACGAGTTAACCAAGCGTTCATACATAGTAATTATTGAAATTGAAGCATAATTTTCCAGCAGACGATATAATTTCCCTTGTCATCGATGTGATAATTGATTGGTTGGATCTGTATTTAGGGAAAAAAACAACAACTGAGAACTAATAACTTCTCCAGTATGGTCGCTGGACTCTCGAACAATTCGGAATACTTTACGTTCTTCACCGACTCGAAGTGTTCTTTTCTATTAAAGAAGGAACTTCGTCATTTCATCCCATGCAAGTAATGACAGTAAGAAGACAAGTGATCTGTTTTCTGTCCATCAATGTCACGCTCGTACAAAAAACGCAATTTACTGAATTCGTAATGTTTTTAGAAAAGACAAATTGTCGTCTATAGAGTTGATGAATGGGTGATAGATACCCTATCCACGACAGCTTGGCTATGTCCGTCATTTTGATTGATAATCTAATCCGGAATTTTATACTTATATCTTACTTGCTAACAGAAGGTTGTCCAGTTATGAGAAAGTTCGTATACCTACATTTGGAGATCGTATTAAACGAAAAAAAATTTACCAAAGTTAATTAGTCCTAAAAAGTAGAAATGCTTTTAGGTCAAATAATGATAATGCAGTGTCTTTTTTAGACTACCAAAAACAAAGTAAAAAGTGTGGGATTGGAATTTCAAAGCAAAAAAAGATTAAAATCGTCTAGTTTACTTTTTTCCCAACAAATCAACTTTGACGGATTCAAACAATGGATAATTAACGTATTCAATTCCATGAAAATAAAAAAGTTAAAACTATGAAAACAAGAGGAAATTCTTGATTGTGGTTTTTACATATATTATTTGAAAATTGCAATACTTGAAAAAAATGGTTCTATAAAATTGTTTCTGGTTTTATGGATCCCAGTTTATACTTTAACTTCCAGAAGTGCCACCAGCGGACACCAGAAATGTTCAAATCTGGAAAAAGATGATTTCTGAATATCTTGAATGCCTTCTAAAACCAAATTGAACAAATTGCGTTTGATGATAGTTTAGTACCCATTTACAAACTATATTATACATTTTCAACTTTGAATATACAGCAATATCAAGGAACTTCACAAAGTCAAAGAATCAAACTACGTTATAGCTTTGTAATTTATTCACAAAACAATAACGAACTTCGATATAGTTGGATAGGTACGAAAACTAGAAAATAATATAGTTATCATCTTTCATTCTGCTATCGTACCCCAAAGGTACTTGTTTTATAACACGTGAAAATTATTCAAAATGCCTTTTTCACATCTTACTAAATGCATTGTTTTTATATTATAGCAGCTTTGAAATGATAGGTTATATTTGGCATTTGGCCGCCTCTTTAACCAGCATATTGCTTTCCTGATATGAAAATTCCAAATATCTTCAATGGAGTCCCAGAATGTCTCGTCATTAGCAAGTCACATGGTGGGTCACCTAATTCTTGTATTACATAAGAATTAACTCAGGATGACATCAACTTTATTCAGGAAGCTTCTCTCTCAATCTGCGGGTTGCAACTCCGAATACAGGTACTTAAAATGCTGGCTGTTTCACCCGTAGTAGTGTTGTAAAGTGATTGTCAGAATCACTTATCGTTGGCAGAAACGTGGTTTAAACGTTAGCGGTATGGTGCTGTTCACTATTACTTTCTAAATTAGGGATGGCTAGTGCAGGTAGTCTTTGAGTAGCTTTGTGAGAAATTTAACAGAAAAATAACAATAGCTATTGTGACGGATAGACTATTTATTATATATCTATTTTAATATCGACAATTATTTAACTTCTATATATAAATTACAGTTTAACTCATTGTTAGGATATTTGAAATTGTAATACGTAACACTGTGCTTTATCATTGCTAGAAAAGAAAACAAAATGTTTTGAGTAGTGTGCACACACTACTCACACACGCATATATATCTTTATATATTATGGGACTAAATTAAATTATGAATGAACAAGCTATTACTACATAACTTGTCTCTGAAATGCACATATGTAATAAATTATATTAATATAATAGCAATTTAACAATATAATGATTTCCAATTTTGTATTTTTCAAGCAGCTGAAGTATAATTCACAAACGATTAATGATAGTAACACGTTCTGTCTTCTGAATACGAAATTTACAAGACAAAAAATCTGTTTGACAAATAATAACTCTTCTTTTTTAACTCGAGACATAGTAGATCATAGAATGGCTCCGTTTTTTTTTCAAGTAAACACTTTTAGTTCATATCTCCAGCTCTTGACCGATATGAGATTCAATTTCAGCTGTGTACATTGAGAATTCCCTCTTGTTTGGGAATGCTTTCGGTTAACATCATAATTCAAAGTTTTCACAATAAACTTATCAAGGAACGTTTACGTCTATCTTAACAAAGAATATGTCTATTCTAAGCGACCAGACGCAGCTTCATTATTGCTACAAACTTTGGGAAGATTTCTCATTCCTTCATAAAGATATTTTATTGTTAGTACAGTGCATTCGATGGATGAGATTCTCATAACATTTATCTTGGAATTTTGTCTCAGATGTCTTTTATGGGATTGAGTTTGACGGAAATTTTATTCAGTTTGTTCTCGGAATATTTACTTTGTAGACATCGATGATAATGTACGTAGGGGACGAGAATTATCGTCTCTCAAAATGGTTTCTAGATTCTCGTCCCTAAAACGACTTTTAGAACATTATTTCGTCATAGCAGATCTCTTTCCACAACTTCTGTCTTGTTATTTTTGTTTTTGAACTTCGTACAAAGCTACATAAGGGCTATTGTGTTCAAGTACAAAACAACTGGTGTAAAGCTCTCCAAGTTTCTATGATGGCAATTGTCATGTGAGAGCTACAACTTATTTACTTGTGATACATAGAACATGTTTCCCGATTCCTTTATCAAGTATTTCCTTGTTAATCCATTATAAGTATGATATCTACCTTAAAAGTAGATCACAAATGTCGTTTGTAGGTTTGAATGTGAAAAAATGCCGATATAAATTGTTGATATCCAATTTATTTCGTCTAGTAGAGTTTAATTTCACTCAAGTATGTTAATAGTGATCAACCTAATATCTTTACTGAGTTTGTCTTTAGATGATTTTCACTTGGTTAACTGTTAGGTGACATGTACACGTTAAAAAAAAGAAGAAATAAAACGCAAGATTGTTAGTTTGTTTGTTTCGAATTTCATGCAAAGCTACACGAGGGCTATCTGCGCTAGCCATCCCTAATTTAGCAGTGTAAAACTAGAGAGAAGACAGCTAGTCATCACCATCCACAGCCAATTCTTGGGTTGCTGTTTTACAAACAAATAGTGGGATTGACCGCAACATTGTAACGTCTCCACGGGTGAAAGGGCGAGCGTGTTTGGTGTGACGGGAATTCGAACACGTGACACTCGGAGTACGAGCCGAGCGCCTTAACCATCTGGCCAAAAGCAAAATTTTCTGTTTTCGTTTATACAAAATCCAGTCGTACGTCATCATTTAGATTCCAGTGATGGTTCACTCTATACTGTGGTTTAATCTATTAATGTTTAATACCGACGATTTCTGCCACCTGAAATAAGAGTTTTATCGTAACTTTATTCTATTTTGTAAAGAAGTTTAGATTTTAGCACAAAGATCACTAAAATTTCGCCATCTTTTTTTTTTTAAGAAGGACTATTTGGTTGCGTGAATTGTGTCATATTTTCATAGTATTATTTAGGAGATACGTTTCTCGTGAGAAAGTATATTAGGCGTAAAGAAAGTCATCTACGTCATGGAACTTGAACATAACATACACAGAAGTTCAGTGAAGACGCTGCTGACAGGCACGAGGGGCTGAATATAAAGCGATAATAAAGATTTGTGGCACATAACGTGTTCAGTTGCAAAATAAACTTTGTTGTTTGGGAAAACAAATGACAAGAAAAACATTTATTACGAGGCTATGATTGGGTGAAACAGATCAACAGCTGACACAGATATATGCGATATTATCTGATATACACATACCATATAAATGTAGAGCACATATATTAGTTATTCACTGGCCAGGTGAGTTAAGGCGTTCGACTCGCAATATGAGGGTTGCGGGTTCGAATCCCCGTCGCACCAAACATGTTCGCCCTTTCAGCCGTGGGGGCTTTATAATGTGACGGTCAATCCCACTATGCATTGGTAAAAGAGTAGCCCAAGAGTTGGCGGTGGGTGGTGATGACTAGCTGTCTTCTCTCTAGTCTTACACTGCTAAATTATGGACGGCTAGCGCAAATAGCCCTTGAAAAAAAATGAAAAATACATTTACTACTGTCGAGAAATAAAAACCTTACTTTAATTTTTAAATAAACAGAAATCCAGATGTACATCTTGTACCAGCTGTTTCAACCGCAGAAATCTTTATATCTTGGTTACATTTTAGTCTGGGTGTTTATACATAATTATTCCTATTAAGCACTATTAATCCTCATCTTAGTGTGTGTTTATGTCGTGCCTCTGTTCTTTCAAGCCAATCAATGAACCTATTGTTGCAGGTATTTATAGTCTAAAGAAAGATGAATGTCTAATAACTACATTACATTAATGTAATATAAAGATGTTTATTTTTACTACCACGTAAACTGCATTTAAATCTAAGGATATCTTTTATGATCAGGTTGAAAAAAATAGGTTTAGAGAGTCCTTCAACACTCATTATAGGCAAAATTTTCGTGAATACAGTTAATTTAAAAGGTCAGTTGATTTAGGATTTGTTTATTTGAAGTTGAGCATCAAGCCACACAACGAGCTATCTGTGCTCTGCCCAGTACGGATATCGAAACCCGGTTTTTAGCGTTGTAAGTCCTCAGACATACCGCTGTATACCCACTAGGAGGCGTTGATTTAGTACTTTGTTTTAAATGTCAGATATGTTGGTATGCGTTTAATGGATCTGCATCTACACCAATCACTTTACAATTTTATAAAATCTACACCAATCACTTTACAACATTTTAAAATTAATTACATTGGAACAGTAAATTTATTAATGATAATAAAATGATGAAGAGAACTAGCTTTCTTTAACGTAATCATTAAAAAGTAAATAATTCGTTGTTTGTTCTGTCCATGCGCAAAGCTGCACAATGGACTATCTGCGTTGCGCTCACCTCAGGGATAAAGCCCAGAATTCTAGCGTCATAAACCCTAAACCTTATCTCTGAACCACAGGACACCAAAGAAATTAATAGTAATGTTTACTTGTATTGGCCTTCGACTCAACATAAATCAGAAAATAGGAGTTAAACAAAATTCTTAACAGTTTGATTACAGTTAAGACTATTCACAATTTAGAAGATGGGTTGAATAAGTACATTAATTGGAAATGCAACGGTGAAAAGGAAAGTAAAATAGTGCGTAGTTACTAAATATATTTCTAAACAAAAGAAAATGCGTTCAGTTAACTTGATACGCTGTTTTATTCCATATGTGCATGTTTTATTAGCTGTAGTTAAAATAATATGGGAAGAGAGAGAAAGATGAGTAAACTTTCTGAAAAGAAAAAATATTAGAGAAAAGGTTGAATTCCTTTAAATAAAATAATTAAATAATTTGCAACTAAAAAAAAAAGATTGTTCATAATGTAGAATGTGTGGATTGCAATAGTGTTTACGTGGGGAAAACTGGACGGAATTTGGTTCCAAGAATAAATAAAGAGAAGGTTTCTGAAGCTATAAGAAACTATTGTATAGAGAGGATGCGTTTTTACACTAATTTATTTTAATATTTGTCAGTGTTATTATAAGTTCAACTGAATGTAGGAGCAACTTATTATAGAAATGTAAAAAAGAAACTTGTAGAGAAATTAGAACCATATCCAAGAGCACAAAAATAGTAATAGGTTAAAAAAAACTTACAAAAACGTGAGACTTAAATAATTTTTACATTATGGTTAGTAATTTCGAACTAAAAATAGTCGTTCTATTGATTATTTTGTGAACTAACTCACCAGATCTTGAGAATCACTAAATTCTAAATAACGCATGATGAGCCAGTGGAAGATATGTCGTGTTTTAATGTTCAAACGTGGAACGTTATAAAAAAGTTAGCCTATTAGTCTTAATTGGCTTAAAAGATTATGATCATAAACAAATTAAATTATGATATTTGATCATAATACTTTTTGTTATAATCATAGTTATAATTGAAGATAATTGGCGTTATGATCTGTACGTATCTATTTATTGCTGTAAAAAAATGTCGATCATTTACACTTAAATTATTCAAGGTAGTAAATAGCTTGACTGATCTTGGTATAGGTTTTGTTATACATAACATGAGCTAATATTTTCATTCTACAATAAATAAAATGTTGCTTTAACCTTTTCACTAGTTATGTTTTACAGGTTACAAATCACCGTAGTTTAAGAAAAGGCAGTAGACTACAGTTTCGTTTTTGTGCCAGGATTTAAGGGTCTCACAAGAGACGTAATTGAAACAGAAAACACCGACCACGTGATTAATGGAGAAGTGGACTTCATCAGGGTGGAAACAAACGGCCCTTGGTTTAGCATCGTGCTTTTAATTAAACCAACCTTCCAGATGCTGCCGTTCTTAAAAGGATTCTGGGATTTGTGACCAGGAAACTGATTGTGATGCATTGCCGTTTCGTACCTTTCTGCTTCAGAATGAAGACTATAAAAATTAAAGTGATTGCTCTCTTTGTTGTAAGCACATCACAGGCCAGCTTCCAAACGTTTTGGTGGTTAAAATAGTCTCATTAACCAGCAGGAGTTTGGAAACTTATAATGGAAAATGAAATTTCCGTATGGACAAAATACGGGGAACAAGCGTGAAGAGTACACGTTAATTAATCGGGAGGTAGAGCGTTGTAGCTATGGTTTATCAAGGAAAAGTAATGATTAACATCATACAGAAATAATTACGTGAAGGGTTTTATGCGTTCACGTATTGTATAGACGTTTCTTTGATGTAGACAGATCGTGCATTAGAGATTAAAAGTTACAGGTGAGATTATATACACAAAATAATTTCATATACATTTATTTATTGTTCTGACTCAAAGATGGGTTGAAAACTCATGACTTATTTTTTTTATTAAAAATTCGAACTGAGTGTTGATAGAAACATCTTTATGTTTTTTTACTGATGCAAAAGCGGTTAGAAAGTGCTTTTCGTTTGTGCTGGGTTGATAAGTTTACATGTTCAATGAACCATTAATTCATTTGCCTCCTGTTTTAAAGTAATATTTTGCTGGCTACCTCTTTTTTTGTCGTTGTTGAAAGTGGCTGAATTTTATCGAGCCATATTTATAAAAACAGTAAAACACGGTTAATCTATCATTCCCGTCTAAAGTAAACGGCTTATGACATTTAGGAATCGATTGAGTATGAGTAATTGGTCTAGGACATTGTGCGGGTGGGTGTGGTGTTAACCAAAAAACTAAACCCCTGGTGAAAAGAGCACCTGGTCTGTTTCAGTTTCATATTTATGCGCATGTCAAGTGCACGGCTTATGGCGGATACACAGTTGGCGATGTACAACTGCTCGTTATCACATTTATAAAAAGTTGCATTCGTGAAGTCTCCATTGATACCTCTGTTTTCTCACATTATCGCCCCCCGCTAATACAGCGGTAAGTCATAGGATTTACAACGCAAGATCAGGGGTTCGATTCCCCTCGGTGGGCTCAGCAGATAGCCTCATGTGGCTTTGCTATAAGAAAACACTTAAGTGTGTGCATACACTCACATTATCAATAGTTACCTGAGATCTGTTAAGCCAATATATTTGCCTAATTAATGACAAATTCGTCATTTTAGAACGAACTAACGTTTCTGTCACGATAAAAGTATTTTTTCTGTCTCTACTATAGGTCAACCAGTAAGAAATATATATAATCTATAAAATCATTTTTTTGCTTCTAATCGGATAGTGCGTTCATATTCTTTAAAGTTTTGTATACGCTGTAATCACTATGAAGAGATTAAACATTTAACTTTTCTAGGAATACGTAATATTGTACTTCTGAATTAGTTTTAAGCCTTAATAAACAATAACGATGCCCAATGCTTGGAACAAGTTTAAAAGAGGTAAACCGGTGTCCCCTAGTGGCACAGCAGTATGTCTGCATACTTACAACGCTAGAAATTGGGTTTCGATACTAGTGATGGACAGACCACAGATAGCCCAATGTAAAGCTTTGTGTTTAACCCTATAAACAAACAGACAACTAAGGAAAAACAAACACTGGTAACCAAGCATGCTGTTTACTCAAAACCTAAATTATCCAGTGTTTTTAGAATAAGATAGAAGTAACAGTGTCTACTAACGATAGGTTTATTTTGTTGGTTTTATTGCTATTAAGCACAAAGCCATACAGTGGACTATTTATATTTTCCTCACCACTGGTATCGAAACTCACTTTTAGCGTTATAAACTCTGAGACTTACCGTTCAGCCACCGGAAGGGGCGTGGCTTTACCGAAAGGAAGTATATATAACTCGTTCCATACCTACTTCCATACAAAAATACATCTAGATTTGTCTTTGTTCTCAACCTCCTCTCTCGTTCATCATAATTATCAATAAATTTTGATCGAAACAAGCTATCTACAAAGATAAGAACTATAGATTAATTCGATGAATAATGTAGCTAATTTGATATACCAGTCTAAGTAGGAGCAAATAATGCCAAGAAACAAAACAAAACAATCATAGTAATTAAAAGTCATTGATCCATCAGTTAAGTACCCTTTCTGTTATCAATGTCTTTAGCCAAAGAATCCACCACTACTGATATCAATCACAGTTTCATTATTAAGTATTCTAATGATTACAGTTTTTGTACCATGACTTTCAACAGCACAGCAGTTGCTATCTTTCAGGTAACAATACAATATTTACAAAATGAAAATAATGTTCGGAAATTATAAATCAATATGATGGAAATTCAACGGTCCCTAAATAAACACAAACCTCTACAGGATTGTGTCTTCTGTTAGTGATAAAAGAAGCAATTCGAACGTATAAAGTAACAACAACCACTTTTTGTTATATATCATACATGAATATGTGTTGATGCTAACCAGTCCCACATATTATTAGCATGTAAACCCAAGTGAAAGGTCTCGGACCAAAATCAGAATGCTGTATTCAGTTATCATTTAGCTAGTTCAAGAATAACCAATCTTATTGTTCACTTTACTGGCAAGAAAATATATTTGGATAAAGCGAGTTAGCATTCATAGAATTCATGCACGTTCCATAAAATAAATTCATGTATATGTATATAGTAAATTACTACTGATTGTATTTATGTGTACTCAAGAATACTACTGGTATCCAGTGGGAACTAGGATTGGAAAGGTCGGTAATCTTTCTTAATAATAAACAGTTTTAGTTACTGCACTTAAGTAAACTTAAGTTAAACGATTTTTTGTTGTACACGTTCGTTATTTTCACGATAGTGGAACACCTGAAAGTTAATCCTTGAAACATACGCTCTGCTGTTTAGCAGTTGGAGTTTTCGTTATTTTTCATTTATAAAAATTAAATCTTGGAACATGAGTTCTATATTTAGCAGCTGGAGTACTAGTTATTTTTATGGTACGGAACATTGGCTCTGCCTGCCTTTTAAGAAATAGAGTTCTCGATATGAAGACTGATTTGGAGGTTGACGACTCATCACTAACATTATAACTACATAAATGGTGTGCGAAAGGGATGCTATATTATTAACGGAAAGTTTGCTTAAACAATGGATTTTTAATTCATTAAACATGTACTATTTCATTTCGAATTACATTTTATTAATGAAACTAATTTGATGTTTGCTATTTTTAACCTGCATGACACAGTACATGACACAAAGACCAAAGAACCATGTCAGAAACCTCAAAGGGCAGAGGTAACTATCCCTAGTTCAAAACTTCTGACCCGTAAGTAGCACAACACACCTACACGGCTACTATTATGTGAATATATATCAGAATAACCAATACAATACATCTAGTATTTCACGAAGTTGTAGTTGTGTTTATTTGTTGCAAAGCTTGTGAAACCCCTAATTTTGAGTTATTGGCCACTGAGAAAGCAGCCAATTAGCAGAACATTACCACTCACCATCCCCACTAAGGGATTAACTATCGCTCTTATAAGGGCGGGGGAAGATTTTGTGGTACGGTATTGATTCGAGCCTGGTTCGCCAACTTGGAAGTTCAGAGACTTACCTTAAGGACAACATGCACCTTTTTCATGAAACTAACCAAATTGTTAAAAAAACGTTCCCAATAGTTTTGCTTTACATAAATATTCAGGTGTTCCTAAAATAACAGCAATTAGCAAACGTAATTAGAATTTCCACTTTACAGTGAGTTCGACAGTTTTTAGTACGATAATATCTTACAACTAATTTTTCCTAGAAGTAGACTTATTCTATTTTTATTGCCATGTTGAAACACTGATCACGTGTGTTTGAACATCTTGTATTTGATAACGAACAACGTTTCTGCTGGAAGGACACAATTATCATACCCCTTTGAAAGTCCAAAACAATTTTTCTTATTCATTCCCTTGTAAACTAACTGACTGTAATGTTACCATTTTCTGAATATCTATTGATAAAGCAAGAGTAAGGTCAGTTCATTTTCATATACATGAATCGAACCCCTGATTTTAGCGTTGTAAGTCCGGAGACAAACCGCTGTACTAGCGAGGGGCAACGATTAGAGCACTGGGCAACACTGATATGTTAAAAGTACATGTATTTACATAGGTAAGCTCTTCTGTCTATTTGTTAATTATATACCGTTAATCAGGTTTCTTATTATACGCGTGTAGGCAAATCTTGCG
The DNA here is from genome assembly GCF_004210375.1 of Tachypleus tridentatus. Taxonomy (NCBI): domain Eukaryota; kingdom Metazoa; phylum Arthropoda; class Merostomata; order Xiphosura; family Limulidae; genus Tachypleus; species Tachypleus tridentatus. The sequence goes on along the minus strand of NC_134837.1, from coordinate 101,199,065 downwards.
TATTCATATCGCTACTGACAGATATTAATCATAAACTCCAGATATTCAGTTACTTGCACTGAGAAACTCGACTACTTTTTGATGTTGCTTTATAAAGGATTTTTAATCCAGGAAATGAGAGTAGTTTTGAGGCAACAGAACACGATCCATGGATTCGAGGGATCATAGTCTGTACTCGGTCACGTGCAACCCCTTGCCTGTAATTATAACTGGGATTTTTAATAAAAAATATACTGGAACATTTGCCTACAATCTAATTACAATTATCCCAATATTTTGTTTTTAGCGGTAAATGAATAGGAGTTGTAAGTACTGATCTATAATATTCACACGAGAGAAAACGCTGTGGATTTAATTAATTAGTAAATCACTTGCCAAGCGGTATGACATAATAACAACCTACAGACTTCTTCCTGATTCGTCGTTGTCTCTTATACGATGGTTATATTGGAGTTTTCATTGGCACCAAAACTTTAAACCCACTAGTTTCAAGCTTTTACGTTTTAATTTATCGAAACATGCAGTACTTTGTGGTGTTGAGGGCAGATATAATTTTCTTCTCAATATAAAAGCTACGTCAACAAATTCGTAATAGAACAGACACAATAATTAAATATATAGGCAGCTGAGTTAAAAAAGACGGCTACATTATCAATACGATCACACCAGCGAGATCCTGAGATTCGTGTGATGTTCATATGTCCTCCAACACTAGCTCAGTTGTTATTTGGCTCATTGCTTCATGGATGACACGTATTAGTTGCAGAGAGATTCACGCTACTAACATTTGACAGCTCCTTCTGTGCTTGAGTGGGAGCGAAATATATTTGTCGTATCGCACGAATGAAGATGTCCATTTTCGACGTATTTGTGAAATACTAGAATTGCGCGTGTTGTGGATCGTAGGTGAACAGACGTAAATTACTTAAAATATACTTTTATAGTTATTAAAATGGTTCACTGTAACCGTTTAAGATACAACTTGAAACATATGCTATCGAGCAATATTTATAGTTGTAAATATCGTACTTGAATATCTGTAAACAAAATCTCTTTCCTGTATATTTGTTCATCTTATGATATAACTGTTGACGGTTATAGTTTTACTATCAAATAGTTAATCATACTTTTATTACTGTTAATTTTGATATGAAATTTAATAACAATTTGAATGGTCAGTAGGAAGTGGTTGAGAAATAACTACATCTTTTTAAACAAACTGAATTAGTTTTATCTCATGGAAAAGTTTGTTCGTTGGTTTGTTTGGTTTGGTTTATTTTGAATTTCACGCAAAGCTAAACGAGGGCTATCTGCGCTAGCCGCTCCTAATTTAGCAGTGTAAGACTAGAGGGGAGGCAGCTAGTCATCACCGCCAACTCTTGGGCTACTCTTTTACCAATGAATAATGGGATTAACCGTAACATTATAACGCTCCCAAGGCTGAAAGGGTGAACAAATTTGGTGTGACGAGGATTCAAAACCGCGAACCTTGGATAATGAGTCGAGTATCTTAACTACCTGGCCATGCCGGGACCTCATGGAAAAGTGGGATTTAACTGTCACTTTTATACCGCATTCACTGTCACTTCGCATTTTCTGCTGGAACGGATCGCAGACCATAAGTAATGAAAGGTTAAAATACATAAAATTGTTATTCAAAATGAGCTACTGTTAACTTAATTCTCTCTCTCTCATTAAACTCTTTTGGTTGAATTTCGGACAAAGCTACTCGAAGGCTGTCTGCGCTACTTATACAATTTTGAAATGGTAGACAGAGGGAAAGAAACTAGTCAAAACCACCCACCGTCAACGTTTTAACTATTTTGAACAAATGAATAACGGGATTTACCGCAAAATTATGACGTCCTAACGGCTGAAAGGAAGAGTATTTTCGGGATCTTAGTATTACGTTAAATTTTAGAACTAATCATGGATATGGCGATAAAAAGAGTATAAAAGTTTAAAGTGAATACATTTTACCGTGTAAAAAAACACCTCTACCATCTTACTGTCACGTTTTAATAGTTTACACTGTGATTGGTTGCCATACGTCCAGTAAGAAAGTGCCACATCATGTACACGCTGCAGAAGTATAGACAGTCACACTAGTAGTAGCAGCGTAATCTACTGTCATGACAAGCGTGTAGAAAACAATTGTTTGGCTGAACAATGATAAATAACTTACGACAGGACACCCTTCACGTATCAGTGAAAGTTGTATGCAATTCCCTGATGAGTGTAAACACAGCTAACACTATTAATAATACCTTGACCATGAGATTGAAACCAAAATTCTCCAAAAGGAATGCCACGTATCCCAGAATATGTGCTTTATGAAATAAACGACATTCAAGTTCAGATGTTGTCTGTGAACTTGCTCTAAATAGTGATGTGAATGGTATCTTGAGAACAGAAAGATACATATTAACAAAAAGAGGTCTCATTAGACACGTTACTTCTCGAAAATCGTTTCTGATGTGAGATAACCAGACCAAAAGGTTGAAAAATTCAAGGGATCACAAATAGTGGAAAAATCAGAGCTAGAAACGTGCGTTTTTTCAGGCAAATGAGTTTTCCAATTTTTCTGCAACAATCAATAAGAAGTTTTCCCAACGGCTGAGAGTACGATGTCATCGTGATCAATCGATGATATCGGCAGCGAAAAATGTAGTCAATACAAGTTTTAGTCTGTATCTCAACCTAAAGTGATGGTGATGGGCAAAAAAAATGACGGTACCCTAACTCCTGACAGGTACAGGTACACTTCGATTCGCCTTTCCATTCTCTGAGGAATACGGCTCATTGGGCTGGAATTTATCTTCCAGAAATACAAATGTATTTCAGATATAAGAATCGAAAAAATCAAAACCATGTCTTGGTCAGAGAAAGTCCTGATTTGAACGCTTTTGAAGCTGTATAGGCTTAAAAAAACTGAGAATGTAAAAAAACAACAACAACCAAATTTCGTGAGTGAATAGTGAGGAGCATTTCCCGACACTTATAACAATATTCCACAAACGTGCATTGATAAACTGCATGACAGCATGAAAACAGAATGTATTCTACATAAAGCAATGAACTCGCCTACAAAATAATAGCTCAATGTTCAAATTGTTCGTTTTTGTTATGAATTCTCTGTGATAATGTTCATTATCATTAATAAATTTACAATGTAGTTGTCATTACTTGATATTTGTAACTTCTTCATAATAGGTCTAATTATCTATTTACTGTACGAGTATTTGAAATTAAACACGTTAAGTACGTAAAAAATAAAGCCTGCACGTCAATAAATTCAATAGATATAATTCGAAATATCTACCCATGTAAGGTATTATTTTTCAAAGCCCTGTGCAATCAATTAAGTCGTTGTTTTCGACTACACTCCATTATATTAAAGCACAAATGCGATTTGTTTGTCTAAATAGTCAAACAAAATACTTAATTCACAATTATTTGCTGAAAGCTCAACCTTTGACCTACGCCTATTACATATCCGAATAAACGCAAGCAGGTGGTTCATGATCTTGTACATGTATTCTTCAAAATGCAATCAAATATGACTTAGGTAGCTATGAGCTCCATTTTATCCTATTTTGTGAAGAAAACTTTCCCTTTGGAATTGAAAATTTTTATAATTTACAAAAACTGTTTTTGCTTGTTACGTATTTTTTTACTTCCATTTTTTAATTTTTGAAAGAAAAACAGTTACTTATAGAGCAAATAAGGAAGATGAAATAGAGGTTTACGGACTGAACCAGACTGTGCAGGAAACATCATCATTTCACGTTTCGATAGAGGTGGATAAGTTACTCGCGGTTCTTAATACTTTAGTATAATCTTAAAGGACACTTATTACTGTATTTTTATATTGTAATAAAATAAGTTAAAGAAGCCTTGGTTGTTGTTAAGCCTAAAGTTTCGCAATTGTTTGTCTCTGTTCTTTCCCTATCACACGTATCGAAGCTTGACCTTTGGCTTGGTACTTCTGTAGTCTGACCGCTGAGCCACTGTGGGAAGTTAAAGAAATATAAATGTATATAGACATATGTGTAAGTGTGTTATCAGCGACGAAATATATGCAGAATACATCACTCAAGAAAATTAATACGACATTTGTCATATATATATATATAAAAAGACAAATGTTTTACACATTTCTTGTATGATACATTCTAGATATTTACTCTCCCTGATACAGAATAATTTTCCTTTGTGTGTTGTCGATTTCGAAGATAAACACTATTGTGGCTTCACACTGCAGAAACAAGAACAAAAGCCTATAACAGCATAGTATATAACGTATCGCAATCGCATATTCGGAGAAAGAATATAAGATAAGAGAGGAACGTCATGTAAATACGTGTATGCATGTGCACGTACACATGTGTATACAAACTTCAATACACATTTCGTTTGTGTTACCCAGCTAATAGAGGCTTTTCATTTCCATATTGGCCCGGCATGGCCAAGCGTGTTAAGGCGTGTGATTCGTAATCTGAGGGTTGCGGGTTCGCATCCCCGTCGCGCCGAACATGCTCGCCCTCCCAGCCGTGGGGGCGTTATAACGTAACGGTCAATCCCACTATTTGTTGGTAAAAGAGTAGCTCAAGAGTTGGCGGTGGGTGGTGATGACTAGCTGCCTTCCCTCTAGTCTTACACTGCTAAATTAGGGACGGCTAGCGCGGCTAGCTAGTTTGTCAAGTTGAAAAGCAAAACGTGTGTCACAGCTCACACGAACACAAACAAACATGAGCGGCTTAACTGCTTTTATTGCAACTTTGAAATAATACATTTTGGTAAAGGTTAAAATAAAATGAATGCAAGCAATCAAAAGTAAAAGCAAATATTTTTATATCACATGCCTACTCATAGGTCTTTCACTTTCACTCGTAATGAATAATAAAAACAATATTTAAATAAACTTAAAGCAAATATGCTGATTCCTTTTCATAACACCTGTGTAAAAACGAACACTTAAACATTTATAAAGAAACATCGGCATATAAACAAATCAGTCGTAACACATTAAGGTAAACAATCTGTAATCATGAAACCTTCATGGCTGAGGGAGAATATGTGGAGTTTTAAGACCAAAACATCGAAATAACTTGGATTATTTTAAATATTTTAACACGTTGACTCTCAAGCCTATTTTACTTTCCAGACCCCCACTAGTCTCTTTACAATTACTTTGTTTTAGGAATAGTGTACTGTTTTCATATCATGTTAGGTATGAGTCAAAGACGTTGATTGTAAAGGTCAATTTTGACCAATGAGCCACAAAATGCATTTAGTCTTATTGTTCCACACGACCAACCCGTGGGTCATGCTAGAATTTCAGAAGCATAAAGGTTAGAAAATAAATGTTGTTCTGATGTCTCACTCTCATCTGTATATGTACCCGTTGTGTCCCAGCCAACAGGTGGTTACTTAAAAAGAAAACAGAGCACGACGCACCGGTGGGTCATGTGGGTATTACTGGAAGACTATCACGGCCCATCGATTGGTCGTGTGGGTGTTACTGGAAGACTAACACGACTCATCAATTAGTCGTGTGGGTGTTACTGGAAGACATCACGACCCACCGGCGAGTCATGTGGTAGCCAGCGTATTAAGACGATCGGATACCATATATTAATAATATATATCTCTAAATGTACGTTGTTCAGATGGATTGAAAATATGGTTATAATTAATGTGTAGCTAATATTCTGAATATTCATAAACTTTCCTGGTTCTGTTCCCTTAGGTTAGGAAGATGGTTCAGAAAAGTGTTTATCAAACTTTTTCATTCATGGACCAACTCCATTAGAGGTGAGGGTTCATCAAAACATAATAGCAAAACTTCATACCCTCAATAAATGAAAATCACATTTGGCTCATATGTAGAAGTAAATGTGTGTTTGTTTGTTTGGAATTTCGCACAAAGCTACTCGAGTGCTATCTGTGCTAGCCGTCCCTAATTTAGCAGTGTAAGACTAGAGGGAAGGCAGCTAGTCATCACCACCCACCGCCAACTCTTGAGCTACTCTTTTACCAACGAATAGTGGGATTGATCGTCACATTATAACGCCCCCATGGCTGGGAGGGCGAGCATGTTTGTCGCGACTCGGGCGCGAACCCGCGACCCTCAGATTACGAAGCGCACGCCTTAATGCGCTAGGCCATGCCGGGCCCAGAAGTAAATGACATCAAGAAATTGTGAGTTTATTTTGAACCCTGATCTTTACGTTCAGTCACAAGAAACTCCATGAATTGCGTGTTTTTTTTTGTAGAAAAACCATCATGCAGAACAGTATTTTACCAAACACGAAAACTTCTGGGTAGAGAGTACATTTTCTCACTTTAAATTTGGTATTTATATTTCTATGCATAAACCACTATAAAATGTATTTTCTGAAATAGTTTCATGAACTGGCTGTTTTAAGTCTACTGAAATAGTACGGTAAGAAGTGATTTTTTTGAAGGTACATTACTCTGTTAAACACATACAGACAATGTTTGTAACCTGTAATAACGTAACCTTTCATCAACAATGAAAGAAGTCACTTAAAAAATTAATGAATATTCACAGTGCAATTTCAATTCCGTGCAATTACGTTCACATACTAGATAGATAATACAATACGTTATCAGCAAGTAATAATGTTAAACTACAATCAATTTATTAGTGGAAAAAGATACAAACACGAAAAAGTAAAAACGTTAACAAGTAACACGTGGCATCTAATGATGATATAATCGAAAAAATGATTTGATAAAAAGTAATACAAAACATCATGGTACATAGTATTTTTACCGTTCTAGATTTATAGAACAAAGATTTCGTAAGTTTTCAAAAATAAATAGTTCAAAATGGAGGTGTAATAAATGTCATTGTGAAGAATGTCAGAACTTAGGAGTTATTGTTAGAGATTAATTAAATTAAAAACAATATACTGGTTTTATTACCTAATATAAAGCAGGTTTTATTTACAGGTGATACCATATTTATATCACATAATGAGAAATTAAGGTTTTTGATAAAATGGTTAATTTGTCATTAGGTAGGCTAGGTTACCAGCTTAGTAAAAACGATTTGTTTCTATATTTTCAAAAGACTAACCTTATCCTTTTTATGAATAAAATATTGCTTGAAAGATGTTCATCAGCGAAGGTTTTGGGCTTTATAATTCACAATAAATTAAATTTGTTTTAACACATAAAATCTATTAGGAAAATGGTTGCAAAACATAGGGGTATAAAGTAAAAAATATGCTAATAAGAAAATTTTGATAATTTTATAATATAGTTTTAGTTATCCACATTTAATGTATGTAAACATTGGTTGGGGAGGTTTACCACAGCTTGTTATAATTTTTTAGTAATTCTTCCAAAAAATATTAATGAGAGAATTTTGTGTTTAAACTGCAGAAATTTTGTGTATTAGTTATTTAATAGGTACTTAATAATAAATATTTATGTATCTAATAATTATTTAGCAGATAATCTTATATATTTATGTCAAAAAATAAAATGAATTAACATAACTAGTTTTCAAACGGTTTCTTTTAGATAGCAAAAATATCCATTGTTTTAATAGTTCATGAATTGATATAAATTTACAAATTTCGCTTTTAAAATATCAGCAGGCCAATGTTTTCAAGAATGTTAACATTTGGAGTGCAATAAGTTTATTTGTTTCAAAAACACTATTAAATTTATGATTTACTTAGTATATGCGTAGTTATTTTAAAAGCAATATTATGATACTGTTATTAGTTACTGTTTTTCTGTTTTCAGTTATCAGAACTTGTTTTTAATTGAATGAGAAATGCTATGTATGAACATTTTCTTTTCGCGTCTCCTGTTTATGTATTAGATTTATTGCACTGGGGAACACTCATTTTGTTGCATTTAAAAAAAGACCTTTCTATAGTCAATTTGAGTGTGTTGATTTCAAATCTGAAGTCGGTTTTTGTCTGCAAGCTACAGATTTTATGCAATTTGACGTTTTTATTTATTTTTTAATTTTTCGTTATTATAGGAAATTATAGGAATAGCTTATCAATTTGTTGAGGGAATGTTCGGATACGTAATCTTATGTCGGTTTTTCTTCCCAACACCCGTTGTGTTTACCATGCAGAAATAACAGTCAGTTACATGGTTGGTGGGTTTGCGCCAATTCATTGGAACACCAAAAGGCAGACCATTGTGTTTTCCTTTGGTCCAGTCTCGAAGCATTTCCTCACAATTGTGGCACACAACATGAGGAGCCCATTGCTTGTCTTGATCACCAAGATGAACTTCAAAATATGCCTTGTAGGCACGCTTGACGAACGAGGATATGTTACGTCTCTGACGACTGAGTGTGTAGCATCCACATATGTAGCAGAAGGCATCAGGCTTGTTTCTGCAATGATATCTATTTTTGGAAGCCATGTTTGATCTGAAACAAAAGAAGAATGATCAAAATATTAGAAGCTATCTATATGTATGGACGTGAAAATGCTTATACATGGTTTACGCAAGTTCACATTTGTACAATTTCATCAACCTCAAATTGCATACAAACTAGAGCTTGTAGAGCAAAACTAATTTCATATTTGAAATCAGCGCCTAAAACTCCTTCAGAATCAGTTAAAATATCCAACGCAACTCAAAGTTACTGAAAAAGTGTTTCCCAGTGTTATAGTTTATATAGCTATATTTTATAATTATTATAACTCTTTACTTATTTAGGACATATTATATAGTATAATAATAAAAGTGGAATGCTTTGAAATCGAATTCAGTTTATTTTATACATTATTTACAAAGCTTATTTTAATGCCTCTCTGATAACGGACGAACAAACAAATATCTTATTTTCGAAATACATCCAGCCATCGTAAAAATCTAATGAGATCCAAATTATTTCATAGTTTTAGCCTAAAAATTCCACATATTTTCTTGTTAAACAGTGAAGGTCTTCATGATTACGGATTTTTCCCTTAATGTGTTGCGGTAAATTGTTTGTATTCCGATGTCTCTTTACAAATGCTTGCCTATTTGTTTTTACACACGTGTTACAAAAATGAAACAACGTGTTTACATAAAGGTTTATTTGTTTTATCAAACCGATTTTTATTCACACGTGTTGAAAAATACAAACATACATATGGTGAAATCTTTATTTTCCTTCTGATTATTTACATTTATCACATTTTCATTTTTTGTAAAAAAATCGGAGGGTTATTTCAAAGTTGTGAGGCAAAATAGTTAGGCATATGACCACCATGCTTCTTTCAGATAATGGTTGAATTTTTTCAGTCCACACCTATTTGAATCTTCATAGTCAATTACATATTCAGATACGTGTATCTCTAAGAATAATCACAAACTCGTTAATAGTGTATACGTTCTTCTATTCAAGAAGCAGGGTGTAGTATTAATAGAAAACCCAGCAATAATCATCGTTACAATTGAAAGAGAATGTAATTGCTGAAATTATTATGGCCATAATCAGGTTGTTTCCTTCTGTCTACACATACACATGTTATATATATATAACAATACTAAGTACAGGAATATATTTTCGTTTAGCTCTAAATATTTACATTATATATATACATATATAGCCCCTCGACCTCAAGCAAGCCTTATATTTCTGCCTCCAGGCTGTATGTTTAGCTTTTAAGCTTGCCAGTACTACTGACTGTTCACCAATCAAATGTTTGACCCACTCAAAACGGTCTCGTCCTATCTAAACAATACATGTTTAGATTGGAAATACAGATGGGCAAGTGTAGTGCTCCAGAGTTAGGGAATATTAATTATAGGAGCTAACTCTGTATGTATAGATTGATCGCTTAAGAGCAGATTGTAGAAATCATGGAAGTAAAACATACCTACAAACTCAGGCAGCAGTATGAGACACCAAAGTAAGCAAATGACAAATCGGTAATATATTTACAATGACGAATTTTTTATTAGCACAATAGAATTTTTTGCCGCTATTAAACTCAAAAATATAATGAAGCGATTTTGTATGCATGTGTATATATATATATATATATATTTGACAATAAATTCTTAAGACGTCATTAATTTGTAACAGACCTGTTTGTATTCTACAAACGAAACATTCCTTCGAACCCTGTATAATCTGTTTTTGTGAATATTTTTGCAAAAAACAGCAGACGCGAGAAAACATATTTATAAAATGCAAGCTCTAAGTTATTATTAGCACTTTTCTCAGCGATGCTTTTCTCTTTCTACCCATTTGATTTGCTTTTTATTAGAAATTTCCCCTGCCTTTCTATCAAGTTCAGTTTTAAATTGAGACTTTTCCACTATTCATATCCATATTGTAGTAAGTTCTACATTGTTAGTTGCAATATCGTTTCACAGCTCATGTGTATATTAAAACATAGGTTGATGGAAAACTCAGTTTAATGAACCCCTATCAATCTCTTTGTAATTTCCATCAACGTCAAATATTTCTTTTCATCTCAGCCCTTACAATCGAAAGTTGTCGCCATCATGCAAAAGCTAAAATACGAAACAGGAATATGAACCTTCCAAGTCCAGTTTATGAAAATTTCACCTGCGATTTGTGTGTGACAACACAGCATTGAATCGACTCGAAGCAATACAAGTGGTTGACAGATGCCAGAATCGTGACAATGCATTTTTTTCTGTGAGTAGGACAAATGATATCTCCAATAAATCTTCCATTCATAAAGTGTCAGAAGGATATCTAAAGCCACTGCTACCATATTCACACTTTCCAAGGCATAATGTGAGGTTTGCGTGACCCGACATCGTTTAACCAAGGCTTGTCTGGCCAACCCCCATTGAACGAGTCTTGTATGTTGCTAGGCTCTTCAAATATTTAACTACTACATTTCATTCCCAGCTCTTTTGTCTGCAGCCTTTAAAACCATTTGTTATAACCATCAAAAGCTAAAAGTTACATTAGATTAAACAGATGTATATATTTTAAAAAATCTAAGCATGTTTTTATATACATATATGTTATTATGTAGTTACGAACCAAGCTGCGACAGCTTTGAGACCAATTCATTTCAGTCAACCAATGTAGCTTAACTATTACTATGAGCCAGACCATAAGAAAACGTAAACAACTGCTTCTATCATGGCGATATAATACAAAAAAAATATTTATTTCAAACTAATATGCTTTTTATCGCAAGTTTTCCTGATAAAATTAAGTCATAGACTCCTTCAAATGTTTCTTTTTGTTGCATCATTTCGATCTGACTTTTCAAAATTATTGCAATACTTGATTAAAACAACAACAAAAACAGAACCGAAGCAGTCAAGCTGACCATTCACTGTGCTGATAGAATTACTTGTTCTAACAGAAGTGCTGAGTGGCGCTGTTGGCACATGTATAGTCGACTTAATGGTTAAACGAACCATCCTACATCTTGGAATTTTATGGATGTATTAAAACCCAGAGTTACGAAATGTGGTACGTAAAAATAGGAGATTGGTATTCTCGCTACTCTAACTTAGTACATTTGTACTTTAAATGCCCACAGTTAAATGTACTATTATGCTGAAAATATAAAGATATAATTAACACTGATTTCACTTCCTCTGCCATATTTGTAGACAACATAGTTTGCATAAGAGCTTTAGGCTACAAATAAGCAATCACACTTTTAAATGTGGGAAAATTTCCTTTTCTATTGTATTAAGCCATCAAAAAGTATTAAGTATTTTAGCAAATTAGGATTATGCATGATAATCGAAAAAAAGAGTAATATTACACATAGGTAAAGTATAGCTATGGTTTTGGTTTGTTTGAAGTATAAGGCTACACAATTGGCTATCTGTGCCGTGCTCAACATATGTACCAAAAATTAAAAGTTTTAGCGTTATAAGCCTTCAGGCTTATCTTTGATTCACCAGTGACTTATATTAATGTCTTATGGATAATCAGGTAAAGTGTAGTGTAGCTAAGCTAATTTAATTACATGCAACTACAGTAACAAATAGTGACCAACCGAAGCATTTGATAAAATTTAAAAAAAGGTTTGTGTACCATTTTACACGTGTTCCAAACTAGTTAAAAGTTAAAAAAAATGATTTAAAAATGACATATCTCACTCTACATATGTTTCAAATAAATTAAAATTTCGAATAGTGGAGAAAGGTGTTTCTCAATTTAACAAATTAATAATAGATTTACAAAATGAAGAAAATTATATGCTATGTTGTTCTTAACAAATTAACAAATTTGTAAAGCGAAGAGAAAATATTGTTCGTTTATTTTTAGAATTTCACGCTAAATTTCTGGTAGGTTTTCAGCACTAGCCGGCTTTCATTTTCAACTGATGAAATGAATGGAAGGCAATTAGTTAACACCACTTACTGACAACACTTGTGCTACTCTTTACCATTTTAACGCCCCTTCAGCTGAAAGGTCGAGCATGTTTAGCGACAGGATTTGATCTCCCTAACCAACAGAGTGAGAATCGAATATATAAACCACCATTGCACGCCAAGCCAATTGAGTAGGATAACCCATTTTGTAAATGTTTTTATCATCTGAACGTTCGAAAAGTGAAAAAGACAAGTGCATTCTATTTTGTGTGTTTCGTACAAGTTAGCAGCCTCAGCGCATTTAAACACGAGCGACCGATGATAATATTTTCACGAATTATAAGGAAATTGAAGTAAAGGTGGTAAAGCGTGTGAGGAAGGGAAATTAACATTACACATGCAAACTATATACAGGTATATACACATACATATATATCGTATTTATGGAAAGCTAGTAATGTTACTTCTACGACGCCCTTAATTTTGAACTCCTGATCAGAGAGAAGGCAGCGAGTCAGAAGCACACTATCACTCATTGATCATGCTTATGTATTGACTGTCACTCTTACACGCACTCACAACTTATTGTGTGAGAATATTTTGTGATATCACGCGGACTCGAACCCGTGTCAGCTGCTCTGACATAAAGCCAACACGCAAACTGTGAACAAACTGGATGAAACGTTAATATTCAGTGACTATCTGTATAATTTACTTCATAAGTTAAAGTGCTCTCCGTGAGTAGAATGGCTAACTCTGGTAAATGGTTATAAAGCACTGTTATTTTGATGTAACTACATACAATGCAATGCTAGAATTGCACATTTCTTTAGCCACAGGTTCTACATACATACATACTTATGAAGGAAGAAAACCAAAGTAATGTATTCAGTGTAAGTATGCTCTATTGGCCACTATGTAGTCGTAAAGTTTTTGTTGTTGTTTTTAACTTTATACAGTCCAATCATAGAAGAGTTGAATCTATTCAAATATATTTTAACCTCAACAAATATCTGCAACAATGTGGAGAAATGAATTGTTAATTAAAATATTTTATAGAAATGTTTAGAAGAATTTCTCTAAAATAACAGAACATTTAATCACTGATGTTTAAAAGATAACTTTGCATGTCCTCAATCATAAAGCCACACCACAATGGACTATATATACAGTGCCTATCACGGATATCGAAACCTAATATTTAGTCCAAAGACTTACCGCTGAACCATTGAGGGGTCTAAAGAATAACACTGAGGCAAATTATAAAAATAAAACAAAACTCTCATTGTGTTTCGTGTATAAGTACATTGACGTTATTATTCTGTTATTTTTGTGATATGGGAACGATATGTTGTACGTATTCTACATACGAAACGGGATTTTTCTTAAACCTTGGTTATGATCGGGAAATATTTTTTTCAAAGACATCAAAACAAAACGGCGCTAATTAAAACTGCATTGTTTCTCTGTTCAAACAGCTGTCAGTCGAGATTCTCTTTCCATTAGTCAAATTGACAAAATGCTATTTCCTGAAAAAGATCGCTACTGCAGCGACTTACTACGAACAGCAAGATTTAATTTTACAGTCAAAAGGAATCTTCGCTCAAATGTCGACTGCGCTAGCCGAGCAGAAAAAAAAAAGACGTTATACGTAAAAACTCAGTTCTTGATATTTCTAAAGCGCCAAATATAAGATAAAGCTCGAAAGAAAACCTAAAACTAATTCAAGCCCTGATTTAACATAAAAATACAAATACATAAAATAATGAAAACGTAATACAGCATGGCATTAAACAGGGATTACTGCGTTGAATACTAAATGATATTTTATAAATACCAATGACAGCATCTTGTCTAAGTAGTTATTTTATAGTAGAACTCAATGCGGTATCTAATTATGTCCCTTTAGCGATTAATAAAAAATAAATAAACAATATATTTACGTCAGTTCTTTCACAGAAAGAGTCTTATTGATTCATCGCAATAATTTATGCATTTTCAAAGTAACGTTTGTTGACTTCAAACTCTGTTCCGTTAATATTAAACTAAGATGTTTTACATTTATATTAACAAAATAATTAATTTCTATATTCTAATTTTGTGATCAGAACTTTTAATAAGTACATCACAGTAAAACGGTTTAGAAGCCTCAGCGCATCGTTACAATCCAGTCGTGCTCTATCCGACGACCGTGCATTTTAAGAAAGGCCCTCAGTGTCATCGCAGAAGGTTTCGTTGTATGACTGTCATATCTAATCGTATCAATCGCCTCTGGTGACTTTCAATAATCCACCTAGTGTGTAAATACGACGTTTCCGAGCGCTAATTTTAACAATTCGAATGCACAAAAGTCAATAATAACTATTTCCGGCGACTATCCTGGAATGTCTTCATATGGAATAGAATGAATATCCATCTTAGTCTTCACATGTTTGTGATATACGAGTATTGACCGAGAAGTATGACTGAAAACATTTTCTTGGTTTTTCCCATAAGCTATTGGCCTCCTTTCTAAGTGGAAATCCTTCTTGATTATTTTGCTTGCTGTTGTCTGGGCCATGTGAGCGAATTTTGTCATTAAACTTTGTATTATTGGATTCTTACCTGTTACAAGACGTTACACTTTGCTTACCATGGTTGGAATACGACTTGTAACAGTTCTCTTTCTAGATGATCCTGGTGTCCCCAAGTTAATCCACATTTTTTTTTTGTTTTCCGTTTCGAAATTTTCAAATCGCCGATCAGAACTTATCTGTAAGGTCTAAGCGTATTAATATTTTGCATCAGGACAATTATATTCTCCCGAAATAGATCAAGTTTTGGTGACATCACATTACTTACGAAATGTTAAGAAATGTTAAATATAGTTTTAATGGAAGCCCTTTCATCGCGGATTTATTTTGGCTGTGGTTGTTATACGACTTTCTGTTGTTTTTTGTATTAATTATTTTGGTATAATGCATTCAACTCTTTGTAGATGTGTAAGAAAGCATGATCATAGGATCTAGTATAAAAGTACAGGACCTATTGTAGGACAGCTTGAATTGAAATTTCAATTGAACTTTTCGTAGCAATGACAACAGAAATTATCCCTCTAACAGTGAGATATGAAACATATTACATAATAACAGTAGGTAGGTGAAAGACAAAAATTTCAACAGACAAATAGAAACGAGAAAATAATGTGGAATGAAATCTCAATCTACATGAGAAACTTCAAGTTTCTTTAGAAAATCTATATTATAAAATAACCGTTTGTTTCATTCCCTTAGCTTATTTCTCCAACTAGTTTGTGCTGTGGACTAAAGAAATGTGTGTATGATGTTACTTGTCCAAGTTTCTTTCATATTGTTATCATCAACAGCATCGGTGTTGTTATATTTGCATTCAAAATCTAAAAACATCAAAATACTTGTGTGTTTGTTGTTAAGCACAAAGTTGCAAAATGTACTATCTGTGCTGTATTTACCACAGGCATTAAATATAACCCCCCCCCCCTTTAAAATTACTTTATCTTAAAACTAGCTCATCAAGGGGGGGGGTCAAAAATCTAATTCTATAGTTTCTTTTAAGTTATTTATTCACCGGCTTTTTTGCGGGTCTATAACTGTCCCTCATAACACATGATTAGCACACAAAAATCTGGACAAAATAATGTAAATATTGTAGTTAAATTTCAGTGACCACTACCAGAACTTATATATACATTTTACACAGCATCCGGGTATTTTGACAAGCAAACTCAATCCATTAAATCATTCTGAAATCTCATTTTCATTTCCAGTGCAAAATTCTTCCGAGTTTCAGCCTTCTTCTCTAAGAGTAAAGTGAAATTCCAAGATCAAAAGCATGATGTCTGGATTTTTTATTATCATGAATATCCTTGTCAGTTCTAAAGACTATGAACTAAGTAGTTCATATATGTGGTGATAAAACTGCTAATGACTCAAACTCAAATGAAGTGAGACTGATATTGATCAGCGACGTATTAAAGTCTTTGTCACCCCTAAGCCTATTCGGAAGTGCTGCCCCTTCACCCCGTCGACCGGATATAGTTTCGGCAACAAGCGATAAATATTTTGTAGATTTGAGTCCCAACACTAAAATACATGTAAGGAAAGACATAAGCAAAATTAAAATACTGAGAGTAGAATTAAAAAATAAACACTTTTTAATCTCTAAAAGAGGAGAATTTTACTTTGTTGCAAAACGTGTGATTAGATTCGATGTTTACTATAGGAGAAGGGTTATCGCGAACTTAATTCTATATCTGCTTGTTAATGTTGTGTTCGTTGCATATTTTCGTTCACTTCAGTGGTTACAAAAAATGCCGCTTGAATTCTGTCGCCATATGTCTAGGTCTGGTCAGTCTGTGCAAAGCATACGTCACAGATAATACTACCTATGATGATACTGAGAAAAATTTGGATTTGTATTTGTCAGAAAGAGAGTAAGTTCCCTTGCAAAAAAAGCATGACTATTTCAAGATTTGTCTCAAGACATGGACAAATATTAAAGGAACTGATGTAAAAAGTGCCAAT
The DNA here is from genome assembly GCF_004210375.1 of Tachypleus tridentatus. Lineage (NCBI taxonomy): Eukaryota > Metazoa > Arthropoda > Merostomata > Xiphosura > Limulidae > Tachypleus > Tachypleus tridentatus. Next base: position 101,182,206 of record NC_134837.1, on the reverse strand, counting down.
ATTTTGTGTGCAAAGAACAATCCCAGACATTATACGACAGTTATGACTGTCGAAGATGGTGTTTCTATATTTTCATATTACTCCAATTTTATAAATCTTAAATCAAATTATAAAACTTTGTAATTTTGAATATTACTATGTAGTAAGATAAACACCAATATGCAGAAACAAAAATGTTTAGAACTTATATGTAGCGTAATATTTCATGTTTAAATGTATGGAATCTAAGTAGACCCTAACGGTAAAGATGAGGTTAATATGAACAGATCAACAAATCTCTTTCAAATGAACACAGAATTACGTACTTAGGAAATCCGATACCAAACTCTCCGTTAGGCTAATGTGCATATAAAAATTGAATAAATTTTCAGATAACTTGCTTTCAAAAGAGTTTGAGTGCTCAATCAAGCTTAAAGCGATCACAATTATGGTGATGTGTTTTCAAATAAACCTACGTGTCAACAGCGAACTGCTTCAAGTTTTTTTTTTAAGCAAAGCTGCATTAGGCTATTTGCTGTGACTACCACGAGTACTCGAACTTCAGATTTTAGCGTTGTAAGTCTGTAAACGTACTACTATATTACCAGGAACCTCGTAAGTGGAAACCTATTCGAATATGAAGATTTACATTTATTAGCAAAGCTCAAAGAGTAAAGCGTAGTATTATTTTGTTAGCTTCACAATGATGACTGGACAGCATGCGTATGTATTATTCGTCACATAGATCATGGAAGTCAATGGCAAAAAAAAAACTTCACCTCTACTAGTTAGCTCCTTCGTATTAATATAACTATTTCAAATTTATTATTTACGTGTATTTCTAAGCTTCCTGAAAGTATGAATCATACCAAAGAACCCCTGAAAGTTTCATAGTTATCAGAGTCAATTAGGGCAATAGAAAAAGAAATTTTACTATAACTATCAGACTAGAAAAATAAATAACGTAATAATCGCAGAATTTCTCGGAGGTATAACTAATAAACCATAAAAGGATCGTAGTGAACAGATGCTCGTAAGCTAAAAAATGTTCGCACGAACAGATAGATATACACAGGTTAAAGCTACTTTATGATATAGATACTCTAAGACTTATGTATGCTATAAGAGAGAACGAAATGTTACGCACAATAACTGGATATAACGAAAAACAAAATAACGCGGGATGTTAAATACAATGAAAGATGCTTGTATGGAGTCAAAATGGCTTTAGGAAAAATGTATGTATAATATACGTTTTGATTTTGTTTTATTTTACTTGACTGTTCAGTATTAATATTCTATATATATTAATAGAAATATCTTTTACTTAGATCAATTACTACGTATCATCTCGTACTTGTCTAATTAGAAAATCAAACTAATAGGAAAATTTTTAGTTTCAGTTTTAACTGTTGGATCTACATCTACACACATATATATATGTGTGTGTGTATGTATTTGATATGAGTATTTTGGAAGTGAGACAGTCCAATACTAAAACAAAAAGACAAGAACAAGAGCCCGTACCACTTTAAATATATTATCTGAAACGTTCAGTTGAGCACCTATAAGAGTTAGCTCAAGAAAACACAATGTGATATATTGATAAAAATATCATTCTACATATAAACAAATAAATCATTAAAATTGTGATACTTGATATGTGAGGACCACAGCTTAATTAATATCATATACTTGTTCTATGTTTTCTCACTTGGGGGCGAAAGTCCTCAGAGATCAATGGAAGGAAAATGTAATCATAACAATAACTTACTATAGTTATTTAAAACATTTTCCGTAGGAAATTATCCGTTAAGTTCAATGAATTTTAGACAAACTACTTAACGGTATACCAGAGTAACCAATGATAAGCAAATCTAACTACGTAATGAGATATCGATACGTCAAACAGACTAAATGTGTTCTACAACATAAAATATCTACCAGAAATCTTGGATCCTCTGAGTAAAGATTAAAACCAGTTAATCTGGTATATGTGTTCTCATAGTCAAATTGTTCATAATATCAAGTTATTATTGTTCTTTATGTAGAACATGGATCCACTGAGTAAAGATTAATAACCCTTAGTCATGTATATGTGTTCTCATAGTCAAATTGTTCATAATGTCAAGTTATTATTGTTCTTTATGTAGAACATGGATCCACTGAGTAAAGATTAATAACCCTTAGTCATGTATATGTGTTCTCATAGTCAAACTGTTCATAATGTTAAGTTATTACTGTTCTTTATGTAGAACATAAATCCAATGAGTAAAGGTTAATAACCCTTGGCCTGATATATGTGTTAACAGAGCCAAAGTCTTCGTAGTATATAACATGCATTACATGAGGTTTTGTGGTGTCATTACTCATGGTTGCGTAATCCTCCTTTCAAGCTAGAATTTTACTACGTAATTGCTGACAATGATTTTACTCAACGAGGATTTGCAATTTTTAAGTCAACGAATTGATGAGTCATAAAAACATGGTAGACGTTTAATGAATTTTGAATGACGCATAAAAACACAAGCTTCCTTTGGATACAGAAACTACGGTCGCTTTAATAGCATCTCTTCTTAGCTCATGTACTTTATAATCGCTCTAAATTAGCAAAATCGACGAGGGGACACCCTTTAAAAACACCATAAATGGTCGGGATTATGGAACTCTGGCTCTAAAACCCTCTTTTAACGGTTCCATGCGGAGCTATACTAGGCTATAGCTCCTTTTAAAATGCCGATTCTGTGAAGTTACGGCTGGTAAGGTTGTCGTTCGTCTTCCCTTCCGCACATGCAGCGTGACCAGACAGGTAAAACACAGTTAGATAGTGAGTAAGTAGATAGATAAATAGGCAGAGAGATAGATAGAAGAAAAATATAAAGATAGACAGAGATGCTTTATAGTTGGTAAATAAATAAATGGAAGTACATATTTTGGAGGTACACCTCACACCACAATATCTTAAAAATCCAGAAAACAGTTAAAATGGAATTAAAAAAATACAACATCGAATAAAAACAACGTTTCATTACTGTTAACGTATCATCATCAGGTGCTTAGCACGACTACGCATGACATGATTATGTAAATAACCACGTATATGATGATGCCACTTTAACAGTGACGAAACGTTGTTTTTATTTAACTTTTTAAATTCCATTTTAGCTGTTTTCTGTATTTTTTAAAGGTAGACGAAAATGTTACTTAGTAAGGAGTTGACCTGCAAGGTTTTATTTGTTTGTAATTAAACACAAAGCTATCCAGTGGGTATCTGCGCTTTGCCAACCACAGGTATCGAAACCCGGTTTCTATCGTGGTAAGTCTGCAGACATACAATTGTGCAACTAGAGGATGGCGAACTGCAAGGTCTGGTAAAACAAAAAATAAAAAGATCTGGCGAGCTGCATAAAGCCAAAGCGTGTTGAAATGGTTTGTTTTGAATTCCGCACAAAGCTACACGAGGGCTATCTGCGTTAACCGTCCCTAATTTTGCAGTGTAAGACTAGAGGGAATACAGCTAACTATCACCACCCATCGCCAACTCTAGACCTATTCTTTTACCAACGAATAGTGGAATTGACCGTCACTTTATAACGCCCCTACAGACTGAAAGGGCGAGCGTGTTTGGTGTGACGGGGATTCGAACCTGCGACCCTAGGATTACGAGTCGAGCTCTTTAAGCGCCTGGCCATGCCTGGCGGCGGGTTGAAATACCCTTGGACTTGCTAAGCCCCAAAATAGTTAAACACCCCCCCCCACACACACACACAGGCACAGAAGAGCTGTTTTTAAGATAACCATTTATTGTTCTGGCCACAAAAAGATGTATGAATGTTGGTCACGAGGACATAGTAGGAACAGAGTTTTTCAAGTCCTGGTGTTTCCAGATATAACAATTTTCATAAAACTCATAACAAATAATCTCACTGGTATAATGGGCTGCAATAGGTAACGATTATGTTTTAATAAAAAATGTATGATTTAATTTTTGATAATTAATTAAATAATTATGATAATTATTTTTCTTTTTGTATTCACAGATATAATTTCTTACTAAATAAATCATATAAACTATATGCTGCATATGTTTCATATTAAAAATCCTTCCTTCTACACAGTTTGTTGGTATATTTTTTATTTCATTCACTTGCTTATGAATACATTTTCCTCTGTTTCTAAGATGTCATATAGAATATAAATTATTTTCTGAAGTGGTCTACGCTCTTTAGCATAACTTTCCTATGCACTTTATTGTACGTTGAATGAAGCACCTGGTTCTCTATAATCAGTGTTCTGATTCATAAAAACAGATATTTTTCTTGATAATGTGTGGCGTGAAGTGAGTTTCGTAGACTATAACTGACACTTAAGATGAAAATTAACCCAGGGATAATGTGTTTTGTGTGTTTAATATTAGATTAATATTTACAACACGAAAGCAAATGTGCTAGACATTGAAATGGGAAATTAAATCAATATTTGAAAGGAAAAAGAGCTTCACTCTGTAGCTTGTCTACAAAAACCAGAAAAAACCTCTTAATCCAGGTTAACGAATGGAATTGTTTGAATTTCTCTGATAAACGACAGACGGTAAAATCTAATGTAAAAGTGAGGACACTACATTACAAGAATACAAATTAAACTGCACATTTTCTTTCTTTATGATGACTTGAGTTCGTAACTGCAATTGATGTAAAACAATCGCGATTTTTCTGTATATTCAAAGTAATTAGAAAATACGATAATATTGATAAGTAATTCAATAAGTGCCTTCTTAAACAGAAAACTTACCCACTTGCTAAGCAACTCATCATATTATTTTAGAGGGAAACCTGATGACGTTCTGAGCAACTCAATATTATTTCTACAGGAAAAACTTGATGTTACTTAGTATGTACTTTCATACAGAGAAACCCTGATAAGCAACTAGATATGTGCTTTTTTAAACAGAAAAGTTACTCACTTGCTTAGCAACTCAGTACGTTCTTTTAGAGAACCTGATGAGGTTGCTAAGCAATTCAGTATGTGCTGTTTTTTGTTGTTTGTTTTAAAGAAAACATACGTTACCAACCTTTACGTGTGCTTTTTCTATGAGTTGCTATTATTAAGGAATGTGGAAGCATGTATATACTGTAATATACGTAATATACACTTTGCATTAAGGCTCAGTCAATGTAAGAATTGCTTCATAAATCAGATAAAGAAAACTGTATAGTTATACTGGAAAGTCAGATTATCTAAGTAAAACTGATATTATTCTGAGGGACACTGACTAGTTAGCCAAATAAAATTACGATCTCAGTGTGAACGGAAAAATAAATTACAACGTTTATTTGTTTGTAATCAAATACAAAGCTACATAATGGGCTATCTATACTCTTCCCATCATGGGTATCAAAACCCAGAGTCTAGCGTTGTAAGTATGCGCACATATAGCATATTACAAAACTCTTTCCTGAAATATTAAAATTTACGAAAATAATCATAATGTCCAAATAGCAATTTATCAAGAATTCATCAGAAACTTAGTTGTATTTCTATAAAAAACGGTGTTAATTTAGGCTAATATTTTTAATTATTCACTCGAAAGATTTTTGTTGAAAATCTCGAAAATTAAATTATACATAATATACTCTAATAGAGAGCATTGAATGTTCACACAATCTAAAACCTTAAGTTTAACTACTTGTGATATTGAGAGAAAATATACACAAGATATATATGATTTAGTGTTTCATTAGAGTCAAAATGGTTTGCGGTTCCCGAAGCTAGTGTTTATAATACTCACGAGTTTCACTACCGATAAATCACTTTTTTTTTTCAATAGAATAGACTGAACTACTTTGGATTTAAAATCGACTTCAGCCTGCAATAAGTGATTTTTTTTTTATTGAAGAATATGGTTTTGATGATAGTACAGTTTCTTTCAAGCCTATATATTATCACAAGCACGCACGTTTAAGACGATTGGGCCATCATACTAAATCCTAAACATGTATTTCAGTTTCCAGATTATCTTAACTTTAAGCACAGCATTATCAATCTCAGAGAAGAACTTCAAGTTATGCTTTCTAGACATCGAGGTTTAAAACAATGCTAATGGAAAATTTTTAAAGTGAAGCCCACTACAAAAAAGATTAGAGGTACCTATTTTAATTTCGACAGTTTTCTTGGAATAGATTTTTAAATAATACTAGGCTAACGGCTTGATATATCGTGTTTATAAATCTCAAGCACGTATAGCTTTTGTTTTCGTAATGGAACGACAAATCATTTTAAATATGACATCTTAATTAACCAAACATATTCAAACCACTAGAAAGTGATGTTCGAAAACAACCTACTTCGTAAGCGTTACCCTACATTTGAAATAAGTTCTGTATAAACAAAACTAACTGTCTTAGTTGTTTCGGAGTTTATCTTCGTGTGTACTTAAGGGACATTTTAAAACCTAGATATCATTCACAACATTGTTTTAGACATGAAAACAAAACACTGTTATTGAAAAACAGACAATTTGGAGACAAATATCTTCTCTATTATGAGAGAATTTAATCATTATTTATGCTTTTATCTTAGTCTCTATTCATTGATAATGTGTAAGTTTCTAAGACAGCGTAACAGTCACTTGTGTTTGTACACCACACAGTTTAAAGATAATTCGTGTTTTTGAGACATTCTAACATCCACTTTACTTTCTATGCTTTGTTGATAGTTTTATAACAAACCGTATTTTTTGCTTAATAATGATAACTTATTTTGTGTGATTTTTTGTTTGCTTATTGCATTTCTTAATTTCAAAAACCCAACGAAAAATTACCGACAGTTTGTTTTGAATTTCGGGCAAAGCTATACGAAATTCAACTATCTGCACTAGCTGTCTTTAATTTAGCATAGTAAGACTAGAAGCAAAGCATTACCACCCACTGCCAACACTTGGGCTACTCTTTTACCAACGAATAGTGAAATTGATCTTAACGTTATAATGCCCTCACGGCTGAAATGGCTAGAATGTTTGGTATCACGGAGATTTGGACCTGCGACCTTCAGATAATGAGTCGAGCGCCCTAACCACCTGGCCATGTCGGTCTTGATTACCGAAATAATAACAAATTCTTGCAAAAGTAACCAATAGTTAATTTGTTATTCATTTGCTGACTTACCAGTTTCACCATGTTTAGACAAGAGGGCATTCTCAATAGCTGCGGCACCTTCAGGTAAAATTAGATTAAATTAACCTATGATATTCCCCCCTTTTATTAGCTATATTTTTGTGTTCGACAGCAATACCAAGCATGGGACATGTCTGCCTAGCCTGCCCACAAACTGAAATTCTTTTAGGAGGATTAGAGCAAATTAATCTATGAGATCTTGGGCATTGTCAAGTAGACCATCGAAAGGGTTTGACCTCCTGAGTCCAAAACTATAATCAAATCTCAAGTTAGTCAAGAGATGAGCTACGAGAAAAAAGTTTGTACTTTAAAGAATATATTCAGAACCGTTAATAATAAAAATGTGATATATAAAACCCACGTGTTTTGGTATAGGTGTTTCGTGAGCGTGCTCCAACAGGCTCAGACATTTATAATTAAAAACAAAATTAAACAAAATATTAGTTCGTAATTCATGCACGCAACTGATACAAGCATGTGAAAAATAAAATGATATTTACTAGTAATACAAAAATAGAAACTATTGGTTACAGAAGCTTAAGTATAATTGAACTATATGCTTGTTTGTTTTTTTAATTTCGCGCAAAGCTACTCGAGGGCTATCTGCGCTAGCCGTCCCTAATTTAGCAGTGTAGGACAAGAGGGAAAGCAGTAATCACCACCCACCGCCAAATCTTGGGCTACTCTTTTAGAAACGAATAGTGGTTTGACCGTCACATAATAAAGGCCCCATAGCTAAAAGGGTGAGCATGTTTGGCGCAACGGTGATGCGAACCTGCGATCCTCGGATTTCGAGTCGTACGCCTTAACCACCTGGCCACGCCAGGCTTGTTTATTTATAATATAGTACATTATGAACAGAAAATCTGACAATATTTAAATAACACGCTTTCATCTTCTCAATTACCTCACAGTTTACTATTATTTGTAACAGTTACATCATTATGCGTGTTCCATTAGTTTCATGTTCTAATTAAAAACAAATACAATCAAATAATTAAAAACGTTATTTCATTACACACCTCTGAATAGCTATTTCTTAACTTAGCCAGAAGGTGTCGCCATTGTATAGAACATATTTGCTCCTCTCGTACATGTGTATGTAAACATTAAATACGCTCTTCCTGATGTTTATGAGTATTTCCAGACTGCAAAAATGGACTTATAACACGCATAAATGAAAAAGAATGTCTATTTAGTCAAAATAAATATCCAAATGTATACAAATCACGACACATTCACAAAATTATTTTTTATTTAGATTTTCCTACCGAATCACACTACATAAATACTTCACAGAGAAATGGAAAGACTGTACTATCATGTTCATTGATTGGTTTGTTTTGTTTTGAATTTCACACAGAGCTACGTGAAGGCTATGTGTGCTAACAGTCCCTAATTTAGCAGTCACAGACTAGAAAAAAGACAGCTAGTTAATACCAGCTAGTTTTGGGGGACGTTTTGACCAAAAAATATTGATTTCATCGATACGTCATAATGCCTCTAAGACTGAAAAGGCGAGCATATTCGGTGATTTGAACCCGCGACCCGAAAATTACAAGTCGATCACCCTAAATACAGGCCTTGCTATAGCCATTGATCGAGTGACATCGAAAAATAATTTAACACTTAGACAAGTAGTATGTTTTATCATTTTGCAGTAATTTTTATCCTATATAACAGATCCGGCATGGCCAGGTAGTTAAGGCGCTCGACTAGTAATCCAAGAATCGCAGGTTCGAATCCCTGTTGCACCAAACATGTTCGCCCTTTCAGCCGTGGGGGCGTTATAACGTTACGATCAATTCCATTATTTGTTGATAAAAGAGTAGCCCAAGAGTTGGCGGTGGGTGGTAATGACTAGTTGCCTTCCCTCTAGTCTTACACTGTTAGATTAGGACGGCTAGCAGAGATAGCCCTCGAGTAGCTTTGTGCGAAATTCCAAAAAAAAATCGTTGAAAGCATATCAATGATAAAATGTAACTCGAATTGTCCCATTTTAGAAACGTTTACAATTTATTTTTCACACTAGCTTTAAATCGTCCACAGCTTTTGATAAATAAATTTCACGAAAAGCAGCTGTTTTTGTGTTAATTTTTTTTGTTTTTTTTAATTTCCAAAACAGAGGCAGGTCTTTATTGAAATTCCAACCATTGTAACGTAATTCATCAGGGTTCCAGTAGACTTTTCATATATTTTCAGCTACTTTCAGTAAAAGTCAATTATCACTGAGACTATTTTTCTTCTTCTCCTTTCTCTCTGGCTTCCTAACTATCATTTGCAGCTGTCTAATTTACCAATATAAGTTTACATTGTTAATTATACAGCGTCCGCTTTTTGTATCAGAATATAAACTTTAAGTAATAACTTTAAAACTACAAGAATGGTTAAATATCATGTTAATTTTGCTAGTAATTCTACTTTTCCCAGAATCAGTCACATGATACACTTTGCACAGGAGATAGGCATGGCCTAGTGATAGCGTGCCTGTACTGTCATTCCAAAGATTCACGGTTCACGACTCATTTCTCCCAAAAAAATATAAAGGAAAAACGTTTTTCACCTTGAGACTATAGGTGCGATAAAAGAGTGGCTATCAAAACCCACTGTTTAATCTAACAAGGGATAGCCTAATAGTTAACAGTTTTTGTGCGAAGTTTGTAAACAGACACATATATACTTGCATAGGTTCCAAAATATATCAATACTGTCTCCTTTGAGATCTATATTATCTGAGCACAATATTTAGTTATAGAAAGTTATTGTAGTTTTCGCGGGTTACACAGTTTAATCTAACAAATTTTAAACATTTTCAAGATAAATGTTAAAATGCAGACTTTCCACGTTTCTGAAATGAGGCCTTTAAATTCGAGCATTTTCCAAGATTATTAAGCATGTGAAGTTAAGATGTTAGGGCGCTCGTCTCTTAATCTGCGAGTCACGGAATCTGAATCTTTTACTGAGCAAGCTCGCCCTTTCAGCCCAGAAGACGTCATAATGGTCAATCTTACTATTCGTTGGTAAAGAACAGCCCAAGAGTTGACGATGTATGATGTTGACGAGCGGACTTACCTCTTGTCTATTTCTTCCAAAGTAGGGACGGCTAGCGCAGTTAGTTTTACAGTAACTTTGTGCGAAATTCAACAAACAGTTGAACACGTGTTGGAACACTCCTAATGAAGTTACTCATTACACTATGTAACAAAATTTTTACTTTTTCTTGTTCCTAGACAGAAAGTGTAATTTCCCGATTGCTTATGCCTAAAGTGGTTGGAAAAGACCTATTTTTCTCTTCAAACTTTGCTTTTGTAACCTGGGAGCGTATAACGAAAACATGATGGGAGACTATATTTGGGGACTGATACGTGAAAGTGATTTACATTACAGACTCAAATCTCGAAAAACAACTCACTTCTAAACAATTTTGTTCATATTTGTATAGCATTAGTATAAATACATGTAAATCTTGGTTTATATGTTGTTTTATTCAGACCTTATGTAAATAAAAATATGCAAATTTGCCCGTTTTCACATAGAAAGTAGGTTAATTTCTAAATTTCATTATCCAGGTCACAAAAGCGAAGTTTGAAGGGAATGATGGCCATTTTCTGTATTTTACAACATAAATAATTAAGAAATAACGCATACTATCCAGTAACAAAATCTGTGTTACATAGTGTTATATACATATATATTTCTCTGTTTATTTGAGACTATTTTCAGCAACTTCCATTTATTTAATTATTTTGAAACATGAAAGTTACCTTTTAATTACTCAAAAGATTTTTAAGTGAATCTCTAATTTTTGTTTTCCTTTGTTGGCTAATCTTGTTCTAAGCCTTTATCCATATCCGTTAAGCTGCATTTTCACTGTTGCCTTTGTTCTGCAACAGACTGTATACAAAACAGTTGAATTTGTAGGCTAATTCCTACAGGAATAGCGATGTTCCAAATTACAACATACTACTCTATAATCAAATATGAAACTTAATCAAAAATTATTAATTTATTAAATTAAATTTTATATTTGGTTTACTTTCTTTTACTTATAATTCTTTAATTGAAATAGTGTAAATTGCTAAAATATATTTCCTTCATGTATATGTAGAAATCACACCACTTTTATAAGCAAGAAAAATATTTTTATTACCTCACTGTATGGGAAAATATTTCAAAGATACATAAAAAAATTTGAAAAATTGAATATTTTAATCTGTGAAACAAAATCAAGAGTCTTCACTCTAAAATAAAAGATGTACTGGGGAAGGGAGGAACGTCAATGGCTAGTACATTTTACCTGTCAGACACTTACAATAAACCTTTTCTTTAATTTGCGAATAATATTATTTGTCATTTTAAGATATGACATTTATATGGCAGGCCCCACGCTAAGCTCCAAATCCTTTTTTTTTTTATATTGGAATGAATAGGAATTTGTACAAACAAATTGCAATGGAGTAGCCCAAGTTTTCCCTCTGAGGCGTCACTCCCCTTTTTTCATCAATCATCAGTAACACGGTAAATAGCACTCAGTCAGGATGCAAGGCTTAGGCGTGGGGCTATTTAGCTAGTTGAACCATCATTAACTATGGAAATGAAAGTACGACGGTGGCTTAAGGCCTCACTTTATGGGCGGTTTTGGTATTGTAGAAGTTGCCGATTTGAAACATAAAATGTACACACACACACATATATATATCGTATGGGATGTGTGGCTGCCACTTGGGGCCACCTCAATCATTGGATAGCAAGACTTGTTCTCAACCTTCATCTTGGTATGAATACAAATGATGAAATCACCCAACAATTTCTTGCCAAACCCGGAACCAAGTACTAGCCAGTTTTCTGTGTTTTGAAATTATAAAAAAGAAAAAGTGACTTTCATGACTTTTATGTCTTCTATCACAAAATAAGGTGATCGCATCCACATTTAGGCTTTGAACATTTAAATTTCTAGACTATTTGATTTAGATTCATGTGAAGTAGCCGCCTCACAACTCCTTTCTCTACCCACCCAGGATTCTGTAATTGTGGGGTCCAGGTTAAAATGTAAATAGACTAAAAGAAACTCCTCCTTCAAACATAAGTTGGTTATAAAAGTTCTTGGCCTGGTAGTGTACAAAGATTCCGTGTAAGCTATCACATAACAATTACGTCTGACTTCAGTTTTTGTTTAATAATTTTCGTGCAAGGCTACACAAAGGGCTATCTGCGATTAGCCTCCCCTAACTTTGAATTGATAGACTAGGTGGAATGTAGCCAGTCAACATCATTAGATCTTAACCATTGAGTTACTTTTTGATAATCGCAAAATTCTCAAATAAACAAAAATGAGATTCCATTAAAATGGCTAAACACGAGAATAGGCAGTATATTCCCAGAATGCGAGATGTTTTTACATGAAAATTCCAACTGGTTATGGTCTTCTTGATTGACTTGATCATTTGACCCCCTCTGGTACAGCGGTATGTCTCCGCATTTATAACGCTAAAATCAGGGGTTCGATTACCCTCGGTGGGCTGAGTAGATAGCCATTTGTGGCTTTGCTATACGAAAAACACACACACACGTGACCATTTTTATGAATAATATTTTATTATAAAATATTGGTCAACTCGTTCATTATCTCTTTATACCGTGTTGGAGTTTCTTCAGATAAGCAGTAACAAAGAAATGACACAAAGCTGCAATGTGTAATAATGTATTTCAAATTGTATCTGACAAACGTCTTATTTTTTTAAAACTAAATACGTACATCGTCTATAAAATGAAAATAAGATGTTTAAAAGAGTTAATATTTTATGTGCAGGTAAACTCTTACAAAAATCTGACCATCACTGTTAAACCTTATAAAAAACATTTTTTTCTATTTTTCTCATGTCAGTTTCGTAACATCTTACGCTATAACTCGGTTTAAAAGTGTAAGAACCAGAAAACAACTAAAAACGTTTTTTGAGAAACGAAATTTAAGTTTAAAATCTATCTTAAATATAACTAAAACATCATAAAAACAAATGTTTAAAAGACATAAGTGATAAAATATGTTATTTTATTACTATGAATTTAAAATACGACCCAGTTAAAATTAAACTTTAAATTAGAATCGAAATTAAAACATTTTTTACTTTGACGACAAATCTACTAAAATATAGTACACGAATTACACAGAATACAAATAATATATATTCTTTAAGGCCTTTTACTTTCGCTTTGAATAATCTTAACGTTTCTTCAGAGTTACCCACAATACACATAAGGTGCGTCTAAAATACATGTGAAAACATTGGATTATTTATACATGTGGTTCCGAACTGTGGATAAGAGATTCTCTGGTCCGTATCTCGTTAACAATATGCTTCGCATTTTATAGTTATGGGTTTCTTATAAAAAAACAACAACATTCAAATCCCACTAGTCGACTAGAGTAGACCAAAGATCTATCATTTCAAAATTAGGAATGGATAGCTTCTCACGAAATTCCACAAATGATACAAACATCTTATACAAATATATATATACACGTATATGCATATAGTTAATTCCTCTGTTGAATTTGTTAAGTAGTTGTCGTACATTTTGAGCCCTTATGTTGCTAAGAGCTCAATATTCTAATTTGATATTTGTTTACGTCTAGATTTGTGTTGTATATCAGAATATATACGGTGGTCTTCTAAAAGAGGCGAACTGTGAGAAGTTTGTTTGTTTGTTTTTTGAATTTCGCACAAAGCTACTCGAGGGCTATCTGTGCTAGCCGTCCCTAATTTAGCAGTGTAAGACTAGAGGGAAGGCAGCTAGTCATCACCACCCACCGCCAACTCTTGGGCTACTCTTTTACCAACGAATAGTGGGATTGACCGTCACATTATAACGCCCCCACGGCTGGGAGGGCGAGCATGTTTAGCGCAACGCGGGCGCGAACCCGCGACCCTCGGATTACGAGCGCACACCTTAACGCGCTTGGTCATGCCTGGCTGACTGTGAGAAGATACAGTTTAATACAATAACATCAGATACAATTTTCTACTGGCATAGGCCATTGTTTTTCCAAGCTACAGAGGTACATTCGCATGTATTTTACTTAGCTCAGAAAGATACTCCGAGTGAAAATTTTGCAAGATCAATATTCATCATTCTAAGAAGCACCAGCACATCTGAAATTCCTCAAAGTATGAAAATGCCCCCAGGATATTCCAATTAAGAACAGAGTCAGGTTGACAGGAGAAACGCCTACACAAGGCGACCACATCAAGGATTTATTAGTTTGATATTGTTTCCTCTACGTAACGTTCATAATTCTTCAGTATAAATTGTCATATTGAAAATCGGTACGCCTTTGGTGTTTAATACGTGAAAGCCAACTCATAGCCATGTTTTCGTCATCCCTACCCCCCCACCCCCACCAATTCCTATTTGTTCCCTTATCCTTACTTGACCTCCTCATTCGTCACTGTCCAGGTATAGCAGGTTGTAAATTCTACATCCAATTAATAGCTCATAACCAGGAAAAAGTAATTTTTCATCGTGTACGTTAATTCACATGAAAGATCATCAGCGGCGCTTGTCTTTCAATATCTCCTATCAACACACAAACCAATTAATTCGTAGCCTAACCCCTTCCGGTCTCTTTATTTTGACCGATTTAACCTGTTCTTCATTTATTTCGCTTTCTGAGGTGTTATACAGAATTACTTGTTGTTGTTTTTTTTACAATAGATCTTAAGAACGAATCTGATTTATTATTTTAAATTATCTTCACTGTCTATTTTAAATGTGTGTTGGCAACTGTTCTCTACTATTACAACTTATTACCTGAGTGTATTTCCATTGCTCAAATACTCAAAGAAGGATTAACTAACAAATATGTGAAATGATTTGAGATTACAATTAATCACATAATAATAGCGTCATAAACCATTGTCGAATTGTTTCTAAGTTAGAAACTGTACATTAAGATTACAGTTATCATTTAACGGAGAGGTTTTTGTCTGTCTTATGCTCGATGGATTACAATTTCTTTAACTAAACCTTCAATATTTGGTAATTAATGTGAGACTACAATCACAATAAATATATTTATTACTTTTGTTCAAGTTGTTACAAAGCAATATATCAAGATTTATTAGCTCTCTCTATATAAATCGATGTAGAAGATAGCTTGAACAGATACATCAATGAAATGACGGTAAATAATAATAATAGTTTCCTCCTCTTATGGCTACAGATGATTCATAGCCATACATAACCCCAAATAAACTTTTGTATTTTTTGATCATGTTAGATGAACAATCTTCGTTTCTTTTATATTCTTCTAAATTTCTCACAAGTAATTAGTTAAATGGAATTGTCAATTTCATACTTTCTTTAGGCTAATCTACTTCAGTCAGAGAATGGCTATTGCACAGAATAAGAAAACAAGTTATTAGCCAATAGTATCAATCGATAATATATAATGTGATTATTATCAGCACAAATCACAAATTATACAATCTTACAAAACACGTCCAACCAAGAAAGCATTAAACTAGTAACTAAAACCATGAAAACCCACACAACAAGGCTGAGCCATAATAACACACTAGACGTTACAATTTTAACAAACCATAATACTCGTGGCTGATGATTTATTATTATGTCTAGAGTTAAAATTTACAGTGCTACCCCAAGAACGGTATAATTCTTGGAGTTAACATCAAAGTAAGAATTTAAACAAAACCGCATATCAACACCAAACAACATATTACTACTGTTACGTGAAGAAGTTTGTTTGTTTTTGAACTTCGCACAAAGCTACTCGAGGGCTATCTGTGCTAGCCGTCCCTAATTTAGCAGTGTAAAAGTAGAGGGAAGGCAGCTAGTCATCACCACCCACCGCCAACTCTTGAGCTACTCTTTTACCAACGAATAGTGGGATTGACCGTCACATTATAACGCCCCCAGGGCTGAAAGGGCGAGCATGTTTGGCGCGACGGGGATGCGAACCCGCGACCCTCAGATTACGAGTCGCACGCCTTAACACGCTTGGCCATGCCGGGTTACGTGAAGAAGTAATAGCAAAGTATTATTTCCAAAATCGAATATTTTCATATTACTAATTAAATAACACCAAATTCAAATATCAAGGGCTATAATGGCAAAAGAAATGTCATGAACTAGAACATACTAAAATTATTTGAATAAATTATGTACGCTCATAATCTCGGGGTATAACGCACATAGTAACTTTCGCTTCGATATAACCTGTCGTTTTCATTCTGCTATCAACATTATCGCGTAGTTTTGAGCATTTTCGAAAATGATTTTTGTATCGTTATATAAAAAAGTAGCTTTTCAAAAATTACCTTAAAGGTGAATTTTACAGAAAAAAGAAAACTTTGCAGTCAAAAAAACTACTCATACTGATTAATTTTGCAGATTCACATTTTTTATAGAAAATATGTGCTACTAAACGAAACATAGAACTTGGTGCAGAAAGAGCCCTTTCCGAGCGGCAATCTGAACGTTTTAGTTTTTACGTTTGCCGCCAGGAAAAGTACTGTGACGTAATAGTTGCTAAACAAACCGCCAACGCCAGCGCGTTGAATGTAAACAAACATGGCCAGTGCATAAGGAGAAACAGAGGCGGAGTCTGTTTTGACTTTGTGTTCTGAACAGTGTCGAGTAGCACCATATCAATTCAAACCTACTCTGAACGAACCTAGAACAGTTAATTTTGACACAGATCTGACAAGTTCTAATGATGAGGACAGTTCCACAAGCGAGAGTAGCGGAACTGTGAGTGATACTGATAGCGCCCAAGCCGGTTGCGCGTCGGTCATACCTCCAGTGGAAGAATGGTAAGCCTATGTCATGACAACAAATATGATCTGTATTATTTCACGTGCAATTTTAAGCATTTCGAAACCTGTCTGGTGTTTATAAATTATTGGTATCACAGACTGGGTTTTATTTGTTTATACTTTGCCGACTATGGTAACTAATACTCGGCCCTTCCACGATCATTGTACCGGGTATTTATGACTCGTAACATTATGAATTTCAATTATATGTCATAATTCTGTCTATAAAATCAAACTAGATGTAGCAGTCTGATTAGTTAATTTATCTTGAAATGTTAAATTTGAAAAATGCTTCAAACTTTTCCATATTTAAAAATGATACAATAACATCTACAGAATGATCTACCAGCTTTTAAACTTGGAATATACCCTATTTGGGATAGATTTGTTGTCATGGTTTCACTGACTTAGAGGTGCCACAAATGCAAAACACGCTCATTTATGTGACATGTGTATGTCTAGTTACATTCTTCAAAAATTTGTACTTTTTAAATTATTATATTATACTAGTTATTGTTTATCGCTTTATACTGCACACATATCTTTAAGTTTGTTCTTTTCGTGATGGCAAGGGATGGTTTCAGAGGGGTGGAACCTGTACGCTGCAGGCTGAAATTAGTCCTCAGCTCTACACGAGGAAAGGTGGTGGGGTCGATCCTGTCTACTGCCGATGTTTTTTTCAGTCTCAACCTGCCTGGCTTGAAACCCACGGAATCCAAAACAGTGGGATCTGACACAAAATATGAGCGTTCAAAGTGATTTGACAAAGATTTGCATGGTGTGAAGGAGTTCAGTTCTTCCTATTGACCATCCGCACCCACTGTCGCCACCTTGTTGGTTCCTTCTCCTTGCAGAGAAAAGAAGCTTTTGCCCGATGCCGAACCGTTTTTACAACCATAAGCAACGCAGTAAACCATGTTATCATAAAACAAACATAAAGTAACAATATAAAGACAAAAAATAGTCTCTCAAAGTATGTAATCCGAAAAAAGCACCGATAGATTTACATAAAACACCAGCACTGAAAGGAACACAATGGTCGGCGCGCAACGAAGCGTGTTTGGCAACTATTACGTCATAGTTGCAAAACGTCACGGAAACAGCCGAACGACCGAGAGGAACCTGAGTTCGAGGACCTGCATATTTTGTTTCATTTTTACTGAAAAACTAAAGTGTTTAAAAATATGACAACCACACAGGAATTATACCTAACCAAAGTACAGTTTCTAATGCAATTATTAAATTTGTTGAAAATTCACCTTTAAATATCTACTAGTGTAATAATAAACTGATGAAAACGAGATATAATTTAATTCAACTGAGTAATTCTCATGGTGATATCAAGTACAAATAAAGTTTAACAGTTATATTTGACAATAGATCATGCTTAAATGAGTGTGTTTGTGTTTCCTTAGAGTAAAGCCACGTCAAGCTATCTGCTGTGTCCAGCGAGGGGAATCGAACCGCTGATTTTATCTTTATAAATCCGTAGACTTACCGCTGTAACAGCGGGGGACACTTGAGAGAGTAATACCCTTAAAGAGAAAGAGAAAAAAACAGATTTAAGTTGTAGTATTCTGTTAAGGCATTATGTAAAATATTTCGTTTGCTATAAATTGATCCCCAGGTGAGACAGTGGTAAGTCTACGGACTTGCAACGTTAAAATCATGGATACAGCAGATTGCCCTATGTAGCTTTGCTATACGAAATACACAAAACAAAATTGTCACTTGCTTAAGAAAAGTAAGTAAGAAAATTTTCGAAATAATATCAAGTCGTTGTCTATCTGCCTATCTAGATCAACTGTTCTCATACATTTTCGACCGCAGACCACTTTGACGGGGTAAAACGCCCTGCGAAACACCTACCAGTCCCAACACCACCTGCTTTCGCTTGCACTGTACATAATTCAGAGAAACTTATTCAAATCGCTTTAAGAAAACTATGTTGTTTGATAATTGTCTTTAATCCCAGCTACTAATTGAATTACTATATGGTGTGTAATAAAATTAATACGTTCTAACCCATTTGTTGTAGTTCATTGCTTCCAATAATGAAAGCGTTCAACAAACTTTGAAGGTTTTCATTTACCGTGCGTTGCGTAAACGTTTATAGATTATTACTAGTTGTAACTTGAAACACTTTTGAAGTGAAAGTATCTCAGTTAACGTAGTTTTTAATTTAGTGTTTTAGTAAATTATGAAATAGCGCATGTGTAAAACCAAAAACTCTTTTACAATATCTTATTAAAATGTTTTATGTGACACCAAGAAGTAATTTTCTCATAATCTGTAAGTCTCACGGGCAAACTTAAGAAAGGAGCACCGGAGAAAATTACAAGCTCGTGAGAAGCAAGTCTGGGACGCGGTTACTATTAGTATCAGTACAAGTAGAGATTTAGAAATTCACATTTACAGTTAAACGATGTGATTAATGCTGATTGCACACAACGCTGGATTAACGATGCACTCTAAGCCTCGATGAATTGGCTGTTGACCAGTAGGGGTCGAGGTAAGGGTTGGTTGAGATAGTGAAGTTCAGAATGAAAATTTACGAGTGAAATATGTAGTGCGATTTCCGTTAAGTTTATTCTCAACTTTATATACGTAATATAGATCCTTGTTTCGAGTTAGATTTACCCGTAGATCATCAAAACCAAGGAAATATCCTTTTGGAGTCGTTCCGATGGGAACGCTGCAACTTGCCTCAAGTCGTTTACAAGTCTGTCTAAAGCTCGTCCATCTAATTTAATGAACAGGCCTAAGGTCATTTTGTTAACGTGATTCATCAACCACTTCTCATCTAAGAATATTCTCCGCTCCTGTACTGCTGATTTAATTACTTCTATGTTCCGAGATTCTGCACACTACAGGCACTTGTCGTTAGGCTTAGCTTTTGTACTTAGCACGGGAAGTCTGGTAAGAAGTGTACATTAAAGCTTTCGTTCAGTTCGCTAAGGCCAAGTTAGATTTGTAATTTAAAATTACATTTCTTTTGAAAATATCGTTGCGACGTATACCTTATAAATTACATTTCAGATCTTGTTTAAATATATTTCATTTCTGTGTACTGATTTTGATAATTCAAATGTATGACATTGTTAAGAGTATCTATATATAATGTTAACCACATTTGTCGGGAATTTTAAGACTACTTGGTCAAAATATAATTTAAGGTGAGTTAGGCCTCATTATTTGTGATCTTACAATGTTATGCTTAAACCTTAAAATCCCATCGTTAATAATATATGATCATGAAGTGTCATTCTTACGAGCTTTGATATTTTAATCTTGAACATTTCTTTAGGAAACAGAAACTTAAAATTTCTTACTGTTCAAGTATAGTCATCCTTGAGGAAGGAAGTTAATCAGGAGCACTTGCCGCCACAAGAGCTTGAACCTAACCTTGTATCGAATCACAGCATTCAGTTTTACCCTTATACCCACCCACAGCTAGAAGTTCGAAACATGTTCAGTGATATTGCGGCACGAATCTTGACTTAACCGTTCTGTAACATAGCTAGCTAACCAATAGAACACGCTTGTCCGTATTTCTACATAGATATGATCTTAAAATCTCACCGTCGAGCAGGAGTGATCTTAAACTGTCATTCTTAATTAAAGATGTGTCACTTTGAAATGTATTCGGTAGATAGATACGATGGTGAAATGCGCTCTTTAAATACATATGACTTTGATATGTGATATATACGTGTATATATATATATATATATATTAATTTTTGAAATATATCCTTGAATACTAATATCTCTTATCATGTCTAATAGAGGATATGAGCTGATCATTTCGGCGAAACATTCACAGATTGGGAATGCTTATACGATTGCACGAGTTTTGTACTTCGTTTTAGCACTCTTTGAGGTATACCGATCAAAGAAAATAAAATAGATAATATGAAAAATTTGGTGTTGAATAATAAATTACTGGATAATACGAAATATGTAAATGTATAAAATAAAAAGAACGAGTTACATTCTCTGATAAAAATATTTAAACAAATATATAAAATCAGACAAGCATTTTCACCTTGAGCTTCCTCTACAGTGTGGCAGATAGAGTAACAATGAATATTTGTGTAAGTGTGTTTGCTACTTATCCTTGTACTTCAAACGATATAAGACAGACAGGTAGAGTATATGTGTTTAGGGGTAAAAATAGGGAAACCTCGAAGGACAATGAGAAGATACAAAAGCCTCATGGCTAACAAAATAAATTTTCTAGAACTGATACTGATTAAAAACAAGGATATTTTGTTTTTATAAACTATAATTATAATGTATTATCTGTGCTACGTCAACCACGAGTATCGAAACCCTGTTTCTATCGCTGTAAGTCCTAAGACATACCGCTGTGTAGTTCTATGGTTTACTTCAAAACACAACAGTTTTCATTAACTTGTAGTGGTAACTAGCATCATCTAGTGACCAAAAGCCAGAACTACGTATGCACAGTTTCTGGTTTTCAAAATATTAAAATGTAAGAGTGTGTGTGTGTTTTCTTATAGCAAAGCCACATTGGATTATCTGCTGAATTCACCGAGGGGACTGAAATGGAAGAAGTGAAAATAGCATAACCTGTTTATTTTTAAGCCTTACAATTACCTACAAGAATTATTTTAAAATATAATAGCAAAAAGTACCACGTTTTATATAATATTTAAACCAGATTTTACTACAGAAATGTAACTTATGTGTAATATACGATTGTTAAATTAATGAAACGGCACATTATTTTCGCGAATTTATGTCACACGCTAACAAATGAAAGTGAAACGGATTTTGTTAGCCTTTATGCAACAAACGTCATAGAGATAACAGTAGCATACTGAAGTAATTAGGTTTACAAAGTAAACAGTCATTTGTGAATATGTTAAGATACGCCGTTTTCACAGGCTATATAAGAATGATATTACTTTACATTTCTTAAGTCTAGCATTATCATACCGTGTGTGTAACACTGTTTGAATATACTTCGATTATTATTATCCCTAAGTTCACCAGAGTTTCAGAAGCTACTTGTATTTTAAATTTTTCTAAGCGAAATATTACTGAACAATAAGAGCCTAACTTTACTTTTATTATAGCACTGTTTAGGATCCACACACATTTTGAATTTTGTTAGGTTTATTTTTTTATGGGATATCAAGGGTGATTGTCACTTCCATTAACCAAGTTTAGCAAACACCATATGGATATGTTTCCACTTTTGTTAATTCTAAGTTTAATAGATGTTCTTGTCTTAATAGGCCTGGCATGGCCTAGCGCGTAAGGCGTGCGACTCGTAATCCGAAAGTCGCGGGTTCGCGCCCGCATCGCGCCAAACATGTTCGCCCTCCAAACCGTGGGGACGTTATAATGTTACGGTCAATCCCACTATTCGTTGGTAAAAGAGTAGCCCAAGAGTGGGCAGCGGGTGGTGATGACTAGCTGCCTTTCCTCTAGTCTTACACTGCTAAATTAGGGACGGCTAGCACAGATAGCCCTCGAGTAGTTTTGTGCGAAATTCCAAAACAAACAATTAAAACTACTGTTTTCAAATAATAAAAATATTATAATTTTCAATATACCTATATATGACTGTTTGTGTGAGAGTTAGTAGTAAATATGAAAAGGAACAATATTCTTTAAGGTTATATCATATGGTAGCCCCCGGCATGGCCAGGTGGCACTTTACTCGTAATCTGAGGGCTGCGAGTTCGAATCCATATCACACCAAACGTACTCGCCCTTTCAGTTCGTAGGGGCGCTATAATGTTACGGTCAATCCTACTATTCGTTGATAAAAGAGTAGCCCAAAAGTTGGCGGTGGATGGTGATGACTAGCTGCCTTCCGTCTAGTCTTACACTCCTAAATTAGGAACGGCTAGCGCAAAGAGCCCTCGTGTAGCTATGCGCGAAATTCAAACCATCTGGTAACAAACGTCTTCGTAATTTTGTTGAATAAGATATATTGTTTTCCATATATAGCGTTGTTATTTAATTTTCTTTAAGTTCATACAGTTCGAACAATATTATCAATAGAGGCGTCGCGAGGTTCTTAAAAGCTTTGGGAGATCGGGTTCATTTGAGTGGGATTTTTCGGCGTTTCATTTACATGTTGATCGTGGTTTTCTATTCTGATTTTATAAGACACCAACTGGGGATTCCAAGCGCTGTGAACTAGAATCGGAGCACAGGCCTCGTGTGCCAGCGCCTAACAACGTCTCTGATTAATAAATGTACCAAGTAAGGGATTTCACTTTGGCTCACAAACATAAATAGTTATAGCATTTTCTCGCTTTTTGACCCGAAAGAAATTTACAAAAAAAGGTTTTTCTTTCATGTATATTTTATAGCTTGTTTTTTCTTTATGCTGATTACCGCTTACAATAATGTGGTGCATCACTCTTTTTAAATTTTCTTTATATTTGTTTAAAACAATTCCAAATATGTGATAATATATTTTTACCATTCTATTTGTAGGGAACACATGGTACATCTTTACTGTTTTTTCTCTCTAGTTTGTTTTTCTTATCATTTCTTCCTTTTCTATGAAATCTACTAGATACCAAGAAAATGTCCAGAATAGTAAGTCAATTGATACAAATTGTTGTTTACATAGTAAGGAACTGTTCAAGAGAATTTTGTTAACGCTTATTTTTTTGTAGAGTTATGTACTTAATGATCTGCGTATTGTACATTTCCTGCTAGTTTACCATCCCTAATCCATATAATCGGGCTAATCGCTGGGATGAGTAATTTTCACCATATAGCTACTACGCACTCACACATATTAAACGTGCTATGTGTATTCTGAATGTCACGTAACACAAAAGTTCAAATACTGTAATTAAGGCAGTCTGACTCTGTGTCAAGCTATTTACTATAGTGTAATAATGCGAAAAACCTTCTAGTATTTCTACTCAGTACTTTTGAATACATTACTGGATCACGATACTGTAAGATCTATCATATGTTTACCAACAAGTCTTAATGTATGTTTTTAGCTCTATAACCTATTTGATAGCCAGTTAATTACCTTGGTTTTAGACATTCCAGGAGCTAGACTATCTCCCGATAAAAGAATTATGTATATATATTTCTATTAATTAACTGCAATCTGGTGCTCCCCGCACATATCTCTTAATTTGTCCTTTATGGTTCGAAATCAGAGTCCAACTAATGAGTTATGGTATTGATCGAAAAACGTCTTGGGCAGCGTCTTGTGGGAAATAAAAGTGCTATTTTTAAACGCTACTGATTTTAGCCACAGAGAACAAATTGAGACAAACACAGAAAAAAGGAACAACACCTAACTTGTTAATAATTCTTGTTCTCTAAATCTGATTTATAATAAAATTGCTAATAACTACAGTTCACTTCGTAAGAGTCATTATTTATGGAAAATGAAGGATTATAAAGTGCCTAGACTACTACTATGTCTGTCGAATCCCAGCTGGCCTTTGGTATTATGCGAAATACCTTGTCGATACAGGTTGATATATTCTCCTTTGCTTTCACACAGAATTATTGCTATAGTTTTTTCCAGTTTATCCTGTGGTTGTTATACCCGCTCCAGCAACAAGAAGACTAGCATTCTGGTTCACCAGATGTCGCAAATGATACTAAAGATTAATTAAAATGAAATTATAATAAACATAAATAAATAATTTATCTTAAGTTTATTTAAGTTTATAAATAAATAAATTCTGATACGTAAATAATTTAAATAAAATTGATAGTAATTATACTTCACTTTTTTTAATCTGGTTCACACCATAAAAGTTCTCGTTCATGAATATTAAATATATATATTATACTTAGACCAGTGTTATGTTTTTCGAATCCAAGAAGGCCTGATGAACTCTAGTATTCTGCGAAAGGCCTTGTCGGTACAAGATATGGCACCTGTAGTATTGTTGGCTTGTTACAGCATATTCTGGTTTACTTTAATTCGTGAGTTTTAGTGTTGATTTTCGATAACATTTTGTGTGTAAGCCTATTGGTTTATAATAGTCCGCTGGCATTTGGCATTCATATCGTAACTGATTGTAGTCTCCAATATTAAAAACGAACTCGACAGTTTTTGAGATTAAAACCTGAAATACACCAGCTCTTATAATTTACAAAACATTAGTGAAATTGATAATTTTTAATAGCAAGCATAAGTACATATTTTAATTTCAATACTTAATTATTTAAATACTTTTTAGTGTTTTAAAGGAATTTAAAAGCCTAAATATTAAATGCATTCGACACTTAACAACACAGTTTAACAGCTATATTACAATATTACTCGAACAACGTGATTGTTAAATTATGTAATCGAAGCTGCATCAACTGATTTCAGAGAAATATTTCATCTAGAAAAAAAAGACGCAAGTTAAGCTACAAAAAATGCTTTGAACGTATAGTCTGTAAGCTTGAAATCCATCCAGATTTTAATGTATTAATATCAAATATTGAACTTTTCATTACAGGAGGACAGTTTGTATCATGAACCATAGTGGTTCATAATAAGGATCGCGAGGAATTGCACAAAACCCCAATAGAACGTCCGGTCAAAAAACACCTTAAACAGCAAAGATCCAGTTCAAACAACACTTTAAAATTTTTGCTATTCACTTCTAAGGCTGTACGTATATAAAAGTGCACTCATATTACACTCACACACACACACGCACACATGTTCGCTAAAAAAAGGCCCAAACTACAAATAAGGGTTTGAAATATAATTAACTAATGTGTGAAGTATCTCCAGTTTTTTTCCTTACGTTTTTTACGATCCTTATTGGCAAATTTTCAAATTCCCATTTTATTATTTATCTTCTGTAATGATTTCTCTTGAACGTGCATTTTCACTAAACTTTATCGTGACATCAGTTAGCGTCCTTTTAGTATTTTATTTGACTTAATCCACATATGAAATAGTTCAAGGAGAAATTTACTTCATAAAGCAGTAATATTACATTACTTAATGATAGCAACTATTTGCGAACTGTCTTTCCAAACAATGTTATTAAAGCTATCAAGGAGTAAAATAACATATTTTTTCGTCATTATCTTTATTAAAATTAGCTTTTACTTCAGAATGGAAATAGTATACTTCAGGAAAGGGATATTAATTTGTTTATTATTTTGTTTATATGGTCTACCCATTCAATTTATATGATAGTTGTTAACTTTATGGAGTTCTATGTTACGATAAAAAAAGTCTAAAATATAAGGTAAAAGTAATAGCCATCAGTAAATGTTCGTAATTTTATAAAGTTTGCAGAATATTGAAAACAGGATCTGCAAGCCAATCTCACCCGATTTTTGCCGGAAAGAGTATTTACCAAAGAGATCGTTCCGTTGTAAACGGATTAGTTTTGTCTTCTCGGTAGGAAATTGACTCGATTGGTAGCACAAAGCGCTAACAAAGAGTCGTGGAGCCATTCTTCGTCTAAGGACAGTGTTATTTATACACAACTTCGTGAACAAACATTTTGGCATCCAGAAGACAAAGACGAGTGTTTTTAGAGTTGGCAAACTTCGAAATTCCATTACGCTCACTGGCTTAGGTTTTGAAGAGTTGGAGCTACTTACGAAAACTTCGGAAAACAAAGCGAGCAGATGTTGATCTGATTTACTAAACGTCTCAGACCGACAAGATGCCACTTACCTTTAACTTGTAATAACTAGTAAAAAAGAAAGAAGTCTTTCATACTAGGGAACCTCCTTGATGAAGGCTTAACCCAAGAAGGTTTCGGAGCTTTATAGGTAGAAGTTCTCAGTTAGATTGTTTCAAGTAACTTGATTACACCAAGGCCAAGGTGAATAAGGACGCATTTTTTACAAGAGGTGTTACCTTGTGCTTGTTTACATTAGAACTTTAGCTTAACGAAAAAAGTGGAAGAAGAAATCAAATAATTATAATAGTCTGAAGACACGTTTGTATGTTATGATGACGCAGAACCTAAGACAGCGCGCTCAGATGACGACAAAGATAATTCACTAATCTATCGGTCCCGCTCGCGTCTTCAACTGACATATTCATTTTGTAATGCGTTTTGGCGGAAACTGCTTGTTAGAAATTATCTTGGCAAGCAAAAACGATAAGAAAAATAAAATTGATAAGATTAGCTTCAAACCTATGAAAGACAGACCAAACCTGACGTTCAAACTGGTGCTTTATAGAGGTTTCCGTTCAAGTTGGCATGGAAATGATGCTTTTCCCGATCCTATTTTGTTACTGCTCATTACATTTGTGGGAAACGGAATTTCGTGTTTATGCTTCTCTGCATGTGAAAAGTTGAAACATCGATGGGGGGAGTGGGAGAGGAGTGAATATGAAGTTTTCTATTTCTACCACCCCTAACACATTTTTATACTGTTTCTTGTTATTCACTATGAAAACCAAAACTGTATTTACAATTGTGTTTCGACTAAATCTCAAATTACTACATTCTCCAAAGTAGTTAATCAAGGAATAAAATTCAAATAATGTTATTCACCATTTGGTGATTTTTCATATTTTTACTTGACTCCGAAAACTTGGTTCTGGATTGTATGTCATCTTTATTCTATAAGGAAAACTAACACCCAGCTCTGTTTATTGGTCTGTGGAATTAATAATTCAACTACTTAATGCACCATATGAACAGCCTTTGATGTTAAGCCAAGACTACCTTAAGAATTATTTTTGAAATTATTAACTTTATTTTTCACTTATAACAGCCCAGTGGTATGTCTGCGGGCTCACACCGCTAGAGACCGGGTTTTGATACCCTTGGTGGGCAGAGCACGGACAGTCCACTGTGTAGCTTTGTGCTTAATTCCAAACAATTTGTCACTTATATAAGACCACTATTTGACAGTCTGTGAACCAACAAACTCTAAAGCTCACCATATTGAATATATAGCATGTCTTTTCGCAAATAGTGCTGCCATATTGAATTTTACACCTATAATTATTAAGTCGTCAGGTTCCAGTAATTTTCTAAAATCTTCGACTTCGTGAAATGTAAATAAAATGGTTGTATTTGTTACGTTACTTCAGGGAATTATGAATATTCTGATAACGATGATTTCAATTAAAACTGAAAATTGACAGTAATCATTTTTGAGATATGAGGACAACTATGTTTTCTGCCTATGAGCTATATAGAAATTTGTTTAGATCTTTTCGATTATTTCGTTTCAATGCAGCAATATGTGGTTCAGAAAGTAGTTAAATTAATCTTATTTTAGTTTCTTCATTTCTTTGTTATCTCTAGTAGGCAGTGTATATTCTATCCAAGAGGATATGCACTAACAAACAGGATTAAAATAATTGACCCTTTAAAATTCATTGCTTTCTGAGATTGACGTTGACTCAGTATAACAGCTGACCATACTGTAAAGAAACAAAGGTTACGAGGTGATGCCGTTGACTGGGCATAGATTCTGCATCAGGATTTGGTCCATGCTTGGACTAGGGAGGGTCAGGTTCGGTGTTGACCTCTTCCTCCCAGTTGACCGAAAACAGAAAGGAAGTTTACCTGTTTGACCCTAGTGCACTTTCTTTCGCCATTTATACTAATACGATATAGATTAAAACTCTTCTTTAAAATCATCGTGTTTAGTTCGACGGAAGTCTAATGAAATAAGGAAGAGCATAGGATAAAGCATAACATATTATGAACGATTATTTTTGTGTACGATAGATTTTATTTTTGTAACTCACTAAAAATCAGTTTCGATATCAGTGGTGGGCACAGCACAGCTAGCCCATCATATAGCTTTGTGCTGAACTATAAACCAATACTTAAGGATCCGTAATTCTTCGTAGATCCGTCTAATACTTTTTAACTGGAAATGCCACATTCTCACGAATAGAAAAGCCAAAATAAAAAAAAAGACGGATCAGTATATCTTATACTCTTGTCTCTGATATTAGGTTAACTTTTTATCAAATTCCAAAGTGAAATAACACTTGTTATCATTCAATAAATATAAATTATCTAACAGCTTAAATACAACGTACGTAACTACCACATTCATTTTTTGATGTGATAACATATTCATATTTAGGCGAGATGATGACGGATTTAAACTCTCAATGAATGTTTTGAGGCCAATTTCTGTTCAATCGCGCTTATTACAATTATAAGTTATTATAAAGACACTCGACAGATGGCGGTAATAAAAACTAAAGAAAATATTATTTCACGGTTATTTCTGATGGGACACACGTGCTATTTTGAAACGCAGTTACCACTACCGGATCATAATTGTAGTAGATACTTTCTATTGTAATAGTAACTCATGATATGGATTTTTCAACTTTAATGTTGCCTACACGTGCTTTAACAACTAACCAAACACGATGTTATTTAAGTTTACTAGCAGATGGCTACCTCGTTATTATGACGTTAGAAACGGCTCGTGTCTCATTAAAATTGAACGCATTCAAGTAAATATCCTGTATGAAACGTTTCACCTCTTAATATTCTATGCTACACAACTATGGACATTTTGCATAAACCAATTAACTGAAATAAGTGCCATGTCGTAGTTAACACATGGCAAATACACAACATTTACAATTTTTTATGAAGAAATTGAAATACTAAAATATGAGTAGTTTTTCATTCCAACATTATGTGCAGCAAGAAGAACGCTAAAAAACAACAACAACAACCAAACTCTAAAGAGTAAAGATGGAGAAACAAAATACCATACTATACAACTCCTAAAACAGGGCCTGACTTTATAACGTGCCAGGATACGGATCAAAATGGTTTGGGGCCGCAATGCTATTAAACATTTAATTACTCTCTTCTCTGAGCGCATTATAAAAGAGACACTTAATCCCATTATTCGATTCAAAGCCTTCGTGGTGGCGAATGATGATGGCTAGATGTATTCTCTCTGATGAATAGTTCAAATTAGGAAAAATTTAACTGAACCTATATTGTAGCTAAATGCTATTTAGTCCAAGTGAAGATAAAGGGATTAAAGTTCGAAATGTCAATGTCATCATATATAAATTAGCAACCACATTCATAATATAATAATGGTAATTTGCAAAATTAAAAAAGGCGCCAGACAAACAAAAATATAATTAGCCTGCAAATTACGATCTTTAAAAAAAAAACAAGTTTTTTGAGTCCTAATAGCCTTACTAGATTTACCTCAGAAACCATTATGGTCTTTAACAGAAAAAGCAGTGTGAATAAATATATATAATATAATGTGCACAGCATGGAATAAGTTAATACAAAACGTAATTTCTGCGCTGGAAAAAGAGGAGTCTGTAAGCATGGTTTTCAGTCACGTGAAATAAAACCATTATTGTAATTTAAACAAGTAAAGGTTCATCGTTGGGTCAGCAGTAAGTCTACGAAGATATAAAACTTAAATTATGGGTTCGATTCCCTCAGTGGATACAACAGATAACGTAACGTGGCTTTTCTGTGAAGGAAACAGACAACTAAAGTTTATGACTGCCCTATACTTAAAGTGAGAAACGTTCGAATCTTCTCCGTGTCCGGAACTTTTTAAGTCTCACAAGTGCTCAGTTAACTAAACCACTTTCGGCCCGGCATGGCCAGGTGGTTAAGGCACTCGACTCGTAATCCGAGGATCGCGGGTTCGAATCTCCATCACACCAAACATGCTCGCCCTTTTAGCCTTGGGAACATTATAATGCGACGGTCAATCCCACTATTCGTTAGTAATGGAGTAGCCCAAGAGTTGGCAATGGGTGATGATGACTAGCTGCCTTTCTTGACACTGATGTCAAGATGGGTGATGATGACACTGCTAAATTAGGGACGGCTAGCGCACATAGCCCTCGTGTAGCTTTGCGTGAAATTCAAAAACAAACTAAAATACTTTCAGTGGTTTTATTGTAATGCTCGAGTCCTGTGTCTTTTGTCCGAGTATATGAAATACGTTCAACAAAAGAAACAGGGCATTCAAAAACCCTCGAACAAAGAAAAAGCCTTTTTTTTTCTGCTTCGGTTCATAGAGTAGGTGATATTTCATAAACACATCAATAAAACACCTTGACATTATTCAAACTGTGTTACATTATTCATGTGCTGAAAAATAAGGTTACATTAGCTCAGTAGCCTATCTCATAATTTAATACATCACGTATACTTTAGCAATTCAGTGATATTTTCTACGGGATTCGGAAACGTGCACTATACTACACTTAGCGGTCTTACTTTTTCAGTTTGCTTCTCTTAACGTCAATAACCGCGAAATCCAAGCTAATTTGATAGTCATTATTAAGCATATTTTACAACTATGACAGTCAAACTTTACGAACGTTTGTACACTGAAATTTCCCTTCAACATTCACCCTCCCCCCTCAGGAAAACTGATACTTGCATCATTTTATTATTGCTACAAAATTGAAATTGAAAACTTTGGACATTCGTGGAACAATTCACATGACTCTAGAATTGAATAAAGGTAAAGCTGGTGAATGGAGGTTTAAGCATGCATATTTTATGCGTAATGAGCAAGCTATGTAAACAGAAAAGACTGATTTGTTTTTATTTTGCAGGCAAAATAAAATTTTGTCTCATACGTAACGTCAATACACTCATCATTTTCTCATAATACCCACAGCAAAAGGAAAAGCCACATCGTAATTCATTGTCATATTTTATTGAAATTGTTTATTTTTGAATTTTGCGCAAAGCTACACAAGGGCTATCTGCGCTAGCCGTCCCTAATTTAGCAGTGTAAGACTAGATGGAAGGCAGCTAGTTATCACTGCCCACCGCCAACTCTTGGACTACTCTTTTACCAACGAATAGTGGGAGTGACCGTCACATTATAACGCCCTCACGGCTGAAAGGGAGGAATGTTTGGTGCGACGGGGATTCGAACCCGCGACCCTCAGATTACAAATCGAACGCCTTAATTCACCTAGCCATGCCGGGCCATTTTATTGAAATAAAGAATTAATTCATTTTTAGTTATATCGTATTCTACCAATTGTTTAATAGTTTGTAGAAACTTATTTATTTTGTATCTGCGTTACAACGATAAGTACTAAATCAAGTTGTTTAAATCGAACAACTTCGAACTTTGTTGTGTTAATGCATTAATTATTTGATCTAAACGGTTTATTCAGAAACATTAGAACTTCCAAAACAACACAAATTGTCTTCAAACCTAAGCAAACGCCATACCTTCTCACAGAAGTATTTATTCACAGCATTTCTTAATGCAATTAAACAATGGTCCTTTAAAGTTTGCCTCTTTATTCAACAAACAAATTAATTTAATTAATAACGTAAACAGTTTTTAAACATATATTTTTATAATGAATGTTATCCCTCTTCAAAACAACAACCATTAACATTTTTTTTCGTCAAAAATTGACGAAAAACTTCTAAGTTAATCTATGTGTTTTACGAATGCACCATCACATTACAGTAGCACGTGAGAACAGATGTTACCGTTCCAGTCTACAACAGTTATTAGGTCTGAAAATCACACTGTGTTCGGATGTAATCACTATAGTTTTCTTGGCGTCTGTTTCATGTCTCTTAGAACAATTAAGCAAGTAAATTTGAAAGGACAGTACTAGCTAAAGTTCACAATTTTCGTTAATATAAAACTCGTGAAAACTTGCTGGATCCTTTGGTGGAACTTTACATGCAAGTAATAAAAAAAAAATTTTAAAGCAGAAAAATATACATATCTAATCTAAACAAGACTTATAACTTTAGCCGTTTTTTGCAATATTTCTTGGTGTTTACATAATCCAGGTTTTATGTATCATTCATCTCTTAAAAAAAATCTATATTTCCTTTATTCTACTTGGTCTTCTTTTGGTCATTCGTCTTCCTTTCAAATTGGCTAATTTTTCTCCCCTGCGGTAACGGTATCGTACAAAAGCTATTTTAAAGTCATTTTGGTGCCAACTTTCTCAACTGTTGAAATTCGGAAACTAAGCAGTTCTTCCGATATTGCTCACAGTCAGAGAAAAAGAACATTTATCAAAGTAATTCATTATCTGTCGGTTCGCTCCCTCTGTTTAACCACACATTCAACACGATCGTTCTAGCGAGACTTCAAAATCCCATCTCCTGCATCGGGAAACAGCGAATTACAGCTATAAGCCAGGAGTGAGCTTAACAAGGGCCGAATATCTACACATTAATCACTTTGATTCGACATACAATTCACACAAAAAAGTGCTCTCGATGTAAATGGAAAACCAGGAAAAATCTTCTTCTTTGTTTTGTTTATTAAATCAAAAATAACGTATGGTTATCATCTGCATATACTAAGTACAATGAAATATTTGTTTTTAATCTGCGGTCTACGTGAAGGGAGTGAATTTTTATATATAGGGGCTTACTGAAAATTAATTTATAAATGAAATTCTTTATGAACGCAGAGCCGGCATCGCCAGGTGGCTAAGGCACTCGACTCGGGTCGCGGGTTTGAATCCCCGCCACACCAAACATGCTCGCCCTTTCAACCGTGTGGGTGTTATAATGTGATAGTCAGTTCTACCATTCCTAGGTAAAAGAGTAGCCCAAGAGTTGGTGGTTGGTGGTGATGACTAGCTGCCTTCCCTCTAGTCTTACACTGCTAAATTAGGGACGGCTAGCGCAGATAGCCCTCGTGTAGCTTTGCGCGAAGTTCCGAACAAACCAAACCATTATGAACGGAACCATTCTTTTCCCCAACATATGACACACACACTTATATATGAAAACTTCATATACAAACTTTTTTTTCCAGGTATAACATTTTCTAAAAATTGTTTATCAGTAATGATTTGCATTTATTTCTTTTTTGGTTCCTGAGAAAACATGCAAGATTTAATATTTCTACGTTTACATAAATAAACAGTGATATGTTTCTTTTCTCTTGAGACATATATGACATTTCATATTTTAGTTCTTGTATATTTTTTACAACCTTATCCTACTAATAATGTAGTTATTGTCAATACATGACTAACTAACTAAACATGAAGCCGGTTATTGTCAACAAACGAAAATTATGTGATAAAACATGTATATCATTTTGTGTTTAAGATAGACTCACAAGCATTTTTACATTTCACGTTATTAATAGTTTCATGCTCTTGCTTCTTGTAATATACCTCTTTAATCTAATTCAGAAATGTAGTGATGTTATGGCACCTTTAAGGTAGGGGATGGCCACGTGGGTTAGAGCGTTCGACTCGTAATCTGAGGGTCGCATGTTCGATTCCTCGTTATACCAAACATGCTCGCCCTTTCAGCCGTGGGGGCGTTATAATGTGACGGCTAATCTCACTATTTGTTGGTAAAAGAGTAGCCCAAGAGTTGACGATGGATGGTGATGACTAGCTGCCTTACACTGCTAACTTAGGGCCGGCTAGCGCAGATATCCCTTGCGTAGCTTTGCGCGAAATTCAAAAAAGAAACAAACAATGGCACGATTAAGATTTAAATAGTAAAAAGTAATTATAGACGTGGCGTGAGCAGTACATATATATATATATATGCAATGTAAAAACTAAACTTGATTTATAACAACACCCATACATAAATACACATTCTACCAATTATAAAAATAGCCTTACCATAGATAGAATTCAGATCTAAAGTACATTATAGACTAACTATTAGAAGCAATTTGCAATCAGCTTTACAAAATTACTCACGTTTTAAGAATTTAGCAAGTATGTTAAGTCCAAGGAAATTTATGAAAGTATAAAAGTAATTTTTTTACAAGCTATGTTAAACGAAACCGATTGAAGACTGAACAGCGTTTTGACGAAACATCTTTAATGGTAACGGTTGTATTTCGAGATTTTATAGTGTTCTAGTGCATGATAATACAGAAGTGCAGCTTCTTAAATTTGGAAATTTGAAAACATTTTATGTTTTTTTTTATAGGTGAGTTTAAAATTCCAAATCAAAGTTCATATCCCGAAACAAAAAATGAAATAAACGATAACAGTTAGTGTTGCCTGACTTCCTATCGACAGGAAGAGTTTTTCATCATTTCCTTGTCCAGATGTTTTCAGTATTTCCTTGTATATGACTACATGGAATATGATGTTGGTATAAACTGTTTTATAGGTTTACTATTACACTTTTAATTTTTTTAGAAATCATAGCATCTTTTAACTGACGTAAACAGTCAGAAGACAAAAGAAAACTGTTTTAATGGAATAACTTCAAGGCTGCCAGCTATAAGTTTGTTTGTTTTTGGAATTTCGCACAAAGCTACTCGAGGGCTATCTGTGCTAGCCGTCCCTAATTTAGCAGTGTAAGACTAGAGGGAAGGCAGCTAGTCATCACCACCCAACGCCAACTCTTGGGCTACTCTTTTACCAACGAATAGTGGGATTGACCGTCACATTATAACGCCCCCACGGCTGGGAGGGCCAGCATGTTTATCGCGACGCGGGCGCGAACCCGCGACCCTCGGATTACGAGTCGCACGCCTTACGCGCTTGGCCATGCCAGGCTTGCCAGCTATAAGACAGTGTTAAAATGGGAAACAATATCTATATATACATGTAAATATAAACTCATTAACATAAACGTCAAAAACATCTAATATTTAATTACTTTTATACATGATACATAGAACTAAAAGCCCCACTACCTCGAAAGATTTGGACAAATCACAATAACCCTACCTTATTATGTTATGAGGTTAATGTTCTATTTAATACTTGATAGTTTTGTTTAATATTTTTGGAATGGTGGAGGTTGGGAGTTTAATTAATAGAAAAGTTTGGGTGGTTTCATTTCTACTTTAAGAAATGTAAGTGTATAACTGCCTTCCCGCAATTGGCTATAGACAGTGAAAGGCAGAAGCTGAAATGTTGTTGCTGTTAATACTTTGTGCCTTTATTTTATTTATTTGATTTTCTATAGCAGCTGACTAGATTAACATCAACGTTTGGATTTTGTCTGATAGGTGGGATATGTACAACCCATCTGGGTACAATTGACACAGACTTTATCTGCCATGACAATATATTGACAACCTGAACTGATAACGGGAATACGAGATATTTATATATCTTTGCGTTTAACAACCTCAAAATCAATAGCTTTCGAACTGACTAGATATATTAATCAATGAGAAAAACCTGTAAGAAACTGTTTTTATATTATGTTACAAAGCCAGTGTTAGTAACAAAAAAACACACATAAAAATGAGATTGCGAACGTTATTTTCAACAATAAACAATTATTCTGTTAGAATAAATCAAAAGATAAACTCCGATCTCCTACAGTTTGTTTGTTTGGCAATTTAAATGACACTCTACTCATAGCCAGGTTTTTTAATAGTTGTTGCTACTTGGTAGATTGAGAACATCATGAAGATGAGGTGGTAAAAGAAGTAGTGGGGAGTTACTACAGTTAACACTAATATGATGTATGTGTGTGTTTTTTATAGCAATGTCACGGCAAGCTTTCTGCTATTTCCACCGAGGGCAATGGAATCCCTGATTTACGTGTTGTAAATCTGAAGACTTAATGTTGTCCCACCGAAGAATCCCGGTATGATACTGTTTAGTAGCTTCTTAGAAGAAGAGGTTGGAGGGGGATCTTCATTGCATTTTTCAATCAGCTTCTATAGTTTCAAACTGACTGGAACTGTATCATTGTTTGGATGTGAAGTTTTATCATTTTCTTCCTATTCGTGTTCAAGTTAAAGTTTTCATCCATATTTCTTGTCTGCTTTGTGTTTCGTTTGTTGTTTTCTCTCACGGAGGAAACAGTTATAGTGCTTGAACATAGAGATGGAATATATATATATATGTGTGTGTGTGTGTATATATGTGTGTTAATTCAAAACGTATTTACCCAAAGAGAAAGGAAGCGACATTTTCTTTGTTTACTACTGGCATTAATTGGTCATAAACAAAAGTGAAAAACTGTTACTTGTGCTGACGTGGCCTAGTGGTTAGCATGCTTAAAGTGTGAATGCGAGGATTCGTAGTTCCTGGTCCATTTCCGCAAGGCTTCATCTTCACTTTGGTACCGTGGCTCCGTTGTAGGAGTGAAAATCAAATCCCACTAATAGCTGGCGGTGAGTGCTATTTACTAGCTGCCCTGCTTCTGTTGTATCAATGGATAACTGTTTTGCAGTTAACCTTTTGAGTAGTTTTACAGAACAGTTCAGAAATAAACAAGAACACTATTGACACATGACATCACAAAAAAGGTAAATTCCTGCTGGATTACTGGTTAACGCATGGTTACATCAACTAAGGTTGGCCAGACCAGCAGTTTGGGTAACGGATTCTCAAGTGACTTATAAAGCTACTATCACTTATAGCAGAACATCTAATAGTTCCACAAGTCAGGTAGTGTATTCGTACATTTAATTCTACAAATCAGGTTCAATTCTGAAAGTAGGGATTTATTACGTGTGTTACAAAGAAAGTATAGCAACAAAGATTATTTCACAGATGCTCACTACGAGGATTAGCAATCACAAGCTGTCACTGAATCCAAAGGTACAATAATTAATCCCTATAGAGAAGATGTGAAAACAATATCGCCTCGAAAATTATGTTTAGTTTGGTAAAAACAAACTTATGTACTAATTGTATTTATTGTTCAGTTAATTATCTCCTGATTATATTTCATTACAGCTAGATGTCCACTTAATATATTGGAAAGTGGCAACACGTGGGTTATAAATATACCCTATAGGTGGCAAAATATCTACCAAAATATCCTTGTTCTTGCACAGTGTACTTTAATTAAATAAAATGAAATGAAAGCAACTGGAATTTTGCCACAGATTTCCGCTTTTCTTTAAGACACAAGAGTTAAAATAATTCTAAGTTACAAAATATTTTGTTAAAATGACCATAACAGATTGCAAAGTTTAATCAATATGCTTTGATAATTAAGTCCCCGTATGGAACAGCAGTAAGTCTTTGGAATTACAACGCTGAAATGGGGTTCGATTTCCCTTGGTGGACACAGGAATGGTTCGTATTAAACTTCTATACATGAAGCCTC
Source organism: Tachypleus tridentatus (assembly GCF_004210375.1). NCBI lineage: Eukaryota > Metazoa > Arthropoda > Merostomata > Xiphosura > Limulidae > Tachypleus > Tachypleus tridentatus. The sequence continues at coordinate 101,144,227 of NC_134837.1, read as the reverse complement.
TTTATCAATAAGGAAAAAGAAAATTATATATATAGTTAAATAAAATAACATTTGTAGAATCTCCATATAATAGGCCTTGGTTGTTTACCTGCTGAAAAACTATCCTTGGATTTTCAGTGGTGACTATGATATACTTAGTACTTTTCCCATTTTCAAAATGTCATTGGAATCGATTAAAGTGTTCCTATTGCAGACAAAGCGAAGCAAAGACGCTTTCAAGAGTTGCTGGCTAACATGTTCGCCCTCCCAGCCGTGGGGGTGTATAATGTGACGGTCAATCCCACTATTCGTTGGTAAAAGAGTAGCCCAAGAGTTGGCGGTGGGTGGTGATGACTAGCTGCCTTCCCTCTAGTCTTACACTACTAAATTAGGGACGGCTAGCACAGATAGCCCTCGAGTAGCTTTGTGCGAAATTCCAAAAAACAAACAAACAAACAGAGTTGCTAGCAAATGACATAGACTGAGCAACACTACACAGAAATCTAACAATTCTTTGTACATGACAAAAGTAGTCTTGGACAGCTCTATTAAGCTAAGGAACTAAAACAGTGTGAACTTCCAAGTATGTTCATACATTCTTCAGTATGTAAAAAAGTGCGTGTGCGTTGACATGCATTACCAAATTTATCTTGTAAAATATAAAAAAAATCTTGCTGTGCCCTCAATCTTTCACACAGTGACTGCTGATAACAGCCATAATCTTTTCGATGATTATATAATCTCTTGCTGCAGTATTTAATATATGTTATTATTATTGGACCTTTGTTTGATGCCAGTGTGATGACTGAATTCAGCAGAACTGTGCTTAGTTTCATTAAGAAATAATGGGCCTCAGGTACAACTATTAAGATCATGTTGACAGTAGAAGTCTACTAGAGAAATCCTCAGTGTGCCTGAAGCGTGTCTGCTCTATGACATGTGATAGACATTACTCGGTAATCCACCCACAGAGCTGCAACATGTCTATCCTGTTGGTTAAGCTATCTTTCAGACTTTCCAGTGTATCAATCCCATGAAAGCTCCTATCAGAATCAAGGTCAGTAATGGCAACATTCATTCACTAATGACGGGTCTCAGCTGAGTATCCCCCGTCACTTCGGGCCACTCGTCAATGGTGAGTTAAGTTAATGTGATTTTGCATTGGTTTAGGTTTGGCTTAATATGGCATGAAATTGAAAACGAATTACATCTAAAAAGAATTCTACCTACTGTGTGTTGAAGACTGCCAACACATGTAAATATAGGTACAGCTCTATGGGAGTTTTATGTGCTTGAACACTTTCACAGTTTATTGAAGAGAGTTCCAATAAGCACTCTAAAGATTTGTAAAAATAATTAAATGTAAGTTATTAAATACGACACGATTACGAATCTAAGATTTTTATACTGTTATATGATTGGTGGAGTTTTTCTGGCTGCAGGTTATACCTAGCACTCCAAATGACTTTGTAAAGTTGCTTATGCATAAACGTCTTTTCTCAATAAATTCGTCACTGTACTAATCATCCTATCAACTGAGATTGACAAATTATTACTGATCTTCAGGTTGATCAGGGGTTTGTTAGTTTAAAACTTACCAAGATAAACCGTTAGATATACGCCTTTTGCCTTGTTTTTGTAGACTTACATATCTATGTATGAAATTTGCTTCACTGCATAGGTGAGCTGGATAGGCAAAGTGTCTTTCCAAGTGTTTTAACATTCTACAGTTTAAAGAGGCATCTTGTTGTACATAATCCAAGCCCAGTCTAAATGGATTCTGTGACAACAGTGGAAGTTCTAGCTGTGTAATCTAGATTCCTGTGGATTGAAAGTCCAAGTAATGTCTATGGGATGGTTGTTTAGAGCTCTCTCAACAAACTTCTTGGTTTACTATTTTCGCGGCAATGCCACTTCAATAGGTCACATAACTGGATGCATCATGGCAGCTACTAGAAATAATTTTCATTTCAGCAGATGATGACTTGTTATAAACAACTCAAATGTGGAATTACAGATATTGTCTTAGTCAGGGATGTGACGGTACATGGGCTCAATGGGCAGACCTTCCATAAACTTATCATTAAACGTGTCTTTTAGTCTGCCGTATTCATGCCCAAACATGCCTTTCTACACTTACTGGGTTATGTTTTTGTGGATTTTCTGCAGCAGACTTTAAATCTGACATGTTAGTCGGTAATGTTCTCTACCAGGTCAAATATATGGCAAAGTTCTTTCACTAACACAACCCACTCACTCGGATAGCCATTGTCAAGGAACGACTGTACAAAACATAGACTCAATGATAATATGCACCAGGCATTTTAGGCCTTGTTTAGTTTTCCTATTCACCTATAGTATCAAGTCCTTTCTAATCTTCTTTATGGTATATTTGTTTAAAAATTTACAAGTAGAGAAAGCTACTTTTGCAATAATGGGACAATAGATAGGATTTGATTGGCAAGTAAGCACGTGGTAAAATAAATGCTGTGATTCTGAGAGCAGACGGGGACAAATCAACAAAATAATTGCCCAAATAATGAAACATAAACAGTGGTTTACACGAAAAAAACACAAAGATTTATAAAATTATGTTATGGTTCTTCGCGTCATCTGTTCTATGAGTAGCTAAATATTCATTAACATCACAAGGTAAAGGAAATGCTGTTTATATACTGCTGATCATGGGTTCCAACAACACTCATAATTTATTTGCAATGCAAGGCACTACAAAATAATATTTTCCATTTCACTAGTCATAAAACTCTATTGTAAAGGAAATCCTGTTTATACATTGCCAGAACTATAGTAATATTCACAGTGGATAAGTCACAATTTAAAAATATATGTTTATAATTGTTTAAGTTCATAAAATTAACATATTAAATTATTCCACTCATTCATGCGATAATTGACCTCGTATATGACTGAAAAGTGCACTTGACTCTTCTTTATATATAAATACAATTGTCAAGCTAATGGACTGTTTGTATATTGCTGTTTAACTATGAATCTCAATGAAGAAATGCTTAGATTAAATAATATGTTAGTAAATTAAATATTTAATGTACAAAATGTAAGAGGAACCATCCAGGATCGTAATCCGACTGATTACACGTGAGGTCATATAAGGCATCACATTCCTCGGGTCAGATGTAAAGCTGTGTTCTTCAGGCACTGGTAAGTCGGGCGAGTAGCCCATCATTTACTTATATAATAGTTATATAAGTCGTGGTATTAAAGCGTGTATATCGTGTACTTTCACGTAATGTCACATATTTTGCATCACGCTATTACTGCAATAAATAATTGACTTAAAATGTTTTTTGTTGCATTACTTTACAGGAGATACAGTCATAGAACTGTTAGATGTCAGTTTGATTTTTGTTGTATTACTTTACTTTGTGTTTGGGTATTATTATGCCTTTTTTTTTTCCTTGTGAATATTATGGCTTTTTTCTTGGCTTATTTCAGGCCACTTTTTCTTTACAAAGTATGTGTCTGTGTTTTTTTCTTATAGCAAAGCCACATTGGGCTATCTGCTGGGTTCACCAAGGGGAATCTAAGACATGATTTTAGCGTTGTAAATCCGTAGACTTACCGCTGTACCAGCGGGGGACTTTCTTCAAGGGCTCCAACAGAACTCATAATTTATTATCCAGTTTCACCACACATAGAACAGTTGTAAAAACTGAATTTTTTTTCCCTCATAACAAATGCCTTCCAATAGCACAGCTGTATATGTGCTGACTTACAACGCTAAAAATGGGGTTTCGATACCCACGGTGGGAAGAGCACCTTTGTGTAGCTTTGTGCTTAATTGCAAAAGATAACAACAATCGTAACAAATATCGAATATATATTTCACGTAATATTATTATTGTTCCAAATTTTCCCTCAGTTTCTAGTAATCTCTCTACACAAGATAACCTTTGTTATTCATTTTAAAGACAGAACTGTACGCATGTTTGTATGGACTTCTCGAAATGTTTCCTGTTTAAACAGGCATAATAGAAAACTGAACAACTGGCTTAGTTTAAAATTGTGTGTAGAGCATTGGTTAAAGCGTGTAGCTTGTGGGCTTATTGATATCCGGTTTCCTTTGGTTCCCCTCGGTGAACTCAGAAGATAGTTCAATGTGGCTTTGCTATAAGAAAACACACATACACACACTCCTTTGCTTCGCTAGGGTGTTAAGTGGGGGAGTTTTTTAAAGAACCGCTTCAACAATGTTTCTTATAACATTACTTTTAGTTAACGTGCTTCACGTTGTACGTAATTTCGAATTCGTTCATCTTCTAACCCTTCAACGATTCTGTCTAAGCCCTTTTTCTATGTAACACAATTTAAAATGCCCGATGAAGGGCTTTTGCCTGAAACGCTGCAAATGAATATAGAGTCATATACATGTGTTTTACCAATTTTGAACACTTTTTTATTTTTTTGTACGCCATGCGGCTTTTTCTACTGTATATGTTTCCAATGGTCTATTTCTTCATTAAATTTGGCATATTTTAGCATATCTGGACCCTAGCAACCAAACGACACAGAATAAGTTCAAGCATTTATGGCGACCTAACTCTTTATTTGTTATTATTTATCACTTTTTATTTGTTAAATCTACACTATTATTTGCTTGTTTAATTCTGCAGCCCATGTTCTATTTATTCTCCGTTTTCTTTTCGCAATTTTTTTTATTTTTTGCTGGAAATAAGTGTCTGAATGTCACACAGTTAAAGGTCAAAGACAGTTAGCTGTTAATTACCATACAAGTACCAGGCCACTGACATGAAAAAGATTAACCTTGAGTCCCTAAATTCCAAAATAATTGATGATCCAGATACGGCCTAAGCTAAACTATAAAGATCTCACAGTGGTTCGAAGTAGACAATTTCGCATTGCAAGTGGTGGTGACACCTAGCGAGAGACAGGGTAACTTATGGATATATACATATATAGAATGATCGTAGGTGATTAATCCGGCAAATTATTTAGTTTATGTTACTTAGAGTACTGGCAAGCCACATTAGATTGGAAGCTTTCAAACATTTTGAGGATTAGATAAAAGCTGCTTTCGGATTACATTTTAGTCGCCCTAGATTTCCTTAAACTTATTCGTATAGTTATATGAACCGTCTTCGTAAAAGCGAAGTTTGACAGTTATTTCAACATTCTGAACTAGGTCCTTAAAGCCCGATGTATATGTGCATATATATATAAACATGGTGTCCCAAAAACATGTATACACACACTCTGAATGATTATAACTCACTCAAACTTTCTCCTTTTACAGGTGCAACTGATCTGAAGTAATGGCAGAAGCAAGACTAAGCTTTGAGAAAAGGAAATTATCTTAAAGTATTACTGGAAGTGTGAGAACGTAGCTGAAGTGTAAATACGATTTAGAAGGGAGTTTCAAACAGATCTACCAACGCGACTCACCATTACTCGCATCAGAGATAAGTTTGAAATAAATGGAACTGTTCAAGACGTCCATAAAGGGCGTTCTGGAAGGCCGCGATCGTCCACTAGTCCCACACGAGAAGCAGAGCTGTTGGAAAGTCTTCACCGATCTCTAAAAAAATCTGTTCGACAAACATCCCGTGAAACAGGAATCCCAGAATCGAGCGTACATCGCATATTGAAGCACGTTCTTTGGAAAGGTTTTATTGCGGCATTAATCCACGTCCTCAATGAAGATGATCCTGACCGGAGTGTTGAATTTTGTGAGTGGTACCTGGTAAAATTTGAAGATGATGCACATTTTACAAACAAGATTGTTTGGAGCGATGAGGCTATATTTAAGTTAAATGGCTCAGTTAATATCCACAGTTGCACCTACTGGGCACCTCAGAACCTGCATGTTACGGTTGAACACCACGTAAACATACAAGGGGTTACAGTGTGGTGTGCATTATCAGTGTTGGGCATAACTGGTCCATTCTTTTTTGAAACCACATTAACTGGTCTCGTTTATCTGAACTTGCTGGAAGAATCTGTCGTGTCACGCATTCGAGAACAATTTGGAGATGAGGAGTTTTATTTCCAGCAAGATGGAGCACCTCCCCACTACCATCATAATGAGAGGGCCTATCTTGACGAAAACTTGTCGAACAGATGGATTGGGCGAAGAGGTAGCACTGAATTTTCTCCACGTTTACCAGACCTCACACATCTGGACAATCAATGAGCTGAGAGCAGCAATTGAAAAAGAATGCACCCAGATACCAAATGAAATGATCAGTGAAGTTTGCAATTCCATCTGTCCACGTTATCAGCAGTGCCTGGATCAAAACGGTCATCAGTTTGAACACCTGTTATAACTCAAAAGATTCTACACTTGAATTCTTAAACTTGGATTATAAAACCTAGATACATATTAATAAACATTGTATTTATAATAATTCAAAGTGGGTATACATTTTTTTGGGACACCCTATATATATACACACAGAGAAATAATGGAGGTATAATTTCTATTTCACAGAGAATGTTAGCAAGTAAACAAATAAATCAGACCTTCAATACTTCACTCCCATTGAACTGTGGAAAAGTTAAAATTGTTATGCGTTCCAAAATGTATATGTTAATCTTAACCACTGTGCTGAGAACACGTAGACAAACGGACGGAATGAAATATATATTAAGGCGTGACATAGTCTGGGGTTAGAGCGCTCGACTCGCAAGGTGAGGTCCACATGTTCGAATCTTGTCACTGAAAATGTTCTTATTTTCAGTTGTGTGGCGTTATAATGTGACGATCAATCCCACGTTTCTTTGATAAAAGAGTTGGCGGTGAGTGGTGTCGACCAGCTACCTTCCCTTTATCCTGTCGCTACTAAATTAAGAACGGCTAGCGCAGATAGCGTTCGAGTAATTTTATGCGAAATGTAAAAAAAAACAAGAACAAATAAAGGTAATTTTTTTTGTTAGGTATAAAGGAGGGGTCTACATGACCCAACCAGATCCCGAATATGATCTAGATTACAACCGAGATCTTGTTCATCTTTTACCGAATAGTGTTCCATAACGAGTTTTATGTTGAATATTTGACCTGAACTATTGTAAATAGAAATCACCAGAAGAAACAGTTAATACAGATTTTATTTATTACATCTCTTGCTACAACGATAACATAAACTAATTCTATTATGATTGGTTTTTTTTATGATTTCAAAGAAAGTTTAAGTAATTGAAAAGAAATTAAAAACATAAATGACAAACATTATTTGCTGTTTTATTGTGTTTTTTTGACAATAAAGTTCTTTTACGTAAGAAAAAAGAAGACTAGCTTAATCGGCAGCCGAGACTCAAGTCTACTTAATTTTAACGTTAATGGACGTCAATTGTTCCGTCAACAAAACGGAAAGACAATAAAACTATAAAGGTCTAACAAGCACAGATACTTAAAACTGATTATTTTATTATGTCTTGGAAACCCACAAAATAAAAAGAAAAATTACTGACAAAGATTTATTACCCAATTTATGTCTTAAAGTGATAAATATTTGTCAGAAATTTAGAACAAGTCATTAAGGTTTCGTGAGCCTAAGTGTCGCTTTCTATCATTCATTTTGTTTTCAGCAGTGGAGGTTGAAGTTTTCTTAAAGTATTTTATTAGTTTCATAATAATTCTTTCTTTGATATAACCAGCTTATATAAGCTATAGTAATCCGACAGTATACATGATCAAATATCGGTACAGATTCATGTTTGTAAATACACATTATTTGGCTAAATTAACCCATAAATGATATTCACTTACCATGCAGTAATAACTAACTTTTTAATAACACATTACAATAAGTCATTTATTTCCGAATTACATGCGAACAGCAATTTTTGTTTGTTTGTTTTTGAATTTCTCGCAAAGCTACACGAAGGCTGTCTGCGCTAGCCGTCCCTAATTTAGCAGTGTCAGATTAGAAGAAAGGCAGCTAGTCATCATCACCCACCGCCAACTCTTTGGCTACTCCTTTACTAACGAATAGTGGGATTGACCGTCACATTATAATGTCCCCAAGGCTAAAAGGGCGAGCATGTTTGGTGTGACGGGGATTCGAAACCGCTACCCTTGGATTGCTAATATACGCTATAACAGGCCCGTTGTTTTTGTTATAGCGTATATTATTTTGGCTGCTAATCGATTTATACTGGTTTTAGTTTGAGAAATACAGATGTATAACAAATATCTTTATTTTTGAAGTCCCATTGAAGTTTGTCCTAAAATTACAGAAAAAAATTGATATGTTTTATCATTCGCGGTTTATATGCTGTATATAGATTGAGTCTAGTTTTATTCATGATTTTGCTTACGATGAACATTTCTATTTTACAATAAACGAACGCTGCAATTTGTGTCTTATAGATTACAAATTTAATTAGCTTAACAATTCGAACAAGTTAGGGTGTTTTTTTTCGAGAAGTCCAAATCTGCACAGGAATCGAACATCAAATTGTAACGTTATAAGCCTTTTTTCTTAACGACGAATCGCCAAGGAACATTTAACGTTAATACACAGCTTGCAAAACGCTAACTTCATAAACAAAAACGTTTCCTTTTTTGCATGTCAAAAAATAAAAAAGCAATGTCAGTTTGACTAGCACGTGGAAAATCCCGCCCTTTCATGCGGGGGAGAGGGGTTTTATAATGTGACGGTCAATCCCACTATTTGTTGGTAATAGAGTAATCCAAGAGTTGGCGGTGGGTGGTGAAGACTAGCTGCCTTCTCTCTAAATTAGGGACAGCTAGCGCAGATAGCCCTCGTTTAGCTTTGCACGAAGTTCAAAAACAAACCTAGAAAAGCGTAGTAAAGCAATACCTATGCATATGCGGATCTTCAATAAATCAACGATAAGTTTACGGACTTATGTCTTAAATTCACAGTTCAATTCACTATGATGGAGATGATACATATATCTAACAACGTAGCTTTGAGTTAAGCAAACAAAATACATTTGTGGAGAGCAAAACGAAATGCCACATCAAAATATGACCTTATAGGATTATCATATAAAACATTACTGTTTTAACTATAGATAAATTAGGAATTGAGTTTTTAATACAAAAAAATTAGTTTTTAAAGAATGCCTACCCCATACTTAACTTACCACAGTCCTGTCTTCAACTAAACCTCTCCTGATTTCCAATGTTGTTATGGATATACTTGTTTTGTTTTTATATAGCCTGTATTTAAACACTTCCTGTTTCTTCTCGATTATGGAAAATGAAATCTGTATTTAAAAATACCTAAGACATTTGCTTTATTATTATTGTCGTCTCGGTGTACTAAGCAGATAGCCCAATGTGACTTTGCTATAAGAAAACACACACGCATACACTCTGTGTATTCGCCGAACTCAAAGATGTGTTTAGATACGTATGAGTTAAATGAGTTTCATGTATATCTCAACCTTAAAAATAGCTCGTGTTGTTTATCACGAGGAATCTGCAGGCATCTCACAGACGTAGGTATGATGCTATAGCTTGGTAGTGTCTGTATGTAGTAATAAAACTGAGCGATTGGGTACATTTCTTTCAACAAAACTTTATATACTAGTTAGTATTCAATTTAAAAGCTATACATGCTTTGACCTTATTATTTTGATGATAACAGTTACATTTATGTTAAATGGATTTTAAAACGCCAGACTTTAAATTATGTGTGTTGAATGTGAAAATTCAATACTATCTCGTTTTAGATTATTTCTATTCTTACAGTGCCCTCTTTTGACAAATTGTTAAACTATTGCTAAATCTTTATACGTGATTGGGCTGCTAAAAGGAATAGGTCATTAATTACCTTTTGGACTACCTTTCATGACGAACTAATCATATACACACAAAACAATTCGATATACAAAAAACATGAAAATAATTTTTTATATAAGACTTTTAGAGAATGCTTCTTTCAAAGACGCAATTGTTTAATACATTTCTGAGCAATGTAATTGCATTATATATTTTAAAAAGTAGTTCCTTTTTATTATATCTAAGAAAGATATATTATATCTATCCTTACTTAATGAGTTAACAGTTACTGCAGAATATAATTAAACATTAGATGCCTATATATGAAGCTTTAATAACTGTTTACTTATTCTGCGGGTTCACGATACGATTCATGTTCCCTTGACGCATAAGAAATCGCTCCGCACTTTGAGGCCATGAATGCGCTATAAAAGTGGCAGTAAAATCCTACAATTCAATTAAGCAAGATTACTCCAGTGTTTGGCTTTGGATAATATCCATTAAATGTCTTTCATCTAGTCTATCAATTTAAAATTAGGAACGACTTTTGCGCAGATAGTCCTTTCTGTAGCTTTACCTGAAACATTCGAAACATTTGCTTATTCGCGAATCTCGAAGGGACATTCCAGAGTTGCATAAACGATTACAGTTAGTGTCTTTTCATAGTTAGTAACAATTTAAAATAATAAACCTGCCGAGAAATATATGTCCTGGGTTTAAATATTTATTTGAAATCTGTCATTTAATTATAATTACAGCACTTTATTAGCGACGCTAAACGTTCCAACCAAGGACTGTAATGAGTCCCAAAGCAAAAATTTCAACTAAATGTTTATGCACTTCTGAATTATAGCCATTTGGTTCAAACGTGTATCACGGAAACACCTCTTTTAATTTTAATTAACAAAGCTCACTTTCATATCGCTCATTAAGAACTAGGTGGCCCGGCATAGCCAAGCGTGTTAAGGCGTGCGACTCGTAATCTGAGGGTCGCGAGTTCGCATCTCCATCGCGCCAAACATGCTCGCCCTTTCAGCCGTGGGGGCGTTATAATGTTACGCTCAATCCCACTATTCGTTGGTAAAAGAGTAGCCCAAGAGTTGGCGGTGGGTGGTGATGACTAGCTGCCTTCCCTCTAGTCTTACATTGCTAAGTTATGGACGGCTAGCACAGATAGCCCTCGAGTAGCTTTGTGTGAAATTCAAAAAACATACAAACAAGAATTAGGATGCAGCGTGATAAAGCACTGTGCACTTAACGCCCTCTACATTTAGTTATAGCAAGCAATAATATAAAAAATATGAATATAAAATAGTTTCACTTTCATAATGATATAACATCTCACACGTATTATTAGTACGTATAATATTTTCTCAGCTTAAGGTGTCTTACGCACATAAAACTTTTTTATTTCGTAAATGACTTATAACATATAAACAGCATTTCAACTCAGGCTTTGAACGTTATAATCCAGCTAGCCAAGTGAGTACTTGCAAAATAAAAATCATCATCGGCCATGAACACAATAAATAAAATTTATTTAAATTACTGGAAGTAATATTGGAAGTGGCCTATCGGTTTACGTGGCAGCATGTGGATAGAAAGTTCAAGGTTCGAATTGTAATACATAGCTGTACACCCTCCACATATTCAAGTATGGGCCAGTTATGAAAGAGATAGTCTTTACGTTGGTCGTTGGTGCAGCTGACTAGTTGCCCTCCTTAGATGTGTTAAGAAATTTTAATCCATGAATGGATATATGTCTGAACTTGGGTTCTCTGAGTTGACTGTTTAGCTCAAGGGTGGGCAACTTATTTTTCATAGTGACCACAACTGTGGCTAATGAAAACAACGTTGGCCACACTATTAAAAAAAATGAAAGAAGTTAGTTTAATCAAAATAATTGCATTTCAACTAACCTTCAATGTGAAAATTGATGGGGGTTTTCTCAACAAGTTTCGTGAAATTTCGATTAATATCTATGCTCAATGAGCATCTTAGCTCTGTCTCTAAATTTATGTCAATAAGCCGAGATCTGTATCGAGACTCGAGAAAATATATCCTAGAAAACGTTGACTCACACTCCCATGTGGATCCAAACATGGAAAATAATTTTAAAAATGCTATCTTTAAATTTGGTGGACTCTCATTTATCAGAATAGTGAGCCACGCCTATGTAATATAACATTTTTCTTTACCTTTTATGTGTTCTACACTTTGCAGGGTAAGCATCTCGTCTTCAAATCCACACTTATCCAAATAATGTAATTTCTTTACTGAAATTTCCTAAGTCAAATTGAAATGGATCATGCAAAATTTTAAATATCAATTTCAAAGTTTTAAATTCGGAGAAACGTGATTTAAATTTTTTAAATGGATCTTTGATCCAGTTTACAAAGAGATCATCTTTAGCATCAGAGAAATCATAGCCCTTATTATTTTCTAGAAAACTATACAACTGTGCAAAATGTGTCAAATCATTCTTTTGTAATTTTTTGCAAGAAGGTTTAGCTTTAATTGAAATTCATGAATAGACTGTGATTGCTTGCTTATTATTTTACCTCTTCCCTGAAGCTTAATATTCAAACTATTCAAGTGAGCTATCATGTCGTACAGAAGGTGCAAGCCACACTGCCATGACAAAGTTTCAGTTTCAGGGATATTTTCATTCTTACCTTTTTCAACAAGATACTCTCGCTTTGAGGAAATAAGGAAGTAAATCATTCCAAGACTTTCCTCTACTTAACCATCTTAAATTTACAAAAGCAGTAAGATCATCAAAAGTACAGTCTGCTTTTCTTCAAAGACTTAACAAACTGTTGATGGATGACAGTTCCCACTTGTAATATAATTTACAAGTTTTACAACAATGTCCATCAAATTTTTCAACTCATAACTTTTAGACATCTGAGCACATAAATGTTCCTGATGCAAAATGCAATGGAAAGATGGCAGCGTGACTTCACATTATTTTACATCAAATTCGTTGTGAAAATTGTTAAAGTGTTCCTTAAGGTTGTATACTTTACTATTCCTAAACATTCTGTTACACAAAAGACACACTGGCTTATTATTTGCTTCAATCACTGTAAATTTCAACTCACAACTTTCATTAAATTCTTGTCTCACGTTTCTCCAGTCACGTGCCATTCTCTTGTCGGCAGTAATGCCAGGATTAATTAAATTATCTTTATTTTCTAAGTGTTCACCATCATCTGGATTCTTTTGTTTTAGAAGTATCCACTCATCCATATTATGGGATTAAAAAGAAAATATACTTAAACACGTTAAAGTTGCACAATAAAAATATGTTTGCAAGCGCATGCAAAACAACGCACACTCGGTAACAAACATTTAAACCAGACTGACGTTACAAAGTGGGCGGAGTCTGTGGCAGTGATGAAGTGCGCGACATTCTCGATGACATGAGGCAATGCAGTTGCTGATTACCAAATTTCCGATAAAAAGTGATGGAAAAAGTTTATTCCCAAAGTCGAGCTGACCACAATTATGCTATCCACTGGCCACATGTGGCCAGAGGCCATGGAATTGCCGACCCTTGGTTTAGCTCTTGCGTCGCAAGAGTTGTTCACGTCGAAAATATCACATCAGATTCCTCACTTATTAGGTTACTAAAGAATGATATGACACGAATTGTTATTATTTTGATCATATACACATTATTATGAAATTACTCCGACATTCTAATATAACGAACATATTTATTCTTGATAATTATATCTTCTTCGGAATAAACAAGTTATTTCCCTTCAACAAAATTGTCCTATGGTATATTGGCATAAAGTTTATAAACTTACAACGCTAAAATCTGAAGGGATGGGAGTTCATTCTCCGAGGGGGACACAGCAGATAGCCCAGTGTGGGTTTGCACTAGAAAAAGTTCATTCTCCGCGGGGGACACAGCAGATAGCCCAGTGTGGGTTTGCACTAGAAAAAGTTCATTATCCGCGGTGGACACAGCAGATAGCACAGTGTGGGTTTGCACTAGAAAAGGAAATCAACAAAATTATATCTCGGTTTTGCGAACTATAAGCCTGCAAAGGTTTTATGTTTTTACATTTTTTTAATGTTCTACACTAGTTTTTGTACACTAAATCCGAAAATGATATTCATTTTTCTCCATCACATACAGTTTTTAACAAAGCGTCGTATGTACACAAGTGAAACATTTTCATTGAAATCAGGTTGCATTTTATTATGCTTAAAATGTTGACAACCAGTTGCTATATGTTTCTTTAGAACAATAGATACGTAAAAGGCTAATCGATTGTTCTAGAAACTATAAGAAACACACCGCTATTATATAAACGTGTTATTTCTGAATACTATTTGTTTGTTTCCATTCTTTGATACTATTTTTTTTTCTTTTCAGTATTATTTATTCTTCGCTATGGCAAACAGGAAATTGTTTAAATAACCAAGACATATTATATTTGTGGCAAACTTTTGTTGGGCTTCAAATTAAGAAATTGAGTTCGGATAAACATTTCAAAATGAAAATCAGTAAAGTTAAAAAGAAGTGTGACTCGATATTTTCAAAGAGTTGGGTTGTAATATGAGCTTAAAAGTTGATTTCTTACAATCACATATTGATTATTTCCCCGAAAACCTCGGTACTGTCAGCGAAGAACAAAGTATAGGGTTTCACTAAGACATGCCAGGCATGGCTCGACTCGTAATCCGAGAGTCGCAGGTTCGAATCGTCGTTGAACCAAACATGCTCGGCCTTCCAGCCGTGGGGGCGTTATAATGTACGATCAATCGCACTATTCGTTGGTAAAAGAGTAGCCTAAAATTGGCGGTGGGTGATGATGACTAGCTGCCTTCTCTCTAGTCTTACACTGCTAAATTATGGACGACTAGCGCATATAGCACTCGTGTAGCTTTGCGCGTAATTCAAAACAAACCAATCACCAAGACATCAGGGAAATAGAGAGAAGGTATTAGGGAAGGTGGAACATCAGTATGATGACTGAGTACTGCTGGTCATTGAAGCCAGATGGTTTAGACGTGATACATAAAGACTACAGCAGATAATTTTAAGATTAAAATACTTAGATTTCACACAAAAAATTTCAGAATAAGGATAATATTCGTTTGGCATCAACGCTCTTTCCATTTTTTCAGTTTATTTGTATTTTTGTTAATTTTTATTAATTATGGTAAGGAAAACAATAATTTGATTTAAATAAGTTTGCTTGTTTTTAATTTTCGCGCAAAGCTACACGAGAGCTATTTGCACTAGCCATCCCTAAGTTAGCAGTGTAAGACTAGAGGGAAGGCAGCTACTCATCACTACCCACCGCCAACTCTTGAGTTACTCTTTTATCAACGAATAGCGGGATTGACCGTCACATTATAACGCCCCCACAGCTAAAATGTTTGGTACGACTGGGGCATTTAAATAAGAGGCTTTTCTTCCAGATTTGTAAAAAGTTCTTATGTTCTTTGTAGCTGAATTATGGAAAATTCATTATTATTTAACTGTTTATTTGAAGGTAAGCGCAAAGCTACACAATGGACTATATGTGCTCAGCCCATCACATGTATCGAAGCCCAGTTTTAAGCATTAGAAGTCTGCTGACATATCGCTGTGCCACTGGAGAGAATCCATTATTAAAACCAAAACAACCTTTATGAAGCTTAAATTCGCAGGCCTGTGTTATTTGTTAAGTAGCTTAAAACTACTGTTGCCCTTGTTTTCTTAATGTAGATTTATAATATGGGTTATTGCTCTCTGCTACATTAAATTAAATGTTGCCTCACTGGGGGACGCTGTTTAAGGAACGGCATTTGTCTTCCAGAGCATCTAAAAAAAACGACTGTAAACCATGGTGAATTATAACTGGTTCCCGATGTGTCAGTATTGAGTTTACAGACTTATCACAATCCTTGTTTTGATTTCCTACAGTAGACAGAGTGCAAATAGCCAATTATATAGCTTTTAGCTGAAATAGCTACAACAAATTACGAATGGAACATTTTTTATTAAATATATAAAGGTGTTTTGATCGAACTACTTTTGCACACATTTTAAATTAACTCAGCTTGCAATCGTAGCCTATGGTTTCTAATCTAGATGTTTATGCAGTTTGCGTTCTCGTTTAGCCAGAAGAAAGTTTGATGTAGTGTGATTGGGCGTAGCCTTAGTATCAGGATTTGTTATACCGTTTTGTAAACTATTAGTTAAATTAATATTGGTAGTAGTACTAGTTACATTAATACTGGTTGTAGTACTAGTTACATTAATATTGGTTGTAGTACTAGTTACATTAATATTGGTTATAGTACTAGTTACATTAATACTGGTTGTTGTACTAGTTACATTAATATGGGTTGTAGTACTAGTTACATTAATATTGGTTGTAGTACTAGTTACATTAATATGGGTTGTAGTACTAGTTACATTAATATTGATTTTAGTACTAGTTACATTAATATGGGTTGTAGTACTAGTTACATTAATATTGGTGGTAGTACTAGTTATATTAATATTGGTTATCGTACTGGTGGTGTGATGGACGTAGCCTTAATATCAGGACTTGTTATGCTGGTTTCGAAACAATACTAGCCATATGTAAAAATGGAGTTTAGCTAGAATATATAAATGAGTCTGTCAGAGTGAGTTTTTGATTGTTTTTGAATTTCGGGCAAAGAAAGACAGAGCTATCTGCGCTAATTGTCCCTAACTTAGGAGTGTAAAATTAGAAGAAAAGCACCTAATCGTCACCACTCGCCACCAACTACTCTTTTACCAACGAATAGTGGGACTGACCATCACATTATATCGACCCCACGGCTAAAAGGGCGAGCAACCCATGGAGAAACCGTATGCATTGCTTGTTTGCTACAGTTACTATACTATAAGCCTAGGAAGCTATACCTCTGATTAAAGAGTATTAAGTGGGAAACTACAGATATTTGACCAGGAACGTTTATAGATTTCGAACATTAAAACCGTTTAACTTAAACGGATTACCAATGAACGTTAGTATTTCTACGAAGACATTGTATAACTTCAGATGTGAAAAAAACTCACTTGTGAAGGCTAGTTAGCTCCCTGTTAAACGAACTTATATCATCTCAGAATTAATTAGATCGTCGTGAACCCTCGATAAAATATCAAGGAAGTTCTGGTTCGGATTGAAGACTCAGTATTGTTTGTAAGTTTGTAAACTTTTGTATATAAATCTATTATTGGTAATAACCGTCATTATAAATTGTATTATTGTTTGTTTACTGAAATATATTTATATTGAGTTGTTGTTGCTGTTTGTAATTAAGCACAAAGCTACATAACGGGTTATCCGTGCTCTGCTCACCACTGGTATCCAGAACCGGATTCTAGCTTTGTAAGTCCGCAGACATGCCGCTGTGCCACTGGGGCACTTAAGAAAGACAGTGCTGTGTACAAGTATTGTTGCTAAACGTTATAAATTTGTTATATTTCTAAATTTAATTAATTTCTAAATTAATATTACTATCTAACTCAGTTTCAGGTTATTTCAATTCATAACAAAGAGTAACAAAGAAACAAAACAACTTACCAGAACTTACTGAAGAGAATGCGTGCTTCGTTATCTCAACTGAATAATCCTCGAGAAATGAGGAATACATACGATGTGAACGTGAATTGGTTAATGTTACTAATAAACAACTGAATAATTGTGGGTTTGTCCAATCAAATACTGTAATAACGCCAATTTCTTCTGATAGATGCCTAGAAGAAATTAAAGGATTAATTATGCATCTGTTTAAATAGAATGTAAGAAACGTGAAAAATGGGGACATTACAGCCAAAATTATGGTAAATCTATTGAAAATAATAAACAAAGAAGACCGTATTAGTTACTGACACATTCGAACAACTCAATAAATATATTATACCTAGTCTAGCCGGAATGTCTTAATCATATACTTGGATGACACAATCTCATATGGGAATATTTTTATTGATGCTTCTGGCTAAGAAAAGTACATGACTGTTGAGGAAAGATAACCTAGGCAACATAAACTGTAACTATAAAGAAAAAGTCTACGGACCCAGTAAAGATTGATTAATATCATAAAGGTCCATGAGATAACAGTGTTACTTAGACTGAGTTCCTACATTTGTCGTTTAAAAAAAAGTTTTCTGACAGAGCCCATTCTCTACATGAACTACTGGAAACCTTACACAGCTTTTCCTGCATTGGTAATTGAGAATAATAATTCAATACATTGAAGAAAGAGTTAACTACCAATACTATTTTATCGCATTCAGCTCTTGAAATCTTCTAATAATTGGTGTGGGTGTCAGTGATTTTGAAGTAAGAGCAGTGTTATCACAAGTACAACATAGAAAATAATATAAAATCACCTATTATAGCAATACAAAGATCTACAGAAAGCAGGTATTATGTAACTTGAAAATAACTCCTAACTGTTGGTGAAGCTTTGAATAATTTCTATCACTGCTACCGTGGACAATACAGATAATACAGTATTAACGTGGCTAATGAGCTTCTACAGAAAGCTAGATAGTAGATTGGCTCCATAATATTCACGACAAAGCTACATGACTTAATATCACCCAACAGCATCCAAATATATGGATAACTGGTATATTCTAACACTCAACAGAAAGATGTTAAGGCAGAAGATATGAATATTAAACTGATTAAGCAGTAGATTATTGACTCAATACAGAAGAAAAGTAATATTTATTGAGTAAAATGAAATTTCGTTTTGGCTATGATGATACGTTTTATGTTCAAAACGGGAAACTAAAAGAAAACAAAAACTAAACCTGCATATGATACTTTTATAGTCATTACAATTAGAAGCACTTTTCAACGTCATAACCTTTTAAGAGCTGAACAGTTATGTGTTTAAAGAGGAGAAAAACGTTTTTTCTGGGTTTCTTGTGAAAAATTGGTTTATATATATTATATGAGTTATGCTTAAAGAAAAACGGTCCACAAATATAAGTAACTACATCTGTGGTGTATATTAGAATGCCTTGACTCAATTGCTATATACGTGCTTGGGAAGATACATCAGTTACTCGCTGCAATACTAAATAGGACGTCTAATCTAATCTAGTGTTGTGCAGGGTAGTCCGTCAGTTTGGGGGCAAAAAAGTGGCCGAATGGTGCACTTTGTGATAAAAGAATGAAACTTCGTGCGTTACATCTCTAGTGCCTACAAATAAGAAGACATCCTTATGGTGCCATCTATTATTATAGGGGGTCTAGCCGTCAAAAAAGGCAAAAAAATTGACATGTACTGTAATACCTGTATCGGTTTCTGTTAACTTTGTTGTTTTCCGATGTCAATTGACTCAAGGTCCGAAAACAATACCTTGAGAAAAGGTTTATATATGTTGTTTTACGCTCGGGATAGCTGCGCTAGCCATCCCTGATTTAGCAGAGTAAGACTAGAGGGAAGGCAGCTACTCATCACCACCCACCGCCAACTCTTGGGCTTCTCTTGTACCAACGAATAGTGGGATTGACCGTCACATTATAATACCCCCACGGCTGAAAGGTGCGACGGAGATTCGAACCACCGACCCTCAGATTACGAGTCAAACGCCTTAACCCAACAGGCCATGCCGGACCAGTGGGAAAAGAAATACCCAAGACCCATCTACTGAAACCTTGATTAAACTAGCTGAATTAGTTTTATCCTTAAATGCCTTTTTGTTTGACGCCAATTTGTATAAACAAGTGAAGGTTGTAGCCGTGGGTACGAAATTTAGTCTCTCCTACGCTAACCTCTTTGTTACTTACAATGAAGGTCACATATTTCGGAAGTACATAGATGCTCTCCCTACCTTATATTGATGGTATTTTCAGTATAACTACATGCACTATCTATGAACTCAATAGTTTTTTTCAGTTTGTTCAATTCTTTCAGCCATCACTCCAATACACGTCTTCTGTTTCTCACCAAACCATTTCATTTCGTGACAAATATTCCGTGACTAATGAAAGCAATCTCTCCACCTCAGTACACTACAAACCAACTGACACACATAGCTACTTATATTTTCACTCCAGCCAGCTTCATTACGTCAGGAGAAACATTCCCAAATCACAACTTACCAGAATACGTTGGGTCCGCAGAAACGACAAAGATTGTAATAGTAAATCTATCAACATACTCCACTTTTTCGATAAATGTGGTTAACCTACTTCGCTTTTTTATCACATTAAAGATAATCTACCTACTAACAGAGATCCTAGTTTAGCTTCCCAAAATTTGTTTAGCTTCAATCACATCAGTAATTGTAACACAAACACTGTAGATAATTTAAAACTTCCAACCACACGCGTCCAACCTCGCTTCAACCAACACATTCCTACTGCCATTGATCATCAACACATTCTCCTTACGCTTACGTTTCAACCAACCAACACACAAATAATATAATACGTATATTGGTTGCACCTTTTACATCATAACACAGGACAGTACCATGGATCACACGTTCCATAACAAACCTTCACTTTCTTTTAAGGACACTAACATCACAGATTTACTCGTCCATAGTCAACTTCCAAACAATATACAACTATCATCTGATACCCAAGTTGGTAGGTATTTATCAGAGGACCAGATGAAACACTTACCACGACATTAGAACATCTCTTAGAGATGCTAAATCAAGGTAATGCATGAATGGCTATTTCATCTGTACATCTAAATGTTAGATTACTATCTTGTCTGTAACAAATGCGACTGAATCTATGTATGCGAAACGAGCCGAATGCACACTGAACGTAGAGGAGAACTCTCACATAGAATCTTGATTAAAGATCAAGATAAGCCTGTAGCTTGGCACTTTAACAGAGCTGATCAGTTTCATGAGTATTTTAAAGTGCTTGTCTTACGTCATGTCTTCTCCAACACTAACCAAAGAACCACAGTCGAGAAAGAAATAATTTTTAAATTGGGGTAACTCCTTTGGGTATTAACAAACAATTCAGCTTTTTTAATATTTCTAAAATACCCCTTCTTTTATTATCTTAAAATGTTTATGTATTTCTTTCTTCGTTGTGTAATCTTCTATATTTCTAATAAATTTAATACAGTTTTTAATGCCAGATTTATTATGTAAATTTATTTATGTAAATAAATTACTACCATGGTGATTTGTCTCTATAAATCTAATTTCTTTATTTTATCATTTTCGCATATTTCTACTTGTTTATTCATATAAAAGCTATACACGTGTAACGAATACTAATTTCGGTACAATCCAAAATTGACTTTTGAAAATTTGATATAAAATAATAATATATTTTTCAGAAAAATCATTATAATTTTTGTGTGGGGGAAGATCCCTTAAAAGCGGTTCATGAACTTTTACATAGGTCTAAAATTACATTAGTAATAACTATCATTTTTCAAATATCATTGACTATACAGGGGTTGGTGAACACCAACAATATGATACCGTAGTAATTACGTATTTTACCTACTAATCTTCAACCAGAGGTTACTGTCTTATCCACATTATTTGGTCATGAACTGTACGATAAAACTGAAACATCTAAGTCATTTATTAAAATTCATTGTAAGAGAGATACACTGTAACGTTATTGCCCTTAAATGGCCCATAAATGTCTAGTCATAGCAATCTTTTTCTTTATCATGAGTATGGAAGAACTTACTCATAAAATGGGTTCGTATCAAACACTATCAGTTAACATCCTGTAGTAAGTCGTGTATCAATCACTAATAAATTACTTACATCCATAACTTCATATAATATAGTCATTATCCATGGTCATTTTTTACAGGGCCATCGGCGATTTGTTGATAAGTATAAGTGATGTGTATGATTGGTAAAGGTGTGCTTCTAACTCATGTGGATCTATGTTTAGTTTAGTTTTGTTACTTATAACATATCTGCTTCTAAGAACTGTCCTCTTTTTTCGACTCTAAGAAGAACGAATAGCCTCAAGCTACAGTTACATATCTTACTGATTAAACTAAGTGCACTATCTTCCAAGAAGGTACTTTGGAAACATTTCAGGTTTTGCACAGTGCAGGGTCCATAATGTTGGAGTTAATTTTCTGACTCTTACGATAATTCTAAAACCATTTACTGGAACTGACTCTAGCTTTTAATATATTAGTTGATTAAAATGTGCTTTTGGACTGAATGAATGTTTCACCCATGAATTAATGAGATCAAAATCAGTGTGAATGAATATTATCAATTATACAACAAATTCAAGACCCATCACATGGGTCACTTGTGAGAACAAAGGCATCTGAATCTACCGATTGGATTGCTACTGTCGATAACCATCAATCCACTTATCATCTAAGACGTGTAGCAGCTCCCTCATGATAGCGTGGCGAGAATCTGGTCATATTATGTCCTGGAAGATGGCTGGGTGTTTTCTTATCGTACCTAGTAATTGTAGGCTTTACATCAGGTACCGGACACATCGTTTCTGCTACGTACAAGGTAGGACAATTTGAGCACAGGGGAAGTTGAACTATTACTGTTTTCGTTTCTTTGAAATAGGAAGGAAGCTCATCCAAAGCGATGCCATGATCCACTCTAACAGTAGGTTCCAAAAGCCACTTTCGTTTAAATGTTAGGCCCTCCTTCTATTATAAAGGCATGGTGCATGATATTTTCAACCCTGAGCAACTAAATCTACAGCAACGAGCTTTGCTAGGAGTCATTCATCTTGAAGTTCAAAGGCTCACTGAATTAAACGATAGTCATATTGCATTATGGAGTTTGGATACTTCATACTGTTTGTCACAGAAAAAAAAAAGACCAAAAAAATGCAGGGTTGATAACATCTGTTAGCATACGAACTCCCGTATTGTTTTCGTTTTATGGCACTCTCTAATTTGGATCTGTAGTATTGGAATGAACAATAGTTGTGAAGTTTGTTTGTAATAATGCACAAAGCTGCACAGAGGGCTTTCTGTGCTCTGCCCACCACCCGGTATCTAGCGTTGTAAATCCGAAGACATACTGTTGTGCCACTGGAGGAGGGGATATTTGTGAAGTGAGGCTTTTTATTGCTTGAAGGGTTCCTCGATCCCATTGCTGTTATTTGATTCAGCTTTCTCAACATTTTCCAGTATCGTTCACTCCAACTTTTTTCACAACAGCTAACTCACCTCAATTCGAAAAAGCACTAAATTAAAATGCAAAAAATGTTCATTATGACCTAAATATGCATCAAATTACAGTTAGAACGAATACAACATAATTTTTAAATGCTGTATTTGTGTTTTCCAACACAAATGTAGTGACATAACATCTAAACTACCTTAACTTTTCACTTGTTTGTCCACAATAAAATAAGTCACAGAATGTGTCTGCAGTAATATTTATATCACTTATACTAAACTGTTTATTTACATTTTAAAAGAGAGCAAACACTCGCAAAAGATGAAAACAACAACAACAAAATATAACTGTGTCCTAAGGTACGATAAAACCTGCAGCGCTCGGTGTATTACACTATGAACTCAACCACGAGATTCACTTTAATTTGTGACCCAGCACGACCAGATAATTAGGGCGCTCGACTTGTAATTTAATGGTCGCAGGTTTGAATCCCCGTCACACTAAGCTTGCTCGCCCTTTCAGTTATGATGGCGTTATAATGTGGAGGTCAATCCCAATATTCGTTGGTAAAATAGCAGCCCACGAGTTGGCGGTGGGTGGTGATGACTAGCTGCTTTCCCTCTAGTCTTACACTGCTCAATTAGGGACGGCTAGCGCAGACAGCCCTCGTGTAACTTTGCACGAAATTAAAAACAACAACAACAAATAAACCATAAGTTGCAGACTAAGTACGTGTTTAGAAACATGTACTTCATCAGCTGCATGATATGGCCTTCTATGGAAGGAAAACTGAAAATTAGGTTCTTCCGACAAAGTGGAAAGTAGTAGCTAGACATGAAACATTTTATTTCTGGCTAATCTAGGGTTTGAAAACCATTGGGAAATCAGTGATATTAAGCAAAAGGACAGGTAGCACTTTATGTACTAGGTGTTTGAAATAAAGTGACATCTTTCACAAAAATAATGTCATTGTGTAAAACAAAATTAAAGCTATAAAAAAAACATATTAACGCCTGATTTTTCGCACGTCAGCTCTCTACCTGACAATCTTCAAACAATTGCCTGTTCCAAAAGCTCGTTTTATTTTCTGTAAACTATTCCTAATAACAAATTAAAACATGCTATAAAATAACTAAAAATGGAATTCACTGAAGACACAAGATTGCTGAAAATAAAATAAAATACATTATGGATATATTGGCTGTGGGATACATGTAGGTCTGAGAGTTTCAGAGATAATATCGTGAGGCATTGGTAACAAGAATACCGGAATATCAAAGAGAAAAAAAATATTATAGCTTATACACATCGATTAAGTATAAACTATTGTATTTAATCAGACTAAATTACCTAAAATAACAGATACACCTTTACGTCTTTGTATTTATTACTAGTCTACTCTCATGTTACGTTACCGTGAGCTACTAAAAAGAATTAGCAAGTTAAGGATAGCTTGGTATTTTTTAACTCTTTAGATAATTTCACAACAGGCGACAATAAAACGAGGAAAATTAACCGGAAAATTGAGTTGTTGAAGTAGAAACTAAAACAAAAAAAAAGTTTGGACAAAATAATATATTACTTCACAAATATCGAAGAGCAGTGGTTTCCGACTTAGCATTCAGTTTTTTAAAGAAGCATAAGTTGTCTCGACGTCAAAAATATTCAATTATTTATTTCATAGGCAATAAAAGCCACACTATTGTTATATGTTTTCAATGATCTAACAGTTATATTACATCCAAACATTTTTTTCCATTGAAGTCATCAAAACCGAACAGAGCAAAATATATAAATATATTATATTGCAAAGGCCATTAACTAATGACCAAAGACAAAAAATTACAGCCAGCACTTTGTATTTAGTCTTTTTTTTATCTTCTTACACAATCAATTATAAATGAAAACGTTACTTTGACATCTCGGGCTCCAGAACACGATGTCAGCGTGATTGTGAACAATAGGGTGTAATAAACTAAACACATCATCTCCCTACCCAAACAAGGACAATAGGGAGACTAGAAAGAGACTTCCGAACTTGACAAGCAGTTACAGGTGTTACATTTTACATATTATTTTTTTCATAATAATCAGTAGGCTAAATTTAACAAAGATGTGAAGTCTAACGTTAGAGAGTACACTCAGTAATGTTTTGACTAATTGTATTCTGTAACTTAAAGTATTAAACAAAGTTTTAGTTTTCCCACTAACTTTAACAAAACTACGTTATAACTGTAAACGGTGAAACACCCTGTATAAGTTGAATCTTCGTCAATTAAAACAATGTTTTTACCATTTTTTACCAAGATGTTACTGACGAAAAATAGGCACAAATACAATGTTCTTATATCGACATTTATATATTGTGTATTGTATAATTTATCAAGATCCACCACAAAGCAAATTTGAATTTTCTACAATAAAAACATTCGAACTTAGTAGGAATTATAAATAATTCTTAATGAGGAATTAATAAGTTTCACACCCTAAGTAATTGTATCTAGTAGAAATATAGAACAGCAAACTAATAATTACAAACTAACGTACTCGCAAATACTTCAATACTATGATTTTCCTTTTCATCCACTTTCAACACCTTAAAAACTTTGGTACAAATACTTCAATGAGAGAAAACTTCATTATGGTTACCTTAATTTTAGTATGTGATCAAAATATTTAGAATGTTTATCTCAAAAATAAGAGCTACAAAATATGATTATAATACAAAAATATTTGTTATGATAGCATGTATATATACACACATGTAAAAATATGTGTGTGTGTGCATACAGGATATTTTTGAAAACGTATCGCAAAATCAAATATCAAGTACATTTTTTTGCGTGTATTGAAAAAACTATGTTTGTAACTGATAAGTAAAGTTTCAAGTGCATTAAGGATTTAAGTCCATTGCTACTCTACCCTTGTAAACGCTATCCTTCCAGTGAATCGTTTATAAGATGAAATTGATCACGACTTAACGACGAGGGAGAACTCCAGAAACAATTTAATTTGGTTTCATTTGTCAATATCATCTGTTCGTGTGTTCCTACGTCCGGAAATTTCTTATTAACGAGATAAGTTTTATGCCGAAATTAGCGAAGTCTGGAAAATATATAGGCTTTATGGGAGTAAATATTAATTTTTCGAAACAAGTATTCGTCCAGGCAGAAAGTCGGATGATCTTTCGCTCTCGCCTGCTCAGTGTAAAATCACATTGAGCGAGTATAATCATTCATTTCTATGACAACCGTGGCAAAGTCCACGTGCCAGGAGGAGAGTTTGATTAAATTGATATTTAAATCAAGCCTAAAATTCAGACATCTTCAAAACGAATTTTCGGCGTTACACTTGTATGTATCCACAAGGAAAGTTCTGTCCATGAGAAAACTTGTTAATGAATTACCCGCAGCCACTAATGGCCCCGGACTCCTGCATCCAAGCTGCTCCACGATAGTGGTGCATTTGCAAAATTAGAATTACAAATGAACGTTTAACGAATGGCCTCACGGGAAATGAAGCATCAACTTAACGACATGGAATTCGTCTAGAAAAGAAAGAGAGAACAAGGAAAAATGCATTCATCGTTCTGTAATACCAACATCTCATGTATATTCATTTTGATGTAGATTTTTTTATAATCTTTATATTCGTCTAGCTTCCGCGGATGATCTAGAATAAAGAGGTGATAATGGGTTTATATTCATCTCTTCACAACAGAATCACTTATTTCTCTCTAGCTTTGTGTTGTTAATCTCATACAAGCTTAAACCTAATGGGCCTCGCGTATTAACCCAGCGGAACGAATGTGTGACAAGAAAAATGGAGAATAAACCTGAAAAATGAATAGATAGGAAAATATTTTCCACTGCAATTTCAGTTATGTCTGGTTTATTGTATTATTTCTGATTTTTTTAAAAATACATTTAATCGACCTGAAAATTACTTAATATATGTCGATAAAAAGTACAGCTATTTTCCTCTTCCATTAAAATTTTATCTTGCATAAGAATAAGTTACAAAGTAAAATTACAAGTTATGAAGTTTTCTTTTTCGCAACCGAAGCGTGTATTTAAACTAACAGAGATATATAAAACATATGCGATCAAATTAGCAACTTTATTGCGAAAGTACTTCTTTAAGTATACAGGTTATCTAAAATAATACAAAATACCTCTAATCTCAGACATGAAAATTTTTAAGTCCACTTGTTTAACGCCTAAAATTAGTTAAGCTTTTCTTGTTGACGAAAAACCCACTTTAAATAAAAATGTATCTCAGAACGGCTGGTATGGGTATTAACACTTTTATTAATAAGGAGAAACAACGTTTCGACCTTCTCAGGTTGTCAACCTGAAGATGGCCTAGGAAGGTCGAAACGTTGTTCTCTGCTTATCAATAGAAGTGTTAATACCCATACCAGCCGTTCTGAGATGTATTGTTAAGCTTTTGTTAAATACAGTCCATATTCCATTGAAAGATAAATTAACACTGTAACTTGTATCCATTTTTTTGCTTTAGTTTAGGTGGGACTAAACTTTATCGTACTTAATACTATTAGTAAATAAACTTGTAATGTTATTTTATGACCTAACGTTAAAATCTTTCAAAACTTTTAATAAACTTTTGATATGCTGTTTTACAAATTGTCTACTAAAGTATATTTACATCTGACTTTTGTTTACATCCGTTAAAGTGAAATGTACGTAAATGCGAATTTACAGAGTAAGGTACGTGTACATTTTCAGGAAAGACAGAAATGGATATTATTATAATAGATATTTAGGTCAGTTTTGTGTTCCTACAAGCCACTGAATTAAATTTAATACTCAGAAATTATATGCGCTCTACATTTATAAATTTCAAAATTTTCATTTTTGTATATTTTAGCTCAAAGCGAACAATCGAAATTCAAATTGAAAGGCAGTATGAGTGAAACATGAGCTTTTGTTTACAAAGACTTTAGTTATTACAAAACCCAGGCTGGTAATAATGAATCGAAATCAACAATCCAAAAACTTCAAAGTACTGTACTTCTTTTGATATCCAGAAAATTCTAGTCTTCCAAGTCACGTGATACGCAGGCATAGTTTAGCCTCAGACCTACGACTATCTAGTTATCAAAAGATTATCTCAAATGAATCTTTTTTTTTGTTGACAACGCTATAGAGTTGCTATCCAAGACTATTATCTGTATATACATACACTGGTGGTCGCAAACAATGCCTTTCGTAAATGTCAAAACACCTCAAGAATAAGTGAAATATGCAGATTTATCCTTCAGCTATTGTTACTTCTAGCCCGAATATTCGTAGCCCGTGGAGTTAAAGAAGAGTAACAACCAGTTAATATGGTAATATTTAAAAAGATAAGTTTACTGTGTCACGAAACCTAATTATTGATATATTTACCCATAGGCACTCTTGCTGTTCCTATGGGTCTTAATAGTCCCTGGTTGATCAAGACAAGTAGTAAAACCAGCTACACAAGCGTTTACGATCACAATGCTAGGTCAAGCTTCACATTCTTAAGGTTTACCTTGTTACGTATTATGTACTACTTTGTTGTGTCGTTCTTGGGCTTTAGGTAATTATATTGTTCTCAATAGATTTAACTAAGTTTGGCGGACCTCTTGATTTAATTAGGTGCATTGTTCTCAGTCTCAGTGCTACCTGATTTGAATATTTTACAAGTTTATTCTATGCTCTCTGAACCTGAAAATCACAATAGACTTGTGTTTGTTCGAAACAAACTCCGATAATGGTTTTCCATCCACTAAACATTAAAGCAGCTATTTTAAATGTTGTAGCGTCAACGCTCAATGCTAATTCTATAATACTATGAACTTAAGTTCGTAAGATAACTTTCAGCTGTTGTCAACCACATTCATGTGTTTACTTATGCATATTTTTGGATCAGTCTACATTACAACTGTTTAGGCGAGACAGATTTCTCACTTCTCTTTAGAACAGACTAAACTGCAAATTCTGGTACGACAGATTTTTCAGAAGCTACCCACACTGGTAAAACTGTTAATATAGCAATGAAATAATGAAGACATCAACACAAATTTCACATTTAGACATTGACTTGAACAAATTCTCGTATAGTATATATTTATAAGTAAAAGCTAAATTTTCAGCTTTCAACTAAAGTACATAAAAGTAATTGGTCAATCTGATAAAAGATAGTCCCAAAACAAGAACATTGCAGTATTTATAATTTATTTATAATACTGTGCACAGAACCTTAGCCATGAAGGTTGCCTCCTAAAAGACACACCTCCAACTAGGTGTACTAAAAGTATACTTTCTCAGCGCAAGCATAAAGTACAGATATCAACGTTTTGAAACTTAAATTTAGAAGGCTGCAAATATGAACAGATGTTTTGTTAATTATTGTGTGTGAAAGTGTTATCATTCGTGTCAGATTATCAAGCACGTGGCTATAAAAACTTTGAATGAATCATGTTTATAGAATCAAAGTTTGGCGAAGTACAGATTTTCTTAAAAGTCATAACTGATTTCATAAGAATAGCCTTTGTAGTAACTACAACAATCTACATTGTTTAGGGTTTTGGATTCAGATAAATATTTGGGACTATAGTGTTACATCACTTAGTCCTCAGACTTGCAAGGGTGAAAAAAAGATAAAAATTATATTATTATTTAGTCCTATTGAATATGAAAAGCAACAACATTTTATATGATGCAGTGTACTTTTTATGTCTTATGTGATTCGCAGTAGCTTTCAGACTAGTTATAGAACCTTAAAGAATGTCGTAATGAAGAACTAATTGTGTTAAGGATTTCGCTTTCAAACATGTGGGTCAGAATGCAAATCACAGATGTTCTAAAGCTTACCAAGATTATTTTTTTAAATAAAATCTTGTATTCCAGTGTTTCAAAAAATTGTCACATTCCTCATTTCATATATGAATCTACAATAAGAAACTTGATGCTCTCCGTAATGATGAGACACAAGGTTCGGGCCCGACATGGCCAAGTAGTTAAGTCGTTTGATTTGTAATATGAGGTCGCGGGTTCGAATGCCGTGGGGGAATTATAAAGTTATGGCCAATCCCACTATTAGTTGGTAAAATAGTAGTTAAAGAGATGGCAGAGAGTGATGATGACTCTAGTCTTACACTGCTAAATTAGGAACGGCTAACGCTGTTAGCCCTTGCATAACTTTGTGCGAAATTCGACAAACAAACAAACAGACACAAAGTCTAGCTAGTAAGGATAAGATAGAAACAAATGTCAATAGGTGACAGTTTTAAGTGAAACGTTGCATTTTGAAAATGTTACTCAAGTGCGTGGTTACTATATGAATCCCCTAACCTAAAAGTACAAATTTTGTACATCTTCAAACTGTGATGCAAAACATACACATTAATTAATCATAATACGATAGAAAAAAAAGGTTAATTATTAATATATTTCTTATGTTGCACTCAGAAAAAAATTACAGTTTATTTATGGTATTCTTTCTCTAGTGAAAAGTTTGTTTTTGAATTTCACGCAAAGCTATTCGAGGGCTATCTGCGTTAGCCGTCCCTAATTTAGCAGTGTAAGACCAGAAGGAAGGCAACTAGTCATCACCACATAGTGGTAACTGTTGAGCTCTCTTTTACTAACAAATGATGGAATTGACCGTAACGTTATAACGCCCCCACGACATAATGGGCGAGCATTTTTGGGGCGACCGCGATTCGAACCCGCGACGCTAGGATTAGGAGTCGAACGCCTTAACAAGCTTGGCCATACCGGGCTCCTCTACTGCTCTAATGGAAAGTACTTTGTGCCCAGATCTTCATTTGAAAATTTTAACCAAACCCCAAGGAAGACTAGGTTAATAAAATATTTTCTTGACTTTTATCAATTAGTCATTAACGTTGCCGGTCGTGTAAGTTTCTTTTACACTATGCATCTTTTGTGCTGTGTAATAAAGTGAAATATTTTATCTTGAGTTTATTTTCGAACACTCTCACGTTCATGAGTCAAAGCCGATGAAAAGCCAGAAGGCGGTGGAAATGTTTAGTCATTTGTCATTCGGATAAAAGAGCGCATCCCCCACCACCGAGAAAATTGTTACTTTTTTTGAATGATTTTGATTGTGAAAACCCCAGCTTTATAAAACGTTATCAATCAAAACCTTAAAATACTTCTTATAAATTTTGCAGCGAAAAAAATTGTTATGATAGATTTTTGTATGTTATAAAAACGTTGTCTAGATATTTATGCTCGATTTAGTCCAAAAATTCTCATCATTAATTACAAGAAAGAGCTTTGATCTATGACAGCGCCATCTGTTCATTAACAAACTAACTAAAGCATTTATCAGAATGCTGGGTCGTGAATAGTTGTTAAACGAGCTAGAGGGAGAAAAAGCTAATAACTATCAATTGAGGAAATCCGACTGTGTGTGGTCGAGTTAATAAGACAGCTCAGAGGTAGTTGGAAGTGTTATAACCTTTCCCTCAGAAAATCTTGATGTATATGTTGTTCTCTTCGAAAAACCGGTCCCAGCATGGCCAGGTAGATAAGGCACTTGACACGCAATACAAGGATTGCACCAAACATGCTCGACTTTTAAGCAAGGGGGTCCTTAGATGCAACGATCAATCCCACTATTCGTTGGTAAAAGAGTAGTCCAAAAGTTGACGGTGGGTGGTGACGACTAGCTTGTTTGTTTTTTTTTGGAATTTCGCACAAAGCTACTCGAGGGCTATCTGTGCTAGCCGTCCCTAATTTATCAGTGTAAGACTAGAGGGAAGGCAGCTAGTCATCACCACCCACCGCCAACTCTTGGGCTACTCTTTTACCAACGAATAAGTGGGATTGACCGTAACATTATACACCCCCACGGCTGGGAGGGCGAGCATGTTTAGCGCGACGCGGGCGCGAACCCGCGACCCTCGGATTACGAGTCGCACGCCTTACGCGCTTGGCCATGCCAGGCCGACAACTAGATAGCCCCTGCGTAGCTTTACACGAATTTGAAAACAAACCCTTTTAGACCCTTACTGGTGTCACATGTATTTTGTGTGAGTTTTATGTTGTAATCATCACAAATATGTGTTGTTGTTTTTGTAAAACGTTAAGGTAAAAATAACCATGAAGAATAATTTTATTAAATAAACTTACTATTATATACCAAAATTTAACATAAAAATAGACTTGTTGGTTATACGTATTAATAAAAAGTACAGAAAGTTCAGTATGTTATGTTTAAATTATTCTGAATATGCTAGTCGGAACGTCACAAGATAGCCAGTCTGTATAAAGGTACGGCAAAATGGAGTGCATTAGAACTAAAACTTATTTTATAAAAATTATTTTATTGTACAAAGGTAGGGTGATGCCTCCGAAAATGTGATCGCTTTTGAAATGTTTATGTAATAGTCATTTCCAAAGCAAAGTATTTATACACTAAGATCATAAAGATGTATTCAGAAAAGGGATTTAGAAATCTCAACACAAAGGTATCTCCTGTACTTGAAAAACGAAGGAATATGGAACTATCTGAAGTATCAGGAATGTTCAGGATGAAGTTTGCAACAGGTAATGCCCCATGCTTGGTGGTCACAGTGCGATGTTTTCTAACAGATGAGGATCCAAGAACACAATGGTCAGTGACAAAAACCCATCTCGTGCCCCAGAACAGAGTTTATTTGTTCGCTTGTTTTGGAATTTCGCGCAAAGCTACTCGAGGGCTATCTGCGCTAGCCATCCCTAATTTAGCAGTGTAAGACTAGACAGAAGGCAGCTAGTCATCACCACTCACCGTCAACTCTTGGACTACTCTTTAACCAACGAATAGTGGGATTGACCGTCACACTATAACGCCCCACGGTTGAAAGGGCGAGCATGTTGGGTGCGACGGGGATTTGAACCCGCGACCCTCAGATTACGAGTCAAGCGCTTTAACCCACCTGACCATGCTGGGCCCCAGGACAGAGTACACAATATAATCGAGAAGGATATCCGCAGGTTGACGAGGCCAGAAGGATATGGGTTTATTAAGATAAGATTTCTAGTCATAACTCAAGCATCTGGAGATTGTAAAGTGTATTCATGTTATTTCATACAAAGACAAATTGCTAAAATCGCCAATGAATTTCAGTGTGATCTGACTGCGGAAACAGGCAATAGGAAACTTTGTCTTCGTACACAAGAGAGATTGGAGAAAGTCTGCAGGGAGTAGTGATGTGATTTAGGCATGACGCTCTAACAATAGAGAATTTAGCAATATTAGCTATGTTTCAAAACTGTTGTTAAAATGCATGGTCGTCAAATGTCGCATGACTCAGAGCATTGAGATTAAATGTATTGTTTATATTGTTTTAAAATAATGTACTTAAGTTCTACACTAAACTAGTTAAAAATAACTTGAAAATTATGTTCTTACAAGCTGAGATGCCCTTTCTTTGTTCATGATCATGAACTTAAGAAAATGTGGTGGTGGATGATGGGATAAATATCACAAAAATCCAAACTTTCACACAATTTATTTACAACATAACATGTTATTACACTATTCATTATTACCTCCCCAAATTAACTCCCTATGTTTGTTTGTACTTAAAATAAGATATACGTTGTGTAATGGGCAGGGTGACTTTGTATGAAAAAATAAAGGCCAAACTAGTGGCGGAAGGGGTGCTTTTTTTAGCTGCTTTAAATCTAACTTTCAATGTCCCTTCAGAGTGTTACATTTTATTAATTAATTAAGGGTCGCTCTCCGCAGAAATATTTTATAAGTCGAAGTTGTAAAGTCAAGAACCAAAGTAAGAAAAGGCTCTTCATATCACATCTACGGTGGTTATTGGAGTAGAAACTACAACTAAATGTATGTATTATTACAATAACAGCGGCCATTTTTCTCATTGCGTTCCTCCATAGATTATTTGGGGGTGGTATTGATTAAGAACAGCTACTAACATGCCTCTTGTTTCAAACTATCATCCCATAAAAATTGGTTGAGAATGGACCAGTGACCTAGGAGTATTTAGATAACAGATAGACAAACAGACATACAATTTTTATACATATGAATAACTGTTACTAAGTATGGTATTACTCTTGATAAATGTGTAGACAAGAATGATTTCTACAAACACGTGTTCACTAAAATTCCAGTATATTTTATTTTGGTGGTTAGGGCACACCATTCACGATCTCTGCCTTGGGGGATCGAATCTCATCATCGAATATGCTCGTTGTTCCAATCATAGGGATATTAATATATTACAGTCAATCCCGCTATTCGTTGGTAAAGAGAAACCCGAGAGTTGGTAATGGATGTATTGACTAGCTACTTTTCCTTTAATCCATAACTTCTACAATATGAATGGCTAGCATAAATAAACCTTGAGAAGTTTTGAGTGAAATTGAAAAATACAAAATTTCTTTTGAAAATCAAGGATATCTGAGTTATCGTTTGAGGATAGGCTAAGATCTCTTAAAATGTTCTCTCTTGAAAATAGATGATCTAATTGAAGCATTCAAAATTATTAAGAAAATTAGAAAAAATAAAGTGTCAGATTTTATTCGGACTGAATATTAAGGGCAGTAGGACCACATATATTTAAAAACTTGAAAAAGTCAAACGCACCTCCAGATGAGGTAGTTTTATTTTCCCGGCAGGGTAGTACGTCTGGAGAAAAAACTTTCATATGGAGGAAGAGGCTAGAGCATAACAGGAGTTTAAGAACAGGAATAACGAATACTTGGGAACTATTTTCCTGATTCTTTAAAAAGATTTGGAATCAGGAAGTTTCTAAGGGCCATAACTTATAATTTATAGTAACACTACTCAATTTGCCTACAACTGGTTTTGGAAAATTTACAACAAATTGTAATTATTAATTTGTTTGGTTTGATATGTATTTCGCAGACAGAACCACAGCTAGGAAGTTTATAGACCAGAGCAGGCGGTAATAGTTGCCTCTCCTTTGTCAGTGCCGTGGCTAGCCATTTCGGTTATTTGTTGCCCCTCATCTTTGTGTCCAGCCATGTCAGTGCCGTGGCTAGCCATTTCGGTCATTTGTTGCCCCTCACCTTTGTGTCCAGCCAAGACGGCTGTCTCGTTCTTGTTACGTTTCTGTGATTTTTCTTTCCTTTACTTTGTTTTATGTAATTTAAATTGTTGCTTGTAAAGTGTTTTCTGTTTATTTTACTTTGTACTGTTTCACATACACCTCACCTGCGTTAATTTTTTCTTCTATGAAGATAAGATTATAATATATAGTGTAGTTTTTAAATTGACATCTTAAGCCATTTCTAAATATCATTGGACAGTTGTATCATTATCGACCCAAAAGAAGCAATGTGATTTTTTTTAAAAGTTTCTCTGTACATAGCCACTCATAACATCAAGCAGCAAACAGACCTGAGAGAAGCCAGCTAGTCAGCAGCACCAATCGCTAACTCTTGGGCTACTTTTGTGATTGAATAGGGGGGATTTGGACATAATTCCTATAGTGCACCCACGATCTCAAATTGTTGAGTGTATTTTAACAATATCGAACAGTACTTAAAACTTGATTTATTAGCTGGTTATAATCTGATTCTTGTTCCTTAAATAAAGTGCACGTGTTGAATGTTCGCAAGTTTATAGTTTCTTTTGCAATGGTAAAACAAACAATACAAAAATAAAGATTTT
Organism: Tachypleus tridentatus; assembly: GCF_004210375.1. Classification (NCBI taxonomy): domain Eukaryota; kingdom Metazoa; phylum Arthropoda; class Merostomata; order Xiphosura; family Limulidae; genus Tachypleus; species Tachypleus tridentatus. The sequence continues at coordinate 101,108,714 of NC_134837.1, read as the reverse complement.
CTTTATTTTGAGATTGGAGGAAAGTAGAAGAATGTGTGATACAAGAAGCGTCTGTTCTTACATTCATTAACAACGTAACATTCGTATGAAAATCATTTTTATTTGAACGTTAGTAACAATGAAAAATACCACCACTCCCTCTCTTTTAATTTCTGTTTTGGACTGCAGGGAAATATTCTGCACTCATCATCACCATTTACTTTTGCTTTCAGTATCCTGTAAGGTACCCTAATATTGCTTCTTAGACTTTGAGTGGTTATCAGGAAATAGTCCTTGGAATAGTCTTAACCATGCTGACGAAACGAACCAAAAATGACCCTTAAAAATTTGATTCTACAACTTTCTTCAAACTTGTCCTTTCTGTAAAACTTAGAATATGTTGATTTTTTTAAAGGTTCGCGAGGTAGCATCCTTCTCTCCATAGGTTCAAGGAAAATACATTACTCTCTTGATCATAGTTGATAACAAAGAAGATCGATGGCTTCTCAAAGAGATTTCTAGAAGACAAGCGTGCATGAATTCTATTATCTATCTCAGCTTGCAAATCTTATCGAAATAGGACCATCTTTTGTCTTGATAATTGAGTAGCAAGAAGCATTCATTGAAATTTTAACGAGAAATATCAACAACGGATGATTAAAGTCGTATACGTTTGTGTGATAAAGATAAGAATAAGCAGCCTACATAATGAAACCAATTATACGAGAAGATGCTTTTATTACAACCCCGTTGTGCTTTTCACGTTGTCTGTTTTTTATATTTTGACAGCATATTCTTTGTAAAGTTTCCGAAAAAAAAACCAAGATAATCTACTAGACCTCATACGTTTCTAGCAAGATGATGAATTGCTTTGAAGTATCTGTGGCCGGTTGACAAGCCACATAAAAGATTCCAGTAAACTCAAAGAGTCCCATCTGGCCTGTTCACAGCGTCGCCTGTTGGAGGTTAGAGCTAACAATTGTTCCTATGACAGCTTTGCCACCAGCTGACTAGCTATCACGGTGTGTGTGTGTGTGTGTTTGTGGAACTTTGTAAGCGTGCAAAAAAGAATCATGGAACCTCCTAGATATAATGAACCATTGGAAAAAACTACTTTCATCTTCTTACTGCTAGTACCAGTCTGTTTATATATGAATAAGGTTACTGTTGTTTAACAAAATACGAAAGAAAAGTTGTAATTGCTCAACATTGAGATGCTATATAAAACATAGGATTCTAATACTTAACGTTATGGATGTTTGGTCGATATAAAAAACACAAATCTGTGGACGAATAGACACGTTTTCAGAGTTGACACGAAAACCATATGACATTTGTTTTTCAAATGAAGTTCAACGGGGAATACTTAAGATTGTTAGTTTTTACTTGTAAGGGTATGCAACAAATAATGTTTTCTTTTATTTAAAAAAAGTCGGAATTTTCAACTTCACGGAAAAAGAAAAAACGTTGTTTCATTGTTCTAAGAATCTTTACATTAAATTTCTAGAAACTTCAACTTTAGTTTGTTTTGTTCTGTGGTTTCCTATAATAGCTAAACTCCACCTGTACTTCTTTATTTCAGAACTTCGTGCATAGCTACACAAGAGAATAGGAAACAGCTGTCTCTAATTTTAAACTTGTAGACTGGAGTGAAGGTAACTAGCCAACAGCACCCACTGCCAACTCTTGGACTGTTCTTGTGTGACTGAAGATTTGGATATAACTGCCACTTTTATAGAATAACGATAGTATTAAATTGCTAAATACATTTCTAGCAAGTCTCGAACCATAAATATTTGGGTTTAGAGTTTTGATACACTAACCACTGAGTCACTTTCAGCCTGGAAACTACACTTTCGTCTCTTTGATAATGTTTATTTAAGCTACACTACTAACATTTTTAGTCTTTCCTTTTAAGTTTGTGAGATAAATGAACAGCTTTTCTATTGCTTTCCTTTAGAAATGTGAAATAATGACGCTACTTTTCGTTGATCTAATATTATTGTATCACTGTCGTTTTCTAAGAACATACAAAATAAATGATATTTTAGTCAATAAAAGGCAGGCGACTTAAACAGCAGACAACTGAACTTATCCTTAAATCATTAAGTCAAAGACTAAAATATTCAATGGTCGAAACCCCATTATCGTCTAGCATTACTCAGTGAAACATGTTTATATGTATACTAGTGCCTCTGCAGAATCACCTAAAGTGTTCTGTTTCAAGAGTAAATAATGTAAAAATTTAAGAGCGACAAATATTTGTATTTCTTGTTTTTTTTAAGTTCATATGTCATGCTGTGTCGACTTCTCGTGAGTTATGGCATGCACACAGTTTACTAGCGACACGACAGTACAAATTGCAATGTAAAGCATTCCTCATGTGACGTTATTTTAGATTCTACTGACTTTTACTAAGAGACGACACACTACTGTATAGTGGTGCGAATGATTAAAACAGGTGACTCTCCTCTAGGCAGTCTTCATCTCCTTTCTGAGGAAAAGAAACTGAGGCTACAACGACGTCGCTCCACACCTCAAATGAAAGTCGATATTTAACATATTTGTGGTTTTTCTTCCTGGAGGCGTTTGATGCAAGCATGTGTTTTCGGCTTTTACAGTACTTCAATTCCATTTTATAAGGTTAGACATACCAGTGACCACATAATATCTCCTCTAAGCACTTCACGTTATAATATTTAACTGAGATCTTTACAAAATATCATTGGTTGATATTTTTTATTAATCGAAATATAAGCCTTTTTTTAAAGTCCTAACTGTTTGGGAATTTAGAACTAAAGAAAATTGTTCGACAAACTATCGTAAATACACGATTTTTAACAAAGTGTTCGTTACCAGCAATGCTTTTGTTGAATTCCATTTGCCTCCACACAACAATAAAAAGACAAATGTTTTATACGTTGCATATATAACTCCACGTTTGTAAAAAAACGAATAAAAACTGGGAAGTGCTTTGTCAAACATTCAACATTACAAATAGGTGATTTCAGTTACATCTGAAACCCTTTTAAAAGCAAAGAACATGTACTGGGCATCGAAAAGTTAGGCCAATCAATTAATTTGTCTATGTTAAATTAAACGTCTTCACATAATTTGTGCTTGATTCTTTAGACCAAGAGAGAAAAACAACAAAAAAATGAAGTTATTTTTAAGTAATCGAGCATTGCAGCTTTAAATTTTGAAGAATGCCCTCTTGTGGCACAGCGCTAGAAACCGGGTTTCAATGTTCGTCGTGAGCAAAACACAAATAGCCCATTGTGTAGCTTTGTGATTAACTTCTAACAAACAAATAAACAATTTAAAATAAAAAAGTTATCACAAATAATTGAAATCTTGCAAGATGGCTAAACCTAGCCAGATATTATCGGGATTACGGCCGAAAACATCATTAACAGCGAGAATACCCAACATGTAAATGTATATATTCTTATCATTCTAAATAAGAAGAGGTTAAGAAATTGGATATATTCATTAATTGGTTAATTTTTTTTATCCTAATGTATAAGAAGTTAATGATAAATAATAAGCATTAGATAAAATCGTTTAGCTGTTTCTTACTTGACGTTCATGTGCGAAAAATAGCAAAAACGCATAGTAATGCTATCAGAGGTATCAGCAATTGTAATTTTGCGGTTTTGAACCCCAAATGTAGTAAAGCAGTACAACACATATAACATTTCAGATAAACGTTTGTCTTTAGTCTATTCTTACAGGTGCGTTTTGGTATTGAACGATAGGCCTCCTGGGTTGTAATTTATGGAAGACAAAAGGTAAATCAAATCTAGTGTTATTTCTACAAACCATAAGGGACAAATAAAGAGAAACGTAAGAACATATGTGCTTGTATTATATATATATAAGTAATTTGTCTAGAACAAAGCTACATTAGGCTATCTGTTATGTCCACTGAGGGAAAGCGAACCTCGGAGTTTAGCATTGTAAGGGGATAATCGTATCGCTGTCTCATCGAGAGGCATGTATGTAGTCTATTGTGATTTTCAACACGAATGTTAGGCCTTTCGTGATGATGATAAACCCATTTGAAATAAAAATGTGTCTCAAAACGATTGGTATGGGCATTAAAACTTTTATTAAAATAAAGTAGAAACCATGTTTCGACCTTCTCAGGTCATCTTCAGATTAACAAAGAGAGGTTTAACAGTTGTAACATTGTTTTAAACGATAATATACTAACTATGATACATAAATTCATTTTACTTATTTAATCCTGTATTTGCCGTATATGGTCTGGCATGGCCAAGCGCGTAAGGCGTGCGACTCGTAATCCGAGGGTCGCGGGTTCGTGCCCGCGTCGCGCTAAACATGCTCGACCTCCCAGCCGTGGGGGCGTATAATGTTACGGTCAATCCCACTATTCGTTGGTAAAAGAGTAGCCCAAGAGTTGGCGGTGGGTGGTGATGACTAGCTGCCTTCCCTCCAGTCTTACACTGCTAAATTAGGGACGACTAGCACAGATAGCCCTCGAGTAGCTTTGTGCGAAATTCCAAAACAAACAAACAAACAAAAATTTGCCGTAAAATACCAATCTTGTTACATCTGCTTGGATTTACTCCATTCACATACTGGTTTTAATAATCTTCTGGCAATATAAGTTTAACTACGTGTATACTGGTATAGTGACTCATGACACGTTAATAATACACCACTTACATGTTGATGTACTTAGTGGATTTATTTTTTTGGGAGTTTAGGCCCTACGAAATTGAAAGTTCAAACAGAATGGTTCTGTAAGTTTTTGCAAAATATTCAATCTCATGATCTATCTAATAAGTATTTTGTTAAAAAACTATAATACAGCTAACTTTACAAACGACCAAAAATAAAAGCAGTCTTAAACATTTCAAACTCTGTCACGTATTAGATTCGTTTTCTACGTATATACAACTGTAACACAATGAAATACGCATTAATATAAATATATTATATATATAATTGATATACACGTTGCAAAATCCCGGTAGAATACAATATATTTTATGTTAATTTACAAAGAAACTGAGAAGTTAATTCCACCATATTTTTTACGGAAACATAACTGTGAATATAATACTATGTTTCGAAGTCATTTTCAGTTTTAAATAAAACTGAAAGTTGTAACACTATTTGTTATCCTATCATTTTAATCGTAAGCCAAAGAAAATTTTCTCATTTATCTAAGTCCGTCAAACTTCCAGTCTAGAGGGAGGTAACGAACTGAGTTTCTCGGAATTACAGAGGTAAGATGAAAAGCTTATTTATCACCAACGATTCACGAAGAGCAAACCAACACAGTAAGCAGGAAACCTGGCAAGATGAGAAGCGGAAGACGTCAGTAACACACACTACTCCTTACATAATCTCGTCATTAGAAACTGTAGCCCGGTCCCCATCAATCATCAGATTCACAGGAGAGAATATTAATGGTGATGATGGTATCTTTGTAGCGGGAAACAAAGGTCAGGACTAGCAGTGTTAGTCTTGAAGTCCAACCCCTTGCCCCGTTTATACACACACAGACTTGACTCTTCTACTAAACATTAGTCTGGCACATAATAAAAATCATCCTCGAAGTAATCCATCAACTAAACAATTGTTTAACTTTAGACTGATGGCAATAACCAGCCGTCTTCCGGTGGGACGGATGGTAAAGAGTTCCGCTGTACTACTCCAAAATCAAGATATCCATATCTCACGTCACATAGTAGAAGAATTAATAACGTAAGAAGAGTAATATTTAGATTTTCTTAACGACTTCCGATTTCCTGTGAGAGCTCATGGCTTTAGTGATTTGAAATATCGATCATGCTGCCGGTTATAAATCTGACAAGACATTTGCCTCTAAAGCTTTAATTAATATTTATATTAATAGCCTTCTTATTTAATAAAAGAGATCTTTATGTAGTGTAACAAGACTTCAAAGAATGAAGCGAAAAATCACAGAAATTATGTAAATATTCTTTGTCGCATATTCACCAGTTATTTTGACCATATCATTATTTATCCACATATTACAAAGAAGGTTATTGTGAAATATTTCGAATGACACCTTTACGTACAGTAGTAAGAAAACGGGCATATACGTTCATTATATGCATTACTGTCAAGATAAATAGGTTAGCAGTTTACAGTCAATTCTTCTCATGTAAAAAAAAAAATAATCATATTTGTTTGTCTGTGAGCCCAAAGCTAAAAAAAGGGTTTGATTTGTTTTGAATTTCGCGCAAAGCTACACGAGGGCTATCTGTAAGACTAGAGGAAAGGCAGCTAATCATCACCATCCACCGCGAACTCTTGGGTTGTTCTTTTACCAACAAATAGTGGGAATGACCGTCACATCATAACGCAAGCATGTGTAGTGTGACATTAATTCGAACCCGCGACTCTCAGATTACGAATCGAGTGCCTTAATCACCTGGCCATTATTGGCCACAAAAAAAAAAGGTCATTTGTCCTCTGCCCACCATGAGTATCGAAACCCGGTCTATAATGGTAAAAGTTCTCAGACATACCAATGTGCCGAATATAAAAAGAAGATAATATGCAAAATATAAGGTGCTTCTTATATGGTCAAAATATTTGTTAGTTCGATATGTTTAAATAAATTAACTAAATAAAAGCGCACTGGTATTTAAATGAATTGTTGCATCTGTTCTTATTTAACAATAGCTCCTCGATGGCTACGAGGTTAGTCTGAGGGTTTATAACACTACAAATCAGGTTTCGATACTCGCGGTAGGTAGAGCACAGATAGCTCATTTTGAAGTGTTGTGGTTAAAAAATAAACAAGCAAACAACATTTGAATATATACAAATATATGATAAATATATAATAAATATATAAATATATAATATCTCATTATTTATTGACAGACTTTTCTTCATGAAAATTAAATTAAATATGAAAATCGTAAATAAGTTTGTCAAAATTTTCAACACCACATTAACACATACGGAATTGGTGAAGTAATGAAGAATACCATTTTTTGTTTCTATTGTTCCTGGCTATTAGTTTCACGTTATTGTTGTCTTCAACAGGACCTTTCGATAGAATCTTTACTCACCTCTTTACTTGTCAGTATTATCCCTCCAATAGTTAAAATATCATGGATATTTGGCAACTGGAACACCAATATTTGATTATAAAACTAAGCGGTTTGTTACGTTTCCCCACTATACGCTTTTCTAAATTAATAAAAAATTCTAAGGCTTGTTTTCTTTCTCTTCAACAAACATCTCAATGCATCCAACATTTTGAAGCTGTAATTAAAGTTTCTTAGTTTTTATTATCACCTTTAGTGTCTGTATTTCCTCAACGGTTTTGAACTACTGATTGCATTGACAGTTAGTCATCATTAAGAAGTAAAGTACTAAAGTTTCGAAGAGTTAAATTATAACTTTGTAAGTTTTACAATCAATTATAATTACCTCTAAGCTCCTGATGTTCTTATGCTCTTGTCACTACAATGTTTGACATCATAACCGTACTTGATATCTAAGTCCTCTCACGATTCTGAAATCTTTGTACAAGCTGCCGAAACTTTTTACGATTGGTCATGATGGAGTGAAAGCCGAAATTCAGAGTGCCCTTACGTGTGTGAAAGGTATTAAAATGTAACATAAATGTGCCTCACTTATTAAAAATATATCATTTCTTATACTAGGATGGGGATATGGTGCAAACACCTTCCTACCAGTTCTGTTAACCCTGTCACACCAAACATGTTCGCCCTTTCAGTCGTGGTGGCATTATAATGTAACGGTCAATCCCACTATTCGTTGGTAAAAGAGTAGCCCAAGAGTTGGCGACGGGTGGTGATGACTAGCTGCCTTCCCTCTAGTCTTACACTGCTAAATTAGGGACGGCTAGCGCAGATGCCCTCATGTAGCTTTGCACGAAATTCAAAAACAAACAACCAACCAAGTTGGTTTCTTGCCATCACTGAAATAACTTTATATATATAGTCATCATGCTACTTATATATAGGTAATTAATAACCTTTCCCTCCGTCTTTGTCCTATCCTGCATACGCCCTTTTTCCTGCAATCAACGCCACTAGATTATTCTACAATGTACTACTGCTGGATCGTCATGTGCGTCATGCCAACATGGGGTAAAAAATTGGTAGTGTTTACTCGTTTGAAAACTGCAATTACTCATTTTAAATCAAACGTGTGAACTAAATAAAATCTGTGCGATCATCAGGTTGATAAAGAAAATGCGTGCATACAATTTCATGATTCATTACAAGTTCCATTAATTGTGAAGAACGATAGCAAATATCAAATTAATGTATTACACTGTAAAAATAACAATTCACGCCCAATAGTAATTAAACATATGTGTACATTAATACAAAATGAAACTTGAAAATTCAAGGAGACTTAACATGTAACGAAAAAATTCTATCACCCGAGCACTTTCTAAGGGTAAATCGTTTTCTACAAGGGCCAACTGAAGAAAAACGGTTCACCATGAAAGTTCTCGGGTTACAAAGTTTTTATCATGAGCACTGATAATCTGTCTTTTTTGTAAAATAACAAAAAATGGTTGCTTAAAATATTGAGAAATAACTTTCACAGCTACCAGATGTAGCCCACTCTGGTTACCACGATAATGGAAAACAAAGGAAGTCTATCTAACTATTTTATCTATTCCTGTTAGTGTAGATGTAAGTCAATATGTGATGTTGAAGTGTACGGATATCTACAGATGTGTTGTTGATGTTCTTACTGCTGTTATCTTTTCTAACTCCACCTTGTCTCCTGTGGAAATCAAACCCTTAATTTTAGCATTACAAGACTGTAAACTCACCACTGATTCATTGGGGCATTTGAACTTTTAGAATTCTTTATGTATAAAATTAAATAAATAAATTTTTTTTATTAAATATATTTAAACTCTGAAGAATTGTTTTAAAACAACGTGTGGAAGAATGGCTACAAGTTTATCTTTTATATATTTTAAGATTTAATGGTGCAATATTACATTCTAGGCACGATACATCCATTTACGCAAGATTCAGTTAGGCATTAGTAAATGAAGTAAACTATGGTTACTAACCTGTGAAGCACTGATAGAAGACATAGCACATCTCTTATTTCATTAATACCGGTGAGACAAAGGTTTCGATTTTGATAGTGAAATATTCGACAAGTAATGGATAACAAGAACTGATTAGCTCACCTTCTATTTTGGGAAAACGTGGTTTTACAAAACATTTTTGTAAACTTCGTGAAGAATTCTTCATGTGAAACAAAGCAAAATATTTCAAAAAAAGGGAAGTGACCATAAAATGTAAAATGCACAGACAGTAGCCAATGATTCAACCAAAAGTAAAGTTAGTGTACCCAGTGTTTCGTCTGATAGTGATAAAGTGTTTTAAATTGTGTAAATAAAAATATCGTTTAAGCACACAGTTCTAGTGAATTTTATTTTAATATTCAAACTCAAAGTACAGTTCAAATGAATAATATTATATACTGTAACTGCGCATCTTGATGTAGAAAGTAGCACTCATGTGAGGTTATAAAGAAGTTACGTGAGAAAGCAGACTGTAAGTGTATATCCAGCAGCAAAAAGTAAAACACAAATAATACTGTTTAGAAATTGCCTGAACTATCCATGTATTTGAAATAAGATTTACGGAAGTAAGATTTCTGTGCTAATGACTTAGAAGTATACACGAGTACAATGGCTAACCTTTTGCAGTTATTTGTGTATGAAATAGTATTTACAGGCTTACTCCATTCTTCACCAATGATCCTAGGCTCTGTTACTATAATAACGACAAAACCAAAACCAAATTAAGTATACTTACCGAAAGTTTGATTTGCTAAACACTTTTATCCATCATTACGAATAGCCTCAAATTTTACAATGTGTTTTATGTTATATTTATTATTTGCCTTACAAATTCACGAGAGTGAATATTGTGTCAAGGAGTCTAGTGCTGACCCACTTTTACGATTTACGAATATACCCTATTTGCTTAACTGTTTATATATCCATTTTTTTCTTTTGGTTTCGTGTGAACTTTTGTTTCAAAATTTATCAAAAGTAAATTGTATGGTATTTTAAACTGAATCGCTGCATATAATTACCAAGCAACTTGTTTCCTTCATTTTTCCTTCTCAATTATAGCAGCACTTGACACACTGCCATTGTTACCCAATACTTCACAAGTCAACCACCAGGACTAAACAACGGTAAACTTGTTTGTTTTTTTTATTTCGCGCAAAACTACACGAGGGTTATAACGACACATTATAACGCCCCCACGGCTGAAAGGGCGAGAATGTCTGGTGCGACAGGAACTCGAGCCCGCGACCCTCAGCTTACGAGTCGAGTGCTTTCACCATCTGACCATGCCGGGCTACGGTAAATTACGCTAACCGATAGCATTGAGGGCGTAATGCGTAAAAGCTAAGTAACTAACAAAAATGATGCAAGTTGGAAAAACATGAAGTATTTACTTTTTATTAACTTTACAATTTCGCACAAAGTTACAAAATGGATATCTAGCCACAACTGTCCCTTATATTCAAACAATAACAAAAGGGAAAGCAACTAGTTAAAGCTTACAAGAGAAGTTTTGACTAATCTTTTTTGATCGAATAATAATATTTGACGGTTCCTTTTTTATAACATCCAAGGCTTCAAAGTGTGGAGTGGGTTTCTGTTAGAAAGGATAGAGAATCGAAGGTTCGTGGATCTAAATTCTCACTACTTTATACAATAAGCTACGCTTAGACCATAAGTATTGTAAATAGCTTGGAGAATCCTTATTTATAAATTCATTATTTTATACACTTTACTTAACATTGGGTGTATATTATAGCAATCAGACGCAAACTACTAAGAATTGTGCGATTGTTCAGAATAATAAAATTAAACCGAATCTTAATTGATACTCAGCTCAAACTCAAATGCAAGTGTGGTCTGAATTTTTGATTACTTGAGTTTAAAATGTGGGCTCAGAATTTTGGGAGGAAAAGTTTTCTTGAATACTGAATATATTTTATGTTGAGGGTCGCGGGTTCGAATCCCCGTCGCACCTAACATGCTCGCCCTTTCAACCGTGGGGGCGTTATAATGTGGCGGTCAATCCGACTATTCGTTGGTAAAAGAGTAGACCAAGAGTTGGCGATGGGTGGTGATGACTAGCTGCCTTCCCTCTAATCTTGCACTGCTAAATTAGGGACGGCTAGCGCAGATACCCCTCGAGTAGCTTTGCGCGAAATTTCAAAACAAACAAACAAAAAGTAATTTACGGGTCAAATTTGTAAACACAAAACTATTAATTATTTTTAGCAGAGCGTTGCCTCTTTATATTCCACTCTAATCTATTGGTTTGTACAATGTTTATATCAGGTTCTCACCTTATGCAAGAGCATAAATATTTGCCATATATATTGTTATTCTTATATTAATAAGAGAAATTAAGAACAGTTGCCTCACCCATATGGTAAAAGAACTTGGAGTCTAAATATTCACGCAAAGTATCAGTAATTTTATTAAGGTAATTTTTCAACAAGTAAACAAATAAAGCAGGGAAAACCGGAAGATGAGCCGTTTTCGAAGAAATTAAAATCTATCTTTCACTGATTCAGTGGTTGTGTTGTCGTTAGAGAAATTTATCTTCTTGTAGCTTTCTTCTCTGCGATCTCTCGTTTCCACTAAAGCTTGTGACAAACCTTCATTACTTCTTTTCTGTGATTTTGGAACAGCTTAAGACATGTAAAATTAACTATCTTGCAGCTGCTTGCTAGTGAAGTTAATACAGTAAGTCATGCCTTATCAAAAGACTAACTAAAATTTGAAACTTAATATCTTGATAGTAACTGTTTTCACTTTGAAAAGCGCATTTGTTCCTCTGTTGTCACTGTTTATTCCAATTAATAATGAAGTATAGAACAGCACCAGTTCTAACTTTGTATCGTATGTTAATCATTGGCATCACACTTATTATACCCAACAAGATTTAGTGAGTGGGCACTACATGTTACAAGGAAACTGTTTGTGAAAAGCATTGCTCCACTACTTTCTGTTAGTTCCATTGTTATACACTTCACCTAATAAACCTTCCTGGACCAACTTCATATATTGAAGTTTGCTCAAAAAATTACCTTAGTATCGACACGACTTATTTCTTTTACCAACAAACAATCGAAGAAATATTTGTTGAACACACCATATTCAATTACGGATGAGTCAGTATCTGTGTAATAATAAGTGACCTATGTTATCTGCTCTGTATGAGTTATGATTGAAATGCAGTCGATTAATACTTAGCACTTCTAGTAACATGAGTCTGAATCCTGTAGATCAACCAATTAATAATCTCATTATCGATGTTCTCTCTCAGATAATACTGATGGATGTTTTGCTTGTTGACCGTTTTCAGGCATCCGTTCATTATAAGATCGAACATCGCTAAATATTCAGGAAATGTTTACTCCCGTGTCTTAAGAGCTCCTCGTGACTTTCACGAAAATTTGTTTTTGCTTGTTTTTGAATTTCGCTCAAAACAACACGAGTACTATTTGCGCTAGCCGTCCGTAATTTAGTAGAGTAAGACTAGAGGGAAGGCAGCTGGTCATCACTACTCACCGCCAACTCTTGGGATACTCTTTTACCAACGAATAGTGGGGTTGATCGTCACATTATAAAATCACCATGGCTGAAAGAGTGAGTATGTTTGGTGCGATGGGGATTCAAACCAGCAAACCTCACATTACGAGTGGAACACCATAACCACCTGGCCATGCCAAGCCATTTTACATGACGAACAATAGCCTAGTTTTATAAACTTTTTTCAGTTAGAGCTTCCAATATTCAGTCTCTTGTTTTATCAGGTTTTTCTTATCATTTGTTTGGTGCATTTTCAGGTAAGGTTCTAATTGTTTTCACTGTCCAAATACTTCAAGATGATCTGCAGACTTACTGTTGACTTACAAGTGTTAATAAAACTTTCCAGTACTTTATCCAGTAAAAAGTTGTTATTTATGCTAGTTGGGGTACCCATACCCTGGACGGAAATTATGTTAACTTATGATTAATGAAAGGTTATCTTAAGACATGAAAAGTTGTTTTCTTTATATATATTTAAAAAACCAAAACACCCATAGAAACAGCAAAACACAATATGTGAAACCTCTTAGACCCAGCAAACCTTCATGGGAAATTTGGTGAAGATCCATTAAAAGAGTGAAACAGTGATAAAAAAAACCGCGCAAAAACACTCATATATCCACACCCTACGAAGTATTTACATGGGAATACAACAAACGGTACTATTATATTTATATATGTGGTGCCAGTGTATTAGATATGGGTGAGACATATTCATGACGTCATATCTGCACCCTGAGAATGGAGAAAAGTAAAGTTTTCTGTGGTGAGGTGAAACGGGAAAATCGTGACCCCTATTGCAAATCTACATGTACATAGGATAAAAATTTCGCGAAGTTGGGAATTGCACATCGCGCAGTAAAAACTCTTTTTCCAGTATCATATAAACAAGAGTTCCATTAGAGCATGATTCCAAATAAAGCAGGATAAACCAGACATTAAATCACATTGATAAAATTTTGGAGCCGTTGTTTTGATATTTCCTTTTGCAATTAGTCGTAATATTTTCCTTGTTGTTTTTCGAAAAAAAATAATAACTTTCAAGCTCCACTGGACTTATTTTGGCAAACAGCTATTATCATTTTTAGTTGACTTTTGATTTCAAATCTTATTTTTCCTCTTCCCTTTAACTTTTCCGATACTATGTTTAATTTTTATTTTCGGACATTTGCTTAAAACAACTAAAAGGCTTTCTGCGCTATGCGTCCCTAATCTAGCACTGATAGACTAAAGGGACGGAAACTCTGGTGAACAATACCCATCGCTAACTCTTGAAGTACCCTTGTATTTCAGAAGAGTTTGATTTAACTATAACCCTAATAACGTATCCATATTCCGAAAGTGCGGAATGCAATTTCTTTATTTTTTGAAATTAATGTTACTCGAACACTGGATCCCCAAATCCATAGATCCAGAATCAGGGGCATTAAGCATTCCAGTACGTTTTTTCTCAAGATCACTATTGAACCACTTTTATTCTCTCACTGTTTTACTTTGAATTACATTTTTTAAACTAAAATTAATTTTCTAAAATATTTTTGTTCAGCGCGCTTCCTGCAAAAAAAAAACCAAAAACAAGAAACAAAAAAATAACTAAAATAGAACTTAATTCTTTCACTGCCACGTTTATAAATAATAACTCTTTGGGTACCAAAATTACCTGCAACATAAATGTGATGCATAATTACTTATACGTCGCTTATTACTTGTCACATCAACATGAAGTATTTTCAGATAAATAAAATAGTTTACAGGTGATCATGTTCTCAGATTGTAAGAGGTATTTAAAATAATGAATCTTGCAATTATCTACAAAATTTGAAAATTAATACGAAACATTTACGATTTTCCGTATTTATAAAATTATCGGTTTCAGAATACCTATTTCTCAGAAAGCTTATTTAACATCATTTATTTTTACCTTTTGTTTCGTATTTGTAACAACATACTAAGGTCGTTCGGAATTTTGAACTACTGACCATGGGACGACCAACAGCATTCTTCCATCTACTCTAAGAGATTTTCTATCTCTCTTATGTTTCCTCGGCCGAAAACACATGGAATATATTGTTGTATTGCACGAATTCGAACCCGCTTCGCAACTTCCAAAAAGCGACCCGGCATGGCCAGGTGGTTAAGGCACTCGACTCATAATCTGAGGGCCGCGGGTTCGAATCCCCATCACACCAAACCTGCTTGCCCTTTCATCCGTGAGGGTATTATAAAGTAACGGTCAATCCCACTATTCATTGGTAAAAGAGTTGGCGGTGGGTGGTGATGTTTAACTGCTTTCCCTTTAGTCTTAATATGCTAAATTGGGGACAGCTAGCGCAGAAAGCCCTAGAGTTGCTCTGCGCGAAATGCAAAACAAACAAACAACTTCCAAAAGCTTTACTAAAGGGCCAACCTACGTACCTTGTGGTAAATTAATGGTACACATCTTCTTTGCTCTTTATTAAGTGCTTATAACGCAGATTACCCCGGAGCTGCTTAATGTATTTACGTTATTAGTTAAATCTTGACTTTTGTTTTTTAAAGATAATGTGAATCATGCTTTCAATGGAATCCTTAATACCTACTTACAATAACAAAAGTTTAAATGTCTAGTCCTCACATTATTCATCGAGCTTACTTAGCTTGTAGATTCTGCACATATTGTTTATTTTTCCTTCATTTCGAACTTATGAAATATTAAGGTCATTATCTAAACATTTGGCTGCTGTCTTAATATTCTATTTACTAGTGTTTAAATACATATAATTCTACATTATATTCCTATTTTTAAGTCAAATCCTATTGCAATCTTTCACCAAATGTTAACATTAACTTTCGACACAACCTTGACCTTTATTAACCCGAAGTTACATCAACCTCTGCTGCAACCTTAACGTTTCCTCATAAGTTATTGTTATTTTGAATTAAGCACAAAGCTATCGGTGCTCTGCCCACCACGGGTATCGAAACCCGGTTTTTAGCGTTGTAAGTCCGCAGATATAATATCGCTGAGCCACTAGGGGGCTCCTCGTAAGTAAATAAAACGTGTTATTCACCTTCACGCGTTTGTTTGTTTTTTGTTACTAAAATACAATTAATTTTTAGATATGTTGTTTACAGAAACTTGTGGCAGAGATTGTGCATGGCTTGTTTTACTGTTATGTTATTTTACACATGGTTTGTGTGTTTGTAGTTAAGCACAAAGCAACACAAACGGCTTCTCTGTACTCTTCTCGCCACAGGTATGTATGAAACTGGAAAAACGTTTTTATTACTCGATGTGAAATCTCCAATTTCGCGAATTTTTTATCCTGTGTGCATGCAAACTTGTAGTAAGGGTCACAACTTTCCCGTTTCGCCTCCGTTTCATGTCACGGAAAACTTTATTTTTCTCCATTCCCAGGGTGTAGATGTGACGTCATAAAATGTTACACGTGGATCTAATGCGCTGGCACCACGGGTATTCGGCTTGTTTGTTTGTTTTGAATTTCGCGCAAAGCTATTCGAGGGCTATCTGCGCTAGTCGTCCCTAATTTAGCAGTGTAAGAGAAGGCAGCTAGTCATCACCACCCACCGCCAACTATTGGGCTACTCTTTTACCAACGAATAGTGGGATTGACCTCACATTATAACGTCCCCACGGCTGAAAGGGCGGGCATGTTTGGTGCGACGGGGATTCGAATCCGCGACCCTCAGGTTACGAGTCGAACGCCTTAATCTACCTGGCCATGCCGGGCCGGGTAATCGGCTAGTAGAAATAATAAAATGGCGTACATTTATGTCACGTTTGTTGTATCTGTCAATATCAACGGAACCAACGAAAAACAATACATGACTGGTATACAGCGATGATATTTTTGTTTTTAACGCAAAGCTACAAAATGAGTTATCTACACGCTGTACACTGTGAGGAATCGAGCTTCGGATTCTAGCATTGTAAACCCATAAACTTGCCGTTGAATCACCAGCAGACTGTCGTAATTATTACACATGACATGTCTAATCTACAAAACATGCATTTTTCAATAGTGATATAACACACTTCAGAGGATAAAATACTTTGTCGTTAGAACAAAGCTATACACACAAAAGGTTATCTGTGCTGTCCCAGCCACGGATATCGAAACCCGATCTTTAGATTTGTCACTGAGAAACTCAAATTGTTAATTTAATTTGCTGTTTAGAAAATACTTATTTGTGAATTATTAAAAACCTATCTATTTAATTACATTTATTTAATAACTAAGGTCACAAGCTAACTTTAATATAATATCATTTCGACTTATTGTAAACATTAAAAATAATACTTTAAACCCTTATTACTGCTGACTCAAACCTGGGCCCGGCATGGTCAGGTTAGTTAAGGCGTGCGACTCCTAACTTGAGGGTTCGCATCCCGATCGCACCAAACATGCTCGCCCTTTCAGCCGTGGAGGCGTTATAAAGTGACGGTCAATCCCACTATTAATTGGTAAAAAAGTAGTCCAAGAGTTGGCGGTGGGTAGTGATGACTAGCTGCCTTCCCTCTGGTGTCTTACACTGGAAACAAAACAAACAGACTCAAATCTAAAGACTCAATAACTTGTTAAAAACCAACGTTCTGACGCAACTAATTCTCTCCTCCTTCGTAACTCAAATCATTTTATTTTGTACTTATTTTAACCGAATAATAAATTTTATTTAGATTATTTACAGATGTTTACAGTAACAGCTGAAAATAATAAAAATAAAATAGTAAGATAAATACAAGCCAGCAGAGGTGCTGAAATCTCTCTCGGTATTATTAAAGAGTCCCTTTGTGACAGTTATGCTTGAAAGACTAAAGAATGGAGAACTGAATATACAGGCTAGAGGAGTGGAAATACACATTTCGTTTTTGCCGTTAAACTACAATAGGTCAAGAATTTGAAATATAGCCTCTAATTCATTTGAAAAACCTCCCTGAACTACAATAGGTCAAGAATTTGAAACATAGCCTCTAATTCATTTGAAAAACCTCCCTAAACTACAATAGGTCAAGAATTTGAAATATAGCCTCTAATGCATTTGAAAAACCTCCCAGTGGTACAGTGGTATATCTACGGATTTACAATGCGAGAAATTGAGTTTCGATACCTGTTGTGAGCAGAGCACAGATGTCTCTTTGTTTAACTTTATGTTTAATAACAAATAATGACAGCAATTATTTGAAAAAAAATATTCAAATTATATCTCAACTTCACGTTCCAAATGTAAGAACGTAAGAGTAATGAAAAGGCTTAAGCAACATTTAAATCTAATTTTCAGCACAAAATATTCAATAACTTGATGCGAATAGCAAAAGAGAGGAGTTTCATTCTCGATCCCCATATAAAGAAAGTATCTTACAGGAATATTTTCGAGTTCATTACCATTTGTTGTGTATTTAAGATTCATTTATGCTAATTGTAGTGAAAATTAAATACTAACACTAACTAGTTTTTTACAAATGTGAATCCTAAATATAATAGTAGTTCATAATAGAGGTCGCATTCCCCCATTTTTAAATTAACATTTGTTACTAATCGTTTTGTTTGCTTGTTTAAATTTTGCGCAAAGCTACATGAAGGCTTTCTGCACTAGCCGTTCCTGATTTAGCAATGTAAGGGAAGGCTGCTATTCACCACCACCAACCGCCAGCGCTTGGTTTACTTTTTACCAACGAGTAGTGGAACTGGCCGTCACATGAAAACGTTTCCACGTCTGAAATTTTGAGCATACTGGTGGGACGGGGATTCAAACCCACAAACCTCACATTGCAAATAAAGCACCCTTCCTATCTGGCCATGCCAGGCAGACAATAAGATAAATAAATGATTTACAAGAATTAATTAGAGAAGAATTCTACTGATAATGAATTGAAATGAAAGAAGAAATAACGGATCTAAAAATGGTATAAAAATAACTATCATGACAAACAATTCATACAATAAAAAACTGAGAAAATTAAAGAAAAATACACTGAATATTTTTTTCAAATTAAACCCAAAGTTACACAATGCGTTATTTGTGTTCAGCATAGTACAGGTATCGCAACCCGGATTTTAACGTTATAGGGATCAAAAGAGGAATGAAACGTACAAGTAAAAAAACAGAGAAAAACTCAGATAAAATTCTTATAAAACAGAACAATAGATGCTCAATGAAATAGTAAAATGACAAAGAGAAGAAAGGAAGATTATTATTATAAGAAAACGAAGAAAGAACAGGTGACAAAAATTCGCAAACGCTAATGAGTTAGAGTGAAAAATGAAGCAGAGTTATACATTTAGTAGATGGAGCATGGAATATTCGTTTTAACAGCTCTCTTAGGACTTAATATGTGCCAAGCTTCGTGTTTGAGATTCATGTATATCGACTTTGTAATTAAGCCTGCAGAACCCGAATGTTTCTAAATGCTAATCTCACCACAACGGAAGCGGTAGATTCCAATAACATTTGTCTTGGCGTAATTGTGTCTAATATTACACCTGTGCTCACTCTATACTGGAGTGTTTAGTTATCAAAGTCCTTTGTAGGATTTCTCTTTCAATTGAAATCCCCCGTAATCTTCCAATTGGCTCGTTTTTTTTTGCTATGCGCGTGTTTTAATCATTACTCAAAGCCTTATGGAAACGTTTTTTGAAACAACACAGAATACTTGAATTTAGAACAATTCTACGTTTCTTCAGTGTTATTTGCTGTAATGTTGCTCTCAATTTCTGATTCATTTAAAAATATATAAAGTTTTAAACGAATTTTTTTCTTATAATTTTATAAGAAACAAACCTTAAAGTTATAAAAGTTTAGTACGTATTGTATGATATATATATCATATATAGATACATAAACCTGGATTTTCAAACCATCACTTCCTTGCAAGTGAGACGTGTTTCTGCTTTTCGATGGTTTTAACGTGCAAGTCATAAAATGTTTTACTGTGTAATTCTGAATACAATCCATATTACTGTGTGTTCTGCAATGCAACACATTTCTCTGTTTGTCAATACAGTTCAATGGTACAATCTATACATATGTAGTTTTATTTGTACAGTTCGACGCAGAATCTGTACACACATATATACGTATATATATATACACACATTTATGTAGTTTTCTCTTAGATAATCCAGCATAGTTATATAAAATACAGTCCATGTAGTTCCGTTGAGTCCAGTTGCAGTTCAACAAAAATCCATACTCAAATTCTAGTCTCTGGATTTTAATATGCAGTTTATGTGTAGTAAGTCTGTTGTTTTGTTTTGCTTCACAAACTGCAAAATTGGAATATGATCCGTCAAGTAAACGATCGGTATTACAGTGTACGTTTTCGAATAGATGCTGTAAAAAAAACTGTGTTCAGCATAAAGAAGTAAGGAAAGTCCCCTTTTGTGTAAAAATTAAAACTTATTCATTATTAGATACATAGGGTTATAACATTTTAATAAGTTAACCTCGCATCAACAAGTACAATTACCTATTGAAACTTGGTAATTCTAGAGATTATACTTTATGTATCCGACAGTAAATTAAGTTTTAAATATTTAAAACACAGTTTGATTTTCCCTGATTTCATGATATAACGCTTGTAAATAAGTTAAACTATAAAATTTGTTATGGTTAATCTTCATTTGAAGTATCTTTTCATATGTTCGCTCCATAAAAGTGATTGTTTATACGTAAAAATAAGGAATTGAGTTAACAAAGTAAGGCCCTGTATGATCAGGTCGTTAGCACGTTCGACTAGGTTTGGTTTGGTTTGTTTTGAATTTCGCGCAAAGCTACACGAGGGCTATCTGCGCTAGCCGTCCCTAATTTAGCAGTGTAAAACTAGAGGGAAGGCAGCTAGTCATCACCACCCACCACCAACTCTTGGGCTACTCTTTTACCAACGAATAGTGGGATTGGCTGTCACATAATAACGCCCCCACGGCTGGGAGGACGAGCATGTTTGGAGTGACAGGGATTTGAATCTGCGACCCTCAGATTATGAGTTGAGTGCCTTTACCACCTGGTCATACCGGGTAGGTAACCTGAAATTTGCAGGCTCGGATTCATGTCATACGAAACATGCTCTCCCTTTTGTAATGTGGTGGTAAATCCTCCTATTCGTTGGTAAACGAGTAGCTCAAGAGCTAACAGTAGATGGTGATGACTAAGTGCCTTCCTTCTAGTCTTACACTACTATTTTAGAGTCAGCTAACACAGATAGACTTCATGTAGATCTAGCGCAAAGTAAGAAAAACAAAACTGCATAAATAATTCATTACATTTATCTAAATGTTTAAGTCATAAACGATGTATTCTTATACCATGTTAGTTGGTTTATTTTAACTTTTATTGAAAAATGTGGATGAAGCGAATTTATAGATTTTTTTAAAATGTTATTTCATAAACTTCTTATCCTTTTCTATTGACGACCCGACATGGCCATGTGGGTTAAGGTGTTCGACTCGTAATCTGAGGGTCGCGAGTTCGAATCCCCGTCGCACCTAACATGCTCGCCCTTTCAGCCCTGGGGGCGTTATAATGTGACGGTCAATCCCACTATTCGTTGGTAAAAGAGGAGCCCAAAAGTTGGCGGTGGGTGGTGATGACTAGCTGCCTTCCCTCTAGTCTTACACTACAATATTATGGACGGCTAGCACAGATAGCCCTCGAGTAGCTTTGTGCGAAATTCCAAAACAAACAAACAAACTGTTGATAGTCACATGAGATAAATAACTTAACAATAAGAACAAAAACAAATCGTTAATGTCATGTATTTTTCTTAAAATTTAGCGAATTTCAAGATTTTTGTATTTTACAGGTTCCTTTTGGAGTAATTGTATTTTGTTGTTTTGATTTTAAAATTATGATTAAACACGTTCACCGTGTTGTATTTAACCGAAAACAAAAACACTTTAACACTTAATTAGCGCGTTCGGAAACATTGACATTCATATCTTCATTTCTCAGATCGTTAATAACGTCAAGCTGAATCTAATTTCACAAATTATGTTGACAAATATTTTGCTTCTGGAACATATTTCGCAGTTTATTTAGAGCAGTATCGGTTAATCAAATATTAAATAACTCCCGTCGGCAAGTCTAATTCTCAACTAAAAGCTCATCTTTTCTTTTTTAACCGTTCTCGTAATTTTTCAGTTGCCTAAATATTCATAATTTTGATTAATTCAGTAATTTCTTCAGTTTTTGTTTGGTATACTTCTGATAGTTTATGTACCTTGAACGAGTTATTAACTTTGATTGAGTTTGGGGGGAATAATGAGGCTTGACTGAATGAAACACTATGTTAATTATTCTTTCAATATTAATTAATATTTTTCGCTATTGTCTTGAAATATAAGGCAAATATTTAATTTCTTCAAAGTACATACTTGCAATTTTCAATTGTTACAAGAACTTTAATAAACTAATGTGAAAGTTGGTTTCTGGTAATGTTTGTTTGTTTGTTTTTTCTCCGTCTTGCCTCCCGCTAGTACAGCGGTAAGTCTACGGATTTACAGCGCTAAAATCAGGAGTTCGATTCCCCTCGGTGGGCTCAGCAGATAGCCCGATGTGGCTTTGCTGTACGAAAAATACTCACACGTTCTCCGTCTAATTTAATTAAGAGATATATTTATAACTTCTGACTTGTTCAACCATAAAAAGAACTTTAGTATCTTTCTTAAATGAATAAAAAAATACAAAAATCTTCAATTAGTTTGCAATTTATCATAAACAACTGGAAACATGTCACAGAGCGAACGTTCAGCTCTTGCAGAATCCGTTCTAATCTTCAGTATTTGTCGTAATTACGTCTCTTTAAGTTTCCTTATCTCTAACATGATTGCGCACGACATCACCAGATCTCTGACTGCAGAACGACAAGTTCTGATAATGAGCATTTACAGGCAAGGAACAAAAAATTGCTCTATTCTGATGGTGTTTAAAGCAGATCAGCCGAAGGGAAAAACAATGTCAGATCGATGTTTATTTGATCAATAAACACTTCATTATGTTAACAATGAAGTACGTATCCTCAAATGATGAGTCAAACAATTTGTTATTTTAACAATGAAGTACGTGTCATCAAATGATGAGTCAAACACTTCATTATTTTAACATGGTAGTACGTCTCCTCAAATGATGAGTCAAACACCATTATTTTAACACTGACGTACTTGTCCTCAAATGATGAGTCAAACACTTCATTATTTTAACACTGAAGTATGTGTCCTCAAACGATGAGTCAAACACTTCATTATTTTAACACGGAAGTACGTGTCATTAAATGATGAGTCAAACACTTCATTATTTTAACACTGAAGTACGTGTCCTCAAACGATGAGTCAAACACTTCATTATTTTAACACGGAAGTACGTGTCATCAAATGATGAGTCAAACACTTCATTATTTTAACACTGAAGTACGTGTCCTCAAACGATGAGTCAAACACTTCATTATTTTAACACTGAAGTACGTGTCCTCAAATGATGAGTCAAACAATTTGTTATTTTAACAATGAAGTACGTGTCATCAAATGATGAGTCAAACACCATTATTTTAACACTGACGTACTTGTCCTCAAACGATGAGTCAAACACTTCATTATTTTAACACGGAAGTACGTGTCCTCAAATGATGAAGTCAAAATGTCATTGCTAATAAAATTAAATATTTCTTTAAAACTGAGAGAATCAAACGCTATATGAACTGTAAAATCTGCAAGACTGTTTGTTCGTTTATGAAAGTTTGTTACAAAATTTGAAGAAAAACACAAAATTTTGTCAATGCTCTACCAAATGGTTCAGCGGTAAGTTTGAAGACTTATAACGCTAAAATTCGAGTTCGATAGTACTCCCACATATCAAATTTGAAAATGTAACTAAAAACAATAATCTTAACTGTGTGTTACCCAAAGTTTACTAAATAGGTTTTTAGATTTGATATTCTGACATTTTGTAACATTTATTTAATGTTTGTTTCTTTCTTTCTTTTTGGAATTTCGCGCAAAGCTACACGAGGGCTATCTGCGCTAGTCGTCCCTAATTTAGCAGTGTAAGACTAGAGGGAAGGCAGCTAGTCATCACCACTCACCGCCAACCTTTAGGCTACTCTATTACAACCAAAGAAAAATGGGATTAACCGTGACATTATAATACCCCCACGGCTGAAAGGGCGAGCATGTTTGGTGCGACGGGGATTCAAACCCGCAACCCTCAGATTACGAATCGAACGCCTTAACCCACCTGGTTATGCCGGGCCTTTATTTAATGTAATTTGTTTGTTTGTTTCAAGCTAAGCACAAAGCTTTAGTATGGGCTATCTGTGCTTTGCTCACAAGCGTTGTAAATCCGTAGACATTCCGCTGTGCCACTGGGTGGGGGTAATATAATTTGTAAACACAGTTTATACAAGTACACTTTCATTTTAGATCAGCTTCGATTTAACGATATTTTTATACTTATCCCAAATATAAATTTGCTCTGAGAAACTGTCATTCTTTGAATATATAACGATGAAAATCTTGTTTCTTACGTGATTTTTTTCCATATTTGTGGTTTTTGTTACTGCATATTTTTTATCGTAACCCTTTCATGATGTTACACCATAAGATAGTAACAATTATTACAGAAATAGTTGTAGCCAGTGTTTAAATGCTAATTTCCTCAATGTAATATAAATAAAGTGATTTGAGCAGGAATTGTGGATTTTCGAGATAATGACTGGGATTGGGAAACATAAAACTTCAGAAACAAACTCATTTCTTCAGAATGATTTTCTTTCCTTTTCTAAAAGGCTTTCGTGTTCAATTGCGTTCGTTTGAAAGATGCAAAAAAATTTCTTTTATAACAAGACTCTCTGCGGTGGAAACAGCAAATAGATCAATATGGCTTTACTCTAAAACAAAGCATTGAAAAAACACTACAACAAGACATCAAGTAAGCTTAGATTCACAACCTATAAAATTATAGAAAAACTAAACCAAGTTATATAATTTTTTACAGTCGAAACTAGAAAATATTTAGTAAGTTCTTTCTAAGTTTTATCTAAGTTCTACCTTAAATATTTCAACTTGGAGGACAAATATCCGATTTGCATTTACCTTCATGGTAAATAAGATACTTCTGTTATTTGGCTACAGTTTCATACTGCTTTCCATGACATTAAGCTTGGGTTGAAAAGAAAATTAGGAACGTAGAAGTTCATGAAAAAAATGTCTCAGTTCCATATTTTGTGATAAGCTTCTCAAAAAATTGTTGTTGTTTGTTATTAAGCACAGAGCTACACAAACGCTTGCGTGCGGTCTGCCCACGAGGAGTATTGAAACCTGGTTTTTAGCACTCCACCGACATACCGCTGTATCACTGAGGGGCTTCTGAAATAAAAAGAAATACAAAAATATAGTGCAGGCCATCTCAGGGGTCATCATAAATTGATTGTATTAATACATTTTAGCACACAAATATAAAAAAAACTATTTATTACTTTAAAATATGTATTTTCTCTGTAGGGGCGAGAATGAATTCTCTGAATATTTCAGCTAAGTCAATAAAGTACACTAACGTCAGATCATGTGTGAAACTATTTCGAAATTATTCATTTCTTACGACAAATTTTGGATCACCGCTAATACAGCGGTAAGTCCACGGATTTAAAACCTTTTAATCAGTGGATCGATTCCCTTTGGGGGAGGCTCAGCAAGTAACTTGATGTGGCTCTGCTATAAGAAACATACACACAAATTTTGGGTTTATTTCGTGAGTTGAACAGTATGTGAAATGTACGTTTATTTTACGGTCAATTATTTTTTATTTACAAGTTCAAAACAAAATGGTCTGTGCTTGTTATGTCTTTCAGGTTGACTGTTTTCTTTATTTTTTAAAGTTAGGAAACTTTCTTTCCAAACCTTGGAGTTTTGTTAAGTTTTCGGTAAGCTCTAAATACATTTTGTAATTTAGGCTACTTGATTGGGACGTATATCTCAAAGTAAAGATATTTAGACTTAATGTAATAAAACGCTTTCGTTGATTTCCATGTACACTTTTTACGTGAACAGTCTACTTGAGTCAGGATAACTAGGAAATGAATTTCAATTCTATCCCACGTTTTGCTAAATTCTTTCCACTTTAGTACATTGTTTTACAAATTTAATGTTTTAAATTTTTCATCGAATGTTGACGTTATGAGCCTCCCTGCTCGAATTAATCAACTGAATAGGGGATGAAACTTTTGCACATGTAGAAAGACCGTATGGTTAAACTGACTGTCTTTAAAAGTTAATGATAAGAATGGATTTACACATCAAACTTTAAAAGTTAATAATAAGAATGGATTTACACATCAAACTTTAAAATTTAATAATAAGAATGGATTTACACATTAAACTTTAAGGCGTATCTGTTTCAAGAGGCTTAGCATTGAGTAATTACTGTAGCCTAGGGCTCTTTGAATATTCATTTGAACAACCGTTTTGTTATAAAAACATGCTGCAATATGCAATACTGAATAAACTAAGTTTGTGTTATTGTTTTTCAAACTACCAAGACCAGAATACTCAGATGATGAACCTATCTTTCAGAAACCGTGAAGAACTCATTAAAAAATATTGCAATACAAACTTGTACCTTTATTACTGAACTCTCACGAATCTTGTCACGTTGAATTTTCTGTTGTTATTTAGGTTTAAACTTTATTTATTGTTTCCTGTTGCCTGTTCTGTGTGTTAAGTTGTATTAAAAATGTCACTATTTATTTTGAATTAATTTTCAAAGTTTTCATTAGTTTATTAGGAATTTAACACCATTCCTCTATATTTCTTTACTTTTATAATATGCGAATTACTCACAGTGGTAATGTTACACAGCATGTGTCAGACATACAGTGCTGGCCAAAATCTTGAGGCCAATGAACATAAAGACAAAATATGTATTTTGCGTTGTTAGACTCAACCACTTATTTGAGGAAAGCTTCGAAAGGTGGCAATAAGAAAATGGAAAATAAAAATAAAAAACTTTTTTTTAAAATTTAATAAGGAAAATGTGAACATTATGAAATTAGCCCAAATACTAGCTGGTCAAAAGTTTAAGACCATACTGAAACGAAGCGTTAATCGGTAAACACGTAACTAAATTTAATCATTTGTGTTCAAGCATTAGCGTTGTCAACATCTCCCACTTAGATCTCCTGTGTTACATTGGGCAAAAACATGGCAAAGGCTAAAATGTTGAAAGAGTTTGAACGTGGCAGAATTGTCGAGCTGCAAAAGCAAGGTCTCTCTCAACGTGCCATCGCTGGTGAGACTGGGCGTAGTAAAACTGCTGTTGCAAATTTCTTAAAAGATCCTGAGGGATACGAAACGAGAATTTTAAGTGGTCGGCCCAAGAAAATTTTGCCTGCGTTGAGCAGAAGGATTCGACGGGTTGTCCGGCAAGAAACCAGCCGATCGTCGAAACAGATTAAGGCCCTTACGAACGCAGAATACAGCTCAAGAACAATAAGACGGTATCTACGAGAGAAAGGCTTTAAAATCCGTAAACACCACGAAACAACTCGGTTAAACTTTGCTGAGAAGCACCAAACATGGAACGTTGAAAAGTGGAAGAAGGTTTTGTTCTCTGATGAGAAAAAATTTAACCTGGATGGTCCAGATGGCTTCCAACGTTACTGGCACGATAAAGATATCCCACCAAAGACATTTTCTACACGACACAGTGAAGGAGGTTCCATCATGATCAGGGGTGCTTTCTCCTTCCATGGAACAATGGAGCTTTAGGTTATATAGGGGCGTCAAACAGCAGGTGGCTACATTGGCATGTTGGAGAGAGCATCCTTATTGACTGAAGGCCCTTGCTCGTGTGGAAATGACTGGATCTTTCAGCAGAACAACGCTGCAATCCACAATGCCCGCAGGACAAGGGACTTTTTCATGACAAATAACGTGATTCTATTGGACCATCCAGCATGTTCGCCCGAACTGAACCTCATTGGAAATGTTTGGTGGTGGATGGCAAGGGAAGTCTATAAAAATGGACGTCATTTCTAAACAGTGCACGATCTTTGTAAAGCCATCTTGACCACTTGGAATAACATTCCAGCCATCCTTCTGCAAACGCTTATATCACAATGCCAAAGCGAATGTTTACAATTATTCGCAATAACGGCCATGCAACTCACTACTGAGACCTCTTGTTGGGCATTTCCTACCCTGTTTAGGACTTGTTTTCAGTATGGTCTTAAACGTTTGACCAGCTAGTATTTAGGCTAATTTCATAGTTCTCACATTTTCCCTAGTAAATGCTAAAAATGTTGTTTTTTATTTTCCCTTTTCATATTTTCATCTTTCGAAGCTCTACTCAAATAAGTGGTTGAGTCTAACAACGCAAAATGCATATTTTGTCTTTATGTTCATTGACCTGAAGATTTTGGCCAACAGTGTATGTCTTTGTATCTATTTCATGTCTTTTTTTTCTTTTTCTGATAAAAAGGCCCAAACCTAGATAACCCTATGTAAAGAGTAGATGCTTCCTTAAGTGAAAAAGGTTAGTTAAAGTCGAATTAGTTTCTTCGTTGTTGTAGTTATTTTTTTTTCATTTCGCGCATAGCGACACGAGGTCTATCTGCGCTAATTGTCCCTAATTTAGCAGTGTAAGACTAGAAGGAAAGCACCTAGTCATCACCACCCACTGTAAACTAACTCTTGGGCTACTCTTTTACAAATGAATAGTGGGATTAACCATTACATAATAATTCCCCCCGACCAAAAGGGCGAACACATTCGGTCTGACAGGGATTTGAACCCGCAACTCTCAAATTACTAGTCAAGTATCCTAACCACCTATCCATGCCTGGCCAATTACCTTAGAGATCTCTTAGAGTATGTGTAATATATTAGTCCGTAACACTATATTGCTTTTATGAATTTAAAATGGTTATATTTCAATTAGAGAACCAATATTTCACCTGTTTATTATCCTGCTACCTCTCTCTACACAACGCGTTGTAGAAATGTGTTTAAGATATCAAACTCCTCCAAAAATTACATTGTCAAAGACGTGGGTTTTTACTGGTCGTAAGACATATTAAAGGATTTAGTATTTGTATTTGTGATTAAGCTGCTAAGATTATCTGCCGCTGTTCCTAATTTTGAGCTACGGGCCACAAGATTTTGCCACTCATCATCCACATGGAGGTATGGCTGTTACTTTTATAACGCATCCACATCGTAAAATACGGGGGAGTATTTAGTTGTATTTTACGGATTCGAACCAGGCCTACCGGCTCCTAAATCCAGAGCTCTGCCAGGTCAACTATGCGCTGTATTGAAAGATGTTTGTGTAACGGTTTGCTGATTCACGGTTATACTGATATTACATTCTCCAACGAATATTATATTTAGAACAGTTCTTTAAGCTAACAAATACCGTCTGTGTGTTTCATTATTTATATTAACAGTATTGGTTCGAACATATAATAAATTTAGTTTCATTATCTTTATTTATAAGCCTTTTTACATTGTTAGATTTGTGTACGGATTTAAAGTTCACCTAAATCTTTTAAGCTGGTCGAACCTGGTAAGATATTATTGGATTTACGTCCAAAAATATCGTTAATTATTGGAAGTATATAATTTATAAATCAATGTAATCTAATCGTTGAAAGAAAGCAAGAAAGAAAAATATATTTGATTAGTTACGTTCGTTACGCGGTTGATTTTCGTTTACTATGTTTTATTTTTTATCTAAGTAGACAGCTACTTTGGTTAGAAATTAATATTAATATCCTGATGGAAACACAAAGTTCTTTTTATTGGTGCTAAGAATTGTTTAATTAAATATGCCTATCTATCTAACACCATCTTGTCACGTAATGTTTCCCAACCTCAGAATAATTTTTAAAAACACTTTTTTTTAATATGCTGACTAAGTATACAACATGTATTTCGGCAACTTAAAAGAACAAGTGAACGCGTAAAAATTTCGTGATTTAATTGACAAGCGACAACCCTCTAAAACTAGGTACCAAAATCTTGACACATTAAACGGATATTTTGGTCTCGTGACTTCTGTACAAACCAACGATTAAAATTTGCGTTTTTCTCTAAAGTTATGTTTCAGTGAAAAGGGCGTGGTTGGCATTCACTTCAAACTCTTAACTGATAGTTCTTGCCGAGAAATAACACAAAATACTTTCAAATTATTGGCTCCAAGAAGACAGGTTAATTACTGAATTGCGTCTTTTTATTTAGAGCTGTCTCACAAATTCCTGAATCATCCGCGATCTGATAACTTGTAGATTAGAGCTTTCCATATTATTAAATATATATTTGGTAGAGGGCGTTGACCAACTTATATGATTACTTGATTCGCAATGAAGTACTGTGACATGAATAGGACAACTTTGAACACTAGAGGGGGTTAGCTCAATTTATCCAAGATTTTCTGTAGTGGGAGTTCTCTTTCATTTAGCTTTCATATTTATTATACATTTGTGAATAATTGTAATGTGTTCATTTAGAACTAACACTTTTCTTTGCTAGGAGCTTATTTACTCCGAAGAAAAACTGAGACGTGGCTGGGCTCAAATACACACAACTTTTCTTCCTAAGTAAGCCTTTTACTGGAAACAAATTTTATGATTTTTTACTATAATAATAAAATAATAATTTTGATAGGGATAAACAATTGTGTGAAATGTTGTGTTATGGTATCATTAGTAATACACGTTTAACAAGTAAAATTCTGTGAAAAGTTTCGATATGCTGCTAATAGATCATTTTATAATCACATTTGAGGAAATATTAATTATTTTTAATCAAAATTTCGCACAAAGCCACACGAGGGCTATATTCGCTGGCTATCCCTAATTTAGCAGTGTAAGATTAAAGAGAAAGCAGATAGTTATTACCGCCAACGAAAAGTAGGATTGACAGATAATTATAACACTCCGACCGCGATTTTATTAGATGTGACGGAGATTCGAAATCACGACATTTAGATTATGAATTGAGCACCCCTAACCACCTGGACATACCAGGACTTTAAGGAAATGTAATGCTGAGATCAACTTGAGAAGTACTACTAAACCTAGGGAGATATTCTTATCTTTCTTATTATAGAATACATAATCAACACGTCTGAAATAATTTGTTACTTTATTTTTGGTGAACACTTAAGAAATAGACATGTTTCGACAGATCGAGCTTCACCAACAGTTTTTAAACAAAGTCATGGAACATTCCCAGTTAGGATCTCTTAAGACTTTAAAAAAAACTAGTAATATGATTGTCTTTTAGTCTTTAATATCTTTTTAAGTCTAACAATAACTGTTATCAATAATACTTTTATATAAATCTGTATCGCGTGGCACAGAATAGCGTAGAAAAAATTATTTTAGAAAATGGTATTGTAGCGCCATCTAGTAACTGAAAAGACACAAAACTGTTTTACAAAAGTTAAGTTGCACAACAAACAGTCAACCAGAATACTTTGACAAACAATTCTGATTTCCTCTTCTTCTATATATTTTGAAATAATAAAGCGATTTTCACCGTCGCTTCAACTAGTATTGTGACTAATTTTCCTACACGTTTTATTCTAAACTATATTTCATACATTTATTGACCACTCAGGTGTACACCTTTAAATCTACTGACCCTTGATAAGTTTTTGGTATCCAGTTGTTACGTCATTTTGTGTTAGTTATTTACCAATGTCTTTCGTAAAACATTTTCTTGATTTTGACTTTAATTATGAGTAGGTATTTAACGTATATTTACTGAAAAACGTCAAAATACCTTTTATTATTGTCCAGTATCAATTAACAGATATGCCTGCAAAATACGAAATATGATAATAACAAAAGAGCTTAATCCAGGATTATTAAAACGAGTATTTTTATCCAAACTTCTATAATATCTTACAAGTAAAACATGGAAATAAACTATTTTAACAATGCAGATTAGTTAATTCTATATTAGTAGCAGTTTATAGGTTTAAATTTTCTTCTACTTCTACTCGAGAATTTTTAAAAGTTTATTAATCCACAACTTTCTTACTTGTTTGCCTCCTGTTCACTACTGGTAGGGTCCAAATATTGGTTTGTTTGTTCGTTTACCTGTTACTACACTCAAGAACTGGCCAAGAAATTGGGTAAAATCATTCATTTACTATGTGAAATACATAAGAAACCTTGAGCAACAATGAGTTTAATTATGATATTCACGGTAGTTTGTTTAAACGGTTTTTTGTGATATTAAGAATTACAGTTTTAATTATTTTAAAGACACAATGTGTTCGTATACTAAGAGTAACAACCGAACCGCAAAAATGAAGTTTTTTTGACACAATAATAAATATAATTATTTAATATAATTTAAGCAAATCAATTTCGGTAAACGTGTTTTCATCAACAGAACAAAATTATATAGTGTCCTTTCAGTAAGTATTTGGCTTCAACCATTAATGGTTGGAAGGGGAGATAATTCGTATGTGCTAGAATATTAAAGATAAACAGGTCTTCCAATAGGACATGTTGATTGGCCCATCATCTCCATTTATACATAGGAGTATGTTTTTAATTATGCAAATACTTTCTCTCAAGTTTCTTTATATGTTAGTTTGTTCGTATCTTAAGATTTTTTAGAATTATTTCTGTTATCAGTTACATCACAGTTCCAGAAGTATTAGTTTACTGCAGAAGACATCATGTTAACACGTTGTATATGAAACCGGTGTTCTTTCCTTGTTGTTTGTTCTATGTACATTTTACTCCAACTGAGTTGATATATTTCATCTTTATCTTCATTCTTTATTCAAAAGGCCCGGCTAGACTCGCTACCTCAGGTTCGCGGGTTCGAATCCCTGTCACACTAAACATGCTCGCCCTTTCTGTCATGGGTGTGTTATATAGTAACGGTCAATCCCACTATTTGTTGGTAAAAGAGTAGCCCAAGAGTTGGCGGTGAGTGATTATGGCTAGCTGCCTTCCATCTAGTCTTAAGCTGCTAAATTAGGGGCAACTAATGCAGCTAGATCTTGTAGCTTTGCGCGAAATTAAAAATAAACGAAAACCAAATAAAACTTTTTTTTTTGTATCTTTGAGCCACTGTCATACAGAAATATTCGGGAAAAATGATATTCTGACGAACTTAGTTTGTGATTTCTGAAACAAATTTAGGAAAGGATTCCGATTAACGAATCATAGAGATCAAAGGTTACAGTCGATCATGGGTCTGTATCTCTGTAGGCAGCTGTGGTAGCATTTATTATGTAACCTCAGCCTTGCTATCTCTCAGCGTTTATTTCAGTCAGTTTATCATTTTAATCATCTCAAACTAGGTAATAACTAACGACACTTTAACATAATTTTACGATGCCTTGTTTTACTTCTGCGGTTTTAACCTTGACCTTACCCTAATGCTTCTTTTTTAAACTTTATCTTTCCAGAGCTGGTCTAATTATGTAACTTGACTTTGGCCTCAATCTTCTTATTTTGTGAACTCCAATTTATCCACTCCAATTCTGCAGTTTTAACTCTAACCTCAGCCACAGTTAATTGAAAAGCTTAAAATTACCAGCTGTGACTTTACCCAAACTTTAACCTCAGCATTTACTTTTTTTAGATAAGAGTGCCAGTTATGGCCTAAGACTACCCACACCAAATTAAGAGAAATTTTGAATAAACGTAATTCAGGCAAGATATCAGGTCATTCCATAAGTAATGTCCGAGTATTTAATACAGAAAGTGCATCATCATTTCTGTCTTTGTAGAAGGCTTTAATGACTAAAATATGTAGTAGGACGTGTATAAAAATGTTCAGACAAATAAAAGAAACTAATCTAACTCCACTTTTTCAAATCATTAATCAAATAAACCCTTATGAAGATGAATGTGTCTGAGGAGCACATTAAGCATATAATGCTTTATGAGTTCAAAAAAGGCAATAGTGCAACAGAAACTACATGAAACATTTGTTTATGGTTTGAAGTCTCTCAATGCAAAAAAATGTTGAAAGTGGTTTCAGAAGTTCAGATCAGGTGATTACAGCTTAGACAATATGCCACGTTCAATAAGTTTAAAGATGACTTTCTGCTGGCTGCATTTGATAAAGATTGTGCTGTAACAGTTGAAGAACTAGCACAGAAGCTTAATTCAACCCATTCAACAGTTCACGGTCATTTGCAACAGCTTAGAAAGGTGCCAAAACTTGGAAAATGGGTACCCCATGATTTGACAGAAGCCAGCATTAGAGCAAGAATGAAAATTTGCACTTCTCTACACTCTCGTGAACGTAACTCTCACCTTTTTTGGACAGGTTAGTGACTGTATATGAAAAATGAATATATTATTAAAATGTTAAGCGCCGCAGACAATGGCTCAATGCAGGTAAACTGGCTAAAGCACAGCCCAAAATGGACCTCCACCCTAGGAAAGTCTTGTTATGGGTTTGATGGGATATTGTTGCTGTGATCCACTTGGAGTTGCTACCACTCAATGTAACGATTACATCAGACTTCTATTATCAACAATTAGAGCGATTGAATGTTGCACTGATAGAAAAGAGGCCTGTTTTGACCAGTCGTAAAGGTGTTGTGTTACACTAGAATAATGCATGGCCCCATACAGCAAGGATCACATCTGCAAAGATTGAGGAGCTAGACTGGGAAAAAATTCCACATCCTCCTTATTCTCCAGACCTTGACACATCTGACTGTCACAGATTCTGAAGTTTGCAGAACTATCTTGATAGAAAAGAGCTTGAAACACATAAAGATGTCAAAACTACCCTCTCTACATTCTTTTCCTCCAAACCCCAAGAATTTTATAGAAGTGGCATTCAGAAGCTTGTCAATAGTTGGCAGGAAGTAATTAATAATAATGGAACATATATTATTGATTAAATAACATTAAAAGCGTTTGAAATCCTTTATCTTTTTTGTGAATCTAAAATCGGACATTAATTAAGGGATGACCTGATAGTTGATGGCATGTTACAATGTTATCATGTCATACTTCCTAAATTGGGAGTTACTAATACTGTTAAACTTTATTCTAATCAGGATAAAGTTTTTGTATTAATAATTTTGGAAATAGTTGCAAAAAAGTTATAAATTTATTAATAAGTACAATAATATATAGAAGCTCATTTGGTTTAAGAAGGAGGAATTTACTTCACCGTATTTCAAATCATCAAGTTAGCAACACTGAGCATGCAAAACATTAGCATGAAATGTCATTGTTTCAGATGATGATCATTTGAAACAAATCTTAGTTTCATTACCTATCCAGAGCCTAATGAATCTAGAATACTTTTATTTAATTGTTTACATCATATGCATCATTCTCAGAAGAATGCCATTCCTGATCAATTACGTCAAGCTCATACTAATCTTGTAGAACTGGAAGAGGTGGAAACGCATCCTTGGGAACCGGATTCCATAAAGTCTAGACACCATAACAATGGTAGCTGTACGCCAGCTTTTCTTGTCCGTGGTTGACATTAGCAATACCAGACACATATATTGGCCAACCATCTTATATTGTCTCATAAGGAATAGACAGAAAGTAGATCTTTAACATTTCATGCTATCAGTAATGTTCTTACAATAGTAGATTATTGTTATGGTACTTTTGATGGAACAGTATATAAACTTTGTGTAAGTCCTTGAGTAATGGGCAAGTACCAATAGATGGGAAATTAACTAATGTCTCTCCTATCTTCATGGGAAGCAATAGAAGTTGTTCCAGTAATTATAGTCCCACATCAGTTGTGAGAAAAGTTTTGGACACGCCCTGAAAATGTTACTGCATTAGTAGGTAAGGTTAAGGGTGCAGATACGGTGTACCTTGATTTTCAGAAAACATTTGACAAAAACAAAATACCACATAAAAGGCTTGTAAAGAAACTTATCTGTATAGGTGTAGGGGATAAGTTAACTAATTTGATCAAGTATTGGTTTGATGAATCAAATCATAGAGTTGTTATAAATGGAGTTCAGGGCTTAGTCTTAGAATCTTTGATGTTTTCGATTTACATCAATAACACAGATAAAGAAATGGTCAATATATTACTTACATTTGCTCGTGATATCAAGGTCTTGGGTTAACAAGTTGTAAAGAGGATGATGCTACTTTACAAAAAGATTTAGATCAATTAGTGAATTGGACTAATAAATGGCAAATGGGTTTTAATTGTGATAAATGAAAGTTATTGCAGGTGGGTTATCATAATTTGAATTATGATTATAATCTGGATGAGAATATTCTTAACAGTCATAAAAGAAAAGGATCTTGGTGTAATGCTTGATCAATCTCTTAAGCCATCCAAGCAGTGTATGATTGCTTGTGATAGGGCAAATAGGAGTTTGAGTTGTATTTACAGAAATATTGAATACCAGTCTAAAAATGTTATAATTTCACGGCATAGGTCACTGATTTGGCCACATCTGAAGTCTTGAGTTTCTTACCTTTGAAAATACATTGACTTTTTGGAAGGGAATCAGAGGAAGGTTACAGAAATGGTACCTGGGATGGCAGGGTTGTCATATGAGGAGAGATTAAGATCCTTAAAATTGTTTTATTCTTGAAAGAAAAAAAAAGATAGATGGGGATCTGATTCAAGTGCTTAAGTCTCATAATATTGATGCATCAATTTTTTCATACTTAACAGTGAGATTATAGAACTAGTGAACACAAATAAGGTAATGTAGACTTTGTCTTCAGCTAAGACAATTTTATTTTTCAAATTGGGTGTTTGACCAATGGAATGGCTTGTTTTCGGGTATTCTGGAGGCAGTAAATATGAGTGGGTTTAAAAGAAAACTTGACAGATACATGAATGATAAAGGCTGGCTATTTTTATGTATTTCATAGTTTTAGTTTGGCTTAGAAGATAGGGCAGTTGAGGTGGACCAACAGTTCCCTTGTTGTCTATAAATGTTATGTTATGTTACAAGGTTTCATGCATATTCCATGATTTCCAATCATATTCATACATGTTTTCACTTTATAAATGTAGGGAAATGAAGTTCTCCATGGAGTACACACTTAATCTTTCCTTCAAGTAAATGTTTGAGTGATTACTATGGAAATACATTCAAAATATCTTACTCTACATTAAACCATTCCAAATGTTTACATCCTTTTGTTTTCTTAAATTTACTTGATTAAAATCGTTTAAGAGTACGTTGTTATCAACGTAAGATTTATATTATATTCAAACAATTGTGAAACCTCATCATGTAGTTACAGTCCATGTCACCATGTTCAGTCATGCTCTGTCTCACAACCTTGAATCTTGATAATAGCGTTGCTGTGTAATCTTCGTTGTCAAAGGCTCTGTCATAAGGCATCATGTTCAAACAGATCGGTCTTCCTGTTAGCCTTCCATATTACACCTAGTGTACTATAGATTTCAAATACCCATTTCAACAGTTCTATCATACAGAAAGCCAAGGGCACTGCATATACGTAATAACACGAATATTCGTTTCATTATTTAGTTGTTTGAGATACGAGGTAGGTCAACGGACATGTCATGAAAATAACTGTTATACACCGACTTGCGTTACTTTTCCAAACAAAGATTCCACTTGCTTATATGCCACACTTACTTACCTGTAGTTCTCTTTCTACGTAGTCCTAGTGCCTCAGTTATACATATTTATTTGTTTTTCAATACTATTAACAACAACAGATACCCTCATTTTCAAAATTCCTTGATTTGAACGCATCTTTATTATAACCAAAATAA
The DNA here is from genome assembly GCF_004210375.1 of Tachypleus tridentatus. Classification (NCBI taxonomy): domain Eukaryota; kingdom Metazoa; phylum Arthropoda; class Merostomata; order Xiphosura; family Limulidae; genus Tachypleus; species Tachypleus tridentatus. The sequence continues at coordinate 101,071,352 of NC_134837.1, read as the reverse complement.
CTGTTACATACTCTTTTGGTGACATTATACTACGTATGAAACTCCAAGTATTCTCAAAATGTAGTTATTATACATGCATATCCACTACAGCTTTATAATGGTTGTGATTTACAAGTGGCTTGGTTTGGTTTGTTTTGAATTTCGTGAAAAGCTACACGAGGGCTTTCTGCGTTAGCCATCCCTAATTTAGCAGTGTAAGACTAGAGGGAAGGCAGCTAGTCATCATCACCCACCGCCAACTCTTGGGCTACTCTTTTATCAACGAATAGTGGGATTGATCGTAATATTATAACGCCCCCACGGCTGAAAGGGCGAGAATGTTTGGTGTGACGGAAATTTCAACCTGCGACCCTCGAATTACGAGTCGAGTGCCTTAATCACCTGGCCATGCCGGGCAGTGATTGACAAGTAACTCGTTAATTTGAAAATTAAAATATTTTTAATACAAAGGACCCAACCATCTACACAGCACGAGGTTTTGTTATTACTATGACAAATAACATCTTCAATATTACATAGAGACGTTGAAGCATCATCCTCAGCTTATGTTATTTCTTTTGCATGAACCATTTTTAGACTCTAATTCCCTAATTTCAATTTTAGTTTTGGCTACTGTCTAACTTTAGCTTTACTAGCTCAAACTCTGTATCTTTCATCTTGATTTATTGCAAGACCTAGTTTACATTTTGTTTTGTTTTTTAATTCCATAAGGATTAATCAATGCAGTAAATAAACAGACCTCTTCCCATAAACTCTTCTATCGACGTAATATAACAATGAGCTTAGTAATATATTAAATTTAACTCAAGACTTGAACAACGTGTTGTCCGCTAATATAACAACCTAAGCCGCTGTCAATCGATGCTACGAGGTATCTATTTAAAAGGATTCAAACTTGACTAATCTTTTCTTTCACATAAAATTGCAGAACTTTATCGATTTTATTCGAAGTTTCAACTGATGGAGGAGGAATTTCAAAGAATTGTAAGGGTAATTAAAAAACCATTTGTCACTGTCAAAGTTATGAATTTTAGGGGCAGTTTCTACCGTTTGAGTGATTACTATACAGAGCTGAATTTTTTGCTGCTTATTATATATATATTTCATAGAGATTACCTTGAAATTTCTGGTGTGTTGTCTTGTAAATTCTCAAACACTTTTACTCGAGTCACTAAGACGTGGAGTTTTATCTACTGACGGCTTCTACAGAAGTGAAGCTAATCGAAAATCACAGTTTTTTCTTTGTAATTTTTCTCTCAAACACAAACAAACCTTTAAATTATTTCACTTCAAAAATCTCTTCTTCGCTGATTGCCCTGTTTTGTTTTCTGGGTCTATACATTTATTTTATATTTTCCTCAAAATGAAAACAACAATGTACTTGTTAATACCAAAAATAATTACAATATAATCAAACATAAATACGCGTTTAAACTTTATTATTATTAAATATAATTTTAATAAGATAATAAAATATTTTCAGTAGGTTTGGTATCTGAAAATCGTAATGTTTTTTGGAAAATTTTTTTATTCTCTTCATTCATTTTCTCTGTGTGGTAAGTTTTACATTTATTATTTCATAATAAACGCATTTTTTGTATATAAACTAGAATTCAAGATTTGATTTTAAAACAAATAGATGTAACAAAACTTGCATCATTTTTCTTCTCCCAAAATGTTTTCTTTATCAAACTGGTTGCCTAGCATCACAGTATAAAAATAAAAAAACAATAAAAATTAATTAGAAACTTTATTTTCTTCTATTGCTAAAGATAATGATAATAAAGAATTATAAACTTTAAAACTTACATGTGTCGTATATAACATAATTATTGTCATTTTTTGTTTTATTTAAAGTCCACATAAAGTATTATTATAAGTAATTTTATTACAAGTTCGAGCCAATAATGGTACAAATCAGGCTAGTGATAGACTTTGACAGCGTTTTGTGGTGGACGAACTGTTACAGATAAAGCGTGAGCAGAAGAGGTAACAAGTATTTTATAAAAATTAAAGGTATATAATTTAAAACGAAATATAAAAGCCAAAATTCAAACCAAAATATAGCTTAGTGAGAAAAAATAAGCAAATACTATATTAATAAATAATTCTTTAAATTAATAGTTATTTTCAAAATTGGTTTGGTTTGTTTTGAATTTCGTGCTAAGCTACACGAAGGCTATCTGCGCCAGCCGTCCCTAATTTAGTAGTAGTCATCACCACCCACCGCCACATCTTGGACTACTCTTTTACCAACAAATAGTGGGATTGACTGTCGCATTATAATGCCCCCAAAGCTGAATGAGCAAACATGTTTGATGTTATGAGGATTTGAACCGGCAACCCTCAGATTACGAGTCAAGTACTTTAACCACCTACCCATGCTGGGCCACGTTTACAAAATGAGTGAAGGGATAGAAAAATACAAGTCTGGTTCATTAGAAAAATAAGAAAAAATCAGGTAAAGGAAACCAAAAAACACTGAATACATTATTGTACAATGACAGAAGTATCAGTTCATGATGAAATAAAAAAATACGGTCAGCACAGAATAAATAAAGTCAAAATAACAGAAGAGGAGTTTTCTTATTTTGAAGTAACAATCAATGGAGATCAGTACAAGCTTGGCATGTTGTATGCTAGTTCAGACTACAAAATATAGACACAAACTAAAGAGAGTTAATTTAGCGAAACTCTGTAGAGTTTTAAAATGTTATTTGTTTTCCACCTAATGAAAATGGGTCTAAAAGATTATTTTCAGAGAATAACTATTTACCGAAAACGAAATATATGAAAAAAGTGCCATATATTTGCCATGATTGGCATAGTTAAAAAGGAAAGACAAAATGTTCTGTTTTACATCTAACTTATTTAGAAATAAGAAAATGCATCTGACTGGTGAACATTTTTGTTGATAATATACAGTGCTTTGCAACAGTATTCACCTTTTGCAACGATTCCAAATTTTGTTACCGTCTGAGCTTGTAATCATGAAACTATTAAACCTGACTGTCTAAATATCAACTACAAACTGGAAAAGCTAAAAAACACTGATATTATGTAAATAAGAAATTTTCAACGACAATTACAACATTCTTAATTGCATAAGTAATCATCCCCTTTGCTAAGGCAGCCTAAGTCACTACAGATGCAAAATATTGGTTTGAAAGATCAAAAATTGGTGTAATGGTTTCTATCTGTGTGTAATCAAACTAGTTTAACTTGACTTTGAAGTAAATGCATTTATTCAAGACACAACTCACATAGTGATATAACAAACCAATCATGAAGACCATGGAGCTTTCTAATCAAGTCAGAGATAAAACGGTAGAGAAGCACAGATCAGAGAATGTTACAAGAAAATTTCAAAGTCGCTGATTATCCCTTTGAGTTCAATGAAGTCCATCATTAAAAAGTGGAATGTGCTTCATACCACCAGTTACTATCCAGATGAAGCCACTCTTCCAAATTAACAAGTTGACAAGTAGGAAACTGGTTATCACTGTGAAACCAGCATTGACTTTGAAAGATTTACAAAGTTTTATCTCTGACATAGGAGCCAGTGTTCATACAACGACAATATCCTGGTCTCTACACAAAGCTGGCCTATATGGGCGAGTTGTACTAAAGAAGCCATTACTGAAAAATAATTATCTTAAATCTTCTATGGTGCTTTCGACAAGCATATAAATAATACTGCAGACATTTAAAAGAAAGTTTACCGGTCAGACGAGACAAGAATTGAGCATTTTGGTCTAAATTCAAAACGCTACATCTAACATAAGTCCAAACACACATAACCTACTCAACACCAACTCAATTGTCAAGCATGGTGGTGGCAGTAACACGTCATGTGATTCTTCTTATCAATGGGGACTGGGAAGCTTGTCAGGATTGAGAGGAAAATGGATGATGTAGAGTGCAACCGAATTCTAAAGAAAAACCTGCTTGAGTCAGCCAAGAATCCAAAACTGGATCGAAAATTTACATTTCAGCAGGGCAATGACTCGAATCACAAGGATGATTTACACTGGAACAGTTTTAAAAGAAAAAAGCGAATGTCCTGGTGTGGTTCAGTCAAAGTTCTGACTTAAATTCAATGGAAAATATATGGCAAAACTTAAAGATTGCAGTCTACCAACGATCTCCAACAAATTTGTTAGAATTGGAGCAATTTTGTCAGGAATAATAGGCGAAAAATACAGGATCACATCGTGCAACGCATGTAGAGACCTATCTAAAAAGACTCACAGCTACTAAAGACTCTTCCACCAAGTACTTAGGGAACTGAATGCTTTTGTAATGAGTAAAATTTCAGTTTGTATATTTTCTTTCCAAAATGTCCTGACATTTCACATATAACAGTGTTAAATTTGATCATTAGAGTTTTGAACAAAAAAAAAGTTCATTCTTAAGCTTTTTACATGCCTTTAAAAAGCACTGTATTTATATTTGTACCTGGTCACATGACCATTTTTGGATTCCCGTATAATGTCAACGCAATTCAAAATGTTAAGCACAATGAATTACTATGATGATCTCCTCAGCCTCATCGGGTTGGTCAGAGTTTTCAACAAAAATAATATTGCAACAATGTTGAATTTCCAGGTATTTTTCCGACGAATTTGTTACAAAAGCAGCTAAAAGTAAGTTTTCACATAACTATATAAAAATGATATGGATGCACAACATTAATATTTCTTAAAAAATAATTGTTTGTTTGTAATTAAGCACAAATCTGCACAATGGTCTGCTCACCACAGGTATCGAAACCCGCTAGGTAGTTAGAAGATAAAACAGATTTCCTATTTTCGCGTCCAATTTATGTACTAAAAGGAATATAAAATTCAATACGTCGCAGAGAGATCATAATTTTGTCACGACGCTTCTGTCTTCCATTTTGCCATTGAACCACCACTAGGGAGGTGAGCTGAAACGTATTAGAAGTGTATGTGTCTCTTTATGGATACGTTGTACGCTAATGTCTAAGTCTGTTGGCTTCCTCTAAAAGCTATTATCGATATATGCGCGTAACATTGATGCTGTGTTACGTTGCTCCTAGATACAATTACTGGTACAAGTGAACCAGAAAATACTTTCGTTTTCTTCATTTGGACGCAGCCCGTTTATTCTTTCCGCGTATCAGTTACAATAACGACTTCGATCCAATCGATTAATCCTCACATCAGTAGGATCTATGTTAAAAGTCCAACACCGTTGGTCATTTGTCAAAATTGACAATGTTTGCACCAACTAAGGCTTTATCCATTGCGAACTCGCGTGTATTAAGGACATAGTTTACCGGTTACTTTGGCTTTCCGTATTATAAAATGTTCAATTTTCACATCACGACTTAGTTATGTGATAAATTTAGTGCCAAAAAGTTTCGAACACGTTTCTTCCTCCTAAGAATAAGTTGAAAAGTCTTAAGCATCCGAAGAATGGGAAGTCTTATTTCAGTTTCTCTTTTTCTTTCTACAAAATGTCTGCCTTCAGTTTTATTCTCTAGCTCTCTTCTTTCTGTCTTTCTTCCTAAAAATTTTCATTTTAACATTTCTATATACTTATAGTAATCAACCACTTTCCTTCATTCTTGATTGTGGTTAAACAATATATTGTTGTGTTGTGTTTCTTATCTCTTTTACATGCCCGTTTGACAGGTATGCTAACGATGTCTTATCTGACAGTCGACATGTACAAAAATCTACCCATTTTTGTACCTTTAACCGTACACAATGATGGCTTTTATTTTAGTATGTTCCGTGATGGCTGAACTTTTCTTCGCTATTTTTTATTTGGGAAAAACACACACAACTCTCGGATATTTCAATATGAGTACGAAAAAATCATAAAAAAATTTCAGTTAAAGCAGAGTTTGAGGCAAATAAATAAATCATATCTGTATTAATTTATAGTTAGAGTTAACGTAATATTACAAAGTACCAGCTGAGAAACACTTTGTGACAAAATCGTTTCCACTACGTAATTTAAGAATATAAATTTAGAAACTCACTATATATAAAATAATGCAAAAAACAAACAACCTTGTAGTTGATATTGAGAAACTGTAAGAAAGTAATATTAAAAAAACCTTATAAGCTGGTTACAGTAAAATAATTTTGCTACTTTATTAAAAGGTGGATAGGACATAGCCTAGTGATTAGCTTGACCAGGCAATGAATACGAAGGTTCAATGTATTAGTCTAGTTGCCTCAAAAATATGTACCTCATCTTGGTGACATGGGTGCATTGTAAAAGTGATAGTCAAATCCAACATTTAGTAAAAGAAGAGAAGCCACAGGGTTGGCGGATGATGCTGTTGACCAGTCCATGGGCTCAATTTAAACACGGCTATTCACGAGTAGCCCTCGTGTAACTTCATAAGAAAAGTTTAAAACAAAAAAAACAATTAAAAAGACATTAGTTTAACGTTGTGAGCATTTAAATACATATTTCAGTTTAATAACATCAGCTACATTGAGAATAAACTGGAATACAGAAGTTGCTAAAGAGGACAAATCAGATATACCATATTTGTATCTTATGTTTCCTATGTCCATTTCTAAAATACATTAGTATAAATCATTCTGCGGAAAAGTACAGCATAAGTTAAAATTTAAACTGTTGATCTCATTTTACTCTGAAAGGGTCATGTTGACCTATCTGATGTGCCCACCACAAGGAGTCGAAAGCCAGACTTTAGTGTTGCAACATCGTATACTTACCGCTGTCCCACCGATGGTCTTTTCGTAAACGATGGTTACAACAGAAATCTGAGGGAAGTAAAAAGAAATTTATGATGTTATCGAAAAAATATAAATTTAGAAACACCTTTAAACTAAGATGGCCCACTCCAGTGTCCGAAAAAATAGATATATAACGTAATATCATTTCAGAGAGGTTGTTTGTTTGTTGCTTGAATTTATATCACTACAGCTTTGGTGTCGTATACAGACTCAACTCGAAAATTTCGAGTTCGAAACCCGTTTAGCCGTAAGGGATATCATAAAGTGACAGTCAATCACGATATTCATTGGTAACAAATAATCTAAGAGGAGTTGAAGAGGAGTCACGATAACTAGTTATCTTCCCTCTGGTCTATCACTTCAAAACTGCGGACGAGTAGCGCAGATAGTCCTCGAATAGCTGTACGGGAAGTTCAAAACAAACAAACAAATTAAATATGAACAGACATTTCTTAGTAATTATTAGACAATATCCTCTCACTTCTGTTACTGCTGCAATTTGACAGAGTGCGTGACCACACTGACACCTATACTTTATTAGTGGAATTAGATAAGTCAAAGTCTGATGATAGCGCAAAAGTATTTCAAAATGAGACAACGTCATGCCATAATTAAAAGACGTATATGTACTGAAATACAAAAAAATTACGCGAAGTTTCACGAATGGATAAAGAGCACAGCTTATCTTGTTTTTTTTAGAAAATTCCTTTGAAATACCAGCAGTGGCCAGACCCCCAGTGGCACAGTGGTATGTTCGCGGACTTACACACTAAAAACCGGGTTTCGATAGCCCATTGTGTAGCTTTGTGCTTCATTTTATACAAGAAAACAAAGCATTGACCAGATAAATTAATGTTTGCTGCCCGTATCATAAAACACATACTTATTTTCAAGTTTAAGTAATATAGTTTTTCCTCTTGAATTTTATCAGTGTTTAACCTTTCTTTGTATTATTCAAAACATTGTTCATAATGGCCTAACAAAGATAAAATGTAGTTATTCAAACAAAAATTGTGTTAATAAAATTAATCGCTAATCCTTTTGCACGTTACTCACTGGTCAAGCCCAACTACGGAGTTGAGATTCTGTGGTATGCATTCCGTTACAACCAAAACAAAAATTAAATCGTGTTTCATACTTTGGGACCGTAGATGCGTAATAAGAGTGACAGTCAAATCTAATTATTCAGTCTGAGAAGGGTAGCCCAGTGAGTGAGTAGTGTCGGCTAGCTGCCTTCCCTTAAGTCCACAATTTCCAAATTAGAGAGAGCTAGTGCAGAGTTGTGCAAAATCGCGAAAACGAATAAAAACCAGAATGAATCATTATCCACAATTAGATATTGGTTTATTACAGTTATAACTAATTGACAGAGGAAGAAAGCACTGGGAACTTATAGTTTGGATAATATTTTTTCTCTTTCACTTAGTGTGGTAGCTTCACATGTGTGAGAATTCGGTGTAATTACAAATCTGTGCTTAATAACGTAAGTCTATTTACTATAAATTACTTTCCATGCGTCGCACATTTAATTTAGATATGTCACTTCCTGCTATTATTTTTATTTTCAATCTAATTATAACTCATTTTTAAAGATATATGTATACAAAGAAACCGTCTGTAATTTATCATTCTAATTTTTGCCGCATTCGTCAAAGTAGCCGTCTTCTCTTTATTGTCATGGATATTCTCCAAATTCTCTCATATACATGTAAATCTAAATAAATACAAACCTAGCTGTAACACTATAGGTTTTTATTATAATCATAACTTAACATACGAGTGTTCAATTACATTAATTAATTAATAAAGCGCATCTCAATTTTTCCTTGTACTTTCAATATTCTAAACAACAAAATAATAATAATAAATTTTTACAATTATATGGAGAAAGTATTATTAAAATCCAGCTTTAATCAATTCCCAGCAGATGGCAGCACATAATGGCATAACGGATATATTAAAAAACATCCGTATAGTTTGTTGCATAAATTAGCAGGCACAAAAATTCGATAAAATAACAAGAAATGTATAATGTAGAAAAATAAGTACAACACATAGCATACTGCTTTTTCAGGAAGCAGAAATCCAAAGTGTATTGTGTATTTCATAATGATTTATTAAATGTGAAACATAAATCTTGTTAAATGTCAGTATTTAGAGAAATTGGAAATATATTGTATTCATCATAATTCATAAAGTGTTTCTGGTACTGCATTTCTATCACACTGTGTAGTATACTGTCAATGGAAGTTTGGTTGCAATTTAACTGCATTATATTGTACTGTAGCCAATTTAATGGAAAAGAATTACAATGAAATGACTTGTTTTGAATTTTCCGCAAAGCTACACCCTAGTTGTCCCTAATTTTGCAATGTAAGATTAGAACGAAGGCAGCTTGTCATCTCCACCCACCGCCAATTCTTGGGTTATTCTTTTACCAATAAACAGTGAGACTGACCATCACATTATAATGTCCCCATGGCTGAAAGGGCGAGTATGTTTGGTACGATAGGAATTCGAACCCGCGACCCTCAGATTACCAGTCGAGTGCTTTAACCACCTGGCCATGCCGGACGTCCGATGGAATGGTAATTATATGGCAGTTATTTTCATTTCCAAGAGATAACAAGGGACCATTTAGATTATCCAGGCTAACCTATGGCCATACTCCAAATTACATAAATAAATATTATTTTTCTTAGATACAACCCTCATCTTTAAAGCACTTATTTAACCTCTCCTTGACTTTTTTCAATGTTGTAGCGTCTATCACAACATGTTTATAACAAGCCATTTAGTTAAAATAAGAGAGTTATTCTACTAGAAAAGTAACATTACCTTAAACAGAGTTGTTTCCGAGTTTTTCACATCACAAACTTGTTACCTATAGTCTTACTGTCTGTAAACGTTTGAAAAAAAATCTGGACATATACATTTTAAACCTCTAAAAATCTTGAAAACATTAATCAGGTCACTTGAGGTATTTGACACTCCAGTGGGAAAGCATCAATACATATTAACTGACTCAAACCCGATATCATCCTAACATTTTCTAAACCTTCTTCGACACCTTAATACATATATATATATATTTTTAAATACGTTCATCAGAATTAAACAAAATATTATGAACGAGGTATTACCAGTACCTTTTAGTCTGAACTGATGAATCCTTTGACATGTACTCATTATTTCTATGTTTAGTCTGAACTGATGAATCCTTTGACATGTACTCATTATTTCTATGTTTAGTCTGAACTGATGAATCCTTTGACATGTACTCATTATTTCTATGTTTAGTCTGAACTGATGAATCCTTTGACATGTACTCATTATTTCTATGTTTAGTCTGAACTGATGAATCCTTTGACATGTACTCATTATTTCTATGTTTAGTCTGAACTGATGAACCCTTTGACATGTACTCATTATTTCTATGTACACAACATAAAATCATGTTTTCCTAATTACTAGCTAACATACATTGTACAAAAAATATTTAGAGGCTTTGAATTAACTATTCTTACATCTTTTGTTCTCGACAACTTAACTTACATCTTCCCCCCTTAAGACTATAAGAATAACTAAAGTTTGATAACTAATACGAATAACCTAACTCTTAAGACTTATCCGTATTAAGAGGTACATAACTTATGTTCTCGTGATGTTCAACAGTGTGGTGAAAAAAATATGAACCATTCCTTGAAGCATTTCAGTCAAATACAACTTGAAATGGCTGATCTTCAGAAACGAACTGGTTGTATGAGATCTGATCTTGAGCCTAAATTGTCTGATCTTTGAATCTATCAAGCACTTGAATGATAAACAGTCTTTGGAGCGTGTTAATATCATTACTAAATATTTAACCGAGTGTAAATTTAGACAATTTACAATAAAGTGGGCTATGATATATGCTGGGAGAGTTGTCACCCACATTAATGATATACACAATTTGCACAGAAAGGCTTATTCTGCAGTGGCTTTGTTAAATCGCAAAAATATCATTGACATGTTGTTGAAAGGACTGTCCAGTGAAATGATGAGACATCAACTAGGTATAAGAGATCTTCTGACTCCTACTGAAGAACTTGCTATAGCAATTCAGGAAAAAGTGGTAATTTCTCCAAGATTGCCTCACCATTACCAGCTCTCACTAAACTAAAGCACTTCAGATGGGATGATAAAAGTAAACAAGCATTCCGTTTCCTTAAGTGTGCTTTAGTAGATGCCCCAGAACCGGTTTATATATTATAAGATACAATCAGTAGTGACAGTTAAATCAGAAGAGTGTTATCATGGTTGCAGGATACATAAGAATGTGTAGCTGTTTATGCTAATCAAATGATCAATGCTCCTGTATGCAGATGCTGAAAGACAAAGAATGAATTTCTTCCAGTTGTGACCTTCTTAAAACACTATTGACACTACTCGTATGGTTTTGCTGAGTGAGTGGACTATGCGTCACTTAAATGATATATGCACTTTTAAAACTTCCAAATGAATAATAGCATCTTAGGGTGCTGCAAGAGGATGGATTTCTTATAGTCAATAAGGCCCTCAAAACATAAATTGTCTATATACATTATGATACCCAGGGTGATCTTTGTCATTCTGGAGCCCCAGACAGAATTTAATAAATGGGGCTCTACATTGATATGAAAACTAAGAAATAGATTAAAAGGCATAGCATCGGAGACAGTTTCATGTATGGGCCCCTGGAAATTACCCAGTTTACTCAATAGGTAAGACCACCTATGGTGATACCCTGTCTATTCATTGAATACCCTGATTTTGGACACTGTATTTTAGTTAAAACCATTTTACCAAAGTGATAACAAGCACTTTATCAGGAGATTCCACGAGTGAGTTAATACCACAATTAGCACATTGGAAGCTTTGAAAAGAGCAACTCGATGACCACATGGAGTATGGGTAGTTCTTGCCATGAAACAAGGTAAAATATGATCAGCTCAGATTGAGAACTGAAGCACAGACACACGAAACCTATAGCACTTGCATGAACAGTTATAGGTGCGGGATGGTGTACCATACTTTTGCTACAAACCATCAACCAATGGTTCTCATACTGTGTTACAGGTAGTACATTGAGGAATAAGACTTTCAAAATTTTACTTAAAGTTGTTCTCACTGAAAACAGAAATACAATTATACATAACAAATTATGTTCATTACAAAAATCAATAACACATAAATTTATAAATATATTTTGTTTCTTGTTAACAACATAGTACTTCTTTTGCTCTCTCTCTCATCTTCTGGTCTTTTTCTCTTCTTCTGTGAAACTTTGTTTTTATATCCCTTTCTCAAAACTCGTGATAAACACACTTATTTTTCTTATATTGGATTGTAATGTCTCATAATCATAGGGATTCTGTAAATTTAACATTGGTTTAATCAGAAAGTTCACTGATCTTCATCCAATAATTTTCTCATATTTAGTGCTGCAGTCCTCTAACCTTTTAGGGAATGATCAAAATCTTTCCGTTTTTTCATCTGTTTGAATTCTCACTGATGTTCCTTACAGTAAACGTCATAACACACATATATATTTATTTATACACGTATATTGCTATATACATATATCTTCATTACTTACCACATAGATTAATACTTCAAAATATATTACTTTTGGCTCCTATGAAAGTTACGTTAGTAATTCAAATGGTACACAGTCTACTATTTGAAAGTCATTGCACAGTAATTTGCTGTCATTTAGAAACTGTGAAACTCACCACATTTTCCTTTTCAAGACATGAAATACAAAATCAATGACAGAATTTACTTACACTAACACTTTCTATTGAAAGTTTCATAAGTTATGATTATATAATATATCTGCATATACTCAAAAAACACAACTCCCGCAACACATGTATAAGAGTTGTGGTATGACTGTGTTCAATCTCAACTATTTCAACTGGGAGGTTGTTGAGAATGGCTTGAGAATTTATCTGTTATTTCTAAATCTCTTGCTTCCACATCCACTTTCTCCTGAACATCTAGATAAGTGCTCTCAGTTCCTTCCTCATCTTCTGGGTTAGAGCCTGATAAGACGGTGCACCCATGCTACACTAATTTACTAGTCTTTTCCTCTGGTTCCTCGTCAAGAGAGTTTATGAGAGGTTTGTAAGTAATATACAAATGCATATGATCAACAAGTGATGCACTTTTGAGTTCTTTCAGCTGCTGTATCTTGTAGATCAGTGGCATGACTTGTTGGGGCCTGATGAGAGATCTGGTTTAATTAGATCAAAACAGTTTTTGTAGTGCTGACTTATATAAAGTCACAACCGGTCTCATACTGACGCATTTGTTTCTTTACTGTCTTGTATAATATATCTTCTGTGTTATGACATCTTTTCTTTACCTGATGACTTACAAAATCATCCACGACAAGTAGAAATTAACCACTCGACATATTCTTTTGGGCATTGAAGAATGGTTGCTCTAGGAGGAGAATCATTCAACACATTTAGAAGAAGCAGAACTTCCTACTTGAACATCAGCATGTTCAGCAAACAATTTGTTGATCTCTACTTAGTTGTATAATATGCCAGCATAAAAGAGATAAGCATTGGTTCCAGTTGGTTTGGTCATAATTAACAAACATAGTAAATATATACTTGACAATCTGTATTACACACTTCATTATGTCACCAGACTGGTGACGATAACTAAAAGTGTGAGTCTTCATCAAATCTCATCCAGAAAACAGTTTACTGTTAGAGTAAATTCCCTTAACCATGTACATCTCTTCAGGTGCTTTGAACTAGGCTATTCAGTGTTCTGCCAATACATTGTAAACTAACTGTGTTGACATGTCGTTCAATGGATATGCGTCAGCTAACTGTGTGAACAACGCAATGATCATGAATAACATCATTCTGTATCAAGGAGTGGAACAATGATATCGAGGAATATTCTTTGTATGAGAGAATCAACAAATCTTTGCTGAACTTTATTCTATACACACTGTTTTTTTCTCTCGGTGGAAAACACCATACATTTTTAATACCATTACTAAATTTCTTGACTTGATGCTTCAGTCTTTGTATCAACCCTTTCATGTCAACTATTTTACTGTGTTACATTCAAAATTAGTTAAAGCACTTTACAATATGTTTATTTGTACGACATTAACGTTTTCTGGTACATTATAATTCAAATTTTATGTTATTTAATTTTTATTTGTAAAGAAGCTACTAAAGGAATACTTATAAATCAGTTTTATTGTCACATTATGTGTTGAAGTATTTTAACTTTTGTTTATATTGTTTCTATAACACTCCGTCTGCAGTGCATTTGTACGTCTAAACCAGGGATCTCCAAAGTGGTCAATATCGAACCCCAGGGGTCGATGAGACATTTCCGGGGGTCGAAAATCACCTGGGGGTCAGTTAGAAATTGTTAATACAGAAGCATCGTTGCAAGACTTATTAAATATTGTTGGTTAAATCGACATAATATATTGTGAAGAAAGCAACAGTCATATAATCAAGGAAATAAAAATACCAGCTGTAAATTAATTGTACAAAAATGCATGAGTCATTTACCAGTATTAACAAAAATATTCGTTTACCCTCTGCCCACTTAACTGATGGTTATAATTGAGCCAATCAGGAAACACTGCGAGCGTGACGTATTCTTCAATATGTATTAGGCTCATTCTAGCTTACATTCCTGATGATTACCAATGATAGTTTTTTGGTTATTTTAATTATTTGTTGATGTTTGCTGTATCCAGAAGTGAGGTGTGAGTTTGTTTAGTTTAATAAGGACATTATGTATCGTAATTAATAAAACAGTACTTAAAAGGTTAAAAAAATCAAAAGTTCTATACTTAAAATAAGTAAATGAAAATTTTGTGTTTCATATCTACGAAAAGTGTATAATGTTGTGCCACACGGCCACATAATTCGATAGCAATAAAAATTAAACAAAATCTTTATTACTTTATATTTATATGTACTTTTGGTTATGCTTTAAATTTAAAAGGTTAAAACCTTGATCTGTAGTCTGTTGATAAAGTTCATTTATTTAACTTTAGCCACGACCCCATTAACCCTAATGGCAGCCGCAGATTCTAAAGAGATGTACCGACAATATTCGCTAGATTACTTGAAATTTGGATTCATACCTTCGCTTACAAATGAAACGAAGCCTGTGTGCCTCGTATGCGAAAAGGTTTTCAGTAATGATGCTATGAAACTGAGAAGATGAAAGACCACCTTCAAAGAATTCATCCTGATAAGACAGATAAATATCTTGATTTTTTAGAACGTTAAAGAAAAATATAAAAAAATCGACCAATTATAATATCATTTATGGAAGCAGCTGTTCAGGTTGATAATGAAGGAGGGTTAAGGATATCATATAATGTTGTTCTTAATATAGCAAAGAGTGTGTTTTTTATATAGCAAAGCCACAAAGGGCTATCTGCTCAGCCCACCGAGGGGAATCAAACCCCTGATTTTAGCGTTGTAAATCCGGAGACATACCGTTGTACTAGCGGGGGGCATATAGCAAAGAAATGAAAACCCTATTCTATTGTAAAGGAGAGCATAATACAATCAATTAAAAAAGTGATTGAAACTGTTATGAAAAAAGATTCTCGTCCTGTTTTATAAGTGCAAATACAGTTCAAAGACGTGTTGATGAGATGGCTGAAGATGCGGTTAAAAACTTTGGCACCTGAGCTTATGTATTGTAAGTTTTCCATCCAACTTGATGAATCAATTTTTGATAGTTCAAACATTCTCATGGCTCATGTGAGGTATTTTAGTCAAATTCAAAAACAAATTATTGACGAGTTTGGGTCCGCAAGGTGTATCTTAAAGATGGTGCAAAAGGGGTGACGATTTTTCAATACTTGGAAGAATATTTAAACAAGCACAATATTCCACTCAGCAATATAATTGCGGTTGCCACAGATGGCGCACCTTCACTGTTCTATAATGTAATGTAAGATTAAGCTCTTGTTGCAAGAGATTCTATCACAGCGGTTTTCTATTTTTAGGCTTCACGTATTTTCCCCTACTTCACTGCTTCAGCCAGTTGACTTTCCTCATTGGCTTGTGTAGATGTGGTTTCAACCTTCAATTCTTATTTCATTAATGAGTTTTAGTTTCTAACGAACTGATGAATCACGAATCTCACAATACTTTGTTGTGGGTCGTGCTTCAAACATCACTTTTAGATAGACTGTCCACTTTTGAAAACACTTTGTTACGATTCTTTGATAGGTTGTTTAGGCAGAGTATTCATGATGAAACTTTGTAGAACGAACGGCAACTGCTGTTAAGGAAACACGAGTGTAGAGGACGACGTTTTGAAAGTTTTCCGCCTTTCATCTTCAATCAAACTAAACTGTTTTTCTCTACTACTTGTTGTTCTAGGTCATTCCTTTTGGTGTCAGTGTACTTTCTCATAGTAATCGAATTTTGTATGTACATGAAATGAGCAACATACCATGATATTGCAAAAACTGCTGCTTTCTTTAAAAAAATGTACATTATTACCAACTGTTAATGAAACAGTAAATGCTTTATTACTGAAACTTTCTAAAACATACGCTATAACTTCTTAGATACTTGCGGGACTTAAAAAAAGTTGTTTGTTTTATTGCCCATTTTGATTTGAATATTATTTAATACACTTTCCATACTTTATAGATTGGACATTTCAGTACTCTGATCAAAACAATCTTTCTATGCTAATTTCATATTTCTATTGTAAAACACATATGCAAGCTAAATGTATTTGATGTTTCAGCTTAAATTACTTCGTGGTAATGTAAAAAGTAAATCTTATATTTAATTGGAAGTTATTATTACTTCTAAAAATAAAACAACACTAGTAGAGAGCTTACCACGCTGGTGTTCCTGATATCACTTAATATAAAACATTTTGGATTGAAGAATTTATCTTGTGAATGATTTTCATTTGTTGCTAACGAATGTATTCCAGATATTCCATTCTACAACTAGCTATAAAACACCTAGATGTAAGAGTTTATCATTTAGATACCAGTTCTTCAAATAACCATAAAACATTTAGGTTGAAAAGTTTATCATCAGGTTATTCCTCTCTTCTACTAGTTATAAAAGACATCGATTAAAATTATCATATGAATATTCGTTCTTCAAATATCTAGAAACTACCTCAGGTATAAAGTATTCCTCTAGGTATTTGTTCTTCAACTGGCTATAAAACAGATGGATTAAAAAGATTGTCATGTGGTTATTTCCTTCTGCAAGTAGCTGTGAAACATCTCAATTTAAGTATTTATCATGTACATAATCCCTTATTCAGCTAGATATAAAATACTGGGATTTTAAAAGCTTATCATTTCACCATTCCCTTCTACAACTAGCTATAAAACACCTAATTTGTTATGAGGAAAAGCCAACTTGAAGTAAAATTGTGTTCTCAAGATGGCTGGTATGGGTATTATTCAGGTTAACCTGAAGATGGCCTAAGGTCGAAACGCTGCTCTGTACTTTATTTTAAAGTTTTAATACCCATAACAGCAGTCTTGAGAATACAACATATGAAACACCTAACTTAAAAAGTTTACTACGTGGTTATTCCCTTCTATAACTAGCTATAAAACACCTAGATTAAAATACGTATCAAATGTATATTCCCTTCTTCAACTAGTTATAAATAATCTCAGTTAGAAAGTTTATCATGTAGCATTTTCCTCCTACAACTAGACAAAATTATCTGTTGTGAATTGGGCAACTTAATTATTCAAAGACATTGATAAAATTTAGAAAATGTTTGAAGATGAAATTTTAAGCATTCAAGATAAGCATGTTCCTTACAGAAAGAAAAGGGTTACTGCAATAAAAGCCAGGTTGGCTCACAAACAGTATAATTGATAAAATTACACTAAAGCATTACAGTTTTAAGGAATTTAAGTTGATCTATATGACGAAAGATTTGGAAAATTACAAAGATCTGCAAAATGGTCAAACAGTAATTAAAACGTCAATTAAAATATATGAGAAAAGGTGGCTGAAAATGTAAAAATTAAAAGTAAGGTTTCTTTAAATACATTAAAGGCAAAGAAAATATTTGGATGGGATAGGGTCCTTGAGAGATGATAAAGGAACGTTTGTGTTTAGTGATGATGAGATGGCTATTGAATTATACTTTTACTTACAAACACTTGATTGATGGAAAGGAGGTTGAACAAAATACTTGTTGATATGTGTTTATTCATTGAGAACACATTTACAAAAAAAAAAATAAAGTGTGACATCACAATACCTCCTGTTCCTGTCATGAATAATGTTCTCCTACAGGTGGCAGCACTTATCTCAATATTCTTAACACTCCCACTTAATTTTAAGTTTTACACAAACTTACAATTACTGTCAATAATCGTACAGTTATTCTACATGTTTTACAATTACTTTTAATCTGTTATTATAATCGTCACTTTATCTGGTTCATTTATCCATTGGTGCCAGTCCAACATTATATCTGAACCTTTCAAATGCATTTCTAGCAAGTGGCTTTGTAAGAATATCAGCAGTCATACTGTTTGTAGGACAATATTCCAGTTTTACTGATCCGTTCTGCACACATTGGCGAATGAAGTGGTAACGAATATCAATGTATTTTGTTCTTGCATGACCCACTGGATTCTGTGCCATGGCAATTGTTTCTTGGTTATCTTCCATGATACAAACAGGGTCATCAACTTTGGAACCTATTTCTTGCAGTAGTCTTCTCAACCATACTGTTTCCTGTACTACAATACTCAAGGCTATATACTCTGCCTCTGAAGTGGACAGAGCCACCGTGAATTGCTTTTTGCTAATCCAAGTTACAGCTGCTCCTGCTTGAATGAAGCTATTTCCTGATGTGGACTTCCTATCATCCAGGTCTACAGCAAAATCTGAATCTGAGTAACCAGTAATGACGTCTCCTGGTACCTTTTCAAACTTAATACTAAGATCAGCTGTTCCTTTCAAGTAACGTAGGATTCTCTTTGCTGTTGTCAAATGTGATGTGTTGGGCTGAGCACAATATTTCAATATTGCTACCACTGTATATACAATATCTGGTCTTGTTTCCATTGCAGCATACAGAAGGCTGCCTACCAACGACTGGTACAAACTGTGGTCAACCTGAATGCTACACCATCATCCTTTTGTAGTTTCACGTTTACATCTGATGGAGTTGCAACTGCCTTACACTCAGTCATTTCAAATTTCACCAGCATAGTTTGGATATACTGTCTTTGATTTAACCATACACAGCCATTCTTTTCATCCTAAACAACACTGAGTCCAAGGATGTAATGGAGCTTTCCAAGGTCTTTCATGCGGAATTTTTCCTTCAGTGCTTCCTTTATAGTGATTATTTCATCATCACTTTCAGCAACCAAAATAATATCATCCACATATACTGCAGCTATTGCTAGATTTTCACCCTTCCGTATGTAAACACATGGATCTACTGAACTCTGAACAAATTCCAGTTCCATCATCTGTTCATGAAATGATTTGTTCCAACAGCGTGGTGATTGTTTTAATCCATACAGTGATTTTTTCAGTTTACACACAAGGTTTTCCTTCCTTGGAATAGTGTAGCCTTCCGGATGTTCCATGTATATCTCTTCATCCAGATTTTCATTCAGAAATGCAGTTATGACATCCATCTGGTGAAGTTTCAAGTTGTTCTGCACAGCAAATGCAATCAAGGAGCGAATTGATGCATAGCACACCACTGGGGAGAAGGTTTTCTCGTAATCCAGACCATAATTCTGCGAGTAACCTTTGGCCACCAGCCTACTCTTGAACCTCTCTACATTTCCAGTATTTCCATACTTAACTTTGAACACCCACTTACAACCTATAGGTTTTCTTCCAACTGGTAATTCCATCAGATCCCAGGTGTCACTTTCTTGTAAAGACTAAAATTCCAAATCTGTGACTGACTTCCACTCCTTTGCATTGTCACTTGACATTGCTTCACTTAATATGCTTGGCTCTAACATACTGCATAAATTTACAGTGTGACAAACTGATTCATTTGCTGCTACCATATCAGCATACTCATCATATCCATAGTGGATGGGGGGTTTCCTGTTTCTTGCTGGTCGTTCAGCTTTATCTTTAGCTTTAACTTCTGTTTCTTGGTCCACTATTCGTTCACTTGGTGAGATATACTCATTTGTCACAGGCTTTTGACCAAATTCTTTTCATTAAAGATAACATCTCGCCGCATGAAAATCTTCCTGGATTTTTCATCACACAGTCGATATCCCTTGGTGCAGTTATCATATCCAATGAAACGTATCTTCATAGACTTCATGTCTAATTTCTGTCTTGACGCATCTAGCACATGTGCATACGCAAGACATTCGAACACTTTCATGTGTTCTACATCTGGTTTCTTCCCATACCATCTCTCATATGGCGTACTACCATCTTTTACTGCCGATATGGATACTCTGTTACCCACATACGCTGCAGTAGCTACAGCTCCCGCCCAGTACATTCTTGGTAACTTAGCATGTGACAGCATGCTTCTTGCTGATTCCACAAGAGTTCTGTTCCTTCTCTCAGCAACACCATTTTGTTTTGAACAATATGCTATTGACTTCTCATGATGAATGCCTCTTGACTTCAAATATTGCTGAAACTCATTTGACGTATATTCTCCGCCGTTATCTGTGCGCAGGGTTTTTATGCGCTCTCCATATTCATTTGAGTACAACTTCTCAAATTCCTTAAATTTCTCAAAGACTTCTGCTTCAAGAAATACACTCTGCAGCATCTTGAGAAATCATCAATAAATGTAACAAAGTATTGCTACCTCCAGTAGATGGAGTTTGCATAGGACCACAGACATCACTGTGTACCAGTTGCAGTCTTCCCTTTGATCTGATTTCTTAAATGGCTTCCTGTGCATTTTACCTTTAGTGCATCCCTCATAGAAACTGGCTTCATCAGACTTCTGAAATTTGATTCCACTTACATTTCCACTCCTGACAAGCTTCTATAACTGTGAAACACTGATATGCTCTAGTCGTTGATGCCATATATCCAAGCCATTCATGCTGCTGTTTGAGGCTACTGAGGCATTCTCAATAACACTGGTCTTACAGTCCAATTTGTATAGAACATCATTCTTTCTCGTACCCATGCCATGGAGTTGTCCTGATTTACTTCTGATGTAACAGCGATTAACTCCAAACTGCATAATATTTCCTATTTCAGTAGCAGCTCCAACTGAAAATAGATTGTTAGTTAATTTTGGTATATGAAGGACACTCTGCATTGTGACATGCTTTGAATTACTGACTTTAAATGTCATTTCTAGTTTACAGTTTCCAACTCCAAGAGCTTCAACAGTTCTTCCATCACCAATCCTAACTTGCTGAGGTGTGCTAAACTTGTGATAATTTGATAATATGTTCCTCTGGTGTGTTATATGCCTAGACGCACCAGAATCCACCAACCATTTCCCATTTCCTATTAATTTATCCTGGTTTGTTACAAAGGAAAAACCATTGTTTCCATCAGTATAATCTTCCGCCACATTAATATCCACATTCTTAGCTTTGTGGTCCATTTCCTTCAGTGTTGGACAATTGCGTTTTATATGTCCCTCTCTGCCACACTTGTAACACTTGAAGCTGTTACCCCTTTTCTTTGTTTCTTATGTTCCATGTGGTTTGAAGTTGCTGCGAGTGGCTAATGCAGTTGATGATGTTTCATTCGATGTGGTCTTTTTCTTCTTTTGTTTTTGATTAATCAGTGCCTGTTGCACAAATTCTAATGAGATATCATCAATTTTGGTTTCCAGGATTGTTACAATTGTATTATATCTAGCTGGCAGACTACCAAGTAAGGTAACAATTTGATCCTCTTCTGCTATTTCCGCTTCAATCGCAGTAAGCTGATCCATTAATTCCTTCATTTGTTTCAAATGTTCCTGGACCATCATGCTTTCTTTCATCTCACATCGAAAATACTTCTTTTTCAGGAATAGTTTATTGGCTAGTATGTTCCTATCATAGTGAGCACGCAGTACATTGCATGCTTTTTTAGGAGTTGTGCATGAGGTAACAAGACAGAGTTATACACCTTGAATATTCAGAACAATTGTTGAAAATGTTCTTTCCCTTTTCCTGTTGAAATCTGCCCTTGTTTGATTATTGTCTGTCTCTGCCAATACCTCTGTTTCAGTCACATGGCCCCATAGGCCTTTTCCTCTTAATAAATGTTCCATTTGAAATTTCCATGTGGCTCAATTATTTTCTCCCAACTTATAAATTGATATTTTATCTTCCATTGTCAAACTATTTCAACCACAACTGTAATATTCCTTTCTTTGATTTAGATCTATTTCTCCCTTTATATGACTTGAGAAAATAGTGTCAATCAATATTTTACTTACAGTTTATCTTGGTATTTCACAATGGCTTCCAGACAAAGGAACGAATCACCCAGCACTTGTGATGAAGTATCCATGTAAATCTTGTACCATCCAACAAAAATTATCATCCAGAACTGTTCTACAGTAATCATCAGTAACTCCTTGTACTAACAATTTTAAAACAGTTTCATCTGTTTAAGCACTATTAGAGCATTCCTGCGCCCATAATCTGTTGATATGTGTTTATTCATTGAGTACACATTTAAAAAAAAAAAAATAAAGTGTGACATCACAATACTTCCTGTTCCTGTCATGAATAATGTTCTCCTACAGGTGACAGCACTTATCTCAATACTCTCAACAACACTTGTATTAATTCTAAGCTTGTTAAGAAAAACTGGTAAGTTTAAAGAATGATAAACTATCTGAACAAGATAGTTCATCTTGTTCCTCTTAATGTAACAGCTTCAAGTGTTACAAGTGACGTTAGCTGATGTCACTCCTCTGGCCCGGCATGGCCAAGCGTGTTAAGGCGTTCGATTCGTAATCTGAGGGTCGCAGGTTCGAATCCCCCTCGCGCCAAACATGCTCGCCCTTTCAGCCGTGGAGGCGTTATAATGTTACGGTCAATCCCACTATTCGTTGGTAAAAGAGTAGTCCAAGAGTTGGCGGTGGGTGGTGATGACTAGCTGCTTTTCCCTCTGGTCTTACACTGCTAAATCAGGGACGGCTAGTACACAAAGCCCTCGAGTAGCTTTGTGCGAAATTCAAAAAACAAACAATAAAAGGCTCGTAAAATAAGTTAACTCTTTACGTGTGGGATATAAGCTAGCAAACTGGTAGAAGAATGACTGGTTGTTACAAATGCAGTTCAGTCAAACTGGATTAATATCACAAATTGGGTATCTTGGGGGCCAGTCTGAGAATCTCTGTTGTTGTTGTTTCTTTATTTACATCGAGGACATAGATGAAGAAATGTCAATAACTTTCTTAAATATCACAAGTTGGGTACCTCGGGGGCCAGTCTGAAAATCTCTGTTATTGTGTTTTACTTACATCAATAACATAGATGAAGTTATATCAATTACTTACTTAAATCTGAAGATGATATTAAGGTCTTAGGTATTTCTAGCTGTGAAGAAAATGATGCTGCTTTACAAAAGGATTTTAATCGTTTCGTGAGTTGAGCAAATAAATGGCATATTGGTTATAAAATAATAATAAATGCAAGATAATGCAGGTTAGATTATCTTATTTTGAATTATAAATATAATTTAGATGGGAATAACCTTAATGGTCAAGAAAAAAAGGTATATTGATGTAATTGTTGACCAATCTCTCAAGTTATTCAAGCAGTGTGCTATTGCTAGTGGTACAGCAACTATAATTTTAGCTTATATCTACAGACGTATTAAATGTAAGTCTAAAGAGGTTATAATTTCATTGTGTACATCACTGATTAGGCCACATTTGGAGAATTGTGTCAGTCTTAGGTTCCTTACCTTATGAAGGACATTGAATTATTGGAAAGGGTTCAGAAAAGAGTTACTAGAATTGTGTCTGGGATGGAGGAATTGTCATATGAAAAGAGATTAAAATATATGAAATTGTTTTCTTTCCAAAAAAAAAAAGAAAGTAGCTAGAAGGGATCTGATTGAGGCTTTTAAGATTTCAAATATGGTGCATTATATTTTTTCATACTTAACAAAGTCAGTAGTAGGATACAAATATAAAGTTTGGAAAGGTAGAAGCCATCTTCAGCTAAGACAGTTTTATTTTTTTCTCACAGAGTATTTAGCCTCTGGAATGCGTTATCTTCAGATCTTGTGGAGGTAGTAATGTTTCTTGACTTAAAAAGAAACCTTGATAACTATACGAACAATAAGAGCTTGGTTTAAGATTTTTATTTTTCAATTTATTAATTAATTTAATAGTTTTTAATATAGCTTATACGATGGGACAGACGAGATGAACCAATAGGTCTTTTGTTGACCCTAAAAATTATATTATAAAACACATCATGTAGCTGTCCCCTTCTTTAACTAGTTATAAAACACGTCGATTGTAAAGTTTATCATATGGTTATTACCTTTTACAACTAGCTATAGAACATTTCATTTAGAAAGTGTATCATACAGATATTTTCTCCTGCTACTAACAATAAAACATCATTTTATGGTGCAAACGATTTTCACAAAAAGGTGAAACATTATCATAAATAATTATACTTGTAGACGTTAGTACTTTACAAATTACATTCCATATTTCGTCCAATAGAGATTTTCAAGAATTTGAAGATTGCACATAACAGTATTAGTACGTAATGGAATTAGCACGTAACAGTATTCCAACCACGCTATATTCGTAGTAGTCTTTGTCGACCATACGTTTCGCTCAACAGTTCAGCTAGGATACAAGAAAGACAGTGCCAGTTGGAATATTTATTTAAACCATGTTATGGTGTAAACACCTTTTACATAATGAAGTAAATATAGTTGGCATAAGACATTAGTACAAGTACATCCTGAATTGTAACATTTAAATGGTTATTTAATAGTGCTTTAGACACGCACGCACACATATACACAAAACATAGTGGTGTAGCCAGGTTTTCCACTTGGGAAGTGGAAAATTATAAGGGGGCAAATAAATTTAAAAACGGAAGTTGATCTAAATTTTAATACAATGTTCATTAAAACAAATCAAGTCAAACTTAATAGTGTTTATAAAAATTCTATTTTTCTATTAAATGATACAAAACGAGTTTATTACACAAAAAAACTGAAAAATAATATATGATCGATAAGTCTAGATTTTCAGGGGTATACAAATTTTCCTTTTAATGTATTTCCGCTGGGACTTCAAATAAAGTTGAATATATTAGAAAGTTTATAAGGTAATTAACCCATCTTGTTACCGACAATAAAATGCGTTGTGTTGAAGAGATACTATATTTGTATATATATATTTAGGGGATTACTTTGTTTTACATTGTTAAGCTCTTCCTAAGAACAGCGTTATTCGAGATGTTGTTGCCATGATAACGACTTGCATGTTTCATTTAAATATTAAAATATTAACCTAGAATGTGTAAAGTTACGTATAAACTCTTGTATTAAATATATACAGGGTGGCCCATAAGTCCATACCCATCCATATGTTATTATGTTATATTCAATTATGCAAGTATTATAAATTTGTTTGTTTTTTTTCAGAACATTTGGAACATTAACCCTGTAAGTTGAGGAAAATGTCTCACAGAACATGGCGTTGCATAATATTATGCAGCGAGAATGAGGGACAGCACTCAGATACACTAGATACATAAGATATATGGATGGGTAGTGACTTACGGGCCACCCTGTATATGTAGATGTATATGAGTCTGCTTAATTTTTTCTTTCTTATGGTATATTAAAACCTTAATGACACATTGGTTTTAAACACGAAGACATTTTCAATATTTCAGTATTTATAAGGTTTTGTTCGTTTCCACAGAAAATCAATCCTTGTTCATCAGATTTTCGACGTTTTTTGCAGATTTAGACTTATATATATTGCAATACTTGTTTTATTTTTTGGTGTCGAAAATGCTCGAAATTTAATGAGCTGAAAATGAAAACAAAATTATTGACATATGTAAGAAAAAAATACGTGCTAAGTTGACTAGATTTTGAAGGCGGCGTTACTGTTTTAAATTATTATAATTACTTTTTTTTAAAGCTAGAATTATGTGTTAAGTTACATTTATTAAATTCTGAAAGTGGCGTTAATATTATAAAAGTTGTATTTTTAAAACATTACTTTTAGTATTCGTGTAAAGTGCTTTCGGCACATTTTAGAAGATTTGGTGTTCTCTGTTATCTTGGGAAGTTTCTATGTAAGTAATTATGTAAAACATATTCTTTTTTCGTAGTTTTATATTTTCATGTTGTTTTTTCTCTCGTGTAAAGTAATGTAAACTCGTTATTTGCTGCAGCAATCGCTGGTTGTGTAACCACAGCTCTTCTGGGAGGTTTTTGTAAGAATTTCTTGGTAAAATATTCATTAACAGTTTGTTTGTTTTGAATTTCGCGCAAAGCTACACGAGGACTATCTGTGCTAGCCGTCCCTAATTTAGCAGTGTAAAATTAAAGGAAACGCAGCTAGTCATCACCACCCACCGCCAACTCTTGGGCTACTCTTTTACCAACGAGTAGTGGAATTGACCGTCACATTATAACGCCCCCCCACGGCTGAAAGGACAAGCACGTTTGGTGTAAGGGAGATTCGAACCTGCGACCCTCAGATTACGAGTAGAGGGCCTGAACCACTCGGCCAAGCCGGGCCGTTTATTAATAGATATTTAGTTAATTTTATAGAGGGTGCTGTGAATAAATTACAAATTAACAGAAATTTCAATCAAAATGTATTTCTGTGGAGAATGGCTAGAATAGATATTTAGTTAATTTTATAGAGGGTGCTGTGAATAAATTACAAATTAACAGAAATTTCAATCAAAATGTATTTCTGTGGAAAATGGCTAGAATAAATAAGTGGTGTGTTTCGATCACTGTTATTAAAAGTCTATGTTTGTTTTGAAACAATAAAAAGTACGTACTACCATCTTTCTATGAACTGGAAGGCAATTAATGATGCCTCTGACAAAATAAAACATCTAGTAGTATGTTTAAATCAAGTGCCAGATCTTCCGAAAGATGCAACTACAAATACTAATTCGTGCTATTTCATTGGCAGGTATATGTAAAGTACCATGGACTTTGTTTCTTCAGGCTTCCCGAGTGGGTCCTCGTTAGTCGTCATCCCTGCATGGTTGGTGGACGGGACTTTGGTAAGCAGAACCAGAAGAATAGTCCTTCACCACAACTCTCAGACAGAACACCATCGCTATTCAGAGTACGAGGTGTAAAACTTACACATGTATTTTTGTAACGTTTTACAGGTCTTTAACACCTCTTTTTACGTAGTTGTTAAACTTGTATCTCGAGAAACGTTATTGAATGGGTAACTGTTTAGTATTTTGCGCTTGTTCTTGTTTAATAGACGTTAGGTCTTACGATTATGTACAAAAGTTTTTTTAAGACTTAGCTTTAGTCGCTTTTAGATTCAAACACTCGATAGTTAACGTAATGCAGTAATATTTTATGTTTATATTCTGTTTTAACTGTTGTTGTTATCCACTTTAATAATATATCGATTCTTACTGTCCTATATCGTATTTGTTTTAGTTTTAAAATATTAAAGATATAGAGTAATTACGTGACATTAATATTTTATGCAACTAATTAAGAAGACAATCCAGTGAAATCAGAAGAAATCTAAGGGTTAAACAAATGGGTAGACTTGTCAAGATCTGATAGGCGATTATTTGCAAATTATAAACATTTAGTGTTATCTGAACACCTTTTATCAAACTCAACGTAGATTAAACGACAAGGTCAGAAATCCCAAGTTTCGGGGGTAGTGATCTCTAACCTGGAGCTGCTAATCAGATGGAGGGCAGCCAACCAGCGGCGTCTTCAGCTTTCACTGCTGCTCTTAATCAAATAGCAGAATCGAGAGACACAGTTACCACATACCAAATAGTCACAGTTATGGAGTATGTTCAGTTGTATATCGCAGCACTCCACGATACAAATGAAACCTAATCACTGGTACTGTCCAATATATAGAAAATATTAGCATAATTCTCTCAGACATTTGTAAAGACTACTACATAAATACAATCTTAACATAAGGACTAAAGTCGTTTTTAACCCTGGAATAAAAATTAAAAACATGTTCACATAGTTATTTAACAAACCAACACCGTAAGAAAACATTTACAAATTAAAGTAAAACAATTCTCCAACCTATAGCCCTGCGGTTTAACTGCTAGTCACGCCCTGCCCATCAACATGAAAAATAGAACATTCAAAGTTTAGATCGAATGTAGAATAGTTACATCAAAAGAAAATATTTGCAACATACAAAATAAGTGTTGAAGGACTGGGTCAATTGGAATGATGTATGTTGGACTGTACAAGTTTTTGGCAGACTTGTTGGATGCTTATTATTACTATTGTTGACAGACTAATAATAGTTGGTCAAAGAAACAGCCTTCAAACAGGCTTTTTTGGTATAAGTTCAAAAATTCCTTGCTCTTACCTATTGTCTTGTATCAAACTATAACATGATCACACATGTATAGTATTAGGTTTCAATGATAACACTATGTAACAAAATTTTTACTTTTTCTTGTTCCTGGGCAGAAAGTGTTATTTCCCAATTGCTTATGCCTAAAGTAAATGGAAAAGACCTATTTTTCTCTTCAAACTTTACTTATGTGACCTGGGAGCGTATAACGAAAACGTGATGGGAAACTATATTTGGGGGCTGATACGTGAAAGTGATTTACATTACAGACTCAAATCTCGAAAAACTACTCACTTCTAAACATTTTTGTATAACTTTAGTATAAATACATGTAAATCTTGATTCATATGTTGTTTTATTCAGACCTTATGTAAATGAAAATGTACAAATTTGCCCATTTTTACATACAAAATAGGTTAGTTTCTAAATTTCATTATCCAGGTCACAAAAGCAAAGTTTGAAGGGAATAACGGCCATTTTCTGTACTTTTACAACATAAGCAATTAAGAAATAATACATACTATCCAGGAACAAAATTTGTGTTACAAATTATAATTTGTAAGTGTAAACATAAGTTAAACAAATCTAATGTTGTATACGCACATAAATTAATAGTTTTTTGTTTGTTTTACAATTGTTGGAAGGAGAAAGTCCTAGTAATGTAGCAAGTCAGTGTATGTATTTAAATAAAATGAAAATAACGTGAACGAACTTTTCTATTATAAATCTTTAAAACGTTTTATTTAGAGTTTCACATTTATACAGCCTACAGAGACTGAAAAATATCTTGAAGAAACTAAACAGTAAACATAAACCATATTTCTTAAACAACAAGTAATCACAGATCATTGAAGTTATTATGTACAAAACTCAGATCTCTTGGACATTGGCTCATCTTCTCATGGATAACCTGGTTTTCTAATTCAAACTTATTTCTTGACCGCTGTCATGATATAGAATTATACTGGAGTTTAAACTAAAATAACAACGGCGTAGTTTAGAGTGACGCAAGTTCTGCAAAACGTTTACAGACTGACGCAAGTCCTGCAAAATGTTAAATCCTTCCTTCTGTAGCAATCTGCTCGTGATTTTATAAATGTTTATTTTGCGCTTATTTGTCAGTAGGTTTACACACGTGAATGTCTTTCCATTCGTGGCACTCGTTGCAATCAACAAAACAACACCAGTGAAACTTACAGTTACATTTTTTCACAGATAACGCTCTTCGTGTGTTATACCCTCTCCCACAGCACAAGATCTCGCAGCCGTCGGTTCCCACCGAAAACTTGTTACATTCTCTTCCAGATGTTCCCAGAGATCCTGAGAAATACAAAAAAAAAATTAATGAGCTTTATTAGTTTGTAAGTATATCTAAGGTCCTACAGATATATGGTGTAAACTTGATCTGAACTAATAAAACAACTTGCCTATGTGTGACAGTCGGTCAGTTAAGGCCATAACTTCACAAAGAAATATCCTAGAGACCTGATACTTTGCACGCGTACTAAGAGAATTTTGAAGATATGTATCTGGGTATTACTTTTATCCCAAAAGATAAAATTGGCTATTTTTTTTCTATAACCCTCAATCCATAAAAAAAGGAAAAAAGTGTATGTTGCCATATGTCGCTTAATACAATAAATTGTGAGGGAATAACAGTAGTTATAGTAACGGTTTTGTAACAATAGGTTTTAAAAGTAACGCCGTATAAAAGTGTTAGAATTCATGTTATTGGCGGAAATGATTATATTTAAATTTTTGTACTTTTATATCTTAAATAAACTATTTTCAAAATATCCGTGTAAAGTTAAGGAATTTTATCATAATGTTATTATTTTAAATAAAACCTTATATTGAATGTGTGTTTTCTTACAGCAAAGCCACATCGGGCTATCTACTGAGTCCTGTCCCGGCATGGCCAAGCGTGTTAAGGCGTGCGACTCGTAATCCGAGGGTCGCGGGCTCGAATGCCTGTCACACCACACATGCTTGCGTTATAATGTGATGGTCGTTCCTACTATTCGTTGGTAAAAGAACAGCCCAAGAGTTTGCGGTAGGTGATGATGACTAGATTCCTTCCCTTTAGTCTTACACTGTTAAAATAGGGACGACAAGAGCAGACAGCCCTCGTGAAGCTTTGCGCGAAATTCAAAACAAACCAATTATAGGCATTATGTATAGAGACAAATAAAGATTTTTCTTAATACTGTAACTTAAAGGTTCAATTTTACGTTCAAATCACAACAAATAAAGATGCCCAAGCGGTACTGAGTAGTTGCTTGTCTTTGTTTTGATTAACACCCACTGGTTCATTGTCTTGTGCTTGCAAGACAATAGTTTTCTCAGTTTTTCTACGTTTAGTTGTTTCCACAGTTAGCATACTTCTGTCGCTCAGTACTTTGTTACCCGATGTAGACTACGGTAAGAGAGCCAAAAGTTCGCAACAAAAAGTATTTGAACATATAAAAAAGTCATTGTATAATTTTTCGTAGTTCCTTCTGTGATTGTGAGTTCGAACAAACAAAGTTTCTGATTTTCAAACTGATGAAAAATCATTTTAATGAAAGTAGTTTTTACACTTGCAGCATAAAAACAAATTCGGCCTTTGTTCACACTAAACAAGAAGGAAATATGTATGACGTAAAACTTTCTTCAAACTAAGTTTGTGTCTGTTTGTTCGCACCCTTCAGCCCCTATAATAGTGGGCCTATAAAGATACTGAATCAGCGTATTCAGGTTCAATATCTGAGACGACACATTTTTTAGTGTCAATAAGAACTTTGTAATCTATTTGTACAACAGAAGACAAACTGAATTTTTGTCTTATTTAAGTATAAATAAAGTGAGAAACGTTTATGTGCATTTTATAGAGAGATGTGCTACCGTCGTTGTGTCACAATAAAAACACAATCAATTGTGGTCGAACACACAAAATTAGCTTTTTAAATTCCTTGGTACTTGTGCAATGTTCAATGTTCAAAACTCAATTTTTTTAAAAACAACGATTATTTTACAATAATTCTAGAAATAAGACCATTTTTAGTTTCAAAATTACAATAACATACAAATGCTTATTGTAAAGGACTCCAAAACGAGTAAAAACTCGATAAGACTAGAAAAGTCTCATGCACTCTACGTGTTTCTACGTATGACTAATGTGTCACCCTTAGAACGTGTATAAAATAGTCTTTTTTTTAATAAAAGAGAAGTTGAACCCGCGATATTCTGCATAAATAATTGTTTTTTTTATCCTATGAATTGTACATCTGTTTCAAATAATCGCGCAAAACGACACGAGGGCTATCTGCGCTAACTTTTCTTAAGCTTGAGCTGACAGAATAAAGGGGACGCAGCTTGTTACACCACCGAACACCAACTTTTAAGCTACTCTAGCCGAATAATGTAATTTGGCTGTCACTTTTACAATATACTAAATAACTCGAAGTATGAAGCGCGATTTTTTTGGCAAAAGTGCGCGAAATATGGACTATCTGATCTCCAGATCCTCACATTAATTCATGCTCAGACTAAAATGTAAATTATAAAACTAAATATACTAGAAACACGGAGAAATAGAAATTGTAAACTAAGCATAGACTTGGATTGCAGATGTGCTAAAGATTTAACGAAGTTTACTGAATCTTTAACGGTTTATCCATTAGCGATAAAAAAGTATTTGAAAATTATGAGTTAATGTAAACTTTAAAATTTTAGTACAAAAATCTTTAATCATGTTTATTTGAAACGTACAACAAAATATTCACAAAGTTTTTCTTTTTGTTATTTTTTATCATCTTTATTTTTTGTTTTTTGCAATATGGCCGCAGAAGAGGTAGCGAAAAATCTACAATAATCGGTTTTGTAGGTGCAAGTTTTTTATTCATTGCATTACCAGGAATAACGGAAAATTTATACACAATTTTTACAAATGTATAAAGCTATTTCATAAAGCAAGAATAAAAAATATATTGAAATATTTGATACACAAGATAAATGACAAAAGTCTGTGAAACGTGAATATTAACGATGTAATCCAGGCACGTGAATATTACGATGTAATCCAGGGCCCCTGAAACATTGATAATGGCAGCACGTACTATGTATTGTTTCCATTTATCAACCGTACTTTAATTCCAATTAGAACAAATAGTTTATGTCACAGTTCAGATACAATGCTGATAGCTAAATTTTTATCAGATGGCATTATAACACTTTTAATTTCAGTTTCTCACTGGACGTTTTTATAGTAAAGATATCACTCTTGCAAACAAACAAACAAACAAAATATACATTGTCTACAAGTTTTTTTTACAATAAAAATAATTTTTTGTACCGTCTTAGATTTTATACTTGTAGACAACTAGTGTGTAAAAATCTAAAATAAACAAAGTGAAAAACAGTGGCGTAGCGATATGTGTGCGGATTTAGAACACTAGAATCCGGATTTCGATACCCGTGACGGACAGAACACCGATTTATCCATTATTTAACTTTGTGTTTAATTACAAAGAAACTTAATTCATTCTACGTGTAAGTAAACAAAGTGCATCTAAAACCTTTCTAGGCTTTTATTACCCACGAACATTTGAACTGTTAAAAAATATAACTCATAAACAGGAGTTAAAAATGTGTATGAAAGTTTGATCTATAGTTAAAGTTTTAGTTAAAAGTGACATTAGAAGGCTAAGTTTCAGCTTAACCTACAGGTGGATTTCGGTTAATAAATTTATTTTAGCACATGAATTTCAAAGAAAAACTCATAAAACAGAAACTTTTGTGCTCGGATCCATCTACTGAATAAAATTACAGATTCAATTTAAATATGTGTCTTTCTGACGTGATTTAATCGCCGAAAACGGTGGTTGGACATTTATACTTAAAATATTATAGTGCTAACTGGTGATACAAGTTCAGTTTTCTGCACACAAACGTTTGATAAATCCGCTCGATGAATAACTGGTCACTAAATATAATATACAAGTAGCTAAACTATATGCAGTAACATTAAGTTGTTGTTATGTTACATGTTTGTTACATACACAAATAATAGCAACAATTTAATGTTAATCAAGATAATTTAGTTTCGAAATATATTTGTTGCTCATGCAC
Organism: Tachypleus tridentatus; assembly: GCF_004210375.1. Taxonomy (NCBI): domain Eukaryota; kingdom Metazoa; phylum Arthropoda; class Merostomata; order Xiphosura; family Limulidae; genus Tachypleus; species Tachypleus tridentatus. Next base: position 101,037,942 of record NC_134837.1, on the reverse strand, counting down.
AAGGATCGTAGACCTTTGCAAACGAAAGAGACGTAATTATGATCACGTGCTCTTCATGTGAAGGTCTACAGTATGATCACGTGAAAATGAATTCATCTTTTATAACGGATAAAAACGAGTGAGAAACAAACTGGTTTTTGAGATACAAACGTAAGAAGCATCCATAGTATTATACGATTTGATGTAAACTGCAAGAATAGAGGATCTATGAAACAGACAACGTGCTAGAACATTAACAAAAGTACCGTTAGAGACTGATTGAACCAATAAAAATAAACATGCGATATTCTTCCAAAACACGGGAGAAGATTTCGCTTGGGTTAATACGTGCAGATAAACTGAAACTGAAACTTACCTGTTTCTTCATTACTGTTGCAAAAATCTGGAGAGTCGTCAAAATATATTAAGTCGGACTTAAGAAATTGTTTATGGTTCTTGTTGACAGCTATGAGATGATCACCTGCCTGGTCCACCATCACCTGTACGGCACTGTCATACTTCTTCTTCAAATAGTCCCCAACTTCCCGAAAGTTCACCATGGCCACCCAACAGGTGCGAACTGCGCATGAGCCACTCACACCATGACATTTACACTGGAGCTTTACCAGTGCAGTGACAGCCTGTTTGAATGGAAAATAAATCACTGATATTTTACCACATACAAAAATAAATTATCTTAGGGGCAGCACCAATTTGTGAGCCGACTTATAAAAGTTAAATATATGACTATGGTATGATTGTCATAATACTTATTTTAATGTTAAATTATAAGCCATCTTGAACAATTATGGTGAAAAACTTGCGCATTCACTGATTCACCTCGTTGGAAAACTTAGCATAATAATTATCCAGAAATTTGTCCCTGAGCGTTTTAAATTCTATATCCTCTTGAGAAATTTAAAATGATTAGCTGTCTAAACGTTACTAAATTATTTTAACGTGTTAAATTCGTATCCTTTAACGTTTTGTTCATTGCTGTTTTTCATTAGTGCTGTGCCCACCACCGGTATCGAAACCTCTGGTTTTATAATTACAAGGCTCCAGAATTACCACTGCGCCAGTAGGAGGCTCATTCGTAAAATATCCTATTTTGTTATTAATATCCTATTTTGTTATTAATGTGGAACCTGAGGGCTTCATTCATATTTAATCTCGTACTTCATGTTTTTGTTGGAAAACACTTTCCGATAAATTGTGTATTTTTCAGAATTATTTTGCACAAAAACAAGTACAGCTTTTATTTTTATTGTGCTTATGAAATGTATACATTTTTATATGAGATACAGATTCTGTTCCAATAATTAAATCGAATTCAACATACATATTCAGATTTATTTATTAACAAAGCAAAGCTATACAAATGGCTCCCAGAAGGTTAGCGGTGACCTAGAGGGCATATAACGCTAAAAATTAAATGGGGATTTGACCGCCGTTCCTAATTTTGAACTGATAAGCTAGAGGGAACCGTAAATACCCAGGTTCACAGTTGGGGAACAATAACCACTTAGCTTCACCTAAACATTAAGAGCTTTAAAAACTATCACTAAACAAACATTAAGGCAAGCAAGAACTATAATGTTTCGGTCTCTTTTTAAAACAATTGCAGATAAGTATAGATGCTAGAGGTACTGCCGTAAGGTCCCCGAAAGTGTTCTGATTCAAGAGTAAATGAAACCAAAATTAAGAGTAACAAAAATGTTATTTATTGCTTTAAAGTTCACGTCATGTTGTATTGTAGCTTACAGACTGCATAACTTTTGTAGCTATTCACGGCAAGTGCACATTTTATTTGTCGTCACGAAAGTACAAATTGCGACGTTAAACATTGTTATGTGACGTTATTTTAGTGTTTACTGTTTGACTGATAGACAATACACTACTGTCAAGTGATGAGAGTGATAAAGATAGGTGACACCTCCAGGCAACCTTCGACCCCTTTCGGGAAAACTAGAAAAACTATACTGTTATAATAAATTTGAAAAATGGTTTCAGTCTAATTTTAAACAAATTTTACGTTACAAAAAACTATACCATATAGAAAACGATGTAGTCCATAAATCTTCCAAAATGTCTATTATTGAACCTTATTAACATCAACTTCCGATCAAAACAAGCTACTTGCATAATTTAGAATTAAAAAAAAATTAACCAAGTTCTAAAAATAGCTAATATAATATATCTTTCTTATATTGATTAAAATGCATTGATTTATCAGTTGGTGCTCTTATTGTAAGCGATATTGAAGTAGTAATGTTTATGATATTTTACGCGATTCGAGAAGCGTAGAAGAATTGATTTAGTCCTATCTCTACGATAACCAGGCCATGTGGAGAAATCTTGTCATGTAGATATTCCAAAACATCCTTATCTGAAAAATATTCTTTATCGAAATATGATTTCAACCCACAGTTTTTAGATGTTTCTTTATGAAATTCTCCACAAAACAACTTGTCAGATTGTTTTACAACAAACACAAAATTACAGCTTTCAGTAAAAATTATTGATTAAAATTACCTAAGCCTTTCACCTTCAGGAGAGAAAAGTAAGTTTACTTCGAAATACACAAGAAGCAGTTAAAACACTAAGAGAAAGGTTTAGTACGAAACTGTGGAGTACTAGTAAAGTTTTGGGATCAGTTTAACACATAAATAACACAAGGTGTCTGGAGCACGCTATCTTGCAACACAACAAACAGGTGTGTGGGTTCATTATATTTAATTACAGTCAAATTCTACTTTGGTTGAAAGGAATGAAGTCAAATCGTTATTCTCGTTAGATGGTTGTCGTAGCAACTAGTGCAACTGAGAAGCGAAATACATTTAAAAAGAACACACCTTTAGTAGCTTCGAGGTAAAAAATCTATACGATGTTAATATTTCTAATAACACAAGCAGATATTTTATAATTCTGTTTTACTTTACTATTAAACTACGGGCTGTTTTATCTAGTTCTTCAAGATTCTGGGACCATCGAATTAGCGTGCACCTAGATTAACAGAAGCAGGAAAAGTCTATATAAGAACATAGTCCACGTATCATATATAGTGTTTATCCCCTTCACAAATATAGTATAGTTATCTACAAAGAAATTATATTATTTTATGTACTGTGTAATTCACACTCACCCCTCGTCCGACTCTGTTATTATGGACATTCATCTTTGCTCGGCCGTCACTTTGGCGACGTTCTCTGGCATCCGCAAATTTCCGTGTAAATTTGGTACCGTAACGTATATATTCAGAACAACCACCCCAGGTGAACTCTCCCTGAGAATCTCGATAGGTTCCTCTCTTCCTTGGGTCGCAGGCACAGTTACGAAGCTCTCCCCGACTACACGATCTGGTGATGGAATGCACAGCACCTGCGGAGCTGATAGCGTATACAAACGCAGCCTCTCGGCTACCGACTGAAATGCGATCAGATTATGACTCAAATAACAATTTTTCATGAAATCATCGTGTTATATCTAAAAAAGAAAGGGGACATTCTGGCTGAGTTAAAATATGATATAAACATATCAATGCTGTTTTGTTAACGACCTTCATATGATGACATTAACACTATTCATGATGACGAGAAAGTCACTTGAAGTAAAACTATATTATAAATATTTTATATTAATCAAACTTTCCATACTCATACCAGCCGTCTTTAGAATACATTAACACCATTCATGATGACGAGAAAGTCACTTGAAGTAAAACTATATTCTAAATATTTTATATTAATCAAACTTTCCATACTCATACCAGCCGTCTTTAGAATACATTAACACCATTCATGATGACGAGAAAGTCACTTGAAGTAAAACTATATTATAAATATTTTATATTAATCAAAGTTTCCATACTCATACCAGCCGTCTGTAGAATACACTAACACTATTCATGATGACGAGAAAGTCACTTGAAGTGAAACTATATTCTAAATATTTTATATTAATCAAACTTTCCATACTCATACCAGCCGTCTTTAGAATACATTAACACCATTCATGATGACGAGAAAGTCACTTGAAGTAAAACTATATTATAAATATTTTATATTAATCAATCTTTCCATACTCATATCAGCCGTCTGTAGAATACACTAACACTATTCATGATGACGAGAAAGTCACTTGAAGTGAAACTATATTCTAAATATTTTATATTAATCAAACTTTCCATACTCATACCAGCCGTCTTTAGAATACATTAACACCATTCATGATGACGAGAAAGTCACTTGAAGTAAAACTATATTATAAATATTTTATATTAATCAATCTTTCCATACTCATATCAGCCGTCTGTAGAATACACTAACACTATTCATGATGACGAGAAAGTCACTTGAAGTGAAACTATATTCTAAATATTTGATATTAATCAAAGTTTTAATACTCATACCAGCCGTCTTTAGAATACATTAACACCATTCATGATGACGAGAAAGTCACTTGAAGTAAAACTATATTCTAGATATGTTATATTAATAAATCTTTCAATACTCATATCAGCCGTCTGTAGAATACACTAACACTATTCATGATGAAAAGAAAGTCACTTGAAGTGAAACTATATTCTAAATATTTGATATTAATCAAAGTTTTAATACCCATATCAGTCGTCTGTAGAATACACTAACACTATTCATGATGACGAGAAAGTCACTTGAAGTAAAACTATATTATAAATATTTTATATTAATCAATCTTTCCATACTCATATCTGCCGTCTGTAGAATACATTAACACCATTCATGATGACGAGAAAGTCACTTGAAGTAAAACTATATTATAAATATTTTATATTAATCAAACTTTCCATACTCATACCAGCCGTCTTTAGAATACATTAACACCATTCATGATGACGAGAAAGTCACTTGAAGTAAAACTATATTATAAATATTTTATATTAATCAATCTTTCCATACTCATATCAGCCGTTTGTAGAATACACTAACACTATTCATGATGACGAGAAAGTCACTTGAAGTGAAACTATATTCTAAATATTTGATATTAATCAAAGTTTTAATACTCATACCAGCCGTCTTTAGAATACATTAACACCATTCATGATGACGAGAAAGTCACTTGAAGTAAAACTATATTCTAGATATTTTATATTAATAAATCTTTCAATACTCATATCAGCCGTCTGTAGAATACACTAACACTATTCATGATGAAAAGAAAGTCACTTGAAGTGAAACTATATTCTAAATATTTGATATTAATCAAAGTTTTAATACCCATATCAGTCGTCTGTAGAATACACTAACACTATTCATGATGACGAGAAAGTCACTTGAAGTAAAACTATATTATAAATATTTTGTATTAATCAAAGTTTAAATACCCATATCAGCCGTCTGTGGAATACATTAACACTATTCCTGTTGTTCATTTCAAATATTATCAGTGATTTAAATACCTCTATGTCATATGTAGTATATAAAACTAATTATGGTCTACTATCCGTAATTCAAAGAATTATACGCTAGTTGAAAAGTTCTTCCAAAAACAACTCATCTGATATTACATATAAAGATAAGAACAGTTTTGTTAGAACCGTAGTTATCATCCCTACAGTTACATAATGAATTGTTTTATACGTCACGTGTGTATGGATATCTTTTGCATTGTTTTGACTTTTTTTTTATTCTTTCGAGAAAGTTCTGCTTCACGTGCGAATTTAGCTTAAAATCAAGTGTATGTCTGACTGATCTACTTAGTAATGAAAACCAAGTCGCCAGAAATTTAACAGTAAATTGAGTGAGCGAAGTCCATCGTTAAAAAATCTCTCTCATAGCTTGCAGTGTTCTAATAGAGTTGAATTGAAAGAATGTTATTTAGGTCGTAATAAAGTTTTAAGAATGCACATCAATGTATTTATTTTTAGACATTTACAACTACTCACTTTATCATAAATTACTGAGAAAATGTGTTTAGTTTTGTCTGTTTTCGCTCGTTTTAAACGAATTCTCACCGGAGCTTATCAAACCGAGAACAATTTCGAATGTAACTTTCAGTACAACATTGTATATCATTCTAGTCTCGAGATTGTCAACGGATATCGATATTATCAGCTCCAGTTGTTTTTGTTGTGACCTTTAAGAACCCACAGTAATTATTAAGACAATTTCAAAGTGCTCCATAATAGGATATTTGAACATTTTGGTACCAGATCAGTAACTGTCGTTTCAATAATATGGATATAACATTATTTAAGAAATTTTAAAATACTGAACTAACTTCACCATAATAATGCGTTAGAAAACAAGTTGCACTACCATCATTTATATACAAAGTATTCACCTCTTTTGAAAATTCTCGGGGTTTCGACAAGATATCATCCAACAGGATGTTTTACTTTCATCTTTTATATTCTTGTGTAAAAGATTTAGCCAATCAAAAATGTGCTTGAGAAATCAATATTATTTTTTTTTTCACTTTTACTATAAGAAATATGTTTAAAATAAATTTATATGAATTCTCATGGGAAACTTCTTCAAACCTTAATGGGCTACAAGAATCGTGTCAGATATTATGTCAAGGCGATTCTTTACATTTTGTGATAGGTATCTCTAAACTAAATTGCTTTATATATTTGTTTAGACTTAATAGAATCTTAGTTGCACTCACAAAGCTACAATAACATGAGAAACAGTTATCCCAGTTGAACTAGTTGTTTTTTTCCTTTTCGAAAAATATTAATAAGAATATAAATAAAGTTTACAATAGCTAAGAATAGATATATCCTTATGACAAAAATATATGGTATTTATTGTAAGCCCTTATGGAACAACCTCTAGGGTATAAAATATTAATATGGACAAGTAACTTTAGTTAAATATGTATATTCTTAAAAGATTAACTATGTTTCTGTCCTTAATCGGACTTTTAGAGTTTAGGGTTAGTTTTTTGTTTAAAACTCAGTGTAATTAAGAAGGCAAATATGAAATCTTCCCCTACTTACTTTTAAGCATGTATTTTCCAAACACTGAAGTATCTTTGTCCAGCGTTGAACAGTTCCAACGATGATTATGAAACTGGTGTTGGCACTCTTTTATGCCTAATCTCACCCCTCTGCTGATACTTGCCATCACATTTGGATACTTTCGACACAGACGGCGCTGTTTCTGAATAAAGCCTGGTATGTTATTACACATCAAAGGAGCTCCTAAGGAGGACATCTTACTTAAAAACCTATAAATGAAAAGATATAACAATGCACATTAAAAGATACAATTAGCATTCGTTTTTGAAATATACATTTTGCAAATTAAGCACTGTAAATATATTTTTCTGAGATCTTTCTATATCTGAATGACTGAACTGTTGACTTAAGGTTTTATAGTGTTCAAATTCGAAATCCAATCCCTTCAGCAGGCAATGAGCAGATACTGCATTGTGTGCACTGTGCAAATTTTACGCTTAACAGCCAATTAACTGCTAAGTTTGTCAAGCTACAATTACCTTCGTATCTAAACTCGGCTAAAGTCTTACTTCAGTTATAATTTGAAGCTTTTAAGTTACAAGTTAATGTAGTATTTTATTTAATATTTCTATTGAATTTTTCTCACACCAGTGGCACAGTGGAATGTCTGCGGTGTGCTTGTTTTTGAATTTCGCACAAAACTACACGAGATCTATCAGCGCTAGTCGAACCTAATTTAGTAGTGCTTACACTATGGGGAAGGCAACTAGTCATCTCCACCCACCGCCAACGCTTGGAATTCTCTTTTACCAATTAATAGTGAATTGACCGCACATTATAACGTTCCCACGGCTGAAAGAACGAAGATGTTTGGTGTGACGGAGATTCGATCCCGCTATCCTCGGATTACGAGTCGAGCGCCTTAACCACCTAGCCATGCCGAGCCTGTCGACGAACTTACAGCTTTGGAAACCAGGTTTCTGTGCCCTGTGGACAGAGCACAGATAGCCATTGTGTAGCTTTGTGGTTAACTTCAAACAAACAAATCATTGGGGTTTTCTCTAATTTGAATAGATATAGAAAAATTAATTTGCTCAGTTAAGACTCAGAATTCACATTTGTGTTTGTACTTTATATGTTTTTATTTGAGTTATATTTTACTATGGCATTTTTTTTCTGTTGGATTCTGTATAAAGTTACTCCAGAGCTGTTTGCTCTAGTCGCCGCTAATTTTGAGGTACTTGACAAGAGAAAAGACTGCTAGTCAACACTATCCATTGTTAGCGCTCAGGCTACTCTTCTCAGACTAAATAGATGGATGTAACTCACACTCTTTTAACATCCGCACAGCACCAAAGTACAGAGCTTAGTTTTGATGGTAAAAAGACGAGTATCTCAGATCCACAGTCAGACGTACTGTAACTATTTACTACTATAAATTTTATTTTAATATCGATGTTTGTTTTAGTTAAATATATATTTAGAAATGCACGTAACTTACGAGGGCTGTTCAAAAAATACGCGGACTGACGTCATAAAACAAAATGTACTTTATTTAGAAGTTACAGGTCTGGGACCCCTTCAAAGTACTCTCCTCCCCAACGCACACACTTATCCCAACGGTGTTTCCACTTGTTGAAACAGTCCTGGTACGCTTCTTTTGTAATGTCCTCCAGCTCCTTCGTCGCATTTGCCTTAATCTCGGAATCGTCTCAAATCTTCTTTCTTTCAAGGGTCTTTTGAGTTTGGGGAACAAGAAAATATCTCAAGAAGCAAGGTCAGGTGAGTAGGGGGGTGGGGAGGAACAGTGATCGAGTGTTTGGCCAAAAACTCACGAGTTCTGAGGCACAAATTTCGCAGCAACGCGGTGCATCTTCAATTTTTCGGTCAAAATATCGTAACAAGATCCAATTGATATCCCACACTCTTCAGCAAGCTCCCTGACAGTCAGACGTCGATTTGCCCGCACCAGGGTGTTGATTTTGTCAACGTGTGGGTCGTCAGTTGACGTGGAAGGACGTCCAGGACGCTCATCATCTTCAATGGACTTTCGATTATCCTTAAAACGTTCATGCCATTTGAAACATGCCGTACGCTTCATAGCAACATCACCGTAAGCCGTGTTAAGCATAACAAAAGTTTCAGTCGCAGAGTTTCCACGTTTAACACAAAATTTCACAGTGAGTCGTTGCTCCTTCAGGTCATTCATTCTGACATCCGCCAAACGAAAAATCGCACTTCACTTAAAACCGCGTAGCTAATACACAAATGAAGATATCTGCAATCGGGAAATGGTGTCGTAATCAGCTGATCTGTGCGAACCTAGCGACACCAAGCGGATTCCCCTGGAACCAACTGGAGCCGCGTAATTCAAACAGTCCGCGTATTTTTGAACAGCCCTCGTATACTGTTAAATGTGTATTGCGAAATTCTCGCCTGTTCACTAAATTTGTAGAAGATTCTCGAGCGTAAGAATCAACAAGGTATTTTTTTTTAATTTCGCACAAAGCTACTCGAGGGCTATCTGTGCTAGCCGTCCCTAATTTAGCAGTGTAAGACTAGAGGAAAGGCAGCTAGTCATCACCACCCACTGCCAACTCTTGGGCTACTCTTTTACCAATATATAGTGGGATTGACCGTCACATTATAACGCCCCACGGCTGAAAGGGCGAGCATGTTTAGCGCGACGGGGATGCGAACCCGCGACCATCAAATTACGAGTCGCACGCCTTAACACGCTTTGCCATGCCGGGCAACAAGGTATATATGTATCTAAATATCAGTATTGTTGCCTAAGCTGAAATATCTAGAAACTCTTTTCTCAAGTTCATAAAAGATAACCATTGCGATGCGCCAACAGACAGTATATGTCTCGGAAGCTATAACTTTGATAAATGCTTGTCAATCGGGAAACTATAGATATTTTACCAGAAACGTTTACAGATCACGAACATTACAAACCGTTCAACTTCAGAAAATTAACTTCGGACGTAAGTATTTCTACAAGGACATTACATAGCTTCAGCAGTGAAAAGTCATATAGTAAACGGCGTGAGGCCAGCGAAGAATATAGCGCTAGCTCGCTGCCCGTTAAGTGAACAGTACTGATATCAAATCAGAATTAATTAATTCATCGTGAACCGTCGATAAAATATTCTGTTCCTGACCAAATAGAAGATTCAGTATTATTTATAATTTTGTGAAGCTTTTGTATACAAATTATTTTTTGGAATAACCTTTATTATAAAATGTATTATTGTATGTATGTTAAAATATATTTATGTTAAGAAAGAAAACTGTGTGTATCAGTTTTGTTGGTAAATATCATATATTTGATACTATCGACGTTTAATTAATTTCTAAATGAAAATTACAATTTAACTTAGTTCAGGCTGTTTGAATTCGTAATACGTAACAGAACTAACTACTTGGCGGCTTTCGGCATTTGATCATTTCTTGCTCGAAAATGATGGCAACTTGAATTTATTTGAAAAAGTTATTAGAGTAGACACAGCTGGTACCTGAATTTTTAGAAATACATTAAATGACTTTAGCTTTTAACAAGATTTGGAAAGTATGAAATTGAAAGAGACTGATGGACAGAGTTATTCTCTGTTTTTGGAAAGAATAGACACAGCTCCCTGGAATTTATTGGTTTAATTATCCTGATTATAGACGACAAGGGGAGAAGATGACAGTAGATTCTTGAGAAGGCATGACATGGAAGTATTATTAGTTTTAAATGTAAATGTGATGTGAATTTATGAATGAGCACTTTTGATGAATGAGTGATAAATTGACAGTAATTTTTAAAAAGTCCTCAGATTTGTATGTCATGCATTTTATATAGAGATGTTACATTTTTTCTTCACATACTAGTGAAACAAACGAATATTTTACTATTATTATATTACATTATGGAAAGCCTTAGGTTGTACTGATTAAATTAGATCAAAAAGCATAAATATTCCTTGAGATGCGACTTCATAAGTGCGATATCATTTCTCTAACTATTCACTTAATTTACTTATATTAACTAATGCTTTATTCATATTTTATTATTATTTAATGTTCAACTTGTTCTGAGCTCCTAGTAGTATCCTGCTCAGACGAAAGTGTCTAATTAGTCACGTATCCTGCTCAGACGAAAGTGTCTAATTAGTCACGTATCCTGCTCAGACAAAGATGTCAGGTTTGCAAAAGAACACCTAGGTAAATTCTATGACAACAAACCTAAGTAAAAACAACAAAAAAGTATTTATTTTGATAGAAATAAAAATTAATGATATCAATTTATAATTTATCAATTTATCCATCAGATCAGAATGGAAATTTTATACTGAATCATGCAAGACCATACGAAATCTGAAGCACTGACATAAAACAAAATTAACTAAAAAGATTGTTTTTTTCCGATCGTAAAGAAATGTTTGATAAAAATTAGCCTAAGTAATAAAAGCTGGTTCCTAAGTCGAAAACCATTTTTTCGATTTCTTTCAAAAGGTACATTTTGCCTAAAAAGAGTATTGTTTCTTTATTTTGGAGCAAAGCCACATTGGGTTATATGCTATGATCACGACAGGAACTCGAACACTGGATTTTAGTGTCGTAAGTCAGTAAAATTACAACTGTCCTACCTAGCACACAAAAGTGTCTTTTAGATAGATTTTTGTTTTCTCGGGTAAATTTGTTTGTTTTGGAATTTCGCACAAAGCTACTCGAGGGCTATCTGTGCTAGCCGTCCCTAATTTAGCAGTGTAAGACTAGAGGGAAGGCAGCTAGTCATCACCACCCACCGCCAACTATTGGGCTGCTCTTTTACCAACGAATAATGGGATTGACCGTCACATTATAAGACCCCCACGGCTAGGAGGGCGAGCATGTTTGGCGCGACTCGGGCGCGAACCCGCGACCCTCAGATTACGAAGCGCACGCCTTAACGCGCTAGGCAATGCCAGGCCCTTCTCGGGTAAAGAAAACCCAGTCAGCTCAGAATATCCATGTCTTTTTTTGTCTCCTACGATCAATATTTTTGCTGTTACCACACTATTATGTTTTTAATCAAATCTAAGTCACTCTAAGAAGGCTTGATAAAGAGGGCGATTTTAAGTATGATATATTTAACAAATTCCAATTACGTTTTTTAACAAGAGAAAAAAGTTTTTAATCAGTTTCCACACATATAAATGTCTTTATTTTAAATCCTGAAATTATTGTAATGATTTTCTCATTTAGTGGGCATTCTTGAGCAATCTTACATTCAGACATTTGATCAGGAAACGCTCATGATGTAACTACCTCAATAACTAAAAAAAAACCAAAAAAACTTTTCGTTCAACAGAAAAATAATGAAAATAATACAGGGTGTTCGGAAAGTCACTTATATATTTATTAACAGCCATGTTTCAATATAGAATATAGGAGGTAAATATGAATGACAATAACAAACAATGTTGAAAGTGACCCCAGTTGGCATCAATACAGGCTTTGATCCTTCTTATTTTGTTTCTAAACACCGCTATCGGTTGCTGGCTTGAAATAGACTGAACAGACATATGATTACAAAACTGCACAGTGTCTTCCCGAACACTCTGTAGAACAGCTTCCTGAACTGCACAGTGTCTTCCCGAACACTCTGTAGAACAGCTTCCTGAACTGCACAGTGTCTTCCCGAACACTCTGTAGAACAGCTTCCTGAACTGCACAGTGTCTTCCCGAACACTCTGTAGAACAGCTTCCTGAACTGCACAGTGTCTTCCCGAACACTCTGTAGAACAGCTTCCTGAACTGCACAGTGTCTTCCCGAACACTCTGTAGAACAGCTTCCTGAACTGCACAGTGTCTTCCCGAACACTCTGTAGAACAGCTTCCTGAACTGCACAGTGTCTTCCCGAACACTCTGTAGAACAGCTTCCTGAACAATTACCAGCTCATTCTCTTTCTCCCAAAACCCAAAATGTGAACCATTTCTTCAGAAAAGCTAGAACATTAAATTTGAGATCAAATAAAATCGTTTAAAACCGAGTTTCGACATACGTGGTGGGCAGAGCACATATAACCCCGTCGGCAGCTTTGTACTTAATTACAAACAAATAAAATATTGAGTTAATTTTATGAAAAAGAATTAGGATTAATTAAGTACTTGTTTAACGGAAACAGTGACTTGTAAGCATTAAATTTGTGTGCATGAAATAAAGGTTTTATTTTAGTTTGTTCTTTTGTTGAAGTTCATGCAAAGTTACTCGAGGACGGTGTTAACCGTCCCTGATTTATAAGCGACAGACTGAAGGGAGGCGTGTGTGTGTTTTCTCATTACAAAACAACATCGGGCTATCTGCTAAGTCCTCCGAGGGAATTGAATCTCTGATTTTAGTGTTGTAAATCTGTAGACTTACAGATGTAGCAGCGGGGGTTCTGAATGGAGGCAGCTAGTCAATATTACCCACCGCATTCTCTTCGAATATTTTATCAACAAAAAGTGGGATTGACCAGAAGTTGAAAAATTCCCCTATGGTTGAAATGGGCGATCATGCTCAGTGACTGGATTCGAATTCACGACCCTAGATTGAGAGTCGAATGACTTGGCTACTAAAGAGAAGAGAACAAGAATTCCAAGTATGTACTACATCACACTGAAATTATTTGCTTATAAATCACGAGAAGATCCTCTATATAAGGTAATAAGTTTCTTGCAGGGTTATCATTAGTTTTGGATTAAGCTTTACTTTGACGAACACTACTTCAAGTTCGCAATTGGTCCATTAGCTCAGATGAAGGATTATGAGGCTGCAAATCAGTTTTCTTAACTGCTGTGGGCAGAGTGTGAATTATCGCTTTCGTTCCTTTATCCTAAACAACTCACAAAAATTCGCACTATTTTAAAACCATTCGCGTTACTAATCACCTTAACACATTTCAAACTTTTTGGTGATATATAATTGTAACGAATGGACAAAAATTGTTTGTGGACGATTAGAGAGAATATCCATACAACCCGGAATTTGAACCTACGACTCTCATAGGACGACTCGAGTGTCCTAACCACCTGGCAATGCTGGGTCTCATATAGTTTAAGAAGAATAAACTAATAAAATTATTAACTACTAAAAAATATCAGATGGGTTAATTGTAAAATTATCTTTTTTTAACCTGTATCAATACAATATGTCAACAGCATGGAAACTGTGCGTAGTGTTAAAACCACTTTTGTATATTTGAAATAATCATCAATTTAATCTTGTTTGAAACCAGAAACAGGCTTGAGTCTCCTAAAATCACACGTTAAACCTCACGTCTAGTCCTTATAAGTTATATTTGTCTTCTCACGCATGAAAAACTCATCCAATTAAATATTATGGCTAGCGTGTCACAATGTTTGTTTGCACTTTTCAAGCGCAAACCACAAGATTGTCTGTCTGCATTGTGTGTGTCATGGGAATCTAACTTCGGATTCTAGTGCTATATATTCTTAAGTTTATTACTTCATTGACGACAGTAACCGGTAGCTTCTTTAGATTTGTAACATAATGCACAGTTATCTTTATTTCACATAATCAAAACGTTTTAACCTTGCGTGTAGACCCGGCATTACCAGATGGTTAAGGCACTCGACTCGTAATTTGAGGGTCGCTGGTTCGAATCCCCATCACGCCAAACATGCTCGCCCTTTCAGCCAGGGGGACGTTATAATGTAACGGTCAATCCCACTAGTCGTTGGTAAAACAACGGTCCAAGAATTGGCGGTGAGTGGTAATGACTAGCTGCCTTCCCTCTAGTCTTACACTGCTAAATCAGGGACGGCTAGCGCAGATAGTTCTCGAGTAGTTTTGCGCGAATTTCAAAACCAAACCTTACATATAATTACTGTATTTATTTCTGGGTTAATGTTTAGTTCCGATTTCTTCAACTAGTTTGATTTGGTTGGAAATTAATGATAATAGCACAATAAAATTACTCTAAGAGTAACTTAAGTTTGTTATTTCATTAATAATGAGCAGGGTAAGTGTAATTCGTTTGTGTTGTTTTTTTTTTTTGTAACTTTCACGTATGTGAAACTTTGGATTTGTTATTTCGAATAGAACGATACAGAAAGATTTTTGTGATAAGGCCTACTATAAATATATTAATAATAAAATTTTGAGAACACAAAATTTAGAATACTTATTAATGAAATGGTATGTTAGAAGTCATGGGAATCGTTCTAGCAAATAAAATTGACAACCTTTTTACGCAGGAGGTTATGTTATTTATTAAATGTTATTGTACTTTACCTGTTAATTTTAATTAGGATTAAGAATACACCATACACGTATATCCACATTAAAACTGTTATAAATACTTTCATGTTTACATTTTGTACGACTACACATCTGTATTGCAGCTTAACCTTTTATATCATAACACATATATCGGGTTGAGGCCCGGCATGACTAAATGGTTAGAGCGCTCGACTCGCAGTCTGAGAGTCGCGAAATCGAGTCCCCATCACGCCAAAAATGTTAGCCCTTTCAACCGTGTAGGCATTATGTTATGGTCAATCTCACTATCTGTTGGTAAAAGAGTATCCCAAGAGTTGGCGGTTCCCTCTAGACCTACACTGCTGAATTAGAGACGGCTAGCGCAAATATCCCTCGTTTAGCTTTGCACGAAATTAAAAAAACAAAAACACAAGTACCTTTTAATTACGTCTTGTATGATTATGTCGTCTTTTTTGTTAATTATACATTGACGCTAAGTTCTCAGTTATCCCATAATGGTTGGTATAATGCAAAATCCAATATTTAGTTGTCTTATAATTTTGACATACACATAAACACATGTGTGTGTCAAAATTATAAGATTATTAATATCGTATTCTACTCGTTATTCCCATTCGAATACACCCATATTTCCCTAGTTTATGAACAGTTTAAAACAGAATCATCTGAGTTGCTAGCGGGCTTAATATCCAAATACAACAAGATAAATCTTATTAATCTATAAATCAAACTCTTCTGATCGCGCACCTTTGACTGCAGTCCTGTGCTACTAATGAACTAATACAGAACTAAATAAGCCACATGCTACTAATAAACTGATATAGAACCAGACTAATTATTTGCTGTGAATAAGCTGATATAAAATTAGATAAGTCACTTCTTACTAGTGAACCGATATAGAACTAGATAAATCACTTGCTACTAATGAACCGATATAGAACAAGATAAATCACTTGCTACGAATGAAGTGATACAGAACTAAATAAATCACTTTCTACTAATAAACCGACATAGAACTAAATAAATCACTTGTTACTAATGGACCGCTATAGAACTAAATAAATCACTTGTTACTAATGAAGTGATATAGAACCAAACAAGTCATTTGCTGTGAATAAGCTGATATAAAATTAGATAAATCACTTGCTACTAATGAACCGATATAGAACTGGATAAATCACTTGTTACTAATGAACCTATATAAAACTAGAAAAATCACTTGCTACTAATGAACCAGTATGGAACTACATAAATCACTTGTTACTAATAAACCTATATGGAACTAGATAAATCACTTGTTACTAATAAAGTGATACAGAACTAGATAAATCACTCGTTACTAATAAGCCTATATAGAACAAGATAAATCGCTTGTTACCAATGAAGTGATATAGAAATAGATAAATCACTTGCTACTAATGAACTGATATGGAACTAGATAAATCAGTTGCTACTAATGAACCGATATAAAACTAGATAAATCACTTGTTAGTAATAGACCTATATGGAGCTAGATAAATCACTTATTACTAATGAAGTGATATAGAACTAGATAAATCACTTGTTAGTGATGAAGTGATATAGAACTAGATAAATCACTTGATAGTGATGAACTGATATAGAACTAGATAAATCGCTTGTTAGTAATAGACCTGTATGGAACTAGATAAATCGCTTGTTAGTAATAGACCTGTATGGAACTAGATAAATCACTTGTCACTAATGAAGTGATATAGAACTAGATAAATCACTTGTTACTAATGAAGTGATATAGAACCAAACAAGTCATTTGCTGTGAATAAGCTGATATAAAATTAGATAAATCACTTGCTACTAATGAACCGATATAGAACTGGATAAATCACTTGTTATTAATGAACCTATATAAAACTAGAAAAATCACTTGCTACTAATGAACCAATATGGAACTACATAAATCACTTGTTACAAATAAACCTATATGGAACTAGATAAATCACTTGTTACTAATAAAGTGATACAGAACTAGATAAATCACTTGTTACTAATAAGCCTATATAGAACAAGATAAATCGCTTGTTACCAATGAAGTGATATAGAACTAGATAAATCACTTGCTACTAATGAACTGATATGGAACTAGATAAATCAGTTGCTACTAATGAACCGATATGAAACTAGATAAATCACTTGTTAGTAATAGACCTATATGGAGCTAGATAAATCACTTCTTACTAATGAAGTGATATAGAACTAGATAAATCACTTGTTACTAATGAAGTGATATAGAACCAAACAAGTCATTTGGTGTGAATAAGCTGATATAAAATTAGATAAATCACTTGCTACTAATGAACCGATATAGAACTGGATAAATCACTTG
Organism: Tachypleus tridentatus; assembly: GCF_004210375.1. Classification (NCBI taxonomy): domain Eukaryota; kingdom Metazoa; phylum Arthropoda; class Merostomata; order Xiphosura; family Limulidae; genus Tachypleus; species Tachypleus tridentatus. The sequence continues at coordinate 101,020,394 of NC_134837.1, read as the reverse complement.
TTACTAATGAACCTATATAAAACTAGAAAAATCACTTGCTACTAATGAACCGATATGGAACTACATAAATCAGTTGCTACAAATGAACCGATATAGAACTAGATAAATCACTTGTTACTAATAAACCTATATAGAACAAGATAACTCGCTTGTTACCAATGAAGTGATATAGAATTAGATAAATCACTTGCTACTCATGAACCGATATAGAACTAGAAAAATCACTTGTTACTAATAAACCTATATGGAACTAGATAAATCACTTGTTACTAATGAAGTGATACAGAACTAGATAAATCACTTGTTACTAATAAGCCTATATAGAACAAGATAAATCGCTTGTTACCAATGAAATAATATAGAACTAGATAAATCACTTGCTACTAATGAACTGATATGGAACTAGATAAATCAGTTGCTACTAATGAACCGATATAGAACTAGATAAATCACTTGTTAGTAATAGACCTATATGGAGCTAGATAAATCACTTGTTACTAATGAAGTGATATAGAACTAGATAAATCACTTGTTAGTAATGAAGTGATATAGAACTAGATAAATCACTTGTTAGTAATGAAGTGATATAGAACTAGATAAATCACTTGTTAGTAATAGACCTATATGGAACTAGATAAATCACTTGTTAGTAATAGATCTATATGGAACTAGATAAATCACTTGTTACTAATGAAGTGATATAGCGGTGATTTCTTGGTTGGTAGTTTTTTCTTACTAGAATTTCCTTTTAACTCAATCCTATATTATTTTTAAGATATATCATTTTGGATTACGTGTATTCGTACTTCTTAACACAAATCAAACGTTTTAGTTTCTAATACTTCGTATTATGTATGTTGCTCGTATGTTGCCTTTATTGTTTTGTCCGGTTGTTTCTATTTTTTCTCACTGTATTATAAACCAAAATGTTAACGTACACGCTATTGAAAAATCAGGTTACATGTCAGATTCTACCGCCCTACTCGGCTCTAGTGTCAGACCATAAGAACACTAAGCTAACCATTCACGTTATCAACTGACCACAAATTGTTTCTCAGTCGTATTCAGTTTTGTGTTTATATCTTATACGTTCTACAACGATACTAACATATTTTCCAAAGGTGAGGTTCATTTACATTTTAAAATGTTTTTCATATTAATACACAAGAAAATGTCAGTATTAATTTTAAGATGTTCAACTATAAGAGGCGGTAGTTCCGAGTGATCTTCAGCGGGTAAATTCTTATTCGGTAATTAGAAACAACGCACTTGAATAATCTTATGCAGTTTATTTAAAGATGTATACAAACTATATACTGAGGAAATTTCTAATAATTATTATTATTGCTGCGCTTTTAAAATAGCTCGAAAGGGTATGGTTTGTTTTGAACTTCGCGCAAAGCTACTCCAGGGTTATCTGCGCTAGCCGTCCCTAATTTAGCAGTATAAGACTAGAGGGAAGGCAGCTAGTCATCACCACCCACCGCCAACTCTTGAGATACTATTTTACCAATGAATAATGGGATTCACCATCACTTTATAACGACCTCACGGCTGAAAGGACGAGCATGTGTGGTGTGACAGGGATTCGAACCCGTGTTCATCGGATTTCGAGTCGAGTGCCTTACCCACCTGGCCATGACGGGCCCAATTTGAAAGGGAAGAGCTAAAATAGGATTTAAACAACATCTAGCCAACTTTTCTTAAAAGCATGTAAAAAGACTAGGAGCTGTATACATCAAGTTAAGTGTTGATAATTTATCAAGTAATGAAGTTTGGTCAAGCACGTCAAAATCACAAACAGTTTATCATGGGATTTAAGGATGAACCAGGCGTCTATTTTCAGAGGAGCACCTGAACGAGTTATCATATTTATATGTATTTACGTAATAGAGCCTATTAAAAATTTGTTTCACAAATGCTCTTTTCACTTAAAAAGTCGTTGAATAATATTCATTTTTAAAATGTGTGTTTTAAAGTAATTACGATTGTAAGCTGAGACTTGAGTGGACTCTCGACAACCTGTTATTATTTCCGGTTTTCTTTAAGTAATAAAGATTATTTCTATCAAAGATCTTATTCATTACTGATTGTTGAGGGAACGTGGGGATCACAAACGGAACATAAGTTTTCGAATAAACTGCTACGACCTGATAAATTTTCTAACACATTTGCTTCTAATAAATATTGAACTCATATTTTTTTCGACCTTCAGCATGCATACACCAGAATATCCACGCTGTTGTTCTTTTAATAAACCAAATTAGAAGAGTTTTGTTTTTCGAGATATATTCAGTAAATAGGTAGCTAATAGCGAAGTTCCACGCGTTACAGCGTAATGCCAATATTAACAAAAGTTTCTTGTATTAATGATAACTGACTTCAATTAACCTTTAATAACAGTAATTTGTTTTAATTACTTTTACATGAGTTTCAATCTAAACTTTTTAAATGTGCAAAAAAATCAAAAACCTTTCCATTTATTAAGAGTGCATCCACAGTTATCCTATCTGATTATTAAAAGCGTATATCCATAACTATTCTATCTGTTTCTTAAGTGTATACCCACAGCTACCCCATCTGATTCTTAAATATATATCCACAACTACCCTATCTGATTCTTAAGTTTATATCTACTGTTATCCTATCCGTTTATTAAGTGTATATCCACAGTTATCCTATCTGATTATTAAATGTGTGTTCACAGGAATCCTATCTAATTCTTAATAGTATATCGAAAACTATCCCATCTGGTTGTTAAGTATATATTCACAGTTGTCTCACCTAATTATCAAATGTATATCCGTACTTATCTCATCTAAGTGTCAAGTTTTTCCACACTTGTCTCATCTGATTGTTACTATATATATATATATATATGTAGATGAAAATGTACAACAAAATATATAATCAATTATACTTATTGAGATGGTAACAACTAAATGTAACGAACTACAATTTTCAACAATGTTACTGGGATGGTAACAACTAAATGTAACGAACTACAATTTTCAACAATAAAATAATTAAAAATCCTGTTTTAATCTGTTATTCGATGGATAAAATGAAACACAGTGTCAAACAGAAGCGAAGACTGATCGTAATGTTTATTAATAAATGATAACATTTGTGTGTGTGTGTGCTATTTTAACGTTTATTAATAAATAATAGCTACTTGTGAGTTTGTTTCTAGATAAGTACACAGCTACATAATTGGCTATCTAGGCTCTGCCCACCACGAGTATCGAAAGCCAGTTGGAAGTCATATTAGTCCGGAAACATGCCGCTGTGCTACCGTGCGGCCCCTTTTTACATGTAATGTTATAATATTTATTATTAAATGAACACAGTTTTTATGTGTAATATTTTAATATATATTTGATCATGAATGCTAATCGTTTTCAGTTTTTAATATTTTACGTGTACCAGTTTCCAAATTGTCATAAAGATTCTACAGTTTAACCTTTGTTACAAAAGCCAGTAATATATTTTCATTTATTTGTACTTTGAACGATATACAATTTCAAGAAATATGTTAATTTCTCTTTGCTAGAAAATTAATATCATAAAATTTGTTAGATTCTTGTTGAACTATTAACAACGCAAAATGTGTTAATGTCTTCTTTTTTTAACTATAACAATACGAATGGGTTAGCTTTTCCTTTTTCAATTATTAACAACAAGAATCTGCGCTAGCCTTACCTAATTTAGCAGTATAAGACTAGAGGGAAGGCAGCTAGTCATCACCACCTACCGCCAACTCTTCGGCTACTATTTTACAAACGAATATTGGGATTGACCGCAACATTCTAACGCCCCCACAGCTGAAAGGGTAAGCATGTTTGGTGTGATAAGGATTTGAACCCGCGACCTCTAGTTAAATTTTTAAAAGTATAAAACATGTTAAGTTTTACGCGATGGTCAGTTAACAGTGTGAAATATCTCCTTAATCTGTCAGCGATATGAGACGTGTTAGTTTTTCTTTTTGACTAGTCTGTCACGTTCTGATTGTTTTGTATCACGTCGAGAGGAAAAAACAAAAATAAATGAACATATACAAAACACGTACAGTATGTTTTACATACTCTAAATTAACCTTAAAAACACATTTTACTAGATATTAAACATCTTTGTTTATTTCATTCTCCGTTCTCTCATTTCCAGCCGCTGATGAAAATATCTAATGATCTGTGTGTCAGTATTTTCATAATGTTATTATCAACTAGTTAATTTGTACAGGCAGAAGAAAGTAGAGGATGCGACTTGTGCAATCACACCCACTAAACTGCTCCTTTAAATATGTATAAAACATATTTAAAAGGTGTAAAATTTCTCACCTTCTTATACCACCAAGAAGCACCATCTTCAGTTAAAATGGCAAAACTTATTTAAGTGAGCATACCACTCTCTTCCCTTCCCCCACTATGGTTTCGCTACTAATTTCCTTATTTCTTCCTTTAAAAGTAGCGACCAATTATAGATTTTTGAATACGTCTCTGCACCCTGCTTTAATACTATGATGTTAAAATTGGCGGTTGGCGCATGTTCAGCTTCTCGCCAAACCTTTGAAACATTGCGTTATTCCCTTTAGCTTGAAAACAAAATTATCTTTAGATTATGTTCTTTGAAAGATTTTGTTATGTTAAAGTATATTGCTAGTTATAAGTGAAATGTGAATATTGTAGCAAATGGGCGTAATCGTTAAAATAACTCCTGCTTCACGTAACTTACCACCACGTTCCTGAAGCTGGGGTGGACAGGAAGATAGTTAGAATGAGAAAAGATATCGCTAACTTCTTGTAAGCATCATAGACTTCAAACTTCATCTCAGCAGTTGAACTATAATACTGGAGAAATGCTTTAGCTGTGTCTTTGTTATGATCCGCGGAACGAATCCACTGTTTAGACTTGTTTAATGAATATCAGTCTCAAAAGATTAGAAAAAGCAAATAAACAAAACGAAATTGTGATCAGCTAACGAAGATTATTTGTCACATCCGTCAAACTCCAAACTTCTCAGAGGAAATTAATAGCAAATAGAACCAGCGTGAAGCACAGAGTCACGCGGAGCTAGTACCTTATTGTCACTGCTCGCTGATTGGTTGATAGTGAAAAGTGTCCAGGTGACGATACAACATGAAACTTAGCGGCACAAACAATTTGGCCGTTAGTGTCCATACTTTTGTCCACTTGTGGGAAAAGAAAAGAAACTTACAAGGTAACTGATGATGCGGCGGCGGGCATGTGTCAATGTTTCCGATGAGGCACGCTTCCACTTACCTGAAAACTCCAGCTGAGAAGCAGGTGACATGCCGGTTTAGTGCGGCCTTTGACAGTTCGTGTGTGGCTTTATGTCTCAGTTGCTCATTACTGGTCAGTTCACTCGATAGAGTATCTTATCTTCTAAAGAGCCACCTAGTAGCAAGTGGGAGTATTTAATAGAGTCTCTTATAGAAGCATTAGTTCTGAATTATACATCTGTTTCAATTATACGGTGTATATCTCGCAGATTAGGCAAACATTACACTCTAGAGCATCCATGGGTTCTCAGACATCTTTGCACTGCGACCCCTTCTAACAACCTTTAGCTGTATGTGTGTGGCTTCACATCTCAGTTGCTCGTTACTGGTCAGTTCTCTAGCTATAATACCTTATCTTCTACAGAGCCTTCCAGTAGCACAGTGACTGGTCTGTGTACTTATAACCCTAAAGTAGTTTATTGTGTAGTTTTGTGCTTAACTACAAACAAACTAAACTTTCCGAGTGTGAGTCACCTTATGCAAAAAATACCAATCAGAAGAAGAAAGTAGCAATGCTTATACAAGTGGTAGGAATTTAAGACAGTAGTCATCATATAGTCGTTTGCCATAGTTATACACAGTAAGTATAACATAACTATGTCTATAATATTACTTATTACATATTTCTTTATTCTATGATTTTGAATGAGACTAATTTTTTTTAAAAATGGTTCTATCTGTATGATACATACAAATATGTTTTATGACTTTCCAGTTGTATACGTATAGTTTATATCAGTTAAGTAAATGTAATACGTATCGTCATAATTTAAGAAGTAAAGGAATAAAACACGGAAGACATTCTGAAAACTAAAACAAAATACAGTTGTAGAGACTCTCATAACATTTCACACAAAATCCGGCGAAATTAAATGTGTATGTTTTTCTCATGCAAAAGTGATATCGGGCTATCTCCTGTGTTTACTGTAGGAAATCTAATTTCAGCATTGTAAGTCCGTAGACTTACCGTTTTACAAACTTACTGTTAACTATGACAACAGCAAAATATGACAGATTCACACCGTAAAAAACTACATCAAATTTTAGAAATTATTGGTAACAATGCAAAAAAAAGGTAATTTCAATAAGGTAGCCAGTGAAACATTAAACACAAAAACTATAGCAGTGCTTTCTTAGAACAAAAGCTTTGTTGTTAAGCACAAAGCTACACAAAGGGCTATCTGTGATCTGCTACCCGCAGGTATCGAAACCTGATTTTAACGTTATGATCCCGCAAAAATATCGATGAATATTGATGAAGGGGGCAGAGCAGACCATGATAATAGATTATTTGTTTGTTTTGAATTTTCGTATGAAAAGCTAATTGTGAACAGATGGACTAGAAGGAAGGTAATTGACCAACAGCACTCATCGAGAACTCTTTGACTGATTGTTGCTGATTGAATAGTGGGGGGGGGGGTTTACTGTCACTTTATAATGAATGCTTCAATGGTTCCAAAGTGCGGAAATTAAAAGCTAATAATATATATATATATATATATATTCAGTGAAATCTCTCATAACACTACAGCACCGCTAACACTACCTTCAAAAATTTACTATTTGCTTTTTAAAAGGTACACACTTAGCTTATGGATAGTACGTGGTTTTGGAAGCGCTATTGGTGGATAACAGATTTATTTCTGCACAATGTTGTTTCATCTCTAACAGTGGAACATAATTATAATTATGTGCAACAATTACATACTCACGCAAATACAGATACTTTCAAATATAATTTTATTAATATTTCACACAATTTGGTCACCTCAAAAGGTGTAAGTCAGTTCTAAATACATATTTAAAGCTAAACGTGTATAATAATTTTCTAATATGTTAAATAACATCTGAGAAAAATACTGAAATTTATTTTATCACGTAGGCAATAAGATTTAGTGAAAATAATTATGAAGGAAAACGAGAATGTTGTACGGTGCAATAATTTAATGGTGATCTTTACACATTAATGTGATTATCAGTGATGAAATGTTATGTTAATAAAAACCTTAAAGAAAACGTCGTAAGCTTTGTCTCTGTAACAATGTTAAACCTTACTGTGAAAGTTTTAGTAACGTAGCTTTAAGAATTATATTTCAAACAGTTTTAGTTTCCACTGACACTAGAGGAAGCAACCTAAATTTACGAATTGAACGATTAAGTGAAAATTAGAATATCTCCACGTCGTAAATGGCTGTAAGTATTTTCACAAGTAAAGTTGATAGATTACTTATGAAAAATGAATCTCTCAGTAAAAAATGTGGATAGTAAGACTATAAGCATTAGTTCTAAATTATACGTTTGTTTTCAGTTATATGGTGTATATATCTCTCACGATCAGGCAAACGTCACTTAGTAACTTAAAAATCAAAAGTGATATTCGTTATTAAATTACGCAAGTATTCGCCACCCCTTGAAAGGCACTTTCGGTAAACCTTGAGGTAGTGACCCACACACAGTTTCAGAACTGCTGATCTAGAGTCCACTGTCATACAAAGTTTAGTTTTTTTATCCAATATACATCATCCATATGAATAAGTGAAAACAACAGTTTTCTGAAGTCGCTTATAAGAATTTAATTATCTTGCTTTAGGAGCCTCTTGATGTAATCTTTATTGTTCCATAACAAAAGTATTTCTGTGACTACATTGAGATGATGTTACAAACAACAAGAAAAGCCTGTGACGTTGATATATTACTTGTGGGATCTGCAGATAAGTGATATAACTTTGACCTATAGAGTATTAACATGTTTCTAACTTGCAGTTCAAGGCATCATATAATAGTGTTTACAACTTAATATCTGTCTGTAAATTGTTGGAATATGCAGCATGTTTCTCTTTTATAACTAATCATACAATAAAGAACAAAGGAAACTTTGTGTTTTTAGTTCCTAACACTGCGCGATCATTGATGGTTTAAACTGTTGTATAGTGATTGTTTCAAATTACCTTCTGGCGATATGGTTCGATTTTCGTATTATTTTGTTAGATTTATCTTCAGCAGATTTTAGTACAAGTTCAGTGAGTTTTTTTTTTAGTGTCGCGCAAAGCTAGATGAAGGCTATCCGCGCTATCCGTCCCTAATTTAAGAGTGAAATACCAGAAGGAAGGCACCTACTCACCACCACCCACCTCAACTCTTGGGCTACTCTTTTACCACCGAATAGTGGGATTGACCAGTGATGTCGAGAAAACCCACTTGTAGAGAAATATATATGCAAAAACGGTTCGTTTGGGCTGAGAAAATATTTTACGTAGAAGAGCGAACAACGTTTAGACCTTCTTCGGTCATCGTCAAGTTCACAAAGAAAAAAAGAGGTAACTGACCGGAAGCTGACCACATGTTTGGAAGGGGTTGTGTAACTGGGTGTCGGAATGTAGAGGGCGGTGTTAGATGTTTGAATATAATTTTATTTTATTATATTTAATATAGGTATAAAGGCGTTCCTTTATATTGGTTTATTTTGGGTTTAAGTTGTTATATAAGTAAGACTTCTCTAATTTTGCGTTTGTTTATGTTTGTTTCTTTATTTAGCATTTGAGTGTTTTCTATGGTTATGTTGTGTTTATTTGACTTGCAGTGTTCGAAAAAGTGTGACGGTGACTTTTTATGTTCTTTGAATCTGGTTTCCATTTTTCTACTTGTTTCTCCAATATAGAAGTCGTGGCAGTTATCACATTGTATTTTATAAATAATGTTGGTGTGGTGTTTGTCAGTGTAGTTTTTACATAGTATAGACCTCAGTTTTGTGCTTGGTTTTTGAATAAATTTGGTATTAACTGGAATGTCATATTTTGTTACTAGTTTTTGCCAAATGTTGGTTATTTGTCTGCTTATGTCGGGAATATATGGTATGCAGCAGTATATAGTTTCGAGATTTTTTGATTCGTGAGATATATTTACTTTTGTTGGTTGATTTTGCTTTCTGTCTAGGTGTGTGCGTATAATGTTTTTTACGGTTTGGGAAGGAAACTTATTGATGTTGATGAAGTATTGTTTTATTTTGTCTAATTCATTGTTAATTTTATCTGGTGAGCATAGTTTTATGGCTGTGTTTATTTGGTTTCTTAGAATGTTGAGTTTTTGTTTTATTTCATGTGCTAAGTCCCAAGGAATGTATAGTCCAGTATGGGTTATTTTTCGGTGGATTTCTGTTTTGAATTGTGTGTCGGTTCTTGTAATTTTGAGGTTAAGAAATGATATTTGATTGCTTTATTCCTGTTCACATGTGAAGTTAATGTTGGGATGTATAGAGTTAATGTGATTGAAAAAATTAAGTGTGTGTTTTGTAGATCTGAATCCCGCAACCGTGTCATCTACTTATCTGTACCAGTCAATCCCACTATTCGTTGGTAAAAGAGTAGCCCAAGAGTTGACGGTGGGTGGTGATGACTAGCTGCCTTCCCTCTAGTCTCACACTGCTAAATTAGGGACGGCTAGCACAGATAGCCCTCGAGTAGCTTTGTGCGAAATTCCAAAACAAACAAACAAGCTTTTAGAATTTTTATGATCTTGTCTTGTTTTAGGTTTTTAATGGAATTAATGTCTCTTTTTGTAAGACTGTTTTTTAGCTTTTCGTTTTGTGAAATTATGTTGATGGTTTTGTGAGAAAATTCTTTGAAAAAATCGTTTAAGATGTTGTTTTTAGGTGTTTCTGGAAAATATAAATTTTATAATTTTACCTGGAAAATTTGGCTGTTAAATGTCAATAAAATTATCTAAGTTGTCTTCTTTCTGTTGGTTGTTTCCTTGTTTTTGTTTTTTGTAGAAAGTATCACAAGTCTGCTGGCTAGATCTTCTAAACATGTTTTGATTTCTATGGTTGGAATGTACCTAGGTGCTATTGCGAAGTTGAGTCCTTTGTTAAGTAGATGTATTTCGTCTGTGTTTAATTGTCGGTCGGATCTGTTAATTATGAGGTTAGTCAACGGTTTGTCGTGATGTCTTTTCTGTTGCTTGCATCTTAGTTTTTCTCTCTGTATATAAATGTGTATATAACATTTATCTAATTATATTAGGCAGCAAAATTTATTCTCTTTATTCGTATGTTGTATGATAAATTATAAAACCTGGGTGAGAATAATACTAGTGGTATGTTATTATAATCCCGCAAAACTACACGAGAATTATTTGTACATTTTGTTTATTTGTTTTTGAATTTCGCGCAAAGCTGCACGAAGGCTATCTGCGCTAACCGTCCATAATTTAGCAGTGTAAGACAAGAGGAAAGGCAGCTAGTCATCACCACCCACCGCCAACTCTTGGGCTACACTTTTACCAACGAATAGTGGAATTGAACGTCATATTGTAACGCTCCCATGGCTGAAATGGCAAAAATATTTTAGTATGACGGAGATTCGAACCCGCCTTTACAAGTTGAGCGCCCTAACCAGCCATACTGGGCTTTTATTTGTACATAGTCACATCTAATTTTGAAGTGATACTTTGTTTTCCTTTACGACTTTAATCCCAACAGTAGAAGAAAAGTAGTTACCCACAACACCTCCCGCCAACTCTTGGGTTACTCTTATCTGATCGAATAATTAGATTTGACTGTCACTTATAACAAAGCCACAGTTCCATAATGCAAAGTGCACTTGTACGAAAACAGGACACAAACCTTTAACCATCGAATTTACGCTGACCACTAAACTACGCCCCCTCAGTTGGAGAGAGCTCAAAAATTCATTAAAACACTCATTACCTGTTTAATTTACTTGATATTTTAAATGAAAACAAAAGGAACTAACATATAGTTATTAGAATGCATTGAATATACTGACTATTAATGACATTTTCAGCGATAATCCCAATAACATCTCGCTAAGCTCGGCCCACTTAGATTTAAGTTAGTCCTAAATTTATCTAATTATGTCAAAGGCAATATCCTTGTAACGCACGAATAGAAAACCATTTTAAAGCGTAGTTTCCCTGATATAAGCAAACTTGATAACTTCTCTGTAAAAAATAATATGAAATCATTTTTTATTATTTTCGTAGTCTCATCTCCCAGGAAACTTGCTTGTAGTTACTTAAGGTAATTGACTCAGTTGCATCAACATTTTAAATGTCTTATGAGTTCTATTTTTTAAACGGTAAAAATAGTAATGAATAAAGATTGTTTTTATGAAGGAAATATATGTTACTAGTAAGTTAAAAAATTTAATCTGAATTAAAAGGTTATACATTTCTCCTGCACAATCGCTTAGACTTAGAACCGGAATACAAATAAAATTGTTTGCTTGGTTTTGTATGCATTATACAAATAAGCTTTATGATAACAGTGGCCAATGATAGCAACGTATAGAAAAGCCCCTTTTTCGTATTGGTTGTCGACAGCATATCCGGTATACAAGGCATTGAATAGAATTTGATGCAGGTAGGTGTAGTTTAGCAACCTTACAATGCATTTACAGAATTGGGTGGTACATTTTATGTGCGATGCTGGTAATACCTACTACATCTCATTATTGTAAAGGCTTAAGAATGTTTAGAAAAATTATAAGAATCATGAAATGAAAAACTCAATAATTAGAGTGCTTTCAGAAGAAATCTTTCTTAGAACTAGATACCCAAAGAAAGCACTATTTTCCAAGAGAGCGCTCGAATTATTAAATATTATATTCTATGTCTTACATTTGTGTAAGTGTAAGTAAAATACATTTTTTATTTACTATGAGTAATATTGAAAGGCATTAAATTCCACGTGATATTCTAAAACTAACTACTTCATTACGATGTTTAACAGCAGATACCGATTGTGTAAATAGCCTTGCGGAGAGTAAACCCGCTCACTACAAAAGAATAGAGATGTCGGTGATGCACATTGTATAAAACGTCTCCGTCGTTTTTAGGAATTTTCCATCGTCAAGAAAAAAACACCTTAAAAAGTGTACGTTCCCATCAACCAACACTGGTTAAGCCTACAGACACTAAATCGTGGTTCTTGCATTTCCATTATTGTATTGGCTGATGACGATTTTGTCCTCCTTGATAAGGAGATCAGACAGCTCCACCCGCAGGGTGGTTTTTGTTCTCACTCCCTGTAAGTCGTCCAATACGCTGAATGATAGCGATTTGACGAGCCTTTACTGCTGTCAGTAATAATAGCCAGCTTGGACGTCTCTATTCAACCTGTTTAAGTGCTAGACTAATGGGTTTACTTGTACTGTCCTGTTTACACTCGACGATAATGATTCACCTTCTCAGTTTAAACTACGAAAGCCATCATTGTATCCTATACGCTAACATAGAGAATTCGAAGGAATGTCAAAAGAAGGAAGTAAAGACCTCTGGTATTAGATAGTTTAATAGAAATCCACTCCTTCAGAATGATTCGAATCTTTTGTAACTCAGAAACGCTGAGATCTTCTCACTATCCTAACACAATAAGACAACTCGACAGCACAAAAACATTCTATTAATGACAAAGGTTCAAAGAAATCTACATAGCGTCCAGCTCGAATATTCCAATAGTAAAAGGAAATTATAGTAAATGAAAGTGGCGTTATAATAGGTTATCAAAAACAATACATTTAAAGTTATAATACAGCCCAATGAGAAATGTATATACCGTGAAACATGTGTCACACTTAGATATTGAATTCCCCGTAAACATGCACTAATGTGATTCAGTTATATTGTGTCAAACGTATTCAGCTACATCAAAGCTTTCTCAACGTTAGAAATGTACCTGTATTATCCAAACCAGATTCACTTCAGCTTGATACTTTTATTATGTTTATATAAATATGTAAAAATATTTTAGTAAGAAATAAAACTATTTTTCCATTTAGTAAATATTCATTAGCAAAATACTCATCATTTAAAGTTTTAATTTTTTCTTGAATTTTGTTTATGAATGTCTTGAATTTCTGTGCCTTTTACTCCAAGCCAGTCATAGCCAGGTGGTTAGGGCGTTCGACTCCTTGTCGCACCCAACATGCTTTAAGCTTTGGGAGCGTTATAATGTAATGTAGTCAATCCTACTATTCGTTAGTAAAAGAGTAGCCCAAAAGTTGGCGGTCGGTGGTGATAACTAGCTGTCTTCCCTCTAGTCTTACACTGTTAAATTAGGGACGGCTAGCGCAGGTAGCCCTCACGTAGTTTTGCGCGAAATTCAAAAACAAACTTTTACTCCAAACTGGAATAATAGTTTACCATAATAACGAAGATTATCTGCGCTAGCCGTTCTTAATTTCTGAAGTGATAGGCTAGAAGAAACCAGGCAGCTAGTCAATACTACTTACCGTCATCTTTTGAGCTACTCTTTACTAACGAATAGTGGGATTAATAGACACATCTTAACGTTCCCACGGTTTATGGGCTGAACATGTTCGGGGAAAGAATGCGAGTTTACCAACAGATGACAAAGTTTGAGCAGATCTAATTTTTCAAAACTTCTAAAGGAGACATTGCTGTTATGGGTTGTTTAGAACAGCAAGTCCTGTTTCTAAATATCAGGTACTGTATACTTAGTAACAGTAAGTTACTTTAAGAGACATTAAAAGTATGTCTTTTAATATAACTGTCACAGGAAAGAGAAAATAAAAAAATATGAAGTCATAACATTTTCACAATCATAAAGCATTCAAAAGAAGCACAATGCTCTGATTGTATATCGAAACTCAAACCTAAAAGCCAGTAAACCAGTTGGCTTAAACTAAAACTAGTATTTTTCCATCAAATATTATAACCTCAGCGACTTACTTCGTAAGATTGTAATATTTTTGTATGCTTAATCTTTTCGCACAAAGGTAAATGAGGAACATCTGCGAATATTCATCCGAAATTTTGAACCAACTGCGGCTCGGCATGGCCCGGTAGTTAGAGAACTCGATTCACAATCTGAAGGTCGCGAAAACAAATCTCTGTTACACCAAGCATGTTCGCCCTTTCAGCCGCAGAGAAGTTATTATGTAACGATCAATCCCACTATTCGTTGGTAAGAGAGTAGCCCAAGAGTTGGCGGTGGGTGGTGATGACTAGTTGTCGTCCCTCTAGTCTTACTCTGCTAAATTAGGGGCATCTAGTGCAGATAGACCTCGTATAGCTTTGAGGAAAATTCAGAAACCAAGTAGAGGAAGGATCTAGTCAACAACACCTAACTCTAACCTCATGAGTAATCGAATAGTAAAATTTGACTGTCACTCTTATGGAGCGTCTTTAGTCCCATAACACGAAGTGTTTTGTTGTTGTTTTTTTTGCGACTACGGGAGATGAAATTGAACCCTGTGAATTTTGTGTATTAGAAAGATAATTTAAGATTTTTAATTTGAATTTTAATGGTAGAGCAATCAGAGGCTGTTCAATGTAGAGACCAATTTATATATAGTATAATGTATATGAATTTTTATCCACTTATCGAAGATATTTTTAGTATGGCTACTTTCCAAACGTGCTATCTCGCATACATAAGCAATGAGACTGATTTCTGCATCATAACTAGTTATGACGAACTAATAAAAGTTTTTTTTAAAACAAAAATAGTGGAGTAAATGGAAGAAAATCATTTGTTATGTGAGTAACAAAAAAAAAGAGACTTCATCAAAATAGTAAGTAATATGTAATTCGTGATTTAGCAAGTAATCTCTGACTATATGGCCAAAAGTATGATTATTTTGATAGATGGTGGGGTATCCCTTCCGATCCCTAACTATGGAAGCCTAAGAGTGAGGCACAAGGCTATGTAGGGCATAAGTCCAGGAATACTTTTTCAGTGCTATTTTCTTTTATGTGACTAGTTCTTTAAATGTTTTGATCATGCTATGGTCATGCCCTTTTGATATTATTTTAATATTCCCTTCTCCTCTTATCCTTGTAATACTCTTGTACTGCACATAGAAGAAAGGCATTCCAATTTTCTGTTCCTTAGCTGATCTTGTATTGTTTTCCTCCTTCTTCTCTCATCTCCATTTGAGGTCAAGTCGTTGGATACATCAGTACGTTTACCATTCACGTATTCAAATGCATTTCTTTTTTTGGGAGCTTGACAGCACCTCCTCCGCCGAAGATTCTCTAATCTCTCTTACGGGTACATTTTAGTGCAACTGGTGTGCCATCGTGATTGCATCCATACATGCAACACTTGTAGCAACTGAGACATTTTGCTACTTCAAATTTACAGGTTAGCTTTGAATTCGTCTTCGTTTCCATCTCGAGAAGAACAAAAGTCCCCTGCTGGGACAGTGGTAAGTGTTTAGATTTACAACGCTAAAATCAGTGGTTCAATTCCCCTATATGGCTTTCATATAAGAAAAACAGACATGCACACACTCACAAAAACTACAAAAAGCAAAATTGAAAATTTGTGTGTACTTTCCCATAAACCTGATAATCTTCCATACCAATTTTGGTGAAGATCCATCCACACCCTGCGAAGTATCTACATGGACATATAACAGACAGTGCTATTATATCTATATAAATGGCGCCAGTGAATTAGATTCACGTGTAAAGTATTCATGACGTCACATCTGAACCATGAAAATGGAAAAATAATATTCTCCGTGACGGGAAACGGAAGAGAAAGGCTTATAACGTTAAAACAAACATATCTTCCTGAGAAAAAAATATGCATCCGCTTCTATAGATGTTAATGAATGTTCCATGTGTAAACATCGACATCTCTTTATTTATCAGTTTAGAACATAAAAGTATGATGAATAATACAGATTATACTTCAAATACACCTTAATGTGACTCAGTACTATTTAGTGCCACAAAAATAGCTAACAAGGATTTTGAAATTCGGATTTTAGGTGTTACAACTTGTCAAGTTGACAAAATGGTAAGAACAAAAAGCTTTATCACTATGGGTTTTAAAACATAAAAACGATTGAAATGGCATTAGACCAAGTTTGTAAAACGAGGTTTCAAATTTTCATATACATAATGGCACCGCGATATTTCTGCAGACTTATACTGCTAGAAACAGGGTTTCGATACCTGTAGTGGGCAGAGCACAGATATCCATTTGTATAACTTAGCACTTAAATACCAAACAAATTACATATATTTTAGTTATATTTTCTCTCAGTTATTATCCTGAAAGATATCATGTTTCACTAGCACAACATAGTAAACCGTAAAGTATATTACTTCTATTGTACTTCTAAAGTGCTTCTTAGCATTTTACTATTACAAATTATTGTCAGTGGTGGATTTACCACTGTGCGCAAAAGGCGCGCACCAGGACCTTCGATTTAAATAATGCACAAACTTTAAATTAAAAATGTTCATATACATGTTTTGTATTTTATAGAACATGTACAGAACATATTTTTTCATTTATTACACAGTGTGCAATTTAGCTTTTATGAACTTTGTTCATATTACTATATCTTAACCCTTTCACTTTATTCATTGTAACATCTTTTACTGAAACACTTTAGTACTCCTTATTTTCCATTACATATGACAAAAAACATATCTTTGAAAGGATATAATAGTGTATTTCTCCCATTTAACTAATTCAAAACTTATTTTTACGTTTCTGTAACTGGATGAACATATAGAGCAAATTTATTGAGCACGAAATGTTTAAAGACCATCTATCTAGTATGTGCAAATTTTTCAAGACGTTGTACTAATTTCGGTCGTGTTGACTCAGAAGTGAGATAACAAATTAATAGTGTTTGTTTTGTTTGTTTGGTTTTGAATTTCGCGCAAAGCTACACGAGGGGTATCTGCGCCAGTCGTCCATAATTTAGCAGTGCTTACACTATGGGGAAGGCAGCTAATCATCACCACCCATTGCCAACTCTTAAGCTACTCTTTTAGCAACGAATAGTGGGATTGAACGTCACATAATAAGGTCCCCATGACTGAAAGGGCAATCATGTTTGGTGAGAGCAAAGACAATGGTATTAAATTTTGAAAAGTGTGGTGGCCACTGTTAAACTGTTGTCTAGGTTAGTATCATGTTTCAGAGGCCATGATGAAAGTTTAATTTCAAACCTGAAATATAATTATTTAAATTCTGTTGAGTATGTTAGAGAATCTGATGCTCTCTTTTTAAATCATTTGGAACGCTATAATATCGGGCTCAAGGAATTACAAGCTATTTGTCTCATCAAACCTGTGATGAGTTCATAAAATTAATGGCGAAACAGATTTAGCTTAAATTCACAAAAGAAATTAAAAGTGCAATTTATTTTCCAGTAATTATTGATTCAACACCGTACGTAAGTGATGTTGTTCAATTTACTTGTATCATAAAATACATTATGAAAGACACGTAAATAACAGAACAGTTTTCGGGAGTTATTCCTATAAAATTTTTCACTGATAAAATTTTAGAAAGAAAGTTGTTCTGAATATCTTGTAAGTATTAAGCCTGAAGATCAAAACTGTGGAAGGTAAACCTATGGTAATACTTCAAATATGGCTCGAAAATATTCGGGACTTCAAACAATCAAGCAACGTCTGCCTTATTATGCAAAACTTATTTGTATTTTTTCTGCTTCTACATGAAGGTGGAATATTCTTATGGATTACTCAGGGAAAAATACAACATTGAAAAAAAATCTAAACAAGGTTGTCTTCAAAGGCAGACGCTGTTTATGCTCTTAAATTTTTGTCGTGATGTCAAAGACGCTCTTTTCAAAATTACCAAGACTCCTGCACCAAATATTAAGCTAAAGTAGAAGCTGCATCTTTAAATAAAAAGTTTGACAGTTATCACACAAAATTGATGAGCTTGTTAGTCCAAAACATTACGATGAGTAAATGCGGTAAATATATCACTACAAGTTCCAAAGATGAATGTTTTGAAGAAAGAAACGCTATTAAAATCATTGAAAAATCCGTCATTGAAATGATAAATATTTCAAATCAACTAGTAACAAATTACTTTACAGAAAAAGAAGCTTGCGAAAAACGAGAAGTAATATTTGATAAAAATACTAATAATGAAATATTGTTAACAGGAAGAGATTGATTCATTTCAAGTGTTTCTTTTATAATTTGTAATATACTAGTTACTGAAATTGACAAAAGAACCTAAAGTTACGGTGATATTATTAAACATTTTAAAATATTCTTTTCTTTCACAATAGATAACAAATAATAACATGAAAGATTAAAAATATTATGTATTTAGTATATGAGAGGTCTAGAAACTGAATCCTTGAAGAGGAAACGACACATTTTTTGTTAGTAGTTGAGCACAAAGCTACATGATGTAGTGTTTGTGAGTTGCCAACGACGGGTACCGAAACCTTGTTTTTGCATTGTAAATCTGCAGACATACCATCGTGTCAGTGGTAGCCTTGCTGAGAACACAATGTTTTTTGCCTGAATGACATGTATAATTTATTGTCGAACGGATTATATTCAACATTTTTAAATGTGTTTAGAATGTTTTTAACTGTTGCTATTAATAATTTTATGGGTAAAAGGTTATTTTCCGTGTTAAAAAGAGTAAAGGACTATTTACGGAACACGATATCCCAAGATCATTTATCTTTTCTTTCACTTCTGCACATAGAAAACTAGAAATTAGAACATATGAATTGCAAACAAATTATTGATCAATTTCCAACTAAAAAAAATCAGGAAAGTAAATAGCATTAGCTTTAGGATCGCGATAGTTTTCCCCTCTAAAACAGTGTAAACACCTTTTTTTATATGCTTATGCCACGAAATTTAGATTTTTTCCCATCCTCCATTTGTAATCGGTACAGCCGTACCAAGCATCATTATTTACTAATTCACACCGTTCTGACTTATCCAAATAATTATATTAAAAGTAACGCTATCGATTAAGCTTCAAACTTGAGGTTGAGCTTAGGTCCGCAGAATAGCTAAATTTGTCACTGATCCGTAGAGCAAAAAAAATAAAATGATATATTGTTAGTGTAACATAAATTATTTTGTATTCAATAAATAAATGGTTTTTATATGTACATATATTTCATTGTACTGGTATAACAAAATAACCAAAATTAATAAACAACAAGAATTAAAATTCTAGCAGTTTATAATATACCAACAGGGGTCACTAAAAGCAACACTTATGGATACTTACATAGAATGAATTGTGATCTTTTAACCTCGAACTAAAGGTAATTAAAATGAATAACTTTCACTACAGCTTTACAGACATTAGTCATAACGGTTCATATCAAAATGTTAACTAGTAAAGGTTTTAGTGTAATGGTTCTTCCCGTTTTTAGTAAATCACATTTATTGTACTTCTAGCATTGCTACGATTAGTTATTAGCTTTTGCACAGAAATGCATCTTTATTCAATATTAGATATAGAGATGCCACCACATTTTTCACTGTTCTGTCGCTTCTACTTTTTATTTTCAAAACTTTCCTCAAACCACCATTTGCTTGATAAGGAATTGTCCACAAGGTTTACCAATAGACCAGGTCTTTCATTTTGTACCTGTAATTATTCTGCTGACAGAAAAATAAGAAATAGGAACACTTAAATTTGCAAAATCAGTATTCCTTTTATGTTTTGATTTAGTGTTTTTTGTAAGAGATTTGATTTTCAAATGTTTAGTATACAAAGTTTCTTATCTGTAATATGAGAAAGCATTGAGATCATTGTTTTTCTTCATGAAACTTACTTTTCAATACATAAAACAAACAGTGTTGGCATAACAAGTAATCATGTCATACAATCCCAAATAAAGGATCAAGTTAGACTCTCATTAGGTGTCTATTTATTATTTTCAGGGAGTAAACATTACATATTTTTTGCACTTTTGGAAAGTTAAAAATCTAGATGTTTCATCATCTAGATTTCATTGAAATAGAAAGTGAAGAAAAAGTTTTTTTCTCCCTATATACAGATTGTTCCACACACACTATGCAATATATTTTTAATCAAAATGTCTGAGACTATCCATGAAAAAGCATTTATTTAAGAGAAGTTACAATGATAGTTTGGAGTCGTATCCTGAAGAGAGTTGTTCGTCATCTGGGTTTTACACTTCCTGTAGCAGTTACGTTTTTAGACTGTGTGGCATATGTAGCCAAGGTGGAAGGTGTTTCTATGCAGGTAATAGGTCTGTTGTATCTAACAAACATTGGGTATTACACATAATAATGATGATTATTTGGTGTAACATATTTCTTTTGAGTTTCAAACTTGAAATGTTTTTGGTATGAACTTGTTATTAAAGATTTATAATGCTCTTGTTTACTTTTACAGAAATGCCTTTTACTTACACAGGTGTTAAATATAGTTATGTCAAGTATGATCAAAAGTTAGATTTTAGTGCCATTAAATAACAGAAATGCCATAAATTATAATTCTTCATTAATTTGTTAATTTGCAACATTTCAAGTTAGAGCCTCTCAGTTGTTTTTCTTCTAAATGTGAAAACAAAGCAAAAAATTAAAGGTGTTGATAATACTCTGGATAATTTGTGAGACTGAACAGAAATTGTATTAGAACTTTGAGAGAAATACAATCAAATGTTGCTGATAAATATTTGATCATAATTAGACATTTTTCATTTCGTTATTTATGTTCTTTCATTAGGTTATAACAGGCAAGCATTCCTGTAAATACATGGTATGCATGTAGTTTTTCAATGTTTCTCATGACTACAACAAAATTGCAAATGAAACCTTATCAAATAAAAACAGTATACAGTCTGTAACTGTAGAGTAAATCAAAAGATTAAAATATCCAAAAGAATAACAGTAAAAAAAATCACATTTGCTATTTCATTAAATATAATATTAGTAACTTTTGACATTACATTTTATTTTTTATTTGATTTTCATTGATAAAGCAAAGATTGTATAATTTTTTGTTATTTTCTTGCCCTGTTACTTGCTAAATGACATAAATATTATTCTAGTTGTAGCAATACACATACAGAAAATTCAGTAGATTATACTAAAACAATTTTTCAAATATGAAAATCTGCAAGGTACATTACAACCACAGCCAATATTAAGTTGTAGAGGAGTGGCATGTATTAAAACTATTATTTTGATCTTTTTTGAGTTTTTCAGATAGAGTGATGACATGGAAAATTTTAAAATTTGGGGAAGGGTAAGTAACAGAATTTTCAGACACAAAATATCCATGTACTTACATCATAAAGATGTGTTCCATAAGGAGATTTAGAATTTCAAAGAAAGTAATATCTCCTTATATTTAATGTTATTGGAAAACAAAGAAATATAGATAAAGTTGGAGTACCAGAACCATAAAAAAAAATGGCAATAAGTTGTAACTCGGCCATGGTAAGCAAAATGAAATGTCTTTGTAATAAGTGATAATCCAAACCACAAAAGCCAGCAGTAACAATCTATTATCCACAGTTCAAAGCAACAGTTGCAACAGAATCAAGAAGGGTTCGTCGTGATAAAGCTTTCAGTCATACTTCCCTATTCTATCATTTTGTATCTCATATAACTGGAGAATAAACTAGGTGATCATGTTTTTCTGTATTAAGATTAGCCACTCATGTGTTAGGATACACCATGTGTGTGTCACTGTTTGGTTATTAATAGTATTAATACAAATACTATGAATCATAATCTTAACACACTAGATGGATTGTGGAAAGATACTAGGGAGGAGTGATGTGCTTTGGACATAAAAGTCTTACCATGCATTATTTTGCAATAAAAACTTATACTGCAGGGCTGTTTTCAAAATAATGGGCATAATCCCCTCTGGGGTGATTCTAGTATTGATGTGAGGGGTCGTGCTATAGAGTATATGTTCCTGAATCACAACCTGTATCTCTTCAGTACTGGCTCTTACACTTATTTTCATGTACCCAGTCAGTCATTTACTGCTATAAATCTTTCTATCTGCTCCTCTTCACTTTTCACTTGCTTTTCTTGGGAGGTTGACATCAATCAATGGGGTAGTGATAATTTTCCTATCATATTATGAGAAATTGGCCATGGTCAGTGCCACCTGACCTGTGTGCCTCAGTGGAAGTTGGACCAGGCCATCTTATGCAACTCATCAGTAGATGATTGTGTAATGGAAGTAACTAACTATATTATCCATGCAGCTGCTCAGTGCATCCCCAAAACCTCAATATCTTTCCCATGGCATCCCCACCCTTGGTGGAATTTTGCTTTTTTCTGTAACACAAAAAGCTCAGAAATGTGCTTGGGATAAATTTCGTTGATATTCCATGCTTACAAACCACACTACATTTCAGCAAGCCTGTGCAAAGGCTCAGCGAGTTAGACATCAAAGCCAGAAGGAATCTTGGATTAAATATACCTCCAGCATATCTTCAACCACCAGTTGAAAAGTCATATGGGACAAGATCTGGAAGGTGAGTGGATGGTATACTTCTGCCCCCCTCTCTATCTTAATATTCAATGGCCATGAACTTACTGATGCTCAGAGCATTGCCAGTACTTTTGGTGAATGTTTCTCTCATTTATCTAGATCTTCAAACTCATCCCCTTCCTTCCTAGCTATTAAAACACAAGTTGAGCATCTGACTCTTTCCTTTTTGACTGATCATCCCTATGACTGCAATCTCCCTCTTACACTGGTGGAACTCAAACTTGCGCGCTTCATTGGTCTGGCACTACATCAGATGGATCTGATGCTATGCATTATAAGATGCTATGCCACTTTTCACCTGCCTCTCTTACTATTATCCTGGCTGTCTTTAACTGGATATGGCAGGAAGATGTCTTTCCTGATGCTTGGTGCCAAGCTGTTGTACTCCCTATTCTTAAACCTGGGAAGGATCGAAAGATTCTTTCGAATTACCATCCCATTGTTTTGACAAGTTGTCTCAGTAAGATCATAGAGAGGATGATTAATGCTCATCTTGTTTGGTTCTTTGAATCGAACAACCTTCTCTCACCCACTCAGTGTGGGTTCCGAAGACAATGCTCCATGATAGACCACTTAATTCACCTGGAAACATCAGTTAGAGATGCCTTGTTTGAAGTGACAACATCTTGTTTCTGTTTGTTTTTTTATTTAGAGAAAGCTTATGATACAATGGAGATATGGTATCTTATGAGACCTTCACTCATATGGATTGCATGGCAATTTGCCACTTTTTATTGAGCATTTTTTAATGAACTGCCAATTCCAAGTCTGTGGGCTCAACACTTTCCAGATTTTTCCCACAGGAACTTGGAGTTTTTCAGGGCTGTGTTCTGAGTGTCACACTTTTCATTATAATGATTAATGCCATCAGTGAACAGCTACCCCCTACAGTTTCAAATGGTCTTTTCATTGATGACTTTCACATCTCATGTCAATCATCGAACATATGGTTTATTGAGCAGCAGCTACAAACTCCAATCAATCATATACTTAAGTGGACCACAGCAAATGGTTTTCAACTTTTTCTCTCTAAAACTGTTTGTATACATTTCTGTCACCAACAGGGTATTCATCCAGATCTAGAACTTTGTACTGATGATGCTGTACTTACTGTCATCACTGAGGCAAAGTTCTTATGCCTTGTATTTGACTGTAAATTAAACTTTATTTCTCATATCAAACAAATTCATGTCAAATGTATAAGAGCACTGAACATCCTCCGTGTCCTCTCTTCCACCTCTTGAGGAGCAGATCAATACTCCATGCTTAAAATTTATCGTGCCCTCATCTGATCCAAACTTGACTATGGTTTTATGGTTCTGCCAGAACCTTAGCACTGAAATTGCTGGATCCTATCTACCATCAGTCCAAAGTTTGTATGTGGAGTCCCATGAATTCCCTCTGTATATTTGCCGTTTGTAACTGTCTCTTATGTATGCTTCCAAATTTCGCTCTTTACCACAACATCCTTCTTGGGGTTGGGGTTGTGTTTTCCATCCTCAGTGGGCCACACTTTTATATAATAGAAAATCTACTATTGTTCCTTTTAGCCTTTGTATTCGGACACAATCAGAAAAATTGGATATATCTATGAATAGCATAGCAGTATCAACAGTTCGGCCTCTTCCACCATGGCTAATTACTATCCCCAACTGTGACCTATCTTTGAGTCATCTGAGGAAGGCCGGTACTCTCAGTTGGAAATATTGCTTTGTATTTGCTGAACATCTTTCAAATGATCCATCCATTCCCATATATATGGATTGTTCAAAATCAGGTGACTCTCTAGGTTCTACCATGGTTTGTTACAGTTCAGTTGTAGCACACAGAATCCCCACTATAGTTTTTGTTTGCTGCTGAATTGTATGCCATTTCTCTTGTCCTGAATCATATTGAAACTGCAATATACAAATTGTACCATCTATACTGATTCACTTAGCTGTCTATTGTCTGACATCATACCATGTTAGTTGCCATTTTTTTCTTATCAATATCCAAAACAAGCTGGCTCATCTCTCTCTATCATCTATGTTTGTCCAATCTTTTGGATACCAGGTCATGTTGGTATTCATGGGATTGAGCTAGCTGACAGAGCAGCAAAGTCCGTCTGTTCTGGCTCTATCTCCACTGTCCCTGTTCCATACATGGACTAGGGTCCAGTTATCAAAGCCTGACTATACACCAGTTGGCAGTTCACTTGGAATGAGCAGTGAAATAATAAGCTTTTTCAAATCAAGCCTTCTTTAGCTCTTTGGCCATCTTGTTTCTGCAAAGATCAAAGGGAGGAAGTTGTTTTGGCTAGGCTACACATTGGTTACTGTTTTTTAACTTGTTACTTCCTTTTATCTGATATTGATACACCAATATGAGGTCTGTGTGGCGCTCAGGTCACAATCGTACATATTTTATTATCATGCCATCATTACAACCAAGAACGAGGACGTCATTTTAAACATATTTTTAAGGTAGGTTTGCCCTTGACATTAGCCAGTGTCATAGGTGATGCTGGCCACCTCACTCATGTTTTTACATTTTTAAGAGCCATTGGTCTTTTTAACTTAATTTAAGGTTTTTACTGGACTATACACTGTTTTTGCATGATTTCTTTTACACATTTTAATTTTATTTTGGCATGAACCCAGAACTGGAAAAGCCAACTTCAGGTGATTGACAGCAAGTTTGAACTTAATGCTTCAGTTTTCCTGGCAGGTCTTAATTTTACATATTTTATGTATTTTTACCCTCATTTCCATTTACAATTATAGTATACTACTACTTGTTTGGCACAGATAGTCTAGTAGCTTTGTACCAATAAACATGAAATATCTGCCCACCTACCTGTTTTCAAAATGCACAAGTGTCAGAAAATGTATGAATAGATGTGGACATATGGACCGTAAGGACATGGTTAAACTCTAAAATTGTTTAATATAATGAACTTCTATATTTTTGGAATAGATTTTCAAGTAAATGTTGTATTATAAAACTATATATAGCTATGTAAATATCAATATTGTAGTTAATAAAAAGAAATGAATAAAAGTAGAAAGTCCTCAATTATTATATACTTGTATTTTAGTACATTAATCATTAAGTATAAATATATTGAGAGTGGTATACTTAAAAACTAATGTACCATGTAATTACAGAAAGAGAAGTGAAAAAATTAAGTATTAAAAGCAATTTTCATGTAATTCTTTTTACCATAGCCAGAGTTAAATCCTGAACAGGAAGATGGAAACATTCTTTCTGACTATGTGTTACTTAACCGTTGGAAAGCACGTTATTTTGACATACATCGAGGGGATGTTGTTACTTTATCGTAAGTACAATTATTTATTTTGGAAAGCAGTATTGGATTAACATTTGTAAATAAATTTGTTATGTAAATTAATATCAGTAGTTAATATTATAGAAAAAATTCATATATGATGTCATTGGTGAAAATATCTTTTCATTTGAAATTCTTTAAAAAATCATAGTTCATGTTGTGATATAAAGCTCTACAATTTGAAAACTTGTAAGTGCATAAATAAATAAACTTAAGTTATTAAAATTAAGATATATTTGTCACACACACACACACACACATATATATATATAAATGTTACCTGGACCAAGAATATTGTTATCAAAATTATTGTTGTCTAGCTTGACAAAGGTAATGGTGATACCAATTTGAAGGAAGATTTTCAAGGGTACTTATAAATGTTTGTCAGTTGTTGCAATGTTTTTAAGAATTTATAGGTGGAAACAGTGACTATTGTAATTAGTAAAATATAGCAGCAAAAAGAAATATGTCTGATTATAAAAGAGCCTCTCTATATATGTGTTTAACTACCATAGCTCCAAAGGAGAAAACTTAATAGACTTGAAATTTTTCATGCATACTAAGAAGATTCTGAGGATACTATGTATCTGTGTATGTGTGATAAATGGAAGGGTATAAATACTTTATTAGATGGTAAGGGACAAACACATTTTCCAGTTTGTGTGTAGTAGACAAACTTGGTTGTATCGAAATTGATTTAATATTTTTGTCTGCCTTAGTATCCATCTGTTTAAGTTTTTTCCTGTTCAAAAAGTAGGTAATAAGTCACTGGCTAGAAGCCTGATCTTTAACATATATTTGTAACTTCAGTAAAAATTGTGTTGATGTTATGCAAATATTCTGCTGGTGGTGGTTTCCATCTATGTGTTATACCAAATATCTTTGTTTAATTAATTATATTTAAAAAAGTGTTGCACTTAAACATTCTTTTTGCTTGTAATTGAATTTGCACATGTAATTTATTTTTAAAGGCTGTTGTGTGTATGCATTATACATGTACTATCTTTTTAAACTTATTACTTGTATCTCTAATTGTTATCTATATAGTTTGAACTTAATCAAAACTGGCATGAACAAGGTATTTCAATGATTTTTAAATTGTAACTTCTTGATTATGGAAATTGCTTTTAAAAATTTCTGTCATGCTATTTGAAACACAAAAGTTATCAGGCTAGAAACACCTCTGTGCAAGTGTGCCAACCAATCACCTGCCAGATACTTCACTATAGTAGCCTTGGTAGCAAAATTTCATTTAAATTGTGTAAATATTAATCATTTTTGCATTCCACTTAAAATAATATACATATCCATTCAAAATCCACAATTTTGCAAACACTGAAAATATTAAACATTTGAATGTGAACATAA
This sequence comes from Tachypleus tridentatus, assembly GCF_004210375.1. Lineage (NCBI taxonomy): Eukaryota > Metazoa > Arthropoda > Merostomata > Xiphosura > Limulidae > Tachypleus > Tachypleus tridentatus. The sequence goes on along the minus strand of NC_134837.1, from coordinate 100,993,102 downwards.
ACCTACAGTGTAAAATACTTCCTCAAGCAAATGATTTTTTTTTCTCTAAAAGCCTTCAGCAGAGTTGATGATGTCAAAGAAAAATGTTTGTTGAAATACTGACTTCATTTATACTATTAAATACGGTTGAAAGATTACCTTATCTCTGTAAGTACAAAGTTGAGTGATTTGACCAACTTTGAGACTGTAAAACTATACATAGTATAACTGAATATACTGTATATATATTCATGAAATGCAGCAAGCTATTAATAAGCAGTAAAAGTCTGTTCTGCACAAAAAAATACTAAATTTCCCATACAGCATTTGTTCTAAATATTTATACATTTTCAAATGAATCAATCAGGGTGAGAGGTGGTTTTTCATGCAAACAATAAACTTCTTTTCATCTTAACTTTTCTTATTTCATTTGCTTCTGTAACCTCCTAAATGAATATCAAAGTTTTTTGTTTTTTTAAGTCAAACTATATTATATCTATTTTTTGCCTTAACAATAACTGTAAATAAATTATCAGTATGCAATATATCAATAAAATGAATAATATTATTTTTCCTCTGCACTAACTACAGTATTGATCAGGTAGTATTATATCATTTGTTTTAATAATTTCAAACGCTAACATTTTAATATATGTTTCCTTTTAATGTAATGATTTTATTCCTGTACTTTGTACTTATTGGGGCAGTAATGCTTGCAACAAAAGTGATAAATTGCAGTTGGGAGCCCATTAGCTGTTTCAAGTAGAGCTTATATAAGCAGCACCTGCTTAATTAGCCTTTTACTGTAACATCATAAAAGGTAATGAAATTCTCACTTTAACCTACCTGAGGTGAACATTGTAGCAAAAAACTCAAACTATTAACTAATATTGAAACAATATCCACCTTTTATACTATTAACTGGGGCAGTACATGTACATGCACTTTTTGATCTACCTAAGGTTAACATTGTAGTAAAAGAATTAAACTATTAACTAGTTTATGCATCATATGTTTATGGACAGTAAGGAACCTATTAGTTTATCCTGTCTCTCCAATCATGTAAATTAAACCTACTAAATAAGTTTTTTTAAACAATCTTAAACCCATAAAGTTTCATTCATAATCATTGAACCTGAACTTAAATTCATGTTTCCTAGTCCTACTATTCTCTATATTAATTATAAAAAAATGATACCTCAGTCATGTTTCTTTTAGCTCTTGTTTTTTTTTCTAGAGAAAATAATTTTAGAGATCTTAACCTCTCTTCATATGACAGCCCCTCCCTTTTAGTACCCCTCCTCTGAACCCTTTTCAACAATTCAATTTCTTTCCTAAGGTAAGGAGCAAAAGGTTGAACACAATACTTCAGATGTGGCTGAACCTGTGCCCTGTACAATGAAATTATACCCTCTTTAGACTTGCATTCAGTATTTCTATAGATACAACTTAAAATCCTATTTGCCCTACTACAAGTAGCACCCCACTTCATGGATGACAAAAAACTGATCAACCATGACACCAAGATCCCTTTCTTGACACTGATAAGATTATTCAAATTCAAATTGTGATAACCAACATGTATTTTTTATGCATTTATTATAATTAAAACCCATTTGCCATATATTTGTCCAACTCACTACATGATCTAAATTCTTTTGTATGTCAGCAGCATCCTCTTCACAGTTAGAAACACCCAAGACCTTGTTACCATTTGCAAATTTAAGTAATTTATTGACTATTCTCCTTCATCTATGTCATTGATGTAAATCAAAAAGATCAAAGGTCCTAATTCAGAGCTCTGAGGTAACCTGCTTGTGACATTAATCCAGTTTGGCTGAACCCCATTTATAACAACTCTGCTTTCTTCTGTCCAGCCACTCTTTTATCCAATTTGCTAACTTATCCCCCATGCCTAATGAAACAATTATTTTACAAGCCTTTTATGTGACACCTTGTCAAATGCTTTCTGAAAATCCAGACACACCACATCTACAATCCACTTACTGTCATCTACATATAGAAACACACACACAAAAAACATAAAATTGTACACACAATTTCATTTTTTAAGTCATATATATATATATATATATATATAGGTAAAGTTCTAAATGTATCTCTATTCTGAGACAGTAAAAATTAATGCCCTTCCTAAATCTGATCTTAGCTTCATAAAGTACTCAGTTTTTATCTATCCAAACTGAAAATTACTTAAGTATACTTCAACAATCATCTGAAACATTAAAGGTTGTATTATTACACTCGTTTTTTGATCACTAGATGGCATTGACATAACTTTTCTTATGTTGAAGAATCTGGTGATGTGATGCACAACTGACATAATATTTCTACAGTTCAAAATAATTTTATAAAAATGCAGTTCAAATATTTTTAATAGAAAAAGCTAATTTTATTACTACATGATTTTTAGGCAATACATAGTGATGTAAAATTTAATGTTTAGGAACATATTGGTGTTATATTTGCAATGTCTACTTATATGCATGTGTGCATGTGTATATATATCGGTTTTAAGTTATCAACTTATTGTCACAGCAAAGAACGTCTGTGTCAGTAGTACCCAGATGAGTAGGAAATATCCCACCTGACTGACAAAGTCCAAATGTGGATGTTAATCCTAGTCAGCTATCATGGAAATTCAAATTGTATGGTAATCAAATTAGGGTACGAAGATGATTCAGTCATCTGTTAACAATTATTGTAACCGATAGTCTGAAAGATATATGTATATAACTAAGTTGGATTTAAAAGCTTTGATAATAATATTTATTCACATTTCTTTTTGTTTACTAGACTTTAATAATCCCAGGTGGTTAGAGCACTTAACTCATAACTTGAGGGTCGCAGGAATCCCCATCACACCAAATAAGCGTGCCATTTCAACCGTGGGGGCATTATAATGTAACGATCAATCCTACTATTCATTGGTATAAAAGAATAGCCCAAGAGTTGGTGGTGGGTAGTAATAACTGCTTTCCCTCCAATATTACAGTGCTAAAGTAGGGACGGCTAGCGCAGATAGCTCTTGTGTAGCTTTGCACAAAATGCAAAAAAAAAAAAAAAACCTGGAAAACTATGAGATTTTATTAAAGTAAATTTTGAAAATAGACAGCTTACAAATATTCTAAGAAGATGCACAGCATGTTTATCAAAGTAACAGAGAATAACCCTTAAATTGCAGCCATCATCAATTGATGTTTTCCTAGAAAAAAGCAGTCATCATTAACTGATTATTTCATGCTTCACACTCAATACATCTATCATCAATTGAAGATGCAGGCTAAGAAACATTTAGTTGACAACCCCCTCATGCTATAGTGACTGTACCCACTCAAAGTGTTATGCCTAAGTCATTTTCTCAGTGTAAGTCATGGATCACAAAAGTAAAGTTGCATCAGCTAAGGGAATGAAGCTAAAACATTTTTCATCAAAAGATGAAATTGAAGTATTAGCATATGATAATTATTTCAATAAAGAAGTAAACTTTTCATATTTGTCATAATCATCAAATTCAGTTGTTTTAAGCTCTGAACATGATTTAGATAGTGAATCACAATCCATTGGTTCCCAAAGGGTAAGGTGTCAGAATTTTGATCCATTTATTCATTTGATAATAGAAAAGCTGGACTTGCAGATAAATTTAGTCTCATGGATGAATCTAAAGAATATGAATTTTTTTACTGCTTTATTTGATCAAAGTATAATGAGTTATATTGTGCAAGAAACAAACAGATATTGAGTTTTGTAAATACTTGAATTCTGAAAGAAGTGAAAGTAACACTGAAACTAGCAATGCAATGTGTGTGTGTGTGTATTGTTAATAAAAGTTATGATAAAGAAGTAATATCAGTGTACCTTACTTTGGGAATACAGAAACTCTAGTTGTTGGCATGAATTAGTGTTGCACAATTAATTTCCTATGAAAAGGAAAGCATCGGTATAACTTTCCAAAATTTCCCTAAGTCGTTTTTTAACCAACATAAACTCATCAAGCAACTCTGACAGTGTAACTGTAGAGGAATATGCATATGTGACAAATTTACTAACACTTGTTACTTTTTAGACTGTGTCAACTCAAGTGGCAAGAATTTGCCAATAATACAACCAATAACTAACGTTTATAAAGGTCAGACAAAATAAGAAATGTAAAAAATAAAAAGAACCACATGAATTACTCATGAAAAAGAAAGTTAAATATAAAATAAACAGTATGTTAAACATACTATACAGGTTTTGCCTAACAATACAGGTCTCATTTTAATTTGTGTTACTTAAATTCATAGAGGGGACAATATGAAGTAATAAATACATCTTCTGTAAAACTTGACAAAAAACATAAGTATTTTAAAAGTTCAGTAATGATAACAAGACTTGAAAAAGCATGTTGCAGCACATGACAAAGAAAGTAACTGACCAAAAATAATACCGTAACTGTTTAAATTGTCATTGACATATTGGGATTACACAGAAGTAGCATGATTATTTACTATCATTATTGATCTCTCCTTTATAAGAACTATCAGAAAAAAAGAATGTAATAGGTCAACTTCATGATATCTGCTATACTTAATGCTGATGAGGCCCTACAACGAAACCAGGTTCATCAAACCTGCTAGGATACTACAGACATACTAATCTGTTTATCTTTGGCTGTAATTTATGACTTAGGAACCATAAGCGCTAAGAAATAGACAATTCCCCTTCATCTCCCTAGTGGATTAATAAACATAATGAGAAGACTTTGTGGGGAAAAATGTCAAATTGTTCATGTCTTTTTTCATTCAGATAATAGCTGCGAAAGAAGCCAGAAAAGCCCAAACAGCCAATCAATCATCTTGCTTTTTAACTATCTTCTTGATGCTCTGTAATATAGATATCGCACTTATTGAGACCCTCTACATTGTTACTTACTTGAACTGTTACAGTGTAAACTAGATTAAGTTGGTTAACAGTTAAATTTAAATTATTTGTTTAAGTCATTACAAAACATATTTTTATTGATGTGAAATTATTTATTAGAGGGTGTTATGCCCATTATGGCCAAGTGGTTAGGGCGCTTGCCTTGCAATCTGAGAGTCGAAGCTTGATTCCTCATCCCACCAAATGTGTTCACCAGTATAGGTATTATAATGTTACCAGTCAATCCCACCATTCATTGGTAAAAGAGTGACCCAAGAGTTGGAGGTGGATAACCCTCATCTAGTTTTGCCTGACATTCAGAAACAAACAAATAATAACAGACAGTGTAAAGTTATTACCACAGAATGACACAACATCACGGGATTGCATTATCGTATTTCTCGCTTTGCTTGACACTAATTGCTGTGCTCTCTCTGTACAATCTTATTGACCATTTAAAAGGTAACACACCAAGAATTTGCCTAAACAATACAACATTAAAAAAAGTTCTCTAACGTCTTTTCTTTAATTCCAGATCTCCACGAGACCCAAGCCAGAAGATTATCAAGAGAGTCGTTGCTTTAGAAGGAGATGTCATAAGGTTGGAACAGGTTTTAATTATTCATTAAACTAGATATGTTGTATATTGGATGAAAATATCATGCCTGGCCCTTATGATTAGTCAGTCCTTAGCTATAAACTTTTTAAATGTAGTTTTATATTTGTGAAGAGATTGAATTCTATGATAATATAAATATCTACAGTTTTGTTAGTGTACAAAAATAGGAAGTTTAGGTAGTAGAGATCTAAACGATATTACATGTTCAAAAAATTTTGTTATCAGCATTATTGATCATATGTATAAAAATAAATGAATGTGTGGATGAAAGCTTGACAACATTTTGAAAGAAAGATTAACAATTTGTATATATTTTCATGTAAAGGCTCACTTTTTATTGTTTTTTATATTAATCCTGAAATTACGCAGTTGCTTTTTCACCTTCCACTATCACTACCATTGTATTGAGTAATTTTGTCTCAGCCTATTATGACACTCAATAAATCAACTGGCAAAAATAAACTTGGTGAAATTACTCAATTTGAATGTAAGATACAAAGGAATTCCCATTTTATTACAAGTTACAGCTTTTACAGTGAGGAAAACAATTTGTGAAACAGATGTGACATTTTGATCACTGGTGTGGTCATTTTCCAGTACACAAATTTTAATGGCAAGGAAGATTTTAGTAGTTAAATAAACATTCAACAGTTTTAATAGTGTGTTTAAATTTTGTAACTGATAGTGATTACTTATGTACGTGCATATTAACCCATGTGAATTTACTGATCATTTATTTTTAGCTGAACAGAAAGAACAAAAAAAATTAAATATGAAAATATAGATATGTTGTATATTTACACAAGATTAGGAGTATGTTGGGAAATAGCAATCAAAGTCACATTGAAATGTGCCTGAATGTATGTTAATATATAATTGGAGTATTGTTTGATTTTATTAATGAGGCTTAGCTGATTTTCTTCTGTTAGTGCAAGGTTCATGTTTGAGTATAGTGACATTTTGTTGAGACTAAACTGTGATTGCTTTTAGTAATACGTTCATGGATTTGGGAAGGGTTTTTTGGTGTTCTTTTAACTTAATGTTGGAGTTATATGTTCTGTTTCAATTAAAATGTTTTGAGTTTGTTATACTTGTCTTTACATTGATAGCTTATATAAGTACAGTAGTATGGATCTGGTTGATGTTAATGAATCATTCAGTCAAATGTGCAGTTTCTTCAATGCTTTCTGTGGTGCATATATTGCATACAAAATTCAGTAAGAAGTTTAGAGTGCCTGTCTTCTTGTGGATTACATCATTAGAAAATCACTTCATGTAATTTCCACTGTATATGGTGTTTTATATGAATTTTAATGGTGAAACCTTGGAGGCTTTTTTAAAATTATTCAGCAGTTCTTTTCATGTGCAACTGAAAATTGTATGTCTTTGCATAGGTTATTTGTATATTGAAGGAAGTTTGGTTATTCATCTTGACAGTAAAGCCACAAAAACAAAACCTACAATCCTAAGCCACAATGGAGACTTATATATAAAAATATGACTGGAATGTTTTATCCAGTACAAGTCAGGATTGAAAGCAAATAAATGTTATTGGTTGTGACAGTTTGAGTAAGTGTTTGTTTTATGTTGATTCTCTTTTTTAAGGTATTGTGAAACAATTGCTGCTCTGAGTTGCATTGCTTCATGACGAAATAACGTAATAACATAATAACGTAAGAGGTGTGAAATGTTTATTTTTTTTTTAATGGGTGTTTATTTTGGAAACATGCCAAAGTCACTTATATAAGTGTATTGTATTTTGGTTTAAGATATATAGATGAAAAATTAACAAATATAATTCCTTCAATACATAAACAACTTATAACAAAGTCTGAAATGATTTTTTCCTATTTTGGAAACAAGTCTCCAACACCCAGTTGAACAATTTCTTAAGATTGTAGATTAAAGAGTTACAAGACATGACAGGATGTAAGATTACTGGGTTTTATAGACTGTCAGCAAACTGTAGATTTTAGGTGTTTTTAATTGGTTTGCATGAAAACAATTGTAAAATTTAACAGTAATAGTTTATTTTTAATAGTGTTTTGAATAGTTTGCCCATTTTATTGTTGTATGTATTGACTGAGTAAATATGAGCATATCATTTAACTATTTATTATTAAGGAATTGTACTCTTTGGTTAACAGAATTGTGATGGAGTATATTTTTAATGACTCTTTGGGTGACAATATCTTTGTTGATTTTAAGAAGTTAAAACACCATCAAAAACCCCTTCATAAGTCCATGAATATATATATATATATATAAAAACAACTACAGTTTATTCTGAACAGAATTTCACTATAATTGTACATGAACCTAACATTAACAGAAGAAAAATCAGGTTGGCCATGTTAATCAAATCAAACAGTCACACACAGTTACCTAATACCAAGACGCATTTCTATATGTCTTTGAGCATTATTTCTCCTGACATCTAATCTTATGCAAATATTTCACAAAACATTTCAAAATTTTCATATTTATTCACTTTTTTGTTTGTTTTAAATAAATAATCTGTCAATACACGCAGACCGATATACACATGCATAAGTAACCACTATCAGTTCTAAAATATGAATAGTGTTAAATAGTTGAATGTTGATTTAAATACTAAAATCTTCTTTGCTGCACCAGTGACCAAACATCATAACTATTGTACAAGTATCATTTGTTACTGTGAAAGATGTAACTTGTAATAAAATATTTATAATTAGTATGTAAACTCAAAATAAAACTATTAGGTTGTTTGAAAATAATGACGGATTTTAAATTTTAACTTTAATAACAAATAAAAAATTCAAAAGCAACTATTAATTAAAGTATTAACCTGGTGAATCTACACAGTTTTGGACAATGTGAAACAAGATTATTTATGTCATGATGATGAAACTCTGAAGTCCTAGAACTCAAAAATTCTTTAAAGTTATTCTCTGCTGCTGTTCTGTTGTTGAACTTTTTGTCAAAAAAGTTGTCTAAATGCCTAAAAAAGTGGGGAGTAAGGAGGATGAGGCAATGTTTTATAGCCTGAGCTTCTGGAGCATCATTTGAGCAACGTATGGCTGAGCATTATCATAAAACAAGATTGGTGCTTTTTTGATTGACTACTTCTGGCATTTTTTCATGCAACTTTCTATATACGTTTTCCAGTTCTTGACCCTAAATCACTTCAGTGGTATTTTGGCCCTGGTTGAGCTAGCTGTAATGGATAATATTGATAGCAGACCCCTCCATACAGTGACCATAATCTTCTGTTAGTGCACCTTTGGCTTTGAGAATTGTTTTTTAAGCCTTGTCATTGTTGAGCAACTGTGCATATTGTTTTCTGTTGTCATAAAGAATCCACTTTTCATCACAGGTGGCAATTCAAGCAAGAAATGGATCATTTCTTGCACAAAATCAACAAAGAGCACAGTTCAAAATGGCAATTATTTTCTGATTTTCACTTAGTTCGTTTGAAAACCAAATGTCAAGTTTTCACTTTTCCAATTTGCTTGAGATGGTCAGAAATAGTAGAAATGCCAACAACCAGTTCTTGTGTCACTGTTCAAACAATTTGACATGGTTTTTTTTTCTACTGATGTTCTCAGTTGGTCAATTCCAACAGCAGAAGGACGTTCTCTGCTCTGTTTATCTTCAAGACTAACATCTCCATGATGAAACTTTGTAACTAACACTGTACTGTGCATTTATAGATGGTTTTTTCTTCCTATGCTAAGTTCATATTGTGAACTGTTTGTGATGCATTACAGACAAATTTGAATTCATGCAAAAAAATGAGATGCAACGTTTTCTTTCCTTCATTAATTGTAAGAGTCTGAAATATTGGAAATAAAGTTTTAGAAAAGAATAAAAGCACTAATGAATAGAAGAAAGTTTTTTAGTTTTTCAATGGTATATATATATATAAAAGAAGCTATAAAAAAGACAGGTTTCTTATAGCTATAAATGACTGAGATTTTAATATAAAAATCCACCATTATTCTTTGAACAACCTAATATTAATATCAATCATATATTTGTTTTAAAAAAAGTAGGTTACTATGGGCCCTAATGAACAAAGTCATTGGCCCACAAGGAATTTAGTGCATAAATAGGTTATAAATAGTAAATTACACAAATTTGTCTAGGAATGTAAGTTTCTAGTGAATGCAACAGAAAATACACAGATTTCCTACTCTGTTTAAATATTTGAAAAGAAATTACTTTTAATAGGTTTGTCTCAAGTTAACTTCAACATTCACATATCAGATAACACCCATGAATATAGTCAGAAAATATCTCATAGAAAATTCAGAGGTTTATCAAATATTCAGTGTAGCAGGAGCCATTAGATTATGCTAGCATAAAGTTGCACAGTTTGCTTTGTACTTGAACAACTTGTGAATATTGGGTTTAACAAATCATTGGACTGACTTGGTTCATCAGGTAATTTCAAACATTTTTTTATGTAATGCACTGTGCCTCATTTAACGTAAACTGTAATTAAAATATTGTTCTCAAATGTTTTGTTGATTGATATTTTTCTGCTTTGATCAGTGCTATGTCATACATATTCTGGTTGAATGTATGAAAAAAGTTGAATGTAGTTCATCTGATATTCATATTTCTTTGTTTGTTTATTTTTGTATAAGGTAAAAAAGGAATTGTGTCTGAAGTAAAAATAAATATTTGAATTTGAAAGTATAGTGTTCTTTAATCATGTGATAGCATCATATCTGTAAATAAGTAAACTTTTGTCGAACTTTATATCAACAATTTTCATTTTCAATCATGCTTTCTTTATTGAAGTGTCAGCTGTTGTGTTTTCATTTTAAAATTTTAACATCAAGAACTGAAAATATTGTTTAGAACAACTCCTTTATCAAGTGCTCAATTTTAGAGAAATAAGTTGTATTAAGATCCTACAAGAGTCAATTATATACTGTGATAATAATGCTATTTATTAGGATACTGGATACTGGCTGTTGTTTATTAAGATTGAGATAGTGAAATCTTCTTTGTTGATATTTGTGTATAATACTTATTAAAAACTTCAGATATTGGAAATGTTATCAATCATGGATCGTAAAATATAAATAATCTACATAGTATTATGCATTGATATTTTGCATGGGTCATTGCAAAGTTTAATTGTGTGCAAATATTGCAGGAATTGAGGATATTGTTATAAAAGTAAGTTATTAGTTGTTTGCATCACAATTTCTTTCCATACTGGCACAGCTAAGTAGTGTAATAATTTGGGTATTCACTGTTTCTGAATTGTACTTCTAGTATTAGGGTGTATTGGAATTATCTTGAGGAACATGACAATCTACTATCAGTGGTGGATCCAAGATTTTGACTAGGGATGGTGAATTTAATGTTGTCTAGGTACACCTGTACACATATGTAGGAAGTCAGGGGAAGCACACTGGGGTCCCTAAATATCAATACTTTTGAACTTTGTCACCCATCCCCTGAAACAAAAGAAAATGTTGCAATGTTTCATGAACTACAAATGCACCAGCACATACTAATACATTTGTTATAGAGTCATATCAACCCACATTAACACCACTGTGCATGTGTCTTTCTCAAACAGCATTTATCAACAATCAGCATATAAGTACCTCACATATGGCCTGACTGAAAAATACCTTGCTTCTGCAATACTTACACGTCCATACGTTACTGAGTAATGTTTTCAGGTTCCTTTCATTAAAAACATTTGTATTTAATGAATAAGATACTTAAACAAGCAAAACTCAAAGTTTTGTTAGAACAAATATATCCTCATGAGTCAGGTAACCCTTCAACTGTTTAGAGCCAGTCGAAGCATCATCGGAATTTATGTCGCATGTAAACGAGAAAGTGTTGAGTGCATATTTGAACTCTTCCTCTATCCTTGATTGTTATTTTAGTTTAAGGCTTGTAGATATTTATCTTATTTTTCTGTCTATTCTGTCCCTTTTCCAAGGCCATGTCTATCAATATTAATCTCAAGCTGATATAAGTGAAGCTCTGGAATGGGGTGGCTTTCATTTTTACTTTGTTTCAGATATTTTATTAATTTATTGTGTGGAATATGGGTTCTAGAATAGTGTATGATGTGTTGTATAATAAGTATTAGGTGTTGTTTAGCTCTTCCTGTGAAAGGTATGAAGCTTTCAGTATTATTTAATGATTTCTGTGCTGTTGTATGAATGTTGTTTTCTAAAAAACAATAGTAGATTATTTAATTTATCTGAATTTACGTACGTCAATTTTAGAAGCTAGTGTGAGATGGGCTTGTTGCTCATTTCAGTTTTTATATAAAATATATATGCAGTAACCCTTGTTTAATATTTCATCAGAACGCTAAATTACAAGGAAAAATATGTGAAAGTTCCACGAGGACATTGCTGGGTTGAAGGTGATCACCACTCACACAGTATGGATAGCAACTATTTCGGACCTGTAAGTCTGGAATTGTATATTATATTTACTCTTCCTTTATGGTTATTGCATTCTCTGGTAAACAGATCCATTTCAACACATACTCAAGTATAGAGAAATGTGTCAGCTATGCTGATTAAGGGTAAATATGTTACGTTAAAATTCGTTGTCCATGCATCATAGCGTTAGTGATTTAGAGTCTTTACTTTATTTGTTGTTAATTAGAAACGATATTGAGAATTTTCTCACGAAACTTTCACCTGATAAGCCTGATAACAGTATGTTACATACAGTTACTTCATGGTTTTTTGTTTCGTTTATGACTTACCTTGTCAACGTTACGAACGTAACACCAATAATATCATGGTTATGGAAGGTTCGTCATTGTTTGAGTTATGTTGTTGTTGTATTTTTTTTCAGGTGTTTGTTCATAAGGTAAACAATACCCGAAAACTAATGTATTAAGTTCCATATTGTTAATATTTCACTTCAAGGCCCGGCATGGCCAGGTGGTTAGTGTTCTCGACTCTTATTCTGAGGATCACAAGTTTGAATCCCTGTGACACCAAACAAGCTAACCGTTTCAGTCTTGGGATCAGTATAATGTAACGGTCGGTCAATCCCATTATTCATTGGTAAAAGAGTAGCCCAAGAGTAATGGCGATTGGTGGTGATGACTCGCTGTCTTCCCTCTAGTCTTAAACTGCTAAATTAGGGACTGGTAGCGCAGATAATCCTCGTGTAGCTTTGCGCGAAATTTAAAACAAACATTTCATTGAAATCGTAAGTTTTAAAAGTAAACATTTTCTGATTGAAGCATGTCGTCTATCATTCAATAAATAAAAATGTTTCACTATGTATCGCACTTGTGACACAAATTATTTCGATAATCATTTGTTGAAATAATAAGAAATATCCATCTGAATACCTAAACGAATTCTATTACCATCAACAGTTGTAGTGGCTATTGTGTTGGACTGTGAAGTTGGAGTTCCGTGGTTCGCGACTCGTTACCATAAAAAAAAAACAAATACAAAATCCCGACTTTTGATCCGTGTGTGCGTCATAAAAGTGAAAATCAAATCTCACTGTACGTTCTAACAAGAGAGTTTTGTTTGTTTCGTTGTTAAACATAAAGCTACATTTTGCCCATCACGAGTATCTGTTTCAGGCATTATAATCCGTCAGACTCAAAGCCATCGTAGATAGCTTTCCGTGATATCTGTCTAAACAAACAAATGATATTACAAATTTAAATAGCTTCCTAGCGTAATTCATTTACTGCAATGTATAAACTTTGCAAAATATATGTTTTACATATTATAATGTTTAAGGTAACTTTTTCAAGTCTATCACTGTGAACCTTTCATCAAACTTTCAAAAGCACTGTGTGTTATATTTTAATTGTTTTTAATTAGAAATAGCTTCTCTGTTGGTATGTTGAAGTTTGCGCAAAGCTACACAAGGATATCTGCGCTAGCCGTTCCTAAGTTAGCAGTGATTGGCTAGAAGGAAAGCAGTTAGTCAACACCATCCCCCCACAACTCTTGGGCTACTCTTTTACTAACAAATAATGAGATTGATCTAACATTATAACGTCCCCACGGCTGAAAGCTCAAGCATGTTCGAAGTTGGGATTCGATATTGCGACCTGTAAGTTACGAGTCGGGTGACCTATCCATCAGCCATGTTAGGCCTATTAGAAATATTCCAATACTCAATACTTTTAAGTATTAACAGTTTTAAAATATCATGTTGGTCTTCACAACATTTTCAGATAATGTTTACTCACAGGTTTCTCTAGGTCTCGTGACAGCAATTGCAACACATGTTGTATGGCCGCCCACCAGGTATCGCCGGTTGGAACCCAGTCTCCCAACGAAAAGAAAACCAGTTAACGTGGGGTATCCAATGTTCAGCTGGTTTGAAGGAGAAGCTCAGGAGTTAGAGGAATACATAGATTAACAGTAACATTATTAAACTGGAAGACAAAGAATCAATAATTCTTAAAATTGATGAATTGTATAGTGTATAGTTGTTCTTGTCATGGTTTGGGCCTTTGTTTATTCTGACGCTCGTAAATTACAAGCGTGATAGTACAATATAGTACAGAAACGTAAAGCTATAATCGGTTGTAATAAACTAGAAATGCTTTTAAATCTGAATATTCTTTCAAAACCAAAAGGGCTGAGTCTCATTTGGAAGATAATAGACGTTTACTTGCAATCGTGTGTTTTCCACTACGCGTAAATTTCAATTTTACGTAATACACAAGTTCAAGAAAATATTTTGTAGTGCATTTTTATAGTAAAAAAGCGGTCAGGATTTTATGAAAGCATTTGAGGTAATTTTTCAATATCATAGTTGGCTAGAAGCAGTCATGGGAGCCTGTATTTCAGTGTAGCCTGATGAAAGAAATCAACGCTTCATGGCGGAATCAAGATCTCAATACAAGCTGATGGAAAAAAATCAAAGTTTCACAGAGAAACCTAAATTTCAGTGTAGACTGATGAAAAAAATTAATGCTTCTTGAAGAAATCTAGGTTTAAATATAAACTGATTAAAAAAAAAAGGCAAGACTTCATAATTATTATTTTGTGAACTTCGAATTGTATGAACAGTTAAGATAGAGTAGAAGGTTGAGAAGAACAGTGAATGATTAATTAGTGGAAGTGTTTATATGAACATAAGTGTCACGGTCTTCAGAAGTCGGGAAAATGTCAATTTTTGATGTAATTATCGAAATGAATTTCGTAGTATTTCTTTTAAAAATCGGTAGTAATGCAAAAGTACGGCGTTTACTGGAACCTGCAGATTAAAGTTATAATATGTGAATAGTCTTTCAGTCGATTTGTAGAGAGAATATTTTAAAGGGTTTTATTCATCTTTATCTAATACCGTTCTGTTGTATACAGGTTTCCAAGGTACATTATCGACCGTACATTAAACTAAGCCCCACCATATATATATATCGCTACCGTTTTCACATTATTTGCCTATGTAATAATATTTCATTATATGTTTTACTAATGTTCAGTTAGACTTAAAAGGAAGTAACATTAATGCCCATATGTCAGTCAGTGTTATCACAAGATATTTAGCGGTGATAGTACACAGTAAATAAGCAGACCACCAAATGTGTAATTATTAGGACGTTACAATGCAAGATATTTAGGAACCTAAGTAGTCACTTTATGAGTTCTGTGAGACCAAATCATTTGTAACTGAAAGCACATTACTATTTACTTAATGTATTTTCTATTTAGTCCATGTGAACCAAAGGTGAGTGAAGCATTTTCGTTTTACAAATTCGAAGACCTTCACCAGTATATTAAACTTTATTTAAAATGTCTAAACTTTTCTTCAAATAAGTTTAATTTTTCAAACTGTTGTATGTTTTGTTAACAAACGTTCATGATAAATTTAAGCATTTTATTAAAAGTCTTCAGGATTTAACAAATGATTGACAGGAATGTGTGTACAATGATGCGTAACCAAGGTTAAGCGAAACAACTTTGAGAATGTACATGTATATGTGTAGGATTTGAAGTAGATATAGAAAGCAAGAGAAGAACACACCATGCTTCTATTTTTCACTGTGTTCTCTAATCTACATATTCTGAATATTGAAAAGGCTGCCAACCAGTGAAACCACATGATGCTAGCTTTTTTGCTTTTTTTTTTTAAGTGGTGGGGGTGGAGACGAATTGATATTTCTAACTGTTACAGTGTGGGTGTAACTTCTTTTAACATTTTCAGCCATGGCTTTTAGCTGCTACACAATGGAATCATGTCCACTATCAATCCATTGGTTTTAACTCGTAATGAAGAGGGATACATCAGTACTCTCGTCTGTGCTGTTTTTACAATGTGGTTTCCATAATTATTTCTTCTACAGTACACCAATATTTGTGCTTTTGTCTTGTACCTTTTTTCCACTCACTTGTAAAGGAGGATGGAAATAATAATCAAAGGACAGAAAATTATTCTATCCAATTAAAAGCCATTGTTTTTGATCCATTCTAGTTTAAGGTAAACTGAAGATGCTGCTTCAGTTACAACAATCCTGGATAGTACATGTAATAGCACCACCTGATTTTGTTTGTTTTTTATTTGTTGTAAAATTTACAAATTAGTATGCCATGACGTCATCAATGATAATATTTATTAAGTTGGATTTTACCAGTTTCACAGATATATCGTGTTAAGCTGCTTAAAATCTCATCTTCAATTAACTGTGCATTAGAAGATGGTGCTATTAACTTCACACTTAGTTTTAGGTAGGAGAGTGCTGTATTTTTATGAACAAATTATTATTTGACTGTCATCTTCCTCGTCTTCACTATCACTAAGTAACCCTAATGCTGCGTTTCATGTTTCTTCAAAGATTTAGTGTTGTAGTTTTCACACTAATGTTGATACAAGTATTCTTTAATTAAACCAGTAACTTTAAAGTCAGTTGAATAAAAGAAAAATAAATTCTTGAAATATGCGCAGCAACAAACAGCATATAACAACATCTTAGTTTGCACTTTAGAAGTCTCACGTGCTTTGTATGCTTTCTTCTTATTCGAGTTTTTTTTTGTCCCCAATGATACCATGTCACTTAGATATGAAAGGCATTGCAGTCTCTATACTTTCGTTCAAAATGCTTAATTTCACAAAAAAAAAGTATATTTTTCCAAATACTCTGTGTAATTTACCATTATTAACATCAACATAAAGTTTAAATGAAGAACACCAACAACTGTGGTTTCCATACTTGTACATATCTGAAATATACTTTAGATTCTCTCTAAAATACTTTCTATATAGAACAATTCATGCTGTAGCTAGATATTATGAATAATAAATACCAAAATACAATGAGAAAAAAATGATAATGTATCTGATAACCAATTTCCCAAAAATGGATAAATTCTGTAATCAGAAATTTACAACCTTGTTAATAACTTCAGAAGAGTACATAGAGCTATAAAATTTTGTGCAACTCATTGTTAAATATAAACTAAATTTTGTGAATTTTTAAAATCCCCCAGTTGGATAGAGGTAATTCTATGGGTTTATAACTTTAAAATCAGATGTTCGATTCCCTTTGGTGGACACAGCAGAGAATGCGGTGTGACTTTTATATAAAACATACGCATTTGCAATTTGTTTGTCATGGAGTTAAGTCATGTAAACGTTAAGGTAGGACTAAACTTGAAGCCAGAGTTGCTTCCTGTCAGTCTTCACTAGTAAGATTACTTGATAGTTAGGACGCTCGACTCGCAATCTGAGGGTCACGGTTTTCGATCCCTATGACATCATACATGCTCGCCCTTTCAAGTGTGGTGGTGTTATAATGGTACGCTCAATCTCACTATTCGTTGGTAAAAGAGTAGCCCAAAAGTTTGCGGTGGATGGTAGTGACTAGCTGCTTTCCGTCTCGTCTTACACTGCTAAATTAGGAACGGCTAGCGCAGTTAGCTCTCGCGTAGCTTTGTGCGAAATTTAAAACAAACCAAATACTTGAAAGTTTAAAACTAAAACAGTATTATGAAGGTTTATCTATGAACGATCTTTTTATGAATAACACTGGAAAAAACTAGAAAATATTTTGTATATCTACACCCATGTTCAAGGGCTTTTTTGCTTAAGAAATTTATACTAAAATGATTATGAGTTAATTGCATATACATGTTTAATATAGTCTATGTGCTTGTGTCAGCTATCTATTATAACGTGTATAATTTTCACCAAACCCAGGTGAAGGTTATAGTCGCTTTACATGGAGTCTCAAAAAAAAAAAAAAAAAAAAGGTACTCTGTGCCATCATCTAGACAATATAGTTTGGTTTGTTTTAAATTTATAGCAAAGCTATACGAGGGCTTTCTGCGATAGCCGTCCCCAATTTAGCAGTGTAACACTATAAGGAAAACAGCTAATCATCACCCATCGTCAACTGTTGGGCTACTCTTTTATCAACGAATAGTGAGATTGATCGTAACATGAATAAGAATATGACTTAAACCAGAGATTCTCATTCTTTTGGGGGATTCAAACTCTGTTTTACCAAAAATATGTATTTTGCATAACCACGTGATATGCAGATAAGAAAGTACATAATATTGAAACGATTTTGAAGATGTAACAGCCGTTTCCAACATGAATTATTCGTATACCTTGATCATAAGAATGTGTTTTTATCGAGAATTTAGAGCTTCAAAGACTTGGATATAATTCGTGATGACGAGAAACCCGCTTGAAGTAAAAATGTATCTCAGGACAGCTGGTATAGGTATTAAAACTTTTATTAAACTAAAATAGAGAATAACGTTTCGACCTTCTTAAGTCATCATCAAGTTAAATTTTTCAATACCATGAAGAACGAATTGTATCCACAAATGTATCTCAAGACGACTTTTATCTACCGTTTAACCGTCACATACCTCAAGCAGCTGTAAAACGAATCAAATAGTCAGACTAATAGTCTGAAGGTCGCAGATTCCAATCCCCGTCAAGCCAAACGTGCTCGCTCTTTCAGGCGTGGAGGCATTATAATATTACGGTCAATTCCACTATTCATTGATAAAAGAGTAGCCCAAGAGTTTGCGGTTGGTATTGGTGACTAGTTGCCTTCCCTCTCGTCTTAAACTGCTAAATTAGGGACGATTAGCGCAGATAGCCCTCGTGTAGCTTTGCACAAAATTAAAAAAAAAAAGAGCATTAACGACCAGGACAGAAGCTCTCGTGGTTCAGGCGTAGTCGTTCCTAATCTTGAATTACGGACAAGAGGGAAAACAAGCAATTGAAAGCATCTGTCTAAAGCGACTACTCTTAACCAAAGAGTACTGTTAACTGTCACTTTTAAAAACACAGTTGAAATTGAGAAAAAATTTTAGTAGCACCACGTTTCGAACCCGAGACTTTGGATACCCAGTTCGTTATGCTAATCATAACTCCATAATCAGGTTCATCTTCTACAACATAATTAAAGCAAGTTTCATTCGGATAAATATTTACCCCTCTAGAAACTTTCGCTTTATGATATTGTAAAACAACCAAATGACTGATAACGGTTATTGTAGTAACAACAGAATAGGATAATAGTATCACGTTGTTCATGTTTTTAAACGTAAAATTTAGCAAACATTTTATCTTTACACGAAAAAGAGGGTCAGAGCACGCGAAAAAATAGAAAAGAAACAATAGTTAAACTATTATTATTAACAGCTGAAATGTCACAACCAAAACGAATGTATATTTTGGAATTTACAAAGCTTTATGTTCTGGTTGTTGTTTTACAACTCTAACTACTAAAACATAATGAAATATTTAATTTAAATTGAAACATTATACACACACAGTTTAAATGTCCAGGTCAAATACCCTGAGGATTCTACTAAAGCCTATCCTAATTTTCAGCAACTGACCAAAGGAAAGGCATCCTTCAGTACTCACTACCCTAAGACTTTGACGATTTGAATCGAATAATTGAATTGGTTCTCGCATACGTAACACATTCACAGGTGAAAGTAAAGTACGTGGTCAACGGCATTGCATATTGTATCTCGGAGGATCCATTGATCTGGAGCTTGACTCGCTATAACCACAAGGCCACACTCAGCTCTACGATACAAGATTATACTGCACAACAAAGTTTTTGCTTCTTGAACACTGTTCCTTATACATTTTTGGCTTCTGATCACGAAAATCACATCCAAATTTGCTCATCACCTACTGTTTCATCGAAATCTTCAGTTTTGCTACAATGGAGAAACGATATCAGGGCAACTGTAATCCGTCAATGCTTGCTGACTACTGTTGGACACTGCAACGTGATGCACCGGACATTGAATACAAACGAAAATCGGGAGCAAAACACTTTTTAATTATATTGAACGTAATAGCGTATTAGAAACATAAACGCAATTAAATACGTTATTGCCGGTAAATAGTTAACTGTCTATTTCTCAGAGTTCCTACGTGATGAAGGAAAACCAAAACAATATTTATGCATACCCACCAGGTACCTGTCACAATCAGCAAAGACTTTTCAGGAAGCGAAACTTTTCAAAAAAATTGTTGTGCAATGTTATCTGATGATAAGATAAACACGTAGCTGTTATGTTTGGCAAGTAAGTAGTCGCATATGATAAAAGAAATAATACCCAAGACATAAGTGTAACTTAAATAAGTACAGACTTGTTAATAGCACAATTACTCCCTGTAAACAAAATTTAAAAAAAATATTTACCCTATATAAACTTTCTTTGAAAATTAAACTTACATTCCATATCTGAGCACATAAATATTTATTAACACATCGAACTGCCCCTTAGTGCCTCAGCAGTAAGTCTGAAAGCTTAAAGCGCTAAAAACCGGGTTCAGATACCCTTGGTGGGCACAGCACAAATAGCACTTATTTGTGTGGCTTTCTGTTTAGCGACAACCAAACCTTTAATACATCAGTTCATTGCTGTACTTATTGAGATGAAGAAGGATACTGTCAGCTGAACTTTCATTGTGTTGAGGTATTTAATCAAATGTTATGAACACCTTTCTTCCCTGTTTCATTAGGAATGTGAGGTCTAGTTATATATTATCAGGCCAATATTAAATATTTATGAATTTAAAAGCATAAACTATGCACCATTGTTAGACATAACACTTCGAGAAATGTGATAGTTGAGTTATTTATGAATTCATTTAAATAGTGTTTAGCAAGACAAGTTTGTAAGCCTAACTGCAGCTTCAAGATATAGTGATTAATAAGTAACAGTTGAAATAAAATGGTGCGATTTTTGACGAATCTGATAAAATCCACATGGAAACCATCAATAAATTGCACAAGTAATAACTTTGCACGTTTGCACATGATGCAAGTTGACGATCCGTTAATTTTGTTACCAGTGTTAATACAGGAAGATTTTACTTAAACATACATCTATTAATGAATCTCATGAACATATACCCAGAGCTGTAAATCAGCGTAAGAAATGAAGTCGTATACGTGGTTGCTATGGTTACTTCTTGTTCTTTGGACCAACCTGAGTTTTGTTTATTATATTTCTTCGTGACAAGTATACGTGCTCCAGCTAATAACTCGTGAAAATTTTGTTTTCAGTTGACGTCCTTTGAATTCACTAAATTGCACTGAAGGTGCGACGAAATATTCCAGAAAAGCTGTTGTTGTTTTCTGATGTTCAAAGCCCGGCATGGCCAGGTGGTTAAGGCACTCCACTCGTAATCCGAGGGTCACGGGTTCGAATCCCAATCACCCCAAACATGTTCGCCATTTCAGCTGTGGGGGCGTTATAAACTTATTGTCAATCCCATTATTCGTTGGTAAAAGAGTAGCCTGAATGTTGGCGGTGGGTGGTGATCACTAGCTGCCTTCCCTCTGTCCCTACACTTGTTACGTTAGGGATGGCCAGCGCAGATAGCCCTCGAGTAGCTTTGCACGAAATTAAAAAAAACAAAGAAATTAATGTTCAAATGTACCCATTTACTTTCAAGTTATTTTTATGAAACGGGCACATTAAAAAGCATATGTATGTATACACATATAACATGTCTTACTTATTTAAATTATTATGAATATTAAGATACAATAATTTTGGGATATTGATCTGGAAATGGACAATTTCCTGTATATTTTATTAAGTAGTATGTATTTACCAAATTTTAATCATTTTACGGCCGTGGAATGTCATTAACTTATCACCTCAGTGTTTAGTGTTACATTACAAGTTTAAAGTTATGAGCTGCAAATGACGAATGACAGCTTAGATGTGTGATGCTGTAAGCTTAAACACGCGAATGCGATCCATATTTTCATGCTGAATTTAAAATCTTGAAACACGTATGAAACTTAAGACCAGCTTTTAATTATATGATTTTCTTTGTAGAATATTTGTCCAAAGCTAATCAAGGGCCATCTCCCTAGTCATCCATAATTTTAAAATGATAAGCTAGAGGGAAAGCAACTCACTAGTCAATATCCCCACTGTCAACTCTTAGGCTAATTTATACGAACGAATAGTAGCATTATAACACCTTTGCAACGCTCCTTTTTTTTCGAAAGTATAGTTTAATTTTCTTTGTTTTTTGGAATTTCACGTAAAGCTACATAAGGGCTATCTGCGCTAGCCGTCCCTAATTTAGGGAGTGAAAGACGAGAGGGAAGGCAGTTAGTCATCATCACCACCTACCATCAACTCTTGGGCTACTCTTTTATCAACGAATAGTGGGATTAACCGTCACATTATAATGCCCTCACAGCTGAAAGGGCGAACATGTTTGGTGTGAGGAGGATTTGAACCCGGAACTCTCAGATTACAAGTCGAGCGCCCTAATCACCGGACCGTTAATTTTCTTTAAGATATCAAATTGCTTTTGCATCAGGCTGATTTATATCCCATTTAAAGATAATTGGAAAATAACATTTTAAAAAAACAAAAAACAACGACTATCATTTTGAATGTACAGTGAAAGAACGTTAAAAAATGTGTGATCCCATAAGAGAGTCTATCGCTGACAAAACTGAAGTGAAATGAAGGTCGTAAACTGACCTCATTTTTTGCAGGCAATAGCTACTTCTCTTAAACTTAGTAGATGTGATCCAAAATTGAACAAATTAGGCAATTACTTGAAAAGAAAGCAATAGGTTTAGAGTAGACAATTCACTTAGGCAAATAACTCTCTGTGTAAAGATTTGCAATAAGTCAGTAGGTTTTGTTTGGCGTGTTACAGACTCCTAGTAACAAATTTTATCATAAAAACTGAAATATCCTGCTGTATTACTTCCCAGATAATCGAATGGTATGCATACACATAAAACGTGACTAAAAAGTAATTATTCTTATCGTTTCTGTCCGTTAAACAACTTTAATTGGAAGTATTGCTTCTATAATAAATTACACCACATCAATGAAAGACTTTTGCTTGTTTGTTTAGGTTTTTCGAGCATAGTTGCCCTTAGTTCAGAGCTGAAAGAGTAGAGGTAAAACAACTAGTCAACAATAACCATCGCTAAGTTTAGCGGTAACTTTGTCTGTCCTTAGTTTTGAGCAGAAGGAGTAGAGGTAAAACAACTGGTCAACAATAACCATCGCAAATATTTGGAGTAATTTTGTTCGTCCTTAGATTTGAGCTGAAGGAATAGAGGTAAAACAATTAGTCAACAGTACTCGTTGCTATGTTTAGGGGTCCTTTTGTTTGTCCTTAGTCCTGAGCTGAAACAGTAGAGGTAAAACAATTAGTCACCAGTACCCGTCACTAAGTTTTGGGGTGCTTTTGTCTGACCTTTTGGTAGCTTCGAATTTTCAGAAGATTGGTTGAACAAGAAAAAAAAAAGACAATTTCAAGTCAAAATGATTTTATAGTTCTTGTACTTAAAATTACACGAAAATCTGGATGTATAATGAAAATATGTTTAAAACTCTAAGTTGGCTGTTTGTTTTTATTGTCCGAACTGTTCCAGCTTGTTCTTCGAGTTTTAAGTTGATACTTTATATATTAGAATACCTTTGCCACTCGTGACAACCTAATTTATGTAACAATAAAGTGATTACCATCAAGATGTTTAAATATTTTACTTATTTCTCGGATGATTCCGAAAATATGACTTGAACTGAAATAGTTGTTTGTTTTATAATTTCGCGCAAAGCTACTCGAGGGCTATCTGCGCTAGCCGTCCATAATTTAGCAGTATAAGACTAGAGAAAAGCAGCTAGTCATCACTACCCACCGCCAACTCCTGGGCTACTCTTTTATCAACGAATAGTGGGATTGACCGTAACATTATAACGTCCACATGGCTGAAAAGGCGAGCATGTTTGGTGCGACGGGGATGCGAACCTGCGACCCTCAGATTACGAGTCGCACGCCTTAACCCACCTGGCCATGCCGGGCCACGAACTAATATAATATGAGAAACGTCGCATGAAGAAAACTTTCTTGTCCTGTTGCATAAAAAAAAAAACACGTTTACCCATTGCACTACAAGTCCGTATCTATCTGTTGAACCAAATTATTTAGCATGTCACTTTACGCATGCTAAAAGTTGTCATTTAACATTATTTTAGGCATTTGATGTCAGTAATCAACGTTTCATGTTACTCTACATTGTTGATTTTGTGTTAGAATAGAGAAAATATCAGGTATGGTATATAGAAAAACTGAAAATCTAAAGAGATACATTTAGTAGGCTGTAGAGACTATGCAAATGCAAATACCAAATTGTATGGTGGACAAAAAGTATCTTTATTCTTCAGATGAACATCACCTTGCACTCCACTTATCAAAGTGTGAACCAGACTGGTGTCCGTATGTCACAGACATATCGTGAGTACAAAGTCTTTAGTAATGGGTCTGACTGTACAACAGGCTTGTACTGTTGAATAAAAGCTTGCCACGCTTCGTGATAATATATTATATCATGTAAATTCGGAATTATAGCAAACATTATTTTTCAATGCCCCAGTATCACAGTGGTACGTTTATGGACTTATACTGATAGAAACTGGGTTTAGATACATGGTGGGCAGATCACAAATATTTCTTTGTATGGCTTTATGCTTAATAACAAACAAAAATAACATTTTTTTCAATACGGAGTCGGTCCATTAGACCGTTTATTTGAAATTTCTAAGAGCTCAGAAAAACTTATTATTTATTTTATCTATATATAAGTTTATAGTTAAAACTGTTTATATATAAGTTATCACGCATTGTGTTTGTATTTCCTTTGATTAAGATGTTAGTGTGTTAACAAACACAAGTAGTTAGATGTTTGAAACTGGAAACATTTCGTATCGATTTTGCTTGAATACTAACAAGGACTTTTGCTGACTCTTGACTTTCTTTTAGGAACACTTTGCTAAGTTTACTGCTGAACTAGAGACCTATTTCCTTAAAGAATAGTATTTAAATAATTTCTCTACGTTTTCCTTTCACATTACATCAGCCTCAGAGCTAGTAGTGTGAAATATGTGTTTAGAAATTCACTAGTAAACTGCAAAGTCGAATTTATTAACATCACGTCTAAAGTGTTCTTAACTTTTAATATCATGCGACCTTTGAAGTGAGTAATCATATAATGATTAATTTTTATACTTTATACGAGTGCCTACAGTTGGTATGCATCTGATTTGTACGGAATTATTGAAATCGGTGAACTAATGAACAAATCCCGAAACTTCTAGTCGATTTAACTGTTAAATTGAATAAGCTGTATAAATGGTTTCAAATTAAGAAATGTAAATAGTACAAAGTCACCTGGTGGCGAGATAATTTTTATTTTAATATTATTGTGCGAAAAATAAAGAAATAAAAGAATTTTCGAAAACTGATAACTTCATAAACACCTACAACATATTTCACTGTATCCATGGAAACGTTTTCCAATGTCCCAAACATGTATATACAGCATTGTTGGAAATGGGTGAGATGAAATACAAGCAAAACACCTACAACTGTCATTAAATCCAATTATCTATGTGTTACATGCTCACCGAGACAAAAGTACGACATAAATTGCTTGTATTGCTTCCGTGAAGAAATACTTTTGTTTTCCAAAACCCTCTAGTTTTATATGTATTTTAATCTCAAATACATTTCCAGTGTTACTTCATGCGAGTCTTGTTAACTATAATAAACAGGAGGTATTTGTTACTTAAAGTTCCTGAACTGATAAATTGATAAGACCGGAAGATTGGTTTATGCTACAGCTCTTGAACAGAAAGTCAGAATATTAGTAGTTGAAATTACACAACAAACCATGAACTGGAAACCAGGTTATTTAACGTTTGAAGTTATATTTCTGTCCTTGAATTGGAAATTAGATTGCTGGCGGTTTTTGTGTGATATTACAGTTTTTAAATCACGAAATAGATTTTTGGCATTTAAAATTACGTTACAATCATTGAAATAAAATCACATTATTGGCGTTTTTAAAGTGATGTTTAATATTTGCGTTAATAATTAGATTCCTTATATTACAAGAAAGCTACCATTCACAGTTAAAAATAATAATAATAATAGTGAAGGAAATTAGACTACTCTGTGTGAATTATTCGTGGATGACCAAGCGTTGTAGTCCTTAGATTGAAACATGAGAAAATTATTTTTAATTGTTTATTAACTTCATATATTCATTTACACATTTTACGCTTTAACCAGATGTGAACATTACATCTGAATTGATAACAAGAACAATGACAGTTGAGAAGTAATTAATATTCACGTTGATAAAATTATTGTTCAGATTAAAATGCAAAAATTACCTAGAACTACATTTCTAGAACAGTTCAACGTTAAATGTTCTTTTGTTACATAAGTAGAATGAAATGTTCTAAATAATACATAGGGTCATAGACCCTATTGTGCATTTAGGGTTATATCTTCGAAAGTATGTTAGTAATTTTGTGTACATATATAATAAAAGAGGAAATTGTGCGATTATTAATAACGTATTTTCAAACTAGAGTGAGAATTGATGATTAAGTACCAATGTGTAGTAAAAAAAAAAAAAGTTACACTCATCGCCTATAGTAAACATCATAAGAACTGTTATACATCCAGGAAAACTACATTTTTCCCGTTGAATACTGTAAAGCTTGGAATTGTTTTCATTACCCTGTAAAATAATCATCTGATGATGGTTAGATTAATCACCACTTTGGAGATGTAACCAGAACCTACTGGGTTAAACAGACAGGATATGTTTTATAAGTGATATTTATAGCACGCCCTGTACTTCAGTTTGATTATAATTCTCTTGGATATGTTTCACCAGTCTAATAGTTCTAATCACTTGAAAATATCTATATCAACAATATGTAAAATTAAAAAGTTCACTTTGGTAGACATTATTTTCTATTGTAGTAAACCTAATTAGAAGTGGTAATATAGCAGATGCTTTTCTAAATATAAAAGGGCCAACAAACAAACATCATACGTTCTAATAAAATAGCATCAAATAGAAACACAAGTTCACAATGTAAATCTTTTAGCTTAGATAAGAAGTTTGTTCCATTCAAATAAATTATATGAGAAGGTAGTGTGCTTTGCTTCAAGAGATAAATAGTTAGGTTCGTTTAAAAAACATGTTCAACTGTAACATCCACACCTGTCAAGGCAAGCTTAGAAATTCTACTACTTTTCTTGTCAGCTTTCGAAAGTTAGTATCAGAAAACATTAAAATCATGCACTATATCCTAAAAATCTTTTAAGTTGAGCTTAATCTTAGAAACTGTTCTATTCGAAAGGCGTATTGAATACTAACATCTATGACTACATTTTCTTATGATTATTATTATTTCTATGAATAAGGGATTTTTCTTTTATAACTCTAATAATCAACAAACGAAATTATTTAAAGTAACCATTTTCTAAACACTTATGAATTTAATTAAAAAGAAGAAAACAGCCGCTTTGTGTTTGAAAACTTGATTCAAAACTGGTTGGTCTGACGGAAATATATTAAGCGCATCTTCAAGAAACCTTTCTTCCCTATTCGTCTAAAATGTATTCTCATTCACAAACCAATTTTACCAGCTATGATAATACTGTGTGCAACTTTACCAACTAGGATTTTCTTCAACCAGCTTGTGAACGTAAAATAACAAAATCAACAACTCCAGAAATCATCCTGCTCATTTTATTTTTATTTTCAGGATCTAATCCGAGGCATCAAAGGGCTGTTAAGGTTCTCTGGGGGTACGTGAGCCATGCCAGTAATGAGAGACTTTTCAGGTGTTTCGTAGTGTCGCTGTCTGTACTTCTTGGCTGCCATGGAAACCAAACAAACAATACACAACATTGCCGCAACAATTCCTAGCACTACCGCGACCGCCACGTTGCTTGTGGTGTAAATGCCTTGCATAATAAAACTGGCATCTCGGGTATGAACGTGAGTACAAGATAGTTTGATGTATTTGTCTTCTTCTCTAATCTTGACAGCAATGCAAATCTTGTAATTTGTATCTGGTTCAAGATTATTTATAGTATAAGAGCGATATACGTAACTGACTGTGACTGTTTGATATTGCTCTTCTGGCTGGTTGTCAATTTTGTAAAGTATATCATACTCTGGAAAGTTATTCCGTGCTGTGCCATTCCACACAACTGTTACGAATGTGGAAGACACTCGTTGGGGAAACAGCCCAATGTCTACACTGCCAATGTGAAGAATTATGTTCTTTATGGCAACACCCATATTGTTTTCGGCAACACACTGGTAAGTTCCAGAATCTTTGTACTTCAAGTGGTACAAAATTAGCGTATTAGGATGTTTTATCTGAACGCGTAAGTCATTGTTTGATTCATTCACTACACCTCCAGAGGGTAGAATCCAATGGATCTTGGGTGGAGGTATACCAAAAGCACGACATTCAAAAATATGAGAATCTCCAATTTTTGTGTCAACTGTTTCCTTACGAGAATCAACTAAAACTGGTTTACACTGCTCAGGAATGTTGGTGAAGCTCAAAGCCTTGAGCGGAAAAGAACGGAGATTCTGAGGTTGAGAACAATTTAACTGATCCGAGTTTAAAAAATCGATTGAAGAATTTTCTTTTTTGTTTAGTGCCATTAGGATCCATCGAACATTACAATCACAGAGAAGTGGATTGCCGTACATTGTGAGCTGAACGGCTGGTCGTTCGTAGACAGTTTCATAACTTAAGACAGAAAGATTGTTTTTATGCAACATCAAGACTCTCAGCTTAGGAACATTGATGAAAGCATGGGGATCTACGAACTGTAAACTTGGGTTGTTGTGAAGATAAACCTTCTCCAGGTTATTTAAATCTCGAAATGACCCACGATCTATCATCTGAAGCGTAGATGTGTTTGACAAAGATATCTCTTTTACAGAAAGAAGAGTAAAATCATCTGTCAGCAACTTAGGAACTGGATTAGCGTCAAGGAAAAGAACATTCAGATGTTTCATAGATTGGAGAGCTGTTGTGGGAACTTCAGAAATGTTGTTGTGATTCAGCAGCAAAGTTTTCAGGTTACGAAGTCCATGAAAAGCTTCTTCGCTAATTCCTCTGATCCTGTTATGAGATAAAGAAAGGTTCCGGAGGTTATTTAGTGCTGTGAACGTCCCACTATTGAGATAATAAATTTCGTTGTTGTCAAGCTCTAGGGTTTCTAAATTCATCATATCGTAAAACCATTCTACTGACAATGAATGAATAGAATTTTCCCTTAGGTTCAGATGTTTAAGATTACTCATGCCATCAAAGACGTGTTCATCAATGAACTTGAGGTGGCCGTTTGTAACGACAAGCGTTTCCAACTTGTACAAACCACGAAAGACTCCGTTGAATAAGGTCCGAAACTTGTTATTAGACAAGTCCAGTAAGCGTAGTTCTGTCAAATTTTGAAAGATTGACCCACGGCCCATTTGCTTGATTTCATTGGTTGATAAATTCAACTCTAACAGACGAGGCAGAAAGGGTATTTGTTTGACCAAGTTCGTTAACCGATTATCAGATAGAAACAGTAACTCAGTCTGCAGAGGAATATTTTAGGAATTTTTTGCAACCCACATGATGTACAATTTACCATACTTTGTGCGCAATCACAATGAAGTGGACAATTGACATGCAAACTAATAACCGACGTCAGTCGTAACACACCAAATACGAGAAAAATCCACGATAACATGACGATGCAAATTTCGGATTAATTATTTATCGATAAGACACCTTTTACATTGTAAATAAATGGAATACTTGCTTGTGAAATCCCACGGACCTAAATAAACAAGAAGAACATTTTTCAAAAGAATTATAGAACATACTTGTCGTTTGACATGTTAATTAAAGTCCGTAATCTCTAAAATATAGCTCTCAGACCTAATACTTATATTTCCAATCTATGTAATCTTCAGGTTTTTCTTTTAACCATTACAATGTAATCACTATGAAACACTCACACATCACAGAATTACTATAAAATAAACAACTAATTAAATCATTCAACATAAAAGTTATTAATATACTGGGTGGTTCATAAGTCCAATGACAAATAAATCATTCACGTGTGGAAAATATCTGTTAATGTTATGGGAAACGTTGAGGCCTACTCTGTGATAGTATTCTTCGATGTCATTAAACATTATATCCTTCGACACTTCAATTAATAAGTATCATACATAAAAAATATCAGCTGCAAACGTATAGAAAATAATAAACAAAACACAATAAAGATTCTAAGCTCGCACCTTAAACCTAAGGTTTGTGTAACAGCCTTTACTCTGATTGTATATCAATCTTCTGAGGCACAACTTCATATACATATAAAATGTGCATTTATGCCTACAAGAGTTGTTCTTGAAGAGCAAATTTGGTAATTTAAGCTTAAAATATTTGATTTATGGCTGTCTGCACATCTTTACCTTTAATATTTTAGGTACATGGTGTAGACTGATAAATTATTCGAATGACATGAAACTGACGATGACTACCAACAGTCTCGGCGAGGTTCTCACAGGGTAGGTCCCTAACACCTCATTTCACACCACAAACAATTATTTTCTTATGCATCTCAGTTGCTGTGGTATTTGCCTGGATGTTGATGACTCATAATAATAATTTAAATGATATATATATTTTATGGTATAATTACTATAGGGGACCATCTCAAATATATATATGTAACAAAAAAGGTTTACACCGAAGCCAAGTGGAATTAAACTGCTATCAAACCTATCTGGATATTCAGCGAAATTTTACGCAAATACTTTTTTTTATGAAGAAACTTAATGGACCCTTTGATTTTAGTGCAAAGCTACACAGTGTACTATCTATAACGTACCCTCCGCTGGGTCCCTAGCCCTAATTTCAGTATTATCAACTGTTAGGCTTACTGCTGATATACCGAAAGAATTTTTTACAGTTATATTGATACTTTTTCTCGCCAAATATCTCGTTCAATAGAAATTATATTTTTCAATATTTAATTTCTTTAGTGCGTATTAGTGTATAGAAGAAAAATTAGCGATCTTATAACACTAAAATGTTGTTTTTATTTTATTAGATATTCAACGTTTCACTTCGCAACTTCTTCAGGAGCGTTTACTGAAATACAAATCGAAATTCAGATATTTTTGTTTCAAATGTTAATAACAATCAAGAAAACATCACAACAGTTAAAAAATAACAGTACAAAATAACCTCCCAACCTCAACTTCCTCTATGAACCTACTAGCTAAAGGATTTGATTTCACAGTAACAAATAAACTTTCAAACCAAGTGTGTTTAAACACAATATCTTCTCTTGAATAAACTTTTTATTCTATTCGATAGAAACACATCTATGGAAATAAAGAAACAATTAAAACCCAGCAAAATATCACAAACTCAAACCTCCACTATAACCAACATCTCGGCATTAGGAAAAACTGATAACAATGATTTACACATTAATTCCATTTGTAAAATTTGTTAAACTAGAGATGCAACAAATTACTCAGCTTCTAAATATCTCAATTAACACCCTTTTGATACAATCACGTAACAACCTTCCCATGCTAACAAAAATATTCAAACCAAAATCGCGGATGTGAGGATTCATTTGTTTGGTTCGTTTTGAATTTCGCGCAAAGCTATACGAGAGCTATCTACGCTATCCGTCCCTAATTTTGCAGTGTAAGACGAGAGGGAAGGCAGCTAGTCATACCCACCCACCGTCAACTTTTTGGCTACTCCTTTACCAACGAATAGTAGGACTGACCGTAACATTATAACGCCCCCACAACTGAAAGGGTGAGCGTGTTTGGTGTGACGGGGGAGATGTGAGGAAAAAGAACAGGAAAATTTTGCAAAAGCATTAGAATAATCAATCCAAGTACAACTTAAATCTCTCAAAATAACTTGCCCTTAAAAATAATCGGGCAAGTGTAAAGATTTTATAGTTATGAATAGGAATACTTACTAACAAAATATTTGATCACCTCAAGAATAAATTTTAAATATTTAAGATGACACCACAAAAAATTGAGAAGGAAGTTAAAGAGATGTCACCCCTGTGGGACAGCAGTAAGTCATTGAATTTACAACGCTAAAATCAAAGGTTCGATTCCCCTCAGTGGACACAGGAGTTAGCCTAATTTGACTTTGCTATACTAAAAACATCCAAAACACACTCTAAAAATATTATATATGAATTTACAAAAACAAATAATCTTCCAAAGAAGCTAATGGATGAACTTAAAACTTCTGGTAGTCGCATGTCAGAATTATAAGGTTTACCAAAGAAACATAAACCGGATATGTCACCAAAACCCATAGTCTCAGTATATAACAGTGCTGCTGAAAGGCTTTCCTAGTTTATGCGTACAATTTTAGTACTGTTGTTAAATTACGTTGCAGTTAGTTGTTTGTTTGTTTTTTTAAATTTCGCACAAAGCTACTCGAGCGCTATCAGGGGCTAGCCGTCACTAATTTAGTAGTGTCAGATTAGAGGGAAGGCAGCTAGTCATCACTACCCACCGCCAACTCTTGGGCTACTCTTTTACCAATGAATAGTGGGATTGACCGTCATATTATAACGCCCCGACAGCTGAAAGAACAAGCATGTTTGGTGCGACGGGGTATTCGAACCCGCGACCCTCAGATCATAAGTCGAACGCCTTAATCCACCTGGCCATGTCAAGCTTACGTTCCAGTTCAGTTAAATAATACACAATATGTTATCATGAATCAAGTAACCAACATAATGATACTCTTTAGATTGGACGTCGTAGTTTCCTGTCCATCATTACTGAGGATGTTGTCAATGCAGTGTATGAATTCATGTCAAATTACATAAACAATTTGGAGATATATAGAACGTCAACAGGTACTGTCACAGAAATCTTATTTTTCATCCTTCATAATAGATATTTTCGTTTTGACAACAAACTATATTTCCAACTCAGTGGTGTCTTAATATGTATTAGAATTGCTGTTATTTATACCATAATATTTGTGTACATTTTAAAACAATCGTAGCTGACAAGTGGTTTCAAGGTGACATCACTCGTCCTGATCTCTAGCTTAGATAATTCGATGACATGGTTGGACTAAGGAACCACAGTCTTTCTTCTTTAACCCAATTTTTAGACTTTCTAAGTTCCATAGACCTCAACACTGAGCTCACACTGAATCATTCGAATGATAAGAGAAACACAGATTTTCTTGCTGTTGCCTTGAGTATCGACAAAGATAACAATATACAATTTACCTTGTTTCAAAAACCAATAAGAAAACCTGTGTTCCTTACTCCAACTGCCATCATCCCAAATCTTCCAAGAAAAGCAGTTACTGGAGAAGTAAACAGAATCGATCGCAACTGTGGTGAAAAAAAAACTATACACACTTGGATCTAAAATCACTTCTTCTGAGCAATGAATATTCACTTTTTTACATCGAACAAATTTTCAAGGACTATAACTCACAAAAATCAGCATCCCA
Organism: Tachypleus tridentatus; assembly: GCF_004210375.1. Taxonomy (NCBI): domain Eukaryota; kingdom Metazoa; phylum Arthropoda; class Merostomata; order Xiphosura; family Limulidae; genus Tachypleus; species Tachypleus tridentatus. Next base: position 100,959,712 of record NC_134837.1, on the reverse strand, counting down.
CTTCAAACATGAGAAAACACAGATAAAAAAGGAAGAAAAATTCGATTTTACAAAGATAACACAAAAAAGTTATTTTTATAACACCTCTTTGAACTACCGATTAAAATTATACAACGGCCAGGTACAACCCCAAAAAAGCCAACTTTCAAAGCCTCTATACACTACACTATAATGTGATAAAGCCAACTGTCTTACAGACATTTATTTGCAATCTGAAATTGGGTGTCTTGTCTCCAATGTTGTTTACCAGTTTAAATGTAACATCCACAATCATTCGTATATAGGAGAAAACGAAAGAACCCAACACACTGACTATCTTTATAAACAACAGCATGAGAGAAACGCAGTTGATAATTATTTTAACTAATCACAGACAAGTAACACCTGACATAAAACCACCCTTTTCTGGATAAAGCCTTACCAAAGCCACCATGTACACTGAAAGAAATTCTTGTTGAAGAACTATGATAACAGGTGAAGAGAGACAAAGGATCGCAGTTATACTGTTTATTGTTTTATTTGTTCATCATATCTTTTATTATTGCAATCTGTTCCTTGATAGAATTTTAGTTTACTACGGGTGACAGTTAATTATTTCAATAATACTTTTCTTTCAACAATAAGCTTTACTACGTAATATGTTAAAAGCACAAATGTACGTTATAGATTTGAACAGAATTTAGTGATTAAACAATTTAAAAGATTTGTACTGTCAGTGGACACTTCTGAAGAAACTGTAAAACGAAACTAATTAAATAAAGGGCCCGGCATGGTCAGGTGGTTAGGGCGCTCGACTCGTAATCTGAGGGTCGCGGGTTCGAATCCCCGTCACATCAAACATAATTGTCCTTTCAGTTATGGGTACATTATAATGCGATGGTTAATCCCACTATTTGTTGGTACTTTTACTTTTTTTCTTTAGTAGACCAAGAGTTGACAGTAACTAGCTGCCTTCCCTCTAGTCTTACACTGGTAAATGAAGAAGGGTTAGCGCAGATAGACCTCTTGTAGCTTTATTCGAAATTCAAAAGAAACAAACAAACAATTCTTGACAGCTTTACGAGAATATCCGAAATAAACCAACTGATAAGTTCTTTCAAAGAATCGATAGACATTCACCATGTTATATTTCATGCTGCCTGTTCTAATTTTCTAAGTAATAAGCATTCTAGAACCAGTGATTCAAGTTATAGACCTCCATAATCAAATAATTTAATGCTACTCGTTAGCACGAGGAATGTTCTATTGTTCGCTTTTTCAGTTTGTCTATGCGTTCACCATTCCCCAAACACCATATTTGCTTTTTATATATATATGTGTGTGTGTGATGTTCCTTTTCTTCTTTTAGCCGCATTTGCTTATTTTTACGATTCGTGAAGCCACATACGGTTCAGAATATGAGAAAAAAAACATTTACATGATTCATCAAACGTTTCGGTATGTACTTATTCGATTAGCAGCAGTGAAGTCTTAAAAACAAGGAGAAAAGTAATATATTTGACAATTTCAGTCAAATATCAATTTGCAATTAACCAGTGTGTATTTTAAAATTATAGTGTTTCCACGCTTTAGAGTTCAAAAACGACAACATCAAGAAAATATTGAATATTTTGGATTCGGAAAGATGGGATAGAAATTACATACTGTTTAACACCTCTTTTCATTTCGGGCTTAGAACCATCACATATGTTCAACAACATGAATGTATTTGTCTTCTTGACTGGGCTTTTTGGACTTGGTAAGCTCTTCATTATTAATTTATTAACTCCAGCTGAAAGTGCCAACATTCATAATTAATATATATTTATTTGTACTTGTATTTAATATTTATGGCAAAGTTATTAATGTTGTCTGCCGCTTTCCCCAATTTTGAAATAATTACCAGAGGGAAGGCAGCTAGCAAGTTAGAAGAAACTTACCAACCACCATCCCCTCTAAGGAATTGACTGTAACTCTTAAAACGCACACATAACTGAAAATGTGGCGAATATTTTGTGGCGTCACATTCGAACCAGCTCTCCGGCTCTGAAATCTAGAGACCACAACAAGGTCACCTCGTGACCCATTCATTTTGATGTACAAAAACTACGTGGCATCCTGGCCGTAGTCTTTGCAGAGATCATCTTACGGAAAACATTGATCTTAACTTAGATTTTATTCAGTTTGTTTACACACTTTTTTTTAACAATATTAAACAGTAGCCATGAATTTTCTCAGGTAATATCTCATGAAAGACGTTGCTCCAAAACTAGGTTTTTCAATGGTTCCATACTTGTCACAAATGTTAACCGTTATCCCAGTAAAACTGGATAAAAAATATTACATTTATATTAAGAATGATACGTTGCTATCTTACTTGCGGAAGGTTATATTGATATTCTCTGTGATAATAACAAATGGAAATTATATACGTTTTAAAAATACTAGTTCATAAAGTGTGGCTCTATAAACAGCTTGCCTAGGCCGAAGTGTGATGAGACTAAACATCATTCATACTTCAAGAGATCACCGGCTTTCTTACTTAATATGTTAGAGGTCCTAGCCCAACCTGGTGATCATAGCGCTCAACTCACAATTTACGTGTCGCACCCTCGAATGCCCGTCACCGAATGTACTTACCCTTCAGAAATAAAGGCGTTGTTAAGCGACGGTCACACTCACTTCGTTCAAAGAGGATTATTGAACAGCTCTATCCTGCTTTTTAGTATTTCAAATTCTTAGAATCTTGCGTTAAACTCATCTATGATATCTTCAATATTTACCTAAAATTCTGAAAAATCAAGTGGCTCGTCATCTTTGAACTGTTCTGTTAATTGCTGGCAACTTGGAACGTGGGCCAAGTCGTTGGTTTCTAAACAAACTTTGTAATTCTTAACCTATTTCGAAACCCATTTATGTTTCACATTAAATCTGATACCATCTGGTTCCGACCCTGGAGCTTCAGGTTGAGACCGTTAAGATGAGTGGTGATGTCTGTGAGAAAAGGCAGTTGTTTCAGAAAATCCTTACTTTTGAGCTTTTCTTCCAACTGTGTTGTATCCGATGAAACAAATTGATCAAAGAATGCAGGGATTTCTTTCCTTATTCCAAAGAATCGTTCCAGACACTTTCAGGCACTGAGTCACCTTACTTTCTGTCTCCATATCCTCAAAAAACTGATTCAGCTCCTCTTATCATGTTAATAACTTTAACAACAAGTTTAAAAACTTCGTTTCATTTCACTGGTTTCCCATACAAATCTCCTTGATGAATAAGACGATGAAATGTTGGACAAGTTACTTCATTTTCCCTTAGAAAAACCAACAAAGCCTAATTTTTTCCAGTCATCGCAAGTGCGCTATCTGTCACTGTTGTTGAACACTTATTGAAACCTTCAATTTTATCAACTGAATTTTTCATTGCCTTGAAGATATCCTTTTCTTCTGTGGTCCCACGGAGAGCACATACATTCAATAATTCCTCTTTCGTTGAAAAATCTTCATGAATAATGCGTACATATATTAACAGCTGACTTACATCTGCTTGATCAGTACTTTCGTCAAGACAAAGTGAGAAATAAGTACTTTTTTCAACCAATCTAACAAGTGAGTTTTCTAATTGTTCTCCCATATTAGTGACCCTTCTTTGTATGGTTTGGTTGGAAAGCTGCACTGATTCATTTTGGCATCTCCAAACGTCTTAGCCATTTCAACAGCACATTTCTTTACTAAACTGTCATCAATAAAAGGTTTCTTTGCTCTTGCAAGTTCAAGATAAACGATGTACGAAGTATTCAAAGCAGATGTCTGGCTTTCTGACAACTTGTTAAACATACTCGTTTGTTGTTTTAATTTCTTGCTGAAATCCGCAATCTGAACTTTTCGAGTTTCTCCTTCATATTTTTTTTATACTTTTCTTCATGTATCGTTGAATAATGTCTTTTCATATTAAAGTCTTTGGGCACTGATGTAATTTGCATATAAATCAAACACTGCAACTTGCCGTTATTGTTTGTAGTCAAATAATCAAGTTCCCAACATTCCTAGTGAACTCTGTTTTCACTGTCAATCTTACGTTTCTTGAAAACTTTACTCATGTTTATATTTATCACAGAATTGAACAGTGATAATTTAGAACACGTCAACCTCCACAACAGCAAATTGACAGACTGGCAACAGCCACCAACCAGAGAAATCCACTTTGTCTAGCAGGAGTAATGCTGGTATAATACGCCGAGGTGTATGTGATATAATTTAAAAGCAATTACTATCAAGTTATTACTGTGAAATTATAGAGGCATAAATAATAAACATACAGGTGCTCACAAAATAAATTTTAAAATTTCATTAGTATATGTCAGTTGGAGCTTTCATGCATTTTTACCTCGCAAGTCAGAATTTTCCATTTCTTTACTACAAAAAAAATTATTAAAGTAGTTATTTTTCAATAGACTTTCGCCGCCACTCAAAACCATGCCGCGGGCCGCATGCTGCCTCCATGCCTCTTGTTGGAAGTCTCTGCTCTAGTCTAGCACTGCTAAATTATAAGTAATACAGATAGCCATGGACGAAACTCAAACCAAAGCAATATTTCAGAATGTGACATAAAAAAATTCACAACAAAAGTAACTAAACACGACTGTCGCCGTAGTAGTTAAGTTACATACACACACTTGATTTTTAATAATCTGAAGGAGTTTAGAAGTTATTAGACATACTCGTTTAGGCGTTTATTGCACAGCAATTTCTGTCCACTCGCATCATGACACCGATAGAGAATTTTACTTTTGGATGAGTTAATTAGCTTGGAGAAACAGGTAAGGAATCTACAGTTAAAAATGATAGGCCTAAGAAGAGCACCTTTTCACTAAGGTCATTAATGCTGAAACGAATTGCTGAAAATCTCCCAATTATTAGTGTTTTGACAGATAAGACTGTGACAGTATTTAAGTGTACAAAACATATCTCTCAACACGTATGAAAATCCAAAGTATTAGGTCTTTACACCCATTCTGTTTCATCATAATGTTTCATATGTAAGTAGAGAGATAAGCAAGTCTGTATAACGTTTATATCCACCCATATTATTTATATGGACAAAGAATGTGGACTTTTTACCACTCGGTGTACACTAGCATAAAAATTATTTTGTTATTCAATTCAAAATATTTTTGATAATTCTATTGTCTTTACATTAGCTACACACTGATAACGTTGTTCTCAGAACTTGTCACATGCAACACTTTTAGTTACTATATGGCTCCTCAGTCCTTGTCCAGAACTTGTCACATGCAACACTTTTAGTTACTATACGACTCCTAAGTCCTTGTCCAGAACTTGTTACATGTAATATTTTACCATTAATATGCACTCTGTCTTTTGTACGTTACAATACATCAATTTCCAGTTACTATAATAATTTATTTTGTTATCCTCCTTACTTTTATTGTTTTGCGCTATTCATTCTTTGTTCTGAAGTATATACTAGTACTTGCACTTTATATTATATAACCCTATATTCTTTGTCTTAAATACTAGCTACAAAATTACGTTGAATCAACTTGGCTATCATCGAGGCCTTACTTGCCCTAGTTATATCAAATGGAAATTCATGCAAGCATTAAAACTTCGCCCCAACTAAATTAACTAGAATCCTTAAGCAGTAAAAAAAAGACTTTCAGTATTCCCTAAGAATCTTTTGTGCATGAAAAGGTGCTGCTTTAGAGTGCATCTTAATTCAGTACTCGGTACAAACCCCTTGTAAAATCTCACGAGACAGTCAGGATTGAATATTTTCCCAAGCAAGAACTTTTGTTTGATATTTACTTAACAAAGGAAATTTGTAAAACCCATTTCTTGTGATCGAATATTCAAGCTTTCTCTCGTGCATTAAACTATTTTCATTCTTGTTTTTTCCCCACTAACGTAGCACTTAAGCTCTAGCTGTCAAAACGAACGCTTGAAATTTGGACTAAGATAGATTGTTTCGTAGCAAATGTTAAACAGCGAATCGATTATTACTAGTTTTATTTGTTGAGCAAATTTAAATCTTTCATATAACAAACAACATCATTCTGAATGCTATGGCTGCACTCTGTTGTTTCAGTACACTGATGTTTCGTTAATTAAAGCGAAGTTAATTAAATCCAATACAAAATAACTTTCGTAAGAATCCTTTAGTAATCCTTTATTTAACGGAAATTGTGTTTTAAAATCCAAATAAAAATAGTTATGATCTAAGAAAACAAAAATACGCCAGACCTGGGAGTGTAGACAGGAGACATCGTAGAGTTATATATAATACTGCTGTTTCCATTCAATCCAATATTTAAAATGTAAAATTCACTTGAAATTAATTAATATATTTTTAATTCAATGTGTATAACATCTACCATAGTCATTAAATTGTTTTTTTTTTTGAATTTCGCACAAAGCTACTCGAGGGCTATCTGTGCTAGCCGTCCCTAATTTAGCAGTGTAAGACTAGAGGGAAGGCAGCTAGTCATCACCACCCACCGCCAACTCTTGGGCTACTCTTTTACCAACGAATAGTGGGATTGACCGTAACATTATAATGCCCCCACGGCTGGGAGGCCAAGCATGTTTGGCACGACTCGGGCGCGAACGCGCGACCCTCAGATTACGAAGCGCACGCCTTAACGCGTTAGGCCATAGTCATTAAATACATTTTTACTTAGATGTAACAAGAGTGATGTTTTCTCTTTTGGTTCGGTGATGATGATTTACTTTGAAAGAACAAAGGCTTACCACCAAACCCTCTATTCAGGCTAAAGATTACAACTAACGAAAAGTTTTGAAACTATTTACCAAAAAAAAAAAAAGGATACGTTCATTTATTTAAACGCTGAAAAATATATAAACTATAAAAATAAAATAACTTTAGAGTAATAAAATGATGAAATGGATCCACCTTTAGTCCAGTCTCGATAGAAAACGAAATAATAAATATATGAAATTGGTACCATTTCTCGGTGATCCTTGCGTGTTCCGTTTATCACGAACCCCAATTTTTTTTTTTTTTTTGGAAAATACATATAATGCTATTTTCTTCTTCACGTAATATTCTACGTAAACCTAGTTTATACGTAACGTGAAATACATTTAGTTTATTCTTTTTTCTTCTAATACAATTTCTGTCGCTTTTCTTTCATGATGGCATTTTATCGGAAACTGGTTATTATGGATCGAATAGTTGCCTCGCGAACAACGGTTAAAGAAAGAAAATAATGCAGAACCTTCAAGTTTCATTGTGAATACAGACTGTTCTTCATTATCAAGTTTTGCGCTTCTAGCTTAAAGTCCCCAGTATTTCGATCTTGAGCAAAGATAATACGTTTCTTCAATAGGAAAATGTCATACAACTTCTGAAAGTAAAAATCAATGAATTTCACAAATGAAAAATGCCGGCAATCTATAAATAGTAATCTAGACAAGATAATTATGAAACATTTTACGTTGCTTTATTTCACAATCTTATTAACAACGAATAAAACAAGAGAGACATGTTTTCGACGAAACAATAACATTGCTCAATAAATTAAAACCTATTCAATCTCGTTAAAAATATACAGAGATAGTTATTTGTTTGTCAGCTTTAAATATAAAGCTTTACGAAGGGTTTTATACACTTTATTCATTATTGGAATCGAATCCATATTTTAACAGTATAGCCCTCAAAGTTACCTCTGAACCACTGAAGTGTATATGTTGTGTGTGTGTTTCTTATAGCAAAGTCACATCGGGCTATTTGCTGAGTCCACCGAGGGGAAATGAACCTCTAATTTTAAGGTTATAAATCCGTAGATTTACTGCTGTACTAGCGGAGACTGAACCACTGGAGAGAAAAAGAAAACTGTTACAGCATCACTAATAAAACATTTTTTAAAAACTTGTGACATTTTGTTTGTATATACAGTGATAAAATGTGACTCCTTCCTATTCACGATACCTTAAAAATTTGTGGCATATTTATAGCAACATTTTCTTCTAATATATATATGCGTTGTAGTAATTCCTGATATTTTAGTTGCACTACAAAACATAATGACATGTTTCTGTTCAGTGTGTTTTAAAATTCGTATTTTTTACTTTTTCGATAATCTTCAATAATTTGTAAAATATTCTTTTTTATGTTTTAAAAATTCTGGACTTTTCTTTTGTGGTTGTAATGTAGAAATTCTGGCATCTTCTTTTCAATATACTGAAAATTTTGACATCATTGTCATCATGGCTGCATCATTAACATTATGATATATTTTCGTGGTTGCATTCAAAAGCTGTTTAGGTTTTACACAATATGCCCAGCGATGGTACAGCGCTATGTTTGCGGACGTATGACGCTAGAAACCTGGTTTCAATACCCGTGTTGAACAGAGCACAGACAGCTCGTTGTTTAGCTTTGTGCTTAATTATAAACAAACAAGAAAATAAACAAATTTTGCACGATGAATAAAGTGAGACAAAATAAGCGAGGGAAACTGAGTTTCGTGGTATTAGTTCTCTGATGTTTGTTGGTGTACACAATTATGAGTTCTCAATGTTTGGTTATATCACCTAACCACACTGAATACAACTTAAGGCAAATGTTGATATAACATTTTTTTGGATCCTGCTACTACAAGTTCTTAAGTACACATTATATGGAATAATTTAATGTTTTTGTCCCTAACCACCAGAAACTACCGGAACACCTATAAAAGCTCTTACCTGCAATAAGTATAACTCACACTTTTTTAATATAACAAACAGGGTCCTAGAAAGCCACGATCACCTTTTCATGGCATGTACAGCTACAACTTACGTATTAAAACTTCTTTCTGTTAACCCAGTACATTACATATTCTTTTTTATGGTAAAAATAGTAGTCCTAGAGTTGGCGGATGTGTTGACTAGCTGCCTTCTTTCTAGACTATCGCTTCTACTTAGGGACGGCTAGCACAAGTAGCTCTTTACTAGATTTGTGCGAAATTCAATAAGAAAAATAAACAGGTTAAGGCAAATAGTGTCTAATTTATGCTGTTTTTAATTTGTTTTCAGATATTCGCGCACAGCAACTCCAGCTAATCTATTTAAAATATTTACTTTTGAGTTTGTTTGTAGTTATTATTTTGTTTTGTTTGTGGAGGGGGGATTCAAGATATTTTGAATTTCGCGCAAAACTACTCGAGTGCTATCTGCGCTAGCCGTCCCTAATTTAGCAGTGTAAGACTAGAGAGAAAGCAGCTAGTCATCACCACCCACCGCCAACTCTTGGGCTACTCTTTTACCAACGAATAGTGGGATTGATCGTAACATTATAACGCCCCCACGGCTGAAAGGGCGAGCATGCTTGGTTCGACCGGGATTCGAACGCCTTAACACGCTTGGCCATGCCGGGCCAAGATATTTTAGTACTATAAGGTTATGAAAAAAATAAATAAATAAACAGCAAAACTTTAGCCGTATAACTGATATTTAGACAGGAATATAAGCTGCTAATGTATATTTGTTAAATACCGTTATTTTTATATCAAATAACAAAATTTGGCTTCATCTAGTGTTTTCTGTCAAACACATCCTCTAATTCAGTCTAACTTGAACCAACTGACAGCGGATGTTTGAAATAAGATTGCATAGCGAATTGCTCGTACCTAAGGTTTGGTCACGGCAAGTACGTGCTGGAAATAATTTTCTAAAGTATTCTCTGTATGTTGTGCAGAAAATCAATGAGAAAGCACTACCGTTTATATGAATTTTCAAAATTTCCGCCGGCGTAAGTGCATAACAGAAGATTGTTTAGCATTTAGGTGCTTCTAGTAGGAAGCATGATGTTCTGAACGCCAGACGAACTTCCTGAAATATTAGATAAGGCCAGTAAGAGCGGTCGTTACTTCGCCACTTAGACCTTACTTTATGAACTGAGTCATACTTTTTGGATACTACTGTTGATGAAACAGAAATCTCTAACAAGTGATAACGTAACTTATATTCTTATGAAATATCAGAAAAATAGTGAGATACAGGAATATACAAGTTTAAATACCTTCTGAAAGTGTCTTACGTAATCTTTACTGAGAAAACATTTACAATAGCCTGTATGTCAGACTAACACTTTGTAACAGCTATTAGGATTTATCGTAACTGATAATCTCCACCTAGAACTTTGCAAAAAGTTACTAATCCACTCCAGGGTTTTGTAGTAATTGGCTATCCCTACCTAGGGTTATGTAACCATTTATTATCCCAGTTTTGCAGTGATTTATTAAACTAACTAAGAATTTTGCAAGAATTGATTATTTCAGTCCAGGATTTTGTTATAATTGATTAAAAATGTATAAGATATTGTAGCAATTGATTTTCCGAGTTTAAGTTTTTCTTTGTATTTCTTATACTAGTTCAGGATTTTGTCTGGAACATTTTTAACGATCTACAATTATGGCCTGAGAGTTTTGGAACAATTCATTTAATCGAAAAATAATTTTCAAAGGGTTATCTTTCCCTCTATGATTTTTTTTTTTAATTGAGTATTTCCACTTATAATTTGACAATAAATTATTAACATCCGCCCCTCAAGTGTTTTATAACGAATAATTACTTCTATTCAGGAATTTTTAATAATTAATTATCTCCATCTGTAATTTTGAAACAATAAATATTATAACCATTAATTATCATTGTCTTAGTTTTGGTTACATTTAAAAACAATAGATCATCCACTTAAACGATTGAACATTGACTTATAAACACTAATTTCAACATCAAAAATATTACTCTGACTAGAAGTTTGTAACAACTAATTATCTATAAGATGTTGTGACAACTGATTGTCCTGTCTAAGATATTACCATTGGTTCTTCCCGTCTAAAATGTTGTCACAAATAGTTATTCTTGTCTAAGATGTTGTCACAACGGGTTATTCCCATGCAAAATGTTGCAACAGTTACATCTGATGATCCAAATATTATAAAAATTGACTACCCCATTTAGATTTTTGTAGCTATTTAACTCAGGGTTCAGTCAATAGCTGTGTATATGTTTTGTGTTTGTAATACCTCTCACACAATAAAACATAATGGTGATCGAGACTGAACTGAACTCTCGGCAGTCGTTACGGAATATGAAAAGCTTGAATACAGAAGATGATCAATGATTGGAAAAATACTAAATAGCCAATCATATAAGACTTCTTATTATCACATAGTAACAGCATCCTTCAAAATATTTGAACTTTCTTGGCTTGTTCTGAAACTTTGTGTCAAATCAAATTTAAATATTATATCTATTAGGGGATTTTTTTCACGTATAACATTAATGTAATTGATGCACAATTCAATTTCTATTTAAGTTTTGTTTATTTGTTTTTTTTAATTTCGCGCAAAGCTGCACAAGGGCTCTCTGCGCTAGCCGTCCCTAATTTAGCAATGTAAGACTAGAAGGAAGGCAGCTAGTCATCACCACGCACAGCCACCTCTTGAACTACTCTTTTCCCAACGAATAATTGGATTGACCGCCACATTATAGCGCCCTCATGGCTGAAAAGGCGAGGATTTGAACCCGCGACCCTCAGAGTACGAGTCAAGCGCCTTAACTACCTAGCCATGTCAGGCGTCTATTTAAGTGAAACATATTTATAATAATGATAAGGACGTGTTTGTGTTTGTGATCGCCATAGCTTTATAAGGAAAGAACCTACAAACCTGAAAATGTTCGCTATGGCTAAGTGGACCCGAGAGTGTCCACTTGTGTATTATTATTTTTCCATGTAAGTACGCACATTCATTTGCGCAACTTCTTACTAGGCAAACTAGCAAAAATGTAGTCATACTGAGTGGATCCTGAGAGTGTGTACTTAAGTGTTGTTACTTATCTACTTGCTTGTGCGCAAGCGCGTACTCACCTTTTTAATGAGGCAAGCTAGAGAAAAACTACAAGAAAAATTATTGGTTCCTTATATTACAAATAGAAATCACAGACAGATAAATATGCACGTGCGTGCACGAATGAGAGTGTGTGTCTGTATATGTGTGATCGCCATAGCTGCAAAAAGAAAGAACCTAGAAATCTGAAATTTTGCACACATACTACATGGATCCTAAAGTTGTGCACTTTGGTATTATTTATCTTATTCACGCGCGCGCATCTTTTTAGTGAGGCAAGCAGCGATAAAACCATATAGAAAAGAGATGACTATTTGTATAACAACTTATATAGAAAAGCCAGTGCGTTTTGGTAACAATGCTTTCCAACAACGGCTTTTATCTTATGTTGCCTAATAACAAAATTATATATATAATGTTTTCATGCTAAAATGGGCTCAGAATACACAAACTATCAACATAATAACACAAGCAAGGCCGGATACTTTCGCTTATGAATACATGTATTGCACTGTAAACACATAAAATAAGTCTGGAATTTCATGCAAGCTACACGAAGACTGTGTGTGCTAGCTGCCCCTAGTTTAACAGTGATAGGCTAGAGAGAATGTAGTTATTCAACACCATCCATCATTAACGCTTGGACTACTCTTTTCCAACAAAAAGTAGGATTGACTGTTAAATTATAACACTTATGCGTGTGTGTGTTTTCTTATAGCAAAGCGACATCAGGCTATCTGCTGAGTCCACCGAGAGTAATCGAACCCCTGATATTAACGTTGTAAATCCGTATACTTACCGCTGTACCAGTGGGCAGCAACACTTATGCGTATGACTGTAAAGGAGAGCTTGTTTAGTGAAGGGGATTCGAAAACTCGACCTTCAGATTACGAATCGAGCGTCTTAACCAGCAGGCCATTCCAAGTCCTGTATCATATTTATCACAAGTTAGTTAGGTAAAAGTATAAATTTTTAACATTTCATGCCTAATGGTATGTTAAACCATATACGTTTAACACTTTTATTAATGGCAGAATTTAGCTTTTATTTATGCTATGTACAGATATTTTTACTTCTTTAACAGCAAAGTAGATAGGCAGGTTTTAGAGATAATTGACCAATATAAAACAAAACTTCGTAGTTCTTAGCACTAGCAATTCAAAATAGACGAGGGATAATATATTACTTTAACCTTCTAGTAAAAAGATGAAAACTACCAATATATATGGATATTTATTTGTGAAATTTGCGCAAAACTAATCGGGGATTATTTGCGATAGCTATCCCTAATTTTGAAGTGATAGATCAGAGGGAAGGCAGCGAGTCAACACCACCCACGACAACTCTTAAGCTATTCACGTAAAACTGGATAATGGGATTTGACTGTAAGTCTTACAATATATTCACAACCAAAAGAGGAGAATGCGATTTTTTTAAGGGGAACGCGGAGCGCAAACCACGAGACCTCGGATTTACATTTCAGCACACCAATCAATAGTGGGTATTAATTCTTAATTGAATAATTCAAAACCAGTTGTAAAGTATAATAACGTAGAACGTAGACGACAGTTTAAAAGGTAACTATGTTTTACAAGTTGCTCGTATGTGTTACACAATCAGTAGCAGAGCTGTAAGTCTGCGGAAACGTATAATGCTAGAAACTTGGTTTCAATAGCATTGGTTGGCATAGCACAGATGTGTAACTTTGTGCTTATCTACAAAATATCAAACGTATTCCTTAAATAAGTATGGGTGGTTGGTATTAGTACGAAACACCTTCCTTGTTTTAAAAACAAAAACAAGCCAAACTCTGAGGTTTGTAATAGTTTAAAATTTGGTACAAATATTAGCTCCTCTAACATACGTCATTAAGTTAGCTTATAATGTTTTACAACAGTAACAGGACTCCAAGTTGCCTGTAACAACTTATCAAAGCCTAAGTTTTGAAAGCAGACCGATTATTTCGTGTAAATGATTCATAAAACCCACATTTCATAAAAAATGAGCTCAAACAGTACTTTGAAGATAGGGGTCGACGTTCTTCACAGTAACCATAACCTAAACCTGTAATAAAAGTCTAATAAATTGAAAAGTATTTTTTGATAAACATCTAATCTCTTATAAAATCACAATACACAATATTGTTGGGACCAGAATAGGTTTACCACGTTTTCCAAAGAACACTTTTCAATAGATAGAAATCTGTAAAAAACATACGTTTTTCTCAGCAATAAACCTGTGAAAATTAATATTTTCATGTTACAGCCTACTTTTTAAACTGGACTCAGAGACGTACAGTATAGTAAATATGTTTAAATTAATATCATTTATTTTTCGATCAAAAATAAAAGTAAATATGGCACTGAATATAGTTAATTGAATATATTTTGTTTTTACATTGTTTACTTATAAACATTAGAAAATATTGTTTCATCTTATTAGGTACCCTCACTATTTACGATATTTTCGGCCGTAAACCCAGTAACGTCTCACAAAATTCAACTGGATTAGTAGATTTAGGTTAGTCTTAAATCTGTATGCTAAACTAACAATGCGAAATAATCTTTGCTACAAAAGCATAATAATAAAATGGGATATATCAAAGGCCTTAACCAATATTGTTAACGAAAGTAACAGTAAACAAAGACTACAATATACCTTACTAACGAAACAGATAGATACTAGTTGTTAGCTTCATGTAAATTGTAATACAATTTACCATTGTATCAGCAAAACTTTACACAGTACTACTCAACAACGTCTTGTGACCAATGAAAGCCCATCAAACGGCTCCGACAATGTAACTTTAGAGGAACTTGACATCTGAGACAAATCACCAAGACACATGCTACATTTTGTAGGTATAGAGTTAAATAGTATGAGAGCGGAAATAGTACAGAAAAAAAGAAATATTTGTGAAGTTAAATAAATACCCGAATCGTACAATAAATAGCTAGAACATTGGAACTCTATAAATGATATTCATGTTAAATGTAGTAACAGAGAAAAACAAAGTATTAAACAAACAGTAAAACATGTCTAACATAATTAAAGCAACCCTAATCAACCTCTGTTATCTCATAAAAAAAAGGAATGTGCAAGAGGAAATACCAGTTAAACGTAAATCTGCAACAAGAGCTAAAGCATCCACTCAATGAGAAGAGCATAGAGATTAAAAATAATAAGGCTTAGAAGAAGCATTAAGAACAATGGTAAATATGAAAATCAAATTAATTAACTAAAACAATTGTAGATTAATTTCTATACAATATATGGAGTTGTTGTATAGCTAGTATCAAGTAGTAAAACATTAAAGTAACTGGAGGTGATTTGTTAGTCCTAAGATAATTTTAGTCCTAAGATAATTTTAAGGGCTCATAGACAACGTGGATAGAGTTTTAGAATAACTTATATTTCTAGTCAGTGACAATGTATGATGTCTTGAATTCTTTCCTTATTTTGGTTAATTTTAATTTACAAGAAAAATCATTCCAGAACTAATTACCAATACTTTACTTACTCTAATGGATGTTAGAACTAGACTGAATAGAAGTTTTCTAGTCATACAGAACAAGATAACGAAATATCTTTAACTTGTTTGTTAGTCCACGTAAGCATGTTAGTACAACCTATGACTCTCCAGCTTACCAGTCAACAAAATCTATTAGTAATCCCAAACTAACTTCTCTTTATTGGTTCAAGAGGTTAGTGTATGCAGTACATTATTTTGTTATATCTTATATCGCATTTAAACAACGTAAGGTTCCATCAATTTCGCTCTTTCTTTTTTTCATCATAAAGATCTTTATATAGAACGTTTGATGTCTTCCTTTTTTAATATTTTTAGTCAGTATTTTTACAAGATAAGTCAAAAATAAAAATATGCCAAGTTCTTATAATAAAAGAAGTGGACATATTTCAACGACAGTGATATATATCGATGGGATGGAAGCGTGCACCTGTAAGGCCTGCTTTTCCTTAAAGTTATATTGTGTACTAGTGAAGCTAACACGCTTTCGCTGCAGTCTTATACATTCTATCAGTGAAGCAAATTATGTTTAACAAGGAACGATTATCAAATTATGCATCCAAAAAACTACGTTTATTCTCTTCAACTAGACATCTACAAACCTATTTACTGGTAAGTTTCTCGACTACAAAGGGCAAACAAAAACAATTCAAATATTAATCTTTTTTCTGAACAATGACATTACATGACTTTACTGGTATTGAAATTCGCTAGGAAAATGTTGTAATTTATGAAATTTACCAAAACAGTAGCAAAAAAAATAGTAAGCAAAATATTTTGTTTAAAAGTGATTTTTGTTGTTAGTGATAGTTTACATACAATAGTGTTACTTACAATTACAATCTCCTCGAATTTACATCATTCTATACATCAGTATTGGACGTTAGTACGGCCAGTCTTTCGGTAGCTAATTCAGAGAACGGATCGAGGTCTCATTCCCCTTTGCTGCTCGACGTCATCATCGATTCTGAGGAAAGATTGCTCGCCCTACTCTGTAAACAACCTCCCCCCATTTCCCAGCACGTAACCTTCCGTGGAAACCAACATTTATTGGTGAATCTACGCGTTCTTGCACGCTAGGACACTGAGCGTGCGCATTCAGAGTTCCGTACTTTCTTACAGTTGACTCGTGCTACAAACCTTGACTAACACGTATTTTGTATAAGACTAATTGCAATCAAACATTCAGTACAGAAGGTGCTTCCAACATTTGTCTCTGTTTTATCACTAAAACCTAAGTGTATTCTAACAAGAAAATCGAGAGATAGTGAGAATATACATTTTATTTCGAACATTTTGCATTATATGTAATCCAGCTCCAGTGATTTTACTTTGTGGAGAATAATCTGAAATTAGAAACTACTTATTTCTTTTGTTTGAATTTTGCGCAAAGCTATACGAGAGCTATCTGCGCTGGCCGTCCCAAACTTAGCAGTGTAAGACAAGATAGAGGGCAGCTAGTCATCACTGCCCACCGCCAGCTATTGGGCTACTCTTTTACCAACGAATAGTGTGATTGACTGAAAGAGCAAGCATGTTGGTGTGACTGGGATTCGAACCAGCAACCCTCAGATTACGAGTCGAGCGCCCTAACTAGCTGGCCATGCCAGGCTAAAAGCTACTTACACAGGAGTTTAGTAAGTTATATTAAAACAATTATTGGAGTCTCATCACGTCATTACAGTCTATGTCACAATATCCAGTTATATTTCATCTGACGATAGTAATGTTAATAATAGCTCTAAAGCGTACTGTCGTAAGGCTGTCAGGCCCAAAGCACGCAACATCCCACAACATACTTCAAATTATGCATCTAATGTAAGAGGACAACAGCTTATCATTGCCCAATTTAATAGTCAGATCGCACTGATTTCCATAAACACTGTGTCCGATGGCTTAGTCGCTATGCCATTGTTTAGAATAGTATGAATATCTGTTTCATTCTCCAACTGTTTAAGGTGTGCGATAGTTCAACAGGAAGTCTGATTGGAAGCCTTCATTGATGAACACTTACTTTATTGGCTTTGTTTCCGGACAGAGTTCTTCTTGATTATATTGAGTACTGTTGTCTGTAGCTCGTGAATGGCTTGTGCTACTGTCCTTCGTCTTCGTGAATTATCAACTCATGTTACAATACATCGCACTTTACTTACCAAAACTGGAATAAGACTTGTTGCAGATCTCTTACTAGGTAGCGCCCTGGTACTCTAAGTTAATTCAAATTGTTTTTTCGTTTGAAATTAAGTGCAAAGGATACCCATACCCTGACTTGGCAATTCTAAATCTCTGAACTGTAAGTGTCTGTTTTATTTGAATGTATGAATAATTTGCATCCGAAAGGGCTTTTCATACCCTTCCAAAAATCGATAAATACTTGGTGATACCAAATTGCTTACAATACACCAAACTAAGTCCAAATATAATTCTGGTACATACTGTTCCACCACAACTTTATATTGGCTGTGACAATTATGTGACTTACTGATCTTCATATTCAAAATCGTTATTACATATCGTACTCAAACCTCTGCTTTGTCGTTAAGCACGAAATTATATGTCAGACTATCTGTGGTATCGAAACCCAGTTTTTAGCGTTATAAGCCTTCAAACTTACCGCTAAGCTATTGAGGGTAAACTGTCAATGAAATCCAACTTTTGTACACATGGTATAATTATAACACATGTAAATAATAACATAATACGAATACTCAAATTTCATTTCGATTCTAGCTCACACTTTATTACCGTCCCTTGGTGGGACAGCGATAATTCTACGGATTTACAACGCTAAAATTAATGGTCGATTCCCCTCGGGGAACACAGCAGATAGTCGGATGTGGTGTTGCTATTAAAACACACACACACATATTCTCTTACCCCCGAATTCTCCTCCAACCATCGACGCCTGCTGATCTATCTTATTTCTGCGAGCCCTGGAATTCACAGTATAATATTAAATGTGCACCCACCAAGAGCCCTACGAACCTTTTCACCGTTTTCCTGAGTGGAGTTCACCAGTCAATCCTACCAAGTGAAATTAAACAAGCCATTGAGAGCCAAACACAATCTGTGATTCACGCCGTGCACCGAATATTCTCGAAAACCACCAAGCATCCGACCCGCTACATGAAAATTGTTACAACCACCAAACAGCATGCCGACTCCATCCTGCATAACGGGTGCTATTACCATATTTTCCATTTCAGTGCTGAACGTCCCCATCGACGCTCATATAACCCGAGACTTCCCAAACAACCATTACCTGTTTTGCCCCCCATGGTTTCACCTAAACTACGCATACATCCCCCGCAACCCACTGTTAGCCCATTACCCGCACAACCGCCCTCCCACTCAACCCATATCTCCATCAATATGACCCACAACTTCACTCAGACAACTGATGACACCTCCGCCGGCCAAGCATCGATCAAACCACAATATTGTAGCAAATTTACCCAGACTGTGCCCAGTCCAATCAATCTGAAAACAGTGCCTGAGTCTAAACCTCTTCAAGTCACCCTGGAGGATAAATCAACTTCTACAGACAAGATCTCCACCATCTCGAAAGCCAGCCAAGCCCAATTGTCCAGGAAGCATAAATTTTCCCAAACAATAGAGAAATTTCCTAAAAACCTATCTTTGAAAGTTCAAACTCATAGTTTACCGCAATCTAGCCCAACTCAGACCAATGATGACGACCAAGATACTGACTTAGAATCTATCCTCAAATTAGGTTTTCCGCTTAAAATACTCCGTAGCCACCCAGGGTATATATCTCGAGATTTGCTCTGGAAAACCTTCGTTAGAGATTCCCCTGTTATTTAAGGCACGATTAGGGTAGACTATTCGGCGCCCTGACCGTGAAAGTGGGTTTTCTCGGGGCACTCCCGTTTCCCCCCACAGCAAAATTTTTGGGTATACCTATACCCAGGCCCTGAAAAGAGGTACGTCGTCCTATCCCGAACTTCTCCTGTATCTTTCTACACCCCTCCACTTTTTGTACCGCCCCTCCCTTTCTCCCCTGACTTCGTTTGTCTCCTGCACTACCATATCTAACAGGCTCTAGAAATTACCCAATAATCCAGGTTCCTCATCGAGAGGTCTTGAACCCTCAATCATGCGTGGGGTTGAAGAGAAACAAAAGTTTCTGAGCACCCCTGGTTTGCCTTAGGGCCTCCCTAAGGTCTTTAAAACCAAAACTACTGTCTAGTCTAAAATAAATAAATTCTCTTACCCCTAAAAGTGATTCAATCTGAAATTTAATGTATTTTGTTTCTAGTAGAAATATTTCGATTTTTTTTCCTCAAGGTAGATTATTAAACTTTTTACAAGACAACGAAAATCTAAAATAAGTCATATTATTATGAATTCTTACATCATTTGTTTATTTTCTTATAGCAAAGCCACATCGCGCTATCTGCTGAGTCCACCGAGGGAATTCGTACATTAAGTGTAATCAGTAAAACGAAAAACTAAAACTAAACCTATTTCTTTGTTTGGCATAATTTTCTTTAAGTATAATGTCCCCTACTCTGGTAGGAGAGCGGTAAGTTTACGAAGTAAGAATGCTAGAATCTAGGGTTCGATTCCCACAATGGATAGAGCGCAAACATCTCATTGGACATCAACAATAATTTTTCTTACTTACTCTTTTCCAAATGCAAAAATTTAGTGTTGTATTTAACAGATTTTATGATCCATCATCTAAAATAAAACAGTCACAGATTGTTTTAACAGGACATGGAATATTCATGATTGTTTGACTTAATGTATTACAGTTATATATTGTAATGTTCCTTTACTTTTCCTGCCACTGCTCCAACAAATAAAAAAACAATGAGTTTGTATAATATAACAACAAACTGTCCTGTTATTATTTTAAACTAAAAGTAGTTTGCAAACTGAGTAAAGAAAAAGTTTGTATTTTTTACTGATTATTAGCAAAATTTCTGAAACTTATTCAAAGCCAACGGAAGTAGTTTCTTATTAGACAACGAATAGTTGGAAGCTTTCGTTAAAAAACAAGTGTTTTTATTTAAGGATTTTTCTTCAACCTAATTATTATATTTAATATTACTTCCAATGCTTTTCCTTTCTCCAAACATAGAAACATTGTTGTTTGAATTCATCTATTGTTCTAAAATAAGTTTAGCATTATAAATATAGCGTTCTCAAAGCCTCATTAGTAAGTCTAATGGTTTATAATTCTAAAAGATCGGGTTTTTATACGCGCGATAGGCACAGATCGTGTAGCTTTGTGCCTAAAAAAAGTGAAAAGGAAAACAAAACAAAAAAATAACATTAGAAATACAGTTGTTTTCACGGAAGGACTTTAACAAGAAACTCTCTTATAGATTTAAGACCAAATCAATAATCTCTGATCCATAGAACGATCTTATAATTCAATTATTCTACTATACCACTGCTCAAGCGAACAAAATATTGTTTTCTACATTGTTTTACTGCGTTTGTATACAGTAATAACGTATTTAATCTTTATGAAATGGACATTCCTAAGCCGACAGAGAAATGTGCTGAGGACAAGAATAGGGATTTTGGTTAATTGCATTGTAGATGTGTAAATAGAGAAAAATAATTCAGAATAAAATCCTTTATCTCTTTCAGATAATTTCAGAAACAAATAAACATTTATCGACTGTTCTAATTATTAAATCTACTTAATGAGACGTTCTTTGGTTCCTTTTTTTCAAGTGTGCAACAGTCTCCAGAAAATGAGCAAACGACATTCAAATACTACATATATTATCATAAATATATACTGATATGTGACTTCAACAGTGATAACATCGTACAGCTTAATCCAAGTTTTACTTCGATCTAGTATTAGCATATTCATCTCATACCAAGATTAACACTTGTTTTAAAAAGTAATACTGAACTGTATAACTATAGAATAATTATAATTTACCGTTTCTGTGTAAAACTAAGTAATGGTAATGACAGCAACGATGAATAAACCTCCTGAGGTTCATTTATCGTTTAACGCATGTCAGAAGTAATATCTGCTTGGAATAGCATTTCGCCTCTATAGTGTGATACCTTTCACTGTCTTGTACAAATGTAATACCTTCTCGAAAATAGTCTGTATACTTTACATTTCTATTAATTTCTATATGGTTCATCCATCTGCCTATCTCTTTAATTGCATTTAATTAGGTAAGTTTTTCTTCATAATAATATCTAGCAATAACTGCAAAGTAATGGAAGTAATAGCCCGACACAGAAAGAATTATACTTTAATAATTGGTAAAATAAGTAGAATGCCTCGTGAATATTCATCTTTTGAAAACCAGGGAAGGTCAGCTTCAATATGACCTCTTCCTCCCGTCAGAACTGTTTATGGGTCAGGTGAATGTGTATTTGATACGACATGAGGGTCGTATTAAACCACACTTTCTCCGACCCTTTTAAGGGCAGTGTCTATGTAGGTATCGTCATTGACAGAAGATATGTTCTGCATATCTGCTCTTATGTTCGGTATTGTAAAATTTTACACTTGTGTAACAGTTCAGTATATACAATCAAAACATTTCACTGGCTTTAAAACTAATTCAAGAACATTCTTGTTGACGGGGAAACCCACTTGAAATAAAAATGTACCACAGAACAGCTGGTAGGGGTATTAACAGTTTTACCGATAAGGAGAGAACAACGAAGGTCGAAACGTTGTTCGCTCCTTATCAGTAAAAGTGTTAATACCCATACTAGCCGTTCTGAGGTATATTTGTGCTCTGTCAATCTCGGGTATCGAAAACTGATTTTTAGCGTTTTAAGCCCTCAGACTTGCCCATTACCCACCAGAGGACTCTTTATCTAAGCAAAGTAGAAGAATATTTTAATTTCCTTTATATACACGAACCATTGAATAAAACTTTATTAGAAACATTTATTTTATAGCATCTGTACGTGCATTTTGAAGAGGAGAACAGCTCAGTGTTGACATTACTCTATTAATAAACAACGATCCTCGAAAAAAAAGACAGCGAATAGATATGTTAAATATTTCTCTCGTTTTATTCGTCAAACTTAAGAATACTTTTCTCTCCCTAATCCTAAAGATCTGGTTTATCATATATATTCCTGAGTAGAAATTGTGATTTATCGAATACATATAGTGCAAGTTTGGTATGTTGGCTTGAACTTGAAGTTTCTTCTGGCGAAATCGAATCTGGATGTTTATCCCTCAGAATTTATATATATATAAACGTCTTTGAATTTATTTCAAGGCTTTTCACATATCTTAACTACTACACTATTTGCAGTTACTAACACTAATACAGACAATCAAGATGCTAAATCATTGTTAAATGAAGATTTTAAGGCTGCAGTTGACACATAAATCATTAAAGTCAATTGCTTCAATAAATTTCTCCTCTTTTTAGGGCTAGCTTCTCAAATGACTAAATTATTATTTTAATGCATAAGCATTTGAAATATTATCAAGTCAATCGGGTGAAATAAAATTAAAACTTAGCTGTTCTTCGTTAGTCAAGGATTTAAAAAAACCTGCTTAAAAACTTCGTTTGACCTCTGGTTGTAATGATCACAAGGAACCTGGTATGACTTTAATTCCTTTGTTGTTGTTTTTCTGATCTACTGTCCATTTCTTCCATTATTTTGGTCACGAACCTTAAAGGTAAACACAATCCCACATCATCAGGATAATGGTTTTTAGTTTCGGTGGACACTTTCTATTTAGTTTTCCTAAAATTCTAGTTTCTTCACTAAAAAAATGTAACTACTTTTTTCTTTCTCTATGAAGAGGTTTTATTATTTACATTATTACAGCTCAACTTGCTAATTATAATATTAGGAACTGAAAAGATTATTCATGAAATTTAATTCTGAATTTAATTTAAATACTTACATGAAAATACAAATAAGGTGAGAAGCATACTGTGACAGGTGGTGTCGATAATCAACCACCTTTTATATTTGTGCGTTCCAAATTTCTTATTCATACTTTATTACATACTTTATCAAACAGTTTGGTACTTTTAGTCGAGAATAAACTCTACACTTATTCTACTTTTTTCAGGCCCAAGTGGTTAAGGCACACGACTCGTAATCTGAGGGTTGCGGGTTCGAATCCCCGTCGCCCCAAACATGCTCGCTCTTTCAGCCTTGGGGGCGTTATAACGTGACGGTCAATCCCACTATTCGTTGGTAAAAGAGTAGCCCAAGGGTTGGCGGTAGGTGGTGATGACTAGCTGCCTTCCCTCTAGTCTTACGCTGCTAAATAAGGGACGATTAGCGCAAATAGCCCTCGAGTAGCTTTGCGCGAAATTCAAAACAAACCAAACCCTACTTTTTTCACCAAATGATTTTAACCTCCGTACACATAAATTTCTGAAGAACACATTTATGATCTGTTGATTACGTTAACATGTAATTTTTATGTATCTTTATTTTAGCGATATTTTTACGAAGTCATAGTCTCAGTTAAAAGTACTAAGTTTTTAAAAGTGCAAGTTGAAAATTCATCTATCTAAGCCTAAACGAGAAATAATGCCATTAGTACTACCGCAATCCCATTTTATTGCCAAATGATAAGCTTTTTCAGTCCTAGAGTGTGACATTCAAGGACCAAGGCTATTTACTTATATTTTATTTAGTATTTCCAGATACGAGAGAAAAAAAAATACATATTTTTTGTTTGTCAAATTTCGTGCAAAGCTACACAAGGGCTATCTGCGCTAATCATCCCTAATTTTGAAGTTATACAGTAGAGGTAGAAGAGGTGATGCTGTAGATTTGTTATACATGTGGTAATCATCTTTAAATCGAAATGATATCTTTGTAGTAGCGCGCGACTCGTAATACGAGGGTCGCGGGTTCGCGCTCGCGTCGCGCTAAACATGCTCGCCCTCCCAGCCGTGGGGGCGTTATAATGTTACGGTCAATCCCACTATTCGTTGGTAAAAGAGTAGCCCAAGAGTTGGCGGTGGGTGGTGATGACTAGCTGCCTTCCCTCTAGTCTTACACTACAAAATTAGGGACGGCTAGCACAGATAGCCCTCGAGTAGCTTTGTGCGAGATTCCAAAACAAACAAACAAACAAATCTTTGTAGTAGCACAATGCAGGTGGCGATTGTATAACTTTGTATTAAAAATTGTTTTAAGTAGGAGTTAATCAAAATATAGTGCTGCCTCTTAATTTTAGATTTTAGTTTTTCGTACAAAAATGTCGCATTTCTTGTCAAACGTGATTTTTTGTATGAAAGTGTAGATAAAAAACATGCTTTTAAATTACCTCCACCATGTAACAAAAATAAATCCTAATTATTTCTAATATTTTAAATTAGTTACACAATTGTTTCAGAAGCAGTAATTACACGAAAATATAATTATATTACCTAAGAAATCATTTCAAGGTGATTTTTTAATTTTTTAATAATTTAATGCACACTTTATTATTACTCTCCTAAATTAATAAAATAATAGATATTTTCATTGCAACTTTCTACATAAAAACTGATACATTAAAAATAAATTTGCATATTTGTGTGATACAATTAAAATACACTTTCCATATAAAACTCCTTTGTGCAAAATTAATTTTAAATAGGTCTTAACTGACAAAACTAACATCAGTGAAAAAGTACAAAAAAATGACACGTTGTTGATTATGATAGGAACCCGCAGAAAATGATAAAAGCTTAGAGAATTTTGTTTTTTGGGCAAAGCTACACGAGGGCTATCTGCATTAGCCCTCCCTAAATTAGCAGTGTAAAACTAGAGGAAAGACAGTTAGTTATCACCACCCACCGCCAAATCTTGGGCTATTCTTTTATCAACGAATAGTGGGATTGACCGTCACATTATAACACCCCCATGGCTGAAAGGGCGAGTATGTTTAGTGCGACGGGGATTTGAACCCGCGACCCTCAGATTACGAATCGAACGCCTTTATTCACCTGGCCATGCCAGGCCGGCTTAGAGAATTAAACAGTCCTTATTCATTGTTTTTTTAAATATAATTCGCATATTTTAATCTAATACAGACCAAAAATATTCTTTAGATAGCAGAATGTTTGATTGTGAGTCGCCTTAAACTTGATAGGTTTTTTTAAAAGAACGGTTTCTTTTTACATGGGAAAGATCACGTTCCACTGGGGATGTAGAGACAGTATTGACGAACAAGCGTTTCAAAACTAAATCGTGTTACGTCCACTTTATCACGTTTCTGAGCAGGTTATCCGTGGTGTTTAGGATAGATAATGTACTTCACGAGTTCTCAAATGTTTCCTCAGTAAATATCATCCATTGAAAAGAGAGTTGCTAACTAGCAGATAAATTAGGATTACATTCCATTGATGTAAAATATTTACTCAGATATTAAAATAAAAATTACGTCATCTAACTTTCCGACACTAGTTTTTTATTCTTGTAATTATTAAAATGTGTCATCATAAGTTGGCACGTCGTGATTTTTATGTATTTGTTTATTTATGCCCTCACTAGTATAGTGCTTATAATAATAAAAACTGGGTGTCGATGTGCTAGCGGGCACAACATAGATATCTCAATGTGTTGGTTTGTGCTTAACTAAAACAATTATTTGTTTGTAGTTTGAGATAAGAATTCAATATTTTATTTATTCATAGAATCTCTTTAAAATGTTGAGTCCTAAAGTAAAATGTTATCCTTTTCCTCGTTTTATCTCGTTTCATAGTGGCATATGAATTAATCTTGAACATACCTTAAAAAATCGTTAATAAAGAACTCTTGATGAAAAAGTGCAGACAGCTCGGTGTGCAGTTTTTCGTTAAAATAAAACAAAAGGCTTAAATTTCTTTTCATTATTGCCTCATCTGATGTGAGTTAACGAATGCAATTAAAAAAGTTCACATACCATTCCCAAAATGGACATCAAACTATTCACTAAAATTAAACATCTAATTAGCATAATTGTTGACTTTGTTACATATTAGCTGTTAATTTTATATATTTTTAATTTTCACTGTTACATAATTTAAATCAGGAGTCACACACATAATATCGGTTTAGTTTAGTGTTTGTTTTTGTTTGTTTGTTTGTTTGGGAATTTCGCACAAAGCTACTCGAGGGCTATCTGTGCTAGCCGTCCCTAATTTAGCAGTGTAAGACTAGAGGGAAGGCAGCTAGTCATCACCACCCACCGCCAACTCTTGGGCTACTCTTTACCAACGAATAGTGGGATTGACCATAACATTATACACCCCCACGGCTGGGAGGGCGAGCATGTTTAGCGCGACGCGGGCGCGAACGCGCGACCCTCGGATTACGAGTCGCACGCCTTACGCGTCTAGAATCTAGACTAAAACTGCAGTGTAACGATACATGTTCGAAGTATGATCGAAAATGTGTTGGAAATTATGAAACAGTAAAAACACAATTTTAAAAAAAACGTCCGGAAAGAAAAAGAGAAAACTTATAAGAACAACACGAAATATTAGAAGAAATAGAATTTTTTTTAAAATAAAGACCAAAACAATCTGAAATATGATTAATAAAAACAAGAAAAGAGATTCGAGATTGAAGTTTAATAAAGAGAAACTGAAAGAAAGAGATTGAAGATTTAAAACTGAATTAACAAGATAAAATAAATTTAAGACAAGGTTGAAGAAACTATTGAAGAGTGCAATTTTATTATAACACAAAACTTATAGAACATATATAAGCAGAGAAATACCGTAATGATAAAGAAAATACAAAATGACGTTAATAAAGTTAAGGAAGATACAAAAGGACATCGATGCTTCAAAGATACTTTCATATTAAATACATATACAAGTGATTTTGTAGTAGGAACAGTGTTATAATAAGTACAAGATGGCAGAGACTGTATGACACTGCCTACTACTGCAAGACAATGAATGAGTGCCGTAGAAAGGATACACTGTACAACTCGGAAAAACCTACTAGCAGTTGTTTGAGCCCCGAGTCATTTCAGTCATTACCTATATGGACAAATGTTTACACTCTGAAGAGACAACGTAGCATAGATTTGGCTGTTGAATTTCCACAGTCCGAAGGCCACATAATAAGATGACTCTAGAAATTTCAGGAATACAACTTTACTTGGAGAGAACTTCACCTGTGACAAGGCTGCAAATAACAATAACGGACAAGAGATCTTCATACAAACTACGGAAAAAAACAACCATCAAAAGAATTTGGTAAATAGATAATTTAGACGTTGTAAATAATATCACGAATCTTTTGTTTTCTTGACCAGACTTTGATTGCACTTTGTATTACAATTGTGATGTTTATGAATAAAAATGTTAATTTTAAATAATTACTTTATTACTAACTATGAAAATATACGAGGATTCTTCAAGGGATTTCAGAACTCGGAGAGAGGGTGAGTTCAATGCTATATTTTTAATGTTTCAGTTCAAATATTTGTTTGCTAGAGATATTTTTAGTGTGACATAATGATGGTGTGTGACACCGAGAAGTTTCCCGAATGTTTAAATATCACATAACTTCTCGAAATTGCTTAATGTTTGGAGACAAATACTGTGATATATCTATATAAACACAAATACGTTAATGCACTGATTACCATTGAGTCAGCCACTCAAACAGTGAGTTAGTTTGTTAGTCAGTTAGACAGTGAATTATTTAGTCAGTAACTAGCTCCAACTTTATGGAGTTTGAACTTGTGTTTCAATAAGAAAATAAAAGTAAGTAATGGGCTCCAAATTTTATTTGTGAATTACGCCTATCAACTGACGTAATCTGTAGAATACAGACAAATAAATAAATTGCTTTCATTGTCATTAAATGAACTGCACTGGACATTATTTTAAATAAGAAATACCTAATTAGAAACCTTACAACATTACCTTATTCAAATGCACATTTTCATTTGGTTTTACTTAGTCTATTTATCAATGTGCAGAATTTTAACTGTTTTAAAATATTGATCGTTTTATCGAATTATACCCACGTAATTAATTATAAAGATTAGTTAAATCAAATTGGATAATATTAAGAGAAAAACTGTTAAAAATCCTAGTAACAAACTCATCAACTTTAAAGTTTGTACACAAACTACTTACTGTAAAGTGTATGCCAGAGTAAACATTACTGAGAGTTCTGTTGAACTAATAGATAGGAACATGGGTTTCATGATTTAATTATTTTTAATATCGTTTACTAAAATGAATCAATGAAAATGTGTGGAATTGCAAATGTATACGTATACACGTACTTAATGAACTTCAACACGAGCTATCGAAACCACCTTGAGTAAGTAAACGTGACTGCCCAGTAAATACCAACATATAAACCACAGATCGTTACTCAAATGAATTTGTGTTGTACTTCATCTAACATGTTTAATTCATCGTTATATTCATATAGGCTGAAACGT
Organism: Tachypleus tridentatus; assembly: GCF_004210375.1. Classification (NCBI taxonomy): domain Eukaryota; kingdom Metazoa; phylum Arthropoda; class Merostomata; order Xiphosura; family Limulidae; genus Tachypleus; species Tachypleus tridentatus. The sequence goes on along the minus strand of NC_134837.1, from coordinate 100,930,942 downwards.
CACTAAGAGAGATTAGAAACGCTCCTAATTTGTAAGAATTCCTTCTTGTAATAAACACTTTTTAAAGTAACGAAATTTATAATTTATACTTTTGAAGTTAACTTTTATTTAATAATTAAAGCTTATCCTTCTCGAAACTTTTTAATACAAGTTTGGCCATTCAACGCCTTAAATTAAGTAAAAGCTAAAAAAAATGGGAAGTTCACGAAACAAGTTTTAAGTTTTAGAATCACATTACCTCTGGGATTCAAAGTTATCACAAAACTCAAATTGATAAATTCTTTGCAATTAAAGATGTTCAAATAGCATTGCAAAGAAAATCAAAAGCATAAATATCAATGTAATCAGAGATGTACTGTGTCAAAGTGAAGGTTGAAGAACGACACGAGATGGATTTAAAGGTACACTAAATTTTATGAAATCTGCATGCAATATATATGAAATATTGTTATTGTAACCTAAATATGTATAAAACCTTGTTGTTGTAACCTAAACGTATATAAAACCTTGTTATTGTAACCTAAATATGTATAAAATATTGTTATTGTAACCTAAATGTATCTCCCCCGCTAGTACTAGCGGTAAGTCTACGGATTTACATCGCTAAAATCAGGCGTTCGATCCCCCTGGCTGGGCTCAGTGGATAGCCCAATGTGGCTTTGCTGTAAGGAAACACACACACCTCAATGTATATAAACTATTGTTACTGTAACCTAAATCTCAATCCAAAATATATTTGTTAAATTGTCAAGTATAATATGAATTAAGAGGAACTTTATATCTTCTAAATACCTTTCTTATTTAAACAGATTACTGTGATGTGTTATGTCAGTGTAGCAAATAATGTTTAACTTAATAATCAGTGTTAGTGTTCACTTTCTATGTCAAATGTTACTAACTCATATGTTGTTACACTAGTTAAGTAATTGTTAACCTTTAACGGTTTTATTGTATTTCAATGCTAAAGCCACGTTGAGAATAAATAACAAGTAAAGAATTTTGACCATCATAAGTCACACATTATGTGACGTTTCAGTTGTTTGACAGTGATATTGCTACGCTTAAAAAAGAAACAAAAGAAAACGGCACAAATTTAAGAAAATTTGGCTTTCATAAGGGAGAAATGATTCAATACTGTAGTATATATGGTACTTTAATTTTCTCTTGTTACTTATATCATACTTATCACGCATAAAATACAAAATATTGGGTCAAAATATACTTGGATTTTGATGTACTGCATATTCTATATGTATTGAACAGGAACATAGAATCTCATTGAATCTGGATTTACTTCCTTCGTACATTCGATCACTTCATCAGACCTTGTCTACTATAAAAAAATACAATAAAATTTGTGAAATATCCAGAAAAAGCAAGAAATGTCTGGAAAGAGAGCTTTTTGTTGTTGTTGTTTGTTGTTGGTTTTTTTTCATTTTGAAACATTAGGCAGATATTAAGAAATACTCTTATTACGCATGACTGTCACGTAGATGTTGTAAGCAACTTCTAAAAGCATTGCAAAGCTGGATTTGTACCAAGACAAGCACAAGATGAGGCTTATGATATTGTGCATAGTTATACTGTGCATAGTTATACTGTGCATTTAAAATAAAAGCCACCACAGTATTTGATATGTGCCGTTATATCTGTGAGGAAGAAAAAGAGAGTTAACTTTTTGGGCAACTTACCTTCCTTTTATTGATTCAAATAATTTGTCTGGAAAAAATTGGAAAAACTTAAAACTGTTCTCCTAAAGCCAACCTTTTGTATATAATTATTTTATATTTTCTTGTATTCACATTATTTCTACCTATCAACAATACAACTCTCAGAAAAAAATCATATACGTTATTTTCTTTTTCTCAAACAGAAACAATTATATAGGAGCAATATTTAATCTGTATTCTGCACTATCTTGGAAGGCCCAGCACGGTTAAGTGATTATAGCGCTCATCTCGCAATCTGATAGTCGCGGGATCAACTCCCCGTTCCATCAAACATGCTCGTCCTTTTAGTCTTGTGAGCGTTATAATGTAGCTGTCAATCTCACTATATGTTGGTAAAAGAGTAGCCCAAGAGTTGATGATGGGTGGTGACGACTAGTTGCCTTCTCTCTACTTTTGACTGCAAAATAAGGAACGGCAAGCGTAGATAACCCTCGCACAGTTTTGTGCGAAATTCAAACCAAACCTACCAGATTTGAACCATGAGTGAGTTATAAGAATGACAGCTAAATATGCTACTTAGTTAATATCAGTCGTTTCGGGTTGTAGATGTTATCGACTGGCTGCCTTCCATCTTGTTCACTGCTCAAAAATAAGGATAGATATGCTTGAATCATAGGGTATCTGACGCGACCAATCAGACCACTGGGAGTATAGTGTCATAGTAAGAAACAAAATATTTCACTCAACAATAACACAAAACACGACTAGTTTTGACGTAAACTTACTCTCTGAGATGACGTC